>NC_140583.1:391592422-393992422 GCF_964204655.1 Triturus cristatus | reverse complement strand
CCCCCAGAAAAAAAAGCATTGAGTATCAGGGAATATCAATCCTTTTTGGCACAATGTTAAGTACATATACTATTAAAACTAACTTTTTGCTAATGACACAGCAAAGGTGGCATTTATATTATTGTATCTTCATGGCTTATGTCATCTCTTTGAAAGTACCAAAGCTGCTGATATTAGGTTTTTCTTGCTGAAGCCAAGCAATAAGTGTCCTATATTAGTTAATAGCAAATTAATTTCAAAGTCATGACCTAATGAATCGTTTTTTTTTTTTTTACCAAGTGTTGCAGGAAGACTTAAAATAGGCCTTATTGTTGGTTTTCAACTGACCTACATCCACAACTGCTTTCATTGATCGACATTACAAACAGATGCTCAAAAGAAGCGGTTAAGAACAGGAACAATATGGTTCAGTCGACTATACTCTCACTTCTGAACATAATGGAAAAACCACCAATGTGGAAAAAGCAATGCAGATTGTGCACGTTCATAAGGCCCCTATTGCAGAGGAAAAGGAAGAAAGGCTTGTTTATGTCTGTATTGAGAAGAGGGTAGTAATTTTGTTCGACAGTGCCCCTCATTGTTGAGAAACAGGGCAATTCAGTCCTAGATGGCAGAACTAGGGTAAGCGGCTGTATTTAAAAAAAAAAAAAGATAATAATAATGTGCCTATCAACAAGTGCTGTTTCTTTTTACCAATACATCACCACACCAGAGAGCAGTGACTATCTGGGCTCTGGTAGACTCAAGAGCTTTGAGTGGTTTTGTGGGACCTGAATGTGAAATATGCCAAGAACTACTGAAGAAATCAAATGGATTGATGGATCCCATCTAAAGTCTGCCTGTTAAGAAAAACAGCTGTTAGTAATGGTCTCATCAGATCGAAATTTTGAGACTAAGTTTTGATGTGCCGATGCTTTCACTTTCTCTATTGTTTTAGGCCCTACATAGTTAAGAACACATATCCTAGAGGCTCAACTAGCAGCACCCATTGATTAAGTTATCATCCAGATGTTGCAAAGAACTTTTATTTGTGTCCTACTCCAACAAAGGCCGTGTAATTAAATAGCTTTGCTACTTAAGCAAGATCTGAATCTTCTTCTGAAGCGGAGCCTTCTGACGTGGCTATTCCATATGAATATAAATAGTAGATGTATTCACTAAGAAATTAGAGGCAACGTTGCTGATCCATATTGTGCCATCAAATTAATTCCAGATCGCAAGATTCCTTGTTATATACACTGACTGTTCAGGAATAGGAAGTGAAGAGGTAATGTCTGCAGGAAAATATCCAGAACGGTTTTGATCAGAAGTCCACCTCACAAGCAGGAGCTCCAATCGCTTTCATTCAGAAATCTAGTTGTAAAGATCTTCCTATATTTTTCATTCTTAAATCCAGTGTTAGATATCTATCATCTACGGATTAAAAAGAGCTAAATTAAATCACCATCTATACTCATTACCGCCTTCCCCTTATCTCAGTTTTCGTGGATCAAATCAAAATTTGCATTTTTTGTTTTAAGCCTCAAAGTTAAATCCTAGCATGGTTTTCTCTTAGCAGTTGGTAAAGCCCAGGAATCTGTTGAAGCAGAGAAATGGATTTTAAAATTAGTGAGAAGACCAAGAAGAAAAGAAAAAAAAAAAAAAAAAGGAGGGGATGCTTTATTATGACATACCGAATCTGGCAATACAACAATATGTTCTACATTAGGGCTATGGCATTCCAATGCCAAGTTATCTCATGCCACCACTGTTAAAAGAACTTCTGAAACACATTCCTGGTATCCAATAGCATCAAAATCCATCAAGGATTATATCCAATACTGTTCCATCAGTGCACAAGCTAAGTCTCCCCATACTTGACTCGTAGGATTACTGCAACAATCTGTACACCACATCAACCTTGAAATATGATCTCCATGGATTTTAATAGTTGAATTACCAGGCTCGCTAGGTTCCTACACTTTTGCATTTACTTTTGCAAGGGTACTACACTTTCACTAGCGGTGGATTGCTTCACAAAACGTACACTTCATTTTGTTGATACCATCCGCAGTAGACCTGGCTAGTATTTTCATAGATCATATCTTTGTTTTAAATGAATTACTAGCAAAAAACAACAAAGCGATGGATAAAATGACTGAATTAATCTAGGCCACTGGCGAAACCGGTCCATGTTTTTCCATTCCAATGTACACAGGGCATACAACCTCAAGTGCTACCATCAGTTTTCTACCCCTTCTATTGTACATATGTTAACTATTACACCACAAAAGGGACAAAAGACATTGGGTATATCAACATTTACTGATGACTAAGATAGACTATACATATCATGCTTGTTAGACCTGTCAGCCCTTTGGGTGGTCCCTCCTCATCATCATTTATTTTGTCCCACTTTTGCCTCAAACCCTGTTTGAATTTTTCCTTTTTGGGAACCACCAGACTTTTTAGTGTTGCTGCAGATTCAGGGAGCCATTTTAGCTACCCCTGAAACTTCTGTCTGAGGGCCTGGAGCACACAATGGTGGCCACCTGTGACATCACCAGCATCCACTGGAACCTGCTAGCACCTTCCAGAACATTCCAGAACCCTGTGACAGTTGGAGGCGGTTTAGAATGTTGGGAAGCTAAGAGAGAGTTGGCAGTTGGAGCTGGCAGTTGGCACCTGACTGGTGAGGAGTGAGCAGCAGAAACTTGAAGGAGGAAGGAGTGAGGCAGCAGGGGTGGAAACTTGTGCCTGGAGTGGGGTCCATAAACCCACCCTTGATACTAGTCCCTACTGACTGAGCCCAGCCTGGAGCCCTGTGTGGGAAGAAGCCAGAAAAACCATCCTAAGGACCTGGACAGCAGGAACAGGCCTTAGAAACAGAGAACAGCAAGATCCTGACCTGGAAACTGGGTTCCCTGGAGTCCGACGTCGAGTAGCCTGAGACCTGAAGCCCGAGGTGGAGAAGCGGCGCTGACTGGAAAAGTAGAAGTCGTACCCGGAGCCGCCAGAGGTCGAGAGAGGGCGCCGTCAGAGGTCGTGAGGAGTACCAGAGGTCGAGGAGGAAGTCACCCGAGGTCGAGTGAGCGGCGTCATCGGAGGAGTGAAGTCCGCCCTCCGGAGTCGTCGGAGACCGAGGTGAGGTGTACCGGAGGTCGGGAGTGAGGATCGCACTCCGGAGTCGCCGGAACCTGTGAGAATCGTGCCGGAGGTCGGGAGTGGAGGTCGCACTCCGGAGTCGCCGGAAACCTAAGGAGAGGAGCACCGGAGGTCGGGAGTGAGGATCGCACTCCGGAGCCGCCGGAAGTCGACATCGAGTCAAGGCCGGCCGACGTCATCGAAGTTGAGGTCGCCATCGGACCGGAGCCGCCCGAAGTCGACATCGAGTAAAGACTGCCCGACGCCATCGAATCGGAGGTCGAGATCGAACCGAGGCCGCCGACATCGAAACCGGAACCGCCTACCGGCGTCGTCAAGAACTGACATTGTGCCGAGGCCGCCGACATCGATCCGGAACCGCCTCACGGCGTCGACACGACTCCAGCGGCGTCGGAGCATCAGAAAAAGGGCAGTAAGTGGAGTAGAGGGCGCCTAAGGCCCTGTGGAGACCTGAGAGACTGCTCTAAGGGGCTAGGGAGGTGCTAGAACCAACCTGACTGTGCCAGGGGTGAGCTGGGACTAATCTAGAGAAGTTGTGTGGAAGGAGAGAGCCAGGACTCTGGTATTCCCCCCTTGATCTACCTCAGTTTAGGCCTCAGCCTTGTCCAAGCCAGGGAGTAGACACCCCCAAGCCTTCCACATCCCCACAAGCTGTGCCTGGGCCAAATCAGCCCTTAGGAATTCAAAAGTGATCTGATTCCATGAGTGTCACTGTCAGCTTTTAAGTATTTATTAGGGGCACTGTATTTATTGTATTTAACCTATTTATTGTTCCACTGTATTTATTGGTCCACAGTATTTATTGATGCACAATATTTATTGGGTTACAGTATTTATTGCCTCAGAATATTTAATTGCCTGTATGTATTGCACTTATATTTATGCCTTCTTTATTTATGATCACCCCTATTTATTGAATCATTAAGCCAGTATTTATTTGACCTGCACTATCTAAAAAGTTTGTATATTGTGATTGTTATTCATTTATCCAATCAGCAACTGAGAGAAAAAGAAGATAAAGAAAGATATTTTCATAATTTTTACGGTGTAGTCGTTTTTGGAACGGATGCACGCATGGTTATTGTTTGGGTATGTCGTATGCTTAGCACGGAGCCTGATTACTGACCACTCGAGCCAAGCTACCACAGTGTGTCCGGAAGACCACCACCACCCCTTCTAGTGTGGGAGTGGTTTTCTAACATAAATTGGTGTTCAGTGGTGGGATAGAGCTGTGCCTACGCATACTCAACAATAACTGTGGGTAGTCCATAGGCCTACACCGGGAGTTGTCAAAGCGGCCTTCCTAATTGTGGGTTTTTGTTTTTTCCAAATTTACTCTGGTGGTGGGAGGAGGTATTATTAAAGGTACCCCCTGCATAGTTACTGCACAAAACCTGTCCTCTAACCTGAGTGGGCGAGTTGGAGTTTGTACTAGAAAATCTAGAAACGTACACTGTGGCCCAACTCAGGGAGTTTTGCCAGCGGGAGGGGGTGTACTGTCCCCCAGGAGCAAAGAAGGGTGCACTCCAAACCAGCTTAAGGGCTTGGGGGGAGGCACGACGGGAAAGCAAGGCTGAGGAGGAAGACAGGGATGGGGAGCCTGACCCCGAGGGGGCTGAGATGTTCCAACCTGAGGTGGGGAACCTGTCAGCAGGGCCCAGAACCATTTCTAGGAAGGGCAGCAGTGCCTCTAGCGGTGGCTTGTCTGAAGTGGAGTTAACAGACCGGAGGGAGAAAAGACAGCTCACATGGGACTTAGCAAGGCTGGAGAAGGAGAAGGAGGAGCAGAGGATGGCCCATGAATTACGACTGAAAGAAATAGATCTTCAGATCTTGAGAATCGGGGCACAACCTGTTCCTAATGGTGGCAGCCAAACCCAAGAGATCACCAGGGAACCTAAACCATACCTGCCAAAGGACATAGTAGCTAGCTATGGGGCGGGTGACGATATCGCCAAGTGGCTAGCGGCCTATGAGCACTCGTTGAGGGCCCATGGGGTTCCAGAGAAGTACTGGGGAGGGGGATTGTACAAGTACATGCCTCCAGCTGGTAGGGATGCATTATTGGCCCTCGAGGAGGATGAGCAGACCCACTACCCCACCATGAAACTGGCGCTCATCAGAAAGTTTGGACTAACACCTGAAAAGTACAGACAGAAGTTCAGGGGTAGTCACAAACTGGGCACACAGAATTGGGTGGACTTCCTGGACTATGCAAAGAAGGCACTGGAAGGTTGGATTCAGGGCAGTGAAGTGAGGAACTACGAGGGGCTGTTTGACCTAGTACTGAAGGAACACCTGCTCGAGAAATGTTTCCCTGAACTGCGGCAACACCTGGTGGATAGCAAGCTGACCAGTCCCTGGAAGCTTGCTGAGGAGGCGGACATTTGGGCTAGTACCCGGGTGTCCACAAGGGGGACTGGAGGGGATACTCAAAAGGCCGGACAGGGCGCCCCCCAGAAGAAAGAGGGAGGGGAAAAGAAAAAGGAGTTCTCCAAAGGCCCCCAAAATAACTTCCAAGGGAAGGGAACAGGATTCACCCCTAGGGCTAACCCACCCAGAAACCCTAATCCTGGCCAGAGTCAGCAGCCAGGGGTTGTCCATTGCTATGAGTGCGGTGGCGTTGGACACTATAAAGGAGATCCGAAGTGCTTGAAACGACCACCCCCTCCCACTGGAGGAAAGACCCCCGGAGTAGCTAGTGTAGTGCTCGGGGAGGAGATGCCCTTAACTAAGGGAAGGGAGTGGGCGGGTGTCACTTTAGTGTCCCTGGGAGAACGGGAGATGGTTCCTAAGATCCAGGTGCCCGCAAATACCATAAAGTATGGGCAGTGGGTCACCATCAACGGCCAAAGAGGGGAGGCTCTGAGAGACACAGGAGCCAGTATGACTATGGTGCGTAGCCAACTGGTGTCTCCAGAGCAGGTAATTCCCGATGTACTCCACCCAGCCGCGATGGCTGACGGCAGAACAGGCCACTATCCAGTGGCCGAGGTTCCCTTTGAATGGGGGGGGGGGTTGCAGGTTCACTTCGAGTTACCGTAAGCCCTGCCGTGCCAGTCGATTGTCTGCTGGGGAATGACATGGAGCACAACGCTTGGAAGGAGGTGGAATACCGGACTCACACCGAGATGCTGGGTACACCTGACTGGGCCTGTGTTAGCACAAGGTCCGCGACTACCCGAAGAGGGAGTTCATTTCGGCTGGAGCCTGGAACAAAGGCCCAGCCAGCTGCCAGTCAAGGGAAGAACCGAGGACAGGAGGAGCCTGCCTCGGCGTCCCCACCCCGTAGGACGGATAGGCCACCGGAGGTGGTGGACCAGGAGTCTGCGGTGGGGGACGTTACCAACCTGGAGGACCTACCCATCCCGGCCGAGTGGCACGTGGAGGGAGGCCCGTCCAGGGAGGAATTCTGCCAGGGCCAGAGGGAGTGCCCTACCCTTGAGGGGCTGAGGCGACAGGCCGAGGCCCAGGCAGCAGGGAACGTTGAAGTGAACTACAGTGTTTACTGGGAGGACGGCCTCCTCTACAGTGAACCCAAGGCACCCCTACATGGATCGTCACGAGCCTTGGTAGTCCCTCAACGTTATCGAGCCTTCCTTCTGGAGTTGGCTCACGAGATACCATTGGCAGGACACTTGGGGCAAGACAAGACCTTCGCCCGTCTTGTCCCACACTTTTATTGGCCTCAGATGAAAGTGTCGTCCGATACCTACTGCCGGACATGTGTGTCTTGCCAAGCCAGTGGGAAAACAGGGGTGAAGCTGAAAGCTCCCCTGGAACCACTTCCTGTCGTTAGCACCCCCTTTGAAAGGGTGGGCATCGACATTGTGGGTCCGTTAGATCCACCAACTACAGCTGGTCACAGGTTTATCCTGGTTCTGGTGGATCATGCCACACGGTACCCAGAGGCAATACCTCTGAGGACCATAACAGCACCTGTTGTGGCTAGGGCCCTGATGGGAATCTTTACCCGAGTGGGTTTTCCCAAGGAAGTTGTGTCCGACAGGGGGACCAACTTCATGTCAGCGTATATGCGGGCGATGTGGAAGGAGTGTGGAGTGACATACCGGTTCACCACTCCTTACCACCCCCAGACCAATGGTCTGGTGGAGAGGTTTAACAAAACCTTGAAGGGCATGATCAGAAGTCTGCCTGAAAGCCTGCGGAGGAAATGGGACGTCCTCCTACCCCGTTTACTTTTTTCCTACAGGGAAGTGCCACAGAAGGGAGTGGGCTTCAGCCCCTTCGAGCTTCTGTATGGGCACCCTGTACGTGGACCTCTCAACCTGGTGAGAGACGGATGGGAAAGAACTCCCAGAAAGCTTCCCCAGGATGTGGTGAGCTACATGCTGGCCTTCCGGAGCCAAATGGCTAAGTTGTGGAAGCAAGCTTCTGACAACTTGGAAGCCAGCCAAGCAGTGATGAAGGCGTGGTATGACCACAATGCTCACCCGGTGGAGTTGGAGCCTGGCCAGAAGGTGTGGGTGATCAAACCAGGAGAGCTTAGTGCCCTCCAGGATCGCTGGTCAGGACCCTTTGAGGTGTTGGAGAAGAAGGGTAAGGCTACCTACTTGGTGGACCTGAAGACCCCTCGTCAGCCCCTGCGGGTGCTGCATGCCAACCGCCTCAAACCCCACCACGAGAGGCCCCAAGTCATCTTGATGATGGTGACTGACGGAGGAGAGGACGTGGAAAGCGAGCCTCTCCCTGATCTGTTTGCGTCTCAAGAGAAGGATGGGTCGGTGGAGGGAGTGATTCTCTCCCCATCTCTAACTCCTGAACAGCAGGAGGACTGTCGCCAGGTCCTGGGGCAGTACTCTTCGTTGTTCTCCCTTGTCCCGGGTAGGACTCACCTGTGCGTCCATGACGTGGACACAGGAGACAGCCCACCTGTGAAGTCCAAGATCTACCGGATGTCAGACAAGGTGAAGGCCAGCATTCATAGTGAAGTCACTAAGATGCTGGAGCTAGGAGTGATCGAACCTTCTAGCAGCCCCTGGTCCAGTCCGGTGGTGTTCGTACCAAAAGCTGCACCACCGGGTGCCCAACCAGAACTGAGGTTCTGTGTGGACTATCGGGGACTGAATTCAGTAACCAAAAGTGATGCTCATCCGATCCCTAGGGCGGATGAATTGATTGACCGGCTGGGAGCTGCCCAATATCTAAGTACCTTTGACCTTACTTCTGGGTACTGGCAGATCTCTTTGACTGATGGAGCAAGGGAAAGGTCAGCCTTCTCCACGCCCAATGGCCACTACCAGTTCTGTGTGATGCCCTTTGGGCTCAAGAACGCACCTGCCACGTTTCAGCGCCTGGTAAACCAGATCCTCACCGGAATGGAGAGTTTCTCTGCTGCTTATCTGGATGACATAGCCGTCTTCAGTAACAGCTGGGAGGATCACTTGCATCACCTGCAAGCTGTTCCAGGCCCTGAGACAAGCTGGATTGACGATCAAGGCCAGCAAGTGCCAGATCGGGCAGGGGTCGGTAGTGTACCTTGGACACTTGGTGGGTAGGGGAGCGGTGCAACCCCTCCAGGCGAAGATCGAGGCCATCATGGCCTGGGAACCCCCCCAAGACACAGACTGAGGTCCGAGCATTTTTGGGCCTCACGGGATACTACCGCCGCTTCGTGAAGTGGTACGGTACCATCGTAGCCCCCCTCACGGAGCTCACGTCCAAGAAACAACCTCGACGGGTAGTCTGGACGGAGGCTTGTCAGCAAGCCTTTGAGAGATTGAAGAAAGCCATGTGCGAGGCCCCGGTCTTAAGGGCCCCAGACTTTTCCAAGGAGTTCATTGTCCAGACAGATGCATCAGAACATGGCATTGGGGCAGTGTTATCGCAACTCAACGAAGAGGGTCTGGATCAACCCGTGGTCTTCCTATCCCGGAGACTACTTCCCAGGGAACAGAAGTGGAGTGCAATAGAGCGTGAAGCCTTTGCAGTGGTATGGGCTCTGAAGAAGTTGCGGCCATACCTGTTTGGCTCTCACTTCCTAGTTCAGACCGACCACAGACCCCTTTGTTGGCTGATGCAAATGAAGGGGGAGAATCCCAAGTTGTTGAGGTGGTCTATTTCCCTACAGGGAATGGACTTTCAGGTGGAACATCGGCCTGGAGTGGACCACGCCAATGCAGACGGTCTCTGAAGGTATTTCCGCCTTAGTGATGAGAACTCCCCAAGGGGTTGGGTAGCTCTTCCCACTTTCAGCTGGGGGGGGGGGGGACGCGTGTTAGACCTGTCAGCCCTTTGGGTGGTCCCTCCTCATCATCATTTATTTTGTCCCACTTTTGCCTCAAACCCTGTTTGAATTTTTCCTTTTTGGGAACCACCAGACTTTAGTGTTGCTGCAGATTCAGGGAGCCATTTTAGCTACCCCTGAAACTTCTGTCTGAGGGCCTGGAGCACAAAATGGTGGCCACCTGTGACATCACCAGCATCCACTGGAACCTGCTAGCACCTTCCAGAACATTCCAGAACCCTGTGACAGTTGGAGGCGGTTTAGAATGTTGGGAAGCTAAGAGAGAGAGTTGGCAGTTGGAGCTGGCAGTTGGCACCTGACTGGTGAGGAGTGAGCAGCAGAAACTTGAAGGAGGAAGGAGTGAGGCAGCAGGGGTGGAAACTTGTGCCTGGAGTGGGGTCCATAAACCCACCCTTGATACTAGTCCCTACTGACTGAGCCCAGCCTGGAGCCCTGTGTGGGAAGAAGCCAGAAAAACCATCCTAAGGACCTGGACAGCAGGAACAGGCCTTAGAAACAGAGAACAGCAAGATCCTGACCTGGAAACTGGTTTCCCTGGAGTCCGACGTCGAGTAGCCTGAGACCTGGAGCCCGAGGTGGAGAAGCGGCGCTGACTGGAAAAGCAGACGTCGTACCCGGAGCCGCCAGAGGTCGAGAGAGGGCGCCGTCAGAGGTCGTGAGGAGTACCAGAGGTCGAGGAGGAAGTCACCCGAGGTCGAGTGAGCGGCGTCATCGGAGGAGTGAAGTCCGCCCTCCGGAGTCGTCGGAGACCGAGGTGAGGTGTACCGGAGGTCGGGAGTGAGGATCGCACTCCGGAGTCGCCGGAACCTGTGAGAATCGTGCCGGAGGTCGGGAGTGAGGATCGCACTCCGGAGCCGCCGGAAGTTGACATCGAGTCAAGGCCGGCCGACGTCATCGAAGTTGAGGTCGCCATCGGACCGGAGCCGCCCGAAGTCGACATCGAGTAAAGACTGCCCGACGCCATCGAATCGGAGGTCGAGATCGAACCGAGGCCGCCGACATCGAAACCGGAACCGCCTACCGGCGTCGTCAAGAACTGACATTGTGCCGAGGCCGCCGACATCGATCCGGAACCGCCTCACGGCGTCGACACGACTCCAGCGGCGTCGGAGCATCAGAAAAAGGGCAGTAAGTGGAGTAGAGGGCGCCTAAGGCCCTGTGGAGACCTGAGAGACTGCTCTAAGGGGCTAGGGAGGTGCTAGAACCAACCTGACTGTGCCAGGGGTGAGCTGGGACTAATCTAGAGAAGTTGTGTGGAAGGAGAGAGCCAGGACTCTGGTATTCCCCCCTTGATCTACCTCAGTTTAGGCCTCAGCCTTGTCCAAGCCAGGGAGTAGACACCCCCAAGCCTTCCACATCCCCACAAGCTGTGCCTGGGCCAAATCAGCCCTTAGGAATTCAAAAGTGATCTGATTCCATGAGTGTCACTGTCAGCTTTTAAGTATTTATTAGGGGCACTGTATTTATTGTATTTAACCTATTTATTGTTCCACTGTATTTATTGGTCCACAGTATTTATTGATGCACAATATTTATTGGGTTACAGTATTTATTGCCTCAGAATATTTAATTGCCTGTATGTATTGCACTTATATTTATGCCTTCTTTATTTATGATCACCCCTATTTATTGAATCATTAAGCCAGTATTTATTTGACCTGCACTATCTAAAAAGTTTGTATATTGTGATTGTTATTCATTTATCCAATCAGCAACTGAGAGAAAAAGATAAAGAAAGATATTTTCATAATTTTTACGGTGTAGAGTCGTTTTTGGAACGGATGCACGCATGGTTATTGTTCGGGTATGTCGTATGCTTAGCACGGAGCCTGATTCCTGACCACTCGAGCCAAGCTACCACAGTGTGTCCGGAAGACCACCACCACCCCTTCTAGTGTGGGAGTGGTTTTCTAACAATGCTGATCACCATTGTCAAATACCGCCTTCTTAAAACGTAGGAGATATGGTCTGGTTGTCCACAAAGTTCTAGTCCATGTTATATTCTTATCACAAACTCTCTTCTAAATGTGTAGGTCCTTTTCATATTGTTGAATTGGTTGGACATGTGGCTATGAAGCTGCTCTAAGCTATGCAATGGCTTATTTATCGAGGAGTCCAAACCTGCAAAATCCACAGTGAATACTCCTCCTCAATCAACCTGTGGTTGATGATAATCCAGAATACGAGGTGGAGGGAGGCTATCTTAGAATCTAGGTGACAGCATGGTCCATTGCAATGTTTTATAGCATGGAACAGGTTTAATGCTTTGGAGAGATCCCGGGAACCAGCTTGATTTCTTCCTACTTCCAGTTTCATTAGACACTTTCATACATTCTTTCCTCACATACCTGTTTTCTGGGGGGCAGAGTTCTTAAAAGGGATAATATCAGAATTTAGACAAGGTAAGGTGGAAAACACACAAGGTCACTTGCTTTCACCTCCCATAATGATACCCATTAAACTCCCTTCAACTTCTTTAATATTGTGCTTAAATTCAAAGAAGACTTTAGGTAGGTACCCGAAATAATAGGAGTACACAGGGTTAGGATAGACAGAATATTGAGAGTTAAGTGGAAGTAGCACTGACCAAAGCATTTCACATTCACAGTCTTAAATAAGTGACTAGCATGACATTGTTTATAATCCAGCTTATGTTTTACAAAACTGTTGGGTTAATGTTTGTTTAGTCTATGTGGCTTCTAGGAGGTTGGTTTGAGGCTTTCAAATATCTTACTGGCAAAACGTCAGTGGGGTTTGTATTCAGCGCTTAGCAAGCAACATATGAATGTTATGAAATCTGAGTGACACAGCTGCACAACTGAAAGGAAGGAGACATCTTGTTTGTAAGTTCCCCGAATGTTATGCAAGAATAACTTGGCAATATACTCTGTATTTAGTTCTTTCCGGATAGCAAAATACTTTCTGCAACCAAGCCTGAAACACGAAAAGTGTGTGAAGTAATACAATTCTCATACATACCAGCAGCCTACGCAGCCACTTTGTCACCGATATGCTTGCAGTATTAGCCACTCTATCAGGGATATTTGATTATGGTTAGTGAATGTCCCACTAATGGTACAGTTGTGTCCATGCCATAGATGACCAAACTATAGGATTTTGGTGCGCCTCACATTAATCCAGTGTTTGCGCGCAAAGGCCTAGGCCTACCCTTAAATTGCTATTTATTATGGACTTGTCCTGGAGCGGTAGCCCAAGTGAGCCCTCAGTGACAGGAGAACTATGGTAACTGGTTCCATACTTGTAGAGCGGTGGGGGCAGCATACAGTGTTTCGCAATAAGTATAGTCTGACAAGACCATTTAATCTGTGTCGTGCGAATGGGAGCCTTCTGGTGAACCCAGAATTTTCATGCAGAGATCACATGCAGCTAGACATGGGCATGTACACTAGTGGAGAAAATGATTTGCAGTGTGTGAATGCCAGGGTGAATGAGAGTGACACAGGCCTGAAAGTTCAATTGTGGCAGCTTCTGGCCTGTTCATGTGCACCAGATGGAGGTATGGTTACTTTCCCAGATAGTGCAAGCTTATTGCTGACAGTGCAAGCTTATTGCTGACATTCCTGAGCCTGGAGGGAGGGAACCCGGACACTAGAGGGAAGGAAGAGATGCGCTTCCCCTAAGAAATTTTAATAGATGCTCTCTGATACAGAGGACTGCTGATTATGAGACTCTAGACATTTAAACAGGTTATTTCCGATTCAGAGGACTGCTGGTTAGTCTTCCTGAGACTATAATTCGGTGGATAGCAGGGAAAGGGCGGTACCACAGTATGTCAGGGGGTGAAAAGTTCTTCAGAAGGGGAGCAACTCTCTTCCTGTTTATCGTCAGATGTGACTGCTTCTAGTCAAGGTACAGGCTGCTCACATGGCTTTGTGTCTCTGTAGGGCGTGCTTCAAGTGCGATAGCCCTGCTCAAGAAGGATCACTCAAGACAGGGGGAGGGAGAGTCTGAAAGACACATAGGATATGGCACCTGACCTAAACTGGTTCTGCAAAGGCAGGGAATCCACATCTCCCACCTGCCAATAGTCCTAAGCAGACTGTCCATCCACCGGTGTATAATGACCATTCAACATCTAACCTTTCTTCCTGTGTTTTTTAGTACGGTTGCTCTCTTGCATCACTCTTCTGCATCACTTTATCACTGAGAGATAATATAAACACAGGAGCCAACAAAACGCCCAAGAAGAATAGTCTCTACTAGATGTTCTTTTATCTTGTTCTAGTTTGAATAGCCACACAACTTACTGTAAGGCAGCCTGGACACACACAAAGGCGCCATGTCGTCCATATATTGGAGTAAAACACATTCTCGTCGACATAGGTAATTTATTGGACTTCGAGAGTCAAACAAACCTTGTAAGGGAAACTGGATTGTCGCTTACTACACAAAGCCGGCTTACATTGTTCTCAAGATCTCTGGAGTTTACATTTGGAATTATGAAGCTATCTGGAACCGTACAAAAAAAACCTTACAATTAATCAAGTTTTTGTGTAAAGACCCACAGCTTCAAACCCCGATTCAAACAAACCTCGTAAGGGAAACCAGATCGACGCTTACTACACGAAGCCAGCTTACATTGTTCTCAAGTATTGAACAGTCAGAGACAACAGCCAGTTAGGATTGACTGAAAACAACGCAAAAAGCATTTTTAGGAAAAAGCAAATAAATGTTGACAAAACACACAAGCAGTTTGTAGTGAAATGACAAATCAATTTGTTCACCAGTGGACGAATGTTTCATTAAACGCAAACTGACTTTTGCACGGAATAGAATAAAAAACAAACAAGTTCAATCAACGAACAATTTTTTTTTATTAAAATTAAAAATACAAAACAATGCTTTTGTACAACAATTGCTTGGCTAATATATTAAATTTTTAATGAAAACGTCGATTTGACAAGGATCTCCAAAGAAATTCCAGCTGACTTTGGATTTCCTAAAATATGATTTCCTACATAAGATTCCAAATACTAAAATCCTTTGCATTGGCCAGAATTCTGTTTAATTTTACAGTCTCTGAAGACAATGCACTTATTTAGTCTCACGCTAGGTACAAAAATGTGCCAGCGGGGCCAACAGAACAACTTGCATCCATTTGTTTTTTAAGCAAAACTGATCATATTTTCCCCAAACATCCCAAACTTAAAGAAACAAAATGAATAATATTCACATAAAATTATGAATGTTGGTTTGGAATGAACAGATCTATATGCTGCAAAACATTTGCAGTTGACAATAGCTAGGTAAATAAGGAATGATTCAAAGACCTTATTTTGTGTAAACAAAAAGGTCCTGGTGCGTAAACGTGCTCAGTTTAAAGAAATAAAAATAATGGTCATAGTGCACTCCCAGACGTGGTACAGGATCAAACTTTGACAACATACTTAAGCCCTGTCCTCGATCTACTAATGTGTGAGGTTACTTGGTCCATTTTACTTAACTTTGCTTCCTCCTGTGCCTATCCACCAAGAAGAGAGTTCGAAGATCGCCGCCTTCCATTCTGCTAAATTGCAGCAGTGTACTTTGCATATCCTAGTTCGTAACAGAAAAGGGCAGAAAGTCCTTTTACTGGGATTCAAAGACTGACTAAGCAGAAAAATAAGCACCTAATGGCTGCTTGGAGGTTGCGTATCAATTGTACCAAGAGAAAAAAAAATGTATTGATCACCAGTGTCCAAGTCAATGCATTAATGATCGTATTTACCTGCTCATTTATTCAAAATTCATGTTGGAAATACATTGGTCTTAATTTTCTCACATGGCCGAGCTACTTCTACTTTAGTTGCGACGTGACTTTTACAAGCCTACATTTTTAAAACAAATATATTAATTTCAAACTGCACCAGTCAACTCCATGGTATCTCAAAATCCATAGTGGACCATGGATTTGGTGACCGAATGGAGCAACAGGTGTTTTGATGAAAAATATACGGACTGAAGCTCCAAATGTATGGCTTGCATTGCTCACATAAGTAACGCAACACGTTTTTGCATTAGGGAACCCTAGAGCAAATCATGCCAGGAATGCAGAACCTTCCATCCAGAGAAGGATACCACGAAATGTCTCAACCCCCAAGCAGACATCAGTAAACAATAGAAGCATTCTACAATATTTTTTTTGTTATTGCTCGTAATGGAGAAACGTTTCACTGGATGGTCCCTTTTACAAAATGTGTGATTTAAACAATGGGGAAACGCCTAACTTCTTGGGATTGGACAGAATGCTTTTCCCCAGATTTCAATTTATGTTACAAGTTAATCTGCACAGGTTCTTAAAAGTGCCTCGTGCTCGCAGGAATGCTAACACCCAACCACAACGATAATTTTCCAATGCATTGCATATAAAAACACATCAATCAAAAAAGAGGACCATAAACCTGCCGTGGTGGGGGGAAAAAAAATCTTCTTGAAAGATCAAACTAGTTCTTGAACTCCTCTGCATGTTTAACCGCAGTCAATGAAATTAATCCGGTTTGAACAGCTCAAATGCAAAATATTTATCCATTATTTAAAAGATTTGTTGGTGCCCACTCAAATTGTCAACCGTGTGGATTTATCCCAATGAACGGAATTTCAAATGGTAATTTTAAATGATTTCAACATAAGAAACGTGTATGCGTCCGTAGTTGTTCTCATCCACCATACACAAGAATTATCTCACAGACAGAAGAACGGCTAGCCCCGCCAGCCCAACTCCAGCAGCTGCAAGTATTGCGTTGTATGTGGTACAGTTCTTATTTTCCTGATGCGTGTTACTTTTGTTGAAATAATGGCAGAATCCATCCTAAAATAAAAAAAGGAAAATCCTTCAATTATTATTCGAAAATAATTACGTTCTGCATTTTATTAAAAGAAACGCAAAAAAAACACACAAGGGAGGAGAAATACATGTAGACTAACGCTGCAAAACTCATTAGGGATCCGCCTTTTAATGCCTACGATAACAGTGCACATTCTACTTGAAATTATGCTGGAGACACCTGCATTCAGGATCCGTAAGCATCTTTAGGTTCTACAGTATTTCTTGATCCAACAAGAACCAAATCCAGCTATGTAGCCATGGATTTCCAAAACTGTCACCAAAAAACACTCGCATTGTACACTCATATCTCCCCAAAAGAAAACAGACTGAACTTTTCAAACTAAATCACAGATGCATACAAGCAGGCCAGTGAGTGGAATCATCAAGGCTTTCTGGGAAACGTGAGGAGTGGTTAGAACTGTTGCCAGGGATTTGCATTTCATATTCAAAATTTCAGCTAGTAGGCTCCAGGGCTTAATTTGAGCCAGTGGTTTCCGGTGCTCGGCCCCAGTACAATTGTCAACATCGGCTCTTAGGATACTACGCCACATAGTGGCTCGGTTTATTTAATTCAGATGCAAGCACAACAACAGTGGTTTGTCAATTCAATACACCTTAAAAATGACTAATACCTGCCCCCAAGCCATTCTTGTAACTTTGGGAGGCTGGAATAGTTTGAATTGTCCCTCTTGTGGGAGCGTAATAATTAGTAGCTGTGTTTGTACTGTCATTTGCAGCGCTGACAGGGGGAATGGGAGGTGCAAGCTGCAGTGGACTCCTGACAAGGGCCCTAGCACTTATTTGTTTTCAAATTAAGCACTGGTAGGCTCCAAGATTTCAAGCAAAGCCAACAAGTCTCCTGTTTTCTTGATGATCTGCAGCATCTAACAAGAAACAAGAAACAAAAAAAAAAAAAAGGAGAAAAACGGCACGCTGAAGCCTCAGATGTTGGTGGATTCATTTACCTATGTGTGCGCATGCATGATGACGTATGCACATCCATGTGTCACCATACAGGACTGTGGATGGAATGACGTGGGCACAAATCTTTTTTCCCCCCCTTCAATATGCTCATCCGAAACGGTGTTTGGAACTGGAATCAGTAATTTAAAATAAGGGAAAATTTACTTTTGTGGAAAGGCTTTTTGGAAAGTGGTGAGGCCCAGCAGAAAATGGCAGCCGCCAGCCCTTGAAAACAAATAATAATAAAAAATAAATTTTGTGTATATATATATATATATATATATATATATATATATATATATATATATATATATAAATATATATATATTCTCCGCACTGGAGGCAGTTTCAAACGAATCAACTATAAAGCAAGGCTAGTTCGTAAAGCGGGACTTTACATAGACCCACAAGGGTTTTATCATTAACTTTATTGTTTCTGCCAGTCAAGATGGACTCACTGGAGGTCATTATCTCCGCACTACAGGTACCAGAAGGCCTTGTTGGCCACGCCCACTGAGGCAGGAACCTGGAAGTTATGAAGAGCGGAGATTGCTGTCTGGCTGATTGCAGTTATTTAAGCCATTGAGGAAGGGAACCGGAGTTCCCGAAACGCGTCTGGCGAAAGAGTATGCTGATGCCTTGTTCCACGCTGCATCCTGCTGGCAAGCCGTTTCCAGTAAAGATTTGGAACATTTATCTGCATGTGTGTTTCCTTTCATGGGGGGTAAAATTTGGTGAATATTAGCGGCTGAGCCCAGCCGCGAAAGGAAACCCACCGCTGAGAAGCGGGCCTGTGATGGCGTCAGGTTGGTGCTATCACGCACGGGAGGCAGTTTCCAAAGAATCAACTATAAAGCAAGGCTAGTTTGTAAAGCGGGACTTTGCATAGACCCACAAGGGTTTTATCATTCACTTTGTTTCTGCCAGTCAAGATGGACTCACTGGAGGTCATTAGCTCCGCACTACAGGTACCAGAAAGCCTTGTTGGCCACGCCCACTGAGGGAGGAACCTGGAAGTTATGAAGAGCGGAGATTGCTGTCTGGCTGATTGCAGTTATTTAAGCCATTGATGAAGGGAACCGGAGTTCCCGAAACGCGACTGGCGAAAGAGTATGCCGATGCCTTGTTCCACGCTGCATCCTGCTGGCAAGCTGTTTCCAGTAAAGATTTGGAACATTTATCTGCCTGTGTGTTTCCTTTAATGGGGGCTACAATTTGGTGAATATATATATATATATATCTGCATATTTAAGCCATTGATGAAGGGAACCGGAGTTCCCGAAACGCGACTGGCGAAAGAGTATGCCGATGCCTTGTTCCACGCTGCATCCTGCTGGCAAGCTGTTTCCAGTAAAGATTTGGAACATTTATCTGCCTGTGTGTTTCCTTTAATGGGGGCTACAATTTGGTGAATATATATATATATATATCTGCATAGAAAGGACAATATGGAGCAGAAGGGAGTTTGTGGAGCAATGTAGAAGCAGTTGGGAAGCAACGAGGATTGGACTAATGATAGACGGTGGCTCCTGGGGTTGGGTTTAAATGTGGAAAAATATTTTTTTAAAAAAGCAAGGGAGACAGCTAAAGAAACATGCATCAAAGACTATTGGAAAAAATAGAAAGAAAAAAAAAATAGTTTTCTGAATGTGAGCAGGTCATTCAAACCAACAGATGCTAACAAACTATGCTTCAGGAAAGGGACAAACAAGAGGAAGGAAAGGCACTGAATGAAAAGATAAGTAAACTTTATTCGCATCAGTGGATAAAAAAAAAAACTCTTGCAAAGAATGTACAAAAGAAATTTTTTAAAAAATACACAATAAATATGGTTTCTAAAAACAGCCCACAGGAAGAGAAACGTCAAGCACATACACCAATGGTGCGATTTAAAAAGGAGTAAGGCGAGACCCCAGATAAATTAAAAAACTTTTTTTTAAAGTGTAGGTATAAGAGTTAAAAGCAGCATTAACATTAGCACACAACTTTGTTGGGCGATCTCATAAGATCATAAAGTCACATGGTGCCAGAATAGCTTAGGGTTGTAATATAAATGTCCGTACTAGGATAGTTTTCTTTTCCCTTGGTTGTCACTGAGCCTTGTGCGCGTTTTCTAATTTACATATCCTTGTTCAAATTTGTTTAAGAATTTCGCAAAGCTGCATTTCAATTTAGGGTATTCAGGCTGTAAGCAGGATATGACGGCCAGCCTGTATGTGCAGATCCTTTTAATACAGTGTTATGAAGGCGACTCCTAGCCTTTTCCATTTCAGGACAAATACATACAAGGTGAGAAAGATTTTCCAAACTTGAGCCACACAGACGACAGCTTATATCAACAGTGTGCTGCTGCCATGCTGGGTTTTTTTCCGCTGGTGTGGGAGGACAGCCCAAGCGGCACCGCAGCAGCTGTAGTTTCAGGTGGAGCGGATATATGCAAGCCGGATACTTTGCCCGCTTTAACTGAGAATAACTGTTACTGACCGTCCAGGCATGTGCTCCATTTGCAAGCTCGTCTTTATCCTTCAGGGTGGAGAGCCTGGCCATTGCAGAATTGACTGATTTTTTAGAAGCATTGGCAGCACCCATAGGTTTCCAACTTGCAGGTTTGCTAGAGATTGGTCTAAATACTCTTTGAAATTGCTGCTGTTAGTGCCGCTTGTGTTATAAGTTGCTGAGCGCAGAATGTTATTTAATGTGTTAGGCATGCATGTTTAATTTGAAACACTTAACTTTGCGCCCTGCCTGCCAATTAAATCCCTCATAAGACCGAACTCCAAGCCTACAAATGGTAATCAGTGGGCCAGCTCCAAGCCTATCAAGTTTTTGTCATGGTCCACAAGAGGTCTTTCGCAAATAGACAGCCAGGCTGTCTGTGGGCAAGACTTAAAAGGGGTATACGTCTTGGACTGTAAGCTGTGTAATTGACTGATTTCCTATAAGCTACATCTCCCGCCATATCCTATCTGGCCCTCACTGCACAGCAGCAATGTTTTACTTAAACAAAGTAAGCTATTTAAACTTCTAATAAGTCAATAACAGTGTTTCACCATATATTACCACCATTCCACCACCTTCATTTTGTAACACTTCTTACTTGTGTGCGCAATAAAAGCTTTCTGTGCCAGAAGGCTAAAGGCAGAACTCTACTTCTCATTTTAAAATTAATAGGAAGCACAAAAGCCCGCGAATGCAGAGACCACGTTCTTGAATGATGGAGGACTGTGGACAGCAAAACAAACTTGGGTTCGAATGTAAAAGGGAACTTTTCTTTACTAAAACATTCCTTTTTTTGTCTTTCTTTACATTTCAGTAAGATGGTCATATACAACGAGCAAAAAAACAAAAAACAAAAAAAAAAACTAAACAAGTAGACCTAAAACATATAACATGCACCTTGTCTCGCGTGATGTTACCGGTCAGCGCCTGTTGGTTGTAACGTTTGAGGTACAGTTCGATTCTTTCTGTTTCCTTATAGGCTGACCTACACCCTCTATTCTAGTAAATGGTCACAGGTAGGAAAGGGAAGAAGGGACCAGAGCGGAGAGAGAAGAGAAAAACTTGCTCGCGATTGTCCAGAAAGGTTGGAGACAGATCGCTAAACTAGCCTTCTTCATGGAGGTTCATAGGGTCTAGATACTGGTCCAGGAATGCCCACATTCCCCTGTCGGGCTGTCTCGTAGGGTCATTGGGTCTGCACCTCTAAGGTATGTCACCCAGTTGAGCCAACCCTTAAACGATGCCTTGGATGGGTCTTTCCACTTATTTAGAACCATTTTTACACATGCTGTTAGTAGGAGATCGAGTAAGTCGCTGTCCCGTTGTGCGATTAGCTCTGTCCTAATGGGGGCTGTTACCAGGGTGGCAAACTTTGTTTTAAGGGAACACCCTAACAGGTCTTTTAGAAAATCAAAGATATTCTCCCATTAAGCTTTGACTTTAGGACAGTGATATATGAGGTGAGCCAGATCCCCCCCTTCCGCTATTACAATTCCAGCATTGGTCATTTGTGTTCAAGCCTATGTTCGCCAGGCGCGCTGGGGTCCAGTGTAGTGTCCAGAATTTTGTCTGAGCTAGTACCGGTGCTCTTACTTTGTGTAGGGGAGGACCATAGTACTTGGATTTCTTTCTCGCTTAGTGTGTTACATTGATGAAATGTACTCTGGCAGGTAATGTAATCCAGGAGCCATAGGTGTAGTTAAGTAGATTTATTCATAGTAAGTAGGATGGTAAAGAAGGCCCCACCGGGAGCAGCATCCAGCTGCTCAGCCCATCTCACTCAAACTGACCACACTTCAAACCATGCATCCACGAACATTCCGATGACATCAAAACACAGGCTGAGCAGCAGGGAGAAGGAGAAGACAAGAATATAACATAGTGTACCTCCGAGCTGCGATTCCCAGTAGTTACGTGTCTTCTCGTTAAGTTTCGAAGTGTTTGGTCGTTGAAGTCTATAAATGTGTGACACCTGGTGACCTATTTTGTGGAGGTTCGACATATATTGGATGATTGAAGGCTTGGTATTAGACAGTCTCGCTTTGGACAGTGCAGCTTTGATTTTTAGGAAATTATAAAGCTCAAATATCTGGCAAGTTGTGTTTAGTTTTAAGTGAGCTGAAAGTGGTAGGACTCCCTCCCTCCTCAAGCTGAATGGGAAGGGAAATCCCTATTTTCATCCACGTATTCATAGAGAGCGGTTTGCCTTTGTATTTTCTCTTATTGTTTGCCCATAATGATTCCCATCTTGAATTTATTATTCTATGTTCCAACTTCTGGTCTACCTTCAGTAGGGCGTTTCTGGTGTTTGTGAGTATAGGGTTTACTAACGTTTTGTGTTAACTGGTTGTTAGAAGTGCTAATGGATCGAGGTTGTTTAGTAAAGCTCTTTCTACTTTCAGCCACGCTCGTGTGTACTCCTGGTCTGGTAGAATCCAGTAGCTACCCTGTTTTGCCAAAAAGGCAGTTTGGAAGGTCTTAAAATCTGCCAGGTTTAATCCACCCAGAATTTTCGCAAGTCTTAGTTTTATAAGGCTAATCCTTGCTGTTTTGTCTCGCCAGATGAAGTTATTTAACATCTTATCTATTTTGCGATGGAAGTCGTCAGTGAGTGTTAGAGGGAGCATATCAGTCAGGTAGTTGATCATTGGGGTTACCATCATTTTGATAGTTTCAATCCTCCCCCACCACGTAATAAATTTCGGCGACCATCCCTCAAGCAGTTTCTTTATCTTGTCCAACAAAATTTTCATTGTATTCCAGTGTGTTTTTAAAATCATTGCCAAAGTAGATGCCCAGGTATTTAAAGCAACTGGTTTGCCAAGCGAGGCCCGAAACTCCCAATATGTCTCTAGTGGTATGTAAATTGAGAGGTTTGCATTCCGACTTATCCTTGTTAAGTTTATAGCCGGAATGGTCTGAATATTTGTTTATGGAATCCATGAGGGCCATGATGGAGGCTTTAGGGCTTTCAGTGACAACGAGGATGTCATCCGCATATGCTGCTAGTTTGGTTGTGACCTCATTGATGATGAACCCTTTCATCTCTTCATTGGTCTCGATGTCTTTAATCAGAGGCTCAAGTGCTAGTAAGAATAGGGAGGGGGACTGGGGGCTGAACTAATCTCTTTCCCTAAAGTGAGCATCTTCCGGTGTTATTTTTGAGAGATTTCATCTGTTAAGGTAATCAGTGCAGCCCTTTTTATCCAGTGTTTGGTCTTTATTATAGAGCGCCTAGTAGAATACACTAAATGTGCGTAGAATTTCTTTATGTTGTGTGTGTGATGTTATGCGAGTCTGTAATTGCGGAGATGGTATGCGGTCTTGGTTTGTGTTTTAGGTAGGATGCCAGGATCTTCCCAGCTTTGTTGGCCTCGCATAGGTTTATTGCTTTAAATTTGTTTATCCACAGACCCGCTCAGAATTCTGTTGAATTTGTATTTCCTTTGTGAGTTCTGTAAGGACCCCAACGTTTTGGAGTCTGAGATATACGTTGTCTCTAGTCTTTGGATATCTGATTCTAGTTGGTCCAACTGGGCCTTAGCATTCTTGTTCATCTTGCCTTTAATGTCCATAATTGTCCCCCTAACTGGCTTTCAAAGCGTCCCACATGGTTTTTGGGTCCGTGTCTGTAGTGTCATTAAAGTTAATGTATTCTTTTATGGCCATTTCTATTTTAGTTCTGTTGCTATGTTCTGTTAACACATCACTGTTGAATCTCCATCTACGAGAGTGACCCTCGTTGTGGCGACCACTTAGTAGGAGGCCGACACAGGGATGGTCTGAGATTGTTCTCGTGGCTATGTCCGTGTTCTCTATTAGGTGGGTGTGTGTGCCTGAGATCTGCATGTAGTCAATTCTGCTGTATGAGTTGTGTGGGTTTGAGTAAAAAGTGTAATCTCTCGCGTCCGGGTGCTGAAG
This sequence comes from Triturus cristatus, assembly GCF_964204655.1. NCBI lineage: Eukaryota > Metazoa > Chordata > Amphibia > Caudata > Salamandridae > Triturus > Triturus cristatus. The sequence continues at coordinate 393,968,801 of NC_140583.1, read as the reverse complement.
TCTCGAGGTGTCTTTCAGATTGGATCTGGTACATAAATTTTTGAGTACTTTGTGCCCCCCCCCCGGGGGTAGTGTATGGCACTGTGATTGTCTGTCTATATTGTAGTCTAGCGCCATGTGGAAATCACCTGCCTACACTGTTAATTCATTTTGTGGGAGTGCCTCCAACCTACCCGAGATGCTGTCCCAGAAGGCAGAGACATCTGTGTTAGGTCCGTATATGTTGAGTACATGAATGTTTTCATCTCCCCTTTTCAGCTGGATTCTCCTTTCTAAAAATTGCATTGATGATCTTCTATACTTATCCTGGAGTTCCTATTTATCAAGTTGATTACACCTAGTTTCTTACCTACTGCCGGAGAACAAGCCATCTGGCCAACCCATCTCACCCTAATCCGTTCTGCATCGTCCAAGGATAGCTTAGTCTCCTGTAGGAGAAAGATGTCCGCTTTAGTTTTAGCTAAGTAGTCAAGTATTTTTTTTTCCCTTTTACCTGGGTGATTGAGGCCTTTAGATTTAGGGAGACTATCTTTAAGTTGGACGTTAATGAATTCGTAGGGTTAGATGTCATTTTACGAAGCTAGGAAACGGTTGATTAGTCAAGGCCATGTTCATTCTCCGTATGATAATACTCCTGCTCTTTCTATGACTTCGTGAATGTTTTTTCTGTCTCAAACTTCTTCGTGCCCACTCCCCCGCTCTCTCCCGTGACTGGGTTTCAATCTCCACAATGCATGCAATAGTGTAGGTGGAAAGTTTAAAAGAGAAAAGGGTAGAAACTAAGCAGGAGTGCCTGACAAACAATACGAGCATGACGTAAAAAAAGACTAAAACCCCCCCCCCCCCATCTACACCTAGAATTCTGGACGTGCGACAGCAAAGATCCAGCTCTGTTTCCCCTGGGATAAATATGGAACCGTGTACACATGCATCTGTGGCATTAATCACCCTAGCGTCAAAAGCTACTTGCAACTTATTTAGCATGCTGCTCTATTCACGGACAATGATCTTAGAAAGGATATTAGTGATTATGTTGTTCACTTATAACTTATCAGCATGATTTGTCTCTGCAAAGTTTGGTTCAAAGATGTGCTCGTTTAGTGCGCCAAAAGCGGTGTGTCTGTTTTGTGATCCACGTTCATGGCCTTCCCAGAGTTAGATTCGGCCGTCTGGCACTTGAAGTAGAAAAGTGTACGGAAGTAGCAACTTGACTGAGGTAGATAGTGAGGTGAGGTAGATGGATGTTTGCATAGTAGTGGAGGAAGACTACAATGCCAAAATTATAAGACGATATATCTTTACTCATTCCCCCCCAGTTCTGGTGAGGCTCTCCTCTTTCGCGCTTGCTTGGGAGAAATCCATTTGTGGAGTCGGACCTTGTAGGTAGCTGGACAGGTCATTTGGGTCTTCGAAGATGTGCGTTCTGCCCTCGTCTGTGATTCTGAATTTCGTCGAGCCTATGAATGAGAAGAGGATGTTTTCCTTCCTTAGACTGTCTCTTTGGGCCAGAAACCGTTTCCTTATGTCCACTGTGTGTTTAGAGTAGTCCTGGGTGAGAATGATTATTTTGTCCGTTCCACAGCAGATTCTGTTTTTTCCTGGCCACTGTGAATATGGCTTTGGTATGCTGTTATCTCAGAGGCTTGCATATTATGGGGCGCGGTGTAGCAATATTTGATGGTCTGTAGGCTGGAACTCTGTAAGCCTTGTCTAGCTCCCAACAGCAGGTCAAACTTTAAGTTAGTAAGTTTAGGGATCATGTCCTGTATGAAAGCAATGCATGACCCACTTTTCTCCTCTTCCCCCTCGGCGACCCCATGTATTCTGATGTTCTCCCTCCTGTTGCGGTCGTCTAACTCTGCTGTTTGTCTTCGGAGCATTGCTGTGGTTTTAGAAAGTTCTAGCAAAGCCTGGTTTGCCTTTTGCTCGCTATCTTCCACATCACTTACCCTCTGTTCTACTTCTGTTAGTCTATTGTTCGGTGCATGTATGCCCGCTCTGACTGCAGCCAATTCCAGGCGGATAGCATCCGTGGTTTGCTTGGTCGATTTAGCTAGGTCATGTACTTCCGCCAGTTTTCTTAAAATCATGTCCAGCGGGTTGTTGATGTCTGGTCTTTGATGGGGGATTCCAGAGGGTCACTCTTATTCTTTTTGGACTGCTGCGTAAGTTTCCCTTCATTACCAGCCATAGCTGCCAGCCCCCTCTTCTCCTGCTGTGGGCTGAGCCTTCCTCTGACCTTCCGCTCCATCGTTGGTTCTCTTGTGGTCCTCCTCTGTTGGCACTAAAATATCGCTTTAGACTTCCTCGGTTGTCGGCACAGTTTTTCAAAGCCGCAGGGTCGGTGTTGGGCTTGGCGTTCTGGTCGTCTGCGTTTTTACCAAAAGGGCTCTGGACCACTCTGTGCACTCTATGATGGGTTTGAGCCGGCTGGCCTACGCAAGTGAGCTGGTTGCGGTTATTCTTTAGGCCACCTTGATCTATATATTTTATTATTGAGCTTGGATGGCACCAGTTCCTTCACGTTATGTAACCCCCCCCCCACCCATCCCCCCGCTGAGGTTGTAACGCTCACCTCATGCTCACCATGACAGATCTTATTTAGCCCTTTACTTAGAGATAAAGCGCAGTTCCGCTTTACCTGGGCACGTGCTTGTATGGTATTCTCTCGACCGTGATGGAAAAAGTTGGAGTCTATCAGACTCTGAGATTTGTGAGGTTTTTGTATCGGCGCTATGGGGGTTTGTCTTTAGCTTGCTGGTTTCCCAATATTCATCATGCGGCGGTTATTATTGTTTTCAGTCTGGGCGGCTGGCGTATGTTGTTGCTGACTTTCTTTACATTTCACACCGGTTCCCCCTTGCGCAAGGCTCCTCAAACACTTTGGTCTCTTTGGGCTAGGTTGTGTTGTCCCTCCGCTGTCCAATTGGCTTGTCTGGCATAAACAAGATGGTGGCGCAAGCAATACCAGGCGGCGGCTATAGGGTGCGCTTTCGCTTCTCTTTTTTCATAATATTTTGCACACTCCCGTTACGTTAGTTTTCCGATCTCCCCCTTGTGCGAGGCTCCTCATACATTTGGTCTCCTTGGGCAAGGTTGTGATGGCCCTCTGCTGTATTTTCCACAAGCTGTAAGATGCCGCAGACCCTCCCGCTATGCTGAGCGTGCGCTGGCCAGGAGCTTGTACAATCCAATTTGTTTGTCTGGCATAAATTAAGATGGCGGCGCAACCAGTGCGAGGCGGCGGCTATAGGGTGCTTGCGTTTTACCCTAAGCTGCCCCGTTCGCTTTTAAGCAGGACCTTGATCGCTGCACTCCCAATATATGCAGAGTTGTTTGTTAACTATCTCAAGATGGTGGCCCCCATCCACCAGTATCAGTTTCAGTTTCGCTCTGGGCAGATTATCGATCTTCTACTCCCCCGACCTCTTACAGACAGCGCCGTCATCTCCTTGATATTACACAGAAGGTCCCCCAGCACTAACCTTGGGCGAGCTAGCTGCTGGACCCTCTGCGAGCGTGGTTAACTTCAGGTATCGGATACAGGGTTTTTCAGTTAGCGGGAACCATCTTGGATCTTTTCTCTTTCGTACAGGGAGTTTCTTCCCCAATCTCCTTCTCTTTGTTGGCGGGCTGGTTATTATAAGCAGATCAGCTTTGCCCCCGATCGTTCCGACGTCCTATGGTGCATCTTTTTATTTTTTTTGCTTATCAGCACATGTACGTTCTTTTATGTTGCTCGCTCCCAGGTTCAGCGGAGCGCTGGAATCAGGCACCTTCACCCATTGCCGTCCAAGCCACGCGCCCTTTACTAAAACATTTCAACTTTGTTTTTAGCCAGATTTTGAAAACAAGTGTTTCCTTCGCAGTAACCCTAATACTTGGAAGTACATAAGCTCTGTCCTATTCTCAGCATCGGAGTATCACGACCCCTGTGCCCTTATTAGTAGTGGCCACATAATGACAATGCAGTGGATGTTCTGTTATGTTGTGCGCTTTATAAAAACGACCTAACTCACCCTGGGGCATCTAGGCGCTGACTGGGGAACTATACTGAGGATGGAAGAAACTGCATCTCAAGAGGGGTGTCATATTTGGAACAAGAACGCTTTTAGAGGTTTCCTAAAGATGATTAGCGATGGGATATTACGAACAGCTATAGGGAGCTTATTCCAATAGCTAGGAGCTAAATATGAAAAAGATCTCCCTCCGGTGCGGGTAAGACGAATTCTGGGGACCTGGAGAAGGTCTAAAGTGCTGGATCTAAGTTTCCTACCTGGAGAGTACTTAAATAGTTGTTTTCGCAGGTAAAGAGGACCTCTTTCCTTCAATGCGTTTTGTAAGGCAACAGATCTTGAAATAAGATCTGTACTTTATTGTTAGCCAGTGCAACTCCCTCAGGAGGGGGGTGGGGGTCGAAGCTGACCCTGCCAGGCAATTCAAAATCAGTTGTGCTGCCGTATTCTGAATCAATTGCAGTTTAGCCAGTCGAGTTTGTCCCACTTCAGCCAGCAAGGCATTGCCATAGTCCAGACGGCTAATAACCATCGCCTGGACTAAGGTTCTGCGCTGGGAAGTAGGCAGATGGGGAAAGATTTTCCTGAGAAGCCTTAAACCATAGTAACATGAGCTTACTGTTGCGGCCACATGACCTTTCATGGTCAAGGCCTGATCCAATTTTAGGGCGAGATTTTTTACTGACTGTTTAGGAGTAGGGGCCTGGCCCAATTGGATAGGCCACCATTCATCAGACCAACTATTTATGGCTTTACCCATAAACATAACCTCAGTTTTTTCCGGATTGAGCTGGAGGCAGTTTCTTGTCATCCAGTCATAGATGGTAAGCATTCCGGAGGCAAAACGAAATTTGTCGAGCTCTGGGTTTGGTCCGATGGTATACATAAGCTGAGTATCATCAGCATATGGGATAATCTCAAAAGCCAGGCGCTCGATTATTTGTGCCAGCGGAGCCATGTATATATTGAAAAGGGTGGGACTCAAACAGGAGCCCTGCGGAACGCCCCTATCCAGCAACATTTTGCCTGAAACGTATGGTCCCAGCATAACAGTTTGGGTTCTTTCAGACAGGTAATGTTCAAGCCATTTAAGGGCTATCCCATTTATGCCACAATCCAGGAGTCTCTCCGACAGCTTAGAGTGTGAAATAGTATCAAAAACTGCGGAGAGATCTAGGAGGATCAAAATACCTGATCCTCCCCCGTCGACAGTTAATCTAAGCGCGTCCGTTACCGCCAAAACAGCAGTTTCTGTACTGAAGCCTGGGCGGAACTAGACTGAGGGGTCCCGAATGTGATTATCCTCGAGATACGAGCTTAACTGTCAATTGATGATACTTTCCAGGATTTTTCCTAATAGTGGTAACAGGGAGATGGGGCGATAATTACCCAGAACCAAAGGGTCCGCTGAGAATTTTTTTTAATATAGGGCGAACAATCTCCTCTTTCCAGGTGGCTGGAATGGTACCCGTGAGGATAGAGTAGTTGAACATATCTCGGATTGCCAGGGCACAACTAGATGCCAGTAACGCCATGATTTTTGGTGGGCATATATCTAGTGGAGATCCAGATTTAGCCCCCGTAAAGCCTTTAATGACCTCCTCTAATGTGGCTAGTTCAAAGCAGTTTAGGGAGCAGGCTACTATCTTATTCCGCTCCTCTAATTTTTGTGAAGAAGCCACTTCAAGGATGGTAGATGAAGAAAAATTTGCGTAGATATTTAATATCTTTTCGCAAAAATAGATAGCCAAGGAGTTACATAACTCCTGGGATTCCTGAAGCAACTGTCTGCAGGCTTTGGGGGGGGGGGGGTGGGGGGGGGGTGGGAGAAAAACCTGTACAATACCAAACAAGGTTTTCTGGGAGTTGCTTGCATTATCGATATGTCTGATAATAAATTGCCGTCTAGCGGTTCTTAGATTCTGTTGGTAATTGGACAGTGCCTTCCTATACAAACCCCTATTTTCCTAGGTCTTACTGGTACGCCATCTTCTTTCCAGTCGCCTGCATCTGGCCCTTTCCAGCTTCAATTACACTGTATGCCAAGGAGTGGAGGCTCTTCAAGGGGCAGAATTAATTTGTTTTTTTGGTACGACTGCATCAAAGGCCACTTTTAAAGTGGTGTTGAAAGTCTCCAATTGTTTGGAAACTTCCATAGTTTTGACTGTATGATCAAGGGAGAATACCTCATTAAATGCCACAGGAGTGAAATTACACCAGGTCCTCCGCTGGACATGATTCTTACATAAGGCGAAAGCCAATAGGAGCATCACTCAGGAACACCACAGCATCACTATATGCTACCACAGCATCACACAAGAACGCCACAGCATCACTCCAGGCCAGCACAGCATCCCTCCAGGCCAGCACAGCATCCCTCCAGGCCAGCACAGGTTAAATTGTGGCCAGCACAGCATCACTCAACGACACCACAGCTTAGAAACATTGGCAAAGTCAATAGCTCTGTCTAAACACTTATAAGGCCCCCCCAATGCATAGCCGATAGGTCTCGCCTTTAGGACATTAGAAGGGTTTAGTAATCCAACACAATATCCTTGATTAAACAACATCAAGAGTTGCATGGCTAAACACTTATAAGTTCCCAAAAGCGAGACCTATTGGCTATGCCAATGCTTGTTCCCTTTTCTTCTCAAGTTTATTTTCCTTAAACCAGAGAAACCAGGATTCCGCTCTAAAGGGTGCCTTTGAACTGGCAGACGCTTAATCTACAATGGATGGGGAGAAGAGACAAATGCTTTTAAATGACATGGTAATTGCGGGGTAGGGGCATGTGCGGTAAACAATTACAAATGCTTAGTGAAAGATCCTGTTGCTGGAACCCAGGCAAATCAGCCCTTTGTGCGAGAGCAGAATACAACCTATTCAGATGCAATGGTGAGCCACCTCTCTCCATGCCTGCCCAGGAAGGCTATCGTCTTGCAGATGACCGCAGACGCATCCCATCACACTCAGCCCTTCCTATGCTGTGGCTGTCTAGAGGGAATGCACAAAGTGTAGCCTTCTCCCTGCCCATACATTTATTGGAAACAGGCTGCAGGCACACAGAGCAAAGTTAAGAACAGAGAAATGACCACTTTCTAAAAATGGCATTTATAAAAATAGTAAAGTCAAATCCAACTTTACCATTAGAGAGGATTTAATCGCCATAATTCCAAGGATATAAATCATGAAGTAGTTGCTCCTACCCTATTAGGAATTACAACTTTAAAAAGGTGTTTTAAGAACTCCCCAATGCTATGGAAGGAGTGGGCCTCACAGCAGTTAAAATAAAAATAAAAAACGACATTTAACTGTTTGTCACTGCCAGGACATGTAAAACCCAAAAGCACAAGTCCTGCCTTTTAGTTACACAACACCCTGCCAATAGGGTCACTTAGGGCCTACCTTAGGGATGATGTGTGTAATAAAAGGGGATTTTAAGGCTTGGCAAGAGGTTTTAAATGTCAAGTGGCAGTGAACAGCACACACCGGCTCTGCAATGGTAGGCCTGAGAAAGGTTTGAAAGGCTACTTGTGTGCGTGGCACAACCATTGCTGCAGGCCCATAAGTAGCATCTAGATTACAGGCCCTAGGTACATGGTATACCACTTAACAAGGGTCTTACAGGTAAACTAAAATATGCCAATCAGGGATACACCAACGTCAACTTGTTTAGGGGAGAAGCACATGAACTTTATCACTGGTTAGCATTGGTAAAGTGCTTGGAGTCCTAAATCCAACAAACAGAAAGTGGAGGGTAGCATGCAAAACGTTAAGGGAAAAACACCCTAAGGATGACAGGCCCAACACCAAGTAATCAGGAGGCTACTCAGAGGGAGGGCGAGCAGGAGGGACAGAAAAAGGATGCTTGGGGGCCGGGAGTGGGCACATAAAAAAAGGGTGGATAGGAGGAGCTGGAAACAAGCACACAAACAATGAAGGGTGGGAGAGAAGGGCTGGAGGGAATCCCATGGAAAAAGGAGGGTATGGAGGAGGTGCTGGGGCATCATACATGAGCAGAAAGGACAATCACTCAGAGTGGGTGGGATGGGCATGGGCAAACACAGACAATGGGCAGGAGGGACTATGCAACCACATGCACAATGAAGGTTGGGTGGAAGGATCTGGTGGAAACATGTACAATGCAGGGTGGGCGGGAGGATCTGAGACAGACTGACTAGGTATGGTGGGAAGGAAGGGCTGGGGCAAGCCCACACAGGATGTGAGGGGATGAGCACAAGCATGGAGAATGGAAGAAAGAGCAGGGGGCTCGTGCCATGCGCATGGACAATGGACTACGGGAGGGTGTTCAGGACTTGGCGTGGGGGGGGGGGGGGGAGGAGGGGCAGAGATACTGTAAGGGTGAAGAAATACATGAGGAAAGACTGCTTTTTTTTTTTTAAATGCATTCTTGTAGAGTGCTTGCATAAAAAGAAAAATGTAGTGCCTGAAAAATCGGGCAGTGGAAGGACAGTAATGCAGCCATGCTTCAAGGGAGGGACAAATGCACAAAGGAGGAAGTCTACAGAAGCGGACTAATACGAAGGCATGCAAATGAGAGAGGCAATGCAGCAAACCAATGGCATGCAGTCGGTGGCCTCCAAGCCCCCTGTAATAAAAAGTCTCACAAAAACCAATGCATGACCTAAACAGGAGCAAATGGCCAACTGGGTCAGCAATAAGGTGCCAATACTGGAAAGTAGCCTAGAATCTAGGGATGAGTAAATAATGCAGAATATACATTTCTGAAAGGAAAGGGTGCATCCAGCTTGTCAAATGCAGTTTGAAAACCTCACTACCGAGAACCCGCAGGCCTGTCTGAATATGCCACAATGGCCTCTATGTCAGTCTTGAAAGGTAGGCACCTGAACGCCCAATTTTAGTATATGTAGAGAAAGTATTGACATTATCTGCAGCAACGTGAGCACATTTATTTCCTTTAGCAAAACCAAGTAAAATAACCTCAGCCAATTAACCCAGTACTGAGTTGTGAAGGGAGAATTCTCATCCGTTACCAGGAAATCTAGGTTCTCTGTATAGAGGCAATGGTTAGGGACAATCAACTTGTCCAGAAGAAAGAGCTGAGTCATACAATAGTATAGAGGGGCAAAGGACCTTCCTGGCTAGCAGACAACTCCTCTGGATATGATCCCTCTAAAGTAGCTGGAATAGGCCAGTGAACCAAACCTGGTACACCCAAGCTGGAGCCACCAGAGATGCCTCTAATCTTCTGCACAACCATGGGGGTTGAAGATGTCAGAGGAAAAGAATGTATTCATGCCCTTGCACATTCATACTCAACCATTCATTCATAGCTTATCTGAATTTCTTGTACCTAGAGTTCACATGAGCCATAAAGGCTTAGTAGACGTTTGGGTGTCCCCAGGCATCCAAAGAAAGAGGATTAACACTAAACTGGTAAGGAGCTTTAACAAGGTCTGCGCCTGTATTGCCTAGTGCTGTAAAAGATTTAGGGGACCATCAGGATTATGGTGTGGCCACTGCCAGCTCCAACTGCTCAACTGCTATCTGGAGAGGTTGCAGGCAGTTTATGCCCCCATTTATAGACTTGGGATATGGCCATGGTGTTGTACTTGGGCACCATGACGATTATGGATCACACCACAGGATGGCAAGATAGCCTGCAGCTTCAACATGTTTATGCCAGGACAATTCTGCTTGGACCCAAAAGGCACCCATGTACATGAACATTCAATACGACAACTCCAATATACTGCACTTTTGCTGTGTTGACTTAGGTGTTTCCATTTGTTAAGCTACCTAGGTTTGCGCTCCATTCACAAGTACTTGATACAACCTCTGAGCTTTTCCCAAACAATGGATCAAGTCCCCAAGAGCACCAACAGATATAGCAAAAAAGCTGCAAATTGCGTTTACAATTTCTTTCAATTATACACTTTTGGAAACGTCCAGAGGGCCCTTAAATTGTGCCCTAGTAAGACAGTCAACCAAGTAGAAGTAGCAGTGGAACTACTGCAGCCGCAGAGGTTGTCACATTGGCCAAGATCTTAATGAAAACTCAAGGGGCTGCAGTAAGGTTTAAGAGCAGCATCCCGTTTGGCTGGTGTAAGTTTTCCTCCGTGAAGCAGAAGTAGTTTCTCGCTCTCAAAAAGAGTTAGAGGATATGCACAGTAGGACGTACATAGCTTAAAGGCCGAAGCACTGCCGAGTAAGATACCCAAGATGAAGGAAGAGGGAGCAGGGTCAAGACGGATTTGCATATGGCTGGGTCCACCCTCGGGTGGCACGGTGAGCAAAAGAATAATGGATTTAGCCCGGATCTCTTGACTGCGGGCAAGGGTGAATGTTTGATTTATTCAGCATTCTGTCTATCATGTGTGTGTGTTTTGACATACAAGAGAAGACCTGACAAAATCTGGTCAACCAGTTGAACAACCATGATAGTTTATCAAAGGGAACTTCCAACACTGCCCATCTGTCTAAGAAAAACAATTAATTGGAATAGTTGGTCAGCATGCTTGTCAGTACACAGACAACTCCAGGTATCCGTTGCACTAGAAACCGTGCCAACCTGTTCTCAGATGTGAGCCATGATGTACCCTGTCCAGATGATCCTAATGCAATATTTGAACTTCCTCCAAGGAAAGTGTGGTCCACTGTCTAACAGGCAGAGCGGATCTCACAGTAAAATTAAAAGACTTCTGCTAACTATAGAGCTATGCTACATTTTCGGTCGATCCTCCAGGCCTCCGACCCTTACAATTACGAGTAAAAGTGAACATCTCTTAAGTGATGAATGGCATGCATTTTTCGCGCATTTGGGGGGGGGGGGGGGGGGGGGGGACTATGGATTGACCTCGGTACAGATCCAGTTCAAAATCAAACAGGACCTCACCAGATGGCTATTTTCCAGGCAATGGACACGGCATGTGTAGAGATCAGCTATTGCAAACAAATTGCAGCAAGCAGGACAAAGCCCGAGCATGCATACATCAGCTCAGAAGATTATTAGGGTGTTTGACAAGTTTGAAAAGAAGTTTCCAAAAACATCATGCTCTTCAGTGTCATCAATAAAGAACTCCGCTCATTGGAGTAGAGCAATGAAAGTACACTTCTCACCGCAGGTTGACTGGATCATCCATAGCAGTGCCATTACACACTGGCAAGTGCTACATTCAAGTCCAGCACAAATGTAAAGTGGCTCAATTTTCAGTTCTTTCTCTAGCACTCTTCTCTTGCCAAAGGCCTTCTAATTGTGGTTTCCCCCTTAACATGCTCTCAGAATTCACTATACTCTTGCTGATGCCTGGCAAAGCAAATTGGTGAAATAACATTCATCTTGCCAAAAATCATCATTAGAAACTGATCAAACAGCAACACCAGTAGTTGGTAAAAAGCTTTTTTTTTTTTTTTTTAAAAAAGCTGGTTATTTCACTTCCTTGAACCGAAAGGCCAAGCTAGCTAAAAACAACACTCGTGTCCCAACACGGCTTTGGTAAATGCTTGTCCAGTAAGAGTGGAATCTCCTTAATGAAGTTTCTACACTTCACATAAAAGGTGATGTTCCAACAGGACACTCAGTCTAGAGCTCTTATCAAAGACATCATATACAAACGTCTTCCCTGGAGTCCAGTGTTTTTAGATTGCCAGCCAACATGGCTTTCTAGTGAGCATGCTTCAGTCAACTATCTTTCTCTTCAACCTTCAGTCTTGAGAGGACAGATCAGCTGCCATAATAAGGGGCAGGCAGGGTTGAACTGTACAATTTGCGGAGGAATGGCGTTACCCAGGGAGCCCTCTGGGAGGTCACGCAGGGCTGATGGCTATGATATTTAGCAGTAATATGCTGTGTACACCAAGCTTAACTCCCTCTCACTACTTTCAAAAGGAATTGCAATATACTCGGGTATTAGAATACAGTGGTTTGGAAAAATGCTAAACATACAAGTTAAACATCGAGGCAAACAAAATGTATCCTTTACCCAATCTTCAGGTCACTTGGCAGTGGTTGCAATCCATTAATGTATTCCTGATTTCTTGACCACATTCACATAAGGAAGAAGGTGTCCTTAGTACCATGTGTGACATAACGTTGACAAGGGCTTGGTGGTACCAAATGTCGGTTAACCATTCAACAAGACCAAGGAAAGAGGAATGGCCATTGTCAGATGTGATGGGGTTTATCCACGACTTGGATGGTTGTCTCAGTGCTGTATTTATGTCTTACTCAGTTGTGTAGAAGACAGCTACTATTGAATTGGTCTTGAAACTAGATGGTAACTTTTTTTTCCAGCAATTAGAAAGCAACAAGCCCCTAGTTTGCGAATCACGCCCTCCAGGATTATAACTTTCTTTTTCTCAGTGGTGAGAGTAGATGTTCTCTTTTGAGTGAGTCAGGGGACAAGGAGAGGAGGACTGAGTGCAAATGCTTTTACAGATAGGAATGTCACAACTGATATTTAGAGTATTTTATCTTTGTACGAGAGTAGCAATTGAGGCAAAAGATGTACAATCTAAAAGTATTGAAAATGGTCCATTTGGGTAGGTTACTTGGGTGCCGACGGGATGGTGGTACAATGCTTGGAGACGTTTTTGGTGCCAGATCTAGTGTATTTTTGCAGTGGGGAAACTCGATCATGATATTGTACTTGTTGACTCAGTGAGGTACTGTCGAAGCACAGTGATTAACTACTGACCACTATGAAGAGGGTTCTACTTGTGTTGGCGACTCCTGTAATAGTTCATGTGTACTATAAGGACTATTAGCATTTTTTTGTTTTAAGATTGTCTAGGAGTTGGGTTTTGAGCAAGCTTTTTTCTTCATTAACGATGCACTATCTCCGATTTCGTAGGTGTACCAGGGTGAGGACTGAAACGCCCTAGAGATTCATGGGATGCCCTGAATTATAGAGACTAGAGGAGTTGGAAGTCCAGGATCTTGGCGTTGGCTTGAGCTACGATCAACAAGGAGCAGAGCTAGGCAATGGGGGACTGAGAGAGACGGAAAAAGTACAGTTTACTTGTCTGTGTAGTTTTGCAGCTTGAAGAATTTTCTGGATTCACATGCTGTGCATTAATACGCCGTCTAGTGGTTGGGTCTGAAATGGTTGTATTTGGACCTACTTTTTTTTTGTTTTTCCTCTTGATGGGCGTCAACGTACCTCCATCTGATGCCCGCTTTTGACAGCACTGCGCTTCCTCCGAAAAGCCCCACTTTTTATTTTTTCCCCCTTTTCCCTCCTTTTTTCCATCTTCGTCGGTGGAGGGTGGGTTCGCTTGTGAAACCAGGAAATTCTTCAAGCTGCAAAACTACACGGCAGGTAAGAAACTATGTTTTGTAGCGTGAATCTTTCCTGGATTAGCATGCCGAGCATCGATTTTGTAGCAGTATGTTACTACAGTGGCGACTGGGTTGAAGAGGAATGTTGCTTTGAGTATAGATGTTGTACGACCCTTTGTTCTACTTGGGCTTCTTTGTTCCTCTGAATGTCCACACAGAAAGTGTTTCTGAACGTGTGCACTGAAGACCATGTTTCCACCATGCAAATAATTTGTAGTGTGTCTGCTAGGGAGGCGATAGTTGCCCCTTTCTTCCTTGCCGAATGTGCCCCAGGGGCCCTTTGTAATTTCTTACCTGTTTCTTTAAGGCACAATTGTATTGTTTGTGCTATCCATCTTGCAAGTGTGTTCTTGGTTACTGGTCTCCTTTGAGAACTGTTTGCGAATAATACAAAGAGTGGTTTTGTTTTCCTGTATTCCTTTGTTTTTACAATAGAATACATTACTGCACTTCTAGCGTATAGGGTGTGTAACGTACTTTCTGCATGGGCCTTGGGTTTCAGGAAGAAACTTGGTATCTGTATGGTTTGATTTACATGGAACTGCAAGATCACCTTTGGCATGAATCGTGGATCAGTTTCTATGACAGTTCTGTTGGTTATTTGGAACTTAGGATTCCTGTATGGTTTCCATTTTGCCCTATGACACTTCCTAGTGGTAGGCTTTCTTGCCTCACTTAGGATTGCCATTGTGTTCTCCGGTAACCTCAGGAGTTCTGCTGCCAGGCTTAAAGCCTCTGGTTCTGGGTGAAGCACCCTTCTTTCTTGCGTGGTTAACAAATCTTGTCTTTTTGACAATTTATGAATAGTCTGCTGCAATATTTCCATTATTTCCGAGAACCAGGTTTGTCTTAACCATTGTGGGACAATTTGTATCATTTTCATGCTGCTGCTTCTGCACTTGCTGATCACCTTGTGAAGTTGTGGTATCGGGGAAAAGCGTATGCAAATATCCCTGACCAGTCTATCCATAGTGCGTTCCCTATGAACTGTTAGATCTCTTTGCAACACCCCGGAACACAAAACTACCATCTCTGGAGTTCCCCCTTTCTGAAACATTCTGACTGATTCAGTTTCCATTTGTGAAACCATAAAGATTGCCTGCTTAGCCTGACCGCTACTACATGGTCTTCCCCCAGTAGGTGCATTGCTACGATGTTCATTTCCTGAAGAAATGCCCAATTTCACAATTGTTGTGCGTGGCATCGACTGTGTTCCACCCTCTGTTTATGTAGAACATGATGGCCGAGTTGTCCTTTTGGTTTATTTGGCTACAAGACAATGCCATCTGAACTGGTCTCCGTGTTCTCAATGTTTTTGAGAGCTCTGTACCATTTATTTAAAGAAATGGGAGTGTTATATATTATAAATTATACTATTCCTATCCGAAGTCGATTCCTCAGGTCATTCCATCTTGGAAACAGAAATTGTTCCACAGACCTCACAGATGAAGCAGTCAAGAGCCCCCCCCAGTTCCATACATTAGCTATTATTACTCATGGGTCTTTGAGACTAACGGCAATCCAAGAACTTCGGAGAGGTCATGCAGTGATCAAGGAATCCTTTACAAAAATGCTAGAAATGTATATGGGGTTGTGATTGACAAAAAGTGTTTGAATGTGTGAAAGCAGTAATTTCCTCAGCTTCCACTGAAAGAATTTGTGTGCATGGATGCTATGTGATACCACAGGATGCCAGCATTTACCAACTTGAAGCTTTATTATCACAGAAATCTAGGGAACAGGAGTGGACGAAGGCATTTGAATTCAGAACAAGGAACGAGATTCAATCTAGGTACACTAACAAAAAGAAAGAACTTTCAGGAGCAACAAACTTGACCACAAACCACTAGTTTATATTGTATTCCTGGGTGGTGTGTTCACATTCACAGTGCATAATGCCAGAGCTCCAAATTACAAGAATATTGTTTGTTATGCTATCTTTCATTCCTTCCTGCCCAACAGATTGTGAAGCAAAGCCACCAAAAGAAAAGTAGGAGGTTATGGCTGTTGGTTTAGTAGGAATGCAATAATCCGGAGGAGTAACTGAAGCTGAATGGAGAAAAGAGAATGTGAACAAGGCTATGAACCAACTAAAGATATTCTGAGGCAAGGCTGGCCTTCGGTCAAAATCTGGCAAAGATCATAACACTGATTTTCGTATTACCTATGAACCAAGTGTACAGGATGTGTTTAAGCCAGGACATGGGTTCCACCAGAAAGTCAGGCACAATTAATCACCCATTAGGGTATCCAGGCGCCAAGGTGTCGCTGGGCTCAGTAAAAAAAAAAAAAAACGCCAGGTCTCGAATCTTTCTGAATTCCGTTGGAGATGGTGATGTTCGCAGGTGAAGGGGGAAGGTAATTCCAGGCCTTGGCGGCGAGGTGGGAGAAGGAACGACCTCCACTGTGGCTCCAGCGAGTGTGTGCGAGAGAGGTAGATCGCAGGTGTCTGGTGGAAGTTTAGGCGGTGGTTGAAGTATGCTGGTCTCTGGTCGAGAAGAGTCTTGTGGACTCATGTCAATATATTGAAATGACATCTTTTCTGGAGGAGGAGCAAGTCGAGGTTCCAGAGGTGGGGGGTGATGTGGGTCTGTTTGGGGAGATTGAGGAGGAGTCTGGCAGCTGGGTTCTGTATCGTCTGGAGTATCTTCTGGCAGCTGGGTTCTGTATCATCTGGCGTCTCTTCAGGAGCTGGGTGGCGATTCCAGCATAGAGTGCGTTTTCATAGTCTAGTGACAAGGGCATGAGTGACCGTTTTGCTGGTGCTGACAGGGGATCCATCTGAAGATTTTTTGGAGTACGTGGCGGATGTGGAATTAGGGGTATGAAACAGCATTGATCTGGCTTTCATGGCGAGTTTGCAGGCCAGGATGATGCAGAGTTTGCGGGCATGGTCTGTCGATGAGGGTATGGGTCCGAGATTGGCGGGCCACCAGGTATCGTCCCACAGGGACGTGCTCTTCCATCTTGTCTGCGGTGAGCTTCAAGAAATAGGTATTCATCCAGTTAAAAACACTCATCATGCCATTGTGGAAGTTGGTTCTAGTGGTAGGGTCTTCCCTGAACGAGGAGGATGAGCTGGGTGTTATCTGCATAGGATAGGATGTTGAGGCCCTGGGTTCTGATGATGTTGGCCACGGGTGTCATGTAGGGAGAATAGGGTGGGGCTGAGGGATGAACATAGAGGGACACCGAGGGTGATGCTCTTGGGCACAAAGGTATAGAAACCACTCCAGGCCACATGAATATGTCAGCACTGAGTATTCTACTAGGACCTTACTTTTGATGGCCAGGAGCACAGAGACGCTAATGTGATGTATGCACAAACTGGGCACTTTAAAAACTAGGGGCCAGGTGCGATTCGCAATTAGGAAAATCGCAAAATGGAATGCACAAGTGTGTGGAACACATTTACTGATTCCTAGGGGGAAAATCGCAGATGACCTACCTCATGAATATTAAGGAGGTAGATCGCAATTCGCAACCCCCTAGGAATCGCAAAATCATTGCCGTTTGCTGCATCGGAAAATAATTTTTGCGATTCGGACAGTTTGCGAGGAGAAAAATGCTTAATGCATCTGGCCCCAGATCCTTATCTATGAATCTCATGCAGTTGCCAGAACATGCTTGGCAAAAACTTGCATTTCATGTGACGGTTCCTTTACGTTTGCTTTCAGTGCACAGGGTTATGTTTTGGTGGGTGTTCATCATCAGCCTAAAAGGTCTCTTTAGCCATCACCAAAGAAGGATTTCCAGAGATACTCGTTACCTATTCCCCAACCCCTTACAGATAGCTCTTTACCAGTCGCAGCCTAATAAAATGTAGGCCTGGTCTGAACATTTTTGATGGGGCTCATTTTGGTTTCCAGTCTTTTCCTGTATGCGGAGTCACTTGTGAAACGCAGACTATGCGTAGAACATGCCAGACTTTGAATGCATTTAATGCTGTTGACTAATAAGTCAGTGGAATAGTTGCACAGAAGTAATTTACTACAGACTGCGTCCCACACATAAAAGCTGGGTTGGTTTTTCAAATAACAAAACCCTGCTTGCGCGGTCCTTCTTGTAGTCAGTTTACTTTTAACAAAGAAACAAGCAGCTGGACCTCTGGATCAATTCGAGATAATCGGTGGATGAAGCATCCCAGCTCCAGATGGTCATGTTTGCACAATGCTTCCCAGAGGTCTAGGTAAACTAGTTCTGCGCTCGGTTCTTCCGGAACATATTCATTGCACGGATGAGAGTTGATATAAAACTTTTTCAAATGCAGTGTTTTTAATCGTCAACTGTAAAAGTGTTGGTTGGAGTTGTAAGTCACGTGACACCGGATACCAACTTCTTGCTTCATGGTCAGATTATAACGGTTAAATGTTGCCACTTGGTAATTAAAATAAGAGTTTCTTCTACAAATTGAGAAAACTGACATTTTGAAAACGTGTTCTATAATAAAAGACTATCGTAGCAGTAAAGTATGTTCTCAATACACTCAAGAGGCTAATACAGCCGATTAAAAGGCTGAAATGTACCTAAACATCGTCCATATTAATTCCGTATTAACCTACATAATTCTTTACATCCGAGAAATAAATCCCCTCTATTACTTCTCATCGTGACATTTTGTTTACTCCTGGCTGTCAGCCGGGTGAAGCATTTTAACCAGAGCCTACCTACCTATACAACACAGAAATGCCTGTATTTTTTTTTTCACAGTGAAAAGCCCATGACATAAAATGCTCCATTTGCCTTACCCCGTCTGGTCAATAACAACTGAAAGGGCATATAATGCAATGGTCCTCGCTTTTGGGTTAATATGCCTCCTACATGCGTCCATTTCTGTGGTAGTTGTAAAGAAGGGAGATGTAAATGTATGAATGCGGAAATCAGTTGGCCGAGGAGGATGAGAGGGAATCTAACCGGCTTCTAATGGGTATCTAGTCTAGACACATGCTTATCCGTACCTTACAACTTAAGTTATCTACAGAAACAACGGAATACAGACTATTGGTAAATCTTCACCATGGCAGCAGGGTTTAAAAGACTTGTGCAAAGAAAACAAAAAAGTTTGCTGAAGAAAAAGACGACATATTGGCTGGCCCACCAGCAGTGCTGAAATTGTATAAGAATGAGTGCTGGTTTCCCAAGCTCTGTTCAGAAGCTCACAGCCTGTGTTATTAAATGTCCAGGCGCTGAACACCAATGCAGTAGACTTGAATCAATCTCATCATACCTCTTTAATCCACTAACATCCACTCCCTGCCCCTGTGTCTCACTCTCGCAGGTTCTGGCTTTCTTCCTTTGTGTTGGTTTCTCACTCTCTCTCTTCCTTCTTATTCCCTCGTGTGTTTTTACCCTCTCATGCACTCAGTAAATGTCTAATGAGGAAAATAAGTGCCGGCCTCCCGAAATGAGTGCCGGTGAACCCCACAGGAAACCCCCGGCTACACAAGACTGTCTCCCTCTAGAAATCAAGATGTTTGAGATTGTGCATTTGTTTCCAAGTCTTCGCTGCTAGGTAGAATAAGCATCCTCTGCTCTTGCTGCATCTGATGCAGGGGGTGTGGACAAGCGAGAGGAAAGCGGATGTGTATGGTGGGCTGGTGAAAATTCAGGCTGTGGTTCACGTAGACTGGTCTGCAGTAGTGTAGGATCTTGTATGCATGGGTGAGTATTTTGCACTGGCATTTGTTCTGAACAAGGAGCCAGTGGAGATCGGAGGGGAGATGTGGGTTTGTCGCAAGAGATCCAGGACGAGTGACAATCGGTATGGTCTGTAGCCTTTGGTGGAGGTGGGCTGCGATCCCCAAGTAGAGAGCATTGCCGCAGTCTAGTCGGTTGGAGATGAGGGCGTCCTGAGCGCTGGGTAACCGTTGTAGGATATGATGTTGAGTCGGTAGGATCTGATGATGCTGGCCAGTGGTATCATGTACGTGTTAAAGATGGGGAGCTGAGAGATGAACTATGAGGTACTCCACGAATGATTTCTTAAGGGTTCCGAGGGTAACTGTGATAGAACTTTTTGTGTTCTTCCGGTGAGGAACGAGGCAATCCATCTGAGTGTAGCTCTTTGGATGCCGATGCTGTGCAGTCTTACGATGAGCGTGTGGTGATAGACTGTCTAATGCCACCAAGGTGCAGGAGGATCAGTGCCGCTATCCAAACCTAGTCGAGGAGGGTTCGGATGTTGTCAGTGGCTGCAGTGCAGACTGTTGTGTGCTGTGGTTGCTGCAGAATCAAGACTGGTATGCTTACAACCCAGCACACAACTCTTAAGTTGACAGCTATACTGAATGGAGGGCACCCAACAGCTTATACCCGAATCAGATTGGCAGGCAATAAAGCTTTTAGCACACTTTGCCTTTCTCAGCATATGCCACAAAAAAATGCCCATTGTGTGTCTGCGTGTCAGTACCACCTAACGGAGAGGGCCAGAAACCAGTCGTTAGTGTCAGCATTCTAAAAATTGTGATTGGATGAACCAATCTAAGTAGTCCATAGAGAATGCTAATAGCTGATACTTCCTGCTATAGGACTGTAGGGGCAGCTAAATCCTGGAACGACCTCCCGGTTCACCTTAGAAACGCAACAGACTTGTTGGCTTTTAGGAAGGGTTATGGAAACATGTTTTTTGATAAGTAACTGCCTGTGCCACTCTTGCATGACGGATTGGTAACTAGCGCCAGGACACCCTTGGGTAATCGTGCGCTTAATAAATATCCGTAACATAACAAGCAAAACATATTGGAACATTTGGATTTCTAAGATCACTTTTAAACGCAAGATCTGAAATATCAGAAAACTGTTTTTTCAAGTAAACACGAAGCCTCAAGAATGTTGACCAGGACACCAAAGCTGTCTGAGGTTTGAAAAGAATGTTCGACATGCAGCCACACCAGACTTCATACGCACTAAGTAACGATGACCGCTGAATGTGAGCAAACAAAACTATCTACATTTTATCCACACTTAAAGTAAATTCTATTTTTGATACATGTATATGTGTGTGATGTATGTTGTGCAAGTTCAAGAAATGGGGCCAGTACTCCCAGCAAAAGTTTTGCTGGCATGTATGCCGCTACATGGGATATTTTTGGGTGCGTTACGGAAGGAAGGAAGCAAATTCGGCCACAGAAGTACAAAGGAGGTGACAAAAATGTCTCTTCTGCTATGCTGCTTATTTTCAGCAAAACGGGTAAACCAAGGTTTTTATAATGATCCACCATAAACTAAATGTTCTTCACGTAACCCAAACAGATTGAAGCAAGGAGCGTGCCCCGCCACGACAAACTAAAGAGGTAATAAAAGGGTTAACCTCCATGAGCAGTTTTTTTTATTTATTTAAACGGGCGAGAGGTATTTGCCATCACTGCACTCTGGAAATGCACAGCATGGTGATCGCTTGTGCTTCAGTTGGATACTGTTACTCCTCCCTAGTACGAGGTACCTACAATAACTTGGTACATCCTCTGCCCTCGTTAAGAACCAATTACACGTCTGGGTTACGTCTCCTGTCTTTGTAAAAGATTGTACCGATGTGGAACTTCAACATGGTTTGATGAATGAATGAATGATCTAAACTTGTCAGCACAGGTACTCCAACAGGAGTGTCCCGGCGCTAGAGGTTCACACACGACGGCAGCCAAGGACGACTTAACTGTTAAAAAGGCATATTTTCAGCTGTTTCTTTAAAATGTAGTCAGATCAGTAGATACCAAAAGCACTTTAGTATATATTGTGAAAAACTGCACGAAATACACAAGCTTCACTAATCAATTCACATGGCAAATACACAATAGCACTAGCTGTACCACAAGCTCTCCCTTGATCTCAGTCACCAAATTCAGACCATTACTATCTAGACAGAAAAAGACTGAATGCCTGCTTACACACTACCAAGATGGTAAAATTAAGAAACTATTCTCTCAAATCCTGGCGTAAAATCTCTGCATAAGATTGTCAAAGTGTTTGCGTGACCCTGGAGAAACACCTAGAAGCAGTCAGTCAATAAAGACTTGCACATGCTGGCGAATAGGACGCACCAATCCAAGTACGAATGAATGTACAATAATATGCTATTAACTTTTGTGCTGTTCGAGAAAGTCAGGATCCCCCGCAGTCTGCAAGGACTGTTGAATTAAACCAGCTCTGATAGACAAGTGGGATACCCTTTACTCCCTCCCACACAAACTCAGCCACATGTAGACTTTGTTTAATAGCTACATGGAGCTTCTTACCAACAGGAGAGCCAGTGGGGGCCAAACGAAATAGAAAGATAGTTCAAGTGTCGCGGCAGACACCAAAAAACATCCTAAAAGGTCAAGGGATGAAAAACACCATAGAGTCCACGCTCACCTCCTTAGGTACCACTGTCCCAATCAAATCCAAGGTAAGAAAGTTAGGAATGATTAAAGATGCCAGCCCATGTCTCAACTTAGAAATAGAGGCATTAGTCTAAACCACCTTCCACCAACTGAAACGCTTAAAACATGTCCCCCATCTCGCAAGAGAACACAGACCCATGGTAAGAGGGGCCTTAGTTCACCCGAGCCTAGACTACATATTGCACTGCCTTGTACGCCAGCCTACCCATACAACAAAAATACAAAAGACCAAAACGCACCAGTGCATGTCATTTTCGTACTTCAAAAACACAATCTACTCACTACCCATCTTGGATACCAGCAGTACCGGTCTATACAGGTCAGAATTAATTTCATACACCTTACCCATCCCTTACTAAAACCTGGACGGCTCAGATGCCATCAAATAAAAATTTACCACACAATACTAGCTACCACAATACCACCCACCCCGACCTACCCAAGCTATCACACTAGATTGAGAGGATACAGGCGCTTTTCAGTATCGGGCTCACGTCTGCTGAATATGTAAGGCTGCCCGGGGGGGGGGTCGCACAGCGGCCCGCCCCTTGGAGGGCGGCCGCCTTAGTGCCACAGGAAGGCACAGGGGTGGGAGGTCGAGTCCCTGGGCCAGTCCGGGGGAGACCCCAACAGATAGCTGTTTCCGGCGAGGGCGGGCAGGAGACAGGGGTACTTATACTGTCTCCGCCCCCTCCTCGTCCTCTTGTCCGCTCGTTCGCCTTGCCCGCCCCTCCGCTTACCCGGCGTCCGGAGGGACAAAAGGGGGGGGGCAGGTTTTTTCTAACAATGTTACTTTGTGTTGCAGGAGGAGTTACAGGGCGATCCAGGGTCTGCACTTACCAAGGGGTACAGCATGCAGCAGCACCATGGGGTGCTAAGCCAGGATACCCAGGGATGTTTAGCGGGTCCCCTGGAAGAACGACGGCGCCCCGTTAACCGAAAGGCGGTTGTGGGTCTGAGCAACCGGGGGCTGCCATTTATGCTCCGCCCACCCATCACGGGGGGGCGTGGTGAAGCATGTGGACTGGTGGTCCACGGATGGGAGGGGTGGACCCTCCCAATATTTGGTATACACCAGTTGGCGTTGCCATGGTGACTCTAGGCTTATCAGACGGGCAGGCGGCATAGGGCTGGCCTGCCCTGGGATCGCCCGTAAGATAACCCACCTTGTTTGCATATTGGTTATGCTAATAAACCTGCAGCAATATTTCTCCACTTACATTACAGTGTCGTGTGTTTTTATTTATGCACTTATGTCTTATGTGCTTTGTGATAACTGTTGCCGATATTGGCACTATGGTATGTGCGCTGAAGCGGTCTCATTGGCAGTAGCACACTTTTAATGTATAATAATTAAAACAATATATTCTTTCAGAACAACAAATGTTAAAGTTAGGAGGAAAATAACCACATTTAACTACAGAACGTGGTGTCAGGCGCGTCAGCCAACAGGTATGTGTATTAAATAAATACAAGGGCTACCTCCTCTAGGAACGGATTGTTCTAAACAAGTATAACCTTAACTAAACTCAACTCTGCTCACAAAGGTCCATCCTACTGCAGCTCCCACGGAACGACAATAGCTTTCCAGTTACCTCATTCAGGAAAAACAACACTTAAAGACAATGTAATTACTTAAGGGGTTGTAGAACCGGAATCACAGCTCCAAATTCCTGTGGGAATGTGTGTTCTCTATACAATACCTCGTAACCAGCACTGGAACCAAATGGCGGCGACGGCATGGCCAATTCGACAGCAAGTCATCTAATGAATTAGCTCAAACGTCAAGAACTCCACTCTGTACATACCTTAAGAACCCAATTAGAGATTAGATCAAAGCGAATACAAACTGTGATATGCCTCGTATTGGCCGTCGACATCTAAGGAACAATGACACAGAGGTAAAAGTGTGCTAGGACAGACTGTCCAGCTGATGGGCACGGGGCACCATGCACGCCCAGTGTATGAAGGAAGTGCTCCGTGAACAAAAGCCAGCTATGAATGAAGTGCACACGTGTGCAACCGGGAGAGGCAACTGAATGAACAGTGCTCAGCATGGCTTTGTTCTTCACTTGGGCCTCGACAAGAACACTAGGCAGAGTACTGCGCGACGAGAGGTCACTTATTTGAAGCTATCGCTGGACATATACCACTAAGCATAGGGTGGACCAGGCGTCCCGGGTTTTGGCAGGGAAAGTTCCGGTTTTCACCAGCTGTTACGGCAGATTTCGAGAAATTAAGTTTATGCCCCGGTTTCTGGAGAGGGTCGACCGAAAACGGTGGGAGGTGCCCTTTTATGTTTCCCAAAGCGGGGAAAGTTAGCTGCTGTTGTAAGAACGCAGTTTAACAGGCATGATGGCTCTAAACATTGCATTGGATCTGTGTGGCTCTGTAATTCTCTGCTGAGGAGCTCTGTCATTTTCTGTGCTCGGTTGGAGTAAATTGTAGTCCTTCTTCTATTTTTGTAAAATGTTCCGGTTTTTTGGCTTTCAGTCTGGTCACCCGAACAAAGCACAGTGCGCAAACGTGAGGGGGGGAGAAATAAATGGTACTGTGCAACGCCTAGAAAAAGAGGGCCTAGAGCTGCGAGGTTGTCTCTCGCGAGCTACTCCCGTGAATGAGGAGTATGAAAGTCGAATTGCCACATGCCTAATGTACAAGGGGGTGGGTGAAATGAATGGTACTGTGCCTAGGCCTCTCGAGTGGTGCTGTGCCCAGAGCTCTTAGCGTGAATACCGCGGTGCATACGAACCCACTCACGTGAATGAATGTTGCTATGAATATGGCTAATTACACGAAAGAGAATTACACTATTGCAATGACTGGTCAGGTCTAACGACATGAAGGGTGCCATGGAATAGTAAAATCTGTAAGCAACGATTACTATACAACAAATAACTGTACATACATAGTGTCCCCAACAAAAATCGTGAAATATCCGTGCTATACAAAAGGATGAACAATTAGTGTGACATTAGTGAACGGGTCTTTCCTTGGGCTCACCCCGTAACAAACAAATGAGATTCCCTCAAAGACTCCTCACAGATTAATGAATAGGGCTCCTCGCACATATGAATGAATAGGGCTCTCGCAAATGAATGAATGGGGCTTTGCGCTAGCCTTCAGCGGCTCGGACAATACAAAGTTGGGAATATATTTACCCATCCACCGTTCTTTTCCAGCCATTCGCGCTTCTCCTGCGCCAGGTAGTGGCTCAGCACCCCCGCCAGTCTGCGGGGGGTCTCTGCACAGCCGCTGCTCCTCTTGGCCAGAGATCCAGCGAAAGCAATGAGCGCCACTACCCGGCCCCAGCTAAGGCCGCCCTCGTCGCCCAGGTGCTGGGCCACCCGCTGCAGTACGAGGGCGGGCTCGGTCCCACCGGCCTCCAGGGCACAGCAGGAGTCTTGGAAGAAGTCCCGGTGCGGCTCCAGCACGTCGGCAGTTACCCTCAATAGGGTGCGAGCCTTGGGGCTGACCGGTGGCTGGGAGCTGGAGGGGCCAAGGCAGCAGTGCCGGAGGTAATCTTCCAGCAGCTGGGAAGTTTCCTCGCTCAGAGAGTCAGGCATGGCGGCTTCCAGTGACAGCAGTCGCGCGTTTGTCCGGTTCACTAGCCCCGGGTGCCATGTGCTTAAAACCCTTTAACCAGAACCGACAACCCCCTCCCACTCCCAGGCAGCAGCTGGACAGCCCCAAATAACTGGATTTGGCTTCCTTCCCTGGAGCTCCTCCCCAGGAGGGGGAGTCTTACCGAGACGGCACCGCCCCTAAGTCGCGGCCTGTATATACCCACCATGGCCAGCGGTGGCAGACCCTCGACTTTAGCACCGCTCGGAAGACGCGTTCAACCAGACCCAACGTTTTATTAATGCTTGAAAATGCTACACTTTTAAGTATTTCGAACGAAGTTCACGAATCGCAATCATCCTGTGATTTATGTATCCAGTGTACTTAAACAGCAGACTATTTAGGTGCACGTGACTTATCCCACTCAAAACACTTCTGTTATGGCCTCCCCTTTTGGTGAAAATTTATATGGCAGTTGTAAACTGAATACTGAAGACGCTTTAAAATGGCCGTAGTCTTAACTGGAATCCCCCGGAAGTTTCTGATGCTGTTCTCCATTTTGCTGTATCATCATGCATTATATCCAGTCAAAGAAGCCTGTGCTCAATTTAAAGCGGCCAGCTAGGCAGGATATGACAAATCCTTTTTGTGCCCAGTTATTCATATGGAACGAGGAAGACGTCACGATTCCCTCGCACGAGTTTCCGTTAACAAACTATCACTTTCAGCTTGTTTTCACATTACATTTTAGCGGAACCTTTACGCGCAGCTCTTATCACCTTGGTTAACTTTTTATTTAATTGGAGAAAAATTTGCATTGACAAGTAGAAATACATTACATATAACAAATGCCAAGCCAAAGGACAATGAAACGAGCATTTGCTTTTGAGCTATTGGCACTGTAAATGACAATGCCTTTTATTCATGTTTTGAGTTTTAACACATAAATAAAAGGCATTGTCTGTAGAGTGCGTTCTCGCAAATGCCAGACCTATTGCATTGCAATAATGGGGCCTGCTTGTTAGATTGTAAATATCAGAGGAAGAGACCGACTTGTGACATCTTCAAAGTAGTGATAAATAGTGCAGTGAAAAAGATGTGTAAGTGTTATAATATACACAGACACAACGTGTGAAGTGAAAGTTACATATTATTCGAGCTATAAACACTTACAAAGCGCTCCAACATCTTTTGCTCTGTGATTACACCGTCGCGGCTCTGGAAGAAGAGCGGGGGGCTATTTCCTGCTCTCGGCTCAGGAAGAAGAGCGGGGGGCTATTTCCTGCCCTCTCCGTGATTTGAGTGTGCAGTGTGGCATTGCGTAATGTCATTGATATCCTTGGCCTAATAAAAACACTCCAGCTGTAGTAGGGCCCTGGCTTCACCTCCTGGTTCAGGGTGGGCTGTGCTTTATGGCAGGCATGGAGAGAGGGAGGGGTGGCCTCGGCTGCAGCTCCGGCCTCGTACAGTGCCCCTGCTATTACAAGTGAACGAGAGGCGATGAGGTGGTGTTATTGGTATCGGTGGTGGTGGTGGTATTGGTGTTGGTAGTGGTTCTGGTATTGGTGGTGGTGGTGGTATTGGTGGTGGTGGTACTGGTATTGGTGCTGGTAGTTTTGGTGGTGGGGTATTGGTGGTGGTGGTGGTATTGGTGGTGGTGGTATTGGTGGTGGTATTGGTGGTAGTATTGGTACTGGTGGTGGTGGTAGTGGTGGTGGTGGTATTGGTAATGGTGGTGGTGGTATTGGTGGTTGTAGTGGTGGTTGAATTGGTGGTGGAATTGGTGGTGGTGGTATTGGTGGTGGAGATATTGGTGGTGGTATTAGTGGTGGTGGTTTTGGTGGTGGTATTGATGGTGGTGGAGGTGGTGGTATTGGTGGTGGTGGTAGTGGTATTGGTGGTGGTATTTGTGGTGGTGGTATTGGTGAGGGTGGTGGTATTGGTGGTGGTGGTATCGGTGGTGGTGGAGGTATTGATGGCGGTGGTGGTACTGGTGGTGGTGATGGTGATATTGGTATTGATGATGGTATTGGTGCTATTGATGGTAGTGGTGGTGGTATTGGTGGTGCTATTGGTAGTATTGGTGGTAGTGGTATTTGTGGTGGTATTGGTGTTGGTATTGGTGATGGTGGTGGTTTTAGTGTTGGTGGTAATGGTGGTATTGGTGGGGGTGGTGGTATTGGTGGTGGTTAGATATATTGGTGGTGGTGGTATTGATGGTGGTGGTGGTATTGATGTTGGTGGTATTGGTGGTGGTATTTGTGGTGGTGGTATTGTTGGTGGTGGTATTGCTGGTGGTAACGGTGGTGATATTGGTGGTCGTGGTATTGGTGATGGTAACGGTGGTGGTGTTATTGGTGGTGGTATTTGTGGTGGTGGTATTGTTGGTGGTGGTATTGATGGTGGTAATGGTGGTGATATTGGTGGTCGTGGTATTGGTGGTGGTAACGGTGGTGGTGGTATTGGTGGTGGTGGTATTAGTGGTGGTGGTGGTATTGGCAGTGGTGGTGGTATTGGTGATGGTTGTGGTGATATTGGTGGTGGTGGATGTGGTGGTATTGGTGGTGGTGGTACTGGTGGTGGTATTGGTGGTGGTAGTATTGGTTGTGGTATTGGCAGTGGTATTGGTGGTGGTGGTATTGGCGCTGGTGGCGGTATTGGTGGTGGGATCGGTGGTGGTATTGATGGTGGTGGCATTGGTAGTGGTGTTGTTAAAAATCCACATACACGGAGGATCTTTCGCAGTTGGCAAGCTGAATATTGAGGCAACTGTGGCCCATTTTAATTAAAGGAGGTGTTTCCATATACACCAAAGTTGAGTGGAGAACAAATATCCCTCTCCTAGGATTATTTATGCAGAACCTGCCCCTTATAAAAAAACTCAGGTTTTATATTCCACTTTTAGCATCTTTTATGCAGAATCTGTCAGCTAAAAGAATAAAGGTTTTTATGGGGCCCACCTAAGGATAACACACAGAGAGAGATTTACCTACATCCTCTGAATATTCAGACTCCTTTATGTCTGAATAGGAGTGTTTGCTTTAAAGGAATAAAGATAAAATTATGTTGCTGGGAGATATCGTTTTTCCTGAGGAAGGTGGTTGTGAAATCAAAGAACCCACCGGAACGCCTCAATGCTATACAGTTTGAGACACTATATATTTAGAAAATTTATTAGAACTTGAGAATCAAGTCTAAAAGTACTTCAGTTTGACAGATGATTTGTTACAGGTTGGTGTCCCTTTAATGACATTATTGTCTAATGTATTTTCCCGCTATGGCTTGTGTGTTGATGATGTTTTACCAATGATGCTATGTTTTATTTCTCTTTTTCTTGAATATTGATTTATTGGTGTATTGAATGATTTTTATGCTCTTTTTTTAAACGTCGAATGTTTGTACAAATAATGATTTTTTGTATGCATTGTGAGTTTTTGAATATAGCCTTATAGCCCGCCGTAGCGGGCTATACCGGCTGTTAATGGCCCGCTGCAGCGTTAAAGGCCCGAGCCGAAGGCGAGGGCCTTTAACAACAGCAGCGGGCCATTAACAGCGGTATAGCCCTGCTACGAAGGGCTATAAGGCTATTAGAACATTCTGCCACTAGAGGGAAGAATGTTCTACCAAAACAAAGCCCTTCAGGGAGCGTGAGGGGATTGAAATCCGCTCAGGCTCCCTGAAGTCTTTGTTCACAGCCAGAGCTGTGAACAAAGACACATTGGAATGTTGGTGCTCCGGGCTTATACCGGCCAGTATTAGCCCGGAGCGCTCCATTGTCTTCAATGGAGCTGCCAACGTTCCAATGTTCTAATACATATTACATTTTCTAAAGAAAAAAATTAGTTGGTACTGTGTACATATATATACATAATTATATTTTTGTTTTGGTGATATTGGTTGATCCTTGGTTTGAATGCGCGATAGCTGAACTGTTAAGATGCCCAAAGGGGCGTTACTTTTTGACTCTTTGTTGTTGTTAATAAAGCAGGCTTTTGAAAACAACCCATCAGGTGGCTTTAGTACATATGACATGTAACACAGATGTGATGCTGGCAGCTTCAGCCCATTAGCACATGATTATGTGCTCCCTGAAATTCACATGACTTAATTTGCTAACATTTCTAAATCCATTTTACTTGGGGGGGTTGAAACAGACTCAAGATAATGTTAAAGTGATTGAAAGCAAGCGCCCGTGTTACAGGGGCAGCAGTGTTGCTTAAAAAAAACAAGCGGTTTCAGCTAAAGCAGCGCATGTCCGGCCTGCAATAAGAGAAACTCAATCAAATAAATAGTGCTTACAGGCTAAATAACAGGTCCCGTGTGTAACAACTGAAGTAAAAGGGCCAGTTGCCATGGGAGGGTCCAAATTAAGACAAGGCCGTACTAAGGAGGGACTAACAAGCCTATTAACAAATCCCAATGCAGCATTTACGAAAGACAATGACACAAGCCAATGAAAAATATGGGAGGAGAGTGGATGCGGGTTCTCTCCCATACTCTACTACAGCAGTCTCGCAGAGTGGGTAGCGCATGCGTGCTGCCGCTAGGCTCGAATCAAAAAGAGGAGCAAGCAACATCATTGGGGAGTGGGTAGAATAGAGCATAAAGTACAGAATGCATGATCAATCGTCAGAAACACAGATAAAAAACATTATAGCAATGGTCTGGGCTTGGCGTAACCATCACTACGTTCCTCATAATCTAAAATAAGCATTACAAGGGAGCACGTTCAAATGACGACACTCTCATGTGATGGTGGGTTGTCACTTTATTTGAATAAAAAAAAGATTAACAAAGAGGGGGCTGCCATCCATCCATTGGTCAACGATCCTCCTCCTGCATTCCTCACTCGAATCCCGAGGACATGCTAATAGAATGCCATCCCCACGTCACATAGACATACCTAGAGAACAGAGAACATTACACATATCTCTCTCTGCAGGTGGCTCAGCAAAATAAAATATTTGCCTATGATGGCATAATGAGACCTGTTTATGGGTCAAGTGTATTACAGTTAAGTCAAATAGATTATTCAAGTTACTAGATCTGAAGGCCTAGAATTATATTTTATGATTTTCCGTGGGAAGATCAGAAGACTTGTTGGGAAGATCGGCAGATATCATGGAGAAATATGCGGAAGGAAAATGGGTGCATGTAAAGGAGGAGGCGTAAAGAAGACATGGGGTAAGCAAGATTTTCAGAGCCATTGCAAGTGAAGAAAGTCTATCCCTATACTGTATTATTGAATGAAAGATATTTCTGGAACACAAGACGTTAGTGAAGGTTGCTGACTTTGTTGAAGGAGAGGGTCAATGGTGGGGATGGAGTTCAGTCCAAAGGAAGGGAGGTGCATGGAAAGGATAGTGTGGGTCATGGCAGGACTCAGCAAGAACCGGCCTGGCATGATGATTATGTGGTGGGATAAGCATTTCTCAGGACCTGCGTTGTGTTGAGGTTGAGCTTATATCCTAATACAAGATCAAATTCTCTCGCAATAGATTCTACTGCCGTTAGAGCAGCAACCAGAGTAGGTGTTAAAATAGCCAAGTCATCTACATAAGCTAGAACTTTCAGATCAAGATGATGTATGTGCAATGGGCTAATAGCCTCTTTCGATTTAAAAGCTTGGATATAGAGCTCAATATCAAGCGAAAAAAGCTGGGTTGAGAGGACAATCCTAATGAGTACCTCTGGTGATTTCTATAGGATCTGAGGGGCTACCAGCACAAAGAACACTAGCCTTCAGATCTACATATAATTGCCGAACCAGAGACAGAAACCAAGGGCTCAATCCAGAAGTGCCCATAACTGCCAAGAGAAACGTTCAGGAAACCCGATCAAATGCCTTTTCGGTGTCTAACATTATCATTACAACAGGGGGCCTCATCAACCGTAGCAACCACCAGGGCGGTAATTACTGTGTTGATATGTGAGGTTGTGTCGCGTACGAGTATAAACTCATGCTGGAATTCACAGTAGATACCCTGTTGGCCAAAACCTGAGTATAAATCTTGGCATCTGCGTTAATCAAGGAGATCGGACTACAGGAACCATAGTGCATAGGGTCCTTCTCTTTTTTTTATGGAAGATAACAAATGTTAGACTCCCCGCAGGAGTTGGGCACCTGGTCAGAGAAATCAAAAAAGTTAAAGAGATCACAGAGAACCTGTGTTAGAACATGTGACAAATTTGCATAGAATTCCTAAGGAATTTGGTCTGGACCTGAGGCTTTGCCCTTTGATAATTGACTGCCTGCCGTTTCGACTTCGGGCAAACTTGTAGGCTCTTCCAGTCTTAACCACTGTAGCCAATTTAGTTTTCTATGATGATATGTGTCAATAACCTGATTGACAGCATCCACAGAAGCAAAACAATCCTCCCAATATGCTAGAACACCAGAAATTCCTCCCTTATGCACTCCTGATCAATAATATGTTCACCTTTATCATTGATGATCTTCTTAATAACATTAGCGCTAGCTCTTTTCTTGACCTTAAAGGAGAGTAGTCGTCCCACCTCCTCGTTATTTTCAAAGCTAAACAATTGCTTAGCCAGAATCCTTTTATTAGCTCTATCCCAGATATGTTTCCAAAGGGCAGCAGCTGAAAGCAATGTAGTACTCTTCCAATCTTAACCGATTATACTCTGTATCAGACAATGCTCTATAACACTGAGAGAAGAGCACATTCGGACCTTAACGGCATCAGATTCCCTCCACTGATATGTAGCAAAGTTTAATGTATGCCCCCCACAGAACGCCTTGAGCACATTCCATTTACAGATAGTGGCATTGGAGCCAATATTGATCTCTAGATCATCCATTAGATGGTTGTTCATTAAAATAAATATATTAGTCATCAAGAAACAAACTCCAATCAAAAGTCCAAGCTCGTAGGGGCGGTCCTTGGGCTCGAATAAGCAAAGATAGTGAATTATGGTCCAATAATATTCTCGGATTTACTCAAATACTAAGCTGCGGCAGAAGAAAATGACAAACGAGAAACATATTGATCCATGAGAGAGAGTTTATGGGGGGCATAGTAAAAAATGAATCCAACCTCATGGGTAGACAGCCACGGCAGACTTCGACCAGCGCATAGGAAATCATAAGTTGCTTCGCAAAGTGCCTGAAGCACTGTCTCCGCCAGTGACCAACTTCGTCATACCCTGGTACGTAGAGTCTACTCCCGGGTATAATGTGACAACGAAATCACCACACATGATCAGGGGCTTGGGCCATTGATGAAGTTCTGCCACCAAGCAATAAAAAACATCTGGTCACCCTCATTAGGACCATAAATTACACATATGGAAAATCAGATATCCTCCCTGAAGTTTGTTGCAGTAAGCCATCGATTGGTCGAGTCAGATTTTAGTCTCAACGCAACCCATTTATTATCCCTCACCAGAAGGGCGACTCTCCACTGGGCCAAGGTAATGCTAGAACTGCACAGGACTCTGTAAGCCAGCTCCTTCAGCAACAGAGTTTGCTCCCAGGAGAGGTGTGTCTCCTGAAAACACAGAGAAAAAAAATTACTACTGAGGGAATAAAAGATATATACAAACAACCGGAGGATGAACCTTCCAATTTAACAATCCACACGTCGGCAGTCCCGTTGCAAAAATACAAACACCAACTCTCACCTCCATCAGGGAAGGAACTAGAAATGCTCATGGCCCTGACAGATAGGATAGCAACAGACATGCGCAACGCTATTAAGAACATGAAGAACACTCTATTGCTCTCCGAAAGCTATCTCTCCAAAATAATCCAGAGTCAAAAATCGGCACACATTCTCCACAATAAGATCAACACAACCCCACTGCCTCTATCCAATAGAATTTACCGGCCACGTATCTTCCTTAGATATCTGTCGGACACTGAAACCCAAAACCTACTATTCTCCTACGATACGACTTCCAACTTCCCTGATAAAATAAGTGACCAGAAGATTCAGGTGGTACCAATTAATTCCAACAGAATAACTCATACAAATCACAGTAAACCAAATGCAAATAACCTGAAAGAAATATCACGAAATATCACGAATCCCAGAGGGGCCTGACTCCAACCCGGACCTAGAAAACCCTACAAAAAGATCCCATGCCTACTTATCAACTGCCGTTCAGCAAGGAAAAATGCCAATGACATTGCCGACCTAATCTTTAATCAAGATACTGATGTGTCGATCCTAACTGAAACGTGGCTATCAGAATCATCCTTCCCATGCCTAGACCTGCTGGTGCCTCCGAACTATAACATTATATGACTAGATAGACTAAAAAAATGGGAGGGGGAGTGGCCTATCTACACAGATCAAACATCACCATCTCTAAAATTCTCACAGACCCTATAGACTCATGTGAATACCTGAGGCTCACAGCACGATTCAAAGACAACCAAGTGTTCAAACTACAAGCATTCTATCACCCGCCAGGCAAAAACCTAACTTTCATAGACCATCTAATGGAAATTATTACAACTAACTCAGAACCTCACTCCAAGGATATTTTTCTAGGAGACTTCAATCTTCACTGGAACGACATCAAAGATAATCAGCGCAACACTCTGAAAGAATTCCTAGCCGACCACTCACCAGTACAAGTATGTGCCCTACCAACCCACACTAAAGGAGTTACTCTAGACTGGAATATCTCCAAAGAAAATTCGATCCAAGCAATCTCAATCGTTCCTTGTGATTGGTCTCATCACCACTACATCATCTTCCAAATATCAGCCAAAAAAAAGAAAACAATATCGCAACCAATCAAACCCAAACTTTGGGTGAGAGACACTAGAGATCTGAACTCAGGGATTCTAACAATACAAAGCGAGAAAGATCTCCAACCCCCTTCTGAAATAACAGACGTCAGCAAGCTTACAGATCACTACAATCAGATGATATCTAAAATAATTGACGACATTGCCCTGCTAAAACTTAAAAGAATACAGATCAAAGATAAAAATCCCTGGTTCAATGGATCACTTAATGAAGAAAGACATAAACTCAGAATAACAGAACGAAAATGGAGATAAACTCCATCACCCCCCCCCCCCACTTAAAACAACTAAGAATGACCAGAAAAGCCTACAATAAAAGCATACTTAAATCAAAAAAATAATTTTTTAGAAATGAACTTGAAAACGCAAAGAACAGACAGAGAAAACTCTTCGATCAACTAAAAGAGCAATCAAACAAATTAGTAAAATCTTCCCTATTAACGTTTAAATGAGACCTGAACTGTGAAGATTTCTCAACATTCTTTACTGACAAAGCCAGCTCATTGGAGAGAGAACTCAAGAATAACTCTGAAAAAGCCTCAATCCTAAAGAGTGAACAAGGGAGGAACCATGCCCTACCGACATAAGTAATGCCCAAAAATAATATCCAGTGGTCAACCTTCAAACTATTTGATCAACATGACATTACCAAAATATTACTATCTCTGAAACCAAATAATCATTACAATGACCCGCTGTCGTCTAAATGCTGGCCCTCGTGCAACCACATGGTCATCCCATACTGGACTAAGATAATTAATGAATCGCTTACCCAAGAATCAATGCCGGACTGCCTAACAACAGGCCAGGTGGTCCTTCTACTAAAGAAATCTACGGAGAACTCATTGGACCCTAACAACATTCGCCCGGTAACAACCATTCCTCTACTAGCAAAAGTACTAGAAAAATATGCGCACAATCAATTAAGTCAACACACTACTGAATTTGAACTACTTAATGACTGCCAATCAGGGTTCAGACCAAACCACAGTATGGAAACACATAGTAGATGAAGCTTTGCTAGCCCTCGACTGCAATGAGACCTGTCTCCTGATTCTTTTAGAACTATCATCTGCATTTGACACAGTAAACCATCCCAAATTATTAGAGTGCCTGGAAAATAGGATGGGCTTATCGGGAACTGTACTGAAATGGTTCTAATCCTTCCTAGAGAACAGATCGCAAATATTCCTGGTAGACAACAAGCTATCCCCACCATCTCCCATTCAAATTGGGGTCCCACTAGGATCAACTCTATCCCCATCACTATTTAACCTATACATTGCACCATTAACTGAAGTACTACATAAGGCTAACATTTCGTTTCACATGTATGCTGACGACACCCAGCTGTATATGAAGATATCATCTCCGGAAGAGATCAACACTCTGAACCATGCACTTCAGAAAACCGTTGAATGGCTAGCCAACATTCATCTTAAGCTCAACGCACAAAAAACCAAATTCTCTCTGATCTCACCTCCGAAAAGTTCAACCAAGATCAAAGAATGGACCAAGATGATCACAGCACTAAACGGTACCCCGACTATAGTTTACTCCACCAAATCCCTGGCTATCACACTGGACAAAGATCTAAACATGAGAGCACACATCAACACAATGGCAACAAACGCTCGTTTTCATCTACCTTAGGAAACTGAAGACCCTTATCGATCCCGGTGATCTAAAATTGGCAGTCCAAGCACTGGTCATTTCAAGAATTGAATATGGATGCGCAACTCTATCAGGACTCCCTAAGATCTCAACAGCTCCCCTAAAAGCTTGACTCAATGCAGCAACTAGACTCATAACGGGAACCAGAAAATACAACTACATCACTCCTCATCTGAAAGCGCTAAACTGGCTACCATACGAAGCAAGAATAGAGCTAAAAAATGCTTGTATCACTCACGAGGCAATACGCCACAAAACTCCACATTACTTAGCTCAGAAAATTACGCTATCCGCCGGCACTAGACCCTCAAGAGGATCGGAGGATTTTCTACTGAAACCAGCATTCTGCCAAAAGAAAAAACGTATGATAGAGCATTCACGGGAGCAGCACCAAGGATTTGGAATTCGCTCCCACCGAATAGCAGAAGAATCACCTACGCTCCTCGATTCAAAAAGGAGACTAAGGCCTTTCTGATGGGTACATTTCTCCCATAACGACCAACAGGGATGTCTATGTCGTTATGGAAATGGGCTGGCAATACGGCGATCCTAACGCAGATGATCAATTTAACTAGTGGGAGCAGGAATACTACCCTGCTAGGCACAGATCATAGAAACTGTTGACCTCCCGATTCAAGATACAGTCATTATCTGAGCTTGAAGGGCTAGCATCTACTCCTACGTTGAAGTACGACAAGACAATCTTGAATGTAATCTAATGATTTCTATTAGTCCTCATTATATTATTGTGTATGGATAAATATTTGCCAATGTTAGCGGAACATATAGACATGTTATTGACGTGAAACATTGGATATCTGCTTATATCGAAGTGGTTGGCAATGTAAAGTGCTCTGACATCCAACACAGGGTCTGGTTCGCGCTATAGAAAACACTAAATAAATAAATGTGTGGTCTCAGAGTGTATAGTTCTTCCCATATTAATTTGCAATTCTCAGGTACCTTAATGCCATTAATATTCTTAGACAGGATATGAAGGTTCTGGGTATGACCACTATCACGGTAAGCCATAGTTATAATATGTCATTGCAGAGACACGACCTGCACAAGCTCTATGACACTTCCAACAACCCCTCCGAAACTGTCCACTAAAACTACTTAATCTAATTTGTTTCTCAGATTTTTAATGGAATACCCTCTCCACACTCCAATGTGATGATGATGTGCCACCTCATGTTAAAGCCCTTATCCCAACCGTCCCGAGGATGACCCCCACCAACTCCACCCAAGAGAGCAACCAATGCCCCAAAATATGAGCCCAAAGACAGGGCCATCATTTCTCTCGACAACCGGCAAGACTATTTCAAAGCAAGTATAGCCACGGAGACCAAGCCCCTCCAATGTTGCACAAATAACAGAGAGATAGAAATGGAAAAAGAACTAGAGACCACAACAAAGAAAACAGGACAATAGAGGAGAAGTGGGACATTGGCCCCACAATTATAGACACAGAAACAACTGAAATATTATAATCTGAAATAAGGACCACCTAGAACCAGAATAAGCAACCGTAGAGCGGGTAACAAGATTGCCACCTCAACATGGTAAGACTGGCAAGAATGGCAAGTCATTTTACTGGTTGCCACTTGTATAACAGCTCAGCGACCTTTGCTGAATCATAACAAAAGTACAGGTGACCTTCATACTTTATCCACAGTGCAGCTGGCTCCGTAAGAGGGACTGTTGCTCCCATGTTTTGAAGGGCAGGGATTTTGTTAGACCTGACAGCCTTAGGGTGGATTTCCCCAAACGTTTGCCTGTTTGCCTCACCTTTTTGCTGATTTCTTTTTGTTGGCCTTAGGACTTTGAGCACTTTACTACTGCATGTACTTCTCCCCTAGAACATGGTTTGATTGACTTATCCACAATTGCCATATTTAATTTATCTATAAGTCCCTAGTAGAGAGCACTACATCTGTCCAGGGCCTGTAAATTAAATACTACTACTGAGCCTGCAGCACAAATTGTGTCACCCACACAAGTAATACTTTATAACATGTCTCAGGTCTGCCACTGCAGCCTTGTGTGCAGTTTACACTGCTATGTGGACTTGACATTTAAAATCACTTGCCAAACCTTAACTTCCAATTTTATTACATATAATTCACCCCTAAGGTCAGCCGATAACGTAGGGTGCTGTACAATTAAAAGGTAGGACATTTACTTTTAAGTTTTGCATGTCCTGGTATTGAAAAAAAAACACATTAGTTTTTCACTACTGTGAGGCCTACCCCTCTCATAGGTTAATACTGGGAATTCCTTATTACATGTACAAGCTGTAGCTCTTGATTGAGAAGGAGTGGCTCTGTCATCTTCATATCATTGAAATGGTAATGGCAAATCCTCTTTGATGTCACAGTTGAATTTATCATTACTGCTTACGAAATGCCTACTCTTAGCCTATGTCTGGGGTGGTGTTGGGTCTTTAGATGAGCGAGATCTGGAATGTAGGGTTGGAATGTGGAATTACTTTTATGTGAGGCAGCGACAGTTGATGGTTTCCCTGCTGCCCTGCTGGTTGTATCTACTTTCTTGTGAAATAAAAGTAAATGCGTCTTCTTTTCACCAACAATATCTTTTAATTGGCGACAACAGTTGTAGGGGAGTAGGATCTGCCTCTTATGGTTACCCCACT
The DNA here is from genome assembly GCF_964204655.1 of Triturus cristatus. Taxonomy (NCBI): domain Eukaryota; kingdom Metazoa; phylum Chordata; class Amphibia; order Caudata; family Salamandridae; genus Triturus; species Triturus cristatus. The sequence continues at coordinate 393,930,409 of NC_140583.1, read as the reverse complement.
TTTTGCTGATGTTTCACTGTTTTTCGACCTTAGTCTGGCTGGGGCCCTGCTATTCAGGACCCCAGCCTAGTTGCTTCCTCTCCAAATTGATTCCATGTACCTTAGGTACACCACAGATTGGATTCTGAGGTGCCCTTATAAGTCCCTCGTATATGGTATACTATGTTCCCAGGGCATAGGTACCCCAGAGGCCTACCAGGGGCTGAAGCATGTATTATGCCACCCCTGGGAAGCCCTCCAAAATGACACAACAGGTCTGCTACTGCAGCCTGGGTAAGGTGGTGCTTGCACCCCTTACAGAGATATAGGTTCACTATATCTCACCTAGCACTGCACATAGAAACCTATCAGTCACCCCTATGGCAGGTTTAATCAATCCTGAAGGCAGGATGCTTGTTTATATGTGAGAGGGTGCCCAGGCATGAGCTGAGCCCCTCACCAACCTTCAGAATCTATCCACCGGGGTTGTCAGTAGTGTAGCCTGACCATATACTCTTGAGTGCATTATAACTAAACGGTAAATGCTAACTTTGGACTGGCTGCACGGAAACATGTCGTGTTTGGTGTTAAACACCTTGGAATCATACCCACAGACCAGTAACTGGTGTGGGAGTATGATCCACCCTTCTAGAGGAAGAGACATGATAGCACCGGTATACCTGGTACCAACTTGAAAGAGCCCTGGCATCACAAAATGGATGCTGCAGCCACAGACACAAGTCTGGTCTCCTACTGCTGACCGATACCTCGGCAGGGGAGGCCTGGACAATAGGTTTCCTGTCACTGGGAGGTGTAACCACCTCCCAGACAGGCTTTAGTGTATTGCGGCTGGGTGGGAGCACTCCAAGAGTCTGCTTTGAAGTCTGCACTGGGGGCACATTTGGTGTCCCTGTGCATAGTTCAGCTCAAACCGGTTGCAGGGGCTACCAGCCCCTGTTCTGCGTGAAACTGGACAAAGGAAATGGGTGTAGCCACCCCTCTTTCCAAACCCTCCCATAGGTGGGTCCCCTGAGTTAGTCCAACCCCTTTCTTAGGTATAAGTAAGGAACCCCTGGCAACAGGATGTTAGATAACCCTGGACGAAACTCTGCAACTGAATCCTGGAACTTTGACGCTCTACTCAAGACTAGAGGACTGAAGAAATCTCCCTTGGGGTCAAGGAGTGACTCCCCTGCTTGGCAGGCACCAAAAACGCATCTGTCCGGTCTGCATCTCCGAAGCTCCTGCCGGACGCTGAAGACTTTGCAACACCAAAGGTGGATTTCCAGACTTCGCCGAGGCTGAACCAAGTCCCCAGCAAAGCTGAGACCCGCAGCCCTCGTGAGTGACGTGGAACCGGAACCCCTGGACACCGTGCATCCTCTTGACGTCCCCTAAGGCTGTGCATTGGGTTACTTGTAGCCCACACTCGAGCAGAGAATCCACCGAAGAATTTCGGCCTAGTCACCCCGAGTGACCCATGGGCCGCCATTTTGTGATTCCTCTCGAGGTCCCTTCGCGATCCCTGGTCCGTTGACTGGTGGGTCTCTGTGAAGGTAACTCAGACTTTCTTTGGGCTTCTCTGGTTGCTCCAGATGTCCCCTGACTCCCCACCGAATGGTGAGTCCCTCAGACCTTGCTGGTCTGCACCGAAGCATCTTTCTTCTTTCTGCGTGGGTTGCAGTTGCCAAGGCTTGTTCTGTCCAATCCGGGCACCGACGCTGCAGCACTCAACATCCTTCGTGGGACAGCTCGAATCCAGCTCCTGGTCGTCCTTGACGCCTCCTGGTCCTCGTGGCTGATGAGTCAAGCTTCACCTTCTTCACCTGAAACACCCGACATCAGTGGGCATTTGTCTATCGTGCCCCTGGTCACTGGCAAGTGACCCAGACTCTGTCCCCTCTGCTTTCAGGTTCTTCACATCTTCGATCCAGGCTTGGATCTCTTCGGACACTTCGCATCTTCCCGGCAGCAGCACTTCTTCGCCAGCTTCCATTGAAAACGACGACGAGACCCAACACCATTTGACACCTATGCACCCGGCTTCCCTGGGTGAGGTAACTCGAGTACTCCGGTGCTCCCGTAGGTGTTGACCCTAGATCTGCCTAAGTCCATAAGGGTTTGGTGCTAGACCATTTGTAAGTGTCCCTAATCTTTAAAAATCTAACTGCGACTTTCCCCATAGAAGCTAACGGGAGCTCGTGGCTGTGTTCACACACTGCACACGGCCCCCGTGGGTCCCCTGTGTCACTACCTTAGTGGTTCCTTGGGGTCCCAGCAATTCTACAGGCTCTAGATCTTGTGTCTAGTTAAGTCGTGGTTCTTATACCACTATTTTAGTATATGGTTTGGCTGGCCCCTTGGGCCTGACGTGTATTTGTGCTATTTTACTGTAATATTTGAAGTGTAACTTATGTGCTTTTGCTTCTAGCCTCATAAAGAGACTAGAGGGGTGTGTTTAGTAATAAATACATATATTTTATATATATACCTGGTGTGGTTCATTTGGTCATTCAAGAGATTATAGACTTGTAAAACAAGCTGCTTTACATTCCTTCAAGACTTAGCCTGAAGGCTGCTCTTCATAGCTACTACTAGGATAGCTTTCAATAAAGTTTGTAATTAACCTATCATCAATAAGGGGTTGTTTGGACTGGTGCAAGGTGCCCACTATAACTAGTGGACAGCATATACCAGGTCAACTTCTTACAACTGTGGACCGGACCAGAAGCGCCTCGTCTTCTGTCACCAGCAGGGTGTCCCGTTTGTGGTGGATTTCCGCTTGGTCCTAGCGGATCTTTACCACCGCAGTGCAGACCTGTTTCCTGTGGTTTGTGTTATTCCTCTTCCGATGTGTATTCCGCACTCGGTGTTGCGGTGAGTGGCGCCCGCCTTGCACAAGGGAAACAATATTAATTTAGCTGTAGCGCCACTGGAACGCTTCCTCTTCAAACTGTAGCGTCACTGGAATGCTTCTTTTTTCATCTGCAGCATCTCTGGAACGCACGTTGTTGCACGTCAACACATTTGCAGCCACCATTTTAGCTGTCTCTTTGAAACGTGCGCTGTTTGCGCAACTGCTGCCATTTTTAAGCGGGTTTGTTTCATATTGGAACTGCTTACTCGTGTGCTGACATCGTGGCTATAGGCACGCCTTTATGCAAAAGCCTATCTAATATAATATGAGCATTTATTCAACGATAGGCACATTTTTCAGCAACATGCACATACGGCGATAGGCGTGCCCTTTTTATTTAAAAGCCTATCTACTAAGCAACAGGAATATATTTTAACGATAGGCACGTTATTCTAGTACATGCAAATACGGCGATAGACACGCCTTTTATGTAAAAGCCTATCTACAAACAACATTGGTATTCATTCTCCGATAGGCCCACTGTTTCAAGTATGCAAATACAGTGATTGACACGCCCAATATGCAAATGACTCTCTTATCAAACTTCTGATGGTTTACACAGTTATTATTGAATTCTGTAAGCATGTTTCTTTTAACTGTATTTAGGAGTGTATTCATTAGCTACAATTTATTTATAGTTCGTAGCTAGTGTGTCATTTTATACACTTTAGTGATCTTTGCTAGATTTCTGTAATTATATACTTACATATATAATTTCTCAATATGCAACAATCTTTGAATCCTCCTGCTTCCTTTCCTGCTTCTCCTAGATTACCTTTAGTTGAGTGGGAGCAATGGAAGGAGGGTTTTGAAGCTTATTTTGAAGTTATTGAAGGTGATGTGTTTACTCAGAAAAAGAAATATGCTAGTTTACGTAATGTTTTGGGAGTTGAAGGCAGAAAACTTTTATAACATCTTCCGGTTGCAACCGTTATGGACGAAGGTGAAGTTATCGATGAGTATGCCTCTGCTATAAAAGTTTTAGATCTACGATTAAAAAAGAAAAGAAATGCCATTATGGTACGCCACAAACTTTATAAGAGACATCAAATGCCAGATGAAACTGTGGAAAGTATTCTTATTGACTTAAGAGTTTTAGCTGAAACGTGTGAATTTAAAACATTTGAAGATGAAATCATTTGTGATCAAATTGTAGAAAAGACAAGCAGTAAAAAAGTTCAAGAAAAGATCCTTACAGTCGACAATTTGACTTTGGATAAAGCTATTGAAATACCACAAATGTTATGGAACAAGTGAGCATCAGTACTCATGTTCAGTCTGTACAAGCACAAGACAAGACCAAGAATGTATGGCTCAAAACTGAAGAAAAGAAGAGAACATTTGAATGCTATCGCTGAGGCAGCAAATTTCATTTAGGGAATTCACCTTTATGTCCTACTCATGATAAATGGTGTGGTAAATGTAAAAAAAAGGTCACTTCATGGAAGTATGTAGAGATACATTCAATAAGGAAGCAAAAGTTCTCAAATCTGTGAATACTGTTGATGGTATTAGAGACTTACCAGTCTGATTCTGATGAAGGGAGTGTAGTCTGTATGGTGGCTGACAGTGAAGAATATAGTGACAATATTTCAAAAGAGATTGTGGGTAATGAAATTGCCTCTGTGACTGAACCAATTATCAAAAAACCTCACTGTATCATTTTAGTTAATGGTACTGCAATCAACATGATGGCCGATTCAGGTTCCCTTTTTACTCTGATAGGTGTGGAGGAATGGAGAAAATTGGGAGGTACACAGTTAAGGAAATCTACTGTCAAACCAGTTGCCTTTGGAGTGAAACCCATTGAAATAATAGGTGAATTTGATGCATGTATAGAATTTAAATGGAGTGTGACCAATAGTATATAATGTATGTAGTGATTGATGGATCAAATATGTTGGGTTGGTTGGATCAGCTTAATTTGACAATTGTACTTGATCCGAATAGTCTTGAACAAGTTCTTTTACGGAAGGACGTGGCACATGTTATGTCTGTAGAGAATTGTGCTTGGACACAAGTTTTTCCTGATGTGTTTGTAGACTGACTTGGGAAAATCAAAGGCTTTACCCATCAAATTCAATTGAAAACTGGGGTTAAACCTGTGGTACATAAAGTAAGGCATGTTCCTATTTCCATGATAGGTGAATTAAAAAAAGAATTGGAAAAATTATGTTTAGAGAACATAATTGAGCCCATTGAGAGCTCAGAATGGCTATCACCAATAGTTTTAGCCAGGAAGCCAAACGGAACTTTAAGAATGTACATCGATTTAAGAGACTTAAACAATAGGATTTGGGCATCCTTTGCCTAATATTATTGAAATGCTTTTTATGGTTAAAGGGGCTAAGTTATTTTCTATCCTTGATATGTCTTCGGCGTATCATCAAATTTCCTTACACAAAGAATCTTGACATTCGACATAATTTGTTACACCTTGTGGAGCTTACAGATTTAAGCATAAGCCCTTTGGGTTATCTTCAGCATCGTCTGTTTTTCAACGAGGTATCGAAACTATGATTAAGGGTGTAGACAATATTAGATGTTTTCAAGATGACATTTTGGTGTATAGTACGAATGAAAGAGAGCATGATGAAATGTTAGCGCATGTGTTAAATATTCCTCAAGAGAAAGGCGCTACTCTAAAATCCTCAAACTGCAAGTTTGCTGTGTCTAGTGTGGACTAGTTGGGGCACAAATAGTCAGCTGAAGGGGTTGAACCTAAGGAGTCCTTGGTTAAGGCTATAAAAGTCCTTCTTTGGCATGTTGGAATTTTATGTTCGTTTTGTACCGTTATGTGCTGAAAGAACAAAGGGAATGAGAATGCTTCTCAAGAATAATGTCAAATTTGTATGGTCGGATGAGGTGAACAAAGAGTTTGATGATATGAAGTGTGCTGCTGCTGGTGCTATTCCTCTAAAAGCATTTGACAATCATGATCCTTGTGTGGTTGTAACTGATGCCAGTCAACATCGATTGGGTGCTGTACTCATGCAATCAAGGAATGGTAAAGATGAAATTGTAGCTTTTGCGTCACGTGCTTTGCGTGGAACTTGAAGCACTTACTCAGTAATCGAACATGAGGCATTAGCCTGTTGGTGGGGTGTAGACCATTTTAGACAATATTTCTGGGGCACAGATTTTACTTTACATAATTTGTTCACAACGAAAGGGGCTGGCAAAGCCAATACAAGAATTGCTAAATGGTATTATCGCATGCAAAAGTTTCAATTTAATCTTGTGTATGTTCCTGGTATGAAAAATATTTTCGCAGATTGTTTATCCAGATTGCCTTTGAGGATGGAAGAAGACGTCATTGAAGATGATGAATGGAAAATAGTAGCTTGTAACACAGTTGATGATGAAAAATGTTGTATTGAGGAGGTGGAATGGAAAGAGGCTGTCAGGCAAGATGAAGTGTTGCAAGAGTTAATCTCGTATCTGGATGTAGGGTGGCCAAAAGGGAATGTGAAGGATGCATGCATGGCATACAAAGACATTTTTTGAAGAATTAAGTGTGTCTGATGGCATAGTTAGGAGGGTAAATGTATTACTTGTTCCTCAAGGCATTCGTGGGAAAAGTTTGGATTTGGCTCATGAAGGCCATGTAGGTATGAGAGTCATGAATAGGAGAATCAGAGATACCTTTTGGTGGCCTGGTTTAGCTAGAGATGTGGAGCATTGGGTGAGGGAGTGCTTAGCTTGTGCTCTCAGTAATAAGTCTCAGGTCACAGTTCCCAGTTCTGTGGAATCTGTTCCCATTCCAGAGAAATCCTGGGTCAAAGTTGGTATGGATATTATTGGTCCTATGAATGTGTTAAGGGAAGGTCAGAGGTATGGTATTGTTCTTGTGTATTATTGTTCAAGTTGACCTGAGGTTAAATTTGTGCGCAGTGCCAATACCGTTGAAGCGATTACATTTTTACATGAATTGTTTATGCGTGAATGTGCTCCCATGGAAATAGTTTTAAATTTTTTTTAATGTTTTTATTGCATTTTGAAACACATAGAACACAAACAAAAAATACATATAAATAAAAAAAAACAGATCACCTAGACCATAATCAATTGTGCAACACAAAAAGTCAATACATAATATAGTGGCTGGCGGGGGGAGGAGGAAAAAAATCACAGATGGCACCATGGCGAGGTAATTTAGCTACACGCAGGGCATTATACGATAATGAGCATTATATACAGACATTCGTAAACCACATGGCAGTATCAAAGTATCAGCAAGAATATATCAGGGCTTTAGACAGTAAATAATAACAACAATATTGCTTTAACCAACTGGCACGTCTTCAGAGGTTTGCTGGGCCAGGCGATATTGGGCATACAGACCCCAAAAGCTTTTTGGGCGGTTGCAAGGTGGGAGCATTTCGTTATAAACATCTGATTGAGTGTTACAGTAGATCATATCCCGCTCCCATTCTGCAATAGTAGGTACAGAACCCCTCATCCACCGCATCGCCAGTCGATGTTATGCCAAATGAAGGCCCATCGCCACAAGTTTCCGTACATTTTTCTGGAGATGCTTAGTGTACCCTAGGAGCGCCAGCATGGGTTCCAGATTAAGGGTGAGCCCAATTATGTCATTCAAGACCTGAAAGATCCTACCCCAATAGGCTTCCACCTGAGGGCATTGCCAGGCCAGATGAAAGAAGCCATTCCCCTGCACACCACAACGCTCACAGTTATCAGAATCACGTAAACCATATCTAAAGAGGCGTAGAGGGGAATAATAAACTCTGTTTAAAAATTTTAAATGTGAAAATCTATTACGACCGTTTATGGAGATCTTGCGAGTGGCTTCACAACAATAGGACCATGCGTCATACGTGATTGTGACGCCTATGTCCACTTGCCAGGCCTGTCTAACCTTCCTGAGAGCAGAGGACTTAGTAGCTAAGACCATGGCATAAAGTCTAGATATCAGTTTACTAGGAGTTTGTGAGCTCAAAAGTGTAGTCAGGGGTGGGATGTCTATTGGCTCCAGGAGCTCATCCCCAAGGACTGCTCGCATCGCATTCCCGGTTCTAAAAAATTAAAATTTCGTTAGTGCCGAATGGGAATTGCCATTACCAGCCACCTCTACCCATGTGCCCACCCTTCCGTGTTTAAACAGAACTCCAATTAAATCTATGTGCAATTTATTTAAGGAGTATAGTGTTCCCCTCTCCGAGCTGAGCACGAACCACTGGCACCACTCCACAAGTAGCCGAGGCGAATACAATTGTGCTCCATTGTATAATCTGAGAAGCGCATTCCATGCATGAACAGTGGAGTTAATTGAGTCAAGTATTCCGCAACATCTCGTGGGCATCTGAGTTAAGAATTGAGGCAACGAGTGCGGGGCAGCAGTGACCTTTTCTATCTGGAGATGAGGCAAATCATGTGGGCCATGCACCCAACTGTAAGCGTGAGAGGCCTGCGTGACCCTGTAATAAAGTTCAAGATTCAGGGCACCCAAGCCACCAGCTGCGTACAGGAGCATGAGAGTATCCAAGGTGACTCTAGAAGATTTACCCGCCAACGCAAGCTTAGTCATCAAAGAATGAAGTTCTCGGAACAGGTGCTGGGGCACCACTATAGGGATATTGACAAACAGAAAGAGCAGACAAGGGAGCATTACCATCTTCATTAATGAGACCCTACCGACCAGGGACAACGGGAGCCGAATCCATCTGTCTATATCATCGCCAAGCTTATCAATTACCCTCCCGTAATTAGCCTTAAGTACTGTGTCTGCGTCGGAGTGCACCTGGATGCCCAGATAACGCACCGGGTCGGATGTCCATTGCAATGGGAAGTCAAGTGGTAGCTGTGTTGTGGTGGGAGTCAATGGAAATATGATCGACTTGTCCCAGTTAATCTTAAGGCCAGACAATGCCCCGAAGTGCAGTGCCTCACGTATCGCAGGAGCCAGATGTACCTCGGGATCGCGAATATATGAGTGTATCATCAGCGTAAGCTGAAGTAATTAGATTGTAATAAGGAAAACAAAGTCCTCTATGCCCATGATACTCACGTAACGCCCTTAACAGGGGTTCAGCAGCCACTGTATACAATAACGGGGATAAAGGGCACCCCTGTCGGGTACCTCTGGAGATTTGAAAAGGAACTGAGACCGCTTCACCCGTGCGAACCCTGTCCTTTGGCGAATTATATAGCACCGAAATCAACTGCAGAAAGACCTCACCGACACACATGCGACACAGCACTGCATGCATGAACTTCCATTCGATTGAATCGAAGGCCTTTTCGGTGTCCAAAAAGACCACGGCCGCCTTAACCTCTGGCCGAACATGTTGCTTGGTGCCAAATATGTTGCGGAGATTATACGAGAGCATGCGTCCAGGTATAAAACCAGCCTGCTCAGGACCGATCAGTTGAGGAAGAAGCTGGGATAGACGATTAGCTAGTATTTTCGCATAGATTTTGGTGTCTATGTTGAGTAGCGAGAGCAGACGATAAGATGGGCACCTACGGGGGTCCTTATCCGGCTTCAACAAAGTGATAATCAACGCCTTTCGCATAGAAGAAGGCATTATACCATCCACAGCCATCTTGTGAAATAAAGTTATAAGGTGCGGAATCAAAAGATCTCTAAAACCCTAGGTGACCGTGAGAACATCCATCCTGGGGGCACTGCCCTCCCGCATCGAGCCTAAGGCTAGTCAAACCTCCGAGACCTCGAAAGGACGCATCAAGAATTCGCGTTGCCAATTCTGTAACCAGGGGAGTTGAATATATTCTAGATAGTGTGCTATGTCGTCGTCACTAGGGGAAAGCTTGGAGCAATAGAGCTCCTGATAATAGGAGCGGAACTGTTAATTTTAATGTGTTCCGTCAAGACTATACCCTCATCGTCTATTAGCTCAGCAATGCACCCAGAGTTCATACAATGGCGAGCCAATGCCACCAGCACCGAGCCCGGGCGATCAGCCTCTCCATAAAGTCTGGCTGAAGCATACTTGCCCATATGCTTGACCTCATTGTCGGCCTCTGCTTGAAAGTCAATCAATGTGGCTTTAAGTTGCTTGCGCAATTTGGGGTCATTTCCGAGAGCCAAGCGAGCCTCCACGTCTGACAGACGGGTCTCCAACAGAGCAAGGCGTACTCGACCACAGAACACCCTCATGCTTGCTAATGGCAACACCTCTTATAAAAACATTGAATGCCTCCCAAACCGTGGCGAAGGAGTCAACCGATCCCACATTAATGTAAAAAAACTCAGGGATCGCGTCACGCAACTCAGAGTTAAAGACTGAATTCAATAATGAATAAGGGGGAAAGCGCCACAAAAAAGGGGGAGAACACGGGGGCACCGAAATAGTTAACATAAGAGGCGAATGGTTCGAAAATGAACGGGCTAAAATCGAACAGTCCCGGATTTTAGGAAGCATAGTCTGTGAAATGAACCAATAGTCTATGCGCGTATGCGTATCATGCTGCGCCGAATAGTGTGTGTAACCTCCACGTGTGCTAGATCGAGATCTCCATACATCAGCCAGTTGAAGCTGCAACGCAATATCCGTTATAGCCTTCACAGTGGCAGATAAGGGACGGGAAAGACCTTTCGAGCGGTCTAGAGATGTGTCTAATATGCAATTAAAATCTCCCCCCAGAACACCAGCAGCGTTTGGCGATTTCTGAATAAGGAAAAAGGGACTGATAGAATCCCACATCGTCATAGTTCGGGCCACAGGAGTTTACAATCAAAAATTCCCACTCGGGCTGTAACACCTAGACACAACATACCGACCCGCCGGGTCCGTTTCATATTGTTCCAACTTGAGACCCGCTATCGGGTTAAGCCATGTCAGCACCCCTCTAGAGTGAGAAGTAAAGCAAGCGGCATGACATGTACCAGCTACCTGTGAGTAGTGCACACCCAGGCTGTAGGTGCGTCTCCTGAAGAAGGGCTACGTCAATCTCCCTACGTTTCAGGTAGGCAATTATTTTCCACACCTTCCGGTGGTTGTTTAGGTCCCGAACATTCCATGTCATAAGAGTCAGTTTTTTAACCTGGCCTCTGCCAGCAGTGAAGTCTGTCATGTAATCTGAAAGTACTCATAGTATGATCTCCCGCCATGGCCCCATGTCTCACACCGCCGACCATAAATAAAAAAGGACATGTGATCTGTAAAAAAGAAGAAATTAAATCAAAAAGACATTCCCACCCATGCCCTGCACATCCCAACTTTGCAGAGGCGAATTTCAGCCGTCCCAAATACTACCAACAAGCGTCCATGATGCAAACACATCTCAAATATCACAATAACCCCCTAGAAAAAGAGAAAAAAACTGCGGGTAACGCGAAGGGGCGGATGTTACCCAACAACAAAAACTAGTACAGCCCACCGCCACAACAACGCATATTAGTCATTGTGAGAAGTTGGCCTGGTATATGATGCTCACTAGTTAAAGTGACCACCCTGTACCATGCCAAGCAACCCTTATGGTGTGGTTGTAAGTCAACCTTTTCGGACTAGCTGCCCTAGTGGTAGCGTAGGCTAAGCAGTCTTTGAGGCTAAACTCGTGAAGCGTGTTAAGCCAGCTGTTTTACCAAATGCAACCCCCTTTTATACCAATGAAAGGACACCACACAGATATATATTCAAAATATATATGTATTTATTTCTCAAAGTAACCCCTAGTCTCTTTATGAGCACAGGAGCACAAATCGTCAAACAAGATTACAGTAGAATACACAGAAGTTGCACTTTATATGGATAGGCCCTGGTGGCCGCTCAAACCATATACTAAAATAGTGGTATAAGTACCACGAACAGAAAAGGGAAAAGGCCTAGGGCCTCTAGAATCGCTGGGCCTACAAGGAGCTAACTTCAGTTAGTGACCAGGAGGTCCACGGGTGGCGTGTGCAGAGCAAATAGTCACACGCGTGCTCCCATAGGTTTCAATGGGTGCGTAAAAAGTACAAAGTTACTGCAAAAAGGATCTTCCGGATGGACTAGGAACTCAAGATTGGAAACACAGACACTAGAGATGATACTCTACACTTGGGCGCCGGAATGCCAACTTTACCTCACCCACAGGAAGCGGGTGCTAGGTGTCGAAGTGCGTCGGGTTTCTTCTATCTGTTCCGTGGAGCCTGTGGACAAAGATGCTGCAGGCGGTCGGTCCGGGAGAGATGCGGTGGATCCAAGAGTGGATCGGAGATGTTGAAGACCTGTAAGCAGAGGGGACAGTGTTCACAGTCACTAGCCAGTGACCAGCGTGGCACCAGGTGGGTACCAGGCAATGTCGGGTGCAAACAGGAAGAAAGGTGTAGCTTGTCTCTGCAGCCACGTGGTCCCTGGAGGTCGACGACGCCCAGGAGTCGGTTCACGAGCTGTCCCACGCAGGCTCTCGCTGTCGGCGGTGTCGGCGACTTGATCAAAGCAAACAAGCCTTGGCAAAAGCAATTGTTGTGGAGAACAAGATAAGCTGATTGTTCTGACCAGCAAGGTCAGAGGGACTGCTCCTTTGGAGGGGAGCAAGGGCCAGTCTGGAGCAACCAGACCAGCAGTGTATTTCTTGAAGTTCGTCGCCAAGATGGCCACTAGCCAGCGGGCCAGCAACCGGTTAGGCGCGTCGAGTGGCAAAATGCAGAAGGGCCCCACGCAGATCGTGGAGATGCTGGAGGGCTCACCTTTGGTGCAGATGCTGCTCGAGGGTTGGGCTTCTCAGATCCCAAAGCACAACTTGGAGGGAGCCTCGGTTGTTGCACTTGCAGCTTGTCGTGGTCGTTTCAAGATGGCTGGCTCCACGTGTCTTGTTGCCTCCACGGGTCTCCTCTTTTCAGGGACGGTGGATCGGGCGGTGAGAGGTCTGGAGGTCCAGGTCTTGTCAGTCTCTGGGCTCGGGCTCCGGCGGGAGGCGGTGGCAAAGCAGACGTTGATTCGCTGGATGGTGCTTGCGTTAGCAAGGTGGTCACTCCCTGACCACAGGGGAGATTGGCTTCAGTCCTCTGTGCAGCAGAGCGTCGAAGTTCCCGTCTTCTTCTTAGTTTCAAGTTGATTCCAGGATGTCTGAAGTCTTAGGACACAGCTCCTACCTTTAAGCGGATTCTAGGGGCCGGACTACCTGCTAGGTCCCTCCCTATGGGTGGGACCAGGAAGGGGGGTGGTTACACCCCCAATCCTTTGTCCAGCTCGCCCCAGGCCCGGGACTGATGTGCCCCAGGACCGGTTTGAACTGGCATATGCACCGAGGCTCCTTGTGAGCCACAGGCATGTCTGGTTTCTTTCAAGCCCTACCTGACCAATACACAAAATCCTATCTGGGGTGGTGCATGCACCTCCCCTGGCAGGAAACCCTTTGTCCACACCTCCCAAGCTGGAAGGACTCCCAGCAGCAGGAGGGCAGACTTGTGTCTGTGGTGGCAGCATCCATTTTGTGGAGCTGAGGCTATGTCTGATTTTACCCGGGTTTCAGGTACTGTACATGTCGTGTCCCTCTAGAAGGGTGGAATGCTAACCCCGTCGCCAGAATTGGCGAGGGGTTAGTATTCTAATTCGTATGACACCTTACTCGACATGTTTTGATAAAGCCAAACCAAAGATAGCATTTAACCGCGAGGTTCATAATGCACTTAAGAGTATATGGTATGACGATATCTGGAAACAGTAGAAGGAAGTTGTTCCGACCACTGCAGACAGGCTCAGCTCATGCCAGAGCACCATCTCACATGAAACCAAGCACTCTGCCTTCAGGATTGTTAAGGCCTGCCATAGGAGTGACTTATAGGTTACCAGGTGTCCCATTTAAGGTTAGGTATAGGTATACTACACCTAAGTAAGAGGTGGTTACACCAACTTACCCCAGCTGAGTGATCAGCCAGTTGTGTCAAATTTGTTAGGCCAAGCCTGGGGTGGCATAATACATGCTTCAGCCCCTGGTAGGCCTTAGATACACCAATGCCCTGGGTACCTAGTGTACACTGGTACAGGGGCTCACAGGGTGATCCACTTCCAATTGGTTATGCACCTAGGGTGCATAGTGTAAATTTAGTAGAGAGAACAGCAGGCTGGGGGTCTGATTGGCAGGCCCACAGCCTCAATATATCAAAAACCAGTGAAGCAAAAAGCAAAAATTTGGGGTGACCATAGGATAGCAGACCCTACTCTCCTACACAACCCCCCCCCCCCAAACGCAGGGACATTAAACTAGCCTTGACCAGTCTCGTCTTCATGTCCTAAGTGGAAGTACCTGGAGAGACCATCTGCATTCCCATGGTCAGTACCTGGCCGGTGCTCCACTGTAAAGTCCATCCCCTGTAGGGAAATGGACCACCTAAGCAGTTTGGGGTTTTCACCCTTCATCTGATTTAGCCACAAGAGGGGCTTATGGTCGGTCTGAATCTTGAAGTGAGTGCCAAACAAGTATGGCCTCAGCTTCTTCAGGGCCCACACCACAGCAAAGGCCTCCCTCTCAATAGCTGACCAATTCTTCTCTCTGGGGGTCAACCTTCTGCTAATAAAAGCAATGGGTTGGTCTTGACCATCTACATTAAGTTGTGACAGCACAGCTCCCACACCCAACTCAGAAGCATCTGTTTGGACAATAAACTCTTTGGAGTAGTCAGGACTTTTCAGGATAGGTGCAGAGCACATGGCCTCCTTCAGGTCATCAAATGCCTTTTGACAGCTTACTGTCCACTGAACCTTTTTGGGCATCTTCTTGGATGTCAGATCATTAAGAGGAGTCACAATGGACCCATAGTTCTTAACAAACTTCCTGTAGTACCCAGTCAAGCCCAAGAAAGCTCGAACTTGAGTCTGGGTGGTTGGAGGAGACCAGTCCTTGATGGATTGTATCTTACTCTCCAGTGGTTGAACTTGGCCTCCACCTACAAGGTGGCCCAAATACACAACCTTACTCTGCCCTATCTGGCACTTAGTAGCCTTGATAGTGAGGCCTGCCCTTTGCAGAGCCTCAAGAGCCTTCTTCAGGTGGATCAGGTGATCCTCCCAGGTGGAGCTAAAGACAGCAATGTCATCAAGATATGCTGCGCAAAAGTCATCCAACCCAGTAAGGACTTGGTTCACCAGCCTTTGGAAGGTGGCAGGTGCATTCTTCAGACCAAAGGGCATCACCACAAATTGGTAGTGCCCACCTGGGGTTGAGAATGCTGTTTTGGCCTTAGACTCCTCAGCTAATCTGATTTGCCAATAGCCAGCTGTCAAGTCAAATGTGCTCAAAAACTTTGCAGAAGCTAGTTTGTCTATGAGCTCATCTGCCCTTGGAAAAGGGTGTGCATCTGTCCTGGTGACAGCATTGAGTCCTCTGTAATCCACACAGAACCTCATCTCTCTCTTGCCATCTTTGGTGTGAGGTTTGGGGACCAGAACCACTGGGCTAGCCCAGGGGCTCTCTGAGGGTTCAATGACACCTAATTCCAGCATTTTATGTACCTCAGCCTTTATACAGTCCCTGACGTGGTCAGGTTGTCTGTAGAGCTTGTTCTTTACAGGCAGACTGTCACCAGTGTCCACCACATGGGTACACCAGTCAGTTTGGCTAGGTATTAGGGAAAACAGATGTTGAAATGATTGTAGAACTTGTCTACATTCAGTCTGCTGATGGGCAGTGAGGTTGCCTCCAAGGGTCACTCCTTCAACTGAGCCATCTTCAGGGTTCTGAGACAACAGGTCTGGGAGAGGGTCACTCTCTTCCTCCTGTCCCTCATCTGTAGCCATGAGCAAGCCCATGTCTGCCCTGTCAACATATGCTTTTGGCCTGTTAACATGGAGTACCCTGTGGGGACTCCTGGGAGTTCCTAGGTCCACCAAGTAGGTGACCTCTCCCTTCTTTTCCAGGATTGTATGGGGTCCAGACCATTTGTCTTGGAGTGCTGCTGGGGCCACTGGCTCCAACACCCATACCTTCTGTCCTGGCTGAAACTCAACCAAGACAGCCTTTTGGTCATGCCAAGCTTTCTGTAAGGCCTGGCTTGCCTCAAGGTTTTTGGATGCCTTCTCCATATACTCAGCCATCCTGGAGCGGAGACCAAGTACATAGTCCACTATGTCTTGTTTAGGCTTTTTGAGAGGTAACTCCCATCCTTCCTTCACTAAACATAGTGGGCCTCTTACAGGGTGCCCAAACAACAATTCAAAGGGGCTGTAGCCAACTCCTTTTTGTGGGACCTCTCTGTAAGCAAACAGAAGGCAGGGTAGAAGGATGTCCCATCTTCGCCTGAGCTTTTCAGGTAATCCTTTGATCATACCCTTTAGGGTCTTGTTGAATCTCTCAACAAGCCCATTGCATTGTGGGTGATAAGGGGTGGTGAACTTGTAGTTGACACCACATTCCTTCCACATAGCTGTCAAGTATCCTGACATGAAGTTGGTACCTCTGTCAGAAACTACCTCCTTAGGAAACCCCACTCTGGAGAATACTCCCAGCAGGGCCCTGGCCACAACAGGTGCTGTAGTGGTCCTAAGGGGAATTGCCTCTGGATACCTGGTGGCATGATCCACTACCACCAGTATAAATCTGTGCCCAGATGCAGTGGGAGGATCCATGGGACCCACTATATCTATTCCCACTCTTTCAAAGGGGACCCCCACCACAGGTAGTGGTATTAGGGGGGCCTTTGTTGTGCCACCTGATTTGCCACTGGCTTGGCAGGTCACACAGGAGCGACAAAACTCCTTTGTATCTTCATTCATGTGAGGCCAGTGAAAGTGAGGGACAAGTCTGTCCCAAGTCTTGTTTTGGCCTAAGTGTCCTGCTAAAGGAATATCATGGGCCAAGGTAAGAAGGAAGCCCCTAAATTGCAGAGGTATAACCAAACTCCTGGTAGCACCAGGCTTGGGGTCTCTAGCCTCTGAATAAAGGAGCCCTTCATCCCAATACACGTTATGGGTACCTTGAGCATTCCCAGCAGCCTCAGCAGCAGCCAGCTGTCTGAGGGGTTCAAGAGAGGGACAGGATAACTGAGCCTGCCTCAAGTCAGCCCTTGAAGGTCCCTCTGTCCCCAGAAACTCAACCTGATCAGGTTCAAGCTCTTCAGGGACAGTTCCTTCAGGGTCCTCTAGATCAGCTTCCTGGGAAGGCTGATCATCACTCTGAGGCAGGGGGGAAGGCACAGCCTTGACCCTCCTGTTCTTCTTCTTGGTAGGTGCTTGGTCCATTGTTCCAGGATCCAAGACCTGAGGTTCAGTGAGGCACTTTTTGGCCTGTGACCTGGTCACAGCAAGGACATGTGATGATATACCTAACATCTCTGCATGAGTTCTGTACTCCACTTCTGACCATAGAGAACTCTCTAGGTCATTGCCCAACAAACATTCTACTGGGAGGTCTGCACTAACCACAACCCTTTTGAGGCCAGTTACCCCTCCCCATGAGAAGTTAACAACTGCCACACTATGTGAAGTAGTGGCATTGCTGGCATTGGTCACCAGGTAATTCTCACCTGGTATGTACTGTCCAGGGTCCACAAAGCCTGGTGTCACCATAGTGACACTGGCACATGTGTCCCTGTAGGCTTGAGCCACTTTTTCGTTAATTAAAGGAGTCTGTCTGTACTTGCCCAGGTTACTGGGGCTCACAGTCAGGGACAAATCAATGTCCCCATCACAGATCAAAACTGCCTGTGTCAGGGTTCTGTCTAAGTCAGAATCACCTTCAGTTCCCATAGCGATTCCCACTACACCCTTTGTCTGGGGACCAACACTGCTAACAGTAGTACTGGGAGCAGGTGCCTTAGGGGCAACAGTGTTGGGGGCTCCACCCTTCTTACAATCACTAGTCCAGTGAGTTGTATTCTTGCAATGATTGCACCAGGGTTTCTTTTGACCTTCTTTCTTCTTTCCCTTGGATTGTTGTTGGGACCCACCCTCCTTAGCAGTAGTTTGGGGCCCTGTTGAAGACTTCTGGTCTTTAGATTTCTGATCTCCACCCTTTTGGTCTGTTTTCTTCTGATCACCCCCTTGGCCCTGGCTCTGGTTCTTTTGCTTAACCCTGGTTCTGACCCATTTGTCTGCCTTCTTTCCCAATTCTTGGGGAGAGGTCAGATCAGAGTCAACCAAGTGTTGATGCAGTTGCTGGTTTTGACAGTTATTTAAAATCTGTTCTCTCATCATCAAATTGTACAATCCTGTATAATCAGATACCTTACTTCCCAGCAACCAACCCTTCAAAGCCTTAGTGGCACATTCAACATATTCAGACCAGTCCTGAGTCTGTGTCTTTTGGGTGTCTCTGAACATTAACCTGTACTGTTCAGTGGTTAAGCCTAACCCATCAACTAGGACACTCTTCAGGACTCTGTAATTTCTGACATCCTCTTCTCTAGTAGTGAGGAGTCTGTCTCTGCCTCTTCCTTCAAAGGAGAGCCAGAGGATTGCTGCCCACTGGTCTTCAGGAACCTGCTGCACTTTGCAGGCTCTCTCAAGAGCAGTCATCCATTTGTGGATGTCGTCCCCACTTTTGTAGGGGGGCACAACCTTAGACAGGTTCCTATTATCAAAGATCCTATCTTTGTCCTTAGGGACAATGCTGCCACCAGTGGGTATAGACCCACTCTCTCTAGGTTGCCTAACCTTGTTCAGTTTCTCTTCCATCAGGGCTACTTCTAGCTCCTGTTTCCTGATCCTCAGCTGGGCTTCCTGCATTCTGGCCTCATGTTCCCTCCTCTGAGGGGTGGTCATCCTTTTCCTGGAGTGACCTTGAGAGCCTCTAGAGGCATGAGAAGCATTAGAGTCACCTGAGCGATTCCTTTGCCTCCCAAGCCCCTGGTTAAGTCCACTGGGGAGATCCAATGGGATGATCCCATTGTCAGTCCCCAATAGCCTTAGTTTAGCTGGGCCAAGTATAACACTTGGCACTGGGCTATTTCTCCCTTCATCCTCACTACTTTCTGTATCCTCACCACTTTCCTCCTCTGTAGTATGATTCTCATCTAAGGGATGGCTATTGGAAAGGGGTACTTCTGTAGCATCTTCAGAAGGGGGGCCTCCTGTTCCTGTCCCTAAGGGGGCTAACTGGGAAGCTTTCTTGAGCTCTCTCTGATTTTCATCATTTTGCAAGAGTTCTCTGAGCTCAGCAGAGGTAGGGTTCTTGGGCTGTTTAAGGCCTCTAAGAGTTGCCAAATGCCTGAGCTCATTCTGGTTAAGGGTAGCAAAGATGGATGGTGCCCTCTGGGGGTCACTCTCAACAGAGATAGGTACATTGGACCCCTCTGCCCCAGCCATTGCTCTTAAGTGTGGGTGGATGTGTTGCAATCTACCTACACTTGGGTTTACCTACTAAACCTATCTAGTAGTTGTAGTCAGGGTGTGCTACTCCCTTTGCTCTACAACAACTAAGTTCAGTAGAACTTATGTATATCTAATCTTGTTTTATATGTACCTACAGGTACCTATGTGATCTTTCAATTGGTAACCAAGAGATTACAATGGTAAAACACAGCAAGCTCAAATCCAACCGCTGCTCACCAATGTGAGAAGTTGGCCTGGTATATGATGCTCACTAGTTAAAGTGACCACCCTGTACCATGCCAAGCAACCCTTATGGTGTGGTTGTAAGTCAACCTTTTCGGACTAGCTGCCCTAGTGGTAGCGTAGGCTAAGCAGTCTTTGAGGCTAAACTCGTGAAGCGTGTTAAGCCAGCTGTTTTACCAAATGCAACCCCCTTTTATACCAATGAAAGGACACCACACAGATATATATTCAAAATATATATGTATTTATTTCTCAAAGTAACCCCTAGTCTCTTTATGAGCACAGGAGCACAAATCGTCAAACAAGATTACAGTAGAATACACAGAAGTTGCACTTTATATGGCTAGGCCCTGGTGGCCGCTCAAACCATATACTAAAATAGTGGTATAAGTACCACGAACAGAAAAGGGAAAAGGCCTAGGGCCTCTAGAATCGCTGGGCCTACAAGGAGCTAACTTCAGTTAGTGACCAGGAGGTCCACGGGTGGCGTGTGCACAGCAAATAGTCACACGCGTGCTCCCATAGGTTTCAATGGGTGCGTAAAAAGTACAAAGTTACTGCAAAAAGGATCTTCCGGATGGACTAGGAACTCAAGATTGGAAACACAGACACTAGAGATGATACTCTACACTTGGGCACCGGAGTGCCAACTTTACCTCACCCACAGGAAGCGGGTGCTAGGTGTCGAAGTGCGTCGGGTTTCTTCTATCTGTTCCGTGGAGCCTGTGGACAAAGATGCTGCAGGCGGTCGGTCCGGGAGAGATGCGGTGGATCCAAGAGTGGATCGGAGGTGTTGAAGACCTGTAAGCAGAGGGGACAGTGTTCACAGTCACTAGCCAGCGACCAGCGTGGCACCAGGTGGGTACCAGGCAATGTCGGGTGCAAATAGGAAGAAAGGTGTAGCTTGTCTCTGCAGCCACGTGGTCCCTGGAGGTCGACAACGCCCAGGAGTCGGTTCACGAGCTGTCCCACGCAGGCTCTCGCTGTCGGCGGTGTCGGCCACTTGATCGAAGCAAACAAGCCTTGGCAAAAGCAATTGTTGTGGAGAACAAGATAAGCTGATTGTTCTGACCAGCAAGGTCAGAGGGACTGCTCCTTTGGAGGGGAGCAAGGGCCAGTCTGGAGCAACCAGACCAGCGGTGTATTTCTTGAAGTTCGTCGCCAAGATGGCCACTAGCCAGCGGGCCAGCAACCGGTTAGGCGCGTCGAGTGGCAAAATGCAGAAGGGCCCCACGCAGATCGTGGAGATGCTGGAGGGCTCACCTTTGGTGCAGATTCTGCTCGAGGGTTGGGCTTCTCAGATCCCAAAGCACAACTTGGAGGGAGCCTCGGTTGTTGCACTTGCAGCTTGTCGTGGTCGTTTCAAGATGGCTGGCTCCACGTGTCTCGTTGCCTCCACGGGTCTCCTCTTTTCAGGGACTGTGGAACGGGCGGTGAGAGGTCTGGAGGTCCAGGTCTTGTCAGTCTCTGGGCTCGGGCTCCGGCGGGATGCGGCGGCAAAGCAGATGTTGATTCGCTGGATGGTGCTTGCGTTAGCAAGGTGGTCACTCCCTGACCACAGGGGAGATTGGCTTCAGTCCTCTGTGCAGCAGAGCGTCGAAGTTCCCGTCTTCTTCTTAGT
Source organism: Triturus cristatus (assembly GCF_964204655.1). NCBI lineage: Eukaryota > Metazoa > Chordata > Amphibia > Caudata > Salamandridae > Triturus > Triturus cristatus. Next base: position 393,909,432 of record NC_140583.1, on the reverse strand, counting down.
TTCAAGTTGATTCCAGGATGTCTGAAGTCTTAGGACACAGCTCCTACCTTTAAGCGGATTCTAGGGGCCGGACTACCTGCTAGGTCCCTCCCTATGGGTGGGACCAGGAAGGGGGGTGGTTACACCCCAATCCTTTGTCCAGCTCGCCCCAGGCCCGGGACTGGTGTGCCCCAGGACCGGTTTGAACTGGCATATGCACCGAGGCTCCTTGTGAGCCACAGGCATGTCTGGTTTCTTTCAAGCCCTACCTGACCAATACACAAAATCCTGTCTGGGGTGGTGCATGCACCTCCCCTGGCAGGAAACCCTTTGTCCACACCTCCCAAGCTGGAAGGACTCCCAGCAGCAGGAGGGCAGACTTGTGTCTGTGGTGGCAGCATCCATTTTGTGGAGCTGAGGCTATGTCTAATTTTACCCGGGTTTCAGGTACTGTACATGTCGTGTCCCTCTAGAAGGGTGGAATGCTAACCCCGTCGCCAGAATTGGCGAGGGGTTAGTATTCCAATTCGTATGACACCTTACTCGACATGTTTTGATAAAGCCAAACCAAAGATAGCATTTAAACGCGAGGTTCATAATGCACTTAAGAGTATATGGTATGACGATATCTGGAAACAGTAGAAGGAAGTTGTTCCGACCACTGCAGACAGGCTCAGCTCATGCCAGATCACCATCTCACATGGAACCAAGCACTCTGCCTTCAGGATTGTTAAGGCCTGCCATAGGAGTGACTTATAGGTTACCAGGTGTCCCATTTAAGGTTAGGTATAGGTATACTACACCTAAGTAAGAGGTGGTTACACCAACTTACCCCAGCTGAGTGATCAGCCAGTTGTGTCAAATTTGTTAGGCCAAGCCTGGGGTGGCATAATACATGCTTCAGCCCCTGGTAGGCCTTAGATACACCAATGCCCTGGGTACCTAGTGTACACTGGTACAGGGGCTCACAGGGTGATCCACTTCCAATTGGTTATGCACCTAGGGTGCATAGTGTAAATTTAGTAGAGAGAACAGCAGGCTGGGGGTCTGATTGGCAGGCCCACAGCCTCAATATATCAAAAACCAGTGAAGCAAAAAGCAAAAATTTGGGGTGACCATAGGATAGCAGACCCTACTCTCCTACAGTCATAATTAAGCTTCAGAAAAAGTGACATGCATCAATAGGGAAACAACTAAGCAGCCGCTTAGGATGTACGGTTTAGATACCAGCAAGGAACATGGGGTCGCCCCCTGTGTGTATGCATTCAACTCCACGCCCACCAAGACCAAAGGAAGGAGTGAGGGGAGGACAAAGAAGAAAAGAAAAAGCATGCCCTATGCAAATAATCAATATCACAGTCACCCCAACTAGCCCCCCGGCACACCAACCATCATAACATTGTGCATATATCCCAGAGAATAATAATACCACCACACTGAGCACATCAAATCAGCAATCCGTTAATAATGATAGCACACTCCCTCAGTCATGTCATCAAGTCCTTCAGCGCTACTAGCTGCAGCAGGAGTGTTGGTCTGCCCTCTCCCACGCTTTCCTGCTCTTTCCCAATCTTTAAACGCTTTCTGAAGGGACTGAGGGTCAGAGTAGATCTTGGGTTTACCATCAAACAAGAACTTATGGCGTGCCGGATATAACATAGCATACTCTATGTGCTACTCACGTAGTGTGCGCTTAAGGGGAATAAACTGTCGTCTGGCCTCCTGCACTTTCAGGGTGAAGTCCGGTAACAGAGAGAGGGAGGCCCCCTCATATTGTAAGATGCCCAGTTTTCTTGCCTTACGTAGCGCAGCGTCTCTGTCTCGGTAGTTTAAGAGTTTTGCAATTATAGGGCGAGGCGGGGCACCGAACTGAGGGCGAGGGCCAAGTGAGCGATGCGCCCTCTCCACAACAAACAGCTGTGAGAAGGTGTCTGCACCAAGCAGAGTCGTAAGCAATTTCTCTACAAAGGTCTCCATATTCCCCGTAGCCGTAGACTCTGCCAAGCCCGTGATACAGAGGTTGCTGCGCCGTGACCGTGGCACCAAATCCTTAGCTCTGTCCTGCAAAGTGGTCAATGCACGTTCAACACACCTCTGGGCGACACCAGAGTCAGACTGGGCCTCCTCAAACTCCGCGATACGGCGCTCCGCCATATCTAGACGCTCGGAGTGCTTATCAACCCTCTCCGACATCCTATCCATCCTGTAGGCTAGCGTATCAATTTTCGAGTCGATGGCAGAGAGACCCTTCTGCATGGATGTAATAATCTGTTTAATGTCACCTACCGGGTCATCGAAGGGCGCATCAGACTCAGATAGCATGCTCTCCGCCGCCTATTCATAGCGCAGAGACTTAAGCTGCTCATAGTTAAGCTTTGGTTGAGATTTGTCTGGTTTCCCCACCGTGATAGCCACAGCACAACAGACCACACAGGAGGACACTCACTGGATCCGGTCTGGGGATTGAGCAAGTGGTGAGAGTGAGCAAAAGGTATGGGCTGTGTCGGCAATATCAGGCAAACTGAGCAGGAGGTAAACAGTGGCAGCGCCAGCCCGGCCCGAGCAGGCCACCTGTTGTTTATACTCTCAAGAGGGGAAGGGGGTCCACCCAGTGTGCACAACAGCGCAAAATTAAGTGGATGGAGACAGGATTGCTCCAGGCAGCGCCCACAGGCAGCACACCCCAGTCAAGGGCCAGTAAGGCAAGTCTCAAAGATGCAGGCCAATAAGGCCGGGAGCCAGTACTCAATAGCGTGGCACTCTTCACAAATTTGCGCCACACCGGGCTCGGGTGCAATGCCGATGTATCTCGAGGAGCGAGGACCTCGATGTAGGGCACCCCAGCCAGGCCAAAGCGCCAGGATCTAACAGCCGGGCTAGATCACAAGAGAGGCTGCGCAGAGCCCTGGAACCCAATCACGGCGCCGGCCCCCCCGCAACCCGGCCCAGCCGCGACTCACCCGTCTAACAGGTTCCCAGACGGCGGGGCACCCAAGGCCGTCCGCGGCTCCATACGCTCGCAGCAAGGTCCGGAGCGGGCAGAAACTCCACCGGCACAGCTGCGCCACAGGTGGCAATGTCTCCCCACTCCCGCGGGCACAGCGGCTCTCTGTGCAGGAACAGGCCTCGCCATCAGTAGGGGTACTTCGTGGCAGCCACGGTGCCGAAGCGCCCCAACAGATCACAAAGCAGCGCTGGGGGCACAGAGTTGGCTACTGCCACGGCCGAGTTGTCCGCCAGGGCCGGCACTCCTTCCACAGCCAAGCGAGCAGCGCCCGAGTCAAGCGCTACCTCTGGGTGTGCAGCAGGTAGACCTCACCACACCGCGAGACTCCTCGGCCAGATTTTCGTCCCGCTCTGGGAACCAGCAACACCAGGCACAGCCCCAGTGCCAGTAGATGTTCAGGGATATATACCCGTCGTCCCTTCAAAGGATAGAGCCGGCTGAAGCCTCACATTCTGTCAGATAGAGACAATGTGTGGCGGAGCTCTATAACAAGGCGGCCATTTCCAGGCCGGGCAAGCTCCCCCCCCTCTCCCATGGAAATTGTTTCGGACAATAGAGTACAGTTTAAATCTGAAGAATTTGGCAAGTTCATGAAGAAGTGGGGTGTGGTACATGTTACAACCTCTTTGTACCATCCTAGGAGTAATGGTCTAGTGGAAAGGTGTAATCGTGTGATTAAAGATAACATACATTTGCGTACTACTCCATGTATATCTACGGGTTTGTCTCTTTTTGTTATGTTGAAAGGAAGGCAAGCAGCCAATAAGTTGGTGCGTCATTGGATGTGTGGTTCCATGGATTTGTGTGATAAGTTGTCTGGTGTGCCCACTAAAAGGGAGAGTGCTCAAACTAAGTATGACTCCATGAGTGGTAGGACTTTACAAGTAAAGGAAGGGGATTTGATGCGAGTCAAGTTGCCAGGGATCATTGCTAAGGGACATTCGAAGTTATCAGAACTGAAAAAAGTAGTTTCTGTGAAAAGGTGTGTGGTTCAGTTGGATGATGGTCAAAAGGTGGAATGAGAAGTTGGCCATCCAAAAGAAATTAGATCTAGTTAGTGATGATGCTGATGCTGATGCTAGGGGTCCTTGTCAGTTAGACCTCCATGTGTTAGAAACTGCAAGGAGAGGGTACGACCACGATGGTTACAAGATTATGTATCTTAACACTTTCTGCATGGTTTGTTTTCATTACAATATGTTCATATATATTTGGTATAAAAATGTTATTTTTTTGTTTCTGTTAATAAGGGGAAGATGTGTTGGGTCTTTTACGATGGGAGAGATCTAGAATGTTGGGTTGGAATGTGGAATGCCTTTTATGTGAGGCAGCGACAGTTGCTGGTTTCCCTGCAGCCCTGCTGGTTGTATCTACTTGCTTATGAAATAAAAGTAAATACTTACTACTGAGGAACGTCTTCTTTTCACTGACTATATCCTTTCAGGTGGGTGAAAGGTGAACGTTGTGCATACCCTCAAGACAACCACACACAAAGGAAGGTTAGGTGTGACTAAGCGGCCATTCACATCCTCGTGGGTGATCCTGGGCAGGATGGGAGGGAGGAGCTGAAACTTACATCTAAATACACAGTGTTCTGTCCCCACACAAAGGACTGAATACTTCCCTGTAATGAATCTGGAGCCAGAGCTGGGAGGGAGGACCTCTGTGCATGTAAAAGCCCCTCTTTGAAGTCACCCCTACTTTGAAGGCACAACTGGGTGTAAGTACTGGATCTCTGACCCCGCCAAATCAGACAATAATGAACCTGTGAAGAAACTCTGCTAGGAGGAATGACTGGTGTGATGCTACAAGGACTTCCACTTTGCTGGACAGATGCTCTAGAAGAACTGCTTTTCTATAGCGCTGCCCTGCTGCCTGCAAACCTCTACCCTGCTGAGGAGTACTGGACACTTGCTCAAACCCAGAGTGATCTCCCGGGTCATGCTGTCTTGCCTCCTGTTTTAAGACTCAGGAATATCAAAGTCTTACCTCCTGCTTCTGTGCATGGTCCATTGGAAGTTGATCCAGGTGCTTGCTCCAGTAAAGCCAACGCATCCTCTGCTGCGTGAGGCAGAATCATTATATCCCAGCTGTTGCTGGGACAGAACCGGTGCATCACCATCAGAACTGATGCATCGAAACCACTGCATTGCCACAGCTGCAGGAGAGACAATTTGATGCATCCCCTCGACTGCATGGAGAAACCCAGTGCATTGCACTCGGAACCAATGCATCAGAGAACTGGCGCTTCATTTTCGGAACCAGCACATCGCCATTGCTGCATGGAGAAAAACGATGCATCAACTCGACTGGGGATCGACACCGAAGCATTGCTTGACTGCACCTCGCATTTTGCTGTTACGACCAGGCTCAAGGTACCTTTGTTCCGTGGGCCTTGCGTTGCTCCTGTTCCATGCCTTCGCTCCATCGTGGTCAGCCTGAACTCTTGACTTTACCCTGGTCCAGGATAAATAGATAACCCCCATAGGTGCCTATTGCTTCTAAGCACTATTTTTATTTTTATTCTTTAAAAATTAATATCTTAACTTCTATTTATTAGATTTTTTTGTTGTTTTGGTCTTGTTTGATTTATAAAATCATGATCTATTTTGTTAAACAAGTGTGGAGTATTTTTGGGCTGTTTTACACTGTGTCACTGTTTGTAGTGTTGCACAGATACCTTACACATTGCCTCTTAAGTTAAGCCTGTCTGATCTGTACCAAGCTACGAGAGAGGGAACACAGGGTCATTTATGGTGTGCATTTGACTTACCCTGGCAAGGATTGGGGTTCCTGCTTGGACAGCATGCATCCCTCTGCCAACCAGGAATCCAATTTCTGACAGATATGTTCACAGATCTGCCACTGACGTAACACTGTTTCATGGCAGAAGTCAGATCGTTCGAAAAACTCAACACCGCAGGCTCTGACCGGTGACCTAGGACAAGCCACTGCCACAATATGAAGTTGCCAATGTAGATGAAGAGAACTTGAGGATAATGGGCACACCCTACCTTGTCGCGTAGACAAATTGGGAAGCAGTGTGCCCTTTGAAATATGTTGTCCATATCCCAGTCGTTTAAAGCAGAGAAGGACTATCTAAAGAAACAAACAATGTACTCTCTGGGATCGTCACCTTCAGGCCCCTCGGTATTGCCCAGAACTCTGAGATTGTTCTTTTGAGATCTGTTTTCTAGGTCTTCAACCATAGACGAGAGACTAACCAACTCAGAGTGATGCTGCTGGACAGAAGACTTGATTTCCCCCACTGAAACTTGGAGAGCAGCATGAGGTACCTCAACATTACTGAGCTGGCTATGGATAATATCCATTTTCCTTGACAGCTTTCGAAAAACCACTTGTGTCTTCTGATGAGCTGTTTTTAGAGTGAGAGAATGCTTTCTGTACACTTCCCTGTGCTGATGGAGAAGATCATAGATAGCGCGGGCATCCTAGTGGCCCTGCGCCAGCAGTCTACATTATATGAGAAGTCACTGGGGAAGTAAAATTTGCTGGTACAGGAGGATTTGTAAGTGTAAGTTCAATACGATCAGGATCCTAAACCAGTTCTTCCTCTCCATAGAGATTGCAGGGTCGTGACTCCCCTGATGTAACCAAATCTTCAAACTGAGTATTTTTTTTATAAATCCGGCCTGCCAACGGCTTACTGTTGTTGAATAAATTGCTACCAGACCCCTCCTCATCTCTAGAAAGCAACAGGGCCTTGAGACCCCCTGTCATGTGCTCTTGTTAAGGCCAGCTCCTCAGGCATACACTCCTCTCACATCCTCACTGATGTGGCATACAACATGCACCATAGGATATCTATATCCTAACAGAACAGGATGGTGTGCTTGCTGATAGCAGACAAGGCAAAATAATATGGGACATGGCATAGCAGAGACCATGCACCTCATTCCAGTAACAGAGCAATGGTACTTATCCACACTTTAATTATTTTGTTTTCTTCATTTGTTTTGTTTCTTTTATAGGTCTTTGTTTATAGAACATTAGTTTGCGATCTCATCAGAGTCGCAACCGCCATCTTGAATTCTGCCAGTGTAAATACAAGCCGCACTCATCAATGAGTGCTCGTGATCTAACCGGAGTTCCTGGCATCAGCTGTTCGAGAGTCCTCAGCTGGGGGTTTTCTTTGCCGCGTTGCTGGCTCCTGTCTCTAGAGTCACGGTAGGGCATATGAGCTCCTGCTTGTGAAGACCTTTGCCTTATGGTGACACAGTTGACTGGTTTGTTTGAAGAAAGGCAATGATTGAGGCGCTTTCAGCAGTCTGAGAGTAATTAGCACAGAGAGTGTGGGATTAACGTTCTTGACAGTCAGAGAGCTTTTTCTTGTTAAAGTGTTTGCCTTCATGTGCCTTTCATTTTTTTTGCATTTGTCTTTATTTTGTGTGCTCAGAAAAAAGGATCATAGACAGACAGTCTGTGATTAAAGAGAGACCTTACACAAAAATCTTCCAGGAACATAGAAAGGACATCTATATGTTCATGTAAAACGACTTAAAAAACAAGCATTTGCAATGCAATAGGTCTCGCATTTACGCGAGTTTGAGCTATTCACATTACAAATAACAATGCCTTTTATTTTTGTTTTCGTTTTTAAAACTTAAATAAAAGGCATTGTCATTTACAATGCCAATAGCTTAAACTCGCGTAATTGTGAGACCTATTGCATTTCAAATGCTTGTTTTATTACCAAATGAAAGCGTTGAACCTGAAGGGAAGAGTTTATAAAAAACTCGGTGGCCCCAGTAAAACACAGCACGGCAGAACCGTACATCTTCTACAGTAGTAATGAAAGTATGGTAACCCGCTATGTATACACACAGTTTCAATTCAATAAACTAGTCTGAGTCTCTGTCAAGCTTGGGGAATAACAGGCTGATTGGGCGGTGTCTCCGTTTGCACCTATGATTTGATACATAGCCTGAACCTGCTGAGAACTCTAGAGTTGGTTGTAATATTGGAGTTTGTGCACCTTAAATCGGGAAGAGCATACGCTGCTTGGGTTAAAACTACTTTTGAATAGGTAAGGAGCGTGTTCTTGGTGGGAAAAGCGGTTATGCCTCTGTGTGTGTGTGTGTGTGTGTGTGGGTGGGTTTGTGTTACTATCCTTGTGGGGACTTGGGTGTGATAACACACTCACGCTGTGGGGACTTGATTGCACTGTGGGGACCTGAACCCAGGTCCCCACAAGGCAATGTCTTCTAAATGATAAAAAATGGCTTCAGGAACATCAGTGTCGATTTTTACAACTTTTGAAAAAATTGCCTTGTGGGGACCTGTGTTTCATCAAGTGTGTTTAGATTTTTGCTCAGCTCTGCCCCTGTAGACAGGAGGCGGTACTGCAGTCTTAAACACACTTTGCATTTAAACACACTTTGCTCACCAGAAACACATACTAACAGCAGAAAGGACTGCATTTAAACACACTTTGCCAAAGTAAAAGTTGCATAACCCTATGTTTATCCAAATATTTTCCATTCAAATTACCTTTTGCTATATTGTTTAAAATAAACTTATTTTGCTGGATTTACTCTAAAATAATAAGAGAATACCTAATGGCTAAACGCTTTTTCAGAAAACAGTCAGGGTTTGATTTTATTTTGCTGTACAAATACAAATGATGTGTAAGCACCCTCTGTGACACTTTTCATGCCCAGAAAAGAGTTTATTCACCAGTGCAGTATTAGGCAGGACTGCTGGCTGAATTAATGACCACTGTAAAAAGAGCATACACTCAGGACCACTGCAGTGACAGTGTGGTGCAGGAAAATATTGTTAGCGTCCAACAAATGATGTGCCATGAAAAGGCAAAGAAAACAAAAAATAAGAGGCATATTATGAAATTAAGTCAAACACACAGGGGCAGATTGACAAGCCCCTTGCGCTGCCAGTGCGTCACTTTTTGTGACACACCGGCAGCGCATTCTTCTGCCCCATATTTACAAGGACAGGAAAAGCCACCCTGCATGGCTTTTTCTGTCCTTGTAAATACAGCCCCTTCATACACAGCATTTTGCGTGAAAGGGGCGTTCCCTGGGTGTTGCTGTGGGTGTTCCCACGCAACACCCATGGAACCAGACACATTTCCAGATTTACAAGAAATCGTAAATCTGGAAATGCGTGTGAATGCTACGCCTCCCAGGGGGAGGCGTAGGGTGGCGCAACAATGAGAAATGTATTTATTTCTCCTTGTTTTTTTTCCTCTTTCTAGGCATGCTGCGTTCTGCAGCACACATAGAACGAGGAAATAACTGCTAATGATTGTTTATGCAGAGGAAGGTGACCCTTCCTGCACATAAACAATCCTTTAAAGAATGACGTTTTGTAAGTCCTATGGGACATATCAGCAATAAAAAATTATCGCCGCTTTTGCGTCCGTTTTTGGACGAAAAGCGGCGATAATTTTATCACCTGATCAGCAAAGTCACACTATTGCGTGAAACCTTGCCTGATCGCCATTTCCCTTAACGCCCATCTTTGCATCTCTAATGAGATGCAAAGTGGGCGTTCCTCCCCAGAATAACTGGAGAAATGTCGTTAAGCCACATTTCTCCTATTATCAAGCCTCACGCAAAGCAGCATAGCGACAAGAAAAGTAGCGATAACCTCTGTTATCGCTACTTTCCTTACGCCTGCTTTGAAACTGACTTAGCCATGATATCCTATGTAAGGTGGATATCATGGCTAAGTATGTGAGGCCCTATCAGCAAGCTATCGCCAAAAGTTATGTGATTATCGCTGGATTTCCAGCGATAATCGAACATTTGGCAGCTTGCGCTCTGAATTTTATCGCTTTGGAGATCAGCGTTGCTAATAGCACGCTATCTCCGCAATAAAATTCAGAGTTGGCCGGCGATAATTATCCTCACGCTAAGAGCGCTGAGCGATAATTATCGCGGCCCTTGCTGATATGCCCCTATGTATGCTAATTCAGCACACAGAGAAGTTGTAAAACACCATTTCTGATTTTTTATGTGCAGGAAGGGTTCCCTTCCTGCACATAAACAATCATCCCCGTGACGCAGGCATCCTTGCACCATGGTGCAAGGGTGCCTGCATCAGCGAATGGCAGCAGTTTTTGCACCAACACAGGGGGAAGCACAGAGATGCGACATATTGTTGTAAAAATGTCACATCCAGTGCTTCCAAACTAGTGCAGCGCAGCAAAATGACTGACTACACCGCGCTGCGTTTATTTATTGTAAATCTGCCACACAATATTTACTAGCAATTTTGTCTTTATGACACGTTACAATTTTGATAGATAATGCACGTTTTTTAAAGAAATAATCAGCAAATTCTGTTCGAAATATTATACACCAGCAACATAATGGGGTTTCTGCTTTGAGGAAAAAGAAGAACATATTTTTAAAACGGTCTGCGTATGACAAATATATTGCAATCTAGAGAAAACATAAATATACTTGTAATAAAATGTGCGCTTTTGTCATTCTACACTTCTCGTTTATGTTTTAAAACTTGTCTTCAGTGTTGGGCATAAGCTGCATTCACACTGCAGAGTCTCTGGGCGCGCCTGTCTTCATTAAGACACATTTCCTATTTAACACAAATGTTTAACTAAGAAGAATCTTTACATGGAAGCCCTGAATCTTTTAAAAAGAGATGCGATATATTAGATATTATTTTAAAATGCGAGTGCCCTCTTTGACCAATTACCAATTGCGGAAAAGTCTGTAACATAAATCACTGCATTTAGAATAGTTCCTGTAATTTACACGTGAACACACATCAAATGAAAGGAAGAATTTCCTGTCTAAGAAGAAATTCTTCTTCACATTGCTTTTAAGCGCTAGTTACAGCATGCAAGCCGTTTTTTGCTCCACCAACTACACAAAGTCCTTCCCCCGGTCTGCCATTGGAGATGCTTTTATCAGCCTTGAGAGGAAGTTCAAGGCAGGACTTCAGGATGGGCAGCTGCCCTCACGCAAGCAGTCACCTGCGCATAACAAAAGGCTCATTAGCATGTGAAGAGGCCAGTGCGCCGCCGGAATCCTTCACACTGCAGACTGGGGGATGGGCCCTGTGCATAGAAACACCTTTGAGAATCAAGGAGCGTCAGGTGCCTGTGATCTGAGACCCTGGCTGCAGCAAGGATGGGGCTAAGGCCTTCAAAAAGGGGCTGACTCGTAACCTCCAGCTCGCAGCGAATTTCTTTAAAAGGAATAAAGCAACATGCAAACGTTTTAGGTGCATAGTACATTTAAATGGATCTGTTCTTCAAATATATGTACATTTGCAAATAATTCCTTCTGTCCATGCCAACAGCTGGTTCAGGCGCTTGCATTAAGTAAAAGGAACATGTGTCTGTAATCCCTTCAAAAGCTGAACACCGACATATTTTGTAGCGTTGTCATAAGAATCTCACACTGAGCACAATGTGCACTACAAATGGACAGATGAAGAGAAGGGCAGATTGGAAGGGATGGAGACTGAGATGTGCAAATGCATTTAAGGGGAGAGGGGGAGAAGGGAGGGACTGCAGACAGAGCATGAAAGGTTTGTAGAGTGTAATATGAGGAAGGTAAAACATAGGAAACCTGTCAAATGAAGGAACACGAAGGAGAAAGTGGAAAGAGCTGGGGCTGAAACCGGAGAAAGGAGGGAATTTGAAGTCTGGTACGTGGAATATACGAAGAAGTAGAAATGGTGTTATCTAGTGTGCTATGGAACATTTGTAAATACAGAAAAACATATTTGAGATTTAAGAGGGTGAAGAGTCTATTGTAGCCACGGATGCAAAGACAAAGGGTAGTAATAAAAAAGACTGATTTCAATCTGCAAAGCAAGCTGCAAAAAATAACTTGCAGAGTACCAAACCATTTGTAATTTGTCCAACATTATAAGAAAGGCCGAGGAAAGGGAGAGACAGGGAGAGAGAGAAACAAAGAGAAAGAAGACAAAGATAAAGTCGGAGAAGGAGGGTGGGGAGAGAGAAAGCAAGAGAGACAAATCAGGGGGAGTGAGAGAGAGAGAAGGATAAAAAGACAGGGAGAGATAGAGAAAGACAAAAGGAGAGAGGCACAGAAGAGAGAGACGTGGAAAGATATAAAGAGAAAGATATGGGCAGACATGGAAAGACAGAGAATGCCAGGAATGTAGGCAGAAAGACAAGGATAGATAGACTGGGAGAGTCAGGGTAGAAAAGAAAGACAGACGTAAAGCCATGGAGAGCCCGGAATAAACGAGAGAGAGAGAGACACACACAAATATGTACAGAAAGACCACGAGACAGAAAAAGACAGCAAGAGACGCTAAGAGAAAGATTGAAAAAGACTGGCAGAGAGACACAGAGATAGTGGAAGAGAAAGATAGGGAGAATACTGGACAAGAGAGACCAGTAGGGTGAGAAAAAGTGAGGGAAAGTCTGAGAAAGCAGGTTTTACAGAATGATAACCACAGAGCGATATATATGGAGGAAGTAAGAAAAGAGAAAAACAGCTAGACAAAGGCAGGGAAAGGCGGAAAGCACGAGGGGGGGCAGAGACACAGAAGGATGATAGAGAAACACCCAAAAAATAGGCTGCAAGTGAAACAAGCATTGGCATAGCCAATAGGTCTCGCTTTTGGGACCTTATAAGTGTTTAGCCATGCAACAGTTGATGCTGTTGCACCAAGGATATTGTGATGCATAACTAAACACTTATAAGGTCCCAAAGGCGAGACCTATTGGCTATGCCAATGCTTCTTTTCTTTCTTTCTTAGCTTCTCATATACATCATTTTCCATGTAATTCAGAGCACGTTTGCTTAGATGTATCTCAACGCCCGGCAAGCCATGCATGTTAATGCTTCAATGTTTGGTGTGCGCTATAAATTCCTGTTGCTAGGCAGCTTGTTTGAAACTCTCATATTGCTATTCCTTTAATCTGTTTATAATTTTATGATTTATTTTCAGAAAGTAGCAGTCACATCGGACACGAAGCAAATAAATACTTTACCCCAAAAAGGGCCTCAATAGGAGAAGCCCTTGACTTCCCATGAGCCCAATAAAAGGAGTTACCAGACACCTCGGAATTGAAAGTTCAGAGGAAACAGCACTGATATCTGATATTTCACCTGCTTCAAGTAGGTCAAGTCTCCGTGTTGAATATTTTGGAAAAACAAGTAGAAATCTGCAGTGTAAGTCCGATTATTCATCCCCGCTATTGGCATTTCCAGTATCCATGGCAACCATATACATGGGCCTGGTGAATATCAGAAATGATTATAGGCCACTCATAATGAGGACTTAAAGAAGCTACCCCACACTTGGGTGGCAAAGTAGCTGCAAACAGAGAACACAAATCAACTGTATAAACTGTGAGCCCCATTCAGGCTGGAAGCTTTTCCACTACCCACCTGGGTCACAATTGCCTCCATATTATGCTACTTTATTGGACACTGTAAATGTGGATCACTTGACATGGCACATCCTCAGTCTCTCAGTGTTTCAGACAAGTTGCCAGAACCCCCCACCCCCAAGAGCAGGCCTGACATTATTAAAAGAAGAGCTGACTCTCTGCAGGAACAAGGGAATTTGGAAGGAGGGGCTTGGCATTTAAAAGTGATCACCTGATACATGAAAGAACGACAGGACAAAAGCTGAAGACTTGAACAGGTTGGTGTGGACTGGAGTGTGAATGCTTAACATCCGCTAGGCATCGCCGGTAGGAAACAAAACTAGAAGGAATAAACATCCACTGCACAATAAACAAATAGAAAGGCAACATGGAAGTACAACACAGAGGAGCAATAGAGTATCGTAAAATGATTTGTATGCTCTGTGTCTATAACTTAAAAAGATCACATTAAAGACAAAGAGTAGTTATTCACAAAGTCTCTGTGCTTGAGGCATCGAGACTCAGAACTCAGATGCACCCTCTGAGAATAACAACAAAGATTTGAACACAAGCACAACAAGAGAGGACAAATTGAATTTTAGACAGAGGACCAGAAAGAGGGCTTACGAAAGACATGACTATATTGTCAGAATCAGGCAGTGTGACAAAAGTAACAATCTTGAAACAGGGCTAAACAAGCAATTGCGATCAAACATCAAAGCGGCCGCGAAAGTGAAAGTAATCGCTGTCAAGCGCGGCGCGCGCGCCCGCGCACATGCACTGTAGCTCTAGGCTGGCCTGGTAGCACTTTTTGGAGCCCTCTCAATAAGTCTCGCCAGACCAGCGCATGCGCTGGGTCAGGCGAGACCTAAAAAAGGCGAGACAGGCACCCCCTGAATTCACTATGTCCACCATTCATTCTATTTGTCTCTGTTCATGGTTATCTGTCTATTTATTGCTCCCCCTCTATCTGGTTTCACCTCTATCTGTCTCTTCATCGCTAGCTGTCTCTCTGCCTCTCTCCCAGTTTGTGTCTGTATCTCTCTTTATCTTTGTCTCTGCTCCCCTCATGCTGCCCATGCTCTGTATCTCTAAATCTTAGGAGCTGATTTAGAGTTTGGTGAAGGGGATACTCTGACTCAGTGTAGAGAGAGTGCCCTCTCTTCCAAACTGAAGGTTCACCCACCTCATTTAGAGTTAGGTGAACCTTCGCCATGCCAGCAACTGAGACCACTTCACCTCCAGCACTGACAAACTCTTCTGATGGCCTGATGGGACCAGTTGCCTATGGTCCCTATGGCTGCATTATGTGGCCAGAGAAGTATAAAAGAAAGGCTCTGACACATGTTTGTGGTTGTTTTGAATATAAAAACTTTGTTGGCAATATTGCTGATGAATGTTGCAATGCTTATGATGATTACCTTTGAATGTCTTTATTGTCCCTATTGATTTTTAATAGTGACATGTGGCTTAATTTATTAACGTGGAGACGCAATGACAAAGCCAGTAGGTCTGCCTTATTTAAAATGACATCCCCTTATATTGAGCTATTGCAGCTGGCAAAGTTGGGGTATTGCAATTATTGGGTTCAGAACCCGTCAGGAGTGTTATGAAATTTGAGGATGTCAACAATGGGATTTCCATCTAACTTAGGCATATATTTGTAATTTGATGCATAGTATTTAGTAGTGTGTGTGTAATAAATGTTATTTTCCTTTTTAAAAGAATAGGAACTGACAGGAAAATATTTTGAGTGCTGTTATTGTTACTAGTCTGCACCACCTCCCCAAATATGCCTTTGACTGCTCTGCTAAATTACCCTGATAGGGCCTAGTGCTACAATGGGGTACCTGGCTCCCAGTTAACAGGTAATTGCGAAATTATTACTTGTGCAGGACCCACATACTTCACAACTAATAACCTAATTACTTATATTGGATGGGATCCAACACCCAGATATCACTATAGTTTTGGCCCCTTCACGACCACGCTGATCACCTCTTTCAACAAGAGTTTTTCCAAAATGGCTGACCTGATTTATATTAACCCCTTCAGCGCGGCGCGGATTTCCGCGCCACGCTGAAGGTTCCGTGCGCGGGCGGGGCCATGACGGAACGGTCCGTCATGCGCACAGCGCAACCGACGTGCATGACGGAACCGTTCCGTCATGCGCGTCGAAGGGGTTAAATAAAGAAAAGCAAACTTTCATTGTAAAGTTCTAATGTTTTGCCAAATTTGGTGTAATTCAATTCAGCTGTTTTTTCTGTATCACTTCCTAAAACATCCTACAGGAATTAACATGTTTTAGGACACCCCGTTTCTTGGCCATATTTTGGTGACGATTTATCAGCAAACGCCAAAGTTAATTTCAAAACAAACAAGCATTAGCAAAGACAATAGTCTGCTAGCCTTTTGCAGTTCTTTCTTTGTTCTATTATGGTTTGTGCTAAACTTTATTATTAGGAAAGCAGCAGGACTGTCATCAAAAAATATCATTTGATTAATGCAACAATATTTGGGGGTTTAAACCCCCCCCACAAATTACTGTAGTAGCCCCTGACACAGAAGTGGACTGCTTTGTGTGTTCATGTGTTTCTTGTGAAAGGGCAGCATATCATACTTATCAGTAAAGTCAGCCCAGCCAGAGGCTTAAGTGTGTTGGCCAATTGCAGCTAGATGAAAAATGTAAATGACACAACAACAGTCTAATGGATGAAGTCTGGTTGAAACCTCCTATAAGTAACTATTTTATACATAAACTTTTAGAAACATCATAAGGTTTTGTAAAACGCTCTTCAAATAGAGATGCTTATTAAGACAGACAGATAAGGACGCTTGCAAAGACAGATAGACAGACTTGCAAAGACAGACACATAGGGTGTGATAGATAGATAGATATATAGAGTTGTATAGATAGATTTGTACAGATAGAGTTCTATCACTGTGTATAGATAGATTGAGTTGTGATCGAGTTGTATAGATAGAGTGTGTATATACAGATAGAGTTGTATGGATAGAGTTGTTTAGATAGAATTGTATGAATAGAGGTGTACAGATAGAGCTATATAGAAAGATAGAGTTGTATTATTATTATTATTATTATTATTATTCAGCATTTGTAGAGCGCATAGCTACCCTCGGTCATCCCAGCGCTGGCGACTGAACAGAGAAATGGGTGGAATTATAGGACCGACTGTTGAAATAACCAGGTTTTTAGAAGTTTACGAAACGGAAAGAGATGGGGTTCTAAGCGGAGGTGTGGGGGAAGTGTGTTCCAGAGTTTTGCCACATTGAATGAAAAGGATCTTCCTCCGCTTCTTGTCTTCCTGAATTTGGGAACCACTGCAAGATTGAGATTAGCTGATCGCAGGTCCTTCTTAGGGCGATAGGGGGTGATGAGGGATCTGTTGATGGCCGGGCCAGTTCCCCACATAGTCTTATGAGCAATGCAAAGAGCCTTGCATTTTACTCTTTCGGGAATTGGCAGCCAGTGTAGTGTATTTAGGGATGGTTTGGCTGACTGGATTTTTGGAATCCCGAGCAGTATCCTGGCGGCACAATTCTGAGCAACTTGAAGCTTCCTTAATGTTGCTTTGGGAGCCCCTAGGTAGAGGGAGTTGCCATAGTCTAGTCGCGACAGGACCAAGGCCTGAATCATGATTATTTTTACAGCTGTTGGAAGGAGAGGGAGGATCTTTGGAAGTAGTCTGAGTGTACCAAAGCAAGCCCCTGTCACCCTCACTTCTTGGTGGTCAAATTTGAGAGAATTGTCTAGCCGAACACCCAGACATTTTATCCTAGTTTTGGGAGTTGGGGGGGGGGGGCTAGGCACTTGGTCCATATCTGTTTAAAGTCCATGCTGGAGTGGTTACCTAGGAGCATGAGTTCTGTTTTTCCTCCGTTAAGTTTGAGATAGGATTGCTCCATCCAAGATGCCACTTTCTCCAGACATGTTTCAAAGTGGGAGGGGAAATTATGGGGGCCATTAAGAGTGATGACCAGCTATGTGTCATCCGCGTAGGTGACGATTTTAATCCTGTGAGGCAGGATGATCTCAGAGAGTGGCCTCATATATACATTAAATAATGTGGGGCTCAATGAGGATACCTAAGGGACTCCACAGCTGAGCATTGCGTCCCTTGAAAAAGTTCAAAGGTTCTGTTGTCTAGGTATGATTGTTTCTAGGTGAGCGCCTCATCTTGAATCCGTAACCTCCTGAGTATCTCTATTAAGATGGTAAAATTGACTGTGTCGAAGGCTGAACTTAAATCAAGGAGGATGATGGCAACTGCTCCTCCTTGGTCCAGGATTTGTTCAGAGTCTTTGACCACGGCCAGAAGGGCCGTTTCAGTTCCGTGTTTAGGACGGAACCGATCTGAGTGGAATGCAGGAGGTCATAAGTCTCTAGAAAGTCAGAAAGAGTAGCGTTCACATGTTTTTCTAAAAATTTAACGATCGCCGGCAGCAGCGAAATTGGGTCATAATTTTAAGTCATCTGGATCTATGCTGGGTTTTTTCAGTAAGGCCTTGACCATGGCATGCTTCCATGGACTGGGGTCTAATCCCGTGGAAATGGACCGATTTACAATTTCCAAAATAGTAGGGAGGATCACATTTCCTGCTTTATGTAGGATGTGTGGGGGGCTGGATCTAGAGGGGAACATGATTTTATTTGGGAGAACATTTCTGACAACTTATCCAGATTCAGAATTGAGAATTCCTTAAGCACATATTCTGGATGGAGCATGGGCTTGTCCATTAATAGGAGATCACTAGGGCGGGGTGCTAGGGAATGTAGTATAAAGCTTTTAGATTTTTCCCTGAAAGAAATCTGCCACTGCATTACAATGATCTGGGGAGTCCACGAGAGCTAGTTCAGATTTTGGGAGCTCTAGGAGATCTTTCGCAGTGCAAAAAAGTTCCCTAGGAGTATTAGCGGCAGCGGTAATGATGCCTTTGTAGTAGCTGGACTGCGCTGCTTTTATTTCCTTTTGATAGCCTTTTATGGCTTCTCTATATTTTAGTTTATTCAGGACCTGATAGACTTTCCTTTATTCCCTCTCCAGTCTTTTGCATGTCTGTTTAAGTACTCGCAGCTTTGGGGAGTACCAAGTAGTCTTTTTCTCCATAGTTTTGTGGCTGGGGTTAGCTGGGGCGACCATATCAAGTGAGGCCTCAATCCAGCGAGTAAAATTTTCCGAGGCTATGGTGAGATTTAAGTTGGCTTTAGGTTTGAGATTGCCAAGAGCTATTATCCATGAGTCTACAGAAAGTTTAGCCCAAGGGCGTACTTTCCTATTAATGACTTTGATGCCCAGTGGTCGCAATAAAGGGCTGATGCAGAAGGGAACCAGGAAATGATCCGACCAGGGAATGCAGACGGGATCGCCCACCAACAGTTCGGTGCTGTTACTAAAGATAGAGTCTAGTGTATGGCCTTTCTTGTGTGTAGGGCCTATGACCTTCTGTGCAAATTGAATAGCTAGAAGGTCCTGGGTGAGCTACGATGCATCCGCATTATTGGGGTCATCAAAATGTAGTTTGAAGTCCCCCATGAGGGTGCTATTGGGGGACATGCCCACTAACGTAGCTGCCACCTCAGGAAGGGATTTAAGAAATTGGCCGTACCCTCCTGGGCTGCAGTAGATGAGAACTCCAGCAAAGGAGTGGGAGGGAGATAGTGAGATGTGAAAGAAAAGGCTTTCACAGTCCAGAATGATTGTATAGACAGAGTGGTATAGATAAAGTTATAGAAAGATAGATAGATAGGTAGATAGAGTTGTATAGATAGACAGATAGATAGACAGATAGACAGATAGATAGACAGATGGACAATGATGTATACATAGAGTTTTATAGATAGTTATAAAGATAGAGTTGTTAAGGTAGATATAGTTGTATAGATAGAAAGAGTTGTATAGATAGAGTTGTATAGATAAATATATAGACAGAAAGAGTTGCATAGATAGATAGATTGATCAATATATAGATATAGTTGCAAAAGTAGATAGTGTTATAAATAAATAAAAAATCATTTACAAAGTGCCTGGTTACACCAGCTGGCCTGTCCCCGCGCTAGGAACTACTACGTAATGATGGCTGAGAGGACCCAAAAGCAGTGAAACCGGGGCAATACCAACATAAGACCTCAGAGCTGGATAGCCAAGTTTTCAATCTTTTTCGGAAAATGTTCTCTGATGGCTCTACTCAAAGAAAAAGAGGTAATGCATTCCAGTTTTTGTCTGCCAAATAACAAAATGAACGTGCACCCATTCTTGCTCTTTGGATTTAGAGACTTTAACCAAGTGAGCCCACATTGACCTAAGGTGACGCCTCGGATTATGGGGGGACAAGAAGATCATGGAGATAGCTGGGTCCTTTGCCCAGCAGAATCCGGTGGCAAAAGCACACGGTTTTAAAAATAATTCTTTTATTGACAGGCAGCCAGTGCAGGGAGTCAAGGGCTTTCACAGAGGAAGCTCTCCTAGGTAAGTTGAGAAGTAGGCATGCTGCCGCATTCTGAATGGGTTGTAGCCTATGGAGACATTTTTTTGTTGCTCCAAGATAGAGAACATATCCATAGTCCAACTGGGACATATAAGAGTGTGAACCAGGGTTTTCCTGGCTGAGATGGGGAGGATGTCCAGAGTTTTCCTCAACATTTTGATTTTTGATTTTTAACTTCCTCCTTAGTGATGGGTGTGGGACCCAGTGTCTGGGGCCACCACGCTGACGACCATATGGAAGGGAACTTCCCTACGACCAAGACCTCAGTTTTAATGCGGTTCATCTTAAGGAAATTACTTGACATCCAGGAAGCAAGGTCCCTCAGACAGGAAGAGAACTGGATGGCTGCATCTTCTGAGTTGTGGGATAAAGTGACAACAACTGCGTTGAGTCTGGCTCAAAATTGAGTACTGTGGGACCCCTTGTGAGAGTGGAATGCTTTTGGACATATGCGGACGCTGTGCAACTTGAAAACTATGATCCTGAAGGAAGGAAATCATCGACTTTAGAGTTGCTCCCTCCAGCCCACCTGGCCAAAGTCGCTACAGGAGCAGTTTCTGGGATACCGTGTCAAAGGCTGCGCTGAGGTCCAGCAGGACCAAAGCTACAGTTTGGCCATCATTCGCATGACTGCATAGTGTCTTCATAGCGAGGAGTAACCCCGACTCTGTAGAGTACGTGGATCTAAAGCCTGATTGCGTGGGGTGGAATAGGTAAGCTGGTTAATATGCGCAACCAATTGCGTGTTCACCACCTTCTCTGCTATTTTAGAGAAGTAAGGCATTAGTAAAATAGGACGTAAGTTATCCAACAAACTCGGATCTGCAGATTTTTTTTTTAAGGGGAGGACAATTGCTTGCTTCCACTTGCTCAGGACCTCACCACAATGGAGGGATAGCTCCAGAAGTTGCTGTACATAAGGTAGAATTATGTCTAGCCCTTCCCTAATGGTTTTAGGGGAAGCTGGGTCCATTGGAGAACCAGATTTGATACTTAGATCTATACCTTTTAAATCTTTCAGCGAGGGGCCGAAACTCTGAGGTAGTTGGCCCCAAGTACAGAAGTTCTCTCTGATTGGGAAAAATTGCCATTATGGGCCTCATCAGGAAAGGAATCGTATATTTTAGATACCTTCGAAGCAAAGAAGTCAGCAAGCTGGTTACACTACTCTGGAGAACTAATGGCAGAAGCCATGGTTCTCTCTAGGGAGGATAGGTCTTTAAGGATAGCAAATAATTCTCTAGAGGAGTTTTCCGCCTGCATTATAATAAGCAGTGCAGGGTTTCCTAATAAGAGACTGGTTGTTTTTTTTTTGCTACCTTATAAGCAGCCTTATTGCTGTCAGATTAGTCTTCCCTCCATAGCCACTCTAAGCGTTTGCAAGATTTTTTGACCATCCTTAGATCTTTATTGAACCATGGTACTGATTTGGTTAGTCTCTGAAGGGTATTGGAAGTCCATGGAGCAATTACATCCAATGTGTCAGCGATCCACTTGTCCACTGCTGAGTTAGCAGCATTAATATCTTCTCCCAATTGAGGCCTTCTCTGCTGAAGGGCTTGAATAAAGCTCTTAGCGTTGAATCTGGCCCATTTTCTGCTGGGAACAATTGAGCCTATTCTAACTTTGAGGGGAGGTTTGACTAAAAAAATAGAATGCCACAAAATGGTTATCGGACCAGGGAACTACAATCGAGGCATCAGCCACTAACTCTAAGCAGTTTGAGAAAATAGGATGTAGTAAGGGACCCAATTGATGTGTCGAATAAGTGGATAAGCCTCATTTAGCCAAGTTTCCGTAAGAAACATGGCATCAGGTTGATTGTCTCCAATATAATTGTGAATTTCAATCTTATGTTTACTAAGTGACCTACACTTAGTAAACCTACACTTGGGACCTACCCTTAATACAGTCGATTTAAATGGGCAGTGAGTACAACATAACTAGATAGGGTTATACAGGTAGATCAATAGGGTTATACAGGTAGATCAATAGGATTATAAAGGTAGATTGATAGGGTTCTACAGATAGATAGATAGAGATAGATAGATAGAGATAGATAGATAGATAGATAGATAGATTTGTACAGAGTTACATAGGCTTTCTTCAGTGCCCGCCTCATTTCAGCTCTGGTATTCCACTTAGGGGCAGGTCTTTAATACCAAATAGATGTTATTTCATTGGATTGCAGTGCTGGCCCGTCTCCACGACTTCTGGCTGCGCCCATCCTGCAATAATCTATGTTGGGTTTTGTGCTTCCTGTAGCGAGAGCAAATACAGTGATTTGCATATATGTACACCAGGTGGTGTCCCAAACAATGCTGGCTCCGGATGAACACACCAATCCAGCAGGTAGAACAGGAGACAGTGAAGGTATGTCTGACCCAAATCACCTTCACGCAGTGGGAGACTGCTTCCGTTCTCCCAATGTGTCTGTAAAATGCAGTGAGTTTCTTATGCCTTCTGGGGGAGGGGGGGGGGGGGGCGACACACTCTTGTTTCAAACAAAGACTACACTTTGCAAGCTTTACTATATATATATAAATTCACTGAAAAAACCATAGGTTTCACACATGTTATAGTTAGCTGGACATTTCAGTCGTAAAAAAACCAATGAAATTCCCCCGTTATAGTTACTGCAGGCAACTATAACTCACGTGATCGCAATCCTCTGCTGATGACGTCAGATATTACATCACTGTATTTAGACACTTATTTACCCATGTCTTCTTCCATTAATCTTTAGCTATACATATATTACAAATATTTATTTTCAGCAAGACACATATGTCATCAGTGATGTAATATCTGATGTCATCAGCAGAGGATTGCGGTCGCGTGAGTTATAGTTGCCTATAGTTGTTTTTTTACGAGTGAAATGTCCAGCTAACTATAACGTGTGAAACCTATGGTTTTTTAAGTGAATTTGCAAGGTTTTTTTAAATGCTAATTCGTAACTATAACGTGTGTGAAACCTATGGTTTTTTCAGTGAATTTGTACGGTTTTTTAAATGCTAAGTTATGTTTTTATTATTTTTTTTTTTTCAGGTTTTTCAAACAAAACACATTTTTTTAAATCGCGAGGTGCGCACCGTGCGCGCTCTGTGTGCTCTCGGTGCGCTTTGCGCACCGAGCGCCCACGGTTCACAGTTTGTGCCATGCACGCAGGGTGCGCGCACCTCGCGATTTAAAAAAATAAATAAATTGTTTTTTTCTCCCTTGGGGGTCCTTCTGTGACCCCCTGACCAAGGCTAGGGGGTCAGGAACTGTCCACTCTGCCCCCTTTTCACGTTCTCCACCTTTGTTTTTCACCCCCTCAGACTGCAAGAGACAAAATGGCGGCCGACACTTCCTGGTTTACCGACATCTAACAACCCATCAGAATTGCACTCGCGCACGGCAGGGTGCGCGCACGGTGCACGCGTATAGATATTGATATGCTTTTAAATGCTATTTTCTCAGGAAATACTGAACAGATTTACACCAAACCTGCAAAAGGCACTTCCTTGACCTTATGGCTACCTCTCTGCCAAATTTCACCTAATTCTGTTCAGCCGTTCGGGCTGTAGCTCTGACTAAAGGTCCTATGGAAAAATGCATGGGGAAAACGCGTTTTGGGACCCCCCCTTTTTCCCGGCCCCCGCTTGACGAATCACCCCGAGACTTTCAGGGTAGGAGCTGAACGGAGCGCCCCATTAGTTTTGAAAATTTTGCGAGGATTCGTCAACCGGCGCCAAAGTTATTCAAAATATAATTTCGAGATTTCCTATGGAAACTAGGTTGTAACTATAACTATCTACTGGCGACCGCCAGTAGATTATATATATATATATATATATATATATATATATTACCTACTGGCGGTCGCCAGTAGGTAGTTATAGTTAGGACCGCGTTTCCATAGGAAAACCTCAACATTCTATTTTGAATAACTTTGGCGCCGGTCGACGAATCCTCGCGAATTTCTCAAAATAGGTGGGGCGCTACGCTCCGCTCCTACCCTGAAAGTCTCGGGGGGATCCGTCAAGCGGGGGCTGAGATAAAAGGGGGGTCCCAAAATGCGTTTTTCCCATGCATTTTTCCATAGGACCTTTAGAACGAGCTACAGCCCGAACGGCTGAACAGAATTACTAGAAATTTGGCAGAGAGGTAGTCCCTAGGTCAAGGAAGTGCCTTTTGTAGGTTTGGTGTAAATCTGTTCAGTAGATTCTGAGAAAATAGCCTTTAAATCAATATATATATCTGAGCCCGCTTACGGTACGCTTACCGTACGCTTACGGTAAGCGTACGGTGGCGTGCGCGAGCGCGATTCTGATTGGCTCTTAGATCTTAGTAAACATTCGAATCGGCCGAAACCAGGAAGCGGCGGCCGCCATTTTGTGTATTTCACTCTGAAAAAAAAGAGTGAAAACAAGGAAAGGGGGCAATGAGGAGAGTTACAGACCCCCTAACATTTGTAAGGGGGTCAAAGAAGGACAGAAAAGTACAAAAAAAACATTTATTGATTTTAAAAAAAATCACGGGGTACGCGTACGGTAAGCTTACGGTAAGCGTACGGTAGAAAAAAAAAAAAAAAAAAATGAAAATCAGATTTAAGTGTTTAGATATTAGGGGGCTCTAAAAAGAGCCGTTGTGTTTATGAAATGATTTTTTAGTGGTACCTACAAGTAAGTACCGATGCAGAGTCTAAGGTTCAAGAGGAAGACTCTGTTCCCTTCATCATTGAAGTGCACACCATCTCCTCTATAAATGTCTTGCATGTCATAACGCAAGTTGTTGTGGTAAATGGCACCCATACCATAGTCACGGAGGAAAGCAGAAACAGATTTGTTGATGTGCTTTCTTGCTTTGTCATCGCACCGCGTGCCCACCGTGCGTGCACGGCACTAACTGCGTAAAGTGGGCGCGCGGTGCGCGAAGCGCACCGCGTGCACACTGTGCGCGCACGGTGCGCGAAGCGCACCGTGCGCGCACGGAACGAACTGCGTTAAGTGGGCGCGCACGCCACGAATGGCGTAAAGTAACTTAGCATTTAAAAAACCGTACAAATTCACTGAAAAAACCATAGGTTTCACACACGTTATAGTTAGGAATTAGCATTTAAAAAACCTTGCAAATTCACTGAAAAAACCATAGGTTTCACACATGTTATAGTTAGCGGAAATTTTACTGATAAAAAACCAATGAAATTCCCCCGTTATAGTTAGTGCAGGCAACTATAACTCACGCGACCGCAATCTTCTGCTGATGACATATGTGTCTTTATGAAAAAAAAATATTTGTAACATATGTATAGCTAAAAATGTATGGAAGAAGACATGGGCAAATAAGTGTCTAAATACAGTATTAGCATCAGCAGAGGATTGCGGTCGCGTGAGTTATAGTTGCCTGCACTAACTATAACGGGGGAATTTCATTGGTTTTTTATCAGTAAAATTTCCGCTAACTATAACATGTGTGAAACCTATGGTTTTTTCAGTGAATATATATATATATATATATATATATATATATATATATATATATATATATATATATATATATATATATATATATATATATATATATATATATATATTACCTACTGGCGGTCGCCAGTAGGTAGTTATAGTTAGGACCCTGTTTCCATAGGAAATCCGCAACATTCTATTTGGAATAACTTTGGCGCCGGTCGACGAATCCTCGCAAAATTTTCAAAATAGGTGGGGCGCTACGCTCCGCTCCTACCCTGAAAGTCTCGGGGGGATTCGTCAAGCAGGGGCCGAGAAAAAAGGGGGGTCCCAAAGCGCGTTTTCCCCATGCATTTTTCCATAGGACCTTTAGACACAGCTACAGCCCGAACGGCTGAACAGAATTACTTGAAATTTGGCAGAGAGGTAGCCATAAGGTCAAGGAAGTGCCTTTTGCAGGTCTGGTGTAAATCTGTTCAGTATTTCCTGAGAAAATACCATTTAAAAGCATATATATATGTGGGCGGAGCCTAACCACACATCTCATCCTGAGATCTGATTGGCTGTCAGCACTTCATCCAAGAAGTGTTGGCAGCCATCTTGGGACCAATATACATGATAGCACCTCATTAAAAAGCATTGCAGTTAATAGAAGGTTTTAAGACTTTAGTTACATTATAAATCATTTGTTGATGGTACCATACTCATTTTAGGAATTGTGGTATGTTCTAAGGTGATTTCACCATGTGAAAAAGCCTTCTGCTGGGATATCATGATTGAGAGAAAAATATTTTCTCATGCTTTTACCACAGAGGTTTGGAAGGTGATCTATAGGCTAAACTGAGAGCTTATTTTCTGTAAATTCACATTATCTTTCTCAGTCATGTGAGAATGAAGTCTGACATTCTCAGTAAAACATGTACATCCAACAAGGGCAGAGACTGTCAGTTGATTCCTTTGTGTTCTACTGCAGCTTCCCAGAGTGTTCCAAAGAACTACTAGAGCGCTAACAGTCCTACTTATGATAAACGTATGGCACACCTGAAGCCATCTTGCTTGGATTAAAGTGGTAACTCTTAAAACATTTAATTTAAAAAGGAACAAAATGAGGGGGTTCATTTTTCCATAAAAAGTATGATTAGTGCTGCAGAAAGAAAAATTAGGGCACATTTTGAGTGACTTCTCAAATCCTCTTCTATTTCATTAAAAAATTCTGACATGCAGACTGAAACATGCACTTTCAATACCAGCAGCAGTTTTCCCTGGTGAGCAGTAGCTTTACTACAGTGATCTAATGAGCAAAAAGAGTGCTAACATTCTGAATTTATGGCAAATGTGTGACACATCTGAATGCCTTCTTGATGGAATCAAAGTAAAAAACTGAAAGTATTTCCTACTGAGGAGACTGCAGTAAATGAGGAAATTAGAAACTTCATAACAAATAAGTCTCCCAAGATGGCCACCAGAGACAAAAGAGCCCAAATGTAGCCCAAATATCACCCAGATGTAGCCCAAGTATAGCCCAATGACAGAATGTCCCAGAATGTTCTTAAAAACAACTAGAGCGCTTACTGTCTTCATTATGACAAAAGTATGGCACACCTGAAGCCATCTTGATTGGAATAAACTGGTAACACTTAAAACATTTAATTTAAAAAGGAACACAATGAGGAGGTTCATTTTGCCATAGAAATTATGATTAATGCTGAAGAAAGAAAATGAGGGCACATTTTGAGTGACTTCTCAAATCCTCTTCTATTTCATTAAAAAATTCTGACATGCAGACTGAAACATGCACTTTTAATACCAGGAGCAGACTTCCATGGTGCAGTAGTTTTACTACAGTGATCTAATGAGCAACTAGAGTGCTAACATTCAGAATTTATGGCAAATGTGTGACATATCTGAATACCTTCATGATGGAATCAAAGTAAAAAACTGAAAGCGTTTCCTACTGAGGAGACTGCAGTACATGAGGAAATTAGGAAACTTCATAACAAATAAATCTCCCAAGATGGCCACCGGAGACAAAAGAGCCCAAATGTAGCCCAAAATCACCCAGATGTAGCCCAAATATAGCCCAATGACAGAAGTGTGCAAAACACTTATTATTTTGTGTTTTTGCAGTGTTATATAGTGCAGACTTGTCAGGTATTGGAGTGCTTTACATGAGCATTGATTACATCACACAAGAACAAATTCATTTTGGTTGTAGACATGGGGAGACTAAGTGATTTGACCAGAATCACAGAATGTCGAGCTGAAGCAGAAACTTCAACCTGGTTCCCCAGTTGCAAAGTCTGCAGTTCTGGAAGTAACACCACATCCTCTCCCCTAAGTGCAACATTTAATCAAGTGGTCAACTGGATAAAAAAACATAAAGATAACAAATAATTTAAAAGTGCTTTGTCGCTATTTGAAAACTCAGAAAATATGTCCTTATTTTAGTCTTTTAGAGCACTAACCATAATTTTGATGCCAATAAGACCCTCTCATATATGTAATTTCTAAAGGAAATGCTCTAGGTATTACAGTTTTGATTACATCAAGGTGATGTCAGGCGTTCCACACTTTTGTAATAAATATAGAATGTTAGCAATCTAGTTGTTCATTAGGATACTGTTGAGAGGCAGAGGCCAGGGGCACGGACTCTGAAAATTGAAGGCAGGTAGGAGGGTGCAAAGGTAACAATTTAACCACACTGAGCAGGCAGGAAGGGCCGTGGAAGCACAACAGACTATGGAGGGCAGTGGAAAGGGGGGCAGGGGCAACAAACCAACAATACAGGACTTGCAAGAGAGGCTGTTGGAGGGAAGATCTATTACGGGTCAAGGAAGCTAGGGGCGGTCCCCAGATCCCCGGGAGCCACCACAGAACTGAGCAGGAGAGTGAGTCAGGGACAAAAGGGGCACCTTAATTTGAGCCGGGGTGCCTAGGAACGCTTGCTCCAAAAATGAAGAAAACAGACATATGAGACATGGAATTGGAGGCAGAATACAATGGCAGTTTAATGAGAAGATGCAACTTCAAAGAAACCGCAGAATAGAGACATAAAGTACAAAATACAGAATCCAGATAATCATACAGCTGTCATAATATTCTCTGTATCTCAATTAATGTACTGACAGAGAGAGAGAGAAAACACATCTATAAATGCATCATGAGAAACAAGTTACACCAAGGAAAATGTTACCTAGGAACACTCACGTTTACTCTTAGAGCAAGCATTCCTGCAATTACAATACAAAATCTTTTAAATGCAAAAGTAAAGAGAACAATGGTTAAACATAACATGACATTTCATATAGGTAAAATAGAATAAGATACTTCAAGCAAAGCAGAGCAAGACATTTTAAGCAAAGGAAGACAAGAGCTCCCAGCTCTTGGGGAAAACCTGCACTGCCTGTTAACCTACATACAGACGGCGAGGTAGTCCGTCGATATCTGTAGGTGCTCCCTTTTTATATCATTTTGTGGGCTCCTTTGCACGCTACATCTACCTACGTATGCTACCCAAAAGCTTCGTCTGCAGATTTTACCAGACATTTCGTCATTTACCCACTTAATGCTGACAATGGACTGGGTGAAAAGGTCAGTCTCTCAGGCCAATCGCTTATCGTAAGTTCCATAGAGCAAGCAGAAAATAATGGGTATTGTACGGGAATTCAATATATTCATGTATAAAATCTCCTCAGTTCTCCTAACTTGACGCTCTGCGGTTGCCACTTCCTTTAAAGCGGGAAACCTGCCCAGGAAGCAAGTACCAGTCCAGGATGCAGCCTACTGTATGTCGACAGCTTCAGGGGGATGTTGAACTTTGATACCGAGCACGGAGCACTCGGGTAGGGTGGGGGCTACTAGTTTGGATCAGAAGGCCTCGCAGACCTGCCTTCAGACTGCTATACACTAAAATTGCAGAGCTATGGTCAATTTAACAAAGAGGCCTACATATTGAACAGAAGGGCCTACACAGGGGTTTTATGCTGGCTGAGTGGTAAGGATGTCTCAGGATAATTATATAGCAACACAGGACCCGCTGGTCAATTTAATACGGCCTACAAATGCAGCTGGCAGGGCAAGGACAAGGGTCTCATACTTCAGGTGTGGACAGAGCGGGTCAGGGGCCCCCTGTGATACAAAATCTACCCTCCTTCAAGGCTGTGGCAATGTAATAGACCATTGTGGGCAGAAGGAAGAGGCAATGGTAGTACAACCATACATGCCAACAGACCCGATTCAGCCAGGAAACGTCCAATGTTTTTAAGCTCAAATGGGCTTTATTTGATCTGTCTCCTGTCTACAATATCCTCTTTTTCAATGTAACTCAAAGGGGAAAATCAATACCCCAGTTTTTTTTCAAAATCTCCCTCTTACCAAGTTCAAAATGTTCGCAAGTATGGTACATTGGATCATGGAAGGAAATGGGATAGGGACATGGACTTGGATAACAGAGAACAGGAGGGACATGGAGAGGTGCACCAAACTGACCCTGCAGGGCAGGCATCAGGGTTTGCAGCAGCACAATACACCACACAGGGCATGCAGGACGGGAGTGCAGCACAACAATCCATAGAAAGCAAGAGGGAGGGGACAGGACCATGCACATGGACAACAGAGAACAGAGGGGCAAGAGGCAATGGTAGCTAGCTGACCATAATGGACAGACAGGAGAGAAAGCTGCAGCATAACAGACCATAAAGGGCAGGAGGGACGGATCAGGGGCATTACAATGGAACAGACAAGCCAGGAGGGAGGGAGTAGGGCTGGGGGCAAGGGGGCAGGGCAGGAGCAGCAAGATAGCCATGGAGGTCAGGCAGGATGGGCACTAGAAGCAAGACACACCATGAAGAGCAACAGTGAGACTGTGATGGCATACACACAGACCATGGAGGGAAGGTGGGAGGGGGTCAGGGGCAGCTAACTGACCACACAGGGAAGGTGGGAGGGGCCATGGCAGCACAGAAGACCATGCATGGCAAGTGGGAGGGTTAGTGGCAGCACAATGGCTATGATGGGCAAGAAGGAGGGTGGAGGGGCATGCACAAAGGACGATGGAGGATAGAAGGGAGGGTCAGGACCTGTGCACAGACAAGAAAGTTCAGGGGAAGGGACCTCACAACAGACCACACGGGGCAGGCAGGAGGAGCAGTTGCAGCACAACAGACCAGGGAGGGCAGAAGGGTGTGGCAGTACAATGGACCATGTAGGACAGGAGGAAGAGGATAGGGGCATGGCATGTGGACAGGCAGGGTGGAGGTGGCAGGGACAGGTTACAGTCATCTGACAATGCTAGGCAGGTGGGAGGGGAGTGGCAGCTCAACAGAACACTCAGAGTAGATAGGAGTGGCAGGTCCATGGGACATGGTGGGCAAAAAGGATGGAGCAGGGGCATGCACAAAGACATCGGAGGGCAGGGGGAAGGAGAATAGGGGCAGCAAGCTAAGCACAGAGTTTAAGCAGGAGGTCAATGATGGGGCATAGAATTGGGCAATGGAGGGCAGGAGGAGTGGACTGGTACATCATACTAAATTGAGGGCAGTGGCAGCACATCAGACCATGCATGGCAGGAGGGAGGAGGCTAGTCCATGGATTCACACAACAGAGGATAGGGAGGAAGGGGATGGGGCAGCAAGCTAACTGTTCAGAGAAGGCGGGTATTAGGAACTTTATTGTTTTTAAAACATTGTGTCTGTGCGAACTACTTAAAATATGAACAAGTATGCAGCATAATCTCACTTTTATTCAGGAAGAAGAGGACGTTTGTGACTGTGACTACGGGCTCACTTGGCAGAAACACCCCCTGACCCTCCACCCCCTATCGCAAAATGTAATGCCCGTGAAAAGGGTAGGTGAACACAGTGTTATATAGAACATAGTCCTGAGAGCACGATTGAAAATGAAAACTAGATATAGTGTATGGTATAAACTATGCACCAAAAAGTGTGATATAAGATGAACCGGGCGTGAAATATAATATGCAATACATTGTGCGCAATGACAGATTCATTGGAGAGCGCGAGATAGCACAGGCACTAGCGCGTGCTATGCGATATGCGCCTTGGAGTGTAATATGCACAGGGCAGTGTTGTGTAACCTAACTAGTCTCTAAAGTTGTAATATAAAATATGTGCTGGGGAGTGTAACGTTGCATATGCACTGTGACAAAG
The DNA here is from genome assembly GCF_964204655.1 of Triturus cristatus. Taxonomy (NCBI): domain Eukaryota; kingdom Metazoa; phylum Chordata; class Amphibia; order Caudata; family Salamandridae; genus Triturus; species Triturus cristatus. The sequence goes on along the minus strand of NC_140583.1, from coordinate 393,877,959 downwards.
ATATGGATCCCAGATTGTAATATGTATGGCATAGCACTGTGCGTTATAACATAGGCATCGAGAAAGGCACGTTAGATGGGGCAATATAACCCGTGCGAAGACAAGTGTGGCATGACATATTCACGGGGTGGTGTTACAGTGCACATGGGCTAGAGAGTGTCATAGCATATGCACTAGCTAGTGGAATACAACACAGAGGTGTGTGGCACTCGGCAGGCAATGGTGGGTGTAACACAGCATTGGGCTCTGTCAGGAGCACGCTGTGACTCTCAAGTGATGTTCGTCCCCTTTCCAGAGGGTAAAATAAAAAGTATTACACATCCGGCAGTGGATGTGTGTTTTATTAACCGTGAGGGGGGTTTCTTGCATAGTTTTGGTCGAATTTTTGTCGAATCCCCTTTGAATGGCTTGGTGTGCATGTGTATTAAATGTGCCCGTCAATAGCTACCCATGTTTGTATAAATAAACGACAAGGGTGTCTACCAGGATTAGGCACGGTAGGGCATCAGACATGTCAGAGCTTCACTAGTGGTGTAAATACATTCCACGTGGATTCATTGCATGCATAGTCGCCTTTTAATGAATATCACGCAAATCGTCATGGTGATAGGTACGTACGGTTTGTCCAGCATGTCCTAGGTGTGTCTATAAATATATATTTTTTAAAAATAATAAAAAACAGTGGCCGGCCCTGGGGATTGGGGTCAAAAAAATATAATTAGGAGACTGGCCCTGGGGGATGGGGTCATCAGGGCCAATAAATTAGAATAAGAAGGGGAACCAAACAGCCCCCCTTCTTAAAAAACTAAAATAAATAAAAGACTGGCATCGTGCCGGAGGCCATGCCCCCTCCGTGCAGCACTCTGCAAACGCGCCCCCAACAGGCATCTCCAGTATGCGCCAGGGAGCTGCGCTGCAGCCAGGTGTTCTGAGGCCAAGCCCCTTTTTACACCTCTCTGCAACGCAGCTCTGTGGCGCTTACTGGAGGTACCTAGTGGTCTAGTTTGACCCTAGGGACCCTTAGGATTCAGGGGGACTTAATCTCTCAACTTAGAACAGCCACAGGGCGCGTTTACACAGTGGTGAAGGGAGGGGACGGGGCCTGAGGTGACGTGTGCAAACACGCACTATGGCACGTTTTAAATTGGGGATATAATTTCCCTTCAATACTGAGGGCCCCTGGGGGCTAACTAGCCCACCAAGTGCTTCCAGTAAGCGCCACTGAGCTGCATTGCAGAGAGGTGGTCCAGGCCGTGCCACTTTTTACACCTCTCTGCAACGCAGCTCTGTTGCACTTACTGGAGGTACCTAGTGGGCTAGTTGGACCCTAGGGACCCTCAGGATTCAAATGAACTTAATCTCCCAACTAAAAATGGACACAGGGCGTGTTTACACAGTGGTGAAGGGAGGGGACGGGGCCTGAGTTAACGTGTGCAAAAACGCCCTGTGGCCTGTTTTAAGAGGTAGTTTTAATCCCCATGCCCTATTATACACTAGGGGCTTACAGAGGAGGTCATGCTAATCACAGGGGGACCCCAACGCATAATGTTCCCTAGTGTATGTAGGTGTTTTCACTGTATTCTAAGTGTCTTTTAACATAGCACTGGCTCTAGGACTGGTTAGTCAGACTCAGTTACCACCAGTATCCGTCTGAAAAAGTTGAGGGTACAGGATGATTTTGCAACAAGGCTTCTTTCTGCTCTTCTTTTTGTTCTTTCTGCACGTTATCCTTCTTCCTGCACTTATCTTCGTATTTGAGGACTTCTGTTGCTTCTTTCTGCACTTCTTTTGTTTCTTTCTGTGCATTTTTTCTTCTTTCTTCACATGTCCTATCTGTGTAGGCATAGTTAGAAATTAGCATTTAAAAAACCTTTGAAATTCACAGAAAAAACCATAGGTTTCAGGCACGTTATAGTTAGGAATTAGCATTTAAAAAACCTCAGAAATTCACTGAAAAAACCATAGGTTTCAGGGGTGTTATAGTTAGCTGGACTTTTCACTTGTACAAAACCATTGAAATTCCCCCGTTATAGTTAGTTCAGCTAACTATAACTCGCGCGCCCGCAATGCACTGCTGATGACGTCACATATTACATCACTCATGACATGGTCAGTGACATCACTCATGACATCACTGATGACATCTCAAATGACATCACTGATGACATCACTGATGACATCACTGATGACATCATCCTTGTGATAGAGTGGCAGACCTCCTCTCACCCTAATATAACCTTTGATACACACATTCAAAAATAGAGAATACAATTTTCAAAACAATGGACATACCAATACCAGTTACAACAACCTCTTCAGTAATTCTAAGATCCACATACACATCCACTCATTCACCAACAGTCCTATACAGTCACTCATACATGTACTCACTCATCATATGTACTCATACACCTATACATCCTGTTACACAATGCCACTCATCCATAGAGTTACTCACACACATAGTCACTCATGCTAATAAAGAATCAAACATACATTTACTTGCATATACAGTTATATACACACCACCATACTTACTTCTACGGAAACTTACACATACTTAGTCTTTTAAACAATCACTTATAGAAACACATACTTATTCATACAGGAACTCTTTCAATCTCTCACTCTCACATATACTCACATATATACACCAATAGTCACATATACTAGTTTAAAACATAGGTAGTTACTCATAAAGACACTATTGAGACAGTCATTCACTCACTAACACACCCATACACACACTCATCCACCCATACAGTCCTGCACACATGCTGTGTTCAACACATACAAACAGTGAGTCACTCATTCATGCACCTATGCACTACGTAATACCCCCCACCGAACCATGCAGACACTCAGACTGATACTCAAAAAACCAACTAATAACCTATATAGACACCCATGTAGCTACTCACCAACCCATGCAGCCACTTATACACAAAGTGAGAGACTGATACAGATATTTACATATTTAAACACTAAGCCATGTATTCACTATGATACACTTAATCAGTCAGTTACACAATCAATTTTTCAAAAACAAATCATCCATTTAGACACTTATATACCCATTTATTCTTCCATCGACCTTGAGATATACATATATAAAACATATTTAATTTTCAGAAAAACACACATTCACTGGATGATGTCATCAGTGATGTCATCAGTGATGTCATTTGAGATGTCATCAGTGATGTCATGAGTGATGTCACTGACCATGTCATGAGTGATGTAATATGTGACGTCATCAGCAGTGCATTGCGGGCGCGCGAGTTATAGTTAGCTGAACTAACTATAACGGGGGAATTTCAATGGTTTTGTACAAGTGAAAAGTCCAGCTAACTATAACACCCCTGAAACCTATGGTTTTTTCAGTGAATTTCTGAGGTTTTTTAAATGCTAATTCCTAACTATAACGTGCCTGAAACCTATGGTTTTTTCTGTGAATATATATATAATCAACTCCAGTTACCATCCAGTACAGGGACTCCATTCGTATTTAAAAGAGAGTCTCTTTTTATTTCGATTGTCATGTAACGCGTTTTGCCTGTATCCACAGGCTTGCTCACACCAAAGACGCTGCGCCATTTGCATATTTTTAAAACCACAGACTCCTGATCATGTGGGTCGCTGTCTCCATAGCCAAGGAAGACAGACTGCAGTTCCCATCTTGTTTAATACATATTTAAAAGACATTCACTGCTTAAAATCACCTTAAATGTACCAATTCATGTATTTTATATTTGACAATGTATACCCGATATTTACTAAGATTATAAACATTTTCATGACATTCATTAGGCAGACCGGTTTTTGGCAAGTGCCTGCATCATCCTAAGTCATACTAACAAACTTCATGATTTGAATATTTTGTGCAAATCTCCACTTAAATAGTTCATCTCTCATCTACATTTTTCTAAAAACACCATATTTAAATTCATAGGTATTCTTAAAATATATACACTAATACAACACCTCTAAAAATCAATTCTTTTCAGAGAGATTCCATATATGTTTCATAATTTTGTTCAATATGGATTAAATCATATTACTCCATGCACTGTGCAATTTATTTGCTTTCTTATTTCTGATTTGTTCGTTCCAAACGATAAATAACCATTAATTGATCACACTGGATAACCCCTTCGCTGCTAGGCCTTTTCCCCCCCCTGTGCTAAGCCTTTTTTGGGCTATTTGGGGTAGTGCGCGCTTAGGCCCCTGTAACTTTTTGACCATATAAGGTATCCACGCCAAATTTGCGTCCTTTTCTTCCAACATCATGGGGATTCTAAAGGTACCCAGGGTTTGTGGATTCCCCTGCAAGGGTCCCAGAAATTAGCCAAAATACAGCAACATTTTGTTTTTTTGTGAAAAATGGGAAAAACGGGCTGCAAATGAAAGCGTCTGGGTTTTTCTCTGCAAATGGTATCAAAAAAGGGTTTGTGGGGCTGAAATAGCCATTTTCCCAGCTTTTAGGGAATGACAGACTTTTGTCAGAAAACCAACTTTTTTTACGCAGTTTTGGCATTTTTCTGGGACATAGCCTATTTTTGCTATTTTTTGTGCTTTCAACCTCCTTCCAGTTAACGGTAGAAATGGGTTTGAAAGCAATAATGGATCCTGGAAAGCTAAACATTTTTGAAAAGTAGACAAAATTCTGAATTCAGCAAGGGGTCATTTGTGTAGATCCATCAAGGTTTTTTTTATAGAAACTAACAGTTAAATATAGAAAAAATTGAAGATTAGTTGAAAAAAACAGCCTTTTGTGTCAACGTTTTCACCTGTAACTTCTTCTAATTATGACAGCTCTTTGAAAGCAATATACCGTTACATCCGCTGGACCTTCCTGGTTGTGTCCTGGCCGGTCTCGAAGCCTTCAGCGCGGCCTACCTCGATGACATTGCTGTCTTCAGCGACCACTGGGCCGCGCACCTAGGACACCTTGGGGAAGTCCTGGCTGCACTCCAAAGAGCCGGGCTCACAATTAAGGCCAGCAAGTGCCAGATCGGTCAAGGATCTGTGACCTATCTGGGCCATCAGGTGGGGAGTGGCCAGGTGGCCCCCCTCCAGTTAAAAGTGGACGCCATCCAGGCGTGGGAGCCCCCCGCCACCCAAACCGCTGTCCGTGCATTCCTGGGCCTCACAGGCTACTACCGACGCTTCATAAAGGATTACGGCAGCATTGTGGGCCCCCTTACAGAACTCACTTCAAAGAAACAACCCAAGGCGGTGCACTGGACGCCCCGCTGCCAGACCGCGTTTGATACTCTCAAAGCGGCCATGTGCGCTGCCCCTGTGCTACAGGCCCCCGACTACAGCAAGGAATTTGTAGTCCAGACCGATGCCTCGGAGTACGGGGTCGGGGCAGTCCTCTCCCAGCTGGACGCCAAGGGCCTCGATCAACCGGTGGCCTTTATCAGCCGCCGACTGCTGCCGCGAGAACAGAGGTGGAGCACCATCGAGCGGGAGGCCTTCGCTGTGGTATGGGCTCTCAAGAAGCTCCGGCCCTACCTTTTCGGTACCCACTTCAGGGTCCAGACTGACCACCGGCCCTTGCGGACGCTCATGCAAATGCGGGGCGAGAACCCCAAGCTGTTACGCTGGTCCATCTCGCTGCAAGGGATGGACTTCACTGTTGAACACCGGCCCGGCAACGACCACACCAATGCTGACGGCCTGTCCCGATTCTTCCGCCTCGGCGAGGAGAACCCCCAAGAAGATGGGTGACTCTCCCTGCCTTCAGCTGGGGGGTACGCGTGTGGGAGCCGGCCTCGTGGCGTGGTCCTGTTTCCCCGCGCTAAGCCGCACGAGGTCCCATGCACATCGGGGCTCCTCCATCTTGGATTGCACGTCACTCCATGTGACCACCTGTATGACCCTGCTCTACCCGGCCTCGGTCCCAGCGAGGCCCGACATCTAGATGCCAACCCCTGGCTCGGGGGATACCACGTGAGCCCTTCCCACTCCCGGCGGAGGGCAGTATCGATGGGACCCCCAACCGTCTCTCCACACCTGGGTGTGATCACCCCACAGCTCTCTGGGGCCTGGCGCCTCTCCTGCTGGGCGTCTGGCCGCCCCCTACCCGGCCTCTCCGCCCCCTCCGGGCGCACAGGTCCAGACATCAAAGGGCTCTCGTCCTATATCTGGGGCGACCCGACAACAGGGCAGTAGTTGTATCCTGGAGTCAAGAGCCCTGCTGATCGGATCGCGGCTGACCCTACGGAAGAAGACTCACCCTGAACCACCACTTGAGCCCTGCTGACGACGTCGCGGCTCCACCGTGCTTAAAGACCTTCACGAACCTTTGGGGCCTGCTGACGCTGTCGCGGCCCGACCTTGTTGAACCTTACCACCAGAGCCCAGCTGACCTCGTCGCGGCTCGACCGAAGCGGACCTACCACCAGAGCCCTGCTGACCGTGTCGCGGCTCGACCTAAGCGGAACTACCATCCGAGCCCTGCAGACGACGTCGCGGCTCTCCCCGTCCGAGCCGCTCTGAGACCAGCATCCAAGGTCTGGCGCAGAGCCCTCCCGTGCCTGGCTGGCACTAAGACTGTCCCGCTACCCTACCCTCTTGAACGAACATTGAGACTCTGATAGGATCCCTCGATCCCTCTGTAAATATTGCTCGTATTGCTGCCGATAAAGAATCTAATCTCGCAACTACTATTGAGTCCTGTGTGGTGGTGTTACTGGGCCTAGTACGATCATAGGAGAAAGACCTCCCCGAGGGGGCTTCTCAGCGGCGCTCGGCTATAATTTTGCGGTAGGAAGGTGCCCGGAATAGTCTCCCCGACTACCCGGTGGGCCTCCCTCCAACAGTCTATAATCACAAACTATCACAAACTATCACTGTGGAAACCTGGCCATCAATATAATCACATACTATTTCTGTGGGGACATGGCATTCCTATAATCACACACTATCTGTGTGGGGACCTGGGCATCCCTATAATACCATAATAACACACTATCTCTGCCTGTGGAGACCAGGCATCTCTATAATCACACACTATCTCTGTGGAAACCTGACCATCAGTATAATCACACACTATCTCAGTGGAAACCTGGCCATCCCTATAATCACACACTATCTCAGTGGGGACCTGGGTATCCCTATTATCACACACAATATCTGTGGGGACTTGAACATTACTATAATCACACACATCTCTGTGGGGACTGGCATACTTATTATCACATACTATCTCTGTAGAAACCTGGCCATCAACATAATCACACACTATCTCTGTGGGGACCTGGGCATCCCTATAATCACACACCATCTCTGTGGGGACCTGGGCATCCCTATAATCACACACCATCTCTGTGGGGACCTTGACATCCCTATAATCACACACTATCTCTGTGGGGACCTGAGCATACCTATAATCACCCATTATCTCTGTGGGGACCTGGGCATAATTATAATCACACACTATCTTTGTTTGGACCTGGGCATCAATCTAAACAATCACGTGCTATCTTTGCAGTAGGACACTGCACCTGCCTTCTCTATGGGCAACCTGGTAACACCATTCTCACACACCATCTCAGTGAGGACCTAGACATCCTAAAAATCGCACACTATCTCTGTGGGGAGCTGGGCATTCCTACAATCACACACTATCTCTGTGGGGATCTGGACATCAATATAATTCATCACACACTATCTTCTTGAGGAATTGATCATGGCTATCATCACACACTATCTCACTGGTGACCTTGCCATGTGTATAATCACACAGTGTCTCTGTTGGGACCTGGGCTTCAATGTAATTACACTACTGCTTTGTGGGAATTTGAACATTATTATCATCACACACTATCTCTGCAGGGACATGTGTGTCTCTCATATAATTTTTCCATAGAGAGACTTGTACTTGAAAGTTGTCATACACTTTCGCTGCAGGTCTACAGTCACTATTGTGGGGATGTGGGCAACCCTATTATCACACATTATCTCTATGGGGGCCTAGGCTTCACTATAATCATACAACACAACAATCCCTGCAGGACTTGAGCAAGACTATAATCTGTGCACGCAACTGGGTATGACTATAATAACCTACTATCACTACAGGGACCTGAGCATTACTATTATAACATTCTCTATGTGGGGACTTGAACATAACTATGATCACTCACTATCTCTGTGGGGTTTTGAACATACCTATAATCACACAATATATTTGAGGGACCTTCAACATGAATATAACCACACACTATCTCAATATGGTCTTCAAGGTGAGTATAATTAAACGCTTTATTTGTGGAGACCTGAGCATTAATGTAATGAAACACTATTTCTACATGAACATCAGTATGACTATCATTGTATCCTATCTCTACAAGGACTTGAATATGACTATTATAACATTTTCTATGTGGCACACTCTCTCTGCACGAACCTGACAATCTCACACTATCTCTGGGGGAACTTGAACATGCCAATAATCACGCACTATCTCTGGGGGAACTTCAGCATGACAATCACACACTATCTCTGAGGGGACTTGAATATGACAATAATCACACACTATCTCTGCGGGGACTTCAGCATAACAATCACACACTTTCCTCTAAGGGGACTTGAACATGACAATAATCACACACTATCTTTGCGGGGACTTGAACGTGACAATAATCACACACTATCTTTGCGGGGACTAGAACATGCCAATAATCACACACTATCTCTGCGGGGACTTGAACACACCAATAATCACACACTATCTTTGTGGGGACTTGTATTGTATTGTATTGTATTGTCATTTATATAGCGCGGTTGCTGCCCAAGGGCGTCCAAGCGCTGAAACATCAGACAGAACTGAATATGGCGGAAGGGTTTTAAAGTTCGGTGGACCTCGCAAACAAGTAGGTTTTCAATTGTTTGCGGAAGGAGAGTAGGTTTGAATTAGTCCGGAGGTATAAAGGGAGTGAGTTCCACATCTTAGAGGCGTTTAAGGAGAACATCCTGCCTCCGGACCTAGCTCGCCTGACTCTGGGTACCACAGCCAGGAAGGCCTCCGTAGATCTAAGGTTTCTGTTAGGGTGGTATTGCGTGATTAGATTATCGATGATGGCTGGGCTCGACTTCCAGAAAGCCCGGTGGGCAATACAGAGAGCCTTGAATGCCACTCTTTGTCTCACTGGAAGCCAGTGTAGACTGTTCATTGCAGGTTTTGCTGACTGAGTCCGCGGAATCTGTAACAGGGTGCGGGCCGCACAGTTTTGTACCACCTGTAACTTACGCAGGGTCTTCTCTGGGGCTCCAACATACAGGGCATTGTTCGAGTCTAGCCGGGATAGAATCAGGCCCTGTATTGCCACTTGTTTAGCATCCATAGGTAGGAGAGGGAGAACTTTCCTTAATGTTCTTAGTAGGCCAAAGCATGTGGCAGATAGTTTGGTGGCCTGAGTGGAGAAGGAAAGGGTTTTGTCAAGCCAAACTCCTAGGCTTTTTACGCTGTCCTTGGGAGTTGGGGGTGTACCCAAGCAGGGAGGCCAGAGGGGGATGAGAGACACTGGGGATGCTGAGCCCAGGAGCATGAGCTCAGTTTTGTCTCCATTAAGTTTTAAGGAGGAGAGTGTCATCCACTCCTTGACATCCTCGAGACATTTCAGCAGACCTCCTGACGATTGTTTGGTACCCTCTTGTGCCAATGAGACCACTAGCTGGGTATCGTCGGCATACGATACAATTTTAATACCGTGTGGTTTGACGATCCCAGCCAGTGGCCCCATGTATACATTAAACAACGCAGGGCTCAATGAGGAGCCCTGCGGTACTCCACAGATCAGCGATTTACTGGGTGATAGTGAATCTCCGTCAAAGTAACAATTAAAAAAGTAAATCTTCCAACTACAAGTTATCCTGGCTCTCGGCTTTTCGCCTCAAGAGCTCTGTCTGTGAGCAGCGCTGGCCGCTAAGCACGCCTAGTTATAATCACGGAGGGGGCGTGGCCTATTCGGTGGGCGGAGCCCGGGAGTTCCCGCCGGTTACCCTGCCGCCCGCTACAGCGCCTGAATCAGCTGTGCGGCGAAGCGAGGCAGTCCTCGAGTGATCTAAGGTAAAACGACTTTAAAAGACGATTTTTAAAAGAACACAGTATTCACACAGTAACAATTAAAAAAGTAAATCTTCCAACTACAAGTTATCCTGGCTCTCGGCTTTTCGCCTCAAGAGCTCTGTCTGTGAACACACCAATAATCACACACTATCTTTGTGGGGACTTGAACATGCCAATAATCACACACTATCTTTGTGGGGACTTGAACATGCCAATATTCACCCCCAGACCTGGCAGGTTTGCAGGTGGAGAATCCGGGGTGGGGGAGGAGTGTAGGAAGGTAGGATTCTTCTAGCATGGTTACCCCCACTTTTTGCCTGGTGTGTTTTTGACTAATCTGACTGGGATCCTGCTAATCAGGACCCCAGTCACTGTGCTTCCTCTGTAAATTGACCATGGTAAGTACTTTTGTACATCCACAATTGGCTACTGGTGTACCCTTGTACGTCACTAGTATATGGTACTAAGGTACCCAGGGCATAGGTACCCCAAGGGTCTCCCATGGGCTGCATCATGCATTGGGCCACCCATGAGAGACCACTCAAACTGTGAATATAGGCCTGCCATCGTAGCTTGTGTGAGTTGGTGTTAGCATCCCTCACAATAGATATACATTTCCTTATATCTGAGGTCACTAACAACTACACTTAAAACCTATAAGTTACCCCACTGGCAGGCCTTTCTGTCCTGAAGGCAGGGTGCTTGTTTATAAGTGAGAGGGTGCCCCTGCATGAGCAGGGCACCCCTGCAAACCCCAGAGTTGATTCTCCAGGCTTTGTAAGTGTGGTCAGCCATTTTAATAATGACACAGATGGGGGGTTGATTTTAAGTGCTCAACCATTTCTTTTAAATTTTTCTACTGTTCTATTTATTTGGTGCTTTTTATTGTGTATTTTTTTATGTGAAGCATGTGCACGAGCATGAGTTAAGTGCACGCTTCAACTGATTGTTGGCCATTTTGCAGTACCATCAGTCAGCGGAGGTCAGCAGTCCAGTCATTAGCACAGCGGTGGGGTGGACACGCTCCGTATAGGCAAAGTGGTATTCTGAATTGACAGATCAGGGGTTGATTTTAAGTGCTGGACCATTTCTTTTTAATTTTTCTACTGTTCTATTTGAGGCTTTTTATTGTGTATTTTTGTATGTGAAGCGTGAGCACTGGTTAAGTGCCTGCTTCACCTAATTGGTGGTCATTTAGCAGTGCTGTAGGCAGCGGAGGCCAGCGGTCCAGTCCTTCCACGCCCAGCTCGAATTAGCACGGCTGTGGTGTGGATGTGCAGCGGCGGCGTGCCTAAGGCAATCCTGTTTCGCTCGTCCACGTCCAGGACCGCTGGCTGTTCACAGAGGAATGCTCTGAGGTATGATTTTGAGCATCTAAGGGCACTTCGCCCAGTCAGTTTAGAAGCATGCAAAACATGCCTGGATCCACTGCTAAATCCTTTCTATTGCTCTCAATGCTCCTTCTCAGCTGAATGAGGGGACTCTAATGCAACAGAAATATGTGATTATTCCAATTCCAGTTACACTGATAATTCTGCCAGGAATACCTTCCACTTTTATAGCATTAACTGCCGCTTTCCACCTAGACATCAACAAAATCTGTTTGATTTCCTGGAAGAGGCGTCTCCAAAAGCTCTGTTTCTTACAGAGACCTGGCTAAATGAGTCCTCTACCATGGATATAATTGCTGCCCTTCCCTTGAGCTACCTGATTGTAAGAAGGGATAGACAGCACAAAATAGGAGGAGGAATTGCGATCATATTTAGGGTAGACTTAAATGCAAAATTGAAAATCTTCCTATCGCTGATTGCAAAGCTATTTTCTTCTCACTATGTCTGTCACATAATTATACTGTTTCGGGAGCTCTGATCTACCGTCCTCCAGGACATGCTGGTACCTGGTGTACCACTATTCTGGATCATCTCTCTCCTCTATTCCTTGGGTGTGCCAAGTTTACCCTGCTGCATGACTTGAATGATCATTTAGAGGACCCATCTTGCTGTCTGGGCACCATACTTATTGAAGATCTGAGCGTACTCAACTTGGCCCTTTGCAATTCTACTCCCACACAAGGGGCAAGCATCTTTTGGACCCCATCGTTTCTAACATAGGTGATCTCTTGACAGCATCACATGTTCCTCTTTCTTGGTTTGACCATCTGGCAGTTCCTTTTTTAATTTGGAAGCCACCCCAACCCTCTGCAGGCCCCCCTAAATCTAAGACTAAGTTCAGGAATTAGTGCAAATTAGATTCCCCAGCTCTGAACACACTACTCAGCAACTCCAAACCAGATCTAATGCAGAAGATTGGAAAACGTACGAGCTAGATGCCAAAATTAAATACAAAACTGCCATTAATACATTTCATGCACTTTGAAGAGTAGCACGAGCATCCCATTACTCGGACTAAATTTCAAAGGCGCAGGACTGTCTGACCCTAATAAACTGTCCTCCAAACCACACCACTCCTGTCTCAGTCTTAATGTACAGAACTAGCATGGTTCTTTGGGTACACGGTAACCACTATCCAAGCACAGTTAGAGGGTAATATTAGAACAGGCTTACATAAGGAGGACTTGGAGAGCGCAACCCAGATGTCTCCTCCTTCTAACGGGTAGTCTTCCCACCACATGCCAGGCTCGGCTCATAAATTGGTGACATGGCCCTAGCATCCTACGATAAATTAAATCAGGCTCCCCCTTAGACCCGCTCCCTCCAGCTAAGCTAGGGCTTTTAGACTCTGATCTGCTACAAGTAGTAGTAGGTTTGCTCAACTGCTCATTTCATGAGGGCTATGTTCCACGGTCATGGAAACATGCAATGGTTTCCCCACTTCTAAAGAAACCCAATCTTGATCCTACTTATTGGGCTTATTACAGACCCATCTCATTGCTGCCCCTCTTTTCTAAAATTTTAGAAAAACAAATAGGTGCTTACCTTACTACACCTGTGGAAACTCAGCAACGTCTCCACCCTTCTCAATCCGGGTTCAGATCAGGACATAGTACGGGGACCGCCCTCCTCGGGGCCACAGAACACCTAAAATGTCTTCTAGATGAGGGCAGCACAGCCGCTCTGATTCTGTTGGAACTCAGCGCTGCCTTAGATACAATGTCCCATTCCATCCTTGTGGACAGATTGAGAACAGGTGGCCTGGAGGGAACAGCCCTTGCTTGGCTGACCTCTTTACTGAAATATAGATCATTCCAAGTATTCTCCTCTCACTCTAGGCCTGAGACTTGTGCCCTGGCTTCAGGTGTACCGCAGGTATCCCCACTGAGCCCTTTGTTCTTTAATCTCTATGTGCGTCCTCTGGCGAACGTGGTGGAGAGCTATAGTCTGACGCTCTTCTACACAGACAACAATCAAACTATCTTCTCCCTGTGGTCCCCTCAGGGACACCATTCTGAGTTTCTCAACCTCGGTCTCAGATGGATTGCCACCTGGATGGAAGGCCACTTGCTCAAACTGAACGGTGATAAAACCGACGTTATGGTTCTAGGCATGAACTCTCATCTGTGGGGCCCTGAGCACTGGCCTGTATCCGTGTGGACCGTTTCTACTCTAATCCCCAAAGTTAAAAGCTTAGGCTTCTGGTTAGACAAAACTTTGTCTATGCGTCCACAAGTTGCCAAAGTTGCATCCACCTGCTTTGCCGTAATGAAATGGGTAAGGAAAATTATCTGGATTATTCCCAACTCGGCACAGAGAACTCTAATTTAGGCCCTCATTTTCTCAATGAATGGATTACAGTAACATTCCCTATCTGGGAGCTGACAAGGCTTTTATCTGCCGCCTTCAAGTCGGTCAGAAATCTGCTGCTAGACTTCCTGCTCGGCTCCAGAGACATGCCCCAGCCTTTCCTATTCTCAGTAAGTTGCATTGGCTGCCGATTGGACAGAGAGTACAATTTAAAGCTCTTTGTTTCATGTTTAAAACTAGGGCTGGATTTCGGCCCAAGATTTGTACAGGACTGGGCCTCCCCTTACCTATCCTCCCGGAAACTGAGATCAGCTAGTCAGAACCTATATTGTGTGTCTAGAATCCGCCGGAGGATGCTCATTTGCATATCAAGGTACTAAGCTTTGGCACACCCTAACACACTTCCTAAGACAACTGCACCTCTCTAATACTCCTCCACAAACTTTTTAAAACATGGCTATTTTTAGTTTGGTGTCTTCAGCAGCCTGTGCCTAGTGCCAGGAAACCCGATGGATAGCTGTGCGCTCTACTAATGAAATTATTATTCATAATAATAATAATAATAATAATAAATATAGTGGACATCATTCATTACAAGATGTCTAACTATATAGTGGCTGCCGAAACCTGGTAATGTTTGGTATCAAGCATGTTGGAATCATACCCCAACACTGAGTCCAAAGTTGGAAGTATGATCCCATGCACTGGGGGGCTCCCTTAGGCTACCCCACTGTTACAGCCAAGCTAGTGCTGCTGCCGACTACAGACATGATTCTGACCTCCTGCTGCTGAGCCAAGCTCAAGCTGGGGAAAGTAGAATAACAGTTTCCTGTCGCCGGGAGGTGTGACCAACTCCCAGACAGGACTTAGGGAGATATTCTCAAGAACGTGTGACAATTATCGCAAAATTAGCTTAAGGCAACTTTGCATATCGCAGTCTATCGCGGGAAAACAATGCCGTGTTAACGTAGTATTCTCAACCCGGCAGCACCATGCAATAGTCCCACAATAACACGTCAAATGACCGCGTTAAAATCAACGCAACGCCACAAAAATGCAAAACACGAACGCTAAAAATGTTGCAATGAGGCCAATCATGATACAAAAATCAGCAATATCCAGCGACAGGCCTGCAATTCCCACGCGTCATGCGTGAAAATGCACTATAAAAGCAGAACAAGAAAAACACACCAAAAACAAAATAAACTGAGTAGCAACATGGATGCACCCGGACCGACTGCCCAAGTTAACGCGAACCCCACAAGCCCCGCAGACCACCAGCAAGGAACCTCGGGGAAGGCCAAGGAGAAGAGGTAGAGGAAGACGCAGTACAGTTCGCATGACAACCGGATCGTCGTCACGGAGGTGACAGAACACCAACAAAAACTGTCCGTCACCTCCACCGTGTCATTGCCAACACAGACGGAAAAATGGCATTCCATCGTGAATGCAGTCGGAGTGTCAAGGAGTCCAAGATGCACTGGCATGATGTGAAAAGACAAACCAAGCAGAAACCCGCTGCCAACAGGAAGGCAGCAACAGGAGGAGCTGGAGCAAATGGTAGCCACAGTCATCAGTGTGGAGACGGTGCAAGAAGTCGGGAGTCCGGACACTGCTCGACATGACCTGACACAACATCAACAGGGTGAGTAACAAACAGGGACTGGGAGTACGGGGGGTGACTGGCACAATGGCACACATGCACAACGATGTGTAGTACACCGCACACCCAAAATGACCCTGGGTCATGTCCCTGATCCCCGTGGCACACTACAGCACACATACAAACATCAAGTAGGCCCCCGTCCACCATGTGCCCAAAGGGGTCCCACCCCACACATCACCAACTCCACAACACATACATGCACACGTGCGAAACACAGCAAAGATGCGTATTTGTGAGCCACACTGACAATGCAAGTGACACTACATGACGAGCAGCATGGCTGGAGTACAATCACAATGACATAGTGCATGCCACGAGACTGAGGTGGCTGAGTGTGGACCACATCCGTAAAGGAGCAGGTCACACTCTGACATATCCACATGCATAGTATAGTGATTTAAACTCTGCATTGATATGTGTACTCGGCCATTGTATAATCAAGACTCAGTTCCAAATGTGAGACCTATTTGACCATAGTGTAGGCCGGAGGCAGCGGTAGAGTACGTCAACGAGAAGGGAGTACAGCGGGCCTGTGTCGCGGGGGCCGTGATGGTCTGAGGAGGCTGCCAAGGTCGCGGGTCTCGGGCTTGGAGATAACGCCGGCACGTGGTGGGCCCTCTTTGACACACGCCGGTGTCAGCAGAGGGCAGTGAGGCCTGGCTGCGCAGGGGCGGGCAAGACGGGTTTGGGGACCAGCGGCCCGGGGTGCAGCAGGCACACAAGATCGCAGGCAACACCACTCACGGCGACGGCGTCGGCCTCGTGGCGGGGTGGGAGTAGGGGTGGGCGGAATTTGCGAAAGTGACTTTCGCAAATTATCGCAAAAATGTAAAAAATCTCCGCAAACACGCGGAAATATCACGAAGATGCGGAAGTTTTTTTCCCGCCCGTTCGCGGTATTTTCTGCGTGGTCGCGGCTCGCCAACTTACCCATGCGGTTGCTCACAGGCGCGGCCATCTTGTTTTCACTCTTCCCGCGGTGCATGATCGCGAGAAGAAAGACGTGATCGCGCGACCAATGACATTACTGCGGGCGCGAACAGTCACGAGACAGCGCAAATGGCTACCAACAATCCAACATCTCGTGGAGAACGTGACCGGATCGGGAAAACTTGTCGGCGAACGCGGGGATTCAGGTAAGGCGATCGCGCGCACGAGAGAATGTATTATTGTACAGCGCGAACAAGAAACAAATTATCGCTAAGCTGCGGAATGCGGAAATTTGGACATTTTCGCGCTCTCCGCAGAACGCGAAAATGTCAAATTATCGCAATTTCCGCGAGCGGAACAGAAATTTAGCCCAAGCCTAGGTGGGAGGCGCCGCCCTGGCAGACACGTTGGGCATTCCAGAAGAGAACCACGCCCAGAGCTACATGCTTTTTATTTACACCCCTACGCTGGCCTGGCATATGCTGGGCCAGCCCACTCCGCACACGCTTACAGGGGGGGCATCACAAACTACATTTCCGCGATCTTCCACACTGGCTGGGGTGACATGGTTGCGTCCACTGTCCACTACACTCCAAACACCAGCAGTGCATGTGGACATGGATATGTCTGTGGTCTGCATACTGCAGTCTTTCCAGCACATCTCCGCCACACTTGGCATTGTGTACATTCTCATTCATGGGTCACTTGCCTCCTTCGCACATGCCTGGTTCCCACCTCTCCCCACATTGTGCTATTGTGTGGCTGAGGTGCCATGCCGTTGAAGGCTCATGTACATGGCTAGCCCAGGTTGCCACAGTAAGTTGTGCTGTCGTGTCTGGTGGGTGGGCATGTTGTTTGGCATGTTGTATGTGATTTTGTAATGTGTGCAGTGTTGTGAGTTGCATGATTGTGGAGTTAAGGTGTGTGGTGTGTTCATTTGGTACTTACCAACGAGCAGTGCATTCCCATAGGTGCCATCCTGGAAGTGCTGGTTGATGATGGACTGTCGGAAGATGAAGGAATCATGCACACTGCCTGGGTAGTTGGCGACGACATTGATGAAGAGTCCCCAGTGGTCCACTATTGCCTGCACATTGATGGAATGTGTGTGCTTTCTGTTGCGGTAATTGTGTGCAGTGTCGGCAGGGGGCACAAGTAGAACATGTGTGCTGTTAATTGCCCCCAACACGTGCGCTAATCTAGCTATGGCGCATAGTCCTTGCTTGGTCTCCAGCTGTTCCTGCGCATTGTGGGGGACGTATAGGTACTGGGGTACCAAGCTGATGATGGCATCTAGGACAGGTGTGAGGAACTTGGATGGGGCTGGCTGTGAGACTCCTCCGACTCTGGTGGTTGTTGGTTGGGAGGTACCAGAGGCAAACAGGTGCAGCACAGGCAGCCGCTTTGTCTGAGGTGGGATGTTGGTTGTCCGCTGAGTTGGTACCGTCAGCCTGCGGGCAATGATGATCAGGATGCGGAGGATGGTTGTCGTTTTGAGCCTGTAGTGGGCAACAACATTGTCTGGTGTTAGGTCTGTGAGGCTGGTGTGTTTCCTAAAGGTTCGCTGTCTTTGTCTGCGCTGCCTCTGTGGTGGTACAGGGGGGGTGGCGGTCCTGGGGGTGGTGGCGGTGGGTGTTGTTGCCCTGTTGGGGCTCCGAGCTACATGGCATCTGTTGTTTTCCAAGTGTCGCTGTGGGCTGGGCTCCCTTTTCTGGTGCAGTTTGTCATCCGACTTTGCACCAGGTCAGAGCAGGTGTTAATTTCCTGCTGCTAACGCGCCTTGTCGTCTGTTTTGTATCTCCGATCTGGCTGGTCGTTGTGAATGTTGAGGTGTGGTGTTGTCACAGCTTTTTGCTCGGGAACGCCTACTCTGCATCTCATTAGCGATAGTTGCCGGGGTTATCTGTGGCGATGTTTTTGTGGATGCTATCGCAGGTAAAATGGAGGTATCGGCTATTAGCACCAGCTTGTGAATGGGGCGATGAATTTAGCGTGACTTTGGCTACAATAAAGTGCCGATAACTCGGCGATAGATCCTTTGGAATATGCCCCTTAGTGTATTGGGCTGTGGTGTGGGTGCGCCTGCCAGCACCATTAGACTGCTTTGAAGGGCACATTTGGTGCTCTCCTTGCAGTGGCGTAGCAAGGTCAGGTGGTACCCGGTGCAGAAAATGTCTTGTCACCCCCGGCTTGACAAAATGGCAAAAATATGTGTTTAAAATACATATTTTTGCCATTTTGTCTCCCCCCCTCATTGATGACACCCGGGGAGGCCTGCACCACCGCACCCCACTTCCTACGCCCCTGCCTCCTTGCATACTCCAGTTGGAACCAGTTCTGGGACCCCCCGGCTCCCGCTCCGACGTAAAAATGGACAAAGGGCATGGGAGTATCCTCCCCTCTGACCAGCCCATCCTCTGGGAGGGACCTGTCAGTCATTCCAACCCTTTCCTTAGGGTACTTTAAGGGCTCTTCGGATTTGTCGTGGGACAAGACTCAGTCCGGAAACCACCTCACTCTTCTACCATCTGGACACTTGGAGTTCGCTGGACTTCTCCAGGAACCGAGACCGCATCAAGGAAGAATCCTGATGCCCCTGGTCTTGCTGTTCTGCAAGTCTTCTTCGTCGTCTGTGTCTGTGCTTCTTCCAGGATTTTCAACAGACCTGTGGGCATCAAGGACATCCAAAGTAATATCCCTTGGCGTGAAGTAGTCACAGCCCTGTATCTGCATCTGCAAGCTGACCAGTCTGCTGCTCCTGACATCCCACGGTCTTTGAAAGGGTCGGCAGCAACGGTGATGGTTCTGCTACTCCCTCGAGGCCTGACTTGTCCTCTCTGCAATTTTGAGGCCAGTTTCCCTCGTCGGAACCGCTGAATTTCATGAAATCGCCTCTACTTCAATAGAAGTCAAATGTTTTTAATTCTCCCAATTATTTTCAAAAAATCTCCTACTTTCCTCTTTTAAAACATTGGCATGCATGCATTATGCTTCTCTTAACCTGCTTCATTTGAACAGTAGCAGTCAAGAATCAAGCAAAAAACAATGGGAGTACGTTGATAGGACTAAACCAACACCACCCAACATTTCTTGATGGCCGCAGTCAAGAGAGGCATTATTTCTTCATGTCATATGATATACAGCCCTGCCAAGTTTTTTCTTTGAATTCTGGAACTTTCAATCGTGTTTATTCCATTATAATACCATACTACAAGTCCCAGAATTCAAACAAAAAACCTGGCATTCAGCAGCTCATCACGCATGCACCTGGGAAACTGGACATCAACGGATATGTTGTATTTTATTTCGATTTAATATGTTTTCATCAGCCGCGGTCGGTAGTAGGAGTAACTGCAGGGCGGTGACGTGGGGAGGGGGAGGGGCAGGGTGGGGGGTAGTAAACTATGGATTACGGAGGTTTACAGGTAAGTTAACATATAAATTAATAAGATGAATTTCGTTGCATGCCGTGCCTCGCATTTAGGGATGCAGTGCAGGCAACGAAATTCGTTTTTATTAATTTATAAGTTAACTTACCTGTAAACCTCCGTAATCCATAGTTTACTACCCCCCACTCTGCCCCTCCCCCTCCCCACGTCACCGCCCTGCAGTTACTCCTACTACCGACCACGGCTGGTTTTCATGAATATCTATTTACTTTACATTCGCATTATTATAATGCGTGCTGCACAATGAGCTTGTGGTCCCGTCGCATGAGCGCTAACAGCAGTTTTTTAGGTCTCGCCTAGCTATTGCGTTTACGCAATCGCAATGCGAGACTCTAGTAAGAGGG
This sequence comes from Triturus cristatus, assembly GCF_964204655.1. NCBI lineage: Eukaryota > Metazoa > Chordata > Amphibia > Caudata > Salamandridae > Triturus > Triturus cristatus. Next base: position 393,857,788 of record NC_140583.1, on the reverse strand, counting down.
GCATTTCAATGTGCTCCCAAAAGTGGATTGCATGGCGAGCAGGCGCACAATCACGTGCATCGTGCGCCATGCAATCCGTTTGGGGAAGCGCTTCAGACCACTGGCGCGTGCACGTGTAGCCACAGCCTCGACATCATACTTCAAAGGGTTCGCTCCCCCGCCTGGAATGCGCTTACCCGCCCCCGCCACAGCATGCCGAGTGATTGTTTCCTCATGGCGCCTCTCACAACTGTCCCTCCCCCACCACAGGGCTAGTCTCACAGACGCATTGCCACCTCATACTCTGTTTCACTACCAGACACTTCCTCCCCCTTTATCTCACTCCTGCAGGTTCTACCTTTTCCTTTTGTGACATTTTGGTGTCTTTCTCTTCCTCTGCCTTTCCGATCTGTGTTATTTCCCTCTCTTGCACTCAATAAATAAATGATACTGTAAAATATGTTCCGGTTCCCCCCTCTGCCTCAAATGAAACACTGGCGCATGTGCTGTCTCTTGATGGCATTTGTATCCTCCCAAGGAGGATCACCTTACTTACCATCTCATTACGCATTTGTGTTTGTGTTTATTTTCTGGGAGTCTTTTTTTTTTTTTTTCTTTCTCCCAGTTGCTCCGCTCCAAGCTTTACTGCGGTATGTTGTTTGTTCCCCAGTGCAGCATTGTCTCTAACCAGAGTTTATTTTATTTTAAAATGCGCTGCAAACAAACACGTTTTATTGTCCTGAAGATGAATGCATAGCTGCTCCGCTTCGAGCTCCCTTATGCTGTTTGTGCCCCTGCGCGGCATTGTCTGTAATCACAGTTTATTTTGAAATGCATTGCAAATACAATTTTTTATTGTGCTTAAGATAAATACATACAAGTTTCTTTTCTGTATTTATCTTGAGCGCAATAACAAGCTCACATACTCTACCATAGCCATACCAAAGAAAGTTTTTCGAAATGCTTAGAAAACACACTCTAGTCATTAAAGGCTTCCTTCTCCTTTATCATCTGTAATTTCCACCCACCCTGGCATGGCGAGTCTGCTCTTCTCGACTTTTCTTTGCAGTGTGACTTTTACCTCCAAGCCAGTCGAGCTCGACGTACACTCCCCTTTATTTTCACCACTTGAGGTCGGGCGGGCGGAATTGTCAGATCTTCAAGGCTTGGTGCCAGCCATGCTCCTTCTGAATGTAAGCAATAATATTACGCAGCACATCCCTGGTGCCCAAAAAACGCTGCAGGGTACACTACATGGTTTCCAAGTCACACTGCATTATTCAGAGTGTGCACATTTATTCAATGTATTCATTTCTTAATATAGCGCAGTATACCCAAGTGCAGCTCCAACAGGGTGACCAGGCATTCCGGATTTTTGCCAGTTCAGAATGGGACGTGTCCGTTTCATAATGCATTTTCATATGTAACACTTCATGCCCTGCTTATGCCGTTTCTGGGCGCTGTAATTAACAGCGCTGTATATTCCTATCCGGGAGCCTCTAGTGATGGCCCGTGGTAGTGCACCATAAATCACCCTGCGCTGACACTGGCTCTAGAGGAGCCTGTAACTATCTGCCCCTTTTAGCTATGCCCTGTTTTTTTCTTATTTGTGATCTTTAGTAGTCGCATGTCAGGCTGATTCTTCAAATGTTATTTTTGTGATTGGTGTATACTTTTTCCCCTCTTGTCTTCAAAGGTGGCATTTGCACCATTTTGCAACCGTTCTCACCAACCACTCCTGTCAAGACTTGCTCTTAACTCTGAGGCATGGAGATACTGCCTTTCATGTCACATCGTACCACACGTTCTCTTTACCGCAGATTAATGCAACTCTGCCCTCCATGGCTCTTCTAATGCCAACTTCCTTGCTTTGTTCGTTGGCTGTGCCCACAAGAGGTGCGGTTTGCTCCTTGGACCCACCTTACCCTGTCACAGCTTTGGATGAGCCTTCTTTTCCTGGTCCTTGAACATCTAACCATCAAAAGAAAGGTTTTTCCACACAGATATTTTACAGTCTATGGTTTTGCACATTTATATAGTAATGTTTTAGCTCCTTCACATTTGTATTAGCACTTGTTAAACATTCTTGCAAAAATCTTTTTGAAAATACTACATTATTTTGACATTTTTATTAGATTATTAAATTATTACTACCACATTAAAGTTTCTTTTATATACTACCAAAATGGAACCTGATTTTTCACCTACTATTTATTGCAAATAGCAAGGTCAGGATATAGGAAACAACTTAAATGATTTTATTCCCGTGTAGCCGGCGGTTGCATCATCCATAGAAATATTTTAAAATATGTAAATGCACCAATGTAGAGCTTTCTTAATAAAAATACTTTGGCCCATTCTGTGGGTGAAGGACGAAAGGGGAAAATATATCAAGTAATTTGACAAAACCAAAAGATAATGCGACTACTAAAGTTAACCCTAATGGAAACATCAACCAGAATTTATTGTATGATAGTTCACAAATGGTATACTCTGTCCCTGCAAGACCTTCTGTGGAGGAGGGTACTGCTTCTCCTACTTCTGCTAAGAAGAAAATGTCTTTGTCTCCAATTGTAGTTCAAGACCTACATGATAAAGACAACATTAATTACCATGATACGGATGGCAATGCCTCTGCTAATCACTGATGCTACTGATTTCTGATTTGGTCACTCAAGTAAAAAGCAGTAATTAACTCTTTCTCCTAAATGGAAGGACTCAGTTCCTAAAATTATATTGGATTCAGTGAGGCAACTTATGTTTGACCCAAGCCTAATTTATCACCCTAATTCCATACGCTTACTCACTGTAGATTATGTAAATGAGTACATATCCAGCATATTATGTTTGGCCTTACACACACATAATAGAACCAAATTAAAATATTAATTACCATGACAAATTTACCAAACAACATTACTCAACTGCCGGTTATAGATCCAAACATTCAGATATTTTTCACCACATTTGGTAACGACCTCAGGAAGGAGTAGACAAGGCCTGGCCCATTTACCCTAACTCAAATTTTGGATTTGGCAGAAGCATCAAGACTATTGAATCATACCAGGAGAAGGGCTTAGACCTACTTTTGAAGATTGATTCCAATTTAGCCAGTGTAGCGATGGTGAATGCCAAGCCCAGTGCTGGTGGTATGCTTTTTGGAACCTTTTTCATTAAAGAGCTAAGCAAATACATAGCTATGTTCGCCTCCTTTGTACAAGGCTCAGCAATCTCGCAGAAGAGTCTTCAGCCAACAGGATTTGCTAGGACCAGCAGAGGTAGGGGTCGCTTTGCCAGCTGCTACTCCAAGTATCAACACTATGAAGCTCCAACATCAGGGACAGCCAAGACTTCAGACTCCAGTTCTTCCCACAGAGCAATAGAAATTTCAGACGCGCATGAATGCAGAGCAACCAACCCAATTGTTAAGTCAAGTTTTTGGCCATCATATTGTAGAGGGCCGTTTAAAAAGGTTCCTATTGAAATGGAAAACTGTTACGGCAGACCCTTAGGTTCTGTCCATTGTACAAGGTTATTCCATTGAAATTTGTGCAAAGCCTATTCAATAATTTCTTCCTGAACCTCTAAAATTTTCAAAAGACCTTTCCCTCATTAGTTTCCCTCTTTTATTGAAGCAAGCAATTCAGGAAACTATCTTTCGGGTTACTAAGCCCTATTTTCCCAGTTCAAAAGAACAAAAATATGAGTCCAGTTATAAATCTAAGGCATTTCAATCAGTTTGTAGTCTAACACCATTTGAAAATGGAGACCATAATTCAATTAGGAGATTACATGGGCTCTGGATGGTTAGATCTGATCATAAAGACATACATCTAACACTCCTGATTCATCCAGACTTCAGAAAATATCTTAAATTCCAAAGAGACAATAGAACATACCAATTGTCATCTCTTATCAGAGTCACCCTATCCTATAGGCCTCTAGGATCATTCCCCAATTTCGTGAAACCATCCCTAAATTCATTGCCCGCTTGCCATTGGCTCCAAACACTATATCTTCCTCAGAGACCTCAATTTTCACCTTGATGATCTTAACAACGCCAACACTGTCAAACTCCTCACAAGCATGAACAACACTGGACTCATCAAACTAGTCACCGACCCCATGCACAACACAGGACACATGCTCGACCCCATCTTCACACCCAGTGATAGTCAGGTAGTGCCATGTCACCGAGCTTACCTGGACAGACCACGCCATCATCAATTTCACCATCTCAGATTATCGGGCACCTGTACCAAGCCTCCCAGCACCTCACACCACAACTGGATCAAAGTATCAGAGAGCCAATGGAAGGACGCCCTCAACACCTTCCACCCTAGTGGTTCTTAAGACACATGGTTTAATTAAGGACACTCAGCACCAAGATCAACAAAGGGTGTAAGTGTCAGAACAGAAAGGGGAAAGCCCCCCTTGTGGGAGAAAGAAGAAACGGATAAGATCGCGGTGAAAAGTTTAAGGAAAAGTATAGACAGAGGTGAATTAAGACAATGGCTACTCTGTTACCTATAATTTTCTTATGTTTACAGAAACAGATCGTACAATTGGAAAGATAAAGAATAGGACTACACTTAGCCCTAAAGCTGCAATACAACTGATATTTCCCACGGTCAGTAAAAGTTCAGATTCCAAAAAATGAGAACAGTATAAATGTAGCATGCTGGAATGAGAGGGTGATGCTATATTAGGTAGACAAATGTAAGGCTGGATTGAGAGTGAGAGGGGTGTCCATAGATTTCATGTTGAAATGTAATGCAAATTTCAAAAAAAGAGAGAACACTGTACATTTGATGTTACTACGGCTGTAATAGGAGACCATGATGAGACATTGTGAAAAATATGTTTTATATATATGCTTTATTATGGTCTGGATGCTATTTGATACTTTTTCCTTTTTTATAATAGATAAAAACTGTGTAACAAGAAGAAATGTGACCCCGTCTCGATTTTTGTCCTGAGGAAGGTGGTTCAGCTCCCAAAGCCTATAGACCACCGAAACGCGTCAACGCTTTTGTATTTAAAGAATCCTAAAGAGCAAGGGACCTTTAGATAAAAAGGAAATCCTTTTACTAAAAAGTGCCGGATAGATCGTATATCGCTCTGGGATCTAATGTATTTTTAAACAGATAATCATGACTGTTTTTATTAAGTGGGGTTTCAATAGGTTTTGCTTTTAATGATTGTTTTGTTATCGGCACCTCTACAAAGCCTCCCAGCACCTCACACCACAACTGGAACAAAGTATCAGAGAGCCAATGGAAGGACGCCCTCAACACCTTCCACCCTGACACCGCCTCCAACCTAGAACAGGCTGTCAAGAACTTTTCCACCTGGATCACAGATTGCACCGACACAGTTGCCCCCGTCAAGTCCACCAAACTCAAGAGATCCACCAGACAGGCCCGTTGGTACACCACGGAACTGAGAACCATCACCCAACTGCAAGCAACTAGAAATAAAATGGTGCACCAGCTGGGAGACCACAGACCAAGCCACCTACAAGACATCCCTCAACCAATACCACCAACTCCTGAAAAAGAAGAAAAGGAATGCCCTAGCTGACCACATCACAGTCAGTGCTAACCACAGCAAAGAACTCTTAAAAATCATCAAACAGTTCTCCAACTCCGCAGCCACCAAAAACAATCATCCCTTCCCAGAAACTCTGCGACACACTGGTGAACTTTTTCGATGACAAGATCTCCACCATCTGCAAAAACTTTGAATCCCAACCCACCGTCGTTGACATCCTCAGCCTCCTTACACCCACAGAGGCAAACCCAGACCACCTGCTCACCACCTGGGATCAGCTCACCAGACAACACACATCAGAGATAGAAAATGTTTCATCTCTGCAGGGGTTTAGCCTTAATTCAAGATTCTCATTTAGAACTCCAGTGATGGCTAAACCACCTAGACGCCTGGAATGGCAGAACAGTTTTCACTTTTGCCTCAGATCTTGTATTAGTGTAACAGGTTTGGGTACCCAATGTGGCCAGTTCACGACTGGAGGCTGGTCACAAGAGCAGACCAGTATACACGTAAATTGTTTAAAGATACTTGCAGGCTTGTTTGCAATTCAGAAGTTTGCAATAACAAACAAATCATTTGTTCCATTCACCTACATTTGAACAACATGACAGCAGTAAGATATATCAATCATCTAGGAGGAGCCAGATCAAAACCATTAGCAGAACTGGTAAAAAGGTTTTAGGAGTTCTACCTTCAACACAATCTCTCTGACATAGCAGAATATCACCCTGGAAATCTCAACACTGTAGCAGATTGGTTCTTGAGGCATCTTCAAGATTCAATAGTCTTTTTCACATATGAGGTCCATTCTATATAGGGATCTTTGCCACCTGCCTCAATACTCATTTTCAATCCTTCTTCAGTTGGCCATATCTGTTAGCATAAGCAACAGATGCTTTGCTTCACGATTGGTCTCAAGAAACCAATTATTCCTTTCCGCCATTGATTATGATCAACTGCGTGTTATCTCAAGTCAGATGTGAGGAAGCATGTTTATTTCTAATAACCCCCTATGGCAATTCCTGGTGCGGTTTTCAACTTTGCTGGAATTAGCAATAGATATTACAATCCTCATTCCAGCTTTTCCCACGCTCCTTCTCAACTCCCAAGGCCAAATGGAAATCCTAATCATGAAAATAATCTAACCCTAACCAGTTGAAACGTATCCGGGCTGAATGGTCCAAGCCAGGCATTTCTTTAGGAGCTGCAGAATATACCCCCAAATCCTGGACCCCTGACACCGCTAAGGCATATTAATCAACAGGGTCTGTTTGGTAAAGCTGGTGCATGGCAAGATCTTTCAATCCCTCTTCAGCATATATCACTTTAGCTGCTCAAGCTAGTGAAGGTAAGACGTATTGAACAATTAATACTTATCAATCTGCAATATCAGCAAATTATTCTCCTGTCAACAGAAAACCAATGTGAGAGCATCTACTGGTATGCCGACTTTTCAAGGGAGTAAGAATTTGTAATCCTCTTCATTCAAAATAAAATATAGTCAATTGTGGAATGTGACTTAGTACTTAACGTGATTCTCAATTGGTCAGAAGATAATTCTTTATCGCCTATAATGATTTCTGCCAAACTAACAATGGTATTGTGTTTAGTTTTAATAAAATGACTTTCAGGTGTAAGGGCATAAGACATGAGTTACCCCGCAAAAAGAATATATCTGTAGGAAGTGTTGTTTTTTAACAATAGTATGGGAACTGTTGCTGCAAAATTATATGAGATTGCAAACATCTTCCCTAACAGAACCTACACACTTCGCCCACTCAGGTTAGCCAAAAGCAATTTACAGATAGAGGGGGCACAGTTGTTTTTTCATTGCTCTCATGCCTCATGGTGTCGTGCTTTCTCTGCCTAAAGAACACACTTCTAAGGTGCCCATAAAAGTCATGGACCCCAACTGGGAAGTGTGCAGAACCGAATTTCTCTATAGAGGACAGTGTTACTGCAACTGGAGGTGCTGGAAAAAAACCTGATTTTACTGGCCAGAAAATCCAGCAGATAAAAATCATGGTGGAAAAAACCTGCATTGTAGTCACGACCACTCACAGGCCCTCCTCACCCCATCCCTCTATCTCTCCTTAAAACAGCACCATGCATACTTTTACCATTTGCTAAGAGCAGGTGGTAAATATGTGTGTTAAACCTAAAGACATGCAGAACACTGTCCGATCAATCCGGGACAGCACAGCATTTCCCTATTTCTTGGGGTTTAACTCATACTTGCACAGCACTGGTTGGTTGTCACTGCACAGTACTGGTAATTACTGGTGCAGAGTTTGCACTCCATCAGTACTGTACAACTAGTAATTAGGGCCATGGTGCACTACCTAAAGTGAATGGGAATAGATGAACAGGGTCAAAAGCCCCAGTTATTACACCCACCCTCATCTACAAATACACAGAGGGATACTTCACCACACTTTAACGTCAACAAAAGACAGGGAATGCAAACTTCCATCAGAATGTAATAGAGAGACTGTGATATTGTATTGTATTGTATTGTCATTTGTACAGCACTTCCCTAACACAGGACAGGCCGGAAGCGCAGATATGGCAGAAACGTTACTTTGTTTTGTTTTCTTAATACTTTGAACCCATTCATAAAATTGGACATTTTTAAAATAGAAACTAAAAGTAAAAATGATATATTCTGTCATGAGTATTTAGCAATGATTCTACATAATGATCCAGCCATGCAAAGCCTGTCCGCTTTTCTGATCCTAAGTAATTTTTGCCTTAAAGAAAGTGTATCGTGGGTGCTGTAGGCATTGCTATACTGTGAAGTTCATATGGCTTTTTCCTTCTATGGAGACTCCTTGGAGGTTGATTGAATGCAGGGCCTCCTAACTTCCAGAATCCCTGAGATTGCACCTCCCAAAGGTATTTCCTGTTATATTTGTGCACTTTCCTAGCACCGTATTCTATGTATTTCAAACTAGATATACATAGAACACTCTATAGATGGCAGGAATCGGCTTGAACAACCAGGTCTACCCTCAACCTTCTCTCCTGTATCTATGAGTAAGTGTAGCTCTATGTTTGTTTATGACACAGCTTCCACACACCAATACTTCAAACATAGGCCACAGTACACTCATGCAGGTGTGTCCAGCAATTAAAAATAAATGCATAAGCAACCAATCTCTGACTCATTTTCTCTTCAAATTCATACAGAGGCACAGCAACAAAACTTATTAAGAGCACAATTCTGGTCCTGATGCATGACATAAAAAACACTTTCCATATAGGCTGCATGATAAATCCACACTATTCCATTGATAGCACTTCACAAAGTAGTGTGCTACCCCTCCACAAATGCAATGTAGCACCTTGTTAGGAGCTGTACAAATACAACTACAATACAATACAGTATACTCAAACCCTACAGCACTGTGAGGCTTTGACAAAGGCAATAAATTGTAGGAAAATATCCCTACCATCTATATGACTCCACTCACTAATATCATCAGATCCCAAGGCATAACCATCATATCCTACGCAGATGGCACACAACTCAACCTTTCTCTGACTGAAAAACTCCCACCACTAGAATCAACTTCAACAACTGCATGATCAAGATAGAAGAATGGATGAGAACCAACTGCCTGAAGCTCAGCTTTGACAAGGCAGACGTGCTGGGTCTTCAGAACCAAAAACTCTCATTGAGACTGAACCTATTGGCCACCAGAGCTAGGACCCACACCACAGCCCACCCACCATGCCAGAAACCTGGGAATCATCCTGGAAAATTAATTCAACATGAGAGCACAAGTCAAAGAAGTCAGCTCCTCCTGCTTCCACATTCTACGCATGCTATACAAGATCTTCAAATGGCTGTTCCAGATCACCAAACGTACTGTGACACAAGCACTCATCACTAGTAGACTAGTAGACTCGACTATGGCAACGCTTTCTATGCTGGGATCTTCAATCAGCTCCTATGCAGACTCTAGACCAACCAGAAGTCTGCAGGAAGGCTCATCCTCAACCTCCGTTCCAGTACTCACATCTTTCCACACCTCAGAAAACTTCACTGGCTCCCCATACACAAATGTAGCCAATTCCAACTCCTCACACATAAGCACTACACAACACTACCCCAGCATACACGAATAAGGGCATACCCATTCACCAGCCAAGATGACACCTACATTCAACCACACTCTCACTTGCTCACACACCCCACATCCACAGAGGCAGAACATTGCTTGTAGAGGAGGGGCAATGGTGGCTCAATTGTCCGCTTATCTGTGGCACAAAACATCCTTGGGACTACAAGTCCCAGCATTCCAAGCGCAACTGCCATCAAGGACTCTTCCCCCTTACCGCTTACCGACAACCAGCAGAGCGGACCTGATGAGTATTTAGCTCTGATCAGGGACTCTACTTGATTTGGAGACCTGCCTGTGGGACTAGAAGAAGGCTCACTCGCCTTGTGAAGGTAAGGGCGCTTGCACCTGGAGGTTTGTTGAGACTAATACTAAGAGAAAATAAATGCAAGTTGAGAGAGACCAAGAGAAAGTAACTTGAGTGAAACTGAGTGTATTTGGGAGACAATTGTTAATCACTTGTAGAACAATTTACGACAATGAAAGCTTCCACCATCGCCCCCACCTGAACATGTCATAATGTAACCCACAGGGTCACTTTCATGTACTTGCTGAGAGCCTCCAGACATGGCCCGAGGCACAGCAGATGGTACTGACTGTAAATGAGTGCTCTAGGGCCTGGTCTGGTGGGATGTTGTAAGTGAAACAAATGAATACGTTGCGCCGCATAAAATGCAGCAGCAGGCTTCCATGAGTTATCTTCAGGATCATACACATTCCTGGATATTAGGTACCATAATTTGGAGCCCCTTAGTGTGGAGTCCAAAATCTTGTTCAATTCGAATTCTTATTCATCCTTGACTAGGAAATTGCTATTCATGTTTGTAAGAGCAAAGTATGAAACACAGGATGAATTTTTAAATGTGTAGGCAAAGTAGATTCAAAAGACACAGGTTTAATTTGCTGTGTAATAGTGTCAAATCCTACAAATTTTTTAAAGAAAAGGCGAGTTATTTTTTAAAGTTAAATTCTTGGTTGAACGTCAAACTCTACCTCGTGGATGATACAATGACCATTTTATCTGCGTCTGTCAGCAAAGCTATTATAGTCAGTCTTGGTCTGTGATGGAGTTTTGCACACCGGAGCAAGCACTCTGGATGTGTTTAATACGTCTGCCAACTTCTATAATCTAGATACCTATAATGGTGCGTTGACTGGTTACAAAATTTGGGTGGAACCCATACATGCTATAAAATGGGGATTTGTCAGAAGATGTATGGCAAATACTGGTATAAGTGATTTCAGCTAGCCACAGCATATCCACTCAGGATTCGGAGGCCTCCTTGACGTAACATCTCAGAAATTACTTTAAGGTCTGATTAGGGCACTCCATCATCCGACTGAGGGTAGTAACTTGTGAATAGGGAAGAGGGGATTTTGAGCACTAAACACCAAGGTTGCTAAATTCACGCTGTAAATTGTGAACCTCACTTAGACAGTATTTTGTTTGCCGACCATGTAGGCATACAACATTATCTAAAAGAAGGTGGGCCAGTTGACTTGATATGGGAAGTAGCTTACAGGAAATAAATTGCCCTAGTTTAGTTAGGCTGTCACACACCACCAGAATAATGGTATAATCTTCTTGGTCTTTGGAAAGACCAGAAATAATATCTAGAGAAACAGGTTCCCAAGGTTATTCGGGAGTTAGGAATGGGTAAAGACATTCTCTGGGCAGGCTGTGATCTGCTTTAGTTCATGCACAGCTTTCACATTGGTTTGACATTTGTTCAAAATCAACTTTCAGTGTGGACCATCAGAAATTTTTATAGCAGTAGTTCAATAGTCTTTTTAATGCCAGGATGACCTGCACTTAGATTCTCATGACACCACTGGATTCGTATTACAAAGGATTTGTAATCTTATTTCAGGGGCAAACAACCTTGTATAGGTAGTCCTTGTATGACCCTTGTTTTATTGATAGTTGAAATCCATGTTTACCATCGGTGAAAGTAAACATTTTCTTCAAACACTCTGCATCGCTCATTGTGCCACCCACTAAAGCAGCACTTGAAAACTTGTCTTAGGCCTGCTACTGACTATAGTGAAGTTTTAAACTGCCAGTTTGAACTTGCAAAATAGACCTTTTGCCAGGCCTAAACCTTCCTTTTTAATAAATATCAGTCACCCTTAAGAAAGGCCTTAAAGGCTTGCATGGCAGGGTGCATTGTAAATAGAAAGTAGGACATGTGTGTTTGAGTTTTACATGTCCTGCTAGTGAAAAACTCCCACATATGTTTTTCATAACTGTAAAGACTAACACTGGGTTACCTCATTACATTTTGCTAACTTTGAATTGGGAGCAGGTAGAAATATGCTGTTTGGGCTCAAATGACTGTAATTTAAAATCCTCTTTACTGGTAAAGTAAGAGTCACAAATATGAAAATGCCACATTTAAAAAGTTGGCATTTTCTTGCCTTAAAATGTTTGCCTCTGTCAAGTGTGCTGGGCCACATGACTGTGAATGGCACTGCTGTTGGGCTTTGTTTATTCCTCTCAGACAGTGACACACAGGGGATTAGATATATACAGGATGGGCCAGTCTGACAGGATGAATGGAGGAGAAGCTGTTTGCCGCCAGTTTACATTGCAAATGGGCTTGCTTCCAGCCCATACAAAGGACTCCGATACCAGGCTTTTGTCACACCAGGCCTCTTGGAGCCTTGACAAGAGAAGGGAAGAACTTTCTATACCCACATGTATGGGCAGGTCAGGCTACCCAATGAAATCCCTGCTGTTTCAATGACTGCCTTGAGTGAGAACCGGACCATTTCTTTGAACGCATAACCATCAGAAGTGACACCAAGGGCTAGTTGGCTGACCTTTTGTGTGAGCTACAGGGACATATCAAGCCCTGAGGTCTTGAACCCTTCTACCGGCCTCTGCTTCAGTGAGACCTAACCCCCCCCCCCCCACTTGGTGCATCCTAGGTCCTGGGCCCTTGGTAGTGGTGCTGGTGGTACATCTCCAAAAGCAGGGGCTGAAAACATTGTCTTTTGAAAACATTTCTTAATTGTCTTTTTTAGTTTCACATTCACTGGCAATGTCATAGAACGTGCGTAATCCGCTGCTAAGAACATACAACTGTAACACAACAGAAAGCCCTTTATGTCAAGTACAGATACAAAACCATTAGTAATCAACTGCACAAGAAAAGCGCAACCAAATAAAAAAGGAAGAGCAGTGCTGCGTACCTACTATGACCAGTAACTGGGACAGCCTGAGTCATCAGTCTGGAACGGGGTGACACTGTCGGGCCTGAATGCATCCATAGTGCTCGTGTCCAATGTCTGTAACAGGACTAGCCATGTACAAGCATGCAGTGGATGAGGGAGAAAGGGATAGCACTGCTTCCGTGGTACTCTAGGAAGGATGTGTGGGGATCGCTACACAGAAACAGAGGGGGACACGGGGACAGGGTGGTAGGAGAGATACATACTGAATGTAAGACATCCCCCACCAACTCTCCACTGGTACCCTCCAGGGTGCAGAAAGTGCTCCAGGATGGCCTCCAATAATTCCATTTGGTCATTGAGTTTGTAAATCCGAAACTTACAGTTTGCTCCCCCCACCAGTTCCACAAGCCATTCTGAGGGAGTTAGGAGAGAGGGTTGCCACAGGTGTCGAAGGATGCACACTTTAGCTGAAGCAAGTGCCGTCACCAGCCAATGTTGCATGTGTTTGGATGTGGTCATATAGTCTGTCATGTCTTGAAGAATAGCTAAATGTCTTTAAGGGAGTATGGGCAGTCCTCAAGTGGCTAACGTCGACCAGCCCATGCATCAGTATGTCTGGAGTGCTAGACAATGGCACAGGATATGCAGCAAGTGACAGTTCACACTGCCACATGTCCAGCATGAGGCATGCGGTAAGAGGCCAGCAGTGTGCAGTTTTTGGGGTATCCACTGCCAGCCATGCAACACTCTGAAATTATGAAATTTAAGTTTGGCTTTTTGCAAGAAAGTGTTGTTCGTATGGAGGCAATTCTGCCAGTCATCATCAGTGCAGTCCCTGTCCAGCAGGAGAAGAAATTTACACTTTGTCTGTCCCCTTATAGGCTGAAACTTTTTCTACAAAAACTTCCTGGAGAACCAACCGTAGACTGGTATCTACCTGCCAGCCAGACCACCCAAGGTGCATCACGGATCAGCCTGATTTAGCTGTTGCACCAACTATCTGTTTATCCATAGCAATAAATCTTATTCTGTGGGACATCCTGGCAAAGGTATCTGGCCTAGTGGGACCACCCTTGGCTACAGCCGTCAGCTGCTTCCTTCTGGTGGTTTATAACTTCCAAAAAGTTGTCCAAGTCCAAAGATAAAATTTTCACCGGTCTCAACAACAGTCTCCTTAACCTAGTAATCCAGCTTTTCCTGTTCTGAGCTTTTTCCTGCCATTGTCAACAGCTCATTGAGACTTAGTCCAGCAACTCCCCACTGATGGCGACTCCACATTGGAAAGCTGAGAACCTCCGTTTTGACACACAGCGCACTGCGTAAAGTCCCTAGGGTTTCTCTTTAAAGTATAAGTATTTTCAATCTGTTACATCAACAATTAGACAAAGTATACATTGTGATTCAAAAAAAATATTTCATTTGATATCTTTTTTCAAACAAATTATGAACAAACAGAATGTATGCTTCACAAAAATCTCAACAATTCAAACATAAACGCCTTCAAATATTTGGAACACTATGCTCAAGACATTGTTTGTGTCATTCAATCGAAGCGAACCCAATGGATTTTGGGTTGTAAAACCCTTCATCAGGGGAAAATAGTTTCATGCTTTCCAATGTAGTTTGTGGCCTCCTGCCGAAACAGTACAGAAAAGACAAAAACATGTATTATTAATTTAGAAAGTTTTGTATAGCGCGAACATGACCCTAATGGGTATCAGAGCGCTTTACAGAGGGATGAAACACATATGGGAAGGGGCAATCTTGGCAGAATCATAGCAATAGATAAAAATAGCAATAGTTAAGTGACGACATGATAGACAAAAATATCAATAGATACGTGACCACAGGATAGGCAAAAATAGCAATATTTACATAATGACGTAATAATGGGCAAAATAATTAGTCAGTAGGATAAGGCGAGAAGGTCATCCGTGTGATAGTATATGAGGCGACTCAGTACCTCTACTGGGCTTTAGGGCAGGAAGGTATTCATCAATAGCGCTTTCATTTTCTTTTAGAAGGACACTGTTGAGGGAATCAGTCTCATTTCTGTTGGAAGGGCGTTCCAGAGTCTTGGGGCGATGCCTGAGAAGGAACGGTAATAGGTTTTTTTGAATTTGTTTGGTTTAAGTAGGAGGGTGATAAAGCTCCTGGAGGTACGGGCACCACCCGACAGCTCAAGTTTTTTTGCGAGGTAGAGAGGTGTGTTGAAGTGAAGGGCTTTGTGGGTCATGCAGGCAAGTTTAAGGTGTATCCTTGCTTCAAAAGGTAGCCAGTTGAGTTTTTTCAGGTCCGGGGAGATGTGATTGTACTTCTTGGAGCCTGTGACAAGCCTGGCGGCCGCATTCAATGAGAGTCTGAGGGGGGCAGTCTGTACTTAGGCAGACTGCAGAGTGTTGCATTGCCATATTCCAGTCGGGAGATGACTAATGCTTGTACTGCGGACTTGAGATCATCAGGGGGAAGGAAAGGTTTTAGTTTCCTTAGGATGCTCAGTTTGAAGTTCTCTCCTTTGGTACAAGCACTAATGTGGTCCTGCATGCTCAAGTTCCTATCCAGCATTATACCCAAGGATTTCGTAGAGTCTATGATATGTGGTGTGCAGTTGAGAGCAGACAGATTTTTCATGTATTCCTCAATGATGGGTGCTTGCTTGGGCGGGGAAATAAGGAGAAATTCCGTTTTCAGGGCATTTTGTTTGAGATGGTTGAACATTGTATCACTTTTCATATGTATTATACAAAGACGTCAAACTGACTTAAGATATCTGTGTTTGCCGCCACTGTGACAAAGTGTGATCATGACAAGCATGATACCAAAGTTTGCGGTTATTCAATACCGACCAGTCAGACATCCTGAAAATCAGGTGTGTTAAACCACTGAATTGAATATTCTGAGAGTAGAGCAGACTGAAAACATATCTTTAGTCAATAATCAGACAGGAGCATTTTTCTGAAGATGGAATTAAAAATATTTTATGAGATGACCTAATTTTACTGAATACTTTTTCATAGAATTGGCAAAAAGCATTGTTGTCTTATAAAAGTTTGTAAAAACTGGTTATAATGTGCTTTGTACTGAAATCTGTAGCAGCGAATTTTCTCTGTCAAATCACTCAGCCCCCATTCTAAATATATCTGTCAGTAGCCCATAGAAATTGTGAAACTAACAAAAACAAGTTTGTTGTAATCGTATAGGGTTCGATCCAATGTTGAAATGTATCACTCTGTTTTCTTGTATTCGCTCTAAGGATAGTTCCACCCCATTGTTTGAAGTATTAGCTTTGCATGCATTGGTAGACCTGCTAGCCCTCTCCCCTCGAAATTCGGGTCTAGTTGCCACCCTGATTCTGAGCTATATTCATGCCACACCTGCAAAACATTCTTGCTGAGTGCCCGTGATGTTTGAGATATGGCAACTCTCTCTCTCTGCAGGAGGTTTATGATGACGTTGCGCTTGCTGTGACTGCTATTTAATTTTTTGTGTGTGGGTATGACCGGTATCTAGCTAATTGTAGAAAATTAGCGACGGAGTCGTCTTGCCAAATCTGTTGCACGGCTCTCACACCAACAGAAGCCCATCATGTTGAACTACTTTTTCTTATCAATAACTAAGAGGGTTCAGTATCGTTTATGGTGTTGCATGTTGACACAGGTATCATTTTAGATTACGGTTTTTAAAATTGTGACAAAACTTGAATTAGTAGGTGGTGCACTGGCTAAGTAAGTGCGAGGATGCGTAGTTGAATTTGTGAGTGAATATGGATAGATGAGCATGCAGGTGTGTGGATTGCCCAGTGAGCAATTAAGAGATAGGGCCAACATGTGAGTGAGTCATAAATGCCATATGCCCAGGAAGAGCCATTTACGGGCAAAATGTGCACCAGTTCACCCAAAAGTGGCACTGTTTGCTCTAAAAGTGCGTCATATACCTAAATATGTCAATCGCAGGCACCAGACGTGCACTCATGTGCCCAAAATGTGCTATCATATTTTAAAAAGTCTACAAGGAGCAGCTGTGGACAATAAATCATACATTCAGATTGCGGATTATGTTTTATGCTCTATGCTCTCGAGGTGCAGTACCATCGAGGATCCGCTGCAAAACCCAGGTACCGGGTGCTGGTATACCCCACCGCCATATGATAAAATGAACAATAATGGCAGATGTCGGATTGTACTCTGTTATAGTATATTAATACCCACATTCAGTTGATTAAAACAAATCTCTTTTACTGAAAAAATATTAACGTACCTAGTCCCTTTGTAGCAACCATTTACTTACCCAAAACATGATTATTGGTTTTTTTTCTCCATCCCTTCCTCTTATTCTATTCTACGCACTCAGAAAAAAGATCGTCGGACTAAAGTCTACGTAATAAAACTATATTTTTTATATTTCAAAAGGAAAATACATTGGCAGGCAACTCGTTTCGTTCTTGTCTGTCCTGATGGCATCGAAGCGGGCAAAACCCATTCCTAATGACGAATAATTTTTTTTAATTGAAAGTATTAAAACTCTCAAATGCATATTTTTTAATTCATGGTCCTGGTATTTCAATGTAAAATGTATTTCTTCACTTTCTCATATTCCTCTGGAGGAATAACCCAGCACGTGTTCCAGGGCTCCCACCTCCCCCTTTTATAATTAGTAACCATTTGCAAGCTCCCTTGCACCTAGGCAAATAAGAGGGGGCGACTGGGGTGCCTTAGGAACGTTTGATGTAATTTGCTACTCCACTATATCTGCTAAGTGCATGTTAAAGCATGTATGGGTATGTGAGGCACCGATGTTCGGGACCATCCAAGGAAACTGCAGTGATTGGGTGATAATGTGGATGCTTACCAATGGTGTGATGCATCTGCCAGATGCGAGGCACCTGGGCAGTGTTCCTCCTAAGTCCTTTTTCTAAGACAAAGAAGGCGTTTTTAACCTCCATTCCTAACCAGGGGTGGAGGAGGCAGCCACCTGTTCTTCGATCCATTTCCGGCTGATCTATCATGGATTGAAAGGATGAGACAGACACCTAAAACAGTCTGCTGGCCATTTTGCTCTTTGGTCACATGACTAAGTTGGATAACATCTATATTGAACTCTCAAAATCACGCAGAGGTGAAAGTTCATATATTGATGGCCAATGGAACCCTCCCTGGACTCCTCATCAAGGAGGGAAAGACGAGAGCGGAGGGGGAAACGAGCTCTCGGCTGCTGGCTTAATTGATGCATAATATTTTATTAGATCCAGGAGCAACAGAATTTGTTTGTATGCCTTGAATAAGCCAAGGATGTTAGAGTCATCCCTAATGTTTTTATTCAAGCAACTAATTGCCCACTGTATCTGACCTGGGCAGTTTGACAGCTGAACTGGAGGCAGAGGCCTGACCCACCTCTGCTCAATGGAACTGCATGTTCCCCAAAGTGGCCTGAGGTAAAAGTGTGTTTTACTCTAACACTAGGTTTGTTCATTTACTTTAGACTTCAGAGTGCGTTTTGTGTGTGAGAGCCTGCTGCTACAATAAAGGGATTTTTAGGTCTGGCTTGACAGTGCAACTGACACATGACCTTATGTGATCAACAAAAAATAGCTTTCAGAGCCCTGCTAAGAGAGGGTCTCTCGCACTTGTTAGTTCTCCACTTGTTAGTTCTCCTGAGCACAGGATTGGATTGGGCTCGATTTGTGCTAAAAACTTAAAAGACTGGTTGTGTTGCAGTTTTTGGCTCGGGGCAAAGTTTATTCTTGATACAGCAGAAGTGCGTTGGTTACTGTGGCAAACGAATGATTGTGGCTATACGCTTATCTGTTTATTATGACATGTTATGATAAAGGCACTAGGTCTGATATATTTAATGTCAAAAGCATATGTTTAAGTCGATAGTGTGGGCTGTTATTACAGAAAGGTATTTTGTTGTACGAAATCTCACAGATTACTGTATTCTAATGGTTTTGGCATGGGGCAGTATGACAAACAATATATATAGACTATCTGCTCTGTGAGAATCCTTGTTACGCCATTTTAGGAGGGAAAGTATTTTGCCAATTGTGATTTTGTATACCATTCTAATTTTAATGACTGTGTGTGTCTGTTTGTTGCCTTATGGAAAAACGTACACTCAAAGCTGTAGACCTGAATTGGTTATGGTGACAAGCTATATGCCTGATTGGCGCATTGGAAACATTATATTTGTTCGATGCCATAGGTCTGGTCAGCATATTATAAAACATCAGACAAAGGTAATTGGATTAGCTTATTAAATGTGAAAACCATATATTAAAGCCAGTAAGCCTTTAACTGTTGGCTGTCATCACATATTGTTACAGGCTGTAGACAGGTATTTTGTTGCATGTAATCGCACATATTACAATAGTAGGCAAGGGTTTTGGCGTTTGCTACCCACTCTGGCAAACCCTGGTCATTTTCACAGTGATAATTCTTGTTAGGCCCTGTTGAGAGGGGTTGTATATTTCTTTGCAAGCTGTATTTTCTACATATTTATAATTGTAAACATTTTGATAACTGCATGCATGATGGCTGCCAATGTATGTGGCCTTAACTAGGCTGGTGTTGGGTATAGTGCAAAGCCAATGGTAAAGTGCAAAGAGGTAATTGGGAAAAGACATGTCGAATTTCATAGGCTTAATCTGTTTATTATGAAACGTTATGACAAAGCCAATTCATTTCACTTACTTATTAGAAAGCTTAAGTTAAAAATAATAGGCTTTTAGGGATGCATTGTTATCACACTGTGCTAAAGGCTGTAGGAAGGTAATTTGTTGCATGGAACTTTACACACTACCTTAGTAGGCAAGGGTTTTGGTGTTTGTGATCCCCGAACAAACTGTGGAGATATAAGGTATGTACTACAATGATCCCTGTGATGCTCTCCTGGGAGAGATAGTATTTTGCGTTGCCAACTGTACATTTCAACTTTTATGATTGCCAGCTGGATAGTTGTCTTGTGAGAGGTTTACGGTTAGGATAGTAGGCTTGACCTGCCAATGATAAAGGCTATATACCTGTCCGTTATTTGTATAGTTAAGATAAAGGCAGTAGGCGTGACATATTGATGCCAGATGCTGTAGATCTGGCCTGTTTATAATAAAAAGTTATTACAAAGGTAGTAGGCCTGCCTTATTTATTGGGAAATGCATACGGTAAAGAAAATAGGCCCCCAGTTGTTATCACATTATGTTACAGGCCGTAGAAAGGTATTTGGTTACGTGTAATCTAACAGATGTTAGTCACCCACTCTGACAAACCCTAGGAGTAGACTGTCACTGTGGTGATTCTTGTTAGGCCCTGTTGAGAGGGATTGTATGTTGTTTGGCAGACTGGATTTGTGTACTTATCTGTCATTTTATGAAAGTATTTCTGATGGTTGCCAGCTTATGCACTCTCCAGTAGGCCTGGATTGTATACAGTGTCAAGCCACTGGTAAAGGCTAGAGGCCCTTTCGGTTCACTAGGAAAATGTATGTCAGATTTCTTAGGTAATCTCAGTTTATAATAAAAAGTTATGAAAAAGCAAGTATGCTGCTCATTGTGAAAAGCGTGTGTTAAGGGTGTTGCTACACTGTTATAAAACTTGTGGGCACGTTTGTCATTACATGAAATCTCCAAGATTACTGTAGTAGGCAAGTTTTTGGTGTTGGGGGCTCACCTGATCAAACTATGGAGACAGACTATTTGCACAATAGTAATCCTTCCTAGGACCTTTTAGCATAGATTTAATGTTGTTTTGACAACTCTGCTTTGTACATATTTGTCATTTTATTACAGTATGCCTTGTGTTGCATTTTGGTAAGGCTTATGAACTAACATAGTGGATCTGAGTGGTAATGGTGACAAGCCACTGATAACTGTTTAGGCATCATAATATTTTGCTTTTCCAACTGCAATTTAGTATATTATTATATTATGTAATTTTATGGCTGTATGTTTGATGGTTGACTTGTTCGAACCCTTATGCTCAGTACAGGAGGCCTCAGTGGTTATGGTGATATGCCAATGATAACAGCAACAGGCCTGACTGGTTCACTAGAAACAGTTATTTCTGTTGCCATAGGTCTGATATGTTTATTTTCAAACGTTGTGACAAATGTATTAAGCCTGACATAATGACTGAGAAAAGCATATGTAAAAATCAATAGGTATCTAAGGATGAGACGATTATGGAATGCTGTTGTCCATACTGTATCATTGTTTTACCACTCCAAGATCGCCATCACACTGGTTCTAAAGGTGGCGGCCATGCTTGAACTTTAAAACAACAGTAGACTAATTACAATACCTTTGCAAGACGGACAATACCTTTGCAGGATGGACACCTGCTGCTATGTTTAGTTTCGTTATCGCAAGCATATGCCCATTGTTTAGACGGCAACATGTTTTCTGCTTTACAGCTGTTTTATTTGAATTTATCTTGCATATCTTTTTGAGTTTGTGTGCATTTTTCATTGCAGTTGTGTGAGATGGTGAATCCAAGAATGAGTCAGTGGATGGAAGAATGCCTGCATGAGTGTAAAGATAAGTGAAAGAGTGCATGTAGGATGATGATTTATTGTGTGCCTAAACTCATCAACGACACAAAAAGAACTTTCATTCAGAAGGCAAAACCTATTGGTACTGCCAATGCTTGTTTAAAATAAGACAACGCCGCCAATTCTGTCACTTTTGACAACACTAAAGGCATGCTCAGATTTTCATATTTTTCATATTGGCCTTATTGGACAGATTGGATGGCATATAGCCATCTGTGCATACGGCCTAATACAAAAGCAAATAGTGCAGAGCATGTGGCCACATCTTGCATGTAGTACTACACATAGGGGCATGCAGCACAGTTAGCAGGCACATGGCATGGTCTTCAACAATGCCCTGCACAACCACATACAAAGCCATGGGTCACACTGGGAATGGTTTGCAGCCGAGGGTTCCGGGAGAGTGAGATACTGTCAAGAATCGAGGGACTTGAATAGATTCGGGAGGCAAGATGGCGCACGACTGACATCTTTGCGGAGATGCTCAGCTGAGTCTCCCCTAAAGAAGCGTTCCTAAATGCCTTTGGAAACCTTCTGGTAGCGAAAATGCGAGGGAATCGCTAAAGACCTGTAAATACGCACCAAACTCGGAAGAAAAAAAATGCGGCAGAAAAACTCTACTGGGAGCTGGCAAGAAATTCCTTCACGGCTCGTACTCACGTTTCTCCCCTGCCGTGTGGACGTCAAGTCAACTCGGGCTTCACGGATTCAGCCTGACCTGCGTGAGCTCTTTCCGGCACGACAGGACTGCAATAGAGTAATTGGGAGTCAGCACGCTCATCTCGCTGATCGGAAAAGTTTCCAGCTGTAGCAGCGCTGCAATCGCTCCGGAGAATGTGCTAGGAGCGGGACAACTCTAGGGATACTTTGTATTGGCAATCGCATCTGTATCCACACCATTCAAGTAAGAATGACCGGCAAAGGGGCGAGGGCAGGCACGGTGAAGACCGTGCTAGTATCTTCCCAGGCTAATACAACGCTGGCAATTACTTGCCAAAAAAAGCTGGATATTTTAAGTGCCCAAAGCAGAGGTGGGGGAGAAAAAGGGGACAGCTTGGACAAGAGCTCACTGGAAAAAGACACGGCGATCACGGCCACTGTTAAAAAAGGCACCGCCCGATTAAATAAAGAAACTGACGTCTCGCAACCCTTAATCACCAGTAGCTTCATTGTAACAAGAGGGGCGGAAGATAATCTGCCTGCAGAATGTCCTCGGGAGGCTAGCGCGTTGATGAGTCAGATTACAGTAGGAATGTCTGGCTACACTTCACCTGCAGCATTGGGTGCTTTACAGACATCAGACACTCTCTCTCCTGTTGACATAGTAAATGCACTTGTACCTGCGAATCTTTAAATAGGAGGCAGCCTAGAGTGTAATACTACCAACTATAGTATTAACACCAACATTTTGAGCAGCAACACGACTACTGTTAAAGATATTGCAGGCACGGCTAGCCCTCTATCAACATCTCAAGCTGATAACTGTGTGCCGCTAGACTATATACCAAAGACGCCAGATAACCAGGACAAGTTTTATTCACTGACAGATGAATCAGAAATATCGGACATAAGTATTTCCCTGTCAAGTGGGGAGGAAGGCAATAATTGTATAGCAGCCCTAACACGGACACTCAGAAAAGCAAACAGGGTACTAAAAAGCTACTTAAGAAAAAAAATAGAGATCGATTTCAAAAGAACTGTGACATTTCTGATAAAGAGGGTGCAAGAGATCTGAAATGGGACTATAACGACACCCCTCTTACGATATTCTCCAACTCCATTGCAGCTTCTGGGGGCAACCAAACAATCACTGGCAGTGGTAAAGGGGGAGACCATGGAGATTCAAGAGATGAACCTGCCTTGGCAGATATTTTACAATCCATGAAAAGCTTCCAGGAGGAAGTCACGGCACATAGCCGTAGATCCCGTCTGGCTGCCGAAAAATTGCAAGGGGCAGTCAGAAAGGTTGGCAAAACCTGTGCCAAAATTGCAGATCGAATGGCTTCGGTGGAGGGAAGGACTGAACAACTAGAAAAAGACGTCGCCACGCTGAAAACACAGCATGATGAGCATGAGGGGGTGGTTAAAGATCTGATGTGGAAGATGGAGGAGCAGGAAGACCGGCAGAGGCACAACAATCTCCGCTTTCTAGGAATTCTGGAAGGGGTCGAGAAAGATGATCCCAGGAAATTCATGATCACTTTGCTCAAAGGGACTTTTCCAGAGCTGCAATCATGGGATTTGGACAAAGAAATACAGCGAGCCCACCGATTTCCTCTGTTTCCCGGTAAACGCTCCACGGCACCACAGCACCCTTGCGCTATGCTTTTATTTTTTGGCAATTTTCTACTCCGCCAAACTCTTTTCGACTTGGCCAGACCCACAAATAAACGGTCCTTTGACGGGATAACCTTCTTCAACAGACCCGATTTCGCACACGCCACAGTAGAACGCAGGTGGAGACTCCGGCAGCTTTTTGAACCATTTCAGAAACAAGGGGCCGAGGTATACTTACAAAACCCGGCCAGGTTGAAAATTGTATATAAAGGGGCCACATGTAGCTTTGTTTCAGAAATTCAAGCCAAAAAATACCTAGAGGAACTCTCGGAACATAAGTAACGTGTACAATAAGCACAATGTGCATAATCAGGGTAACCCCTTGGCATATGATACTCAGGAAAAGGCAATGTGTGGAGAATAGAGGTTTGTAATAATGTTTAGGAGCTCTTTCATCTGCTGGCTTTTTTCCTGAGGCTCATTATGGTACATTTGTGGGTTTTTTTTGGTGTAAACTTCTACAGAAGGATATATTTCCTGCAGGGGGGAGGCTCAGCGGGCTTGCGGGGCTCTGCACGCCGGATGTCAAACCCCTGGCTTGGCTAGGTAACCTCCAAAGGTGGTGGAGGGTGTGGGGGCGGGAGGGGGGGTCGCGGGTCAGACAGGTTGTTTAAAAATGCAAAAAAACTTAATAGGCAAAACAGGTATGATGGTAATACAAGGACTTGAAATATTCAAAACTTTGGATATATATATGGTGCATACAATGTAATGAGATGGGATTTTTAAGAGTTTTTACAATGAATATTTGTGGCTTAAATGATATTAAAAAAAGGCAAACTAGCAGTAGGGCTACAGGCATGGGGTACAAATATTGTCTGTTTACAAGAAACGCACATAGAGGGTTCACAAACACATATTTTAAAAACATTAGGGTACAGGTTGATTTGTGCCACAACACAAGGAGCTAGGGTGCGGGGGGGGGGGTTGCTATTTTAGCCAGGGGAAGCGGGTATGTTTTTAGTCACTCTAAAGCAGACAAATTTGGTCGCTGGGTAATTACAGAATGCCAGTATGGGAGCAGGCAAAAGATAACACTCTGTGCCATTTATGGAAGTAACAGTGATGATCCGTCGGTTCTCGACGAGATCTCAAACGAACTCACGCATTGGCCATTAACTTTAATGATTTGCGGGGATCTCAACATCAACCTTCCTAATGATTGGTCCATAAAAGATGGTTGGCAATATGTTGGCCGTAAACCTAAAGTATTTAAAGCATTGAGACGGATGTGTTAAATGCATGGGCTAGTGGATGGTTGGCAGTCCTTAAATCCTAATGATCCAGGGTACACATTCTTTTCTAATCCACATCTTACCCATGTAAAATTGGATTATATATTGGTGTCTAACTCGAACAAAACTAAGTGCCAAATCAAGAAACTACCTCAAATCCTATTGGATCATAATCCATTAATCTGTACCGTAGCAATAGATAATGGAAATTAATCACCCAGTTCGTGGACTTTTGAGAATTCCTGCTTTTAGACGATAATTACTGCAGCCATATGAGAGAGTGGATCTCCAATTTTCTGACAGATAATATGGGGAGCACTTCAATTGAAGTTGTATGGGATGCTCTAAAAGCCGGGATTCGAGGAGAGACTTTGCAATACTCCTTAAAGGCTAACAAACGAGCTACGGAAGATAAGTAGGGGCTTCAAGAAAATTTGAGGATGGCCGAGGAAGGTCTAATAAGGGTGACAACCGGAAATAATCCAGTTGGGAAGGAAGAATTAGCGAATATACAGAGCCAAGTGGCAATCGCAAAGGCTCTAATCACAAACGTTTTTACTGACAAAGCGGTTAAAAAAGCACTTTCTCAAAAGGAAATGCTATATGAAGTGAACAAGCAAATCGGACACCAGTTAGCCGTACGTATGAGGCAACAGGCCTCATCAAATTAGAGTTGTGAAATTCATGATCCTCAGGGCGGCCGAATACCTGACCTGGAACTCATAAGAGAAGCCTTCTGGCGGTTTTATTGAGATTTATATATGGAGACAGGGGGATGTGACCAGGCAAATATTGAAGAATACCTAGATAAGTTTGGTAATGAAAAATTTGAGGATGAGGATGCGAGCATAATCAAAGATCTGCCAAAAGGGAAAGCAACTGGGTTGGATTGCTTCCCCTCGGAGCTTTATGTTTCCTTTTTAAATCAAATTAAAAACATCTTGACAGACCTCATTATACATATTTTTAAAGGTGGTCAACCCCCAAAATCTTGGTCCCGGGCAAAGATAGTTATTTTTCCTAAAAAGAATAAACTTCCAGAGCAGTTAGGCTCGTATCGTCCCATTACTCTTATTAATTCGGATTCCAAAATATACTCGAAAGTTTTGGCCAATAGAATTGCTCCCATTATTCATAAAGTGATTGCTAAAAGCCAATATGGCTACATATCAGGTAGATCTACTATTAATCACATCCAGAGAGTGATCACCTTGTTTGATGGCATGGATGTTACAGGAGACCCTATGGCGCTGGTTCTGCTCGATGCAGAGAAAGCCTTTGATAGGGTCTCTTGGCACTTCCTGTGGGCCGCAATGTCCAGAATGGGTATAAAGGAAGGTTATATACAGGCAGTCCAAAAACTGTATGTTAATCCCAGGGCGGTAGTTATGGTAAATGGTAGCTTAACTAAACAACTGATAATATCGCGTGGAACACGGCAGGGTTGCCCTTGCTCGCCGGTGCTCTTCGCAATTTATATAGACCCTTTCATTCACAGATTAGAAAGGAACGGAGAAATTAAACCCCTATTGTCACAGGATTATTCCACCAAAACCTTGGCATACGCGGATGATATCGCGATTGTTACACCTGATCCGATTACGGCCATGATTGCTATTGAAAGTGAGACTAACCAATTCGGATTAGTATCCAGATACGCACTTAACAAAGGAAAAACACAGATTGTATTGAATAACAAAAGCGAAATTATGGATTCCCGAGTAGTGGAAAAAGCTACTTATTTAGGATTCTGCTCTCATCGGATCTCGAAAATCTGGTTAATCTAAATCTCAAACCAATTACAGATTCAATGCAGAAAGACCTCCAACACTTAGACAATTTACATCTCTCTATTATTGGTAGAGTGAATGCGGTTAAAATTGTCTTTTTTCCTAAAATTCTGTATTTGTTCAGAGCGATATGCCTAGAATTTTCATCTTCTTGGTTTAAATCAATAGAACGTATGTTTTCAAGTTTTATCTGGGCAAATTCACAACCTCGGCGGGCCTATATGCTCCTAACTCTTCACAAGGATAGAGGCGGATTAGCTCTCCCAAACTGTGCTATTATATAGTAGAAAGCTATTACAGAACAACGGGTAATTGGAGGAGGGGGGGGGGGCTGTATGCCATCCATATTTCAACTAATTCTAGGCTGTGAGAGTAGAGGCTATCTTTGGCGACATTTGCATGACGGCTATCACAAAAAAGGTTAAATTTAAAACGTTATACAGTGGATTTAAGGTATGGAAATCCGTTAGAAAAATGCTTGGTATAGGGCAACTGTCTTTCTACACCCCCTTAAAGAATAATCCAATTCTCCCGGGAATTTTTAAAGACAGATATATACACAAATGGCATGACGCGGGAATTGTCCAGGTAGGCTGCCTCCTTTCCTCTATAGGGATTCAATCCTTTGAAGAAATTAAAAGAAATTTTGGACTAGACTGGCGGGACTTTTTTAAGTACCTCCAAATTTTTCACAAAAGGTGGGGGGCAGGGTTTTGTTTGAAAAAGTCGATATAGTAGAAACACTAATTCACGTTAAAACAAGCACTGGCATAGCCAATAGGTCTTGCCTTTGGGACCTTATAAGTGCTTAGCCAAGCAACAGTTGAAGTTGTTGCACCAAGGATATTGTGCTGCATAACTAAACACTTATAAGGTCCCAAAGGCGAGACCTATTGGCTAAGCCAATGCTTGTATTTTATAGCTAGTGCACGTGAAAGAACAACATGGCAGAAAAAATGCCCCCGTGCAGAGATAAATTAGCTCTTTAGAACCACTGGTGTGAGAGAGAGCAGAAGGGCGACATGCCCCACTCGAGGATTTGCCCCCTCCCATGCACAACAGTGGTCACAGTCGAGGGTGTAGTTTTAGTGCTGTGTTTTCGAATTCAAACATCCAGGGGCCATTTCCTTTCTTGCAATATAGGACCCACGACACAGTAGCTACTCTGCTAGTAATGGCATATTACACTCTGTGCATCTGCATATATTCTGTATGCTGGAAATAATGTAATTGTATCCGCTACTTGTGGGATGGTGGTTTCTGTGATATTCCATCAGGTGAAGTTACATCCAGGAGGGTATTCTACAGGTTCTTTTGTCAATAGAATATGATTTACAATGTATGATCTGAGTTGTTCTGCTATTAGAAATGTCCTTTGACCATGTATTTTCCGAGGTGTTTAGCCGGTCGGGCCTGATTTGAAAGGAGGACGACAACATTTATGGGCAGGAGGGTTTAAGCGTGTGTTTGCTGTGCCCCCCACGTCTGTCTCTTCCAAGAGCGCGCATGCGCAGCCTTCTCTCCGCGTTGTGCTTCTTGGCTCCATGGCATAGTCACTAATAAGGAAACGCAGGGATTAAATGGCTAGTTAAAAAGAAATGCCATAAAGAACGCAAATGGATCAAGAGATGACATGTTGCCTATTGTAAACAGCCATAGGATCAAAACAACAATTACGAATGCCAAATAAATTCTAAACCTATAAGGTAGCAAAACAAAAGAAGGGGGCTGGTGCTGGCGCAGGTGCCAGAAGCATTAAATAACCCCGCCAGACAAGGTGCACCTCTCTCTTGAATTCCTGCAGGTCTCCCAGTCTGGCATTCTTCCCCCTGCACAAGACAATGTGCATTGACGGTAGGAGACGAGGTTAAGCCTGCGTCTCCCAGACCTGCTAGCTCCTCGCGTCCAGCCCAGCACAGAGGTGCCTTTGTGAGTGTAATTACACTCCCCTTGTCATAGAAATAGTTTGTTTTGAGCTGTATGTGATGGCTGGGCTGGAAGAAACAGGCATTAGCATGCTAAAGCACCTGCTGCTTCACTGGCTGCAGCTCGCTTTGAGCAGGCATCCTTTCCTGCTGATGCGCCCAGCTCTAAACTAATGCATAGTTAAAGGGGGCATTCTGTGAAGGATGTCCCAGCAGAAGACGTGATGAGTTCTTTATCGCTCTGCTCCAGGGTAAGGAAGGAGGCGTGACGCGGCCACTTTGATCTCACGGTTCCAAGGGGACGGGGCTGCCGGACCAATAACCCGTGAAAGACTGCTGGCGGCCGGGTGCGCGCGTGCACGCTCGTGTGTACGCAAGCGCTAGGCCAGCCAGCAGCACTTTGAAAACTCATGTACAAAATGTCTCTCCGAGCAGCGCATGCACGCTGACTCAGCGAGACCTAAAAAGCACTATTGGGGGGGATTTATTCTCTTATTAATGCACTGTTTCCGGACGATATGGAGAAACCCTCACAGAAATGGAAGGAAAAAGTTGGAATGTCGAATGACGAGTTTAACTATGCTTATTTAATGTCACAAACAATCCTCATGTCAACAAAACTGCAAGCACAATTTTTTAAAACCTGTTTTTTTTATTTTATACGACTGATAAAATAATAAAATAGCTAAATGGGGAAGCGGCAAGAGTACGTGCTGTCCTAGATGTATGCTTTATAATGCTGATTGTGTACACATCTTCTCTACATGCGAAGGATTAACATCTATAAAACAAGAGATAGGGAAATTTTTAACTATAGTGCTCCAAAGCACAACAGTATTATCCAGTGATGTCATTTTATTAGGAGCAGCGGCGCCATGAACTTATCTTTATTGCTATGGCTGTTTTCAGGCTGTGTATAGGCTCAGCATGGCTGGACTCTACCGCTCCATCATTCCAACAAAGGTTAGCCAGGCTACTCGCCATTTCTAATATAGAAATTGCCATTTATAAATGGAAGGGCAGGAAGTGACGTAAAAGAGGGTTAAAAATTTGGACCCCTCTAATAGAATGGTGTCAATCTCAAGGCAGTACTTAGCTGAATACTAATGATTAATTTGGATCCAGTCGTGGGTGCTTTTCGCTCTTTTGAAATTAATGTATTCTGGAACCATTGTTTCCTAAAGTTTTGATTTAGTGTGAATAATGAAACTGTATGTATACTTGTCTGACCGGGAGGGGTGGGGATGGGGCGGGAGCGGGGGAGGGTGAAAATTGTTGTTATAAACTGAATAAAGGTATTTAAACAAAAAAAAGGGAATGGTTTGCAGCCAAGCTGTATATGAAAGGTGTATTATACTCAGCTTCCAAGCCTACTTAAAGGGACAATGGGCACACGTGTATGTAGCAGACACAGGGCATGGTTCAGAATATGTGGGTATGCCCTTTGTCAAATCCCCAGCCTACAGCACCCACTGCCCATTGTCTTTTGAGATCATAGGATAGAGAATTGGGTGCAGTGCCTTTCCAGAGTACATTCTGGGCAGAAGCCAAAACATTGTAAAGTGGCCACTGGACAATGTCCAGTGTTTATGTCTGCTGAGGGCAGGAAAAGTAATTTTTGTCTGCAGTTTTACTTTGCATTTCCCAAATAAACTCTATTTAAAATGGAAAAATTATATCTGCATCTTTGCCTCTTCTATTATCTCTCATGTCAAATCTGACCAGAAAAGTCCCAGATCAAATTTATAAAGTTTTGCTTTGCAATATTTCATGCAGATTCATCATAAGTAGCTAAACTCATAAGCAATCAAAATATAATTTAAATGGACTGCAGGCAGTATAAGTGTGTACATTTGCACTCCAATTGCATGGCACACTGGTAATGGAGGGAAAGGCATAGTCCAGCCATGCCTAGTAACATGAACATATCGGTACTGCATAAGGGTAATGCCATCTCATTCACCCAGGTGGAGGTGCAGCTGAACTCTGACAAATAAATCCAGAAACCCTACATCACAAAAGTGAAGTAGGGCTCTATGCAATATGTTCTCAACAATTATTTTACATCCTTCGATGAATAGGATTTGATTTTACCGAAATGGTAGATATCTTAATGGCAGTATGCTTCAATAAGTCTAAATTGTTAGTGGACCCAGCAAAAAGGCAAAGGCAGAGGTTCCAAGTTGTGAATGATCAAATGAAGAAATGAGTAGCAATGAAACAAGAGCATTTGCAGGGATTATGTTCAGGATTTAATAAGAACTGAAAGCTGAAGCCTCCAGGTTTCAAATGAGAAAGGATACTATTGTCATGGAAACTCACATTCCCAAGCAAAAAACATGAAAATAAATATTAAAAACAGTCATTAAAATGTCATAAAGACCATTTACTCAGTGTTAGAGGGAAATCTCAACCAGCCAAATTACAGCCATGAGAAAAGCCCTAAGCTTACTGGGCACAGGGGTCGAAACATGTATGGGCTGCCATTTACATATATCTGCAGGAATACAGCAAGCATAATCTAAATAGTAAACAAACAATTTAAAGATCAAACAATTTTAATTTTTCTTTAATAACATCGGATGACCTATCATTTGGATACAAAAGGATCTTTTAGAGTACCTTGGTGACAATTTCCTTATGAATTAAATTATGAAATGCACTGCTTTCTGATACCTTAAATAGCTAACCTAATGACGATTGTGCTCATTACTTGTTTATTTGTGTCAGCTTATCTCTTGATCTAATTGAAATACTTATATCAAAACAAGGAAAGGGGACTGGGCGCTTATAGGTCCAGCATACAAGCCCATAGAACATATCTATTAAAAAAAGTATGCAGTTCCTTGAAGATACAGGGGAGAAGTAGAAGTAGAGGATTAGGTGGTAAAACGAAATGTCCGAAGGTAGGAGTGGGAGTCTCCCACTTTTGGAACTAGGGCCCTCTCACAGCCGGTAGGGTGTCATGCTTCATCATAGGGCTTTCTCCTCGTCAGGCCGGCACTGCAATGCCTGACGGGCATCCATTGAGGGGCTCTTTCTCGGAGATCTTTTGTTCCCAAGCCGCAAGGTGAGGTGCTAGTGTAGGGCCGTGGAGTGTAGATGAGTGTAAAGGACTTGTGGGTAGTGTAGGAAAAATTAAAAGAAGACTAAGTAGTACTCAAAATTAGTTTTATTCAGTGAGTCTTCTTGTCCTGGCTAAAAACTGAGTTAGCACACCACCGATATAATGTTCAGTGGTTGTTAGACAGCAAGGGTCAACATGTTTCTTGCTTAGTTTGTCACACCAGTGACCAATTAGCAATTCATCAGGACCATAAATGAAGTGACTAGCTACACAGTGGTTGGCGTCCTAATTTGTTTAAGGGTTTAACCGTGGCTCGGTGGCAGTGCTGGTAGAGTGAGGGTAGGTCATCCTATACACTCATCTACACTCCACAGCCCTACACTTGCGCCTCATCTTACAACTTGGGAACTAAAGATCTCTGACAAAGAGCCCCTCAGAGAGTGCTCGTCAGGCATTCCAGTGCCAGCCTGATGAGGAGCAAGCCCTATGATGAAGCATGACAACCCGCGGGGTGTGTGCGGGCCATAGTTCTAAAAGTACTGACTATTCCTCTACTTCTTCTTCCCTCCCTGTATCTTTAAGGAACTGCATAATTTTTTGAATTGACTAATTGAAATACATGCCACAAGATCTGCTGAACTAAAAATGGGTATCCTTTATTAAACTGCCAAACTGATTCACTCTTTTAAACAATGTGTCTGAAATATAAATGAATTAATAATAAATGCACATTTGAAAATGAGAATTCAATGAATGAATGGGACCTATGCCCCTCTGTAACATGCAATGGGTCAACTTTTTGCACCAAAGGTGAGGAGACGGAAAAGTCCGCTGTGTGGTAATCGGCGTGCACCCCTTCCCTGAGTTACCCAGCTGCATGGATATCTGGGCTGATTTTTGGTCTTGGGCAAACACGGATCATGAGTGTGCTCTATGATCTAGGCCTATCACATTGTGATGGCTATTTGACTGGGAGGGGTGCTCAGAGTGGTAGAGGGCTACTGCTCCTTCTTGGATTTAAGTGACACTAGCACAGTGTAGCAGCATCACTGTTTTGTGTTCCTGGTAGTGTGAACAGGCCATTTTTACCTGTGTCACTGGAGCGGTGCCGGCACACTTATGTAAAGATCCCTTGCTGTGTAGTTACCTCATCTTTGGCCGGCATGAATTGTGCAGCGCTGGACAGTGTTTAATGCTTGAGTGTGCGTACTGGGATATTTGTATGTCTTCGAATGGTACATAACATGGAGGCCTGTGGGTTCCATTTTGGAAGCTCAAGACCTGGAGAGGCTAGTGGAAGTAAGGACTGCAATCCCCAGGCAGGAGATGGGGTATGCTGGCATTCCTGAGCACTGGAATGGGAACACATACACTCTAGGATTGGGTGCAGAGCACCTTCTGTGCATATCAAAGGTCTATTTGATTACTGGAAGAGTTATCGGTCAGTGGGATCTATACTCACTGACAGGGAGACGGAGGGACTGATATGGGTGGTAGTGCAATACCAGAAAATATTGATAGAGAGGAGGGCTTAGGCCTTTGAACCTTTCTGAGACATATTTCAATGGTGATGACAGCCAGGTGTGATCCCCTGTTACTCCCTTGGTCTGTGTAGTGGGTCAATCAGATTGGAGCCACTACTGCAGCGGCAGATTGTCCCATTGACAAAGGCAGGGCAGAGGAGAAAGCATGTCAAAGAAGCTGAAGAGCACAGCCCAAATTTCAAAGGCTCAGGCATTAAATTTATTTGTGTCTGGATGTGGAAATTTAAAGGTGGGTGTCCCATGCTTTGTTCTATAGCCCTTTTCAGCAGAAAAAGAAAATATCCAAGAATTTGAGCCGCTGCAACCAGGACTGGAGACCAAGGTCCGCCAGTCTCTCACCTGGGTGAGGGGCCATCATCCAGGAAGGCAAGAAGCATGCCTGGAGAACCAGCCTTCTGCCTGCCTGCCAAGACCAGTGTCCCCTTTAAGGAGGAGCAGATAGTTTGGAGGGAGAGAGGTCTAGTGGAGATCCTGGTGAGCAGATTGTGAGGCAATCAGTCCAGACAGGACCAGTCTACTCTCTGGCGCAATTTGATATCCCTCGTCTGGGCTATTTTGAAGTTGCGAGCCGCATCCTTATGCACCAGACAGCGTTGGAGCCCCATATCCAAGACCCACATATACCAGAGCTGGGACAGCCACTGGACTTCTGGGGCAGTCCCCTGTTGCCCTAAACCTTCTGGAGGCACTGCCCAGTGTAACTGAGAGTGCTGGGCCATCGCCTGTGTCTGTGACCACTGTATGCCATATGGGTCCACTGTGACTGTTTGGGTCATAGCCCATGTCTGAGTAGTCCCTGTAACTAGAGGAGGGACTCGGAAGCAAGGTCAGAAGCTGTCCTGATGCACTGCCTATGTTCCACCAACTCGCCAGCAGGAATCACAAAGAAGAAGTTGCTGCTGGACCCAGAAGCCCACTGCCGTCAACCATCTCAGCACTCCTTTGAGAGCTGATCGTTAATGGAGATGAGGAAGAAGCACCCTGGCTCTCAAACTCTGCTGAAACTGTGGTTGAGTCAGACAACAGCAAGCCCTTTGGGAGACTTGCATAAGCTCGACAGATTAGCAACCGAAGGGCTGAAAATTTTAAGGGGATAGCTGGACTTAGATTAGTATCAGTAATGAGAGCAGCATCTGTGGGGTGACCTCCAAAGTTTTGCCAGAGACACATTTGTTAGTATTGAGGAGGGAGCAAGATGACACACAGGGGGAACATGGCCCAGATCAGCACTAGGGTGCAAGCCTTGACAGGCATTCTGTGTTACTTATTTAGTGAGCTGTGTTTGAGTGCAGACCACATACTGCTTTTCTTACTACAAGAAAGTATTGAACTGGAGACTGATATTATTGAGGTAAATGTGAGCATTTTGAGTTACGAGCATACTCATACTTCCCTCTGAAAAGCCTTAGGCTGCTCGACCTCTGAGAGCCAAGTGCCGAAGAAGTAGTACTGGGCCCTGGGACATTAAGAGTAAAATACCATGACACCTACACCTGTGGCAAGTAACACCCGCTTTATCCATGGCCCTATAAAAGGGGTTCTGACAAATGGTAAGGTATATTTCATGGAGAACTGGTATGGAGGGAACCCATGAAAATAAGGAGGCTGTTGTCAATTTGAATAACAATAAATAAAATAAACATAAGAAGGAATATTCTTTTTTTAAATTTTTTTTTTAAAACACTTTTTATTGATAACCAAGACAGCGAAAATAACCATGACAATGACAGTGCAGAAATGTTTACATTAGCCGTTACCACCAGTCTACAACCCCCTACACTCAGCAGCCAAGCTATTCTTTGCAGTTCCCTGTCCAGAGATCGTTCCCCCCGACCAGTCGCCACCATACCATCCCCCATCCAGGGGTCCCCCATTCTAGTTTCCCCTCGGGACATTCTAGTCAGTTTTCTGCTGATCCGGTGTAGCCCCTCCCTGTATCCGTTTTTGCTCATTCCTAAGTTCAATTGTCGGGGAGACGCAGATATTACCCCTATATCTGTTCCACTTGCCCCATTTGTTATCCCATTTTCGCGGGCACCCCCTCCCTTTGAACACCGTTTTCTCTTCTAGCATGGCATAGTCCATGTCTTTAGCCCAGTCCACTAATTTTGGGGCGGTACCAACTCCCCAACGCTGCGCGATGTTCCTTTTGGCTACCCCCCATCCCCCTGAGGCCCATTCTTGCTCGACTGGTGTGAGGTCCGTCGCCACCCAGATGTTTAGCAGGCATAACCGGGGTGACGGGTGTATGGTTTTGTCGCAAGCTCTAGCCATTTGCCTAGCGACGCCGGCCCAGTATTCCCGTATGCGGGGCCATTCCCATATGATGTGGAAAAATGTGCCAGTAAGTGCACACTGCCGGAGGCATTGCGGCTCCGGCCGCCTCCCGAGTCTGTGTAACAATATGGCGTCAAAATATACCCTATGGAGGACTTTAAGTTGCACCAGCCGAAGACGCAAAGGGATAGCCACTTCTCTAGGTGAGGACAATGCCTCCCTCCAGTCCTCGTCCGGTAATGCCCCGACGTCGGCCTCCCAGGTCGCTCTAAGCTTGGTCATCGGGTCGCCCCTATTATTGATCAGTTTCTTGTACGTGAGCGATATGGCCTTTCGGGTCATAGGGTCCAACAGGAGCCTATCCTCCAGGGGAGAGGAGGCCGGGAGGGGGGCGTCTTTGGGCCGAGCCGAGTCTATAGCATGGCTAATCTGTAGGTAGCTAAATCCCTCTGTGGGAGCTAACTGGTATTTGTCCTGAAGCTCCGGGAACGATGCCGTTCTCCCCTTGACTCACAAGTCGCCCACCCTGGAGATTCCGATCAAGTCACACTTATCGAAACCTACGTATGAACTAAGTCTCCCCAGAATGTCCGACTCCCATAATGGGGTTGCCTTCGTCAGGCGCCCCTTCCATCTCATCTGATTCTGAACCCTATGCCATACCTCCACCGTGCGCGCCATCGGGCCTGTCAGCCCCAACCTCCTGTGGTTGGTGTATAGGGCTCTGATGTAATCCCCTTTACCTAGCAGCCAGTGGTCCGTGCGGAAGCTCGGATTGTCATGTCTCCCATACACCCAGCTGTTGATAGCCGTCAGCTGCGCGGCTTGATAATATCGGCGCAAATCCGGCAGACCTATTCCCCCATCGTACCATCCCATAGTTAGCTTGGCCATTGCAATCTGTGGCGGATTATTGTACCATAGCAGTTCATGCACCGCGGCATCGATATGTGAGAAGTAGGAGTTGGGAACCGGAAAGGGCGCGTTCTGCAACGCATACAAAAAGCGGGGTAGTGCGAGCATCTTAAATAGGGACGCCCTCCCCAACACTGTGAGAGGAAGGGTTTTCCAATGTGTCACGTCCGCGCGAAATCGCAGCAATACCCCCAGAAGATTCCTCTCCAAGAACACCTGATTGTCTGTGGTGATAAATATCCCAAGGTATAGGAACCCCTGACGGGCCATCGGGATAGAGTAGCCTCTGGGACTCAGGGGATCTGGGATTTAGACCAGTTTATTTGGTATCCTGAATGCGCCCCAAAGATGTGGAAGATGTGGAGTACCCGACGAAGTGACCGAGCGGGGGAAGCTAGGTATAACAAGATATCGTCGGCATATAACGATATGCGGTCCTCGTGTCCATCTGTCCACCTCAGGCCTCTGATCTCGGGGTCCCCCCTTATCCACACCGCCAATGGCTCGAGAACCAATGCAAAGAGTAGGGGCGATAATGGGCAGCCCTGCCTGGTGCCGTGCCCGAGGGGGGAAGGAGGAGGATCGATAGTTGTTCCCCACAACGTGTGCCCTAGGTTGCGCATATAACAACCAAATCCATCCCTTAAACTTTGGTCCGAATCCCATCCGATCTAGAACTGCAAATAGGTATTCCCATGCCACGGTGTCAAATGCCATACTTGCGTCAAGTACCAACAGTATGGCCTCTTCTTCATGGGTATGTACCCGTCCAATAGCCCCATTCACCCGACGCAGATTACGGGCAGTGTTCCACCCAGGCATAAACCCTGACTGGTCGGGGTGGACCAAGTCCGGCAGAAAGGGGAGCAGTCGGTTCGCCGAAACCTTGGCCAAGATCTTTGCCTCAATGGCGATCAGAGGGATAGGCCTGTATGACTGACATTCATCCACAGGCTTCCCGGGCTTGTGGACAACCACGATGGCGGCTTCCCGAATATCCTCCGGCAACAGGGCCAGCTTGCGGCTTTGGTTGTAAAGGCCGAGCAGGTGGGGCGACAGAATCGAGGCCATCGACTTAAGTAGTTCCACCGGGATGCCGCTGGGGCCAGCGGCTTTCCCGGACCGGACCTCCAGTATGGCCTTATGGACCTCCTCCGTGGACAACACAGCCTCCAGTGCACCACTGTCCTGTTCGGACAGACCCTCAACCTCGATGGTCGCCAAAAGGTCAGCCGCCCAGGTCGCCTGGGAGGCCTCCGGCGCTTCATATACTGTTGTATAGTGGCGAGCGAACGTTTCCGCGATCTCTCGCGGGTCTGTGACCTGGGTACTACCGACCCCCCGGAGCGCACGCACCCAGCGCGAAGCCTGTTCCTTCCGCTCCAACCAGGCCAAGAGCTTCCCAGTACGCTCCCACTGCTCATAAATTCTGTGTCTGCTGGCCAACAGCCTTCTACTGGCTTCCTCAACTAACAGCTGTTTGTATTCCTGCGGTTTTATATTCAGTAGGTGTTGTATGTCCACACCCGGCTCCACGGAGTTCCCTCCCTCGAGCTGTTGGACTTCCGCCTCCAACTCCTGCGCCCTCCTACGGCGTTCCTCCCGGAGGCCAGCCATTACCGACAGCGCCCTTCCCTTGATTACCGCTCCATACGCTCCCCACAGAGTAACTGCCGAAGTTGCCGAGCCGGTATTCTCAGCGAAATAATATTCCGTATCTGCTCGCAGAGCGACCCTGATCTCCGGGACCTTAAATGCCCATGACGGTATCCGAATGGGATCCGGCTGCGCCGGGCGTCGCAACCCCAGGACCGCCCCCAACGGGGAGTGATCCAAAATACCACGCGCCGTACACCTCACGTCCAAAAAGTCCGGGGCATGTTGCGCCTGTGTAAGTAGGTAGTCCAGTCTTGATTGACTCCCGTGGACCTGTGGTAAATAATTTAATTACCGGGACTTAATTTGATACAGAAACATAATAAAAATAGCTTAGTAAATAAGAGGCAGAATCCGTGGTATTAGAGGTTCGGAATGGGCTTTATTCCAATGGACGATTCGAATCGGTTGCTCCAAGTTCCATCACCATGAAGGTTCAGGAAGTGAAGTACATACATTATTGATAATTAATCACTTTTATACAATAGGCATTACAGTGAAGCAAATGCAAGAGGCGTAACAATTGATAGCAAAGATAACATTTCACATGCGTAGCTAAAGGAGGCGTAATTGGGAGTAACAAGGAAACGTCATTGGTTGTGATGTCACATATGGGTGGACCTATGAAATAATTTCGCAATGTCAGCAGAAATACTTAGCAGAGATGCGCGCACAGCAGCATGACGTATGATTGACGTGCAACTAGGGGGTGAAGGGGACTTGACATTTAGCTCTACATGTGGCGACAGAAGTCTGGAGGGTCAAGTCAACCTAATCCCAAATCATATCTAACATCCTATGTTTAAAGAACTAAGTTATCCAAAAGAGAGGTCTCTTAGAGTAGAATCTTATTCTATACTGACTATACTGACTGTTCGTGCGTGTACAAGCGTCTAAGTGTCTACACTAGATGCGAGGGCAGAAGTCTTCCATAATAATAAGGCTATGAATTACTTGCATAAAGACGGAGAAGCCGGGCCTTTGCTCGGTAGCTGGAAGAATGTTTACTTAAACTACTAGACAGGAATGCATTGGGCAGGGAGCGGAGCAGATAATTTCGAAGGTGAAATACAGTTTCTTGGCAGGCAACAGGCTGATGTCAGACTTCGTGAGCCGCGCAGGGAATGAGACAAAGTTCATGGTCACAGATGCAGGCTCAGACTGGAGCTTCAGAGGCAGAAAGAAAGAAAAGCTTGATGACAGAATCAGGGCCTACTTGCCTGGACTGTAAAATGGCATAAGTGAACCATATAAAGCCGGTGGCCTTTCATACTTAGGAATGGAATATCCGGCCTATTCATGGCGGATCTGAAAGAGGACATGTTGACGGTGGACGCACATGTGTTTGCGTCTTCATAACTGGAACTGGAGGAAACATACATGTACTGGTGATTCATACATGAAACCGTTGGGGTCCAAGATAGGGGACATAACTGATCAGAAAAATCCATATTTCCACATTCCCTCCTTGTCCCCTACTTGCCCGTCAAGAGATATCAATCTTCATCAATCCATTGATCTGTTCATATAGCATCATTTGTTCTTCTTTTTTCTTCTGGGACGAACGAGATCTTGGTGGTGGAATACACGATGTGGCACACAGACCACAGATCGCTGGTCCACATTGTAGGCATAGACAGCAACTGAATAGTATGAGAAAGCCAATACCTAGGAAGGATAGGACCTTCCATCCAAAGGTAGATAATACACTCCAAAACCAACCGGACCAAGTCCAGGTGCCTGGATTCTGGTGTATCTGGCTTACAATCTTATGAAGGCGGGTTATGGCTTTATATACAGATGGCGAATTTTCTGGTATGAAAATGCAACAACTTGATCCGATGACCCTACAAGCTCCGCCCCTATCGGCCAGGATGACGTCAAGGACAAGACGATTCTGAAGCACAACAATCCGCATAGCAGACTGTTCTTCTGTTAAATTGCCTAAGGCGGAAATAGTTTCATTCACTACTGCTTCAAGGGTTCCAGTTAATCTATGTATCAGCTTACTATTAGTAACGGTACCTATATAGGGAAAGAGACCTTTATTGAAATCTGTGTATTTTTCCCATGCTGTTTCAGTGTAATCGACAATTGGTAGATCTCTCCTTTCTCTATTGTGTACTAAATGAGTATTTCTGTGATAATCAGGAGGAGCTAGGAAAACAGGTGGCAAAAGAAATCCAATGTAACAGGTACCATCCCAATCTAGAGGTAGGCGTACATATGCCGTCTGACCACATATGAAATAGGAATGGCGGGAAGCTCTAAATATCGACTTGCCTTGATCACTGAATTCTATTACAGTGGTGCATTTACTATGGCCCATATGTATGGAACCATTCTTTCTTACACATAATTCACCTTTTACTGGAAATATTGACATGGCGGGCAAAATTGGAGTAGCTTCGGATTCGACATTTAGGATCATAAGATTAAGCGTAAAATTACCTAATCCATATACTTCATTTTCTAGATCAGTTCCTGTTCTCTTGGGAAGTCCCTCCTTGTTAGGGTAGCAGACTTTAAGTAAAACTAAGTTCAAATTTCCCCATACCCAGTTGTCTTGATAAACTGCAGAATTTGAATCTAGGGGATTAATTAAACTAAACCATGCTCCACAGGAGCCGTTGTGTGTGAACGGGTATGGAAAGAGAGGTAGAATTCCTTTATAATTCTGATAGGGAGGGAGTCGGCCACATATCCAACAATTTGTAGCATTGCTAACCTGATGGGAATGATGTAACATACTAATAAACGTATTATTGCGCAGCGCAAATCTATAAGACAACTCATGCGGAGGTAATTCACTAAAAGAATGTTCAGCAGTAACATTATAAACATGTCTAGAAATAGGATAATATATGTGCAACAATATACTTGCAGTGATTATTAAAAGACTTAAGAAAAACAAAATTAATAACGTCACTGTGCAATGACTACGCAGTGATTTACAGTATGCATGTCGTTTCAACATTTTTCGGGTGTTTTCTCTATTCAGATCTAAGGGATACATGTCAGGGACAAATTCAACCGCTTCACCTTGGAGAGGACTTAAACAATCAAATTTCCCGACTGGTTAGATCTGAGTTTTAGTTTATATTGTTCGTGACTACTTGATTCAACAAAAGGAAGTTTTGAGTCAATGGGTGAAGACACACTAGGTGTGGTGTTCACATCCGATGGTAGTCCATGAAATTTCTTGATATGACTTGAATGAACCCAGCCTTTTCTGCCTTCGATTTTCACGGCTGTCCTTGTGGTGAGCAAGACCAGTTGCGGCGACTTCCACCTAGGATCCAGCTGAGTCTTTCGATC
The DNA here is from genome assembly GCF_964204655.1 of Triturus cristatus. NCBI lineage: Eukaryota > Metazoa > Chordata > Amphibia > Caudata > Salamandridae > Triturus > Triturus cristatus. Next base: position 393,816,350 of record NC_140583.1, on the reverse strand, counting down.
AAAGTTCCTCACGAGGACCAGATCCCCCGGAACTATGTCATGGGGTTTCACCTCAGTGTTGTCAGGAAAAGCTGCAGCTACCTGTGAACGACAAGATTGTAGTGCAGACATCAAGGAAGCCAAATAATCTGTCAGCATATTACAGTCAATATCAGTTATTTTACGTGGTATAGGCGTCCCCCACATATTTGGTGGTCTGCCAAAGATCACCTCATACGGGGATAGCCCTGTTCGAGAGTGTGCTACCATTCTCATGTAAAAGAGTGCAACTGGTAAGTCTACTACCCAGTCGACACCTTTCTCTCTGCATATTTTGGACAATCTGATTTTCAGGATCTGATTATGTCTTTCTACGAGACCTGCTGCCTCGGGGTGTCGGACACAGTGGAATTTCCACTGATAGCCTAACAAAAGTGAAACGTGTTTCATTAGTTCGGATGAGAACGGCTGGCCGTTATCTGAGTAGACAGCACGTGGTAAACCGTATCGTGGGAAGAATTCTCGAACTAACTGTTTGGCAGTAGTCGGGGCAGTGTAATCTGAAACCGGGTATGCCTCTGTCCAACGGGAAAGAGCACAGACAACTACGAGAACATATTTGAATCCTCGACATCGTTCCATCTGGATATAATCCATCTGGAGCACTTCAAAAGGGTGATCAGGAGGCTGAAATCCACCCTGTTCTACGGGAACGCTTTTTCCTGGGTTAAACTGACAACAGATCATACAGGTACGGACTTTTTGTTTAGCTGCTGCTCGTAAATGTTTGTTGACCCAAATGTGTTGAATGCTGTCTAGCATAGCTTTTTCTCCTAGATGTGCTGGACTATGGACAGTGTTAATAATGACTTGAACCATTGAATCAGGAAGGAACCACACAGATTTTTCCTTCGTCATCCATCCTTGATCCGTTTGGATCCCTCCTAATTCAGTCCATTTCTTTATTTCGTCTGGAGTAGCATGTGTCTGTATGTCAATTACGTCAAGAGCGGGATCCTTAACCATCATGCAGTGTGTTGGCGTCGGGACTATTGTCTTTGTCATGTCGGATGTTTGAGTTTGAGCAGTCTGTTTAGCTGTTCTGTCAGCTAGATCATTGCCTTGAGAAATGATATCAGTAACTTTCGTATGAGCTTTACATTTCATAATTGATATTGCAGTGGGTAGATGTATTGCATCCAATAAGGCATGAATGAGGGGTCCGTGCTGAATGTGGGCACCGTGAGAAGTTAAATAACCTCTCTCTCGCCACAGCACGCCGAAGTCATGTACAACTCCGAATGCATAACGTGAATCAGTGTATATGTTGACTCTTTTATTTGTGGCTTGAATACAGGCTTGTGTCAGAGCGACGAGCTCTGCGGCTTGAGCTGACAAGGTATTTATGCAATTTGTTTCAATGATTTCAGTGTCTGTTGTGACTGCGTAAGCGGCCACTAACTCTCCTGTACTTGTTCTCATACATGAACCATCTACATACAACGTCAGGTCTGGGTCTGACAATGGGACATCTGTCAAGTCTTGTCTGGGTTTCGTCGTGATTGTAATAACGTCAATACAGTTATGAGCTAGTGGGTCTGTTCCAATTACGGGTAAAAGTGTGGCAGGATTCAATGTGTTACAACGTCTGATTTCTATATGTGGCTGGAACAATGTTAATTCATACCCTGTAAGTCGCGCTATAGTTAAGTGTTGTGTTTGCGTTCGATTCACGAGAACCTCTACTGCATGTGGTACTTGTACTGTCAATGGATGTCCTAACACTATGGCATCGCTTTGTCTGATTGCTAAAGCTGTCGCTGCCACTGATTTCAGGCACGCAGGCAGAGCCTGAGCTACGGGATCTAATGTACTAGAAAAATAAGCACATGGTTTGTGGGATCCTGCCTGTTCCTGTGTGAGTACTGACAAGGCAGTACCTTCGCGTTCTGTAACAAAGAGTGTAAAATGTTTGCTGTAACATGGTGTTGCTAGGACAGCTGCTTGACATAAAGCTTTCTTTAAACTTTCAAAAGCTTGTGTATGTTCCTGAGTCCAAGGGAGAACAGTCGATGTGGCTGCCTCCTGTGTTGTCAATTGAATGAGTGGTTTTGCTAGAAATGCATACTGAGGGATCCACTGCCTACAATATGAAGTGAGGCCTATGAAAGCCCGCACCTCCTTTTGTGTCTTGGGTATTGGCATGTTAGCTATTAACTGAATGCGGTCGGGTGTAAGCTGCCTTCCCTCCTTGGACAGCGAGTGACCAAGGTAAACAACTCGCTGGACACAGAATTGCAGCTTAGAAGGGGACACCTTGTGCCCCTTTTCGGCTAGAAATTGTAAAACTGTCAGTGATGCTTTCTCACATTCAGGTTCGCTTCTAGCGGTGATCAGCAGATCATCAACATATTGAAGCAGGGCAGTGTTCACTGGCATGTGGATACTGTCGAGTTCTCGTTTCAGTGCTTGGCTATAGATGCTGGGGCTTTCTGTAAATCCTTGAGGTGCGCGTGAGAATTTAAAGCTACGTCCATTTAAACTAAATCCGAACAAGTATTGGCTTTCCGGATCTATAGGGACGCTGAAAAAGGCATTCTTGAGATCAATTACAGTAAAGAATGTTGCTTCGGAATCAATAGCTGTCAGTAATGACGAGATATCTGGGACCACAGGGAATTGTGGCACAATGCATTTGTTCAATTCGCGCAGATCAATAACCAATCGATATACTGGCGGGGCCTTTGGATCTGTTCGTTTAAGAATCGGAATTATCGGGGAATTACATACATTGGAGTCTGTTTCCACAACCACTCCTTGGGCAATGAGCTCGTCAATGATTTGTAGTAAAACCACTACAGCATCTGGTGGTAACTTGTATTGTCGCATTCGTGGTAGTACCACTCCTGCCTTTAGTGTAACTCGATATGGTGTAATATTCATGCAACCAACATCAGTAGGGCCTTGTGCCCATAGATGTGTAGGTAAAGTCTGCAGTCGGGGATCCATGTCTCTAGACACATAGTGACCTTTGAAATCACGTAAAAACAATCTTACTCCTTCCGGAGAACAACATATTATAGCTCCTAGAGCTTTCAGTGTTTTTATACCTAACAAGTTTTCTGGACATGATTTAGTAAGCAATAAATCTGTAGTTCTGGTCAAGGGTCCTATCGTAAGTGGAAGAGGCTGTGATACTTCATTAACAATAGGTTTTCCTGAAAAACCAAGGGAAATATTCTGTGAGCCTGAGAGGGGTGCCCCTGGAACTTCACTACGTTTTATGGTTGTTCGACTTGCCCCTGTATCGAGTAAAAATTTTCTGTCTTGGCCTAATAATTCACTATGTACATAAGGTCCTTCTTGGTCTACCGGGACCTCGATAAGGGGTAAGTCAACTTCCCTCTCTAGGCTTGTTCATGCGTATCGTTGATAATCAGGATAGTCGTACTGTGCGGTCTGGTACAGCTGTCGTGTCGTGGTTTGTGTGGCAGCAACCGGCAGCGCTGGTGCAGCTGGCACAAACTGTATAGACTGTTGTGGAGCTTGCATGGACTGTGCATGCTGCGGGGCTCCTTGTTCATTCTGATCCTGTCTAAGTGGCCGTGGTCTTTCTTTTGTAATACCTGTGGCGATATTACGCTTCAGGACTGGGCAATCGTGTATATAATGACCTGGTTGTTTACAATAGTTGCATGTCCCTTTTACAGGTCCTGCTGAATCACCGGAATGTGTCGTACCCTTTTTATGTCCTTCAGCTGGAACTGTCTGGGAGACTAGCATTTTCATTTTCGTGTCTTTCATGCGTCTTTGTTCATGATCTTGTTCCTCTCTAATTCTATTGTGATGATACTGTAACATTTGTAACATTTGAGATGGGGTGTTACCTTGCCAGGTACTCTCGAATTTTAATACTCTATTCTTCACTTGGGGCAAGGAATTTTCAACTAATTTTGTCACAAACAGATGTGGGTATGATTCGCTACTTGCTTTTATGCCACTATTTATACCAAAACATTTTTCAAATCGTGCATAGAAATCACTAGTGTCTTCATCTTGCTTTTGTTTACAGGCTGAGATAGCACCCCAGTCTTCCTTTTTCGTGGTTAATAAACGTGGCAGTACCTGTAATAGTAAACCTGGTAGTGCTTTAGTTTTATCCCCAAGTCCCGAACCTGGACCTCGGGCCCTTTCTTCATTTTCTAATGCTGTCCAGTCTATCTTTTGGTCTCCCACCTCCCACTCTTTTTCCTTGAGTTTTTCATAAATGCCAGCAGGCATTAATACCTTTAATATTGTCATAATGTCGGGATAGGTATACTCTCCCATGAGTAACATGTCTTTAATTTCTCGGTGGAAACCCGCTGGGTCTTTGTCATGACTGGGTACCACTTTCTTCATCTCTAACAATTCTATTTTCGATATGGGCGTATATACAAATACACGTTTAAACTGATTGTCCTCGCCCTTTATTGGGTGTACTTCTCGTAAGGGATTCTGTCTGTCCATGTAATACATCGGTCTTTCCTTGATGGGCAGTGAGACATGTTCTGGACATACAAAAAGAATGTACTGCTTTCTTGATTCTAGTATTTCTTTAATTAGCTTAGTACCTGAACCTCTCCATCTATTCGTGAGTAATTCAGTCAATATATCAGGTAAGGGACCAGGATCTGAATGTTGGCTTTTATATAGTATAAGAAGTTGTTGAATCATATAAATCCCAGCTAAACGCTGTTCATCTGGGGTGAGATTCAGAAATGTGTGGGCTACGGTATCATCATCATACTTTCCGGGACTGTCAACCCAATGAACGGCTGACCTGGCTAATTCTTGTTCATCCATAGAATCGAGAAAATGATAACCCCTTCGTTCTCGCAGTAATTTGTCAGCGGCTTGGAACGAATGCTCGGGGGACCTTATATTTATTATAGGTGTTTGGAAATTCCTGTTATTATCTGGACATATCAGACGTATCGGGTCAGTAAAACATCTAGTACTATTACAAGATCTTCCTCTACCTACATAGGCTATGGTTTCTGACTGTCCTGTGGGCAGTCCTGATCCTTCCTCCTCGCTTTGTTCGAACTGGTCTACCGCTAATCTCTCTTCGTGTAGGCGTTCTATTTCTTTACGGATCTTTCGGCACATGGCTATTATACAGTTTTGCTTATCATGTCTCCCTTCTGATATATTCTGGCTCCATCTGGTAAGAGTTTGCATTGCTTCCGGGTCTACCCCCGGTCGGTCTTGATTTCTGATCACACAATTTATAAGGAAACGTAACAGTTCCCCTTGTATCTCCACTTTCTGGTATTCCATAGCTCTGTTAATACATTCAGAATCTCGCCCTGTTTGGACAAAATGGTATATATTATCTAGATGCATAGTCATTCCTGGTAACTTCCCTAAATACACCGCAGCTCGTCTGATACGTAATGATGCCATGATCATTTCGTCCTCTTTGCCGGGCACAGGGTCATATCTACAATCTATAAGAAGTTCCTTAAGCGTGCGGGCATTTATGAGTTTGGGGGTACGTGGATGTGCTGACTCTTGAAAAGTAAGTTTATTTATTCTGGGTGGCGTAGAAAAAATGTCGGTAGCACCTCCCGTAGCACCGTCTGGGGTATCGGACGTGAACGGATTCGTAGAACGCGATACAGCAACTATAGGTGTGGGCATAGCTGTGGAAGCAGCTGTAGGAACAGACGTGGAAACAGATGTGCTTGCCGGAACTGGTGTCAGGATTTGTCGCTGTAGAGATACAGATACAGGATCTTGGCGTTGAACCTCCCCGGCAGACGGTCTATGTGGGGCGGGGTTAGCATACTCGGGAGCTGCGTCATCTAAATATGAGGAAAGAAAAACATCTTCTGCGGTTCTAGGATGCCCCTTAGGATGTACTTTTATTGGAAATAATGGGGGTGGCAAGTCTTTTGGTATCCCCGGAGTAGCCTTAGGTAATCCCTCGGCCAGAAGGGGATACATACCCTTCATAAGGGCATTTCTTTGTCTGTCTATTTGTTCTGATTTCACTCGTGTACCTTCTTCAATTAATAGATTTTCTCGGACTTTATTTGAATTCTCCTTATTTTTCTCTTCCTGTCGGAGTGCTTTTTCTGTACGTCTATGAGATTCTTTACGCCATAACTCAACGGCGTCTTTCTGTGACTGTCTGACTTTCCTTTTCCATAACTCTTCCTCTACTTTCATGATGCACTCTGCATCCCAGGTCCCAGCTGCGGGCCACCTCTGATTTTCTGGTAATTCCTTGGTGTAGTCTACCCATAAATCAAGAAATAATACAGCGTCTAAGCCGTGTTTATGATACATGAAGTACCCTGGAGTGTCCCTAGGAGGAATAGGAACAGCTTCTTCGAGTACCCCTTTTCTAGTTGTGATCTGTCTTAATTTTGAAAAGAGCGGCATATTGAGAACTGATCTGATACTTGATCTTGAACAAACTTAATACAATAAACACGATAATGAACAGTCATTCATACCACAATATGCAGAACGTATTAGCACATTTAACATTTAACATTTAAATGAGCAAACAATGATGATGATGATCTAAGGAAAACTTAATCACTAAACATAATACTCGGCATTATCTGGATTATTCTGAATTTATATACTTGATATACTAGATATACTGCTAAACAGTACAGATACACTGCTGAAACAGTGCAGACCGGATTTGTGTACCCAAACCCGTCTTGACCGGCACAACCTATGTGCACGTCAGAACGCCTCCCCAGTAATGGTACTCACCGGGTAGCTCGGAACGGAAGGCCTCGGAACGGAACTGAACTGAACTGGACCGGACTGGACTCGACTCGAAAACTTCGGACACTTCTGAGCTTCGGAAACCTGGTGGGCCTCTGTATACCTCGGATCTTGCTCTCTCAGCTAGGCTCTGGTCGGGATACTTCGCACTTCTCACCGCCTCGTCTGGGTGTTGATCGCAGCCTCAGTCGCCCCCGCTTGACCGGAGGGAGATACAGGAAATCCTGCTGGTACGCGTTGTTGTCCGTCCAGCTGTGGCAGGAGACCGGGCCTGCAACGCACCGCCGGCGCGTGAGATGAGAAAGTGTCCCTATTCGGGCGCCATTCTTGTGGTAAATAATTTAATTACCGGGACTTAATTTGATACAGAAACATAATAAAAATAGCTCAGTAAATAAGAGGCAGAATCCGTGGTATTAGAGGTTCGGAATGGGCTTTATTCCAATGGACGATTCGAATCGGTTGCTCCAAGTTCCATCACCACGAAGGTTCAGGAAGTGAAGTACATACATTATTGATAATTAATCACTTTTATACAATAGGCATTACAGTGAAGCAAATGCAAGAGGCGTAACAATTGATAGCAAAGATAACATTTCACATGCGTAGCTGAAGGAGGCGTAATTGGGAGTAACAAGGAAACGTCATTGGTTGTGATGTCACATATGGGTGGACCTATGAAATAATTTCGCAATGTCAGCAGAAATACTTAGCAGAGATGCGCGCACAGCAGCATGACGTATGATTGACGTGCAACTAGGGGGTGAAGGGGACTTGACATTTAGCTCTACATGTGGCGACAGAAGTCTGGAGGGTCAAGTCAACCTAATCCCAAATCATATCTAACATCCTATGTTTAAAGAACTACGTTATCCAAAAGAGAGGTCTCTTAGAGTAGAATCTTATTCTATACCGACTATACTGACTGTTCGTGCGTGTACAAGCGTCTAAGTGTCTACACTAGATGCGAGGGCAGAAGTCTTCCATAATAATAAGGCTATGAATTACTTGCATAAAGACGGAGAAGCCGGGCCTTTGCTCGGTAGCTGGAAGAATGTTTACTTAAACTACTAGACAGGAATGCATTGGGCAGGGAGCGGAGCAGATAATTTCGAAGGTGAAATACAGTTTCTTGGCAGGCAACAGGCTGATGTCAGACTTCGTGAGCCGCGCAGGGAATGAGACAAAGTTCATGGTCACAGATGCAGGCTCAGACTGGAGCTTCAGAGGCAGAAAGAAAGAAAAGCTTGATGACAGAATCAGGGCCTACTTGCCTGGACTGTAAAATGGCATAAGTGAACCATATAAAGCCGGTGGCCTTTCATACTTAGGAATGGAATATCCGGCCTATTCATGGCGGATCTGAAAGAGGACATGTTGACGGTGGACGCACATGTGTTTGCGTCTTCATAACTGGAACTGGAGGAAACATACATGTACTGGTGATTCATACATGAAACCGTTGGGGTCCAAGATAGGGGACATAACTGATCAGAAAAATCCATATTTCCACAGACCCCCGATTGAAAGGTGAAGTGTGTGTCCCTAACGTGTGTCCACATCCAGACATCCACTAAACCCAGGGCCTCGGCGAAGCCCCGCAGACGGGAACCACTAGCCGGGTCTGGCCTGGGGGGGGATCTGTCCACCAATCCATCCACAGTCAAGTTACCACTAGGGTCCCGATTGGGAGGTCCAGGAGCAGTTTCGCTACGTGTGACAGTGTCACGCCTTGCAGTCCCGGTGGAGCATAAACCGAAACTAAGTTGAGGACTCTACCCTCCCAAGTACCCGTGCAGGCCACATATCGCCCCAATTGATCAGTCCAGGTTATGTGGAGTATGTAGGGGCAGGATTTTCTCAGGAGTATGCCCACCCCTCTGGACCCCGAGGTGAAGCCCGAGTGTGCCAACATGCGGTACCCCCTCGTATCCAATGCCCTACACGAGTTACCATACAGATGGGTCTCCTGGAGGAGCGCCAAATCTAGCCCTTGGCGATGAACCCATTGCAACACCACCCCCCTCTTTATCCTGTCCCCCAATCCGTTGACGTTCCAGGTCACTAGACTAAGTCCCTTCCCTGCTGCCATAGTTGTCTAGTCGCGACTGGTCTGACCTCCCCGGAGGCGCTTGGTGGCCGTCCCCTACCCGAGAAGTGGGCTGCTTGTCAACCGGACTCCTCCTGGTAACACGTATCCATGGAATGGCTTCCGCTGTCAACTGAACAAAACCAAAACTTATGTAACATCTGACTTTACCGTCTATACTTTCCTCTGATCCCCCCACCCTACCTCCCCCCCGAACTCAGCGAACTCCCCTGAAACGCCAACCGTGAAAACAAACCCCCCTCCCTGCTTCCCTGCATTGCAGACTTAAAACTGCCCTTCCCCACCAACCTGCAGAGTGCCTGTCGCCCCCCCATATACAACTCAAGGGAACGTAGATAACCCCACCCCCTGTGCGGTCAATAATCAGATGCGATCTCCGCCTCCCCCGCCCCCCCGCCCCGAGCCCGCGCGATTGCAATCCCATTCCAGCCCACTGACCCCACCTCCGGCATACTTGTACCAATATTTCCATTCAGAGTTTTGAGCCAGTACCGACCCCTGTCCTCAAAGAGCAGTTAATTTCTTCTCCGCCGGGCAACCCGTTTTCCCCAACAAACATGGTGGGCCCCGGGGGACCGTCCCCACAAGCCAGTGGTGAGTATGCTCTCCCCAGAGTCCATAGGCCACCCCCACGATAAAAAGGTACCTTTTGGCTGAGTCACTCAGCACCACTGTCCCCATTTCCTGCGACCCCATGGCATCTTAGGTTAGGTATGCAAAAGTCTTTTCCGACCTCACCCGGCACCCGGTTGGCACCCTTCCTCCTGTTCCTGGTGAGTCGGGTCGGGATGCGTTGGCGCCAGTCCTCCTCCGAGTCAGCCGCCGAGGGCGTCTTATGCTTTTTCTTCTCCACTTTGCGCCATCCCTCCAACCAGTCCCAAGCCTCCTCCGGACGGGTGAAGAACCACGATTTGCCATTCGCCTCCACTCGCAGTTTCGCCCGGGAACATCATTGCGTACTTGAATTCCTGCTCTCTAAGCGCCTTCTTAACCTCGAGAAAACTGCGTCGCTGCTTCTGGACTCGCAGCATAAAGTCCGGGAAGAACCTGATCTGACTGTTCTGCAACTTGAGTGGTGGGGCCGCCCTCGCCGTCTGCAGTATGACATCTCTGTCGCGAAAGTTGAACACCCTAGCCAACAACGGCCTCGGCGGGGCCCCCGGCTTCGGCCGGCCCCCAGGCACACGGTGAGCTCTCTCAATGGTGAAGCACTTGGAGAGCCCTCGGGGCTGCAGATGTTTGAGGACCAGATCCTCAACAAACAGGTCCGCCGCTGGCCCCTCCGCCCGCTCCGGGTCCCCAATTATGCGAATGTTATTTCTGCACATTCGCCCTTTATAGTCGTCCAACTGCAGGGCCAATGCCTCTTGGGTCGAACTGAGTATCCTGACCTGCTCCCGAAGCTGGGCCGTGTCAGCGGTTAGTTCTTTGGCGGTGCTCTCCACCGTCTCCATTCTCTCGGTCAATTTCTTCATGTTCTCTCGGATCAGAGTCACCTCTGTGGCCACCGTGTCTATTTTCGCCTCCAAGGAGGTCCTGACCCCCACGATTGCATCCAGCAGCTCCCTGTTGGAAGGCTCCGGGGTATCGCCCGGTGGCACGACTCACGTTTGCCCTCCGTCTGCTGTTTCTGCCATGGGAATTTTTCCAATTTCGCCTGGGCCGCCGTCTTGTTCAACCTGCTAGAAGCCATGGTGCCGTGTCCAAGGGCCACTTCCAAGGTCAAAGCACCCCCGCTAATCGCCGCCGCCTGCCGTGGAATGTACCACTCGGCCTGTCGGTTTTCGCGGGAGGCTCCCCTCACCTGGGCGAGTGCTGGCTGGCCTGACCCTCTATCTCCTTCTGGCGATCCTAACTGCGGCCACAAGCCCCCACCGATGTCTCCTCACGTCCCCTACTGCGGACCGCGCCGCGTCTGTTGTTGCATAGGCTCGGCGGCCTACCGAAGGTCTTCACCCCACCCGGGGCCGAGATCTCCTCGATTGGCACTTCACTCGGGGTCCAACCGCTCCAGGCCACATCTGCCCGCACCCTGCTGTGTCACTGTCCAGGCCGCAGCTTCCTGGCGACGGCCGCCGGTGCGTTGGTCGTGGGGTCCGGATCCCGACCACCAATGGGGCTAAGTGGTCTCCAACTTTGAGGGGCCATCAGGCGCCACCACCCGCCACCATGAGGGGGTGAAACACCCTTTGGGCTCGGCCTCACCTCCTCGTGCTCGCCCTCGCCGGACCAGGCCGCATCCCCAAGCTCGCGTACTGCACCAGCCGCGTCCCGCGGCACTTAGTCCGGCTGGGGGATTCCAGATGCCAGGGCCAGCGGAGCTCCGTCCGCCGACCAGCTCCGATCGTCGTCAAACTTGGCCAGGGGGTCCGCGGGCCCCCCCGCAGCAGGATCGCACCATCGGGGCGGAGGGTCGGCCAGAGAAAGAGAGGTAATGACGGATGTTGCGGGAGTGGCGCATCGGAGAGAGACTACCGAGCGGCCATTCCCGTTGGCGGTTAGCCACGCCCCCAAGAAAGAATATTCTTAACCCCAAGCTATCCAAGATATTAAGCTAATGTTGAGCGATGAAGAAGCTGATGCAAAACATATTGAAATACACCAAGTGAAAGTCTTATGAATTAACTTAAATTCATATAATTGAATGCCAATGGTCTTTTGTCTCCTGGGAATAGGCAAGTTGTTTCTGAGGTGATGACAGAGATAAAGGGAGTTGTGATCTAGTAGTAAAAAAACTTGGAACCAAGAGAGACTTTCAGAAAACTGATCCTGCATTGGGCTAGCCAGATAGCAGGTCAGGAAACAACAAAAAATTGGGTTGCAGTCCTTTATAGGGATACTACAAAGATCTTTGTTCTTAAGAAGAAAAGAGATATTCAAGGGAGATAGGCCACAAAAAGTGATACTGCATATTAGAGGCTAATGGTTGTGGGGTTTTATAACTGCAATGACACTCAAAGCTACTTGTTAGAAATGAGGGGACTTTGGTTGACGCAGGTGTGAACCCACAACAAGCAGGGACCCTTTACTTCTTGTCAGGGCGAAGGATGACTCCCCAGAATAACCCCTGCTCACCCTCTAGGTGCGTGGCGCGAGCAGTCTAGGCTAAGTCTCAGGCGTACACGGTTAAGCAAATGCAATTACACATACAGTAACCCCTTGCATGCACCACAAACGGACACCAATCAGGAAGTATATAAAAATAAGCTTTTATGTAGATTCAGCAGATTCAAATACAAGGCCCAGTAACGTTGAACTGATGGGGCCACAACTCTTGGAAATACGGTAAAGTCTCTTTGTTACGGAAAGTTCTTTAGGCGGCCACAAGGTAACTGTAGGCCTCAGCGCACTTCGTGCTGAGGCGGCGCCCGGGAGCACACGGCAGATGACAGGGAAATCAGAACGTTGCGGACCCTGGATCCGATGCGAGCTCGCGGTCGAGTTCGTAAGTACAGTACCTTGTTTCTTGACGCAAAGGAGGGTGCGGGATTTCAGCGGCTCTTCGACCAAAGGGCGAGGCGGCGTCCGAGGCTCCCACACTTCGCGATGGGGGTCTGGTCTTCAGGCTCACGACAAGAGCGGGGTGTTGCAGGTGGCGGGTGAACAAAGCGGGGCAGGCGGGCACGCAGGTTACGTCCGGGCCGTCCGAGGCTTGGAGATGCTCACAACGCCGATTCCGGCGGGAGGGTGAAGGTGCACAGCGAGCCTCCGGCGAGCGAGGTGACAGGGGCAGCCCAGCACAGCGTAGGGGGAGCGGCTCCGATCGAGCAAGCTCTTCCCAAGGCGGGGGCGGCTAAGCAGTCCTGGTCACGGCTCAGGGAGGGACTGGGGCACGAGGGTCACAGCTCCGGCAAGGGAAAGGACACCACAGTCCAGCGGCAGGCGAGTGAAGATCAGGTAGAGCCCAATTGTCCTGGGGCTCAGTTCAGGGGGCAAGCTCAGTTCCAAGCCCTTGGAGATCGTTTTGGAAAAAGCACAAGTCTTGAAAGTAAAAATAAAGCAAAGTCTTCAGCAACAGTTTCTCTTCTCCCCTTTGGCAGCAAGGTCACCACTGTAGGCCAATCCCCCAGGATAGGGACAGTCTTCCTCCTACAGCTTTCCCGGTGCCTCCTCCTCAGGCAGAGATTCTTCTTGGTCAAAAGCGGATCTAGTTTCTTAGGAGCAGGGCTCCTCCATTTATACAGCAAATCTTTTGTTCTCCCAGGCCAGGGGGGCCCTTGCCTAGTCCAGTCCGGTTTCTGAGCACTTTGTTTACACGATGCAGGCTTCTTCTTTCAGAGTGCAGGGCAGAGTCATCAGACGCTCCACAGGGGGCGGAGCCGGCATTGAGGTGGCAGAGCACTGTCCTATTCAGAGCCTAGGAGTACTCCTCCCCCCCATCTACCTGTCGATCGTCCTATTCACCACCAGGCTACCTAGCCCCGCCCATCTGGGTTCCCCTAGCCCTGTCACTCACACCAGCCAGACATCAGATACACATCACGCAGAGGCGGGCTGAAATGTTTAGGCAAGCAAAGGCCAGCTTTCTAAAAGCGGCAGTTGCAAACCCGGAATATTAAAATAAACCTTGGGTAAAGATGAACCTTATTATTCCGAGTTCAGGCATACTAAACTCGATCTTCTACCATGTTCCCTGGGTCGGTTAGGATCATAGGGTGTAACAATCCAGGCCGCCCATACTGGCCTATGAGAACAGGGTAGCCTTGCAGTAGTGAACAACAAGATGGCAGTAATTCACTACTAGGACATGCCACGCATCTAGTCTTGTCCTACCTTAGGCTCACAACGCACCCTGCCCGCGGGCCTACCAGAGGGGTGACTAACATGCAGCTAAGGGAAGGTTGTAGGGACCGGCAAGTGTGGGCACTTGCCAGTCAGCATGTCAGTACCAGACTGCACGCAGGTTCTGCGGTGGCAGACCTTAGACGTATTTTACCGGCCGCTTCTGTGGGTGGCACAACCCGTGCTGCAAGCCCACCAGCGGTGTTTGCATTTACATGCCCTGGCGCTCCTGGCGCACTTTACTGGGGTCTGATAGTAAATCAAACAATCCAATCATGGAATCCAACCAACATATATAATTTACAAAGGAGCACTCGCACCGCGACACTGGTTGGCAGTGGCACAGCGCGCTGAGCGGCCAACACCATAAAAACACATGAGGCACAGCGACAAAAAGAGGAAGGGAGACTCACGCCAAGGTGCCAAGTCTAACACTACTGTTAACTTTCTCTGAGAAAAAAAGAAGTCCAGGGTGAGGGACTACCTATATAACGTGGTCAACTTTTATCTGACCTAAGCCCCTATAAAAGATAAATCAAGAAGTACCTAGCCAAACACAAAAAACAAATAGAAAACTCACCAAGGACTTTGACTTGATTGATATCTGGAGAGTGCAACCCCCTATAATACGGAATGCTACATTTTCACACATACACACAAACAATTCTTCAAAATAGGTTTTCTAATTAGCAGAGTGGTGAGTGAATGCTTTACAAAATATATTAATACCTCGGATATATATAGGCTCACTCTTGCACCTAGCACTATCATGCCTAATAATAACATTCTAAAAGTATATGCCACTACAAGGTAGATCAAAGACACTCGGTTTCAAGCATAATGGAGATTACTATATTAAATATCAGTACCTAGAAAATAACTTCCACTTGGTTAAAATATTAATCATGTGGTAACAAAAGCAGAACAAAAGCGGTACTGGACAGCCAGATTACCAGTTTTAAATGGTGCAGACAACCTAGGGTAAATTAAGAGAGAGTGTTATCTGACAGGACAGATAGTGGAAGAGAACCCAAGTTCTCTTGCTATAGAAACTTAAAAAGTAACATAGCCAGAACCATCAATAAAAGTGGGTAAAGCTTCCTGTCAGAACCAGAGGCTCAGGTTATGCTTCTCTATCTTTACTGCAAAACTCCCAGCCGCCAATAAAAACAGAGTAAACACAAACTATATTTCCCAGAAGTTCATCAACCAATCAGCGATCACTCACCCCTATATTATAGACAACCCATGAGGACACCTCCTCTTTCTTTGCTGCAGCAGACAACAGCTAAGTGTCTCTTCCATGTTGTACTAAAATATGATGTATTAATATGGTTAACGCTGCTATATTCTATTTGGGTTGTAGTGAGAGGGAGGCTAGAGACCGGTGAGGAATTGCCGAGCACAGGCCTTATTTTCACGGGACGCACCAGTGTCCCGCTGTCCAGCAAAGGTTTGTCCTCGGTCTGCGCACACCTGGCAGCAGAGCGCAGGCCTCAGCTGCCCTCGCTGGGGTTCAGGTGGGCGAGGCAGTGGCGGCTCCACCATAGTGGTGTGGGGGCATCGCCCCCAGCTTTCTCGCAGTGCGAGAAGGCAGAAACATAAAATGGTTAAACTACCATTTTATGTTTCTGCTTCTCGCACTGTGAGAAAGCAGAAGTGCCTGGTTGTGGGAGGGCGGGTGGGCGGTCCTGTTCGAGGGCAGGGGGAAGTGGCTTGCCCAATGTTGTGGGCCTGACTGCTTTGGTCGGCCCCAGGGCCGAGCAAATCAGTCATGCACACTCCCCCTTTTCTCCATAGAGAAATTGGACCCGGCTGGGGCGCTCTCCAGCTGTGCCTTGCAGCGTTGTGATTGGCAGAAGCTTCCTGTCTGAGGAGAGCTGCAGGAAAACACGGGATGGTGGAGTCAGGATGCGGCCAGGACGGTGAGTTTTATTTTATAATAATTAAACCCCTCCCGCCCCCCAACCCCTCCACGATGAGGTGTGGTGCCTTTGTAAGTGTTCCATTTCGAAGTGATAGTTTTATAGTGTTGACGCAAAAAGGACAAGCAATCTGCCATAGTTGGAATGAGAGACACGAGTAACAGAAAACCTGGTCCAACTGGATCGTTCTGTGTAACACTTGCGCCTGGATGAATATTCTAGGAGGTTGGGGAAAGAAACTTGACATTTTTAGCCTAAATCCAAGACCCTGCAGATGGGAATCACTTGAGAGTTGGAGTTCCGGGGTGACAGTTATTTTTGCAGGCGATGTTCTAATTGAAAGCAGAGAGAGGTTTAAACATTAAAAGTCCTATTGAAGAGCATATCCTCTCTCCCTTGGGACAAGGGGCATAGCTCAGACTGGGCTGGGGAAGATTGGGAACGGGTCCAGGCGCAGCAGAGGCTAAAATGGAAACTGGTCCAGGGCAAACCACAAACTGGAGAATTAAGTAAGAAACACAAGAGCGGCTCGCTGGACTCCCCACCTCCCTCACCCCCACCCCAACAGAACAACAAAAGAAATGAACAGCTGCAGAGAAATGAAGACAACGTGAGAGATGAGAGGTATATATAGGTTTAGGAAAACAAGAATGTGGTCGGTGAGACCGAGGAACAAAGCAACCCCCAGCCCCCCATCTGCAACTGTATCTGGATGATCACATCCCTACCAGCACCTCCTTCCTTCCCCATCCCCCATCTGTAATTCTGTACCTACCCCAGAAGCCCCTTCCACACCCCGTTTGTGCTTTTGTACCTGTGGTGCTCTTCAAGCCCCTCCCACGTCCCATCTGTGATTTTGGTGTGGGTTGCAGCTACTCCCTGCTTTCTATCTGCCATTTTGTACATGGGATCCGCTCAGCCGCCTCATTCCCCCCCACTTCCATGGCAGGGCCAGTCACACCCTTCATCATGCCCCTCAACCTTTTGGAGGCCTCCAAGGAGTGTACGATCGAGTGTATTTTGACGGGTAAGCCTACTCGAAACAATGCAACCATTTTGGAAGGTCAGTCCAAGGAGGGTCAAACCCTCCAAATGTGGGGGAGTTTATATTTAACTCTACACCGGGCACGCCACCCTTCTGTAGTCTACCTTCATACAGACCTGTGTCTGCATTATATAAAATAAAGCAAAAAAACAATGCAATGGTATTGCAAAATGAATAAATACAGTAATTAGCGCGCTTTTTATATCAAGGGTGACCAAGAACATACCATAAATCACATGTTCTAGTGCTACAGGAAATATTACTTAGGCTATGGAAGCTCTCAAGGACAAAAACAATGCATCGGCAATACCAAAATGGTCTGGCGTTGTCTGACCGCCTTTTGGCTTTCTCAGTGCATATTATGTATTGTAACGTTTTTTGTAAGAATTAACGGATGGGCTCTCCACACTATAAGAAAAATGTAGATTAATTAAAAGCAGAAATATTTTGACTGTCTCACAAAGCACATCTGTTCCGGCACTGGAGAAGAGAAACTATATGGTTTTTAGCAATACTGTAAGCTGTAATGCATCACACTTAGACCTGTAAAGCAGGGGGAACATTTCTGCTGCAACACAGGGCCCTTTGTTGCTGCTTTTGTTCTTTTTTGTAAAACCGTTGCTAGCTTCACACATCGCAGAGCTGGCTACACTATAAGAAATATATGTAAAGTTGTCAGATGCTTAAACTTAGAAAATACACATAGACGTCATGGCAATAGAAAACCATAACATATACACACACACAGCATTACACAGCTGCTCAAGTCATTACCACACGCTCTAAAACGTAATGACTCATACCAGCACACTTCACAGCCCATCAAACACTTGCATCAAACAACATCACTCCAAAAGGCACTCATCACACATGCACCCACACACACTGATACGCCATCGCACAAACATGTAGTCATTGACATTTGCATGACTGCTGCACATTCTATGCTTTTTGTGTGTTTTCTGTTACTGCTTGTGGGCTAACAGTCATGTGCTGCTTGTGTTAGCAATTACGAGCATTTGAGGAAATATTATATTGGCACTGCACATGCTGCACTGTGTGTATGAAAAGTGTGCACTTAGGACTCCTGTGCCATTACTGTTTTGTATATGTGAATGAAGCTTGCACTGCTGTCGTAAGGGCTGTACGTGTTTACATCTGCGGTAAATCATGCACTGCCACCTGTGTTGTGAATATTCCCGTATATCGTATGGAATTCTGCACTGCTCCTCTCCAAGCTGTTAGTTTGTTGCTTTACTGGTGATTACAAAAATATCAATATAGAAAAGCCAATATGGTTGGCTTTGTCTTGTTATGTTAAAATGCAGGTTTCTGAGCATGTGGAGCAGTCGGGATGTCAGTTCAAAAGTGTTTTTTTAGTTTTAATGAGTGTGATAGCTACATTTATTCTGATGTTTAGCAGTGTGCGGTCAGGTGGTTTGGAGTTCTGGTGTTTTGGAACGTGCCTACGATTACGCATTTATTTTGTCGTATTTTGGGTGTCTCTAGTCTGGTGTTTAGATGTATGGTTAACACTTTGGAGCAGTCTATGATTCATCTTTTAGGAGTTTGAATGAGCATGTTAAGCATTATATGTGTTTCAGAGCTTACAAACGGTGCATTCTGAAGGACTACACAAAACAATTTGTTTTTGTGGTTATGTTAGTGCTTTGAAGTGCTTCTCGAGCTTTTTCCTATTGATTTTTCGGTGCTTCACCCGATTGCCCCTTCCCAACCTGACAATGCCTGCCGGTGCAGCCATTAACCCTAGCTCTAGGTCTGTCCCTTGGACAGCTATGGGTCCTCCTCCACCCTAGGCTAGGCTTCCAATGAGGCCCTGGGGCGCCATTACTTCTCCAGACCCC
Source organism: Triturus cristatus (assembly GCF_964204655.1). Lineage (NCBI taxonomy): Eukaryota > Metazoa > Chordata > Amphibia > Caudata > Salamandridae > Triturus > Triturus cristatus. The sequence goes on along the minus strand of NC_140583.1, from coordinate 393,797,852 downwards.
CAGACAGCGGGCGAGCCCGGAGTCTGCACCGTGCAAGGGAGGCACGCATTGCTTCTCAGCGTATCGGCTTACGCGATCTCTACAGAGGTGATTAAGCGTGTGACAAAGGTTTGTTCTCACACCCCTGCCTCCAGCGCTCTTCACAGAAGTTCAGTCTCAGAACTGATTCCCTACACTGAAGTAATGAACTGTGTTTGCTTGTTAAAGGTGTTGTCTGACGTGAGACGCACCTAGAACAAGAAAATCAATTTATTAATTCCATGTACTAACTTATTCCAGTCAACTGGTGATCTAGCATTGCTGCCTTCTTGAAGCCATTGTTAGCTGGATTTCAGGCCCACCTTTCCACTATGTCACCAATGGGAGAAGGATCCTTGTCCTTTAAACAATGGCAGCAACAACCCCTTCAGGCATGTCAGGCATCCCTTCCTCCTGCTGCTTCTGCATGATGCTGAGTATAGCATTTACCACCAATCCCCTGCCCTATAAGGCTGCACCTTTGAGTGGAAGGAACAAAGCAACCAGCCTGGGCATGAGAGGGTTCATCTTACTGCAGAAAGGCTACATTTTGTGCCTCTCTACACCAATATCTAAAATGTGCTTGAAAGTTTGTGAATCAGGTCTGTGAGCATACAGGGCTTCTTACTATTTGAAATTCAAGTGTAGGTCTCACTTAGACCTGATTCTAATGTTTTCTTCAGACTTGTGCTTCAAAATGCTATGTTTGAATCCCCCTTTTTTCAACAATTTGCAGTAAATATGTGGTGTAAAACCCACTATTTGAATACATTTTTTTCAAAATTTTCTTGCAGGGGGTGAACCCCCCCGCACCCTCCTTTTGCAGTTTGGGCTCGCTCGCTTTGCTCGCTTGCTTATTATATTAGGGTACAACATTTTTTGCCCCACCACTGTCAAAATCCACCAGCCACCACTGGGGCGAGGTAATGGCGTGCCCGCTTTCCACGCTGCCTGTAGGAGGTATTGTGATCGACTGGACCTGGGTGGGGAACCGTTGCTGCCCTGCACTCTCGCAGGTAGCTGGAATTGCTAGTTCTCGGTCGCAAGGGTCCGGGACTCTCACATCGGCAACTCGTTGGCTTTGTGGTGTTACTCCCCAACCCCACAAACGTACCGTAAGGCCCTAAGTAAAGCCTTGAGTAGAAGGGAATGTACTTGTCCCACATTTGACAGCGAGTTCATCACTTGAAGCAGGGCATCCAACAAATTACCGTATGGAATATAGCAGGCTCACAGGTGTGTTGTGCCCTACAGTTTCTTCATGATCTAATGTTCTTCCTAGAAGTGCCTACCTTGGGAAGTATTTGGGGGTTACTTACATTTAAAGTTAAACTTATTCAATGTTGACTTTCTACATCTAATGTGATACTTGATAACTTGCTCCAGCATTTGAACAAAGGCTTGCTGCATTATGGTAGATGGGATTTCAGCCCTCATGAGGCACAATAGGCAGCCCTTTCATCACCCACATCTGCCTTTGCTTTTGACCTCGGCGCTATATAGCGCATTGGACGCACGCAAGAAAAGCCCAGGCTAGGGGCGGGCCCGTCTGCGCCCAGACAAGCCTGAGCTGGGCCACCTCTTTCATCCATCGGATCCATTTGATTGGCGAAAAGCCTACAGAACTGTGAGTAATTTTTAGATAGTATCGCTTACTTGCCACATAATGGGGAAAGGACGGTTACTGAACTGAGACTGGGATCAGGAAAGAACGCTCGCTGCCTTGTTTCTGGGGTGGGACTTGATCCCCCCAGCAGCTCGCAGACTCGGGAGGTGGCGACAACTCCTCCCCAATGCCATAAAGCGCTAGGGAGACTCCCGTAGCGCAGGAAACTTTGGTCGGGCAGATCAAGCCTGCAATGCTCGTTGCCTTGTTTCTGGGGTAGGACTCGGTCACCCAGCAACACGCAGTCTCGGGAGGCCAGGGACAAAACTGGACTGGGCCACGTCCATTTTACTTGCAAATATGCATCAAGGCTTGCCAAGGACCTTGTATGGCTGCCCCTGCAGTGGTGGGTGAAGACTCCGGTCAGTGGAGCGGCCTTGCTTGTTTTGTTTCTGTATTGTCCTTTGTACTCTATATTTTATCTTTTCACCCCATTTTTTTCTCTTCTGCACAGTTCTGAGGGGGTTCCTTTGGATATTTTGATATTATTCAGCAACTATTGGGAAGCGGGCCTGCCATTAAAAGACACAGACGCAGGTTCAGCCACTAACCTCATCTCGCCACCAACATCAATCAATAGAATGTTACAGAGGGCTATAGGATTAGTGGCAACCGAAATTGAACTCACAGAAAGACGGCAATCTCTAACACCAGACACTTGACGCTCTTCAGCAGGCTTGACCCCCCACAGCTACCCCTTGTTCCCAGACCAATCCCCCTTTGACGCAACATGACGACTATACCAAGCTCGGGTCATACCCAGAGTGCATTCACAGAAGGCAGGTGATATCACAGGCCTTTTTAAGAATGATGAATCTAAACAATTACTCAAGGGGTGGCCAAACGAAAGAAGCAGAATGATGGAACTCTTGATAACACTCCTTGCCCCAATGACCTAGACCCCAGCCAAATTGACAGTGTACGAGTGGACCCTGAATACCCCCCTTAGGCAGCCAACCTGCTGGTGGACATACGAGAGCAGATGAAAAGCATTGTGAAGGAAGAACTTACCCCCTTGGTAGCACGCCTAGATAAGGTGTCAGAACTCTAGAAAAATTGGTTGAAAGGTGTAACGAAAGGCCTCCTGTGGACACAGCAAGGGGAATTGATATCTTCTGCCAGACAGTCAACCCCAGTACAATGATAGTACCAAGGATAGGCACATCATGTGTACAATATGGCACCACCACCATTAACACTATCACCAAAAACTGTGGGGATTTGACAGGTTGACTCCAACGAGGCTTCATTGGGAAACCGCATCCTACCGTGTGATTCTAAGAGCAGAGGGGAGGGGGAAGGGAATGAGTCTGGCAGAGTTGATAGGTTATGCCTTCCCACCATTAACCTACCCCCTGCCTCATCTCCATACGTTATTGTACTAGCGGGAGTACAGTACCCCAGATTAAAACAAGTCTGAGGGAAAACCAGTATGAATTAACGAACAAATGTCTGTTCTAGCCAAACATAGGTAGTTTTCATATGACAAAGCAGGAGAGATTATAATGACCTATGGGGTTAGCTGGATGGGAAACAGACCCAAAGATAGGCAAGGGGACTGTGTTCTGATCAATTTGAGAAACCCAATGACTGTCCATAGTCTCTTGCATACAAATCATCTCAATCTGGATCTGGGCCCAGAGATAAGGTCCCTCCCATTTAGTTACTTTTATAAACTACCCCAAGCATTATCAATGAGGGCACACAATAGCACTGCGTTGGGCATGTGGAACCCAGGCCATCAAAATGCTAGACCCCTGCAACACATACCCAGACCCTTCAACATCAACCTACCCACAAAAAATAGGTTTGGGGCCTTGGAGGAGGTAGATTGCCTAACAGACAAATATGAGCTAAACAAAATAAAAAAATCTTGAAGGGAGTCCAATGGAGAGGGTAAGCCACAACACATGGCTGTGTAGCCTAAAGAGTATCCATGGAATAGAAGATCAAAGTTTCAGATAGAATCCATGAACGTAGCTAGGGAAATGGGATGGCTCAGAGAAGGATCAATTGAAAACAGCCAGTCCCATAACAACACCGAACCCGGTCCACCTACCAACACCCCAACGATGTCAGAACAGGACAACAGCTCAGGAACGCTGGAAGGCCTATGTCCTCAAATTAACACCTCATCCAACAGTGGCGTCCAGTCAGGATCGGGGGAGGGGGTCCTGTGAGCCTCAGAGGTTGATATTGTCCTCTAATATTGATACCCTTCCAGCAAACCTAGATATACATGCGGCACCTACAGCGTTGAGGGTATTATTCTGGAAAGTCGTTCGGTCTAAAAAACAAACTGGACTCCTCTGATTGGGGGTCCTTTGTAGACCAACACGACATATGACTGTTCCAGGAAACATGGGCTAGGGAGGATGTGTTGCAGGTGGGATTAGTACATTTCACAACAGCGGCTACTACCAGGGGGAAGGGCAGACTGTCTGGCGGTCTTTGTATATGGGTAGGGACACACTTGGGATGCACGGCTAAGAAGATGGAGTTTTCTTCCAATGATATCCAGTGTGACCACCTCACATTTCCCCCTAAGTTTAAAATAGCACTGGTCAATGTCTACTCTAGACCTGTAAGGTCAGGACAAGAATCTTTGACTATGGACCAACTGGCCTCTCTCATGTCCCCATCAATGTCACCTTTATGGTTAAAGGAAGTGATTTTCAATGCCAATTTGAGCCCCTTGATGAACCCAATGGCGAAGTTGTCTGTGAAGAAGATAGGATATGGAATATTCCCTAGCCCAATATTCCACCTATTAGGGCCTGGACTCCGTTGGACCTTCAGATCAAATCCCTCACCCTAAACTACTCAGTAAGGGAATGTAATGGGCATACATAATCGGACTCCCAGAGGAAGCATACTTTCAACAGGGTGGGCCATTCTTCTACGATAGACTACATCCTGGTAGAAACCAGAATGTGGCATAGGGGTGTTGACTTTGCTGTGCTGCCTCGGCACGACAGTGACCACAACGCATTGACAACTGCATCTCATCGGTAACAGCAGAAGAATACGTTATGTTGGTTGGTAATGCAACAATCCTTGGTATGATGGCTGCTCTATACGAGGCTGTTGGCTCTTCTTTACAGGATGTGAACAAGATCATAACAGAAGAAGGTACATTACCTCATTAATAGGGGTTGCAGAGACCCATAAAGTACTGACGACCAAACTAGCCAGTATATGTTTTCCAGCAGGGCACCCCAGAGGGAAATGGAAGCCTCCACACTCCTGGTTTGCTTGTAGGTGCTGGGAGGCACAATTGCCATTGCTAAACACCATCAAATCTAAAGATAGGCCACAAATTAAATCTAAGCGGGCCTCATACAGAGAAATTATTGTTTTAGCAAAAAAAAACCTTGGAGAAGCATCATTGGGACTCTAAGAAGGGCTTTGCCAGATAATGATCAGAAGGCCGTTTGGAACATAGTTAACTCAGGATGCAGAGAAAGTAAACGGGCCTCATACAGAGAAATTATTGTTTTAGCAAAAAAAAAACCTTGGAGAAGCATCATTGGGACTCTGAGAAGGGCTTTGTCAGATAATGATCAGAAGGCCGTTTGGAACATAGTTAACTCAGGATGCAGAGAAGGTAAACGGGTTCACGAGCCCACCATTGCAGTGGAAACCTGGAAATATCATTACCAGGCCCTAAATACCACACCTGATGTTGAGGGTTACTCTGTACACTTAAATAACAATTTAGTACAGAATATACCCAGAGAGTCTCTAGCGCTAACACTGACTGAGATATAAAGTGCTATAAATAAAATAGTCCCTCAAAAAGCACCAGGGCTAGACATAATATGGGGGGATCTTTTCCGCTCAGAACCAACAATTTGGGGTCCATACTTGTGGGCATTATTCAATGTGGTGCTGCGGAGAATGCCGATCCCCAAACCTTTGGCTGGAGCTGATATTTTCCCAGTCTATAGGAAGGGTTCCCCACTTTTACAAGCTAACTACAGACCCATCAGTTTAATCGCGGTAATGCAGAAAGTCTTTGCTCAGGTACTATTGGCACGCCTCCAGGACTGGTCGGAGAATCATAACATCCTGAGTCCTTTCCAAGCAGGATTTAGGAAAAGCACCTCTACTGTTGATCAAATTTTCAGGCTCCAGCTCCTACACTGGAAAACAGTGATCCTAGAAGGAGGTAGCCTTTATCTAATATATGTTGATATAAAAATTGCATTCGACCTAGTACACAGGGAAAAGTTATGGTCTGTAGTAAGTGACATTGGAGTCCCCACATATCTCTGCCATATGATTAGGAGACTGCATGAAGATAACTATGCCCAAATTAGATACAGGAAACAAAGCAAACTCACCAGGCCAACTGAGGAGTCAGACAGGGATGCGTGTTATGTCCCACCCTGTTTAGTTTATATATCAATGCACTGGTACACTCAATGAATAAGGAGAAGGACACTGATGCCCCGAAGACTACACAAAACAAAGTAGAGACAATGATGTTTCCTGATGACACTCTCCTGCTCTCCAAGTCACCAATGGGCATTCAGAGGATTCTTATTAGTTTTGGTGCTTTTTGCAGCAATAGAGGGCTGGAGATTAATATCCAGAAGAACAAATAAATGGTCTTCAACTCAATCAATACGACAAGCCCTAATCCTTGCCTGAACGGTACCCCACTTGAGAGGGTATCCGTGGTAGAATATCTAGAGGTTACCCTAACAGAGAAAATGGAATGGACAACACAAATAGACAAAACAAGCCTCAAGTTAGCAAAGACAACAGTGGGCTGGCCAAAGTTTATAGGAACTCTTTTTGTAAACCCATTGGTCCCATTGCCGAGATCTATAAAGTGCAAGCCAGGGGCGCCGCTATGTATGGAGCTGAACTTTGGGGGCCCTGTCCAGCGAAAAATATAACCAAGATTGAAAACAACTTTATTAGGCAGCTACTTGGACTCCCCCCAGTACCCCACTTGTTCCCTTACGATTAGATCTAGCTGTTAGACCGATCGCAGAAGAAATAGGTCTCAGAACGCTAACCTCCAGGCAACATATATGGGTGACTACGGAACTGGTTGCAATGGAACTGAGGCAATGGAACCACTGCAGCTTGATTTAGGGCTGTGAAGCGTATCGTTTGATCAATGGAGTTGTCAATGGACTAATGCCCCACTTTTTTAATTTCAATGCGCTCAATGAGTCTCACAATCTTAGAGGAGTCCGTCCGCATTGGTACAAAAATCGCTTGGAAATATAAAGCAGCAAACAGTTTGCATACTAAATAATCAGCCCCATGAGCATGACACCCCTAGATAGGCACGGATTAGTTTTTTTTAACATGTTGCATTCCATCTGGTTGAACTCCTAGGAATGTGGGTCTATCCTGTTGTGAACTTATACAGATTCTGGAAGATATTATATCACGCATTCAAGGAAATTTTGGGGATTTGTGAACATGCACTTTTAATAATGATTATTTTTACATATTGTATGTTTCTATTGCATTTGTACTTTTATGGTTATTTGACCGAAATAAAGTATTTTGGAAAGTTTTGGGGTTTCATTCACCGCGCGGGGCCCTTTAATGCGTCCAATGCGCCTTTTGATCCTCAGCCCCCGGTGCCGACCCGCGTAACACAGACCTTTTTATTTCTCCACCCCCATGCCGTTGAAGGGACTGTGCGGTGTAGTCCGAGCTTTTACCAGCACACTGTCAGCCCTTTCCTCTGGCCAAGTGTCTATTCCTGGGGCCTAATTTTCTTATTATTAGTGGCGCTACTGCTGCAGGGATAATTGACTCAGCGAGCCCAACTGCATAGCCCAGGTCTTGACGTGACCTCTCCACCCCCCCATTTTTTCTCCTTCACCCGGTTCCTCCTGGGCAAGTACCCTGGTTGTTCTGGCCTGGTGCTGACCACCCCTACAACCTGTACAGACCAGAAAGACCTATTATATTGTTTGATATTTAATTATTAAAACCACAGACTGGTGCTGACCTCTGACCAATCCACAGTACTGAGGTCCCTGCTACTGGCATGATTTTGCCTTGTAAACCCCCTGGTTATACCTTTGGGTCGCATTTACTCGCCTCAGATATGGATAAATCCAGTTCTCAGGCCCCGCGTGAGCCTTATACTGCGGAGGAGTTCAGACTGGCAGAGGAACTCACTGAGGCTTTAGATTTATCGGTCCAACACTCTGTGAACAAGGCTCTTGCTATTGCCCTTCAACCCTTCACTCACCAGATGTGCATGATTGCGGAGCATGTTCCTATTCATCCCCCTCCTAGTCCTCCAAGCATTCTGAAGCTCTCTCCAGGCATCTCCCGAGAGCCTCCTCCCAAGCCCAATGTTACTGGACTGCTAGCACAGATCTGTGAGTTAGCGGCTGACGCTATGGAATCTGGGAACCTCATTGATTCTGAGATCTTGGTGGGTTAGGCTTAGCGCATCATTTGCCAGTTGGTCAATACTAACTGTGCCATATCTATGGAGCACAGGAAGTCAATACTTTTTTTTTTTTTTTTTAAATATTTTTTGATTTTTTGATTGAAGCTCAGCCGAAGCATCATCAGGAATATCTCACATGTTACATAATTAACATCATCAATATTGAACATTATTGGTCAAAACAGAGGCAGAACAATAAGATAATGCCTGTTCATATTTCCTCCCCTAATTCCCCTTCCCGGGTCTCAGACATATCTAGATCAATGTCTCACATTTGATCTTCTGAGAGTGTTATTACTAAGCCTGTATTGATCCCCTTGCACTAGGTTGTGTCGTGGCCTCACCCTCCTCCAACATTTCTAATCCATTAAAGCTTAGCCATGGCTGTCAGATCTTCCTAAACTTACTAGGGCACCCTCTCACTTTATACACTGTGTTTTCCGTCCCCATGTATAAATCCATATTGGCTCACCATTCCACCGTAGTGGGCAAGTCTGATCCTCCCCAATACTTAGCAATGTCCCGTTTTGCCACCACAATTCCCAGATTACTCAGTAAGAGTTTGAATCTGGGAATGTCGACCTCTGTAATTATACCTAGTAGAATGTATTTAGGTTCCATTGGAATCTGTACTTCTAGTATATTATTTAGTTCTGTGACTATCCGAGTCCAGTATCTGTGTATCGATGGACATTCCCATAGCGTATGGCTATATGTTCGCCTGTCTTTTTTACAGCGCAGACACATTGGTGTCTCTGCTCTGTACATAGCATGAAGTCTCACTCTGTCGAAGTACACTCTATGGAGGGCTTTCAATTGTATGAGACGCAGCCTGAGCTTAATCGCTACTTCCTTGGGGTGGATCAGTGCCATTTCCCAGTCGATGTCATCTAGTGTACCCACTGTTTCATCCCATTTATTCCTGAGCGTGGTTAATGTGTCTGGGATGTTATTAATTATGGCTTTATATGTCCAGGAAACTACTTTTTCAAGTATCTACTCTTGTAGCGGTCTTCCTTCTAGGGGGTGCGTAATTGGGGATATCGGCTATCTCCGGTTTTTGGGTCATCCAGGCGTGGCGTAACTGTCAGGAAGTCAATACTTATGCACGTAGACCCGAAACTTTCAGAATTATCCTCTGTCGTGAACGGCGTCCTCTTTGGCAATCCTTCCATCCAGGATCTGGGCAAATTTTTCAACATTTCACTGCCTTGGACAGAACCCAATCCTCCCTTAAAAAAGTCTTCCCCTCCAGCCTTTTTGCCCATGACGGGTGTTTCCTAGGTCATTCGACCGGCCATGCCCACTTCAGAGGCCTTGTGGGTTTGATGATTACGGAGCTCCTCCTGACAGGGTATGGCAGTGGCAACCCCTTCTATCCCTTCTGATCCCGCTTCAGTGGGGCCATGTACAGGAGGGGTGGCTTCCGAGTTGGAACTCAAGAAGGAGCGCAGTTGAAGCTGATTTCTCCCTCTCAGGTCGGGTCGATCAGATTCAGCTCTTTTTTTCACAACTAGGCTGTGATAAGTCAGGACACCAGGGTCCTCCAGACTTTCCAGGTCTATCAGATAGAGTTTTCAGGACTACAACCCAACAGGTCCCTCCTCGACCTCTGTCTTTTTCCCTTGCACATCAAGCAGTCATAAACAAGGAGATTTGGAATCTGTTGGCCAAAGGTGCAATTTCCCTCATATCTCAGCATCTGAGAGGTTTTTGCAGTACCATCTTCTCGGTTTCCAGAGAGGTGGGGGTCACAGTCTGGTTCTCAACCTCAGGGACTTCAACTACTGGGTTTGTTAGCGCCATTTCAAGATGGAGGGCATTCATCCACTCAGAGACCTCTTCAGAGAAGGTAACTGGATGGTCCGGCTTGACCTAAAGGACACCTACCTCACGGTCCCAATTTTTCATCCAAGCAGCTGTTATCTCCAGTGCCAATGGCGGAAAAACTGGTTCTAGTATTCTACCTTTTGATCTATCTTCCACCCCTTGGTGTTTCACCAAGTTAATGAAACCCATTGTAGAATTCTTACACGCTTAAGGGGTACGTCTCATAACTTACCTGGATGAGCTCTTTATTATGGCCCAGGAGAAAGATGTCCTCACTAAAACATGACCATATATCGTTTTCAACAGTGGGGTACTTCTGAATTCGGAGAAGCCCTGGTTGATTCCTTCACAATTGATAACATTCCTGGGCTTCCAGATAGATTCAGTGATGGTACAGTTATTATTGCCCTTCAGAAGACCAAGAACATAAATAGGGAACTGAAGTCCCTCTTATCCAAAGAGGTGGTATTGGTGAAAGAAGGTGGATCATATTGTGTGGTTGCTCACACACTCCATTCAAGCCATTTTTCCAGGTCCTCTTCATTATCAAACTCTAGAATGGCTCAAAATTCATCACCTCCGAAAGGACCTGTCCTATTCGGACCTATTTCCCTTGTCTTAGGAAATCAGGATGGAGATGGAATGGTGACTGAGTCACATGGAGGCCTGGAATGGCAGAGCGATTTCTGGTTCTCGCCAGACATCGTCATAGAGTCGAATGTGAGCACCTAGGGATGGGGTGCCCGCTGTGATTCGATATCCACGGGGGTTGTTGGTCAGAGGAAGAGCTTCAGTTCTATACCAATTGTCTGGAACTTCTAGAATGTTCATTTGTGATCAGGGCTCTGTCTTCCAAGAAGTTCTCGGGTTGTACCCTTCTGAGAATTGACAAAATGTCAATGGTTCGATATGTCAACAAATTGGGGGTTACCAGATCTCGCATTCTGGCAGAGATTGCAAAGGAATTTTGCAGAACATCTGCCGGGTCGTTCCAACACAATTACAGACTGGAATTCCAGATTTCTGAAATATTTCAGCGATTCGAGGTTATTTACATCCATCTTTCAGTGGCTTCAACGTCTATGGGATCCGTGCCAGATAGACTTATTTGCGTCCTATCTTAACGACCAGCTTCCCTAATTCTTCAGTTGGCGGCCGGACCCTCTGTCCTCCGTGCCCGATGCCTTTCTTCAAGATTGGTGTAACGGGTTAGTGTACGCCTTTCCCCGTTCCTAAAGAGTCTCTGAGTCGCAGTTTGGGTGAGACGTCAGAGAACGAATATGTTCTTTGTGACCCCTCTCTGTAGATCTCAGTCCTGGTTCCCAAATATGATGGATCTTTTATGCACTCTTCCAGTGTAGCTTCCTCTGATGCAGGAGCTTCTGATCGACCTCTCAGGTAATCCTCACTGCCTGGTTCTGCAAGGGACACTTCACCTCATGGCGTGGCGTCTTTCAGGAGACGGTAGAGCCTGCTTAGGCTTTCTCAGTAAGCTATGTTTGTTGCCCAGTCTGGATCTTCTAGTAGCACCTGTAAGCAATATGCTTTGGCATGGCATCAATGGGTCTGTTGGTGTGATCCGTGGGGGAGACTTATCCCAGGTAGTGAATTTTCTGTCTTCTCTCGCAGAGGATGGTATGGCTTATCGATCTGTGAACAATTTTCATTCAGCCATTTTCGCCAAACATACTCCCATGGATGGTAAACCCATTGGAGAACATCCCTTGGTCTTCAGGGTTATCCGTGGCATTCAAGACTCGAAGCCTCAGAGGTTCCGTTATTCTCTGCTTTGGGATGTCAATGTGGTGCTTAGATTCATACAGATCTGGGCAGCCAGTTATCAGCATGCATCATTTCTCTCCAGCCCAAGCTTACTTTATGCTATGCCCGCAACCTTAAGGCAATCGAATGGCTCAATAAGGCAAGGTGGCATTGGGTATCTCAGTTCTTATGGCAGCAGTGATTTGCAACCGGCCCGACACTTCGGTCACCCGCACCACCTATGTGTGCGGGTCCCGAGACACAAGCGGTATTGGGGGGCCTCCGCATTCATGGCAGCAGCGAGCAGTAACCGGTCTGACAGTACAGTAGCCGGTATTACCAACATGTGCAGGCCTCAGCATTATGGGTTGCTGACCTGGCATGCACAGTTATTTCCAGCCCCACCATCACTGGGAACATGGACTGCAGGATGTGTCGGAGACTGCCGCTAGGATCAGTCGGTACAGTCTGCGCTGTATCCTCAGTTGGCTGCATCGTATGTTAGTCCTTCCCAAGACTGGCATCGGCGGGCTGCCACATGAAAATCCAGGAGGTGTAGGCCCCAATTCTTAGCATTTTCACCTTCGTTGGTATCGGTGTCATGCCAGACCTCATAATATTTATCAGTTTTCTCAGCACATTGATAGCAGAGTGGTGGATCCATGGGCCAAACTGGGGATTTGAAATTGTTGTACTTACAAAAACTAAAGCGAGAGAACCCTTCCTCTCTCGTGCAGTGCAGAGAGTGGCCACTGAAATGAGAAGTCTCTTCCCCTGTGTCAACTCCAAACTGGTTTTGGAGGGTAACTTCCCTCCCACTGGGTCCAGAGCCAACCTGGTCTCACCATGTCAATTAGAGAGCCATCAAAACATTCCACAAGAGATGCTGCAGTTAGTGGCACATACAATCCCTACCTCAGCATCTGTGCCCTGAATGGAGTGCATAGCCAACATCTACTGCGAGGAGAATAATCCCAGGACTGGGAATGAACTGATGAATGACCATTACAGTAAATTCCATCAATAAGGGAAAACAAAAAGAGTTAAAAGTCTGCAAGTGCATGTTTGACATGAAAGTTTAAACAAAAACAGTATAAATGCTAAAACGAGATCACAAAATACTCCAACCGCTTCCCAAAAAAACTGGTAATTTGAAAAACAACCCAAAAACATAAAAAATAATGATTTATAGAAACTTCTAGGCATTGCAAAGTTACGAAGAATAGGCTGGCCGTAAGACCTGGGTGTAGTGTGCAGTATGGGCTGGCTACCTGTGGTGGGCATAGCTGAGGCAGTTAAATTGATGTTATGTATAGGATGGTTTCGAAGACCTTAACTACTTCGGTGTGGAGGACGGCTCAAAGCCATTCTCCACACTGGTCCTCATATGCTGAGGATGGCTGCAGGCCATCCTTGCACCCGAGGCAGGAAAACCCTCTGGTTCGAGCACCATAGGGATTTCCTTTCATTTAAAATAGCCTCAGGTGCAGGAAAAGAGCTTCCTCTGATCCCAAGGCAATTGTATGTTTCTCTCTATAAAGAGGATTGGCACGAGTGGAGCGCTGATGTAATTTCAGAGAAAGTGCAAGTAAAATGAGCCAATCAGCTCTTTTCACTGCTTTGGTGCTTGGGGGCATATCTCAGACTCTGAGCACCAAAGCACACGGAAGAGGTATCGTTGGAAACGGGGAGAATTGCCCCTTTACAATGGTACATTTTCCAAGTGGATCCACTCTACTAGCCACCAGAGATTTTTATTTAGTTGCAGGCAGCGACCCCTTAAGCAAGGGTAACTCGCCATTATTGGGGAATTATTTTGGCTGTTTTCTGCTCCCCCCCCTAGGTGCAGAGCAGACATATTTTTAGGACAGAACTCCCTGGACTCTCCTGGGTATTTAGTTTTTAGAAATGTCTGGGTTTTATAGATTTCCCTAGATGGCCGCCGTGCCCGGGACCAAAAACGTAGGTTGTTTAGTAATAGAGAATTTTGATGTTTCACAATACGTTTTGGACCCTTCACTGTCGAGTGCACCTGGCCCACCCACACAACAAATGTATAGTGTTTCTTAGGAGACTCGGGGTAACGCTGGGTGCTAAGAAATTTGTGGTTCCATGCAGATTCCAGGACTTTTCCTTACAGAAATTCAAGGAAATCTATTTTTAGTCAAGGTTTGAGCTTGGAACAGGATTCTGGGTACAAAAAACCTTGTGACAGTTATACAAGTTACCCCACCCTATACTCCCCCAGGTGTCTAATTTACAGAAATGTGCTGGGTTGGTAGTTTCCCTACATGCCGCCAGAGCTGGGCCCAAACTCCACAGCTACTCACATTGCAAAATATACATTGTTTTTCCCAGGAAAAATGTGATGTGTCTGCATTGTGTTTAGCATCCCGCAGGCACTTGGCCTAGCCACATAAGTGAGGCACCAATTTTCTCAGGAGACTTTGGGAAAGTGTCTAGTTTAAAAAAAAAATTACAGGTTTGCTAGGTGCTGGCTGAGCTAGGGCACAAAACCCACAGATAGGCACATTGGAAAAAAAGGGTCAGCTTTCAGTGGAAAAATATGATCTATCCATGTTGCGTTCTGGGCTGTTTCCTGTCATGGGCACTAGGTCTACCCACACAGGTGAGGGACCATTATTACCAGAAGACTTAGGGGAAGGCTGGGTGGAAGGAAGTTTGTGTCTCCCCACAGATTTCAGAACTTTCCATCACAGAAATGTGAGGAAAATGTGCTTTTTTGTCAAAGTTTGAGGTTTGCAAGAGCTTCTGGGTAGGAAACCTGGTGGAAGTCAAACAAATCACCCCACCCTGGATTCTCCTAGGTGTCTAGTTTTAAAAAACTGTACAGGTTTGCTAGGTTTTCCTAGATGCTGGCTGAGCAATTGTCAAAATCCACAGCTAGGAACCTTGCAAAAGAAAAGGGTACGTTTTCAGTGGAGAAACATGATTTGTCCATGTTGTATTTTGGAACCTTTTCCTGTCGCATGTACTAACCCTAACCACACAAGTGACTTAGGGGAACACAGAATAGTAGAACAGGTGTCATTAACAATTGTATTTCTCTGCATTTTTGCCTGCCAAATGTAAGCCAGTGTGTAAGAAAGAAGACATTTTGAGAAATGACCTCTAATTCACATGCTATAATGGGTACCTACAAATTCGGAGATATGCAAATAACTACTGACTCTAAACTTTATATCTTGTGCTCATTTCGTAAATACATAGCTTCCTTTGATACTTATTTTTCACTCTTTGTATTTTTCCATTCGATTTGCTCTATACCCTGTAAACAATGAAAAACCATTCCAAGGTGCAACTCAGTTACTGGCTCTGGGTGCGTTGAGTTCTTGGAAAACCCACAAAGCTTATATATCCCGGCAACCAGAAGGGCCTATCAGATGTAATGGTACATTGCTTTTGCAAATTGGCCATCATGACAAGAAGTTACAAATCAAAACAGTGTCTCAAATGGACGTTTTGCCCTAGTAATTTTCAATTTGTTTTTATTTCAACACTGAGTGCCCTATTAAGATGTCAATACAGTAGCAGGATGGAATCCATCCGAAAATTAGACAGCGGTTCCAACCCCAGTATTAGGATGTGAGCGCCCTGTGGGCGGTCAGACCATAAATGGTTCTATTGCATCTTGTGCGGCAGAGGGAAAAGGGTCGCAGCACAACCTGCACTAGAAAAATGTATGTTTTTAAACATCCCTGCACCGTGTGACAGGCACAATGTGATGCCTGCCACATGGTGCAGGGGTGTTTAGGGGGCCACCACAGGCCCCCTTAGCAGAGGGCCAGGGGGGAAAGGTCCCTGCTAGGGGACTTCAAAGTCTCTTTCCACTTCCCTTTTCATTTATTTATTTATTTTATTTATGTCATTTGTAGGGCGCTTGAATCACCCCGGCTGGGGTATCTCCATGCTGTAGATGTATAGAGGTTATGACTTAGGCGCTAGAAAAGTGAAGTTTTGAATTTGTTCCTAAAGATCAGATAGTTAGTGCAAAGGCAAATGTCCAAAGGTAGTTGGTTCCAGAGTTGAGGGGCTAGGTAGGAGAACTCTTTGCCTCCTAGTCTGCTTTGTTTTATGCGTGGAACAGTGAGAAGGCCTTTTCCTTTGGCCGGTGGCCGGTGAACGACAGTGAAAGGGCAAGCGGAGAGCAACATTGTAATCCAGATGGCGGAGCCGAGGCTAGCTTCGCTGTCACTTTGGGATTACTATTCCGCCCATCACCCAGACTAATCCGTGAGCCCGTTGTAAGCGGAGTGGAATTCCCCCATGGGTTTCCCTCCAACCGCCAGTGCCTGGTGGATCATGAATGGGCGTCATCACTCAGAGGTGATGCAAGGTCTCTTTCAGCAGTGGGAGAGCCTTGGTTAGATCTATTCGCCACCAAAGAGAACGTGCAATGTCAGCAGTTTAACGTGTTGAAGTTTCCAAGGCGGCACTCACTCATCGACGCTTTTCATCGCGAGTGGAAATGCGGTCTCTTGTTGGCCCGATGTGGTGGGGTACCCCTTCCATAGCCATGAAAGGGGCGAAAGGCAGACGGTGGTAGACGGGAAGACACAGCGAGGCCCAAGGATCTGGCCGTAGCTCGAGAATCCTTGAAGCGCTCTAGTGCCGAGTCTGCCTTGTCACCAAAAAGGCGGAGGCCATCGACGGGCATGTCCAGCAAGGTTGACTGGACATCGCCCAAAAAGCCAGACGTCGTCAACCAGGCAACCGTTCTGCCAAGAGAGTTGGTGGTATCCAGCCCACATTGAGTCGCTCCAATCTGCCAGCGCTTGGGAGAGAACGGCCCAGGCCTCCTTCGGGCACTGATGTAGCACGTGCACAACCGTATCCCAGACTGTAAGGGAGTATCGGCCGAAGAGGCATGTGGTATTCACGGACCACAGTTCCAAGCTGGAGGAAGAGAACATGCACTTCCCAAGATGATCCAGCTTCTTGGATTCCCTGGCTGGGGGAGCAGAAGAGAATGCGCCTGTTAGAAATGGGGTCACCAATTCTGACGTGGTAGCTTGGCGCGAGGTAGGAAGGCACCCGGAGGCAATGTGTAAAGCGGTTGTGCAGCACTCCCCCACCGGACTCAGTACTGCACACACAATGAAGGACACCACACCAAGTTGATTGGTAAAAACAGGATCCTTTATCTAGTTCAAGTCATGGCGAATCAATTCATTTCAGGAATAATGCAGATAATCTCACGACAGAAGTAAATTCATTCGAGTAACTAAAACAGGTAATCGCAGGGCAACAATCAATTCATTCAAATCAATGGATCAGCGAATCTCAAGATGACAGGTAATTCATTACTGCACAAAACAGGCGTAAATTTCTCTCTAAAACTTCAGGCCCAAACAACAAGGTCCTCGGTAACCGGGGGCATCATAGGCAACAACATTTCTGTGTTCACATTAATCAGAATAGCACTGGGTTGGTAGAGACATTCCAGGCAACATTTCCTGTGTAGGGACTCTCTAAGCAGGGCATAGAACAAGGGCTAATCCATGTGGCAGGACTTCTACATCTAGCACAGTCTTAGGCCCGGTCCGGCTCAACCGCTCAACAATGAAGGTTCAAATGGGCCTTCAGGGCCCGGTTGCAGCTCCCCGAGGGGAGGGGCGGTCATGGGGCTGCCACTCTGTTCCTGAGGGGGTTCTAGGCAGCCCTGCTTTCCCCTGTGATCTTTGCCCTCCCCTATGGGGGTTACCTGTAAGCTTCAGGCCTCGGTAGGCCTGTCCCGGCCTGGGGGGAAGGTCAGGGGCTCCCGCTCTCCTTGGAGCCCCCGCGTCGATGTTCCCAGTGGGCTCCGGGCCTTCCGGGTCTAACCTCGGCACAGGAGCCAATGGGGTTGTGGCATTCTGGAGGCTGGGCACAGAAGCCAATGAGATGGCAGCTTCCGGGGGGCGCGGACGCAGTGACCAATGGAGGGCCGCGCCCGCTACTGGACGTGGCTGGTGACATCAGTCTCTGGGGAACACCCCGGGGCCTAGCACGGCCTTCCTCACTACCGCGGCGGCCCTCCCAGGCTTCGGGGACCGCAGCGGAGAACTCGGGTGGCAGATGGCCCTCAGGGCAGCGGGCGCCGGGGCCGCGGCGGTTACTCTCAGGCCTAAGGCGCGCTCCGCGGCAGCACCCAACCTTGGCTCACCAGCAAGAGACACCGGCGGCCCCTCGGATGTACCAGCGCCCGGGCCGCAGTGGTGATCCTCGGCAGATATGGCGCTTCCTGGTACAGCACAAGGGTGCAGGTACCAGGCTGCGGCAATGATGGGCGTGCGGCGCTTAAAGGTCACAGCGCTTGGGAGTCTTAACAGGTAGGGGGCATAGCAGTAGTACAGCCACGACCTGGGCTGCGGCGGTGATGGGCTGGCAGAGCTTTGAGGTCACAGCGCTTAGGAGTCTTAACATGCAGGGGGTATAGCAGTTCCAACCATATAGCGCTAGGGGGGCGCAGTTCTGGCAGTTTAGCGCTAGGTGGGCACAGCGCTTTACCGGCAGTTCCTGATCAGCAGCGCCCACAGCAGGCAGTCCCCTTCTTCTTTACAGCGCCTGGGTGGCACAGCGCTTATCTTGGGGGGAGTAGATGGTTGGTCTCAGTTGCAGGTTCTTGGGGGGGAGAGTAGGGGTTGAGTTGGCAGGCATAGGAGGGCAGGATGGTTCCCTGCAGCACCCTGGAGTTGGTCCCCTGGGCTCCCCCTCACTAGGCAAGATCAGTGGCTGGCAGAGTCCCTCATCTAACTTGGGTACAGCAGGGCCTAAGCTCAGTCAGTCCCAGTAGTGTAGGTTTCTCCCCTAGGCCCAACCGCCTACACTCCGGCAGAGGTTCCCCCAGGTCCAGTGGTGCCCCAACTAACTAGTTCAGTTTCCCTCCTTTTCTCTTATACCCCTAGGTCAGGTGACCCTCCTGTAAAGACCGCAAAGCATAACTCCTACCAGGGCTGGAAGGTTCCAGGAGCTTCCACATATCTGTCTATGGGACAAAAAGGTGGGATGGTAAAGATACAGTATCAAGATGTCCCAGCCTGATCCTAACCACTAGTGCGTGTATGCAATGGCCACTCCGCAGTAGCAGGGGCCTGTGGCAGCCATGTTATTAGGAGAGAGCACCTGCACCTCAGCACTGTTTGGCAGTGGTAAGGTGCCCTGAGGCCTAGGGCCAACAAAAAGATGGTGGCAAAAATGAGGCGACAAAGGCGACAAAACGGGGTAAGACCACCCTAGGGCTGACAGGTCTAACAGCGCCCTTGGAGGAAGAGGCTTGGACCACCAAGCTCTCGGGGGAAGGGTGTTGGGTGAGGAAAACTGGATCGCCAGGGGCCGGGCGGTGGCAGCGGGCAATCCTCCTTTCCACAGGAGCCCCTGCTGGGCTTGGGCCAGGAGCCCAGAAAGACGTCAGTGAGGACTTCGTTGAAGAGCAGGAAGGGTTCAGAGGAGGTTGCCGCAGTCTGAAGCACCTCTGTCAGGAGATTAGTTCTGACCGCCACTGAAGGAAGCTCCAGGCCCAAGGACTCGGCTGCCCTTTGCACCACCACAGCATAGGATGCTCCCTCCTCCGTACCCACGGTAGGGGGAGAAAGCATGCCAAGGTCTGGAGAAGTGTCCAGACCACTGGCATCACCCAGGTCCTCTCTGAAGCCCGGCCCTTCAAGCTAGTCTGCTAAAGGGTCCCAGTCCTCATCACCACCCTCTGGGTGATAGCGAACACCAGGGATGAACAGGGAAACAAAAGTACCCTCTGGCGTCGGGTTCGACGTCCACCGACGTTGATCCAGCTCCATCTAGGGAATGAGGATGGGGACGGCATCGATCGACGATGGTGGCGTCGTTGTCGGGATCGGCATCGTGGACTGAGCAGCCGGCATCGAAGACCAAGGGGCCCCGACCACCTGCGCGGGGCCCGAAGATGCTCCGGCGGTGTTGGGCTGCCCAAAGATATGGTACAGGGCTTCGTAAAATGTACGAAGTTGGGCAGGGGATGCTCTGGCTCCCGGAAACAGAGGGAGGGGCAGAGTTATCCCTGAATTCAGCACCGGAGACGGAGCCTTAGAGCGACGACGGTCTGGATCCCGCGTCGCGGCAGCTGACCTACAGGGAGAAGGCGAAGAGTGAAGGTGCTTCTTCGCCTACTTCTTGTACTTCGACTTACCCGAGTACTTCGAAGACTTGGAATGGGACGAGGTGTGGGGGTTCCGCGACCAGTCTCAAGACCTTCCTTTCGAAAGAGACCGGGAGCGACGCTGAGCCGACTGCCGGGCCTCCAAGAGCTTTTGGGACAGCTCCCACAAAGACTTAGGATTTATGGCCCAACAGTTGGAGCACCACTTGGGGTCGTGGTCGTGTTCCAGGCACCAAAAGCACACTAGGTGCGGGTCCGTCACAGACATCAGCCTGTGACAGGCCCCGCAAGGCTTGAAGCCTGTCTGATGATGGAACATCCCTTGCACACCAGGAGTCGAAGACTAGAAAAGAAGTCGACAAAATGACAAAAAAAGTTTAGTCAAAAAGTGACTAAAGGGGTAGATCTCTCCGGTCTGTGCTAGGCTGTCGCAGAAAAGAAAGAACTGACGTCAGCGCGCAGGGGCGGCGTCTAAGTAGACACCGCAATGTCACACCGGCGACCACGATGCAAATGACAGACGCGGAATCGACCAACGCCACCTACTGACGAGCAAGGGTTCTGCTAAGAAAAAATCTCCAGATCCAGTCTGGCGCATGGGGGAAATTCTAAGGTAAGAAATCTATAACTAACTGTCTCTTTCAGATAAGGCTTAGCACTGGGGTGGGTTGGTGAGAGAGGCCTAGCAGCGAAAGGGTTAATATAGCCTCCGAAATTCAGTTAAAAACACAGTTAAAGTAAAATTGCAGTTACAAATTAAACTCGAAAAACAATGCAGTTTGCCAATTATGATTAGTTCTGCAATCCATAACTCATACAACATGCATGTATGTAACTGCCACACCAAATGCAGTGGTACAGAGTATAACTATTAATACATTCAGGTTTGATCACTGGAGGGACAATGTGACACATTTATGTAGTATGTAATCTTCTGTAAAGCCAATAAAGAAAAAACATGGTAGGAGGATCCAAATAAGGGAAATGACAGAAGAAACGTGCTCCAGGACAGGTCTGATACACTCTGTGTTTATCAACAAGTCAATATGAGCCAGAAAAAAACAAACATACCACATAATTGCAGGGAAGGACATAACCCATGCAACAGATAAAATAATATTATGATTGCATAGTGTCACAAGACTCTCCGACAGAGTTACAATGTGTTAGACTAGGAAAAGGTTAAGGTTCTAGGGGCTGTACCAAGGATGGATAACATCTCGGGAAATTGAAAAAAACTGTGGAACTTTGTAAGATATCACATAAAAATGTCAGTGCTGCATTACGAGAAGACTATCAGTGTTATGATGACAACCAAAAAATATATCAGCTACGCTGAATCCAGGTACTATAGAATTATGCATATTGATAGAACAATCTGAAAATGAAGATATTCCTGAAAATACCTGCTGCTTTCAACAATCTTCACATATAAACCCATGATGGTCTGTGGTTAGTTGGTTAAAACCTATGTCATTGTTCACACCAACCAGATGAGTGAAGAGCTGATATTTTAATACTAGATTGCGGAGTCTACAACAACAGGGATAACTATTGGGTATCAGGTTTACTCATGCTTAGGCTGGCCATCTCATAGGTTGGAATGAAAGTGGAACAAGCAAAATATGATAAAACAGCCATGTATTTAGTAATCTCTTAAAGTAAAGTAATTGTTTGGGAACGATCTATAGCTGATATGCAGGAACTATGATTCAGTGTAAAGAATGGTTTCAATATCTTAGTGGCCTTCACTTTTTAATTTACCATGACATTTAGAAGAAACAGAATAATATAATGGGATTGAGTGTTTATTGAAAGAGAATATCAACTGTAATACAAACTCTCTTTGAACTCTGTCCTGATTGCTTGTTATATATTTAGGAACATTACTACCCAGCCACCCTAGTAAGGGGTAAGATCACTGATTGAAAAATGTCTTCATACACGGATTAATTCTGAAGTCACCCTGTAAGATCATTGACATCCTCAATCAACAATACCAAATATATACTTTGGAATGCAAAGCATTTACTAATGTTAAAGTATGCAAAGCATCTCTATACCTGCAGTCAACATCAATTTAGCCTTTCAGGGCTATCCACTTCTCAACATACCAGACTGAAATGTTCCACTACCACACAATAACTTTTCTTGAAATTACTATTACATACTGCATCGCATTTTGAAGAGCAACTTTCTAATAAGGATATTTTCCGAAAGAATTTGCTTAGAACTGAGCATTGTTCCAAATAGGGAATATGTGGCAATCAAGTTTGAAAACTGAAACTCAGGTAAATTTGATGGACCAATTTGCAAAGTCTGAAAACAATCATAAACATTATTATATGCTATTTTTTTTCCTTGGAGATTCCCAATTTATTTTGTATAAATTCATTTGAGTAGAACCTCTGGTGTCAGATAATGAACATGGGAAATACAAATAATCAATCAATCAATCCATCAATCAATCAATCAGTAGATTTGTAAAGTGCTTCTTGTCACCCATGAGGGAATCCAGGTGCTGGCAGGGTCCCGTTGATTAGCCGAATTGCCAGGTTTTCAGAGACTTTATGAATTCTGGAAGAGATGGAGAGGTCCGTGGATGAAAAGGTAGCTCTTTCCAT
The DNA here is from genome assembly GCF_964204655.1 of Triturus cristatus. Classification (NCBI taxonomy): domain Eukaryota; kingdom Metazoa; phylum Chordata; class Amphibia; order Caudata; family Salamandridae; genus Triturus; species Triturus cristatus. The sequence goes on along the minus strand of NC_140583.1, from coordinate 393,775,380 downwards.
GTCTTCACTGCTACGTAGGAGAAGCAGCGACCTCCGCATCTGCTACGTCGGATGCGGGATTAAGGGTTAGAGAAAGGGACGCGGAGTGGAGATGTATGATGAGCTAATGGAAGTTCAGGCGGTGGTTCAAGTAGCCAGGTTTGCAGTTTTGTAGGGCCATGTATGCATATCAGGAGCTTGAACTGGCATCTTTTCTGTACAAGGAGCCAGTGAAATTCCTTGAGGTAGCGTTGTGTGTCGATTTAGATACCGTATATAGGTTTTACGATCTATGTCCTTATATATTCACAATTCGCATTGCCCATATTTAGGCATAGAAATCCTACCCTTATTTAGGCATTATCCATGCTAACCAAATACAGGCATGGCCACCTACTTCCGTTCATCTACGTCTCAATCCAGTTCTTGGAAAACCAGACTCTTAAGCCTTTAGGACTTCCCCTTGCTTGGATATTAATTTCTCCAAGAACTCATTTATTATGCATGAACATCTATTCCTTAGGGGTTCATTCATGACGTTCTTCTGCCCGACTGTTACGTCAATACTGGCATTCCTAAACACCTTCAAGGTATAAGTATACCTTCACTTACCATGGCAAACCACGGTTCGGCTACCTACTTGCACGACGCAGCTCGCCACGTCAAGTTTGGAAGGAAGTCAAGTCCCCGCCTGACGCACTGACCAGACGCTGTCATCCTCCTCGCAGAGAATCCAGCGCCAGTGTTTCTGACTCCCCTTGCGGGGTGTTAGAGATCGAGACTCGTAAAGAGATTCCAATCTCACTCATTCTAAGGTATGGAGCAGACCAGAACCTAGAGGGACTTTTGGCAAATTTGAGCAACTATAGCTAAACTAGACTATAGACAAACAGCACCTACTTCTTACCTCGTACTACACTTAGGTTAGGTACACTGGGGTTGACCTAGCTAGAAGCATCAGATGAGTATTAACATTTTAGCCTGTGTTATTTATGTATGTATATTTTTATGAATATCTGTCATAGCTACAAACCATGCTATTGCAGTATTATTTTATCTTACTGCTAACGCTGTACATATTTTACTTCGCATTCTATCTTACGATTGTAGCAGTTCATATCTCTTGCACGAGAAATAAGACTGTTCAATAAACCCTTTTTATTGAAACGCCGTCTATCTATTTCTGTGTAACTCTGTAGAAACGAAGCATGCACGATTGACTGAGTGAAACTGTTATCTATTGTTTCCACGATTCTGAGATTGTTCCGATTCTAAGGGAAACAAAGTTGTCATGTTTATGCGGTTGTCAGAAACTAATTCCTTCTTGTTTATTCGAGAAGTATCTAGTGACCTCTGAGTTAGCTGGCACACACAAGTAAATAAGTTTAATGTACTTGATAGAGACATACTGGCCTCAGTCCTATGTCAAAACTATAGTGTATTTCAATGCGCAGGGCCTATCAGGAATATAGGAACTACACTACAGTAGGCGGTTATGTGCGTTTGTCTAGGGAGATCCAGGACGAGTTTGGCTGCAGCGTTCTGTATGATCTGTAGTCGTCGGAGGCGGTGAGCTCCTATCCCTGCGTAGAGATTGTTGCTGTAGTACACTTGGCTGGAGATGAGGGTTTGGGTGATGGTGTGCCTTGAACTTTGGGGTAGCCATTTGAATATCTTACGAAGCATGCAGAGGATGAAGATGCAGGAGGAAGAGATGGTGTTAACCTGAGTCATCATGTTTAGCGAGTTGTCCAGAATGATGCCTAGGGTTCCTAGTATAGTCAGTGGGGGTAGCAGTAGGTTCAAGTTCTGAGGGCCACCAAGATGCATCCAATTGGGAGCATGTGTTTCAGAAAATCAGTACCTCAGTCTTGTGCGAGTTGAGCTTCAGCCAGTTGTCCTTCATGCAGTTGGCGAAGTCTATTATGCAGCTGTGGAAGTTGGTCTTAGTGTTGGTGCTGTCTTCGGAGAGGATAGTTGTGTGTCGACAGTGTAGGATATGATGTTGAGTATGTGGATTTTGGCGATTCTGGTCAGAGATGTCATGTAAGTGTTGAAGAATCCCGGGGGTACTCCACAGATGATTACCTAGAGTTAGGAGGTGAATGGGGGGACTTTTAGCATTCTCCCAGTGAGGAAAGTGGCGACCCATCTGAGAGGTGCTCTTTGGTTGCCTATGTTGTGCAGCCTTGTGATGGGTGTGTAGTGGGAGACTATATCAAATGCTTTGAGAGCTTTAGGAGGATCAGAGTCGCAATCTCTCCACAGTCAAGTAGGGTTTGGATGCTGTCAGTAGCCACGAGAAGGACTGTCTTGGTGCTATGGTTGCTGCGGAATCCGAATTGGGAGGAGTCCAGTAGGAGGTTCCATTACAGATGTGAGGAGAGTTGTTGGTTGATGACTTTTTCTAATACTTTGGCTTGGAGCAAGGAAATCGGTCAGTAGCTATTGTGTTTGCTGATGGTTTCTTTAGAGGGTGTTGACTTTTGCATATTTCTAGTCCTCAGGGAAGGTGGCGGTGGCAACTGAGTTGTTGAACAAGGTGGTGAGAACGTGGCTGATTCTAGCTTCGCCTAAGTTGAAGATGTGGTAAGAGCATGGGTCAGTTTATGCTCCTGATGGATGTGGTGTCATTTGGGGTGAGCTAGCTCCATTCAGTTAGTCAGATGTCTGTGGTGGTAGCGGGGTCGTTATGTTGTTTGACGAAGCTTGAGCTGCGATTTGACGTTTCTGTAGATGTTGGAGAGCTTGTTGTGGAAGAAGTTGGTGAGGTTGTCGCTGAGTTCCTATGAGGGCATAATGTTGTTTGTTGCAGCTGAGGAGCCAGAGAATTCTTTAATGATGCTGAAGAGTTCCTTGCTGTTTTTGAAGCTTGATTCAAAGTGTGAGGCTAAGGCCTTTTTCTTTAAATCGCTCAACTGTCTGTGGTAGAGATTGAGGGCTGTCTCCTTTCCAGTTGTCTACAGTCTTGTTTAGTGGTTCTGAGGTCTTTAGTGTACTGGCTAGCCTGCTTGGCGGACCTTCAGTGGGTGCTCCGGTGGGAGCTACGCTGTTGGGGCAGCTGGTGATCCACTTCTTGAAGTTTCTGACACTCTGGTCAAGGTTGTTGGAGGAGATGGGGTGGGTGATATCGAGGGCATTGATCCATGTGTCCTTTGAGAGTTTGCTCCAGCTGCGGTGGGGGGACTTGGACAGATTGTGGGGGGAGGTCTGTAAGCTAGTGATGTTGAAGTGGGCAATGGAGTGGTTGGTCCAGGTGAGTTCCGTGGTGTGGGTTCCGTGGTGTGGCTGTACCTGATACGGTTGTTGGAGGTGAAAATGGGGTCTAGCATCCGGCCTGCGGTGTGCACGGGGTTGTGGATGAGTTGGTGAGTCTGATGCTGTTCATGCTGTTGAGGAGGTTGGTAGTGTTGATGTCATTGTGGTCGTCGAGGTGGAAGTTGAGGTCTCACAGGAAGATATATTTGTTGGAGTCTATGGCGAGGGGGGCGATGAAGTTGGCAATGAAGTTGCAGAAGGCTGGACGCGGTCCTGATGGACAGTAGCTCAGGATGCCCCAGATGGTGGTTTTGCTATCTGTTTGGAGTCCGCAGTTGAGGTGCTACATGGCTGAGGTTATGTCATCATTTGTGGTGGTGCATATGATGGATTCCGTGTGTATGATGGCGATCCCCCCACCAGGCTTGTTGATGCAAAGTGTGATCTCATCCTTTGGATATTGCGGGTGTGATGTCGGGCACAGAAGTGGGGTTGCGCCAGGTCTCAGTGAGGAAGAGGACATTGAGTGTAAGGGTAGAGATGAGGTCCCAAATCTCAGTGGTGTGTTTGTACAGTGAGCATGTGTTGGGAAGGGCACATGCAAGTTGGTGTTTTTGTTCAGGTGTTGTGTTCAGGGTGGGGCTGGTCAGTGGGCCAGTGTATATGCTGTGAAAAGTAAAGTGGGAGTGGGTGCAGGAGAAAAGTCCTACCATGGAGCATGAGTCGGTGCAGTGACAGTGTTTATTGCGGCGTCAAGGGTGTAGAGCTCAGCGAAAGTGTTTCTGCGGGGGGGGGGCAGGATGACCAAGGTTCATGGAGCTTGGCATGGTCCAGGAGCAGGCAGGCACAAATGGGCTTGCCTTTGGTGCACCAGCAGCCCAGACTCGCTACCACCTGCATTAAGTAAGTCCTGGGGTGGGCAGGGCTATAGTTGGCAGGAAGAACGGATAGCGGGGAAAACCCGATCGGGAAACCCAGGGCAGCTGAATCAGACTGGAACAAGCAGGAACTGGGGGCCATAGGCAAGTGGTAATGTAGATGCCCAGGTGCCTACTAAATGTAAAAAAGACTAGCCGATGTAGCACTTCACATTTTTGACTTGATTTATAGTTTGGATGAAGTTACCCAAGATAATTGATACAAATTCACATTTCTAAGGATAAAGGTTTCTTACCCTTATCTCAATGGTACCAATATGTGATTTAAAATTGTGTGCAATGTTTTTATGAATAATGTTTGTTTTCAAAATGTGAAAGGCATTTATATAAAATCTGCCACATGAGAATAACACACTGACAAATAATTAGGCTATGTGTTAGATCTGGCAGCCTTGGCGTGGTTCCCACTGAACTTTTGCCTTATGTTTTTGCTGACTTTGTTTTTGATGGTTTTAGTACTCTGGGAACTTTACCACTGCTAACCAGTGCTAAATTGCATGTGTTTTCTCCTTAAAATGTGGTACCAGTCGCTTATCCACAATTGGCAAATTGAATTTACTTAAAAGTACACTAAGTGTGCCCAGGGCCTGTAAATGAAATGCTCCTAGGGAGCCTGGAGCACTGTCAGTCAGTCACAAGTTAGTTTATCTGTCAATTAAAACTGTAAAGATTGTAAAAATAAATATACAATAAATATTACAACCAATATATAAACACAGAATAATAATAATTCAAAACACATGTTTGGCTCCGCATGGCAAGAGTGCCTCCGTTATCTGTAAGCTCAAGTGCCTACCATGCCTAAAGTGCTGATGGGCCAAAAAGAGCATAAGGTTCCAAATGTTTGAGTGTGAGTAGTACCTTGACTGGATTAATCAGTCAAGTATGCCCATAAGTGCCACGGTGCTTGTCAAATCTTTTAATATAACTGAAACCCACATAAGGCAATGGGTTTGTGGCATCCTAATAACGCATAAAGTGCTGGGTGCACCTTGTAAACTTTCTATCAAGTAGGCTTGCTAATCAAATAAGCATTTAAAGTGCCAGATTCACAGCCTCTTTTTTCCCCTGTTGCATCCACCCTCCAATGAGCGGCCTGCTGGGTGCTGTAGTCTCGACCGGAGGGGAGCTATCGAGACTACAGCACCCAGCAGGCCGCTCATTTGAGGGTGGATGCAACAGGGAAAAAAGATGCTGTGAATCTGCTCCGTGTTTTTGTTGTTCCCTCGGCCCTATGAATAAGATGCAGGTGCATTGAAATACGTAAGGGATTGTCAATTGTTTGGGAAGGTGAGCCGGTTTCTGAATAAAAGCTTTGTTAAGCTGTCCTCATGTGGAGTGGCGTCTTTGAGCTCAGAGGCATCCTTGGGACATGTTCAACACGGCGGCCTCGGCCATGGAAGATTGCACCGCCTGGTGGATTGTAAACAGGTCTGTGTGGCTGTCAAGGAATGGCAGCCTCGTTTCAGCACATGAGGAATTGTCATTGTGAAACCGGAGCATTTTTCTGAGGCCCACTGGAGGGCCAGACATTGTGGAAAATATTGGGGGAGTTTTTAATATCGACATTCACACGGACCCCACCGGAGGGGAGCTATCGAGACTACAGCACCCAGCAAACCGCTAATTGGAGGGTGGATGCAACAGGGAAAAAAGAGGCTGTGAATCTGCTCTGTGTTTTTGTTGTTCCCTCGGCCCTATGAATAAGATGCAGGTGCATTGAAACGCGTAAGGGATTGTCAATTGTTTGGGAAGGTGAGCCGGTTTCTGAATAAAAGCTTTGTTAAGCTGTCCTCGTGTGGAGTGGCGTCTTTGAGCTCAGAGGCATCCTTGGGACATGTTCAACACGGCGGCCTCGGCCGTGGAAGATTGCACCGCCTGGTGGATTGTAAACAGGTCTGTGTGGCTGTCAAGGAATGGCAGCCTCGTTTCAGCACATGAGGAATTGTCATTGTGAAACCGGAGCATTTTTCTGATGCCCACTGGAGGGCCAGACATTGTGGAAAATATTGGGGAAGTTTTTAATATCGACATTCACACGGACCCCACCGGAGGGGAGCTATCGAGACTACAGCACCCAGCAGGCCGCTCATTGGAGGGTGGATGCAACAGGGAAAAAAGAGGCTGTGAATCTGCTCCGTGTTTTTGTTGTTCCCTCGGCCCTATGAATAAGATGCAGTTGCATTGAAACGCGTAAGGGATTGTCAATTGTTTGGGAAGGTGAGCCGGTTTCTGAATAAAAGCTTTGTTAAGCTGTCCTCGTGTGGAGTGGCGTCTTTGAGCTCAGAGGCATCCTTGGGACATGTTCAACACGGCGGCCTCGGCCGTGGAAGATTGCACCGCCTGGTGGATTGTAAACAGGTCTGTGTGGCTGTCAAGGAATGGCAGCCTCGTTTCAGCACATGAGGAATTGTCATTGTGAAACCGGAGCATTTTTCTGATGCCCACTGGAGGGCCAGACATTGTGGAAAATATTGGGGGAGTTTTTAATATCGACATTCACACGGACCCCACCGGAGGGGAGCTATCGAGACTACAGCACCCAGCAGGCCGCTCATTGGAGGGTGGATGCAACAGGGAAAAAAGAGGCTGTGAATCTGCTCCGTGTTTTTGTTGTTCCCTCGGCCCTATGAATAAGATGCAGTTGCATTGAAACGCGTAAGGGATTTTCAATTGTTTGGGAAGGTGAGCCGGTTTCTGAATAAAAGCTTTGTTCAGCTGTCCTCGTGTGGAGTGGCGTCTTTGAGCTCAGAAGCATCCTTGGGACATATATATATATATATATATATATATATATATATATATATATATATATTCAGTGAAAAAACCATAGGTTTCACACAAGTTATAGTTAACTGTACATTTCACTCGTAAAAAACCAATGAAATTCCACGTTATAGTTAGTGCAGGCAACTATAACTCACGCGACCGCAATCCTCTGCTGATGCTAATACTGTATTTAGACACTTATTTGCCCATGTCTTCTTCCATTAAATTTTAGCTATACATATATTACAAATATTTTTTTTTCATAAAGACACATATGTCATCAGCAGAGGATTGCGGTCGCGTGAGTTATAGTTGCCTGCACTAACTATAACGTGGAATTTCATTGGTTTTTTACGAGTGAAATGTACAGTTAACTATAACTTGTGTGAAACCTATGGTTTTTTCAGTGAATTTGTACGGTTTTTTAAATGCTAATTCCTAACTATAACGTGTGTGAAACCTATGGTTTTTTCAGTGAATTTGTACGGTTTTTTAAATGCTAAGTTACTTTACGCCATTCGTGGCGTGCGCGCCCACTTAACGCAGTTCGTTCCGTGCGCGCACGGTGCGCTTCGCGCACCGCGCGCCCACTTTACGCAGTTAGTGCCGTGGTTGGGCCATGTACGCTCGATGCGCACCGTGCGCACGTGGAGGACATATTATGCGCTTCGTTGTGAAAGATAAACATTTATATTTAGTTTATTTTTGTTAAATATGCCATGCACAAATGGTGCCCTTCGGGCACCATTTGTACACGGGGTGGGGAGAGTTTGGATTCTTTTTTTTAAATTTTTTTACCGTACGCATACGGTAAGCGTAATCGGCGATTTTTCGTAAAAAAAAATAATTTGAATTTTTTGCCTTGGGGGTTCTTTGGTGAATCAGATACCAAGCCTAGGTGGTTGGGAGCTTTATAAACTGTCCCTTTCCATGTTTATTCTCTTTGTTTTTCATCCCCCCCCAGAGTCCGAGAGAGAAAATGGCGGCCGCCGCTTCCTGGTTTCGACCGATTCGAATGTTTACTAAGATCTAAGAGCCAATCAGAATCGCGCTCGCGCACGTCACCGTACGCGTACGGTAAGCGCACCGTAAGCTGGCTCAGATATATATATTGATTTAAAGGCTATTTTCTCAGAATCTACTGAACAGATTTACACCAAACCTACAAAAGGCACTTCCTTGACCTGAGGACTACCTCTCTGCCAAATTTCATTTAATTCTGTTCAGCCGTTCGGGCTGTAGCTCTGTCTAAAGGTCCTATGGAAAAATGCATGGGAAAAACGCGTTTTGGGACCCCCCTTTTATCTCAGCCCCCGCTTGACGAATCCCCCCGAGACTTTCAGGGTAGGAGCGGAGCTCAACGCCCCACCTATTTTGAAAATTTCGCGAGGATTCGTCGACCGGCGCCAAAGTTATTCAAAATAAAATGTTGCGGATTTCCTATGGTAAGAGGGTCCTAACTATAACTACCTACTGGCGACCGCCAGTAGGTAATATATATATATATATATATATATATACATCTATATCTCTATATCTATAGAGATATAGATATATTTATATATATATATACATACATATATTACCTACTGGCGGCTGCCAGTAGGTAGCTATAGTTAGAACCTTGTTTCCATTTAAAAATATTTTTTTCTTTTGCCAATATCTTTGGCATCGGTTGACGAATCTTCGTGAAATTTTCAAAACTAATGGCCCGCTCAAGTCAGCTGCTGTCTTGAAAATTTTGGGGTGATTCGTCAAGCGGGGGCCGAGAAAAAAGGGGGATCCCAAACATGTTTTCTCCATGCTAATTTCCATAGGAAGCTTTAGACAAGGCCACAGCCTGAACTGCTTAACAGAATTACACTAAATTTAGCAAAAAGGTAGCTTTTGGTCCAGAAAGGACGCTTTTTTTTAAATGGTGTGAATACGTTCAGTAGTTTTTGAGAGGTTTAAACATTCACAGATATTGATATTTGAGAATTGTGAGATCTGATTGGCTGAACCCTCACGATCACAAGCTTGACTCTGATTGGCTGCCAACACTTCACACCAGGAAAAAAGGTAAGAAACGGATAAAAAAATAAAAGAAAAGGGGGCTGGTAGGAACACCCTGACCCCCTAGGCCTGGTCAGTGGGTCCCACAGGAACCCCCAAGGCCAATAAAGTATTTTTTTTAAAATATTTTCAGTGGGAATCACATACGGTGCGCGAATCCCAACATACATTTTTTTTTTTAAACAAAGTGCAGTCTCCCGCGCTTCATTTCTTTTAAGATCCCAGGGGCAATGTATAATTGTTATGAGGAGGGCTGTGGGGGGACCCCACAGCCCCGGGTACCGCCACCTCCCTGGGGCTTTTCAGAAAAAATGCATGGGGAGCGGCTCCTGCCCCCCACGTTGCCCTGGGGACCGCCACCTCCCCAGGGCATTACTTTAATTGTGCGGGGGGCCTCGCTACCCCCCCACTGCCCCAGGGACTACCAACTCCCCGGGGCTCTAATTGCGATGGAGGGGGCTGTGTGGCCACCTCGAGGAGCCCTTCATGGCCCTGGGGACATCCACCCCCCAGGGCCGGCTCCAGCAATGTCGACATTGCAGTTTGCTATGGTAGGGCGGGAGTGCTCCCGCCCTATCATAGTAAACTTCTGCTTCGCTTCATGGAAGCAAGAGCAGGAAAACTGCTCTCACATCCATGAAGCAAAGCAACTCCCTTTGCCCAAAAGCAATGCCGGCTCCCGCAGGAGGCGGGGAGCCGGAAGAGACCACAGGGGCATTGGGGCTCTCCCCGCGGTCCCCAACGTGAAGCCAGGCCAGGGGCTGGGGCCCCAAGGGCCCCCGCCCCTCCCTGCACCACTCTGTAAACGCACCTCCTGGTACATTCTGGGTTGGGGGATTAAGTCCCCTTAAATCCTAAGGGTCCTTAGGGGCTAACTAGCCCACCAGGTGCCTCCAGTAAGCCTCACACAGTGGGATTGCTGAGAGGTGGTCCGAGGCCACGCCCCTTGTTACACCACTCTGCAAACGCTCCTATTGGCGCACTGCTGGTGGAGCGATGACGTCCTCGTGTGTCCTGAGGACTTCAGGACTAAAGTGGACTTTATCCCCCAAGCAGCAGGGCGCCAGGAGGCCCATTTGCAGAGTGATTTAAAAAGGGGGCGTGGCCTATGAACAATCTCAGCAATCCAGCTGTGTGAGGCTTACTGGAGGTAACAGGGGTGTTAGTTGGCCCCCAGGGACCCTCAGGAGGCAAGGGGACCTCATCCCCCAACCAAGAGCGCACCAGGGAACGCGTTTGCAGAGTGGTGGGCAAAGGGGGCATGGCCTGCTATGAGAATTTAGCAATCCTGCTGTGTGGAACTTATTGGATGTAATAGGGGGGTAGTTGGCCCCAAGGATGTCCTTCCAACTACCCCTCCTCCTACCTCCAGTAAGTCCAATACAGTGGGATTGCTAAGAAGTCTACGGAGGCCACGACCCCCTTTCTCCATCACTCTGCAAAAGCGCCTCCTGGCACACTACTGGTTGGGAGATGAAGTCCACTTTACTCCCGACGGACTTTGGGGGCCAAGTTGCCCTCCTGGTACCTCTTGTAAGTCTTACGCAGCAAAAATCCTGAGTGCTGGTAGGAGGTCCAGGCCTCTTTCTGCACCCCTCTGCAAATGCAACTACTACGTTATATTTAGAAATTAGCATTTAGAAAACCTTAGAAATTCACTGAAAAACCATAGGTTTCAGGTACGTTATAGTTAGAAATTACCATTTAAAAAACCGTAGAAAGTCACTGAAAAAACCATAGGTTTCTGGGATGTTATAGTTAGAAATTAGCATTTAAAAAACCTTGGAAATTCACTGAAAAAAACACAGGCTTCAAGGACGTTATACATAGTTGGACATTTCACTTGTACAAAACCAGAGAAATGAGTCCGTTATAGTTAGTTGAGCTAACTATAACTGGCGCCCCCGCAATGCACTGCTGATGACGTCACATATTACATCACTCATGACATAGTCAGTGACATCACTCATGACATCTCAAATAACATCACTGATGACATCATCCACTGATGCACCTCTTCACACTCTAATATAACCTTTCGTACACCTACTCAAAAATACAGACTAACATTCTCGAAACCATAGACACACCAATACCAGTTAATACATACCCACTCACTGATTCATAGTTCTACACACATATCCACTCACCCATACAGTCACCCATACATGCAGTCACTGATCAATATAGCCACTGATATATGCACTTAGACATCTATACAGATACTCGCACACAGCCACTCACCATAGAGTTACTTACACACCAAGGCAGTCACCCAAAGAATCAATCACACTGCCATTTACTCATTATACAGTTATACACACACCACCTCACTTATCCATACAGATACTAACACATACTTACTCTCTTATACAATCACTGACACAAGCACACACTCATCCATACAGCCACTCTCACACTCACTCACATATAGTAACTTATATACTCAAACACTCACATATACTGCCTTTCACATATGTAATTACTCATATATGCACCATTGAGACATCCATTCACTCACCAACACAGCCATACACACACTCACCCACCCACTCACCCACCCATCCAGCCCCTCACAGATGCACTCATTAACCCATACACCTAGTGAATCATCCACTCACACATCCATGCAGGGAGTCACACCCCCCCACCCACCCAGACACTCAGGCAACCATACAGATACTCAGACAACCAATCATTAACCCATAAAGACACTCATGTAGCTACTCACCAACCTATGCTGCCACTTACACACCAACTGACAGACTGATACAGACATTCACACAGATTAGTCACTCACCCATACATTAACTATGACATGTTTAATCACTCACTTATACAGTCATGCACCCACAAAACCATCCATATAGACACTCATACACCCACTCATTCTTCAATACACCTTGGCATATATATAGATAACATTCTTAAACTTTTCAGAAACACTCAGTCACTGGATGATGTCATCAGTGATGTCATTTGAGATGTCATCAGTGATGTCACTGATCATGTTGTGAGTGATGTAATATGTGATGTCATCAGCAGTGCATTGCGGGGCCGTGAGTTATAGTTAGCTAAACTAACTATAACGGCCTTTTTTCTCTGGTTTTGTACAAGTGAAATGTCCAACTAACTATAACGTCCCTGAAACCTGTGGTTTTTTCAGTGAATATGTTAATATATATTTATATCTATCTATATATATATATATATATATCTATATCTATATATATCTATATCTATATATATTTATATCTATATATATATTCACTGAAAAAACCATAGGTTTCAGGGGCATTATAGTTGGCTGGACATTTCCCTCGTACAAAACCATTGAAATTCCCCCGTTATAGTTAGTTCGGCTAACTATAACTCGCGCCCCCGCAATGCACTGCTGATGACGTCACATATTACATCACTCATGACATGGTCAATGACATCACTGATGACATCTGTGATGAACTAACTATAACGGGGGAATTTCAATGGTTTTGTATGAGGGAAATGTCCAGCCAACTATAACGCCCCTGAAACCTATGGTTTTTTCAGTGAATTTCTAAGGTTTTTTAAATGCTAATTCCTAACTATAACGTGCCTGAAACCTATGTTTTTTTCAGTAAATTTCAAAGGTTTTTTAAATGATAATTCCTTACTATAACATACCTGAAACCTATGGTTTTTTAAGTGAATTTCAAAGGTTTTTTAAATGCTAATTCCTATCTATAACTTATCTTTAACCTATGATTTTTAATGAATTTGATAGGATTTCTAAATCTTTATTTTTCAGTGTGTCAATTCCTTTATTTATGATTTTTATACTGTTTTTCAACATTTTTTTTAAGTAATTTTTTTTACATATTCTTAAAAAAAGTAATAAATATTACATGTTTTTAACCCTTTCGCTGCCAGGCCTTTTCCCCCTCCTGTGCCTGGCGTTTCCCCGGTGGGTGGGTGTCATGACGAGATAGTCTCGTCATGGGCACAGCGCGACTGTGCTCCATGACGAGACTATCTCGTCATGGGCACAGAAGAGGTTAATGGAATTTAAAAAAAAAATATTTGTACCTTTTTTTAACTCTATTTTTTATTATTAACTATTAAAACTGTATTTTTAATACTTTGTTATTATTATTTTTTTTCAATTATTGCTTGGAGTCGCGCACCCAACACGCTAGGAACCGCACACCCTACGCGAGAGAAATCGTGCACCCAACGCGTTAGGATGTGGGACCCCATCCCCCGGGGCTTATAAAAAATGTTGGGGACCGTGGGGGGAGCCCCAACTCCCCCGCGGTCCCAGCCGGCTCCCCGCGTCCTTCGGGAGCCAGCATTGCTTTTCCACATGGGGAGCTGCTGACATGCAGCTCCCCGTGTAGAAAAGCAATATGGTTTGGATTTTGAAAGAGAGAGCAGGTTTCCCTGCTCTCTCTTTCAAGGGGGGTGGGCACCCCAGCACACTGTAGGAGCCGGCCCTGGGGGTGGCAGTTCCCAGGGCCCTCGAGGGCTCCAGGAGGGTGGCCACGCAGCCCCCCTCCCTCAATATATAAAGCCCGGGGGTGGTGGTCCCTGGGGCTTGGGGGGGCCGTTCAGCCCCCCACCCTATTTATTTTCTAGCCAGGGGGGTAGCAGTCCCCGGGGCTGGGGGGCCCCCCTGGGCCCCTCAATAATTTTTTACGCATTTTGCCCCCGGGATTTAGCACCCCAGGGGCTAATCATTAAGGGGTTTTTTTTACGGCCGGATCCGCGCACCCTGCGCGCATTTTGCCATTTTTAAAAAAAAGGGGGCCCTGGGATTCCTTCTGGGACCCCCTAAGCAACTCTAGAGGGTCAGAGTATTTCTACCCTGCCCCCTTTATATCTTTCACACACTTATTTCCCTTACTTCTTCAGCCTCGCTTATACCGAGGCACAAAATGGCTGCCAACAGTTCCTGGTTTCGAATGTTGACAGACACTTGACAGTCAATAGCATTCAGCTTGTGATCGGGAGGGTGCGCGCACGGTTCTCAGAGGGTGCGCTCAGGGTGCGCATAGGGTGCGCGGATCCTCCGAGGCCATAGATATATATGTACTTTTAACTCTAATTTTCTCAGGAACTACTGAATGGATTTACACCATTTAAGCAAAAGGCATGAGTCTGAACTGAGGACTACCTTTTTGCCAAATTTGGTGTAATTCCGTTTAGCAGTTCGGGCTGTAGCTGCGTCAAAAGTTCCTATGGGAAATGTTTCTCGGCCCCCGCTTGACGAATCACCCCGAAACTTTTAGGATAGGAGCGGACCGGAGCTGGCCAAAAGTTTGGAAAAGTTCGCGAAGATTCGTCAACCGGCGCCAGACTTATTGCGAATAGAATGTTGCGGATTTCCTATGGAAAATAGGTCCTAATTATAACTACCTACTGGCAACAGCCAGTAGGTAATATATATATATAATTATATATATTTACTGCTGCAGAGCAATTGGACAAAAACATTTTCACACGACAGCTTCATTGTGGGAGGAGCACCACCTTGAGATAGAGGAGGGAGCCCCTGGTGAAAGGGGCCGTTGGGCAGGGGAATTCTCCATGCTGGAAATGGCACCGCAGTGTCTGAAATTAGCGAAGGTGCAATGACCTCCGGGGCATACTGAAGTGCCTAATATCAAAGCGGATTTTAAAGAACCACTGAGAACTTGTATGATTTTCATGAAAAATGCGGAACCCACTGTGGGTAGTTAAAGGCAGAAACTACAGCTCCCATAATTCATTGTGAGTCATTACGCGCTACAAAGCGCACACACCTGATGCTGCACTATGATAGACAGCATCAGAAGCGAACTGTAGCAGCCTTACAACACCGCATTGCCATGAGCCCAGGAAGAAGGTGCGTACAGCACTGAAACGCGTAGGCAAGCAAGAAATAATTACGGATGTTAAACCACCTTTGCAAAATGACTACAAGAGGATTGATTCCTTGCTGCTGTCGAGTGCTTCTCTGCTGCAGAGCAATTGGACAAAAAAAAAAATATATATATATATATATATATATATATATATCTTACAAGCAAGTTGTACTGGATGTCCTGCAAAAAATCAGAAAGATATATATATATATATATATATATACACTAAATACATCAGATGATTAACTTGGATGTGCACTCATCACATAGTCAATATTCAAAAACAAATCACCTCACCGGTTGCAAACACTGCATCTTAGCCCACTCCAGTCTGGGGGATTCATAGCCAGGGTTAAGAGCCTCAGCAGACCGGTTCTGCTGTACTGAAGTAGATGCATCCAACCCCATTCAGACTCCAAAACAATCCCGGTCTCTAAGTCAATAGACCTCAGCTTTATAGTCTCAAAACACACTAGAAGGTACCGAGAGGCCTTCCCTCTGTGCCATGGAAACGTACTGAAATTGGCCACTTTCCATGCAAGCATTCCGAAGGCAAAGGTGTTCTCACGTTCTTTCTACATTCACACATGTTCCATCCTTTAGCTTAACGAAGCTTACAAAACTCTCCGGCGGATATTCAACAATAACAAAACAACCTTGAACATGAATGTTGGACCTGGCCCTTCTTGCAGGGTCATCCCTAAACTTTTTGCCTTCTTCCTATATTTTTCCTGACCTGTTGTTGGCTGATTTATGACTCTGGGCACCTTACCACTGCTGATCAGTGATAAGGTGCATATGCTCTCCCTATGGTAAAATGTATACATTGATTGGTGTCCATGTTTGGCTTATTTGGTTTACTATCAGCCCCTAGTAAAGTGCACCAGGAGTGCCAGGGCTTGTAAATACAAATGCTGCTGGTGGGCTTGCAGCACTGGTTGTGCCACCCACAGAAGCAGCCTAGTAAAATGTGTCTAGGGTCTGCCACTGCAGAACCTGCGTGCGGTCTGGTACCGTCGCGCGGATTGCGCAAGTGCACCTACTTGCCAGTCCCTAAACCTTCCCTTAACTACATATTAGTCACCCCTCTGGTAGGCTCAAGGGCAGGGTGCATTGTAGGCATAAGGTAGGACATGCCCTGATGTGTGTGGCATGTCTTAATAGTGAATTACAGCCATTTTCGTTTTCACTATTGAAGGCTACCTGCTCTTCATAGGCCAGAATGGGCTGCTGAAATTACTACACGCTGTAATCCCAGTGGACTCATAGAGCATGGTAGAAAGTCCTGTTTAGTATGCCTGAACTCAGAATAATAAAATACTTCTTTTAGTAAAGTTTATTTTAATATTCTGTGTTTGTAAATACTACTTTTAGAAAGTTAGTATTTACTGACCTGGCCATTTCAGTCCGCCTCTGCTGTGTGTGTGTGTTCTGCCTAGCAACAGTAAAGGAGCAGGGCTGGGGAATTCCAGGAGACAGGCTGGCTGCCAGGTGGTGGGTAGAGAGATCACACTAGGATGGGTGGGAGGAGTACACCTTTGACTCTGAATAGACCTGTACTCTGCCTCCACAATGCCGGTGCCGCCCCCTGTGGAGCGGCTGATGTCTCTGCCCTGCTTCTGAAAGGAAAGAGCAGAGTCACCACAACAAAGTGCTCCAAAACTAGACTGAGCCAGGCCCAGGCCCCCTGGCGACAAAGAACAAAAGAATTGGTGTATAAAAGAAGGAGCCCTGCTCCTAAGAAATCAGATCCTGTTTGCGCCAAATAGAACCTCTGCCTGAAGGAGAAGGACCTGGAGAAGCTGAAGGAGGAATACTGTCTCTCTGCCTGAGAGACTGGCCTGCAGAGGGTGCCTGTCTGCTGGAAGGAGAGGAAAAGACTAGAGGAAAAGACTTTGATCAACTTGTGCCTTAAACAATCTCCAAGGGCTTGCTGGTGAACTTGCCCCCTGATCTGCGCCCCAGGAACAGTGGGCGCTACCCCCCTGGAAGGAGAAGAGGCTGCCGTGGGTGATTCTACAAGCTGACCCCGGAGAACCTGAGCACCCCCCCGCATCTCGCTGAGCAACGCGACTTCTGCTGCTGGAGCAGCTGTGAGCAACGTAAAGGCCTGTCAGCCTGAGCCACGTAAGCACCTGCCCCCTCGAGCCGTAGCTCGCAACGTAAGGAGGAGATCACCGTGTCCAAGCGCTGAGCCCCTGTGACCCCCGCCGGGTTGTAGAGACTACTGTAAGGACCTGAAGTGCCCTGGTTCGCCACATCCGGACGAAGCTAACAGCCCGCTGCGCTGCAACATCACCCCCAGGCTGCACCTCCTACTTCCCCCTTCGCTGGTGGTCTGAAGCGTCTGAGAAGTGCCCCCACGAAGCATCATTGTCCACGGAGGAGCCGGGACAAGGACGCGACGTGGGACACTTGTGGAAGACGTCTGTGAACCCCCGTGAACATTGCCCCCAAGAACTGAAGGTATTTGTGCCTCGTGCGCCGTGGTACGACCCGTACCTGCTTTAGTACGAGCCGTATCGGCTCTGCCGTCCTTGTGCGGTGCGTCCCTGCCTCTGTACGGTCCGTACAGTGTAGAATCCATTGCCGGCGCTCACGCGGGAAGCGTGAGGTTTGGCAAGGGGCGTACTGAACGTGTACGACGCGTACCAACGAAGGTACGGTCCGTACGGTTCACGTCCGTAGTACACGTGCTCACGCGAGAAGCGTGAGAAACGGCAAGCCACCTCCAAAACCTTGTAAAAAGCGTACCGAAGGCGCTACGAAGCGCACAGAACCTCTAAAGAACCTATTTTGAGTAGAATCTTGCCATTTTAAGAACTGTGGACTGCCTACAAGCATTAAGAGTAACTGGAACCTTATTTGAAGTGATAGACTGTATTTTTGATATCCTGCCTGAAGAAATCTTTTATATAAAGAACTCTATTTTGATATAAATACAGCCTTGTGTCTTTGTATGGTGGGGTGGTGATTATTGTGTGGGACAACATGAACGCTTAACCTAATGCCCTCTGGAAATCTAGCCTGACTGCTCGCGCCACGTTACCTAGAGGGTGAGCCGGGGTTATTTTTAAAGAGGTAATCCTACGCCCTGACTTAGAGGAAAGGGTCCCTGCTTGTTGAAAGTGCATACCTGCGCCAACCAGAGACCCCGGATTCTAACAATGAATAACCTAAACAACTTGAGTAATCTTGGGGGCCTGCTGTGCGCGCATAAAGCTCAAGCAAGACAGTCAGAAATCAAGATGACATGAGGGCATGTCAAAGCCAATAGTAAGAACGTCATAATACTTCCCAATGTACAGCACAATGCACATTTGTGCACCACTGCCTATAGCATCACATACTTCATCTCTCAATGCACAAAATAATGCACATTTGTGCACCACTGCTCATAACACTGCACTTCGAGACCAAGAAGGACATTCCGCATCTATCTCTCTCTCATGCTTTCAAATGCATATCCCACACATTCAGTTCCTGGCAAGGCTGTTCCAGTGTGTGACAGCTCCCACTTTAAATCTGCAAAGAGATTACACAAGAGAAATCTTCAAGGGAAACATGCACATGCAGGGAAATTATGTTCTACATCCAGGCTAGGGTAAAATAAAACACCAAAATTCAATTAAAATCATGGTAGTCAAAGGTCCTCATGTGGTTTCAAACCATAGAAGTGCCTCTAGCACTACACAGTGTATCCTCTATGACCAGGTCCTTAAAAATATCTAAGAATTGCACCGGTCAATTGTTAAGCATTGTGTTCCATGGATCTAGGGATTCTGTTTCCGCCGATCTGCAAGACCTGGTCCCCAACTGCTCAAACGAACCTCTGCGGGTTGTCTAAGCATGGGTAAATGCATAGAATATGTAACAACGACTCATTTCTCTGATGGCACAAACAACATTTCATGTTGACCCATTGGTCTTTTTCCTGCTATTTTGGAACAATGTCTAGTGTGTGGAGCTCTCAAAAACATAAATTTCTGTTTGAGCTTCAGGGAGTAGGTAGCTTCCAAGAGACAAGGTGGTCGTTGTAAGAGCTCAGTACCAGCCAACCACGTGAGGGTTTGGGTACTGCTCTATTGTGCTCTAGCCAGCTTTGCAGAGTCACGCTTATATTTATCGTCCTTTTGAATGCTTGGGCCGATGTATCCAGAGACCAGATTTCACCGAGCCAGAAGCTTTTTATGCTATCCTCAAGGCATTGTTTATAAACCCCCTTCCCTGTTCGCATTTGAAGGTTAATTTCAGACCAAAGCAGACTGACTAGCGAGCCCTTGACGGTAAATCTTAGCTTATGGTAACATTTAGCAAATGCCCCAGACCTAGCCAGGGTTTGCCTCATCAGCCAGAACTCTAGCCTGACTTGAGCAGGCAATGCTGACCTCAGCAGCCGGAAAACTTATGTGTAGCTTTTTGTTAGGATATTGCCTAGTAGGCTGGCACCGCCATCATTTCACCTCCATATTCAGAGGGAGGGAAGCCGTCTTGCCTTCATTACTGAAGCCAGTGGCTGGAGGTTGTTCCCTTGAAGAGATTGTGCCAGGTTAAGATATGCAAAATATAAGGCTAAGGCTTTTTCTATATTTGCTTCCCTCTGCAGAGCAAAAGATGCACTAGAATCTATCTAAACACCTAGATAAACGTATGCAGATGTCTCATCTAGCATGGCTCTATAAAGATACCATTTGTGTTGGTTTAGGATGCGACAATTCAGCAAGGTAACTTTCATTTTCTTAAAGTTAATCTCCCACCAACTGTCAGTTATATATGTTGCTAAGCGATTAATCAATCTCTGCAGACCTACCCTGGTGTTACTGAGCAGCGGCAGGTCGTCTGTATATAAGATGTTCTACAGCGGGATGTTACCCAGACTCGGGGCATCTGATACCAGCTTGTCCAATACCAGGAAAAAGTCCAAAATGAATAGATTAATTAGAAGTGGCACAAGGACACACACCTGATTTAGACCAATGGATGTCCACACTTCTCTTGACAGGTGGGTGCCACTAAGGGTGGGAAAAATTTGCGTAGTCGCGTTACGCAAATTGTCATGAAATTGTAAAAAATCTCCACAAGGAAATATATCGCTAACATACCCATGCGGTCGCTAATGGGCGAGGACATCTTGTTTTTCACTTGTACCGCCCGCTCGCGATGCTTATTTCCGGATCCAGGTCGCGTATTGCGTGCTCCCGCCCGTTCGCGATGAGTATTCCCTCTTCGGGAATGCATATTACGTGTTCGCTACGCTTTTTGCGTGCTCGGGGAGGAAATATCACGTGAACTTGCCCATGCGGTCGCAATGTGCGCGGCCATCTTGTTTTTCACTCTCTTGCTATGGTTCTGGGCCTGCTTTTCTATCCTTCCTCTATCTTTGCAATCCTTTGTTTCTGTACACTTTTATTTAATCTTTTTATTTATTATCTATCTAGTTTTTTGTAACTTTTTCTACTACTTTTTCACTCTTTTTCTAACACTTGCTTTTTTCATTTTTTTTCCTTACTTTTCGAATTCCTCCCTTTTCCTTCCCACCCCTCCCCTGAGTCCCAAAACCATGCCCAAGGAAGAGAGCAGGGGCAACAACAAGGGAAAGGGCAAGCTGCCCGTAGCCGCAGCCGCGACTGCAAGGGGTGCAGGCACGGGCCTTATTTGCTGAGGCGGAGTTGACAGCACTTGTTTTTTTAGTGCAGAGCCACATCCCCTTAATCCTAGCAGCAGGCGGCAGGCCTGGGTCTGGGTACGGGCTCCGAGAGCGTCGCCAGCAGTGTTTCGCTTCTCTTGTGTCCGGCGCACCGTTACCCTGCTGACGCACTGGTGGTCCGATATCCTGGACCGGGAGCGGGACCTGCTGGACCTGCTAGGAGTGGAGGTCCCGGGGCTTGGTGAGTAGCTATTTAATATTACTACTTTGTGTTCTTCTGCTCTGTGTTATATGTTGTGCATATATATTGTTTCCGAACAGCAAGAATGCTGCTGCTTACATTGCAGGTAAATTACGTTTAAAAATCTAAAAATTTTTATGACATAGGTACTAGACGCTACTAACTTTACTTGTTTGCCACTTTGCGCTTGCTTACCTGATTATGTAAGAATTTACTTGAGAGAACTTAAGTTAGGAAATGCTAGAGAGACTCTAGTCCTTCCTTTGTCCTCCTGCCACTAAGAAGAGATAGTGGTGGATTGATAGGTTTAGTTACTTATTAGTATTAGTTGGTAATTATTTAGTGGTCTGCGTGACGCATCCTCTGTCACGTCACGTGCTGCAGAGTGCTGCTTACCCCAGTCCTTAGTAGAATCTTTTGTAGTTTGTTTAGTCAGTGGTAATAGGCTTATCACTAGCAGTAAATCAGCAGCAACCAACCAACAATTTGGTGTATGCAAAAATGTATGCACGTGTCCTCCATCTATACATTTTTGAGGGCTAAAATACATGGAAATGCAGACTTGGTGAACAATTGGCCTGTCTGTAATAGGTGGGCTAGGTCAGGTGGTACTTAGGCTTAGTTAGTATTCTGGAATCAGAATGGAACACTGGATTAGTGTACATAAATAATAAGTAGGCAGTCCGTGAATCCCGCAATACTACTTGTCGATCAGATTAGATAGGTCAATTTTATTGCAATTGTTTCCTAAGATGTTTTTTGAGCATTTTTTAAAATATTTTATTTGTTTCACAAAAATCAATAATGTTTGTCTCTTTCTTTATTATATCTTACATGATCAGCACTCAGGGGAAAGAAGACGGGGTCACAGTCGGCGGTACAAGATCAAGAACAAGATGCCTCCCAGGGCCAGGACCGCTCTTCTACCGAGGGCTCTGGTGCTGGCCCCAGTAAGTCCTCCAGTGGTTAATATTAATAATTATATTTCCCTAACTTTTACTGCACCTTATTTTTTCTGAACTATTATTTCTGTTTCCTAATTCTATTTTTTACAAAATCTTCTTCGATCTAGACTATCTGTTTCTAAATTCTTTTTATCCCTGCCTCTAACTGCCTCTGCTATGACTCTCTGTACTACTACTATTAGTCTGTCTGTAGCTAAGCTTGCCCAGTTGGCCACTCTTTATTTAAAAGGTTTTAAATAAAACTCAGTTTCACCAATAGCTCTAGCCACTAAGTCAAGTCCTTTGGGATGTCCTCTTCTAGTCTTCTTAATCTTGAGCCTCTTTGACAATTTCCAACAACAAAATGCCCAACTAGATATTTTACTATTTTTGATAGGTTAGTACATACTACTACTGTTGTAGGGATTCTGCACATACAGACCTATGCACAAGAAAATAGGATGTTGGTGATGGGAGGTTGGACCTTCCTCACACCTCAGTCAGAAGTTGAACCCACACAATCCCCTGACCAACTAGCTAAAGTGTCTCATTAGCTCCCTGAACCCCCCGAAGATACCCAATGATTAGACAACCCAGAACAAAACACTCCCGACCTCTCAAAGTCACGGAATCAATGCACACCCTTTCGCTCACTCATTCGTGTAAGTCCACACCAAATACCACAGAGTCTATGTAAGTTCAAAAGGTTTATTTTCAAATAACAAGCTCTGTACGTTGTTCTATAATGCAGTATAATAATACGAGCCAGCACCAACAGCAAAATGCATAAGATTAAACCAATAAACATTGTTACAACTACAAGTCCATAGAAGACAAAAGATTTCTGGGCGAATTCGGGGGGGCCCTCACCTTAAAACCTAGAAGTACTGGTTACATCATAAGCTCTGCATATCTGTGGTTCGTAGAAGGGAATCTTTCGCCTGTTATGAGAAAAATGGTGCGCGTTAGACAGTATAATGCAAGCATTTCTCAGTCAAGCCAAAAAGTGTAGCATGTTATGGCTAAGCAATACGGACTGACCAAAACTCCGTACGTTTTTCGACCTCTTGTACACAGCGCTCAGACAGTAGCAGTATGAGCTCATGTGGGCTCAAAGGCGTCTTACACAACAAGCTGCGAGGTAACGTGCGCAAAAGACATGAAGCTAAAATGGTTGCATGGCTCAGGCTAACTTAGCAAAGAGTAGACTAGAATGACCCTAGGGACCATATAACACTACTAGTGTCTACTCTACTACCTGATTTGTACTAGTGATGTATATAGTACATGTATGTATTAACTTTTTTTCAATCTTGCTAGTGAAAAAGAATAAATAGGGGGAGGTGTATATGGCATCTAAAAATGTGCAATGCTTTTTCTAGGCATACTACCGACCACCAGTGCCGGGGCCAGCTGCGATGGCGACGCGGCCATTTCAGAGGGAGCAGAAGATGCAGCACCTGCAGGAGCTACAGGGGGTGAGCCACCAGCAGTGGCGGGCGGTGGTAAGTTATATTCCTTATTGACATTACACTCGCTGCAAGAGTGTTTACTCACTGCACTGTTGAGACTTAGTAAGTATGAAGTTGTAGTGAACAACGGTTAAAGAAGACACCCTTTACTTAGCATTAGCATTAGCGGTGGGAGTTGAGTAACCAATGGCCTCTTCTATCCGACTTCAACTCAGCTGTGAAAGATTTATGGAGAAGACTAAAAGTCAGATCAGATGACCTTGATGGATGTGTTGAACGAAAAGGGAAAGAAGGGTGGAAGGAGGAAGGATGGGCGAGATGTAATATGACTGTCAGAGAAGGATACGTGGGAAGCATCCATAGGTGGCTGATAGGAATCAGATGCATGGGTGGTTGAAGGATGGGTGGAAGGTGAAAGAAAAGATGCCTGCATGGGTGGGTGAAATTGTATGGGTGGATAGCAAGAATCGTCAGTGGTGTTTGGGTCAAACTCAAAGCCAAGGCAAGCAAGGAAGGACGCATGGGTGGTGGTTTAAAAAAAAGAATAAATGTTTGTGGTTGGTGAAACAAACTAAGGTTTGTTGAGAGATTAAGAAGAATGATAGACGTTTAGTTTGTATGGATGACTGCCTGGATGTATTCATCATAGATAGCATAGGTGGAGACTGTCACTGGATGAAGAGTCTTAGTTTGAAGAGAATGTAAAAGAAATCGCGCCAGAGTAGCAAAGCCGAGGAGAATATAAGTTGTATTTTCAGAATACTCCCTTGACTCACAGTAGTTTTGCAAGCACAGCATATACATATGTATGTAGTGTAGTTATCATTATCAAGTGCCTTCCTCCAACTCAGAGGACCACTCCCTGCCTATGTTAATTTATTTTCAACTGTGTCAGCCAGCCTGCCATGGCTGGCTATCAGCTGGTTACACAATCAATCAAAGCAAAGTACCTCATGTCGTCCCATATATAAGCAATGATCATTGGATCAGATATCATCTGCCTTTTTGTAGTAGTCAGGGTAGGGTGAAAGTAAAATTGAGAAGTTGGCCTTGATGTAACAGAGAGAGTATGGCCAGTGCCACCCGTAATAGAAAAATACAAGCTTCCCCACCTGCAGACAGTAGTAACTAAAACTAACGTGAGTCTGCGTCATGACTCAAGTATGTTTGTCTTGGGCGCAAGCTGACTGAGCTGGCATGCCAAGGTTATGTAATTTCACTAAACAAGAGAGAAGAAGAAGACTGGTGTACTGTGTACTCGAGTCCATAGTGCTCGTATAATGCCTGAAACTCCCACAAATGTAGCGGCCAAGGAAGTGGGAGGACAGATACATACCACAAATGTTATGTACTGTGCTTGCTAGTGCTACTGTGCCACTATGTGTTGTATAAATTTTGTGTTACTGTTTTGCTGAGTATTGTTAATAGTCTTTTTTTCTTTCTTGATATAGCTTCTCCTTCCCAAGCAAAAACCAACCAGGAAGGAGTTGGCAGCCATGGCCTGGCGCCGAAAGCTGGAGGCTATCTCTAATGAATACCAGCGGCTGGTGGTTCTGGTGGAGGAGGAGGAAGTGGTAGCAGCTGCAGCCTCCTCCAATGCCCCGGGCTCCAGCCAGGCTCCTCCAGTGGTACGGCGCTGCGGTCAGGCAGCCGCCCGCCGCCGCGCTTCAACATCTAGCACTGCTGCCCTCCCTTGTGAATGCAACTGCAGGGCATATGCGCGCCGCATGCTCCTCCGGAATGCGTGACTAGAGGAGGAGGTAGAGGAGCTGAAGAAGAGGGTCAAGGTCCTGGAGAGGGAAAACCGAAGAGCCCGCCTCTAATAAAGACCCTGTTTGATTGCCCCTTTTTTAATCCTTTTTTTGGTGGGTGGGAATTGGGTGTTGGGCTTTGGATATTTTGGACATTGGATTGGTTACCGTTGGACTTTCTCGTTTTGGACATTGGTTGGGGTTAGGGAGAGGGGTGGGTCAGGTGTTGTGTTTTTTTTTACATAGTTTATTTTTGTTAGCGAATTAAATTATATTATTTATACTTAAACATAGCATACGTTGTTAATGTTTTATGGGCGGGTGTTACTGTTTTACGTCACATGGTTTCCTTCCTTGCTGCTGCAGGGCTGCAGCCAGTGTTTGATTTAAATAATCTGCCGATTCTGTGTCACACAAACAGATAGATGCGGTACCCCTCACTGAGTGACTTGTCCAACTAGTACTGTCAGTCTCTCATCCCAGTCTATTATACCTCCCCCAAACATCTTTTCTTACCTGTGATTGATGTTTAAGTTAGACACAGAGATGGCTGCATGACGAGGATGGTTTAAGGGTTTCCCAAGAGAATGGAGATGTCATGGTTGTGGTGGTAGTAGTAGAAATTGGCAGTAGCATTTGAAAAAAGAAGAAAATGAGACAGTCAGTCGCCTGAGAGAGACTCTGGGAGGAGTAGTAGAACAAAGTAAATAAAACATAATGGTGGCGGGGAGAGCCTAGTACAACAAGTTACAAACTGTAGTTGTGTTGAGTCACTCGACACAAGCGTGACCTTTAGTGCTGTGTAGGGGGTTGTTGATGAATCCAATCGATGACGGAAATTAATTATGATGGATTAGGTTCCTTTGGAAAATTGACTTGCAATTTAAATATACTGAGCATGGGTGGGCAAGCAGAAGAAGATCCTCGCCCTACCTTGAAATTGAATTAGTGTTGCTTTTGCCACATCCGCCCCAGCAAGCCTGTAATCAATTATTGGTGTACATTTAATTTAGTCACACCTCAATAAATCACACAGCCCGGGAAAAGAGGGTTAGGGTTTGATGAATAGTTGGGAAGGGGGATTTGGGGAAAAGTTTGACAAAGAAAAACACTACACATGGATAAACAACAAAACACAATCTTGGCAGACGACCATATCCATAAATCTGTTAAGAGAGAAAAAGGAAATGCATGCATGATGATGATCATCACTTGATGGTTAATGATAAGTAGTACTTACTAACTACTACTAGAAAATTACACAGTACAGGGCAGCAGTATATATGCAATGTGCCTTGCCTGTCTGCCCTCAGAGAGACCAAAATTAAATACAATTTCTGTTCTGTCATACCGGGCTTACTTTTAAAGATAGCACAGAATATTAAAAATAGCTCTAGGGATGAATTATAAGTAGAGAGCAAACATAATAAAAACAACACACAGTCGTAATGATTGAAGATAAAAAATGAATCAATTTATTTAAAAGATGATGAATGTTGATACTGTTACTGTATGTTGTTATCCTGGTCAAATTGGGGAGTTGCATCTCGGCATTCCTCTTGGTCCTCCCTTTCATGGACGCTCCGTCCATCAATCTTGGGTGACGCCACTGCCTGCCTGGCGGATGTAGATTGGTAAGGTAAGTGTGAGTTGTTTTTCCCAGTATAGCTCAGGGTAAGGTCCGGCCTGTAATTGTAGATGGAAAAACAAAAGGGATATTGAAAAATCAAGGAGAAAATAAATGCATAAATTATGGTAGAGTGCAACAAGAACACGTTCATCATGTCTACTCCGTTTCCAGCATTAACCTACAACAGGACAGAGCAGGCCCACGGCACCCGTGACCCATCCTCCATTTAGCGTACATTTATTGACAGGCAGACAAAACACATATACAGCAACATAGAATTTTACAAATTATGTGACTAAATCAATGCACCGCTGTCAGTCGTAGCACTACACCCACTCGACCACTACACAGACATTTAGGTCTGGTGTGGTTGTTGTTGACTTGTTGTTTACCTTTTATGCCACTCATGAAATGCCCTGTCTTATTCCATCAATCATCTCCGATCCTACTGAGTGACTGCGAGGATATATGTCACTGTGGTCATCATCATGGTGTTGTCCAACTCAGTGTGCAGTGTACAGAGTGAGTCCACATTCCATATTCAAAATGCAATGGACCGGCCTGCAGTAGAAGTACAATTTTGTTATTAAAAAACAAGAAGGAAACATTTACTTGAGTTACTTTTAGTGTGTAGATTAAATAATAGTACATAATGAATTCACTTCATGCACAACAAACAACAACAACACAAATCACTCAGTCAGGGTCCACTGCATGCCATCATTCATTACCCGTTCCTTCTCACCTTAAGTTAAGGGGCAGTCTCTCTCGGCTTGGAAAGGAGGACAGCTATAGTAGTTATCATGTTCCACTTAGTTATTTTGGAGGGACTCACTCAACGAGGCAAAATTCTTTTTTCTTCTTTATACATCCAATCATCTTCTGTTTTGAGGGATATTGATTGAGGGCAAGTCAGGAGGAGGGAGGTGCAGGACTCGGAGGAGTGGACTTCAGTGAAATGCAGAAATCTGCAACTGCAATATGGTAATAAAAATACTCGAAGACGGTGGAGATGGATTTGTTGTGATTCGAAGTTTCTAACCAGAAAGACAGACACAAAAAGAAAGTAAGAAGTTCAAGCCTAGTTGTCAGGGAAGCATAACTCGTCCTCAAACTCTGGGGGTTCAACCAGAAGTAGGTAATCATCATCTAACACACTACTTCCGTCACCTAAGTTGCTGTCCTCATCTTCCTGCGTTGATTCATATATTGTGTAATTTGGTGGTATAAAGTGCTAATTCATTTTGATCATGGTTAACCTCTCCGTGTTTTTGGGCGAGAGACTGGTCCTTTTCACTGTTACAATGGTACCAGCAGCACTGAAAACACATACAGAAGATACACTTGCGACAGGGCAATCCAGATAGTTTATCGCCAGCCTGCTCAGCACTGGCCATTGGTTCCTTTTCCCATACCAATACCGCAATGGGTTTTGATCAATGTAGACCTCTGTTGGGTCATTCAGATAGGCCTGGACTATCTGCTCCAGGTTCATTGGTGCTACAGTTTGTTTGGCCTCTTTTGTCTTTGCATCAGCACTGGACCTAGCAAGCCCTTGCTGTAAATACCAATCCTGTGCAGATTTTACTGGGGCTGATGATCCGGTTCTTGCTGTTGTTGTCGATAGTGTTAGTGACCTCTCTGAGCCAAATGCACTGTCCTTAGGCTCTGAAGTGGAACTTGACCCCGGATGCCCTGCTGCAGTACTTGTTGTGGGTTGGAGTAGCGGGCCTATAATTGCCAGCCGTTCATTTTCAAAGTGACTGGCTACCGCAGCTATCCAACTTTTGTTCCGGGCAACGTCCACTTCTGAAAAAGGAATTAATGTCTTACTGTTCAGTGCCGATTTGTACCATGGATACAGAATTGTGGCACAAATGTAATGTTGTCCTGACACAATCTTAGTTTGCACCCTTGTATTTCCAGCTAAGCGATGGGATAAGCTCTCTACCAACTCACATGCTCCTTTTTTCTCCTCCACACCTTTGTACGCTTCAGACACCTCCTTCAGCTGTTGCTGTAGCATGTGTAACAATGGGATAGCTTGACCCATAGTACAGTCCTCCTTGTTGACTTTACGTGTGAAGACCTCAAAAGGAAGAAGCATCTCTGTCAGGCATTTAACTAAGCACCATTGGTCCATCTGAAGGGTCATACCACTCACAGTAGCATCCCCTCTTTGCAAAAGATATTCATTGATTGGTCTGTACGGCTCAAACAGACGGTCAAGCATGTAATAAATTGAGTTCCAATGTGTTGCCACCTCCTGGATGAGTGCTTTGACTGGCATTCTATATTCACGTTGAATGATCCTCAGCTGCTTCCGGGCTTTAAAAGAATGGATGAAATGTGTGCATATTCTTCGGTAAGTTGTTGACTATGGTTTTTTTTTTCCAGAAAGTCTTGAACAATAATGTTAATTCAGTGCGCCAAACACGGGACACTAAAATAGGCACCATCCTCCATGGCCTTAAGTACATTACTGCCATTATCCGTGGCAACAAAACCAATGTTAAGCCCTCTTGGGCGCAGCCATTCAAAGAACTTGCTGTTAAATTCTTCCAAAATGTTTGCAGCAGTATGAGATTTCTCCATGGTGAACATGGCTACAGTTGCATGTTTCTGAGTAGCATTAAAAATCTCAGCACTGTCAACAAGACCTGCTTCAGATATCTTTTCTCTAACCCCCACCAAAGAGATCCAGTGTGCAGTGATGCACATGTAATCAGTGGCTTGGCAACTGGTCCACATGTCTGTTGTCAGGTGGATATTGTGAACAGCACTCTGCTGCAAAGCTTGTCCAAGCAATTCCAGCACATCGTGATGTAGTGCTGGAACAGCAACTCTGGCAAAATAGGACCGGCTGGAAACCTTCCATTTAGGGCAGATGGCTGATACAAATTCAAGGAAACCCACCCCTTCCACAAAAGAAAAAGGGAGAAGGTCCAGCAGTACAATTTTAGCCAGTTTCGCATTGTACAAACGTGTGGTTGGGTGGTTGCGTTCGTACTGCCCCTCCGACCTAAGCATGCTGTCAATAGAAGGCTGGAATATTTTCCTTTGTGGTGCAGCTGTCTTCTTGAACCCACTTAGGCTCAACAACACACTTTTTTTCATTGCAGAACTCTGTTGCCTTGGTCTCTCAGCCTGACTCTTACTACAGTGCCACTGAGATGTTGCTGAGGATATGGGCGGTACCCCTACACTGCTGGGGACAGGGCTCGAAATGTCTCCCTCTTGTTCACCTTCCTCCGCGATCATATCTTCTACTACTTCATCCCCACCAACAGCAATAGGTGCAGATTTACTTTTTTGTAAGCGAAGTAGGTGAGCCTCCCACCTGATGCTGTGGTGTTTTTTGAGATGACTTGTTTGGCCTCAGATACCATAGTTTGTACCAAGCTTACCCCGCCTAACAGCATGTCAAGAAATTGAGCGTATAGCAATGTTCTCCTCCGTGGTGCTAACCGAAGTCCCAAACTGGGGTGGTGTACTTTCTGGTGCTACTGGAGGTGTCACTTTCAAAGCCAGATGAACGGGAGGGTGGGTGTGAAATTTGACTCTGTGTACTTACAGTTCCACTACCTACTGAGGTGGTAGTTGAGCTTGATGTAGGTCCCTTCCCTGCAGGCCCTTTGCAAATGCAAATATGGGAGCTGGAGCTGCTGTTACCTGTCTTGGTAGTATCCGTGCTACATCCCTCGCAGCGATTTTTGGATAGGGTAATAATGTTGGTCTCCATCTCCTCTGGGCCGGGAGTGATGTTCATGATGACTGGCTTGTCATCATCATCATCCCCCTCTTCTACATCTACCACCATAACTCTAAGTCTTTCTGGAACGTTCCTTTTCACTAGCCGTGTCTTGTGGCGTGCATCACTCTGC
Organism: Triturus cristatus; assembly: GCF_964204655.1. Lineage (NCBI taxonomy): Eukaryota > Metazoa > Chordata > Amphibia > Caudata > Salamandridae > Triturus > Triturus cristatus. The sequence goes on along the minus strand of NC_140583.1, from coordinate 393,744,930 downwards.
ACACTGCCTGGCTTCAAAATGGCCACCAGCCACATGGCCAGGCCCACAACAACAAGAAAGCGAAAACAGACAATGCAGGCCTATGACAAAAACACACTTCCTGGCTTCAAAATGGCCGCCAGCCACATGGCCAGGCCCACAACAACGAGAAAGCCTAGGCCAAAAAGAAACAAAGGAAACACATGCAGGCCTAGGCCCTATATGGCAAAAGCAGCACACTAGGTCCCTTCCCTGCAGGCCCTTTGCAAATGCAAATATGGGAGCTGGAGCTGCTGTTGCCTGTCTTGGTAGTATCCGTGCTACATCCCTCGCAGCGATTTTTGGATAGGGTAATAATGTTGGTCTCCATCTCCTCTGGGCCGGGAGTGACGTTCATGATGACTGGCTTGTCATCATCATCATCCCCCTCTTCTACATCTACCACCATAACTCTAAGTCTTTCTGGAACGTTCCTTTTCACTAGCCGTGTCTTGTGGCGTGCATCACTCTGAGACTGAGCTGGTAGATTCTAAGTGGCATCTAGATCATCAGAAGCGGGCTTGAAGAAGAAATTTATGGACTAACCCTCCTTTTCCTTGCTGAGGATCTGGAAGAGAATGGTTCTTCTGAAAGAGTGGCTTGCTCCTCTTCGTCTGCAGGAAGCTCGATTTCCCGAACTGCCCCTCCTTCAGGAGGAACAACTACTATTGTGGGCTGATGTTGCGGCTCTTGTTGCGGCTCTTTTGCAGCTGTTGTCGTGGCGGCTGTTGTGGCGGCTGTTGTGGCAGCTGTTGTGGTGGCTGTTGTTGCGGCTGTTGTTGCCCACTTATCTGCTGAGTTTCCAACCGGCGTTGATTGGGTACTACTTTGTGATAATGACATTTAAACATCACTGCTCAGTAGTAGACTGGCTACCTCTGCGACACTCATGGGCTTGGGTCTAGGTTGGTGGGGTGGGCCACTGATGCAGAGGTGCTACTCCCAGCTTGGTCCCCGGACACCGCTGCTGCAGGTGTACTTTGTTGTTTCCCAAAAAACATCGTGGGCGGCACACCAGTCTTGATAAGTGCCACTTCCTTCTTCTGTTCCTTCTTCTCACTGGCAACTTTCTTGGTACTGGAGGACCTGGTAACTTTCTTTGGGGCCATCTTCTTCAAATGTCAGCAGGACGCTGTTGCACAAGTTGCAGAGATGTCTGTGGCCACACGTCACGTGTCGTTGGCGGTACAACGGGTGATGATGACACCCCCTCCTCTGTCTTTTTGTGCACCTAAAAGCAAAGAAGCCAGGAGAAGAACATCAGTGAAATGTTGCATTTTTTCTTGTGGTTCAATTACTACTAGTACAAACAAACAAATATAATATATAACTTAGTCTGTGGTGGTCACACTTGTTAGTGTTATATTATTAAATGTTATTAACTCTGTTTAAGTTAAAAGAAAAAACATAACAGTGTAGCCATTTGTGAGATTTTGACAACAAGGGCTTTCATGGTATACTGTGTACACTCAGGAAGGATAGGAAAGAAGAACAAAAACAAAAATACAAATGTAATGGAAGTGGAACCTGTTTGTTTGGCATTAAATTATTTGCTCATCACGTCATTGAGGGAGCTGCAGCTGGCAAAGGGGATGGATGGAAGCAGTAAGCCAAGAGGAACATAGGAAAGACCTGCAGGCATACATGGCACAAACAGCACACTACTAAAGTACCACCACAATGGCCACCAGCCACATGGGCACTCTCATAGTCATAAGCAGGAGGCCTGGAAAACAATGAACTGAAACAGGCCTATAATAGCAAGGCAAAGGAGACATGCTAAACAACACAGCTTTAATGCAATAAAATGCAAAAACGAAAATCCACAGGGCTAAAAAAGGTGTGCAAGTTACACAACAAACACACCACTCACAACAAAGGCATTTATTTAACACACACCAAAAAGTGAAATACCCCACAAAACCACAATTTGCAATTCAATCCAAAGCCATCCATGCCCTAAATGATGTTTAAATTCAACAGAACACACAGAAACAGTTGTTTCATGCACCCATGAGTACCTCTGAGCCTACTGGATGAAAGGCCTGTTGGCAGACTAGGCCACAAGCTTGCAGGCCTATGGCAAAAGCACACTGCCTGGCTTCAAAATGGCCACCAGCCACATGGCCAGGCCCACAACAGCAAGAAAGCGAAAACAGACAATGCAGGCCTATGACAAAAGCACACTTCCTGGCTTCAAAATGGCCGCCAGCCACATGGCCAGGCCCACAACAACGAGAAAGCCTAGGCCAAAAAGAAACAAAGGAAACACATGCAGGCCTAGGCCCTATATGGCAAAAGCAGCACACTACCACCACAAAATGGCAACCAGCCACATGGACACTCACAGTCACAAGCAACAAGCAGGAGGCCTGGAAAACAATGAACTGAAACAGGCCTATAATAGCCAGGCAAAGGAGGCATGCTAACCAACACAGCTTTAATGCAATAAAATGCAAAAACGAAAATCCACAGGGCTAAACAAGGTGTGCAAGTTACACAACAAAAACACCACACACAACAAAGGCATTTATTTAACACACACCAAAAAAGGGAAATAACCTAAAAACACAATTTGCAATTCAATCCAAAGCCATTCATACCCTAAATGATGTTTAAATTCAACAGAACACACAGAAACAGTTGTTTCATGCACCCATGACTACCTCTGAGCCTACTGGAATAAAGGCCTGTTGGCAGACTAGGCCACAAGCTTGCAGGCCTATGGCAAAAGCACACTGCCTGGCTTCAAAATGGCCCCCTGCCACATGGCCAGGCCCACAACAACAAGAAAGTCTAGGCCAAAAAGGAACAAAGGAAACACATGCAGGCCTAGGTCCTATATGGCAAAAGCAGCACACTATCACCACAAAATGTCAACCAGCCACATGGACACTCACAAGCAACAAGCAGGAGGCCTGGAAAACAATGAACTGAAACAGGCCTGTAATAGCCAGGCAAAGGAGGCATGCTAAACAACACAGCTTTAATGCAAAAATGCGAAAATCCACAGAGCTAAACCAGTTTTGCAAGGTACTACGCAACACAACACACCACACACAACAAAGTTATTTATTTAACACACACCATAAAAGTGAAATACCCCCCAAAAACACATTTTGCAATTCAATCCAATGCCATCCATGCCCTAAATGATGTTTAAAATAAATTCAACACACACCAAAGGAACAGTTGTTTCATCATGCACCCACCATGACTAGCTCTGGGCCTACAGGCTACCCACAATACATTTTGTTTTAAAAATGATGATTGAAAAGTACCAAAATTGTAGTTGCAGCAACTGCAATGTCCCAATCAAACAAACAACAACAACAACTTACTTGTAAAATCTCAAATCCAAAAGTCCTCAAATCCAATGATATATTATGCAGCAGACACAAAGAGTGATCCTTCCAGCTCTAACTCCGAATGAAAATGGAACAGGAGATGGACAAAGCACTGGGAGGAGGCTACTGGACAGGAAGTTGGAGAATCTGTGGCACTTCCTTCCTCGCCCCAAACATTTTGAGTGTTCGGTATCGTGAGCTTCACTAAACTGCCGACAGCGCACCCGAATGACGTGTTCGCGATCGCATATTCTCGCAGGATCGCGCAGCCGGGTACCAAAATCTCGTGGTGCACGCGAACGGATAGGAAACTCGTCGGCGAATGCAGGGATCCCAGTAAGTCGACATTGCGAGCGCGAATACGCATTTTTAAAGCGTGAGCAAGGAAATAATTCCTCTACGCCGCGGATCGCAGTATTTTTGGTAATTCCGCATTCTCAGTGGAACACGAAATTGCCGAAAATCCACAAATTCCACAAGCGGAGCGGATTTTACCGCCCAGGGTTAGGTGCCACCACCGATTTTGACCTTCACCCAGGTATCCGCAATACATAACCTGATTGCATTTAAGAGGTTATGTGGGACTCCCCAATAACAGAGGTTAGCCTATAGTTTTTCGCGTGGGACATTGTCAAACGCTGACTTAAAATCCACAAAACACATGTCCAGTGGTGTGCCAGTGGCCTTTGTCCTGCTGAGGATTAGTGCATCAGCTATGAGGTTAGTTGGATTACCTTGCTTCCCTGTGAACTCTGTCAGGTCCAGGGAAAGCCTGCCTATATCCAGTAGCCATGCCTCTAAATCCTGAAGCAGTAGTGTTGAAAAATACTTAAGGTCTGTATCTAAAAATGCTATTAAGTGATAATTGAATAGGGATGTGGAACATCCTCCTTTAAAAATTAGATAAATGATTGAACCTTTCCAACTTTCCAAAATGGACTTATCGGCCAAGATTGTGTTGAACATGCCAACCAGAAAGTTGGACCATTGCGAGGTATGCTATTTGAAGACAGCTTGAGGTATTCCATTCGGGCATGGGATACAATCAGAATAGATTTCGTGATAATTTGAACTATTGCAGAAGCCATGTACTCCAGCGGCTCTGAGGGAGCACTTGCCCTGTAAATATCCGGGGGTCATACTGAGCCAGCCACGTTAGGCATATTTACTAAAATGTTTTACTTTAAGTGCTTTGCCAATCTGTCCTTACTTATATTTGCATTATAAGCTGCCATTAATGTAATTTATCAGCTTCCTCAATGTTTTGGATCCTTTAGCTTGGTGGCATGCAAAACTGTATCCCATATGGTTTCTTGTTGTTGTGGGCCTGCAGCATCAGCCCTTTAAACAGGTTTCCAGCCTGCCAAGAAAAGCCTGTGTGTGCAGTTTTAAATTGCCATGTCAACCTGGCAAGTTAACTCTCTTGTCAGGTCCAAACCTTCCTTTTTAAAACATATAAGTCACCTCTAAAGTAGGCCCTGGATAGCCTAAGGGCAGGGTGCTATGTACTTAAAAAGCAGGGCCTGTACTTTTATGTTTTACATGTCCTGGTAATGTAAAAACCCATAAATTAGTTTTTCATTACTACAAGGACTAACTCTCCCAAAGGATAGCATTGGGATTACCTTATTACATTTTATAAGTGTAATTTCATATTGGGAAGAGATGGGATCCCCGTGTTTGGTGTCTCTGGAATCACAATTTAAAATCACAAGTTATACTGAAGTCGGATTTAAAGTGTAATAGTGGAAATCCCACTTTTAGAAAGTTGCCATTTTCTTACTTTAGCCTTTTGGTGCCTTTTGCCTGTCTCTGAATACAGGACAGGCCTAAGGGCAGGGTGCTATGTACTTAAAAAGCAGGGCCTGTACTTTTATGTTTTACATGTCCTGGTAATGTAAAAACCCATAAATTAGTTTTTCATTACTACAAGGACTAACTCTCCCAAAGGATAGCATTGGGATTACCTTATTACATTTTATAAGTGTAATTTCATATTGGGAAGAGATGGGATCCCCGTGTTTGGTGTCTCTGGAATCACAATTTAAAATCACAAGTTATACTGAAGTCGGATTTAAAGTGTAATAGTGGAAATGCCACTTTTAGAAAGTTGCCATTTTCTTACTTTAGCCTTTTGGTGCCTTTTGCCTGTCTCTGAATACACATCCGGGGTGAGTGACAGTTGGGCTTTTTGAGGTCCCTCTAGACAGCCAGAGAGCTTAGGTGTGACTGATGGGCCATTCACATCCTGAAAGGCCATCCTGGACAGGGTGGGAGGAAGGAGCAGACACTTACACCTGAATAGGCTGCGTCCTGTCCCCATATAAAGGGCTGCATACCCCCTGCAGTGAGTCTGGAGCCAGGTCAGGAAGGGCAAGGACTCTGTGTACTTCAAAGGCCTCTTTTGAAGTCTCCCACACCACAAAGGCACAACTGGGTGTCAATACTGCACCCCTGACACTACCAACTCAGTAAGCATCTGGACTTCTGAATACTCGGCCAGGAAGAAGGACTGCTGTACTGCTGAAAGCACTGACACTCTGCTGGACTGCTACTCTGCTGAACTCCTGCCTGCTGCCCTCTTGCCTGGGAGTGAGGACTGGGCCTGCATCTCTCCAACCCAGAACCAAAGTGACACAAGGGGGTAGTCTGTTTGCCTCCTGTTCTGAAGTCTCAGGGACATCAAGGCTTCCAACCCATCTGCCTTCACCACCTGGGCGTCTTGCCCTGCCCAGTGGTGTTAGTTCAGTCCTGTGACCTTGGAAGTCGGTATAAAGGGCTGCAACTGCCAAAATCCATGCATCATAGTCGTTGTATCATCGGATACAGCACATCTCCTTTGACGATGATGCACTGTAGCTGCTGTAAGGATCAAGGGGCCTGATTCACAGAACAAACTTAAGACAAAATCCTAAACTTAGTACCATTTTGGTATTCACAGAATGCACTTACTACTTCTGGTATTCACAGAATGAACTTACTACTTTTGCGATTCACAGAATAAACTTACTACTTTTGCTATTCACAGAATGGATTTACGACTACTAACTTTACGTCCGCACTCGGGCCAGAGGTGGGGATTCCGGCCAGTGGCGGAGATCCGCCACTGGCCGGAATCCCCACCTCTGGCCCGGAAGCCCCGCCTCCGGCCCGGAAGCCCCGCCTCCGGCCCAGAAGCTCCGCCTCCGGGACGGAATTTCCAGCCCAAGTGCGGACGTAAAGTTAGTAGTCGTAAATCCATTCTGTGAATAGCAAAAGTAGTAAGTTTATTCTGTGAATCGCAAAAGTAGTAAGTTCATTCTGTGAATACCAGAAGTAGTAAGTGCATTCTGTGAATACCAAAATGGTACTAAGTTTAGGATTTTGTCTTAAGTTTGTTCTGTGAATCGGGCCCAAGTACACCACTTTGCCATCGGCGCAGTGCATCCACAGCTTTGTGTGGCTCAGAACTGGTACATCGGCTACATCCAAAGGATCAACAATGCATCGCCTCCTCTGCTCCACGCATTGGGTTCCATCGCTGATGCAAGCAAGGTACTTTGCAGCAGGACAGGGTTAGTCCTGTAGCCAACCCAAACTCCATCACAGTCAACCTGAACATTTAGATTTAACCCAGCCTAGAGCAACCAGATATCCCCAGTTGGAGCTTTATGCTTTAAAGCACTATATTGCATTTTAATCTTTAAAAATTCATATCTCTGTTCTACCTATTGGATTTTTGTGGTTTTGGTCTTGTATTGTTTATTAAATTAAGCTCTATATTTCTAACCAGGGGTAGTATCTTTTTGTGTTGCGTTTTCACTTTTTTACTGTTTGAAGTGTTGCACAAATACTTACACATTGCCTCTTAAGTTAAGCCTGACTGCTCCGTGCCAAGCTACAAGAGGGTGAGCACAGGCTAATTTAGGGTGTGTAGCTGACTTACCCTGACTAGGACTGTGGTTCCTGCTTGGACAGAGTGCATACTTCTGCTAACTAAATAAACAATATCTAACACTCTGTATACAGAAGACTAAAACATATTTAACTGGCTGTTCTGGCATGTGAAGGTGTACACACATATTGTATTAATAATGTGCATGTTTAGCATGTTTATATTTATTCATTTTCACCTTTGAAGAAGATGTGTTCATTTGCTACACACATGCCCCATTAGTGAGCCAAAGGGAACAGGGAGAGGCAGCGAGAATGATATCTAATGATATCACAGATGACATCAAAAATTATATCATTACTGATATCAGTGATATGCCATAGGATTGTATTTAAACACATACACATATAATTGCACAATCTATGCATATGAGAGGTCTTTCAGGAGTCGTCATCAATTATGTAGAAAATAAAACTTCTGTATTATATGAAATGCTATCTTTTTCTCAATGCAATAGCTGTCAGGGTATCAGGTGGCTGTCAGTGGAACAACAACATCTTTTTTCTCAGAATGGACCAATATCCCTTTGCGTGGATTTGATTTATTTGGGGAGATATACTGACTATTGGTTGAGCTTAGAACCAGCCTTTACATGTAATTGCTGTGAAGGGAACATCATTCTTTTATGTGGCGTTATCTCTGTGACGAGAATTTCAAGATGTCCCTGGATGTGCAGCGTTTCATGTTTGTGCCATCATTGTGAGGGCATCTTTTGGCTATCTGTGTTAACTATAAATGTGTGCCTATTAGCACCAAGCAGTGTCTGTCTGGACATCTGTTGGTTGTCAGTGAAAACCCAAAAGAATCCCGCGAGGAAATCATTTGTTGACAGACAAAATAGCTGCAGACGTTCAATTTAGTGTACTCTATGTGGGACCCCAGGGGTACTGTATGGAACTACAGCTTTCCTTCTTCATGTTATGCAATGTCAAACAATGTCTGTGAGGATACCATCTGTGATGTCATGTGTGAAGTCATCAGTAGTGCATTTGGGGTCTTTTGATTGAATAGGTAAGCAGAACTTGAAATGAACATAGATTTACCCAGTCCATTAGAATGGGGTTTCATAACATTCATTTGTGATCTTCATGGTCAGTTATAGCTTCTCTTTAGCAACTTCTTTTCAGTTAATTTCTGTACATGCTGGGCATGTCTTGTGAACCCTGCTTGCAGTATTTTTACCTTACAGGCCACTGGCACCGCCTGCAGCTCTGTTCTTAAGCTGCTGGTGTAGTTCTTGGCCATACCGTGCACCCAAGAGCCCTTGCCCTTTGTACTTGCAAGTAAAACCCCACACCAGATACCCCTGCATGCAAACCATGGAGAGCACAGTCTGTGGGCATTTTACAGGCTATCAGCAAAGAGCATGACATCTGGGCTAGCCTTCTGCCCAGTATGCTCACACTAAAGATGTTTCTGCTAGCACTCCTTGGGTTTGGCCTTTGGCAGAGCCTTGCTGCCCCTTAGTGTAGAGAATATCTATAAGCATTTCCATATACCACTGCCATAAGTGCCTGCTGTGTATTGCCTTTAGACTGGCTCTATACAGACTTTGCTTAGAGCATGGACAAAAGCAACACTTTCTGCCCACAACCCATGTCCCGGGACTCAATGGGTCAGTGCCCTCGGGGCACTAGCAACAAAGTATGAACTTCAGCCACATGTTGTTCTAAACCCCTGCCCTCAGTAGCCACATCCAGCCATGATTGCCACTGGGTACAAGACACAGGCAATGTACACTAGTCACAACATTCACCCACACCCTGAAAACCAGAGCTAGCTAGGGACGTCTGTTGGTTGTGCCCAGCTTGTTCTGGGTGCTGTTGGTTGGCAAAGACTGGTTGGCATAGTCTTGAGCCACGACCAGCAGGCTGAGAATGTAGAGCCTTGCTTTTATTTACTACTAACGTTTTTAAAACAACTTCAAGTGATTTATTTGAAAGTGTCTGTAGTATAAAAACATATTTATATATGATTTACAAGTCATTTGCGGAATGTTCTCGTGCACTACTAGGCGGCGTCATGCGCCTCAGCGCTGGCACCAACTCAATAATGACAGAGAGAGGCTGCATATAAGTGTCATCCTTTCGCTCTGATGTCAGTTGCTTGCATGACCCTTTCCGCGCCCTTACACGTGGAGCATAAAACAATTGTTGATGCCAGTGCGCAGATTTCTAACTTGGCCCCTTTTTAGATGTTAAAAAGTGGCTGCTCCACAGCACAGGGAGGTGGGAGGGTGGCAAAGAATCTGAGGTTAGAGTATCCATCAGAAAGATCTTACCAAAGGTAAGTAGCTTGTTCTTCAAATGGATACTTCTAACAGCAGCACCCTCACTTTAGAATAGATAACAAAACAGTGCCTACTCATGGTGAAGGCTGTCAGTGGAAATGACTCAGACCAAAAATTCTTGTGGGACCAATCAAGAGTGATGTCCGTGTTATGTTCTGTTATTGCAATTTATACAGCGTGCAGCTACTCCAAAGTGTGTCCCGGTGCTAAACAGGCATAATGGCATCTACCGCGCAGAACTTTGCAGATTTTCAAAAAGACCCAAAACTGTTCTCACTGAGATCCAGGACTAAGGCTGAAACACTGGGATCATAGCCCAAATTTCTTGAGTTTTTTGCAGTGGAATTGTCCTGTGTCCAGGATAGCCATAATGAATGCAACCTCCGCGAAGAAGTCAGCTATGACTTTGGTTTATTGATCATGAGCCTTAATGATATCACAACGTTTACCATTATCTGTATTTGGTCTACGATTGACTGTGGAGAACCCACCTTCAACTACCTGTCGTCAAGGTAGGGGAATATTCCCAACCTACGAAGTTGTACTGTGACCACCTTCATCACTTTCATGAACACCTGCAGTCCGAGAGAATCTGGTTTATCTGGATTATGATCACAGAGCTCATGCAGCACATAGAGCATAAAGATCTTATACTTACTACTCAGTGCCAAAACCCTTATAATTCAATCAATACTGCAACTGCCTCTAAAATCCTTTGTAATTCATCTACATTTTCAGCATTCAGCTGAAATTTTGCAGGACTTAGAGAAAAGTCTTTACTGGTTTTAACAATTTTAATAGTTCAGCTATAGGATTCACAAATGGTAAATGGACCAATAACTTTGGGGTGCAACTTAGAAACTTATAGTTCACCTTGACAGTTTGCCTTGGCTTTTACTAAATAATACAACCTGTGCTGACTTTTGGATCTTTAATTTAGTTAAATGTTTTTGTATTGAGGGATCATATGCGGACAATAACAAATCTAATGACAATATTCTTGGACGATATCCATACATACAATGCAAGGGTAGCATCCTTGTGGCAGGAAGGTCTGTACTGTTATATGTTAATTCTGATAATCAAAAAGTCTTACTCCAGTCCTGTCGTAGTGTTGTAGCAAAGTATAGTATATCAGCTATTGCTCTATACATTGATTCAATCATTCTGTCTGTCCATCTGTTTCACACCCTTATCTAACTCTTTACACAATATAGGCCAGACGCTAGAGGTAATTAGAGAGCCCCAGTCACAGATTTAGGTAATAAACTGAAATGCACAGTCTTTGTCATATGGTCTACAACTACTAAACTCATAGTAATATCTAACTGTTAGGCTACTACACTTTAAAATGCATTGATATGGAATGCTTAGGGTAAAGTAGGACAGAACATGGTCTCAAAAATCCATAGGAGTAATATGTAAGCAATTAATGAAAGCACATATAGAATTTTTTTTAATATACTATTCAAACACCCCCTTGCAGTCAGTTCCAACCTTTGACGATCTTGGGGTGAGAATTGCTAGCTCCCTTTCTTGGTTGCCCCAGATTCTCAAAAGCAGCTTGATTATTCCTCATTCCTCTGCCAGCATTTTAAATATGCACAAAACCTTTCAACTACAGGCGACCTCCCCAGCACTGAAGATCTACATAGCCAAAACTGAAACGGCAGTGCTCTATGGCGCTGAATTTTGGGGACAATTAAAATATAGTTTACTGAAATCAAAAGAGCTTAAGTTTCTCAAGTCCTTGCTCAAACTCCCTCAGTCTGCTCCTACTTTACCTATAATCATTGATAATGCGCACAAAAACTTAGACCATCTTGCTGCCTTAAGACCCCCCTTCTTTATTGGATCAGACTCTGGTCCAACCAAGAACTGGATCTGTACAGAAGGAATGTCCTTGAAATTAAGAGCCTAGATATAGACAACAAGATTAAGTGGTTCACTAACCTTAATGACTGGTTTGGAAAACTGGGCTTGTGGTCTTTTTATATCTCTCCTGAATGTATCACTTCCAACTCCAGGATTATTCTAAAGATAGCTTATTGGAAACTCTTAGGGGACAAGTGGCACCACTCAACCAACCTTGCCTTCTTGTCACTCCAATTCCTAACCTGTAAACCTGTCCCTAATTTCAAGGGCTTCCTCAACAAGATCACCCCCTCATGGTGAAAAATCTTGCCTTTGGGGCTGTTACCAGCAATTAGACGCAAGACCCTTTCTCGTCAACTGATTGTACATTATGCGGAATTATGAGGAATTAAACGTGAGGACATTGACCACTTTAAATCCTTTTGCCCATTTTACCTGCACCCTCGTCGCAACTGAATTTGTCCCTTGTATCTCATCTTGGGTATTGATAGACTCCTGGTGGCTTGTAGGATGCTTATGTTAATATTGATAAAATGAATGCCAATGTTGATAATGATACACTCGCATATACGAGTGACTCAGAAAATAGTCAGGCAGGCTCCGCGAGATAGGCCATGTAGCCGGCAAACCAACGCGCGACCAGGAAATTCAGGTCCATCCCCAGATAAGGGCAGCGATACCAGAATGTTCCAAGGAGATTAGCCCCAATAAAGCACACAGCACCGGAGGGGTGCACGCATTCCCAAAACATCATAAAGTCATCAGATGCCACACGAAATTAGGAACACATAGCCATCAGGACACAGTTCATACAGTGATCATGTGCCCCACATACCGGGCATCCAGACACATTAGCCACAGGCCCACATTATATCCATGCAAGGTAGAGGCCCACATGCATTTGTTATCAGGGGCCTTATTTACGACTCCATAGACAAGGCCTGCATTCTTTTACCAAAGAAGGTTTGTCAGAAGTCTTTTTACAACATCCAAAACCTGTATAAAACCTTGCTCAAATTAAGTGCACTTTGAGACAGTCCTCAGACCCACTTCTGTAACTGTGCTTCTGGCCAAAGTTTTTAATTAAACCAACAATTCTTGTTTTGCCGAACGCCGCATCTTTTGTTTTTTCAAGATAAATTCATGTTCGAGAAACACTTACAACTAATCCCTCAAGAATTATTGTATTCGCCACCAGGAACTATCTCCTTGAGGCCTGGTATATACGATCCAGATGTTTCCTAACAGAACGCAGGAAATTTTACTAAACCTTGAAGTTATATTTGATTACTGCATTTAAAGCTGCACACATGTAATGATAAGTATTTTGATGATTCTCTATATTACATCTATGAACACCATTGACCCAAAAAGGATAGGCTTAGTAGATAGGTTTCCTCTCTCTATTTAATTATGTTTCTCCTTTTTATTTTTACTCTGCATTTACCCCCTAATCTCTAGCCCACTGGACATTTGATCCTCAGAGATCCTAGCCTCTCTATTTATAGTAGACTTAACAGATGCCACGCCCCTTTTCAAGTGTTGTTCAAGTTTTTAGATCCAACTTCACCATTACAGGAGCACATAATGGGCCTGGAATTGAGGTTTTCTCCCTCCTCCTTTACTTTCATATTTGAGCACATAATCCATCTAGCTACTACTTACCTGCCTTTGGGTGTGTATGCCCTAATAACGTCATCATTAGCCACATCTTTCCTTGTAATGACACATCTGTTTCCAATCTTTCTGTGTTTTCTTTGGAGTATGGTCTATTCAACTGTGTATGCATAGATTCGTGCCGTATGTCGCTATGGACGTTACCCAAATGCCCTTTCCTTTTGCTTATCACACTTTATTCTTGGAATTTGTGTCTTCTAATTACTGCAATATTATAAATTCATGACTACTGCTAAATTTGTGATTCTGTTTGTATTTGTACTTTTTTGGCCTTATGGCCGAAATACATATTTAACTGCTACTGTTTAATATCGCAAACACTGTTGACCACCATCATTCCGTCTTATGGCTGCTAATGTTCTAACTATTTTAGGATGCTCAACAGTTACAGAATCTTCAAGCTAATTCATAGCCTTTTGTCTTAGCGACCTGAGGTCAAATCAAAGTCTCTCCTTGATACAATAAGTCACTCTTCTCAATTCGGCCCTCCTTTTCTCTGACCAAAGAGTCTTTCTCAATAGACTGTAATTATGTATGTAATACTATTACAAATGCTACTTTGAGTTACAGATGGCAAAATCAAGAAGAGATCCTTAACTTCCTTATTTTCATTTTCAATTTGACTTTGCAGAGATAAGGTGTCTACCTTATCATAGTTCGGACTTGGTTTTAGTTAATCACAAAGTCGTAATCAGAATAAAACATAGTCAACCTAAGCTGTCAGGAAGTGAAGGCTATAGCTGTTTTTTTTTTAAATCTGTCACATTTCTGTGCTCAGTATATTCTTCTACTGTGTGCTTAGCTTCTATAAAAGAAAACCTCCATTCTTCAAAACATCTCTTAACCAACAAAAGCTCTTTGGCTGTGATGGTATAGTTTAATTCTGCTGGATAAAACCTTTGGGGAAAAACAAGCCACTAGAGGCACCTGTCTAGTCACTGGACTTCTCTGGGACAAAACCCCTCCCATACCATAATACTAAGCATTACTTTCAAGAAAATTCCTGCTCAACAACCATCTTTTACAAACCTACGGTACAAGAAACCTTTTCCTTCAAAACAAATCCTGCATTACCACTGTGGACCATATAAAAGCAGCTCATTTACAGTGAAGTTTGGTAAAGGGTCTTATTATTTCAGAAAATTAATGAATTGAGAAATGAAAGTTAGCAAAACCAAGAACACTCTGTATGGCTTTTTCTGAGGTTGGTGTTGGCCACTGCCTGATTGCTGAGACCTATTTCTTAGCCATCTAAATACTCCCAGGACTTATTATGTAGTCTTAAAATCCCACTTCAGTATAAGGAAATACACACTTATCTAACTTACCAAAAGGATGGTGATATCCTACCCTCTGCAATACTGCTTTGATATGTTGTACATGTGTCTGCAAAGAATTTGAAGAGATCACAATATCATCTAGATAAACTATACACAACACACCCCCACAAAATATATTTTCATCGATAAGATGCTGAAAGGCAATTGGAGCACTACAGATTTCAAAGGGCATTTAATAATCAAACAAACCAAACTTTGAAGGAAACACAATTTTTCCATTCATCTCAGTCTCACACTCTGACTGAGTGATATGGTCCTTTGAGATCTAGCTAAGTCAAAATTGTTGTGTTTGACCTGATCCAGTAGAACAGGTACCAGAGGTGCTGAATATCTAATTTTAACAGTAATCATGTTCATTGCTCATAATCTATACAGATTCGTACCTCACCTTTCTTTGAAGGAACAAAAAATAATGCAGAAGAGGCAGATGACTGTGATGGTCTAATAACTCCAGGTTTTCATGTATGGTCTTTGTCTACGTTCTACATCTACATATGTTCACTTTCTAATGTATTCAGTCCCTGATTCTGTGAGTGTGTATGTTCTGCTACAAGGTATGGTTGAACCAGGATCTAATTCAATATATTATCATAACACCTGTGTGGAAGCAATAGACTGGCTTACTCTTACGAAACACATCATGAAAACGTTCAAAACAAGGTAATCACACAACCAACATGAGGTATCACTATTTCTGCAAAGGCCCTTGAGGGGCGACTATTAGATGATTCACCAGATATCAAACTATTCAAACAATACTCAGAATTCAATTGTAGCATGCTTAGTTGACACTTAATACTGAGATTTTGCAACGTGAACCAAAGAAAGCCCAAAATCATTTTAAACTAAGGTGCATCAATCAAATCAAACAAATCTTTTCATGATTCCCAAAACCAAGGAAATCGTATGTAAATGAAAACGTACAGGACATAAGGACATGATCGAGCCATCTATTGCCTTAACCTCGTCAAGAACGTTTCCCCTTATCACTGGTATCAGTAATGATTGAGCAAAATTAATGTTCAAATAAATCTAAAAATCTAGAAACAATCATTACCTGTTCATTCAATAGTTATTTTCATTGGACCACTCATGCGAGCAACTGATGACTGCATGGTTTTTACTATCTGTTTTGGAAGTGACTTAGGGGCATCTGTATGAAACCAAATTTTAGTCGCATACGCTGCGAATCGCAAAAAACAGCGTTTGCGACAAAAATTTTGCAATTTCATATGTATGACACACATTCCCAGTGCAAAATAAGAAATCGCTAAATTTGCGATTCTTTAGGCTGCTCCAAAATTGCGAATAAGCTCGCGAATTCCTAAATTGCTATATTCTCAATTTGCGAAAATCGCAAAAAGGATATTGCAAATTAAGAAATCGCAAGCAAATGTATGAAAAACTCGCTAATTGCGAAATAACGAAATTCGCAAAATAAGAAATCGCAATTAACACCAAGTGCATGCAGGTGGTAAACAGGTGCAAGGTACTTAAACCACCCCACAATGCAACAGACCCTTCCACAATGGCAGCACTGTTTGTCATAGCCAGGAGGCTGCGTATTCGGGCTCTTGCACAGAGGAGAATGAGACAGGAACATATATTCAGGTTGCGCATCACTCTGTTCCAGCACACTGAAGAGGACATCCATGACAAGTACAGGCTGCACCCACAGACCATAGTGGACCTGATTGAGGAGCTGAAACCCTATTTGGAACACCCTACATGCAGGACACAAACAATTCCCACACATGTGCAGGTCCTGTGCTCCCTGCACCTCCTGGCGTCAGGGAGTTTTCAAGGGGTCATAGCGGAGGTTGGTGGGGTGTCACAGAGTGCACTTTCGCGCTTTTTCCATGCCTTTCTAGATGCAATGCTACAGAGGCTATCACATCACATATACTTCCACACCACCCAACAGGCATTACAGCAAACAAAACTTGACTTCTACCAGATTGCACGTTTCCCCCACATCATTGGCTGCATCGATGGGACCCATGTGGCCATCACACCCCCATCAGCAACTGAATATGTCTACAGAAACCGTAAATGCTACCATTCCCTGAATGTACAGATTGTGTGCAACGCAAAGTATATCATCAATGACATTGTACCCAAATACCCGGGCAGTACACATGACTCTTTCATCTTTAGACACAGTGGAATACACAGACGTCTGAGTGCTGGAGAGTTTGGGGAGGGATACCTGCTAGGTAAATACATGGCACACATCCCTACATCCACTACATCACTGGAGGGTGACAGCATTGACTTACCTATTGTGTCTATCCCTGCAGGTGCACTTCATCCTGACCCCGAATCTGGATCCAGCCAATGCAAGGGAGAGGAGATACAACAGGGCACACAGATCTACACGCTGCGTCATTGAGCGTACGTTTGGAATCCTAAAGAGCTGGTTCCGGTACCTGCATAAAAGTGGAGGTGCACTGCAATACAGCCCTGAGACCTGGTGTAAAATCGTGGCAAGCTGTGCAATGCTCCATAACATGGCTATGAGGAAAGGCACCACAATTGATGTGACCGATACAGACACATCGGATGACGATTGCCCTGCTCCCCCTGGCAGACCAGCATCAGGAGTCGGGGCAGCTGCTGGACGCCAGAGACGGACTGAGATCACACAAAACTACTTCTAGGTGAGTAATGATGACATGAGACAAAAAATGATTCTAATGTGTGCTGTGTTTATTCACACTTCACAATCATTAAGTGTTGCTGTACCCAGCACATGTTATGCACACAGTGCAGGTACGGCACAAGTAACTGTGCAATCTGCATGGTTGGGTTACATCATCCATTTATGCTAAATTGTCACTGAACAGTTCACCTCCTTCGGTGACGCATTGGTGCTGTCTGGCTTCCAGGCTGAGTGCCCTCAGTGGTGTTCCTGGGTCCTGCAACCTGTCTGGAACAGCGCCGTCTTGCTCCAGGCAATGTAGGAGTGATGCTACTCCTACTGGAGGTTTCCTCACTCTCGCCAGAGGCCATGAGAGCGGTGCCAGCAGAGTTGGCCATCTGCATTTGCTCCACGGCACTGGTGACCTGTTCTAGCCCTCTTGCTATGTCCTGACAGCAGTGCGACATATCCAACTGCACGGAAATGCTTCTACGGGTCAGATTGCTGGTGGTGGTGCAGAGGTGGTTCACGGCCTTAGTATAAGTGTGCAGTCGTGCATTGGCACGTCGGGCAGCCCTGTCACTGGCGTCTTGGTTGTGCCTCAGAGTGTCACAGAGGTCACGTATGGCACCTGCCATGGCCATGATGCCATCCCCCATGTTTCGCTGATTTTTGTTGAGACTGCATAGCTGCCTATTTATTGAGCGCAATGATTTACATTGCAGGCGCTGTACTTGCAGCATGCTGTGTTCCAGCCCTGAAAATATGGTGTTCTCCGCTTCAGTCGCAGTGCTACTCCTGGGCCTTGACCTGCATCTTTCCAGTGCTGGAATGCTCGGCCTTGGTGTTTCCTCACTCGGCATGTGAGACACACCCTGACTCTCCTCTCTTCTGTCACTGTCCTCCCCTGTGGCCTGTATGTCATCCTCCAATGGAGGCAGTGGGGGCACATGTCTGCACTTCCTGCGCAGGATTGTTGTGTGCTCCGTATCATCACTGGAGTCCCCATGGTCATGCTGCTCCTCAGGATGTTCAGGCTTATCTCCCTCTGCACTGTCATCACGTGCCCTGGATTGTGCTGTGGATGTAAAGGGGACTACACGAGTTTGTGTCTTTGTCTGCAACTTGTACTCAACAAAGTTTCTACAGTTTGTCTCGGCTAACTTCTGACACTGTATTATTCCCTTATCCCCGACCCACATTTTGCATTAGATTTCCTATGTCTCATGGACACACTGTCAGACATATTACTACAAGTTCCATGATGCATTGCTGGGTGTGCTGTAAGACTTGGACTGGAATGACATTTTTTGTGCATATTTCGTGCATTTGGGGAAGTGTGCATGGGATGGGGATCAGTGCAGATTTATTTGGCATGCATCTTACCTTGGCTGCTGGATGCAGGGTCGGAGCTGTCAATGTCAGCCACACCACCGACACTCTCAGGCAGGAGGGTGGACTCCACAAGGTCCTCGTGGGGTGTTGGCTTTGCTGCTGTGGATGGTCCTCCCCCGGTCTTGTTTGCATCCTTTAGTCTGGCTGCCACCCTCTCCTTCGACCTCTGCCGCATATCGTACCATCGCTTGCGCAATTCCTCGACAGTGCAATTTGTCACACCCACAGCATTCACTTTCTGTTGTATCTCCAGCCAGATCTTTCGTTTCCTTGCTTCTGGGACTCGCAGTGCCTTTTTCCCGAAGAGGAGCTCATGGCTGCAGACCATCTCCTCTATGAGGACCTTCTGCTCCTTGTCAGAGAACTTGTGCTTTCTCTTTCTTTTCTCTGCCTCCTTGCCCTCATGTTGCTTGTGGGACTCCATTGGGGTTTGTTCACTCCTAGGATGCCTCCTCACACTCTCCAAACAGCCTCTGGGTGTGGCTCAGGAGCATGTGCAGGAAATCACTCCCACTTCCTGGTTGTGATGTCATCAGGCTGCACCTGTATTGCAGATTCCTGTTTTTGCGATTTCTTAATTTGCGAATTTCGCAATTAAGGAATCGCTAATGATGTTTCTGAGACTTTTTTTGCGATTATTAAGAAATCGCTAAACATTTGCGATTTTTATTTTACATCCCGATTTGCGAATCTCAAACTGCAAATCGCAAAATATCGCAATTTGAGATTCGCAAAACGGGAGTTTCACACATATGCCCCTTAATTTCTTCACTCGGAAAGGCAGTTCCTTTCACTGTCAAAAAAATAAATTTTTCCTCCGGCTGTATCTTTCCCAGATGTGACATTACTGATGCTTGACACTATGGAATCTTAGGTTTACTTCTAGCCTTTTTCAAAATGTCTGATTATTTCAGAGTAGATACATACATACATTTTGTAGACAGCATATTTTTCTTCTTGAAATAGGAATTTTGACACTGCCTAAACACATAGGTTCAAGGAGCTTCAAAGATTGGATTCTCTTCCAAATTTGGGTGTACTACTGATATCTTAGCCTAAGTTTAATTTTTCTCTAAGTAGTGTTCAGCTAAAGGATCTCTCTGTAATACCAGATCTATTAGCTCAGATCACTTACAGTATGATAAAGAGTAGCCTGGTTAATTTCAATATATGATGTAACTCCTGTTACCGCACATATCGCATTTATGAGTTTGGCAGAAAACACCAACCCCCACAATTTTAATTTTCTCCAGATAAATATCAGCAGGACATGCCTGTTGATACCTACTAGGGAAACAAGCACAGGAAAAGCCAATAGGTTTTGCCTATGCAAAAAAGATTGGCTTAACCTTTGACAAAAAAAAACGATTGGCTTTGTCAATTTCTTTTAACATGTTCCATAGTATATGAGTTGCTGTGAAACATGGCTTGAAGCAAAAAAAAAGCGATATGATGCAGTCAATGTTAGCCGCGCTATAGCATTGTTTTTTCTTTTACTTTAAGCCATACTGCAGCTTAACTGTGCAACATTTGAAAAATTTGGCATACAAATCCCCTCAAAATTCTATGAAAAAAATTCAGGATGCAATACCCATCTGTAATTTATGCATGGTTTTAGTGAATGTGTACTGCACTCTTTGTCCTTTACCTACTTCAGCGACTACCCTCCACAAAGAAAGTTTCAATTAAGATACGTAGATTGTATTTAACCAGCCCTTTCAAGTAAAGCATTTATTAGCCTGTTTGCTTTCTGCTTGTGGGTATTGACTTGTATTTAAGGCCCCATCAATCCCTTAACAGTGTAAGACATCAGGCACGGGTATGCTGGAGCTTATACAAGCAGCGGAGTTACGGCATTGTCTGCCCACCAGAGCAAGAAGTAGCTTTATTTAGGAAGGTCTCAGGAATGTTGCTTTCAGGATTTTATAATTATTTGCCCCTCCCACTGTTCCTTTTTTTGAGCAAATAATAAGCTCAAAAGAATATTAAGCAGGGAAGTAGCTATTAGTAATGCAGCAGGGGCACCTGGGCACTACGGTGGGAGCGGCCTTCTGCACCTAGTTATGGTTGGGTTTTCCTATGCAGCTGGGGCAGCTTTTTTCTTCAGGCCAATCAATTTCCATCAGTAAGCTCTTAAAGGTGGTAATGTAGCTTAAAAACTCGGATTAAAGATATATACGAATGGGTGACTACGGAAAGTGTGCGAATGAAGCTTGTTCGTAAAGATGAAAAATAGGAGGAGAATCTCCGAGCATGCTCCCAAATGCTGGTGGGACTTAAGGAGGAGCAAAATCCAGGAACTCAAAGGTCTGCAGGTGAGACGGGTGTCGCATAGATGTTGGGGAGCCCAGAAAAGGAATTGGCATTAACAAGTACTCAGTGCTAGTGAATGGCATGCAACAACCATGTACACAGTAAAATTGATATGGCTCTATGTTTGAAGTGAAAGTGGGGAAGAGGAGTGGGAGGGGGAATTCAGGAGTTGGGCTTGGCAAGATCTATGCAGGCATCATGAAATGTACATTATGTAGATGACATACCACTGAGGTGGACAAGCAGCTGGGAATGCGGACACTTCCTTTTTTTGCTCTCCTTAAATGTGTAACGTGGATTATCCTGAATGGCAGAAGGCGATATGTTCTCCTGTATTATGAGTGAGAGGGAAGGGTGAGGGACCACATTGCTATTTCAGTATCTGTCTGCGTATAATGTCTATGTGATTCACAAATGCCAATAAAGTTAAACTTTAAAAAACAATATAGCTTAAAATGTCTTGATGGCCCTGTTTAAAATTCAACAGATCATTATTTCATTATCTAAAGAAAGAGTATGTGACATCTTATCAAAGAACTCACACATTTGTTTGCAGTAGCAGAAACAACAACAACAGAACATTTCTTTCTGCTAATGGAATACTCCAATTGGCAGTATTATCACTAAAGTAAGAAAAGAGGAAAGGCTACTTTAAGTTTTCGTCTTCTGGAAAGGTCACAAGCTAGGAAATGCAAATATTTAACTAATTAAGGAATAATGCAAATTTCTTACGATCACAAATAAATCTCTCAGGAAGTGCTAACGGTATCATTGGGATTCCTTGTAGATATGAATGCATTTAGAACTTATAATCAAGTACGTGGAGGTATTCATTTTACTGCAGACCATGTCTCTTGCTTAACTAAAATGAATTCTGACTGTAAGGCCTTACTTTCTAACCTTGACAAACTGACCTTGTGTAGTAACTTAGTTACTGTAGAAAGTTGGCTCTGTATAGACTATACCAAAAAGAGGTACAGTGTGTACAGAGTGCGGGAGGTCCCCAAACATATGGCAGAGGATAAAGTAGATTATACCTTACTCTTAAGTTAGTGGTAACTGGTCAAAGCAGTTAGGCTTATCAGAGGGTAGTGTTAAGCATTTATTGTTCACATTCAGACAACAAATGGTAGTGCACACTCAAAGACTGAACCCAGACCAATTGGTTGTACAAAATCTTGTTACTGTGTTATTTTATTACTAGAACCAAGAATCCTTAGTGCAGGTAAATTGTACAGTTTGTAAAAAGTAGCACTACTTTTCAGAAATGCAGTACTGTATTTGTAAATACAGCTGTATACTTTACAGTATTAAGAATGCTTTTCTGTAGACGTCAATCAAATACAGTTGTATGATTTTGCAGTGATAAGGTTAGACAGTTCAATGCAATAGGTAGAACTTACAATGCATCCTATGGAGGAAAACAATGTTAAACAGTTTTCAGGTAAGTGCTCGACTTACTTCCCCATGCTTTGGGGGTTTAGGAGTGACCTTTGACCCTGTCACCAGGCAGGTCGCTCCCCCCATCCGCCACGCAGCCCCCTGTGGGTTGAACCTCCGTTGCCGCTTCTGCCGCCTGACTGCTCGCTCCCTCTTTTATTCTGTACCCCTGCGCTTGGCTTTCTGTGCCACTTTGTTTTTTCATTCTGTGCCCCTGTGTTTTGCTTTCTGTACCCCTGTGCTCTGTTGTCCCTCTCCCGCCGTCTTTTCCCGCCGTTTTTTCCCCGGGTTTTCTCCGGATTTTCCCCCACCGCTGAGCCCCTGCGGCCCCGCCCCCTTCACTCCCATTGGCCGCCCCGCTCCCACCTCCCAGCTGCTCCTCCCTCCCTCTGCCCTCATATGGAGGCCGCTAAGCACCGATGACACACTCACCACCGCCGAGCACATGCACTTCCAGATCCACACCAACCCCAACACCACCCTCAGAGGAACTCTCATCTACAGACCTCCCGGACCCCGCCCACAGTTCAGTGACACCATCGCCGACCTCATCAGCACCCACGCCCTCGCTTCCACGGACTACATGCTCCTCGGGGACCTGAACTTCCACCTCGAGAACAACAACGACGCCAACTCCACCGCCCTGATCGACAACCTCGCCAACCTCGGACTCAAACAGCTCGTAACGACACCTAATCACGCCGCTGGACACACGCTCGACCCCATCTTCTCCGCAAGCCCCCACGTCTCCTTCAACCACACAACCGAACCACACTGGACCGACCACAGATGCGTCCACATCACCTTCAGAAAACCCACCACACACCACCGCACCCAACAGCTACCACGCCGCTGCTGGGGCAAGGTCACCGAGGACCAACTGACTACCGCCCTCGCCCTGAGACCACCCACCGACCCCACCGACCCAGACACTGCCGCGACCAACCTCACACAGTGGATCAACGACTGCGCCAACACCCTCGCCCCTCTCAAGACCTCTACAACCAACCACACCAACAAGAAAGCCGCCTGGTTCACCGAGGACCTCCGGATCTCCAAGCACACCTGTCGGAAGCTGGAGAAGAAATGGCTCCACGACCGAACACCAGACAACCACACAGCCCTCAAGAGCGCCATCCGCAGACACCACCAACTCATCAGGACCGCCAAGAACACCGCCTTCAAGGACCGCCTAGACAACAACGCACACAACACCAAAGAGCTCTTCAGCATCGTGAAAGAACTCTCCAATCCCAGCTCCAACACCAACGACATCCCGCCATCTCAAGACCTGTGCGACTCCCTGGCCACCTTCTTCCACCGCAAGATCACCGACATCCACGACAGCTTCAACTCCGACCCCCCCGCACCCACCACCGAGTCCACCACCCCTGCCACTACCACTCGCACCAGTCGCCTGACCGTCTGGTCTAGCGGCGAAGACACCATCAAAACCATGAACTCCATCCACTCCGGATCCCCATTGGACACCTGCCCTCACCACGTCTTCAACAAAGCCAGCGCAACCATCGCGCCCCACCTCCGGAAAATAATCAACTGTTCCTTCGAGACAGCAACCTTCCCAGAAAGCTGGAAGCACGCCGAGATCCACGCCCTTCTGAAGAAGCCCAAGGCGGACCCCAAGAACTTCTGGCCCATCTCCCTGCTCCCTTTCCCGGCAAAAGTGACCGAGAAGATTGTCAACAAACAGCTGACACGCTACCTCGAAGTTAACAACATCCTGAACCCTTTCCCAATCCGGTTTTCGCAGCAACCACAGCACCGAGACCGCCCTCATCGCCGCCACTGACGACATCCGGACCCTGATGGACAAAGGAGAAATAGCCGCCCTCATCCTCCTGGACCTATCAGCAGCCTTTGACACGGTCTGCCACCGCACTCTATCAGCACGCCTCCATGACGCCGGTATCCAAGAGAAGGCCCTGGCCTGGACCACATCCTTCCTCTCCGGCAGAACCCAGAGCGTCTGCCTCCCACCCTTCCGCTCCAAAACCACCGAGATCATCTGCGACGTCCCACAGGGATCCTCCCTCAGCCCAATGCTGTTCAATATCTACATGGCCCCCCTCACCCACGTCGCACGACAACACAACCTCAACATCATCTCCTACACCGACGACACCCAGCTGATCATATCCCTCACCGAAGATCCCCACACCGCCAAAGCTAACCTCCACAGAGGAAAGAAGGCCGTAGCCGACTGGATGAAGGACAGCAGACTGAAGCTGAACTCAGACAAGACAGAGGTCCTCATTCTCGGACCCACCCCATCAGCCTGGGACGACTCTTGGTGGCCCACGTCACTAGGCACAGCCCCGGAACCCACGGACCACGCACACAACCTGGGGGTCATCCTCGACTCCACTCTCTCCATGACCAGGCAAGTCAACGCCGTCTCCGAGTCCTGCTTCAACACCCTCCGTATGCTCCGCAGGATCTTCAAATGGATCCCCCCTCGACACGAGAAAAACCGTTACCCAGGCCCTCATCACCAACAGACTCGACTACGGGAACGCCCTCTACTCAGGAACTACAAACAAGCTCCTGAGACGCATCCAGAATGCCTCGGCCCGACTCATCCTCGACGTCCCCCGCTGCAGCCACATCACACTCCACCTGAGAGGCCTGCACTAGCTCCCCGTCAACAAAAGGATCACCTTCAAGCTCCTGATCCACGCACACAAAGCACTGCACAACACCGGATCCACCTACCTCAACAACCGACTCAGCTTCCACACCCCCACCCGAAGCCTTCGCTCAGCCAACCTCGCCCTCGCCACAGTCCCTCGCATCCGAAAAACCACAGCCGGCGGCAGATCCTTCTCCTACCTCGCCGCCAAGACCTGGAACACTCTCCCCACCATCCTACGACAGACCCAGGACCTGCTGGCCTTCAGAAGACTCCTCAAGACCTGGCTCTTCGACCAGTAGCACCCCCCCGTCCCCAGCGCCTTGAGACCCTCTTGGGTATGTAGCGCGCTTTACAAATGCAGTGATTGATTGATTGATTGATTGATTGATTGATAGGACAACACATGGCAAGGTTCAAGACCAGGTAGCTCCTGCACCACCAGGCGGTACTGGGGCGGTCAGGTGCAGGGGTCACTGGGCCCAATGTTATCCAATAGAGCCGGGGGTAACTCGAAGACCCACAGTTTGCAGGCAGGTATCCACAGATTTAGGAAAAATGCTCTGGGGGTTGAAGTGAGCACAGGGCCACAAAGCAGCATCATAGCTACACCACCAACGGCACTGGGGCGGCTCGGGGTAGGGTGCAAATCAGCGTTGGGTGCCCAATGCTTTACAATGGAGGTCGTTGGTTTTGAAAAGAGGCTGCAGGCTTGGACCAGGAGGCTGGACAAGGGTGACCAATGGCTGGGCTGGTAAGTTGGATAGCTGGTGGGCACCTGGGCACCATTGGCTAGGCTCCCCAAAGTCGGAGGCGCAGGATGCAGGTGGGCCTTTTGGTGTCAGGTTTTCTCTGCTGGTTCTGGGCATGGTCAGGGGGACCCTTTGAATAGAGGCCGCAGGTATCAAGGTGGTGTTTGGTGGAGGTCAGCCACCAATGCAGACGAGGTCAGGATCGCTGTGGAGACATCACAGAGAGGTGAGTCACTCAGACTCGGGCCGTGAGGGTGGGCTGTAGAGTGGTGCAGTGCCCAGGATCCGGATACTGGTGTTGGTTTCTTTGTTGGACAAATCCAGTGTCCACAGGATACAGGAGTCTTTTTTAAAGACAGCACAGATCCTCCAGAGTTTGTGATATTGCTGGCTGCAGGCCACGCCAGTTTCTTGAAGCAGGGCGCTGGAGGTGGAGACAGACCAGTATGGCTGGGGCTAAGTCAGTCGTCGTCTTCTTCTCCACTGCTGTATGGCTCTTCGGTCATTCTTCTTCTTCTTAGGTAATCAAATCTAAGGAGCAAGGTTCAGGGGTGCCCCTAAATACCTGGTGTTGGAAAACCACACTCCCACTCTGACAGGGTGGTGGTGGTCTTCCGGACACACTGTGGTAGCTTGGCTCGAGTGGTCAGGAATCAGGCTCCGTGCTAAGCATACGACATACCCAAACAATAACCATGCGTGCATCCGTTCCAAAAACGACTCTACACCGTAAAAATTATGAAAATATCTTTCTTTATCTTCTTTTTCTCTTAGTTGCTGATTAGATAAATAATAACACAATCACAATATACAAACTTTTTAAATAGTGCAGGTCAAATAAATACTGGCTTAATGATTCAATAAATAGGGGTGATCATAAATAATGAAGGCATAAATATAAGTGCAATACATACAGGCAATTAAATATTCTGAGGCAATAAATACTGTAAACCAATAAATATTGTGCATCAATAAATACTGTGGACCAATAAATACAGTGAAGCAATAAATAGGTTAAATACAATAAATACAGTGCCCCTAGTAAATACTTAAAAGCTGACAGTGACACTCATAGAATCAGTTCACTTTTGAATTCCTAAGGGCTGATTTGGCCCAGGCACAGCTTGTGGGGACGTGGAAGGCTTGAGGGTGTCTACTCCCTGGCTTGGACAAGGCTGAGGCCTAAACTGAGGTAGATCAAGGGGGGAATACCAGAGACCTGGCTCTCTCCCTCCACACAACTTCTCTAGATTAGTCCCAGCTCACCCCTGGCACAGTCAGGTTGGTTCCAGCACCTCCCTAGCCCCTTAGAGCAGTCTCTCAGGTCTCCACAGGGCCTTAGGCGCCCTCTACTCCACTTACTGCCCTTTTTCTGATGCTCCGACGCTGCTGGAGTCGTGTCGACGCCGTGAGGCGGTTCCGGTTCGATGTCGGCGGCCTCGGCACAATGTCAGTTCTTGACGACGCCGGTAGGCGGTTCCGGTTTCGATGTCGGCGGCCTCGGTTCGATCTCGACCTCCGATTCGATGGCGTCGGGCAGTCTTTACTCGATGTCGACTTCGGGCGGCTCCGGTCCGATGGCGACCTCAACTTCGATGACGTCGGCCGGCCTTGACTCGATGTCGACTTCCGGCGGCTCCGGAGTGCGATCCTCACTCCCGACCTCCGGTGCTCCTCTCCTTAGGTTTCCGGCGACTCCGGAGTGCGACCTCCACTCCCGACCTCCGGCACGATTCTCACAGGTTCCGGCGACTCCGGAGTGCGATCCTCACTCCCGACCTCCGGTACACCTCACCTCGGTCTCCGACGACTCCGGAGGGCGGACTTCACTCCTCCGATGACGCCGCTCACTCGACCTCGGGTGACTTCCTCCTCGACCTCTGGTACTCCTCACGACCTCTGACGGTGCCCTCTCTCGACCTCTGGCGGCTCCGGGTACGACGTCCGCTTTTCCAGTCAGCGCCGCTTCTCCACCTCGGGCTCCAGGTCTCAGGCTACTCGACGTCGGACTCCAGGGAACCCAGTTTCCAGGTCAGGATCTTGCTGTTCTCTGTTTCTAAGGCCTGTTCCTGCTGTCCAGGTCCTTAGGATGGTTTTTCTGACTTCTTCCCTCACAGGGCTCCAGGCTGGGCTCAGTCAGTAGGGACTAGTATCAAGGGTGGGTTTATGGACCCCACTCCAGGCACAAGTTTCCACCCCTGCTGCTTCACTCCTTCCTCCTTCAGGTTTTTGCTGCTCACTCTTCACCAGTCAGGTGCCAACTGCCAGCTCCAACTGCCAACTCTCTGTCTTAGCTTCCCAACATTCTAAACCGCCTCCAACTGTCACAGGGTTCTGGAATGTTCTGGAAGGTGCTAGCAGGTTCCAGTGGATGCTGGTGATGTCACAGGTGGCCACCATTTTGTGCTCCAGGCCCTCAGACAGAAGTTTCAGGGGTAGCTAAAATGGCTCCCTGAATCTGCAGCAACACGAAAAAGTCTGGTGGTTCCCAAAAAGGAAAAATTCAAACAGGGTTTGAGGCAAAAGTGGGACAAAATAAATAATGATGAGGAGGGACCACCCAAAGGGCTGACAGGTCTAACACGCGTCCCCCCCAGCTGAAAGTGGGGAGAGCTACCCAACCCCTTGGGAGTTCTCATCACTAAGGCGGAAATACCTTGAGAGACCGTCTGCATTGGCGTGGTCCACTCCAGGCCGATGTTCCACCTGAAAGTCCATTCCCTGTAGGGAAATAGACCACCTCAACAACTTGGGATTCTCCCCCTTCATTTGCATCAGCCAACGAAGGGGTCTGTGGTCGGTCTGAACCAGGAAGTGCGAGCCAAACAGGTATGGCCGCAACTTCTTCAGAGCCCATACCACTGCAAAGGCTTCACGCTCTATTGCACTCCACTTCTGTTCCCTGGGAAGTAGTCTCCGGGATAGGAAGACCACGGGTTGATCCAGACCCTCTTCGTTGAGTTGCGATAACACTGCCCCAATGCCATGTTCTGATGCATCTGTCTGGACAATGAACTCCTTGGAAAAGTCTGGGCCCCTAAGACCGGGGCCTCGCACATGGCTTTCTTCAATCTCTCAAAGGCTTGCTGACAAGCCTCCGTCCAGACTACCCGTCGAGGTTGTTTCTTGGACGTGAGCTCCGTGAGGGGGGCTACGATGGTACCGTACCCCTTCACGAAGCGGCGGTAGTATCCCGTGAGGCCCAAAAATGCTCGGACCTCAGTCTGTGTCTTGGGGGGTTCCCAGGCCATGATGGCCTCGATCTTCGCCTGGAGGGGTTGCACCGCTCCCCTACCCACCAAGTGTCCAAGGTACACTACCGACCCCTGCCCGATCTGGCACTTGCTGGCCTTGATCGTCAATCCAGCTTGTCTCAGGGCCTGGAGAACAGTTTGCAGGTGACGCAAGTGATCCTCCCAGCTGTTACTGAATACGGCTATGTCATCCAGATAAGCAGCAGAGAAACTCTCCATTCCGGTGAGGATCTGGTTTACCAGGCGCTGAAACGTGGCAGGTGCGTTCTTGAGCCCAAAGGGCATCACACAGAACTGGTAGTGGCCATTGGGCGTGGAGAAGGCTGACCTTTCCCTTGCTCCATCAGTCAAAGAGATCTGGCAGTACCCAGAAGTAAGGTCAAAGGTACTTAGATATTGGGCAGCTCCCAGCCGGTCAATCAATTCATCCGCCCTAGGGATCGGATGAGCATCAGTTTTGGTCACTGAATTCAGTCCCCGGTAGTCCACACAGAACCTCAGTTCCGGTTGGGCACC
Organism: Triturus cristatus; assembly: GCF_964204655.1. Classification (NCBI taxonomy): domain Eukaryota; kingdom Metazoa; phylum Chordata; class Amphibia; order Caudata; family Salamandridae; genus Triturus; species Triturus cristatus. The sequence goes on along the minus strand of NC_140583.1, from coordinate 393,715,488 downwards.
CGGTGGTGCAGCTTTTGGTACTAACACCACCGGACTGGACCAGGGGCTGCTAGAAGGTTCGATCACTCCTAGCTCCAGCATCTTAGTGACTTCACTATGAATGCTGGCCTTCACCTTGTCTGACATCCGGTAGATCTTGGACTTCACAGGTGGGCTGTCTCCTGTGTCCACGTCATGGACGCACAGGTGAGTCCTACCCGGGACAAGGGAGAACAACGTAGAGTACTGCCCCAGGACCTGGCGACAGTCCTCCTGCTGTTCAGGAGTTAGAGATGGGGAGAGAATCACTCCCTCCACCGACCCATCCTTTTCTTGAGACGCAAACAAATCAGGGAGAGGCTCGCTTTCCACGTCCTCTCCTCCGTCAGTCACCATCATCAAGATGACTTCGGGCCTCTCGTGGTGGGGTTTGAGGCGGTTGGCATGCAGCACCCGCAGGGGCTGACGAGGGGTCTTCAGGTCCACCAAGTAGGTAGCCTTACCCTTCTTCTCCAACACCTCAAAGGGTCCTGACCAGCGATCCTGGAGGGCACTAAGCTCTCCTGGTTCGATCACCCACACCTTCTGGCCAGGCTCCAACTCCACCGGGTGAGCATTGTGGTCATACCACGCCTTCATCACTGCTTGGCTGGCTTCCAAGTTGTCAGAAGCTTGCTTCCACAACTTAGCCATTTGGCTCCGGAAGGCCAGCATGTAGCTCACCACATCCTGGGGAAGCTTTCGGGGAGTTCTTTCCCATCCGTCTCTCACCAGGTTGAGAGGTCCACGTACAGGGTGCCCATACAGAAGCTCAAAGGGGCTGAAGCCCACTCCCTTCTGTGGCACTTCCCTGTAAGAAAAAAGTAAACAGGGTAGGAGGACGTCCCATTTCCTCCGCAGGCTTTCAGGCAGACTTCTGATCATGCCCTTCAAGGTTTTGTTAAACCTCTCCACCAGACCATTGGTCTGGGGGTGGTAAGGAGTGGTGAACCGGTATGTCACTCCACACTCCTTCCACATCGCCCGCATGTACGCTGACATGAAGTTGGTCCCCCTGTCGGACACAACTTCTTTGGGAAAACCCACTCGGGTAAAGATTCCCATCAGGGCCCTAGCCACAACAGGTGCTGTTATGGTCCTCAGAGGTATCGCCTCTGGGTACCGTGTGGCATGATCCACCAGAACCAGGATGAACCTGTGACCAGCTGATGTTGGCGGATCTAATGGACCCACAATGTCGATGCCCACCCTTTCAAAGGGGGTGCTAACGACAGGAAGTGGTTCCAGGGGAGCTTTCAGCTTCACCCCTGTTTTCCCACTGGCTTGGCAAGACACACATGTCCGGCAGTAGGTATCGGACGACACTTTCATCTAAGGCCAATAAAAGTGTGGAACAAGACGGGCGAAGGTCTTGTCTTGCCCCAGGTGTCCTGCCAATGGTATCTCGTGAGCCAACTCCAGAAGGAAGGCTCGATAACGTTGTGGGACTACCAAGGCTCGTGACGATCCATGTAGGGGTGCCTTGGGTTCACTGTAGAGGAGGCCATCCTCCCAGTAAACACTGTAGTTCCCTTCAACGTTCCCTGCTGCCTGGGCTTCGGCCTGTCGCCTCAGCCCCTCAAGGGTAGGGCACTCCCTCTGGCCCTGGCAGAATTCCTCCCTGGACGGGCCTCCCTCCACGTGCCACTCGGCCGGGATGGGTAGGTCCTCCAGGTTGGTAACGTCCCCCACCGCAGACTCCTGGTCCACCAACTCCGGTGGCCTATCCGTCCTACGGGGTGGGGACGCCGAGGCAGGCTCCTCCTGTCCTCGGTTCTTCCCTTGACTGGCAGCTGGCTGGGCCTTTGTTCCAGGCTCCAGCCGAAATGAACTCCCTCTTCGGGTAGTCGCGGACCTTGTGCTAACACAGGCCCAGTCAGGTGTACCCAGCATCTCAGTATGAGTCCGGTATTCCACCTCCTTCCAAGCGTTGTGCTCCATGTCATTCCCCAGCAGACAATCGACTGGCACGGCAGGGCTTACGGCAACTCGAAGTGAACCTGCAACCCCCCCCCCATTCAAAGGGAACCTCGGCCACTGGATAGTGGCCTGTTCTGCCGTCAGCCATCGCGGCTGGGTGGAGTACATCGGGAATTACCTGCTCTGGAGACACCAGTTGGCTACGCACCATAGTCATACTGGCTCCTGTGTCTCTCAGAGCCTCCCCTCTTTGGCCGTTGATGGTGACCCACTGCCCATACTTTGCGGTATTTGCGGGCACCTGGATCTTGGGAACCATCTCCCGTTCTCCCAGGGACACTAAAGTGACACCCGCCCACTCCCTTCCCTTAGTTAAGGGCATCTCCTCCCCGAGCACTACACTAGCTACTCCGGGAGTCTTTCCTCCAATGGGAGGGGGTGGTCGTTTCAGGCACTTCGAATCTCCTTTATAGTGTCCAACGCCACCGCACTCGTAGCAATGGACAACCCTTGGCTGCTGACTCTGGCCAGGATTAGGGTTTCTGGGTGGGTTAGCCCTAGGGGTGAATCCTGTTCCCTTTCCTTGGAAGTTATTTTGGGGGCCTTTGGAGAACTCCTTTTTCTTTTCCCCTCCCTCTTTCTTCTGGGGGGCGCCCTGTCCGGCCTTTTGAGTATCCCCTCCAGTCCCCCTTGTGGACACCCGGGTACTAGCCCAAATGTCCGCCTCCTCAGCAAGCTTCCGGGGACTGGTCAGCTTGCTATCCACCAGGTGTTGCCGCAGTTCAGGGAAACATTTCTCAAGCAGGTGTTCCTTCAGTACTAGGTCAAACAACCCCTCGTAGTTCCTCACTTCACTGCCCTGAATCCAACCCTCTAGTGCCTTCTTTGCATAGTCCAGGAAGTCCACCCAATTCTGTGTGCCCAGTTTGTGACTACCCCTGAACTTCTGTCTGTACTTTTCGGGTGTTAGTCCAAACTTCCTTATGAGCGCCAGTTTCATGGTGGGGTAGTGGGTCTGCTCATCCTCTTCGAGGGCCAATAAAGCATCCCTACCAGCTGGAGGCATGTACTTGTACAATCCCCCTCCCCAGTACTTCTCTGGAACCCCATGGGCCCTCAACGAGACCTCATAGGCCGCTAGCCACTTGGCGATATCGTCACCCGCCCCATAGCTAGCTACTATGTCCTTTGGCAGGTAGGGTTTGGGTTCCCTGGTGTACTCTCGTTCTTCGCTGCCACCGTTAGGTACAGGGTGTGCCCCGATTCTCAGGATCTGAAGATCTATTTCTTTCAGCCTTATCTCATGAGCCATCCTCTGTTCCTCCTTCTCCTTCTCCAGCCTTGCTAAGTCCCATGTGAGCTGTCTTTTCTCCCTCCGGTCTGTTAACTCCACTTCAGACAAGCCACCGCTAGAGGCACTGCTGCCCTTCCTGGAAAGTGTCCTGGGCCCCGCTGACAGGTTCCCCACCTCAGGTTGGTACAAACCAGCTCCCTCACTGTCGGGCTCTCTATCCCTGTCCTCCTCCTCAGCCTTGCTTTCTCGGCGTGCCTCCCCCCAAGCCCTTAAGCTGGTTTGGAGTGCACCCTTCTTTGCTCCTGGGGGACAATACACCCCCTCCCGCTGGCAAAACTCCCTGAGTTGGGCCACAGTGTACGTTTCTAAATTCTCCAGTACAAACTCCATCTTGCCCACTCAGGTCAGAGGAAAGTTATTTGCAGTAACAATGCAGGGGGGTACCTTATATAATACCTCCTCCCACCACCAGAGTAAATTTGGAAAAAACAAAAACCCACAATTAGGAAGGCCGCTTTGAGAAAACTCCCGGTGTAGGCCTATGGACTACCCACAGTTATTGTTGAGTATACGTAGGCACAGCTCTATCCCACCACTGAACACCAATTATGTTGGAAAACCACACTCCCACTCTGACAGGGTGGTGGTGGTCTTCCGGACACACTGTGGTAGCTTGGCTCGAGTGGTCAGGAATCAGGCTCCGTGCTAAGCATACGACATACCCAAACAATAACCATGCGTGCATCCGTTCCAAAAACGACTCTACACCGTAAAAATTATGAAAATATCTTTCTTTATCTTCTTTTTCTCTTAGTTGCTGATTAGATAAATAATAACACAATCACAATATACAAACTTTTTAAATAGTGCAGGTCAAATAAATACTGGCTTAATGATTCAATAAATAGGGGTGATCATAAATAATGAAGGCATAAATATAAGTGCAATACATACAGGCAATTAAATATTCTGAGGCAATAAATACTGTAAACCAATAAATATTGTGCATCAATAAATACTGTGGACCAATAAATACAGTGAAGCAATAAATAGGTTAAATACAATAAATACAGTGCCCCTAGTAAATACTTAAAAGCTGACAGTGACACTCATAGAATCAGTTCACTTTTGAATTCCTAAGGGCTGATTTGGCCCAGGCACAGCTTGTGGGGACGTGGAAGGCTTGAGGGTGTCTACTCCCTGGCTTGGACAAGGCTGAGGCCTAAACTGAGGTAGATCAAGGGGGGAATACCAGAGACCTGGCTCTCTCCCTCCACACAACTTCTCTAGATTAGTCCCAGCTCACCCCTGGCACAGTCAGGTTGGTTCCAGCACCTCCCTAGCCCCTTAGAGCAGTCTCTCAGGTCTCCACAGGGCCTTAGGCGCCCTCTACTCCACTTACTGCCCTTTTTCTGATGCTCCGACGCCGCTGGAGTCGTGTCGACGCCGTGAGGCGGTTCCGGTTCGATGTCGGCGGCCTCGGCACAATGTCAGTTCTTGACGACGCCGGTAGGCGGTTCCGGTTTCGATGCCGGCGGCCTCGGTTCGATCTCGACCTCCGATTCGATGGCGTCGGGCAGTCTTTACTCGATGTCGACTTCGGGCGGCTCCGGTCCGATGGCGACCTCAACTTCGATGACGTCGGCCGGCCTTGACTCGATGTCGACTTCCGGCGGCTCCGGAGTGCGATCCTCACTCCCGACCTCCGGTGCTCCTCTCCTTAGGTTTCCGGCGACTCCGGAGTGCGACCTCCACTCCCGACCTCCGGCACGATTCTCACAGGTTCCGGCGACTCCGGAGTGCGATCCTCACTCCCGACCTCCGGTACACCTCACCTCGGTCTCCGACGACTCCGGAGGGCGGACTTCACTCCTCCGATGACGCCGCTCACTCGACCTCGGGTGACTTCCTCCTCGACCTCTGGTACTCCTCACGACCTCTGACGGCGCCCTCTCTCGACCTCTGGCGGCTCCGGGTACGACGTCCGCTTTTCCAGTCAGCGCCGCTTCTCCACCTCGGGCTCCAGGTCTCAGGCTACTCGACGTCGGACTCCAGGGAACCCAGTTTCCAGGTCAGGATCTTGCTGTTCTCTGTTTCTAAGGCCTGTTCCTGCTGTCCAGGTCCTTAGGATGGTTTTTCTGACTTCTTCCCTCACAGGGCTCCAGGCTGGGCTCAGTCAGTAGGGACTAGTATCAAGGGTGGGTTTATGGACCCCACTCCAGGCACAAGTTTCCACCCCTGCTGCTTCACTCCTTCCTCCTTCAGGTTTTTGCTGCTCACTCTTCACCAGTCAGGTGCCAACTGCCAGCTCCAACTGCCAACTCTCTGTCTTAGCTTCCCAACATTCTAAACCGCCTCCAACTGTCACAGGGTTCTGGAATGTTCTGGAAGGTGCTAGCAGGTTCCAGTGGATGCTGGTGATGTCACAGGTGGCCACCATTTTGTGCTCCAGGCCCTCAGACAGAAGTTTCAGGGGTAGCTAAAATGGCTCCCTGAATCTGCAGCAACACGAAAAAGTCTGGTGGTTCCCAAAAAGGAAAAATTCAAACAGGGTTTGAGGCAAAAGTGGGACAAAATAAATAATGATGAGGAGGGACCACCCAAAGGGCTGACAGGTCTAACACCTGGATTTAGGGGTGTTACATGGGTGAGCACCTCCTCCCTTATGCCATCCTCCAGTAGGATGGGGCATAAGCCTCTTCCTGATTGAGGAGGTACACTCATCTTCAAGATGGAGGGGACTGAGATGTGTGCTTCACTTCACCTCCCCCACCTTCCTTCCTAGGTTTTCCCACCGATTCCCCTGCCCAAAGTGGGGGTCAGAACCGGTGGGAGCCAGCTGCTTATAGCAGTAGAGGCTGGGGTAGCTAACAAAGGCGGCAATCCTTTGAGATTTCCCCTTTGTGGACCCAGCCCATCCTGGGGGAAGACGCATAACACCTCTGCCCAGGATATGCTTTGTTTCAGGACCCAGAGAGAAAAGGGCTCTCTACCCAGGGATCCAGAAACCTGTCTGGTGGTGGCAGATGGTGGGTAGTCATTCAGGAACCAGACCACGGTTGGTTGATTTTCAGGGGGCATCTCTAAGATGCCCTCTGCATGCATTTTACAAGAAGTCCATCACTGGCATCAAAGTAGGTTTAATGTGCTTAGAGGTCTTCAGTAAAGCCATCATGGATCTGTGGAGTTCGTGTTGACAAACTCCCAGCCCATGTACTAAAATGGCTTCACTTCACTTACAATGTCTGTGAATTGTACAGACACTATAGGGGCATATTGCTATTGCAGCAATGACCCACCTGTGGTATGGTGACTGACCCATGCCACAGGCAGTGTTGGTGGGAGTGGCAGATAGGGATGTGTGCCATGTCGACTCTTCAGGATCGTCTGCACCTAAAACACGGAGCCTGCAATGGCAGGTTGTGGGAATTAAGGTGAGGGTTCTCTGAGGGTGGCATAATACATGCTGCAGCTCTCAGAGGCCCTCTCTAGTCACCAGGTCCTTGGTACCAGGGGTACCTTAAATAAGGGACTTACAGGTGGCCCAGAAGGGGGTGGGCAAGTGTGGGGACAAAGGTACAATTTTGAGAAAGAACACATGCCCTAGGAGACTGATTGGCAGGGACCAGGGCACCCTCAGTCAAGTTGGCATCATGTATCTGGCAAAAAGTAGAGGGGTAACCATGCAAAAAGGGACACTTTCCTATGCAATCCGCCCCCCCCCCCAAACTAAAGAGGATGAGACTAACCTTTCCCAAAAGATTCTTCATTGTCTAAGTGTAATAACCTGGAAAGTCCATCTGCATTGACATGGGCAGTCCCCATGTCTGTGTCCCACTGTAAATTCCATTCTCTGTAGACGTAGAGAGTTTGACCACCTCAACAGTTAAGGATTTTCACCTTTAATTGCATTAGCCATCTGAGAGGTCTGTGGTCAATTTGGATTAGGAAGTGAGTCCCAAATAGGTCAGGTCTCAGCTTCTTCAGGGATCAAACCGCAGCAAAGGCAACCCTCTCAATGGCACTCTGACGCTGTTTCCTGGGGAGTCGCCTCCTGCTTATAAAAGCAGAAGGTTGGTCTTGGCCATCATCATTGGTCTGGGATAGGACCAGTCCTATCCCTAGCTCAGAAGCATCAGTCTGCACAATGAACTGCTTGGAATAGTCTGGAGCTTTGAGAATAGGTGCTGAGCACATTGCCTCTTTTAATGGGTCAAACGCCTTTTGACAACTAATTGTCCAGTTGACTTTCTTTGGCATCTTCTTGGAGGTAAGTTCTGTGAGGGGAGTCACAATGGACCCATATTCCTTCACAAACCTCCTGTAATACCTTGTCAAGCCAAGGAATGCCCTGACTTGTGTCTGGTTTGTTGAAGCTTCCCAGTCCACAATTGTCCAGATCTTAGGTTGCAAAAGTTGCCCTTGCCCTCCACCTAAAAGGTGGCCCAAGTATACAACAGTTTCCTGCCCTATATGGCACTTGGATGTCTTGATAGTTAAGACTGCAGATTGCAGGGCCTGTAAAACCTTCCCCAGAGGGAGCAGGTGATCTTTCCAGAAGGAGCTAAATACAGCAATGTCATCAAGATATGCTGCACTAACAGTCACCAACCCAGCAAGGACTTGATTCACCAACCTTTGGAAGGTGGCATGGGCATTCTTTTAACCAAAAGGCATAGCAGTGAACCGATAATACCCATCAGGTGTGGAAAATGCTGTTTTCTCTTTGCCTCCTGGGGCCATGCCAATCTACCAGTACCCTGCAGGTAAGTTAAAGGTGATGAGAAATTGGGCTGCCCCTAGCTTGTCTATCAGCTCATCTTCCCTGGATATGATTAAGGCATATGTCTTAGTGACAGCATTGAGTCCTCTATAGTCCAAACAGAACCTCATCTCTCTTTATCCACCCTGGGGGTGAGGTTTGGAGACTAAGACCACTGGGCGGGCCCGGGTACCATCAGAAGGCTCAATAACCCCTAACTCCAGCATCTTGCTTACTGCAGCCTTGATGCTCTCCTTAACTTGGTCAGACTGCCGATAGATCTTTGTTTTGACAGGCAAGCTGTCTCCAATGTTCACATCATGGATACACCAGTGTGTCTGTCCAAGGGTTAGGGAGAGGAGCCCAGCAAACTGTTGCAGGACATGCCTGATGTTGGGCAGTGAGGGTTTCTGAGTAGATAACTCCATCAACTGATCCATCTTTTGGACTGTAAGAGAGGAGGTCAGGTAGAGGTTCACTCTCTGGGGCACATGCATAAAGCTATTTCGCGGTCGCAAACGTTGCGATTCGCAAAAAAAGCCTGTTTGCGATCACAAAATAGCCAAATGCAATGCATGAAACAAGTTCGCAGATCCGCCCTTGAAATCGCAAACTTTTTGCGATTCCCAAATACCGATTCAGAATGAGCAAATCTGTAATAAGGAATCACAAATTGAGAATCGCAAAACCTATGCATGAAAAATGAGCAAATTAGCAAATCAAAAAAAAATCGCTATTAGCATTTCCTAAATAGGAACAAATCAAACCAGGTGGTAAGTATTAAAAATTGGACATATCAGGTGCTAATCATCAAGAAACTACTTAAACAGTCCCAGAAGGCCTCAGAATCTTTCACAATGGCAGTGCTCTACGTCATGGCGAGGAGAATGAGGCTACAAGCAGCAGCACAGAGAAGAAGGAGGACACAGGTGTGCATTTTCAGAGTGCGCGTTACTTTGCTAGGGCAGACAGCGAAAGAGATCTATGATAAATTTAGGCTGAATGCAGACAAAATCTATGATCTCATAGCTGAATTAGATCCACTACTGCAGCGTCAGACTCGCAGGACACATGCCACCCCCACTCATGTGCAGGTTCTATGTTCCCTGCACCTCAGGGCGTAAGGTAGTGAAGAACCGGGGTTTAACCCAGCGGCGTCAGGGACACGCCTAAGATCTTCAAGTTCACCTGTCTTGGTATACAGAGACACAGAATACTTCTGGATGGCATCAGAGACCAAGTTTATTAGCTGCAGCTAGTAACAGTGATACTAGAAATACATCACGGTGCAAATTCTCAGGAGACTGCTCATTTTACTAAGGCGAGACGTCTCCTTTTATACCCAATATTCACATTATAAATGTACACCCACTGCACAAAATTCTAGCCAATAAAGTACATTTTCAAACAAAGTGTCACATAACAAAAACTCAATTTACAGTATCCCAACCCAAAAGTTAATTATTAGGAATGTCCCAAATTCAATCTCCACAAGCCGGACAAACCTATAATTGAAAGCATAACCCATGAAATGAACAAACATAAAAAAAGAAACGGTAACAAATGCTGAACAAGATAAGGCATGTGCAAGGAAACTAAAAGTTAACGATGTCCTGAACATTGATTGGCAATTTCAGACAAAGATCGATCAGGGAAATTGGCTTTGCGGGGTCAGTTTCAGGTGCAGAGGTCAGTTTCTTACAGTTCATTTCAGAGTAAAAAAGAAACCTAGTTAATGTATACATGAACTAAGAAGGCCAGGCCACTTTATTCGCCAGGCTACCTTCACAGGCCTACGTGAGGGCAACACAAAATGGTGGCACAGAACAAAATGGAGTCAGACTCGAGAATTACAGAACCTCAGACCCTCCTTTTGCCATTACGTAGGCAATAACCTAAGACTCATGTTAATCTGAATCTAGGTCTATGTCGATATTCATTAGGTCATCAAGGTGTTGCTGTAGCATCATCTTATTATTCTCTACTTCTCTCGGGACAGGTCTCCAAACACACATAGTAGCACAAAGACTTCAAATGGCGGGACCACACTGGATGCAAAGACAACAAGAGAAAAGGATGGTTAAACCATACCAAGGAATGTCAAAATCTTCCATCCCCATTTGGACAGCAGTCCCCAAAACCATTCCGTCAATGACCAGTCTCCTTCGTCTACATGGATAGACTCAGAGATTTTATACAACCTAGAGATGGCTTGGTACACTGGAGGGGCATTATCTGGTATGTAAACACAGCAACTGGATCCAATCAATTTACATACTCCTCCTCGATCTGCAAGTATGATGTCTAATACCATACGGTTCTGCAAAGTCATAAGGCGGTCCGCTTGAAGCTCAGCTGTAACATTACTAAGAGCACCTGCTGTCTCATTAATAGTAGCTTCAACAACGCGGACAAGCTGTCGAATATGCCTACTATTGATCATAGGACCCCAAAAGGGCAAGAAGCCCTTGAAGAAATCTCCTACTTCGTGTGCTGCGGTATCTTCCTTATTGAAGACACCTCTACCATATCTCGTTCTATGATAGTCTGAAGCAGTAGTGTATGTAGGGGGAAGTAGAAACGCCACATAACACGTTCCTGAAAAATCAGGTGGCAACCATGTGTAGGCTCTGTCATGACAAACAAAATATGTGCCTTTAGCTGGCACAAACGGTGGAGAAGTCCGAGATGAATAGACATAGGTTTGAGCACACACACTCTTACCTAGCTGAGCTTTCGGATTCCGACCATTACCTTGAAAACAAAAGTGGCTTCGGTGGGGTACAATCCAAATAGGGGGAGACCTTTTTCGTCTCTCCTTCTCTGTCAAACTGGTACTATATACAGTCACGTTCCAACCAACGTAAGTCTGCACCTCATCCTTAGGGATAGCATTATATGCATCAATATCTCGGATCATAGCTACTATTCCTCTTATTAAGGCACTATTGCTCGAGTTATCTTTAAGGGAACGTAAGGTGCGTACCTCATTTGCATAGATAAACATGGTCTGAAAAGCCCACACAGACCCATTAAAAGAAAAAGGCAAAACCAAATATGGCATACCTTTATCTGTCGTATGAGGCATAAGACCACAAACCCAACAATTAGTGGTATTTACTACTAACTGACGCTGATGCAACAACTGTATAAACGAGTTGTTGACAAATTCTGATTTCCTTGTCTGTTCATATTCAGGCAACGTATAAAACTGGTGCAAAGAAGCAGTAGTGAAAGAAAGCATAGGTTGGGAGGTGGGTGCAGAGGTCTGTTGTGTAGCATAGACAGTCCAACCCACACAAGCTAATGTGATACTTAAAAACATCAAAAAGCACAATATTATAAAACATTTGCTATGTATCAATGTACAAAATCTTATCTTAAGATCTATTCTCTCAACATCTCTTTCAGTTACAACAGACTCCATCCTCTAACGTGCTGCTCGCGGCAATTTTCCTTCTTCACTCAAGTGTGCCTCCAGGCGTCCTAGACGTCCCTAGAACCGCAGACCTTTCGTCAATGCGCGGGCCACCCCTTAAGTTCTTATACCGCGACCCTGCAGCTGAACCCGGATGGTGGTTCGAAAAAGAAAAATAGTCTCTTGTCTGAAAGAGTGTAATTCACAAAAAAAAATCACATTTTATTTGTCCTTTTTAGACCTTAAGTTGTAGCGTTCTTTACCAGGCACAGTTTGATCCTGAAAGAGTGTCTCTGGGTGCGTAGTATCAAGTCTCAAACACGGCGGCACAGCTTCTTGCAAGACTTTATCATCCGCACGTTCTGACTGAATCCATTCCAGATGTGCATCGCTAAAAGGTACAAATCTCGGAACCCTTTCACTCTCGGAATCAGCAACACCTTCCCGGACCCACTTATTGTACGGTAAGGGCAAAAGTATCTTGGGTACCATGTACCCAGTTTTTCTTGCCGAACACCTTAATAGCAGTCCGAGTTGATAACAGGACTTGGTATGGACCGGTCCATCTTGGTTCCAAGTTCTTTGACCTCTGGAAATTCTTTGTTAGAACCCAGTCGCCAGGTTGAACGTGTGGCCTGCGTCTACAGAAACTGAAGGCAAAGTGTCATGGACCTGTTGGTGAAGAACACACAATTTAGCAGTCAAATCCTGTAAGTAGTCAACCAACATAGGGTACTCGATATCACTATACTTTTTAGGCCTCGGCACACCCCAGACATTCGCCGGGCGTCCAAAAACAATCTCGTATGGGCTAAGTCCCACGCGAGAATGTACTGTCGTTCTCGTGGACAAAAGTGCCAATGGTAAGGCATTGGGCCATGTAACACCAGAGCTCGCTTGCACCTTGGCCAACTTCAGCTTCAGAGTGCCATTATAGCACTCGACCAGGCCTGCTGACTGGGGGTGATTCGCAGCGTGAAATTTCTGTTTAATAACCAGACCCGCACATACTTTCTTCATAATCTGACCCACGAATTCACTTCCATTATCACTCCATACCATCCTCGGCAAGCCGTATCTGGGAAAGAATTCTTTGAGCAAAACCTTGGCTGTAGACAAGGCAGTATTATCCTTTAGGGGGTAGGCCTCTATCCATCTGGAAAAGGCACAAACAACCACAAGCACATACTTTAGGTTATATATCCGAGTTGGTCGCACACTGCTCCACCCACTAGCGTGTTACCCCGAAGAATTGTGGTCCCTGTAGTTAGCGTCGGCGGGTACGCCTATGCTCAGTGGTGCGTGCAGGTCAGAGTAGCGTTAGCCATCCCTGGACACGTGTTTCGCGGTAGTTGCCGCTCGTCAGCAGGGAGTAGGAAGAGTGTAGGGTTGCTTGTGTAGGCTGCTAAAATCATATCAGGTCTGGTACCTCTCATAGCGAACGCAGGTGCGGAACCAATGAGCCCGTCGACTCCCGGGCTCAGAAAGCCACTAAAATATATATCCGAGTTGGTCGCACACTGCTCCACCCACTAGCGTGTTACCCCGAAGAATTGTGGTCCCTGTAGTTAGCGTCGGCGGGTACGCCTATGCTCAGTGGTGCGTGCAGGTCAGAGTAGCGTTAGCCATCCCTGGACACGTGTTTCGCGGTAGTTGCCGCTCGTCAGCAGGGAGTAGGAAGAGTGTAGGGTTGCTTGTGTAGGCTGCTAAAATCATATCAGGTCTGGTACCTCTCATAGCGAACGCAGGTGCGGAACCAATGAGCCCGTCGACTCCCGGGCTCAGAAAGCCACTAAAATATATATCCGAGTTGGTCGCACTCTGCTCCACCCACTAGCGTGTTACCCCGAAGAATTGTGGTCCCTGTAGTTAGCGTCGGCGGGTACGCCTATGCTCAGTGGTGCGTGCAGGTCAGAGTAGCGTTAGCCATCCCTGGACACGTGTTTCGCGGTAGTTGCCGCTCGTCAGCAGGGAGTAGGAAGAGTGTAGGGTTGCTTGTGTAGGCTGCTAAAATCATATCAGGTCTGGTACCTCTCATAGCGAACGCAGGTGCGGAACCAATGAGCCCGTCGACTCCCGGGCTCAGAAAGCCACTAAAATATATATCCGAGTTGGTCGCACACTGCTCCACCCACTAGCGTGTTACCCCGAAGAATTGTGGTCCCTGTAGTTAGCGTCGGCGGGTACGCCTATGCTCAGTGGTGCGTGCAGGTCAGAGTAGCGTTAGCCATCCCTGGACACGTGTTTCGCGGTAGTTGCCGCTCGTCAGCAGGGAGTAGGAAGAGTGTAGGGTTGCTTGTGTAGGCTGCTAAAATCATATCAGGTCTGGTACCTCTCATAGCGAACGCAGGTGCGGAACCAATGAGCCCGTCGACTCCCGGGCTCAGAAAGCCACTAAAATATATATCCGAGTTGGTCGCACACTGCTCCACCCACTAGCGTGTTACCCCGAAGAATTGTGGTCCCTGTAGTTTAGTGGCTCTTTGAGCCGGGAAGCCGACGGGCTTAGGTTACGCACCTGCGTTGCTACGAGAGGTACATACCTGATAATGATTTTAGCAGCCTACACAGCAACCCTGCACTCTTTCCTACTCCCTGCTGACGAGAGGCAACAACCTCGAAACACGTGTCCAGGGATGGCACACGCTATTCACACTTGCACTCACGACACGAGCATAGGTGTACTCGCCGACGCTGACTACAGGGACCACAGTTCTTTGGGGTAACACGCAGGTAGGTCAGCAGTGTGCGACCATTTTGGATTAGTTATTTAGTGGCTCTTTGAGCCGGGAAGCCGACGGGCTTAGGTTACGCACCTGCGTTGCTACGAGAGGTACATACCTGATAATGATTTTAGCAGCCTACACAGCAACCCTGCACTCTTTCCTACTCCCTGCTGACGAGAGGCAACAACCTCGAAACACGTGTCCAGGGATGGCACACGCTATTCACACTTGCACTCACGACACGAGCATAGGTGTACTCGCCGACGCTGACTACAGGGACCACAGTTCTTTGGGGTAACACGCAGGTAGGTCAGCAGTGTGCGACCATTTTGGATTAGTTATTTAGTGGCTCTTTGAGCCGGGAAGCCGACGGGCTTAGGTTACGCACCTGCGTTGCTACGAGAGGTACATACCTGATAATGATTTTAGCAGCCTACACAGCAACCCTGCACTCTTTCCTACTCCCTGCTGACGAGAGGCAACAACCTCGAAACACGTGTCCAGGGATGGCACACACTATTCACACTTGCACTCACGACACGAGCATAGGTGTACTCGCCGACGCTGACTACAGGGACCACAGTTCTTTGGGGTAACACGCAGGTAGGTCAGCAGTGTGCGACCATTTTGGATTAGTTATTTAGTGGCTCTTTGAGCCGGGAAGCCGACGGGCTTAGGTTACGCACCTGCGTTGCTACGAGAGGTACATACCTGATAATGATTTTAGCAGCCTACACAGCAACCCTGCACTCTTTCCTACTCCCTGCTGACGAGAGGCAACAACCTCGAAACACGTGTCCAGGGATGGCACACGCTATTCACACTTGCACTCACGACACGAGCATAGGTGTACTCGCCGACGCTGACTACAGGGACCACAGTTCTTTGGGGTAACACGCAGGTAGGTCAGCAGTGTGCGACCATTTTGGATTAGTTATTTAGTGGCTCTTTGAGCCGGGAAGCCGACGGGCTTAGGTTACGCACCTGCGTTGCTACGAGAGGTTCATACCTGATAATGATTTTAGCAGCCTACACAGCAACCCTGCACTCTTTCCTACTCCCTGCTGACGAGAGGCAACAACCTCGAAACACGTGTCCAGGGATGGCACACGCTATTCACACTTGCACTCACGACACGAGCATAGGTGTACTCGCCGACGCTGACTACAGGGACCACAGTTCTTTGGGGTAACACGCAGGTAGGTCAGCAGTGTGCGACCATTTTGGATTAGTTATTTAGTGGCTCTTTGAGCCGGGAAGCCGATGGGCTTAGGTTACGCACCTGCGTTGCTACGAGAGGTACATACCTGATAATGATTTTAGCAGCCTACACAGCAACCCTGCACTCTTTCCTACTCCCTGCTGACGAGAGGCAACAACCTCGAAACACGTGTCCAGGGATGGCACACGCTATTCACACTTGCACTCACGACACGAGCATAGGTGTACTCGCCGACGCTGACTACAGGGACCACAGTTCTTTGGGGTAACACGCAGGTAGGTCAGCAGTGTGCGACCATTTTGGATTAGTTATTTAGTGGCTCTTTGAGCCGGGAAGCCGACGGGCTTAGGTTACGCACCTGCGTTGCTACGAGAGGTACATACCTGATAATGATTTTAGCAGCCTACACAGCAACCCTGCACTCTTTCCTACTCCCTGCTGACGAGAGGCGACAACCTCGAAACACGTGTCCAGGGATGGCACACGCTATTCACACTTGCACTCACGACACGAGCATAGGTGTACTCGCCGACGCTGACTACAGGGACCACAGTTCTTTGGGGTAACACGCAGGTAGGTCAGCAGTGTGCGACCATTTTGGATTACATACTTTAGGTTATTGCATCTTTCCATATGAATATAGTCTATCTGCAGCACCTCGAACGGATATGTTGGAGGAGCAAAATGACCCGCTGGAGTTGGGGTTCCCTTTCCAGGATTATGCATCAAGCAAATCATGCAGTGTTTAACCAAATTCTCAGCACACTTAGGAATTCCACCATTCTGCCATACCGGAGCCAACAACTTACATATCCCTTTTGAACTAATGTGAGCCAACCCATGAGCCATAGTAACCACCGGAAGCACATATGCATCCGGCAACAACCATCGCTGGTGCTCTGACAACTCAACCCAACAGCCTGTTGAATCCAACATTCCCGTACTCTCTCTCCACATACTCAATTCTTTCTCAGTAGCTTCTGCCTGAATCATCTTCACACTTTCTGTTGTATCTTCACACATTCCTCCTTCTACAACCCATCTGGCAGGACCTGCAACATACATCTGACTCGTCATATCTTTTGCCGTTTCTCTCTCTACTTCATCTGCAAACGCATTCCCTTGACCCACATCATCCGTAACCTTCTTATGCGCACTACACTTCACTATCGAAATTTGGGTCGGCAAAGTAAGTGATTCAAGAAGTTCACTCACAAATTGTCCATGCTGAATTTTCGTCATTCAACTTAAGGGTAACAACGTAGGGTGGAATCTGCAAGAGACCAACATCATTGGGACCTGTAGCCCAAAGTGTATCAGGGAGAGAATGCAGTTCCAGTGGAAGGCGATCCTTAGACAGATACATCGGGGAAATCACTTTCTTACCCACCGTAAGATGTACTCCCGAAGGAGAACAATGTAATGTCGCATGCAATCTTTTCAACAAGTCCAAACCCAACAGATTCTCGCCACAGCCCATCGTTAGAATAAGGGGAGCCTCCAATTTACAGGGACCAATAGAAAGGGGCAAAGGACAAGAAACCGTATTACGAACTGGGGCGCCAGAAAATCCTACTGAAACATTGGTCAAGCCAGACAAAGGTGCGCTGGGGAGTTTAGAGTGCATGATAGAACTCTTTGCTGCACCAGTATCCAAAAGAAAAGGTTCTGCTACACCTGATGTAATCACTTCAACATAAGGTCCACTCTGGTCTACTGGAACTGACACTACTCCCTCCCTTTGTCCATGGCTGTCCTAACTATCATTAAAACCAGCACTCTCACTTCCAACATAATAATCGTCAGTGTAGTACTGAGCGGACTGGACGGTCGGAACATTCTGTTGGTCAAAATAATTCATAGAATTCTGAGGGGAAAAGGAATGTTCATTCTGGGGAAACGTACCACATCCCCTACCCCTAGGTACTTGTTGGAAACCACCACAACCTCTCAGACCAGACATACCATTCGCACGCTGTAGCAAGATCGGGCAACTATTCTTGAAGTGACCTTCTTCTTAACAATAAGCACACTGATTAGGGCCTAGCGGGAGTCGCGAAGCAAAAGACTCAGGCTTCTGCAACAGTTTCTGAAACTGTGGGGGTTGCTGAAACTGAGAAGGTTGCTGAAACTGACGCTGATTAGGGAGAGGCGGATAAGCCTGCTGCAACAGAACTTTCGTTTTTAATTCTCTAGTCTTCTTCTCTACTTTATCCTTCTCATCTTTATCTCTATTCTCATAGTATTGTGCAGTAGCCAATATCTGAGCCTAAGAAGAAACAGCCCATGAACTCTCAGAGTCCTTTAACTTATTATAAAGTTCAGGAAGTAAATTAAAAACAAACTTATCTACAAACAACCTCTGCCCACCTTCTGTACTCATATCCTGACCACTATGATCAATGAATGTTTCCTCAAACCTAGTGAAGAAATCAGACACACTCTCGTCTTTCTTTTGTTTGCATGCTGCTAACTTGTCCCAATTCACCCGCAGAGGAGGCATCATAGTTTTCATTAAATTAATAATCCTACCAGGTAGTTCTGCAACTAAGGGTTCAGGTTTGGCACCTCCTACCTGCCGACCAACTGAAGTACTGGGTATTTTAGTCCCAGCGGTGCAGGGGCACACACCCTATGACTTCTGGGTTTCACCCTGTTCCGGACCTACAGAAACACAGAGTCTTCTGGGTGAAGTCAAAGAATCGTTTATTGGCTGCAGACCAATGACAGGTATCCTAGAAGTACAACAGCGTGTATGTTCTCAGGAGACTGCTGAAAATCATAGGAACGGACTTCATCTTAAATATGCTTTTCCTTGCCTCAAGCATACATTCCTAGGTTTTATGATACGGCAATATACAAGTGTACATTACAAAGAAAAGGCAGAGTCATGATGACCATCCCACATTCCAGTTCGGCCAGCCCACAATGATTTACACAGTAAGATTCAGATCCCACGTTTGAAGTAAATAGACCCCCCAATAAACATGAGCATCTCCTGTTTTGGGAAACAAGTCATAAAGCAAGAACAAGCAGGTGTGGAAGAGATTAGCCGGGGGATTGTGTAGAATGAAAGGGTTTTATGACGGGTCAAGCCCTGATACGAATCACAGGTGGACGGAGGAAGGGGAGCTCGTGAGACCGGTTTGACCCGGGGCAGCAGAGCCAGCTGCCCAGGTCACAGAGAAGTCAGAGGGAAAGCCCATGTACTGTGAGGCCCGTATTAACTCCATCATAGCCTATGTGAGGGCAATGACAAGATGGCCACTGCTTCCAAAATGGAACCCGCGTAGTTGAGCAGAATAACGTGTACACAGTGCATTCATAGCTAGAACGGCACATAAAACACTCGTACGTGCCGCATTTACCATTTGCGGTTCGCTAATACCAAGATAGACAGAGGTAGGGCCCTGTCCCCTACGCGGTTCCGAATATCAAAGTACGACAGACCCTCCTTTTGCCCTTACATAGGCAATCACTATACTCATCTTAATCCGAGTCTAGGTCAATGTCCACGAAGTCATGGAGATGTTGCTGTAGCATCATCCTATTACTTAGCTCGTCCCTCGATACAGGTTTCCTTACACATAAGGTAGCACAGAGGCCACATATCATAGGAGCACACTGTATGCATAGACAGAACAGGAAAAGAATGGCTAAGATCATTCCAATGACCATCAGAACTTTCCAACCCCAGGCAGATATCATTTCCCAGAACCATCCCATCAGTGACCAATCTCCCTTATCCACGTGTATGGCTTGATACACTGTTGGAGCATTATCTGGTATGAAAATGCAGCAACTGGATTGGATGACCTTGCATACCCCACCGCGGTCTGCAAGAATAACGTCTAGAACCATGCGGTTCTGCAAAGTCATAAGGCGATCCGCTTGGAGCTCAGCTGTCAGATTACTAAGGGCACCAGCCGTTACATTGACGGTGGATTCAACCACACGAGTCAGCTGTCTCAGGTTCCTACTATTGACCATAGGTCCCCAAAACGGCAGGAAACCCAAGAAAAAGTCTCCTGCTTCCTGACCGGCAGTGTCCTCCTTACTAATCACACCTCTCACAACTCTGGTCTTGTGATAGTCAGAGGCGGCAGTAAATGTCGGCGGTAGCAAGTTCGCAATATAACATGTGCCCGAGAAATCAGGGGGCAACCATGTATATGCTCGATCATTACAGATGAAATATGTGCCCTTAGCAGCCAAAAACGCAGGGGAAAACTGTGACGGGAAAGTGTACGTTTCAGTACAGTCACTCCTTCCCAGTTGAGCCCTTGGATTCTGACCATTACCCTGTAAGCAGAACCGACCCATGTGGGGTACGACCCAGATTGGAGATGAGGTTTTTCGTTGTCTTTCACCCAGACTAATACTATACCCCGTCGCGTTCCATCCTACATAAGGTCTCAGCTCTTCTTTAGGAATGGATGAGTATGCATCAATATCTCTACTCATATCGGCAACTCCTTTCATCAAAGCCTTATTATTGGTGATGGGTCTGATAGAACGCGGTGGGCGAGGGGAGTATGTATCTAGAGCGTAGAGAAACATGGTTTGGAATGCCCATGACGATCCATTGTAACTGTACGGTAGCACCAGGTAGGGAATACCCTTGTTAATGGTATGTGGCATTAACCCACAGACCCAGCAATTGGTCGTATTCATTACCAGTTGGTGCTGGTGCAAGAGTTGGATAAACGAGTTATTTACGAACTCTGATCGTCTGGTCTGTTCGTGCTCAGGCAAAGGGTGAAAAGAGTGAGAGGAGGCAGTAGAAAGAGATATAGGCTGTTGAGTGGGTGCAATGGGTTTTTGAGCAGAGAAAAGCACACATCCTACAATAAACATCATGATACTACACAGTGTAAAAAGGCACAAAAAGACAAAACATTTACTTTTTATAATTCTACACATCCTTGTTTGAAAGTTCATTTCCTCAATCGGTCTCTCCATCTTACAAAACTCCATCCTCTACTCGGGCCGCTCGCGGTGGATGAGTTTCTTCTGCTAAGGAGTACGCCTGTCAGTCCAGGGAAACGCCCTAGACCAACCAGAACCGTTGACCTAGCGTCTTCGGCCTGTACCCCAAAGTCTTGGCACCGCGACCCTGCGGCAGAACCCGGATGGTGGTTCGAAAAACAAAAATCAAGAAAGTCCTTCAGATGGGAGAGCAAAAAATGTCAAAAGGGAAATAATGAGGAAATCTTTATTTGTCTATGGGTCTAGGTCTCAAATTATAGCGGAGACGGCCAGGTGCTGTTTGGTCTTGAAACAAAAGTTCAGGCTCAGTGGTGTCCAGTCGATTTGATGGCGGCACAGCTTCCTGCAGAATATTGTCACTTTCTTGGACTGAAGCTGTGTCTCTTAAGCGTGCGTCACTGAATGGTACAAAGCGAGGTACAATGTCTGTCTCTGAGTCGGCGATACCCTCGTTGACCCACTGGTCATATGGCAGAGGCAAGGGAACTACCTTGCAGTGAGTACCATGAATCCAGTGTTTCTTCCCTTTCACTCGCACTGCTGATCTTGTCGAAAGAAGAACAAGATGAGGGCCGATCCAGCGAGGCTCGTCGTTGCTCTTGCGCTGGAAATTCCGGACCAGGACCCACGAGCCAGGGTTGATGGGGTGTCCAGGAGGTCCAGAGGCTTGGGGAAGAGTATCATGTACCTTTTGGTGCAAAACACGCAGTTTAACAGTCAAATCATACAGGTAATCGAGCAGTACTGGATGCTCAATTTCGCTGAACTTCGTAGGCCTTGGTACACCCCATACGTTGGCCGGGCGGCCAAAGACTACTTCATAAGGACTAAGTCCCACTCGTGAGTGTATCGTCATTCTGGTGGACAAGAGTGCTAAAGGCAGAGCGTCAGGCCATTTAAGACCAGTGCTCGCCTGAATTTTGGCTAACTTGAGCTTTAAGGCTCCATTGTAGCGTTCTACTAATCCAGCTGATTGGGGGTGATTTGCAGCATGGAATTTCTGCCTTATGCCTAAACCTTCACATACATTCTTCATCACTTTACCCACGAACTCACTTCCATTATCACACCACACCATTCTTGGCATCCCAAACCTAGGGAAAAACTCCTTCACAAGGGCTTTGGCTGTGGATAGGGCAGTGTTATCTTTCAGAGGATAAGCCTCTACCCATTTGGAAAAAGCACAAACAACCACCAGTACATATTTCAGGTTGTTGCATCTTTCCATGTGAATAAAGTCCAGCTGCAAAACTTCAAATGGACATGATGGGGGTGCAAAGTGACCAGCCGGAGTTGGGGTTCCCCTACCAGGGTTGTACTTCAAGCATACTATACAATTCTTGACCACATTCTCTGCACACTTGGGAATCCCAGCATTCTGCCATACTGGAGCCAACAACTTACAGATACCTTTCGTACTGAT
Source organism: Triturus cristatus (assembly GCF_964204655.1). Lineage (NCBI taxonomy): Eukaryota > Metazoa > Chordata > Amphibia > Caudata > Salamandridae > Triturus > Triturus cristatus. The sequence goes on along the minus strand of NC_140583.1, from coordinate 393,693,716 downwards.
ATGTGCCATTCCATGCGCCATAGTAACCACTGGAAGCACATATGCATCAGGCAACAACCATCGCCTATGTTCTGTCAGGTCAATCCAACAACCATTCTCATCCAACTTACCCATACTCTCTCTCCACTCGCTTAACTCGTCTTCCGTAGCTTCAGCCTGAAGCGACTTCACACTCTCTATTGTGTTCTCACATATTCCCACATCATTAACCCATCTTGCGGGGCCTGCAACATACATTCTAGTCTTCACATTCTGTGCGGTTTCTCTCGCGGTCTCATCAGCAAACGCATTCCCACGTCCAACATCATCTGTGACTTTCCTGTGCGCACTGCATTTCATGATCGCAACTTGCAAAGGTAGGGTCAGTGACTCAAGGAGATCATTCACCAACTTGCCATTCTGAATTTTAGCTCCATGCGACGTCAGGAACCCACGCTCTTTCCACAGTCGCCCAAAATTATGAGCCACGCCAAAGGCGTACTGGCTATCTGTGTATATGTTCACTCTTATTCCTTCAGACAACACACATGCTCTCGTGAGGGCGATTAATTCTGCTGCTTGGGCCGAATTATGTGGCACTCGTGCAGTTTCCACGACCGTGTGCAAAGTCGTGATAGCATATGCAGCAGTCGTGTCACCATTAGGGAGCTTGAAACATGACCCATCTACCCATAAAGTGCCATCACACTCAGTCAGGGGAGTATCTTTGAGATCTACTCTCCCTTTCGTCTCTTCTTCTGTTCTGAACAGACAGTCATGTTGCTCAATCTCATCTGAGTCTGCTGGAATCGGCAATAATGTGGCTGGATTCAGCGTATTGCATCTCTTTATGTGTATGTGATTAGCTAACAGTGTAAGCTCATAACCTGATAGCCGCGCACTAGTCAAGTGTTGTGTCTTGGTCCTATTTAATAATGTGTCTACAGCGTGTGGAACCATGACAATCAATGTGTTGTCCATTACCAGACCAGCAGATTGTCGGATAGACATCGCTGCAGCAGCTGTCGCTCTCAGACAGCTTGGCAATGCCCTCGCTACAGGGTCCAAGGTGGATGAAAAATATGCGCATGGGCGCGGTCTGTCGCCAAAAGGCTGTGTTAACACTGACAACGCACATCCATCTTTCTCGTGAACATACAATGTAAAAGGCTTGCTATAGTCAGGAGTGCCCAACACAGGAGCTGAACACAACGCATTGCGTAATTCCACAAAACTTTTCTGGCACTCTTCAGACCATGGGATAGGATTCGGTGTGTCTTTGCATGTTAAGGCTAACAAAGGTTTTGCCAATAAAGAAAAACTAGGGATCCAATGCCTACAGTATGAAGTGATGCCCAAGAAAGCACGCACTTCTCTCTGTGTTTTTGGCACACTCAACTGTGCAATGGCTTGAATTCTTTCTGGGGTCAGTCTCCTTCCCTCCTTCGATAAGAGATGACCTAAGTAGGTCACTTCTTGTCGACAATATTGCAGCTTAGAGAGAGACACTTTGTGATGGAATGCGGATAAATGGCGCAACAGTGACAATGTGGCTTCTTTACAGATCTTCTCAGTATCCGCAGCGATCAGTAAATCGTCCACGTACTGGATCAGGATAGCGCCACTAGGTAAAACAAGTGCATCAAGCTGCGCTTTCAAAGCTTGACTGTATATGGATGGACTCTTGCAGTAGCCTTGGGGAGCGCGTTTGAAGCGGAAGCTTCGGCCTCCCAGACTAAAACCAAAATTGTCTCTGCTCTCTTCTGCAATTGGGATACTAAAGAAAGCATTCTTTAAATCAATCACTGAAAACCATGCAGCAGAGGCTGGAATCATCGTTAACAAGGCAGTTATATCGGGGACAACCGGAAACTGAGGCACAACAATCTTATTAACCTCTCTAAGATCAATCACAAATCTGTAAACAGGTGGCTGTGAAGGGTCCGTTCGCTTTAAGACAGGTAAAATCGGACTATTGCAAACGTTGCCTCTTGTCTCCTCAATCACACCCTTATTAATCAGGTCGCCGACAATGTCTAACAATGCTTTCTGTCCCTCATTAGAGATCTTGTACTGGGGAATACGTGGCAGTCTGACATTAGCCTTTAGAGTCACCACATATGGCGGTATCTCCAAGAGGCCCACATCATTGGGACCAGTAGCCCAAAGGGCATCCGGAAGGGATAACAATTCAGGTGGCATCGTGTTTTTAGACAAATACATTGGGGAAACCACTTTCTTGCCTAATGTAAGTTGTACTCCTGAAGGAGAACAATACAGTGTAGCGTGCAATCTTTTCAACAAATCTAATCCCAGCAAATTCTCACCACAACCAGTTGTCAGGATCAGGGGCGCTTTCAGCTCGCAAGGTCCAACAGAAAGTGACATGGGACTGGAAATCGGGTTCCTAACTGGGGCGCCAGAAAAACCTACTGAAACATTTATATCGCCAGACAAAGGTGCGCCAGGGAGTTTTGAATGCATGATTGAACTCTTTGCAGCACCAGTGTCTAGCAGAAAAGGCTCCGTTACATTCGCTGTAGTCACCTCAACATACGGTCCACTCTGATCCACTGGCACTGAAACAACTCCCTCTCTTTGTCTATGGCTGTCCTAGTAATCATTACTTTCTGCATCGACATCCTCCACATAATAATCATTATTGTAATACTGTGCCGTATTACCAGTCGCGTTAGCTTGCTGATCAAAACTATTAATGGCGCTTTGGGGCGGAAGAGGACGCGCGTTTTGGGGAACACTTCCACGCCCTCTGCCTCTAGGAGCTTGCTGACCACCTCTACCTCTGGCGCCATACGTATTACCGTTCCGTTGCATTAATTTAGGGCAACTATATTTAAAATGACCTTCCTCTTTGCAGTATGAACATTGGTTGGGACCTACAGGGACACGTGGGTGATAATACCCATTCATTTGCTGATTGTTCTGAAATTGTTGGGGTTGGTGATAAACACCTTGGGGTTGCCTATAATTATTCTGACCTCCACGTGGTGGATAGGCCTGCTGTAAAAGGACCTTTGTCTTTAATTCCTTCGTTTTCTTTTCTGTCCTATCTTTCTCGTCTTTATCTCTGTTTTCATAATACTGTGCAGTAGCCAGTATTTGCGCTGAAGAGGAAACGGCCCAAGAACTTTCTGAATCTTTCAACTTTTTACACAGGTCAGGAAGTAAATTCTGCACAAACTTATCCACAAACAACCGTTGTCCACCCTCAGTACTCATATCTTGTCCACTGTGGTCAATAAACGTTTCCTCAAACCTAGTAAAGAAGTCTGACACTGTCTCATCTTTCTTCTGCTTACATGCAGATAACTTGTCCCAATTTACGCGCATCGCAGGCATTAGTGTCTTCATATACGTGATGATTCTACCAGGCAATTCAGCTACTAAAGGTTCTGGTTTCGCACCACCCGTTTGTCTAGCATCAGCAGCGACAATGTTAGCCCATGTATCCCCTAGTTCTGCATTGTGATCTACATTACGAATTGATCCCCATAGAGGCTGTGGAACAACATTACCAAACAACATGTCTATGTCGGCCAGATTCATAATGCATGACCCTGCCGTCTGTGACAACTCTTTATAATAACCTGCTGGGTTTTTACGGGGATCAGGCAATGTCTGCTTAAGTGCTAACACCTCAGAGCGCTTCCATGGAACATGCACCCAAACACGTTGGAAATGCGCTGGCACAGCGGGGTTATTGCCGACAGCTGCAACTGCTTCCTTCCATACCGGGGGAACTTCTCTCATAGGGTATTGTCGCGCTTTTGCCTTTTTCCCCACAAGGACCTCTTGTTCAAACAATGACTGTTGGCAATCGTCATTCCTTAAGGACAATACAACCGCAACTGCTTTATCTACTTCGCGGTCCACAATTATACCAGTTCCAAAATCGAACCTCACTCTACACAATTCCTGCGGGTTCGGATTTCTACCACTATCCTCCAATTCTTCACAGAGAATTTCGCACATTTTCTCAAATACATATCTCTGTTTCGGGGCATCCCATTGATGGAAAGTGTTAACAACCGATTCCACATCATACAGTGAAGGAAAAACGATCCATCTACGCGCCATGTGATCTATTACCTTTTTCTCATCGGGGTTAGGCAATTGGCTGCGCAACTGCTTACGCTGTACACCAGGAGTTGCACCAGATGACCCAAAGAGAGGCGACATTAATGTAGTAACCACATTAGCTAAACGCTGTCGCGCTGAAGGAGAAGCTGAGGCGAGAACAGGGGGAAAAACAGAGGGAAGAAAAGAGGATGTAGAGACAGGTACTGGAGTGGTAGAAGGAAGAGTGTTAGGGGAGGCAGTTACTGGATTAAGCAAAGTCGCAGGAAGTGCGGGGGCAGTTGGAAGCACTACCGGAGGCGCTTGAGAGGACTGCGCTACAGGAATAGGAACTGGTTGCAAAGCAACTGGCGGTTGCGGCAAGGCTTGCAGTATATGCCCTGGAGGTAGCATATTTACAAGCTGGGGAGGCGCCGTGGCAGTTTGAGCATACGGGGGTGGCGAACTCAACAAATGGGACATCAGGGGATCTTTCTCCTTTTCTTCTAACTCATCCTGCTTAGAATGTGGCAAAGCTGGGTAACATTTGTCAATCCCTAACTTACGCTGCCTGTGCAATTGCTCATTCATTTGCTCCTCTTCATTGTCTTTAAATTGTACAGCTGCTTGCATTACTGACATACCTCTCTCTCTCTTATTCTTTTTCGCTAGCTTAATTTCCTTCTGTTTGGCTTCCTTTCGCCATAAGCGGAAAGAGTCAAACATCGCCGGCCGGGCTTTCTTCTTAAACAATTTAATTTCCAGATTATCTAAAATATCGGTATCAAAACTACCATTTTGGGGCCATTTTAAAACACCGTCTTTCCTGGTGTAGTGGATCCACACTTCGTTATATGCAATGGGGCCTACGCCATGTTTCACATAGAGCTCATAAGTTGGAGTTCCAACCGGAGGAACCGGACATGATTCCTCTAGCTGGAAATCTTTTCCACAACCCAAACAGAATAACCTACCAAATAGTCCAGAACCAGGCATCTTCGCTCACTAGTCTAGATCCAAACGTCAGAGGATTATCGATTACGATATTCTCGTGAATACACGAGTCCTCTGGCTTTGGGGTTTGCAAACACCAAATCACCAATTACCAAATCAAACCAAACGATCCCGAGGGATACCAAAACAAATGGGAGACGCTCCACTTATACTTAACTGAATATTGCCGATCGATGACGTCACCAGAAGACTCTCTCGATTGTTTCGCTCTCTCAAACTCGTCAAGGGTCCAAAACAGGTCGATTAATCAGGGCAGCAGTCCTTCGTAGCCGTCGGGACGCGGAGAACCTCGCAGAAAAGACTTTCGGACCACGTCGACATGCAGGGGTCGATGAAGTGGCGGCCTTCCTCCGGAATTTCCACGCGAAGCTCCTCACGAACCTCTGGCTTGGACTGGTACCGCTGAAATCGGCCCGAGTTGGGCGCCAAACTGAAGTACTGGGTATTTTAGTCCCAGCGGTGCAGGGGCACACACCCTATGACTTCTGGGTTTCACCCTGTTCCGGACCTACAGAAACACAGAGTCTTCTGGGTGAAGTCAAAGAATCGTTTATTGGCTGCAGACCAATGACAGGTATCCTAGAAGTACAACAGCGTGTATGTTCTCAGGAGACTGCTGAAAATCATAGGAACGGACTTCATCTTAAATATGCTTTTCCTTGCCTCAAGCATACATTCCTAGGTTTTATGATACGGCAATATACAAGTGTACATTACAAAGAAAAGGCAGAGTCATGATGACCATCCCACATTCCAGTTCGGCCAGCCCACAATGATTTACACAGTAAGATTCAGATCCCACGTTTGAAGTAAATAGACCCCCCAATAAACATGAGCATCTCCTGTTTTGGGAAACAAGTCATAAAGCAAGAACAAGCAGGTGTGGAAGAGATTAGCCGGGGGATTGTGTAGAATGAAAGGGTTTTATGACGGGTCAAGCCCTGATACGAATCACAGGTGGACGGAGGAAGGGGAGCTCGTGAGACCGGTTTGACCCGGGGCAGCAGAGCCAGCTGCCCAGGTCACAGAGAAGTCAGAGGGAAAGCCCATGTACTGTGAGGCCCGTATTAACTCCATCATAGCCTATGTGAGGGCAATGACAAGATGGCCACTGCTTCCAAAATGGAACCCGCGTAGTTGAGCAGAATAACGTGTACACAGTGCATTCATAGCTAGAACGGCACATAAAACACTCGTACGTGCCGCATTTACCATTTGCGGTTCGCTAATACCAAGATAGACAGAGGTAGGGCCCTGTCCCCTACGCGGTTCCGAATATCAAAGTACGACAGCAGTAATATTAACCCACATATCTCCTAACTCTGGCGCGTGATCCTCGTGACGGATCTTCGCCCACAAGGGTTGAGGAACTACATTACCCATCAACATATCTATGTCAGCTAAATTCATAACACACGCATCAACTGTCTGAGACAGCAGGATTTTTACGGGGGTCAGGCAAAGTCTGCTTAAGAGCCAGGACCTCAGCTCTCTTCCAAGGGACATGCACCCACACTCGCTGAAAATGAGCCGGTGCAGCCGCAATACCATGAGCGGCATCAGCCACAACTGCCTCTCTCCATACACGGGGAACCTCTCTCATAGGATACTGCTTCACTTTTCTCCTAATTGAAGGGTCAGGTTCGAACAATGACTGAGGTGGAAGTCTAGACCTAAAAGTGAGTAGTGTCTCTACCGCTTTCTCAACATCGGAACCCACTATCGTCCCTTTAGCAAATTCAGACTGAACATTAAGCAATTCCAGTGGAATTGAACCCAACTCATTATCTTCCCACTCCTGACAAAGGAAGGTACACATGACATCAAAAACATACCTTTGTTTTGGTGCCTCCCACTGTAGGAAGATATCCATAACCACTTGTGGACTGTACTTCGAGGTATTCGAAACCCATATGTGAGCAAGGAGATCTAACACTGCCTGCTCTTCGGGACCAGGGAGCTGACTACGTCTCTGCTTACGTTCAGAAACAGGGGTCATATTCAGTGACCCAAAGAAAGGAGACAAAAGACTAGTGACAGTCTCAGTCATTCGTTGCCGAGCAGAAGGAGAAGAAGTTGACATGGGGACAGGAGACAAAGTGTTTTGAGGTGACAGAGACGTAGGGACAGAAATAAGAGAAGTCGAAGATAAAGGAGTGTAATGCAAAGGAGTTTGAGGCAAGGCTGGTGGCAAGGCTGGCGGCCCTGGAGGGGGCTGCGCCGGGGGAGGAAGAACCACCTGTGAAGCAACGTGTGGCTGAACAACAACAGGGGGTTGAACGACAACAAGGGGTGCAACAACTGGAGGTAACGGAGGTGCAGTAGCACCCTTCACATAAGGGGGTGGTAATCTCAGTAAATGTGACATCAAAGGATCCTTTTCAGGGTCTATAGTCACATTTGAAAGGGGAGGTGGCAAAGCCGGGTAACATTTGTCAATGGCCATGCAATGTTGTCTATCTGACACTTCAATCGCACGATCTTCTTCATCTTCCTTAAACTGCATAGCAGCTTGCATTACCAATATATTCCTTTCCTTCCTATCTCTCTTAGCTTGCTTAATTTCTCGCTGTTTGGCTTCCTTACGCCAAAGGCGGAAAGAGTCAAACATCGCCGGCCGGGCTTTCTTCTTAAATAGCGCAACTTCTAGGTTATCTAAAACATCTGATTCAAAACTATCATGTTGGGGCCATAGTAAAACACCATCTTTCCTTGTATAACGGACCCATACTTTATTAAAGGTAATGGGACCTACACCATGCTTTGAATAGAGTTCATAAGTTGGAGTTCCAACCGGAGGTATCGGACACGAGTCCTCCAATCGGGAATCCCTATTACAACTACAACAAAACCATTTCCTAAATTTGCTAAAACCAGGCATCTTTTAGCTCACTAGTCTTGCTTCAAACTTCAAGGGGTTATCAAAAATGATACACCCGCAAATATACGAACCCCCTGGCTTCGACTATTGCAATGGCCGAATCAAAACCAAGAAACAAAACAAAGTCGTGGGAGCGACCCACTTATACTTAACCAAAATGTCTGTCACGCCACCAGAAGACCGTATAACGTCTCGCCTTACAAATCATCACAAGAGGGTCCAAGACAGGGTGACAGTCAGGGCACCAGTCCTTCGCAGCCGTCGGAAAGGGGAAGCCTCGCAGAAAAATCTTCGGTCCACGTCGACATGCAGGGGTCGATGAAGAGGTGGCCGTCCTCCAGAATTTCCTCACGGGGCTCCTCACAATCTTCGGGCTTGGACCAGTACCGCTAAAGTCACCCCACGTTGGGCGCCAGTTGAAGAACCGGGGTTTAACCCAGCGGCTTCAGGGACACGCCTAAGATCTTCGAGTTCACCTGTCTTGGTATACAGAGACACGGAATACTTCTGGATGGCATCAGAGACCAAGTTTATTAGCTGCAGCTAGTAACAGTGATCCTAGAAATACATCACGGTGTAAATTCTCAGGAGACTGCTCATTTTACTAAGGCGAGACGTCTCCTTTTATACCCAATATTCACATTATAAATGTACACCCACTGCACAAAATTCTAGCCAATAAAGTAAATTTTCAAACAAAGTGTCACATAACAAAAACTCAATTTACAGTATCCCAACCCAAAAGTTAATTATTAGGAATGTCCCAAATTCAATCTCCACAAGCCGGACAAACCTATAATTGAAAGCATAACCCATGTAATGAAGAAACATAAAAAAAGGAAACAGTAACAGATGCTGAACAAGATAAGGCATGTGCAAGGAAACTAAAAGTTAACCATGTCCTGAACATTGATTGGCAATTTCAGACAAAGATCGATCAGGGAAATTGGCTTTGCGGGGTCAGTTTCAGGTGCAGAGGTCAGTTTCTTACAGTTCATTTCGAGTCAAAAAGAAACCTAGTTAATGTATACATGAACTTAGAAGGCCAGGCCACTATATTCGCCAGGCTACCTTCACAGGCCTACATGAGGACAACACAAAATGGTGGCACAGAACAAAATGGAGTCAGACTCGAGAATTACAGAACCTCAGTAGCTTCCAGGGAGTAATTGCCACAGCTGGAGGTGTCTCTTAAAGTGCACTATTGCGCTTTTTTTAACTCACTCCTTGATGCCATGTTGCAGAGGATACACCACCACATAAAGTTCCACACAACACCACAGGAATTGCAGCAAACTAAATATGACTTTTATCAGATAGACCATTTTACCCACGTAATTGGTTGCATTGATGGGGGCATGTACCCATCTTTCCCCCCTCAGTGAATGAGTACATTTAGAGGAACAGAAAATCATACCATTCATTGAACAAACAAGTCATCTGCAATGCCAACAGCATCATCACAGACATAGTGGCTAGTTTCCCTGGCAGTACACATGACTCCTACATCTTCAGACACAGTGGCATACACAGAAGTCTCCTTGCGAGTGAATTAGGAGGATATTTGCTTGGTAAACAGATGTAATACTGTCTTGCAGACTAGTCCGCCATAGTGACACATAGCAGTGACTAATGTTATTGTTTGTAGGTGATAGCGCATACGCTGGGCGCTCCTTTATACTGAGGTCATACCTGAATCCAAGTACCCCGAGTGAGCAGCGATATAATGCCGCACATATCTCCACACGCAACGTGATTTGGTTTACTTAAATCTAGGTTCCGCTGCCTACATAAAACTGGTGGTGCAGCATCATGTCCTGGAACGTTAATGGCTTCCTGGACCGCTTTAAACGCATGGCTGTCCTCAGATATGTGCAGCGCTTAGGGGCGGACATCTTACTCTTACAGGAAACCCACCTGCTGGGTAATCACTGCCCCTTCTTAACGCGGTAAGGCTATGATAGAGTGTGGCACTCGGGATTTACAAGGGGTTCCCGAGGGGTGGCGATCCTGGTGAGGCGCTCCCTTCCTCTGGTGACTGTCCAAACGACTCTTGATGCACAGGGCACTTTCGTGGCCCTCAGCGGCACACTCAATGGCAACCCGCTTAACCCATTGTCCCTTTATTCTCCCCCCTCGATACTGGCGACGATTTTAGCAAAGTCCATTGACCTCCTGGCGTCTCTGCCCCCTGGTCCCACATTCCTTGGGGGCGACTTTAACGCGGTCTCATCACCTGACCTCGACACAACAGGCCCTCCATCCCCAGGTAGATTTGCACAAGCCAAGCAGCTGAGGTCTTGGTCTGCATCACTAGGTTTATGCGACGCCTGGCAACTATGGCACCCTCACTCTAAACAATTTACAAACACCACAGCGGCACACCATACACGGGCACGCATTGATGCCATTTTCGTTCCTTCGACGGACTGTCTTCTGATTAAGGACGTCTTGCTTCTTCCGAGAGGTATCTCTGACCACTCGCCAGTGATGATCCGTGCAGGTCCCCTCCCCCCGCCTCTGTCCGGCAAACATGGAGGTTAAATGCCTGGTTTCTTCAGGAGAGGGATTTCAGGAAGATGGTGAAGCGAGAGCTAAAACAGTACTTTCTCTCCAATGAGGGCTCCGTGCCCTCCCCAGGCACCCTATGGGAGGCGGGCAAGGCCACGATTAGGGGGGTCGCCAAGGGCCAAATCAAGCTCCAGCGACAAACCCAATTGGAACAGATTACCTTGCGAGAGGCGCAGGCGCTGCGCCTCGAACGTGCCGCGGCCCGACCACCAGACGCTTCTGATACGAGACTTCTGACCCAGCTACGGTCGGAGATCAAGCAGCTTTCGCTGGACGTGGCCAAACTCCTTTGGTGCTCCTCCGTGACCAGGGTATATGGATGGAGCGACAAGAATGGCTCGCTCCTTCACCGCCTGGCTACGTACCCAAGGGTGAACCGTATAATCCCTGAAATAGCGGCACCAGATGGGTCACTGTGCCGTGCCCCAATGGAAATGGCTCAGGCCTTTGCCGCCTACTATCGTAGGCTATACGAGGCCCGAGCCCCAACCCTGTCCCTTATGGACCTGATGGATGTGGAGGGTGGCCACCTTCCGTGTGTAGATGCCGCCGCACAAGCCGAACTGGACTGTCCCATTTCCCGTGAGGAAATTGGAGACGCAATCGCTCTTGTTTCATCTGGCAAGACACCAGGCCCAGATGGCCTTCCTCAAGAATACTATGCCCACTACCAGGATGTTCTCATCCCCCACCTAGACGCACTGCTTCGCAAAGCTGTGGAGAAAGGCTCCTTCCCTCAGGAAACGGACATAGCCACCATTGTGGTCCTTTTGAAATCCCAGCCCCCTCGCCACAGTGTGCAGATTACCGCCCCATCTCCCTCATCAACACTGAGGTCAAACTGTTCGCCACCCTCCTTGCTCAGCGACTCAAACCCCATCTGTCTACGTTGGTCCACCCCGATCAATGCGGGTTTATGCCCTCTCGCGGCACTCCGCACTGTCTTCGCAGACTGCACTCAGCCTTGGCCCATCGCCACCTCCTCACCCCATACCTTGCGCTTCTCCTGGTAGACTTTGAGAAGGCCTTCGACTCGGTGGACTGGGGCTTCCTTCAAGATGTTCTTGAAATGATGGGACTTGGTCCCCATTTTCGGGTCATGGTCAAGGTTCTGTACGCCCTCCCGAGGGCCCGCGTTCTAGTCAACGGGGTCCAGTCGGAGCCCTTCTCGGTCTGTAGAGGGATGAGGCTGGGTTGTCCCCTTTCCCCTCTGCTTTTTGCTTTAGTGATGGAGCCCTTGGCATCCTTGATGCGGTCTTGCGATCGGATGCGGGGATGGGAATGGCCCAGCGCTGAACCGGATAAAATCGCCCTCTACGCGGATGACATTCTCATCAACTTAGCAGGTCCTCCCGGTCTGGCTCCATTGTCTTCGTATCTTGCAGTCCTTCGAACGGGCCTCAGGCCTCCGTTGAATCCCAACAAATCGGTCCTGGTTCCCCTTCACCTCTCCCGGGAATGTTTTGACAGGCAGTCCGAAATACCTCTACATTGTCAATCATTCAAATACCTGGGGATCTAGGTGACCTTGCTGCCTGAGCTCAGCTGGGTCCTCAATGTCACTCCACTGGTGAAGCAAGCCAAGGCGGATCTCCAGCGGTGGCAGTCGTTGCCCCTCAACCCCATGGGGAGGGTGGCCCTTTTCAAAATGATGGTGCTGCCCCGCTTCCTTTACATGCTTCAGAACACCCCCATGTGCTTTCCCAGGGCCTGGTTCCGTGAACTTGACGGTTTAGCCAGCAAGTTCTTATGGGGGAAGGGTAGGTCCAGGTTAGCGCTCAGTACTTGCAGGATCCCCTCATTCGACGGGGGTTTGGGGATGACTCACCTTTATCTATACTATTTAGCCACGCGACTTCTCTCCATACATGACTGGTTCAATGGGGGGTGGTCCGATCCGGCCTACAGGCTCGAACTTGGGGAGCTGGGCCTTTCCAGAATCCAATCCTTTCTATATGGGACCCCGATTCCTTCCCGTCTTCTGGAGGTGACGCGCTCTGTGTTACTGGCCTGGCGGGCAGCACAGTGGCACACCAACTGGACACACACACTGACCCACTGTACACCTCTGTGGCACGGGACCTGGCTCAGGGAAGTGACCGGGCTTCAGGGCTTTGAAGCTTGGGACCTCATAGGCATCACGCAGCTGGGGGACGTTTGGGTGGGGGATCATATGCGATCCTTCGAATATCTCCAAACCAGGTACTCGCTGCATCACTCGCAATTCTTTTGCTACCTCCAGCTGGGGCATGCCCTATGCTCACACCTCGCAACAGGTACACGGTTGCCAGACCATAGCCTGCCTGAAGCCCAGATTATGTTTGGCTACGTACCCAAGGGCGAACCGTATAATCCCTGAAATAGCGGCACCAGACGGGTCACTGTGCCGTGTCCCAATGGAAATGGCGCAGGCCTTTGCCGCCTACTATCGTAGGCTATACGAGGCCCGAGCCCCCACCCTGTCCCTTATGGACCTGATGGATGTGGAGAGTGGCCGCCTTCCGTGTGTAGATGCCGCCGCTCAAGCCGAACTGGACCGTCCCATTTCCCGTGAGGAAATTGGAGACGCAATCGCTCTTGTTCCATCTGGCAAGACACCAGGCCCAGATGGCCTTCCTCAATAATACTATGCCCACTACCAGGATGTTCTCACCCCCCACCTAGACGCACTGTTTCGCAAAGCATCGGGGTGGCATTTCCCGCATTTACCACACACTGATTAACAACACCCCGACTTCCTTGGACCGACTGCGGTCGCAATGGGAGGACTGGGTGGGCCCCTTGGAAGAAGAGGACTGGCGAGACGCCCTCATGGCCCCTAAACGGTCGCCACCTCAGCTAGGCTGCACTTGGTGCAGCTCTACCATCTACATGCCGCATAGCTCACCGCTGTACGCCTTCACTGCGCGGGGCTTAATCCGTCCTCAGCCTGTACCAGGTGTGGCCATGACCCCGCTGACTTCCTCCACATGGTTTGGGCCTGTCCCCTCCTGGCAGGATTTTGGAAGGGCATCGAAGAAGAACTCTCTGAGGTTCTAGGTTGGGGGTTCCACACGACCCTAAGCACACGATCCTGGGCATCACTGATGGGTTGGACGGGTCAAGCAACAAAAAACTGTTCTTCACCACAGCTATGGTGGTGGCCAAAAGAGACATTGCGGCCTCCTGGAAATGCCCTGAACCTCCAACTGTGGGGCGTTGGCGGAATGGGGTGGACTGGTGCTTCACACAGGAGAAAGTTATGTATGCGGCATGTGGTTGCCCCAAGAAATACTGCAGAATTTGTGGGAAGTGGTTGGAGGGGGGTCTAATCATGGGGGGTTTAAATGTTTCCATCTCATTTTTGCTTTATTAATGTCTGTACATTGGGTAATGAGAATTTGTGATTGTATTCCTCGATAATTCAAATACGGTGCGGATTGGCTGGTGCACTTCTTCTGTAAACTGAATAAAAATGTGTTTATCAAAAAAAAAACTGGTGGTGCATTGCAGTACAGGCCAGATACCTGCTGCAAAGTAGTCACCACATGTGCCATGTTACACAACATAGCCACTAATAGGGGAATACCCCTGGTACAGTCTAACAGCAAGCCAGAGGAAGACAATCAACCAAGCCAACCACCACAAGCGACATGCGGTCCAAGTGCAGCAGAGGGGAGACAGAAATCACTCAACATTTCTTTTAAGGTGGGTATTCACGAGACAACACAGTAGGTGCTCAACGGTTTAATGTAACAATATAGTGGTGGTGTTAATGCACACATACCAGGTGCAGACAACTGTAGCTTGAAGAAAGTAAATTATATCCCATTGCAATGGAAATTACAAGTCAGTACAAACAATGTTCATGCTGTTGGTTACCTCACCAGAATAGTACATGTCCATGTTTTCACGTTTTCCACCCACGCACTCCCGAGGGCCTCTCAGTTGGCTCAGCCACATCCTTTGTTGAGCCTTCTGTGCCAGTATTGCTCCTAGTGCTGATCCTCCTGGGATTTGTAACAGGTGCCAGTAGGCTACCGAGGCTGGAGGCCTCCTCACTATCACCCCCTCCAAGAACGTTGTTGCCACCAACTGCAGCAGTCTGGAGTTGTGCCACTGCATTGGTGACCTGGATGAGGCCCCTGGCCACATCCCCGCAGCAGTGGCTCATCTCCACTTGCAGGCCCTTCGACTGCAGAAATGGACGGACCTGCGCCTCATTGTTACCTCTGTTGGTGGTGGGGGTGTATGGCTAGCCTGTTGTGTAGGAGTTTCTGTTTGGCTCTCTTCCTCACTCTCCAAATCAGGCAGTGGTGGGATTATTCTCCTGGGTCGAGTGGTTGCAGGTATGGGTGAGGATGCTGGCACTTCTGATTCCTCCTCAGACTGTGCTTCATGTCCCTGTGAGTCGTGGACATCAGCCACGTCACTCTCCTGCGCAGCTGCATCTGTGAACAGTGCAAGTTCAGTATTTTTGTTGTACATGTATGTGACAAAGCGCATGCCATTGTTTAATAAAGTTATTTTGTCACAGACAGAGTCTAGTTTAGTCACTTCTTTGCTGTAATCTGCTGCACTTAAGCTGTTATGATCCTTCTTTGCCTTACCCTTACATTTGTCTGTAAACTACTCCCATAATGCCTTTGGAAGTTGCAAGTAAAATGTGGACTGTACTCAGGGTTACTACACTACGCATGATCTGCATTGGTGGCCATTTTAGATAGATGTAACATTAAAAGATATTTTGCTAGAATCTTACCTTGTGAGGTTCCAGCCTGTTCAGAGGTGCCTATCTGGGTGATGCCGACAACTGCCTCTGGCTGCAGTGTGGATTCTACCATGTCCTCAAAGGGTGTGTTGCCACGTTCCACAGATGGTCCCCCTCCAGTTTTTTTCGCCTCTGCAAGCCCTACAGCCACCCTCTCTTTTGCTCGGCTGCGCAGGTCATACCAGTGCTTGCGCAGGTCGGAGATTGAGTGTTGTGTGCCCCCCCACTGCATATACCTTAGATTGGATAGCCAGTCAAATCTTTCTTTTTACTGACTCTGTAACCTGCAGAGACAGTTTTCCAAAGAGTTTATCGTGGGCTCAGCACCACTTCCTCAGTGAGGATTTCCAGTTCTTTTTCGCTGAATTTCAGCTTCCTTTTCCTTTCTTCACCTTTCTTGTCCCCTTTGTCTGTAGCCATGCTGTTGTTTATACACAGAATCTGCTTCCAAAACAGCTTGTTCCTGCTCAGCTCAAACAGTCTGCCTACTCCTCTGACTCACTCTGTGAACAGGTGTGTGCATTCCCAGATTCACTTCCTGGTTGTGATGTCATCTAAATGCAGCAATATGGTTAAATCGCTATTTGCGATTCGATATTTGCGGATTCAGTATTAGCGATTCGGTGATAGTGGAATCGCTATTTCAGACAGCGATTTTTACCGAATAGCTAATTTATTGTGAAATTATTGATGAATTTGTTTTTGCGATTTCTTAAAAATCGCTATTAAGGAATCGCAAAAATGATTCTTGATGCATGTGGTCCTCTGTCTCCTGATTCTCATCAGTGACCAACTGCATGGACATATCTGCCATGTCACAGAAAAGTTTCAGGCGGTTTACTTGGATCATCCTCTTGGGGTGCCTGCTAGTGCCCAGGTCTGCCAAATAGGTGATCTAATTTTTCCTCTCAAGGACAGAGTAAGGGCCACTCCATCTGTCCTGGAGGGCCTGTGGTGCCACAGGCTCCGAAAAACCACATCTTCTGCCCTGGTTGGAATTCCACCAGTTCAGCCTTTTGGTCATACCACAGCTTCTGGAGCTGTTGGCTGGCCTCAAGATTTTTGAAGCCTTTTCCATGTACTGGAGCAGAGGCCTAGCACATAATCCACCACATGTTGTTTAGGTTTATGGAGAGGCCTCTCCCAACCTTAATTTACAACAGCAAGTGGTCCACTGACAGGATGCTCAAACGGAAGCTCAAAGGGGGAAAACCCTACTCCCTTCTGTGGCACTTCCCTGTAAGCCAAAAGTAGGCATGGAGAGAGGATATCCCATCTCCTTTTGAGCTTTTCAGGAAGCCCCATGATCATGCCTTTCAATGTCTTGTTGAATCACTCAACAAGGCAATTGGTTTGTGGGTGGTAAGGGGTAGTGAATTTGAAGTTCACTCCACACTCCTCCCACATGTGTTTCAGGTATGCAGACATGAAGTTGGTACCTCTGTCTGACACCACTTCCTTAGGGAACCCTACCATGGTAAATACACCAATCAGGGCCTTGGCTACTGCAGAAGCTGTAGTAGCCCTAAGAGGAATTGCTTCAGTATATTTGGAAGCATGACCTACTACTACCAGTATGAATTTGTTTCCTGAGGCTGTTGGTGGCCCAAGTGGACCCACTATGTCCACACCTACCCTTTCAAAGGGAACCCCAACCACTGGTAGTAGAATTTTCAGCACTGGCCTAACAGGTGACACATGAGCTGATAAACCCCTTCACTTTCTGGGACATCTGGGGCCAGTAGAAATGGCTAACAAGCCTTTCCCAAGTTTTAGTCTGACCCGGGTGCCCAGTTAGGGGGATGTCATAGGGCAATGTGAGTAAGAACTCTTTATACAGCTGAGGCATTATCACTGTCTTAGTGGCACCAGGTTTGGGGTCTCTGGTAGGGGTGGGCGGAATTTGCGAAATTCACTTTCGCAAACTATCGCGAAAATGCTGAAAATCTCCGCAAACACGCGGAAATACCGTGAAGACGTGGAAGTTTTTTTCCCGCCTGTTCGCAGTATTTTTTGCGTGATCGCGGCTCACCAACTTACCCATGCGGTTGCTCACGGGCGCGGCCATCTTGTTTTCACTTGACCCGCCCTCTCGCGATGCTTACTTCCTGTTCCGGGTCGCGCATTGCATGTTTGCGCCCGTTCGTGGTAGATATTTCCTGTTAGCGAACGCTTTTACTTGATCGCGTTGCTTTTTGCTTGCTCGTGGAGAAAATATCGCGTAAACTTGCGCACGTGGTCGCAATGGGCACGGCCGTCTTGTTTTTCACTCTATTGCATGGTTCTGGGGCCTGATTTTGAATCCTCCCTGCATCTTTTCAATCCTTTGTTTAAAGCCACTTTTTTTTTATCTTTCTTATTTATTATTTCTCTAACTATTTTCCTGCTTCTATATTTTTGTTTTTTGTCTACTTTTTTTTTGTTTTTTAGCTACTTTTTCACTCTTTCTATTGCCTGCTATTTATTTCCTTTACTTCTTTAATTGTATTACCTTTTCTTTCCCGCCCCGTCCCAGAACCATGTCAAAGGGTAGGGCTGGTCGTCGCAGCCAGAGCCCTGACCGCCTTCCTTGCGGTAGGCGGCGCCAACAAGGGGTGCAGGCACGGGCCTTATTTGGGGAGGTGGAGTTGGCTGCACTCATTTTCTTTGTGCAGCGCCACCTCCCCTCAACCCTGGCAGCAGGTGGCAGGCCTGGGTCCGGGTACAGCTTCCGGGAGCATCGGCAGCGGTGGGGGAAGGTGCGCCGGGCAGCGTTGCGCTGCTCTGGGGTCCGGCGCACACAGACGCAGTTGACGCACCGGTGGTCCGACAGCCTGGACCGTGAGCAGGACCTGCTGGACCTGCTAGGAGTGGAGGTCCCGGGTCTTGATGAGTAACTATTTAATTATTACTACTTTGTGTCTGTTCTTCTGCTCTGTGTTATATATTGCGTATATCTTTTTTTTCTTCCAACCAGCTAGAATGTTGCTGCTTACATTCCAGGTTAATTACGTTTAAAAGTCTTCTGTGATTATGAAACAGGTGCTCCTCTGCGCTACTACTAATCTTACTTGTTTGCAACTTTGCGTTTGCGCTCGCTTAGCGTGATTATGTAAGAGTTTATTTTAGAGAAATTACGTTACGTAATGCTACAGTGACTCTAGTCCACTCCTTACTTTGTCCTGTCACTAAGAGATAGGGGCGGATTGATACTTAGGTTTAGGTACTTTGTATGAGTTTCTAATTTGTTAGTGGTATGCGTGATGCCCCCTCAGTTACGTGACGTGCTGCTAGTACGCCTGTCTTTATTAGAACCTTTTCTAGTTTGTTCAATGAGTGGTGGTAATTGGCTTAGCACTAGCAGAACATCAGCATCAATCAATCAACCCAAAATTTGGTGTATACAAAAAATGTAGTCATGTGTCCTCCATTTGACCATATGCATTGTTGAGGAATAAAAGAAGTGGAAATGCATACTTAATGTACAATTGGCATGCCTGGAATAGGTGGGCTAGGTCGGGTGGTACGTCGTACTTAGGCTTAGTTGTAACTTAGTATTCTGGAATCAGAATGGAAGACTGGATTATTGTTGATAAATAGTAACTTGAGTAGTCGATCCGCAAATCCCCCGATACTACTTGTTGAACAGATGAGATCGGTCAATTTAGTTATTGTTGTTTACATAAGTGTTTTTTGACCGTTCTTTAAAAATATTTTATTTGTTTTACACCATCCATCAATGTTTGTCTCTTTCTTATATCTTTCCTGTTCATCAGCACCCAGGGACAGACAAACAGGGAGTGGGCAGTCGGCGGGACAACAGTCAGAACACCACCACCAGGAGGACACCAATGAGGGCTCCTCTGCTGGCCCCAGTAAGTCTTCTTGTTTTCAATAATATTTCTTATTCCATAACTTTTACTGCACCATATTTTCACGAACTATTGTTTCAGTTTCCCAATGCTATTTTTTACCAACAATTATACTTCGATCTGTCCGGTTTCAAAAATCTTGTTATCCCTGCCTCTGCTATGATGACTCTCAGTACTACTACTACTATCAGTCTGTCTGTACTGTAGTAGCTAAGCTTGCCCAGTTGGCCAGTGCCACTCTTTATTTGAAAGGTTGTAATAAAACTCAGATTCACCAGTAGCTCTAGCCATTGAGTCCAGTCCTTTGGGTCGTCCTCTTGTACTACTTGTGTTTTCTAGGCGCACTACCGACCACCATTGCCGGGGCCAGCGAAAGCAACGCAGAGGGAGAGGATGCGGCAGTTGCTGCAGATACCGACGATGGAGCGGTAGGGGGAGTGGCAGCACCAGTGGAGGGGGGTGGTAAGTTAGATTCATAATCCTTAACTATTGTTGACAGTACACTCACTGCAAGGGTGTACTGTATGTATACTGTACTGTTGAGACTTAGGGCCCCATTAGGATGGCGGGCGTATTGCCCCTGCCGGGCCGGCGGTATTCACCACCGACACCGCAGGGGCAAACCTCCCGCCATCCCTGTAGAAAAGAGTCAGACCCCCCACATGTCGACCAGGCGGAAAAGGGTTCTATATGGTGGTGGTGTCTCTCTGAACACACCGCCAGCCATATAATCTGCATTTTGGAATGCCTTTGCGTGGCGGCATTGCCGTCCGCCACGGAAAGGTATGCAGACATTGCAGAGTATGCTTGGGGGCCCACATGGAGGGTACATATGCTATGGTACCCCACCTGCCTTTCAAAGCAAAACGTGACAGGCTCCGCGCGGGGCCTGTGATGTTGTGCTTGGAAAAGCAGCACAACATATATTTTTAGCATTGCTTTAGGCACCGCCAACCAGAATGTAAAAAAAACAGGATGCGCCCGCCACTGTGCCGGGCGCATCCTCCTAATTGTCCCCAAGGGACCCCCATCCTTTTTAGCGTGAGGATGGCGGGCGGACAAAGTCCGCCCGCCATCCGATGTCCTAAGTAAGTATGAGTTGTTGTGAACGTTTGAAGAGTGAACTAGAAGACTAGAATCCCTTTAATTGGCATAGGAGCGGGAGTATTGAGTAACCAATGGCCTCATCTATCTGATTTCAACTCCGCTTTGAAAGTTTTATGGAGAAGAGCACCTGCTGCACTGTTCAACTAAAAAGTGAAAGACGGGTGGAAGGAAGAAGGACAGGCGAGATTTAAAATGTTATGTACTACTGTGGCGTGCTTTATAGTGCTACCCTACCATGCCACTATGTGTATAAATACTTAACTTGTCTTACTGTTTTTCTAAGAGTATATTTCACAATTGTCTTGTTTTTTTCTTTTTGATACACAGCTACTCCTAAACTCAATCGTAAGGAGTTGGCTGCCAAGGCACGGCGCCGGAAGCTGGAGGCAATCCAGCGTGAACGCCGGCGGCTGGTGGTCTTGGCAGAGGAGGAGGAGGAGACTGCAGCAGCACTTGAAGCCTCCTCCAGTGCCCCGGGCCCCAGCCACCGCCCTCCAGCGGTATGGGGCCACCGTCTGGTGGCTGCCTGCCGCCACCGCAATGCCATCTCTGGTGCCCCCCCACTGTGGCTGCAACTGCCACGCCCTCAGACGCCGCGCCGCCCGTTTAGAGGAGCAGATGAGTGTCCTCCTTCAGTCCCGCCCCACACCTTAGTCCCTGTCTTCTGCCCCTTTTTTAATTCTTGTTTGGGTGGGTGGGAACTGGTTTGGGCGTTGGGTTTTTGCTTTTCGGACTACTATTTTCTCCTGGACTTTCCTACGGACATTGGTTGGGGTTAGGGAGGGGGGTGGGTCAGCTTTTGTGGGTTTTTAGTTTATTTTTGTTAGGGTAAATTAAATATATTTTTCTACGTTACATGCAATGTTGTTAATGTTTTGTAGGTGGGGTTACTGTTTTACATCACACTGTTTCCTTGCTGGTGCAGGGCCGCCCATAGCCAGTGTTTGATTTAAATAATTGGCTGACTGTGTAAGACACAAACAGATAGATGCGACACCCCTCACTGATTGACTTGTCCTACTAGTTCTTTCAGTCTCTCCTCTAGTCTATGCATTCTTTATCTGGACTCAAAGGGGTGTGTGAAATTGAATTCATTGAAAACATGTCCATTATTAAATCTGCCTCCCCCAAACTTCTCTCTTACCTGTGCTTGATGTTTAACTTAGGCACAGCAATGGCTGCATGGTGAAGATGGTTTCCTTTTTCTAACATGCCATGATTGGGGTGGTGGTGGTAGTATAGTAGTAGTAGTAGACACTGGCAGGGCAGCAGCATTTGCAAAAAAAGAAAAGGAGACAGTCAATCGCCTTTGAGAGACTGTTAGAGGAATAGTAGAATGAAGTACAGTACAGAACTTACCGAGCAACAATAATATGCTAAAATATTTTACAACAAAACATAATGGTGGTTGGGATAGCCTACTAGACAGAGTTACAAACTATAGTTGTGTCGAGTCACTTGACTAGGCCTACAGCCTAACAGTTAGTGCTGTGTATGAGGAATGACAACAAACAAATCCAATCAATGCCGGCAATTAATGCTGAGGTATATGTTCCTTTGTTAAATAAAATAACCTCTAAAATATCCTACTCATGGGTGGGCAAGCAGAAGAAGATCATCGCTCTGCCTTGAAATTGAAGTACTGTTGCTTTCGCCACATCCGCCCCAGCAAGTGTGTGATTAAGTATTGGTGTACATTTAATTTAGCCACACCTCGACAATAAGTCACACAGCCCGGGGGAAGAGGATTAGGGTTTGTTGAATGGATGGGAAGGGGGTTTTGGGAAAGGTTTGACAGTGAAAAACAGTATGCATGGACAAACAAACGACAATCTTTGAAGACTACCATATCCATATGTTAAGGGAGAAAAAGGAAATGCATGCATGATGATGAGAGACCGGGATTACATACACTTCTTGTTCTGTTGTTCCGGCCTTAATACTTTTACAGATAGCAAATAGTAATTTTAAATATTGGTAGGGAAGAATCGTAAACAGAGAGCAAACCTAATGATGATAATAACAACAACAAGAACACTGTTGTAAACATTGTAGACAAAAAAATGATTCAAATTATTTAAAAGAAGATAAAAGTTGATACTGTTACTGTGTTATCCTGGTAAAAAATGTGGACTGGATTTGCATCTCGGCATTCCTCTTGGTCCTCTAGTCCATCAATCTTGGGTGTGTCGCCACTCGCCACTGCCCGGCTTGAAAAAAAATGACGATTTATTGGTAAGGTAAGTGTGCATTGTAATGTTTTCCCAAGTATAGGGCAAGGCCCGGCCTGTAATTGTAGATGGAAAAACAAAGGGGATATTGAGAAACAAAGTTGAAACAAATGCACAAGTTATGGTGTAGTGCAACAAGAACACTTTCCGAGGTGACATGTATGCATCAACTCTACTCTAGTCTGTTTCCAGCATTGACCTTCAACAATAACAGGAGAGAGCAGGCCCACCGTGACATGTCTGATGGCACGTTGCTTAGCAGTAGCACATCCTACGTTTAGACTTTAGAGTACTTTTTTTTAAAGAGTTGGACAAAGGCAAAGCACATTATCCATTCCAAACATGGCATTTTACAGTATAAGTTAGTAAATCAATGCACCGCAGTCATCCCACCGCTACACTCTATTCCACTTCTACACAGACATTTGGGTCTGCTGTGGATCTTGTTGACGTGTTTACCTTTAGGCTTTTAAGTTTTATGCCAGTCATGAAACGTCCTCCTGACTTGTTATTATTCCATCAATCATCATCTCCGATACTTGTACTGACTGAATGTGAAGATCGGCCTGCAGTAGAAGTAGAATTGTTATTACACAACAAGAGTAGAAATATTATTGACTTGAGTCAGTCTTTAGTGTGTACAGAAAGATAGATTCAGGTGTCCAATGCATGCCATTAATTGTCATTACCTGTTCCTTCTCATCTTAAGTTAACGGGCCGTCTATTTCGCCATCATCATCATGGACGGTGCTGTTGTGTCAATCATACTCATTGCGCAGATTGAGTGAGTCCCCTTCCTGTATTGAATTAAAAGCAATGTATCACCAAGCTGCAGGTGAAGTACAAATTTCTTAATTCCAACAAGGGGAAAATTCACCTTGAGTTAAGTTTAGTGTGTACTGTAGAAAAATGATTAGTGCACAATTACATAACTTCATGCACAACAAACACAACAAAATCACTCAGTCTGCGACTCTGCGTCCAATGCATGGCATCAATCATTACCTGTTCCATCTTATTTTCAGTTAATGGGCAGTCTCTCTCGGCTCTGAAAGGATGATAGCTATAGTAGTCATCTGATTCATGCTCCACTTCTTTTGGCGGGAGTAGGAAAGTTTTAATTTTTTCTTCTATTTACCATCATCCAATCATCATTCATGAGGGCAATGGATTTGGACAGGAGATTCAGTATGATGGAGCGGAGGAGCTGGATTCGGAGGACTGTACTGTCAAATTGCAGACACCTGAAACTTGTATATTAAATAAGAAGAGTAGAAGACGGTGGTAATGGATTTGTTGTGATTCAAAAGTTTGTAACCGGAACGACAGACACACAAATAAAGGGGGAAAAAAGGGAGTAAGACAGTAAGTGCAAGCCTAGTTGTCAGGGAAGTATAGCTCGTCCTCAAACTCTGGGGGGTCAGCCAGTAGTATGTAATCATGTGACACACTACTTCCGTCACCTGAGCCGCTGTCCTCATCTTCCTCCATTGATTCATGTATTGTGTAATTCAGTGGTAATGAGTGCTGATTCATTTTGATCATTGTTAACCTCTCTACGTTTTTGCGCGAGAGACTGGTCCTTCTCAATGTTACAATGGAACCAGCAGCACTGAAAACACGTTCGGAAGAGACACTTGCGACAGGGCAAGCCAGATAGCTTATCGCCAGCCTGCTGAGCAGTGGCCATTCAGACCTTTTCCTATACCAATACTGCAATGGGTTTTGATCAATGTACACCTCTGTTGGGTCGTCCAGATAGGCCTGGACCTTCCGCTCAATGTTCACGTGTGCTGCTGGTAAGCTTTCAGGCTCTTTTCTCTGTGCATCTGCACTGTGCTTATTAATGCCTAACTGTACATACCAATCGTCTAACGATTGTACTGGGCCTAATGATCCAGTTATTGTTGCTGTTGTCGATAGTGATGGTGAGTGTTGTGATCCAAACGCACTTCCCTCAGCCATCATCATCATCAAAAAGCTTTATTTCGGTTATTTGCTAACCATAAAAGACATACATAAAATATACAATACATTATCACAAAAACACCAACCATTTCATCATAAGAAAGTGCAATAAGAGAGTGCTTACAAAGTATGGACACAAACGAGGGACATGATTTCACTGGTCCAGGCAGTTTCTCAGTCTAATACATAATTTTGAAAACTCCTTAATTTGGAGAATACTGTCACTGTGCAAAAGCTGCAAGTACAAAAGTGCCGGTCTGATTTGTTTAAAACCAAGTTTTTTTAAAAGAGTCACTAAATATAGTTTGCGTGGAAATTCATAAAATTTACATAAAAAGATAAAATGCAGCATATCCTGCGGAGACTTTCCGTCGCAGCCGCAGGGCGCTGCCAATTTATTAAAAATGTCACACTTAGGTCGAATAAGCAGGTGATGGAACTGGTTGAACCTAAATCTGGTCAGTAAAAATTTCTCATGTGAGGACAAAGACCCTTCCAAATATGGTTCGATGGCCGCAGTAGTCTTAAGCATAACAAACTTTCTCACACTTGGTTTCTGAAGCTCCACTTCTTCTCTCATAATCCTCTTGTCCATCAGAAACGTTTGTTTGATGAGCTCCAGATCTCCCCTTGTAATTAATTGTGGGTTGGCAAAGAGTTCAGGGCGACCAAGTTTATCGAAATTTGATTTTAGGTAACTTAGCCAAGGAGAGCTCAGTGCTTTGTCCAGCGACAAGAAATCCTTTATGATTAAATGTGTTAGGGGTATGTTCTCATTTAGCCAAATTTTAAGCCAAAACATCAAAGGGCGTAAGGAAAGCAGATCACATAAATATTGAGACCCCAACTCCTCATGTACCGCAAGATTAGCCGTACCAGGAGGGACACACAATAGACGTTTCATAAATCGATTTTCAGCAATCTGTAATTGCTCTCCGTTGACATACCCCCAAAGTTCACTACCATAGGATACAGTTGCCACAGACTTAGCATTGTACAATTTCAACATAGCACAAATTGGCTTTTTCCCCAGTTTAGTGGCAAAATTAAATATTGATGCGTTAACCCTCACCATTTCACCTTTTTTCTTTGCAAGATGAGGTTCCCAATTTAATTTTGTATCGAAAAGGACTCCTAAGTAAGAAAATGTTTTAGTTAGAGGGATTATTTCTCCACCAATCCTAAATGAGAAGGGTTTTCTTGGTTGCTGACCAATTTGTAATACAAAAGATTTAGTGTTATTTACCAAGAGGTCTCTATCTCTCATAAATGTATTAAACGCTGTTAACAATGATTGAAGTCCCCTCTCTGTTCTAGATATAAGTACTGCATCATCTGCATAAAGAAGTATTGGAATTCCACGCCTACCAACTCTAGGGCAGTCAGCACGAACATCCTGTAACACCCCATCTAGGTCATTAATATAGAAGTTAAAAAGAAAGGGGGCCAGGATACAGCCCTGCCGGACACCCTTTCCAATACTAAAATTATTTGATACACTCAAATCCAGGGAATATCTCACATTGGCACTGGTATTACAGTGTAGGGCAACCAAAAAATCAACCAAACCGCTATCAACCCCTTTCAACCTCATGGACTGCCACAGCTTACCCCGGTTGACGCAGTCAAACGCGGAAGACAAGTCCATAAAGGCAAGATGAATGGTACCTTTCTGTATTATAGTATATTTGCTTAAGATCAGGAAGAGGTTAAGGCATTGAGTAATAGTCGATCGGCCTTTACAAAATCCGTACTGCGAGGGAGACATAATATTCTTTTCCTCCACCCACTCTACCAATCTTTGCAGTACAATTCTTCCTACAATCTTGACCATAGAATCTAATAAAGAAATCGGTCGATAGCAGTGTGGGCTACCCTTGTCACCCTTTTTAAAAACCGGGACAATTGTAGAAACACCCCATGATCGTGGACATCCTTCTTTTGCAGCTGCATTAAAAACAGACTCTAGAATGGGTGCCCAAAAACTAGGATCAGATTTAAATAAATCAGGGGGAATCCCGTCCGGGCCGGGAGCTTTTCCACCTGTGATACCCTGTATGCCCTCCAAAACTTCACCTCTATTAAAAACAATCTGTGCACCAGTTTTACTACAGTCAAAAGTTGTATCCATGTCCCCTGTGCAGCAGTACAACTTCTTAAAGTGCACTTCCCACTCCTCCTTAGATATATAGCTTTCAGTACCATTTCCCGGGTCCTGTGTCAAAAATGGTTTTCTCATCAAGGCCCAGGAAGCTGTGCTACTTCCAAGGGTGGCAGGATCTAAGATCTCTAACCACGCCTCTTCCCTGAGAGATTCCTTATGTCTTGTAATAGTTTTTTTGTAGATCATTCTACACTGCTGAACATCAGCTTTTATCCTAGGCTTAGATGTCAATGCTACTCTTAAATTTCTGGCTGCTTTTGAACAATCCTGATTAAACCACCTAGGACCTTTTATGGAATCCGATTTTTTTATAGGTACTGATAGTAACTGAGATACCTTCACCGCTAGACAGTTGAAGGCATCTCAGGACAGTGTTTGGGAGTGCACCCTCTTGTTTGCATAACAAAATTTCGTCAGCACAAGTGGTTTTAATTTTGTTGTACAGCTGATCAGGGGTTACCATGGACCATCTCAGTCGACGTCTGCCATCTGTGGTATTCACCCTACCGATAAGGGGTTCCACTCTTTCTTTAGCTATCAGTGGACCCCTCATAAGAGCAGTGAGGGGATTGTGGTCACTGAATTCACTGACTTCAATAGAGAAGAATCCCACAAAAGACTGCATTACAGGTGTTAACAAAATAAAATCTATAAAAGTTGCCCTACCGTTCCCCTTAAATGTTGGGGTATCAAAGCACTTATTCGGGGCCATCAATGCCATCATGGGAGTTAATTCTAACTCATTAAGCATATCATTGAGGTGTTCCCCCTCAGTTGAGTGCTCAAAATGGAAATTCTCACAGTACGGGCAATTAAGTTCCGTAATCATTTTAAAAAGAGGGTCTCCACAGGGATGAACATTAAAATCCCCGACCACCATGAGGTTATGAAGACAATCCTTCATGGAGTTACTAATAAAAGAATTCAGTGTAACTATCTGACTAGAGTTAGTACTACAATTAGTGGCATTATAAAAATTTACCAGACCGGCCATACAGTTATCTCCAATTAAAACTAATCCAATAATGCCAGTGTGGTTTGTTGTAATTCTCCGAACCTTACAACATAATACTATAGAGATAAACACAACCAGGCCCCCTTTAGGTCTGCCCCTAGTAGTTGCTACTGCCGGGACATAATAGGCCTTATACCCTTCCAGGAAGTAATTACAATCGATTGACCAAGTTTCCTGTAGACAGATGACTTGGTACTTTTTAATATACTCAATCCAGTTGCAATCCTCCATTTTGGTACCTAGACCCGCAATATTCCAAGAAATTATGTTGTTAGAGTTGTTGACAGCCGAGATACATTCCGTACATTCCAGATCCACTGAGCCACGAGTTGCCTGCCCAACGGATACCTCATGTCAATCACATAACTCTAATCCCGAGAGGGCATCAAATCTGTTGTGAGTTACAATGTTAAAGCCATTACCTCTCTGTAATCCCACATTGTGAACATATTCCCCATTGGGAGGCAGTGACTGTGAGGGTATACGCGATCTAAAGGGGCCAGGGGTTGGTGGATTTCTAATCAAATGGGAGTAAAAAAACCCCAGTGGACGTATGCAGATACCATTAGGTATGTTGGCCAATGCAGCAGCTCTAAGTAAAACTGTGGCAGCATGTTGAGGATGCCTAAAATTGATGATAATGCAGTCACCATTTGTTGCTTTACTAGATGATCCGATCCAACTCACCCTTCTTGTTGTTAATATTTGATCAGCAAATTTAACAGGAAACCCACAATTCTTATTAAGCCAAAAGACCGTCCTATTCTTTAAAGAATCATGATTTTCTTCAGACACCTGATATGCTTGAGGCTGAATGGGTGGGACATTTGTCAGTACAGCCACGTAAGGTGCGCATTCAGGAGGAAGATTTACATGACGATTTTTCTTTACATGGCTATAGGGCAGATTTCCCTCAAGAGTTCCAGTATCAGTGGTATTCTGCATTGTTAATGTCGTGGGATCCGATAAAACAGGATCAGCAACAACCACTGTATTCTGCCTATTAATCTGCCTGTTAGATGGAATATTAGGTACATTTCCTTTATATGTTCCCGGATCATCCACAGTTAATTTATTATTTGCTGCATCTAATTTACCTGATGCTCCAGCCAGGTGCGATTTTAGCAGACCACCTAATCTTTCTACTTCTAAGGCCATAGTATCTAGTTTGGCTAGCAAAGGTTGCATCAACTCTACAATTTTTGCCTCTATTTTTCCCTCCAGTGAGTGAAATAGAAGTGTTAATGGTTCTGGGGCGATATTAGAACTGATTCCGCCCATACCACTACCCTCTTCTAGATTCTTTTGCAATGCCCCACTATTAGAGACTCTGTTACCCCTCCCTGTTTTACTCTTGCAATGCTTGCCCCGCGCTTAGCTTGTACCTTCCTGCACAGTCTCACTGGTCTATGCTGGGGCGATAAGAGTGATGGCTCTTCCTCTGTTAGTTCAGATGCTACTTCTGGGTCATCTACAATCTGATCTGCGTATATTTGTGCTGCATTAGTTACAGCAGCCCCACTTCCCCCATCCCGTCCATCTATAGGAACTGTGAATACCAAAGGAGACGATAGTTCTGCACTTACGTCAGAATCATTACCTCGCCCTAGGGAAGCTCTACGGGTATTATTAATTTGGGTCACCTTTTGCACAAGATAGTTATCCATAGAACCAGCCCCCTTAGTGGGTTTATTCATCTTGACCTTAGACATATTAGCAACCCCAACAGTAATCCTTAGGTCCGGGCACGTTTTACCGGGGGCTATACCACACAGCTAACTTCAAGTAGCACCTACGGATAACCACGTTACACAACAACGTATAATAACTGCACAAGTTCTGCATTACATACGTACAAAATCCGTGGCCCAGTCCTGTCTCTTCTGCCCTCTGAGGGCCTCAGAGGGCCCGCCCTTTGCCCGGGCTTAGCCCGGCGCCGCCCGCGCGCGTCCCGCGATGCGGAGGGAGCTACTGCTTTTAAGCGCCTCGGGCGCGCTGTTGGCGGAAGCCGGCAGGGGCGCGGTGGCTCACGGGAGCTGTAGTCTCCCCTCGCTGCGTCCGGTAGCGTTGTCCTGCGGCGAGGGAGACAGACAGCGTAGGCACCCCGGTATGCTGGCCTGGTAGGTAGGTGCGGCGTTGCTATGGCAGAATAGACCCCCCGCTCCACCGAGGGAGCTACTGCTTTTAAGCGCCTCGGGCGCGCTGTTGGCGGAAGTCGGCAGGGGCGCGGTGGCTCACGGGAGCTGTAGTCTCCCCTCGCTGCGTCCGGTAGCGTTGTCCTGCGGCGAGGGAGACAGACAGCGTAGGCACCCCGGTATGCTGGCCTGGTAGGTAGGTGCGGCGTTGCTATGGCAGAATAGACCCCTCAGCCGACGAAGTTGCACTTGATCCTGCATGCCCTGCTGCAGTACTTCTTGTGGGTTGATCTTGCGGGCTTTTAATTAGCAGCCGTTCGTTTTCCAACTTACTGGCTGCCTCAGCTATACAAGTTTTGTAGCGGGTAACATCAATCTCTGAAAAAGCAAAGAATGTCTTCAGTCCAAATTTTGCACGTGGATCCAGAATTGTGGCACAAATGTAATGTTCTTGTGACAAAATTTTATTTTCTATCCTTGTATTTTCAGCTAAGCGACGGGCTAAGCTCTCCACCAAGTCATAGGCTTCCCTTTTGTCCTCTACACCTTTGTATGATTCAGAAACCTTCTTCAGCTGATGCTCTAGCATTTGCAATAATGGGATAGCTTGGCCCATTGTACAGTCCTCCTTGCTGACTTCACGTGTGAAGACCTCAAAAGGACGAAGCATCTCAGTCAGGCATTTAATTAGGCTCCATTGCTCCATCTCAAGGTTCATGCCTTTCACAGTAGCATCCCCTCTTTTCCAGACATATTCAAGGAGTGACCTGTACTGCTCATACAGACGATCAAGCATATAATACGTTGAGTTCCAACGTGTTGCCACCTCCTGGATGAGTGCCTTGACTGGCATCCTATTTTCACGTTGGATGATCCTCAGCTGCTTCCAAGCTTTAAAAGAATGGCTGGAATGAGTGCATATTCTTCGGCAGATGGCCAGTAAGTTGCTGACTATGGGTTCTTTTTTCAGAAAGTCTTGAACTATAATGTTTATGCAGTGCGTCAAACACGGAACCCTGAAATAGGAACCAAGATCCATGGCCTTAAGTACATTACTGCCATTGTCTGTGGCAACAAAACCAATACTAAGCCCTCTCGGGCGCAGCCATTCAAAAACCTTGCTGCAAAACTCTTGCAAAATGTTTACAGCCGTATGAGATTTCTCCATGGCGAACATGGCTACAGTTGCATGTTTCCGAGTATCTTTAAAAATCGCAGCTGTGTCAACAGCACCTCGTGCAGATAGCTTATCTGTAACCCCCACAAAAGAGACCCAGTGTGCAGTGATGCACATGTAATCTGTGGCTTGGCAACTGGCCCACATGTCTGTTGTCAGGTGGATATTGTGAACAGCACTCTGCTGCAAAGCTTGTCCAACCAATTCCAGCACATCATGATGTAGTGCCGGAACAGCAATTCTTGCGAAATAGGACCGGCTGGGAACCTTCCATTTAGGGCAGATGGCTGACACAAATTCAAGGAAACCCACTCCTTCCACAAATGAAAAAGGAAGAAGGTCCAGCGCTAACATTTTAGCCAGCTTCGCATTGTACAACCGTGCCGTTGGGAGTTTGCGTTGGAACTGCCCCTCCAACCTAAGCATGCTCTCAATGGTAGGCTGGATTACTTTCCTTTGTGGTGCTGTTTTCATTAACCCACTTAGGCTCAACAACACAGTTTGTCTCATTGCGGTACTCGGTCGCCTTGGTGTCTCAGCCTGACTCTGAGTATGGCTCTTACCGTGGTGCCACTCAGATGTTACTGAGGAGGATGTGAGCAGTGCCACTGCACTACGGGGGACAGTGCTAGAAATGCCTCCCTCTTCTTCACCTTCCACCCCAATAATATCGCTCCCTGATTCTTCCTGACCAACTTCAATGGGTTGAGTTTTTCTACTTTCTTTTAACTGAAGTAGGTGGAAGGTGAACCAGAGGAGGGGCCAGGCGCACGCTTCAGGGCACTAGCTTGCCTGAACTCCGTAGGACCTGGGAGAGACTTTGTGGTGTACTTCTTCGGAGGGTGGGACTGCGAGGACCAGCCTGCACAGCGCACTCATCACCATCGACGCAGCTGGGGCCTCTTCCCGCCCATCCCCTCTAACAGCGTTATAACGACTCGCGGCCCCCGCTTCGCGGGAGCCGCTCGCCGATTTAAATAATCACCGCAGCCTTTGAAGACTGGTGCTTTGTATTCCAGCTTGCCTGAACTCCGTAGGACCTGGGAGAGACTTTGTGGTGTACTTCTTCGGAGGGTGGGACTGCGAGGACCAGCCTGCACAGCGCACTCATCATCATCGGCGCAGCTGGGGCATCTTCCCGCCCACTCCCTCTAAAGATATCCTGCCTATTTGTGACGCCCGGTCCAAACGCGCTAGCGGAACGCGCGCGGGACGCAGCCCGGGGCAAAGAGCGGGCCGTTTGAGGCCGTTCGAGAACGGGAGAGTTAGGGCCTGGGCCCCCCCACTTGGATTAAGGTTGCACACCCAACCGTGTAACTGAGATACGAACCATGACCGCAAGAGAAACGAGGAGCAAAACCTCACTGGCCGCAGGGACGGCAAAAGGTACTTTGGATACGTATTTCGCTAAAGCAGGCTCACTTCTCATTGATGAAATTACCATCCTGGAAAGGCGCATTTCTCAAGAAATTGACTGGGTTAGGAGATCCTCTTTAGGTCCCCTCGCACAAGCCATTACGCCAGAACATATCTCTGTTCCCATATCATCAGATGCTGGGGGGACAAATGGTATGCCTGACCTATTCGATCTACGTAGCCTACTATATCTACCATTGACTGCGACAACTCTGCCCCCGAAGAGCTCAGCATATTACCTCTTCCACCTACTAGGCCCCCTCCACCTCCAATCATTGCCAAAGTGATTGCCCCTAATAAAGAGGCAACTACTGAGATAGCTCAGCAGATTGTGCAGTCATCACAGGGTGTGAGGGAAGGAGCTATCCCGAAAAGAAAAAGAAGGGCCCAAACCACAGGGGGGCGTAAGCCGAAGATATCAAAGCACAATCCTATCAGTGAGGGTAACCAACAGGTCTTAGCTAGCAAGGGGTTGATTCCGCTTGCGAAAAAATGGGCACCATCCACACTTACCCCGGCCCAGATATCTCCCAGTTCTAAAGTTACATCGAGGGAAGAGGCTTTTACTGTTTCGGATATTCGCATTCTTCTGGGGGGACTTATTAATCCCTTAGAGGACCTTATAGCCAAGATGGAAATATGTCTATCGAACATCCAAAAGGGAATCGCATATTTAGTAGAGGCCAAGAAAATATCTAGCGAATCTACTAGTGGAGGGATGATCCATAGGGGTGCAGAGTTTGCATCTGCACCTCCACTTAAAGAAGAGTTTCCTCCACCTCAGTTCACTCAGACACAACCTTTCATACCAACCACTTCAGAAACTGAAAAACCACAAGTTCTACCCTGCACAGTAAACGCAAGTCCACAAGAGAAGATGGCTGTGCAGCCAATAGGGGTACAGGGAAAAGGCATAACATATAGGCCAGTCAATTTGCCACCGGAGGCCATCCCGTACACAGTCATTTTAACAGGTATTCCAGAATTAAAACCATCCACTAGAGAACCTGTGGAGGCCTTAAAAAATAAGGTAATTCACTGGCTTTCTAACAACAGGCCCCTCCCTAACGGAAAATATAGCGAGGTTCTCATGGTGCGAAGAGTTCCATGGTTGGGCAACACCAGGAAATCCATCCGTGGAGATTGCATCTTGATTAATTTTAGGGACCCCTCTACCGTCTCCTATATATGTAGCTGGCCTCACCATGCCCAGGAGACTTCTATTCAATCCCTCCCCCTATCATTCTTTTACCCCTCGACAAGTCATGAGCAGGTAGAGGAGGGATGGGAACTTGTACGTAGGAGAGGAGGTAGATGGGGCCCAAGGGAAAGAAAGGATTACCCCTTTCCCAGATTTCCGTCACATGATCATCTTTCCACATATAATAGGTTTAGTAACCTAGACATGGTGGATTGACCGAGTGAGACGGGGGATGGGGAGGATTTGGGTTACAAAAGGATCCCGACACTTAATCCACGATCAGTTATTCCCACAGAGAAGGACCATGTAGAGCAAAATTCAACTAATGGGAAAGTTTGTGCAGGGATCCTCAACTCTCCACTTAACACATCTGCGGTGTTGGCTGTTCAAATTGGTTCGATTGACTGCAACCCCTTATTGGAGATGCACCCTGATGTGCTTGTACCTCTCATTTCTCAAATAGAGAGAATCAATTTGTCCTCTCTTAAGATTTTATCATGGAACGTGGCGGGCCTGGCCAATAAACAGAATTGCCCGGCCTGGTGTTCCTTTATCGAGGATAAAGACATATGCCTGTTTCAAGAAACCTGGGCGAGGGAAGATGTTACCTGTACAGGCTTTGCTGCATTCTCCATACACGCAACATGGGGGGGCAGAGGGCGTCCCTCGGGAGGTCTCGCTATCTGGGTGGCTACTGACCTGGGATGCAGGGCCGATGTCTTCCCTCTAAATACGGAGGACATTTTAGCAGTATTGCTGGAATGGCCGAATTCACACAGCCTTATGGTGCTAAATGTCTACTCCAGGCCAGTTAACATCACACAGGAGTCGCGCACCATTGAGGAGCTTGCGCTTGCCTTAAATGAAATCCCGGAGGGCATCCCCTTCCTAATAGGTGGCGACTTAAATTGCCACTTCGAGCCCCTTCTGGGCACATTGGATGAGGACCAGGTCTGGTCTATACCACCATCGCAAGTACCGGCTCCAAGAGTCTGGTCCCCTTTGGCTCTACGAATCACATCCCTAACTCTGAAATATGGTCTTCGGGCTTGTAACGGAAGGCTAAAATCTGATATTCCCCCAAGATGTACCTACAACAGAGAGGGTAGGGAGTCAAGACTAGACTATATCCTGGTCCCACTGTACTCGTGGTCGCTCATTAGAGACTTCCGGGTGATTCCCAGAGAAGATAGCGACCACAACGCTTTGGAACTAGAATATGATCAATCTGGTCTTGAGACCAGGGGGAAGAAGAGGGAGGTATCTGAGGTGGGGTTAGCCCTCTCGAACAATAGACGTAGAGTGAAGTGGGAGAAAATAGCTGCCAGACCAGGGAGGATTTCTAAATTGTATGCCCAGGTAATTCCTACATTTGAAAAGGTACAGGTCCTAAATGTGCAAGGCAGCACCCAGGGTGCATATAATCAACTGGACCCTGACCATCAATGCCAAGAGTGAATGGGAGCATCAGAAATGGGAGAAACTTACCATCTCCCTGGGACGCGGGGATTCGCGCAAGTATTGGCGTTGCGTGAACACAGGTTCTGAGGAATTGGCCACTGCAATAGAGCCTAATATCTCAGCCAAGGCATGGCAAGATCATTTCCAGTCCCTCTATAGGTCACCTGAAGGGGTCAGCGCAAACTCCATCCAGATGGTCAGCACTATTCCAAAGGGGGCGCCTTTTACACTAAAGGAGGTCCGAGCGGCAATTGCAGGGTTGGCACCAGGCAAGGCGCCTGGTTTGGATGGCTTGCCTGGTGACCTATTTAAACAAGAACCGGATGTCTGGGCACCTTACCTTATGCTTTTATTTAACTCCATTCTGGAGGGAATGGAGTTGCCAGACACTTGGCTGGGCGCAGAGATTGTCCCAATATTTTAGAAGGGTTCGCCTCTGCTCCCAGCCAACTATAGACCCATCAGCCTTATTGATGTTCCCCAGAAGATATTCGGCAGACTCATGCTCAATCGTTTACAAGATTGGATAGAAGAATGTGAAATTATAAGCACATATCAAGCAGGGTTCAGAAGAAATATTTCAACTATTGACCAGATTTTCCGCTTGAACCTTATATACTGGAAGACTGTGTCAATCGAGGGCGGCAGCTTATACGCGTTTTTCGTGGATTTGCGAGCCGCCTTCGATCTAGTGACCAGGGATAAACTATGGGCTGTCTTATTGGACCTTGGGGTTCCTGCCGATATCTTATCAATTTTGATAAGATTACATCAGGGAAATTTTGCTACGGTTAGGTGTGGAAGAGGAGGAATTCTCTCGGATGGTTTCCCCGTTGACAGGGGGGTTAGACAGGGTTGTGTCCTTGCGCCGACCCTCTTCTGCCTCTTTGTCAACGGGGTAATTAACCATCTCAACGGGTTGAGTAATATCGATGCCCCCAGGTTGGACGGCAGCAGAGTTCCTGCTATTTTGTTTGCAGATGATACCCTGCTGCTTTCCAAATCCCCTATGGGTATACAACGGGTCCTGGACGGATTTGCGAATTTCTGTGAGATGCGCGGACTGGAGATTAATGCTTCTAAAACCAAGTACATGATCTTCAATCCGCCTTCTTCAACACGTGCAAATCCTGTCCTAGGGTCCTCCAGATTAGAGAGGGTTTATACATTCGAATATCTGGGGGTAACGATCAACCAATCCATGACATGGGACACCAAACCAAGGCAAACCTTAAATTGATCCAGCTGACAGGTGACACATCCAGAATGACGAGACGACTGACATATAAGCCATTTGGTCCTAGCCTCCAAATCTACAAAATTCAGGCAAGAGGGGCAGTGTCCTATGGAGGCGAACTATGGGGGCACACCGCCGCTCAGAAATTGCAGGTCACGGAGAACAACTTCTTAAGGCACTTGACAAGTTTACCGTCCAGTACCCCACTCCTCCCACTGAGATTTGATTTGGGTCTAAGACCCATTACAGAGGAGTTGGGTCTTAAACCTATAACTTATTGGCGCAAAATATGGAGCACACCGGAACTACTAAATTACAGAGCTGAGCTCCAGGAGATTTTGCGTCTTGTCAAACCTGCCCAAATTCCATGGCTCAGATACATCAAGCAAACATGCGAGTCATTAGGAAGACCGGATTTGTGGTCTGATCCAGGAAACACATGCTCCAGGATCTCACGCAAATCCATCTCCATTGATCTATGAGCACCATTTACGGGTTTTAATCAAGAGTGCACGGGAGGGGTCTCTATCTGATCAGTTTTTGGGGTTCAAAGACTCATACCAACTAGAGCTTGCATTTGATGATATAGGCCCTACGCTAACAAGGAAGCTTTACATGCAATGGCGATACAGCACTCTTCCTCTTAGGGCGCATACAGACCGATGGACATATCCCCAGTCTACAGTGCAATGTCCAGCTTGCGCTCACCCACGAGAGACTGATTTACATATTATATTCTTTTGCCAAGCTTACCGAAGAGCAAGGAACTATTGGCTTGTCCCACTTCTCAAAAATCTTGGTTTCAGACGGCACCTTCCAGCATTTAGGATTCTAAAAATAGATCTATCGGCCCCAATTGTATTCGCAGTGGCAAAATTTCTAACAGCTATGTGGTTTAGTCGCAATCACTGTATCAAGTTAACTGCAGTTGAATGAATATCTTTCTAGTTTTTAGGTCACTCGATTCATGATTGATTTTTTAATTCAACCATGTGTGAATTTTTCTTTATTTTTAATTGTTTATTTGTTGTATTCTTTTATGGTCTTAGTGACCGAAATAAAGTTGAAATGATGATTCTCCCACACGATAGTGTGGTGTATTCTGAGATGACTTGCTTGGCCTCCGGTACCATAGTTTGTACCAAGCTTACCCCGCTGAGCACCTTGCCGACAAATTGAGCATATAGCAACGTTCTCCTCCTTGGTGCTAACAGAAAAGAAGTCCCAAACTGGGGAGGAGACCTTTCTGACACTGCTGGATTTGCCACTTTCAATACCAGATGAACTGGAGGGTGTGCTTGAAATGTGACCCTGTGCACCTAGACTGTGACTTTTACTACCACTACCTACTGAGATGGTTGAGCTGGATGTAGGTCCCTGCCGGGCCTTGGAAAATATGGCAGCTGGAGGTAGTGGTGGTGTAACCTGTGTTGGTGATATCCGTGCTACATCCCGCTCAGTAGCAGCCTTTCTGGATAGGGTGAGAATGTTGGTCTCCAATCCCTTTGGGGCGGGAGTAATGTGCGTGATGACTGGCTCGTCTTCATCAACATCACCCCCCTCTTCTACATTTACCTCCATAACTCTAAGTTTTTCTGGGACCTTCCTTTTCAGAAGCATTGTCATGTGGCGTATATCACTCTCAGACTGAGCTGGTGGGTGCCAAGTGGCATCACGATCATCAGAAGCGGGGCTTGAAGAAGAAGATGATGGACTAAGCCTCCTTTTTCTTGCTGGTGGTCTGGAAGACAATAGATCTTCGGAAACAGCGGTTTGACTTTGCTCCACTTTGTCTGCAGGAAGCTCGATTTCCTGAAATGCCCCTACGTCAGGAGCAACAACTACTATGGTGGGCTGTTGCGGCTGCTGCTGTTCTTGTTGCGGCTGCTGCTGTTCTTGTTGCGGCTGCTGCTGTTCTTGTTGCGGCCGCTGCTGTTCTTGTTGCGGCTGCTGCTGTTCTTGTTGCGGCTGCTGCTGTTCTTGTTGCGGCTGCACACTTATCTGCTGAGTTTGCGCCTGCGTTGATTGTGTACTACTTTGCGCTTATGACATTTCAACATTGCTGCTAATTAGTAGACTGGCTACCTCTGCGACACTAAAGCCCTTGGGCCTAGGTTGGTGGGGTTGGACCGCTGGTGCTGAGGTGCTGCTCCCAGCTTGGTTCCCGGATAACGCTGCTGCAGGCATAACTTTTTTGGTGCCAAAAAAAACTTTGGCCGCACACCACCAGTCGTGGTTAATGGCACTTTCTTTTTCTGTTCCTTCTTCTCACCGGCAACTTTCTTGGTACTGGACCTGGTACCTTTCTTTGGGGCCATCTTCTTCAGATGTCAGGCAGGATGCAGATGCACAACAAGTTCTGGTCACACGTGGACGTGATGCGCGGCAGGACTTCTGTCTGGCTGGCAGTACAACAGGTAGCCGGGTGATGCTGATGACACCTCCTCCTCTGGCTTTTTGTGCACCTAAAAGCAAATAAGCCAGGAGAAGAACATCAGTGAAATGTTGCATTTGTTTTTGTGGTTCAGTTACTTAGTTCTGTACTAGTGCAAACAAAAGATAGTCTAGCCATTTAGGACTTTTTTTTCGACAAGGGCTATGTTATACTACTGTGTACAGTCACACACTACACTCTCAGGAGGGATAGGAAAGTTAATAAGAACCACCAAAATAAAAATGTAATGGAAGTGGGGTGGACCCTATTTGCCATTAAATTATTTGAGCATCTCAGCATCCATGGAGCTTCTGCTGGCAAAGGGGGTGGATGGATGGAAGCAGTAAGCCAATAGGAAAACCATGCAGGCCTATATGGCAAAAGCGGACAGTAATAACTCCCAACACAAAAAAGGCCACCAGCTACATGGACACTCACAAATCACAAACAAGCAGGGGGCCTGGGAAACACCAGGAGCTGACAAAAGGCTTATAAAAGCCAGGTAAAGGATGCATGCTAAAGCACACTGCTCTGCCTTTTTAATGCAACAAAATGCAAATACGAACATTCACAGGCACCAAAAAGGTCTGCTGCAGGGTGCATGCATTGCACACCAACACACACCACAAAAGCATGTCTTTCAGACAACCAACATCAGAAAGCCCACCCCAAAAAACACACTTCCCCAACTCAATGCAATGACATCCATGCCCTAAATGATGACTAAATTCAACAGACCACACAGAAAACACTTGATTAATAAAGCTGTGGCTACCTGCTCTGATCCTACTGTATGAAAGCAGGCCTGTTGGCAGACAAGGCCATGCAAGCTTGCAGGCCTAGGCTTCAAAATGGCCACCAGCCACATGGCCAGGCCCAACAACATTAGAAAGACCACCCCAAAAATACACACTTCCCCAACTCAATCCAATGCCACACATGCCCTAAATGATGTCTAAATTCAATAGACCACCCAGAAAACACTTGATTAATAAAGCTGTGGCTACCTGCTCTGATCCTACTGGATGAAAGCAGGCCTGTTGGCAGACAAGGCCAGGCAAGCTTGCAGGCCTAGGCTTCAAAATGGCCACCAGCCACATGGCCAGGCCCAATAACATCAGAAAGCCCACCCCAAAAAAACACACTTCCCCAACTCAATCCAATGCCATCTATGCCCTAAATGATGCCTAAATTCAACAGACCACACAGAAAACACTTGATTAATAAAGCTGCGGCTACCTGCTCTGATCCTACTGGATGAAAGCAGGCCTGTTGGCAGACAAGGCCAGGCAAGCTTGCAGGCCTAGGCTTCAAAATGGCCACCAGCCACATGGCCAGGTCCAACAACATCAGAAAGGCCACCCCAAAAAACACACTTCCCCAACTCAATCCAATGCCATCCATGCCCTAAATGATGTCTAAATTCAACAGAACACACTTGATTAATAAAGCTGTGGCTACCTGCTCTGATCCTAGTGGATGAAAGCAGGCCTGTTGGCAGACAAGGCCAGGCAAGCTTGCAGGCCTAGGCTTCAAAATGGCCACCAGCCACATGGCCAGGCCCAACAACATCAGAAAGCCCACCCCAAAAATACACACTTGCCCAACTGAATCCAATGCCATCCATGCCTTAAATGATGTCTAAATTCAACAGACCACACAGAAAACACTTGATTAATAAAGCTGTGGCTACCTGCTCTGATCCTACTGGATGAAAGCAGGCCTGTTGGCAGACAAGGCCAGGCAAGCTTGCAGGCCTAGGCTTCAACATGGCCACCAGCCACATGGCCAGGCCCAACAACATCAGAAAGCCCACCCCAAAAAAACACACTTCCCCAACTCAATCCAATGCCATCCATGCCCTAAATGATGTCTAAAATCAACAGACCACACAGATAACACTTGATTAATAAAGTCGTGGCTACCTGCTCTGATCCTACTGGATGAAAGCAGGCCTGTTGGCAGACAAGGCCAGGCAAGCTTGCAGGCCTAGGATTCAAATGGCCACCAGCCACATGGCCAGGCCCAACATCAGAAAGCCCACCCCAAAAAAACACATTTCCCAACTAATTCCAGTGTCATCCAGGCCCTAAATGATGCTTGAAAATGAAATACATTCAAAAAACACCAAAGGAACAGTTGCTTCATCATGCACACACCCATGAGGCCATGACTAGCTCCGGCCTACTACTGACTACTTCTACCCACAACATTTTAAAAAAAAAGGGATGATGATAGTTACCAAAAATAAATTGTAGTTACAACAACTGCAATGCCCCCAATCAAACAGACACAACAACCACTTACTTGTAAAATATCCAAATAAAAAATCCTCAAATCCAATTGCAATGATGCAGCAGACAAAAAGAGTGATCTTTCCAGCTCAAAATCCAAAGGCAGAATGAGCAGGAGATGGAAAAAGCACTGGGAGGAGCCTGCTGGACAGGAACAGGAAGTTGGAGATTCTGTGGCACTTCCTCCCTCTCCCCACCTTTTTAAACAAGCATTTTCAATGCAATAGGTCTCGCAATTGCAAGATTTTGAGCTACTAGCATTGTAAATGACAATGCCTTTTATGTATGTGTTTAAAAAACCTGCAATAATAAAAGGCATTGACATTTACAATTCCAATAGGTCAAAATTTTGAAAATGAGAGACCTATTGCATTGCAGATGCTATTTATTTGTTTTCACTTGGATTTCAGGTATGCTTATTTTGCTGATAACAGGTGTCCACATAATCTGCGCTAAACTAGGCCATTAGTTTATTAAAGCCTTGTAAAATATACAGTGTAGATTTATTGTGTGTGTTCATCCATATGGATAGAGGGCTCTGGAACCCATATATAAATAATCCTATGGTGTCTCACAGGACAGATCATTTCCTAAAACCTCTCTCTCCCAGTCAGGATTGGCTCACTTGTAAGTGCACCCGGAAGCCTGAATTAAACCGTTTAATAACACTTCAAGGCAATGCCAGGATTCAGGATCAGTGTTTTCACGTGCTTTTTTCAGGATATGTACACGCTGCTAAGAGCACAATATCATTGTGAAGTCGCCATGAGATAATAGCTGGCAGGTTTTGTTGTTTAAGGGGTCACAACGGTTTGCTAGTTCTCAGACTGCAGAAGCCAATCTCAGCAACCTTTTTTTGGTCTGGGCTTGTGAAATACTTTATTATGTTTGTATTTATCGATCCGATATGGATTGATAAATGAAAAACCATGATACAAAACGCTACAAAAGCCAGAAGTGTCAGCAGCAGTTTGCTTTAAAAAAAAAAGTTACAAAAAGAGGGTGGGGATGGGGCAACAGAGGAGCGAGTGGGGGGAGGCAAAAGGGCGTGGGAGGGGAAAAGCATCAGATAAGGGAAATCTACATGGGGTTAGGGCGAACCACATGAAGGATAAAGCAACATTGGCCAGCAAGGGAATTATTGGCTGGGCGGGAGGGCAATCACGGAAGAGGTTTTATATCACGAGGGAGACAGCAACAAAGAGCGTGGGGTCCAATGTTATGCAGTTAATCACGACCAATTACAGTACGTAGGGCATCAGATGAGCAAAGAGTCATTGATGTGTGTGAGCAGTTTAAGCGGGACGTCAGCAGCTTTCCATGGAAGAACATGCATTCTCCACTATCCTGCGTGAGCATTCAACAAATTTATAGCCACGTGTGTGAGTCATGCTGAAAAGCCAGAAAGATTTAAAGGTCCCTTCACCCAACATTGTAAATACGGTGAGAAGCACTACAAGGCATTTTTTGTATCTGCCTTGCGAGTGCGTGTTGTTAAAAGACGTGCGGACTTCTAATAAAAATAATTGCACTCACTCCAAAAGCACACAGTTACCTCCATGCCGCTGCCCAAAGTAAACAGAGACAGGCAGCTGATGAGTGGTGGGGGGAGGGTGGGCACCCCACA
This sequence comes from Triturus cristatus, assembly GCF_964204655.1. Taxonomy (NCBI): domain Eukaryota; kingdom Metazoa; phylum Chordata; class Amphibia; order Caudata; family Salamandridae; genus Triturus; species Triturus cristatus. Next base: position 393,651,126 of record NC_140583.1, on the reverse strand, counting down.
AGGAGATACGGCACTCTCTGTTTATGTATGTTTTTTTATCCGCAATGGACTGCGTGCTGTTAAAAGGCATGCTGCCTTCAATTTACAAGCAGGGGGGAGATGGAGGCAGCCGCCACCAAGGAAATGAGCGAGCAACAGCTCAAGTTACAAAAAGAGGGTGGGGATGGGGCAACAGAGGAGCGAGTGGGGGGAGGCAACAGGGCGTGGGAGGGGAAAAGCATCAGATAAGGGAAATCTACATGGGGTTAGGGTGAACCACATGAAGGATAAAGCAACATTGGCCAGCAAGGAAATTTATTGCTGGGCGGGAGGGCAATCACGGAAGAGGTTTTATACCACGAGGGAGACAGCAACAAAGAGCGTGGGGTCCAATGTTATGCAGTTAAGCACGACCAATTACAGTACGTAGGGCATCAGATGAGCAAAGAGTCATTGATGTGTGTGAGCAGTTTAAGCGGGACGTCAGCAGCTTTCCATGGAAGAACATGCATTCTCCACTATCCTGCGTGAGCATTCAACAAATTTATAGCCACGTGTGAGTTATGCTGAAAAACCAGAAAGATTTAAAAGTCCCTTCACCCAACATTGTAAATACGGTGAGAAGCACTACAAGGCATTTTTTGTATCTGCCTTGCGAGTGCGTGTTGTTAAAAGACGTGCGGACTTCTAATAAAAATAATTGCACCCACTAAAAAAGCACACAGTTACCTCCATGCCGCTGCCCAAAGTAAACAGAGGCAGGCAGCGGATGAGTGGTGGGGGGAGGGTGGGCACCCCACAAGGAGATACGGCACTCTCTGTTTATGTGTGTTTTTTATCCGCAATGGACTGCGTGCTGTTAAAAGGCATGCTGCCTTCAATTTACAAGCAGGGGGAGATGGAGGCAGCCGCCACCAAGGAAATGAGCGAGCAACAGCTGAGCCCGAGCGCTGCTGGAGTACAGCTAAAAAACAAGCTTAGGCAACGCGGCCGCGAAACGAAAGTGATCGCGATTACGATCGCGTGCTACGGAGGAAAGACACATGGCGCTGCGCGCGTGCACGTTCATGTGCACTGAAGCTTTAGGCCACGGCAGCACTTTGAAAAGCCTGTATACAAAATGTCTCGGCCAGATCAGCGCAAGCGCTGGATCAGGCGAGACCTAAAAAGGACTCCTTGCACAAAAAAGGACAGCCAAATGTCAATCTGAGGAGTTGTTTTCATCCAAAATCATCATTTGCAGAAGGTTTCATGCTGCTAGAGCTGATATTCTTCTCCAAATTGAAAATTTTACATGTTCGAGTTCTCGAGCTTCACATTACTTCCGCCGGATGTCAATGGCGTGTCCAAAATGACTTGATCGCGTTCTCTCGCTCCCTGTCGCGTTGGAAATGACGTGTTCGGGGTCTCTTTCTCCTTTTCGCGTTCGATTAGACGTGCGCGGGTCCTCACGCTCTCGCTCGCGGTGGAGAATGACGTGTTCGAGATCTCAATCTTCTCATACTCTCGCGGTGCATGATCGCGAGAAGAAAGACGTGATCGTGCGACAAATGACGTGATCGCGCGACAAATGACGTTAATGCGGGCGCGAACTGTTGCGAGAGAGCGCAAAATGGCTACCAACAATCCAACATCTTGTGAAGAATGCGACCGGGTCGGGAAAACTTGTCGACGAACGCGGGGATTCAGGTAAGGCGATCGCGCGCACGCGAGAATGTATTTTTTTACAGCGCGAGCAAGAAACAAATTACCGCTAAGATGCGGAAATTTTTACATTTTCGCGCTTTCCGCGGAACGCAAAAATGACAAATTATCGCAATTTCCGCTATCGGAATGGAATTTTGGCCCAGGCCTAGTCTCTGGCCTCAGTGTAGAGGAGTCCCTCCTCCCAATAGGTCCGGTGGGAGCCACTGACATCTCTCTTCTGTGCAACAGCTTGATGTCGCAGGCTCTCAAGGGTGGGACAGACCCGCTGCCCAAGGCACAGCTGTTCCCTAGAGGGTCCCCCTGGGCCCATGAGCTAAACCTGGTAAAGTCCAAGCTCCATGGGCTCAGTTCCTTCTGGGACTGGCAAGCCCTCTCCCTGAGGAGAGGTGTTTTGCACTTTTGGCTGTTCAGAAGCTGGTCCCCCAGTCTTCTTGCCTTTCCTCTTGGAAGGTTGGGCCATTCTTTCAGGCTCCAGCACTTCTTTTTTACCCTGTGCTCTTGTCTTCACAGAGACTACCTCAGGGATTTGCAGCATGGCTACGTGGGTTCTCAGCTCTACCTCAGCCCATGATGAGGCCTCCAGGTCAATTCCAAGCAGACAGGCAGCTGGAAGGTTTAGAGACACCACTAACTGTTTCAGGCAAGTAAACCCTCCCCCCCCCCCCCCCCCCCCAGTCTAATGTCGCCATAACCATGGAATAGTCTGTTTTGGCAGTGTCAGTGTTGGTGACTGGATGCGTTTTTCCAGTCAGGTCCTGTACTGGCGAAACCAGTGTATCTCTCGCCATAGTGACAATGGCACCTGTATCCCTCAAGGCTTCTATTCTAGTCTCATTAACTGAGGGGTATTGCAAGTACTTCTTTAAATTAGGGGGCTAGACAGCTACAATGGGCAACTCTCCCTCCCCATCAGAAAATAAAACAGCTTCAGTGTGAACCCTGCTCTGGGCACATTGGTGATCCCATCTGGAGATTTGCCACACCAGTGCTAACTTTTCGAATTCTTTGGGAGAAATTAGACCTAGGTCCACCAGATACTGATGCAGATTTTCATTTGTGCAATTACTTAACATGTGTTCTTTCATCAACAGATTGTGAAGCCCAACATACTCCTGCACATCACTTCTAGTTAACCAACCATATAATGTTTTAACAGAGTAGTCTATGAAGTCAACCCAGGACTGGCTTGGGGTTTTTTGAGCCCCACCTGAATCTGATCCTATACTCCTCAGTTGTGAGTCCAAAGCCCTCTTTCAGGGTGACCTTCATGAGGTCATAGGACTCAGTATCTGGCCCAGTGGGGGTCAGAAGTCTGTCCCTGCAGTTACCAAAGCAAGGCTCCCCAGTGTCACTTCTTCACTTGCCTCATACCACAAGCCCTCTCAAATTCTGTGAATCATTTGGTGATATCATCAACTTCTTCATATTTGGGGATTTTAGGGTCATAAGAAATATCCTTTTCCCTAGGTTTTGTGTTGCTGTCAGCATTGATGGGAGGTAAGCTCATCTCTGCTCTCTTTTTTTAGAGCCAGGAGTCTGGACTCTATGTCTAGTATTTTAGTCAACCTTGCTAGAAGGATGCCCTGTTCGCAGAGGCTGTTCTCAGTGATCTCATCAGGGCCTGACCCACCTGTGTGGGCTCTAGGTGCTGTGGGTACAACCCTTGGAGTCAGGGGTTCAGGGACCTTGTTCTCCCTGTTTAGTGCGGGAGATTGGGGGCTGTCCTCCACATCACTAACATCATCTTCTAAGTTAGAATCTTCCCCCCCGAAGGGTGGTCCCTTGAATATTCCACAAAAAGCTCTATGAGCGTAGAGTTGGAAGGATGGGATCCAATGGGAATGTTTTTAAGTTTGCACAAAGACCTTAACTCTCTCATCTCTGGATGGAGGTAGGGGCTGAGGTCGAATTCCTCAACCATATTCTGCGCATCACTCATTATGTTACTAAGAGTGGGGATTTTTTTACCAGAGGCCTAAAAAAACTTCCAGAATATTTTTACCCCAAACTATAGTGGGTTATTTAAAAGGGTGATAAAAAAAGGACTTCTACAAAGCCCTAGAAAACTTCAACATTTAGAAAAAGTTTGTCGATTAAAAAATGAGTTGAACTAAAGGGAACTTTTGGATTGCAGTCGTGTGATCAGGTGTTGTTTAAGTAGTCCAATAAAAGCAAAGTCGTAGACCGCACCACTGATCCATCAATGTAGGAAACTGGCTCTGTATATATACCATACCAAAAAGAGGTATAGTGTGCACAGAGACGAGGGTGTCCCTAAAGGTATGGTAGAGGTAAAAGTAGATACAACCTTATTCTCAAGTTAGTGGTAGCTGAGCTAAGCAGTTAGGCTTATCAGAGGGTAGTGTTAAGCATTTATTGTACACACTCAAGCAAGAAATGATATCACACACTGAAAGACTCATTCCAGATCAACTGGTTGTACAAAAAGTTTTTATTTTATTACTAGAACCAAGAATCACTAATTTCAGGTAGGTCGTACAGTATGTAAAGGTAGCACTACTTTTCAGAAATGCAGTAATTTTTTTGTAAATGTAGTTGTATACTTTACAGTATTAAGAATGCATTTCTGTAAATACCAATCAAATACAGTTATACAATTTTGCAGTGATAAGGTTAGACAGTTCAATGCAATGGATAGCCCTTACAATGCAATCATATGAAGGAAAGCAATGTTAACCAGTTTGCAGGTAAGTACTCAACTTACTTCCCCATGCTTTGGGGGTTTAGGACAACACAGGGTGAGGTTCAAGACCATGTAAGTACAGCACCACGAGCAGCACTGGGGTGGCTGGGTGCAGAGCGCAGGCCTTTGTCCTTGTGGGAGTACAAACCACGACCTACTTCTGGGACAGGGACTCGCTCAATAGCCCCATTGGCCAAGAGAGCCGTGACTTCCTGACGGAGAAGGGCCAAGTGATCCTCCGACATGCGATGGAGTGTTGGTGGCATGGGGGGGGTAGTCTCGAAGGGGAGGGAGTTGCCCCTTTGGACTATCTGCAAACCCACTTGTCCGACATGATGTTGTGCTAGTGGGGAAGGTGATGGCGGATCCTGCCGCCCACTGGCAACCGGTGGCCCTGAAAGTTCAGACTAGGAATGTTTGGAGGCTGCTGCAGACAGGGCACTGGTGGACTGGCCCCCAGACCCACGGCGTTGGGTCCACATCCCGGCCGCGCAGAGGCTGGGTAGCTTGCGCCGGCCAGTGGCCCTGGGTGGAACATGGTGGGGCACCCCTTCCATATTCACGAAAGAGGCTAAAGGTAGACTGAACGGGGCGAGAGGTGACAGCGAGGCCCAAGGATCTGGCCGTAGCTCTAGAGTCCTTGAAGCGCTCATGCGCATTGTCCGCCTTGTTGCCAAACAGGCGACGGCCATCAAAGGGCATGTCCAAAAGGGTCGATTGGACATCCCCTGAGAAAGCCAGTGGACCTCAGCCAGGCGTAGCGTCTCATGGCTACTGATGTGGAAATTGTTCAACCCAGCGAGTCGGTAGTATCCAGCCCACATCAAATGGCGAACTTTGCTGCGTCTCTACCCTCTGCGACCGCATGGGAGAGTACAACACAGGGTCTCCACCGGGCACTGTGGCAGCACCTGCACAACCGTGTCCCACACAGAGTGGGTGTATCGGCCCAATAGACATGCGGTGTTCACCGACCGCAGTCCTAAGCTGGCAGAAGAAAACATCTTCTTCCCAAGATGGTCCAGCTTCTTGGATTTCCAATCTGGAGGAGCAGTAGGGAACGTGCCTTGTTGAGGCTTGGTCCACCAAGCTCTTAGGGGTAGGGTGCTGGGAGAGGAAAATTGGGTCGCCCGGGGCCATCATGCTATCCACATGAGCCCCTGTACAGGGCTTGGACCAAGTGCCCAGAAGGATGTCTGTGAGGGCCTTATTGAACGGAAGCAGGGGCTCCGAAGAGGCCGCTACCGGCTGAAGCAGCTCAGTCAGGAGGTTAGACCTGACTGCCACCATAGGAAGCTCAAAGCCCAAGACCTCAGCCCCCCTACACAACAATACAGCGTAGGAAGCTCCCTCCTCCCACGGTAGGGGGAAAAAGCATACCAAGGTCTGGGGCTATATCCAGACCACTGGCCTCACCCAACTCGTCTCTCCAGTACGGCTCTTCAAGCTGGTCTGCAGAGGGTCAAAAGACCCCTCCTAGTCCTCCTCACCTTCCTCTGGCTGCCTCTCAGGGCAATAAGGAACACCAGGGGAGATCAGTGGTAGGAAAGTACCGGTCGACACCAGTCCGGCTCCGTGTCCAAGTCTTGGGGGAGACTGGGGTCGTTGCCGGCCCGGAACACAACCGGCTTCAGAGGTTACGGAGGCATCGTCAGAGGAATCGGTGCTGGGGGAAGTGTCTTGAGGTCGACCGGCACCGATCCGGATCCAGGCCTGGATCCCTGGGGATTCTGTGGCGCCGGGCCAGGGCCAGAACCACCAGCATCGAAGGCCTAAGTCCCAGCCGAGTCCGTGGGGCTCGAAGGCACGCCGGCGGAGTCGGGCTGCCCAAAGGTGGAGTGAAGGGCTTCTTAAATGCATGAAGCTGGACAGGGGACGCTCCGGCTCCAGGGAAGGGAGAGAAGCTCGGAGCCGTCCCAGTAGGCACCATGGGTGGAGCCGAAGGACTACAACCTTCCACCTCCCACATCGCGTTGGCCGATGGAAGTGGAGAAGGCAACGAGCGAGGGTGCTTCTTCACCTTACCCGATGACGAAGACTTCGAGGAGGAATGATGGTGGTGACTCCACAACCTGTTCCACGACCTCCCTCTCGAATGGGACCTCGAGCAGCACAGAGCTGACTGCCGGGCCTCCAGAAGCTATCGGGACCACTCCTGCAAAGACTTTGGGTTCATGGCCCGACAGTCGGAGCACGACTTCGGGTTGTGGATATGCTCTAGGCACCAGAGGCACATGAGGGGCGGGTCTGTGCCAGACATCAACTTGTGACAGGAGTCACAAGGTTTGAAGCCGGTCCGACAATGGGACATCCCTACGTGCACCAGGAGTCAAATTACTCAAAAAGAAATGTCAACAAAAGTCAAAGAAGTGTTGGTCAAAAAATGACTGAGGGTACCGCTCTCTCCGGATCTGCACTGGCTGGCGTGGAAAAAGAAAGAACTGACGTCAGCGCGCAGGGGTGGCATCTAAGTAGATACCGCGATTCCCGCCCTTGTGCAACAGAAGGAGTAAAGCCAAAGAGCATACTTCGTCTCTGGTGCGAGAGGCTGCAGCAAAACTGCTCGACGACAGCCCTGACATAGCCCAGCCAAAATAACCCAGACCAGCTGTTCACCTCCTCAGACTCGGAAGGGAATCAGCTGCAAGAGAAGCGACTGAGGAGCGCCGTGAAGGATGAGACCGCACATACCACCGGCCATGAGATAGAATCTGAAACTCCACATCCCCTAGCTGCAGCTATCACGGCTCTTGAGGGAGACCAGGAACAGACCTCCCCAGCGATGTCCGCTACTGATCCACCAGCAACATCATAAGGGTACTTGGATGACCTGATTAGGGCCTGAAGGCTATACGCCATTGTCACCTGGAGGGCTCTCCCCCCTGGATGTTGTTTTCAGGAGCAGCAATATGACTATTCCTGCTATCCTCACAACTATTACTGTTGACAGGCACAGTTGATCTAAGAATTTTTGTTTTGGGATTCAAGAGACTTGGTAATGGGTGGGGGTGGATGGCTACAGAGCTCTCAGAACCCCCCGTCAAGTAGTTTCTTGGTTGGAAGCGTAATTTTTCACTCGCCGGGGTCTTTGTGAGGTGGGCCGGGGAGGGGGCGTGGACAGGGGTCCATGGGCGGTTGGTTGGCTATGCTTTGTTTAGGGTTTTATTTTATTTTCACTGACAGTTACTTTCTCAGGGGCTATTCCTTACCATGGCTAAAATGACACAAAGGTGGGAAACTGTCTCACCACAGAGTTTGACCTGGGAGCTCGCTAGGAGCTCAAACCCCAAGTCATTGATGAGATCGTACCGGAGCCCATACTGTCCCTCACTTATTACACCGCGAGAGCCACGCACGCTAAATCACCATAGGAGGGCAATATCTCTGTCCTATCAAGGAACATAAAAGGCCTGGCAGCTAAGGTCAAGAAAGAGCTAGTTACACAATAGATAAGGAGACTCCAGCCATCTGAGGTATTTTTACAAGAAATACACCTCAAGGGGACACACAGTAGGTTTTTAAATAGGGACATCTGGACCAAGGGGGGTTGCCATTCTACTCCGTAAGAATCCTCCCTTCACAGTTACTAGAAGCTGCATTGACCCACTGGGCAGGTATGTCGGAATGAGGGGTTTATACGGTCACCGAGATGTAATGATAATTAGTATATGTGCCCCCATAGACTACAGACTTCCACAATAGAGAAGATATCACATTTTCTCCTACAGGCAGGCTCCTCTCTTCATTCAATAGGTGGGTATTTTAATGATGTTATAGACCTAACCCAAGACATGTTGGAGCCCACCTCACTGCACGCCTGCTCGACCCCTCTTGCCAATTTCACAACCGCCATGGGCCTGAAAGACCTGTGGAGACTGGCTCACCCACATGACAGGGGTTACTCCTACTTATCAGGGGCCCATCGTGTTTTCTCCCGCTTGGATTATATCCTAGCACCGGAAGGAGAAGCACAGGAGGTGCGGGAGGCGACTTATATGGCCCGGGGCCAATAAGACCATTCACCCCTCCTGTTGCGAATGGGAGGGGGTGTGAAGCCAGGCACTTTTTGGAAATTAAATGCTTCAGACCAGAGGGACAGGGAGGGGACAATCCGCCTCAGAGCAGATACCAAACTCTATTTTGAAGAGAATGAGAGCACAGTCTCCTCTAAAACCACTTTGTGGGAGGCATATAAGACAGTCCTCTGAGATAGGGCACAAAACCTAGTGGCACAGAAGCAAAATCTTGTATTTGGTGCATTGGAAGATCAAGAATCTCAGATACAGGAGTTAGAAGGTAAGTTGGACCTAGACCTCACTGCACTCCGCAAATTGTCACTCCTTATGGAAGAATATAGCACCTCGGCGCAAGGAAAAGCAAAAGAGCAGTTACATGCAACATTCCATAAATTATATGACGCCGGGCAGAAAGTCGGTAGATTCTTGGCCTGGCTGGCGAAGAAAGAGCTAGAGGCCCGATGGCTGCATCGGGTGATCAGACCAATTGGGGACGTGGTGAAATCAGACGTGGACATCGCCGAAACTTTTACACACTATTATAAGGAGCTATACAAGGCTAGGCCCTTGCATCTGAATCCCAGATAATTGAGTAGCTGGACTCTATTGCCGCACCGAAGCTGGATGCAGAGGCCCGCCGTGCATTAGAAGCAGAGATACTCCTGATGGATGTTCAAAATGCTATAGCCCGTCTCAACATTAACAAAACCCCAGAGCCCAATGGGATAACCTCAGAGTTCTATAAGAGATATGTGAATCTCCTGTGGCCCCGGCTTCTATATATGCCTTCCCTCCTGACCTTTAAAAGGCGACTATAATTGTTATTCATAAAGACCTAGAGACCGGTGTGACTCGTACTGCCCGATCTCTCTATTGAATGTTGAAGTCAAATTATTTACAACTATCTAAGCTACCAGATAAATAAACATTATAACACCGCCAGTCCATACGGATCAATCTGGCATTATACCCGGTAGATCAACTCGCCACAATCTGAGACTGGCCCGCAACTAGATCAACAAAGTAAAGGGGTGCTCCGAGACACTTGTCATACTAGCACTTGATGCACTATTTATCAATACTGTGTCATTTGTGGATCACTAATGCCAATACAAAATTCAAGTATTCAAGTAATCAGCAGAAAGGATATATTTATGACATATTTGATTTTGATGCTATAGGTCAGGAAAGAAAGAATCTTTGCTACATAAATTTTTTAATCTGTACAAAATGTACTAATTGCTTTTTCGTTTATTTAATTTTCCAGTACAGTTTCTATTTGTATTCTTCTTGTCCGCATTGAAATATAAAGAGCAAGGATTTAGGCAGTTTGAGGGAAGGGTGATGGAGTGACCATTTATTATAAGGAATAGAACACCCTCTGCAGTTCCTTAAAAGGATATTGCAAGTCACCTCATAATTCCATGACCTTATAAAGGAACTCAGCCTTTGGCTGACCTATGTGGTCAGGGAACTCTTCAATGTCTTACAATAGCCTTATAATGTACAGTAGGATTTACTTTCCCCCATATATTATGTACTCAAATTGAGCTAAGCGTTGGAGTACCATTTGCAATTTATGCTTCATAGGTGTGGTAGCTTTAGCCCAGTGTATAAGAATACATCATTTGGCTGCTGCTAAAGGTGACTATTCATCTTTTTTCATGATTTGATAGTCTAGGGATGTTTGATGTGTCATGTAAGAGCTAACTATATGGAAGATTGTCTCTAAATGTTGCTTACGACTGCTAAAGTATTTCATACTTTCGTCCAAAAGAATTGTTTTGTTATGGATCCCAATAGAAAGTGAAGCATGTCACACATGTCAGTGCCACATCTCAAACAGTTTACATGTCCTGGTAGCAGTAGTAGCTGGCACAGATAAGAGCAGTGGGGCACGTGGTGGGTCGAGTATGGGACGGGGTGGTGGGTAAATCCACAGAAATGCTAGGTAAAATAAATTTTTTAAAACAAAACACTTGCCTTGCACTCGCCTCATCGCCGACTCGGTGATGCACAGAGGGCAAGGTAAATGGTTTTATTTATGTTTGTACTTAAGTTTACCTGTCCCATTATCTGTCGACTTGACACCCACCACACCACGACCCCGCCCCGCCTCGCTACCGCTTGTACCTGTGCCGACCGCACCTGCCTGGTAGATGTATTTTTCAAGGTTCCCAGTAATAATCATGTGCTATTTTGAAATATAGGAATTTGAGTTTTGGCTCTCTCAAGACGCTATCTCCAATACAGCAGACCAATCCTCAGGTGAATATTGTTTCCTAAGTACTATTTGCCTGTGTAATCTGGTTGCATTTTCAACAGGCTTTGAGTGAAGTTGCATAATCAATGTGCAGTACAACCCTTTGCATTGTCCCCAGAAAGTAAGGTATTGGGTAATAAGAGAGGCAGGACTTGTTTACAGGATCAGAGCCTAGTGTAGTTCGGAGGCAGTGCCATAATTGTTCGTAACCCATCAATGCACTGGGTCTTACCTGCTGTCATTATTCCAACTCTCCGATCCGCCACCGGGTGTCCCGTTTGTTGCGGAGAGATTTGGTTCTCTTTGTCCTCACTTCCGGCTGGCCGCCATTGTGAGAGATCGTCGGTCCAGCTCTCTTTTGACACTTCCTGCTATCCTCATTATAAATGGGATGGAAACCCGGGCGCACCAAAGGCAAGCCCGTCTGCGCCCCGACCGGGCACAGGTCCATCATTTAGACCAAACCAAGAAACTCTACATTTCGAGAGAGATGCACTTTTAGCACTAAACAAAGTTAAGAGGGAAGGCTGCAGTGCCATCGACTGCTCCCTACTAAAACTCAATTCTCCGATCGCTTGTCCCACATGTGATTTTAAAGCAATGGCGGAACCTAGTAAGCTTCCTTGGAGGATCAATCCCAATTTATATTAAAGAGCCCCTCCTGAAACAAACAAAATATACTTCAAAGACCATAAAAAGTACACACGAAAAGGACCAAACAAGGAAGCGAATAAAGGACTTAAAGTGCTATCATGTGTACTATTAAACACCAGATCTCTAATAAAATATAGCAGTGAGTTTCATCTATTTATGGAAACATATCGACCTGCTCTAGCTTTTATTACTGGAACCTGGGCTGATCCTTCCTGCAACATAGATATGCAGGAATAATTACCACAGGGTTTCAACATTCATAGATTAGATGTGATAGAGATTACAAGCGTGGAGAGGAGTAGCAGTTATCGTAAGAGATAACATGACATCTAGCTGCCAGTCCTCTCTCCTACCTTTTGGAGAACTAACTTCATTTGTTATAGAAATTAATAAGCAACAATCATTTAAGGGCATGGTCTTATATACACCGCCTAGAGCCAAAAAAGAGTTCCCTCAGGAAATAGCTAGCCTCTTGGAGCCTTTTATTTTAGATTCTAATTACCCTGTTTTGAGTGATTTTAATTACCACCTTGAGGAGACTCCGAACCCTGAGACAGCAGTATTACTGCAAACTTTCTCATCGCTAGGACTCGATAAAATAGTTCAAGAACCAACACATAAGGTGGGTCATACCTTGGATGGGATTTTTTCGAATATTACCGACATATGCAATGTAAAGACATCCCAAGTTGTATGGTCTGACCATAGAGCAGTTTTCTTTTAATTATCTCTATCACAAATTAACACTAATGTAAATAAAATGCCATCCACCTTTCTGTCAAGAGCTTGGCATAATGTGCAGCCTGAACACTTAAATGAAGTATTGGAGAATACATCGCCAGTCTTTGCAAAAAATGCTGAGGTGGCAGCTACAGAGTATAACAAATGGCCGGAGAATGCATCAAATCAAGTAGCCCCTGTCTAAACAGTTAAGACAAAGCCCCTCAGCACCATGGTTTTCAATGGAACTTAGGAAATGTAAACAAGAAAGTAGAAAACAAGAAAGAAAACGGAGAACAGCCTATAAAGAGGAAGAAAAGACAAAATATAAAGAATCTATAGCTGCCTATAAAGATCTTATTTTGAAAGCCAAGGCATCATGTTTCACTAAAAAGATTGAGGAAACTAAAGACTCCACAAAGGAGCTCTTCAGGACAATTACAGAATTAACCAGCTATGGCAACAAAATATCTTTGACAGCCAACCAATATTTCTGTGATGATTTGGCAAAGCATTTCACAGAAAAAGTGCAAACACTCTACAATAAATTCTCAAAATATAAACAGATTTCTATAATATCACCTGAGAATAAGAGCAGTCTGTCGCTAGAGGCAGCTAAAATCCTCACAGAATTGACGACCCATCAAATGATGATACAATAGATTTACAGAAAACCACTACATCAGGTTCCCCATACGACCCCTGCCCACGTAACAAACTTAAGATGGTAGCAGAACTCTGCGCCCAAACTAACACTTATCTTTCAATCAATGTGGAAGAAAGCAGTACTGATCCCCTTACTAAAAATAAGCCTCATTGGACCAGAGGGATCCATTAAACTATCGCTCAATCTCCCGTCAAATAGCCGAAATGTTTTTGAATGACCAGTTGATAACTTTCATTGACTCAAACAAATTGCTGGATACAACCCAATTCGGTTTTTGGAAAGGCCATAGAACTGAGACAGCACTGACCAAGGCAACCGAAGAGATCAGACAGATTTTAGATAAAGGAAAAGGTGCAGCCCTCGTTATGCTTGATCTTTCGGCTGCCTTTGATACAGTTAGTCATTAATTATTATTAGCATGGCTAACAACTTGTGAGGTCACTAATCTAGCATGGGATCTGCTAAAATCTTACTTAACGGATCAGGAGCTAAGAGCAATACTGGTGAATTTTGTTTCTCACTCTGTCTCCCGTCCATGTGGAGTCCCCCAGGGGTCCTCACTGAGCCCTACCCTTTTTAAAATCTATGTTTCCCACTAGGAATTGTGATAAGAAGTTTTGGGTTCTCTCTTACATCCTACGCCGACGATACTCAAATTATCGCCTCTATATGAAAGATTGATATAGGCATAGAGTTCAGATTTCATGATTGCATACTGGCTATCTATTCTGCAGCACAGGAGCGATTTTGTCTTCATCCTTAAGAACCTGGTGAATATTTCTACATTCTTTGAACTTTCTGCACCCTGGGATTTTGCCAAGTTTCCCCTCGTTTCTTCCTATACTGTTTTTTTGCGAGTACAATATTGTGCAAGTACAAGTTTGTTTTGCCATGTGCTCAGCATTATTCAAATTATCTGCATTTGCTTCAGTTCCTCACGCGCTTGCTTTCCGCGTTCATCATTCATCATCGCCGACGGATTCTGACGCATACCCTTCAGCTGCAGTCTTGTCTACGGAGTTCTACTTAGATTGTCCATCTAAAGATGCCGTCTAGAGTGCTGACGTGAACGCATTTGTGTACACACACACTTCAGTTTCATTTTCTCTAATTAACCCTTGCCAGCCTTTGTCAGGATTCTGGATTACACACATTGCTGCTAAAGCTTAGTGATTCAAACCGGCACATCTTCCAAGTTTTGTTTTCTTTTGGTTGCTAAGAAAAGAAAATAAGTAAGGATTTTATATTTTTTACTGCAAAGATATTTTATTCTTATGTGTATCCTGAGTCTTCATTCCAAGACAGTGAGTTGTTTTTTAATTTAAATCTGTACTTCACTATGCAATTTGATCCTCCGTCCAAGTTTCTTCAAACCAAAGGGGAACCCCCTGTTCCTTGGGTCACATGAAAGGAGGAGCTTTCAACGTACCTTAAGGCAATTGATGGCGAAAGACTAGCAGCTAAGAGAAATAATTATATTTTTCTTTACTGCTTGATTTCGGAAGGTCAAATTGTCTTTAGAACTCTTCCAGAAGCTGAAGGCAGTGGAGACAGGAATATTTTTGAAGAGGCTATGATGAGGATTGAGACTAGGTTTAAACCTACTTCCAGTATTGCATTAAACAGGTTTACATTTTATACCAGTGCAAAAGAAGATGGTTGAAATGTTCAACAATTTTCTTACATGCTTACGTGCCTTTCTATAAACTACAATTTTGGGCCTATTACGGATGAAATGACCAGAGACCAAATTATCGTTCATGTCAGGAGTAAGAAAGTACAGGAAGAGATGTGGATCATGCGTGATCCTAATTTACGTGATGTCATCAGTACTGCTAAAGCTATGTAACAATCCGAAAGGTGGATGAAATCTTTAAACAAGGACAACAAAGGAGTAATGGAGGAGGTCTGCAGCTTAAAGTCTGGAAGTTCACGTAGTGGACAAGGGGGCAGATGTATAACCCATTTGTGCATGCGCAAACGGGTTTGCGAACCCGTTTGCGCATGCAAAAACATCATGGGCCATGTACAAAGCCTATTTAGCGAGTGGCAATTTATTTGGGCTTGCTAATTGCAAGAGGCTCATTATTTCAGGTAAGTAAATAGGTGTTTTATACAGCGCCCGATTGCCGAGGCGTCTTGGCGCTGGAAAAAAAAACGGAAAGAAGGGTAGGTCCACCAATATAAGATCCACTGCTAGACCTGGAAGAGCCAGGTTTTTAATAGGCCTCGGAATTTAGAAAGAACTGGTTGGGATCTAATATACAAAGGCAGCCTATTCCAGAGTTTGGGATCCATGTATGAGAGGCATCTACCACCCCATCTGGCCATCCTCCATTTCGGTATTTTAACCAAGGCCTGATAGGTGCCTGGACGCCCTGGACAGTACCATTGAAATAAATTGCGGTACGCCAAAGGACCTCCTCCATACAGGGTTTTGTGGACCAGGCAAAGAGCCTTAAATTCAATACGCTGCTTAAGAGGGAGCCAATGAAGACTCCTAATGGTGCCATAGATGTGACTGAATTTAGGAATGTTGAGTAATGTCCGGGCAGCAGTATTCTGAAGAGACTGCAGCTTGGTAAGCTGCCGTTTGTTAACCCCTAAATAGAGAGCATTACAATAATCGATGCGAGTCAATACAAGAGCAACCACCACAGTTTTCCTCAGTTCCATTGGAAGAAATGGTAGGATCGTCCGTAGGATCTTCAAAGTAAATTAACAGGCTGAAGTGACTTGATTAATCTGAGCAGAGAAATTAAGTTGTGTGTCCCAAACAACACCCAGATTTCTCATCTTGTCCACTGGTGACGGACACTCTCCTGCCCCTGTTGGCCACCAGGCTGTATTCCAAATTGGAGGGCCATTACCAAACTCCATGATTTCGGTCTTCTGTATATTTAGTTTCAAATAGTTGGTGTGCATCCATTGTATGATGCGATCAAGACAACTATGAAACCTTGCCGACGGCACCTCATTAACTGAGGATATAGAGACTATGATTTGAGTGTCATCGTCAAATGACACAAGAGAACAGCCAAAGTCTCTAACTAGTTTGGCCAATGGAGTCACATAAATATTGAAAAGGGCAGGTGAAAGCGCCGACCCTTGTGGTACTCCACAGGTGAGATGGAAAATGTCCGATTTGAGATTGTCCCAACAAACCTTATGTTCTCTGTATGTCAGGAATGATGAGAGAAGAGCTAGCGCCTTGTCCCGGATCCCACTTGCCGTTAGCCGTTGCGTAAGTATTAGATGATTCACTGTGTCAAACGCGGCTGACAGGTCAAGTAGGATCAGGACCGCCCTTCCACCACTATCAATTTGCATGCAAAGTTCTTCCGTGGCCATAACTAGTGCGGACTCTGTAGAGTGGTCTGCACGGAAACCATGTTGTGAGGTGTCCAGAGTATTATTGGAGATGAGAAAATGATTTAGTTCCTGGTTAATAGCTTTCTCCAAAACCTTGGCCACCAAAGGAAGGCAGGAAATAGGTTGATAGCTCTTAACATCCCTAGGGCCCATGGAGGGCTTCTTTAAAATGGGCCTAATGCATGCTTTATTCCACGCTGTAGGAAAATCTCCAGATCCTACAATGGTGTTTAAAAAGGGAGTCAGGAGCGAGCTCGTTAGTCTAGAGGCCTCATGAATTATATTCGGTGGGCAGGGGTCCTCTGGTGAGCCAGACTTGATGGACGATACGAGATCATTTACCGAGTCCTGTGTGACTAGGGAGAAACTAGATAGATGATTAGAAATTACTGACCCCTCCTCACCATCCTGAGCGGATGGATTATGGGGGCCAGGGTCCGATCCCTCCAGTTCATTGTAAATTGTTTGCACTTTTGACGGGAAGAACCTGGTCATTTGATCACATACATTTTGGTCGGGGTAAAACGAGTCTCCTTGTTGGAGCTTAGATAGGGAGGAAACAGTCTTAAAGAGCTCTCTAGTAGAGTTCTTTGCCTTCTCTATCTTGCAAGTATAAAACCAGTTTTAACTCTGCAAATAGCTTATTTGTACTCTGTAAGAGACTTATTATAACTAAGCTAGCCTTCTGAGGTATAATGCACCCTCCATTCACGTTCGGTGCGCCTGCATTTTGATTTCAAGTTTTTCAACTCCGCAGTATACCATGGGGCAGTAGGTTTATGTCTGCGTTGGGAAACTGATCTTAAAGGAGCTAGTTGGACTATTGCTTCTCTAATCCAGTTGTCATAATTATCTGCATCCAAATTGGAATTAGAAATGAACATTGGAACGGTGTTAGTTAGCCTCTCAGTGAAGGTCTCATGATTGAAATTGCGCCAAGACCGTGCCAAAGTTGTCGGTGGACATTGTGCAGGGAGGACAGGGGTAGATTCAACAAAGAGATTAAAAGGGATTGCCCTGTGGTCTGTCCAGGTCAGTGGCAGAATCTTATCGATCTGAATTGTGGGATAGTTAGTAAAACTTCCATCCAGTGTGTGTGTAATGCATCATGGGTGGGGCCAACCACTCGCTGAGATAAACCAAGAGCTTCAAATCTATCTAGTAATGACATGGTCATAGAATGGATGAGGAGTTCAAGGTGAAAATTAAAGTCACCGAGTACTGTAAAGGAGGAGGTGTCTGTATAGGAATCCATACAATCAAAAAGACCTTGTAGGAATGGAAGTCTGGGACCTGGTTGTCTATAGAGAAGCAGACCAGGAAAATTGACCTTATTAATAATTTTAATGTTAAATGACATGGCTTCAGCACTGGCAAGGGATATTGACTCAAATTTCAATTTGTATTCTGTTCTATCGATTATTGATATTCCTCTACCTATTTTGGCCACTCTGGGGACCGAGGCAAGGGAATAGCCCAAAGGCAAGGCCGCCATACAGTCTGGTTCAGAGGTGGGGGTAGCCCACGTTTCTGTGAGAAAGATTAAATCAGAGCTAGTTGTTTGAAGCAGGCATTGAATCTCCAACTTATGTTTGGTGACAAATTTAACGTTAAGCAGGATAGCCTTAAGGTTATTGGCATTTGTGGCTGGAACAGTATTATCCCATATGCGGTGGGCTGGCAAAACCCCGCCTATTACCATATTGTTACTCCGTATTTTTGAGGCATCTGGGAGAAAAGGGTGCGTATCACGACAGCATGTGGAAGTACTAATCATGGGGCATCTTTTCTAAGGTGTCCTGCGTTAGGTAAAGAATGTAAGAAAAGTGGGCGCATTGGACATTTTGCTGTTGTTTGTAGGGATTCCAAAGGGATTTGTGGTGGTGGATTTAATAAGAGTAAAGTCTCCTGCATTAGAAGAGAATGCATGGTGATACAGCCTCTATAGGCTTGGGTGCCGATCACGATCCTGCATCAACCGGGTACGAACCGTCGGACGGAGCACAATCTCCGCCCGACGCGTACCCGGTCGTCAATTTTCACAAACAAGGAATTACGATTCGCACGGGTACACCATTACCGTACGAATCGTAAAAAAGCCCGACCGAACAAAAAAACACCTACCAATGCGATCCGGGAAAGCGCCGACCTGACGTCGGGACGCTCGCAGCCAGCCATTCACGACCCAGGAATCACGATTCGCACCGACGTCACCCCGCACGGTGAATATTTTGCGGCAGCCAAAAACTGCCGGGAAATCAGGACGACGCGAACAAGGACCACCAGTACGCGACGGACAGACGACGACGCGAACAAGGAGGACCAGTACGTGACGGACACACAGGACGACGCCACCAAGGAGGACCCGTACGCGACAGGACGACGCGATCAAGGAGGACCCGTACGCGACAGGACGACGCGAGCAAGGAGTACCAGTACGCGACGGACAGACATGGACCCGAACCTACGAGTCATCCCTGCCCTCATAGCAGTACACCTCCTCTACAGGTTACGACGCAGACGCCGCAGAAGGTCAGAATAACTAAGGGAGGGGGGAAAGTGGGGTGGGGTGGGGGTGGCACGACCAGGTCAGGCCACAAAACAACCACATAAGTCACACACCACACATGGCCTGGACATACCTGACTCCCATGCCCTGGTCACCACGAGGGGGTGGGGGCGTGTCCTGATAAGCCAGCGACCGCCACAACGGAAGTCCGTCACCACGCGAACCGGCAACACAACCAGACAGGTACGTCCCGTACCCACGCCTGAAGAGCGTGGGTACGAGTCGGACCACGCCCACACACGTCACCCCAACAATGGCGGGACGGATCGCACCCACGTGGCAAAGGCCTGGGTACGGGCCGCACAAACATCACATAGCGTGGGGACGGACATGTACGGACCCTACCCCCACCCCGTATGCAAGGAGCGTACCCCCCAGCCCAACAGTGTAAGTACGACCCGTACCCCCACCCGCGTATGCATGGAGCGTACCCCCCAGCCCAACAGTGTAAGTACGACCCGTACCCCCACCCGCGTATGCATGGAGCGTACCCCCCATGCCAACAGTGTAAGTACGACTCGAACCCTCACCCGCGTATGCAAGGAGCGTACCCCCCAGCCCAACAGTGTAAGTACGACCCGTACCCCCACCCGCGTATGCATGGAGCGTACCCCCATGCCAACAGTGTAAGTATGACTCGAACCCTCACCCGCGTATGCAAGGAGCGTACCCCCCAGCCCAACAGTGTAAGTACGACCCGTACCCCCACCCGCGTATGCATGGAGCGTACCCCCCATGCCAACAGTGTAAGTACGACTCGAACCCTCACCCGCGTATGCAAGGAGCGTACCCCCCAGCCCAACAGTGTAAGTACGACCCGTACCCCCACCCGCGTATGCATGGAGCGTACCCCCCAGCCCAACAGTGTAAGTACGACCCGTACCCCCACCCGCGTATGCATGGAGCGTACCCCCCATGCCAACAGTGTAAGTACGACTCGAACCCTCACCCGCGTATGCAAGGAGCGTACCCCCCAGCCCAACAGTGTAAGTACGACCCGTACCCCCACCCGCGTATGCATGGAGCGTACCCCCCAGCCCAACAGTGTAAGTACGACCCGTACCCCCACCCACGTATGCATGGAGCGTACCCCCCAGCCCAACAGTGTAAGTACGACCCGTACCCCCACCCGCGTATGCATGGAGCGTACCCCCACCACACCAGTGTAAGTACGACCCGTACCCCCACCCGCGTATGCATGGAGCGTACCCCCACCACACCAGTGTAAGTAGACTCGTACCCTCACCTCGAATGCATTGAGCGTACCCCCACCGTGTATGTTCCAAGCGTACATATCCTGAAATCGGAGGTGTGTGTGCAAAGTCCACCCAGCAGTGCCCTGAGACAGGAGGGGTGTAACACATGTGTGTGAGGCCAGAATTATCCACATGCATACTGGCTACAAGGGAACATGTCCCCATGAACTCATGTCAACAGACTCCACACACAAGTACAGTGATCACCAAGGATGCCACGATTGTTGCAGGTGGAGACATGGCCCTGCATGCATGGCCAAAGTAGAAGGGCTCCGTCACACACACAGCTCATGTAGACACAGCTCTGCGCTAAACATTGGGAACACCCTGCAGGGAAGAAAGCTGGATACACAGAGGAAGGAATACACCCTGGGACAAGTGCACCATGCAGTAACTGCTTACATGAACAAAGAAAGTTAGCCAACACCTTGTGATGGCACACAGATCCCAGGGTCCCACCAATGAGCAGTACACTACTACACATCCCACACACCCAAACCCTTACACACCACCCAAAACCATGTAGCAGCCCCACCAACACCAATACCAGCATAGCAGTAGTGTGATAATGAAAAAAAATTTAAGCTTTATTCAGCATGAGCACAATGTCCGTGGATCGCAGGCAGTTCAATCTTCACAAAGCCCATAGGGCAGTCAATGATTCTCAGCTGGATGGGGGACACAGTGGGATGCGTGTCCCCTACCTTGCCTGCACAGTCAAATGGCATCGTCTTCCACACTGGTGAGGGCATCAGGGGGGGGGGGAAGCAACAGGCACCGCAGGGACATCAGGGCAAAGGGGCGGCGTTGTGGGTGCAGGGATGGAGGACTCCACCACAGGGGGTGGGGCAGGGCCAAAGGCGGAGGCCAGGATGGCACTACACACCTTTGCAAGGTCCTCCAGGGAGTCCCCTGCACCCGAAGGGACCTCAGGCCCCAAGGAGGGGGGGGGGGTCAGAGGGATGGGTCGCAGCGCCACTGGGGGAGGGTGGAGACAGGGGGGGAGACTCAAAAACCCTGACCGGGGACCTCCTTGACCGCTTGCGTGGTGGTGTAACCGTGGGGCTCAGGGACAGAGCGGCCATGAAGGAGTCCTTGGGGGAGATGTGGCCAGGAGAGCTGAGGGGAGGGGATTTGGAGGGAGTGGACTGGGTGGAATGCGGACTCCCACTATGGCTGCGTGTCACACGTTTGCCCCCCGACCCAGTGGGTGTGCCTACCTCACCCTGTGTGTGCGTGTCAAGAGGAGTGCGGTGGACCTTCCCTGCTGGTGTGGTGCCCGTGTCCGTTGATGTGGGTGCATGCCGACGTCTGGGTGTACGTGGGACAGGCATGGGAGTGGGAAGTGTGGATGGGGCAGGGGTAGGTGGGGGGAGGTCGCGCTGCAGGAGACCCACTGCTGCAGTCAGTGTGGAGTCTATGGACCTCAGCAAGTTGCGTTGGTCAGCCTGCGATGAATGAATGCCCTCCAAGAAAGCCTCGATGTTGGTGAGGGTTTTGCCGTGGGCATGGAGGACATTAAGGATCGCAGCCTGACCAACCTGCAGTTGCCGCTGGATGTCCACAGACTCTGCATTGGCGGCAGCAGTGGAGACAGGGGCAGGGGGTGCGGTGCCTGGCAGGAAGGAGACATGCTGTGACCGGGCACGCTGGGAAGGGACACGAGCAAGTGGGAGGCGGCTGATGGAAACTGAGGGGGCGGTGCGAGGTGTTGTTCCGCTGTCAGCTGCTGGTGCAGCCTCCGCCCACTCGGAGACATCCTCCTCGGACCTGTCAGCTTCGTAGTCTGATGTGCCAGTCGACAGGTCCTCGGCCACACTCTCCTCCGCCTCTGTAGGATCTGCACAGCACCTTTAAACACTGCCAGTGAATTCATGCTACTGTGCCCTTACAAATGCCGGTGACACACAACAAACACACATGTACCTACCCCCTTCCGGCTGCTGCATTGCCTGTAAGCGCCTCTCCAGGTCTGGAAAGACCACCGGCAGCACACGCCTGTGGAGGTGGCTCAGACGGCGGCGGCCGCGGTTCTTGTGGCTCTCAGGTGAGTCCCCCAGCAGGAGCCGTGCAATCCTCCGCGTCCAGCACCGGATATCCTGCCAGCGTTTCCTCACCTGGGGCAGGCTCCGCCTCCGACCATCCACACCCCTCACGGCACTGACGGCGGTCAGCCAGATCTGCTCCTTGGCAGTGGCGCCTACCTGTGAGGAGGAACAAGTGACACCACATCAATACACCAGCCACATGTCACAGAGAGACATATGGGTACAAATTAGCTGGTTACAACAAGGCATGTCATGCAGCCAACGCATTGCACCTTTGTCATAGGGACATGCTCCTCTGGGGAGGGAAAAAGCAGTACGTGCCACAGTGGGTACACAGGTGGAATGATGGCAATGTCACAATCAATGATCAAGGCTCACACTGTGCATCACACCCACCCCTCCTGTCTCAGGGCACTGCTGTGAGTGATAGGCCCCCACCCCTCCTGTCTCAGGGCACTGCTGTGAGTGATAGGCCCCCACCCCTCCTGTCTCAGGGCACTGCTGGGAGACATCAGGCACCCCCCCCCTGGGACCCCCCCGACAGTACATGGCATGTGTGTTACACCTGGACGCAATGGCAGAAGTCACAGTCACAACATAGGGACAGTCTGTGGCAGTGGCCTATGCACTCACCTGATACCCTGGTCGCCCATACAGCATGGAGTACTGTGGGAGGATCACATCCAGCAGAGCCATGTTCTCCTCCAGGGTGAATGGCTGTGTCCTCTCCACAGCCCTTGACATGGTTCCAGGGAATCAGTAGCAGCAGCTGGGTCGACGAATGCAAAGATGTGCAGGCAAGTGCTCCCTCATGGGACCTGGCTGCCTTATATGTGCCCTTCTGCCCAGTCTCATGCACAGGAGTACAGAGTGATTGGTCACTCACATTTGCATCCTATGTTTCCACCAATCCCTTCAAACCTAGCAGTCTGTGGGTTCTCTATCGGTTTCATTCTCCTGCATGATGTCAGCCCCACAAACACATTGCAACAAAGTAGAAGAATTCCAACTGACTTCTGCTGTGCACCTTCCAGAACAATTTCGAATTTTGAACTTGGTCTCCATGACAACCAGCATGCATGTAGGCCTTAATGCTTGTCCCCTATGTAATTTGGAGCATCACACACAGGTACGGTGCGTTTCGGGGCCCTAGGGCACCCCAAATGCATGGCAACGGCCCGTACATGCATGCCTACGCTCACTATCACTATGGGTCTGCACGCGTATGCGTACCCGTGGTGGTACGGACCGTACACACGCATGTACGCTCACTATCACTATGGGTCTGCACGCGTATGCGTACCCGTAGTGGTACGGACCGTACACACGCATGTACGCTCACTATCACTATGGGTCTGCACGCGTATGCGTACCCATAGTGGTACGGACCGTACACACGCATGTACGCTCTCTATCACTATGGGTCTGCACGCGTATGCGTACCCGTAGTGTTACGGACCGTACACACGCATGTACGCTCTATATCACAATGGGTCTGCACGCGTATGCGTACTCCTAGTGATAGTGAGCGTACATGCGAGTGTACGGTCCGTACCACTACGGGTACGCATACGCGTGCAGACCCATAGTGATAGTGAGCGTACATGCGTGTGTACGGTCCGTACCACTACGGGTACGCATACGCGTGCAGACCCATAGTGATAGGGCCGTACACACGCATCTACGCTCACTATCACTATGGGTCTGCACGCGTATGCGTACCCGTAGTGGTACGGAACGTACACACGCATCTACGCTCACTATCACTATGGGTCTGCACGCGTATGCGTACCCGTAGTGGTACGGACCGTACACACGCATCTACGCTCACTATCACTATGGGTCTGCACGCGTATGCGTACCCGTAGTGGTACGGACCGTACACACGCATGTACGCTCACTATCACTATGGGTCTGCACGCGTATGCGTACCCGTAGTGCTACGGACCGTACAAATGCCTGTACGCTCGCCATCACGATGGGTACACATACGGCAGCACTCCCACAGTGATTTGGGAACATGCACAGGCCCTCTCAGCAGCAGTACGGCGGTTTTTACACATCACTGTGGTGATAGGCGACACACATGTAGGAATAGGGCGGACATACTTGTCCATGGATGGACATACTTGTCCAGGAATGGACATCAAGGCATCGTCTGTGCATTACTACATGTGTGGGGCACAGGTGTCACAGGCTGTGATGTGGAACATGCCTCCTGAGTGGAGAAGGCACCAGATGTATGATGAGATGTGTACATGTGTACTGTGTGAGGGTGCAATGTGTGCCAGGCATGCCCTTGACTCCTTTGACATGTGTGCATGTGGGACTGCGCACTTGGGGTGAGCGTCACTGGCATGGCACGGACACCAACACACGGAAGTGTCCCATGATGCCCGGTACAGGGGTCATGACACATGACTTGTCACTACCCACAGTGCACAATGTGACTATGTCATATATGTGTCCGGGATTTACATCAGGTTGATGTTGTAGCACCCTCAAAAGCTGCAGCCGTTGCAGCAACCAACATGTGGCTGTGTGTAGATTGTCATTGCACACTGTTCCCAACACCATGCCACATGTGTTATCGGATGTGAGGTGCACATGTATGCATGGGACACGGAGTAGCGTGACAAGGCCATGTCAGCAAACTCACAAGGAATGTGTGGTGAGTCATGACATGTGCACCTTCATGGCAAGGTGTGTGGGCTGGACTAGTGTAATGTCATGTGACCTGTGGCTCCAGTGTTCCGCTACCAGTCTCTGCAATCGGCATCACACTTCTGCTGATGTGTGGGTGTATGTCACTCCTGTCTTGCGTCGGGCAGTGCACTTGCACTGGGACACAGCTATTTCCATGGCGTGGCATGGGGAGGTTCTCAATCACCGTGTGTAGCTGGGTCTTGGAAGGAGTGTCACCTTGCATCCATACGTGTCCTGGGCATGTGGCACATGCCTGACTCCCTATGTGGCATGTGTGTATTGCCAGATTTACATGTGCTCAGTAGACATGAGTTGTTCTCGTAGTGCACTCACTCTTCCTTGTCACTTCCAAATTACTGCAGAGCGCCTCCTGTTGCCCGAAGAATTCCAGACTTGGCTACCATGCAGGAGAATGACAGGATCCGGCTCTACCGCTTCACCCAACCGTTGATTCTGGAGCTGACGGCGAGACTGGCACCACACCTGCAACCGCAGCACAGGTATCCTACGGCACTGACACCCCAGCTGAAGGTAATGGCTGCCCTACATTTTCTGGCCACGGGTACCTTCCAAAATACCATAGCTCATGTTGGTGGCATGTCCCAGAGCATGTTCAGCGGTGTGCTGCATGATTTCTTGGAGGCCATGTTGATTCACCTGGATGACTTCATCAAGTTCCCAACCCCTGAACAGATGACTGAGGTCAAGCGTGGATTCTATGCCCTGGGAGGGATGCCCCATGTCATTGGGTCCATAGATGGGACACATGTAGGTTTGGTACCACCACACGCACGGGAGGTGGCGTACCGCAATCGGAAGCACTACCACTCCATCAATGCCCTTGTGGTGTGTCTGTCCAATATGGTGATTTCACATGTCTGTGCTCGTTTCCCAGGATCAGCACACGATGCCTACATCATGAGGCGTAGCGGGATGCCTGATATGATGATGCAGCTGCGCAACGAACGGGCATGTGTTGTTGGTGGGTACAGTCTGTCTGTCCTGTATTCTGTATAGCCGACCAGCACGACCGCTACACCAGTTCTAACGATGTCCATGTGCTTCCCATGTAGGGGACGCTGGCTATCCCAACATGCCTTGGCTGCTGACACCTCTCCGCAACCCCATCACGCCGGCCCAGCTCCGCTATAACACCGCCCATGGCCGGACAAGGCGAGTGATAGAGAGGACGTTTGGCATGCTGAAGAGCCGATTCCGGTGCCTCCACAAGACCGGCGGTGCACTCCCTTATGCCCCGGCGAAGGTCTGCAAGATCTTCATGGTCTGCTGCATGCTGCACAACATGGCAGTTGAAAGAGCTGTGCCACTCATCCTGAATCAACATGACGAGGACCATCCACCCGTGGAGGACGAAGGGCTTGGCAATGGGGCTAGTGATGTGGAGGATGTGGAGCCGCAAGAGGACATCCGGACTCGGCTCATACGCGACTTCTTTGCTTAGTGGTGAGTACCAGGGTCTGAGTGTGCACGCATTGGTCCCCGTGTGGCATGCGTTGTGATGTGTGTCTCCACCTGCATGTATGGCACGTGGGTCAGAGGTGTGTGTGGGTGTGTCACTGGAGTGATGGTGGCAGTGATGGTAGTATTTCCCCAGTCATAATTGTGACCTAGCATGTTGTCATCCATACATGTGTCGAGTAACTGCACATGCAAGTGGCTGTGCTTTTTGTGGCTGACTTCTTGTGTGTCTCTCTTCCCCAGGTACCTGCGCATGCCGTTTGCTGGTTGCATTGTTGTGGCACTGCTATTCCTCATGGACATGACATCGTGGGCTGACTCAGCGTTACAGGCACGGACACGTTTGGAAGTCTCCATGGGGTAAGGGATGCATCTGGGGTGTATTGGGTGTGGCAGTTGTTCACGATGTGTGCACACTGCCCCGGTCGGGGTTTGGTTCCTCTGCAGACATGTGGCATCCCCATGGGACACGACATGCAGCTGGGTACACCTGAATAGATGGGCTGCCTGGTTGTCAGTCATCAGTGATGGGATAGTGGATTGTGATGATGGCATCAATGTGTGTGACACTGCCCTCGGACACATACGGTTAACATTGTCTTGACATGGCGTGGGACTTCCACATCAGCGGATGTATGGTGTATGGCAGGCTCTCCGTGAGCAGCTGTGGGTGTTTAGCTGTTAGCCGACGCTTGTGTGCCAGTTCCATGGCTATCACGCATTTGTGCTGCAGGAGGGGGGTGCCAGTGTTGGAGCCACATGTTACTCCACATGATGTGTTCATGTGTACTTCAAGTTGCCTCTGCAATCCCAAAAACATGACTAATAAAGGTGTCCCTATGCCTCCAAGGTGCCTCTTCTCAGTCAATGCTGGTGTGTTGGCACGGTGCATCCTGCATGTCTGGCATGGTATTCCCTGATTGTGGCTCTGTGTCAATGTGTCGAGTGGCAAGATGCAAGCTGTGTGTGTGTGCTGAGACTGTGTATTGGGCATGATGTCCATGACTGTGTGGGTATTGTGACATGTGCCATCCCCATGCATCCAACGTTGTCCATGACCCCATTCTCTGCATCCACCGGACTCAAGCTTGCAGGACATGGTTCTGCCACCTGTCTACACATGCCTGGGTGCCCCCCAGGACACGGGCCAGGATCCCTGACCTCTGCGCATGACTGTTGCTGTACTCAATGTGTCTGTCAGCACGGTTGTTCGGCCACCCCCTCAGCTGGTTCTGACCATCACGGGTGTGTATGGTGCTCCATGTCTGTCTTGCCTAATAAACTGTGACCCATGTGTCCTGTGCCAGACTCAGGCCCCAGGGTGTGGATGGTTGAAGTGAACAGATGACTCAGGCATGTTTAGACTGTACAAGACACATGTTAGGTAATAATGCTACCAGCAGGCATCTACTCTTAATAGTGTGATTTATTATTGGGGGGGGGGGGACAAAGTGAGGGGCTTTCCGGGATTAGGGAATCCAAAGTTCAGTAGGGGAGTTGGTGTCCTTGCCATTGGAAATCCTCAGAGTCCATGCCACAGTCTTTGTCAACATTGGTCAGCCAGTGACCAGCAGGGCCATGTGGCAGAGAATGTCTCTTGATGCTGTGATGCTGTTGCTCCAGTGGGCCAGGTGCCAGGCCAGGTGTCCTGGGAGATGGTGATGTAGCAGCCACCCTCACGGTCCTTTCCGTGGACGACCCGGCTTCCTGCGGGGAACCTCAGCAGCAGGCCGTGACGACGTCTGGGATGCTCCGTCGGATGTTTCCTCCTCCTCCTCATGATCCCTCCCTGTGGGTGGTGATGTTCTCCGCCTTCTGGCACAGGGAGGGTCGGCCATGGTGTCGGCCATCCGACGGAGTTCAGCGTGAATCCCCTGGGACGCCGTCACTTGCTCAGCCTGTCTGTCCTCCATCCTCCGTTGGTGTACCTGTAGACAGGCTATTAGCTCCGCATGTTGCTGGGCCTGCTGGACCTTGATCCCCTCGAGGACGGACACAACCTGGGCCATGCCCGTGGTGTCCTGCCGGTATGAGTCCAGGATGTTACGGACATGGGAAAATACCGGATCCCCAGCCAACTGGTCAGGCTCGCGCCTCCGCCGTCCTCCACTCCCACCACCCCTGCCCACTTGCGTCTGGCCTGCACTTGTGGGAACATCGGGTCTCCGGGACCCCTGAGGGGTGGCATTGGCGTTGTCGCCTGCCTCCTCCTGGGTGCCCGGGACACCGTGTCCCTCCTGGCGAGCCTGGCTGCATTGTGGTGTTGGGGCAGGGATCCTGGGTGTCTCCTGGGATGTGGCAGGAGTGGGGGTGGTGGTTGGCACGGTTGTACCTGACGCAGGTGCTGCAGGTGGTTGGACACCAGAGGGGCCAGGTCGGTCGCGGTCGTCCGCAGAGTGGTGAGAGTGGTCGCTGCCGGTGGGATCGGTCTCCTGCAGATCCGGGTCCTGTGAGTGTTCCCCCCAGTGTTGGGGGGTGCAGCACGACGTTGACCTGTGTGTGAGAGAGAAAATGTTAATTTTGATCCATGCAACATCCATGTTTCATCCGTTACAAAGTTGGCACATTTCCTCTTGGAATTAGGATCTGTCTTGCATTCCACTCACAGTGCACTTGTGCATGGGTGTGTCCCTTGGGCACCAATTTGGCCCCTTTAACTATGTGTGGCACAGTCTTACTTGCTGCGTCAAGTGTGACTGCAGTCAGCAGTGGAGTGTGCATGTGTGGCGAGCCATGCATTTGCGCCTTCCTTGTAGCACTGTACATGTGCACATGGAGTGGATCCACACACTTATATGATGCAGGTGGCTGTCCTTGTGCTCGTGTACAGGTTGTGACATGGCCCTGCGTTTTGCCATGATGAAGAGGGGGGGTTCTGGCACTGGCCACCCTTGTCTACATGCACGCAGTCCACCTGCTGACGAGCAGACATTCCCACACACCAAAGGACTGATTTGCTCTCCCTGTGTCTCCCTCCTTCTCTGTCCCCCTCTCCCTCCCTCTCTGTCCCCCTCTCCCTCCCTCTGTGTGTCAGCCTCCTCCCTCTGTCCATCTTCCTGTGTCTCCCTCCCTCTCTGTCCCCCTCTCCCTCCCTCTCTGTCCCCCTCTCCCTCCCTCTGTGTGTCAGCCTCCTCCCTCTGTCCGTCTCCCTCCCTCTCAGTCCCCCTCTCCCTCCCTCTGTGTCCCCCTCTCCCTACCTCTCTGTCCCCCTCTCCCTCCCTCTCTGTCCCCCTCTCCCTCCCTCCGTGTGTCACCCTCTGTCACCTTGGCCCAGCTTCCTGGGCACACACTGTTGGCAGATCTTTGAGTGGCCCTTGGCCTGTTGATGTGAGTTTGTTTCTGATCTCCAGGCACCCATTTTGTCTGCTGTGTGTCTGTGCGCTGCTGCTGTGGTGGTGTGTGCTGCCACTCTTTCACAATGTTGGCTGTTCATTAGCTGCTGTCATGTGCAAAACAGTGCCTTCATCCCCATGTGTTGATGCAAGGCGTCCGCCATTTGCTGGCAAGTCATTCCTGTGTTGGGACACAGTGTTTGTCTGGCTGTGACCTAGGCCATATGGGCAGAGGGCATTGTTGTCTGCTTTGGAGTCGCACTATGTGATTTTTTGTGCCCAGCCTCCCGCCATCCGGGTTACCGTGTCATGTGTTGTTGTCTTCTGTGGCCTGTGACTTGACATTGTCCAGCTGGGTGCATGGGGCATGGTGGCAGCAGTGGCATGTGCCTGCTCATGGAGTGTGGTTGAGTCATGCTATGGCTTGTGGTGGTTGCGTGCCTGTTAGTAATTTTGGTTGTGGTTGCAGTTCCCCCCATGTGAGGTGCGTTGTTTGTGTACTCACCCGGGTCTCGGAGTCCTTCTACTCCTTCAACTGCCTCCACCGGCAGTATGGCCATCACCCTCTCCTCCCAGGGATGGTACTGTACGGGTCTGCGGGAGGGCCCTCCTCCGGTGGCGTTGGCCTGGTCGTGTTCCTCCTGCCTCTTGGCTCTGACCCTCCTCCGCAGATCGTACCACCTGTTCTGGCAATCCTGCTTGGTCCTCCTGGTGTCCGCAACGGCATTCACAGCATCGACGATGGTCTGCCACATGGCTGTTTTGGCTGCCTGGCTGGTGCTTCTGACCAATGTTCCAAAGATCTGTGGCTCAACTCTGAGGATTTGATCAACAAGGACCTCCAACTCTCGGTGACTGAACTTTGGATTCTTGGTAGTGGGCATGGTGAGGGGTGTGGGTGGGGATGGTGTGGGTGTGGGGGGTGTGTGGATGTTGGGGGGGGGGTGTGGATGGTTGTGTGTGTGTGTGAATGTGATGAGAGGGTGTTTGTGAGGGTGGTCGTGTGAAGGTGTGCAAGTGTAAGGTGTGGTGTAGCTTGTAGTCTGGTTCTGTGGTGTCTGGCAGCAGTGAGTCTGTTGCAAAGGCTCATGGTTTGTGTGTGTGGGCCCTTTTTATTGGTCCATGGGTGGGTGTGGCAGTGTTTGAATTTTGGGTGGGTGTGTTATAAGGAGTGGTGGTGTATTGGCCCTCTGTTTGTTTTTGACAGTTGCAGGTCAGTGATTGTGTTATTTTAGTGGTTGTTGGCCATGTTTAGTGGCTGTGTGCCTTTCGAATGGTGTATTCTTGTGTTGTTTTGTTTTGTCCTTGTTGTGTACGTGCGTTTTGAGCGTGTGTACGGTGTGTACATGGGCCATTTGGTTGTACGATTATGTCCTTGTGTGTGGCTTTGTACGACTCGTACATGCGGTTGTGATGTTGGGGCATGGGGTGCGCTCCGTACTTAGGAGGTTGTGTTGGGGGTGCGCCAGGAACGTACTGGGGTGTAGGTACACGGGGGGTATGACACGTACTGGGGTGGGGGTGTGGCTCGAACGTACTGGGGTGTAGGTACACGGGGGGTATGACACGTACTGGGGTGGGGGTGTGGCTCGAACGTACTGGGGTGTAGGTACACGGTGGTACGACACGTACTGGGGTGGGGGTACGACTGGAACGTACTGGGGTGTACATAGACGGTGGTACGACACGTACAGGGGTGGGGGGGTGTACATTGACGGTGGTACGACACGTACTGGGGTGGGGGTACGACTGGAACGTACTGGGGTGTACATAGACGGTGGTACGACACGTACAGGGGTGGGGGGTGTACATTGACGGTGGTACGACACGTACTGGGGTGGGGGTACGACTGGAACGTACTGGGGTGTACATAGACGGTGGTACGACACGTACAGGGGTGGGGGGGTGTACATTGACGGTGGTACGACACGTACTGGGGTGGGGGTACGACTGGAACGTACTGGGGTGTACATAGACGGTGGTACGACACGTACAGGGGTGGGGGGGTGTACATTGACGGTGGTACGACACGTACTGGGGTGGGGGTACGACTGGAACGTACTGGGGTGTGGGTAGACGGGGCTATGACACGTACTGGGGTGGGGGTGGGGCTCGAACGTACTGGGGTGTAGGTTCACGGTGGTACGACACGTACTGGGGTGGGGGTACGACTGGAACGTACTGGGGTGTACATGGACGGTGGTACGACACGTACTGGGGTGGGGGGGTGTACATTGATGGTGGTACGACACGTACTGGGGTGGGGGTACGACTGGAACGTACTGGGGTGTACATAGACAGTGGTACGACACGTACAGGGGTGGGGGGGTGTACATTGACGGTGGTACGACACGTACTGGGGTGGGGGTACGACTGGAACATACTGGGGTGTAGGTACACGGGGGGTATGACACGTACTGGGGTGGGGGTGTGGCTCGAACGTACTGGGGTGTAGGTACACGGTGGTACGACACGTACTGGGGTGGGGGTACGACTGGAACGTACTGGGGTGTACATAGACGGTGGTACGACACGTACAGGGGTGGGGGGTGTACATTGACGGTGGTACGACACGTACTGGGGTGGGGGTACGACTGGAACGTACTGGGGTGTGGGTAGACGGGGCTATGACACGTACTGGGGTGGGGGTGGGGCTCGAACGTACTGGGGTGTAGGCTCACGGTGGTACGACACGTACTGGGGTGGGGGTACGACTGGAACGTACTGGGGTGTACATAGACGGTGGTACGACACGTACAGGGGTGGGGGGGTGTACATTGACGGTGGTGCGACACGTACTGGGGTGGGGGTACGACTGGAACGTACTGGGGTGTACATAGACGGGTGGGGGTATACATATACGGGGGTACGTGTCGGACGTACGGGGGCTGGGGGGAGTGTTGGGCGCGTATGCGGGCACATGTCTCCATGGTTGCTGTAGGAGTTCGGTGCGGACGGTGTTTTTTCCATACGGTTGTAACCTCGGACGCACGGGATGGATCGTGATTCCTCGGTCGGACTTGGCTTTTCACGTTTGTAAGGTAAATCGTCCGAGGACGTGTCGGACACATTTTCCGACCCGAGGACGTGTGGGGAATGATTCCCAGTGCGGTTCGTATGGACTTTTTACCATGCGAATCGTGATTGCCAGTTCGTACGGCACTTGTACGATTCGTACGGTAAAAAGACCCGATACGAGTCGCACGGGGGAATTTTTTACCGGATCGTGATCGGCACCTTGGTGTTGTCCATTAGTGATGCGGGCGAAGAAAGTAACATGTACTGTACGGATTTTTTTAAGTTTTAGATTCTGTTTATTTAGTATATAACATGCATGCCAACATTAGTTCATGTGCAGTGAAGTTGTGACATTTATCGTGCATACTGCAGCCCTTCTCTATAATCAAAAAGAAGATAAAATCAGGGCTTCATACTCAATTACTCATACAGGCATAAGTTCCAAGTTATAGCAAATACACATGTCTCTTTCCCTCATCTCTTCTCCTATATATTTCTTGGGTACATTTCTGTGTGTCTAAATGTAGTGCCCTTGTCCTGGATATCCATCTGCGTCTAAAGTAAATGGCGTCCACCATCTTCCTCAGGCGAACGTGACACTTTCATTTATCGTGGCGTTAGGTTACTAGGGACCTCTAGGGGATGAATAATTAAATACGCTTTCAATGGGTCCCGCATGTCCTTCAGCCGGGATGTGGGTGGAAGCAGCTCCACATATGTCAGTGTTTGTACCTGCCAGAATAGCATATCATGGAGCCATTCCTTGAATTTGGGGGGCCTTCCTCGCCCCCATCTGCTGGCTACTCTACGCTTAGCCAGGAGCCCCAGTGTGACGTATCTCCTATAGGCCACATCTCTCTGTTCAGCATATCCCAGCAAAGCCTTAGTGGGGATGCTGGTAGCAATATTGTTATTTGTGCCAGTGCTGTAAAAACCTACTGCCAATATTGATTTATTCAGTCACAGGCCCAGGTAAGGTGTAAAAAATCCGTCCCTTCAGTTCTACATGTATCACGTCTATCATTGTCTCTAAATCGAAATCTATGCATCGAGGCTGGTATTTAATAAGTGCGATGCAGAAACTTGAAATTAATTATGCGCAGACGACTGCTAGCAGATATCTGTCCCGTTTGTGTACAATACTCCCACAGCTTGTCCGATAGCTCGAACCCCATCTCCCTTTCCCATTGCCCACGTGCCGTGCACTGTCTTGATTTGTGGGTAGTATGTACATTATGATATAATAAAGAGACTACGTGTGTGGGCTTCTCTGATTGTAGTAGTACATGTAGTGGGGATAAAACCGGAGGTTCTTGTGGAAAGGATGGCGTGATTGCCCTAATACCCGCATCACCCTCACATACAGAAATATATCCATGTTTGCGGGGTCTAGTCTGTTAAAAAATTGCTCTAGTGTCTGTAAATTCCCATCTATGTATAGGTCCTCCCCAACTTTGTGTGTTCGTCTTTCGAAGCAATTGCTTGCAGCTGGTTTTTTGAAGCACCTAAACATGTGGCTGATATATGAGAGGCATTAAGGGCGAGTATATTATTGACACTTTATCGTCTTGGCTAAGTGTCACCAAGCGACGATAGTACATGCCACTGTCATGGAATCTTTCTCCCGAGTTTTGGGAGTAGTGGTGATGGTTCCCACCAGGTGGATCGGATCCATGTATCCCTGCTCCACTGGGTATGTGGCATGTATGGGGTTGGTGGAACCATTATGTCGCACTCGCATAGTGAGCTTGGACACAAAAATGATAGAGCTCTAAATTGGGGACTTCGAAGCCCCCCTGTAAATAGGTTGCTTAACTCCCTATGTCAGTCAAATCATTTCCGTTTTTAAAGCAGCAAAAAAATGTCTTAAGAAGGACTACCATTTTGATAAGAGATATTCTCCCTGGAAATGACAGGGGTAAAGATATCTAACATGTGACGGAGGTGGTTATAGA
The DNA here is from genome assembly GCF_964204655.1 of Triturus cristatus. NCBI lineage: Eukaryota > Metazoa > Chordata > Amphibia > Caudata > Salamandridae > Triturus > Triturus cristatus. The sequence continues at coordinate 393,616,681 of NC_140583.1, read as the reverse complement.
AGCTAATGCTGTGCCGTAGTTAAGTCCCATTAGTTCTGCGGAATCTGCTGTAACTTTTATTCCCCGGTACTTCACCTCTGACACAAAACATTCTATACGATAGTGGAGTAAGAAGGGTGCAGTAGCAGCTGTCAACAGGAAAATCTGTGACTTTCCCCAATTAATATGAATGCCAGAGAGTTCACATCAAACAATACATTCTCTCAATATGGGATTAAGATTCTGGTGCGGGTTCCTGATGTAAAAAGTGACCTCATCTGTGTTACTGTACGGATTTTGAATGTGGAAATAGAATATATATTTTTTTTTTTTTTTTTTTTTTTGTTTTTCAAAAACCTTTATTGTTCCATCGAAGAGTACACCGCTATTCAGCCAACAACCCGGAGGCAGGCAGCTAGTATACGAGGCGGAACTCCGCCCAAGCATTTGAGATCGTACTTTCAAACGGCAATACAGCATTTTACAATGGAACAAACAAAACAGAACTAATAAAGAGCCCGAGTCGAAGGAAAGCAAACAGTAAATGATCGAAATGACATAATCATCTTCACGCTGCGCCCACAGCCCGCCCAGACAGAGCAAGCGATAGACAACCCCTCTCAGCGAACGAACCCCATATCCCAGATCACTTATGCCAGGCGGATCACCACTTACAGCACCCCACAGTCGAACTCCAACCTCTCCACGTCATTTAAGCCACGATCAGCCCGCTTGGTCATCTTCCAACGCTGTCGTACTAGCCAACCAGTCTACCAGTGGCTGCCAGATATCTACAGGCCGCGAGCGCTGCGGCAGCTGGTCCCAGTATGAGGTCAGCTGCTCCCTACAGTACACCGCCGATCTTATCCAGGCCTTCACGTTTGGCGGCATTGTCTTCTTCCAGTGTAGCGCTACCTGACGTTTAGCAAGTAATAATAAAATGGCCACAAGCCTACGTGAGGTCTTGGGCACATTTCTGACGAATCCCAATAGGGCCACAAGTGGGTCCGGCCCCAGTACCATCCCCACGATCTGCCCCACGGCATCGAAGACTGCAATCCAGAAGTCGCGTATGGGGCCACACACCCAGACAAGGTGATAGAACGCGGCATCCTGCGCACCGCATCTCCAACAGCACGCATCAGACCGCAGACCCATCCTACACAATTGAATGGGCGTCCGGTAGGTCCGGTGCAGATAGTTGAAGTGTACCAACCGCAGCCTATAATTAGGGGATAGGTTTTCAAGTTGGGAGCAACAGTACTCCCACTGCTTCTCGGTAATAGATATACCCGCTTCAAGTTCCCACGCGGATCTGGAGTCAGTGTGCGCAACCGGAGCCGTGCTTTGAGTAGCTCTATAGATCCGTGTGATCAGTTTGCGCGCGGAGGAGTTCGAGAGTACGTCCTCCAAGGCCGCAATCGTCGGCGGAGCCTCTGGAAACATAGGGTACCTGCCCTTGCAGGCGGACCGCAGTTGATAGTAGAGAAGAAGCTCCGAGGCCGTCGGTTCCGGCGCTGCCGCCATGTCCCGCACTGTGAGGAAGGTATCGTCCGGGTACAAGTCTCCCGCCACCTTCAGTCCGCAGGCCTGCGCCCGCCGCGCCACCGCCGCGTCCGTCAATGGCCCCAATAGTGGATTATCCGCGAGGGGCATACTCGGCGCATATAAGTCATCTACGCCTGCACGTTTGGCAATGCTTGACCAGGCCCAGCGTACCATCTCAACAGTGTCAATGTCGTCCCCGGAGCGTCTGTATCTCTGGTATGCCGCTGCACGAAGGGGGCAGGGGGCCGCAACATCCATCTCGATGGCCACGTGCGGCTGGTAAGGGATCGGGTGCTGCCAGTAGTGCAGATATTGGGCCTGAGCACTGTACGCATATAGCTCCACGTCCGGGGCCGCGAGTCCCCCCTGACGGAAGGGAAGTGTGAGGAGGTTCCAGGCCACTCTGGGCTGCTTACCCGCCCAGACCAGTTCAATCAAGGCAGAGCGGAGCCGGCGAAAGAACGACTTAGTGAGTGGCACGGGGATGTTTACGAATAAGTAAAGAAACTTAGGAACGACCACCATTTTAGCAATTGCTATGCGGCCCATCAGAGATAGTGGCAGCGCTTTCCAGCGCTTCACTTTGCACTCCAGCCATTCCACGGCCACCCCAAAATTGGCCAGCCATATGTCCTGTATCGATCGGCTAAACTGTATGCCCAGGTATTTAATCTCATCAGTGACCCAGTCAATCGGGAATTCCGTGTGGCATTGACTCGTACCGTCCGTCAGCGGGAACATCGCCGACTTTGACCAGTTGATATCGATACCCGTGAGGCCGCTGTACCTTGTCACCTCACGCATCAGTGGGTCGAAGTTTTCCGATGGATTCATCATATATATGGTTATGTCGTCGGCGTACATAGAGACCAGCAGGCCACGCGACGTGAAGCCGATACTGCGATGAGTGTGGTGTTGGCGCAAACGAGCCGCCAGCGGCTCCGTCGCAATAGCGAACAGCAGTGGCGACAAGGGGCAGCCCTGCCGAGTGCCTCTTGTTATGGGGATCGGGGAAGACGTCTGACCATTAACCCGTACCCTAGCCGTCGGGTGATTATAGATTATTCCAATACGCCTGGCAAAGGAGGGGCTGAAACCCATGCGAGTGAATAACGCCCGTAGGAATTTCCACTCTAGTGAGTCGAACGCCTTAGTGGCGTCAAGCAATGCGGCCGCGGCTTGTACCTTGGGATCCAAATAATGCAGGAGCCCAAACAGCACTCTAAGATTGTGGGAAGTGGACCGCCCCATCACAAAGCCCGACTGATCGGACAACGCTATCTGAGGCAGCATAAGTTTCAGGCGGTCAGCGAGTAGTTTCGCGTAGATTTTGGCGTCAAGAATAATTAGCGAGAGTGGGCGATATGAGTCCGGGGTAACCGGATTCTTGCCAGGTTTAAGCAGCGTAATGATGAGGGCCTCTCGCATCGAGGCAGGGAGGATGCCAACCTCCATCGCTTCCTCAAAAACATTATGCAAGCGAGGGACCAGTAGGTCTGCGTATTCCTTGTAGAAGGCTGCCGTCAGCCCGTCTGGGCCTGGTGCCTTGCTGAGCGGCATAGCGGCTATAACCGCTCGAATGTCCTCCTGCGTGAAGGGGAGGTCCATATATTGTCGGGCACTATTACTGAACCACGCAAGAGCTATGGTGTCCAGGTAATCACTAATAATAGTGTCGTCAGGGGACACCCTAGAGGTGTACAAGTCCTTATAGTAGTCTGTCATCACCGCCAGTATAGCCGGAGGATCTCGAATTACTGCACCCCCCGACTCCTGTATCTCAAGAATATGCTCCGACCCGCGTGGCGGGCGCAGCAGATTTGCTAGTGTTCGGCCAGCTCTATCACCCTCTCCGTAACGCCTGGCCTGAGAATCTTTGGACAAGAACCTGACCTCCCTCTCAGCCTCCTCTTGATACTCGGTCAGTTTCGTCCTGAAGTCTGCACTCGCACCACCAGACGGGGTTGCCACCATCGCAGCCTCAAGCCGAGACAGTTCAGATTCCAACCTGCCGAGAGTAGCTCTAATGGAGCGTAAAACCCCAGTTTTTAGCGCCATGCAGTGGCCTCTTGTCACAGCTTTACAGGCCTCCCAGAGCACGCCAGGTGAATCTACTGAGCCCTCGTTTAGTGCGAAGTATTCCTCCAGTTTTTCCCGCAAAGAGTGCTGGAAGACCTGGTCGCGCAGAGCCCGGGACGGGAATCTCCAACTAAACGGCTGAATGTACTGCGGCGGGGTGGATATCGTTAAGCAAACCGGGGCATGATCAGAAAGTGACCGCGGCAAGTGAGTCACCTCCAACACCGATGAGTGCAGATCTCTGGACAGCAGCCAGAAATCCAATCTGGACCAGGCCGCACGATGAGCTGTGATACACGTACCGGCGCGGGTCTCAGGGTGCAGTGTCCTCCAGGAGTCCACCAGCCCTGCCTCTTGCATAATATGGCCAAGCGCCTCCGACGCCCTAGGGTGATGTTCCCGAGTGGTGCCCTGCCTATCTGCAGTATCTGACAGTACCACATTATAGTCTCCTCCCCACAGTATCGCAGCAGGTCCACAGTTCCGCACCTTATGCCACAATCCCTCGTAGAAATCTGGATTATCGTCATTCGGGCCATAAACATTCACCAGAATCACTCTCGCGCCGCACAGCGAACCTACCAACAGAACAAACCTGCCCCCCACGTCCCTGATTTCCTCATGCGTCCTCCAGTGAAGCCCTTTTCTGATAAGTATCGCCACCCCTCTAGAGTAGTTAGAGTAGTGAGCGTGAACTACCTCACCCCATCGGTTGTGTCTGAGCAGCTGCGCAGCATTGTCCGTCAGGTGCGTCTCCTGCAGAAGGCAAATGTCCGCACCCTTCCTAATCAGAAAGGCCTGTATCAGTCTCACTTTCCGCCTATCATTCATGCCCCGTACATTCCAGGTAATACACTTTATGCTATTCACCGCACCATACGTGTTAACAGAGTTCGGGCAAGCCTCAAGCATACACCTACCCCCCAGTCACCCGGCAAAGTCACACCAACTCTCGAAGCACGCATTTCCAATCCAGCGGGTCCCAATATATGAGGGCGGCAATGCCACAGCAATCCGTACGCCCGCCAACAGGGCAGGGAACCTCCACCAGGCACCAAGCAGGGAAATAGAACTCGAGCAGGCCACGGACCCGTTCCTCGTTGCATCGATTCCTGCAGCCCGTCCCTGTCAGACAACACACATCCCACCCGGCCAGCTGGGCAGCCTGCCCGGTAAATGCCAGTACACCTCTTGCTAGGTGACTGTCGACATGACAGCGCGCTGCGCACAACGTGCGATTCAATAGCAGTTTTCGCCACCTCCGACCCGGCTCTGAAACTGAAATAAAACACAACAAAAACCCCCAGCCCCAGCCAAACCCCTAACCCTCCCGCTCCAACCCCCCAATCAGGTTGTGCAATGAACTCCCTGGACCCCCTCCCAACTACAACAACTGTAACTACAGTCTCTAAATGTGAACAGTGAATGGGAATCATCCCTTGAGGTACGCAGGTTGGCCACCTACAGGCCCTGTACTTGTGACAGGGCGATCGAGCGCGAGACTAGTGTACCAGCTCAAGGACCATCCCCCCCCAATCCCGCAGCCCTGCTCAGCTCCCTCATAGCATCTGAAATTGGAACTCCAGGGAATTAAACATTCTCAATATGGCCCAGCACAGCGTAGACAGGCGACACCCAGCGATTTAACAAGAAGCAAACAGGAGTAGTCATTCAACGTCACTTAGCCTGTCCCGCTGGTCCGGGTCAACTGCCGGTGTCTGAGCCTTTTGGTCCTTTAACAGTTGTTTGGCATATTTCATAGCCGCCTTAGCGTCAACAAAAAAGGATGGCTTACCGGGACCTTGGACCCGGAGTTTAGCAGGGTAGATGAGGGAGTATTTGGTGCCCGCCTGTTGAAAAAGTTTCTTCGCCGGCAAAAATTCCCTTCGAGCGGCTTGCACCTGCATCGTATAGTCCGGGTACAGTGCAATGTGGTTGCCCCTGTATTGCAAGTCCGATATGTCCCTTGCCATTCGTAAGATCACGTCCCGGTCCCTATAATTCAAGATTCGTGCAATAATAGGCCGGGGCGGTGCACCGGGTTTAGGCCTGGGCCCCAGTGATCTGTGAGCCCTCTCGACCAGGAACATCGGAGACAATCCCGACCCAAACAGATCCTTACACATTTGTTCGACAAAGAGCTCCATGCTGGTTATGTCCGTCGTTTCCGCCACACCCGTGATGCGGACGTTGTTGCGCCGCGAGCGCGCCTCCAAATCCTCATTTTTCTGCTGAATGAGTGTTAGAATCTTCTCCATGCCCCGAAGTTGGCCGGCAAGGCCGGTCTGATTTTCCTCCGTGTCGGCCACACGTGTTTCGAGCGATTCCACTCTCCCCTCTTGTTTGTCCATGCGGGACGTGATACCGTCCATGCGGGCAGCCAGCGCATCCATTTTGCCATCGATGCCATGTAAGCTTGTTTTCAGTTCCTGAAACATGGCCTTAATGTCCGCCTCCTGAGCACCACTCTGGTCCGCTCGAGAAGATTCGGCCTCACGGAGGTCTGGGTCCGGGTCCGGCGGCTTCTGCCTGGACTTGTCGAAAGTGATTTTCGGCTGCCGCGTGTCCGGTTTGCCCATGGCCACTCACCAGCCGCCACCCGGCGCCGCGAGTATGCCCTGGCGGTCGCGACCAGTCGCCGCCAGTCGCCGACCCTCAGCGTCTCACCGAGGGCAGCAGGTCGGTTAGTCCCAGCAGGTAGGCTGAATGGCTGGGCCTCCAATAGCGGGGCGCGCACCCTAAGCAGAGCAGGCGGGGAGAGTCAAAGCGCAGGCCGCCGGAGCAGGACAACCCTAGTACAGCCGTGCACTTTCCACATCACAGGTCAACGCTCCAACCTCACCACAGTATTGTCGGGGCATGTACGGCAGCCGGCCTCGTCTCTCCGATCGTTTCCCTGGAACCTTCGACCATGGGACTTCTGCTTCAGGCAAAATGGCCGCCACTGCGATCAGCCGCCCGGGCCCGTCGCCGTGCGCCGTCGTGCAATCCAGGGGCGGACGTTCGGCGGTCTTCCACACCAGCCGCCGCTTCCTCAGCTTCACTTCGACAGCCGTAGGGGGTGAGACCTTCGCCGGGGTGCGCTTTTCTTTGGGCGAGCGAACAGCCTCTGCCTCACCCCTCGGATAGGTTTCGGGCACTCCACACGCAAGGCCCCGGCTCTAGCGAATGGTGTAGGCCGCCACGGCTCCGCGCCGCCCGCGGGCCGCTCTCCGTCCACAAGCCGCCGACGGGGTCAGAAAAGCCAGAGCACAGGGCGGACACCCAGGACTACCGTCTCGGGCGGGGAGGACCGAGCTCGCACCCCAGTTCAGCTAATAATTGAAGGATTTCTGTGCTCGATCGGCGGAGCTGCGGTTTCAGGCAGCCATTCCGCTCGGCAGCCAAGCCACGCCCCCGTGGAAATAGAATATATGGCGGATTCTGGGTCACCTTAGAGGATAGTTACAGAATAATATTTTTTAAGCTGTGTTGAAGGTTTGTTGAGCCTGAAGGATCTAAAGGAGTCTGATATTGTGGAGGGAGTGTTTGATGGGTCCAGGATTCACATGCTGGGGTATGAAGAGGTTGATGTTGAGTTTAAAGGGTGAGTTGCTCACATTAAATTGTATGTGGCAGTCAAAGGAGTAAATGTTTTAGGTTGGAAGGATAACTAGAGTTTAGTAATAAATCTTAATCCCAGGAAGGAGGATCCCATCTTGCTGGTATCTGAAGGCGATAACAAAAATTAAATTGTCAACCAATTTCCTAAGGTACTCTCGGAGGGACTTGGGAAACTTAAAAGTTTCAGTCATAATATTAGAGTAAAGGAAGGATCAGTACCTGTCAAACAAAAGCACAGAGAGGTTCCAGTGAATGTGAGAGAAGATCTCCCAAAAAGAGGATTTTATTGAGGAGGTGGGAATCGTCTGAGTGGGTCTCTGCCATAGTTTTGGTGAGGAAATTGGATAAAAGTTTGAGACTATGGTGCCGATTACGATCCGGTAAAAACCGGGTACGAACCGTCGGTCGGAGCATTTTCTCCGTCCGACTCGTACCCGGTTGTACAACTTTACAAACATGGAATTACGATTCGCACGGAAACACTATTTCCGTACGAATCGTAAAAAACACTGACCGACGAAAATATACATACGAATGTGATCCGGGAATGCTGCGACGTGACGTCGGGACGCTTTCAGGCAGCGTTTCACGACCCAGGAAGTACGATTCGAACCGACAGCAGTCCGGACGGCCATATTTTCACGGCACCCAAAAAGTGCCGGAAAAGCGAAGTACTCCGCGAAACGACCAGAGTAGGTGGGCCGGTATGCGCCGTACCCCCCCCAGCCCCCGCATGTACGCGCCGACCCCCCCCCAGCCCCCGCATGTACGCGCCGACCCCCCCCAGCCCCCGCATGTACGCGCCGAGCCCCCACCCCAGCCCCCGTACGTTCGAGTCGTACCCCCCCAGCCCCTGTACGTTCGAGTCGTACCCCCCCAGCCCCCGTACGTTCGAGACGTACCCCCCCAGCCCCCGTACGTTCGAGTCGTACCCCCACCCGTGTATGTACACCCGTGTACGTGTCGAACCCCCCGTGTATGTACACCCGTGTACGTGTCGAACTCCCTGTGTATGTACACCCATGTACGTGTCGAACCCCCCCGTGTATGTACACCCGTGTACGTTCGAGTCGTACCCCCACCCGTGAATGTACGGTGCGTACCCCCAGCGCTACGCGCTGGGGGTACGCACCGTACATACATGGGTGGGGGTACGACTCGAATGTACACGGGTGTACATACACGGGGTTCGACACGTACACGGGTGTACATACACGGGGGGGTTTGACACGTACACGGGTGTACATACACGGGTGGGGGTACGACTCGAACGTACACGGGTGTACATACACGGGGGTTCGACACGTACACGGGTGTACATACACGGGTGGGGGTACGACTCGAACGTACACGGGTGTACATACACGGGGGTTCGACACGTACACGGGTGTACATACACTGGGGGGTTCGACACGTACACGGGTGTACATACAAGGGTGGGGGTACGACTCGAACGTACACAGGTGTACATACACGGGGGTTCGACACGTACACGGGTGTACATACACGGGTGGGGGTACGACTCGAACGTACACGGGTGTACATACACGGGGGTTCGACACGTACACGGGTGTACATACACGGGGGGTTCGACACGTACACGGGTGTACATACACGGGGGTTCGACACGTACACGGGTGTACATACACGGGGGGGTTCGATACGTACACGGGTGTACATACACGGGGGGTTCGACACGTACACGGGTGTACATACACGGGGGGTTTGACACGTACAAGGGTGTACATACACGGGTGGGGGTATGACTTGAACGTACACAGGTGTACATACACGGGGGGTTCGACACGTACATGGGTGTACATACACGGGTGGGGGTACGACTCGAACGTACACGGGTGTACATACACGGGGGGTTCGACACGTACACGGGTGTACATACACGGGTGGGGGTACGACTCGAACGTACACGGGTGTACATACACGGGGGGTTCGACACGTACACGGGTGTACATACACGTGGGGTTCGACACGTACACGGGTGTACATACACGGGTGAGGGTACAACTCGAACGTACGGGGGCTGGTGGGGGTACGACTCGAGCGTACGGGGGCTGGAGGGGGTACGACTCGAACGTACGGGGGCTGGGGGGTACGACTCGAACGTACGGGGGCTGGGGGGGGTACGACTCGAACGTACGGGGGCTGGGGTGGGGGCTCGGCGCGTACATGCGGGGACTGGGGGAGTGTCGGGCGCGTATGCGGGCACATGTCTCCATGGTTGCTATGGGAGTTCGGTGCGGACGGTGTTTTTACCATACGGTTGTAACATCGGACGCACGGGATGGATCGTAATTCCGCGGTCGGACTTCACTTTTCACATTTGTACGGTAAATCGTCCGAGGATGTGTCGGACACGTTTTCCGACCCGAGGACGTGTGGGGAATTATTCCCAATGCGATTCGTATGGACTTTTTCCCATGCGAATCGTAATTGGCAGTTTGTACAGCACTTGTACGATTCGTACGGTAAAAAGACCGGATACGAGTCGTACGGGGAATTTTTTTACCGGATCGTGATCGGCACCTAAGTGTGGACCTGAGGGAGTTGAATGCAAATTTGGTGGTGGATTGTCACCCTTTACCCAATAGTAAAGAAGTTGTTTGCATGTTGGAGGGGGGCAGGTGTTTTCTACCTTTGATCTCTGTTCGGCCCATCATCAAGTAGGATTAACGGATCACCCCACGCAATTCACTGCCTTCCATACTCCGCAAGGGCTGCTCTAGTACAATCGGATGCTGTTTGGTTTAGCCTCAGCGGCGTCGGTCTTTCAAAGGGCGATGTACCATATTTTCAAAGCTCTAGATGCTTTTTTTAAGTGTTTCCAAGATGATATACTTATCTTTTCTTGTAATTAGGCAGAACATATAGCACATGTTATTGAAGTCTGCAAACGTAGGGAAAACATTGGTTAACACTTAAAGAGAACAAGTGTAAAATATTTTGCAAGTCTGTTGAATACTTAGGACACACTCTTTCTGGCAATGGAGTGGTCCCTAAGAAATTGCTTGTGGATGCCATAGTTAAAGGTCCGCCTCTTGATAACAAGGAGAAACTTTTATCTTTCGCTGGGTTATACGAATATTACAGTAAATTCATTAACAATTTTGCTACCAAAATGGAGCTTCTTAGGGAACATACTAGACACAAGGCTGAATTCTGCTGGATGGAGAGACAACAAAATGCTTTTCAACAAATCAAGAATGAGATTGTACCAGCTCAAACATTACACAGTTTCATGGAAGAAAAACTGTATTGTGACGGTGGATGCAAGCTTGTATGGAGTGGGTGGAGTTGTGTCACAGAAGTGTGGAAAAATGAATGGTGTGTTGCGTTCGCTTCCTGTACCATTGGTGATACGGGGGAGAGAAGATGTTCTGTAATTGAGAGAGCTTTTAGGATGTATGAGGGGTGAAGAACACTTTCACAATTATCTGATGGGAAGTAGAATCATTCTCAGAACAGATCATAAACCTTTGGTATCAATCCTCTGACCAGGAGGTGATTGGAATACTACAGCGCCTACAGCCAGGCTCACGTCCAAATTGCAGGAGTATAATTTTTGTGTGGAGTATGTTCCAGGGAGATATAATGTGACTGCTGATTGTCTATCTCGACTTCCATGTCAGGGTGATGATATTTAGGATGTGTGTGATGAAGGTGTTGAGATTCTTGCCTGTGTGGGAAATTTTGTGTCAGAAGAGTTTAGCAGCATCTCTGAAGAACAATGGAATAGTTGTGCCAACAAGGATGAAAAATGAAAGGTATTCAAGAGGTAACTCATGGAGGGTTGGTCCAAGGAAAAACAAAATACTTGCTTCATTGAGGCCGTTCCAACAAGTATTGAGTGCTTTAGAAGTGAAAGGAGAGTTAATTTCCAAGGAGGGTAAATGTGTGCATCCTGAACACATGCAGGATGAAATTTTGCGACTAGCACATGAGGGTCATTCAGGTATGTCATCTATGAAGATAGAATGACGGACAGAGTTGTGAGGGAATGTAGTGAGTGCATTAGGAGTGACAAGATGTTAAAGCCTTTTCCTGCACCATTGAATCCTGTACCATGGCCGCAATTTACATGGCAAAAGGTAGCCTTTGATATCTCTGGTCCATACAACGTTTTACCACAGAATGCAGGTTTTGTCTTTGGTGGTTATTGATTTTCACTACAAATGGCTGAGAGTTAAATTTGTTTCTCAATACGGTCTTTGCTCGTGAAGGCAGTCCTGAAGATATAGTATCAGACAATGGTGTTCAATTGGAAGTCAAGCAAGGGCAGGGAGTTCTTGAAGGGTTGGGGTGTAAAGCATGTTACCACTGCATTGTATGAACCACAAAGTAATGGCCAGGCTGAAAGGTTTAACCACATGCCTAAAAATGGAGTAGAATGGGCAAGGAAATCTGATAGAGTGGAAGAGTGTGTTGAGGGAGAGACTGTGGCTGTATAGCATAACTCCTTAATCTGTTATGGAAATGAGTCTGTGCCATTTGTTGAAAGGAAGAGAGCCTGTATCTAAGTTGTGTTCATGGTGGATTAAAAGGAAACTACCTGAAATGAAGGGTCATGATTTGAGGGATATCTCAATGAGGGTGAGACAGAAACAGGAGAAGATGAAAGAAGCATAAGATGCTAGGTGGAGAGTGAAAATACCACTTTTATAGCTGGCGGCTGCGTAAGAGTACTTAAACCTGATTTGAACATTAAAGGATGTTCTAAATATGGTCACCCTATTAAAGTGTTGAAAGTTAATATGAACAGTGTGGTTGCCCAAGACGGAAGAGTTTGGAATGTGAGGATAGTTGTCAAATGTCCTGATGGTACTAGTTAGGACATTGAAGTAGCAGACCAGTATATGGTCAGAAAGTTTGGGCCTGTTGATGGTGGGTGTCCAAACTCTGATCTCAGCAATGAGCATTCAGATAATTGTGTTGTTGATTCTTTTGCCTCAGAATCTGTAGTTTCGAGAGTTAAGATGGGAGATAGAGCTACGAACCCTCCTGTGAAAATAAGGGCTTATGTCTAGCTCATTTGTTATTAAGTGGTGGGATGTGTTCCAATCTAATTATATCATTGTTCTCTCTTTCATTAGCTAGACTTGGGTTGTGTTGCTTTAAATGCTGTGTGTTCTATTGCTATGGAGCTGTTCTTATCTATATTTCACTGTGTTCAGTTGCTCCAGAGGATCTGCCTGTTGCATTCCACTGTTACTGTGCCACTTCCAATAAACTTATTATATAAATCTACATTGCTTCCTGGATTAGGTAGAGCCTCACATTTTCCCAGTTTATTTTATAATCTGCACTGAACTTTCAGGTTAAGTGAGAGTCAGAAAATAATCGTCTACATATAAAAAAGTTACGATATAGATACCATGCATTGTTCCAGATCTAATTGTGGCAAATAATGATTCCAATGCCAATAGAAACAGAATGGGAAACAGAGGACACCAGTGACATGGGCCTCTCTTGATGTGAATAGCTCTGGATGAAACAAAATCCACTGCAACTGATATTGGCTGTAGAATTAGCATAGAACAACACGCACTGGTTATAAAGTCATGATCTAAGCCTACCCTTTTAAGTGTACTGAAATACACCTATTGAACCCGATCACAGGCCTATTTGGCATCCAGTGATAAGGGCAAAGGTGTCAGGAGATCTGCTCCTAGACATGCATTGTAGGTGTGAAAGTGTGCGCATATGGTTTCCGAATGAGCGTCCACGAACAAAGCTCATCTGCAACTGCTGCATTAATGATTACATTACTTTCTTTAGTCTATTAGTGAATATTTTAAGTAACATTTTTAAATCGACATTGATCAAAGAGCTTGATCTAAAATTGGGGCAGAGTAGGAAATCTTTTATTTCTTGAGGTAGCAGTGTGATAATGGTTTGATTGGAAATTGGTCCCAAATTGGGTTGTTTTCTGCTCCTGTAAAAGCAGTATGAAGAAACATTATTATATGTTTTCCCTGTTTTATCGAACTCTTCCCCAGGAGATTTCCACGTAGGTAATCTGACATAGCCTCAGCGATTTCTTCCTGTGAATTTTCTCCTTCTAGGCGAGCTCTTCTTTCATTTGAAAGTCAAGGCAGGTGAAATATTTAAATGAACTTATATTCCAGGTGTGATGTACTGGCAATGATATAGTTCTTCATAGTAAGATCCAAAGAGGCATTTGCATCTGCCATGCCAGAGGGGGAAGTGGGGGACTGGAGGTTTGTAATTGTCCAGAGGGTCTCTTTGTCTTGTGGATACCTATATACTGAGACTTTCCTATGTCAATGAGAATGGGATGGGATTGTGTGCTCCAGTGATGCCACTTGGTAGAATCTCGCATCTGGTCATGTCAGGAATCAAGGGGTTTTTGCTCAGAAAATAATCTATGTCGAGTGAAACAATCTCTAGGTGTCTGTCAGACAATGATTGCTTCAAACATCATACAGAACTGTTGTGTCATTACTGTTGTGCAGGTCCGGGTGACCTGTTCCATTCAAGATAGTGTCGAGTATCAGGTTCCAATCACTTCCAATTAACAGTTGTAAGAGGGAGGGTAAGTATGATGTCATGGATAGTTTAGGGGTGTATATTGGTTGTACAATTAAAGTTTTACCCAAAGCCTTTATTTTTGCATAAGCATATCTGCCTTACAGCTCCATCCAAGTCTTAAGTGTTTTACAGGGTCGACTCTTGAGTATAAGGGTGGCTATACCATAATTTGTAATAGCATTGCAGTTTTCTAATGGTACTTCATGTTTATTTACAGTGTCTCTGCTGCTTACTACTGTGCCTAGCCAGTCCTATTTGAGCTTTGATGATTCTGAGACGGATAGATGGGTTTCTTGCAGAAGTGCGATGTATGTATGTTGTGTGTGTACGTTATTCACAATCTTATTCTGTTTTATGAAATGAGTGAGCCCCCTGATATTCAATGAGGTGATGCAGAGGTCATTTTTGTTTGGATTGCACCTAGTGGTACCTGTGTGAATATATACAAACAAGAGGAAGTCAAGGGTTTGACACATTTTTTTTAGTGGTTACAGTAAAGGAATCTGGTCATTAGCTTCAATGTAAGGGGCTGCTAGGATATGCAAGGGAACACTGTCCTGCTGTAATTTTATTGCGTCAAAAATCAGTCTCAGTCCCTGGGTATTCAGGGGCTACGGGTGACCTGATGGTCTGGTGTGGAGGAAAAAGATAGTGTGTGGGGTCTTTCTAAGCTTTGCTTCAGGAGCTAACATCTTGTGGGTTAGCCACCTAGGAGGTACTTTAGAAAATCGTGTCTAGAGAGAATGGGAAAGCGGAAAGTCCATGTGGGCAATGCTGTATACTACCCAGATTCAGGAAGTGGGAGCAATGGGTGCATGCAGAGACAGAATAGCGAATAAAAAATATTGATTTACACAAATATCGAGTTAAAAATATAATTGGGCAGAAATATCGACAGACAAATTCTAGTGGTCAAGAATATTGAATTTAGGTAAGTAATCTCGATGTTAAAAATATCGAAGTATAAAATATTGTTTGCATAAATATAGTTGTTAAAAATATCGATTTTTTTATTAATGTTATGTATTTTAGTATATAGTTTATATGTATGTGATGTATGTTTTTTTGTCTAAGATTTGTTTGTATTTTTAATATATGTGTTAAATTCTTAGTAGTTATGAATTTTGTTGTTGTTGATTTTTGCGTTTTTAGTTCCGTAGCGGGTTGTGGGTTTTATAGGGGAATAGGATGGGAAGTAATTTATTTATATGAAATTAATTGATTATTTTTAGTAGTTATTAATATTTTCTTATTTGAATTTTGTGGTTTTAGGTCCGTAGCGAGTTGTGGGTTTATAGGGGAATAGGGTGGGAAGTAATTTATTTATATTAGATTTACTGACTAGTTTTTATTTATTATTATTTGATTAACTGAGATGTTATAGTGTTGAATGGGTAAAGTAATTTATTATTAATTAATAATTGGTAGTTAATTAATTTTAATTAATTTATTGGTAATTAATTATGGTATTGTGTCATTGATTTTACGTGTGTGTTGTGGTGTTTATAGGTATGAAGGGTGGAAAGTCATTTATTTTTAATTGATAAATTAATAATTAGTTGTTAATTAATTTTCATCAATTAATTAGTAATTAATTATGGTAATTGTGTCATTAATTTTAGGTGTGTGTTGTGGTGTTTATAGGAGTAAAGCGTGGTAAGTATTTTGTGTTTAATTAATTATTATATAGTTGTTAATTAATGTTAATTATTTGATATTTATTTTGTGCAATTGTTTATTTTTTTGTGTGTTGTTTTTACTCTTAAAGTGGTAAAACATGGGTATTAAATACATTTTTAAATATGTAATTATTAGTTAATAGTAATAGTTTTTCTTTTAAAAATATTTCATCGTGTTTTATTATTTTAGAGTTTACTTTAGGTGTGTGTTGTGGATATTATAATGTTAAAGCATGTGTACTCAATTAATGTTTTTTTTTACGAATAAGATTTTTTAACCCCTTCAGTGCCCATGACGAGATAGTCTCGTCATGGAGCGCGGTTGTGCTGTGCCCATGACGAGACTATCTCGTCATGAACCCCACCCACTAATGAAACGCCCGGCACAAGGCGTGGAAAGGGCGGGGCACTGAAGAGGTTAATTGAATATTAATTATATTAATGTCATTACAATGTTGAAGTGTTTTGTTGTTGGTGTGGTGTTATAGGGTAGGAAATAAAATAAATACATGTATTTTTTAAATAATAATTTATGTTTGCTAATATTTGCAACTTTTAAATAATTATTGTTTATAAATGTATTAATTTATTTTATATATTATTTGTAAGTTTTTGTTATATGTAATTATTATTATAATATGTGTTCTTTTCATATGTGTAATGTATTTAATTCTGTATTTTATGATTTTTAAAATTTTGTAACATATATATTTTTCACATGTTTAAGTGCTATTAGTAATTTTTGTTTCTCTGCTATCCAACACTTTCCCTAATGTTGCAATTACTGGAGTGGGAATAGTCATTTTTACCTCTCTGCTATCCAGCACTTTCCCTACTGTTGCATTCACTGGAGTGAAAATAGTAATTTTTACCTCTCCGCTATCCAGCACTTTCCCTACTGTTGCACTCACTGGAGTGGGAATAGTAATTTTTGCCCCTCCGCTATGCAACACTTTCCCTACTGTTGCACTCACTGGGGTGGGAATAGTAATTTTAAATACTCCGCTATCCAACACTTACCCTAGTTTTGCACTCACTGCAGTGGGAATAGTAATATTTACCCCTCCGCTATCCAAAACTTTCCTTACTGTTGCACTCTTTGGAGTGGAAATAGTAATTGTTGCCCCTCCGCTATCCAACACTTTCCCTACTGTTTCACTCACTGGAGTGGGATAGTAATTTGTACCCCTCCACTATCCGACATTTTCCCTAATGTTGCACTCACAGGAGTTGGAATAGTAAATTTAATTCCTCTGCTATGCAACACTTACCCTAATTCTGCACTTACTGTAGTGGGAATAGTAATTTTTACCCCTCCGTTATCCAAAACTTTCCCTACTGTTGTACAAATTAATTGCAGCTGATGTACAATTTGAGTTCAAAAGGGCTCTCCACATGCATATACATAAAACATACTACAAACTCCTAACATTTTACTATTGAGAACTACAAGGGAGTTTTCTATATGGATGGCTCTCCACAGCCTGCAGTGGGTACTAAACAGAAATACTCCACAGCTTTTGCTGCAGTGCAGGGAATCTTCGAAGATGGTAAATTTAAACAGCTGCACCAACACATCAAAACATTTGATGATTGCACTCACCTGAAGTCATGCCTTGTTGCTTATACCACAGAAGGTTGGTGCGTCAGTTCTCACACTGAGGGGCCTGTTTACAAACCCCTTACGGCACTGGCACATCACTTTTAGTGACGCACTGGCTGCACATTTTGCTGCCCCATATTTACCCTGTGTAGCTTTTCATGTCCTTGTAAATACGGCTCCTTTTCATGGGTGTTGCTGTGGGTGTTCCATGGAACGAGACATCGTAAACCAGGGAACGCGTCACAATGCTATGCCTCCACAGAGGAGGCGTACGGAGGCGCAACGAGGAGAAATTTTTAGTTTCACCTCTTTTTCCTCTTTCTATGCTTGCTCCATTATGCAGCACACACAGAAAGAGGAAAACACCCTTTGCACAAAAACAATCTCCCAGCAACGCAGGCATACTTGCACCATGGTGCAAGTGTGCCTGGGTCGGCGCATGGCAGCCAACTGTGCGTTGTAGATATGACGCATCCCTGTGCTTTGAAAGTGAGTCAGTGTGGCTCACCAAAATGGCTTGCAGTGTTGGATTTAACCTTCTATTTGCGTGCAAGGATAAAATGCCTATTTAACACATAGGCACTGGAATGGATTCGGAGATTTTATAGGGAAATCCATACAAGAAATGCACAGCTATAGGGAATGGTGGCTATCTTACAAGACAAGGTTCCTTTGGTTCAGGTTCAACACTCTATGGCCCTTAAAAGTGAAGAAATTCATGCTAAAGGGAACTGAGCAGCCGACTTAGCCACAAAGGCACTAGTTCGTACTTCTAAAGTTTTTGCAGTAACCAGATCTCAAAACAAGATTGACACAGACATTTTTGCAGCAATTCAATCACTGACTGCTTCCCCTACAAATACTCCAACACCATCACTCAAGGTAATACTCCAATGGTAACTTTACCCGGAGTCAGAGACCAACATTTTCCTCATAAGCAGATTAAATCAGAACTAATTAAAGCAGCTCACAATGGTTTAGCGTCTGCCCATGCTCGCTAGCATGACAGTCACAGTAGCCATGCTACAGCAAAGATACTGGTAGCCAAATCTATCTAAACAGACTAAAATGTATGTGCAGCAATGTAAAATCTGCCAAAAAATAAAACATTCCAATGTACCAAGACCAGGACAAGCTCCCCTTACTATTCCCAAACGCCCGTTTGGGCTATTTTTCTTTGGTCATTTCAGGCCAATCATATCAGTTCACCGATATAGATTTACATTAGTTGCTGCAGATTCATAATCCAGATTCCTGTGGGTTTGACCACGTAGAAATGCTAATGCCCGAGTGGTCATTAAGGACTTGCAGTTCTTAGTTATAATAGGTGAAGTTCATATCTTTCATTCAGATAACAGCCCTACATTAGACACAAAGGCATTTACGGATGCTATGTCGTCTCTGGGAGTATGCCTACCGTAGTTACACCCATCCTGACCAGAATCAAACACATTAAAAGATAGCGCCAACAGTACACTTAACAAACCATGACCACTAGGGTATTAAGTACAGGACTGGGTTGGCTACATAATAAGTATGGAGTTCTGAGAGAATTAAATAATTTGCCGACAGGAGAATAAGGAGTACCTATGTATGTACCTGATCTTCATAGTCCTGGAACAGTGACATGAGAGATGACATCTGACCTAAACAATCATTTAAAAACTTACAGAGTGTCCAAAAGGTCAGAGACAAACTATCTAATTTGAAACATTGCTTCACTGTCACTGGTGAAGAACAGGTTTCCAAAGCTGCTGACAGGTGACTTCCCAATGTGTGAAACCTAGTTCTAGAAAAGATTCCCGATAAACAAGTGTGGGCCATCTTATGGACCATCCATTCCAGTTCCTGGGGTAGAAGGTAAACAAACTCACTGGCTGGTTCAAGAAAACAATAGGATAGTGTTTATTGATCACGTTCAAAAGCATTATCCTGTTCAACAGTGTCCCCCTCCCATTGACACCGATGTGCTTTTGGATTAGAACCTCACAGGCACCCCCTACTGTGAAGCAATTACCCCTACAAGGAAATCTTGAGTACCAAGTCAGGGACTGCAGAGCCTTCAGGGTTTCCAGCTTTGAACTAAGTGTCAGAATCTTTGGAGGAACCTGATGTTGCAATTTCAAAAATTCCAACTGTCTCAACTTCTACTTTCATGCATTAAGAGCCACCTGCTGAGCCAACTACACTGAAACAGCAATTAGAAGTGTGCAGGCAGGGAAGGCCGTGGGGCAGAGCAGCCTACCTAGATTGTAATTGAAATGCATGAACCCACCAGAATGTAGGAAAATGTATATTCACAATGTGTGTCTGTATACGCCCTGTTCAAAGTTGTAAGACTCACAATATTTCAATAAAAAGATTTAATAAAAAATAAAATAAAAAAGAAATAAAAAAGAAACGATTTATGAAAATGATTCGGACTATGAGTTAGATGGCATACTATCTGCAGTTGGTCTACGTTACAGATGGCCTGCTGTTTGGTACTGGTCTCATGACAAGTGTCTTATACCACTGTAGTCCTACTTCTGGATTGCTACTGGAGTATTTTCCAGTTTAATGCTGATCATCATGCTGATTACAATTTAACAAATGGACATTATGTTACTGGTAAAACTGCGCCATTCTCTGTGATTCAGGACCTGCAACCCCATTCTTCTTCTCACAAAACACATCAGGATCATCATGCCTTGAACATAATCACATATCCTGTGCTGGACGGATTGGTTTGAGAAAAGCTTCCTTATCAGATCATGGGACCTACAAAGGTGTTGCATCTCCCTTATGTTTAAAATATTTCACTGTGACTAGATGACATAATAATACATGGTTCATGTTCCAATGAGACATTAAAACTGTTACAAGAATGTTAAAAGATTTACGAGCACATAATACATTAGACAATTAGGATGTTTATTTAAACGCTGACAATCATAACAACATGTATAGTTTCCACCACTTTGGCCACCACTGCATACACAGAACCAGCACTTCCCGAGAAATATTAAATTTTAAACGTTGGGAGCATTGTGGGGTTCCACCTTCGAATAGACATTTCATTTTTCAAAAGAAATGTGTAGTGTTCTTGCATTAGAATAGGAATGAGCCCCTTGTTACTAGGTTACTGGAATTGGAACATGGAATCAATAGAATTTCATGTGTGGTAGAATGTAAGCAACTGGGCATTTGGCAGTTGCAGGAGTTGATGATGGATGGGGTTGTTATCTCTGTATCCTAATAAACCTCACTTTGTTTAACCTACTCTTCTGCTCTTCAACATCATTCAAGAAGACTATCGTTTACATTTGGCGACGTTTGGAACTACCTACGCATTCCAGATCGAACTCAACACATCAATTCTAACGAGACAAAATCTTCGTTTCTTACTCGACTTGCTATTCATCGCGCTGGGCTTTACCTTGGCATCCTGAGGAGAAGTCACTTTCTGAGAACTCTCTGGGCCCGATTCACAGAACTAACTTAAGATAAAATCCTAAACTTACTACTTTTGGTATTCACAGAAGTTAGGATTTTGTCTTAAGTTTGTCTTAGGACAAACTTAAGACAGACTTAAGACAAACTTAAGACAGACTTAAGACAGACTTAAGACAAACTTAAGACAGACTTAAGACAGACTTAAGACAGACTTAAGACAAACTTAAGACAAAATCCTAACTTAAGTCTGTCTTAAGTCTGTCTTAAGTCTGTCTTAAGTTTGTCTTAAGTCTGTCTTAAGTCTGTCTTAAGTCTGTCTTAAGTCTGTCTTAAGTCTGTCTTAAGTCCGTCTTAAGTTTGTCTTAAGACAAACTTAAGACAAAATCCTAACTTCTGTGAATACCAAAAGTAGTAAGTTTAGGATTTTGTCTTAAGTTAGTTCTGTGAATCGGGCCCTCTGTGTCTGGGGCTGACGTGAGTACTTTTAAGGTTTGATATCCTGTCCTTGCTCGAGGACATTGCGAGGGTATTTCACCGCACGCACCTCTCGCGCACTGTGCTCACGAAGCCTTCTTCATTCTCCCGAAGCCTTCTCGCTTCCCGCACTCGCGCACACCCTCTGAAGAAAGGATTCTTCTTGTGCTGACTCTGACGCTTCAAGCACAGCGTCACAAAGCGTGACTACGTCACTGCGCTACGCAGGGGCCATCTTGAATTTCTACTAATCCCCGATGCGTTGCCATGACAACGTGTTTTCGCTACTCGGTGATGCGCTCACCCTTCAGTTAAAGTGTCTCTTCAGCGCATTCATGACTCGGTGATGCGTACACCTTTAACAAAAACTACAAACCGGATATGCACAGTAAGAGGTTACCTACAGCCACTTGTCTCATAGTTTCTGTTGTCGTTACACGCGCATAATCACTGATGCGCACAGTTAACATTCCTCACTCATTACGCGCATTATCGCTGACGTGCACAGCTGTTTTACTATTCTTCAGTTACTTTTATGCTGACACACTCAATATTTTGTTTTCTTTTTGTTTTTCTTTTGTTACTTTTGTTACATCTTTAATGTTAAAAAGGGAGAGGCAGTACAGGTTATTTCTTCATAAGTGGTATCTTCAAAAAAAAAATTATAGAAGAAGAAGGTGGGTTTCTACTCACTTACCTACACAATGCTAAACGTACCTGCTCCAACATTTTTCTTGTCTTCACCAGGTGAACCTGCAATACCCTGGTTGAAGTGGAAGAAAGTGTTTAATCATTATGATCGTGTGTGTGGAACATCTCTCAGCGCAGAGAGGAAATCCTCTCTTTTAATGCATTGTTTGGGTCCTGAGGGGCAGGAAGTGTTTGAGCATCTTCCCGATTTATCAGATGGTGATGCATCAGGTCTCAATGAATTTGAAATTTCTATAAAAAAACTTGATTTACTCTATTTACCCAAAGTAAGCATGGTTCTAGAAAGATACCACTGGGAAACGAATGCAAAAACCTGAAGAAACTGTTGAACAATATATTACTGAACTACGCAAGTTGGCTTCTACATGCAGCTTTGGTGCTTCACTTGAAGAAAGTCTCAGAGACCAGATGATGTTAGGATGTAGTGTTGATAAAGCTAAGGACGACTTATGGCAGAAGGATAATCCTTCTTTGCATGAGGTAGTCACAATTGCTAAAACGAATGAACATTCAAAAGTTTGTCTTGAAACAATTCAAAAGGACAAAGACTCTTCCCTTAACAAAGGGCAAAACTCTGTATTGAAAGTGACTAGTGGTAATGACAAAAACACGCATGAAGTTTCAAAGGCTATAAATAAGTCAAATTTTAGTACAAAAAATTTACACTCATCCAGATGTGATAATCAACCTAGTAGTTCGAAGTGTTGTAGGTCAGGAAGAGACCAAAAGAAAATTAGAGAGGTATATTTATTTGAGGATGAGGTTGATGAAAATGAGATATGCCAAATTAAAGGATCTGGCGGACCCATAGATTCTGTTCTAATTAATGATGCACCTGTAAAAATGTTATTTGATTCAGGGGCGAAAGTGACATTAATTCCGAAGAAATTCTTTGATCAATATTTGTTGGGTAAGGTCACTCTGATGAAACCAGATATAAGACCAAAGGGGTACAGTGGAGAAATTATTGACCTTCTAGGATGGTTTTGGGGGACAATTGATTATAAAGGAAGAATTGTCCCTGCAAAAGTTTATATTTCAATGAAGGGAGACTCACTTTTGAGTTGGTTTCATCAACGCGACTTGTATGTTCTTTTGGATCCTAATCAAAATCCATCTGTGTGCTTAAAAGAAATACCTTCTGTCTGTCAGGTTGCTTCAGGATGTAAAAATTGAGTTAAAGAGTTCCCTGAGTTTTTGACAAAAAATTAGGGTGTCTTAAACATTACATGCACCAAATCAAAATAAAGCCTGGTTCAGTACCTAAGGTGGCAAAAGTTCGCAACGTTCCTCTGGTGGCTAAAGACATTATGAAGATTGAACTTGACAAACTAAAGGACAATGGGATCATAGAAGAGGTTGAGGCAACTTAGTGGCTTTCTCCCATAGTTTTGGCTCATAAGGCCAATGGGGAGGCCAGGCTCTGTGTTGACCTGAGGGAACTTAATAAGTCAGAGGTTGTGGATCATTATCCATTGCCAAATATCAATGAGATGCTGTGCTCTCTTGGAAGGGCGAAACATTTTTCATCTCTTGATCTATCCTCTGCCTACCATCAGGTCAGATTACACCCCTCCTCTCAAAATTTAACAGCATTTGTCACGCCTTATGGCACGTTTAAATTTTTGAGAATGCCGTTCGGCTTAATTTCTGCTGCTTCGGTATTTCAAAGAGTGATGGAAAGAGTCTTGAAGGGTATTGAGGGCATCAAAATATACCAGGATGATGTTCTTGTATTTGGGGTCAACTCTGAAGAGCATGATGGTAGGATGAGGGCAGTGTTGATAAAATTATGCGAGGCTGGACTAACTTTAAGAGCTGACAAATGCAAGTTTGATGTGGCTGAAATTGAATATTTAGGTCACCTAGTCTCTGGAAATGGAATTAAGGCAAAGGCATCTTTAGTTGATGCCATTTGCAAACTCAGGCCTCCCCAGAGTAAAGACGAACTGGTAAAATTCTTGGGATGGCCGAATTTTATCATAAATTTGTGCCAAATTTTGCAGTGGTCACCAGACATTTACGTGACCTCTTAAAAAAGGGTTCCGAATTTATATGGTCTCGTATTTGTGATGAAGAATTTGAAAATCTTAAGAATTGTCTAAATCACGCACAAGATCTTAGCAGTTTTGATCCCAAAAAGAGCGCTTATTTAATGACTGATGCGAGCTCAAAAGGTTTGGGTGTAGTCTTGTTTCAAAGATCAGAGGGCAAAGAAAATGTGGTATTGTTCATGTCCAGGCCTTTGCGAGGAGCAGAGTATAACTACTCTGTTGTAGAAAGAGAGGCTCTTGCCATCTATTGGTCTATTCGCCAACTACGCAAATTTCATTTGGGAAGCAAGTTTGAAGTCCTAACGGATCACAAACCATTGAAGGAGGTTTTTGCAAAAAAGGGGATTGATTTTGTGTCTCATCGAATATGTAAGTGGGTGGTTGCCCTACAGGAATTTAATTTTGTTGTCTCTTATCTGCCAAGAGTCTCGAATACACTTGCAGACTGCTTGTCAAGACTGAGCACTGTGCGTGAGGAACCTTTGGAATGTGATCAGTTTGGTGGTGAGGAATTTGAAGAAGAAGTTGATGTTTGTCTGCTGAGTGATGGTATTGTATCTGAGAATGATTGGAAAGAGGCTCTAGTCGAGGATGAACTTCTACAAAAAGTTATTAATATGATGTCAAAGGGGTGGTGCGATAAGAAAGACTGTGGTGGAGAGTTGACTGGTTTTTGGCAGGTTAAAGACGGTTTATCTGTGGTGGATGGTATCCTATTAAGAGGTAGTAGATTAATTCCTCCTCGCATTCTATGGGAAAGGTTACTGAAAAGTGCACACGCCAGCCATATGGGAATTGTAAAAACTAAGGAGAGGTTAAGAGAAGCATATTGGTGGCCTGCCATGGATGTCTGGATTGAAAGAGATGTAATAAATTGTTCAGAATGTGCCTGCAGTGACAAGGTCTTGAAATGTAGAACTCAACCCATGGTGGTGAGAGAGCAATCTAATGGGCCTTGGTTGGATATTGCTATTGATATTTTGGGTCCTATTAGGATAAAATCACGCGATGTGTACGTTCTGGTTTGCTTAGATATGTATTCTCGCTGGCCTGAGATTAAGATAGTTGGTTCTGTAGAATCTTCGGTAGTGATTGAGTTTTTGGATAGTTTGTTTGAAAGGGAAGGATTTCCCATGTCTTTACTTTCTGATAATGGTGTACAATTCACCTCAGCGGTAGTAGAAGAGTAATTGGTCTCCAGGGGTATCAAACATAAAAAGGCAGCTCTTTATCATCCTGAGAGCAACGGAGTTGTGGAAAGGTTTGTGAAGGTGTTAAAAGAGGCCGTACAACATGCTGTGGCAAGTGGTACTGGCTGGGAGGTAGCCATGATGAAAAAGGTTAGGGAATACAGATTCACTCCTCACTCCTCCACAGGTGTTTCACCATTTCGCTTGTTCAAGAGAAGAGTGGCTAATATGGAAGTTTGTCCTTCATGGGTGTCTTCTAAGAGACTATTAGTTGATGTGAATGCTGAAAGTGTGGCAGGCTGGAAAGGAAAAGAGTGTGTAATTAAGGAGAAAAGGAAGAAATGGTATGATGTAAGGAGACCGGTCAAGCACACAGAGGTTTCTGTGGGAGACTGTGTGAAAATAAAATCTCCCCGTTTAGGCAAGTCTAAGTCAAAGTTTAGCACCCCATTCAGGGTAATCAAAGTTTTCAAGAATGCTGTGAAGATTAGTAATCATAAAGTATGGAATTTGAACAGGGTGGCTAAGTGTCAACCCAGAGAGGTATCAGGAGATACTGGGGTTGTTTCACCTCAAAGGAATGTTGCACATGAAAGAAATGTTAGACCTCTCAGGGTTGTTCAGCGCCCTGCTAGGCTCCAAGATTTTGTTTGAACTTTATTTATTCTTTGCATATAGCTCTCCCTCAAATGTCTTTTGATGTTGGTTATACTTTCTTTATGCATTGTTAAGAGGGGAGGTGATGTAGTGTTCTTGCATTAGAATAGGAATGAGCCCCTTGTTACTAGGTTACTGGAATTGGAACATGGAGTCAATAGAATTTCATGTCTGGTAGAATGTAAGCAACTGGGCATTTGGCAGTTGCAGGAGTTGATGATGGATGGGGTTGTTATCTCTGTATCCTAATAAACCTCACTTTGTTTAACCTACTCTTCTGCTCTTTAACATCATTCAAGAAGACTATCCTTTACAAAATGTCTCTATTTCAACAGTGCTGACAGATCAGTCCCATCAGTCTTCTATTGTATATAAAAGGCGGCAAGACCGCAGAAGAATATGATTACTAATCATAAACTGATATATTACCATAGTTTTTTTTTTTTATCTTGCTGTACATGTCTATGAGTAGTGGAAAGAATTAACTGATGAGAAAAGTCTTTTGGGAATCAAATATTGGCAAATTCAGGGGATAGAAGCATGTATATTTCCGACACAAATGATGTATCTGAACAAAACCATACAGCAAACATCTTGTCTGTGATTTGGAACCACTAAAGATTTAAAGACGCCCTCAATTCCAAAACTTAATTTGACACCATTTCCAAATTGACAAAGGAAAAACATTACAGATACTGATTTAATTGACATGATCCAGAATGGAACTTATAATATTGACCATGATACACCCAGAAGGGATAGCCTTATGGCCAATTGATACTGAGGTTTGCATGCATAGCTTTCATTCCAAAACTACTGTTCCATTAGCTAAACGCCCAGAACCAAGGTAATAAATGTATACCTGTAATTGTTACCACATACGGCGTGGGTAACTTGCGCCAACGTTGGCCAGAACATTCCAGCCTTGTAGCTGTGAATGACCACCTGTCAACAATTTGTGAAAATATAGGTTTTAATTATTTCTTAATGGGTCCTCACCTGGCTAAACATTTGATATTTGCAGGCGGGTATGCTATTTATTATGAAATACAGAATATTCAGAAAAAGAAGCAGCTGAAAGAATTAGACAGAGTGACAGAAATAAAAGATGCTACATTGAAGTTATTGAAAATGCCATGTAAACACTCTCCAAATGAGTGTACACTATAAGCACTGTAATGGTATCAGCCCCGGACCTTCTAAAATAAGAATTGCGCCTCTTACAACATTGACAGGCTCCGTTTTGCACTATTACACAGCTAATTTGGGCTCCACAGTCACTTAAGTCTAACAACATGCTTGGCAAGTAATACACAAGAGTGCCATTTGCTTGGCAAGTAATATACAAGAGTGCCATATTTAAACCTTACAAAGTAACCTCTGCACAAAGAACCATGGCTAAAACAGAAGCCAGCTACACTTGAGTATAGAAAGCGATAGAAAATGCTCTTTTCGAAGCAGAAGACTCCAACATTACGTAGCTCTTAGATAAACTAATTTCCCTGTATATCACTACCTTCCACTTTCATGAGTGTCAGAAGTATAAGTCCTTAGGTTTATGTGAAAATATACACAAAACCTTTCTTCATCATATATCGGAGTTACCGTTTCAATTCTACTGTTACATCCAAGACATTCCCACATTCATAAGTCCTGCTGGGTGATCCAATATTCTAGGCCACACACTCTTCTGCATTGCCATCACTCTGCACGGAGCGTGTAACTCTTTGAAGTCAAGTTTAAGCTGTAAATCATTACCTACAGATGTTTAATCCATCCCAGTATACCACTCACTCCTGAATAACAATTAGAAATAGGTACTTAACACTGCTCCCCGGGGATCCGGATACCGCTCATCAAAAAGAACTGTGTGATTAAGTACATCGTTTTGTTTTAGGCAACATTTATAAAATCGCCGCTCATCAAATAAGGAGGAGGGAACACATATCCTCGAGCCTGAACCTTCTACCTGCTGTTCAAACTTGAATACTTAACACTGCTTCCTGGGTGTTCCCTGCCAAAAGAACTGGGTGATAAACTACTTAATTTATTTATTTACAAAATGTATGAAATAAGCCCTCAGCCCTGCTTTCGCCTCAAGACACTTTTTCACTAGAAAACATTTTGTGTTTGCTGCACAATGTTCTCTGATAAGTTTCAGTTAGGGACTCGAGGCCAGATTACAAATTTTCTGGTCACAAAAAATAGTCACAAATTGCAATCAGTAACTTATTTGTAAACCACCTTATGAAGTAATAGGTCAGTTTCCAAAATAAGAAATGAGAGTCGGTGGTAGTCTGACTTACCTAATTACTATCCATAAAGTAGGAGGCAAATTGTGACTGACTGATTGGCACAATCATGGAGACAGTGCCCTGCAAGAGTCAGATACCACTAAGCTTGTAATTGTTTTTAAATAAAGATTTTTTTTAAAGCTGGACACTGCTTCTTTAAATAAAAGATTTCTTTTTAAAAGTTTCAGTCAGTTTGCAGTGTCCCCTGGACCACTGCCTACTCCCTGTGAAACCATTACACCAATCCACAAATCGAAAGAGGTCTAAAGAGGACCCATTCACTTTTGTGAATCAGTTACAACCCCACCTAGGAAATCAGTAACTTTTCAGTGGTTAACGACCAGAATACAAACGATTGATACATTTGGTACCAAATTGCAATTTGGAAGGGGCCCCCACAACCTGCCTTTTCCAAATTGCGATTCAGTACCCAGTCTCAAACCCATTTTAGCAGTTTGTATAAGGGAATTGGCACATGGGGAAAAACATTTTTGCGATCAGAAACTCTAAATTGGAGCTTTGCCAAACACAAAAAGGTTTTGTTCACCTGGCCGTCAATCGCCTACAGGCTGCTTAAACAAGACTCTTTTTTTTTTGTGACACCATTATTTTACATCTTTTTAATATCCCTAGTAAAGACATCTGTACTACAGATTTGGTAAAATAAGGTATTTTATCCCCTTTCCAATGAATGCAACTTCATCAACATCCTTTTCTCATAGTGGCGCCAGACTAATATTGCGTGTAATATGCTGATCTAGAGAATCTGCGGTGCAAGAGGTAGGGGAAAACACCCTGCAACCCACAGGTTGTGGAGGATCAAGATCCTGCGCGTAACTGAAACAAAGATACTATGCACACGTTGGTGTTCAGTGAAAGTTCATCAGGTTATAGAGCACAGATGTGGTCAAGTCTTGTAGATTCTTTTCTTTGTCTTTTATTCCAACAAACAACAAGGTCCAGCCAACACATGTTTCGTCGCTGTGGGATTACCCACCAACTTCTTCAGGGCTGTTTGGAACGTTGCGATATTTCTAAATCCCAATGTCGCTGATAATTCCGACCCGGCCGGTCAAAAATGTGAGAGTCTTTGATCATTCGTCAAAGAGCTCCAATGGTCAAGATTAGACCTTCGAGGTGAAGGACCGGTGGATATTCCGTGCCGATCAATGGATGAGACGTGTAAGTCTGCCAAATGGCATTGCGATCTAGAGCGAGTACGCTGTAATCAGGATCGGCAATTGGTATGCGTTTAGTACCGGATCCTTTTCTCGTGAAATTTTTTCTCATGCCTATGCCACTGCAGGTTATGGAATCTTCATTACCAACAGTGTCTGTCCCAAACAATATCTGGTTTGATGCCCACCGCTGAACTTGTTACCATGCTTAGCCTTTGCAATGACACCCATAATTTCATCAATGAGGGAGCAGCTACACTATTGCTCTTGCTAAATCCGTCTTCTACCTTTAGCGCTATGGACACCCATATTCTGCTGGATAGGTTCTCCACTGGCCATAAGGCTACAGTGGAAGCTGATTAGTGGTTCAAGTCCTTTCTTTAGAACAGAACCCAGCAAACTAAAATGATCTCTTGTATCTTAGACGTTGCCACTTTTTGTGAAGCTTCTGGTGCTATGCATTCTATTCCTGACTTAATTCATCATACACCTCATGCATGTTTTTGACCTTAGCAAGAGAACTCAAATAACGAAGACACACATATTTACTGCTGTTTAATCTTGGATCAAAACTGTCTAGATATATACCTCAAAGACAGTGCTATTATTTTGGTGTCATGGGCAAAACTGCCATGGACTTCCTAAAACGTCCCAAGATCTTCATCTTCAGTCTCGAGGTGGCTAATAAAGAACCTGGACCTACTCTTTGGCACAGCTCAGACATTTCAGGTTAGTGCAGTGGTTAACACCTGTTTTTACCAACTGAACAAACTGAAACCCAATCTTCCTATTAAAATACAATATATAATGAAACTAAAGAATGTGCTATATGATAAAAACTACATCCAAGCATTTTTAAAAAGTCATCAGGGATACCCATTTATATGGGAGCCAAGTTGGCCAATTTTATCAAATGAGAAAAAGTATACATCAAAAACATTGCTATGTCCCCACATGTGTCGTTCAGTAAGATATGCTTATCCCCGCATGTGTTTTCAATAAGATATGCTTAGGTGTGCTGTAACAGTTGCACACAAGTGCCTCAGAGGGAAGGATAGGAGTAGTAGGAGCAGGGAGGCATCTGCAAGCAAAAGGAAGCAGCTGTTACTGTTGCAGTTTAATGCACTTTAGTAAATTTCAGACCTATGGCGTCAGAAAAACGCGCCGGGGGTTAAGTTGTAAACAAGCTGCACAGGAAGGGACTACGAAGAGAGGGATGGTGGTCCCAGTGCATAATGAAAAAGGGAGGAAGCAGTTTTCCTGCACTCAAATTCGACCAGAGCGACAAGTGCCAACGTACCTACTTCCTGTCCGAAGCTCCAGCCTCTGCCCACACTCACAGAGGTGTTTTCATCCACGCAAGCTTGGAGCAGCCTTCAAGAATGCAATTCCTTTGTAGCACTGTTGTTGCACAGGAACTTGGATGCTGCTATAATTTCGAGCGACAAGAGACAAGAAAAGGATAAGTGATAGTGCTAGACAAAAAAGCACTGTCTGATGCTATGCCATTGTGCTGGCACACACGGAGGGGGACAATTTTTTGGGTTGTTAAATTAAAGAGCTGTGCCTCATAGTTTCACCAAGCCAAAGACGTATTTCACTTCTTTTGTGCACCTGGTTGAGCTGTTTTTCTCTAGCTCCCAGCAGAACTTTGCTGCAGTTACTTATTTTCAAACAAACATGCTTTGCCTGTTAAACTTTGTAAAATTGCCATGAAGTGCCTCCAATATTCACAATGTAATGTATTAAAGAGTAGTAATAAAACTCTTACTGTAAATTATGTACAGGAGCATACTGTGCATTAGGTATGCATAGGTTCACTAAACATTAGTATAGTTAGTTAAGAACAAATATGCAAAAGAAACACTTGAAACCATTACCTGCTTTCACTTTTTAACCACGAGTTTACTTGATTTTTACTTGCATTCTTTTGTTTTTATATACCTATCAGTACTCGCATCAGGATATTTTTCACCCTAAGGACGCTAAGTCTATTTACCTGTTCATAGGATCATATCTTACATTGAGAATTTCTCTTCATCTGCTTCGACGCATCCAAGGCAAAGTCACGATTAACTTGTAATTGGCTATCCTCCCTCTACTATACGCGTTAATCTGGTCAGGGTTAAGGCAAGTGGCGCTATCTTGGTAGGGTTTTCCTGAGCTTCCAGTTTTGCATTCTAGTGCTTCAGGCACATCAGGAGAACCTCCTCAACACTTTTTAAATGTGACCTGGTGCACAAGCCACCCTGTCAGCTTATCTATGTTCATCCATGCACTTGCTGAGCACGTGGCAAAACACTGCTGTTTTGCCAATATAACACTTTTTTAAAGTAAGAACAAACCCAATCCTTTCCCTGAGACATGAAACTGGCAGTAAGTGCATACCCGTTGCTTCTGCCACAATCCTCAATATATGAAGGCCTTCAAAGAGAATCCATCAAGGTAATTAGGTTATAAATCCATTCGTTTTTTGGTTTTATTTGGTTTAAATTAGTTTATTGGGATTTTGCATTTCATGTTACAAGTTTATACATCATCATTAACACATGTTGCCAGGTGCTTGCAGGCGTGTGGATGACACCTGTGTAGAAGAAATTCACAATCCTATCACATATTGTACACAACGGATAAGGCACAGTGAGATATTCTGGGGATTACCCTTCAGCTCGACTCTACGTATATTTGTATGTTTCGTGGAGCCTGGTTAAGTGGGTTTCCCGGGGGTGTTGGTCGGTATTTCGTCCCTACCTCTACCTTTGTGTGTCGTCTCGAATAGGTTTCATGATTGCGTTCCCAGTTGGAATAGGTCGGTTTCGGGGATACAGAGGGGAAGAAACAGAACTGTTAACTGTGGGGAGGAACAGGGGGGGAGGGATGTTGGGGAGCCGTTGGAATGTATATCGGTGACAATCAGTTGTGTGGTTAGCTATGGACCATTTTTAGTGTGCTGCTGTGTGTGTAGGGGGGAGAGAGAGGTCAGGGAGACCGTCTGCTGGAGATGGAGGAACCTGTCTGGTATTGCCCAAATATATTGTTGGCTTTATGTGTACTGATTCTGCCTTGTGTTGGTTACTGTCTGTCCCATGGGGGATAGGGGTGGAGTCTGGGATTAAGACTGTGAGGCCATCGGTGATACTGCTGGCGCTTACTCCTGTGTGAATTGAAATAATAGTTCCGCCCATTCCATAGATATGGGATGTTTACGTGTCCCTTTTACTTCCTCATCCCTTAGTACCTCTTCTTCCACCGCGCCCCACTTTTTCATGGCGCCTACCCAGGCCGCTTCTGGGGACCCCGCTGGGGCCCGCCAATGCATGGCTATTCCTCGTTTCGCTAAGAGAATGGCTAGGGATGCATAGCCGCACTGTACCTTTCCGGTCTTCCGCCTGCGGAAGATTCCCAGGGCACATGCTTCCCATGTGGATATGGCCATAAGATTGACTGTCGCTTGGAGTGTCTGGTGTACCTTGTCCCAATACTGTTGGATGATGGGGGAGTCCCAAAACATATGTTTAAAGTTTGCCTCAGGTGTCTGGCAGCGGGGGCACGCGAAATATGTATCAGGATAAAAACGGTGTAGCCAGTGTGGTGTGAGGTATGCTTGGTGTAAAATATTGAATTGAATGTTTTTGAAGCGCGCGTTCCTGAAGACCTTTTTTGGATACTCCAGTGCCATTTCCCATTCCGTATCATGAAACACCCGTCCTACCTCGTCTTCCCATTTCTGTCGTAACGCGTTAAAGGGAGTAATGATCAGCTCCCGGATCGCTTTGTAATGCCAGGTAACTAAGTGTCTCCCCGCTCCCATACGCAGAATTGTGTGTAGTACAGGGTGCGTTGGGGGTTCCCCTTCAGTAAGATCCCAGCAGCATCGGCTGCTATCTAAGAGTTGTCTATGCATCAGGAACTGGCCAGGTGGGAGATCATAGCATTCAATCATTTGGGCATATGTCCTTAGCTGCCCATCCTCAAACAGGGACTCGATCTCAGTCGCTGCATGATCGGTCCATACCTGGAGGGCTCCAGAGGTAAAATATTTATCCCGTCGGGGAAATACAACTAGTGGGTGTAGTGGGGAGTATGGTGGCTTTCCCCTCAACATGCGATGAATTCGAAACATGCACGTGCGGGCTATAGATACCTGCAGGGGGTATGTGCGTATAGTCTTGGTACCCTGCAATAGCATTCTCTGGATGGCCAGAAGAGGTACTCGGCCGTCGTCGGTGATTGTTTCCCCTATATAACGTTCTGCCGTCCAATGAGATAACCACTGGAGTTGAGCTGCCAGAAAGTATGCTTCGAAGGATGGAGCTCCCAGCCCCCTTGAGTCGTGGGAAAGTACAATGTGTTTAAGGCTATCCTGTGTCGACCACCCTCCCATATCAATGCTGTGAGTAGCGTGTCTAGCTCCCAAAAGAAGGAGCGTGGTGGTATTACAGGGAGATTGGTGAAGTAATAAAGTAGTCCAGGAACCATAATCATCTTTGCTATGGCTACGTGCCCGATGGGGGCCAAGGGCAGTGTTTTCCAGAAGTTTACCGCCACACGTAACCCCGCTAATGCCTTGCGATGATTCCCTTCAAAGGGGTCCTCGGGAGAGTGATATAGTCTTACTCCCAGATATCGAGGTGCTGCAGCACTCCAGACGGTTTTCTGTGTTCCCACTCATATGTCCAGGGGGGCTAAATGAGGGCTCAGTGGAAAAATCATTGATTTGTCCCAGTTGACTTTGAGGCCGGTGGCCTCCGCGAAGTCTTGTAGTGTTGCCCATATCGGGGTAAGGTAATTTGTGACATCTCGAACATAGATCAGAAGGTCGTCTGCGTACAATGATACACAATGCACCCTGTCTGCTATTGGAATACCCCAGGCTTCGCCCTCCTGACGTAAGCGTATGGCCAGGAGTTCTGGAGTTCTACTGTCAGAGCGAACAGGAGGGGGGACAGAGGGCACCCTTGCCTGGTCCCCCGTTCCAACGAGAATGGAGCAGAGATGTATTTACCTATTCCCACCCTGGAAGTGAGGCCTTTGTAGAGGAGCTGTGTATACATCATTAGGGTTGGTCTGACGCGTATTTTACGGAGGACAGCGAATAAATACAGCCATAGCAATATATCGAAGGCCTTTTCGAGGTCCAGAATCAGGAACCCGCGCGTGGGAACTGTTCTTTTGCTATATCCTGTATATGAAACAGCCTGCGTATATTCTGCGAGACATTACGTCGGGAGAAATTCACATTGGTT
Organism: Triturus cristatus; assembly: GCF_964204655.1. Lineage (NCBI taxonomy): Eukaryota > Metazoa > Chordata > Amphibia > Caudata > Salamandridae > Triturus > Triturus cristatus. The sequence continues at coordinate 393,582,384 of NC_140583.1, read as the reverse complement.
TGGGTGGATCAACGGTGGGTGAATTTGGATGCAACAGTCCGCTAATATTTTACCCAGTATTTTACAGTCTGCATTTAGCAATGTTATCGGTCTGTATGAGGCGGGGAGCGTTGGGTCTCTATGCGGCTTTAGGAAGTCACCAGGATAGAATCCCTGAGCGAGCCTGGGAGCTCACCTCTATTCAGCGCGTCTTCGTACATGGACACGATCCGGGGGATCAATCAGGCTGAGAAGGTGCTATAGTATTTGAGCGGAAATCCATCCATTCCCGGCGCTTTATTATGCGCCAGTGCTCTGATTGCGTGGGCTACATCATGGTGCTTAATATTGGTCTCCAACGATTTTCTGTCCGCGGGTGGGATGCGGGGTATATATAGTGAGTGGAGGAACTGGGTCAGCACGTGATGTGGTATCTGCGTCGGGCCCGATAGATTCCAGAGTAATAGTCGTGAAAAATGTGTAATATATCTACTTGTGGATGTTTAGGGGTGCCAGTCTTGTCTATTAACTCTGTGATTGGTTTCATGTCCGTGTCTTGTTTAGCGAGCCAGGCTAGAGGTGTCCCCGCTCTATTACCCTCTCGATGCACCTTGGCTGCGTACACCCTAAAGTTATATTTGCGGAGGTCCCTCATGGCCTCTGCATGAGATGTCTTGGCCTGAGCCACTTGCTCTGGGGTGGCTTCCCCTTTATCCATGTTTTTTGTTAGGTCCGCCAATGTTGTCTCCGCATTTTGTAGTGATCTCTCTAGTGTTTTTCATACACCCACCATTTGTTGGATGCAGTGTCCCCTGGCTGCGATTTTAAACGAGTCCCATTCTATCAATCTGGATGTCGCTGTACCGGCATTTAGTGCAAAATGTTCTTGGATGTGATCCCATGTGTGTGACAGCACACCTGATCAGTGAGGCACTCCCGTGGCAGCTTCCAGGTAGGCACGGGGGTGAGATGGCCTCCACCTGAGGATCACTATGTGTGCATCATGGTCTGACAAGACTCTACCCAGATTTTCTGTGTGTTGTATTTTGGGGAGTAGCGTTGTGGAGCAGAGGAATCTATCTAGCCTCACCCGCAGATTATGTGGGACGGAGTGAAAGAAGTATATTGTAGCGTTTGGATTCTGCTCTCGCCAGGCGTCTACCAATGCCCAGTGGTCCACCTAGTTTTGAAATTGCTCTGTCTGTTTGGGCGCGGGGGATTGCGCCGATGGGGGGTGAGACCTATCCAGAAGGATGTCTAGGGTACAGTTGTTAATACCCACCTAAAAGCCATGGTATCGATGTGTATTGTGCTAGTACTCCTATAAGGCGGCTCAAAAATTGGTCCTGCTCTACACTGGGGCGTATATGCTTCCCAGCAGTATTGACCGACCCTCTAATAGTCCCGCCATCAGAGAGTATCAGCCTTCTTTGTCCACTATCCGTGACTGCTCCCTGAAGGGAACCCGAGGTGTAATCCAAATCAGGGCACCCTTAGCAAATGCGGAGTATGTCGTGGCACAAATAATACCTCGCCATTTTTTATGTAGGCGATCTAACTCTGTCGCTGTCAGGTGTGTCCTCTGTAGGAGAGCTATCTGCACTTGCTGCCTCTTTATGTATGCATAGATGACGTATCGTTTGTGTGGCGTGTGCATGCCCCTGACATTTAAATGTGATGATTTTTAAATCTGTGTTAGGGATCTTGGTAGCCATATTGCCCATCCACCCCCGTGCTCCTCTCCCATCAGAGTGCCAGCGACCGGTGTGTATTCTGTATTTTCCATTTCCGTACATTTGCTCCACTATGGGTACTGTGGGAATGTGAGAGAGGGGGGAGAAAGGTTAAACAACGGGAAACATTCCCAACTTGGGGGACCTATCACTCGAAGAGATACGTCCAAACTGCACTTCATGTGCTAACTTTAGTTCATTGGTTGGGGGAAGTGGCCGTCCATCTCCTCCAGCTGCCACCACCGCGGCCACCCACCAGTTGACTGCGTGTTAGTACTATCCGAGGGTGTCTTTTCCCTTCCCTTCCACCCGCTGCAGTTCAATTCAGTATTCAGTCTTCGATCATGCCATGATCAGGACTTCCTGCAGCAGTGCCTCGCTTGTGAAGAGCAATGTACCCTTTCCGGGTTTTGAGGTCTCAGAGAATATCTTCCCCAATGTACATCGTGGCATACCGTGAGTGTCATATCAATGTGTCTGCTGTTAGGGGGGTCACTTTTGGGGGTGTTACTGAGCCATCACGGGAAGTGTGCACGTCGCTGCCTTCTTCCTCTGAGGTGAACAGGTGTGGGCCTCTCTCTCCATCCGAACTTTCCCCTGTTAGTCTCACCTGTAGCGCCTTCCAGCGTTCCGCTATGATTTGTTCAAGATCGGGGGAGCTTTTAGTAGCGGAGTCTGATCGTGGGCTTAGCTGTGTAAGAGTGACTCTTTTGTGTTGCCGCCTTGGGCGGCCAGGTGGTTGATAAGTTTGCATACTCTTGGGATTATCCAGGTTTGACAAACGCTGTTCCACCCAGGTACTAGCCTCTGCGGGGTCTGTGAAAAGTGTGTGGTTCCGTTGTGAATAATTTTGAGACGGGCTGAAAATAGCAGAGCATATTTTACATTCTTCTGGCGCAGGGTGAGTCTAACTGCTAAAAAGGTGTCTCTCTGTTGCTGAACGGCTCGGGAGTAATCCGGTAATAGCATGACTTGTTTGTCCTTCACTCAAAGCGTCCCCTGCTGTCTAGCTGCTCGGAGAATAGTGTCTCTATCTTGGTATTGGAGCAGTTTCAAGAGGAATGGTCGGGGCGACGATCCCGGCGGTGGCCTGCGGGCTAGGACCTGGTGTGCACTCTCTATTGAGAAGGGGGTCAGATCCCCCACCGATGTGAACGTCGCGATCCATGTTGCGATGTAGCAGATAGGGTTTGATCCCTCAACTCCCTCTGGCAGATTCAGGATGTGGATATTGATCCTGCGGGAGCGCCCTTCTAAATCGTCTGTTTTATTTTCCAGGATCTACATCAGGGATTGCAGGTCTTTTAAGGTGTCTTGTTGTTGCTGTATTTGCGGTTCTAGGGTTTGCAGCATTTTCTCCCCTTGTTTGACTTTCTCCGCTAGCTTCCTGTGGTCATCCTGAAGCAGGTTAAGATCTGTGGCCAGTTCTCCAAATATGTTTTCCATGGTTACTCTTGAATATTCTATGGCCGCGAGGACTTTGTCCAATTTGTCAGACATGGAATCTGAGCGAGAGGGCTCTCCTTCTGATTGGTTGACTTTAGGATCTGGGGAGGTCGTTCTTGGGGGCCCCGGGCCTGCGATGTGCCTGTTACGTGCTGACGCCCCATGTCGGTCATACGCCTCACTGTCATTTGCGGGTGGGTTCTTGCGCCGTGCTCCACCATTACGCGCCCGGGGGACTGCGGACTGTTGTGTCCTGTGCTTTTCTTTTGTTGCTGCCCTTCCTCGTCTCATTGAATTCTCCTAGTGGAAGCTCTGTCACAGGTGAGGATTACCCACTGCCTGGTCCGGTCCCCGCACTGACCTGACAGGCCGCGACTACATTTACTGGAAATACCTCCGAGAGGCGACGAGGAGAATCCAAGCCCCTTCGCATATCCTTTCTTTTGTGGGGGGGTTCGTTGAATGCGCGCGTCCCGATCTTCCGCCTCGAGTCCTGGCGTCACCTGGGGGAGAGAAAAGAGTGGTCTCGGTGCAACAGAGTAGAGGTGCACCGTGGTTCCCCCGATCCAATCCCACCGGCCGACATCCTGCGGCCCGAGTCTTGTTAGTAGGGCTCTGGGGTCCCTAGAGCGGGAGGGACAAGATCGCCGAGTCTCGTCAGGATCCCTCAAACACTCCAGCAGAGGGGCCCGATCTGGTTTCTGTGGAGAGCTGGGGCCTATGCACCGGGTTGTCTGCAACCAGATCGCGGCAGGGGCTAATCCTGCCATCACACGGACCGGCCCCAGGTCTCGACAGCGTGTCCATGTCCCGGGAGGCCCAAGGGGAGCCACAAGTGGTGTCCGGGGGGGTCGCCGGGCAGAACCTCCTGGACCCACGTCTCAGTCGGCTGCTCCGTGATACCCAGAGCAGGCCAGGCCCACGTGGATAAAGTAGTGAGTCTATGGGGTCTTTTACGATCAGGAAAGGCTACCGGTATTTCCCTACCTCCTGCAGCGCGCCTCGAGTCCTGGCGCCATGCGGGGGGAGGTCGATGTGCCAGGGTTCGATAATGAGTTGCGTAGAGTTCTTCACGTTGGGAGTATGCAGGAGACTTCCCTGGTCGAGCCCACCATGCGGGGGTCAAGTAACGTGGGGCCCATATGCTATCTCAGCTTCCCCTTCGAGGGCCCCCACCGCCTTTGCGCAGTGCTCCACATTGGGTCTGTGGGTGTCGGCCCATCTAAGAGGTCCCCGTCGTGTTTCTACCTCCCACCGCGTGCCTCGAGTCCCGGCGCCATGCTGGAGGAGGGCGCCTCGCTCAGGCGCGCTTTACCATAGTGTGCTACTCCTTGGCCCACTAGGCTTAGTCTCTCATGCGTGGGGGCCGCACTGTGTAGGGCCTGTGAGCGATCGTGTCAGCTTCCCAGGACTCAGCCGACTGCGAGCAGCGCTCTCACCTGCCCCGTCCGGATTCACCCACACAGCTCAGAAAGCACTGCAATCGTCTCCTGCTGCCGCAGCGTCCAGGGGCCGGGGACCACCAGCCCGATCCTCCGATCTGCTTACAGCCGCAGTGAGTTCTCAGGATCCGAGAGGTGCCGTCATTTTGACCTTGCCACTCATGATGCCGGAATCGTCGCTCCGATCACACTCCAGGGCTCGCCAGGTGTCTTTCAGGGTGTCATCAGCTCAGGTACCACTTTTTGCGGGTTTCAGGGTGTTTAGGACATAGATAATTGCTGATTGCGCGGGCTGCCGAGCGGAGCGCTAGGGAAATGCGTCCGCCATCTTGGCCGGCTTGGCCACATAAATCCATTAGTTCTACCTTTTAAAAAAAAAATTGTTTATAGAAGTTTGCAAAAATAAAATCATACAAATCAAACAGAAAGAATTAGAAATAAAAGCCACAGTGTAAATGCGTATATATATCAGGTGGCATCTCTGATGTCGGTATACAGATCATAGGGTTATGCACTCTAGGAAGCAATATGTCCATCATATGAATCATTATACAACAATGTGTCGGCTTCCATAACTACGGATGTCAGATTATCCAATATGAACCGCACTGCGGCCATACCTCTGAATCAGCTCGTGGACGTATTTTACATAGTTACAACCTGGAGCAAAAACCCCAAAGAAATGCCTGTAGTACCATAAATTCACTCACAGCGTACCACATACATCAAGAAGGGAGCGAGATTCTGGATAGTTCACTCTTTACCTGCTAGGTAGCTCTGATACAGGCTCCAAATATTTTTAGGCCGGCTCTTGGGAGCGAGCAGATCGCTATATAATTCGGATTGCGTGTTGCAAAACAACACATCTCTTGACCATTGCACTATAGTGGGAGGTGGTCCTCGAGCCCAACGCATAGCAACTCCCTGCTTAGCTATCAACAATCCCATGTCAACTAAACATCGTATATATTTCTGTATCCGCTTAGAATGAACAAGGAGAGCTAGCAAGGGATCCGGTGTCAGGGGCTCTCCAGTAATAACACTTACTTTTTGAAATATTAATATCCATTAATTGGCTATGTCAGAGCATAACCAAGCTAGATGCAAGAATTCCGCTGGTTCCACACCACATCTTTCACACCTCACTGTGTCCCGAAAACCATATCTATGTAAACTAGCTGGGGTATAATAGACTCTATTAAGAAATTTAAAATTGGACGAGTCGGTGCCGTCCATTCAGGGAGATTCACTGTGTGGCTTCACAACAATAGCGCCATGTGTCGTCATCTAGCGTGACCCCCAAATCAGTCTGCCACTCCAGCCTGGCTTTAATGAAAAAATTCTTCCGATAACTGTCACGATGTGTTTTCCAAGTCATGCCATGTTACTGACCAGTATATCCGAAAATGGTATGTCCCTAATCACCCCTACTGTTAATGGTTTGTTCCAAGTCCCTGAAGGGGACATTAGAATGTTGATGAGGCAAATGTATGCTGGTGGAGAGAGGAGTCAGGAATAAAGGACAGTACTCTTACCGTTCTGGAGTCTTCATCTTTGTACCACTGGCGACGATCTGTGTAAGGGGACAGATGTGCCTGCTCCTCCCCCTTTTGTTTGTCGCTCCATCAGCTGTTCATCCGGAAGGACTTTAATTGTTCTGGTGAGGTATTCAAAATCATCATTTGGACTTTGACTGTGAGCGGTGCCGGAGTGACCTATGCCTGCGATGATGGTGGGATTGGCAACCACTACTACACTTAGCAGCACAGGCAATGAAGTGCAATCTTGGCAGTGTCGGTAATTAATGATGTCTGACGGAAGATTGTGATCTGGCTCAGGGCTTGGGGGCACTGTCCAACCGTCGTGTCAGTGACCAAAGCGAACGTGTAGTCCTTTGCTTAACGACAGTCGATTCCTCACTGGAACTGTTGGACCCGGCCCTTCTGGCAGGTTCACACCCGAAACTTTTTGCTTTTTATGGGTGACTTGGTGTAATGATTTTTGGTTTCTGCGCACTTCACCGCTGTGTCCCAGGGTAAAGTGCGTGCGTGTTGTGAGGTTGGCCTGCCCTCCCATAGGAATGAATGGGGGAATGTATGTGTCCTGGTAGTTCCTGATGCGTGGGGTGTGCAGGCCCGAGTTTGGTATGTGCGGACTCGTGTGATTGAATGCTGCGCGATGATTTGTGCGGCGTGCATGTACCTAGTGTGGAAGTGCCACTTCTAGAAGTGAGCACTTCAGTGTGCAGTATGAAATGTGTGGCTTGTCTGGCGATTGGCTGGTGGAGGTCATGAGACGGACTAGGGAAATCCCCAGAGTCAGGAGGAGTCACCCAGTGGTGAATGGGAGTTTAGCATACTGATGGCTGGGGAGGAGTATACCTGGGTCCTGAATAGGACAGGGCTTTCCCCACACACTGCTGGCTCCGGCCCCTGTGGTGCGTCTGATGACCCTGGCCTGCCAGTGAATAGGGAGAGGGGCTGAGCAAAACAAAGTGCTCAGGAACCTGTTGTAACTGGTTCGCCCCTTCCCTGCACCTTCAGACAAAGACTTTTTCTGTATAAAAAGGGGCTGTGTCCCCTTACAATTTGTTCTCTTGCAGGATCATCTGGAGGGGGCCTGCTGCTGCTGGGCACCAGGAGAGACCGCCACTGGGGACTGCCTCCCTGCTGGAGGGCCCTGTGAGCTGGCTCTGGGCCCAGCCTTTGCCCCCCCTGCTCTTTAAGGACTCTCTGCTGGACCTTTTTGACTTGCAGCGCCTGGGAGCACTTTATGGGTTTTAGAGCGCTGGGAGCGCTGTGTTGCTGTATAGCGCTGTGATCCTGATAGCGGGTGCCCACCCCGCTCATTTAATTATTTAATTGGCGGGTGCCCACCACGCATTGTGGTGTGCTTGCGGGTGCCCACCCCGCTTATGTGTGGTGGTTGCGAGGGAGCCTACCCCTCTCCTTGCCGAGAAATCACCGCCGCGGCCCCGGGGAAGACAGGAAGTCAGGCGTCCCCTGGGGCGTGCCGCGGGGCGGAAGCCTCGTTTCAAAATCAGGAAGCGGATGGGAGCCCACCCCGCGCTCCTGTGCAGTGCTAAAGAAGTGCCCGGGTGAAGCAAGGACGTCGTGGGAGGAAGCGGGCGGGAGCCTACCCCACGCTTCCCCCAGGAGAGAAGGACGAGACTGCCCCGCCACGAGAGGAGTGCTGCCGGTCCCGTGGAGCAGACGGCGGGAAGCGGAGACAACGCGGGAGTTCCCCGAGAGCAGCCGGTAAGTGAGAAAGGCTGGGGGACTCCGTGCGTGTGCTGTGGGTGCCAGTCCCAGACCGGCCTCCTCCTTGAGCGAACCCAGTCTGATAGGCCGGCTCGCTCCAAAACGCCGCATTGCTTACGAGCCCCGTGAGGCTCCAACGACGGGGGTAAATTGAGTTTCGAGGGTCCCAGAGAGGGGGCCCCCACCTATCCCTGCCGGTACTTGAGCGGCCCCGCTTGCCAGAGGGCCGCTCCAACGTTGGGGGCGCATTGGTTGTGCAGAGCCGGTTGAGGCTCTAGGGGGCATTTCGTTGTCTAGAGCCCAGGGAGGGCTCCACGAGAGAGACAGATTGCTTCTAAAGGGCACAGTGGTGCCCACGCCCCTTTCCCCAGCTGCCCAGCACTTAGTGGGCAGCTGCCACGTTTAGGTGGGGGACATTTTTCGTTTTTGGTCTGCGCGGCTGGCGCAGCTTGACCGGACACAGGGTGTCCTAGCCCCGACAAGGCCAGTTGGCCTAGGGACTGCCACAGGTGGTGGCTCATGAGAGTTTCTCGCTAATGTTCCTTATCTGCACCTCTGAATGTTTTATGCATCATGTGTTTTCTTTTATGACACCGCTGAATGTAGTTTCTGCATCATGTGTTTTGTTTCAGAACACCGCTGAATGTTTTATGCATCATGTGTTTACCTGCCCGGCACCTCTGAATGAGTTTATGCGTCATGTGCCATGTTCTGCACCTCTGAATGTTTTAGGCATCATGTGTAATGTGTGTTTTCCCCTACAGCTATTGTGATACTTAGGTGGTTGTGTTCCCCTGGTACCGGGGGTACTAGGGAGGTTCTGAGTCCCTGCGTGATAGTCTCCTAAGGTGATTAGGGTTGCGTAGGTGGTACTTTCTTGTTACCAGTAGTTACTGGTTGTGTGCTATATATGTTATTTTTGTGCTACAGTAATTTTATATTTGGTGCTAAGTGCTAAATTCTAAAAGTGCTAATTCCTGACAGTGGCCCATGTGGCCCTGTCCCCTGTACATATAATCCCTTGTAAATTCTGCCCGTGCCTGTTGGCACATTGTAAAGTGTGTGTTTTTATCTAATGTGTTGTGTATAATACAAAGGCTATTTTTATAGAATACCTTGTGTGGAGTTTCTTTTGTGGTGGGCCTTGGGTGTTGTTGCTGGGTGCGCGCGCAAACGCTTTACACCTTGCCTCAGAGATAAGCCTGACTGCTCGTGCCAAGCTACCAAGGGGGTGAGCAGGGGTTATCTTTGGCGTGTAACTTCCTTGCCCTGACTAGAGTGGTGGTTTCTGCCTGGCTTTGGCGCAAGCCCTAGCCAACCAGAAATCGCCAGTTCTAACATTGGTGATCAGCGGTGGGATTTGGACTTGCATTTGCGCTGTACCGCAGCGGCAACTGGCTACACTACAAAACTCTGCATTTAGATAAATCACATTTTGGGGATTATCGTTTTTGAGTTCCCTTGTTTCTTCTCCTAAAGGTGTCCTTTGTGAATTATGTACTCCTGTGTTAGCTCAGACACTCAGGTTCCTTGTGTTAAACTCTTCTCAGGAACGTCCGCCAAAATGGAGCCTGCTTTTAATTTCTGTGGTCTGTTTAGATACAGTAGGTTGGAGTTGGTAAGGTTCTGTGAAGAGAGGGACATAGAGGTGGGTGAGTCAGATACCCAGTCCAAACTGAGGGACAACCTGATCCTATGGCAAAAGGATGAGTGGGAGCGAGAGCGCAGCGAGGAAGATAGGGCCCGGGCCGCACGCCGAGAGGGTAGTGGGTCTGTGGGGAGCCCTGAAGATTCAGAAGAGGAGGAAGGTTACCTGACAGGGACGCCAGTAGAAAGTGAAGGCCCCATAGATAGGGAGTTCCTTGCTGGGTCCAGTGTCAGGAGCAGCACCCCATCCCTTTCCCTGTCCCCAGAGGAGTGGATAGATAGGAGGGAAGAGAGGGAGCATCAGCTGGCCATGGAGAAGCTCAGGTTAGAGCATGCCAGGGCGATGGCGCAGCTGGGGGTGGAGGAGAAAAAGTGTGAGACCGAGAGGGTCTTAGCGGAGGAGAGGATGGCGGAGGCTGAGAGGGCTTTTGCCAGGGAGAGATTAGCTCTGGAGGGTAAGTTGTCCCCTGAGCGCATTGGTTTTCTGGGTTCACCAGTGAGGGTAGAGTCCAGTGGTGGCAGCGATAGAGAGGCCAGTGCAGAGAGACCCATTCCCAGTTCACCCAGTCTGGTACCTGTTTTCCAAGAGGAGGAATGTAGGTTGAAGTTCAGGGGCAGTAAGAAACTGCCTCACCAGTCTTGGGGCACGTTTGTGGGTGAATGTGAGGATGCACTGGACGATTGGTTGAGGGTACACACGAAACGGGCTTTTGACGGACTGTATGCTCTGGTTATCAAGGAGCAGCTGCTTGGTAGTTGTTATCCCGGGTTGCGCCAACACCTGTTGAGGTATGGCTCTTTTTGCCCATGGGAGCTGGCAGAGGAAGCAGACCGTTGGGAGGGTGCCCAAGGTTCTGATGAGGTATGGGAGAGTACTTCCAATAGCAGTGGCTCAGGGATCTTCCCGTCCTGGATGGGGGTAGAGGTTCAGAGTAGCCCAGCTAGGTCCCAGAGTAGTGAGAGGGGTGTAGGGGCTCACGGCCTATCTCAGTGGAGTGGGAGTGAGTGGGTGACTTTGAGTCCCCAGAGGCCCGAAACCCAGTCTCAGAACCTGGATGGTTTCTTAAGGGAACACCAGGTTGGGGGCCTAGGCTGTCCTGTTAGGTCACTTGAGGAAGCTCGCCTAGGGTATGGAGAACCTGGAGTCTCTGTAAATGGAGCTCCAGTGGTTCTGGTGTCAGGCAGTACCGCTCCGGTAGGGAGGGTACAGAAGTCCGGCGAGAGGAGTGGCGTGGGGCTGTGTTCCCCGGTGGAGGAGCCAGTGGGTCAGGGACCAGCCGGGAGGGCTGAGTCTCCTAGAAGTGACCATGGCGACTACACGTCTGTCCTGGGGGATCTTCGCGCACTGTCAGGTGGACAGGGGACGGGAGATCTGCGCCAGGCAGACTGTCATGCAACATATGAGGCATATGTTACTCTTGGGGGGATACTGTGTGAGTCCCCAGAAGTCCTGGAGTGCCAGGCAAGTATGCAACCGAAGGTTCTAGACCAGAGGTTGGGAGACCAGTTCTCAGGGAGAGGTCCTGAGCTGGTGGGAAAGTTGATTTCTGAGGGTGCCTCTCAGAGGAGGAGAGGACGGAACCCTAGAAGGAGAGGTAGGGGGAGGAGAGCCTCACCCGTGACTGTTGGTCAGCTTGAGGGTACGGACCCTGGGCTGGAAGATCAGTGGATGTTTAGAACAGCCCTGATGAGGGGAAGGGTGGAAAATGGTCACTATGTGCCAGGGGTTACTACCCCCCACTCTGTGGTTAGGCAAGGACCAGTGGCGCCTAGATGGCCTAGGGCCTGGTCCTGGCCGCGGACAGCTGAGGAGTACCAGTGGGGTAGCCCAGTTGGTCCGCCGAGTTCTTTTAGAAGGAATTCCATGGGTTTAGAGTGGCGTAAAACCGGAGAGTGTCCCTGCCGTTGCGGGCCTGCGTCCGTGTTTTGTCGCCCAAAGCAGGGAAGACCTTCACGGTGGTGATTGGTCTACCCTGCGTTTTGGCTGGAAGGGGGTTGTGTTGGACCCGGCCCTTCTGGCAGGTTCACCCCCGAAACGTTTTGCTTTTTATGGGTGACTTGGTGTAATGATTTTTGGTTTCTGCGCACTTCACAGCTGTGTCCCAGGGTAAAGTGCGTGCGTGTTGTGAGGTTGGCCTGCCCTCCCATAGGAATGAATGGGGGAATGTATGTGTCCTGGTAGTTCCTGATGCGTGGGGTGTGCAGGCCCGAGTTTGGTATGTGCGGACTCGTGTGATTGAATGCTGCGCGATGATGTGTGCGGCGTGCATGTACCTAGTGTGGAAGTGCCACTTCTAGAAGTGGGCACTTCAGTGTGCAGTATGAAATGTGTGGCTTGTCTGGCGATTGGCTGGTGGAGATCATGTGACGGACTAGGGAAATCCCCAGAGTCAGAAGGAGTCACCCAGTGGTGAATGGGAGTTTAGCATACTGATGGCTGGGGAGGAGTATACCTGGGTCCTGAATAGGACAGGGCTTTCCCCACACACTGCTGGCTCCGGCCCCTGTGGTGCGTCTGATGACCCTGGCCTGCCAGTGAATAGGGAGAGGGGCTGAGCAAAACAAAGTGCTCAGGAACCTGTTGTAACTGGTTCGCCCCTTCCCTGCACCTTCAGACAAAGACTTTTTCTGTATAAAAAGGGGCTGTGTCCCCTTACAATTTGTTCTCTTGCAGGATCATCTGGAGGGGGCCTGCTGCTGCTGGGCGCCAGGAGAGACCGCCACTGGGGACTGCCTCCCTGCTGGAGGGCCCTGTGAGCTGGCTCTGGGCCCAGCCTTTGCCCCCCCTGCTCTTTAAGGACTCTCTGCTGGACCTTTTTGACTTGCAGCGCCTGGGAGCGCTTTATGGGCTTTAGAGCGCTGGGAGCGCTGTGTTGCTGTATAGCGCTGTGAGCGCTTTGATCCTGATAGCGGGTGCCCACCCCGCTCATTTAATTATTTAATTGGCGGGTGCCCACCCCGCATTGTGGTGTGCTTGCGGGTGCCCGCCCCGCTTATGTGTGGTGGTTGCGAGGGAGCCTACCCCTCTCCTTGCCGGGAAATCACCGCCGCGGCCCCGGGGAAGACAGGAAGTCAGGCGTCACCTGGGGGCGTGCCGCGGGGCGGAAGCCTCGTTTCAAAATCAGGAAGCGGACGGGAGCCCACCCCGCGCTCCTGTGCAGTGCTAAAGAAGTGCCCGGGTGAAGCAAGGACGTCGTGGGAGGAAGCGAGCGGGAGCCTACCCCGCGCTTCCCCCAGGAGAGAAGGACGAGACTGCCCCGCCACGAGAGGAGTGCTGCCGGTCCCGTGGAGCAGACGGCGGGAAGCGGAGACAACGCGGGAGTCCCCCGAGAGCAGTCCGGTAAGTGAGAAGGGCTGGGGGACTCCGTGCGTGTGCTGTGGGTGCCGGTCCCAGACCGGCCTCCTCCTTGAGCGAACCCAGTCTGATAGGCCGGGTCGCTCCAAAACGCCGCATTGCTTACGAGCCCCGTGAGGCTCCAACGACGGGGGTAAATTGAGTTTCCAGAGAGGGGGCCCCCACCTATCCCTGCCGGTACTTGAGCGGCCCTTCTTGCCAGAGGGCCGCTCCAACGCTGGGGACGCATTGGTTGTGCAGAGCCGGTTGAGGCTCTAGGGGGCATTTCGTTGTCTAGAGCCCAGGGAGGGCTCCACGAGAGAGACAGATTGCTTCTAAAGGGCACAGTGGTGCCCACGCCCCTTTCCCCAGCTACCCAGCACTTAGTGGGCAGCTGCTACGTTTAGGTGGGGGACATTTTTCGTTTTTGGTCTGCGCGGCTGGCGCAGCTTGACCGGACACAGGGTGTCCTAGCCCCGACAAGGCCAGTTGGCCTAGGGACTGCCACAGGTGGTGGCTCATGAGAGTTTCTCGCTAATGTTCCTTATCTGCACCTCTGAATGTTTTATGCATCATGTGTTTTCTTTTATGACACCGCTGAATGTAGTTTCTGCATCATGTGTTTTCTTTCAGAACACCGCTGAATGTTTTATGCATCATGTGTTTACCTGTCCGGCACCTCTGAATGAGTTTATGCGTCATGTGCCATGTTCTGCACCTCTGAATGTTTTAGGCATCATGTGTAATATGTGTTTTCCCCTACAGGTATTGTGATACTTAGGTGGTTGTGTTCCCCTGGTACCGGGGGTACTAGGGAGGTTCTGAGTCCCTGCGTGATAGTCTCCTAAGGTGGTTAGGGTTGCGTAGGTGGTACTTTCTTGTTACCAGTAGTTACTGGTTGTGTGCTATATATGTTATTTTTGTGCTACAGTAATTTTATATTTGGTGCTAAGTGCTAAATATCTAAAAGTGCTAATTCCTGACAGTGGCCCATGTGGCCCTGTCCCCTGTACATATAATCCCTTGTAAATTCTGCCCGTGCCTGTTGGCACATTGTAAAGTGTGTGTTTTTATCTAATGTGTTGTGTATAATACAAAGGCTATTTTTATAGAATACCTTGTGTGGAGTTTCTTTTGTGGTGGGCCTTGGGTGTTGTTGCTGGGTGCACGCGCAAACGCTTTACACCTTGCCTCAGAGATAAGCCTGACTGCTCGTGCCAAGCTACCAAGGGGGTGAGCAGGGGTTATCTTTGGCGTGTAACTTCCTTGCCCTGACTAGAGTGGTGGTTTCTGCCTGGCTTTGGCGCAAGCCCTAGCCAACCAGAAATCGCCAGTTCTAACAGGAACGCTTCTGTGGCACATCCTATTGGAACTGCATCGGCCGCTAGAGAAGTCAGCGCGATATCTTTGTGTTTCGCCTCAGCTGTCAGTCTACATCTGGCGATTTCTGGTTCCTGTTCGGAACGCTTCCGAGGAATATTCACCTCAGCGAGAGATTTTCGCGTCAGTTGTCAAGATACTCGACGCCTCCGGAGTCCGCTTGTTGCTGTGTTTCGCCTCAGTGTTTCCTGTGCACCAGGCTCCTGTTACTGACGCCTCCGACGCCTCCGTCTTCGCCCAGGAAACGCTTCCTGTGCACCAGCTGCTGCGGCACGAAGATCGAGAAGGTATTTCTTCATTTTTCTACGGAGACACGCACTCCATAGCGTGTCCATGTAATCTTCACCCAGTGAACGCCTCCTGTGCACCAGCTGCTGCGGCCCAGAGATTTAGAAGGTATTTCTTCATTTTTGTATGGAGACACGCACTCCATAGTGTGTCCAAGCATATCCATCTATGACATGCGCATCAATAAGATAAGAGATTTTGACGGCATCTGAGGTGATTTTGCCTCTCAGTGGGGTAACTTTCTACGAACTGTAGTTCCGTCCTATAGGGACAAAGGTAGTAGGTAAATCTACGTCTGTTGTGCGGATTCACACTTCTCAGCGTGTCAGTTATCGTTCATCGGTGACACGCACACCTCAAGTTATTACATAGCTTGTGTGGTTAATCGTGAGGCGTTCCACCCCACATATCCTCTGGCTTCATAAGAGCAATATTATTTTACGCTCAGCTTGTCCATGTGGTTGATTTCGAGGTAAAGCAAAGTCGTTTCGCAAAGTGGTGCATCTTCTCAGCGTGTCAGTCAGGGTTAATCGGTGACACGCACACCTCAAGTTAATGCTACTGGGATGACATTTCCTCTGATTCACGATAACAAAGCATACTTTGTAAGGCCTTATCCCACATATCCTCTGACTTTATAAAGAGCAATATATTGTAAGGCTACAGCTTACATTCTTGTGGTTTATTTCGCCATTTATCTGTTCTATTGTTCTACATCTTTAAGCCTGTAGGTGTTTAGATTGTGTGCTGTTTTAGTCTAACCATCATATGCACAGAATTGTTATGCCTGCTTAGAGTTCTGTTAAGTGTGGGTTACAATCATTTTCTTAGCTCATCATTTACAAATAATTTGCTCCTTTCCTCTTCTTTTGCTCAACTGTGGCTCATGTAAACCTTCACGGTACAACGCAAGTGTCTTACTTCAGTGGTTAGGTACAACTCATATTTCAACATAGTATTTTCCTATCTCTTCCACGATGGCAGCTGCAAGCATGTTACAACCAACGCCATTCTTGAATGAAATGGGGGAACCAACTATTCCATGGGAAGATTGGGAGAAAGTGTTTGAATCTTATCTAGTGGCAGTAGGAGGGGAAAAGTTCAGTGCTTTCAGGAAACAGCACATATTACTACATAATTTGGGTTCAAGTGGTAGGAAAAATTTTGAATCACTACCGGAGCCTGAGGGAGAAGAGGAGGATGAAGATGCTTATGACACAACGTTATCTAAGTTGCGGAATCATTTTGGGGACAAAATTAATATAGTCTTGGAAAGACACAAATTTTTCAGTCGAGCACAAGGCAAGCAAGAGAATGTATCCACTTACATCGCAGTCCTCAGAGGGTTGAGCAAACTTTGTGCCTTCAATGATCTCAATAATTCACTAATCAGAGATCAATTGGTACGCTGTACAAACAGCAAGGGAATACAAAGTAAGATGTTGGAGAAGCAACCGGATCTCATGGAAGCGATTAAAATTACAAAGTCGATTGAGCATACAGCAATCTGTATAAAAGAAATAAATTCAACAGAGTCTAATGAGAAAGTTTCAGAGATAGCCAATTTGGATGAGGAATCTGATGTGTACAAAATCTAAAATGATTCAGCAAAGAGAAATGACAATTGGCGTGGCCAGACAGCGAACTTTGAGAATAGCAAATTTAAATGCTATTGTTGTGGAAGCAGCAATCATTTGGCAAATGATCTCAACTGTCAAGCCAGGCATGCTTGGTGTAGAAAGGGCATCTTGCAAGAGTTTGTGGGTGCTTCCCGAAGAAGTCGGGGGAGAAACCAAGTCATCGCAATGCCAACACAAGTTAAGAAAATTGTGTTACAAGTTAATGAGGTAGCGGTTCAAGAGCAGAAGGGCTACCTGGTATGTGATGTGTCTTTTGATGGGAAGAGTGTCAAAATGTTCGCTGACTCGTGCTCGCCTTTCACACTGGTGAACTTTGCGGATTTTTAAGCTGTCCTTGAGAAAGGGCAGAACAAGCTGAATAAAGCTGATATAGCTCCTAGCGGCTATAATAGAGATCCTATACCTATGAAAGGTATGTTTAAATCGCTTATTTCTTTCAAAGGCCTACGAACAGTAGGTAAGGTTTACGTCGTAGAGAATGGGTCAAACCTACTGGGGTGGCAACATCAAAGAGAGTTAGGGATCAAGTTGGACCCGAATAACCCGGAACAGGTAATGGTAATAGATCTTTCAGGTCAGAGTGGAAACATTGCAAGTGAGTTTCCAGAAGTCTTTTCAGAGAACTTAGGGTTGCTTAGAGACTTTCAGCACAAAATTCAGTTGAAACAAAATGCCAAACCGGTGGTCCACAAAACAAGACCTATTCCGCACCTTATGTGGGAACCACTGAGAAAAGAGCTAGAAAGGTTGGAGAAACTTAACATCATTCAACCGGTGGATTGTTCTGAATGGGTCGCCCCGATTGTTATTGCTAAGCAGGGTCACAATCAGGACATTCGCATGTGCATTGATCTACGAGATCTAAACAATAGCATATTAGTGGAGAGACATCCCTTACCCCGCATCCACGAGATGTTAAGCACTATGGGCGAGGCGAATTGTTTCAGTGTTCTGGATCTCTCCATGGCATACCACCAAGTGGAGTTACATCCAGACTCCAAAAAGCTCACTGCCTTCACCACGCCCATGGGCACCTTCATGTTCTGTCACATGCCGTTCGGATTGGCCTCTGCAGCAGGGGTCTTTCAGAGAATTATGCAACATATTTTGAAAGGGGTGCCGAAAACGCTTTGTTTCCAGGATGATGTCCTAATTTATGGTGCAAGTGTAGAAGAACATGACAACGTTTTAAGACAAGTCCTGTCTAGATTTAGAGATGCAGGACTTACACTCAAAAGAGAGAAATGTCAGTTTGAGGTGGAGTCTGTGGAGTACTTAGGCCATTGTATTTCAAAGGAGGGTTTCAAACCCAAACACTGCTTAGTGGAAGCGGTAAGGGATGCGCCTGCACCTACAAACAAAGACGAGCTTAAGTCGTTTTTAGGGTTGGCCGAATATATGGCAAAGTAAGTAGACCATTTCTCGGATCTAACGGCTAACCTGAGGGACCTCACAACGACTAACACGCAGTTCTAATGGGCGGAGGAACATGAAACATCGTTTTCGAGAGTGAAAGAAGGCATACTGTCTGCTCCATTTTTGTGCAACTTTGAGCACAACCGCAAGACCTTTCTTACTACGGACGCTAGTGGGAAAGGATTAGGAGCAACGCTCTCGCAGATTATTGAGGGCAAAGAGAGAATTGTCGCGTTTGCTTCAAGATCACTTACCAAGGCAGAAAAGAACTATTCTGTGGTGGAGAGAGAAGCATTGGCTTGTTTTTCGGGGGTGAAACATTTCAAATTTTTTCTGTGGGGCATTCAATTTTGTTTGCGTACTGATCATGAACCCTTGATTTTCATGTTTAACCCGAAGAATAATTCATGTAACACTCCCCGTATAGCTAAGTGGTTACTAGGCTTGGAGGGTTTCTGTTTCACAATCAGATATGTTCCGGGTATCCAAAATTCGGCAGCGGATTTCTTGTCTAGGAGTCCCATTGACAAAGAGGAACAATTTGAAACTCCTGAATATCCAGTCTTCCAGCTCAGCTTAGACACCATCACCACACAAGAATGGCTAGAGTGCATGAACTCAGATAACAACATGACACAGATCATTGATTACACGGTACAGGGTTGGCCCGATTCTTCTGATCAGGTTAGTGCAGAATTAAAAACGTTTTGGGAGATACGTTTTGAGCTTAACGTGGATCAAGGTGTCCTGTTCAGGAAGGCAAAATAGTTCCACCAGAGTATATGAGGGGCAAGATAATTGACCTTGTACATGAGGGTCACTTGGGCAGGAGCTTGACGAAGGCGAGGTTACGAGAGAGATATTGGTTCCTCAAGATGGACTCGTTAGTAGAGGCGAAGGTGAAAAATTGTGTCACATGTTCCAACAGTGACAAGTCTAGAATAACCAGGAAAGTCACCCTTATCACCCGTAACTGTCCCAGATAAACCGTGGGAGAAGGTCGCATTAGACATCGTTGGTCCCCTTAACTTCAAGGGGGTGGGGAAACAGTTTGCACTAGTTCTAATTGACTTCCACTCCCACTGGACCGTGGTCAAAATGGTCCACCAGATAACGACTGTATCCGTAATTCAATTTCTAAAGGACACATTTGCACAGGAGGGCATACCGTCCTCCATGGTGACTGATACTGGGGTCCAATTTACGTCCCATGCCATGACAGAATTCTTAGGTAACCTCAACATAGCACACTTGAGAACAGCACTATACTGTCCTAGGCCAAATGGATTAGTGGAAAGGATGAACCGCATGGTTAAAGGGTGCATACAATTGGCGGTGGTGAATAGAGTGCCCATTGAACAAGCGATACAAGAAATTTTGTGGGCTTATCACACCACTCCTAATTCTGTCACGGGGGTTTCTCCTTTTTCAGCGCTGAGAGGTAGGAAACCGGGCACAAAATTCTTCCCGTATTGGTTAGGGGGAGGATCCCACATCACAATAGACAAGCACGCTTTCAGGGACAAAATTGATGCACATCAAAGCAAGTACAAAGCTCAGTATGACACCAAACATGGAACCAAAGTTCCACAATGGAAAGTAGGAGACTGAGTATGTGTAAGGGTGCCAAGGAGGTGCAATGGTGAAACCAAGTTTTCAAGACCTATGCGCATCAAAGTAGTAAAGAACAACACAGCCATATTAGATAATTACCAAATGTGGAGCATGGACAGGTTAGTGAAACTGCAAGGCTCACACAGCCAGTCCGATGACCAAGCAGTGATCCCACAAAACCTTGACACCAATGGGTTATCTGCCACACGCAGAACATGCAGAACTCCTGGGTGGCATAAAGACTTTGTTAAGTATAAGTAGAGAATTGTAGCTTGTGACGTTTTGTTTACTTTGTTCATTTACATTAAGGGGGAAGATGTGTTACGATGTGTTTTCCAAGTCATGCCATGTTACTGACCAGTATATCCGAAAATGGTATGTCCCTAATCACCCCTACTGTTAATGGTTTGTTCCAAGTCCCTGAAGGGGACATTAGAATGTTGATGAGGCAAATGTACGCTGGTGGAGAGAGGAGTCGGGAATAAAGGACAGTACTCTTACCGTTCTGGAGTCTTCATCTTTGTATCAATAACCTTGCACCATACTATAAATTCTGGAGACTATTTCACAGGGGGATTCTGTATGTAGCATTAATGAGAAGGGAGCCACTTCCGGTGGTTTCATCATTTCCTCTCCAAGCACATCACGGAGCGCATGCCTGACCCTATAGAGGTGAAACATCGTGAGCGGAGTGATATCTGGCTTTTCTGAGATTATCTCATCCCATCCTCGTCCCTTACCCTCTTCGACTATGTCTCCTATTTTGGAGATATCCAGTAGCGCCAGAGCTCGTAGTACTTCCGTCTTACTAGTTACCGGCAGCCATAAGCACCATTCAATTGGTGTGAGTGGGGATTACAAAATAGAGGCGGCTTGCCGTTTCATTAGATTCTGCCATGCGTGTGTGGTGGCATTTAGAGAATCTAATGTACCTGCACGCATGGCTGGCGCCCGAAACAGGGATGCATTCAGGTGAGAGGGCGCAGCCCCAACTCTCTCTATATGTAAGTGACGGGGGAGGGATTGTTGGTGCAGCCAGGGAAAGGCGTGAGAACACTGCACCACTTGATAGTAGAGTTCCAGATCCGGAGCCCCGAGTCCACCCATGGAATATGGGAGTGTAAGGATATCAGACTTGACACGAGGCTGTTTACCAGCCCAAGCTAATCTGACCAATAAAGACTTGATATATTTAAAGAAGTGGGCTGGAAGAACCATAGGTATGTTTAGAAACAAAAACAGGAATCTAGGTAACACTATCATTTTCATCAAAGAGATATGTCCAAAGAGGGACAATGGGAGCCGCACCCATCTGTTGACATCGTCATCCAATTTAGCGATTGCCCTGCCATAATTCTCGTTGAATACCATCTACGAGCTCGTGTGCACTTGAATACCCAAATAACGCACAGTATCAGTAGACCAGGTCAAAGGAAATTCCAGTTCTATCGATTCCATGGCTGTGGTAAGAGGTAAAATGGTGGATTTAGTCCAGTTAATTTTAAGTCCAGAGAATTCCCCATATCTTACCACTTCCCTTAACACTGGGGATAGGTTAACCTCCGGATCTCTGATGTATAAGAGAGTGTTGCCTGCATATGTGGAGATTATTAAGTTGTATTCGGGGAACCGTATCCCTCTATGGCTGCGGTACTCTCTGAGGGCGCATGCCAGAGGTTCGGCCACAATAGCGTGGAGTAGCGGTGATAACGGGCATGCTTGATGAGTGCCCCTGGAAATTTTAATAGGAGAGGTTACCAGATTGCCCACCCTGACTCTAGCAGTTGGGGAATTATATACGACTGCCACCAACTAAGAGAGGAGGTCGCCAACACCCATCCGTCTTGAAACTTGCATCATGAATTTCCATTCAACAGAATCAAAGGGCTTTTCGGCGTCTAGAAATATAGCAGCTGCCTTGATCTCCTGCTTAGTGTGTTGGATAGCGCCAAATACTGTGCGCAGGTTATGAGTTAGGGTGCGCACAGGTACACTCCCTGCTTGCTCGGGTCTAACTAATGTTGGGACTAATGGGGCCAAGCGATTTTCCAAAACTTTGGTGAATAGTTTAGTGTTGACGTTCAATAATTACAACTGTCTATATGATGAGCATTCATAAGGAGGCTTGCCCGTCTTCAAGAGAGTGACTAGCAAAGCCTCTCGCATGGTCGGGGGCATCTCTCCACTCTCTCCCATCTCCTCAAACAGGGTGATCAAGTTGGGGGACTCGGAGCTCTTTGAACCCCTTGTAGAAAGCCACTGTTAAGTCGTCCTGTCCTGGGGCACTACCAGCGCGCATGGATTTTAAATCTTCTTTGATCTCCCAGGCCTCAAGAGGCCTCATAAGGCTAGCCACAAAAGTTTGATGTGTTCCAGATAATCCAGGACTGCGGTATCTTAGCCAGCCGACCTAGTTTGATATAGGTCTGAATAGTAATTACTGAATCTGTCTGCTATAGCATTAGGGTCTCGTAATGTCTCACCTGTTGCTGCACGGGGTACTGTGACACCAGCAGTCTCCCGTCTGCCTCTCAGTATAGCTGCTAATGTCGCGCCTGGGCGCTCCCCCTCCCCGTATGTTTTAGCTACAATATACTACCCTAAAAACTTTACCTCTCTGTCGGCAGCCTCATGGCACTCCTCCAGAGTTTTTTTTAACTCCTCCATGATCTACTCATTCCCTCTCTCCAAGGCCTCCCACTCGAGAGCAGCCAATTTCTTTTCAAGTGTTTCTAATTGTCCTCCAATTGATCAGAGCAATCCTGAGTGCTTGGCCATAGCTATCCCTCTGATATAGACCCTAAAGGTCTCCCATATCGTAGTAAACTGGGTTACGGACCCAATATTTATGTCAAAGAAAGACTTGAATAGCTTCTGTTATCTCAGTCTTGAATACATTATCTAGGAGTGCGTAGGGTGGGAACATCCAAGTGAATGTGGCTGGCCTTTTCAGTGGGCTCTCGAAGTCTAACTGTATAGGTGAGTGGTCTGAATATGAACGTGGGTGCACCTCGCAGCCGCAAATCGCAGGGCTCAAGGAACCAGAAGTGAACCATTAATCGATCCAAGTATTCAGGTCATGTGGAGCTGAATAGTGTGTGAAGCCCCCTGCCCCGCTAGATCTCGAGCGCCAGACATACGCCATGTCCAACTCCTCCATTACCCTAGCAGCTAACGACTGACGCCGAGCAGAACCCCGGAGCGGTCCAGAGCCGGGTTAAGGACAGTTAAAATCGCCACCCCGTACCTGTGGAAGCAGCGTCAGTTATTGTAAACGATCAAGGAGCTCTCGATAAAATTGCAGGTGATCGAAGTTAGGGCCATAGACATTTACAATGATGAACTCCATTCCTTTCCCTTTACATTTGGAGATGGCATATCTGCCCTCCCTGTCCATATCAAGAGCTTTGAGGGAAATACCAGTTCTAGGGGAATGTATGTATGACGTTACAACGAATACATTCACAACGCGTGGTATTTCACATCGCGTTCATTACAATGCAAGTCGTTACAACGACTTGCGCTGGAGGGCGCTGGACTTAGGAATAGTATGATTTACTATTCCAACTCCAGCCTACGTTACAGTACGGAAGGTGTTGGAATAGTAAATCATACTATTCCTTAGCTTAGAGCGCCATCCAGCGCAAGTCGTAGCGACTTGCGTTGTAATGCCCGCGATGTAAACATACCGCAGTGTAACGACTGCGTTGTGCAGGTCATTCTCCGTTCAAGGGTTAATCCATGTGAGCACTCCTCACACATGAGTAGAAAAGCCTGCAGGGTGAAATGTACCATGTAATCGTCTGCAAGTTAGCATTGGGCTACCTGTGGGCAGATGAGTCTCCTGTAATAGCACTATGTCTATACTATGCCTATTGAGATAAGTGATCACTTTTCTAGTTTTCCTAAAATTGTTTAGGCTCCTGACATTCCAGGTTAGCAGCGCCAACCTATCCCCAGAGTCTAAAAAAAGGTTCATAATCTTGGCAATGCCTCCCCTATGTCTGACCAAAGAAGCACCCCAGGTCGTAGCACGGGTCACCCCTGCCAGAGTTATTGAACACACTGTGTGTACTGTGACCATGACAAAACAATACAGTAAAAACACCCACATAGGAATTCCCCCCACCTCCCACAACATGCAGACCCCAACTTAGCATAGTTGGAAAAAAACCACCCCCTCCCTTCCACATAGAGATCAAAAGGCAAAAAGCCATGTAGTGAGTAACACAGAGGGGTGGATATTATCAAGACACCGGAAAGTGCACCTGTAAAACAGAAACGTAGTAATGCCATCGGGACACATTTGAGGCATCCGTGAAAAGCAGTTATAACACCTTCCTGTCACTAAGGGTAGAAAGGCCCCTACCTCCCACACCCGTGGGGAAGTATTCCTAAAATCAGAACATCAAATTTTAACATCCAATGTGGCCCTCCCTCCTGGCATATCAAATTAGCATGAACAGTACTTGCAAACTGCAGACTTTGCTGTCCCATTAGAAGCGGCATCAAAGGATCTGTCTGAAGACAACAGTCAGGCAAAGCCCAGTGTGAAGGGTTCATCATAGACACAAATCACACTGTTAAAGTTTGGTTCTAGAGTGAAAAGCTGCAGATCAATGTAATATGTAGTCTTGCTCCTCCATACCACCACCAGCCACCTCGTCCAGTCTCTCCGCCTCTTTGTTCCACCCTTCAGCCTTAGAGTATTCTTTTAGGGCTTTCTCTAGAGATTTCGCATCTAAGGAGATCTTTGATTTGCCATTCATAATGACTCTAAATGTGGCTGGATAGATTAGTCCATGTTTTGCTCACGTAGGGGTCGCTTCAGTGGGCCAAACTGTCGTCTAGCTGCCTGGACCTTCATGGTAAAGTCCGGGTACAGAGATACCGTGGAGCCTTCGTATTTCAGGTCTTTTTTTTCTCTAGCTTGTTTCAAGGCCGGGTCCCTGTCTCTATAATTTAAAAGTTTTGCAATCACAGGGCACGGCGGGACACCCAGGTAGGCTAAGGGCCAAGTGAGTGATGAGCACGCTCCACTACAAAGATTTGCCTAGAAGATTTCACGTCCCAGTAATGTGACAAGGAGTTTCTCTATGAACACTTCCATGTTGCCCATTGCAGTAGATTCCGGAAGGCACATAATACGTATATTACTCCTCCTGGACCTAGCCTCCAAATCTTCTGCCCTGTCTTGCAGCGCAGCAACAGTTTTCACCAGCTGTTTTTTGACAGTGTCAGCCTCCGATTGCGGGAGTCGTGGGTGCCTCTCACCTCCAAATGACGATTGCCCCAAGCTTCTTTTGTAGAATCAGAGGTATCAACCAACCCCGCACAGCATCAGCTCAAGCCCAGTGTTGGAGCAGCAGGTACGGGCTGTGCAGGCACTCGAGACTTCCAGTGATGAGATCCACAAACCAGGGAGGGCTTCTTTGGGGCACAGATAGGAGCCGCACAGCCACACTTCATGTCAGCATTAACATGGACTCTTAATGGTAGTTCGCACCAAACGCAAACCGGGTCCCAAGGACCTCCTATAGGCACAGACAGGACTTCTCCGGGCAGCTATGCTGGCTATAGTGTGTGTGCTCTCTTTTGCGGCGCTCTCTGGACACTGGACTCCTCTCAATTCTATTTGCCACCCTTAGGCCCTGTCCCGTTAGCTCTCTGCAGAGCTTTGTGGGAGAGATCACTACGCACCCGTACTCTGCGGCTATCTTCACCACCGCGGCCCCACCACGGACGGGCCCAATAGGCGCTTGGCTTTGCCGAACCGAACCCAGGACGATTGCACTAGGAGATACTTCGGGCGCCAAATCCAGTTGGTCAATATCGCCGCTAGCAGGAGCAGTGCATGCGCGTCATGGGCAGTAGGCCAGGCACCCACTCCCAGACAGCGCAGTATTGTGTGTCTCCATTCCCGGGCCCAAGGTACGATGGTGTGGATGAGGTCACAGCCCGTGCCCAGCAGCTCAGCTCGCGTTCAACGGGCCGTGCACATGCTCAAGTTGCAATATCCCAGTATCGGGGCCTACGGGAGCCCGCCCCAGCGACCATGTCGCATCTGGGCTGCGTATCTCAAATTCCGCCAGTCAAGCGCGTACCTTCTAGTTCCTTGCGCTCCTCGCTGGCCCAGTTAAGTTCCGGGGCAGACATCACCGCAGTAGCAGCGCCCGGGCTAGATAGTCTTCAAGAGCCCTCTAGGCCTCCAGGGCTGACTTACGACAGTAAGGCATCAGCGGCTATGGCGATCACTCTAGAGCAGTGCGTGGTCCCGCGCCAGCCTCCGATCCTTATGCACCCAAATTCCCACAACGGGCATATCGATCGGAAGCGCAACTCCAGCACTTTACTCTCCGCAGGTCAGGGTAAGCAGAAAATACACAGATGCCAGGATAATTTATGAATTATGAAGATGGCTCGCGGAGCACACTCAACACACGCCCATCTTGAGCCTCGGCAAGCTCCGCCCCCCATCCACCAGTTCTACCTAATGACCACTAATCAATTCCTGGGCAGTTGTCAAACATGCACCTGAAATGCCTGATCATAATTTATTACAAGAAAAAACAATGGTTCTTGTGGAAAAATAAAAAAAGTTTGCCATTTCAAGGTTGACCCAGACGGTCATTTTCACGGGGCACAGTCATTGTGATGTGTGACTGACTTCGGCACTTCCCTCACGTGTCCCATTCTAGACGCCTTTATGACTGCATCATAATGGGGCAGTCAGTTTCCTTTCTGACTTCTTCCGACAGACTCATTATGATGGAGGTGGTCAGAAAATAAAGCATCAGGTCACTCCGGCTGGCTTCCGATGGGTTCCAGTTGTAATCCGGCCTGTAATCTCAAGGACAGCTCTTTCTGCTCTTGAGATTACGATCTCGGTTTCAGACATGGTTTCCATGCCGGTCTGTCCGAAATGGAAACTATGACGAAAAGTGTCTTAGGGGGCCTCCAGCAGGGCCCCTTTGGTGCACAGCCTCTGGTTGGAGGCCAAGGGGGAACCTATGGTGCCGCCCTATTGATCACAGCACCTCATGGCAGGCACCTTGAGGTTGCAGGGAGGAACTACATCTCCCATTTCTCTCTGGGAGCATGCACCCATAGTGAAATATAGGAATGAGACCAATCAGTGTTTAGTCACTGTCACGTGGTTTTAGGCCACTCCCTATTTACAGTGCTAAGTTAGCTCAATCACGTTAGCTGTTAGACAGCCATCTTGCTGCTTTTGCTGCCTTTGCACCCGACACTGTTGTTACATGTTATTTATTTGAGAAATGCAGACTCGCTCTTGTCTCAAGTGAATGTTATTTATACATCCTTAACAGTTGCTAGTGCCCTTGGTCTGTACATCGAGTAAAGAACTGTTCTAGGACACTAGACGGTGCCGGCTGATTGTGTTCAGGGTGATCGTACCACTGTTTAGTCATAACATGCACGCAGCTGCAAATACCAGAAAGTCGTAGGCTTTAATATTACAGCACAGCATTTTGTTAAGGCATTCGATAGAAGAGCTGAAGCAGAGAACACTGAGCTGATCCTGTGATGTGATACACCAAAGCTGATCTATACGGTATGGGGTCCCCTATGCAAGCCTATGAGACCTTCTAATAGTCTAATAATATTTTATTAGTCGCTAGAGAAAGGAGGGTGGTTGTTTTCCACTGTCATTAGTAATATGATAGCTCCTTTCATTTTCTATGGTATTGTAACAATGCTAATGGTAATGATCTTAACCATTTGTCTGCTTATGTTAGCCAAAGTACTGTATAACAGGACTCAATGAATAAATTCTTTAAACTTTACTGTGTCTTAGTTATTCTGTTGTGGACTGATATATATGTGCAAACGGGTATTTCGGGTTCCCACCATTCCTGAGAATAACTAAGTCGCATGTTCTGGGTTGTCAATACATTGGGACCGCCGAGCTAAATCTCGGATAACGAATGTGACACTAAGCTAGTCGGATAAGGGGTTCTTAGTTCTGAGGGGAGTTTCTGGTACACCACAATTCTCTAAGGTTCTGGTTTCCTGTGCATAGTTCTGTGCATACACAGAATCCCTACAACATGGCGCACCTAACGTTTGGTCTTAATATCTGAGAAGCCTTAGTAGTGCTTTTATTAGTCCACAACGCCCTCACTCTGGTTTCCGGATGACGGGAGTGACGGTTCAACCTACCTAGGTTTTAGGCTATAGGTTCTTTCAAGCTTGATAATAAAAAAGGTTACACTAATCTAAGCCCAAGTGCTACTAAAGATCTCGTTGTATTTTCTTTTTAGTCCTAATGGCGGTAGAAATTCCCGCTCATAGTAGGGTGTCTCTACGTGCTCATTTGAGGACGTATGGGGTGCCTGATGACGGGATGGCAGTGGTGTTTGTCGTAAGTGCAAATGCCACTTACCCTTATGAGTTGTTTTACTCTTGGGTTACCTTTGAGGCTGTGGAAGATAACGATAAAACGTTCCACAAATACACTGCTACGCAGGTGCCTCTTCATTATACCCCATATATGGCTTTAGAAATTCCTATTTCAACCTGGCAGCACACTATTTGGTTTAATGGCGCCCTCCCCCACACGGTCACCCCGGCGAGACTGGGTCCTTTGTCTATTGAAGGAGCTACTTGGCCGGTACTGGCCGGACATACACCTCATCCACGCTACCTGACGGTGGGTGTGGATAGCTTACGTATACTACACACAACCCTGATTACGGTCCATAGGGCGTTAGTGCAGTATGTGTCGCGCACTATACAGGTGGGGGCACCTGCAGTTGCGGGACACGGGGCTGATCACCATCATGCGGTAGTGATCAGTCCTGTAATGGTAAACGCGGTTGTTGGCAAGCGCCCCCAGAATAAGGATGAGTATCCTTATTGGCTTGCAGAGAAATTCGATCAACTAGAAGCCGTGTTTCCTAACAATAGTCCTGTGGAAAAACACAGGATACTCACTATTACTTTGCCGAAAGAACTAGTCCCAGACATTGTCGATTGTGACAATTGGGGCAAGGTCTTTGCCGCGACCTATTCGAAGTGCTTCGGCACTACGTCTATGTCGGTACTACCTTCCGTTATCAAAAAAGTCCAGGAGGACCATGGTGCGGAAGCAGCTATTGAGTTGGGAATGCGGCTTATCGACAGCTTCGATATAGTATGTTCCATGATTATGGGAAATCTCAAAGGAGATGCCATGCAGTTTCAAGTGGGAAACATGATGGCGCTAATTGCGGATGACGATAAGCCGAGGGAGTTTGCAAAAGTTATTGCGAAAGCCTATAGGATGGTTGGACGTAGTGCCCTAGGCGTGAAACCCGTCATCAAAATTCCTGATGTAGTACAGCAAACTAAAGTGAGTTCGTCTACAAAAGACGATAGACCCAACTTTCCAAAACAAAATTGGCGAGCTAAAAAACAAGATAAACAGCAACAGAAACAGGAGACTCGTCCTGCCTCTCCTGTTCAGGCATATGTTGAACGCACTTATGATTTGCGTGATCGTTCTCGTATTAAGTCACCTGATAGGTTTCAGGTTCCTGACCAGCGCTCTCCTCGTTCTTCACAGGAAACAGCGCCTTCACACTTTGGTGGAGGAGACCGTGGGAGAGGCCGGGGTGCTCAAGGACGAGACCAGCCCCGACAGGCGGACGGAAAAGGCAAGCAGGAGCATTCTGCACGTCCACGTCCTCCGTTTCAGAAAAAGAAAGTTGCTGCTATCTCAGCGAAGTATGCCTCAGATGGTACGGACACAGTTTCTGAACATGAAATGGGCACTGACGCTGCTAGACAGCGCGGCGGAAGTTACAGTAGTGCGGGGAGCACTGCGTCCATTTCTGGAGGCGACAGCAACTAAAATCTATGTGACAGTAGAAACTGCTGATACTCGCGTAGCCCCCCCAGAGAGATTATTTGACGTAGTCCTCAATATTGAGGGTGACATACAACGAAAAATTAACGCGGTATTTTGGGATAATCTGACGACCACCTATGATATACTTTTGGCGGAGAAAGATTGGCCCCCGGCTTTCGTTCTAAACGCTCCAAGGGGGGAAGAAGTTATTCTTCCTTCTTTTGGACACGTAGTGCCCAAGGAGGAGTCTAGGAAGTTAGCCGAGGAGTGGGCGCGGGTGCTAGCACCTGCGTTGTATCGTAATCAGGTGGGGTGGGATAAATGTTCTACCCTACACGAAATCCCATTGCGGTCCGACCCCCAGCCTCAACCCCAATACCCTATGCGTCGAGAAGCTAGGACTCACGTCGCGTCTATCCTTGAACAATTGGAATATCAGGGAGTAATTGAAACATGTGTGTCACCAATGAATAATCCTTTATTCACTGTGACGAAGCCTGACGGATCGTACCGCCTAGTTTTGGATTACCGGCACTTAAACTCGCACTGCCGGAATTGTGCGGTGCAAAATACCCATAGTTCGGCTCTCGTCGATAGTCTTGTGAGAAAGAGGTTCAAAACCACACTCGACTTGTCCAATGGCTTTTATTGCCATAACATATCCCCTCATAGTTATGAGTGGACCGCTTTCACTTCGGGTGGTAAACAAAAAGTGTTCAAAAGGCTACCAATGGGCTATAAAAACAGTCCTGGGGTATTTGCTGCCCGTGTGGTCTCTCTCTTAGAGATGGTAGACCCGGAGGCATACTCGTACGTTGATGACATATACTTAACAGACGACGAGTTGCTTCCACACCTTGCTCGCGTGGACAACATAATTACTATGTTTGCGGACTTTGGTTACAAGTTTAACTTTAAAAAGTCCCACATTGCCGAGTACACAGTATTATTCTTGGGGTACGAACTCAACAATGAGGGCCGCGGCTTGGCTCCGCAGTTCCTTGAGAAATGCGCACGCCTTCGTATCCCTGCGACATTGAAACAACTACAATCATTGCTGGGCTTTCTGAATTTCGGTCGTACCTACATTCCTGAATATGCCCAGCGTATCAAGACACTATATGCCTTGGTACAACCAACTTTTACCAAATCTTGCTGGCTGCCAGAGCATTCGGCTGCATTGCACTCTTTGCAGTCTGACCTTCTACTGCGAAATATTTACAAACTCGTGATAACCACACAAACCTGGTCCTACGAGTTGTACCGGGTGTGGAGGGGTTCACGTACTTAACATACAATGAAGGCGACACGGTCCCCATTGCTTACAAATCTCATTTATATACTTCGGCTGAAATGCGTTTCTCCACTGTCGAAAAGGTTTTGACAGCAGTTCAGATGGCAATCCTGAAAGAACGAGCGCTATCACAGGGGAAACGCATGATGGTGGTGACACCATTTCCTGCCCTAGAGGCAGTCACTAAAGCAAGTGTGCCGAATTCTAAAGCTTTGCATCCAAGGTGGATACAATGGGCGACCTCCTTAGCCTCGCCTGACGTCGAATACATCTTTGACGCAGGGCTACAGACTCAGGAGAGTTTGGAGTATGAATTAGTTCATCCGGCTCCACTTACATTGCGCCCGTTGGAGGAGTTCCATTGTGTCATATACACTGATGGGTCCGCGCAGCCCGCAACTGGATCAAGGCACGCTTATTCAGCGGCTTGCGCAATTGTTGTTGGTACTTTCGTGAATGGAGAATTCATACAGGATGCGGTGCATACGCAGACTTTGGGTGATTGTACCGCACAATTGGCGGAGCTTAGAGCTCTGGTGCTTGCACTGGAGTTTGCTGATTATAGAGTCACAACTCTTATAGTGAGTGATTCTTACTATTGTGTTCAATCTTACAACGACAATCTGATGTTTTGGATCGCGAATGGATTTCGTGATTCAAAAGGTAGCACAGTGAAGCATAAAACGCTTTGGGCTAGGGTGGCTGAACTAAAAGGCAGTCGACCCCTTGTGAATGTTATTCACACTCTTGGTCACCAACGAGTTGGCGTCTATGCTGTCGGTAACAGTTTGGCTGACGAGGCAGCTAAAACAGCAGTGGCAACATACTTAGTAGCAGCAGTTACAAGATCCAAAAGTAAGATCGATGATGACATCTTGGCAGCCATTGCTGCTTCAGAGACTGGGACAAACTTCCCTAGAGGTTTCCCTTCTCGATACCATTATCACTTAAGTCCTGATAACGTCCCGTTAGTGAGGATTAATGAAGTTGGGGATAGAGTTATTCCCAATTCGGACTGCAGGCCTGCTTTGGTACAAGCTGCACACGAGGGTGTTGCGTCAGCGCACGCCGGAGTGTCCGCAACTGTGTCACTGTTGCAACAGCGTTATTGGTGGTACGGTTTGTACAAACATACGCGGACTTATGTCCTCAATTGTGGTATTTGCCAACAAATAAAGCCATCTACGATGGCGCGTCCACCACAAACGCAGCTGCATATATCTAATCAACCACTAGCGTGTGTTTATTTAGATCACTGCGGTCCTTTTTCCTCAGACACTGCGTACAAGTATATCTTGGTTGCAGTAGATTCGTGCACACGTTTTCTTTGGGTGTGGCCACACAGGAGTGCTGACGCCAGGACTGTCATCAAAGCATTGCGTGTCTTTATAGGGAGTTTTGCATGTGGAACCCTCCACTCTGATCAGGGCCCTGCGTTCGCCTCTAAGGCGTACAAAGAAGCTATGAGAAGTTTGGGTGTCCAAGTCAAATTTTCGTCTCCATACCGGCCTGAGGGCAATAGTGTTGTGGAACGAATGAACCGTGACCTAAAGCAATCATTGACAGCCAGGGTGTTAGGTACTGGCAAAAACTGGCTAGCTCATTTGTATGACGTCCAACGTGCACTTAATAATCTCCCTAGAAGGTCTCTGGGTGGGAGGACCCCGTACATGATGCTCTTCGGGGTTCGAATGTTTGTCCCAGACCTTGAGGGTCTCGACATGGCGGCGGCGGCCGCGCCTTTTGACTTAGATGACCACTGTACTGTCTTACAGAATCTTCAAGAAGCAAGAGACACTCTAGCAAAAGAGCACATATCCTCTGCGTCCGAAGCTGGACTTCAGATTCCGGTAGTCGGCTGGATACCCAGAGTTGGTGATCTGGTCCGTGAGAAGGTGGAGAAGAAGAAGGAGTTTGGCCCCTCTTATCGTGCACCAGTGCCGGTGCTTGGAGTTGAGGGAACCCGTACAATTGTTTTGCCTCCACTTCCTGGTCACAGAGACAACAGGTACATTTCAGTTGACAATGTCAAGCTACACAGGGTGGCCGATACTCCATAGTCTGACACCTTCAGTTTCTTGCCCTTCAATGATGCGCAGTTCTGTTGTGGTGCCACCATCTGACATCGTGCCTGAGGTTGCCATTGAAATGCAAGTACTTTCTGATTCTGCTGTGTCACCTGCGGATGGTGATTTTCCTGATGATGCTGAGTATTCTTATCCTGCTGATGTTCCATTGCCCCTTTTGCATTCAACTGAAATTATCCAGTCTAATTCTTCCTTTGGAACTGAATCATTGACTTCCACTGCCCCTTCCAAATTTTCAAAATTCTTTGCCTGGTTCAAGAGACAATTTTTGGTTCCCCCCTGGATTTACGTTTGGCTGGTGCTCATTTGCATTTTTTTGTTCATGTCCATTGGCTTTGTGGTGGTGTTTTTTAGGCTTATAAATGGACACTACCTGGATGAACGTTCTACAATTAGACTAATTAATGGAACTTTGGTCCCACATTCATCGTCACACATCATGAAGAGGGACCAGAATTTTGTGAACATCACCGCCTGGCCTGTCCGTGATGGAATAGCATGGGATGCTGTTAAATTTCAAATTCATGGGCCCACGGAAGTGATTAATGTACCATCTGTATATCGTGTTTCTATGGGTGATGTGGTAAAACAGAACATTCGATCTGATGATTGGGATGTAAAAACTATAGAGACACTGTTTACTGATTTGAAATACTATGCCGCATTTGATGCTGAGGATTTGTATTTGAATACTGAAAACTATGCAGAGCAGTTTTGTTATCAACATTATGGTACTCATTTTCTTCATAGGGCTAACACATTTCGTAGTTTAGTCAACTTTACTCAGTGGGAACATTGCCCTGCCCCGATGGTTGGTAGTTCAAAGACATTGGTCAACAAATTTTCATATTTTTCAGATTTCAGTGTGTCCAATAATGCATCCTTTTATTTTAAAATTAAGGACGAACCTATTTCAAAGGTGCGTTTGACGCACACTAAATTGTTGTTTTCTAAGTCCTTTATGGACGATTTGGCAATTGGAGGGTATGACGTTTGGAAAGATACTATTGATCTCAAATCGGTTTGGGGCACTAAGCCTTGGCAAGTACAAGGAACAGAAGCTTTACATCGTGCCTGCCTCATCCCAAACCACATGTTATTTTTAAATTCCACAATTTTTCAGACAACCTGTTTTGGATTGGCAATTTCAAAAAAATTAAATTCTCCCTCGATCCCGGATCTGTGTGCTTCTCCTGGTTGGGGGAATCACACAGATCTGTCCATTACTATGTTGCAGTCTTTTATTTCCAATTCCACTTTCAATATTAGTGCATTGAACCCTAAAGGTTGGTTGGTATGGCAGAGAAGTTCGGATACCTGTCAGCGTAGGTTTTTGGGGTTAATTCCCGGATACATACAGGATAGAGTAGACCCACGTTTTCTGTCCTCACACACTGTTACTACCTACTCAGTAGGTAAGTTGTGCCAGACATGGTTGCAACATTCCACGTTAGATTCTGTTAAAATTCACTTGTCCCGTTTGCATGACAAAATTGATTTGAATGATTTTGTTAAAGGTCCCGCATTGGGAAGATCCAAAAGATGGGTGTATGCTGTTTACAACGAGGTTTGGAAGTTGTCGCAGATTGAGGCTGCTTCCAGGCTCCGTGCTATTGACCAGGCCAATATGGAAAAAGTATTGGCAGTAATAGATAATAGTATTAATACCTTATCTTCGAGAATATATACATTGGATAACATTGTTTCATCTGTTGTGGATATTGTCCAGGAAGATGTGTCTGTGTTATATCATGGTCAAAATCAATTACGATCGATTATGCAATTTGCTTGGACTTTGCAGACGTTAAAGGCGGGGAAAGTACCTTGGGATTACATGAATATTTCTTCTTTATTCCGCCCATTTAATCTGACAGCAAAGCAGCAATTCATGTCCATGAAAGATGCTACGTATTCATTACTACATATAGAAAAGTTAGAGCCTTTGCCTCTTTCAGTGGCTGAGTCTGATTATGCAGTGTGGCTCATCCATGGGATGGTCACTCTCCCGATTTCTATGTATAGGTTTAGTTCGTGCATGAAACATTACGCCTTGGGCAGATATGAAAAACTTGGTTCTGCATTCTTGCATGAAGTCTGGTCTCTCCCATTTACATATCGATGTGAGAGGGACGGCAAAGAAGTTTATTTGAAGGGTGAGGAGTGTACGACTGCTCCTGATCATTCCGTAGTGTGTAGACATATCCAATTACATGGATCGTGCAATATGAATGCCCCTAATTTAGCTTGCGTATTGAAGGGCATTCCTGTGCCAGTTATAACGCCGTCATTTACGCTGCTTGCTAATGGTAGTTATCTGCTTTTAAATAGTGAGGCTTGCTGTGGGATGTTAGCTGGAATTCCCTATATTGTTTCAGTTTCACGAAGGGTAATTTGCTGTAATAACGTGCTTTTCCCACCCCCGCAAGGCCGACTGGATGTATCCATCTGGCCGACGATTCCAACCTTGAAAGCAGAGTTCAATAGGATGAGCAGAATAAGGGCTCTTTTGTCTCAAAAGGAGGTTGCGTTGACTTCGTCCCGTGAAACATTTCTCCTTCAGGTGGCGAAAACTCGCACGGAAGTTCAAGCTCTTTTGAATACTGACCTCCCCCTGCATTTTGGCACATTAATTCATACTATCTTCAATGCTTCTTCCACGACTGGTCTGGTCCATTTTTTTAAAATTGTAGGCTCTGGTCTTGTGACGTCTTTCCAGTCTATCTTTGGTATAATACCAGCTATTTTTCATTCTATTTTTTTCTGGAGTTTTCGGAGGGTTTCCTCTGATTCTCGCATTAATTGCTGGCATACTCCTGTTGGTCTGCGCTCTACGCTATGGATGCACGACTTGCGCTACTCGACCACGGATTCAGCCTGTTCCATCTGCGTAGCCGGATGTGGGAATCCTATGGGACTTTACCACTGGCTACCTTGAGTGTCGCTTATGGATTATCCTTCCGGTTCCCGTTTTTTACTTGTGTACAGCCTGTTTTTCACTGTCTCGAATGTCCATTCCAATGGGCTCTGGATATGTGTTTGTCAAACTTGGTGTCGCCTGACCTGGATTTTGATCGACTGATGTATCCCTTAGTGGTTCATGAGTTTGACTGTTCTGGAGTCGGGTTTATGGCCTTGGGTGCGGCGCATGGAGTCCTTGGATTATGGGATATCGAGAAGGCAGCAGTTGACTTCCTGGCACGAAGTTACATCGAGATGCCTGCTTCCTGTCCACGTGGAGTGCTTGATACTCATTTCCCTGTGGAACACGTGTGTTCTTTTTCTTTGCTGAATTGGATGACAGACAATTTTGCGGATGACTCCAATGATTTTCTACTGGAAGCTGCGGCTGCATATGCTGCTTATACTTTCCTACATTGACAATTGTGCTCACAATGTCTGATGGTGAGTCAAGTGGAGAAAAATGTTTTTGTTCCCTCTCTTCTCACAAACGATCGTTGGCCTCTATGGACGATGGATTGTGTTTTTACATATTTTTCTCTTCGAATTTTTTTCCTCTCATTTTCTGAACTCACATTTCAAGCTCTTTAGTCTGCATCGTTGATCTTGAACTCTGCGTTCTGTTAAAATATTCGCCCCTGGTTATACCGTGGTTCGATCAAAGGGGGATGTCACGTGGTTTTAGGCCACTCCCTATTTACAGTGCTAAGTTAGCTCAATCACGTTAGCTGTTAGACAGCCATCTTGCTGCTTTTGCTGCCTTTGCACCCGACACTGTTGTTACATGTTATTTATTTGAGAAATGCAGACTCGCTCTTGTCTCAAGTGAATGTTATTTATACATCCTTAACAGTTGCTAGTGCCCTTGGTCTGTACATCGAGTAAAGAACTGTTCTAGGACACTAGACGGTGCCGGCTGATTGTGTTCAGGGTGATCGTACCACTGTTTAGTCATAACATGCACGCAGCTGCAAATACCAGAAAGTCGTAGGCTTTAATATTACAGCGCAGCATTTTGTTAAGGCATTCGATAGAAGAGCTGAAGCAGAGAACACTGAGCTGATCCTGTGATGTGATACACCAAAGCTGATCTATACGGTATGGGGTCCCCTATGCAAGCCTATGAGACCTTCTAATAGTCTAATAATATTTTATTAGTCGCTAGAGAAAGGAGGGTGGTTGTTTTCCACTGTCATTAGTAATATGATAGCTCCTTTCATTTTCTATGGTATTGTAACAATGCTAATGGTAATGATCTTAACCATTTGTCTGCTTATGCTAGCCAAAGTACTGTATAACAGGACTCGAGGTTTATGAATAAATTCTTTAAACTTTACTGTGTCTTAGTTATTCTGTTGTGGACTGATATATATGTGCAAACGGGTATTTCGGGTTCCCACCATTCCTGAGAATAACTAAGTCGCATGTTCTGGGTTGTCTATACATTGGGACCGCCGAGCTAAATCTCGGATAACGACTGTGACACTAAGCTAGTCGGATAAGGGGTTCTTAGTTCTGAGGGGAGTTTCTGGTACACCACAATTCTCTAAGGTTCTGGTTTCCTGTGCATAGTTCTGTGCATACACAGAATCCCTACAACATCACATCCTAATAGGGTGGTCGGGTCCGCTGACTGGGTGTCGGTTGTTCCCATAACCGAGTCGGTGTCAGGGGTAAGTGATTCCTCCCAACATCATAATGAGCCACACAGTTTCTTCATGTGGCTAAACTCAAGGTCCACAGACCAAAACCAAGAAAAGAATTACATTCTTGGATGTAGAAGTTTTCGCTGAAGGAGAAAATGTTCTAACAACTTTATATCAGAAGCCCACGGACTGAAACAAAGCCCTACGTTACTTTTGTTTTCATACAAAAGGTTTGAGAAACAATTTGTAAGGATACAGCATAATTATTCAAGTAATGATGATTATTTCTTCCATGCTAACAATTTTCTTCATAAACTGGGTGTGCATAGATGTCCCCGGAAACTGTTAAAAAAAACTCTATGATACGAGCATGGTTTAACCATCGTGAAACTCTTTTGGAAAAACAATTAAAACCAGGTTTAGAATGTCTAGTCTGTGTCTC
Organism: Triturus cristatus; assembly: GCF_964204655.1. Taxonomy (NCBI): domain Eukaryota; kingdom Metazoa; phylum Chordata; class Amphibia; order Caudata; family Salamandridae; genus Triturus; species Triturus cristatus. The sequence continues at coordinate 393,544,925 of NC_140583.1, read as the reverse complement.
AACTTGCTGTTTGCACACAAATCAATTTAACAAAATAATCCTTCAGAAATGGCCTCTACTTTCTAATATGAATGCCTTCTTTTTTGAGCATCCTCTATTTGCTCTCAAAAAAGATCAAGGCATTGAAAGGCAGATAGTACGAGCTTACATTCCTCAACCCACACAGAAAGCTGATCTGAGACAGATTTAGAAGCTTCCATCATTAGAGGGTTATCACAAATGAGGCACCTGTGTTGCCTGTGCACAAACTATTGAGGGATCTTATTTTGAATACAATAATACAAGGTATCAACGTACCTCATTTTTAATTTGCGGAAAAAAAAAAAATGTTGTGTATGGCATTATCTGCATGTGCCATCAATTGTATATAGGAAAGACCAACCAAGAAATTCGCCAAAGAATTATACAGCATAAATCGTGCATATGACAACAGTACCTTTAGCACCGCAAGTGAGCCATTTAATTGAAATAAATTACTCTGAAGAAGACTTCAAGGAGATGATTTTGGCAGACCAGACCCAGGGGGAAGTGACTTTGAACATAGACTAGTCCAAAAAGAAGCTTATGTAATACTTTGTTTTGACACAATGAGGAATGGTCTAAACAAATGAGTGACACCAAAATCTGTGACCTGGTGCTACTGCAGCTTGTTAAAAAACTCTGATATTAGTTTTTGCACTACAGGATGATTTTTGCCAATCTAACAATTATTATAATTATGTCTTAAAAAGAAAGAGGGAGAGGAGTTGGCCTAATGGCTAGGGCGGTTGACCTCGAATCTGGGGAACTGGGTTCGAGTCTCGGCAATGACGCTGATCATCCTGTGATTCTTGGCTAATCACTTAATCTCCCTATGCCTAACAAAAATGAATGTGTGTCCTCATGTAACGTAACTGGTGCTATGTACAGCGCTCTGATACCTGATTCGGGTCAAGTACGAGCTATATAAAACTCTGCAAAAAAAAAAAAGAGAAAAGTATGAACCACAACTCCCAGGATGCATTCAATCAACGCTCTTTTTACATGAGATTGAGGGGAAGAATGTTGACCAATGAGGGAAGCAGTCATTCAGATGTAACACACACAAACAACTGTGGAGTTGAAACCCATGGTTTTCATATGGTGACATGGTTTAAGCAGGAAGGAATGATTCTACGGACATTTTGCTGAAGATAAAGTAAGTCGTGGTCATAGTATTTCCCTAGCACATGCATGTTTCAACGTATCCACATTTTAGATGCTTTAACACACCTGAACTACGCCGGCATTTAAACAATAAGAAAAACATTCTTGAAGTGCCGGCTTCATTAAATTAGTGAATGCACATAGAGTACATGTGGACACTATGCTGTTTTCTCAGCAACGCACCTTTTGACTAGGCAGAGACAATACAGCCCGATACATTGTATCCCTCGGTCAAAATAGACTGCACCAGCGCTCCACTCCACACAGCCACACATTTGCCACTTGTACGGAGAATCAAAACAGCCTGAAAGCCATGAAGTATTTTTTCAACATACGATGCACTCCACTGTTTCTTTTTTAATGACAGCTCACTCACTTTGAGATCATCCGCCGAAGCCTACGAATGAAGTTGTAGTGAATTGATGAAGGAAGTGAAAGAATAAATTTGAATATAAAATCAGCAATTACTCAATAACAAAGTGGGTTCATTGCATTAGAACCATATGAAATTTTGATGCATCAAACATCCATTGCCAATTATTTCATCCCGGAACTTTTGATTTATTGAAGGTATTTAACCGCATAAGAGAAGTCTGGCGTTCATTATGGCCCAATACCATTAAGTAAGTCAGAAAATTAAGCAGTTTTAAGCCATTAGGGTAGAGTGTACAGTTTTTTCACATTAAAAAAGTGTATAGCATAATAAGTGTTTTTTTTCTTTTTTTCCTTTATTTTAGTGACTTCCCAGTTCAATAACCTGAAGAGAACCCCCAAATAATTACGGCTCGAAATGGGTTCACAAGTTTTAGAACCACCAGAGAGGTCTTTTTAAAGGCAGCAACAATCTGGCCTTCAAGGAACATTTGTTTATGGACACTTTGATTGATTTTGATTTCATGTCCCTTTGGAAAGCCTAGTAAAATAAAGGGATGTGACTTTGAAAAAGCATTTGATTCGGTAGACTGGTGATATTTGGAGGCGGTCTTGGCAGAAATGGGTTTCGGAGCGCGCTTCCGCCAGCCTGTGAAACTGCTATACTGCCATCCGACGGCCAGAGTGCTGGTCAATGGTGCCTTGTCTCCGCCCTTCCCTATCTGCAGGGGCACCAGGCAGGGGTGCGCCCTGTCGCCCCTACTCTTCGCCCTCGCAATGGAACCTTTGGCATGCCTGATGCACTCTGATGACCTCATCCAGGTGTGGAGATGGTTTGGACTCAGCAAGGACAAAATTGCCCTCTATGCTGATGACGTTCTCCTGTACCTAGCTAAACCCGCGCGGTCGGGACCCCGATGCCTCCGAGCACTGACTCTTTTTGAGCAAATCTCCAGCCTCCGGGTGAATTCTGCCAAATCCGTCCTGGTCCCCCTTCATCTTTCCCGCGAGTGCTTTGACTGGCAGTTCACGATACCCCTCCGGCAGCAGTCCTTTGAGTATCTTGGGATCTGGGTAACCCTCCTCCCTGACCTAACCTGGGCGCTGAATGTTACCCCAGTGGTGAAGAAGGTCCAGCAATCGTTGCCCCTGAACTCTATGGGTAAAATAGCTTCATCAAGATGATGATATTGCCCAGGTTCCTCTATATGCTGCAGAATACGCCCCTTTTCTTCTCCTGTGCATGGTTCAGAGAAATGGATAGCCTAGCTGTCAAATTTCCCTGGGGGGGTCGACGAACCCGTCTGGCTCTCACACAGTGTCGGATCCCACCTTATGATGGCGGCCTGGGGATGACAAACAAATATCTTTATTATCTGGGACCCGTCTTCTCGTAGTACATGACTGGTTCAACGGGGGTTGGTCGGATCCGGCCTATCGGCTGGAGCTTCATACTCTGGGCCTGCCCGATATTCAGGGGATGCTATATGGTAACACCATCCCCAGAGCGCTGCCAGAGATCACACGTGGGGTCCTCCTGGCCTGGCGGGCCTCCCTATGCTATACTCATTGCTCTGGGAAACTGACCCAATGCACTCCGCTCTGGCAGGGTGCCCAGCTCCGAGAAGTGGCGGGATTATCTGGCATCAGGGCATGGGACTTAATTGGGATCTCACAGTTGGTGGATGTCTAGAAGGGGGGACACATTTGCGCCTTTCAGGACCTACAGCATACTTTCTCCTTGCATCCCTCGCAGTTCTATCGCTATCTACAGCTGCGGCACACCATACACTCACACGGCCCTGAGGGCACGGCTTTGCCTGACTACAGCCCGCCGGAGGCCCAGGCATTGACTGGCCACCTGGGGAAAGAGGGGATCTCCCGTATCTACCGCTCCCTCACCAACCATACCCCCAACACACTCTCACAGCTCAGAGTCCGGTGGGAGGGCTGGGTTGACTCCTTGGACGACTCTGACTGGCGCGATGCCCTAATGGCCCCTAAGTTAATCACCGTCTCAGCATGCCTCCACTTGGTACAGCTCTACTATTTACACGCTGCCTATCTCACGCCGCTCCGTCTCCACCGAGGAGGTCTACGTCCAGAGGCATCATGCCCGCGTAGTTCACATCCTCAAGCGGACTTCTTCCACATGGTATGGTTATGCTCACCCATCACACATTTTTTGGAATCAGTGTTGGAGGAACTCAATGAGGTCCTGGGATGGGAGGTGCCCTTTAACCCAACCAACATACTCCTAGGCATTACAGAGGGACTGCGCGGCTCTCGCGCAGATACTCTTCCTAAACACGGTTCTAGTGGTGGCAAAGAGAGATATTGCACAATGCTGGCTGGATACGGTGGCCCCTGCCCTGCCCTGTCATGGGGGCGCAGAGTAGTGGACTGGTGTGCCGCGCAGGAGTGATCTGTATATGAGGCCAGGGGTTGTCCTAAGAAATATCGCAAGGTGTGGGGTAAATGGGTGGGGGCGATAGACAGCTAACACTCTGCTCTGGCCATTGTGGATTGCGGTGGGTGCCTGGCTCATCCCCTTCCCTCAATTGATATTGATGCGCAGTGTTATGGAGTATAATGTTTTCAGGTGCTCCGCTTATTGAACTGACTGTGTACACTTGTTTGTGTTGTATGCTATCTTTGGAAAATCCATAAAATTGGTGATCAAAAAAATAAAGGGATGTGGCAATATACATGGTGCTTCGCCTCGCCATTATTGGGCCCATGCTAATTCAGCAAAGTGTAGGGAACTTCTTGTGTGAAAAATTTGAGAACTGGGATTTGTTCAGTTGGTTGTTCCCGATGTGAATTATGGTGTTTTGCACTGGAATTTGTGTTAATTATGTGTAGCACTTTTCTGTAAAAACTTCTCTAAAATGTGTTTAAAAATGTATATTATGTGTTGTGATGTATTTGACAGACACTTTGACAATTATTTAAGTATTCTAATTAATACCAGTGAGAAATTAAGGAAATGAGTTTTGATCACGTTGATTATGAGTCGTGATCAGTCATTTAAAAAGTTCACATTAAGCTGTGTCAGTACTGGCATTTTACTGTTGTTCTTCAGTATAGAGTGGCCGATCCTTGCTGACGATAAATAGGCCCAACCTCCCTAATATTTACTTTTAGAAAGATGGCCTTTCTCTGCTCTTAGCTCTGTGTACCTGCAGCCTGTTTTCAATACACGTCCGGTGACAGCTGGAATTTGTGCATTCTCTCTAGACGGCCACACACAAAGGAAGGATAGGTGTGACTTAGTGGCCATCCACATCCGGATATGTCATCCTGTTCAGGATGGGAGGAAGGAGCTGATACTTTCAACTGAATAGGCAGTGTCCGACCCCACACCAAGGGCTACATAACTCGTGAAGTGAGTCTGGAGCCATATTGAGAGGTAGGACCTCTGTGCACTTCAAAATCCCTCCTTGAAGTCACCTCCACTGACCCCATCAAACCACACACTACTAGATCCTACTAAACCTGTGAAGAAACTCTGCCAGGAGAAAGGACTGGTGTGCTTCTATATGGACTGCCATTCTACTGGACTGCTGCTCTGGAAGAACTATGTATTTTGCTGTACTGCCCTGCTGCCTGCTACCCTCTGCCATGCTGAGGAAGAAATGGACTAACTTACTTGAACCCAGGACGATCACGAGGGGCATGCTGGGTTGCCTCCTGTTCTAAGAATCAGGGATATTAAAGACTTACCCCTTACTCATGTGCCTGGTACAATGGAAGTGGATCCAGGAGCATGCTTCAGTGGAGCTGATGCATCCTCTGATGCGTGAACCAGAACCAATGCATCGTTGCTGTTGCAGGAACAGAACTGGCGCATTGCAATTAGAACCAGTGCGTCACCACTGGAACCGACGCATCGGAACCACTGCATCGCTGCCGCTGCAGTGAGAGAAGATCTACGCATCCCCTCGACTGTGTGGAGAAACCTAACGCATCGTCTTCCAAACCAACGCATCTCGGACTTGACTCTTCGCCATTGTTGCGTGGAGAAAATCAATGCATCACCTCGGCTGCACCCCGCTTTGTGCTGTTTCGTCCAGGATCAAAGTACTTTTATTCAGTGGGCTTTGAGTGGCTCCTGTACCCGGCCCGCGCTCCATCATGGTCAGCCTCAACTCGTCACTTTGCTTGGGTCCAGCAAGCCCAGCTATTAACACTTTTATACTTTAAAAATTCATATCTTGACTTCTACTTATTGTTTTTTTGTCGTTTTGGTGTTTTATTTATAAAATCATATTCTATTTTTCTAAACTGGTGTGGAGTTTTTATGTGGTGTTTTCACTGTGTTACTGTTTGAAGTGTTTCACAAATACTTTACACATTTCCTCTCAAGTTAAGTTTACCTGTACTGTGCCAAGTTACCAGAGGGTGAGCATAGTTTAATTTACAGTGTGTATCTGACCTACCCTGACTAGGATTGTGGTTCTTGCTTGGACAGGGTGCATACCTCTACCAACCAGAAACCCGATTTCTAACACCAACCATTACTGCGACATGATCATTATAAATAGCTGCTTTAATAGGGACAGGGAGTACCATACGCTCAGAGCAGCTCTACTACAGTTAAAACATTAAATAGTCTCACTGAAGTGTCTGTTGAGACCAACCTTTAGTCATTAGCTGACATACAAGCCCAGGGCTGCAAAAAGAAAGGTTATCCCACCATTCTCATTCAACAGCGGCATCGATTTTAGAGTAGACAGCATTTAAGATCTGTGTTTCATTTGCAAGGAAAGGATGGATTAAAGGAAAGAAAGCACTAGACTAAGAGGAAGAAAAGATAAATGTGAGTGAAGTGGGAGGATCGAGTGGCTAGGCAAACACAGTAAGGACGGGCTTAAGCAAAGGGACAGAGCAAATATGTGAAATATGGAGTACAAAGGGAAAAAAGCAGAGGAGCAGAGAGCATGAGGTAACAGACTTCTGAAAGAATCAGAAGTAAAAAATATCTGTTAAGGCATGCAGAGAAGTGATTGTGGGGAACAACTTAATTAAACAACATAATGGTGCTAGTGTATTTAATGTAAAAAATAAAATACACATTGCAATTAGAACCAGTGCGTCACCACTGGAACCGACGCATCGGAACCACTGCATCGCTGCCGCTGCAGTGAGAGAAGATCTACGCATCCCCTCGACTGTGTGGAGAAACCTAACGCATCGTCTTCCAAACCAACGCATCTCGGACTTGACTCTTCGCCATTGTTGCGTGGAGAAAATCAATGCATCACCTCGGCTGCACCCCGCTTTGTGCTGTTTCGTCCAGGATCAAAGTACTTTTATTCAGTGGGCTTTGAGTGGCTCCTGTACCCGGCCCGCGCTCCATCATGGTCAGCCTCAACTCGTCACTTTGCTTGGGTCCAGCAAGCCCAGCTATTAACACTTTTATACTTTAAAAATTCATATCTTGACTTCTACTTATTGTTTTTTTGTCGTTTTGGTGTTTTATTTATAAAATCATATTCTATTTTTCTAAACTGGTGTGGAGTTTTTATGTGGTGTTTTCACTGTGTTACAGTTTGAAGTGTTTCACAAATACTTTACACATTTCCTCTCAAGTTAAGTTTACCTGTACTGTGCCAAGTTACCAGAGGGTGAGCATAGTTTAATTTACAGTGTGTATCTGACCTACCCTGACTAGGATTGTGGTTCTTGCTTGGACAGGGTGCATACCTCTACCAACCAGAAACCCGATTTCTAACACCAACCATTACTGCGACATGATCATTATAAATAGCTGCTTTAATAGGGACAGGGAGTACCATACGCTCAGAGCAGCTCTACTACAGTTAAAACATTAAATAGTCTCACTGAAGTGTCTGTTGAGACCAACCTTTAGTCATTAGCTGACATACAAGCCCAGGGCTGCAAAAAGAAAGGTTATCCCACCATTCTCATTCAACAGCAGCATCAATTTTAGAGTAGACAGCATTTAAGATCTGTGTTTCATTTGCAAGGAAAGGATGGATTAAAGAAAAGAAAGCACTAGACTAAGAGGAAGAAAAGATAAATGTGAGTGAAGTGGGAGGATCGAGTGGCTAGGCAAACACAGTAAGGACGGGCTTAAGCAAAAGGACAGAGCAAATATGTGAAATATGGAGTACAAAGGGAAAAAAGCAGAGGAGCAGAGAGCATGAGGTAACAGACTTCTGAAAGAATCAGAAGTAAAAAATATCTGTTAAGGCATGCAGAGAAGTGATTGTGGGGAACAACTTAATTAAACAACATAATGGTGCTAGTGTATTTAATGTAAAAAATAAAATACACATTAAAAAAGAGGAAGCACAGAAGACATTAAAACTAGAAGCATTATAAGTTGGATAAAACATTTGTGGGAAAATTTACAAAAACATTTATGGTGGAGGAAAAAAATCTATTTTGCATATTTTCCATTCACACATTTAATTATGTCATTTTATTTCCTTTCGAATATATTTTGTGTGCTTGAACTATTACAAAGAAATAATACCAGTACAAAGATTTTTAACAGGCTGCTAAAACTTTTAGCAGTATTCCACTTTCAAATTAATGTTATTAAAGCATGCACTTGTCACTTGAATGAAACACCACAATGAAACAGACAATGAGAAAAATGGCCGGATTTAGAGTTTGGCAGACTGTGTACTCCATTGCAGTCTGCCCGCCTCCTTTAGAGGCTAGCAAGTGTTAAGAATTCCTTTAGCAGACCCCGAATGGCTCCTTCGATGGGATACTTTCTCTGATGGCCAGCATGAGTTGTAGTCATATGAGCAAGGGCATTACATCACAGACACTATTAGGTTGGCCAGTGTAATGACTATTTCATTCCTGCCAGTCACTGCCAGGACAAACCTGGATGTGAAGGACAGGAATGAAACATGACTCCCCCACACCTTGGACAAAACACCCAGGGAGTGGGGGGAGGGGGAGGATTAGTTTGTCTGTTTTTCAGAAACTCCCACTTTGGAGTTTGTTTTTTTGGGGGAAAAAATAAGTAAAGGTTTTGGTGGACAGACATCCAAGCTGACGACGGATGCCCATCAAACGATTAAGGTGGTTCATTTCAGTTTACAGAGATGACCGCTGGGCAGCAGTCATTTCTAAATTTGGCAGACTAAGTGCTGTCAGGATGGCGGAGAGAATTTCCTCCGCCATCCTGAAGGACACTGTTTCATTCATCAAACCCTAACATCTGCCCCTCAATGTCTTTTTGCTAAGTAATCAATCCATCTGGTACACCAGCTGATGTCACTGCTTTGACCAACATATTAAGTAATAGAACTAAAATGAATACCACTAAAAACAGAATTCAACTCAAATTTAGAAACAACTGATAAATAGAGCACCACCATAGCAACAAGGTGATGTATCCCGCTTTGCACCACCCCTTCAGATACATTTTTTTAAACTTTGTATTAGGATTCAGTCTCTTTAAGGCTACACTGTTACACAATGTTAGTTCTAAAATCGGGATCTTAATTTCATACAAAGATTGCCTTCATATCATGGAATAAGGGTTTGCTGTTTTCATTTAAGAAGGCTCGCTAACAGAATATCGAGGATTAAATATCGATAACCACAATATTGTGAAGCAAAGTATATAGGGGTAAGTATACATTTACTATATAACTCAACATCTATGTACTCTCTAGGTGTATAAATTGTCAAAGTACATATATATTGAGTTAAGAATAATCTATACTTATCACTATATACTTCCCTTCATGCTATGGAGGTAGTCAATATTTTCGTATGGCGATATGTTTGTCCTCGATATTCTGGCACACAACCTTTAAGGAACAATATTGTGAAGCAAAGTATATAGGGGTAAGTATACATTTACTATATAACTCAACATCTATGTACTCTCTAGGTGTATAAATTGTCAAAGTACATATATATTGAGTTAAGAATAATCTATACTTATCACTATATACTTCCCTTCATGCTATGGAGGTAGTCAATATTTTCGTATGGCGATATGTTTGTCCTCGATATTCTGGCACACAACCTTTAAGGAACAAGACACAAATGGTCCAATAAGGGTTATCAGTTCTTTGACCCAGGTGTAGGCTTTGGAGTAGGGCTGGAATGAGTGTCAAAAGGAATTGGGAATATAAAGCTGAAGTCTGAAAAGTCTAATAAGCTACTCCCTTATGACAGTGTACTGATTCGACCTGTAAAGAACCAAGGTCTTAAGCGGGTAAATTCATCACAGACTTCAGAATTTTTCCCTCCAGCAGACAATTAACCTCAATTCTTACCAAGTTCTAATAAAGATGATAAAACTGTCTTTTAAAGTTAAGCATCAGTACAGATAACTGTGTTGCAATCTTTAAAAAGAGGATTTATGATCAATATATTAAATAATTACCATCAGAAGCAGGGTCAGTAGTCAACAATGTTTGCAGGGGCCAGTGTCCGCAGAAGTTCACCCAGAGTTCACAAACATCAGTTTGCAAGTATTTAATTCTAGCAGAAATAACTGTGCAGCATTAAATCTTACTAAAGTTCTATCTTCCACATGGCTGATGATTAACAACACATTTAATATTTTCAGTTGTTTCAACTTAATTGTTATTGATAGTATTTTTCTGTTATATTCCGGTATGTATGGCTAATTGGTAACACCGTGAATGTGTTAATTCCCCATATATTAGCTCTCAGAAAGCTAAATAAAGTGGAAGCCAATTGCCTAATGGCATTATGGTATATAGTATGTACAGGCTATGGATAATTAAATGTTACAAAATAGTCATCTCTAACTGGTGTTTGTTGACATTGCAATTTTTAGTCACTGGGCAAGTACAGCAGATTATTCTTAAAGACATTTTCAGCATTCTGCTGGGTTTTAAACATCATTCTGAAATTTGATTAAAAATGAGACGTCAGTAACTGTCTCTGGAAAATGAATGTTGATCAGTTGTAACTGTGGCTGATGGAACAACAATGTAGCACGTTCTTAAAGTTAACAGCCATTAAGTTTAAAGGACATTACATTAAACTTCAACCTCTACAGAAAAGGACAGTTTTTATATAGTGTACTTCACAGATCACTTACACAAGGCATCTCTAATGAAATGGTGAGTAGATGCAACATAGATATATAACTGTGTATAATAAGCATGTTTCGCTCATGTATATCGTCATCTCTACAGAATGAATGTAGAATCATTTGATTTCACATTTCCTGATTGCTTCTTTTTGTGTTTGTCAAGTTTGAACTTTCTTCACAGAGAGTGAAGCGAACTTGTTGGAGAAGCAGGTGAAGTACTGCTAGCCCGGCCTTCACTATCAGTGTCATATTCATCAGCTTTTTTCATGCATTGAAAGCCACCACGTTTTATGATTTTAACAATCACAACAATTACAACAAGAAGTGGAAGACTGACGCATAGACCTGTGACAAGTGGATAGTCAAAATCCTCTGATATTTTCTCAAGTTCGACTTTCTGGATGCCAGAGTCTAGACTGCCACCAGATCCTTTATCTTTGCAAGTTGGAGGGGCCCACCCTGTGGAACAGTGACAGTTACCTTTATTGTTGCATACTCCTTTGCTACTGCATGTTGTATATGCAGAACACGTATTTCCTAGGGATGATATATGGACACACTTCTGTTGTATACATATTTTGTCATTATCACACTTTGATCCATCTGAAACAAAAGCTGTGTCTGTTAGATCAGAATTCTTTAAATCGTCTATAGACATGCAGACAGAAGATTTTGCAGAGTAGTAAATTACGGGGGCCTTTGCAAATCTGAATGGCAAAGGGTTTGAATATGCACACTGCAGCTTTCCACACATGGCATCTTCAACAGTGCACCCGAAATATGATCCTTTAGTAGTAGAACCACAATTGCCAAACCTGTCCTGTCGAATATTGGCTTGCACAAAGCATGAAGCATCAGCTATGTGTGAACCTTCTCCAAAGACTTTCTTACATTGTGCATCTGGATTTTGGCATTTACCTTTGTAGCAGTACCACTTTTGATCACCGCATGTATTTCCATTTTGTTGAAAGAAGTCATCTGGACAAACCTGTGATATCCCATCACAATACTCAGGAAGATCACATTCATCAGTTACATCCCCACAAAGAGTGCCCTGAGGAAGAATCTGACAATTATTACAGCATGCTCCCCATGCACATTTAGCATCTTCTTTTAATTTACAATTACTGTCACAACATGCATCAGTTGAACACTCAGTGGCTGTTCCGCAGTCACAATCTTCCCCATCATCTACAATCTTGTTTCCGCAGATTCGAGGATACAACTGTACCCTTGGAGCTGGCTCTTTCAGGAGGCAAGTTGCCTTAAAGATGGACACAAACTTTCCTAAATCTGCCACGCTGCAGCTACTAAACGTGGCTGCACCAAACGTGTTGCCAATGTTTGTATTCATTATGCATATTGTTCCAGAACACTGACAGTCCCTGTAATTGTCATGAATTAAACCAAGGTTATGGCCCAACATGTGGGCAACTAGTATTGAAAATTTCTCAATACCTTGATCCTGCGGATACACGATTATTGCCCCATTAAGTTGGGAACAGATTCTTCCAAAGAATGTCAACCCACGACCCATGCTTGAGTCATATGAGAGTAAGACTGGAATATCGTAGCTTATCGGTTTGGGCCAAATCCAGTGAGTCCAAGACACAAATCTGTCAAGCTTCTCAAATGTAGTGCCATTCAACAGGTCCACTTGATCTGAAGAAGCCCAGATATCCAGGGATGTCATAAAGATGCGTATATCCAAAGGACTAAACCTGGTGTTGAGATAACTCACTAGCAGGACCATGTTATCTGTTACAGTGGAAACACTTGACCCAAAACTGTCAAACAAGTCCTTTGTGACAAACAACGCTAATTCCAGAAAGCGAGTTGTCTGGCTAACTGGTGCTGGCCTGGCTGGATTTATGCTGGAGGACAGCTGCTCCTCCACAGTTTGGTTGCTGTGTGCGTCTGTGTCATTGTCCGGGAAAAGCAGATCATCCTTGCCCAAGCTATCCAGTCGGTGGAGCAAGTGCTTGAAGCCATGAAGGACTTGAAAGGGCTCAATGGCATAGCTGATGTTTGCAAACTCCACTAGCCCCCTCAAACCAGTGCATGCCCTGAGCGTGGCAGCTGAATTCGGGCTGTCCAGGACGTAACCCTGATAGTAGCAGTCCTTCTTGAAAGGCTGAAGGTCTTGTGGTGAGGTGTAGGGCTGGCCGTTGAGGTACAGCCTTAAATCGGATGGAATGAAGTTCTGCTTTTCCAAGTAAATAAAGTGCTTCTCACCTCCAAAGGTCATTGCATAGAGCAAGGAATCTGTCCTCTCGTCACTCTTTGGCAGCAACCTACGAGGGATCGTTATTTCGGACGCAAAGTAAAGCCTATCAAGGCCGACGCAAGGCGTCAGGCTGCAGAGCAGAACGGCGAGGGCAACGGCCATGTTAGGTGTCGCCCATGTTAGATATAGCCGTGCCCCTCCTCATCGAATAGGTTTAGCCTTGTCAAAACATTGCTCTAACTTTCCGCAAGCGTCTGACGCAGCCCACTGTCATTGCGGAAGTGCTCGTGGCTGTTAAATGTTGCGGGACGTGTGCGTCTCCTGGTGATTGGTGAACTTTGAGTGGCGCGCGGTAAGACGTAAGGTATACTAGATCTTTGACAGTTGAGGCGGGTTTCCCGTTCCATCTAACAAACGAGTCAAACCATTCTTAAACATCAAATGAAATGCTCATAGAAAATGTTCGGAAAAGAGGTTTACAAACCTGCATGCGTGTGGGACGAGCTGTGTGCCACTGAGAATCATTTACACAGGATAACTACATTTCCGAAACAGGCAGTAGACATAGAAGCAGGACCAAAGGCTGTTGGGGACTGAGGGCTCCAGTGGCAGCACGTATAGAAATAAAAGAACGACTGCGCCACATGCTACCTTTGCTATAATGGATGTACATTTAGAAAGCAAATTGCGATCCGCAGAGAGAAATAACACTTACTAACTAGGATGATTTTTTGAAACCACAATGAATTACTTGTATTTGACCAACCATAGGGTAAACGTATATATTTCAAAACAGTGGAAAATGTAGATTTTCCACAGCCTGCTGAAAAGAAAATCTGGATTTTATTAAGGACACAGAGGCTAAGATTATGCAATCTCGTTTTATTGCCAGCTCACAGCAGCAACAATTTGTAAGAATTTAGAACTTTCGAAACATTCTGAACATCTATATAGTCTAGCAACAGGCAGCCATCTTCCTTCTTTTATTCTGCGTTGCGAAAGGTATAACTTTAATCCAGGTAGTTTCTTCATGAATAACTCCAGGAGAGAGGGTTCCATGACCAAACCTCGTTAGTCTGAAAGAAAGTAAATAAAACGTTAATGTTCCCGGGTGGGTATTAGAGGTGGGATAATCTTAGCCTCCGTGTCCTTAATAAAATCCAGATTTTCTTTTTAGCAGGTTGTGGAAAATCTACATTTTATGGCATGACACGGAGGCCAATATTATGCAAGTTTAAAGTGCATTCAATACATTATCAATTACATTAGGCAATGGTTTAAAATAGCATCTTTTAAACATGCTTTCGTTGGACCAATCCGCTGCTCTTAAAATATCCTGTAAACTTCCTCCTAAGGTGAAAGCTTTGGAGGCTGAGGCACCTCTAAGAGAATGAGCTCCAAAAACAGATATGTCTACACCTCCTTCAGACCCATCTAGCTACGGAAGGGGGTGTAATGGCTTTGTGAGGTCTTTTGTGAGCTATAAGGAGTTGTGTGACATCTTTCCTCAAATTAAGGGTTCTCCTTTCATATTCTTTCAAACATTTCACCACACACAGTCTACTATTATTAGAGAAGTAAGGGTGGAAGATAGTTGAGGAAAGTGTTTTAGTTCTTCTTTTAATATAGAAGCAAACTTCCTCAGGTTGATAAGCTTTACTGGTGACATCTAAAGCACTAACATCAGATGTACGTCTAAATGAAACGAGGAGGGTTGTGAGTTTATAAGAGAGTTTTTTAAGTGACAAAAAGTGATTATCACCCCAGTTGTCTAAAACTTGAAGGATCAGTTTAACGTCCCAAAGTGAGGTATACTTAGGAATCGGTGGTTTAAGGACTCTAATGCTTCTCATAATCCTCCTTGTCAAGGTATTTTGGCTGACAGGAAGTCCGTCTATCAAGGAATGACCAGCGGAGATGGCTGATCTATAGATGTTTACTGTCCTATAGGATAAACCAGATTCGAATAATTCTGTTAGGTAATTGATTACATAGACTACATCAGTTGAAATGGGATTGATATCCTGTTGAATACACCAGCAAATCCATTTATTCCATGCCAGTCTATATGCCTTTCTTGTTCCAGAAGCCCATGACTCAGAAATGAGTCTGAAAGCATTTGGCGAAAGGCCAGGGATTTCCCACTGTCTGCGGAAATCTTCCATGCCATCAGTGTGAGTGAGCCTTCTTCTATCAGAGGATGTATTTCCCCTCGAGGTCCCAGGACTAGGGTTCGGAAGTGGGGGATTAGTAAAGGGAAGTCTATTGACATTTCTAGGATTACAGGGAACCATGCCTGAGATTTCCAAAGGGGGGTTACCACTACTACTGTTTTCCTGAGTCTGCGTGTATGTAGGAGGAACCTGGGTAGCCTGACGAATGGGGGGGAGGCATTAGACCTTAGACCTCTCCAGTCCTGTAGGAAAGCATCTACCCCGGCTGCTTGAGGGTCTGGTTTCCAGCTGAAAAACTGTGTCAGTTGAGTGTTGAGCCTGTCTGCAAAGAGATCCATGTTGAAGGGGCCCCAAATGTGATGTATGTGTAGGAATATCTCTCTGTTCAGTCTCCAATTGCTGAAGTCCTTGAAATTTCTGGAGAACCAGTCGGCTACCCCATTGCTCAGTCCAGGAATGTGTTGTGCTACAACTGAAATTCCTTTGCTTAAACAGTAACCCCAAAAGTCCTTCGCTAGTTCGACTAAGTCTTTTGAGTGTGGACCTCCCATCTTGCTCACATATCGGACAGCAGAAATATTGTCCATGCGAAGCATTACACAACATTTCATCTTTTCTTGAGTGAAGCTCCGGTCTGTGAATGAGCCCGCTAGGAGTTCCAAGCAGTTGATGTGCATGTTCCTCTCTTGCTCCGACCAATGACCCCCTGTCGAAGAGTTTCCACATCTCACTCCCCAACCCTCTAGGCTTGCGTCTGAATCTATCACTAATTCGGGTTCTTCCCTGAAGATTGCTCTTCCGTTCCAAGCTTGTGCACTCTTGAGCCATCATTCCAATTCTTCCCTCGAGTCTTGATCTAAGGACAAGCTTTGAGAGTATGATTGATTTGCTCTTAGGCATCTCTTTTTTAGTCTTTGCAGGGCCCGGTTATAGAGTGGTCCGGGGAATATAGCTTGGATTGTGGAAGATAGGAGACCCAGGATCTTTGCTAAGTCTTTCAATGTAATAGTCTTTGCTAATAAGACTTTCTTTATTTCCTTTCGTAGTTTTTTTAGTTTGTGTCTGGGTAGGCGAAGCTCTGTGCGGAGGGTGTCCACGACGAACCCCAGAAATTGGGTGTCCTTTGTTGGAGTTAATGACGATTTTTTTAGGTTTATCACAAATCCTAATTTTTCTAATATTTCTATTGTTCACTGAGTGTGCAGAGATACAATGTCTTTGGACTGACCCATAATTAGGATGTCGTCTAGGTATATAATTAACCTTACGCCTTTTGCCCTGAGCCATGCTACCACTGATCTGAGTACCTTTGTGAAGCACCAAGGTGCTGAAGATAGACCGAAGGGGAGACTGGAGAATTCCCACGTTTTGTTTTCCCATGTAAAACAGAGGTATTTTTGGTGGGGGGGCCAGATGGGAATAGTAAGGTAGGCGTCTTTTAGATTTAGTCTTGTTAATAAATCTGCTTTTCTTAGTATGTCCCTTAACAGATATATTCCCTCCATTTTGAAGTGGCGGTAAACCACCCATTCGTTCAACTCCTTTAGATTTATTACAGGTCTCATCTCTTTGTTCTTTTTCTCTACCAAAAATATGTTGCTGAGGAAGCCAGCCTTTGGATGAGTTGTCTCCCTGATGGCACCTTTGGTGAGAAGGTCTTGTACCTCCTTTGTTACCAGCTTTGAGTGTTCCTGAGAGAACACGATTTCCCTTGGGGTTTTGGTCTGGAATGGGGTATGTGTGAACTCTATTCGGTATCCCTTGACCGTTTGTAGTACCCGAGGGTCTTGTGTCACTAATTTCCAGTTTCCAGAGAATTGGGCTAGTCTCCCTCCCACCTTTATAGGGGAATGTGAAGGGTCTTTGGACTGACCTACCTGATGAGAATCCTCTTTGTCTTCTATCGCCTCTGTTATTGCGAAATTGACCTCCTCTCTGTCTTTGTGGGTAGAAGTTTGGATAATTATAGGTTTGGAAGGACCTATTGCCTCGTGCCATGTAGGGTCTTGAGGAAGAGTTTCCACGGCCGGGGAACCGACCCCTTGTTCGCCCGGCCCTTGCAACTCTATCATTGAAAACTCTTCTTATGTTTTTTTGTGACTTTTGCTTTGAGTTAAAAATTCCAATGTACTTGGTCATCTCTCTAATAAAATCATCACCAAAGAGTTGGCCTTGTGAGGAGGGTCCACCTTCTTTATTTGCAAGTTCTATTAGCTTTGGATCCAATTTTAAGAGAATACTTTTTCTCCTTTCATTCGATAGGGCGGTATTAGCGTTGCCAAGGAGACAAATAGCTCTTTGTGTCCATTCTCTTAGTTCTTTGGGGTCGACTTTGCTGTCGCTTATATAGGCTGATTCGGCCATCTCAAAGATCTTTGTAAGTGGGCCAATAATATCGAGGAGTCTATCCTGGCATGATTTTAGGCCTCTGTCTAAGCCTCTTCTCGGGTCTTTTCGGCCCTTGTTAATAAAGGATACCACTTTGGGGTCAAGCTCTGGAGTCTTGGTTATCATATCTGGGAGAGATGGGCGAGGGCATTCAGATCGTAGGCGAGATCTGACCTCTTTAGGAATTTCTCTCCTCAGCCAAAAGGTAATATATTTGGCCACATGTTGTGATGGGGTCCATTCGGGTGAGAAGGGGTGTTTAATCATCAGCGGGTCAAACATATAATCCCCAAATGGGTCAAGAAGCTTAGTCCCAGAGGCCGAGGATGCCTCGTCAGATGTCCATTTTTTGTTAGGGGGTGTATCGTCATAGCCAGAGTTGAACTCTGAAGAGCAGGATAGGTCAAGTTCTGGTTCGTAGCTTTGGTCTTTGTCTGAATCAGTATCCATCGGGACAACCGGGCCGTCATGCCCATCCACAGTGTCTAAAACACTGAGTCTATCACCGGCGTCATCCGGTACACCCTCATTCGTATTTTTTGATTTTTTTGATTTTTTATGAGGGTACTCACCCATTGGCCTTTTCTTCTGGGAGTTATCTTGCCAGGTAGAGCAACCAGGATCATTAGGAAGGTTGGAGAGGTTTTCTATTTTTTTATTGATGGTGTCATCCAGCGACCCCATCAGTTTAGTTAAAGCCCTATTAACCAGATCTTCTAATTTATTTTCAACTAGGGAATCTATATCTTATTCAGAGATTTCTGCAGTTTTTACATTTATTTTTTATATAATTAATAATTTGAATTAAACAATTAATTAAATTACGAATTGAAGAGAATAAAAATTATTAATGTCAGATAATAGGTTGATAGGTAAAATGCCGGCCAGTAGGTAGAAGTGTTTCAAGCTAGAGCTTTCCTCGGTGTTTTAAACTGTCATTTGTTGTTGAATATGGGCTGTGTGTAGGAGAGGAAGGGTCTTTCCTCTAAACCTCAAAGCGAGGCTTGGATCTTGATGAAGGAGGTGGGGAGAGGCCAGCAGGGGTCCTTGGTGCGATCGCGTTGGAGCTAGCGGCCGCACCGGGAGAGGTAATCTTTGTTATTGTGCAAATAAATAATTTGTCTCCTTGGCGGTGAAATACGGCGGTTGTGAGAGCCGTTCGATTTAATGGGGAAGGCAGTGGCAACACACGTCTCACCTTCGTGAGATTGAAGTGCGCGATGCGTGTGGAGAAGGGAGGGCGCTCGCGTTTTTTCTCACTGCGACTTTCAAAGGGGATCGGAAGTCGCTCACGCTTGGTGCCGGTGTGATTGCTAATGTTTAAGCGAGGTCTCGGTTGACAAGGAGACCTTGCTTATGTTTTATAAAGATTGGGGACGGCGCGCGGTTCATTTTAACGTGCGCGATGAATGAGAGGTCTCGGTTGTGAAAGAGGCCTCGCTAATATTTTATAAAGAGTAAAGACGGCGCGTTTGAAGTGCGTGATGTGCACAAGTTGGGATGTTAACAATAGGAAGGTCATAGAAACTGAAATTGCCATTAAATAAACGTATAGATAATGAAGAAGTAGAATGGCATGAATAGATATGTATCAGGAACACAGTTAATCAATAGAGGGGCATAAATCAAATAGAGGATGAATAGATATTAAGATAAGGTATCTAAGAGGTTTTGGACCATATTAGAAATAAATGTAAGGAGACAAAATAAAGTCTACTTATCTGGTGAGCAGCAGCAATAAAAGAAGGAAGATGGCTGCCTGTTGCTAGAATTTATAGATGTTCAGAATGTTTTGAAAGTTCTAAATTCTAATTGTTGCTGCTGTGAGCTGGCAATAAAAGGAGATTGCATAATATTGGCCTCCGTGTCATGCCATAAAATTAGGTTAGCACCGGCTACACACTTGCTGGGCTGAGATTAAAGCACCTCCAGCAATTAAGAGGAGCTAAATATAGGTGGCAATGCATTTTAGTGCAGTGTTGTGGATACACCTACTAAAATGTGATGGAGCAGGTAAAGCAAAATTTTGTATACCTCCTCTATTTTTGCATGAAATATTAATTACGTAATCATTCTAAATATTAACTTGTACTAATTGTGTGAAGTGGTATAATGAATCAACAATTGCACCTTAATAAACACGAGATACACGTGGGACTAAAATGCTAATTGCATGGCAAATAATTAAATGATTAACTATGGTACGCAAACTAACTTTAGGATGTGTTGAAATAGAGAATTGCATGATTCATTATTATTATTATTATTTGTTAATTTGAATTTATAGGGCGCACAGCTACCCAGAGGTTTCCCGGCGCCAACGGACACACGCAGGAGGCGAAGCTGCTCTATTGATTGAATAACCAAGTTTTCAGATCTTTACGGAATTTGTGGAAGCTAGTTTCATGCCAGAGATGTGAGGGGAGAGAGTTCCACAGTGCGGGAGCTAGGCAGGCAAAGGATTTACCACCCATGCGTACTTGTTTGATCCGGGGTACTTGGAACTTAGCCTGGGACGAGGATCGAAGAAGGTGCGTAGGAAGGTAAGGGTGAACTAGGAAGTTAAGGTACTGTGGAGCAGTCCCAGATTTTATCCTATGTATATAGCAGAGTGTGTACGATTTTCCACCCTGGGACAGTGGAGTTCGCGCAGGGTACCTGAGATGGATGCAAATCTGGGTAATTGGCACAATAACCTAGCAGCAGAATTTTGGACGACTTGCAGCTTACGGATCACTTCCTTGTTGCACCTAAGTAAAGTACATTGCCATAATCCAATCTGGATACAATTAAGGCCTGTATGACAGTTTACTGTGTGGGCTTTGGCAACATCCACAGTATTTTTTACAGCCATCTTAATATGGTGAAGCAGAACGAAGCGACCTTGACTGCTTGCTGCTTCATAGAGAGTTGGTCGTCAATGACTATACCAAGATTACGGACTGATTGGGATGGTTTAGGGAGGTCACCCATTTGAGGCGGCCAATGTTGGGGGCCCCAAAGGTCTTTGTTTCTGCCTAGGATAAGAACCTCAGTTTTCCCGCCGTTAAGTTTTAATTGATTGGAGAGCATCCAGCCAGCTATCTTTTGTAGACCTATCTGAGCGATGACACTTTGGAGGTCTCCTTGGTGGACAAGGAGAAGATAAGCTGGGTATCATCTGCATATGAGAAGATGGTCAACCCAGCTTCCTCAGCAATTGTGGCCAGAGGGCTAAGTTTGGATCCCTGCGGTACTCCATATGGGGAGTCATGGACCTTAGAGCTAGTAGAAGGAGAAAAGACCTGGAAAGTCCTATCCGACAGAAAACTGGAAAGCTATTTGAGTGCCGTTCCGACAATGCCCCAGGAATGTAGAGTTTGTAAGAGGGTAGTATGGGATACAGTGTCGAAAGCGGCACTCAAGTCCAGCAGTATGAGTGCCATCGTTTCTCCCATGTCCAGGCGCTTGCGTAGGGTTTCTGTGATGATCAGGAGTGTGGTTTATGTGGAGAAGCCGGCTCTAAAGCCTGATTGTGAAGCATGGAGAATTTTTTGTGAGTCAGCAAACTGAGACAACTGCTGGTTGACATTTTTCTCCATAATTTTAGAGAAGGCTGGGAGTAGGGAAATGGAGCGGAAATTAGAAGGTTCTGCTGAATCCACGTTCATTTTATTCAGGAAGGGTAGTACCATGGCGTGTTTCCACGCTGCTGGTACTATTGCTTCTCGTAGTGATGAATTAAGCAGTTCCATGATAACATTAAGTAACGGGAGTTCTAATTTTTAAAGAATGGGGATGGGAAGTGGGTCTTTAGGGGAGCCAGATCAAAGACTGGTAAGAATGCGATTAAAGGATGCAATATCTAAGGGCTGCCAGCTGTCCAGCATCACACCAGGGGTGGCGGTGGTGGACTGTGTCATAGGAGAAAAGGTACTGATAAATGAGGGTTCCATGGGCGTTACAAGCGGTTCTATATTTGTAAGCAAATTATTAAATTCTGTATAGATTTTTTTAATTTTTTAAACGAAATACCCCGCTAGGTTTTCGCATTGTGCTGTATTAAGTTCAGGAGGTGTGGGTTGGCAGGATGCTCCTGACAACTCTTTTACAACTTTAAATAGGGCTTTAGGATTGTTGTGAGCTAGAGTGATGGTGCGATTAGCATGCGCCACACGCGCAGCTTTACATAGATCATGGTAATTCTTTTTTGCCCGTTTAAATGTGAGTTTTGACTCTGGTACATATTCCTTTCTCCAACGTCTTTCGAGAGCTTTACATATGGTTTTAACTATTTTTAATTTGTCAGAGAACCATGGGGCAGGTTGGCAATGATTGTTAATCTTTTTGTTGGACATTGGTAGACATGCATCAACTGAGGCCATTAACCATGTATGAATATTTTCCACCTCCACAATCTTTGTTGGGGGGGAAGCAGGGATATTGTTTAGAAGATGTCGATTGAATTGATTTTCATGTTGCTTTTGTGATGGTTTGTGCTTCCAGTGCTGCAGAATGGTGTGTATTATTGCTTTAAATGCTGCTACAAGCTAGGAAAATACTAATATATATATTGGGATTAGTACGGGTTTAAACATTAGTATCCTAATTTCCATATATTAATTACTGTTATGTTTGTTTTTGCTTAAGTTGGCATTCGGGCCTACTAGGCCGCAGTACTTAAAATGGAGTTCGAAAGTGGCCACCTGTCATGTGAGCGCGATGTCTACTGCGCAGACTCGGATGGCTCTGAAGATCTCCAAGCGACCTCCGGCGAAAACCGAGATGTTCCTTGTCAAGGATAGGAACATGGAGGACTGCCAAGACAAAGACTAGTGTGAAGGACCGAGGGACAATGAAAGACCTGTACAAAAAAGCGTACATGTTGTTACTTCAGAACATTTGCCTGTGAAACTACCAAAAAGAATACAATAGAGAAATGTCATGCCCGGTCTCATGGGAAACAGGCAAACCTGGGAAAATTCAAGAGACTTACAAAATTCTGAGAATTTAGCCAATCAGAACACTTTCTACCCCTAAATTGTTGTGCGTTGTCCTAAAAGTAAGGAGGAAGAGGAGTATAAAAGAAAGGGATTTGGAAGAGGGAGTGGCATTATCATTATCGCTGTCGGCTGCTGTTGGTGTGGAGGGTGATTTGCTGGGTTGTTGGTTCGTTGGTTCGATCGCCCAGTCATTTGGCTGATTCGTGGGGACCGCGGCGAGCTGAAGGAGATTTCCTGGATTTACCTGGGTTTTCTTTGATTATGAAAAGACGATTCTATCTGAAGGGATTTGATTATTGCTGTGGGTTGACGGGTTCTTCTGGAGGTGGTCGCCAATGTGCAAATTTAGGAAAATATAAACGTTATGTCAATTTATGTTAAAGATCAAAGATTGGAAATCGCTCAATAGAAATATGATTTGAACTGTAATCCTGAAATGCCAACACAGAGTGAACTAATTAGATAAACTAAGGTTTGATTAATAAGAAATTTGTTTGTGATTCTTTAATAAGGTATTGAAAGTTAACCGAAAGGTTCTGAATCTTTTAATGTGTTTTAGCTGGTTCTAAATCACCATCAACCAGTCCAACTAATTGGTCCATCGACCAAGTGGTGGAGTGCCTTGATGTTAAAGTTAGGATTCTATAGGTACAAATGTATATAATGTAAAGGAATCATTCCCGATAGGTAATAAGGTACCCCCCACCTGTCCAGCGCTTCTTTTCCTCCTGTCCGCAGATTCGAGTGAGACGTATGAGTGTTGGTGTTGTGGGCCCCACCAATGAATGAATGTATGAATGAGTTAGTGTGATGACGAGTCTGTGACATAAGGAGGATATGTAAATTTGCCCTTTCCGATGGAGCAGTTTTCTGGTAGCAGAGGATGGTTTTATTGCATTGGTTTGGTTATTATTGATTTATGCTCTAACATCCTATGTTGAGTTGTGTTCCGTTTTATGTTGTCGATTGGTTTGAAGACTTCCGGGACGTAGGAAGTTGGTTGCCCAGTATGTAGACGGGGAAACGTGTGACAAGTGAAGTCTCACAGAGCATTGTCTGGTTGCCCTGTATGTACATGGGGAAATGTGTGGCAAGTGAAGTCACACAACGCATTGTCTGGTTTCGAGTTGATGACATCGTCGTGTGGTATCGGTAGGGACATTTCTGTGTGAACGTGCATGAGTGAAATAGCAACAGGTTCTCTCGTGAAACTCTGGCCTTAATTCTCAAGAGTAGTGTAGTCTCCACATGTGTTTTATCACCAGAGAAACGGTTAGCCTCTTTGCTTGTTAGAAGGGTAAGGTAGAGGGAAGTGCTACTTTATCGGCGAAACAGAATAATTCTGTGGTAGGGTAGAGGTAAGCGCTGCCTACTGGAAATACAGAATTCTTGCGTAAATGAACAAAACTATCTCTTTGGTTTAGCGAAACAGGCAATGGTGGTGTTTTTATGTTGTTACTAAGAGATTTTGATTAAAGAAAACGTTAGAAAAGTTTGGCGATAAAATTTGTAAAGGAGGGGTCAACAGAAGCAGGGGTAGCGAGAAACGCTGACACCAGAAAGACTGCGCTGGGATTGGCCAGCCGTAGAGAGACGAAGCTTTTGCAGATTGGTGCGTTGGTGTGAGCCGCACTAGGAGTGGAGAATTTGCCAGTTTGACGTAGATGCCCCGGATTGGTGCGTTAGTGTGAGTCGTGCTGGGATTGGAGAACTTCAGGAGTGACTTAGACGCACAGGATTGGTGCGTGAGTGTGAGTCGCGCTGGGATTGGAGAGCATACGGAAAAGTCGCAAGGAAAGTGATTTGAAAAGTCTAGTGATACAGAGCTAGGAAAGATAAAGGTGCACATGCATCAACATTGTGAAAAGCGATTCCTTAATAGCGAAAAATAAGAAATCGCATTTCAGAATGCATCAACAGATTCGGTAAAAATGAGCGAATCCTTAAAATTCGCTAATATTTACCGAATCCACATTAGCGAGTAGAGCAAACACCGATTAGCAAAAAGCGAAATCGGTATTAGCGAAATCGGTAATTGCGAAATCGCAAAAAACGGGTCACTCTGGGAACGGGCTTATGACATCACTACCAGGAAGTACAGCTGCCCCACCCTCATTCACTCGCCTGAGGAGCTCACAGGAGGAGGAACAGGACACAGCCTGAGGCTACAGAATCCTCACTGACAAGACTTCCACCCTACCCTCACCAGGATGGACAAGGATGCACCAGGCAGCGCTGAAACAGCCAGGAAGAGGAAGCGAAAGTTCTCAGACCGGGAACTGGAGCACCTTATCGAGGGGGTGAGCAGCAAACATGATAGGCTGTTCGGAAAGCTGTCTCTCAAGGTGCCAGAGGCAGAAAAACGACGCATATGGCTGCGCATCAGGGAGAGGGTCAATGCCGTGGGAGTGACGCCCCGCAGCATAGACGAACTAAAGAAGAGGTGGTACGACCTCAGGAAGAGGGCCAAGGAGAGGATCGCAGAAAGGGTCAGGGAGGCAGCTGGCACAGGAGGGGGACCATCCACAGTGCCTGCAAACACTACCCTGGAGGAGCTAGTGGAGGGGACCATCGAGCCTGAGGCGGTCGTGGGAGTCACGCAGATGGACACCTCCGGCGCAGCCACAACTGAACAAGGTAAGATGCATGCCTGCGCCCATACTCTGCATATCGTATACCCATTCCCATCCCCACCAGCTCGATCACAGTGTGCAGGCAGAAGTGCACCACACATCTTCCCTCATATCAGTAGTGCATCATGGGAGTCGTAGTCATGTCATTCCGGTGTGCAAGTATAGTCATAAAAGCAAAAATATTTCCCAACAGCAGTAGAAGCCAAACATAGACTCAAATATTGTAATTAATAGAAAGACATGTATGAAAATTTACAAACTGATGTCGTAATAATCACACTAACCATGCACTGTTTCACACACAGATGCATCTCCTGGCGATTCAGATGACAGCGGCCGCCTCGTCATCTCGGAGACACCAGCTGATTCTGATGGCGACACTCCGCAGGAGGGTCAATCCCCACCTCCACCAGCAACCATACCACCACCACCACCACCACCACCACCACCTGCTGCGCCAACTGCAACCAAACCGCGAAGAAGCAGGGCACAAGTCCCCTCCATGCAGGTGATGGATGCATGCCCGAGTCCTGCAACACCATCTCCCCAAATTCCAACTGTTGTCACACCGCCAGCACCACCACCAGCACGTGGCCGAGTCACGCAGCGGCGCAGGTCCCTGCGCAGTACTTCGGATGTAGCCGACCAGGCAAGCTCCCCATATAGTGGCATCGAGGCCTGCGCCTGCAGGGGAGACACATGGGGACCATTAGCATACACATGTCGCGCCTTGCAAAGCAAATGTGTACCCTGACAGAGGCAGTGCGGGACATGACCACTGTAGTGGCAGAGGGGAACAGAAAACTGAGTGAGGACCTCCAGGAACTCACCCGTGCCATCAGAGCAGGGCATCACAGTGAGCAATGGAGGCACAGACAGAACTTGCTCCGTTCCACTGCATCTACCAAGGCCATCACTAGGCTGTGCAACAGCACTGCTGTATTGTCCCGACGCTCCGTGTCACTGCAGGTGGACCTGGGCCGTTATTCTGGTGACGTCGCAAAGGCCCTAGGCCAGGTGACCACTGCAGTGGAACACTTGCAGAGCGGAACTTTCAGTGGCAGCACCTTGGGAGGGGAGGACGGCAGTGAGGCTGCCTCAAGTGTCAGCAGCGTATCCGTGGTGGAGACCAGCACCAGGAGGCGCAGTTCGCACTGCTCCACAGCCACAGGGACAGGCCGTGGTGAGGTGGAGGAGACAGGTGATAGGAGGCTGGGCGTTCGTGGCAAGTGCCACTAGACATACAGTACGCCATCCCTGACCATGGTGGGGTAATCATGGTCAGCTCCAATTGTACGATTGCACACCCGTGACTACAACGGGCATGTTTAGTTCCTCATTGTGTGTGGGAGCTCTAAATCGCATTAATGTGTGCCCGCACATACATCAGTGCTCCTGTGCATTAAACAGTAGCACCACAAATGATTTCGTCATGGATCATTCTTACCTGGATCAGAAATGATGTTGCGTGATGTATGTCCGCCTCCTTTGGCCCTCAGCTGTGTTGGGAACGTGTGCCTGTCGGTGTTGTGCGGGTGGTTGGTCATCCCGGTAGTCGTCATTCCTGTCCACCTCTATGGGTATCCCCCTTCTGGTTGCGATGTTGTGCTGCATGGCACATACTGCTACAATCCTGCAGCAGGTGTCTGGTTTGTATTGCAAGGCACCACCAGTCTTATGTAAGATTCTGAAGCGACTCTTCAGAATCCCAAAGGTCCTCTCAATCACATTTCTGGTGCTTATGTGGGCCGCGTTGTAGCGTTGCTTCTGTGGTGTTGCTGGATTGATGTAGGGGGTGAGGATATATTCACGCAGGGCGTATGCACTGTCACCTACAAGATGGAACCAAAGGCTTAGCAACAGTTATGATATACATGTGTGATGCTCATGTTTTGAACAGGTATGTATACGTACCAAGCAGGAGTCCCTCTCCAAATTCTCCATTGAGTAGGTGCCTGTGGATGCCACTGTGTCTGAATATGTAGGAGTCGTGTGTGCTCCCTGGAAATTGGGCCACTAGGTCCGTGATGATGTGCTTGGCATCGCACACGACCTGCACGTTGATGGAGTGGTAGGACTTCCGGTTGCGGAAAATGTACTCATTGGCTGAGGGTGGACAGATGGGGACATGCGTGCAGTCGATGCATCCTATGACATGGGGGAATTGGGCCACCTGGTAGAATGCCTGTTTGGTGTGGTCCAACTGCTGTGGGGTTGTGGGGAAGCTGATGTGAGTATGTATCATTGTCAGCATGGCATCAATGAATTTGTTGAAGAAGCGTGAAAGTGCGCTTTGGGATACGCCTCCCGCTAAAGCGATGACCCCCTGGAAACTTCCAGAGGCCATTAGGTGCAGGCTGCATAGGACCTGGACGTGCGCAGGAATTGCATTGGTCCGACGTGTCTGGTGCTGCAGTAGTGGTTCAAGGTCTGCAATTAGGCGCATGATCATGGCACGATTGAGACGATACTTGTCGTAAACCTCATCTTCATTTTGTCCTAGCAATGTGATGCGCACTCTGAAGACTCTCTCCTGGACCCTTCTCCTGCGCTGTCCTGCTGCATTAATTCGCATCCTCCTTGCAAGCACGTAGAAGGCTGACATTTTGTGCAAGGGAACAGGGTCTCCTGGCCCTATTTGAATGGCTTACTGATTGGTAGCATCTGTGGCACATGTAGTATTTTTTTTGTAATTTTTTTTTTTTAAATAAACTTTACCTCCAGGTTCTGTTTCCCCTTAATCTGCTCATGCTAAATAGCGATTTTTGGGATTTTCGGTATTTGCGATTGTTGATGCATTCATTAGCGATTAGTCATTTGCGATTGGCACTTGCCGGGCGCTATTAGTGATTTCGGTACTTGCGATTTTTGTGTTTTGCGATTCGTTATTTTGACGGGGCTTCTTTTAGCGATTCTTTATTTTAGCGGGGAATTATTTTGCGATTCTTTATTTTTTACCGATTTGTGTTGATGCATTGGGATTCGTCTTTTGCCACTCGCTAACGGGTGATTTTAGCGATTCGGTATTTTTGCGACTTCATTTTTGGTTGATGCATGTGCCAGTACATGATGTACTACGATCCACCTGAGAAAGAGAAAAAATCATGGTTTGGGAAAATTAAAAGTCTATTTAAAAGGGATAAATCGATTGTGACGAGGGAAGGACAGATACTTCTTCCCCCGAAATCACCTGCATCTTTTATGGTAGCGAAATATGGGTACCATGCATGTATTTAGTTAGAGAATTGGGCAAAGTATACAAAAGAGGATGGAGTCCTAGCGTTTCCAGAAAGTGGTTCGTTTAGTTTAGCTGTATTAAGAAACTTAAGAGGAAGAATGATGAGGTTAGAACCGAGACCTAGACCTACTCAGTTCGAGGCTTTGACGGAGTGGGAATAAGAGATGTATGAAAGGGAACGGCATCGGAGTGGAAGAAGGTATAATTATATGTTTGGTAGACAGTGTGGGCAGGAAAGTCATGAGGATCGAATGAGAAGATGGCGGAATGCAAACATGACTGATGGTATGTTTCCTTTGAGAAATACTGAAAAGACAAATGGCAGAAATTGTACAGAAAAGAGAAACAATACAGGGTCAGAAGGTTATAAGTATGGTGTGAATGAATCGGAGGATGAAGTGCTAGAGGACATGTTTTATAAAAATCCTCCCCCGTATCAACCAAATTCTACGTTGCTGACGCCGAGTGCGTCGGTGAAAGAAACCATGCTAAATAAAAGTCTTGAGCAAATGCCACCTGATTTAGCGAAAAATAATCCATTTAGAGATTCTGAAATGTCACAACCTGTTAGGATTGGAAATGAAAATTCCGTTGAACTAGCTAGAACTACTCTGGAATTAACTGAGACAATTAGAGAATTAACCTAGAATATGGAAGCAGTAAATGTACCTGTAACTATAGGGCCGGTGATGCCTGTCTTTGATAAACAGAAGGATAGTGAGCATTGTTTAACAGTTCCCTACAATAGTAGTAAACTAATTGAGAGAGAAAGGAGTGGAGCTGGAGGAAATGCATGGGGAAAATTGGCAGGAACATCAGGTCTAAGTACTTTAAAAAATCTGACTATAAATCAAAGTCCAGCAAGTAAGACACTGATGACAACAGAATCGGCACCAGAAGCCCCAGAGAGCAATACGGATAGAATAAGAAGTGAAACAATCCCTGTAGGACCCACTTCTGAGGAATTAAGTGATTGGTTAAGGAGTTTACAGCGGAAAGATACAGAACCTCAACCTTTAGATGTGGCAAAATTAAAAGTAACCTTGGAAGAATTAATAGTAGGGACTATTCCAACTGAAAAATTAAAAGCATATCAGGACGAGGAGCTAATGTTTCTCTGCAAAAGTATAACTTGGAGAGCGAGTAGTTTGCATGAGAAACTGGAAGAGACAGCGAGTGAAATGGGTATTGACTTTGAGAAAATAAGATCATTACAGAAACCATATAGAGTAGATTTTTCTGAGAAAGATATTGAAAATCTGAATACTGCAGGGAGATTGACTCAAATTAAAGAACTGATTGCCTTGTTAAGAAAATGGGGTGATGTAGATAGGTGGAAAAGTAGGTGGTTTCGAAAGAGAGAGGATACGACAGATAAGACCTTTTCGGCATTTCCAGTAAGGGAAAAGAAGCCAGTAGAAACTGAATGTCCCATGAGGGAGATCCCAGGAGGGGGTTATGTACATGTTCCCTGGACCAGGCAGGACATTTTGTCATTTACCAATGATTTTCCGAGGTTAAGAGAAAAAACAGTTGAGTGGTATCGATAGGTGGAATGGTTTGTTAAATTATCTAAAGTGTTGTGGATAGATCTGAATGGTCTTTTTGATATAATTGTTCCTGCAGATTTATGGGCAGAATGTAAAATTACAATAGGTTGGCCAACTCAAGAGTACCCTAGGGATCCTAAGACGGGAGCCCCTGATCCAGAGGTAATGAGGAAATATGAACAGGTAATTACTTTTTTGAAAAACAAAGTTCTGCCAAATGAAAGCGATTGGGTAAAAATTGATAGAACTCACCAAGAGGTTAAAGAATCTGTTCACGCCTATTATGAAAGGTTACTGTTAGCTTTTAAGCAATGCAGTGGTGTTGAGAAATTGAGCGAGAAGGATTTAAGTCATTTTGTATATCGATTTGTTTAAGACCTGAAGTTAGCGAAATGATCAAATAGCATACAGTGGATTGGCAGAATAAAAAGATAGATGAAGTGTTACGACATGCAAAATATTTTAGTGATGAAATCGAAGCCAAACAACGCAAACTGAAAAAGAAGGTGATGTGGGCACAAGTTAACGTAGCAGAGAGACAAGAATCCCAGCTGATTGAGCAAGCTAATGGCATGGGCCAAGTTAGACCAAAGCCTAATATTGGAAAAGGAAAGGGACAAATCAGCTTAGAAGAAGTAAAAAAGAAATGGCCATGTCATAATTGCGGAACATTAGGGCATTGGAAATCCGAGTGTAAATTCCCCCCGAGTGCTAATGGTGATAATGCATCATTGAATCAACAGGTGGAGAATGAGGTGAGTTGTCAACCGCCGTGACAGCAGCAGGTTGTTACCCAACAGTGTCAGGTGCCAAAGCCACCTTTTCCACTGAGCGTAAATCCTCAGAGATACAGTAATGAGACAGGATTCTACACCGAGGAACAGGTAACGAAGCTACTGCACGCTAGTGCTGTTTCGCAGTATTGGCTGCAGCGCGATGAGAGTGAGCCAGAAGAGAGTTATTGACGGTGCCTAGGAGAGGAAGAGGAGTGCGTACTTGGCGCAACTCTAAAGGTAGACCAGACAGGACCGTTTGTGGATGGAAAGGTAAATGATGAAAAAATTACTTTCCTAGTAGATACTGGTGCTACTCATTCAACTGTTAGATCAGCTGACGTTAAAAATCTTCCTCTCTCTGGTGAGACAATCCAAGTAGTAGGAGTCTCAAATAGACAGAGAAAGACTTATCTCACTGATCCTGTTAAAGTTAAAATAGGGAAATTCACCGACATGCATCGATTTGTCGTGTGTGATACTAGTCCCGTGAATTTGTTAGGGAGAGATTTATTGTGCAAAATGAATTGCACTATCTTCTGTACCCCTGATGGCATAGCTTTTGAAACTCCTGATGAGGATGTACTGTATAGAATTCCACTGGCAAATATGGAACCTGAAACTACTGAGGCATTTGTTGTATTTGATCCGGGGGAATTGCCTCAGGAATTGAAGAAAACAGTGAAACCCGAGGTATGGGATTTCACAGGAGAAGATATGGGATTGATGAAAAGAGTAGATCCTGTGAAAATAACTGTAAAAGAAGGAGTAAGCTACCCGAATATTCCCCAGTATAAATTGACACCAGAAATAATTGCAGGAGTGACGCCTGTAATAGACAAGATGATTGAACAAGGAATTTTGAGAGAAATAATGAGTAGTCCATGTAATTCACCGATCATGGGTTTAAAGAAGCCTAACGGAACTTTCAGGATAGTTCAAGATTTGAGAGAAGTGAATAAAATTGTTGTACCCTGCTGTCCCATTGTACCGAACCCTTCGGGAATCCTATATCAGATTCCCCATGATGCGGAATGGTACACAGTCATCGACCTGTGTCATGCTTTCTTTTCTATCCCATTGCACCCAGATTGCCAACTAATTTTTGCATTCCGGTTCGGCGAACGTACTTTGGCATGGTGCCGTATCCCACAGGGATATACAGAAAGTCCATCGATATTTAATCAGATTCTAAAGAAGATTTGAAAATGCCCGAAAATTCAGTGCTCGTGCAATACATCAATGACCTAATGGTGGCATCGAAGTCGCGAGAGGCATGTGTGGTGGACACAGTTGCATTGTTGAATCATTTGGCGGATGGAGGACTTAAGGTATCCCCATCAAAATGACAGTTTCGTAAGAAGGAAGTATAATACTTAGGTCATAAGATTGAGAAGGGCCTGAGGAAAGTGACTGCAGACAGGATCAGGATAATAAAAGGAATGAGAGCACCAATGACTTAGAGAGAAGTGAGAATGTTTCTTTGAATGGTGGGATATTGTCACCAGTGGATCAGCAACTTTTCGCTGATTGCGAATTTGCGAATGACATAGCGCAGTATTGTGCGCGGAACCAAAACTCCTTGAATCAGAATCGGGAAAAGGAAATGAACTCATGTCCCTTGGTTTTTACTAACACTGTGAGTACCTGGGATGAGGTGAGGCAGTTACAGGAAGAGGCAGGAGAGGAGGAAAAGAAACAGTGGATAACATCAGGATGTGCACCACGCGAGGTGGACAAGGTTTGGGTTTATCGTGATGGAAGACCAGTAATGCCTGATAGCATGATCTCTACCATGGCACGGATGTACCATGGACAGGCACATATAGGTAGGGATGCCATGATTAGACTTTTCAAACAGACCTGGTATAGCGCCAAGTTCCGGCTTGTAGCTGAGAGCCTGTGTCAAAGATGCCTTATATGTCAGCAATACAATCCAGGAAGAAAAACAGTGGTGAGTTTGGGAACTATAGGACGGGAGGGAGGTCCTTTCACCAGAATGCAGATTGATTTAATTGAAATGCCCCCATGTAATCGGTTAAAATATGTCCAGGTAGTTGTCTGCCTGTTTTCATGTTGGGTGGAAGCTTACCCGACTAGAAGGAGCGATGAAGTTACTGTAGTGAAACTGCTATTGAGAGTGTTCATTCCTAGATTTGGTTTCCCAGTAACGATTGAATCAGATAGAGGAAAGCATTTTCAGAACGAAATTATAAAATTGATTTGTGAAGCATTGAATGTACAACAGAAACTACATTGTGCCTATCGCCCAGAGGCTTCTGGAGTAGCAGAACTAATAAATGGCACCATTAACAACAGATTGGGAAAAATGTGTTGGCCACAGGTCTAAAAAGGCCATATGTCTTGTCTCTGGTGCTCATGACTATTAGGTCGATTCCTGAACACTGGCCTGAGCTCCCATAACATTATTATGGGTAGAGCAATGAGACATGTTTTCATTCTTATCAACAAACTACTGCCTATATCTGATGACTTCGTTTTGGATTATTGCAAGGGGATGGCTGATTCCGTTCATTCTGTGTTTCATCAGGTTGGATCGGATGCAACCACCCTTGAAAAGAAGCCAGCTCATGATTTGAGTCCTGGAGACTGGGTGCAAATCAAAGTGCATAGAAGGAGAAATTGTCTGGTCCCACGCTGGGGGAAACCATGTCAAGTAATTCTGACCACGACGACTGCTATGAAGTGTGCCAAGGTAAATTATAAAAAATTTGCGAACATACGTGACAAGAATTTTCAATTCTATTAAGGACACGGAGGCGAGGATTATGCTTCTCTATTCTTTACTGCAACTCACAGCAGCCAATGAAAAACAGTAAAATGAAGTACTACAATGTACTACAATACCCAACAATACTTGCAAATCATGTGATCAACCATAGAGTGTGCCCATATAAAAGCACCTCACAAGGAAACAGTGTCCTCTTTCTTTGTGGAAACAACAACAGGTAATATCTTGATAATCGCACAGTTCTTGAATAAACCATCAGCAAGAAGAAGAAAATTGTTGCTCCAAACGGATAATCCATTCCATAGCCCAACGGGGCCAAACTTGTGAACCGGGAGTAGCACCAGCAAAATCACCACCTCTCCAGAGGAAAGAGCTTCAGAAAACGTGAGGAAACCAGCCTCATTTAGACTCAGCACCTGAAACTATAAGGACAAAGCCGTAACAAAGGTCACCCCAACCTACACCATAGTAAATAGGGGGGAAAACGAAAAACAGATACAGTATAACATTAAACATGTGAAACAAATCAATACATCCGGGTGGGATAATCCTTGCCTCTATGTCCTTAATAGAATTGAAAATTCTTGTTACGTATGTTTGCAAATTTTTAATTCTATGTCAGGACTGGAGGCTCAGATTATGCTTATTTAAAGCTTATCAACCACCACAGAGGCTACATCAACAATAGGTTTATAATAAAAGGACTTAAAAGTAGATTCTGATGACCAGTCAGCGGCATGCATGATATAATTTAATCTGGTCCCTAACGCAAAAGACTTAGAAGCCATAGCTTCTCGATCTGAATGAGCTCCAAATTTTGACACATCAATGCCTGCTTTGGCCATTAACCAGCGAACCCATCTAGCCAACGTAGCTGGGGTTACAGGATTAAATGGTTTTTGCAATGCAATCAATAGTTGACCATTCATGTCAGAACGAAATTCTGCAGTGCTTACCTCATAATCCTTGACGCACTGAACCACACACAGTTTTTTATTTGAAGGAAAAGCCGGGTAAGGGAAAGAGGAAGTATTACACTTTGTACGTCTAGAAATGGAAAAGGTAACACCTTCAGGGGAGAATTTTCTACCAGCCAGGTCTAAGGCTCGGACATCAGACACCCGTTTGCAAGAGACCAAACAGAGTAACATAGCTTAGCCGAGAGTTGTTTTCTGGATAAGTACTTATTAGAAGGCCAGGAATCCAGAAATTATAACACGATTGAGACATCCCATAAGGTAGAATACTTGGGACAGGGTGGTTTAACCAATCGAATACCCCTGAGCAATTTGCAAACCAAGGGGTGCCCTCCCACTGGGTTGCCATCTATGGGAACGTGGCCTGCTGACATGGCCGACCGAAAGTTATTGAAGGTTCTGTATGCCAAACCTGAGGCAGCTAGGGAAGCCAAAAAATGTACAATTAAGGAGACAGGTGCATTAACGGTATCGACTTCTCGTTGAGAGCACCAACCACACCAACGTCCCCAGGCAGAGGAATATCTCTTATGTGTGTTAGCTGACCAGGCTTCAGAAATGAATCTGTCAGCGTCCTTTGAAAGTCCCAGGATCTTCCATCTTTCCCTGAAACCCACCAGGCGATCAGGTGGAGACACCCCGATGTTATCAGAGGATGAGGGGCTTTGTGAGAGTCCAGCAATAAGTTCCAGGGCTGTGGTAGGAGAATTGGGGTCGCACATACCAACTCGAGAATCATGGGAAACCACGGTTGAGCCCTCCAAAGGGGGGTGACAAGAATCAACTCTGAGCGCTGACGCCGAATCTGTGCTAGTACCCTGGGGATCATCACAAATGGGGGAAAGGCATAGCAAAGGGACTTTGGCCATGTCTGAAGAAAAGCATCGGTAGCTAGTGCTTCTGGATCCGGACGCCAGCTGAAGAACAGGGGAACCTGCCTGTTGAGGTGGGAGGCGAAGAGATCCACCTCGCATGGACCCCAAAGATGAACTAAGGACTGAAAGATTTTAGGATGTAGTCTCCAGTCGCTGGAGTCCTGAAGATAATGAGAGTGCCAGTCGGCTACTTCATTGCTGCGACCTGGGAGATACTCTGCAACCACCGAGATCTGGTGCTGAAGGCAAAAATGCCAGAAGTCTTTGGCAATTTCTGCCAGGATCCGAGACTTGGTGCCGCCCAGCTTGTTCACATAGCGGACTGCAGAAACGTTGTCCATGCGTAGCAAAATGCAACAGTCGGACTTCTGGGGAGACAGACAATAAATCGCAAAAGAGCCTGCGAGAAGCTCTAGACAATTGATGTGCAAAGTAAGTTCATTCGGAGACCACCTGCCTCCAGTTGTGAGCGGACCGCAACGGGGTCCACAGCCCCATCTGCTGGCATCCGATTCGATGATTACATCCGGGCTGGAACCGAAAATGGCCCGGCCATTTCACGCCTCCATATGGTCTAACCACCATTGCATCTCGCACCTCGCCTCTTCTGAAAGAGGAATCTGATCTGCATAACTGAGGCCTTTCCGAAGATGCTGGATTTTTATCCGTTGTAGAGCACGGTAGTGGAGGGGGCCCGGAAAGATTGCTTGAATCGAGGAGGCCAGAAGACCAACGATTCGAGCGACCGATCTCAAGGACACAGTTTGTTTGTACAAAAGTGATCTCAACTCCCTCTTGATCGCGCGGATTGTCTGGGGAGGCAGGCGGAGCTGACAAGATAGGGAATCTATTTGGAAGCCCAGAAACTCGATGGATTGAGTCGGAACTAGCACCGATTTCTGAGGGTTCACCAAGAACCCCAGACCTTGAAGTAGATCGATTCGAGGTGTCTCTATAGTAAACGGGGACAACGAGCCATGATCAGGATGTCATCAAGATAGATAATCAGATGAACACCCTTTACTCTCAAAGACTCCACTTCCGGCCAGAGGAGTTTCGTGAAGCACCAAGGTGCCGACGAGAGACCGAAGGGGAGTACTTGGTATTCGTAGCAAATTCCCTGCCAGAGGAATTGAAGGAAACGACAGTGAGGAGCGAAGATCGGAACCGAAATGTAGGCGTCCTTTAGGTCGAGGCGAACTAACTTGTCGCCTTCCTAAAGAAGATCGCTCAAGAGATGGATTCCCTCCATCTTGAAGTGGCGATATTCCACCCAGCCATTGAACTCTCTGAGGTTCAAAACCAACCTGGAGCCGCCTCCTTTCTTTTCCACCAGAAAGATGTTGCTGCGGAATCCCAGGGGGTGTGGATCTGAAATGACAATTGCGCCTTCGCGAAGCAGAGTTTCTATTTCGTCTGAGATAAAGGACTGATCTGGTAGGGAAAAATACAGAGGGAGGGGCTTTGTCCTGCTTCGGGAACTGTAGAAGTCTATCTTGAAGCCCCGGACTGTTTCTAACACCCAGGTGTCCTGAGATAGGGTCTGCCATTTCTGCAGAATGTATTGAATCCCGCCCCCCAACATTACTGAGGAAAAATGAATAATGCTCACCTACAGCTCCAGACTCCTGTTGGGGGCCTTGGTTGCCACGATATCTGGTTTTTCAGAACCTGTTCCGTGAATTGCGAGTAGGGTAAAAGGAGGACGAGGAGTAGGTGGGGTCCTGGGAGCCACCTCTCTGTTGATATTGACCTCTCAGGACGGACTGATTGTACCCCCGGCCGAACGAACGCCCTCTGAAACTTCTGGCCCTGCCAAAAACCGGTCTGAAGGCAGGCCTGAGGGACCCTTGGGCTTTATTCAGGCCGCTGAAAGTGGCCACAAACTTAGTAAGTTCCTTGAGGAACGACTGGCCAAAAAGCAGTCCTTGCGCTAGAGGACCAGCCTCCGTCGAGGCGAGTTCAGCTAACTTAGGATCAAGTTTCAATAAAATAGATCTTCTGCGCTCAGTGGACCTAGCGCAATTAGCGTTGCCCAACTGGCAGTTTGCTCGTTGGGCCCAACCAATGAGATCGTCGGGGTCTATGGCCATCCCTGATTCTTTGGTGCTAAAGCCGAGTTCCAGGATTTTAGAAAGTGGGCCGGTGATGTCCAGGAGTTTATCCTGGCAGGTACGTCATGCTTTATCTAACCCTTTCTTAGAGTCCTTAGCATATTTCTTCAAGTTGGATCTACTTCCTGGGTCTCGGCCACCTTGCTCGCAAGATCAGGCCTGGGGCATTCTGAGTGCAGACGCGCTCGCACATCTTTATCGAATGCTTGACGGAGGTGTGTCTGAATGTATTCTGCCTCCTCGGGGGCGGAAGCCAGGCCGTAGAGTTGGGGTGTACAATCATTGTGGGATCAAAGGTGAGGAGTTGAGGGCGAGACGGTTCCTGGACATGGCGCGTCTTTTTGGTCCTCTTCGAAGGGCGAGGTGCCTCGTCTTGGCTGGAGGATTGGTCCGAGGAGGAATCAGAGGGATCGTCCTCCGGAAGCTCCATGATGGTGGCCTGTGAGTGAGGCGGGACCTGAGCAGGCTCAGAGGCCATGGATTCAGCCAGCCTGGCAAAATCCGCAGAGTGAAGATTGAGAATCTTTTTGCCACTATGGTTCGGTCGAGAACCTGATTGGGGGAGCCAACCCTGTTGTTTAGCGTAGGAGCATAGGTAGTGTTTGAGTGGCTCGATGGCTCTGACCAAGGCCTGATTAACTGAGTGTTGAACACCAGTGTCCAGAGCTTCAGCCAGCTCCTGCTCCATAGAACCCAAAGGGTCCTCATCATAATACTCCTCTTCATAAAAATACTCAGACATTGTAATGAACCAAATGAGGAGTGAATAATCAGAAAATGGTTGAGGGGGCAATAATCCACAAAATGGGATAAATCAGGTATGGGACAAGCCCAAAATCAGGGGGAGTGGGACCGCAGGCAAGCCAAACAGGTGTAGAGATCAAGTTAGAATGTGGAGGGAGAGCTTGCCTACCACTCTAGGCAGAGCCTATGCTAATTATGCAGCCCCAACGCAGCCACAGCGAGGGACGTCTTCGAGAGCCGGCACTGACGGTAATTAACCAAGCGTAGCGCTCATTTAAATCTCGCGTTTGTGAAACTGGCAGAAAACTGACAGCAAATAGCCCCCAAAATGGCTGCCCCGCATGCGCGATACAGGTCAGCAGTGCCGAGTGAAAGAGGACTACACGTCAGAAAGACGCGCGCCCTCGCTCCTGGTCTCCCGCTCCACAGATCGGAACTTGGGCAGAAGCGCCCGGTTCTAGAAGGGAAAGGCGCGCGGAGCGCAGTGCAGGGAAACAAAAGGAAAATGCCAACAGCGGATGACTCGACGTGGAGCCTCCGAGTGCAAGAATCCACACAAGTCACCACACGGTAAGGGGCAGGTGATCCAAGCACACAAAGCTATCACATAGACCCAAGAATAAACCCATGAAAGCAGTGAGATTCACACATGCACTAGAATGCTAAGCAGTAAGTATACAATAGCGATAAACACACTCAAGCCAAATACAAGGAAAAGGAAAGCTGAGCACTTAACTGGCTGCGGAGCAGCAAAGAAAGAGGACACTGTTTCCTTGTGAGGTGCTTTTATATGGACACACTCTATGGTTGATCACATGATTTGCAAGTATTGTTGGGTATTGAAGTACATTGTAGTACTTCGTTTTACTGTTTTTCATTGGCTGCTATGAGTTGCAGTTAAGAATAGAGAAGCATAATTGGATTCATGCTAGTCATACTATTCGAATCCCTGGTCCTATAAATCGACCTGAGGAAGAGTATTTGGAAGAGTCTGATACCAGTTCTGAGTCAGAATCTGAGGAAACAAGAACAAAACAAACTCCAAGAACGGGAGAAGCGGAGTTGAGCCAAGTTGCAGAGCCGGAGAACATACCACTGAGGAGACGACTGGAAATTTCCGACACTAGCTCCGAATCCGAGACTGAACAGGTGGGAATATAAGAAAGGATCAAAGAGAATATTGAAGAAACTGAGCAAGAAATTCTTGATAAAGAAGCACCAAGTGCAAGCACGAGAGAAATTCCGCCTGAAATCATAGAAATAGAAGGTGAGGAATTAGATACAGAGGAGGTGAGAAGTGGAACAAGTTGGAAAGACCGTTGAAAGAGGACATTTGGCCTAATAAACTTAAAAGATTGAGATACCGATTAACAAGAGTAAAATCTTATAACGCTGAACAAGTTAATAAAGTGTCTAGCCAAGAGAAATCAGAAGACACTGATCAGGCACACTTGAAAAGAGTAAAGAGAATAAAGAAACCCAACCAGAGGTACAAGTCACCAGAGTGGACGTATGTGGCACTTCCTGATATACGAGAGGAAGCAGACAGCCAAGGAAGTCTAGGAGTGACTGTATCGGAAGTGGTTGAAGAAGAAGAAGATTCGGAAATCCTGAAAGTTATCTTATCTGATATCAGAGAAGAAACGGATGATCAGGAAGTTCTGTACCAACATTATGAAAACAGAGACAAAGACAATCCATGCACGGATTGAAGTGACAATGAAAGACGCAGAGAATTTCAAACACTGAACAAGACACGTAACTGAAAGAATCAAGTAGGTACCCAAAGCCTTAGGTTTAGGCAAAATTAAGTTGTGAATGAAAAGAGGCTAAGTCAAAAGACACCTCATTTCCGAAATGGCAAGCATAGAAGGTAGAAACCCTACATGTGGGTTTCTCCGAAGATGGTGCAAAGTGTGTTGTTGTTGTACAGGATTAC
Organism: Triturus cristatus; assembly: GCF_964204655.1. Classification (NCBI taxonomy): domain Eukaryota; kingdom Metazoa; phylum Chordata; class Amphibia; order Caudata; family Salamandridae; genus Triturus; species Triturus cristatus. The sequence continues at coordinate 393,504,932 of NC_140583.1, read as the reverse complement.
TAATGCTTCTATGGATCATATTAGCAATAACGATTTCATTTAAGGTGACGTTTGAAAGGGTAGAAAACCACACTGAAAACAGAACTAATAGAGAAGAGGTTTATGATACTCATGTTACTAAACTGATAGATAGAACAGATTTCCACAAGGATAGGTCTATAAATGATTTTTCTAATAATATTTTTTCAAAGTTGCTGTACGAATATGTAAAGACTATGGAAGTTAGAGATTGCTATGTCTGTATGCAGTAACCTGCATCGGTGTCAGAAGGTGTTAACTATCATCACCTTCCTTTGACATATGGAATAACTTGTAGTGTATTAGCAAGCTTGTTCTATAGAACAGGGACATTAGAATATTATTACACTGATGTAGATAATGTTTTCTCACAGATACCTGTAATCCCTGAACTAAATAAGGTGATTCCTGGCAGAATTTTAGGTGAATTTTTCTTAGAAACTAGAGAATTAACTTTAGAAGAAGTGTTTAAGGATAATCTTACTTGTAGTTTGAGTAAAGAAGAACAAACGTTCTTGAACATGGTAGAGGACCCTGCCCCCTATTTACAAGGGTGGTGTAAATAGAAGGCAGCGCTAAAATTAGTACCAGGGAAACCTGGGGGCATATGTACAAGCCCCTATCGCCACCACAATGTCACTTTTAGTGACGTTGTGGTGGCGATAGGGGCTTTAACTTATTTACAAGACAGCGTTCAGCCACTTAACGTGGCTTAATGATGCCTTGTTAATAAGGCACCCTTTCACGTTGTACTCAGCGTGAAAGGGGAGGGCAATGGGTGTTGCGGTGGGCATTGATGCTGCCCCCTATTTACAAGGGTGGTGTAAATAAGAAGCAGCCCCAAAATTAAGACCAGGGAAAACCTGGTCTTACCCTGGTGCAACAAGTAGAAATTTTTCCTAGTTTTTGCTGTTTCCATGTGCGCTGCCTTGTGCAGCACACATAGAAACAACGCAATTGCCATTGATTATGTATGTACAGGAAGGTGACCCTTCCTGCACATAAACAATCAATATAAAATATGACATTTTAAAACTTCTATGTGTGCTACGTTAAGCAGCACACATAGAAGTTTCATAACACCATGAATGACTGTTTATGTACACAAAGGGAGCCCTACCTGCACATAAACAATCATTTCCCCCAATGCAGGCACCCTTGCACTATGGCGAAAGGTTACCTTCGTTGGCGCTAGGGAGCTAAACTCAGCACCAGCGCTAGGGGAAACGCAGGGGTGTGTTGCATTCTTGTGAATACGGCGCCTCCCTGCATTTTCTGAATGGAGAAGCGTAGTGTTAGCAATGTTTGTTTAATGCCAGGCTTCTCCATTCTGTTGTAAATATGCCCCATGGTCTTAAACAGGCGAAACAAGGAGAAATGCTTTATTTCTCCTCGTTTTTGCTGTGCCCATGTGTGCTGCGTTGTGCGTTGATTGTTTATGTGCAGGAAGGTGTTCCTTCCTGCACATAAACATTAAAAAAAAGAAATGGCATTTTGCAACTTCTATGTGTGCTGCATTTAGCAGCACACATAAAAGTTTCAAAACGTAATTTAAAGATTGTTTATGTGCAGGAAGGAATCTTCCCCTCAACGCAGACTCCCTTACTATGGTGCAAAGGTGCATGCGTTGACGCTAGGCTGCTATGTTTAGCGCCAACGCAGGGGGAAATGCAGAGCTGCACCATATTGTTGTAAATATAGTGCAGCCCTGCCTTTCTGAAGTGGCAGAGTGCGGCGTTGAGCCAGGAAGGATAACTCTGTACTCCGTCACTTCATTGTAAATATTCCCCTTATTCTGTACAGTCTGGAGTGCTTTACAGTTTACGTGTCCCCAGATACCGGCCCCATATGATACAACCGATAGACATTTACTTTTAAAAATAAATTGCAGCTCACTTATGGGTTTGTGTCGCAGCCTTTTTGCAGATCTAAAAACTGCATCAATTGTCCTTTGAAATTGTAAAACTCTGACACTCAATAAAAACCTCCAATTAAAATCAGTATCAATGAGGATGTCCAAGTGAAGTGGGAGGTTTTTTCCCAATTCTTCTCCACCAAGCAGAGACTTTCTGATATTTGACATTTTTGGGCCACATTTCATTATGAGTGACTTGGTTCGATTAGTTTTAAGTTCTAGGTTGTCCATAGAATTATTAAAAGCATCTAACAAAGATTGGAGACCATTAGCTGTTCAAGCAATTAGGATAGTATCATCTGCATAGAGCAGGACAGGAATTTCTCGTGAATTGATTTTGGGGATATCTTTTCCGGCCTTTACTAAGTGATCACCAAGGGCGTTTATGTAAATTTAAAAAAAGGAATGGGGCCAGGACACAGCCCTGCCTAACGCCTGTTACTGACGGAAAATCTTCTGAAAGATCCCTGTTCATAGTGTAACGCACTCTAGCTGTGGTATGTGCATGTAGTCTATGCAGCAAAGAGATTATTGTACCTAAATCAGAAACTATTGACCATAATCTGTGGAAATCCACTGTCTAAAGCACAAGTTAGGTCTATAAAGGCAAGACGGACACATCCTTTTTTTCACCTTTGTATATTTTTGGATAATAAGGGGCAGATTCAGAGACTGCTCCACTGTTCCCAGGCCTGGCCGAAACCCAAACTGTAGGTCTGATAGCCCCTGAGTCTCTGCAACCCAGCTTTCTCATTTGGCTAATATGACCACTCCTAGAATTTTTACTGTGCTATCCACGAGTGAAATTGGTCGATAGCAATGTGACTGGTATTTATCTCCCTTTTTAAAAATGGGAATAATGGTGGCCACTTCCCAGGTTTTGACCATAGGCCCGATGATTGCAGATCTTAGGACATTAGTTATTAGGGGAGCCCAAAACTGTGGTAGGAATCTAAATATATTTTGAGGTGGATTCTATTGGGTCATGGGATTTCTTGAAGGGCAGTTTTTGATGGCTAGAGAAACATCAGCGACTTCAATAGATCTGCTTAATTCCCAATTAGAGTTTAGATCTCTAATGGGTATAGCATCTAAAAATGTTGCCAGTGTCTGTGCCTTTGGGCCAAAAATTATTGACTAACTGTGTGGCATACCGTAGAAGATCGAGAGGGCTCAGAGAACATATTGTTGTGGGAAGGTATTGCCATCCAGCAAACAAATCTGTAATGCCTGCAACACAATTACCCTTGCACCATGTTGCTAGGGTTTCTGTATTAAAACTAGGCAGCAGTTCTTACAACAGCACATGCAGGGCCTTGCACTTTCAAGAAGCTCTGCCCTGCAAGGTGACTAGCTGCGTTCCATGGTCTGAAAATGTATACATATGTGTGTAAATGTGTCTATATGAGCACACTAGTATCTAATAGTGCTTAGTTTAGAATTAGAACAGTGTGTGGTAGCTCCATTTGTAATACCATTTTACCATATTTGTTTTTAGGTGGACACTGCCCATTTTCTCGAGGTGAAATATAGAGCTTCAGGGATACTGATGCGGAAAGTAAGTGTCATGACAGCACGGTTGTAGCTCTGTAACAAGAGTGTGCGATTCATTATAGTAGTAATAGTGTAATGTGTATGACAAGGTATTCTTCACCTGGAAACAAATCACTCAGATGTATTGAGCAAATACATCACAAGTTTAGGCTTATTGTGTAACAAACAAGGAGCCGTGTTCATGTGAATGAAGGGTCAATATAGGTGTTGGTTAGTATTTCAGCCATACCCCACTTGAAATATTGGGATGATATAACTGTAACAAAACTTGTGTGTCCTACCAGACTACACTTTGCATAGACATTCATCACTGTGTCACCAGGTTAGCCATCACCTTGCAATCACTGCACAACAGATTGATGCTGTAAATGTGGCAGTAACACCCCAACTTTAGGTGTGTCTTGACTACAACCTAAACAATGTACAATGGACATCTCACTAAGTAATGGCACAGTGGTGTGAGACATTTCCCTATTGTCCAAAGATTCTCTCGCTATTACCACTTCTTATGTTTTGTAATGTACCCCAGTATAGGCCTGGGTAGTCACCTAACCTTTCACCTACATTTTCCCCAGCCATTTTAATACATAACAGTTTTTGATATTGCACTTTTACCTAGTTAGGTACTGCATAAAAAGGGTTTAAATTGAGTAGCATGCGCCTCACTATTGGTGACGGAAGTTATTGTAGGGTGAATATGAATTAAACACTCTATTCGTTTCGTGTAAGATGGTGAAAATTATATATGCGAAATTTGGCATGAGATTGTATAATTATGTAGAAACACGGGACACAGACCGTTTTGTGTTGTTGAGTATGAGCAATTTCTTCTGCACGTGGAGTATTTATGGGCTTGCATTAATGAAATAGTTGATTTTGTACTCCAATTGTATTATTTTGTCACTTCCAGCCCTGAGGAAGTCGTATGGGTTAATCCCGTTAGCGACGAAACGCGTTGGGGAGTGGAAGATTTTTATGAAAGTTGAGGGATGTGAAGACTCTACTCTTAATTAAAGAAGAAGAGAAGCCCACACGAATTTTTCGTCATTGTTATTACTTTTATATTGTAATTATATAATTTTGCGTGTGCTTCAACATAAGAAAATACTGGAATCAATATATGATTGTGTTTGGGGTTTTGGGTGTTTAACCTCGAGTTGTAAAGCACCGCAGATTCCATACGTGTTCATCATTATAAATTGTGTATTCTTGTGGGTAGCGCTAGGATTTCCCTTTACACCCACTGTTTAGCATTCATTTGAGGGTGGCAGCACCACAAGCACATTACGTTTAAGCAGCGAAAATGAGTGATAATCTGGACAGAGACAGATTAGCGGCAGAGTTATTTGATAATTTGTGCAGGGGAAATACAGTAACAGAAGCCATTAGAGAAACAAATCAACCCAAGAATGAGGGACTACGTAGCAAATTTGTCAGGTTGGAAAGACTTAAGCGATCTGAAATGTCAAAGTGGTGGGATGGCACCACGCTTAAACAACACATGAAACTAAACAGGATCCCAAGGGGTCTTCGTTCCCAGATCATCCCGACATATGATGATCTGGACGAAGATCTTCTTATGATTTGGGAGAAGGAGCTTACATCTAGCTCTGTTAAATTAATGGAAATTCTGATTGAAAATGCAGAAAGAAAAGTAAAGAGCTTACAGTTAGACATTACACAAATGGAGGGGGAGATCGCATCTCTTAATATGCCTGTGGTAACAGCAAAAAATTATGAGATCTTGAAAGGGGTTTTAGTAAATCACCAGAATGATATCAAACAAAGAAAAGCACGTAAGCTAAAGAGGGATGAGGTAGACTATAACAATGGGAGAGTTTTTACTTTTTCGAAAAAGTATGATTACTTGGTTGTAATGGATAAGAACAAAAAGATATCAGAAACACCATCCACTAGCTCCAGCAATACATCACTTAGCACAATACCAACGAGTGAGAATGAGGTAGAGGGTGGACCCAATACTTTGATCAGACAACCCTTTAGGGAACTCTTCTTTCCTACAAGAGGTAAATCGCATCAAGAGAGGGAACAGGGAGCAGGTCAAAAGAGTAGAAAATACAAGAAAATAAGGAGGGGCAAGAGAAATGGGAACAGAAGGGGACAGAACAGGAATGAAGACTCGGTCTTGGAACAAGAAGGAATAAACATATTAAGGGGAGGAGAAGTGGAAGTTATTAATCTGTCAGATCGAGTCTTGACAGATGAAATGATAATGTTATTGAAGAAAGGTTTGGGTTTCTGTCCCTATTATAAAGGAGATATCTGTGACACAAAGATAGATTTATTTCGATTTGTCAGACGTCTAAAACTGAAAAAACATTTTGCCTTAAATCCGAAGCCAAATAAAGAGAGTATATCGCAAATCTGTAGTCCAGTGTCCAATGCATTGACAATCAGGGATATTCAAGATACAGTGACTTTACTGTCAATTACAAAATTGGAAGAAGATCCGGTGACTATAGGGGGAGTATTAGAAGACTTGGATGTAAGACCAGATTTATCAGTAACAAGTGGATTAAAAGAAAAGTCTAGATGGTCTCCAAATCTAGTGAGTGGTAACAATATAGAACATTTTTAATACTTTAGTCACTTATGATCTTGAGAGTGGTATGAGGAAGTTAGGCCCCTCTTTTAAAAATCTAGGCGATAACATAACAACACTTGAACGTCAGGCACTAAGGACTCTAGTTGAAGACCCCAATGTGATTATCAGAAAGGCTGATAAGGGGGGTAATATTGTGGTGATGAACAAGACTGATTATGTTTGTGAGATAAATTCTCAACTGAACAATGTGGAATGTTATGAAAGAATCATGTATAACCCCATGTTCTCTCTTGTAACAAGGATCAATGGGATGTTACAGAAATGGCATGTTGATTGTCTTTTGGATGAAGATGAATTCTTATATTTAAAAGTGAACCGACCACGATATCCCTGCCTCTAAACGTTGTCAAAAATTCATAAGGACCTCCCTTTTCCACCAGGGAGGCCAATTGTGGCAGGAATCGGGGGACCCACAGAGCGGCTGTCTCAGTATGTCGATCTGTTCTTACAGCCAATAGTAGTGAATTTGCCATCATATATTAAGAACAATAAACATATTTTGAATGTACTTGGAGATATCACATGGGAATCAGGTATGACGTTGGTAACACTTGATGTGATATCGCTATATACCAGTATACGAAATGAATTATGAATCAGAGCGGTTGAACATTTTCTCACAAAAAGGCCAGCGAGTCAATGGGAACACACCCAAACGTTATGGGCTATGACTGAATTGATATTGTCTAACAATTACTTTCTTTTTAATGGAGAATGGTTCAGGCAAACCCAGGGAGTTGTAATGGGTTCTAGATTTTCACCAGCATATGCACATCTATTCATGGGCTGGATGGAGGAAATGGTGATATGGTCCATCAGGCAAATATTGGAATAATGATATTCTATATTGGGGACGATACATAGATGATTGTTTGATGATTTGGACTGGAACGGAAGTCAAATTACAAGAGTTCATTGGTTATCTTAACTGCAATGACATGAATATAAGATTCACATCATGCATCAGCTCCACAAAAGTGGTATTTTTGGATGTAGAATTATATATACAAAATGATAAGATTTGCAGCAATATGTACCGTAAACCTACATCTTGTAATGCTATTTTGCATGCAGACAGTGCGCACCCCCGGCATCAAATTAGGGCAATCCCTTATGGAGAAATGATAAGGGCACGTCGTAATTGCAGTGATGAAAGTCAATTTAGAATATGTGTTGAAGACATGGAGAGAAGGTTTACCCAAAGGGATTATGGAAAGGAGGATCTTAGTGTAGCAAAACAGAGGGCATTTAAAATAAAGCGTTCATCCACCTTAAAGCCTAGTAAAACAAAAACACTAACATCACTGCCCATCAGGATGATTACTGAATATACACCCATCAGTAAAATTCTATATAAGAGTATGTACAAGCATTGGCATATTCTGAAAGCGGACAAGACACTGCGGGAATTTCTTTCAGATAAACCCCAGATTACCTTTCGAAGAGGTAGGACATTAGGTATGATTTTGAGTCCAAGCTACCCAGCAGATGTAAAAAAAGAACAATGGCTGATGAAGTTTAGTAAGGGTTTTTTTAAATGTGGCCATTGTGGTATGTGTAAATATGCAAAGGACAAAACGAAACAATTCAAGGTGAATGGAGACCAAACATTTAATATTGTGACTAATATTAATTGTAATACGAAGTACGGTTTTTATCTGATTATGTGTAAATGTGAGAAGATATATGTGGGTAGCACAATAAGGGCTCTTAAGGACCGTATAAGTGAACATTGGAGAGCAGTTAAGAACAATGATATGAGGTATCCCATTGCAGAGCATGTTCATAATTGTATAGCACAAGGTACACACAAATCTTTTCAATTCTTTGGTATAGGACATGTCAAATTAGAATCACGTGGTGGGAACAGAGAACTTATACTGCCGAGGCATGAGGCGAGGTGGATCATGCGCTTGAGGGCCGTGGAAGAGGGTCTGAATTATGACCGGGAGCTACAGTACTTCTTAGGGGAGTAGACAATGAGGCGGCTCATCTAAGTCACTCATCGTTAGTGGACATTCAGGTATTGGGAAACAACGTGGAACAAGGTCGAAAATGATGTCAAAAGAGTTTCGGTTAACCCCTCCAATGTAATCTCTATATATAGTTTTTTGAATTAATGAATAGCATGTCACAATTGGCGCATGCGTGATTATTATGGTGGTAGAAAAATTGATTGTAATTGATATTGAGTCCGATTTAAAATACGTTACCGATAAACGCATGAATATATAAGGAAGGTGCCTAAGGAAGATAATTTCATAATAGATTCTGGGCGAAACTGGGATATGTTTCAATACTAGTTGAAGATGGCGCCCGCTATGAGAAAGAGAGTTACTTTATCTAATACCAACTTAAGATGGCGCCCGTTTTAGGCGAATCTGATGTCAGTTACCTCGTTGGTTTTCATGATTTCAAAAGAGCAGACGGGAGAATGGATTACGCCTACGCGTACCTGTATCCGGGGGCGAGAGCGTTTTGAAGGTGAGCGGGAGAGGAGCTTTGGAAGTTATACGTAGGGCAGTCTGAAAAGATATGGGTTTTGGCTAACGATGATATGTTTGGCATTTTATCTATAGATCCCCGTACTTCAGGGAACTTTGTGGAAATATATTGATTGGTGTTCGTGAACTAAATATAAACGACACCCTTAACGCGGACATTAAGAGTGGAATCGACCATGTAAGATACGGAGCAATTGCGGAAATCTTACACTGGGCCATATATAAAGATTAACTAAGGTAAGACCAGTCTTTATGGAGTTACTTATCGATATGATGAAGATTAGGAACCACGAGGGAAGGTATATTGGAGTAAGTTTAAACAAAATTTTGCATATGCATTTATAGGTTAAGCGTCATCGATTTCATATTGTGGGAGTGTGTTAGCGAGTTGCACTGAGGATATCATAGTAGGCGAAAAGGCACGTAAGTGGCATGGAATTTAATTCTGTCAATAGAATCAGCCTATGCCTCATGTGCTCCACAGATAATAATAATGTCCCACACTTTGTATTGTTTTAGGTGTTCAAATACAAGGAATAAGGTACAGATACATTATTCAGGGTTTAAATTGAGTAGCATACGCCTCACTATTGGTGACGGAAGTTATTGTAGGGTGAATATGAATTAAACACTCTATTCGTTTCGTGTAAGATGGTGAAAATTATATATGTGAAATTTGGCATGAGATTGTATAATTATGTAGAAACACGGGACACAGACCGTTTTGTGTTGTTGAGTATGAGCAATTTCTTCTGCACGTGGAGTATTTATGGGCTTGCATTAATGAAATAGTTGATTTTGTACTCCAATTGTATTATTTTGTCACTTCCAGCCCTGAGGAAGTCGTATGGGTTAATCCCTTTAGCGATGAAACGCGTTGGGGAGTGGAAGATTTTTATGAAAGTTGAGAGATGTGAAGACTCTACTCTTAATTAAAGAAGAAGAGAAGCCCACACAAATTTTTCGTCATTGTTATTACTTTTATATTGTAATTATATAATTTTGCGTGTGCTTCAACATAAGAAAATGTCCCGGAAAACTAGCCTCATTAATTATGCATGAGGATTCTCAGAATCAGAGCAGGATTACCATCTTCTGCATAATAACTAGGTATAAGGGTCATCCCTTTTGTCATTCTCGGCCAACATGACACCCACAGCAAGGTAGAATTGAGGGTAGCTTTTGGATATATATACACCATATCTTTGCGGGGCAGGCAGAGGAGACAGACTTCCATGCTGACACACTGACGCGAGACGCTGAGGTTCCTGCACGCAGACACCTCAGCTCGCAGTGGTCTGACATCCCTCGCTGGTGTCCATCTCGAGACCATGCCGGGGTCCCACAGTTCTCTCACTTCATGTAATGGGGTTGGCTTCAGCCTAGGGGGATTCTTGGCTCTGCACCTACATATATGCTAGTTACAGGGGGGGCGTGGGCAAATGCCGATGGAGATGGGAGCCTGAGCTCGCGCTCCCGCTGGTGATTCCTCCGTCTAGCGCCATCCTGATAAGGGACGGACCCTCCAGCCCTGGTGCCATTGGGGGACCCGCAGGGAAAATTGCAAGCTGCGGGGAGTCGGAGAAAGCAGCAAATTCCTGGCTCGGGGCTAGACCGTGAGGCTCTGCAAAATGGTGGCCGCGACCCGACGGGATTAATTGAATGTTGCTGCAGATACGCCTGAGGCTTAGAAGTGGCAGCATTACCTGTGTCTGAAGCTCCGTGGTGAACCAGGCAGCGACCGGGGGGATACCGATGAACAGTAAGCAGGCAGGGAGGAGTCGCCAGGGAGACTGCCTCAGAACAGAGGAGGGCGCTCGGCCGAGACCTGGTGTACAGGCGTGATCGGCGTTGGAGCCGGGAAGCCGTGAACAGCAGCACCCGCTGCCTGAGAGCCAGGAGAGGGCGCGATAATCACCGGGACCTAAGCAGAGCTGCAATCATCCGGATTCGGGTCCGGGGGCCGAGGATCCCTGCAGTAAGGAGCCGGAGGGGTAGGCAAGAAGGGCCACGTCATTGTGGGGAGAGCGGCCTCGGCCTGTGTCGGGCCTGCGTTAGGCCTACAGGACTTTGCTGACAATTGGGAGCAGCCACACAAGTGAATCGCCGCTGCTGCGACAGTGCGCCCGAGGTGCTGCGTGGTCTAACTAACAGAAGCAGCGGGGTTACGTATTTGGGCTGCTACGGGAATGTACCGGCACTGCCTCCCCTGAGACAGGAGATATTGCTGCCACGAGGAATCTGAGGAGACTTCGGCACCGAGGGACTTCCCAAACAGCTTAGCCCTTGTAATAACAGTAGTGCTGAATAAAGAGCAGGGGCGGCGGGCGAAAGCATGAGACCCGTGCAGGCCCACTGAAGCAGGGGAAAGGTGACCGCTGATGCAGCACTAAAATTGTAAATTGTAAATTGATACTTGTATAGCGCACTACTCACCCGCAAGGGTCTCAAGGCGCTTGTACGAATACCGCTGTGGAACCCATCCTGGCTTTCCCTGTGAGGCGTTGTGAGAAGTTGGCCTGGTATATGCTGTTCACTAGTTCTAGTGACCACCTTGTACCATGCCAAGCAACCCTTATGGTGTGGTTGTAAGTCAACCTTTTCGGACTAGCTGCCCTAGTGGTAGCGTAGGCTAAGCAGTCTTTGAGGCTAAACTCGTGAAGCGTGTTAAGCAGGCTGTTTTACCAATAGTAACCCCCTTTTATACCAATGAAAGGACACCACACAGATATATATTCAAAATATATATGTATTTATTTCTCAAAGTAACCCCTAGTCTCTTTATGAGCACAGGAGCACAAATCGTCAAACAAGATTATCACAGAATACACAGAAGTTGCACTTTATATGGATAGGCCCTGGTGGCCACTCGAACCATATACTAAAATAGTGGTATAAGTACCACGAACAGAAAAGGGAAAAGGCCTAGGGCCTCTAGAATCGCTGGGCCTACAAGGAGCTAACGTCAGTTAGTGACCAGGAGGTCCACGGGTGGCGTGTGCAGAGCAAATAGTCACACGCGTGCTCCCATAGGTTTCAATGGGTGCGTAAAAAGTACAAAGTTACTGCAAAAGGAATCTTCCGGATGACCTAGGAACTTAAGATTTGGAACACAGGCACTAGAGATGTAATACTACACTTGGGCACCGGTGTGCCAGCTTTACCTCACCCACAGGAAGCGGGTGCATAGGCCTCGAAGTGCGTCGGGTTTCTTCTATCTGTTCCGTGGAGCTTGAAGACAAAGATGCTGCAGGCGGTCGGTCCGGGAGAGATGCAGTGGATCCAAGAGTGGATCGGAGATGTTGAAGACCTGTAAGCAGAGGGGACAGTGTTCACAGTCACTAGCCAGTGACCAGCGTGGCACCAGGTGGGTACCAGGCGATGTCGGGTGCAAACAGGTGATGAGGGGTAGCTTGTCTCCGCAGCCACGTGGTCCCTGAAGGTCGACGACGTCCAGGAGTCGGCTCACGAGCTGTCCCACGCAGGCTCTCGCTGTCGGCGGTGTCGGCGACTTGATCGAAGCAAACAAGCCTTGGCAAAAGCAATTGTAGAAGGATTCGGAAATCAGCTGTTGGTTCTGACCAGCAAGGTCAGAGGGATTGCTCCTTTGGAGGGGAGCAAGGGCCAGTCTGGAGCAACCAGACCAGCGGTGTTTGTCGTAGATTTCGTCGCCAAGATGGCCACTAGCCAGCGGGCCAGCAACCGGTTAGGCGCGTCGAGTGGCAAAATGCAGAAGGGCCCCACGCAGATCGTGGAGATGCTGGAGGGCTCACCTTTGGTGCAGATGCTGCTCGAGGGTTGGGCTTCTCAGGACCCAAAGCACAACTTGGAGGGAGCCTCGGTTGTTGCACTTGTCAGCTTGTCGTAGTCGTTCCAAGATGGCTGGCTCCACGTGTCTCGGTGCCTCCACGGGTCTCCTCTTTTCAGGGACTGTGGATCGGGCGGTGAGAGGTCTGGAGGTCCAGGTCTTGTCAGTCTCTGGGCTCGGGCTCCGGCGGGAGGCGGCGGCAAAGCAGACGTTGATGCGCTGGATGGTGCTTGCGTTAGCAAGGTGGTCACTCCCTGACCACAGGGGAGATTTTCTTCAGTCTTCTGTGCAGCAGAATGTCGAAGTTCCCGTCTTCTTCTTAGTTTCAAGTTGATTCCAGGATGTCTGAAGTCTTAGGACACAGCTCCTACCTTTAAGCGGATTCTAGGGGCCGGACTACCTGCTAGGTCCCTCCCTATGGGTGGGACCAGGAAGGGGGGTGGTTACATCCCCAATCCTTTGTCCAGCTCGCCCCAGGCCCGGGACTGGTGTGCCCCAGGACCGGTTTGAACTGGCATATGCACCGAGGCTCCTTGTGAGCCACAGGCATGTCTGGTTTCTTTCAAGCCCTACCTGACCAATACACAAAATCCTGTCTGGGGTGGTGCTCGCACCTCCCCTGGCAGGAAACCCTTTGTCCACACCTCCCAAGCTGGAAGGACTCCCAGCAGCAGGAGGGCAGACTTGTGTCTGTGGTGGCAGCATCCATTTTGTGGAGCTGAGGCTATGTCTGATTTTACCCGGGTTTCAGGTACTGTACATGTCGTGTCCCTCTAGAAGGGTGGAATGCTAACCCCGTCGCCAGAATTGGCGAGGGGTTAGTATTCCAATTCGTATGACACCTTACTCGACATGTTTTGATAAAGCCAAACCAAAGATAGCATTTAACCGCGAGGTTCATAATGCACTTAAGAGTATATGGTATGACGATATCTGGAAACAGTAGAAGGAAGTTGTTCCGACCACTGCAGACAGGCTCAGCTCATGCCAGAGCACCATCTCACATGGAACCAAGCACTCTGCCTTCAGGATTGTTAAGGCCTGCCATAGGAGTGACTTATAGGTTACCAGGTGTCCCATTTAAGGTTAGGTATAGGTATACTACACCTAAGTAAGAGGTGATTACACCAACTTACCCCAGCTGAGTGATCAGCCAGTTGTGTCAAATCGTTAGGCCAAGCCTGGGGTGGCATAATACATGCTGCAGCCCTTGGCAGGCCTTGGGTACACCAATGCCCTGGGTACCTAGTGTACACTGGTACAGGGGCTGACAGGGTGATCCACTTCCAATTGGTTATGCACCTAGGGTGCATAGATTTAATTTAGTAGAGAGAACAGCAGGCTGGGGGTCTGATTGGCAGGCCCACAGCCTCAATATGTCAAAAACCAGTGAAGCAAAAAGCAAAAATTTGGGGTGACCATAGGATAGCAGACCCTACTCTCCTACACAACCCCCCCCCAAACGCTGGGACATTAAACTAGCCTTGACCAGTCTCGTCTTCATGTCCTAAGTGGAAGTACCTGGAGAGACCATCTGCATTCCCATGGTCAGTACCTGGCCGGTGCTCCACTGTAAAGTCCATCCCCTGTAGGGAAATGGACCACCTAAGCAGTTTGGGGTTTTCACCCTTCATCTGATTTAGCCACAAGAGGGGCTTATGGTCGGTCTGAATCTTGAAGTGAGTGCCAAACAAGTATGGCCTCAGCTTCTTCAGGGCCCACACCACAGCAAAGGCCTCCCTCTCAATAGCTGACCAATTCTTCTCTCTGGGGGTCAACCTTCTGCTAATAAAAGCAATGGGTTGGTCTTGACCATCTACATTAAGTTGTGACAGCACAGCTCCCACACCCAACTCAGAAGCATCTGTTTGGACAATAAACTCTTTGGAGTAGTCAGGACTTTTCAGGATAGGTGCAGAGCACATGGCCTCCTTCAGGTCATCAAATGCCTTTTGACAGCTTACTGTCCACTGAACCTTTTTGGGCATCTTCTTGGATGTCAGATCATTAAGAGGGGTCACAATGGACCCATAGTTCTTAACAAACTTCCTGTAGTACCCAGTCAAGCCCAAGAAAGCTCGAACTTGAGTCTGGGTGGTTGGAGGGGACCAGTCCTTGATGGATTGTATCTTACTCTCCAGTGGTTGAACTTGGCCTCCACCTACAAGGTGGCCCAAATACACAACCTTACTCTGCCCTATCTGGCACTTAGTAGCCTTGATAGTGAGGCCTGCCCTTTGCAGAGCCTCAAGAGCCTTCTTCAGGTGGATCAGGTGATCCTCCCAGGTGGAACTAAAGACAGCAATGTCATCAAGATATGCTGCGCAAAAGTCATCCAACCCAGTAAGGACTTGGTTCACCAGCCTTTGGAAGGTGGCAGGTGCATTCTTCAGACCAAAGGGCATCACCACAAACTGATAATGCCCACCTGGGGTTGAGAATGCTGTTTTGGCCTTAGACTCCTCAGCTAATCTGATTTGCCAATAGCCAGCTGTCAAGTCAAATGTGCTCAAAAACTTTGCAGAAGCTAGTTTGTCTATGAGCTCATCTGCCCTTGGAATAGGGTGTGCATCTGTCCTGGTGACAGCATTGAGTCCTCTGTAGTCCACACAGAACCTCATCTCTCTCTTGCCATCTTTGGTGTGAGGTTTGGGGACCAGAACCACTGGGCTAGCCCAGGGGCTCTCTGAGGGTTCAATGACACCTAATTCCAGCATTTTATGTACCTCAGCCTTTATACAGTCCCTGACGTGGTCAGGTTGTCTGTAAAGTTTGTTCTTTACAGGCAGACTGTCACCAGTGTCCACGACATGGGTACACCAGTCAGTTTGACTAGGTATCAAGGAAAACATATGTGAAAATGATTGTAGAACCTGTCTACATTCAGTCTGCTGATGGGCAGTGAGGTTGCCTCCAAGGGTCACTCCTTCAACTGAGCCATCTTCAGGGTTCTGAGACAACAGGTCTGGGAGAGGGTCACTCTCTTCCTCCTGTCCCTCATCTGTAGCCATGAGCAAGCCCATGTCTGCCCTGTCAACATATGCTTTAAGCCTGTTAACATGGAGTACCCTGTGGGGACTCCTGGGAGTTCCTAGGTCCACCAAGTAGGTGACCTCTCCCTTCTTTTCCAGGATTGTATGGGGTCCAGACCATTTGTCTTGGAGTGCTGCTGGGGCCACTGGCTCCAACACCCATACCTTCTGTCCTGGCTGATACTCAACCAAGACAGCCTTTTGGTCATGCCAAGCTTTCTGTAAGGCCTGGCTTGCCTCAAGGTTTTTAGATGCCTTCTCCATATACTCAGCCATCCTGGAGCGGAGACCAAGTACATAGTCCACTATGTCTAGCTTAGGCTTTTTGAGAGGTAACTCCCATCCTTCCTTCACCAAACACAGTGGGCCTCTCACAGGGTGCCCAAACAACAATTCAAAGGGGCTGTAGCCAACTCCTTTTTGTGGGACCTCTCTGTAAGCAAACAGAAGGCAGGGTAGAAGGATATCCCATCTTCGCCTGAGCTTTTCAGGTAATCCTTTGATCATACCCTTTAGGGTCTTGTTGAATCTCTCAACAAGCCCATTGCATTGTGGGTGATAAGGGGTGGTGAACTTGTAGTTGACACCACATTCCTTCCACATAGCTGTCAAGTATCCTGACATAAAGTTGGTACCTCTGTCAGATACTACCTCCTTAGGAAACCCCACTCTGGAGAATACTCCCAGCAGGGCCCTGGCCACAACAGGTGCTGTAGTGGTCCTAAGGGGAATTGCCTCTGGATACCTGGTGGCATGATCCACTACCACCAGTATAAATCTGTGCCCAGATGCAGTGGGAGGATCCATGGGACCCACTATGTCTATTCCCACTCTTTCAAAGGGGACCCCCACCACAGGTAGTGGTATTAGGGGGGCCTTTGTTGTGCCACCTGATTTGCCACTGGCTTGGCAGGTGACACAGGAGCGACAAAACTCCTTTGTATCTTCATTCATATGAGGCCAGTGAAAGTGAGGGACAAGTCTGTCCCAGGTCTTGTTCTGGCCTAGGTGTCCTGCTAAAGGAATATCATGGGCCAAGGTAAGGAGGAAGCCCCTAAATTGCAGAGGTATAACCAACCTCCTGGTTGCACCAGGCTTGGGGTCTCTAGCCTCTGAATAAAGAAGCCCTTCATCCCAATACACTTTATGGGTACCTTGAGCATTCCCAGCAGCCTCAGCAGCAGCCAGCTGTCTGAGGGGTTCAAGAGAGGGACAGGATAACTGAGCCTGCCTCAAGTCAGCCCTTGAAGGTCCCCCTGTCCCCAGAAACTCAACCTGGTCAGGTTCAAGCTCTTCAGGGACAGTTCCTTCAGGGTCCTCTAGATCAGCTTCCTGGGAAGGCTGATCATCACTCTGAGGCAGGGGGGAAGGCACAGCCTTGACCCTCCTGTTCTTCTTCTTGGTAGGTGCTTGGTCCATTGTTCCAGGATCCAAGACCTGTGGTTCAGTGAGGCACTTTTTGGCCTGTGACCTGGTCACAGCAAGGACATGTGATGATATACCTAACATCTCTGCATGAGTCCTGTACTCCACTTCTGACCATAGAGAACTCTCTAGGTCATTGCCCAACAAACATTCTACTGGGAGGTCTGCACTAACCACAACCCTTTTGAGGCCAGTTACCCCTCCCCATGAGAAGTTAACAACTGCCACACTATGTGAAGTAGTGGCATTGCTGGCATTGGTCACCAGGTAGTTCTCACCTGGTATGTACTGTCCAGGGTCCACAAAGCCTGGTGTCACCATAGTGACACTGGCACATGTGTCCCTGTAGGCTTGAGCCACTTTGTCATTAATTAAAGGAGTCTGTCTGTACTTGCCCAGGTTACTGGGGCTCACAGTCAGGGACAAATCAATGTCCCCATCACAGATCAAGACTGCCTGTGTCAGGGTTCTGTCTAAGTCAGAATCTCCTTCAGTTCCCATAGTGATTCCCACTACACCCTTTGTCTGGGGACCAACACTGCTAACAGTAGTACTGGGAGCAGGTGCCTTAGGGGCAACAGTGTTGGGGGCTCCACCCTTTTTGCAATCACTAGTCCAGTGAGTTGTATTTTTACAATGATTGCACCAGGGTTTCTTTTGACCTTCTTTCTTCTTTTTGGACTGTTGGGACCCACCCTCCTTAGTAGTAGTTTGGGGCCCTGTTGAAGACTTCTGGTCTTTAGGTTTCTGATCTCCACCCTTTTGGTCTGTTTTCTTCTGATCACCCCCTTGGCCCTGGTTCTGGTTCTTTTGCTTAACCCTGGTTCTGACCCATTTGTCTGCCTTCTTTCCCAATTCTTGGGGAGAGGTCAGATCAGAGTCAACCAAGTGTTGATGCAGTTGCTGGTTTTGACAGTTATTTAAAATCTGTTCTCTCATCATCAAATTATACAATCCTGTAAAATCAGATACCTTACTTCCCAGCAACCAACCCTCCAAAGCCTTAGTGGCACATTCAATGTATTCAGACCAGTCCTGAGTCTGTGTCTTTTGGGTGTCTCTGAACATTAACCTGTACTGCTCAGTGGTTAAGCCTAACCCATCAACTAGAACACTCTTCAGGACTCTGTAGTTTCTGACATCCTCTTCTCTAACAGTGAGGAGTCTGTCTCTGCCTCTTCCTTCAAAGGAGAGCCAGAGGATTGCTGCCCACTGGTCTTCAGGAACCTGCTGTACTTTGCAGGCTCTCTCAAGAGCAGTTATCCACTTGTGGATGTCATCCCCACTTTTGTAGGGGGGCACAACCTTAGACAGGTTCCTATTATCGAAAACCCTATCTTTGTCCTTAGGGACAATGCTGCCACCAGTGGGTATAGACCCACTCTCTCTAGGTTGCCTAGCCTTGTTCAGTTTTTCTTCCATCAGGGCTACTTCTAGCTCCTGCTTCCTGATCCTCAGCTGGGCTTCCTGCATTCTGGCCTCATGTTCCCTCCTCTGAGGGGTGGTCATCCTTTTCCTGGAGTGACCTTGAGAGCCTCTAGAGCCATGAGAAGCATTGGAGTCACCTGAGCGATTCCTTTGCCTCCCAAGCCCTGTGTTAAGTCCACTGGGGAGATCCAATGGGGGGAACCCATTGTCAGTCCCCAATAGCCTTAGTTTAGCTGGGCCAAGTATAATACTTGGCACTGGGCTAGTTCTCCCTTCATCATCACTACTTTCTGTATCCTCACCACTTTCCTCCCCTGTAGTATGGTTCTCATCTAAGGGATGGCTATTGGAACTGGGTACCTCTGTAGTATCTTCAGAAGGGGGGCCTCCTGTTCCTGACCCTAAGGGGGCTAACTGGGAAGCTTTCTTGAGTGCTCTCTGATTCTCATCATTCTGTAAGAGCTCTCTGAGCTCAGCGGAGTTTGGGTTCTTGGGCTGTTTAAGGCCTCTAAGAGTTGCCAAATGCCTGAGCTCATTCTGATTAAGGGTAGCAAAGCTGGATGGTGCCCTCTGGGGGTCACTCTCAACAGAGATGGGTACAGTGGACCCCTCTGCCCCGGCCATTGCTCTTAAGTGTGGGTGGATGTGTTGCAATCTACCTACACTTGGGTTTACCTACTAAACCTATCTAGTAGTTGTAGTCAGGGTGTGCTACTCCCTTTGCTCTACAACAACTAAGTTCAGTAGAACTTATGTATATCTAATCTTGTTTTATATGTACCTACAGGTACCTATGTGATCTTTCAATTGGTAACCAAGAGATTACAATGGTAAAACACAGCAAGCTCAAATCCCACCGCTGCTCACCAATGTGAGAAGTTGGCCTGGTATATGCTGTTCACTAGTTCTAGTGACCACCTTGTACCATGCCAAGCAACCCTTATGGTGTGGTTGTAAGTCAACCTTTTCGGACTAGCTGCCCTAGTGGTAGCGTAGGCTAAGCAGTCTTTGAGGCTAAACTCGTGAAGCGTGTTAAGCAGGCTGTTTTACCAATAGTAACCCCCTTTTATACCAATGAAAGGACACCACACAGATATATATTCAAAATATATATGTATTTATTTCTCAAAGTAACCCCTAGTCTCTTTATGAGCACAGGAGCACAAATCGTCAAACAAGATTATCACAGAATACACAGAAGTTGCACTTTATATGGATAGGCCCTGGTGGCCACTCGAACCATATACTAAAATAGTGGTATAAGTACCACGAACAGAAAAGGGAAAAGGCCTAGGGCCTCTAGAATCGCTGGGCCTACAAGGAGCTAACGTCAGTTAGTGACCAGGAGGTCCACGGGTGGCGTGTGCAGAGCAAATAGTCACACGCGTGCTCCCATAGGTTTCAATGGGTGCGTAAAAAGTACAAAGTTACTGCAAAAGGAATCTTCCGGATGACCTAGGAACTTAAGATTTGGAACACAGGCACTAGAGATGTAATACTACACTTGGGCACCGGTGTGCCAGCTTTACCTCACCCACAGGAAGCGGGTGCATAGGCCTCGAAGTGCGTCGGGTTTCTTCTATCTGTTCCGTGGAGCTTGAAGACAAAGATGCTGCAGGCGGTCGGTCCGGGAGAGATGCAGTGGATCCAAGAGTGGATCGGAGATGTTGAAGACCTGTAAGCAGAGGGGACAGTGTTCACAGTCACTAGCCAGTGACCAGCGTGGCACCAGGTGGGTACCAGGCGATGTCGGGTGCAAACAGGTGATGAGGGGTAGCTTGTCTCCGCAGCCACGTGGTCCCTGAAGGTCGACGACGTCCAGGAGTCGGCTCACGAGCTGTCCCACGCAGGCTCTCGCTGTCGGCGGTGTCGGCGACTTGATCGAAGCAAACAAGCCTTGGCAAAAGCAATTGTAGAAGGATTCGGAAATCAGCTGTTGGTTCTGACCAGCAAGGTCAGAGGGATTGCTCCTTTGGAGGGGAGCAAGGGCCAGTCTGGAGCAACCAGACCAGCGGTGTTTGTTGTAGATTTCGTCGCCAAGATGGCCACTAGCCAGCGGGCCAGCAACCGGTTAGGCGCGTCGAGTGGCAAAATGCAGAAGGGCCCCACGCAGATCGTGGAGATGCTGGAGGGCTCACCTTTGGTGCAGATGCTGCTCGAGGGTTGGGCTTCTCAGGACCCAAAGCACAACTTGGAGGGAGCCTCGGTTGTTGCACTTGTCAGCTTGTCGTAGTCGTTCCAAGATGGCTGGCTCCACGTGTCTCGGTGCCTCCACGGGTCTCCTCTTTTCAGGGACTGTGGATCGGGCGGTGAGAGGTCTGGAGGTCCAGGTCTTGTCAGTCTCTGGGCTCGGGCTCCGGCGGGAGGCGGCGGCAAAGCAGACGTTGATGCGCTGGATGGTGCTTGCGTTAGCAAGGTGGTCACTCCCTGACCACAGGGGAGATTTTCTTCAGTCTTCTGTGCAGCAGAATGTCGAAGTTCCCGTCTTCTTCTTAGTTTCAAGTTGATTCCAGGATGTCTGAAGTCTTAGGACACAGCTCCTACCTTTAAGCGGATTCTAGGGGCCGGACTACCTGCTAGGTCCCTCCCTATGGGTGGGACCAGGAAGGGGGGTGGTTACATCCCCAATCCTTTGTCCAGCTCGCCCCAGGCCCGGGACTGGTGTGCCCCAGGACCGGTTTGAACTGGCATATGCACCGAGGCTCCTTGTGAGCCACAGGCATGTCTGGTTTCTTTCAAGCCCTACCTGACCAATACACAAAATCCTGTCTGGGGTGGTGCTCGCACCTCCCCTGGCAGGAAACCCTTTGTCCACACCTCCCAAGCTGGAAGGACTCCCAGCAGCAGGAGGGCAGACTTGTGTCTGTGGTGGCAGCATCCATTTTGTGGAGCTGAGGCTATGTCTGATTTTACCCGGGTTTCAGGTACTGTACATGTCGTGTCCCTCTAGAAGGGTGGAATGCTAACCCCGTCGCCAGAATTGGCGAGGGGTTAGTATTCCAATTCGTATGACACCTTACTCGACATGTTTTGATAAAGCCAAACCAAAGATAGCATTTAACCGCGAGGTTCATAATGCACTTAAGAGTATATGGTATGACGATATCTGGAAACAGTAGAAGGAAGTTGTTCCGACCACTGCAGACAGGCTCAGCTCATGCCAGAGCACCATCTCACATGGAACCAAGCACTCTGCCTTCAGGATTGTTAAGGCCTGCCATAGGAGTGACTTATAGGTTACCAGGTGTCCCATTTAAGGTTAGGTATAGGTATACTACACCTAAGTAAGAGGTGATTACACCAACTTACCTCAGCTGAGTGATCAGCCAGTTGTGTCAAATCGTTAGGCCAAGCCTGGGGTGGCATAATACATGCTGCAGCCCTTGGCAGGCCTTGGGTACACCAATGCCCTGGGTACCTAGTGTACACTGGTACAGGGGCTGACAGGGTGATCCACTTCCAATTGGTTATGCACCTAGGGTGCATAGTTTTAATTTAGTAGAGAGAACAGCAGGCTGGGGGTCTGATTGGCAGGCCCACAGCCTCAATATGTCAAAAACCAGTGAAGCAAAAAGCAAAAATTTGGGGTGACCATAGGATAGCAGACCCTACTCTCCTACAGGCGTCCACTCCTGGGCACCCCCAAGGTGGAGGCCTGGCATCCTTAGCGCTGTGGGGGCCGTTGTGGAGATTAAGCAAGCTATTGCCCAGAGTTGCAGAGTGGGACTCCATGATTGGAATGGCACCGAGGCGAGAATTATCAGGTCCGTGGAATTTTTGAGCCCAAGACCAGCCGAGGCGGGGAATTGAACCCTGGTCCCGGGCTAGGCCTCTGCATCAGGGTCTGCCGCTCTAATCATTGAGCCACACTTCTCCCCGTTATGCGCACTAGAGGGTGCGCATAACGGGGAATCAACATTGCCAATAGCTACAGGCCTGTGCAACCCTGTATCATGAACACAGGACCCCACAGACAACAAAGGGTACACAGAAACAGCTGAGGGAGCACAGAGAGCGCGGACAATAACGGACTGAGGAGCACGCAGTCACTGGAATACCGGTGGAGCTGCCACTCCTGCCTCTCCCAGTATAAGGTCGACACCTCCGCAGCTGGGAATTGGCAAGCGGCGAGTGCCCCATGCACACCATGGGGCACGTCCACAGGTGTCAGCGGGTGAGGACAATGGGGACACGCGCGCACACGTGGGGACCCGAACAGATAAGGTTACACCCCAGGGCGAGTTATCACTCCACGACATATTACAAGCCATCGAGACTTCATGGACAGCGGTGGAAATGAAGATAGACACACTCCAGGAAGATTTGGGCCTGCTGAGAGCGGACCACAGAAAAGTGGCAGACCGGGTCAATACAGTGGAAGAAGATGTCAAAGACATGAAGCCACTAATATCCACATCCACACGGAAAGTCACGGACATTGAACATGAGTCCAGGTCCTGGAGCAGCGCGCCGAAGATGCCGAAAATAGGGCGCGTCGAAACAACATTAGGGTCATGGGGCTGCCCGAAAAAGTGGAAGGCAACAACATGGTGGCATACCTCGAGAACTGGCCCTGAACTGAGGTAGCGGAGGAGGGTTTCTCGTCATTTTTCGCTTAAGAGAGGGCGCATAGAGTCCCGGCCAGGGTGCCACTACCTGAAAGACCACCGAGGTGGCTCGCCTCCTATTTTATAAGGACAGGGACCACATACTGAGTCAGGCGCGACTTAAGGAACAACTCAAGATAGACAACAGTGTGGTCAGGATTTTCCCCTATTTTCCCAAAGATGTGGAGTGGCAGCGAGCTTCGTTCGTCCCGGCCAAACGGAAGCTGCGCTAAATGGGGGTGTCCTATTCCATGGTGTTTCCAGCAAGACTCCGTATAGTGCATGCAGAGGGGACTACATTCTTCACCGCGCCTCAAGATGTCTGGGACTGGATAGAGGAACAGGACCCGTGCGACTGAAGGTTGAACAGAACAGCCTCACCGGGAAGCGGACACCCACGATCGCCTGGAGGAGAGACGCAACCCAAAGGCCACCCAACCCCTGTAGAGGTTCGCAGAGACAGAGAAAATGCGGTGACGGCTTCCCTGAGTGTTGTTAGTTCGCAAGACGCCCCCTCGCCTCCTGGTGAGGAACAGAAAGACTCAGACTCAGAGGCCAACTCGAGTACAATGGGGGACACCAGCAAGGTCCTCCCAGATGTTACCCCCAGATCGGCAGATGATCTGATATGAGCCAGTCACGGCACGCAAGTACAAATCGGACATTTTTTGCAAGGGAGGGGGGTATGGCCTACCATTGCAATGAGAACTATAACGTGGGGCACCAACACAGTAGCATAAGAGTTAAATGCTGGATGGGGGGATCCCGGAGGGCGGCAGTGGAGGGCTTCCCTCCAAGCGGGTATTGGTCTAGCCACCGATGTCGGATACTGACTGTTTTGGCACAAGAGTACAAGGTTTGGATGAGGGAGCGGTTCTCACTTGTCCTGGGGAGGAGGAGTTGGGATGTTTACTGTTTTAGAAGAATCATGGGGGGCGCTGCTGTCAACGGGGGTAAGAAACGCTGGTCGGGGTATGGGTGCCCTATGGGGAGAAGCGGCGAGCAATACCACAGATGCCGCAGGTTACATATAACATAATATCTTGGAACGTCAGGGGCATGCACTCCATGCACAAAAGGTATAAAATATTCTCCCAACTGAATATTCTCCCAACGACGGGGTATGCACATTGCTATGCTCCAGGAGACCCATACATTAGCGGCGGAGGGGGCAGCATTGCAGAGACGATGGAGAGGACAGACATTTTACACCTCATAATCGGCATATGCCAGGGGGTGTTATTCTGGATATGGGCGGGGGTCCCCTTCCAGCCGGTCGGGCACAAAGTAGACCCAGAGGGACGGTATGTAATTGTATGCGGGCGACTGGATGGTCAGGACGTTACACTTATTTACATATATGGTCCAAACATAGACCAGGCTCATTTTCTGGACCAGATGTCTGGGGTACAGGCACTGTACATGACAGGACCGGTCCTAATAGGGGGAGATTTCAACTGTATTGCTGATCCCGACTTGGATAGATCACACCCTCCACTTCGAGATTCCCCAGTACATAACGTGGCCAGGACGTTTAGGGAACTGGTGGATACATGGCGCTGTACACACCCACTTCAAAGGGAATATTCACACCTCTCACGCCCTTGACTTACATGTCCGCTTGGACACCTTCCTGTGCTCACCCGATATACATACCAAGCTGGGAGGGGCAGAATATCTGACTAGGATGGTCTCTGACCATAATCCACTACTGATTAGACTACAAGGGGGGATGCAGCCACAGCCAATCCCTACATGGCGACTCAAGCCAGAGACATTAGAAGACCACGCCTTCAGACAGGAACTTAAAGGCCATATTGAGCAATATTTCGCCGACAATGCCGGCTCCGCGGACTCCAGGGCCACAGAGTGGGAGGCCTTTAAGGCAGGTGCATGGCCACATCGACTGGAGTGCGCAAAACACTCAAGACAGACGTAGAAAAGGCAGACAAGATACTTAGGGATTTAGAAATACGACGCCCAGAACACCTGGAGTTAAGGCAAGAACTTTTAGACGCTAAGGAGGCGGTAGCGGTGCAAGAGGAGCGATTACGATGCTTCGATTATCAGGCATACACTGATAGGACGCATGCAGAGCGGGATAAGGCGGGGCGGCTGTTGGCGTGGCTTGCCCTCCGTCAAGGCGGGGTAATAGTATTGTGGCAATTCATGATCAGACGGGGAGGCCCCTACATACCCAAGTAGAAATCAATACCCGATTTCGAGACTATTACACACATCTGTACCAGAGCTCCGGACCCAGAGCAGCAGGAGAGATCACAGCCTATCTGGCGGAGCTTCTATTGCGCACACTTACGGACGAAGAGGCAGACATGCTGGGAGCTGGGATTACTGAACAGGAAACTAGAGCAGCAGTTAAAGCCATGGCACGGGGGAAAAACCCCGTGCACAGGCGGACTCCCTCAGGAGTTCTATGCTGCCTATCTGCCAGAGTTAGCCCCTAGATTAGTGGACTTATTTGCTGAGGTCTGTGAGAGAGGGATTTTACCGCGCACTGCGCGAGAAGCAGTGGTAGTCCCCTTACTCAAACCCAATAAACCCCCAACAGAATGCACGGCGTACAGGCCCTTATTGATGCTAAATTTCGATTTTAAAATACTAAGTAAGATATTGGCCACCAGACTGCTGCCGCACATGACCTCCCTGGTCCACCAAGATCAGGTGGGATTCATTCCCAGCAGAAATACGACACTTAACATTAGGCGACTTTTCGCCATTTTAGAACATGGGGGAGAGGCAGCCCCGGGAGGAGCGATATTCGCTATCGATATAGAAAAAGCTTTTGATAGCCTCGAGTGGGAGTTCCTGTATGCGGTGATGACACGAATGGGGATCGGACAGGGGTTCGTCGGATGGGTGAAAGTTCTCTATGAGGACCTACTGGCGAGAGTCCGCACAGGCCGCACTATTTCCTCACAATATCGGGTGGAGAGGGGCACACGGCAGGGATGTCCCCTCTCCCCTCTTTTATTTGTCTTGTCTGTAGAACCACTGGCCTGTGAGGCACGCATGGGGATGGAATATGAGGGACTGCACCTAACAGGTCAGCCGCATTATATAGCGCTATATGTGGACGACCTCTCACTATTTTTGAAGGACACAACAACTGCCCTGAGAGGAGCCAGAATCATGATGGACGAGTTTGGGGCCCTATCAGGGCTGCACGGCAACTGGCAGAAATCCCAACTATTCCCGATAAAAGGAGATACCCCACCTCCAGCGGACCTACATGGTCTGAAATGGGAACCCCGCTGCTTTAGATACCAAGCGCCCTTATTCACCAGAAATGGAGTGGACTCGAGGAATGGATGTAAGCCGGGGTAAACAAAATAGGCGATCTTTATAGGGATGAAGAGCTGCTTCCATTTGAGAAATTTAGCGCGGTTTGGCACATCCCCCAGGGACACATTTTACTCTATGGGACCGTCACGGGGACCATGCGCAGACATTGGAGGAGGGGAACAACAGAGACACCCACACACTCCACATGCGAATACATTAGTCAAGCGGGCGGGGTGATTAAAGCGGTCTCATGTCTCTACCGAGCCATTAGACGGGATTCCACGAAGCCGCTGGAGGGGCTGAGAGCCAAATGAGAAACAGATTTGGGAAACCCTCTGGAAGATAAGGAATGGGAGAATGCACTTCAGAGGGCCACTAAGGTATCCCGTAACGAGCGGTTTCGGCTGATCAGTTTTTATACCCTACACCGTGCTTACATCACACCAGATAGAATTAATCGATACTTTCATAGAGATGATGCAGGCTGCCCATGCTGTGGCGAACGAAATGCTAACTACATCCACATGATGTGGAGTTGCCCACACTTAGACATGTGTTGGCAGGAAGTGACTCGGGAAACAGCACGTATCACAGGTAGGGTAGTCCCATGCACGCCAAGCTCTGTGTTGCTCAGCCTGTTCCCCCACTCAGCAAAAACTAAAGTGACTGCGAGGTTCCAAGACTTGGCCTTTATACTGGCGAAGCGAGAATTGACCAGCAAGTGGCCCTGGAGTGGCTAGGTGGAAGTGCGAGGGGATGGGAGAGGGGAGTTCATTGGGAGTTGGGGGGCAGTTTTTAAACAGAAGTCAAGTAGATAACAGTATCAGGAATGGGTTCCTTAGAAATTACTAATGCTAAGAAGCGGCTGATAACGGCAACCTGAACCACTGTAAAATAGGTAATGAACATGTTATGGAATCACTATGGTTTTTTCAATTGATGGTTAAACATGTGTATATAGACCAATGGTGAAAAATGAAAATGCTAATAAAATCTGTTTAAAAATATATATATATATATATATGCTAGTTACACTTAGGTACATCTAGTTAGGGTTGCATCGTAGGAGTTCGCATTATTACTGTCATATATTTATATGCTTGCATATATTCATTATTTTAGCACTATGGTAGAAATCTACAATCCATTTACTCAGCTGGTGCTTATAATCAATTATATCTGTTTCTGTCTTATCATTGGTTCAGCACACCTATTATACACTAGAATGACGCTGGTTCAATAAATGCTTATTGATACGTCCCCACCATTTATTTTGTGTATCTCTCTAAGACAAAGTGAGCACAAGTGACTGAGCGAAAAGTACTGTACTATTTCCATGATCCCTGATGTGACAGGGTTGTCATGTTCAATAGTTGCCAGAAACTATTCTTTCCTTAGTAGGAGGAGTTTACAGTGGCACTGTGAGCTAGCTAGGTATACAGGCGAACATACCGGGTGGGGTTGTCTGGAATCAGTCTGGACACCAATCCCATAGTTTATGTTGTCTAAATGGGCATATCCTATATAGATTTATAGGAACTATACAACATGGTGCCACCAACATTGGTTTGGTACTTATTTTACGGTTGAATCTGAGTCGTTCAGTCATGCTTTTCTCAGAGACCCCTACTCACATTAACCCAGAGACGTCAGGAGTGGGAAGGGCAAAATCCGCTGCAGCTGAGTAGGCATATCCTATATATTGGCTGTAGGTTTATTCAAGATTGAAGGCCAAATAGTTCCTATTGTGCATAAAACCTTATCTCAGTTTCCTTGACACTTTTTCAACAATGGCTGACGCAGACATCGCTGCGCCAGCACTAATTATGAATGCAGTGAGGGAAGAATAGCAAGGAGGTGAAATAAACATTTTAGAAAATGTCAGAACTGCCCTTACATTAAAGTTAGCAGACTATGAAGTCACAGCAAGGACCTGGACAGTAACATTCGTGATTGAGGGCCACGAGAGCTACAGAACAGAGGTATTCTATTCATGGGTTAAATTCCCACCAGCAGATACACGCACAAATACAATTCCTTCATACACTGAAGACGAAATACCAGAGAAATATTGTTCATAAGAGGACATTGAGGTTCTGCTCACCTACCAGGAACACATTAACTGGTTTAAAGGCGCCCTCCCACACACAAAAGATAAAATAAGACTCGGTCCACTTAGTAGAGACGGAGCAACTTGGTCAGTCCTAGCGGCTTACACACCACATCCAGACATTGACACAATGCCGGTAGCGGACTTACATCCACTACACACAGAAATAATAAAACTTTACAGAAACCTGACACAGTTCATGATGAGAACACTCACACTTCAGCCAACAAGGGCCACACCAGCAGGATAAATTCAGGGGTCTGCAACTAAAATAACTCCACAAACCCTAAACGCAGTTATGGGTAAAATGCCCACTAGACATCAGAAAATGCCTTTCTGGATAGCTCAGAAAATAACACAGTTAGAGGCAGTGTTTCCACACAAGGCCTCAAGAAAAACACAGAGTGCTAACAATCTGCTTGCCAATATAGATAGCTTCCCAGATAGAGGATTGTACCTCTTGGGGTACAGTTTTCACTGCCATATATACCAGAACTCATGGTATCCCTTCAATTGTGGTAATACCAGATGTTTTAAGACAAATACAGAATAAGTATGGAGCAGAACCTGCTCTGAACTTAGGGATGAAATTATCAAGAAATTTAGCCCATGTACCAACTATTATATTAGCAAACATAAAAGGGGAGGCAGCAGCAGTGGCAATATGCCAACGCCTGAGGGATTTCACTCCTTTACAACAGGAGCGGGAATTACCTAAAATTATTGAAGATGCATATGTCGAATTAGATAGAGATAATTTTGGAACTAGAGCATCAACACCTCAACTCATGGGTGGACCTAAAAAGGCTAACACCAAGCAAGCACCTGATTCTTCCAAGAAGAACTGGGACAAAGAATAGAGAGAATAGATCACAATCAAGGTGTGGGTCTCCTCAACAGGAGCCCTCCGAAACGAGGTACAACCTTAGGAATCGTGATAACATTAAAAAGCTGACAGGTATCAGGATACTGATACATGTTCCTCTCGTTCCTTTCACGGTTGATCAAAAAACTACGAGAGGGAAGAACGGTCAGAACACATACAAGAAGAATGGACAAAGTCCAGAGATACCCAGCATACTTCAGACTATATTATCAAAAAAAAGGATAAACCAAAATCGAAACCTCAATTTAAAAAGAAGGTAGCAGGTCTTAAAGTTTGACTTGCCAAGGATACTGAGGACTCAACTTCTGAATGGGGAATGGTCTCTGACGATGCTAGACAGCACAGCAGAAGTAACAATAGCTCGTCAGAACCTGATGGAAATTCTGGTGACAGCGGCATTGAATGAACATTTCACAGTGGAGACACCTGATATGAGGGTAAGTGTCTCATGACCTTTATATGAAATAACACTCCAAATTCAGAGGGACAAACCCAGAAAAATTAAAGGTCTCTTTTGGGAGAACCTGACTTATGGGTATGACATCCCTTTGGCTGAAAAAGAGTGGCCGCCTAAGATTGTTATGGAGTGCCCAAAGGGAGAAATGGTAATTTTACCAGCTTTTTCTGCCCTCGTTCCAGTGTCACTAAAACATTCATACACGCAGGAGTGGGCGGTAGCACTTGCTCGAGCATTATATCACAACCATGTAGGGTGGGATGCTGAGTCAACTCACCATGTAATCCCAGTAAAAACTACTCCTACTCCACAGAGACAGTACCCTATTAGACTAGAAGCGAAGAGACAGGTCAGGGAGATCATAGATCAACTTGAATACCAAGGTGTAATAGAAAATTGCACTTCTTCAATTAATGATCCTTTGTTTCCTGCAATGAAACCCGATAATTTGTACCCTCTAGTTTTAGACTTCAGACATCTGAACGTATGCACAAAAACATTTGCAGTACAGAATGCTCACAGTGCCTCATTAATGAATAACATTGTGCTGAAGAAATACAAAACGATACTAGATATCTCAAATGGATTTTTCTGCCAAAATATAGCGCCTGAGAGCAGGTATTTGACACCATTCTCTGCCCTAGGCTCCCAGCGACAATTCTGTCAAATTCCCC
The DNA here is from genome assembly GCF_964204655.1 of Triturus cristatus. Classification (NCBI taxonomy): domain Eukaryota; kingdom Metazoa; phylum Chordata; class Amphibia; order Caudata; family Salamandridae; genus Triturus; species Triturus cristatus. The sequence continues at coordinate 393,474,585 of NC_140583.1, read as the reverse complement.
AAGAGTATAAGAATAGCCCCGGGTTGTTTTCAGCTAGGGTAACAGAATTACTTCAAAATTTTGATGAAGAGGCATTGTCCTATGTAGATGATATATATCTGATGGATGATGATTTATGGATCATTTGACCAGGGTGTGCAACATAATTTTGGGGTTTGCCTCTGAGGGTTACAAATTCAAATTCAAAAAATCAAAAATAGCCCACCTCAATGTCCTATTTTGGGATATGAGCTTTCAAGTGAAAGGAAAAGCCTAGCAGCTAACTTTTTAGAAAAGTGGGCACTGCTCCAACCTTCAAAAACTCTGAAAATCTTACAATCCATATTGAGATTCCTAAATTTTGTCAGAACGTACATTTTGGATTACACAGAAAAAGTAACACCTTTCTACGATTTAATCAGACCTGATTTTTCAATTAGACATTGGACACAATAACATGGATATCCTTCGTTCCTTAACCCCTTGCATGCCCGCCCCTTTCCCCGCCCAATGCCGCGCTTTGTATTAGCGGGCGGAGTTCATGACGAGCTGGACTCGTCATGGGCACAGCGCCACCGCAGCCCATGACGAGTCCAGCTCGTCATGGGCACTGAAGGGGTTAAAAACTGACATGATAGATTCCAAACACATGCACACATGTGTAAATACCACAAATCTAGTGATCTGTGCAATCGCAGGGCAATCGGGTACACTTAGCTAACCTGCAATGAAGGCAAACAGTGCCCATAGCATACAAATCACAATGGTACATAAACACTGAAATACGTTTTGCTTCTGCAGAACAAATTCTGCCAGCAGTAGTTGTTGCTGTAGTGAGAGAAAGAACACTGGCTCAGGGGAAATGAATAATTGTCGTAACTTTGGTACCGGTCTTAGAGGCTGTTACAAAGGCAAGCATTCTAAATGCTAAAGCTTTACATCCAAGATGGATATAATGTGCTAATGCTCTCACTACAAATTTGATTCTACACTAAAAACACAGGCATGAGGAGCCTAGCGCGCAACCAAGATGGCCGCGTAGGTGCGAGGCTCCCGAGGACCTCCGCGACCTCCTATGACTATCCTGAACATATCCTGTCCCAGATGAGGGGACTGTGTTGGTGAGCCTGAGCTGAGGTGGCACCCGTTTTCCGCTTCCAAATCGGACCTCGGACACCGGCTTTAGCACCGATTGAGGTTTGCGGCCTTCTCCTAGCCGAACCCCGGATTTGCGCTGTGGGGCGATCCAGTGACAAAGTGAACAACAGCGGCGGGCAGGGCTTGGTGACTCGCGTACCCCGCACTTTCACTTTCGCTTTCGCACCCCCCTTGCTGTCTCTGCGAGGTTGGGTCGCGGGGCTTTGTGTGTTGGTGTGGCCTCGCCGGGGGACCCTGCCTGCCCGCCGGCTGTGATCCGCCCCGCCGATCTGGGGTGGCACCCCCCCGGAGCCCGTGGACCGGCTTGCCTGCCCTTCACGACGTGGCTGGTGCGACCGGGAGACTGGGACCATGGCCACGAAACAAGATGGTGACCGGGCAAAGATAAAACCGACCCGGTGTGGCGCAGCCCATCAGTCCAACAGCATGGACCGATATACCCTCCAGAAGGGATCTCCCGAGGTGCCACGCAGGTCCCCCGAGGGCCCTACTGATGCCTCCGATCTGCCCACGGATCTGACTCTGCGGGATGTCATGGGCGCCATCGCCGAGATGAAGGCCTCGGTGGGCCAGCGTTTTGATACGCTGGCGCAGAAGATCGACTCGGTCCTCGTGGATGTTGGCCTGGTAAGGGCCGATCTCTCCAAGACCAACGACCGAGTCGATTCTTTGGCCCACACCACATCGGGCCTTACGACAGAGGTGGCGGCCCTACAAACGGAGGTGCGCCGGGTTGCTCGGGCGAGTGTGCTGATGGATCGCCGCCTGGAGGACTCCGAGAGTCGGGCCCGGAGGAACAACATCCGTATCATCGGGGTGCCTGAGGGACGTGAGGAGGCGGCGGCGGACCTTTTCGTGGAAGACCTGATTGTTACCCATCTCCAGCCACGGGGGCTGAGTAAATTCTTTGCTGTGGAGAGGGCCCACAGGGTTCCCGGGGGAAGGCCTAAGGTCGGAGCCACTCCGAGACCTCTCATTGCCCGGATTTTTAATTTTCGGGACAGAGACGCTATCCTGCAATCCTCCAGACTACAGGGACCGATTAGACTTGACAATATGGACATTAATTTTTATCCTGATTTCACCCCAGCGGTCCAGAAGCAGAGACTGAGCTTCCTCGGTGTCAAACGCCGTCTTCGGGACCTAAACCTCAAATATGCCATGCTTTTCCCAGCTAAGCTGCGAGTGGAGGTGGATGGTCGCACGCACTTTTTTGATCGTCCCGAAGCGGCCGGGGACTGGCTGGATACTCTGTCTGGGGATCGGGATCGGGGTGGCGGGGGGGGGAGCGGCGGGGGGAGAGGGCTCGCCGGATCAGGACTGAGGGACTAATATTAGGCCTCGCTCGGGACAAAAATGATGCCACTTTTGACCATACGTCTGTTCGCTTAAGTTCCCCTCCTATGGAGGTTGTGTGGGGTCTTTTGGGGGTTCTCCCTCCTCCTCTGGGGGTCTAGTTAGTTTAACTATCTATGGGGCGACAGGCACACTGCACGTTGGGGGGGCTGTCTGGGCTCATGCAGGGGTGCAGGGAGGGGGGAGTTCTGTTGGGGTGGGTGGGCAGGGATGGGGTGTTGTTCGTTATTATCACAAGGCAAACTGTTTTTTGTGTTGGTTCTAATGTGCTCTCGGGGGGACGAATGATGGTTTCTGTGTATGATGGGGGGTAGGGAATTAACTTTGTTGTCTTGGAACGTTAATGGACTGGGGGACAGGATCAAACGAGGTGTGGTCCTGCAGTTTCTGAAGCGACTCTCGCCCGATGTAGTCTTTCTGCAGGAGACACACCTTATTGGCAATTCCTTCTGTGCCATGAATCGGCGTGGCTACCGCCGCGTGGCCCACTCGGGCTTCACGTCAGGCTCAAGGGGTGTGGGTATCATGGTAAAGAACTCGCTCCCGTTAGAAATTGATGAGGTGCTCCACGATGATAGGGGTTGTTACACTGTCTTGGTGGGGAGAATGGAGGGCAAAGTGGTTGTCTTTGTGTCAGTGTACGTCCCACCGGGGTTGCAGTCGACCACCTTTGCAGACCTGGGGCGCCTCCTCCTTGGCCTTCCGGGGGGGCTTCTGGTGGTGGGGGGGGATTTCAATGCGGTGGTTTCTGGGACTGTGGATCGTCACCCCCCTAGGGACCTCCCCCGGGCACAGGCGTGGCTATCCGGCCTCTTGGATACACTGGGATTGGTGGACTGCTGGCGCTTAAAACATCCCACGCAGCTGCAGTACACTTTCCACTCGGGGGCCCATGGTAGTCTCTCACGGCTTGATTATGTCCTTGTCCCGGCGGCCTATGTCGGGAGGGTGGGGGAGGTGCGCCATTTGGCACGGGGTATCTCGGACCACTCCCCGCTCCTGTTACATTTCGATGTCTTTCCGAGGGGTGAGAGCAGGGTGGTCCCAATTAATTCCTGGTACCTGCGCGACCCCACTATTCGCGCTGACTTGATTAAATCCCTCCAGCGCTATTTTGATGAGAATGTGGGGTCAGTGCCTTCGGCTATCTCCCTGTGGGAGGCCTTCAAAACAGTACTCAGAGGGGAGGCCCTATCCCTTATTTCCCACGCCCGGAGGCGCGAGCGGGAGGAGGTGACCCGGGTGGAGGCTGAAATAGCTGAGTTGGAGGGTAATCTAGAAGATGGGGTGACGGATGCTGCACTACATGTCCTCCAACTCAAACAAGCGGCTTATAGGGCCCTCGTCACGGAGGCGGCCAGGGGCCTTAGTAGAGAGCAACAGGGGCGACTGTATGATGTGGGTGATAAGGCTGGTAAACTGATAGCGTGGTTGGATAAAAAGGAGAGAGCGAATCGTGTGGTCCCGCTGATTGAGAAAACGAATGGTGTGTGTGTAACTGAGCCAGAAGAAATTGTCTCCTGTTTCGCGGATTATTTCCGCGAGGTGTATTCCCCGGTCTCTTCTTGCTCTGAAGAGGATTCCCGTGCCCTGCTCAGGGATATCGCGCTGCCGTCCCTTTCCGGGGAGGACAGGGTGTCGCTGGACGCCGCTCCCACCTCCGACGAAATCGCCCTCGCCATACGCTCGGTCGCTTCTGGCAAGGCCATGGGCCCGAATGGTATCCCTATCGAGTTGTATAAGTTGCGACCGGATACATTGGCGCCCCACCTCCGCGCAATGTTCCTGGCGGCCCACTCGCTGGGCTCCCTCCCGCTTGACCAGCGTCTGGCTACAATCGTGGTGATCCACAAGGAAGGGAGACCTCGGGACCGGGTTACTTCTTATCGGCCTATCTCACTACTGAATGCGGAGCCCAAAATTCTCGCCAAGGTACTGGCCAATCGGCTGGTCGGTGTGGTGGGAGATCTGGTTCATCAGGACCAGTCCGGCTTTATTCCCCATCGCAACACAGCCCTTAACCTGCGGCGTTTGCATGGGGTGCTCGCGCGCGTCCCATTTATACGGGAACCGGCCATTTTGGCGTCCTTGGACGCCACCATGGCGTTTGACACGCTTGAGTGGCCATACATCTGGGCGATGCTTGCGAAGTTTGGATTTGGCCCAGGATTCATCAGTTGGGTCAAATTGTTGTATTCGGGCCCATTGGCGCAGGTGGTGGTGAACGGAAGAGTATCGGCCCCGTTTGAGCTGGGCCGGGGCACGCGACAGGGCTGTCCCTTGTCGCCGCTTCTTTTTGCGCTTGCCTTGGAGCCCCTGGCGGAGTGGCTGCGGTGGGAGCCTTCCATCCGTGGTCTCCGTTGGACCCCCGAGTATGAGGACCGCGTATCCCTATACGCTGATGACATCCTTCTGTACCTAGCCTCCCCACGTAAATCACTTATAGTGCTGGTTGATGTTTTACATTCATTTGGTCGTAACTCCGGTCTCGTCATCAACTGGGCTAAATCGTGCGTGTATGTTCTCTCTGGGGAGGCTCCTATTCTCCCGCGGGGCTGTCCGATCCAGATCGCCCCGCAGGGATTTCGGTACCTGGGTGTCTTCATTACTCTGGACCCGGAGGCCCGGTATGAACGGAACCTGCTTCCCCCCCTCCAGCGCCTGCGGGTAGATGTCGCACGCTGGCGGCGCCTGCCGCTTTCGCCGCTCGGCCGGGCGGCATTGTTCAAGATGATGTCTCTGCCGCGTTTCCTGTACGCTTTGCAGAACACTATGGACTTAGTCCCGGCGCGTTACTTCCGTGAGGTGGAGAGTCTGCAACGCCGCCTGTTCTGGGACGGGAGGCCGCGTCTTGCCCTGGCGAAGTTGACGCTCCCATGGTATGACGGGGGGATTGCCCTCCCGGATATTAAACGGTACTATTGGGCCTCCCCGCTCGCTGCAATTAACCATGGCCTATACGGGCCCGCCTTAAACCCGGCATTCGAAATGGACAAGATGCTCCTGCCAGGTGGCGACTACAATCGAGCGCTCTATTCTAGCGCGCCCGACGCTCGTCTGACGGGCCCCACGCGTGTCATGGTGCAAGTGTGGCACGCGGCCAATGCAGCTATGGGGTGAAGGACCGTTTGACCCGGGCGTCACCACTATACGCGTCTGAGCGGTTAGGTTCCCTGTGGACCTCTAAGGGCTTTGAGAAGTGGGACATAATAGGTATCAGTAAAGTGGGGGATCTCTGGACGAGGGGAGGATTTAAAACGTTCGATATGTTGCAGACGGAATTTCAGTTGCAGGGCAGTGAATACTTTCGGTATTTGCAGGTCCGTCATGCGCTGGGCTCCGTCTTCTCGGACGTTGCCTCCATCCTGGAATATTCCCCCCTGGAGGATAGAATGCTGGATGGGCACGTCCCGGACAGCACGATCTCACTGATATACAAAAAGCTGATAAACGACCGCTCGGGCCTGTTGACTGCCCTTCGTGCGGCTTGGGTTGCCGACGGGCTGGAGTTGGACGACGAGGACTGGACCTCCGCGGTGGCCTCCCCGAAGGAGGTGGCCATACCGGCTCGCCTTCGCTTCGTCCAGCTCAAGATACTCCACCGGGTCTACATGACGGGGCCAAAGCTTCTGCGTATGGGCTATGCTGGAGATGGGTTGTGTAAGCGTGGGTGTGGTGCTTTGGGGACCTCTCTGCATATTTTGTGGGAGTGCCCGGAGGTGGAAGGGTTCTGGCGTGGTGTACATGAGGTGCTGCGACTGGTTACGCATGTGGCGCTGTTGCCTGAAGCGAGGAGATGCCTGTTGAATGTGTGGGAACCGACTGATTACTCGGTGCCGCAGACGTGGTGGGTGACTCTGGGATATATGATAGCCAAGCGTGATATTGCTCAACTGTGGGGATCCCAGAGGCCCCCGACGGTCTCGGCCTGGAAAGAACACATGGACTGGTGCATGTTTCGAGAAAAGGTGGTGTATGTGGCGAGGGGTAAGCCTGGGACATGGGTGAAAGTATGGGGCCCCTGGAACGCCTACCGCGGGGGTATCTGTGCACCACCGTTGCTGCCTGATACCTCGCCAGCCCCATCCCCTTAGCCGACTCATTCCCCCGCTGCCGGGCATTGGGTTCCCCCAGTCCTCGCTCTGTTCTCTTCCCCCTCTTTAGACTTCTGTGGATAGTTGGGATCCCCCCTCTAGGGGAGCACATGCTGCTATTTCCGATTGTGGGTTGCCTTGTGGGTGTGGTTTTCTTGTTGTTCTTAATTTAAAATGAAACCGTATAATGGGGTCTGGATGATGTGGCTTTTGACGTTGTTACCTCCTGAGAAATGCTCCTCCGTAACACCACGTGTTCCATAAATGTATGTCGTATGTTCCTATCATTGCTAGCGGCCGGCCGGAAGGTTGTAGGCCCATACTTGTATACTCTTAAGACTTGTCATAAACGGTTTAAAAAAAAAATTAAAAAAAAATAAAAATAAAAACACAGGCATTCCTGCAATACGAACAAGAATATCCACTCCAGAATTAAATAATGCCTCTGAATCGGTATGAATACATTATTTACACCTACGGTTCTACTCAGCCTGCCATAGGAAGTAAACATTAATACAGCGCAGCTTGTGCGATTGTAAAAGGACATATGCAGGATGGAAAGTTCCACAGCTGGCAGAATTAAAAGCCCTATTACTGGCACTAATGCAAACTGATCGGGAATTCCCCGCACTTATAGTGTACAATTAGTTTTACTGTGTCCAGTCTTACAATGAATATTTCTACTACTGGGGTCAGAATGGGTTTAAAGACTCAAAAGGTTGCACAATAAAGCACAAAATGCTTTGGGAACAAGGGGCATAGTTGAAAAAAGACTTGCCCAGAGCTCATGTGATACACACGCTTAGTCATCAACGTGATGGAGCTCGCGTTGAAGGGAATTCATTGGCTGATGAAGCCGCCAAGGCGGCAGTGCGAACTGCTGCCGTAGCTGAAATCACTTGTTTTAGTACGAGAATAGATGGAAGCACAATGGTAGCTGTCATTGCTTCAACCAAAAACAGCACAACCTTGCCAAAAGGCTTCTCACTCAAGTACTCCTACAAGTTTGATGCAAAAAATATTCCATATGCTCAAATTCAAGGAGTGGGGGATAGAGTTATACCAAACATGGATCGCAGATTAGGTTTAATTCTAGCTACACACGATGGTCTGGGTTCTGTACATGCAGGGATTACTGCAACTGTTTAATTACTGAAACAACGCTATTGATGGCTAGGTCTAACTAAACAGTTGAAAGTGTTTGTACTTGAGTGCGACATCGGTCAGCAGATGAAGGGTTCGACCATAGCACGTCCACCACAAATATCATTACTAATATCAGACAGACCACTCACCTGTGTATATTTGGACAACTGTGGCTCCTTACAATCTGATGGGGCTTACAAGTAAATCTTGGTGGCAGTGGATTCATGCTCTAGATTCCTGTGGGTTTGGCCCCAGCGCTCGGCTGATGCTTGTACTGTTATAAAAGATTTGCAAGTCTTCATAGGGCATACGCATTTGGCACATTACATTCTGACCGTGGCCCCACGTTTAGCGCTAGGTCTTACAAGGAAACCATGGGAAGTTTGGGTGTTGCATTGAGGTACTCCTCTCCGTACCATCCCAAAGGAAATTCGGTTGTGGAGAGGAAATACCGGTACTTAAAGTAAGGGTATTAGGCTCGGTGGTAGTTGGGTCAGTCACCACTATGGGGTCCAGAGGGCACTTAATAACATGCCAAGAAGTTCCCTAGGAGGTATCACCTCTTATAAAGTCTTATTTGGGACGAGAATGTGGGTATCTGACCTCGATTATGAAAGCACAATGATGGATGAAAAATCTTTTGACATCAATAAACATTTGGCTGTTTTACAGGATCTTAATGAATTCTGGGTACTACAAAGCAACGTGCAAGTAAAATGCACCGCCACTGGGGGAGTAAAATCAGTGACGGCAAGACCTGCCTGGATCCCAAAAGTCGGGGATCTGGTTAGACAAAAGATTGTGGACAAGAAAGAATTTGGGCCATCCTGCAGAAAGCCTGTACTTGTCCTGGCTGTCGAAGGAACAAGAACAGCACTTCTTCCACCACTTGCTGGCAACTAAGAAAAGAGATTTGTCTCAATTGATTGGATCATACCTCACTATGTGGCCGATACTGAATAGCAGGTCGTGTAGGCTCCTGGGTAGCCACCGCTCTCCTCTCGCTACCATACAGGAAAGACTTATAACATTCGAAGAGTCTACAATTCAAAGTAATGGAGTTTCCAACAATGAAATGGAACTCGTTCCTATTGAAATTGAACATCAAAATACAAATGAAACATGGATATCAATTCATCCTAATACCGACATCTACATCAACATGCCTCTACAGGAGACATATGCCAGTTAAAAAAAACCTGCTGACCTACCAAAAGATAGAGTGAACCTGAGTCACCGCCAGCTCCAGTTTCCCTCCAAAAACTTTATGATTTCTACATTAAAAAAAAAAAGACATACGTAGTCTCACCATGGCTACAGCTCTGGATAATAACTGCAATTCTGTTGCTACTATTCTGGATACGTTTAGTGACTGTCTTTTTCTTGCTCGTGAATGGACATTATCTCCCAGAACGCTCTGCAATATCAGGTGTGAACTTGGTACTGAAACCTCATACGTCATCTCATTGTGAACAGAGAGACCTGTCCTATGTGAACATTACAGCAGTTCCAGTTCCTGATAGAATAGTTTGGGATAGAGTTTCATATGATGTATTTGGTCCCACTGAACATTTAAAAATACCACATGTATTCAAAAGGTCTTTAAATGATATCATCACCTCCAGAACATACTCTGACGATTGGGATTTTGAAACTATTAATAATATGTTGTCTGATTTAGAACTGTCTGCAGCATTCACGAAAAATGAAATGTTTGATGACTTGTCTGATTTTGCACAATATACAGTTATGAACATTATGGTCATCACTTTCTGCATAAAAAAGAGCACCAGTTAATGTTTTTAACATACCACCAATGGGAACATTTACCAACACCACCGAAAGGTAGTTCACAAACGTTTGCACAGACGTTCACTTACTTTTCTGGGTTTAATATATCAGACCCACACTCATATTATTATAAGCTTGCACCCATATCTGCAAAGAAAAGTATGTTCACTAACACGAAACAGATATACTCTGCAACCTTTAATGCCCAACTGTCTGAACAGGGTTTTCACTTATGGAAAGACACCATAGACACAAAATCAGTCTGGGGTACTAAGGAATGGCAGGTTCAGGGAACTGAGGCATTATTTAGAGCATGCCTCATAACACAACAGATTATTTTCCTGAATTACACTGTGCAACAGACTTCATGTCTTGGGTTAGCCAAGATTAAAGACTTGGACAGACACGTATACCCTCACTTTCATACTTGGAGGGATGGCAAAACTATGCGGAAGGCATACTTGATGACATTGTACATAACATTTCATACCATTCAACAGACCCCAATTAGAAGGGATGGATAGTTTGGCCTGTAGACACAAATAGGTGCCAGTCAAGATTTAGGGGTACCACCGAAGTGTTTTGTATCCATAGGCCTGACTTACGCTATGTACAAAGAGAACATCCGGTGGTGGTGCCATCATACAGTGTTGGGAAGTTATGCCTAGATTGGCTAAGAAACTCAACACTTGTCCCTGCTCTCAGATAACATGGATCTTAGGGATTTCTTGCTAGGTCCCCGAAAGCCACGTCAGAAACGCTTCTTATACGCTGTTTATAATGTCATTTGGAAAATCTCTCAATAGGAAGGTGCGGAGAGATTGCATGAAATTGACAGAATTCACTTAGGAAAGGCTTTGGCCAGGATTTATTCACTGGGCAACATTGTATCTTCTGCAATAGATATAATGGAACAGGATCTGTCCATCTTACAACACAGACAATCACAGTTATGTTCTATTGTGTCAATAAGCTGGATGCTACAATCATTGTGCTCTGGTTATGTGCCCTGGCGATATATCAACAGTACGTCTCTGTTCTCTGCATATAATTTGACTGAAAAGTAGGCAACAATGGCACAAAGAGATGCGAAATATACAATACTGCGCATTGAAAAATTAGACCAATTACCTTTCACCGTGGCAAAGTCACCATCCACAGAATAATTCATGCAAGGCCATATATCATTGCCAGTAACAACTTTCCAGTTTCAATACTGCCTAGAACACCATCAGGCAGGCAGGTATGAAGCAATAGGTAGGGAATTCATCCATGAATCCTGGGAATTACCGTATAGATTTAGATACAGGAACTGGGACCTGAAGTGTTGCTCAGAGGTACAGACTGTGAGAATTATTTTAGTGGATCTCTCATTTGCCAGGATATTATGCTTCATGGGGCCTGCAGTGGTTCAGTTGCAAACCTGTCCTGTCATTTGAAAGGGTCCCCAGCTGCCATGATTAATCCAGTGTTCAGGCTGCTCACGCCCACGAACGGAATGTCCAGCACTGCGGCAGCGCTGCGGCGGAATTTGCGCCGCAGCAAAGAGGTTAATGCTAAATTATCAAGGTTGTTGTGGAATCCCTTGCGGCCCTGCCCCCTCGCCCTCCCATTGGCCCTGCACCCGCCTCCCAGCTGCTCCTCCCTCCCACCTCCCCCTCTTAATGGTGGCCGCTGCGCAGTGAAGAGAGCGACCCTTGACTTCGCTCCAGGCAGGTCGCATTCCACGCCGCACAGCTCCACCCAGCTGCGCTCGTGCTCCCGCCCTCGCTGCCGCGAGTTCGAGAGTCCTGTGTTGCCCCTCTGCTGCCATATCTCTCTGCCTCCTTTGCCTGTAGTTTTTATTCCTTTGTCACTTGCATTGTTTTTCAATTAGCTCTATTCCTGTTGCCACTTGCACTGTTGTTTTCCGCTCTTCTGCCTTTCTCACTTTACCCTCTTCTGCCACTCACTTTCCCACCGCTGCGTCCCCTGCGGCCCCGCCCCCTTGCTCGCCCTTTGGCCCTGCACCCGCCTCCCAGCTGCTCCTCCTTCCCACCTCCCCCTCTTAATGGCGGCTGCTGCGCGCGAGCCGCTGGCGTGCCCAGTGCACGCCTAAGGCAAGCCTGCCTGCGCCCGTCCGCGCCTGGACCACGCACAGCGCCAGACCCCTGGCCCCCGTGAGCACCCCAGCACCAGATGCTGCTACGACGCCAATCTCCTCCACGCACTCAACGCCGGCCGATCGACAACCTGCTTCCAGGCCACCCCGAAGCACACCCACGGACCCTTCTCCTGCCGAAACTGCAACTTCACCTGCCAGTGTACACCAGCAAATCCACCCCCCCACCAAGGCAGGCCACAACCATCTCAGATGCATACTACTCAACACCCGCTCCGTCCACAGGCACACCATCGAACTCTGGGATCTGCTCGACTCATCCTCCCCGGACATCGCTTTCGGAGACCTGGATGAACACCTCATCGGCACCCGACGTTGCCATAGCCATCACGGACGGCTACAAGATCACCTGCAGGGACTGCACCAACAGACCGGGAGGAGGAATCCCCATGGTCCACAGCGAAATCCTCAAAATTGCGACCAACACCGAAGACACCCTCAGCACTGCCGAACACCTGCACTTCCAGATCCACATCGATCCCAACACCACCCTCAGAGGAACCCTCGTATACAGACCCCCCGGGCCCCGGCCACAGTTCAGCGACTCCATCACAGACGTCGTCAGCTCGCACGCCTTAGCCTCCACCGACTACATCCTCCTCGGAGACCTGAACTTCCACCACGAGAACACCGACGACAGCAACTCCACCACACTACTGAACAACCTCGCCAACCTCGGTCTCAAACAGCTCGTCACGACACCCACCCATTCCGCCAGATACACGCTCGACCCCATTTTCTCCGCCAGCAGCCACGTCACCTTCAGCCACACCACTGAACTCTATTGGACCGACCACCACTTCATCCACTTCTCCTTCGAGAATACCACTGCACACAACCACCAGCAAAGAATCCCCCACCGCAGCAGGAACAAGGTCACCTTTGACCAGCTAACCACCACCCTTGCCCGAGACCCACCAACAGACCACACTGACACCGACACAGCCACACGCAACCTCAGGCAATGGATCGACGACTGCACCAACACTATCGCCCCGATCAAGAAACCCTCAAACAGACACACTGACAGAAGGACCATCTGGTTCACCGCCGACCTCCAGGCATCCAAGCAGACCTGCCGGAGACTAGAGAAGAAATGGCGCCACGAGTAAACACCGGACAACCACGCAGCCCTCAAGAATGCCAGCCGCCGGCACCACCAACTCATCCGAACCGCCAAAAGGAACGCATCGACCACAACGCACACAACAGCAAAGAGCTCTTCAACATTGTGAAGGAACCTGCCAACCCCAGCTCCAGCTCCAACGACATCACGCCGTAACAAGACCTCTGCGACTCTCTAGCCACCTTTTTCCATTGCAAGATCACAGACATCCACGACAGCTTCAACATCCAGACCCCCCCAACAGCCGCCGACACTCTAGACTCACTGCCCCCCCAGCCACACCGGCCTCCTGATCTCCTGGAACCACATTAATGACGAAGACACCATGAAAACCATGAGCACCATCCACTCCGGTTCTCCGTCAGACCCCAGCCCCCACCACATCTTCAACAAAGCGAGCTCCATCATCGCACCCCTACTCCGAAAGATCTTCAACAGCTCATTCGAGACTGCCACCTTCCCGGAAAGCTGGAAACACGCAGAGATCAACGCCCTACTCATTTAATTTCATTTCATAAGGCTTTATTCGAACACAAAACGAGTTCATAAAAGCACACATTAAAAAGACAACATATCAGAGGCAGGAAAATTCATCAGCATAAAAATGATTAAAAAAGCATACTTTTCCTAGCATTAATAGATTTAAGAAGAAAAGTAGCTGTATAAAAACACACATCTGGATGATGCAAATTAAAAAGTAAACACATACAGTCACGTAGTGATCTGACCCCATATTTTACAAACAAGGGTTTCAGGTAAGCTGTCCGGAGGTGTTTATACAATTGACAAAGCAGAAGAAAGTGCATAGTGCTTTGCGGGGTACAGTTATCACAAGGACATGGACCGGCTGGGTGTATATTCAAAGTGGGGAAGGCAACAAGGTTGTGGACTACTCCCATTCTTAATCTGATCAACACAAACCAATGTGCCTTCCAGGTTACTTGAGACAAATAAGGTTGAAGACCCATGACTTCGTTTAGATCGTGATAAAAAACATAAGTTGAAAGATTAGAGCTAACCTGGTGTCTCTTAATGGAGATCTGATATAGGAGGCACTGCTTAAGGTCAGATTTGGACAACACATCTGCCCCATGGTGGTCCACGATAATATTGATATTAAAGATCTCCCAAAAATTATCGGCAACGTACTTCAGCCATGGGATCCTTGTGTAATAGTCCAAAGCAAGACAATCGGAAATGATAGCTCTACACAAAGACGTCTCTTCTTTGGTCCAGATTGAGCGCCATACGATCAAGGGTCTAAGGAAGATCAAATCGGAGAGGTAGTAAATACCCAATTCATTATGCACTAAGGCATTAGAAACAGAGCTTGGCAGGCACAAGAGTTTCTTCAAGAATTCATTCTCCTCAACTTGTAGAGATCCTTCCGGTGCGTAGCCCCATATACCAGCTCCGTACAAGGCAATAGAAACACAGCGAGATTGAAACATTTTCAACATATCATTTACCCGCCTATCTCCCAATTTGCTTGCCATAGTAAAAATTCCATAAGTGCTCCTGGCCATTTTAGACCGTACATTCTTATGTTCGTTGGCCCAGGTGTTATTATTTGAAAAAGTAACTCTCAAATACGAAAAGTTGTCAACAGCCTGAATCTTTTGCCCCTCTATAAAAAAGGCGGGCTGTTTCTTTCCAAGCCTGCGGCCATATTCCATGACGAAAGTTTTGGATTTGTTTAAAACTAACTTTCTGCTTTTAATGAACTGCATAAAACCATCCAGCAATTTTTGGAGACCATACGGTGTACGTGAGATTAAAACCGCATCATCCGCATAAAGTAACACAGGGATATATTCGTTATTAATTTTGGGGGCATCCACTGCCAGAGATTTAAGAAAGGAATCTATCTCATTGATAAAAAGTATAAAAAGCAGTGGTGCTAGGACACATCCCTGGCGTATTCCACGCCCAATCCTAAACAAGGGTGTACATTCACCTTGCGGTCCATAACAGACGCAAGCTCTCAGTTTGGTATATAGGCGTGCTAGGAAGAAGATGATACCCTCCGGGGCCCCCATTTCTAACAACTTTGCCCAGAGGATGCCGTGGTCCACCAAATCAAAGGCACTGCTTAAGTCCGCAAAGCAGAGGTAGATAGTGCCGGTCTTAGCCAAAGTGTATTTACCGACGAGCAGTTCTAAATTTAGACACTGCTCGATAGTACCACGACCCTTCCTAAAACCAAACTGGCTCTCAGCTAAAATACCATTTTCCTCCGCCCATTCCTCCAATCTCACTAGGAGCACTCGGCTCATAACTTTTACCGAGGAATCCAGCAGGGAAATTGGTCGGTAATTCTTAGCTTCCCCACGGTTACCCTTCTTAAAAATTGGGACTAGGATAGATTCTTCCCAGGTCGGGGGCATTTCATTACTAACTGCTGCATTAAAAATATTGGTAAGCAGGGGCCCCCATATTTCTGGGACCAATTTGTATACATCAATTGGTACCCCATCGGGTCCTTGTTCTTTTCCCCCTTTACTATCCCGTATACTAACTAAAACCTCTTGTACCGTAAAATGTAGGGGAATATGTGGCCATCTATTCTCTATAACACTAGACGCACCATCTGACTGGAAGATTTTGGAAAAATGCGAGACCCATTCTGTCTGCATGACGTTGGAGGTTAGTTCCGGAATTTTGTCATCTTTGAGAAATGGGGAATTGACAGTTTTCCAGAACAGGGGACAGTTGTTCAATTTGGCTGCCTTAGTCAAATTGTCCCATGCCTCCTGACGTAGTTCTATTTTCCTGCGTTTAAGGGTCTCTTTATATCTGACTCTTAGATCTGTAACCAAACCCTTATCTCTAGGTTTAACAGATAGAGCAGATTTCAACTCCCTCAAAGCCAGAGTGCAAGTTGAATTGAACCAACCTCGTGGTCGGTCCTCCTTATATTTACAAGTACTTGTAAGTTTTGAATTGATGGCCGCATTAATACTAGTAAAATGCTCAATAGAGCAAAGAGTACCTATTTTATCGCCCTACTCAAAAAACCCAAGGCAGACCCAAAGGACCTCAAGAACTTCCATCCCATCTCACTGCTCCCATTCCCGTTCCCGGTGAAAGTCATCAAGAAGATCGTCAACAGACAACTGACCCGCTTTCTCGAAGAGAACAACACCTTGGACTCGTCCCAATCCGGATTCTGCAGCTACCACAGCACCGAAACTGCCACCACCGACGACATCAGAACCCTGCTGGACAACGGCAAAACCGTGGCCCTCATCCTCCTGGACCTCTCGGCCGCCTTCGACACCGACTGCCACCACACCCTACGCACACACCTCTACAATGCAGGGATGCGCAGCAAAGCCCTGGACTGGATCACCTCCTTCCTCACCAACAGAACCCAGAGAGTCCGCCTCCCACCATTCCGATCCGAAGCCACCAAGATCACCTGCAGCATACCCCGAGGATCATCCCTCAGCCCGACTGTTGGACCTGTCAGCCCTAGGGTAGTCTCCCCATCTACTTTTGATCGTGCCTCCTTTTTCCACCCTCATTTTTGATGTTGGACTTAGGTCTCCGGGCGCCTTTTCATTGCCAACCAGTGTTAAGGTGCAGGTGCTCCCTTCTCCCAAGATGGCTGCCACAGACCCCTGCTACTGCAGAGTGGTCTTTCATAGTAGCACCCTAGCTGCCAGGAGCTGGCTGGAACCCCACAACAATGTTGTGACACCAGCCCGCCTTTTTTGTCCCATAGGTAGAATGGGGAAGCTCCTGGAATGTGCTGGAACCTTCTAGAAGGGAGGTGTGATTTTTACTTTTGCCACATTGGCTAGAGGTCACCTGACCTAGGGATACATAAGTGAGTGAGGGAACTTTTTCCAGTCAGTTGGCCAGTTGGGGTGAAGCAGAGCTGGAGAATCCATGCCGGAGTGTAGGCGGTAGGGCCTAGCCAGGGACTTATGCCTCTGAGAGTGACAGGGCTTAGGTGCTGCCTCTTAAGTGAGTGAGGGATCCTGTGAAACCCACTGATCTTGCCCAGCAGTAGGAGGACCCAGGGAACCTCTGCCCAGCCTGACTAGGAAGGACCTAGTCGCCAACTCATCCCCTACCCCCCAAGGAACAGAACCCCAAGGGCGCCAGTATCATCTGCGCCACAAAGACTGAATATTGAAACTGCAGAAGCGACATCCAGAAACTTCATGCCAAAGCGAATATTGTAACTTCGTGAAACGACTGATTGCCTGACTGCTGGGGATCGACCAGGTACTGGCGCTGTGTTTCCTGCGCTGCCAGACCTGACCTGTGACCCCCTGTGCGGATCTGCTGTCGAGCGCGGAGCTGGCCGAGCTCCCGCTTAATTTGTGACCCCCTCTGGTACGAGGACCCGCAACGCGATCACCGCCGCGGCCCGTAGGCCTCAGGGAAGTGTCAGTGCCAAGTCGGGGCCTGCGGAGAAGCCCGGGGCCCCGCCGCTGCCGTCGCAGCGTCAGAAGGAAGAGCGAGTGTCCGGGAGTGTCCCGTGCCGTTGCGCGCATCGGAAGAAGGGCCCGGAGCGGAACCGAGCGACGAGACCAAGGTAACCCCCGGGGGCTGGGAGGTAGCGCGGCCGTGTGGCGGCCTGAGACTCGCCCCCCCCTGCTCCCCGGGAATCGTGGGAAGGCCCGGTGCGCCCCCTACCAAGTGGGAACGACACCGCATGCAGGGACTGTGACTTTCCCCCCTCCGTGGGATTTCCCGCCGTAATTGTGAGTCTCCCCTCCGTGGGATTTCCCGCCGTAATTGTGAGTCTCCCCTCCGTGGGATTACCCTCTCCTCGGGACTGCCGTTTGCAGGACTCAACAGTGCTCAATGCGTTCTATGTTGGAGTAGCGCTGATCGTCCAATTGTATTTATCAGTGCTCAATGCGTTCTATGTCTCAGTAGCGCTGATCATTCCTTTGTATTCAACAGTGCTCAATGCGTTCTATGTCTCAGTAGCGCTGATCATTCCTGTGTATTCACCAGTACGCAATGCGTTCTAAGTCTAAGGAGCGCTGATCCCATGTGTTGCATTCACAAGCGCTCAGAGCGTGCTAAGTCCAATTAGAGGGTAAACTCAGTTTGTGGTCTCAAGCGCTCCATGCGCCAGTGGAGGTCCCAAGTGCAAGGCGCTTCCTGTATCCACAACGCTTTTGCTCAGGTTGCTAGGCAAACATTATACGACCGCAAGTTATGCTCATGTGCCTTTGTTTCTTCGTAGACACCAGTAGCGCCACGGGTGCAGGCCCCGGACCGCAGCACTAGGGAAGTTCATACTGCAGGGATTGCTGAGGTAACCGTAATGAGATACTGGAATACACATGTTAAAGTGTACAGGTAATGAGAAGCTGTAATGCAACTGTTAATGTGTACACGTTAAGATACATTGCCCTCCAGGATTACCGTGTGTGCTCCTTTGATTAGATAAAATCTGATTAATTTGCATTCATCTTATTGTGTGGCATCCATTATTGTGTGCGTTTACTGCTTCAGAGGATGCGTGTGTTGTATGGTCGCTTAACACACAGGCCTTTGGGTGCCCAGCCGCTCGTGTCACGTTACCCCCTTAGGGCTTGGAGACCCCACGTCTTACATTGTTGGCGAGCGGTGGGATATTAGGACCTGTGACCATACAGCACCCTTCCGTGAAGCGGAGGGCGCCACAATTAAACGCCTGTTGTTCCAAAGCTCTGCAACCATTATTTGCTGCATTTATTGATTCCACTGTCCAGGCTGAGAGTGTAAAAGAATCCTGGTTAGCTGGTAACTGTCACCCATATCCTAGGAATTTCTTCCTTAGTATCTAGGTCCCCACCTGTCACGATGGAATTCCGGTTAGCTGACCTTGAGGGGTACACTGTAAAGCAAATGAGAGAGTTCGGGCAGGGGATGGGGGTGCCTGGGGTGCGGAAGGCCAAAGGACCGGAACTCCGTACCGCCATTAGGGCATGGGTAGAGGCCCACCCAGAAGGGAGAGAGGATGAGGGACAGGAGGCGCCAGATGCACCTCAGGAGGAGAGCGCCCAAGAAGTACTAGACATACTTAATGTGGATATGTCTGAAAATGTGCCCCAAGGGAGATGTTCTGGGGCCAGTAGTAGGACAGGGTCTAGGAGGAGCGCGTCTCCAGAGGAGTATGAGGACAGGAGGGAGGAGAGGCAGTTAAAGTGGGAGCTGGCCAAGTTGGCACAAGAGAGAGAAAGGGAATTGGCCAAATTGGAACAAGAGAGAGAAAACAAGAGATGGGCAATGGAGGAAAAGAAGCTGGCGCACGAGCTTCAGCTGAAAGAGTTGGAGCTGCGTGCCCTCCAATTGAATGCGTCCAATAAGGACAATGGTGGCAGCATACCTAAAGAGTCTCACGAGTCAAAATTCTACCTACCTAAGGAAGTCATTGCCAATTACACAGTGGGGGACGACATTGCTAAATGGTTGGAGGCATACGAGGTAGCCTTGACTGCCCATGGGGTACCCGAGAGTAATTGGGGAGGTGGTTTATATAGGTATATACCTCCCAATGTCAGGGACACCCTGCTATATTTGGCCAAGGCGGATCAGGTCAGGTATGCCCCCATGAAAGAGGCTTTACTGAAAAAGTTTGGTCTTAACCCCGAGAGGTACAGGCAGAAGTTCCGTGACAGCCATAAGCTGTCCACACAGACATGGGTGGATTTTTTTGATTATGCGAGAAAGGCACTAGATGGTTGGGTGCGTGGCAGCGAGGTGCAGGACTATCAGGGGGTGTACAATCTTTTTTTAAGGAAGCAAATCTTGGATAAGTGCTTTCCGGAGCTGCGCCAACATCTGGTGGACAGCAAGTTGATGGATCCCCGTGAGCTTGCGAAGGAGGCAGATATTTGGGTGAGCACCCGGGTGTCTCACAAGGGCCCCGGGGGAGATGGCTCGAAAGGCGGACAGGGTTTCCCCCAGAAGAAGGAGGGGGGAGATAAAAAGGTGGAGTTCTCTAAAGGCCCCCAAAATAAGTTTGGGAAGGGAGTAGGAACCCCACCCCCGTCCAATTCCACAAGACCCACTTACCCTGACAGGAGTCAGCAGCCAAGGATTGTGCGGTGCTACGAATGTGGGGAGATTGGACACTACAAGGGAGATCCCAAGTGTCGCAAGCGACCCCCAGCCCCAACGGGCGGGAAAAGTCCCGGGGTGAGTATTATAGCGCTTGGGGTGGAGCTGCCCTTAGATAGGGAAGGGGAGTGGACAGGCCTGACCCTGGTTTCACTCGGGGATAGAGAGGTGGTCCCCGTAGTGTCCCTGCCCCCGAACACTGCTAAATATCAGCAGAGGGTGAGAATTAACGGGGAGGAGGTGGAGGCTCTGAGGGACACAGGTGCCAGCATGACCACTGTAGTGAGGCGGCTGGTGTCCCCAGACCAAGTAGTCCCTGAGGAGTTCCATCCGGCCGTATTGGCTGACGGCAGTGTGAGTCACTATCCAGTGGCTCGTGTTCCATTTGAGTGGGAAGGAGTCAAAGGCCTACTAAGAGTTGCGGTGAGCCCTGCCTTGCCTGTGGGGTGCTTGCTAGGGAACGACCTGGAGCACACCAAGTGGAAAGATGTCGAGTTTTGAGCTCACACCGAGATGCTGGGATTACCAGGGTGGACTTGCGTAGTCACGCGGTCCATGGCTGCCCAGCATGAAACTCACCCTGGGTTGGAGCCTGGAATAATGGCCCAACCCAACACCAGAAGAGGAAAGAAGAAGGTGGTAAAGGACACGCCCCGTGAGATGGATGGGGAGGCCGCAGAGGTGCCCCCGGAGTCCGTGGAGGTGGATGTCGTTCCCGTGGAGGACTTGCCGACCCTTGCTGACTGGCATGTGGGAGGAGGCCCTACCCGGGAGGAATTTTTTCAGGCACAAAGGGCGTGCCCCACGCTTGAAGGCATGCGGCGACAGGCCGAAGCCCAAGTGGCCAGTTAGGAGATGGGAGGATATCATGTGTATTGGGAGGATGGTCTCCTATACAGTGAGCCCAGGGTGCCGGTACATGGATCTTTGAGGGCCATAGTGGTCCCCCAATGTTACCGGGCCTTCCTGCTGGAGTTAGCGCACAAGATTCCCTTAGCCGGACACCTGGGCCAGGACAAAACCTTTGCATGGTTGGTCCCTCATTTTTATTGGCCCAGGATGAGGATTGCCTCACACACCTTTTGCAAGACCTGTAAGTCTTGTCAGGCAAGTGGCAAGACTGGGACTAAATTGAAGGTCTCTTTGGAACCGCTCCCCGTGGTCGGGACCCCTTTTGAGAGGGTCGGTATTGATATTGTTGGGCCATTGGACCCTCCGACCGCAGCGGGACACCGGTTCATTCTGGTTTTGGTGGACCCGCCACAAGGTACCCAGAGGCTATTCCTCTGAGGACCATCACTGCACCGGTGGTGGCGCGGGCACTATTGGGGATTTTTACCCGAGTGGGATTCCCCAAGGTCATGGTGTCGGACAGGGGCACAAATTTCATGTCGGCCTACATGCAGGCCATGTAGAAGGAGTGTGGGGTGACCTACTGGTTCTCCACTCCTTACCACCCCCAGACTAACGGACTTGTAGAGCGCTTCAATAAGACATTGAAGGGTATGATCCGGAGCCTGCCAGAGGGCTTGAGGCATAAATGGGACGTCCTCCTCCCCTGCTTGTTATTCTCCTACCGGGAGGTACCGCAGAAGGGAGTCGGGTTCAGCCCGTTTGAGTTGCTCTACGGCCATCCCGTTAGGGGTCCCCTCAGTTTAGTGAAAGAGGGGTGGGAGAAGACTTCACAGAAGCTTCCCCGTGACATTGTCAGCTATATGCTGGCGTTCCGCAGCCAGATGGCCAAGCTGTGGAAGGCGGCCTCAGAGAACCTGGAGGCTAGCCAGACCGTGATGAAGGAATGGTATGACCGCAACGCTTGGACGGTCGAGTTGGACGTGGGACAGAAGGTGTGGGTCATGGAGCCTGGGGAGCTTTGCGCCCTCCAGGACCGGTGGACTGGTCCGTACGACATTGTGGAGCGACGAGGCCAGACCACATACGTAGTAGACTTGAAGACCCCCCGTCAGCCCCTCAGGGTGCTCCATGTCAACCGCCTGAAGCCGCACCATGAGCGATCAGAGCTTGCTCTCCTGATGGTGACGGATGGGAGCGAAGAGGAAGAGAGTGAAGCTCTTCCTGACCTTCTAGCGGTGCAAGAGAAGGATGGTTCGGTGGAAGGTGTAATCCTCTCCCCATCCTTGACCCCAGAGCAACAGAGGGACTGCCGCCATGTCCTGGGACAGTTTGCCTCGTTGTTCTCCCTCACGCCTGGAATCACTCATCTGTGTACCCATGATGTGGACACAGGGGACAGCCCCCAGTTGAAGAACAAGTCTTACCGGCTCTCTGACCGAGTGAAAGATAGCATCCAGCGTGAGGTGGCAAAGATGCTGGAGCTGGGGGTGATAGAACCTTCCAGCAGCCCGTGGGCTAGTCCAGTTTTGTTGGTGCTGAAAGCGGCCCCACCGGGTACGACACCGGAGCTTCGGTTCTGTGTGGACTACCGGGGGTTGAACTCTGTCACGAAGACAGATGCTCACCCCATCCCACGTGCAGACGAGCTGGTGGACCGGCTGGGAGCAGCCCGGTACCTCAGCACCATTGATCTGACATCCGGATATTGGCAGATTGCCATGGCCGATGGAGCAAGGGAGAAAACAGCATTCTCCACCCCCGAGGGCCACTACCAGTTCCGAGTGATGCCCTTTGGGCTCAAAAATGCTCCGGCCACATTCCAGCGGTTAGTGAATCAGGTACTATCTGGCCTGGAGTCCTTCTCAGCGGCCTACCTGGATGACATAGCTGTCTTCAGTGGCACCTGGGAGGACCATCTGCAACACCTCCAGGAGGTATTGCAGGCGCTGCAACGTGCTGGCCTAACAATTAAAGCCAGCAAGTGCCAGATTGGACAGGGATCTGTCGTGTACCTGGGAAACCTGGTGGGCGGAGGTAAGGTGCAACCCCTCCAGGCCAAAATAGAGACCATCTTGGCTTGGGAGCCCCCCAAGACCCAAACAGAGGTCCGAGCTTTCCTCGGCCTCACTGGGTATTACCGCCGGTTCGTCAAGGGATATGGTACCACCGTAACCCCCTTGACGGAATTGACCTCAAAGAAGCAACCTCACAAGGTCATATGGACAGCTGCATGCCAAGAAGCCTTTGACACGCTGAAACATGCGATGTGTACCGCTCCAGTACTAGCAACACCGGATTTCAGCAAGGAATTTATTGTGCAGACCGACACCTCAGAGCACGGCATAGGTGCGGTGCTCTCGCAACTCAACACCGAGGGCCAAGATCAACCAGTGGCCTTCATATCCAGAAGACTCCTACCTCGGGAACGGCGATGGAGCACCATTTAGAGAGAAGCCTTTGCGGTGGTCTGGGCTCTGAAGAAGTTGAGGCCATACCTCTTTGGAACTCACTTCCTTATCCAGACCGACCACCGCCCCCTTCGCTGGCTCATGCAGATGAGAGGCGAAAACCCCAAGTTGTTGAGGTGGTCCATTTCCCTACAGGGGATGGACTTTCGGGTGGAACATCGGCCCGGAGTTGACCACGCCAATGCTGACGGTCTCTCCAGGTTTTTCCGCCTTAGCGATGAGAACTCCCTAGAGGTTGGGTAGCTCTCCCCTCTTTCGGCTGGGGGGGACACGTGTTGGACCTGTCAGCCCTAGGGTAGTCTCCCCATCTATTTTTGATCGTGCCTCATTTTTCCACCCTCATTTTTGATGTTGGACTTAGGTCTCCGGGCGCCTTTTCATTGCCAACCAGTGTTAAGGTGCAGGTGCTCCCTTCTCCCAAGATGGCTGCCACAGACCCCTGCTACTGCAGAGTGGTCTTTCATAGTAGCACCCTAGCTGCCAGGAGCTGGCTGGAACCCCACAACAATGTTGCGACACCAGCCCGCCTTTTTTGTCCCATAGGTAGAATGGGGAAGCTCCCGGAATGTGCTGGAACCTTCTAGAAGGGAGGTGTGATTTTTACTTTTGCCACCTTGGCTAGAGGTCACCTGACCTAGGGATACATAAGTGAGGGAGGGAACTTTTTCCAGTCAGTTGGCCAGTTGGGGTGAAGCAGAGCTGGAGAATCCATGCCGGAGTGTAGGCGGTAGGGCCTAGCCAGGGACTTATGCCTCTGAGAGTGACAGGGCTTAGGTGCTGCCTCTTAAGTGAGTGAGGGATCCTGTGAAACCCACTGATCTTGCCCAGCAGTAGGAGGACCCAGGGAACCTCTGCCCAGCCTGACTAGGAAAGACCTAGTCGCCAACTCATCCCTTAACCCCCAAGGAACAGAACCCCAAGGGCGCCAGTATCATCTGCGCCACAAAGACTGAATATTGAAACTGCAGAAGCGACATCCTGAAACTTCATGCCAAAGCAAATATTGTAACTTCGTGAAACGACTGATTGCCTGACTGCTGGGGATCGACCAGGTACTGGCGCTGTGTTTCCTGCGCTGCCAGACCTGACCTGTGACCCCCTGTGCGGATATTCTGTCGAGCGGGGAGCTGGCTGAGCTCCCGCTTAATTTGTGACCCCCCCTGGTGCGAGGACCCGCAACGCGATCACCGCCGCGGCCCGTAGGCCTCAGGGAAGTGTCAGTGCCAAGTCGGGGCCTGCGGAGAAGCCCGGGGCGCCGCCGCTGCCGTCGCAGCGTCAGAAGGAAGAGCGAGTGTCCGGGAGTGTCCCGCGCCGTTGCGCGCATCGGAAGAAGGGCCCGGAGCGGAACCAAGCGACGAGACCAAGGTAACCCCCGGGGGCTGGGAGGTAGCGCGGCCGTGTGGCGGCCTGAGACTCGCCCCCCCCCTGCTCCCCGGGAATCGTTGGAAGGCCCGGTGCGCCCCCTACCAAGTGGGAACGACACCGCATGCAGGGACTGTGACTTTCCCCCCTCCGTGGGATTTCCCGCCGTAATTGTGAGTCTCCCCCACATGGGATTTCCCGCCGTAATTGTGAGTCTCCCCTCCGTGGGATTACCCTCTCCTGGGGACTGCCGTTCGCAGGACTCAACAGTGCTCAATGCGTTCTATGTTGGAATAGCGCTGATCGTCCAATTGTATTTATCAGTGCTCAATGCGTTCTATGTCTCAGTAGCGCTGATCATTCCTTTGTATTCAACAGTGCTCAATGCGTTCTATGTCTCAGTAGCGCTGATCATTCCTGTGTATTCACCAGTACGCAATGCGTTCTAAGTCTAAGGAGCGCTAATCCCATGTGTTGCATTCACAAGCGCTCAGAGCGTGCTAAGTCCAATTAGAGGGTAACCTCAGTTTGTGGTCTCAAGCGCTCCATGCGCCAGTGGAGGTCCCAAGTGCAAGGCGCTTCCTGTATCCACAACGCTTATGCTCAGGGTGCTAGGCAAACATTATACGACCGCAAGTTATGCTCATGTGCCTTTGGTTCTTCGTAGACACCAGTAGCGCCACGTGTGCAGGCCCCGGCCCGCAGCACTAGGGAAGTTCATACTGCAAGGATTGCTGAGGTAACCGTAATGAGATACTGGAATACACATGTTAAAGTGTACAGGTAATGAGAAGCTGTAATGCAACTGTTAATGTGTACACGTTAAGATACATTGCCCTCCAGGATTACCGTGTGTGCTCCTTTGATTAGATAAAATCTGATTAATTTGCATTCATCTTATTGTGTGGCATCCATTATTGTGTGCGTTTACTGCTTCAGAGGATGCGTGTGTTGTATGGTCGCTTAACACACAGGCCTTTGGGTGCCCAGCCGCTCGTGTCACGTTACCCCCATAGGGCCTGGAGACCCCAGGTCTTACACCGACCCTCTTCAACATCTACATGGCACCGCTCGCCAACATCATCCGATCGCACAACCTCAACATCATCTCATACACCGACGACACCCAGCTGATCCTCTCCCTCACCAAAGACCCCTCCACTGCCAAAACCAATTACCATGAAGGAATGAAGGCCGTCACCGAATGGATGAAGAACAGTCACCTGAAACTGAACTCGGACAAGACGGAGGTCCTCATCCCTCATCCTTGGCTCCACCACCTCCGCCTGGGACACCCCCCAACCACGCACGAAACCTGGGGTTCATCCTGGACTCATCTCTATCAATGACCCAGCAAGTCAACGGTGTCTCCTCCTCCTGCTTCAACTCCCTCCATATGCTTTGCAAGATCTACAGATGGATCCCCACCGGAACCAGAAGGACGGTCACGCAGGCCCTCGTCACCAGCAGGCTGGACTATGGCAACGCCCTCTACGTGGGAACCACGGCTAAACTCCAGAAGAGACTTCAACACATACAGGACACCTCTGCATGCCTCATCCTCAACATTCCCTGCCACAGCCACATCACCGCACACCTAAGGGACCTGCACTGGCTCCCGGTCAACAAAAGGATCACCTTCAAGCTCCTCACCCACGCTCACAAGGCACTTCATGACGCCGGACCAGCTTACCTCAAAAAACGACTCACCTTCTACACTCCCAACCGCCAGCTCCGCTCCGCTGACCTCATCCTCTCCACAGTTCCACGCATCCACTGAACAACCACCGGTGGCAGATCCTTCTCTCACCTCGCCGCCAAGACATGGAACACCCTCCCCATCCACCTGCGACAGACCCAGGACCTGCTGACCTTCAGGAGACTTCTCAAGACCTGGTTGTTCGAACAGTAGCAACTCCACCCCCCCCAACACCTTGAGACCCTCACGGGTAAGTAACACGCTTTACAAATGTTTGATTGATTGATTGATGCATCCAGGCTTTGCATATCTTGTCACTGTAAGTTCCAGGATTAATTGTTGTATGCAAATATTGTTTCCACTGACCCACACAATCAGAGAGGTGCCTTTATGGCCTTTGTTGAATGTTTCCTTTATACGGTTTGATACTCTGAGCTGAATGAAAGCCATGCTTTATCAGAAAGATGTGCCGTAATCTCAGCTCGAGAGACTTTTTTTTTTTTTAGCAGAGTTTTATATAGCGCGAACTTGCCCGAATCCAATCAGGTATCAGAGCGCCTTACAAAGCACCAGTTACATTACATGAGGACACACATTTGTTAGGCACAGGGAGATTAAGAGATTTGCCCAGAATCAAAGGATGTTTTAGCGTCGTTACCAAGACTCAAACCCAGTTCCCCCAGGTCCAAGGTCGAGCGCCCTAGCCGTTAGGTCAACTCCTCTCATCTTTTGATCTCCAGGTTGAAAGGCCTCTGCTGAGATACAGGCACTGGTATAAACTAACTCCCCTTTCCATTTCGGAGAAATGGTACAGCGTATATTTAACATGTCTGATACAAAGGGTATAGTACACTTATTTAAGACTGTACGTTCTGGACTGTTAAGCACTTTTCAGACAGTCTTCGGAGTAATTCCAGCTTTTATACACTCCACATTTGGAAGCATTTTTGGAGGACCTCTGCGATTCCTGCTACTGGTAGTGGTAATCCTGATTTTAATTTTTCTGCTACGCAATGGATGTCCCAGTCACCAACGAGATGGAAAAAACGCTCTTGGAGCAATGTTACCGTGATCGCATGGTACTCCATCTTGGCACACCTCAACTTCGGGTGCTATGCGAGTCTTGGTTCCTATCATTTCAACCAGTCTAGATTGACTATGTTTTGCCTGTTCTCCGCTGCTTGTTATGCGGACAAGAATGCGTGTAGGACCTCTGTCTAACACTTCTATTGGTTGCACCACTGGACGTGGATGCATTACTGGACCCGTTAACGGCCCACGTACTGCAGTGTCCCCAGTGTATTCCAATGTTTATGTCTGCATTCTTAGAGCCACCACGGGATGCTTCGGCTCCTGTTGGATTGGATACCGGCTCCACTACAGGCACACAGGCATCAGATGTTTCGAATGCTTTCCCAGCATCGGCTGTGGGAACTGAGGAAGATCATCTTTGCTCAATTGACCTGATCTGCGAGGTGCTACAGCGACCGTTGTCTGCGATGGCAAGCAGCAGTGATGTTGCGTCTTCAATACAGGACACATAAACATTTGGCTCTCCGTGTGCTGGGAAGCATTCTGCATTTTTCCAAAACAACCCAAATAGGAATTTTATACAAATCTTTTCTACTATGGCAGCATGGCTTTCAAAGGCTTGCATTTACTCAGGCCATATATACGAACATATTGTAAAGGACTTTTAAATTTTACTATGAAGATTTTTTAGAATATATCATGACTGAAAGGACATTCCTTCTTTAGTGTAAATATATATATATATATCTGCACCAAGTGCTCACCTTGAAAATCAAGCAAGCGGGACACAGCTCCGGGCACAGACAAAGAATTTATTGGAGAAAACACAGCGCAGTCCTTGCAGTCCGTGAAACAATTGGGCAGACGCGTTTCTAGCCACATTGGCCGTCATCAGTGCCGGTCTCACAGGTTGATGAGATTATCCTGGACTTGACTCGGAGACCACTTCCTATGAAGCAGTCTCTCGACTCCTCCTCCTTGATGCAGGTGTGTTAATAACGCTTGTGACTGTGGGTGAACTGCATGATGGTTGACGTAGTCCGTCGTGGTGCCTCATTCAGTAATGAGAGACTCCAAACATCAGGTGATGCCCAAATTTGCTGGCGCTAGACTGTGTCCCACCTCAGAACTCCCAGGTAAGTTGATCCAACTCTCATCTTTGTCTGTGCCCTTATCAGGCAGCACCGTGCTGCCTCCTCTCTCCCCTCACTTGAGATAACCACCAAATGGCAATGACTTCGCTCGGGGGGGCACCGCGTATGTACTCCTCGTACTGAAACAAAACTTTTGCTGATATGCGCGGAGCTCCAGACCGAGAGGGGGTGTCCCAGGCCGGTTTCAGCGTACCCGGCTATAACTCCGCACCAAGTGCTCACCTTGAAAATCAAGCAAGCGGGACACAGCTCCGGGCACAGACAAAGAATTTATTGGAGAAAACACAGCGCAGTCCTTGCAGTCCGTGAAACAATTGGGCAGACGCGTTTCTAGCCACATTGGCCGTCATCAGTGCCGATCTCACAGGTTGATGAGATTATCCTGGACTTGACTCGGAGACCACTCCCTATGAAGCAGTCTCTCGACTCCTCCTCCTTGATGCAGGTGTGTTAATAACGCTTGTGACTGTGGGTGAACTGCATGATGGTTGACGTAGTCCGTCGTGGTGCCTCATTCAGTAATGAGAGACTCCAAACATCAGGTGATGCCCCAATTTGCTGACACTAGACTGTGTCCCACCTCAGAACTCCCAGGTAAGTTGATCTAACTCTCATCTTTGTCTGTGCCCTTATCAGGCAGCACCGTGCTGCCTCCTCTCTCCCCTCACTTGAGATAACCACCAAATGGCAATGACTTCGCTCGGGGGGGGGCGCCGTGTATGTACTCCTCGTACTGAAACAAAACTTTTGCTGATATGAGCGGAGCTCCAGACCGAGAGGGTGTGTCCCAGGCCGGTTTCAGCGTACCCGGCTATGACTCCGCACCAAGTGCTCACCTTGAAAATCAAGCAAGCGGGACACAGCTCCGGGCACAGACAACGAATTTATTGGAGAAAACACAGCACAGTCCTTGCAGTCCATGAAACAATTGGGCAGACGCGTTTCTAGCCACAATGGCCGTCATCAGTGCCGGTCTCACAGGTTGATGAGATTATCCTGGACTTGACTCGGAGACCACTCCCTAGGAAGCAGTCTCTTGACTCCTCCTCCTTGATGCAGGTGTGTTAATAACGCTTGTGACTGTGGGTGAACTGCATGATGGTTGGCGTAGTCCGTCGTGGTGCCTCATTCAGTAATGAGAGACTCCAAACATCAGGTGATGCCCCAATTTGCTGGTGCTAGACTGTGTCCCACCTCAGAACTCCCAGGTAAGTTGATCCAACTCTCATCTTTGTCTGTGCCCTTATCAGGCAGCACCGTGCTGCCTCCTCTCTCCCCTCACTTGAGATAACCACCAAATGGCAATGACTTCGCTCGGGGGCACCGCGTATGTACTCCTCGTACTGAAACAAAACTTTTGCTGATATGCGCGGAGCTCCAGACCGAGAGGGCGTGTCCCAGGCCGGTTTCAGCGTACCCGGCTATAACTCCGCACCAAGTGCTCACCTTGAAAATCAAGCAAGCGGGACACAGCTCCAGGCACAGACAAAGAATTTATTGGAGAAAACACAGCGCAGTCCTTGCAGTCCGTGAAACAATTGGGCAGACACGTTTCTAGCCACATTGGCCGTCATCAGTGCCGGTCTCACAGGTTGATGAGATTATTCTGGACTTGACTCGGAGACCACTTCCTATGAAACAGTCTCTCGACTCCTCCTCCTTGATGCAGGTGTGTTAATAACGCTTGTGACTGTGGGTGAACTGCATGATGGTTGACGTAGTCCGTCGTGGTGCCTCATTCAGTAATGAGAGACTCCAAACATCAGGTGATGCCCCAATTTGCTGGCGCTAGACTGTGTCCCACCTCAAAACTCCCAGGTAAGTTGATTCAACGCTCATCTTTGTCTGTGCCCTTATCAGGCAGCACCGTGCTGCCTCCTCTCTCCCCTCACTTGAGATAACCACCAAATGGCAATGACTTCGCTCGAGGGGGGGCCCCGTGTATGTACTCCTCGTACTGAAACAAAACTTTTGCTGATATGCGCGGAGCTCCAGACCGAGAGGGTGTGTCCCAGGCCGGTTTCAGCGTACGCGGCTATAACTCTGCACCAAGTGCTCACCTTGAAAATCAAGCAAGCGGGACACAGCTCCGGGCACAGACAAAGAATTTATTGGAGAAAACACAGCGCAGTCCTTGCAGTCCGTGAAACAATTGGGCAGACGCGTTTCTAGCCACATTGGCCGTCATCAGTGCCGGTCTCACAGGTTGATGAGATTATCCTGGACTTGACTCGGAGACCACTCCCTAGGAAGCAGTCTCTCGACTCCTCCTCCTTGATGCAGGTGTGTTAATAACGCTTGTGACTGTGGGTGAACTGCATGATGGTTGGCGTAGTCCGTCATGGTGCCTCATTCAGTAATGAGAGACTCCAAACATCAGGTGATGCCCCAATTTGCTGGCGCTAGACTGTGTCCCACCTCAGAACTCCCAGGTAAGTTGATTCAACTCTCATCTTTGTCTGTGCCCTTATCAGGCAGCACCGTGCTGCCTCCTCTCTCCCCTCACTTGAGATAACCACCAAATGGCAATGACTTCGCTCGAGGGGGGGCCCCGTGTATGTACTCCTCGTACTGAAACAAAACTTTTGCTGATATGCGCGGAGCTCCAGACCGAGAGGGTGTGTCCCAGGCCGGTTTCAGCGTACGCGGCTATAACTCCGCACCAAGTGCTCACCTTGAAAATCAAGCAAGCGGGACACAGCTCCGGGCACAGACAAAGAATTTATTGGAGAAAACACAGCGCAGTCCTTGCCGTCCGTGAAACAATTGGGCAGACGCGTTTCTAGCCACATTGGCCGTCATCAGTGCCGGTCTCACAGGTTGATGAGATTATCCTGGACTTGACTCGGAGACCACTCCCTAGGAAGCAGTCTCTCGACTCCTCCTCCTTGATGCAGGTGTGTTAATAACGCTTGTGACTGTGGGTGAACTGCATGATGGTTGGCGTAGTCCGTCATGGTGCCTCATTCAGTAATGAGAGACTCCAAACATCAGGTGATGCCCCAATTTGCTGGCGCTAGACTGTGTCCCACCTCAGAACTCCCAGGTAAGTTGATTCAACTCTCATCTTTGTCTGTGCCCTTATCAGGCAGCACCGTGCTGCCTCCTCTCTCCCCTCACTTGAGATAACCACCAAATGGCAATGACTTCGCTCGGGGGGCACCGCGTATGTACTCCTCGTACTGAAACAAAACTTTTGCTGATATGCGCGGAGCTCCAGACCGAGAGGGCGTGTCCCAGGCCGGTTTCAGCGTACCCGGCTATAACTCCGCACCAAGTGCTCACCTTGAAAATCAAGCAAGCGGGACACAGCTCCAGGCACAGACAAAGATTTTATTGGAGAAAACACAGCGCAGTCCTTGCAGTCCGTGAAACAATTGGGCAGATACGTTTCTAGCCACATTGGCCGTCATCAGTGCCGGTCTCACAGGTTGATGAGATTATCCTGGACTTGACTCGGAGACCACTCCCTATGAAGCAGTCTCTCGACTCCTCCTCCTTGATGCAGGTGTGTTAATAACGCTTGTGACTGTGGGTGAACTGCATGATGGTTGACGTAGTCCGTCGTGGTGCCTCATTCAGTAATGAGAGACTCCAAACATCAGGTGATGCCCCAATTTGCTGGCGCTAGACTGTGTCCCACCTCAGAACTCCCAGGTAAGTTGATCCAACGCTCATCTTTGTCTGTGCCCTTATCAGGCAGCACCGTGCTGCCTCCTCTCTCCCCTCACTTGAGATAACCACCAAATGGCAATGACTTCGCTCGGGGGGCGCTGCGTATGTACTCCTCGTACTGAAACAAAACTTTTGCTGAGATGCGCGGAGCTCCAGTCCGAGATGGCGTGACCCAGGCCGGTTTCAGCGTACCCGGCTATAATTCCGCACCAAGTGCTCACCTTGAAAATCAAGCAAGCGGAACAGAGCTCCGGGCACAGACAAATAATTTATTGGAGAAAACACAGCGCAGTCCTTGCAGTCCGTGAAACAATTGGGCAGACGCGTTTCTAGCCACATTGGCTGTCATCAGTGCCGGTCTCACAGGTTGATGAGATTATCCTGGACTTGACTCGGAGACCACTCCCTAGGAAGCAGTCTCTTGACTCCTCCTCCTTGATGCAGGTGTGTTAATAACGCTTGTGACTGTGGGTGAACTGCATGATGGTTGGCGTAGTCCGTCGTGGTGCCTCATTCAGTAATGAGAGACTCCAAACATCAGGTGATGCCCCAATTTGCTGGTGCTAGACTGTGTCCCACCTCAGAACTCCCAGGTAAGTTGATCCAACTCTCATCTTTGTCTGTGCCCTTATCAGGCAGCACCGTGCTGCCTCCTCTCTCCCCTCACTTGAGATAACCACCAAATGGCAATGACTTCGCTCGGGGGGCACCGCGTATGTACTCCTCGTACTGAAACAAAAGTTTTGCTGATATGCGCGGAGCTCCAGACCGAGAGGGCGTGTCCCAGGCCGGTTTCAGCGTACCCGGCTATAACTCCGCACCAAGTGCTCACCTTGAAAATCAAGCAAGCGGGACACAGCTCCAGGCACAGACAAAGAATTTATTGGAGAAAACACAGCGCAGTCCTTGCAGTCCGTGAAACAATTGGGCAGACACGTTTCTAGCCACATTGGCCGTCATCAGTGCCGGTCTCACAGGTTGATGAGATTATTCTGGACTTGACTCGGAGACCACTCCCTATGAAACAGTCTCTCGACTCCTCCTCCTTGATGCAGGTGTGTTAATAACGCTTGTGACTGTGGGTGAACTGCATGATGGTTGGCGTAGTCCGTCATGGTGCCTCATTCAGTAATGAGAGACTCCAAACATCAGGTGATGCCCCAATTTGCTGGCACTAGACTGTGTCCCACCTCAGAACTCCCAGGTAAGTTGATTCAACTCTCATCTTTGTCTGTGCCCTTATCAGGCAGCACCGTGCTGCCTCCTCTCTCCCCTCACTTGAGATAACCACCAAATGGCAATGACTTCGCTCGGGGGGCACCGCGTATGTACTCCTCGTACTGAAACAAAACTTTTGCTGATATGCGCGGAGCTCCAGACCGAGAGGGCGTGTCCCAGGCCGGTTTCAGCGTACCCGGCTATAACTCCGCACCAAGTGCTCACCTTGAAAATCAAGCAAGCGGGACACAGCTCCAGGCACAGACAAAGAATTTATTGGAGAAAACACAGCGCAGTCCTTGCAGTCCGTGAAACAATTGGGCAGACACGTTTCTAGCCACATTGGCCGTCATCAGTGCCGGTCTCACAGGTTGATGAGATAATTCTGGACTTGACTCGGAGACCACTCCCTATGAAACAGTCTCTCAACTCCTCCTCCTTGATGCAGGTGTGTTAATAACGCTTGTGACTGTGGGTGAACTGCATGATGGTTGACGTAGTCCGTCGTGGTGCCTCATTCAGTAATGAGAGACTCCAAACATCAGGTGATGCCCCAATTTGCTGGCGCTAGACTGTGTCCCACCTCAGAACTCCCAGGTAAGTTGATTCAACTCTCATCTTTGTCTGTGCCCTTATCAGGCAGCACCGTGCTGCCTCCTCTCTCCCCTCACTTGAGATAACCACCAAATGGCAATGACTTCGCTCGGGGGGCACCGCGTATGTACTCCTCGTACTGAAACAAAACTTTTGCTGATATGCGCGGAGCTCCAGACCGAGAGGGCGTGTCCCAGGCCGGTTTCAGCGTACCCGGCTATAACTCCGCACCAAGTGCTCACCTTGAAAATCAAGCAAGCGGGACACAGCTCCAGGCACAGACAAAGATTTTATTGGAGAAAACACAGCGCAGTCCTTGCAGTCCGTGAAACAATTGGGCAGATACGTTTGTAGCCACATTGGCCGTCATCAGTGCCGGTCTCACAGGTTGATGAGATTATCCTGGACTTGACTCGGAGACCACTCCCTATGAAGCAGTCTCTCGACTCCTCCTCTTTGATGCAGGTGTGTTAATAACGCTTGTGACTGTGGGTGAACTGCATGATGGTTGACGTAGTCCGTCGTGGTGCCTCATTCAGTAATGAGAGACTCCAAACATCAGGTGATGCCCCAATTTGCTGGCGCTAGACTGTGTCCCACCTCAGAACTCCCAGGTAAGTTGATCCAACGCTCATCTTTGTCTGTGCCCTTATCAGGCAGCACCGTGCTGCCTCCTCTCTCCCCTCACTTGAGATAACCACCAAATGGCAATGACTTCGCTCGGGGGGCGCTGCGTATGTACTCCTCGTACTGAAACAAAACTTTTGCTGAGATGCGCGGAGCTCCAGTCCGAGATGGCGTGACCCAGGCCGGTTTCAGCGTACCCGGCTATAACTCCGCACCAAGTGCTCACCTTGAAAATCAAGCAAGCGGGACACAGCTCCAGGCACAGACAAAGAATTTATTGGAGAAAACACAGCGCAGTCCTTGCAGTCCGTGAAACAATTGGGCAGACACGTTTCTAGCCACATTGGCCGTCATCAGTGCCGGTCTCACAGGTTGATGAGATTATTCTGGACTTGACTCGGAGACCACTTCCTATGAAACAGTCTCTCGACTCCTCCTCCTTGATGCAGGTGTGTTAATAACGCTTGTGACTGTGGGTGAACTGCATGATGGTTGACGTAGTCCGTCGTGGTGCCTCATTCAGTAATGAGAGACTCCAAACATCAGGTGATGCCCCAATTTGCTGGCGCTAGACTGTGTCCCACCTCAAAACTCCCAGGTAAGTTGATTCAACGCTCATCTTTGTCTGTGCCCTTATCAGGCAGCACCGTGCTGCCTCCTCTCTCCCCTCACTTGAGATAACCACCAAATGGCAATGACTTCGCTCGAGGGGGGGCCCCGTGTATGTACTCCTCGTACTGAAACAAAACTTTTGCTGATATGCGCGGAGCTCCAGACCGAGAGGGTGTGTCCCAGGCCGGTTTCAGCGTACGCGGCTATAACTCTGCACCAAGTGCTCACCTTGAAAATCAAGCAAGCGGGACACAGCTCCGGGCACAGACAAAGAATTTATTGGAGAAAACACAGCGCAGTCCTTGCAGTCCGTGAAACAATTGGGCAGACGCGTTTCTAGCCACATTGGCCGTCATCAGTGCCGGTCTCACAGGTTGATGAGATTATCCTGGACTTGACTCGGAGACCACTCCCTAGGAAGCAGTCTCTCGACTCCTCCTCCTTGATGCAGGTGTGTTAATAACGCTTGTGACTGTGGGTGAACTGCATGATGGTTGGCGTAGTCCGTCATGGTGCCTCATTCAGTAATGAGAGACTCCAAACATCAGGTGATGCCCCAATTTGCTGGCGCTAGACTGTGTCCCACCTCAGAACTCCCAGGTAAGTTGATTCAACTCTCATCTTTGTCTGTGCCCTTATCAGGCAGCACCGTGCTGCCTCCTCTCTCCCCTCACTTGAGATAACCACCAAATGGCAATGACTTCGCTCGGGGGGCACCGCGTATGTACTCCTCGTACTGAAACAAAACTTTTGCTGATATGCGCGGAGCTCCAGACCGAGAGGGCGTGTCCCAGGCCGGTTTCAGCGTACCCGGCTATAACTCCGCACCAAGTGCTCACCTTGAAAATCAAGCAAGCGGGACACAGCTCCAGGCACAGACAAAGAATTTATGGGAGAAAACACAGCGCAGTCCTTGCAGTCCGTGAAACAATTGGGCAGACACGTTTCTAGCCACATTGGCCGTCATCAGTGCCGGTCTCACAGGTTGATGAGATTATTCTGGACTTGACTCGGAGACCACTCCCTATGAAACAGTCTCTCGACTCCTCCTCCTTGATGCAGGTGTGTTAATAACGCTTGTGACTGTGGGTAAACTGCATGATGGTTGACGTAGTCCGTCGTGGTGCCTCATTCAGTAATGAGAGACTCCAAACATCAGGTGATGCCCCAATTTGCTGGCGCTAGACTGTGTCCCACCTCAGAACTCCCAGGTAAGTTGATCCAACGCTCATCTTTGTCTGTGCCCTTATCAGGCAGCACCGTGCTGCCTCCTCTCTCCCCTCACTTGAGATAACCACCAAATGGCAATGACTTCGCTCGAGGGGGGGCCCCGTGTATGTACTCCTCGTACTGAAACAAAACTTTTGCTGATATGCGCGGAGCTCCAGACCGAGAGGGTGTGTCCCAGGCCGGTTTCAGCGTACGCGGCTATAACTCCGCACCAAGTGCTCACCTTGAAAATCAAGCAAGCGGGACACAGCTCCGGGCACAGACAAAGAATTTATTGGAGAAAACACAGCGCAGTCCTTGCCGTCCGTGAAACAATTGGGCAGACGCGTTTCTAGCCACATTGGCCGTCATCAGTGCCGGTCTCACAGGTTGATGAGATTATCCTGGACTTGACTCGGAGACCACTCCCTAGGAAGCAGTCTCTCGACTCCTCCTCCTTGATGCAGGTGTGTTAATAACGCTTGTGACTGTGGGTGAACTGCATGATGGTTGGCGTAGTCCGTCATGGTGCCTCATTCAGTAATGAGAGACTCCAAACATCAGGTGATGCCCCAATTTGCTGGCGCTAGACTGTGTCCCACCTCAGAACTCCCAGGTAAGTTGATTCAACTCTCATCTTTGTCTGTGCCCTTATCAGGCAGCACCGTGCTGCCTCCTCTCTCCCCTCACTTGAGATAACCACCAAATGGCAATGACTTCGCTCGGGGGGCACCGCGTATGTACTCCTCGTACTGAAACAAAACTTTTGCTGATATGCGCGGAGCTCCAGACCGAGAGGGCGTGTCCCAGGCCAGTTTCAGCGTACCCGGCTATAACTCCGCACCAAGTGCTCACCTTGAAAATCAAGCAAGCGGGACACAGCTCCAGGCACAGACAAAGATTTTATTGGAGAAAACACAGCGCAGTCCTTGCAGTCCGTGAAACAATTGGGCAGATACGTTTCTAGCCACATTGGCCGTCATCAGTGCCGGTCTCACAGGTTGATGAGATTATCCTGGACTTGACTCGGAGACCACTCCCTATGAAGCAGTCTCTCGACTCCTCCTCCTTGATGCAGGTGTGTTAATAACGCTTGTGACTGTGGGTGAACTGCATGATGGTTGACGTAGTCCGTCGTGGTGCCTCATTCAGTAATGAGAGACTCCAAACATCAGGTGATGCCCCAATTTGCTGGCGCTAGACTGTGTCCCACCTCAGAACTCCCAGGTAAGTTGATCCAACGCTCATCTTTGTCTGTGCCCTTATCAGGCAGCACCGTGCTGCCTCCTCTCTCCCCTCACTTGAGATAACCACCAAATGGCAATGACTTCGCTCGGGGGGCGCTGCGTATGTACTCCTCGTACTGAAACAAAACTTTTGCTGAGATGCGCGGAGCTCCAGTCCGAGATGGCGTGACCCAGGCCGGTTTCAGCGTACCCGGCTATAATTCCGCACCAAGTGCTCACCTTGAAAATCAAGCAAGCGGAACAGAGCTCCGGGCACAGACAAATAATTTATTGGAGAAAACACAGCGCAGTCCTTGCAGTCCGTGAAACAATTGGGCAGACGCGTTTCTAGCCACATTGGCTGTCATCAGTGCCGGTCTCACAGGTTGATGAGATTATCCTGGACTTGACTCGGAGACCACTCCCTAGGAAGCAGTCTCTTGACTCCTCCTCCTTGATGCAGGTGTGTTAATAACGCTTGTGACTGTGGGTGAACTGCATGATGGTTGGCGTAGTCCGTCGTGGTGCCTCATTCAGTAATGAGAGACTCCAAACATCAGGTGATGCCCCAATTTGCTGGTGCTAGACTGTGTCCCACCTCAGAACTCCCAGGTAAGTTGATCCAACTCTCATCTTTGTCTGTGCCCTTATCAGGCAGCACCGTGCTGCCTCCTCTCTCCCCTCACTTGAGATAACCACCAAATGGCAATGACTTCGCTCGGGGGGCACCGCGTATGTACTCCTCGTACTGAAACAAAAGTTTTGCTGATATGCGCGGAGCTCCAGACCGAGAGGGCGTGTCCCAGGCCGGTTTCAGCGTACCCGGCTATAACTCCGCACCAAGTGCTCACCTTGAAAATCAAGCAAGCGGGACACAGCTCCAGGCACAG
The DNA here is from genome assembly GCF_964204655.1 of Triturus cristatus. Taxonomy (NCBI): domain Eukaryota; kingdom Metazoa; phylum Chordata; class Amphibia; order Caudata; family Salamandridae; genus Triturus; species Triturus cristatus. Next base: position 393,436,079 of record NC_140583.1, on the reverse strand, counting down.
ACAAAGAATTTATTGGAGAAAACACAGCGCAGTCCTTGCAGTCCGTGAAACAATTGGGCAGACACGTTTCTAGCCACATTGGCCGTCATCAGTGCCGGTCTCACAGGTTGATGAGATTATTCTGGACTTGACTCGGAGACCACTCCCTATGAAACAGTCTCTCGACTCCTCCTCCTTGATGCAGGTGTGTTAATAACGCTTGTGACTGTGGGTGAACTGCATGATGGTTGGCGTAGTCCGTCATGGTGCCTCATTCAGTAATGAGAGACTCCAAACATCAGGTGATGCCCCAATTTGCTGGCACTAGACTGTGTCCCACCTCAGAACTCCCAGGTAAGTTGATTCAACTCTCATCTTTGTCTGTGCCCTTATCAGGCAGCACCGTGCTGCCTCCTCTCTCCCCTCACTTGAGATAACCACCAAATGGCAATGACTTCGCTCGGGGGGCACCGCGTATGTACTCCTCGTACTGAAACAAAACTTTTGCTGATATGCGCGGAGCTCCAGACCGAGAGGGCGTGTCCCAGGCCGGTTTCAGCGTACCCGGCTATAACTCCGCACCAAGTGCTCACCTTGAAAATCAAGCAAGCGGGACACAGCTCCAGGCACAGACAAAGAATTTATTGGAGAAAACACAGCGCAGTCCTTGCAGTCCGTGAAACAATTGGGCAGACACGTTTCTAGCCACATTGGCCGTCATCAGTGCCGGTCTCACAGGTTGATGAGATAATTCTGGACTTGACTCGGAGACCACTCCCTATGAAACAGTCTCTCAACTCCTCCTCCTTGATGCAGGTGTGTTAATAACGCTTGTGACTGTGGGTGAACTGCATGATGGTTGACGTAGTCCGTCGTGGTGCCTCATTCAGTAATGAGAGACTCCAAACATCAGGTGATGCCCCAATTTGCTGGCGCTAGACTGTGTCCCACCTCAGAACTCCCAGGTAAGTTGATTCAACTCTCATCTTTGTCTGTGCCCTTATCAGGCAGCACCGTGCTGCCTCCTCTCTCCCCTCACTTGAGATAACCACCAAATGGCAATGACTTCGCTCGGGGGGCACCGCGTATGTACTCCTCGTACTGAAACAAAACTTTTGCTGATATGCGCGGAGCTCCAGACCGAGAGGGCGTGTCCCAGGCCGGTTTCAGCGTACCCGGCTATAACTCCGCACCAAGTGCTCACCTTGAAAATCAAGCAAGCGGGACACAGCTCCAGGCACAGACAAAGATTTTATTGGAGAAAACACAGCGCAGTCCTTGCAGTCCGTGAAACAATTGGGCAGATACGTTTGTAGCCACATTGGCCGTCATCAGTGCCGGTCTCACAGGTTGATGAGATTATCCTGGACTTGACTCGGAGACCACTCCCTATGAAGCAGTCTCTCGACTCCTCCTCTTTGATGCAGGTGTGTTAATAACGCTTGTGACTGTGGGTGAACTGCATGATGGTTGACGTAGTCCGTCGTGGTGCCTCATTCAGTAATGAGAGACTCCAAACATCAGGTGATGCCCCAATTTGCTGGCGCTAGACTGTGTCCCACCTCAGAACTCCCAGGTAAGTTGATCCAACGCTCATCTTTGTCTGTGCCCTTATCAGGCAGCACCGTGCTGCCTCCTCTCTCCCCTCACTTGAGATAACCACCAAATGGCAATGACTTCGCTCGGGGGGCGCTGCGTATGTACTCCTCGTACTGAAACAAAACTTTTGCTGAGATGCGCGGAGCTCCAGTCCGAGATGGCGTGACCCAGGCCGGTTTCAGCGTACCCGGCTATAACTCCGCACCAAGTGCTCACCTTGAAAATCAAGCAAGCGGGACAGAGCTCCGGGCACAGACAAATAATTTATTGGAGAAAACACAGCGCAGTCCTTGCAGTCCGTGAAACAATTGGGCAGACGCATTTCTAGCCACATTGGCTGTCATCAGTGCCGGTCTCACAGGTTGATGAGATTATCCTGGACTTGACTCGGAGACCACTCCCTAGGAAGCAGTCTCTCGACTCCTCCTCCTTGATGCAGGTGTGTTAATAACGCTTGTGACTGTGGGTGAACTGCATGATGGTTGGCGTAGTCCGTCGTGGTGCCTCATTCAGTAATGAAAGACTCCAAACATCAGGTGATGACCCAATTTGCTGGCGCTAGACTGTGTCCCACCTCAGAACTCCCAGGTAAGTTGATCCAACTCTCATCTTTGTCTGTGCCCTTATCAGGCAGCACCGTGCTGCCTCCTCTCTCCCCTCACTTGAGATAACCACCAAATGGCAATGACTTCGCTCGGGGGGGCACCGCGTATGTACTCCTCGTACTGAAACAAAACTTTTGCTGATATGCGCGGAGCTCCAGTCCGAGATGGCGTGTCCCAGGCCGGTTTCAGCGTACCCGGCTATAACTCCGCACCAAGTGCTCACCTTGAAAATCAAGCAAGCGGGACACAGCTCCGGGCACAGACAAATAATTTATTGGAGAAAACACAGCGCAGTTCTTGCAGTCCGTGAAACAACTGGGCAGACGCGTTTCTGGCCACATTGGCCGTCATCAGTGCCAGTCTCACAGGTGGATGAGATTATCATGGACTTGACTCGGAGACCACTCCCTAGGAAGCAGTCTCTCGACTCCTCCTCCTTGATGCAGGTGTGTTAATAACGCTTGTGACTGTGGGTGAACTGCATGATGGTTGACGTAGTCCGTCGTGGTGCCTCATTCAGTAATGAGAGACTCCAAACATCAGGTGATGCCCCAATTTGCTGGCGCTAGACTGTGTCCCACCTCAGAACTCCCAGGTAAGTTGATCCAACTCTCATCTTTGTCTGTGCCCTTATCAGGCAGCACCGTGCTGCCTCCTCTCTCCCCTCACTTGAGATAACCACCAAATGGCAATGACTTCGTTCGGGGGCGCCGCATATGTACTCCTCGTACTGAAACAAAACTTTTGCTGATATGCGCGGAGCTCCAGATTGAGAGGGCGTGTCCCAGGCCGGTTTCAGCGTACCCGGCTATAACTCCGCACCAAGTGCTCACCTTGAAAATCAAGCAAGCGGGACACAGCTCCAGGCACAGACAAAGAATTTATTGGAGAAAACACAGCGCAGTCCTTGCAGTCCGTGAAACAATTGGGCAGACACGTTTCTAGCCACATTGGCCGTCATCAGTGCCGGTCTCACAGGTTGATGAGATTATCCTGGACTTGACTCGGAGACCACTCCCTATGAAGCAGTCTCTCGACTCCTCCTCCTTGATGCAGGTGTGTTAATAACGCTTGTGACTGTGGGTGAACTGCATGATGGTTGACGTAGTCCGTCGTGGTGCCTCATTCAGTAATGAGAGACTCCAAACATCAGGTGATGCCCCAATTTGCTGGCGCTAGACTGTGTCCCACCTCAGAACTCCCAGGTAAGTTGATCCAACGCTCATCTTTGTCTGTGCCCTTATCAGGCAGCACCGTGCTGCCTCCTCTCTCCCCTCACTTGAGATAACCACCAAATGGCAATGACTTCGCTCGGGGGGCGCTGCGTATGTACTCCTCGTACTGAAACAAAACTTTTGCTGAGATGCGCGGAGCTCCAGTCCGAGATGGCGTGACCCAGGCCGGTTTCAGCGTACCCGGCTATAACTCCGCACCAAGTGCTCACCTTGAAAATCAAGCAAGCGGGACAGAGCTCCGGGCACAGACAAATAATTTATTGGAGAAAACACAGCGCAGTCCTTGCAGTCCGTGAAACAATTGGGCAGACGCGTTTCTAGCCACATTGGCTGTCATCAGTGCCGGTCTCACAGGTTGATGAGATTATCCTGGACTTGACTCGGAGACCACTCCCTAGGAAGCAGTCTCTCGACTCCTCCTCCTTGATGCAGGTGTGTTAATACCGCTTGTGACTGTGGGTGAACTGCATGATGGTTGGCGTAGTCCGTCGTGGTGCCTCATTCAGTAATGAGAGACTCCAAACATCAGGTGATGCCCCAATTTGCTGGCGCTAGACTGTGTCCCACCTCAGAACTCCCAGGTAAGTTGATCCAACTCTCATCTTTGTCTGTGCCCTTATCAGGCAGCACCGTGCTGCCTCCTCTCTCCCCTCACTTGAGATAACCACCAAATGGCAATGACTTCGTTCGGGGGGGCACCGCGTATGTACTCCTCGTACTGAAACAAAACTTTTGCTGATATGCGCGGAGCTCCAGTCCGAGATGGCGTGTCCCAGGCCGGTTTCAGCGTACCCGGCTATAACTCCGCACCAAGTGCTCACCTTGAAAATCAAGCAAGCGGGACAGAGCTCCGGGCACAGACAAATAATTTATTGGAGAAAACACAGCGCAGTCCTTGCAGTCCGTGAAACAATTGGGCAGACGCGTTTCTAGCCACATTGGCTGTCATCAGTGCCGGTCTCACAGGTTGATGAGATTATCCTGGACTTGACTCGGAGACCACTCCCTATGAAGCAGTCTCTCGACTCCTCCTCCTTGATGCAGGTGTGTTAATAACGCTTGTGACTGTGGGTGAACTGCATGATGGTTGACGTAGTCCGTCGTGGTGCCTCATTCAGTAATGAGAGACTCCAAACATCAGGTGATGCCCCAATTTGCTGGCGCTAGACTGTGTCCCACCTCAGAACTCCCAGGTAAGTTGATCCAACGCTCATCTTTGTCTGTGCCCTTATCAGGCAGCACCGTGCTGCCTCCTCTCTCCCCTCACTTGAGATAACCACCAAATGGCAATTACTTCGCTCGGGGGGCGCTGCGTATGTACTCCTCGTACTGAAACAAAACTTTTGCTGAGATGCGCGGAGCTCCAGTCCGAGATGGCGTGACCCAGGCCGGTTTCAGCGTACCCGGCTATAACTCCGCACCAAGTGCTCACCTTGAAAATCAAGCAAGCGGGACAGAGCTCCGGGCACAGACAAATAATTTATTGGAGAAAAGACAGCGCAGTCCTTGCAGTCCGTGAAACAATTGGGCAGACGCGTTTCTAGCCACATTGGCTGTCATCAGTGCCGGTCTCACAGGTTGATGAGATTATCCTGGACTTGACTCGGAGACCACTCCCTAGGAAGCAGTCTCTCGACTCCTCCTCCTTGATGCAGGTGTGTTAATACCGCTTGTGACTGTGGGTGAACTGCATGATGGTTGGCGTAGTCCGTCGTGGTGCCTCATTCAGTAATGAGAGACTCCAAACATCAGGTGATGCCCCAATTTGCTGGCGCTAGACTGTGTCCCACCTCAGAACTCTCAGGTAAGTTGATCCAACTCTCATCTTTGTCTGTGCCCTTATCAGGCAGCACCGTGCTGCCTCCTCTCTCCCCTCACTTGAGATAACCACCAAATGGCAATGACTTCGCTCGGGGGGGCACCGCGTATGTACTCCTCGTACTGAAACAAAACTTTTGCTGATATGCGCGGAGCTCCAGTCCGAGATGGCGTGTCCCAGGCCGGTTTCAGCGTACCCGGCTATAACTCCGCCCCAAGTGCTCACCTTGAAAATCAAGCAAGCGGGACACAGCTCCGGGCACAGACAAATAATTTATTGGAGAAAACACAGCGCAGTTCTTGCAGTCCGTGAAACAATTGGGCAGATGCGTTTCTGGCCACATTGGCCGTCATCAGTGCCAGTCTCACAGGTGGATGAGATTATCATGGACTTGACTCGGAGACCACTCCCTAGGAAGCAGTCTCTCGACTCCTCCTCCTTGATGCAGGTGTGTTAATAACGCTTGTGACTGTGGGTGAACTGCATGATGGTTGACGTAGTCCGTCGTGGTGCCTCATTCAGTAATGAGAGACTCCAAACATCAGGTGATGCCCCAATTTGCTGGCGCTAGACTGTGTCCCACCTCAGAACTCCCAGGTAAGTTGATCCAACTCTCATCTTTGTCTGTGCCCTTATCAGGCAGCACCGTGCTGCCTCCTCTCTCCCCTCACTTGAGATAACCACCAAATGGCAATGACTTCGTTCGGGGGCGCCGCATATGTACTCCTCGTACTGAAACAAAACTTTTGCTGATATGCGCGGAGCTCCAGACCGGGAGGGCATGTCCCAGGCCGGTTTCAGCGTACCCGGCTATAACTCCGCACCAAGTGCTCACCTTGAAAATCAAGCAAGCGGGACACAGCTCCGGGCACAGACAAAGAATTTATTGGAGAAAACACAGCGCAGTCCTTGCAGTCCGTGAAACAATTGGGCAGACGCGTTTCTAGCCACATTGGCCGTCATCAGTGCCGGTCTCACAGGTTGATGAGATTATCCTGGACTGGACTCGGAGACCACTCCCTATGAAGCAGTCTCTCGACTCCTCCTCCTTGATGCAGGTGTGCTAATAACGCTTGTGACTGTGGGTGAACTGCATGATGGTTGACGTGGTCCGTCGTGGTGCCTCATTCAGTAATGAGAGACTCCAAACATCAGGTGATGCCCCAATTTGCTGGCGCCAGACTGTGTCCCACCTCAGAACTCCCAGCTAAGTTGATCCAACTCTCATCTTTGTCTGTGCCCTTATCAGGCAGCACCGTGCTGCCTCCTCTATCCCCTCACTTGAGATAACCACCAAATGGCAATGACTTTGCTCGGGGGGCGCCGCGTATGTACTCCTCGTACTGAAACAAAACTTTTGCTGATATGCGCGGAGCTCCAGACCGAGAGGGCGTGTCCCAGGCCGGTTTCAGCGTACCCGGCTATAACTCCGCACCAAGTGCTCACCTTGAAAATCAAGCAAGCGGGACACAGCTCCGGGCACAGACAAAGAATTTATTGGAGAAAACACAGCGCAGTCCTTGCAGTCCGTGAAACAATTGGGCAGACGCGTGAGTGATGTCACTGACCATGTCATGAGTGATGTAATATATGACGTCATCAGCAGTGCATTGCGGGCGCGCCAGTTATAGTTAGCTGAACTAACTATAACGGGGGAATTTCAATGGTTTTGTACGAGTGACAAGTCCAGCTAACTATAACGCCCCTGAAACCTATGATTTTTTTCTGTGAATTTCTAAGGTTTTTTAAATGCTAATTCCTAACTATAACGTGCCTGAAACCTATGGTTTTTTCAGTGAATTTCAAAGGTTTTTTAAATGCTAATTTCTAACTATGCCTACAGAGATAGGACATGTGAATAAAGAAGAAAAAACGCACAGAAAGAAAAAAAAGAAATGCAGAAAGAAGCAACAGAAGTCCTCAAAGACGAAGAAAAGTGCAGGAAGAAGGATAACGTGCAGAAAGAACAAACAGAAGAGCAGAAAGAAGCCTTGCTTCAAAATCATCCTGTACCCTCAACTTTTTAGGACGGATACTGGTGGTAACTGAGTCAGACTAACCAGTCCTAGAGCCAGTGCTATGTTAAAAGACACTCAGAATACAGTGAAAACACCTACATACACTAGGGAACACTATGCGTTGGGGTCCCCCTGTGATTAGTATGACCTCTCCTGTAAGCCCCTAGTATATAATAGGGCGGGGGATTAAAACTACCTCTTAAAACGCGCCACAGGGCGTGGTTGCACACGTCACCTCAGGCCCCGTCCCCTCCCTTCCCCACTGTGTAAACACGCCCTGTGGCCGTTTTAAGTTGGGAGATTAAGTTCCCTTGAATCCTGAGGGTCCCTAGGGTCCAACTAGACCACTAGGTACCTCCAGTAAGCGCCACAGAGCTGCGTTGCAGAGAGATGTAAAAAGGGGCACGGCCTAAACCACCTCTCTGCAACACAGCGCAGTGGCGCTTACTGGAAGCACCTGGTGGGCTAGTTGGCCCCCAGGGTCCCTCAGGATTGAAGGGGAATTATTTCCCCAACTTAAAACGCGCCACAGGGCGTGTTTGCACACGTTAAGTCAGGCCCCGTCCCCTCCCTTCACCACTGTGTAAACACGCCCTGTGACCATTTTTAGTTGGGAGATTAAGTTCATTTGAATCCTGAGGGTTCCTAGGGTCCAATTAGCCCACTAGGTACCTCCAGTAAGCACCACAGAGCTACGTTGCAGAGAGGTGTAAAAAGTGGCACGGCCTGGACCACCTCTCTGCAACGCAGTTCAGTGGCGCTTACTGGAAGCACCTGGTGGGCTAGTTAGCCCCCAGGGGCCCTCAGGATTGAAGGTGAATTATTTCCCCAACTTAAAACGCCCCATAGGGCGTGTTTGCACACGTCACCTCAGGCCCCGTCCCCTCCCTTCCCCACTGTGTAAACACGCCCTGTGGCTGTTTTAAGTTGGGAGATTAAGTCCCCTTGAATCCTGAGGGTCCCTAGGGGCAAAATAGCCCACTAGGTACGTCCAGTAAGCGCCAATGTAGTGAGGTGTAAAACGGGGCACGGCCTGCACCACCTCTCTGCAACGCAGAGCAGTGGCGCTTACTGGAAGCACCTGGTGAGCTAGTTGGCCCCCAGGGTCCCTCAGGATTGAAAGGGAATTATTTCCCCAACTTAAAACGCGCCACAGGGCGTGTTTGCACACGTCATCTCCCTTCCCCACTGTGTAAACGCGCCCTGTGGCCGTTCTAAGTTGAGAGATTAAGTCCCCTTGAATCCTAAGGGTCCCTAGGGTCAAACTAGCCCACTAGCTACCTCCAGTAAGCGCCACAGAGCTGCGTTGCATAGAGGTGTAAAAAGGGGCGTGGCCTCAGAACACCTGTCTGCAACACAGCTCCCTGGCGCATACTGGAGATACATGTTGGGCTAGTTGGCCCTCAGGAAACCTCAGTATTGAAGGGTAATTAATTCCCCAACTTACAACTGGCCAGGGGGCGCGTTTGCAGAGTGCTGCAAGGAGGGGGGCATGGCCTCCGGCGCGATGACGGTCTTTTATTTATTTTATTTTTTTAAGAAGGAGGGCTGTGTGGCCCCCCTTCTTTTGCTAATTCATTGGCCCTGGGGACCCCATCCCCCAGGGCCTGCACCCTAATTTTTTTTGTTGAAAAAAATTAATTTGGAAGGCGGCCGTGTGGCCCCCCTCCCAAGGCCTTAATCGGCCCCAGGGACCCCAACCCCCGGGTTATTGTCCCTTTTTTTTTTAATTCTCTAGGAGGGGGGCTGTGTTGCCCCCCTCCTCAGGCCACTTATGGGCCCGGGGACACCATCCCCCGGGGCCGGCCTTTGTTTTTTATTATTTAAAAAATATATATATTTATAGAAACACCTAGGACATGCTGGACAAACCGTATGTACCTATCACCATGACGATTTGCGTGATATTCATTAAAAGGCGACTATGCATACAATGAATCCACGTGGAATGTATTTACACCGCTAGTGAAGCTCTGACATGTCTGACGCCCTACCGTGCCTAATCCCGGCGCCCCCGCCGGTGGGTACTCTCCAAGTAGACGTTTATTTATACAAACATGGGTAGCTATTGATGCGCATATTTAATACACACGCACACCAAGCCATTCAAAGGGGATTCAACAAAAATTCGACCAAACTATGCATGAAAGCCCCCTCACGGTTAATAAAACACACATCCACCGCCGGATACTTTTTATTTTACTCTCTGGAAAGGAGACAAACCTCACTTGAGAGTCACAGCGTGCTCCTGGCTGAGCCCAATGCTGTGTTACACCCACCAGTGCCCGCTGAGTGCCACACACATCTGTGTTGTATTCCACCAGCTAGTGAGTATGCTATGACACTCTCTAGCCCATGTGCACTGTAACACCACCCCGTGAATATGTCATGCCACACTTGCCTTCGCACGGGTTATATTGCCCCATCTAACGTGTCTTCCTCGATGCCTATGTTATAACGCACAGCGCTATGCCATACATATTACAATCTGGGATCCATATTTTTGTCACAGTGCATATGCAACGTTACACTCCCTAGCACATATTTTATATTACAACTTTAGAGACTAGTTAGGTTACACAACACTGCCCTGTGCATATTACATTCCAAGGCGCATATCGCATAGCACACGCTAGTGCCTGTGCTATCTCGCGCTCTCCAATGAATCTGTCATTGCGCACAATGTATTGCATATTATATTTCATACCCCGGTTCATCTTATATCACACTTTTTGGTGCATAGTTTATACTATATACTATATCTAGTTTTCATTTTCAATCGTGCTCTCAGGACTATGTTCTATATAACACTGCGTCCACCTACCCTTTTCACGGGCATTACATTTTGCGATGGGGGGGTGGAGGGTCAGGGGGTGTTTCTGCCAAGTGAGCCCGGAGTCACAGTCACAAACGTCCTCTTCTTCCTGAATAAAAGTGAGATTATGCTGCATACTTGTTCATTTTTAAGTAGTTCGTACAGACACACATTTTAAAAACAATAAAGTTCCTAATACCCACCTTTTCTGAACAGTTAGCTTGCTGCCCCATCCACCTCCTCCCTATCCTCTGTTGTCTGAATCCATGGACTAGCCTCCTCCCTCCTACCATGCATGGTCTGATGTGCTGCCACTGCCCTCCATTTAGCATGATGTACTAGTCCAATCCTCCTGCCCTCCATTGCCCAATTCTATGGCCCATCATTGACCTCCTGCTTAGCCTCTGTGCTTAGCTTGCTGCCCCTATTCTCCTTCCCCCTGCTCTACGATGTCTTTGTGCATGCCCCTGCTCCATCCTTTTTGCCCACCATGTTCCATGGACCTGCCACTCCTATCTACTCTGAGTGTTCTGTTGAGCTGCCACTCCCCTCCCACCTGCCTAGCATTGTCAGGTGACTGTAACCTATCCCTGCCACCTCCACCCTGCCTGTCCACATGCCATGCCCCTATCCCCTTCCTCCTGTCCTCCATGGTCCATTTTACTGCCACACCCTTCTGCCCTCCCTGGTCTGTTGTGCTGCAACTGCTCCTCCTGCCTGCTCCACGCGGTCTGTTGTGAGGCCCCTTCCCCTGAACTCTCTTGTCTGTGCCCAGGTCCTGACCCTCCCTTCTATCCTCCATGGTCCTTTGTGCATGCCCCTGCACCCTCCTTCTTGCCCATCATAGCCAATGTGCTGCCACTAACCCTCCCGCTTGCCATGCATGGTCTTCTGTGCTGCCATGGCCCCTCCCACCTTCCCTGTGTGGTCAGCTAGCTGCCCCTGACCCCCTCCCACCTTCCCTCCGTGGTCTGTGTGTATGCCATCATAGTCTCACTGTTGCTCTCCATGGTATGTCTTGTTTCTAGTGCCCATCCTGCCTGCCCTCCATGGTCATCTTGCTGTTCCTGCCCTGTCCCCTTGCCTCCAGCCCTCTGTTTCCATGTGCAGACCCCTATTCCCTCCCTCCTGGCTTGTCTGTTACATTGTAATGCCCCTGATCCGTCCCTCCTGCCCTTTATGGTCTGTTATGCTGCAGCTTTCTCTCCTGTCTGTCCATTATGGTCAGCTAGCTACCATTGCCTCTTTCCCCTCTGTTCTCTGTTGTCCATGTGCATGGTCCTGTCCCCTCCCTATTGCTTTCTATGGATTGTTGTGCTGCACTCCCGTCCCGCATGCCCTGTGTGGTGTATTGTGCTGCTGGAAACCCTGATGCTTGCCTTGTAGGGTCAGTTTGGTGCACCTCTCCATGTCCCTCCTGTCCTCTGTTATCCGAGTCCATGTCCCTACCCCAATTCGTCCTGCCTACCATGATCCAATGTACCATACTTGCGAACATTTTGAACTTAGTAAGAGGGAGATTTTGAAAAAAAACTGGGGTATTGATTTTCCCCTTTGAGTTACATTGAAAATGAGGAGATTGTAAACAGGAGACAGATCAAATAAAGCCCATTTGAGCTTAAAAACATTGGACGTTTCCTGGCTGAAACGGGTCTGTTGGCATGTATGGTTGTACTACCACTGCCTCTTCATTCTGCCCACAATGGTCTATTATATTGCCACAGCCTCTCTTGCCAGTCCTGTATTGTTGGTTTGTTGCCCCTGCCCCCCTTTCCACTGCCCTCCATAGTCTGTTGTGCTGCCACTGACCTTCCTGCCTGCCCAGTGTGGTCAAATTGTTGCCTCTGCACTCTCCTACCTGCCTTCAATTTTCAGAGTCCGTGCTCCTAGCCTCTGCCTCTCAACAGCATCCCAATGAACAACTAGATTGCTAACATTCTATATTTATTACAAAAGTGTGGAACGCCTGACGTCATCTTGATGTAATCAAAACTGTAATACCTTTGAGCATTTCCTTTAGAAATTACATATATGAGAGGGTCTTATTTGCATCAAAATTATGGTTAGTGCTCTAGAAAACTAAAATGAGGACATATTTTCTGAGTTTTCAAATAGCGACAAAGAACTTTTAAATTATTTGTAATCTTTATGTTGTTTTATCCAGTTGACCACTTGATTAAATGATGCACTTAGGGGAGAGGATGTGGTGTTACTTCCAGAGCTGCAGACTTTGCAACTGGGGAACCAGGTTGGAGTTTCTGCTTCAGGTAAACATTCTGTGATTCTGGTCAAATCACTTAATCTCCCCATGTCTACAACCAAAATGAATTTGATCTTGTGTGATGTAACCAAAGCTCATGTAAAGCACTCCAATACCTGACAAGTCTGCACTATATAAAACTGCATATACACAAAAAATAAGTGTTTTGCACACTTCTGTCATTGGGCTACATGTGGGCTACATCTGGGTGATATTTCTGCTGCATTTGGGCTCTTTTGTCTCAGGTGGCCATCTTGGGAGATTTATTTGTTATGAAGTTTCCTAATTTCCTCATTTACTGCAGTCTCCTCAGTAGGAAATACTTTCAGTTTTTTACTTTGGTTCCATCAATAAGGCATTCAGATGTGTCACACATTTGCCATAAATTCTGAATATTAGCACTCTAGTTGCTCATTAGATCACTGTAGTAAAGCTACTGCTCACCAGGGAAGTCTCCTGCTGGTATTCAAAGTGCATGTTTCAGTCTGCATGTCAGAATTGTTTTATGAAATAGAATAGGATTTGAGAAGTCAAAATGTGCCCTAATTTTTCTTTCTGCAGCACTAATCATACTTTCTATGGCAAAATGAACCCCTCATTTTGTTCCTTTTTAAATTAAATGTTTTAAGAGTTACCACTTTATTCCAATCAAGATGGCTTCAGGTGTGCAATACGTTTGTCATAAGTAGGACTGTTAGCGTTCTAGTTGTTCTTTAGACCACTCTGGGAAACTGCAGTAGAACACAAAGGAATCAACTGACAGTCTCTGCCCTTGTTGGATGTACATTTTTTACTGAGAATGTCAGACTTCGTTCTCACATGACTGAGAAAGATAATGTGAATTTACAGAAAATATGCTCTCAGTTTAGCTTATAGATCACCTTCCAAACCTCTGTGGGAAAAGCATGAGAAAATAGTTTTCTCTCAAACATGATTCATGATATCACAGCAGAAGGCTTTTTCACATGGTAAAATCACCTTAGAACACACCACAATTCCTGAAATGAGTATGGTACCATCAACAAATGATGTATAATGTAACTAAAGTCTTAAAACCTTCTATTAACTGCAATGCTTTTTAATGAGGTGCTATCATGTATATTGGTCCCAAGATGGCTGCCAACACTTCTTGGATGAAGTACTGACAGCCAATCAGATCTCACGATGAGATGTGTGGTTAGGCTTCGCCCAGATATATCTATCTTTTTAACTCTAATTTTCTCGGGAACTACTGAACGGATTTACACCATTTAAGCAAAAGGCACGAGTCTGAACTGAGGACTACCTCTTTACCAAATTTGATGTAATTCCGTTCAGCAGTTTGTGCTGTAGCTGCGTCAACAGGTCCTATGGGAAAATGCGTGGGGAAAACGTGTTTTGGGACCCCCCTTTTTTCTTGGCCCCCGCTTGACGAATCACCGTGAAATTTTCAGGATAGGAGCGGACCGGAGCTGGCCAAAAGTTTGGAAAATTTCGCGAAGATTCGTCAATCAGCGCCAACGTTATTCCAAATAGAATGTTGCGGATTTCCTATGAAAAATAGGTCCTAACTATAACTACCTACTGGCGACTGCCAGTAGGTAATACATATATATATATATATTCACTGAAAAAACCATAGGTTTCACACATGTTATAGTTAGCGGAAATTTTACTGATAAAAAACCAATGAAATTCCCCCGTTATAGTTAGTGCAGGCAACTATAACACACGCGACCGCAATCCTCTGCTGATGCTAATACTGTATTTAGACACTTATTTGCCCATGTCTTCTTCCATACATTTTTAGCTATACATATATTACAAATATTTTTTTTTCATAAAGACACATATGTCATCAGCAGAAGATTGCGGTCGCGTGAGTTATAGTTGCCTGCACTAACTATAACGGGGGAATTTCATTGGTTTTTTATGAGTAAAATTTCCGCTAACTATAACATGTGTGAAACCTATGGTTTTTTCAGTGAATTTGCAAGGTTTTTTAAATGCTAATTCCTAACTATAACGTGTGTGAAACCTATGGTTTTTTCAGTGAATTTGTACGGTTTTTTAAATGCTAAGTTACTTTACGCCATTCGTGGCGTGCGCGCCCACTTAACGCAGTTCGTTCCGTGCGCGCACGGTGCGCTTCGCGCACCGTGCGCGCACAGTGAGCACGCGGTGCGCTTCGCGCACCGCGCGCCCACTTTACGCAGTTAGTGCCGTGCACGCACGGTGGGCACGCGGTGCGATGACAAAGCAAGAAAGCACGTCAACAAATCTGTTTCTGCTTTCCTCCGTGACTATGGTATGGGTGCCATTTACCACAACAACTTGCGTTATGACATGCAAGACATTTATAGAGGAGATGGTGTGCACTTCAATGATGAAGGGAACAGAGTCTTCCTCTTGAACCTTAGACTCTGCATCGGTACTTACTTGTAGGTACCACTAAAAAATCATTTCATAAACACAACGGCTCTTTTTAGAGCCCCCTAATATCTAAACACTTAAATCTGATTTTCATTTTTTTTTTTTTTTTTTCTACCGTACGCTTACCGTAAGCTTACCGTACGCGTACCCCGTGATTTTTTTTAAAATCAATAAATGTTTTTTTTGTACTTTTCTGTCCTTCTTTGACCCCCTTACAAATGTTAGGGGGTCTGTAACTCTCCTCATTGCCCCCTTTCCTTGTTTTCACTCTTTTTTTTCAGAGTGAAATACACAAAATGGCGGCCGCCGCTTCCTGGTTTCGGCCGATTCGAATGTTTACTAAGATCTAAGAGCCAAGCAGAATCGCGCTCGCGCACGCCACCGTACGCTTACCGTAAGCGTACGGTAAGCGTACCGTAAGCGGGCTCAGATATATATATTGATTTAAAGGCTATTTTCTCAGAATCTACTGAACAGATTTACACCAAACCTACAAAAGGCACTTCCTTGACCTAGGGACTACCTCTCTGCCAAATTTTGAGTAATTCTGTTCAGCCGTTCGGGCTGTAGCTCGTTCTAAAGGTCCTATGGAAAAATGCATGGGAAAAACACGTTTTGGGACCCCCCTTTTATCTCAGCCCCCGCTTGACGGATCCCCCCGAGACTTTCAGGGTAGGAGCGGAGCGTAGCGCCCCACCTATTTTGAGAAATTCGCGAGGATTCGTCGACCGGCGCCAAAGTTATTCAAAATAGAATGTTGAGGTTTTCCTATGGAAACGTGGTCCTATCTATAACTACCTACTGGCGACCGCCAGTAGGTAATATATATATATATATATATATATATATATATATATATATATATATATATATATATATATATATATATATATTCACTGAAAAAACCATAGGTTTCACACATGTTATAGTTAGCTGGACATTTTACTGATAAAAAACCAATGAAATTCCCCCGTTATAGTTAGTGCAGGCAACTATAACTCACGCGACCGCAATCCTCTGCTGATGACATATGTGTCTTTATGAAAAAAAAATATTTGTAATATATGTATAGCTAAAATTTAATGGAAGAAGACATGGGCAAATAAGTGTCTAAATACAGTATTAGCATCAGCAGAGGATTGCGGTCGCGTGAGTTATAGTTGCCTGCACTAACTATAACGGGGGAATTTCATTGGTTTTTTATCAGTAAAATGTCCAGCTAACTATAACATGTGTGAAACCTATGGTTTTTTCAGTGAATTTGCAAGGTTTTTTAAATGCTAATTCCTAACTATAACGTGTGTGAAACCTATGGTTTTTTCAGTGAATTTGTACGTTTTTTTAAATGCTAAGTTACTTTACGCCATTCGTGGCGTGCGCGCCCACTTAACGCAGTTTGTTCCGTGCGCGCACGGTGCGCTTCGCACGCCCACTTAACGCAGTTAGTGCCGTGCACGCACGGTGGGCACGCGGTGCGCTACGCGCACCGCGTGCCCACGTTACGCTGGATGGGCCATGTACGCACGATGCGCTTCGCGCACCGTGCGCACAAGGAGGACATATTATGCGCTTCGTTGTGAAAGGTAATGTTTGATTTTTAAATTATATTGATATGCCATTCAAAAATGGTGCCCTTCGGGCACCATTTGCACACGGGGTCTGGAGAGTGTGAATAATTTTTTTTTTTTTTATGTTTTTTTACCGTACGCGTACGGTAAGCATAATCGGAGATTTTTCAAAAAAAAATTAAATTGAATTTTTTGCCTTGGGGGTTCTTAGGGGACACCTTCATCATGGCTAGGTGGTTGGGAGCGGTCTAAACAGCCCCTTTACATGTTTTTTGCCTTTGTTTTTCCTCCTCCCCCTCAGAGTGCGAGATAGAAAATGGCGGCCGCCGCTTCCTGGTTTCGACCGATTCGAATGTTTACTAAGATCTAACAGCCAATCAGAATCGCGCTCGCGCACGGCACCGTACGCGTACGGTAAGCTTACCGTAAGCGCACGGTAAGCGCACCGTAAGCTGCCACAGATATATATATTGATTTAAAGGCTATTTTCTCAGGATCTACTGAACAGATTTACACCAAACCTACAAAAGGCACTTCCTTGACCTGTAGACTACCTCTCTGCCAAATTTCAAGTAACTCTGTTCAGCCGTTCGGTCTGTAGCTGTGTCTAAAGGTCCTATGGAAAAATGCATGGGAAAAATGCGTTTTGGGACCCCCCTTTTTTCTCAGCCCCCGCTTGACGAATACCCCCGAGACTTTCAGGGTAGGAGCGGAGCATAGCGCCCCACCTATTTTGAAAATTTCGCGAGGATTCGTCGACCGGCGCCAAAGTTATTCCAAATAGAATGTTGCGGATTTCCTATGGAAACGTGGTCCTAACTATAACTATCTACTGGCGACCGCCAGTAGATAATATATATATATATATATATATATATATATATATATATATATATATATATATATATATATATATATATATATATATATACACACATACATTCAAGGTTGACCACCCTAGCCGTTAGGCCAACTCCTCTCCCCGATATATATATCTATATATATGGCGGGCTGGCTGGGCAACTAAATAAAGCACCTTGATTGGCACAATTTTTCTGGGAGCGCTCTTCGTTTCTGTGTCTGAGTAAGGCACTGGCAGCGGCGATTTGCATCCATATATATATATATACATATACATATATATATGAATATATATATATATTACCTACTGGCGGTCGCCAGTAGGTAGTTATAGTTAGGACCACGTTTCCATAGGAAAACCTCAACATTCTATTTTGAATAACTTTGGCGCCGGTCGACGAATCCTCGCGAATTTCTCAAAATAGGTGGGGCGCTACGCTCCGCTCCTACCCTGAAAGTCTCGGGGGGATTCGTCAAGCGGGGGCTGAGATAAAAGGGGGGTCCCAAAACGCGTTTTTCCCATGCATTTTTCCATAGGACCTTTAGAACGAGCTACAGCCCGAACGGCTGAACAGAATTACTAGAAATTTGGCAGAGAGGTAGTCCCTAGGTCAAGGAAGTGCCTTTTGTAGGTTTGGTGTAAATCTGTTCAGTAGATTCTGAGAAAATAGCCTTTAAATCAATATATATATCTGAGCCCGCTTACGGTACGCTTACCGTACGCTTACCGTACGCTTACCGTAAGCTTACGGTGGCGTGCGCGAGCGCGATTCTGATTGGCTCTTAGATCTTAGTAAACATTCGAATCGGCCGAAACCAGGAAGCGGCGTCCGCCATTTTGTCTCTCGCACTGAGTGTTGTTTATCAAACATGATGGCCAAAAACATGTTACGGGGCTGTTTTGACAACTCCCTCCCACATAGTCATGTTGAGGGAGTCCCCAAACATCCCCCAAGAGCAAAAACGGTTTTATTTTTTTTTCGGCAATTTCGCGGGGTACGCTTACCGTACGCTTACCGTACGCTTACCGTAAGCTTACCGTACGCTTACGGTAAAAAAATAAAAATAAAAAAAACACTATCCACACTTACCCCACCCCCTGTGCTTTTGGTGGCCGCAGGCCACCAAATGTGCAGGGCTTATTAATAGAGAAAAAAAACGTAATTTTGGCAACATGAAATTATAAAATCGAAATAAAAAAAACACTATCCACATTGACCTCACCCCCTGTGCTTTTGGTGGCCGAAGGCCACCAAATGTACAGGGCTTATTAAAGTTGATAAAAACCGTGCACGGAACGAACTGCGTTAAGTGGGCGCGCACGCCACAAATGGCGTAAAGTAACTTAGCATTTAAAAAACCGTACAAATTCACTGAAAAAACCATAGGTTTCACACACGTTATAGTTAGGAAATAGCATTTAAAAAACCTTGCTAATTCACTGAAAAAACCATAGGTTTCACACATGTTATAGTTAGCTGGACATTTTACTGATAAAAAACCAATGAAATTCCCCCGTTATAGTTACTGTAGGCAACTATAACTCACGCGACCGTAATCCTCTGCTGATGACATATGTGTCTTTATGAAAAAAAAATATTTGTAATATATGTATAGCTAAAATTTAATGGAAGAAGATATGGGCAAATAAGTGTCTAAATACAGTATTAGCATCAGCAGAGGATTGCGGTCGCGTGAGTTATAGTTGCCTACAGTAAAAATGTCCAGCTAACTATAACATGTGTGAACCTATGGTTTCAGTGAATTAGCAAGGTTTTTTAAATGCTATTTCCTAACTATAACGTGTGTGAAACCTATGGTTTTTTCAGTGAATATATATATATATAGATATATATATATATATTATATATATATATATATATATATATATATATATATATATATATATATATCCCAAAATAAGTTGGCTGTTCCCGAGCCTCTTGGACGGCGGGCACACGGCGGGGGTAGCCACCCCCAATTTACACCAATAAATCCACTGCGTCTCACTTTCCCAATCGTAGGACGAAAGAACGAACACTGGAGCCGTGGCCACAATCAAAAAGTGTGTTTATTTCAACACTAGGTCCGACGCGTTTCGGAGTTTACTTGCACTCCTTTCTCACAGGCCCATGAGAAAGGAGTGCAAGTAAACTCCGAAACGCGTCGGACCTAGTGTTGAAATAAACACACTTTTTGATTGTGGCCATGGCTCCAGTGTTCGTTCTTTCGTCCTACGATTGGGAAAGTGAGACGCAGTGGATTTATTGATATCTATATCTATATATATATATAGATATATATATCGGGGTGGGGAGTTGGCCTAACGGCTAGGGCGGTCAACCTCGAATGTGGGGACCTGGGTTCGAGTCTCGGCAATGATGCTGAACATCCTGTGATTCTGGGCAAATCACGTAATCTCCCTGTGCCTAACAAAAATGAATGTGTGCTATGTAAGCGCTCTGATACCCGATTCGGGTCAAGTTCACCCTATATAAAACTCTGCCAAAAAAATAGTATATTGTCCGGTCGGATAAGGAGTGGGTGTTATGTTTTGTAATGTAACCCAATATAGGCCTGGGTAGTCACCTAACCTTTCACCAACATTTTCCCCTGCCATTGTACTACATAACGGTTTTTGGTATTGACATTTTACCTAGTTGGGTACTGCATAAAATATTGTGTGGTTGTCCCGGAAAACTAGCCTCATTAATTATGCATGATGATTCTCAGAATCACAGCAGGATTACTATCTTCTACATAATAACTATGTGTAAGCCAAGGGTCATCCCTTTTGTTATCCTCGGCCGATATGACACAGCAAGGTAGAAACACTGAGGGTCCCTTTTGGGTATATATACACCATATCTTTGCTGGGGCAGGCAGAGGAGAAAGACGTTCGTGCTGACACACTGACGCGAGACACTGAGGTTCCTGCACACAGACACTCCAGCTCTCAGTGATCTGACATTCCTCACGGGGTGTCCATTTCGAGCCCAAGATGGGGTCCTACAGTTTCTCACTTCAGGTAATATGCAATAAAGCGTTTCAACACCTCATCAGGGTTACAAGCGCTATATAAATGAAAACCTTTTTTCCCTTTTCTACCCCTCACCAACCCTTCTCAATCCAAATAACTGACTAACATATCCACCACTCAAATTAATTTCATGTTTCACCACACTAATTCAACACTAATCCTTATGGGCTCCAGAGTAGCGTGCTACCCGCCAAAAAAGTGCTTCAACACCCCATCAGGGGTAGCAAGCGCTATATAATACAAACCTCTTTCCCTCTTCTATCCCGACACCTACCCTTCTCTATCCAAATAACTGAATAACATATCCACCACTCAAATTACTTCATATTTCACTATACTAATTTTCAACACTAATCCTTTATGGGTTCCGGAGTAGCGTGCTACTCGCCAGAAAAGTGCTTCAACACCCATCAAGGATAACAGGTGCTATATGAATGCAATCCTTCCTTCCCCTTCTATCCCTCCACTATCCTTCTCACTCCAAATAACTGACTAATATCCACCACTCAAATTACTTTCATATTTCACCATACTAATTCACCACTAATCCTTTATGGGTTTCCGGAGTAGCGTGCTTCAACACCCCATCAGGGGTAACAAGTGCTATATAAATACAAACCTTTTTTCCTCTTCTATCCTTCGCTATCCTTCCGAATCCAAATAACTGACTAACCTATCCACCACTTAAAGTTTACTTGCATGTTTCACTATACTAATTCAACACTAATCCTCTATAGGTCCCGGAGTTGCGTGCTACTCGCCGAAAAAAGCGCTTCGACGCCTCTTCAGGGGTAGTAAGCGCTATACAAATGCAATCACAATACATACATGCTAGGTTTACTTAGGTACATCTAGTTAGGGTTGCATCATAGGAGTCCGCATTATAACTGTCATGTATTTATATGCTATATTCATTATTTTAGCACTATGGTAGAAATCTACCATCCATTTACTCTGTGGGTGCTTATAATCATTTTTATCTGTTTCTGTCTTATGGTTGGTTCAGCCCACCTATTTTACACTAGTATCACGCTGGTTCAATAATTGCTTATTGAAAATGCCCCCACCGTTTATTCTGTGTATATCTCTGAGATAAAATGAGCACGAGTACCTGAGCAAAAAGTACTGTACTGTTTCCAAGATCCCTGATGGGTCAGGTTTGTCATGTTCGATAGTTGCCAGAAACTGTTCTCTCCTTGGTAATAGGAGTTTACAGTGGCACTATAAGCTAGCTAGGTATACAGGCGAACATACCCGGTAGAGGTGTCTGGAACTAATCCCACAGTTATGTTGTCTAAATGCACAGATCCTATATAGATTTATAGGAACTACATGAAATACTTACCTGAGGTATAGCTGTTGAAACCCTGTCTCATGGGTGTCTGATCCTCCATTAGAGGTGTACATGTCAGACCTATGTAGAATGGAGTGACAGTGGCCCCATTAGACTGATGCTCTGGAAGCTGCGTGGATGTAGGGCAGCTAACGTATTGATTTAAAGTCTGCTACAAAACAAGGTCTCAGTCAGTCTTATGCACATTATGAGGGTATATGTCCTATTGGCAGGGAACTTGTGCTGTGGTCGTGCAGCTGTTCCATAGATGGCACCCTTCATATCTTAGTTAATAATGTATTTGATAGATCACAAAGTGCCTATATCATTTATGATGAACCTATGCAGCTTCAGTAGGCCTCACAGCAATTGCATTGGCCTACGTTTGGCCAGCAGGACATAAGCACTAGATTTGACATATTTTGACAACTCAGTGCCAGCCTCATGGGCAGTCTCTAAGCTATGTGGCATATATCTCAATGATCCATGCATCGCTATGAGGCTAGCCACATTGCAACTCTGCATGAAAGGGCAGGAATGCAGTGTAATTCCTTTATACAACATATTTCTGTCCTTTCCTAGTGGTGGTGTACTTTGGCTGCCTAGTGCCAGTTCAGGCAACCTTGCATCATGGTGCAAGGGAACCTGCATTGTAGGTAGAATACATTTTGGTGAGGAAGGTAAACATGCCTGCAGAAACACACTCCTGAGAGGTGTTTTCCTCTTTCCTTATGTGAAAGGTAGAAAGAGGTAAGAAGAATGAGAAATTAGATTCTTTCTCATAATTTAGGCTCACCCTGGGAATTGATGATTTTTAACAAGTATCCAGGTTTACACTAATGCTAAGCTGTCAAAATCCATCAGTCGAAGCAGTGGGACTCCCACCCTTCACCCATGGAATGCCTCCCTGCCGCAGAGTAAAGCAAATCTGCGATTTGCGCTGCCTTGCTTTACTATAGATTACTCAAGACATGCAGAGCCACACAGGCGGCCCCTGCTTACCTTAACACATCTCACTTAGGGTTTGGCTTGGCTTTGTCTCCCATTGCACAATCCAAGGCCAACTCAAAACTTCATATATCCGGCCCATGTTTTTTTTTCCATTCAAACATCAGTATGATTGGGGATCACTGTTAAGAGTGAAATGCATGGTTGTATTTTGCGACTACAGAGAATGTTTTCAACCTAGACCGACGTTCATCTTAAAAGATTGACAAATTGGAATTGGAAATATCATTATAATCAAGGTATATTGAACATTTATCTATACCAATATTCGGTGTATGTATTTACTGGCCTTTTTTATTTCATAATAATTTGAGTTAGTTATGGAAATATGAGATATACGTACATAGCTTGACGTAATATGATGTGCTTGTCTCTCCCTAGCTCACCTGTCTGCAGATATGGCCAAAACTGTAGCATTGCGAATGGCACAATATGGGCGCATCAGAAAAATAGCCCATGGCTTTAAAAAGATGGTCTGTACATACGACAAAGAAAGAGCAGCAGACACATGGGCTGCCTCAACAAGCTCACAGGCTAAAAAGACACCCCGGTAACTACCTACGCTCGGGTGTCAACTCAGATGCCAAGCTGCCCACAGCCGATCCCTGGACCCTCAGGTGTACAGCAATCAACACCTAAAGTCCACCGAAAAAAATGACGTGCTGCGGACCAAATGTTCAAAAAACTTGAAACAACAATGGGCAGAATGGACAGGCAACTGGCCAAGATGACAAAAGGACAGAGGAAACAGAGCAAGATCTTGTTGAAATTCCGAGGCACTTCTGGACATTGCAACACAATTATGACCCACGACTCTCCCTCAGTACAGCCCCTTCCCTGTTCTTTATACCTGTTCATATAGTTATTTAAGTGTTCATAGTTAGTGTTTAGTGTAGGTTTACGGATAGTGTAGGCTAGAAATAGTTAAGTAAGATATTTTAAGGTAGCTTTTAGTGTAAGTTATTTGTAATGTTTAAGCTTTTTAGTGGGTGAAGGGTGAATGTTTTGTATTTAAAAAAGAAATGATAAAAAATAACTAAATAAATGCAAACAAATGTATATTTTTTTAGGCTTATATGTGTAGGTAGTAAATATTTGTGTTGTATTGACCTATGTGTATTAATGGAGTGTGGGTTGATGTTTATGTTGTCATGTGTTATTAGTTGTTAAGATAGGTTAAATGGTAGATTAGGTATAATAGGATAGATTTAATGATAGATAGTGTAGTTTAGATAGGGTTAGGTGATATGTTTTCTATTAAATACGTTATTCATTATTCTTTAACCCCTTCAGCGCGGCGTGGATTTCCGCGCCACGCTGAAGGTTCCGTGCACGGGCGGGCCATGACGGAACGGTTCCGTCATGCGCACAGCGCAACCGACGTGCATGACGGAACCGTTCCGTCATGCGCGTCGAAGGGGTTAAGTGAATAGTATTTTTTGTTATAGGTTCCTTCTATTAAGTTAGAGGAAAACATGATGTTTTAATAGTCCGGAGTGTATAGTACCAAAATGTTGCATTGTCAGACTCCTCTTGACAACTGTCGGTCTTACTCACATTGGGAAAATGAAGGGGCCCATAATCAAACTATAAACACTGGAAATGCTGCTCAGTTTTCTATTTGGCACACAGCACAACACAGGTAGGCTCCTTACTGCAGGGTGCTGTGTGAAAGGGAGAGGACAGGAAAATGTCGGATCTGACATGATACAAC
Source organism: Triturus cristatus (assembly GCF_964204655.1). Classification (NCBI taxonomy): domain Eukaryota; kingdom Metazoa; phylum Chordata; class Amphibia; order Caudata; family Salamandridae; genus Triturus; species Triturus cristatus. Next base: position 393,411,813 of record NC_140583.1, on the reverse strand, counting down.
AGATTGCTAGTTTCTGGCTGCGCTGGCACACAAACCGCTGCTTAGCGCTAATGCAGACACCCTTGCATCATTGTGGAATGGAGCATGCGTTGTTGCCTGGAATTATTTTTGTGCAGGAAATGACACCTGCTGGACAAAACAAATTCAAATTGACATTTACTTCTAGCAAAGTGTGCAGCAGAATGCAGCTCACTTTGAAAGATGGCACAACAAGAAGCTTTAACCATATATCTCCTCATTAGCTCCTCGTAGCATTGTTGCAGGTTCCCAGGTCTACCACTTATGCAAAATCTGCATGTGCTTTTCATTTAATGTGTGGATACACACACTCAACACATGTAACACCTTTCTGGGACCCAGTAATAAAAGACTGCTATTTTGCCCTGCATTGCATTACTCCACATTGTTATGTTGTTGTTGGACATGGCCATTCTTAGGGGATTTCCCCAAAACATTTTGCTTTTTCTCCTCCTGGTTTTTGCTGATTCTCTTTCCTTGGCCTTAGGACTCTGGACGCATTCCCACTGTAATGCAATGTGAAAGCACGCACATCCTTCCTACACATGCTAGGCAGTGGTGATTACTTGATTGGTTTTGGTGTTGTGAGTGTTCTGTGAAATGGTAGACCCCATACCCCTGGCAAGTACTGCAGTGGTTGATGGTGGGACACAGCACTGATTCTGCCACCCACCAGAATAGCCTTTCCATTGTATGCCTGTGGGTGTACAGTCGCACCTATGCTCAGGTTAGCATTTTCAACTTATTAGCCAACCCTGAGTGGGCCATCCACTACCACAACAACACCGCTAGGGTAAGCCCTGAGGGGTGGAGCAAGTGATGGGCGAAAGGCAGGGCAGGTACACAAGGGTATTCCCTGTCCAGTTAGTGAAGAACCCCACATGGGTTTTCCCTATGTAGGAAGTTGGCTTTACCCAGGGTTCAACGTATGCGTTTTGCTGATTCTCTTTTAAGGGCCTTAAGGCCCTGGTACTTTCCCACTGTAAATGCAGTGTTAAGGTGCGCGCACCTTTTCTACACGTGTTAGGTAATGATGCTTACCTGATGTTTTTAAACTTGTTTCAAGCCTGCCATTGCAGGCCTGTGTGTGCACACTTGCCCCTATGGTGTTTTAACATGTGTCAAAGCCTGCCACTGCAGGCATGTGTGTGCGCAATTGCACTTATGCACAGAATGGCCTTTTTAAACCACTGGCAAATCCTGAGGGGACCATTCACTACCACTAGGGCACCCCTGGGGTAAGTCTTAAGGGCTGAATCAAGTATTAGGGGAAAAGCAGGGCATGTGCATGTGCATGTGTGTTCCCTGCCCAGGTAGTGAAGTATACCCATGTGTGTTTTCACTACCTCTGAGGTTTGCTCTTCCCATATGTTAACATGGGACAATGGTTGAAATTACTTCAAGCTGCAAAGGTGGCTTACTGTGGAGCAGCATCATAATATTTCCTATCTTTTGATTCACAAAGGCAAACTCTCCCCTGGGGTAAAGAGGGATTTGTCATCAATAGCTTAGAAATACCACTTCTAGAAAGTAAAAGACATTGTTCTGCATTCTGTCCATCAAGTGTTCTTTTTGCACTTCTAGAAGGTGGGCATTTATTTGCTCTAAAACACTTAGTGTGCCTTTTAGTTTTACTCCAGTCCACATTGGAGGATGGGGGAACACATTTGTGCTTTCCCCAGAGACAGCAATAAACACTGGGCATGCAACTGGAATGACAGACCTCTGCCATTTGAGGGCCTGGCTGGATAGGTTGGAGGAAGAGGTTTTGACACTTGCCCTCTGGGAGCCAGATCATTGCCCCACTAAAGATTAAGATCTGCATTATGCGGTCCCATGGCAGACAGGACTGAAATTTAGGGGAGATATCTGTGGTTCAAAGAGAAACCCTTCTGAACCATCCTCAACTTCAAAGGCACTCTACAGTATATCTACTGGTGCCATACTTCAACAGGGGAGAGATACAATTGTGGGGCTGTGGGACCAGAAACCCTGAAACTGCATGGTGCACACTGCCAGAGAAATCTATTTTGCCAAAGAGAATTGCTGCCATTGGAAGGGACCATGCACCCTTTCTGAATAGTGGCTGGCCTGGGCTGACTACCTACTGCTGTGTGGCACCCTGAAGTGTGCTCTCCAAAAGCTTGTTCTCTGGTGGAGGTCTCAGGGACATCAAAGACCTCCCACGAGGGACCCACACCATCTACCTGTGACACCTGAAAAGCGGTGCCCTCTTAAGTGCCCACCTTATCTGCTGGGTCCCAACTGGTAGTGCACGGTAGCGGCCCATCGCCTGCCAAAGTGGGGGGTGAGCTGGGCCATAGGAGGGAGGTGGACAAAAAAAGAATAAACTTACCTTAACGGCGCAGTTGCCGTCTCCTGCCACATCGCTCTCTTCCTGCTTCTTGCCGTGGGCACAAGCTCCCAGCCTGCCCTGCGGCCAATCTTTAAGCTGCTTTTTCATGAGAGCAGCTTCAGGATTGGCCTGAGCACCGGCAACTTGTGCTCCCTGGCAAACTGAGAGCCTGCGCCTGCTCTCTCCAGCCCCAGCAACACAGCTGGGGCTGGAGAGAGCTTCACTGCGCATGAGGGTTTGGCCGGCCTGGAACAGCTGGCCAAACCCTCATGCGCAGTAAAAGGAGTACCCACCACTCCCACACCAGCAATTTCATCATCTGGACCTGCCCACAAGACTCCTCAGAGTCCTGGGGGTGCGTCCAGAGGATCAGAAATTAAACGAGAATAAAACTGGTTTAAACCCGTTTTATTCTCGTTTTATTTCCTGGTAGTGGGGGGGCGGCACTCCTCTAGTCTAAAAGAGCAGCTGCCGTTGATAGTGCGGTGTGAGCGTGGCCCGCTTCTTTGATCGTGCAGCATTGCTCTCTTGTGACATGCCGACTGCATGCTCATTGTGTGCATTGTCCGATTCACAGGTTGCGAACCTCAATGGTAGTAGTGCCTCATTCTCTCTCGTGTGGTACTGCTGAAATTGTGCCTGTGTGTGACCAGAATTGTCTGGTACGACTCAGAACAACACAAACCAGACATTGTGCTTCATTTCCAGGGAGAAACTCTTTGTTGTGTGTGACCAGAATTGTCTGGTGCAACTCAGAACTACGCGCACTAGGGGGCGTGGCCGAGCCGCGGACAAGATGGCCGCGTAGTCTCGCAACTCCGAGACCACCGGAGGCCCGCCGACAATTTCTGCATCCTTCCATGCCATCCTGGGTCGCAACCGTACCGGCATCCTACCCCTGATTTCCCCCTGATTCCAGCGACACCGCTCCCTGACGCCCCGCCTGCCTGCGGAGCAAGCAACAACTCCGGAGCGGCTGCCGAGACGGACGCAAGATGGCAACCGGTGCGGCGTGAGGCGATCCTGTGATGTCCCCGGCAGATGCGGACCCGGAGTGCGAGGTAAGCGGCGCACGGGCCGGGTAGGGGTCGGCCTGCGGGGCGGGACCGTCTGCTGCCAGCTCGCTCCTCACCCTCGCTTCCGTGCGTGGCCCTCCGCTCTCAGTGGGTGCGTGCTACTGACTCCCCTCGCTCCTGTGACCCCGCCCGGGAAAGGGCCGGCGGGCGAGCCCGGAGCTTGGGGCCTTCTTCAACTGGATGCGAGCTAGGACACGCAGCGGTCCTGCGTTACCCCCCGTTCCGGGCTGACCCCCCCCCCGGCTGGCCCGCATCGGCGGAACCTCTTCGCCCCGGAGAATTGCTCTTCCCTCATCGTCCAGCACTCCTGATTCCCGGCCTACATTGCGGCAGCCGCTCCTGCTCCCTGTGGAAGCGCACCCAGTGACCTGCCAATAGGGTCAGCTCCGCTCCTGTGCCGCGGCGCCTACAGACCCCTCGGTCCGGCCGTTACCTTCACCCCCCCCCGGGGGCCGGCTTCTCCCTCCGGCTACACGATATTGGCTGTCCACTGCGCCTGCTCGCTGCCCTTGGGCCCCGGTGACTCTGCTGCTCCCTGCAACGGTGTCCACAACCCTCCGCGCCGCCACGATGGGGCGCACCAACGCCCGCCAGGGCACGCTGGACTTTGGCAGGAAGACTGGGGGGCCTTCTGACTCAGCCTCGGAACCCCTGCACGACACATCAGTCCAGGCTCCCCCGGCCCAGCTTCCACTTCTCAAACCACGATCCTACAGGAGATGAAGGCCGGCTTTCACGCAATGGACAGTCGGTTCGACGCTCTCGCGGGCACCCTGGAGGCCATGGGAGTCAAGATTCAAGCGCACGACCGCAGGCTGGACGCGGCGGAGGCTCGGATATCCGACGCGGAGGACGGGCTGGGGGGCCTTCGGACACGCCTGCAAAAGATGGAACATATCCTCAAAACGGTGGCGCAGAAGAATGAGGACTTGGAGGCAAGGGGTCGAAGGAGCAACATCCGCCTCATTGGCGTACCAGAATCCACACAAACCGGTAGGATGGACCTCTTTATAGAAAAATTACTCAATGACCTCTTTGACCCTGCCGCCTTCAGCTCCTGTCTGATCGTAGAGCGCGCACATAGATCCCTGGGCCCTCGTCCCGTGCCCGGCGCCCCGCCTCGCCCCATCCTCATACGCCTCCTTAATTTCCGCGACAGGGACACTGTGTTTCGCCTGGCTCGTGAAAAGGGTGATGTACTCTGGCAGGGCTCTAAACTCTCCTTTTATCCTGACTTCACCCCCATGGTACAGGAGGCCCGGCGTAAATTTACCGGAGTGAAGGCCACCCTCCGGAGCCTGGGATTGAAATATGGTATGCTCTATCCAGCTCGCCTCAAAGTGGATGTTGATGGCCGATCGCATCTCTTTGACATTCCGGCGGCAGCTCAAGATTTCTGCAAGCGCTACAACAACAGCAGGAAGCCCCCACGACCCATCGTTGCCAGTTCCCCTCCCCCTCAGTCAATGACTCTCAAACCAGCGCCGAACTCTTCAGCAGCATCAGTTGACGAAACTCTGACTCCTCCCTAGCTCCGGTGCGATCACTCATGTCGATCTGAGTCTTAACAGGATGCTTACCTACTTGTACTTCCTACTTCAGCTGGGCGGGCTCCTGACGGTCTTGGGACGTTGCCACCCCCCGTGGCGTACGCTAAGTGCTATGTTTCTACGTTGTTTCCTCGCACTCCTTGCGGGCCGCCTGGTTGGCTGTCCGCTTATTGCGTTGTTCTATTTTGTTGCGAGGAAGTTTTGGGATATGCCTCTTTGTTTAGGGTAAGAGGCTGGGTGGAGGGTGGAGGGGGGGTTATTATGTTTTTGAATTTATTGTTGCTTTGTAAGAATTCTAGACACTGTCTTGTTGTGACGCGATCGATATGGCACCTTTTCTCCCTGCAGCGTCCTCCTCAGCTCCGTCCACACCGATTCTCCCACACACCAGTGCATGGCTCCTAACAACCCTCAGCTCGGGAACATCCCTGGCCCTTCCAAATTAGTTTTCGTCTCCTGGAATGTTAGAGGGCTCAACAATCGACAGAAATGTAAGAGCACCCTTCAATACCTGCACCGTCACTCCCTAGACATAGTTTTTCTTCAAGAGACCCACCTTGCCGCATCGTCTCCAGCCACGTTCGGATCGGGTTGCGCGCTACGAGAGGTACTAGACCTGATAACGATTTTAGCAGCTTACACAGCAACCCCACACATTTTCCTACTCCCTGCTGACGAGAGGCAACTACCTCGAAACACGTGTCCAGGGATGGCACACGCCACGCATACTTGCATTCACACTCGAGCATAGGTGTATCCGCCGACGCTGACCTTCAGGGACCATTTTCATTGGGGGAACATGCCTGGTAGGTGTAGCAGTGTGCGACCAATCTGGTTTAACTTTATATTCAGGCTCCCTTGAGCCGGTGGAGTCGACGGACTCATGGTTACGCACCTGCGCGCTACGAGAGGTACTAGACCTGATAACGATTTTAGCAGCTTACACAGCAACCCCACACATTTTCCTACTCCCTGCTGACGAGAGGCAACTACCTCGAAACACGTGTCCAGGGATGGCACACGCCACGCATACTTGCATTCACACTCGAGCATAGGTGTATCCGCCGACGCTGACCTTCAGGGACCATTTTCATTGGGGGAACACGCCTGGTAGGTGTAGCAGTGTGCGACCAATCTGGTTTAACTTTATATTCAGGCTCCCTTGAGCCGGTGGAGTCGACGGACTCATGGTTACGCACCTGCGCGCTACGAGAGGTACTAGACCTGATAACGATTTTAGCAGCTTACACAGCAACCCCACACATTTTCCTACTCCCTGCTGACGAGAGGCAACTACCTTGAAACACGTGTCCAGGGATGGCACACGCCACGCATACTTGCATTCACACTCGAGCATAGGTGTATCCGCCGACGCTGACCTTCAGGGACCATTTTCATTGGGGGAACACGCCTGGTAGGTGTAGCAGTGTGCGACCAATCTGGTTTAACTTTATATTCAGGCTCCCTTGAGCCGGTGGAGTCGACGGACTCATGGTTACGCACCTGCGCGCTACGAGAGGTACTAGACCTGATAACGATTTTAGCAGCTTACACAGCAACCCCACACATTTTCCTACTCCCTGCTGACGAGAGGCAACTACCTCGAAACACGTGTCCAGGGATGGCACACGCCACGCATACTTGCATTCACACTCGAGCATAGGTGTATCCGCCGACGCTGACCTTCAGGGACCATTTTCATTGGGGGAACACGCCTGGTAGGTGTAGCAGTGTGCGACCAATCTGGTTTAACTTTATATTCAGGCTCCCTTGAGCCGGTGGAGTCGACGGACTCATGGTTACGCACCTGCGCGCTACGAGAGGTACTAGACCTGATAACGATTTTAGCAGCTTACACAGCAACCCCACACATTTTCCTACTCCCTGCTGACGAGAGGCAACTACCTCGAAACACGTGTCCAGGGATGGCACACGCCACGCATACTTGCATTCACACTCGAGCATAGGTGTATCCGCCGACGCTGACCTTCAGGGACCATTTTCATTGGGGGAACACGCCTGGTAGGTGTAGCAGTGTGCGACCAATCTGGTTTAACTTTATATTCAGGCTCCCTTGAGCCGGTGGAGTCGACGGACTCATGGTTACGCACCTGCGCGCTACGAGAGGTACTAGACCTGATAACGATTTTAGCAGCTTACACAGCAACCCCACACATTTTCCTACTCCCTGCTGACGAGAGGCAACTACCTCGAAACACGTGTCCAGGGATGGCACACGCCACGCATACTTGCATTCACACTCGAGCATAGGTGTATCCGCCGACGCTGACCTTCAGGGACCATTTTCATTGGGGGAACACGCCTGGTAGGTGTAGCAGTGTGCGACCAATCTGGTTTAACTTTATATTCAGGCTCCCTTGAGCCGGTGGAGTCGACGGACTCATGGTTACGCACCTGCACGCTACGAGAGGTACTAGACCTGATAACGATTTTAGCAGCTTACACAGCAACCCCACACATTTTCCTACTCCCTGCTGACGAGAGGCAACTACCTCGAAACACGTGTCCAGGGATGGCACACGCCACGCATACTTGCATTCACACTCGAGCATAGGTGTATCCGCCGACGCTGACCTTCAGGGACCATTTTCATTGGGGGAACACGCCTGGTAGGTGTAGCAGTGTGCGACCAATCTGGTTTAACTTTATATTCAGGCTCCCTTGAGCCGGTGGAGTCGACGGACTCATGGTTACGCACCTGCGCGCTACGAGAGGTACTAGACCTGATAACGATTTTAGCAGCTTACACAGCAACCCCACACATTTTCCTACTCCCTGCTGACGAGAGGCAACTACCTCGAAACACGTGTCCAGGGATGGCACACGCCACGCATACTTGCATTCACACTCGAGCATAGGTGTATCCGCCGACGCTGACCTTCAGGGACCATTTTCATTGGGGGAACACGCCTGGTAGGTGTAGCAGTGTGCGACCAATCTGGTTTAACTTTATATTCAGGCTCCCTTGAGCCGGTGGAGTCGACGGACTCATGGTTACGCACCTGCGCGCTACGAGAGGTACTAGACCTGATAACGATTTTAGCAGCTTACACAGCAACCCCACACATTTTCCTACTCCCTGCTGACGAGAGGCAACTACCTCGAAACACGTGTCCAGGGATGGCACACGCCACGCATACTTGCATTCACACTCGAGCATAGGTGTATCCGCCGACGCTGACCTTCAGGGACCATTTTCATTGGGGGAACACGCCTGGTAGGTGTAGCAGTGTGCGACCAATCTGGTTTAACTTTATATTCAGGCTCCCTTGAGCCGGTGGAGTCGACGGACTCATGGTTACGCACCTGCGCGCTACGAGAGGTACTAGACCTGATAACGATTTTAGCAGCTTACACAGCAACCCCACACATTTTCCTACTCCCTGCTGACGAGAGGCAACTACCTCGAAACACGTGTCCAGGGATGGCACACGCCACGCATACTTGCATTCACACTCGAGCATAGGTGTATCCGCCGACGCTGACCTTCAGGGACCATTTTCATTGGGGGAACACGCCTGGTAGGTGTAGCAGTGTGCGACCAATCTGGTTTAACTTTATATTCAGGCTCCCTTGAGCCGGTGGAGTCGACGGACTCATGGTTACGCACCTGCGCGCTACGAGAGGTACTAGACCTGATAACGATTTTAGCAGCTTACACAGCAACCCCACACATTTTCCTACTCCCTGCTGACGAGAGGCAACTACCTCGAAACACGTGTCCAGGGATGGCACACGCCACGCATACTTGCATTCACACTCGAGCATAGGTGTATCCGCCGACGCTGACCTTCAGGGACCATTTTCATTGGGGGAACACGCCTGGTAGGTGTAGCAGTGTGCGACCAATCTGGTTTAACTTTATATTCAGGCTCCCTTGAGCCGGTGGAGTCGACGGACTCATGGTTACGCACCTGCGCGCTACGAGAGGTACTAGACCTGATAACGATTTTAGCAGCTTACACAGCAACCCCACACATTTTCCTACTCCCTGCTGACGAGAGGCAACTACCTCGAAACACGTGTCCAGGGATGGCACACGCCACGCATACTTGCATTCACACTCGAGCATAGGTGTATCCGCCGACGCTGACCTTCAGGGACCATTTTCATTGGGGGAACACGCCTGGTAGGTGTAGCAGTGTGCGACCAATCTGGTTTAACTTTATATTCAGGCTCCCTTGAGCCGGTGGAGTCGACGGACTCATGGTTACGCACCTGCGCGCTACGAGAGGTACTAGACCTGATAACGATTTTAGCAGCTTACACAGCAACCCCACACATTTTCCTACTCCCTGCTGACGAGAGGCAACTACCTCGAAACACGTGTCCAGGGATGGCACACGCCACGCATACTTGCATTCACACTCGAGCATAGGTGTATCCGCCGACGCTGACCTTCAGGGACCATTTTCATTGGGGGAACACGCCTGGTAGGTGTAGCAGTGTGCGACCAATCTGGTTTAACTTTATATTCAGGCTCCCTTGAGCCGGTGGAGTCGACGGACTCATGGTTACGCACCTGCGCGCTACGAGAGGTACTAGACCTGATAACGATTTTAGCAGCTTACACAGCAACCCCACACATTTTCCTACTCCCTGCTGACGAGAGGCAACTACCTCGAAACACGTGTCCAGGGATGGCACACGCCACGCATACTTGCATTCACACTCGAGCATAGGTGTATCCGCCGACGCTGACCTTCAGGGACCATTTTCATTGGGGGAACACGCCTGGTAGGTGTAGCAGTGTGCGACCAATCTGGTTTAACTTTATATTCAGGCTCCCTTGAGCCGGTGGAGTCGACGGACTCATGGTTACGCACCTGCGCGCTACGAGAGGTACTAGACCTGATAACGATTTTAGCAGCTTACACAGCAACCCCACACATTTTCCTACTCCCTGCTGACGAGAGGCAACTACCTCGAAACACGTGTCCAGGGATGGCACACGCCACGCATACTTGCATTCACACTCGAGCATAGGTGTATCCGCCGACGCTGACCTTCAGGGAGCATTTTCATTGGGGGAACACGCCTGGTAGGTGTAGCAGTGTGCGACCAATCTGGTTTAACTTTATATTCAGGCTCCCTTGAGCCGGTGGAGTCGACGGACTCATGGTTACGCACCTGCGCGCTACGAGAGGTACTAGACCTGATAACGATTTTAGCAGCTTACACAGCAACCCCACACATTTTCCTACTCCCTGCTGACGAGAGGCAACTACCTCGAAACACGTGTCCAGGGATGGCACACGCCACGCATACTTGCATTCACACTCGAGCATAGGTGTATCCGCCGACGCTGACCTTCAGGGACCATTTTCATTGGGGGAACACGCCTGGTAGGTGTAGCAGTGTGCGACCAATCTGGTTTAACTTTATATTCAGGCTCCCTTGAGCCGGTGGAGTCGACGGACTCATGGTTACGCACCTGCGCGCTACGAGAGGTACTAGACCTGATAACGATTTTAGCAGCTTACACAGCAACCCCACACATTTTCCTACTCCCTGCTGACGAGAGGCAACTACCTCGAAACACGTGTCCAGGGATGGCACACGCCACGCATACTTGCATTCACACTCGAGCATAGGTGTATCCGCCGACGCTGACCTTCAGGGACCATTTTCATTGGGGGAACACGCCTGGTAGGTGTAGCAGTGTGCGAACAATCTGGTTTAACTTTATATTCAGGCTCCCTTGAGCCGGTGGAGTCGACGGACTCATGGTTACGCACCTGCGCGCTACGAGAGGTACTAGACCTGATAACGATTTTAGCAGCTTACACAGCAACCCCACACATTTTCCTACTCCCTGCTGACGAGAGGCAACTACCTCGAAACACGTGTCCAGGGATGGCACACGCCACGCATACTTGCATTCACACTCGAGCATAGGTGTATCCGCCGACGCTGACCTTCAGGGACCATTTTCATTGGGGGAACACGCCTGGTAGGTGTAGCAGTGTGCGACCAATCTGGTTTAACTTTATATTCAGGCTCCCTTGAGCCGGTGGAGTCGACGGACTCATGGTTACGCACCTGCGCGCTACGAGAGGTACTAGACCTGATAACGATTTTAGCAGCTTACACAGCAACCCCACACATTTTCCTACTCCCTGCTGACGAGAGGCAACTACCTCGAAACACGTGTCCAGGGATGGCACACGCCACGCATACTTGCATTCACACTCGAGCATAGGTGTATCCGCCGACGCTGACCTTCAGGGACCATTTTCATTGGGGGAACACGCCTGGTAGGTGTAGCAGTGTGCGACCAATCTGGTTTAACTTTATATTCAGGCTCCCTTGAGCCGGTGGAGTCGACGGACTCATGGTTACGCACCTGCGCGCTACGAGAGGTACTAGACCTGATAACGATTTTAGCAGCTTACACAGCAACCCCACACATTTTCCTACTCCCTGCTGACGAGAGGCAACTACCTCGAAACACGTGTCCAGGGATGGCACACGCCACGCATACTTGCATTCACACTCGAGCATAGGTGTATCCGCCGACGCTGACCTTCAGGGACCATTTTCATTGGGGGAACACGCCTGGTAGGTGTAGCAGTGTGCGACCAATCTGGTTTAACTTTATATTCAGGCTCCCTTGAGCCGGTGGAGTCGACGGACTCATGGTTACGCACCTGCGCGCTACGAGAGGTACTAGACCTGATAACGATTTTAGCAGCTTACACAGCAACCCCACACATTTTCCTACTCCCTGCTGACGAGAGGCAACTACCTCGAAACACGTGTCCAGGGATGGCACACGCCACGCATACTTGCATTCACACTCGAGCATAGGTGTATCCGCCGACGCTGACCTTCAGGGACCATTTTCATTGGGGGAACACGCCTGGTAGGTGTAGCAGTGTGCGACCAATCTGGTTTAACTTTATATTCAGGCTCCCTTGAGCCGGTGGAGTCGACGGACTCATGGTTACGCACCTGCGCGCTACGAGAGGTACTAGACCTGATAACGATTTTAGCAGCTTACACAGCAACCCCACACATTTTCCTACTCCCTGCTGACGAGAGGCAACTACCTCGAAACACGTGTCCAGGGATGGCACACGCCACGCATACTTGCATTCACACTCGAGCATAGGTGTATCCGCCGACGCTGACCTTCAGGGAGCATTTTCATTGGGGGAACACGCCTGGTAGGTGTAGCAGTGTGCGACCAATCTGGTTTAACTTTATATTCAGGCTCCCTTGAGCCGGTGGAGTCGACGGACTCATGGTTACGCACCTGCGCGCTACGAGAGGTACTAGACCTGATAACGATTTTAGCAGCTTACACAGCAACCCCACACATTTTCCTACTCCCTGCTGACGAGAGGCAACTACCTCGAAACACGTGTCCAGGGATGGCACACGCCACGCATACTTGCATTCACACTCGAGCATAGGTGTATCCGCCGACGCTGACCTTCAGGGACCATTTTCATTGGGGGAACACGCCTGGTAGGTGTAGCAGTGTGCGACCAATCTGGTTTAACTTTATATTCAGGCTCCCTTGAGCCGGTGGAGTCGACGGACTCATGGTTACGCACCTGCGCGCTACGAGAGGTACTAGACCTGATAACGATTTTAGCAGCTTACACAGCAACCCCACACATTTTCCTACTCCCTGCTGACGAGAGGCAACTACCTCGAAACACGTGTCCAGGGATGGCACACGCCACGCATACTTGCATTCACACTCGAGCATAGGTGTATCCGCCGACGCTGACCTTCAGGGACCATTTTCATTGGGGGAACACGCCTGGTAGGTGTAGCAGTGTGCGACCAATCTGGTTTAACTTTATATTCAGGCTCCCTTGAGCCGGTGGAGTCGACGGACTCATGGTTACGCACCTGCGCGCTACGAGAGGTACTAGACCTGATAACGATTTTAGCAGCTTACACAGCAACCCCACACATTTTCCTACTCCCTGCTGACGAGAGGCAACTACCTCGAAACACGTGTCCAGGGATGGCACACGCCACGCATACTTGCATTCACACTCGAGCATAGGTGTATCCGCCGACGCTGACCTTCAGGGACCATTTTCATTGGGGGAACACGCCTGGTAGGTGTAGCAGTGTGCGACCAATCTGGTTTAACTTTATATTCAGGCTCCCTTGAGCCGGTGGAGTCGACGGACTCATGGTTACGCACCTGCGCGCTACGAGAGGTACTAGACCTGATAACGATTATAGCAGCTTACACAGCAACCCCACACATTTTCCTACTCCCTGCTGACGAGAGGCAACTACCTCGAAACACGTGTCCAGGGATGGCACACGCCACGCATACTTGCATTCACACTCGAGCATAGGTGTATCCGCCGACGCTGACCTTCAGGGACCATTTTCATTGGGGGAACACGCCTGGTAGGTGTAGCAGTGTGCGACCAATCTGGTTTAACTTTATATTCAGGCTCCCTTGAGCCGGTGGAGTCGACGGACTCATGGTTACGCACCTGCGCGCTACGAGAGGTACTAGACCTGATAACGATTTTAGCAGCTTACACAGCAACCCCACACATTTTCCTACTCCCTGCTGACGAGAGGCAACTACCTCGAAACACGTGTCCAGGGATGGCACACGCCACGCATACTTGCATTCACACTCGAGCATAGGTGTATCCGCCGACGCTGACCTTCAGGGACCATTTTCATTGGGGGAACACGCCTGGTAGGTGTAGCAGTGTGCGACCAATCTGGTTTAACTTTATATTCAGGCTCCCTTGAGCCGGTGGAGTCGACGGACTCATGGTTACGCACCTGCGCGCTACGAGAGGTACTAGACCTGATAACGATTTTAGCAGCTTACACAGCAACCCCACACATTTTCCTACTCCCTGCTGACGAGAGGCAACTACCTCGAAACACGTGTCCAGGGATGGCACACGCCACGCATACTTGCATTCACACTCGAGCATAGGTGTATCCGCCGACGCTGACCTTCAGGGACCATTTTCATTGGGGGAACACGCCTGGTAGGTGTAGCAGTGTGCGACCAATCTGGTTTAACTTTATATTCAGGCTCCCTTGAGCCGGTGGAGTCAACGGACTCATGGTTACGCACCTGCGCGCTACGAGAGGTACTAGACCTGATAACGATTTTAGCAGCTTACACAGCAACCCCACACATTTTCCTACTCCCTGCTGACGAGAGGCAACTACCTCGAAACACGTGTCCAGGGATGGCACACGCCACGCATACTTGCATTCACACTCGAGCATAGGTGTATCCGCCGACGCTGACCTTCAGGGACCATTTTCATTGGGGGAACACGCCTGGTAGGTGTAGCAGTGTGCGACCAATCTGGTTTAACTTTATATTCAGGCTCCCTTGAGCCGGTGGAGTCGACGGACTCATGGTTACGCACCTGCGCGCTACGAGAGGTACTAGACCTGATAACGATTTTAGCAGCTTACACAGCAACCCCACACATTTTCCTACTCCCTGCTGACGAGAGGCAACTACCTCGAAACACGTGTCCAGGGATGGCACACGCCACGCATACTTGCATTCACACTCGAGCATAGGTGTATCCGCCGACGCTGACCTTCAGGGACCATTTTCATTGGGGGAACACGCCTGGTAGGTGTAGCAGTGTGCGACCAATCTGGTTTAACTTTATATTCAGGCTCCCTTGAGCCGGTGGAGTCGACGGACTCATGGTTACGCACCTGCGCGCTACGAGAGGTACTAGACCTGATAACGATTTTAGCAGCTTACACAGCAACCCCACACATTTTCCTACTCCCTGCTGACGAGAGGCAACTACCTCGAAACACGTGTCCAGGGATGGCACACGCCACGCATACTTGCATTCACACTCGAGCATAGGTGTATCCGCCGACGCTGACCTTCAGGGACCATTTTCATTGGGGGAACACGCCTGGTAGGTGTAGCAGTGTGCGACCAATCTGGTTTAACTTTATATTCAGGCTCCCTTGAGCCGGTGGAGTCGACGGACTCATGGTTACGCACCTGCGCGCTACGAGAGGTACTAGACCTGATAACGATTTTAGCAGCTTACACAGCAACCCCACACATTTTCCTACTCCCTGCTGACGAGAGGCAACTACCTCGAAACACGTGTCCAGGGATGGCACACGCCACGCATACTTGCATTCACACTCGAGCATAGGTGTATCCGCCGACGCTGACCTTCAGGGACCATTTTCATTGGGGGAACACGCCTGGTAGGTGTAGCAGTGTGCGACCAATCTGGTTTAACTTTATATTCAGGCTCCCTTGAGCCGGTGGAGTCGACGGACTCATGGTTACGCACCTGCGCGCTACGAGAGGTACTAGACCTGATAACGATTTTAGCAGCTTACACAGCAACCCCACACATTTTCCTACTCCCTGCTGACGAGAGGCAACTACCTCGAAACACGTGTCCAGGGATGGCACACGCCACGCATACTTGCATTCACACTCGAGCATAGGTGTATCCGCCGACGCTGACCTTCAGGGACCATTTTCATTGGGGGAACACGCCTGGTAGGTGTAGCAGTGTGCGACCAATCTGGTTTAACTTTATATTCAGGCTCCCTTGAGCCGGTGGAGTCGACGGACTCATGGTTACGCACCTGCGCGCTACGAGAGGTACTAGACCTGATAACGATTTTAGCAGCTTACACAGCGACCCCACACATTTTCCTACTCCCTGCTGACGAGAGGCAACTACCTCGAAACACGTGTCCAGGGATGGCACACGCCACGCATACTTGCATTCACACTCGAGCATAGGTGTATCCGCCGACGCTGACCTTCAGGGACCATTTTCATTGGGGGAACACGCCTGGTAGGTGTAGCAGTGTGCGACCAATCTGGTTTAACTTTATATTCAGGCTCCCTTGAGCCGGTGGAGTCGACGGACTCATGGTTACGCACCTGCGCGCTACGAGAGGTACTAGACCTGATAACGATTTTAGCAGCTTACACAGCAACCCCACACATTTTCCTACTCCCTGCTGACGAGAGGCAACTACCTCGAAACACGTGTCCAGGGATGGCACACGCCACGCATACTTGCATTCACACTCGAGCATAGGTGTATCCGCCGACGCTGACCTTCAGGGACCATTTTCATTGGGGGAACACGCCTGGTAGGTGTAGCAGTGTGCGACCAATCTGGTTTAATACCTGCA
The DNA here is from genome assembly GCF_964204655.1 of Triturus cristatus. NCBI lineage: Eukaryota > Metazoa > Chordata > Amphibia > Caudata > Salamandridae > Triturus > Triturus cristatus. The sequence goes on along the minus strand of NC_140583.1, from coordinate 393,395,629 downwards.
CCGTCACTCCCTAGACATAGTTTTTCTTCAAGAGACCCACCTTGCCGCATCGTCTCCAGCCACGTTCGGATCGGGTTGGGGCTCTAACAGATTCTTTGCCAATTATAGTAATTATGCCAGAGGCACAGCCATATTGATTCACAGACGTATCCCCTTCCGGCTGCATCACTTTCAAGCCGACCCAGAGGGTAGGTACATACTCATCACGGGAACACTCCTCGACAGACCGGTCACTCTGGCCAGCATATACGCCCCTAACACCGACACCCCGGCGTTCTTTCACAAGCTGGACGAGCTCCTTCTACGCCATGGCTCTCACTCCATCCTCCTAGGCGGAGACTTCAACATCCTGCTGGACCCCAATCTCGACAGCTCCAAACCACATCCGAAATCCAAACCCCGCACACTGCGGTCCCTTCAGAAATTATGCACGCACCACAGCTTGATTGACATGGCGCGGCGCTCCCCTACCGATCTTCCCTCATTCACGCACTATTCTGGCCAACACAACACCTGGACGCGTCTTGACTATTGGTTCTCCACCCCTGATGTACTAACCTGGCGCCCCTCTGTGACTACTCTGCCCCGCACCTACTCAGACCACTCCCCCGTCACCTTAGCCCTTTGGCTTCCCAGACCCTCGGGCTTTGAGCGCCAATGGCGGTTTCCCGACACGGCTCTCCGCAACAAACTCTTCCTCAGTGAGGTTCAGGCCGCGATTGACGACTATTTCGCCCTGAACACGGGCTCGGTGTCCACTTATGCCACGCTGTGGGAGGGCTTTAAAGCCGTTCTGCACGGGACCTGTCTCTCAAAATGCGCTGGAGTGCTGAGGTCCCTGCGTGCTACGCTTTCACAGTTAGAGGACCAACTAGCTGCACTCGACGCTTCGACAAGCGCCGACATGACACCCTATACCTCCGCAAAACGCCAGGGTCTCCTGCTGGAATTTCGAGATGCTGCTGACCGCGAGGTTCTGTACCTCAGTAAGTACCAGACTGCGCGATGCTACGGCGAGGGCGAGCGCCCCGGGCGTACGCTAGCCCACATGCTTCGACCGCACCACTCACGTGCTTACATTGCGGAGCTCCATTCAGACGCCAATGTACCACTTCGCACCACTGAAGAGATACGGGGCGAATTTGTGCGCTTCTACACCGAATTGTACACGTCCAGGAAAGGCTCTGATCACGCGGATACAGAGTGATACTTAGACGACATCGCCCTGATCCTGCTCGATCGGGGCATGCAGGAATTCATGGCTGAGCAGATCACGGAGGAGGAGGTTCGGGGCTCCATAGCTGCCCTCAAAAACACATCGGCCCCCGGCCAGGACGGCTATACCGGCCCGTTCTACAAAGCATTCCAAGAATCCCTGGCACCCCAATTAGTAGAGATGTACGCAGAGGCCCTGGAGGCACAAACGCTGCCTCCCACGCTTCGCGAGGCGGTGATCGTTTTGCTCCCCAAGCCCGGCAGAGACCCCTCACTCTGTGGCTCTTATAGACCTCTATCACTCCTCAACCTCGACTACAAAATCCTGGCCAAAATAGTTGCTAACAGGCTCTCTCAACTTATGCATTTCCTCATCGCCCCAGCACAGTCTGGCTTTGTCCCTGGACGCTCCACCTCCTTTAACCTTCGTACCATCTTTTCGGTGCTCAACCGCATCAATCCTGAGGTGCCTGCTGCCGCTATCCTATTAGACACGGAGAAAGCGTTTGATACGCTGGAATGGCCCTTCTTCCTATCAGTCATGCGCCGTATGGGGATCCCACCAGGCCCCCTGGCCACCGTTGCACTCTTATACAACAAACCGGTGGCTCGCCTCCGGCTCAACGGTACGCTGTCTGACCCCTTCCCCCTTTCCCGTGGGACTAGACAGGGCTGCCCCCTCTCCCCTTTGCTCTTTATTATGGCAATGGAACCGCTGGTCCGTCACCTTCAGAGCGTCCACTCACGCCGCGGGTTACGTTTTAACACTGGCCCCTTGTTACTCTCCCTCTACGCCGACGATACGGTGCTCTTTGTCCGCGAACCTTCCTCCAACCTTGACCCCCTAATCAGGGAGATTGTCCGTTTCGGTGTACACTCCGGTCTCAAAATTAATTGGCAAAAATCAGTCATCTTCCCCCTCACCTCTAGCACCCAACAGTTGGACTCTGAGTTTCCCCTGACGTGGGGCGCTGACTCAGTGAAATATTTGGGGATACATCTTCACGCGTCATCGGAGACGGTCTTGCGACTGAATTACGGCGCTGCCATTGATAACCTTAGCTCACAAGTTGACCGCTGGATACGTCTCCCGCTGTCGCTGGCTGTTCGGGCAGCGCTGATAAAAATGGTAGTTCTTCCCAAATTCCTATACCTATTTCATAACATTCCCATACCCTTGACCTCTAAGTTCTTCGACCAGCTACGCACCCTGCTCATCCGCCTGCTCTGGGCCTGTAAGCAACCCAGAATCAGCTGGCGTACACTCACTCTCCCATATTCTAGGGGCGGATTTGGCGTCCCGAATTTACAACTATATTACCTAGTGGCGCAATGCTCCTATTCACATGCATGGTTTCACCCAGATGACAGGATTTCCTTCCTCACACCCGAAAAAGACTTCGCGCTTCCGGAGGGCCTCCAGGCTCTAATCCCTAAAGGGATCGCACGAGACCCCATCGACATTCAACCAGTCTCCACCACTTGCTGGGCCTGGGGCAAGTTGCAGCGGCTATTACGTTGCCCTCTGCTTTACTCCTCCGCACTTCCCCTCCCCAACCCTCGCTGGCTCCCGATCACTGGCGAAACGCTCCTTAAACATACCCTGAGTAAATATAACATCGCCACAATGGGTGACCTATTTCCCAAGGGTCACATATTCTCCCTGGCCGACGCTGACCGATTCCCTGACTTGACATTCATGGACACCTTCGTCTTCCGTCGTCTGCAGTCTGCCCTTCGGGAGGTTTTGGTGGGATACCCGATTGAACCCGATTCCTTCCCTCCCCTATCCCTGGTTATTACCAGCGACAGCGGCGCGCGCCTCATCTCTAAAATGTACCGCTGTTGTGCGCTGGCCATCCCCATCGCTACTGACAAAGCGCGTATGGCTTGGGAGGAGGATATTGGACACGCCATGTCGGATGAGATGTGGTTATATTGCTGCACTTCTACGGGCTCCATCTCCATGAATAGCAGACACAAACTCCTACACTACAAATTCCTGCGCCGTATTTATTTCACCCCGATGAAACTACATCGACTGGACCCCACTAAACCCCACTCATGCGTGAAATGCGCCGCGCCACATGCAGACTTCCTGCACATGACATGGACCTGCACGCACATCCATGCTTACTGGGTCGAGGTACATCACACACTTAGCCTTATGCTGGGCGCGCCCCTTGCCCCTGACCCGGCGGTTGCACTTCTTGGATACACGAAAAAGATTGCACGTCCACATAGGAGGTTTACCTCCCTGGCCCTGCTATTGGCCAAACGGGAGATAGCGCTACACTGGGGCACACGGGCCAAACCCTCCGTGTCTGCCTGGCTACACAGCTTAGCACATTGCAACACGAACTGTGACACCTACATTCAGGACATCTCATCCACCTCCAAGCCGCGAGACATTTGGGGCCCATACAGGACATATCTTGCTTCTCTCAACGCGCCAGCGGGAGACGTCGCGTGCAGTGATCCCGACCCAGCTGGTATCGGCTAATCATCTACCCTGCCTCCTCCCACCCACGACACCTGCCTGTGTTACCATGCTAACTCTCCCTCCCTCCGGAACGGCATTTTGTCTCCCCCACTGGCAAAGTAATGGCGCTCTTTCATCGACCCGCGCCTGGGCCTCACCCCCTCCTCTCCTTGCCCTGGAGGCACTATTGCAGACGTCTCATGATACATTGGGTTCTGCTCGACGCTACACATGGCACTGATCCGGACTGTGTTCGCTGTACTTACAATTCACTAGTATGTTCTTTATTGCTGCGCTACTGCCGCACTGTGTACATGTATGGAGTTAATTCATGCCCGGCCACTGCTCTGTCAAAACTTGTTTCATGTGTGACGAGAAGCGCTACACTAAGTAGTTTCGAGATGGTGTCATATACGACTGTGTTGTGTTATGGTGTGTATTGTTGGAAATTCCAAAAAATAAAGTTTAAAAAAAAAAAAATCAAAAAAAAAAGAGCTACGCGCACTAGACATTGGGCCTCATTTCCAAGGAGGTATGGAATTTGCAACTCTTCATGCGTATGGCCGGAATTATCTGCTACGACTCATAGCAATGTGCACCAGACGTTGTGCCTCATTTCCAGGGAGGTGAATAGAGGCGGATTTGTGTTCTGTGATGTCTCTTTCTTCCAAGAAACTCCCCCGCTTCCTCCTGCATTCAACAATTTTTCCTTTCATGTCCTCACTGTGGCGGACCAACTGTCCTCTCCTCACCCTATAACTGTGTGATACTGTGTGGTATTGAATTATAATAAATGCCGGGTTAGGCTTCAGTCTGACAATGCTTCACACTCCATAAGGGTGCTGGGGGGTAAAGTAGGATCTTTTCCAAGTGTGAAAAATGACATGTAATTTTAACACAGTTGGGCCTAGTACAGCTAGTGATATTTCCTAATGTGATTTATGCCCAGAAATACATAATGTTCATGTTGTGTTAGTTAATGTGTGTGTTGAATACAAAATGTATTTACATATGCCACGTGTGAAGTCTCTTTTGTGATGCTCATTTTATTTATTGTGTCAGAGTGCTGTGCCAATGCTTTACACATTTCCTCTGTGATAAGCCTGGTTGCTCAGTGCCAAACTACCCAAGGGAGAGCACAGGTTATACAGTGAGTGTAAACACCTGCCCCTGACTGGAGTTGTAGGTTCTGCCTGGCTAAGGCCTCACCTCAGCCAACCATAACATGCCAGCTCCAACAGTTATGTTACGTGAATTTGTAGAGCGCGGCTAATCACCCGTGAGGTTATCCAGGTGCTGAGTAGGGAAGGTTCAAGGGGGTGCTGTTTCATCAGCAAGAGCAATGTCTTGAGGTTCCTTTGGAAGTCCATGAAGGAGGCGGAAATTCTGAGCTGTTTCTTGGCTGCAAGCTATGAGAATAAGCATTCTCTGCTTCTGGTCTTCTTAATGTGAAAGAGGTGTGCTCTTGCTGGGACACTGAACAAAGGTGTCTGGTGGGTTGGTAGAAGTTGATGTGGTGGTTGAGGTGGGCTGGACTAGTGTTATGGAGAACTTTGTAGGGTTGGGAGAGGCGAGATGCGGGATGTTCAGGATGAGCTTGGCTGCAGCGTTCTGGGTGGCTTGGAGTTGATGTAAGACATGGACTGTAATTTCGATGAAGAGGAAATGTCCTTAATCAAGTCTTCTTGTGATAAGAGCCTGGTTTACCATTCGTGTGGTGTTCAGTGGGATCCACTTGAAAATTTTGCATAGCATTTGCAGGATGTGGAGATGGTGTTGATCTGTCTGCTAATGGAGAGGTTGGTGTCCAGGATGATCCAGAGATTCTTGGCATGGTCTGCAGGGCTACATGGGGGCTCAAGTTCGGAGAACCACTAAGAGGCACCCCAGGGGGAGTGGTTGTTGCCAAAGATTAGGACTTGGTTTTTGTCTGTATTAAGCTGGAAGCAGTTGTTTTGTATCCAAGCAGCGATGTTGGTCATGCAGTTAGTCAAATTTGCTTAGGTGGTGCTGGATGAGTCGGTAAGGGAGAGGATGAGCTGTGTGTCATCAGCATAGGGTACTATGTTGATGCCGTAGGCTCTGACGATGTCTGAGAGCGGGGTCATGTAGATTGAAGAGAGTGTTGGGCTGAGCAACGATCCTTGAGAGACTCCACAGATGAGTTCTGAAGTGTAGGGGGTAAGTCTAACTTATTGAGTTCTGTCTGTGAGGAAGGAAGATATCCACTTGAGGGTCTGTCCGCAGATACACAAGTGCTGAAGTTTTCTGACAAGTGATTTGGGGGAAACATTATTGAAAGCTGTGGAGAGGTCGAGGGAGATGGGTGCAACCATTTCTTCATGGTCGAGGATGCTTCTGATGTCATTGGTGGCCGGAATGATGACTGTCTCTGTGCTGTGGTTGGTGAGAAAACCTAATTTAGAGCTGTCTAGGAGTTGATGGAATTCTAGGTGATCTGTGAGTTAGGTAATGATGGCGTTCGCCATGACTTTAGCTGAAAAAGGTAGGAGGGAGATGGGTTTGTAGCTGCTGAGGGTGTTGGTGTCTGGTGTTGGTTTCGTCAATTTACATTTATCAACACAGGGTCACGGAAGGTGACATTGCATGGTCTAGTAACTGTAATTCAAGGTATTGCATTGCCCTTGTGCCTCCTTGTGTGGCACAAGTTCAATGCAAATGTATAAGGCATATGGGCATGAGTATCTCGCTAGTACTGGTACAACCATCCAGATTCATGAATTGATGATTAACATTTGTGTGAGCAGTGAGGTATACAATTATGTAATGACGTTGGGCTAATTACTTAGCAGCATAGATATGGATCAATGGACCAGCGTTTTGGGGTCATAAACCTCACACATCTTTTTTTAGAAGTGGTAAGTATTTGTGTACTTTACAATCATCTCACTGTGTGTCCATCAAGATGATGTTGCTTGTTGATTCACTCTGACATTCCATAGAGGCAGTATACATTGCTCATCCTACCATAGCAATGGATGTCATTGTAAAGTTTCACATTCAAAGACAGCATGTGCTATTTACTTTAGGCCTCTCTTCTTTAGGTTTCAGGGTGATTTTTTGGTGTTTTTGTACAGTATGTATGAAGACTTTTGAGATTAGATCGTACCAATCTGGTAATGTTTTTTTAATCTTGTATTATTACCAGGTTCAGATTTTTACATTACATCACGTAGGAAGAATAGGGATATGCGTTACATGAGAAGTGTTGAGGAACAAATTGCTATTAGCAATTACGGATGAAACTTGATGAGAACAGGTGGACAAGGTCAAACAATCCACAAACATAGAGCACTGAAGTAGGTTCCAAAGAATGGCATGATGTCCTACATAGGACAGATCATAAAACTGGCCAGGATAATTCACAAATGTTTATCGGGAAGTTCTGGCTTAGAAACTGGGGTACTGTACATCTTCCTCCTCTAATGAGTGTTCTGCTCCCACTGGAAGTTGTGGTGTTGGAGTGGTAGTCAGAATAGTTTTGGTACGTGCCTCAAAACATCAGAGGCAGAAGATGTAATTCCCACGTACCCAATTACATTTATGAATGCTAATAAGGCAGCATGGTAGTCCCTGGCAAGGGCTTCCTGGTTGGACAATAAAGCTACGATGTTGCTATTGAGGGTACCTGTTGATGCCGTGAAGGAAACCATTTTGGTCTCCAAATGATTACCTAAGGGCCAAGTCCTCTTTCCAAGGACTGGAAGCATGTATTCATGGCTCTCAGCTGTGTAACAACACCACTAGTGTCAGATGTTCAAGGCTAGTGTTGTTTGTCCTTCTGTATCATAACACCAGTGATGTGAGCTAGGGAGACGTCAATCCCATGGAGCCAAGAGTAGGCGTCTATAAATGCTTTTGACAACCCCTTATTGGGGCTGAAAAACATATGGACTTCAAAAGTGCTTGCTATAGTCTGCATACCCAACCAGACTTAATCAACCATTAACTGCTATACTTCTACCACTCGCCATTGAAATGAAACTTGGGGGTCTACAGAGTCCTCAGTTATAATATATTGATGGTCCATGTCCAGTCTGGGTTGGTTGATCTAGAGACCCAACAACGTCACCTTCCCTTACCAAAACCGGAGGAGATGCTTCAAATGTGTCCAGGAGATATTGGAAGATGTGTTCATCCATGGGGGGCAGAGTGGTGTCATCAACAGGTTGAACATCACAGGCAGGCTGATCTCCAGGAGATGTTGTTTGCCCCTCCGGAAAGAAAAAGGGATATGTTACACAGATTCCATGATTGGATATGACATAAGTGATTTCTGTTACATTCGGACAGTATTTTCCTTAACTTTCAAGTAAACAGGGATATGTCGAACTTATGTTTCTACAAGTGAATATGTCCATGTTATATTATTGGTACTTTTCACATGGCAATTCATGTACATTGATCGCACACCTTCATCATTCACTAGGGGGATATTTATTTTATTGTCACTCAACGCAACACAACTAGGCAGCTTGATGTGCTGCCCTGCCTGAAAGGTAGAGGGCAGGAATGGGCCACTTTCAACATTATACAGTGCATTCCTGAATTCTACCAGCACTGATGCAAAATGTGCTACCTAACACATTCGCAGGCACCTTTGCACCATGTTGGAAGGGAATCTGCATTTGTTTAGGCATCAGTGTGTGCCCCAACCCTAGCTGAGAGATGTCATGCACCATAAATTGTTAAAGCTCACAAATTCATGCACACTACCTTCCACGCACCCCAACACACCAAGCTGCCTTGCTGTACTGTCTTGAAAGCCGTCTGTGCATTAAAATATCCTAGGGGTCATATTTTTCAAACATGCACACAGCACTACAAAGCAATCCACCTTGCTGCACTGCATGAAAGGTGAAGGGCATGTATGTGCCATATTTTAGATTTGGCAGGGCAATCCTGTCCATTCCTAGCACACAAACAGTCATCTCCAGAATCCACAGTACCAGAATTCAAGGACCAGCTCTCAAGTGACTAGCCTCCTTCCTGACCCGAAGAACACAACAGGTCTAGTCTCCTCCATTCAGCTCAGATAACAAGGAGTCCCGCAAGGGTTTTCACTCAGCCCCACTCTCTTCAACGTATACATGACGCCGTTAGCAAGCATCATTCAGACCCACAGACTCAACATCATCTGTTATGCCAATGAAACCCAGATCATTCTATCCCTTTCAGAAGACACTAACACCACCATAAGTAAATTCGATATGTTTATGACCAATGTGGCAACTTGATGAGAAATAACTACCACACACTCGATCTGAAAAGACGGAAGAGCAGATATTCACCATGAGACATGAAATCAATGCCGTCACCTCTGCCTGCTTTCAAATATTTAGGAGACAAGACTATGGCAATGCCCTCTACTACATCATCTCCGCACACCTGCAATACTAGATGCAAACTATCCAAAACAACAGCTCCAGACTAGTACTCAATCTTCTTCGCCGCACGTTCATCACACTTCACCTCAGAAAATCTCCATTCAGAAAATCTGCTAGTTCAAGATGCTCACCCATGCCTACAAGGCACTACACTACCAGTACACCTAACTCATCCACCATCAACACTTCCACCAACCTACCAGGAATCTCCGCTCTGCATCACTTGCGCTCACCCACACCCTCCGTATCCATTGAGCAAGACAAGAGGTAGGGCGTTCTCTTACATGGCAGACTAAATCCAGAACAACCTCTCCCAGCACATCAGGACAGCTGCATCACTTATGGATTTGTGCAAGAAACTGCACACATGGCTCTTCAAGTAATCCAACCTGCAGAGAACCTACTCAGCACCTGGATACCCTCTCATGTGACAAGTTGACGCTAAACAAAGCCACTTTGCGTTACACTTTTGCCTGGCTAGCCCCAAAATAGACACTTGCATAATGGTGCAAGGGGGCCTGCGTTTGGCACTAGGCTGAAAATATTGCAACTGCCCTAGGAAAGGACAGCAATGTGATGGATAATGTTAAATATGGGGGAATTCATGCCCTTTCCCTTTCACGCAGCTGCTTGAAAATTTGATAAATAAGGGCCCTTGCTTACACTCACCCTGTACTTCCTGCTGATCTTTGTACATCAGCACTGTTCTGACCTTCCACTCCAGATACCAACTCTGTTCAAATGAGGGATGCCACCTGCTCCTCCAATGGGTCCAACTTCACCTAGACATCTGGTCCTCAGTGCTACCTTTAGGTTACTGGCCAGTTTTTCTTTGGTCCTAGGTTTGTAGTCATGCCACTTCTTACACATCACTACAGTCCTTGTTTGCACAATGCATCTTGTCCACTATAGATTGCCAGATAGCATCCTTCTTTGCTAATTGCAATTTGGAGGTGGCAAATAGTAGGTGCTCATTCTTGATCACCTCAATGATAAGTATTTGGTTCTCCTCATGATTGAAATTTGACTTCCTCTTCTTTTTTGTCTTTTTTTTTTTAGTTCAGAAGAGAAGTTTATTAAAGGTAAAGAGGTGGAAACATACAGTACATATTACTGATAAAAAAAATTTAAAAAAACAATACATCATGTACATACTCCAGTGGAAACATACGAGTAAGAAGAAAATTTTAAAACACAGCAAAAGGATAATCAGAGAGAACACAATGCATATATAGATGAAAATTAGAAAAAAACATCAGGAGAAATCATGGGGGTTTAAGTACTTCCTGCTGTAATGGAATTGGTAAGGAGTGTTTCAATGCACATTTATCAAAAAATGTTGTGACAGGTAACCATAACTGAATTCGCTTCATGGCCATTTGTAGAGGGAACAGAAGAAATGTATCCAGTCTGTGATTATGACATACCATCATACCACCAAGCTTTGTAAGAGTTCTTCGCGAAATCTTTCCAATTTCTCGTTATCTGCTGAAAAGCAACTGCTATTAGTAAATCAACAATTCTGACATTACTTTCGTAGTTATCCCAAATTGGGGAAAGGCTTCCCAAGAAAATGTCCTTTACAAAGAATGGGGCATTGATGCTAAAAATTAAGTTACTTTGAGACCAAACCTGTTTCCAAAACGTAATTACAAGTGAACACGAAAAAAGCATATGGAACAAATCAGCATCAGGAGATGCACAAGACCAACAAGTATCCTGTACATTGGAAAATCTTTTATTTAAAGCTTGAGGAGATAATAAAAGCCTGTTGTATGTATAAAATAGTGTTTGTGTTAAACTAGCTGTTCTGGAGGTTTTACGTATCTTAGTCCAAATCTTATTCCACATTGACGGGGACCATACTACACTAAAATCTCTCTCCCAAGCGAGTTGAGTCATAGATTTTTGTCTAGGTATACCCTTGGATTGGAGAAGAGCGTATAAAGTGGAAGCTTTAGGTTTAGTACGTAAAAGAGTGGACAAGTCAGTGGGGACAACAGCGATCTAAGAATTACTAGAATCATTAATAAGCCTGGTGTATACGTCAAGTACCGAACGTCGGAGAATATGGTATTTAGAAATCAGAGCAGCATGTAAGTTATAAGTCTGTCGAAGTAAAGGAAAAGAAATAAATTCATTGTTCGAAAATAGTTGATGGACCCAGATCAAACCATGTTGCCTCCATGACTTCCAATAAAAGGGTTTATTGTTTATTAATAAAGTCGTATTATGCCAAATGGTCGATGTCAGAAAGGACTCAGGAATGTCAGGAGTTAAAGGGAGTAAAGGGGAGAGAAGTTTGGAAGTAAATTTAAATAGGGGAGTAGATAACGTTTGGGGTTTACAGGAAAAAGAGAAATTCTTGAAAGGAAAAGGGAGACAAAAACGATCGTTCAACTGATGCCCATAAGGGGCAATCATCCGTGGGGTCGAGCAACCAATAAGAGGCTTGCCGTAATAAAAAAGCTTTCTGATAAACAGGATAGTTGGGAAAATAAACCCCTCCCTCAATTTTAGGGTGTATTAACTTAGAAATAGACATACATGCTTTTTTATTGTTCCATAAAAAGGAAGACAAAATTGAGTTAATCAATTTGAATAATTTTGGAGAAATGGGGAATGGAATGTTGGAAATGGTATATAAAACTAAAGGGGATAACATCATTTTTATGGTGTCTAAGTGGCCACACCAGGAAAGGTATAGGGGATGCCATTTAGTAGTAAGATCGGAAATACAATTATTCAAACATAAAGTAACTGTGTCTTTAATTGTGGGCGTGAAACTCAATCCCAGGTATTTGATATGAAAGGGTTTCCAAGTAAAAGTTCGTTGGGGCGAAATCATCTTTAAAAGTGAATTTAGTCAGGGGTAAGACTTCACACTTGTCGCTGTTCAGTTTATACCCTGAAACCAGTGAAAAGGATTGAACTTCCTTGAGAAAGGCAGGGACTGATTCACTGGGGTTGGAAAGAAAAAGCAAAATATCATCAGCGTACGCTGCTAGTTTGACATTAGTGTTTGGGGTCTGAAAACCGTGTATTTGTGTGTTTTGACGAATCTTTGAGAGGAAGGGTTCTATGGCTAAATTAAAAAGAAAAGGAGAGAGAGGGCAGCCTTGGCGCACACCCCTACCAAGGTCAAAAAAAGGTGAGATGAGACCATTAGCACATACCGCTGCGCGCGGACTAGAATACAAAAGTGAGATCAGGGCTGTAAACTTAGGACCAAAGCCAAACCATTGAAGGGTATAAAATAAATATTCCCATTCAACTCTATCAAATGCTTTCTCTGTGTCAAGCGCTATAGCAGCGAGAGAGTATTTTAAATGCGGAGCTTTAGATAAAATATTAAAAAACAATCATTAATGACTTGCCCTTTCACGAAGCCGTATTGCTCCCTGCCTAAAATTTGGTAAAATAGGGTCCAAACGTAAGGCCAGTGCCTTAGAAAAGATTTTATAATATATATTGACCAGTGAGATGGGCCTGTAATTGTTACAGTGTTTCAAATATTTGCCCTCTTTAGGGATTAGACATACATGAGCCTCTGAAAAAGAGCCTGCTGATTCCCCCAAAGAGTTAAAGGAATTAATCAGAAGGTGTAATTTAGGTAATAATAATTTAGAGAAATGGAGGTAAAATGCGACAGCAAATCCGTCTGGTCCAGGTGCTCTATCTTTTTTTAAGTGTTGAAGTGCTTCTAAGAGTTCTTGTTGTGTTATGTCTATTTCTAAGGACGACAAATCGGGAAAAGTTTGCTGAGGTTTATGTATGGTTGAGAAGAATTGTGAAAGCATATGGCTTGTGGGATTCGTTTCGGGAGCATATAATGATTTGTAAAAAAGTGCGAATTCATTCAAAATTTCTGTGTCATTAAATTTTAAGTTAGAATTCTCATCAAAAATAGAATCGATATTTAGTTTGTTGTGTTTGGTTTTCAAATAGTTGGCTAAAATTTTACTTGCCTTATTTTTCCCACCACAATATTTTGCGCTGGACTTCAGGAGGTAAAATGAGGCACTGTTAGGAGATTCCTTATTGAATTGCAGTTTCGCTTTTATAAGGGCATCAAGAATATCTTTTGAATTGGATGTGTAAAAAGAATCCTCCAGCCTCTTAATATCTTGAAGTAGGGATCTCAAGCGTTTGCGAGCAATGTTACGCTTCTTGGCCACATAACTGATAATAAAATCTCTCGCTGAGGCCTTAAAGGCGTCCCAAATAGTTGAAAAGGGTAAGGAAGTAGTGTCATTGAAGGAAAAATAGTCGTCAAAAAAAGTAAAAAATGAGGAAGAGAATGCAGGATCTAAAAGAAGGGAGTTCTTAAATCTCCATCTTCTGGGTGCATTTACTTTTGGTAAAATATCCAAATCAATCGAAACGGGCCCTATTTCAGCATTCAAAAGTGCTTGTGAAATGTTATGGGAGACAAATAAATAATCAATGCGTGTTTGGGAATGATGCATAGGAGAATAAAAAGTATACTCTCTGGTGGTGGGGTTACACAACCTCCAAGCATCCAAAAGTTTGTACTGAGTGATAGCATGAATGAAGGATTTATGTGGTTTGTTAGGAACAAATGGAACTTTGGAATTTCGACCAACAAAGGGATCAAAAATCTGATTGCAATCCCCTGCTAGAATAAAATTATCTTACTTGCAAAGGGCAATCTGCTGGGCAATTGAAGACCAAAAGGAGGAGTCACCACCAGTAGGACCGTATACATTGAAAAAGGAGACTGGAGCATCCTTCAGCATCAATTTAACATGGAGCCAACGGCCCTCTACATCAGATTCCTTTGATATGAATTTACAGTCAAGTGATTTACAACAAAGCATCATAACCCCATTGCGTTTGCCATCACCATTGGAATAAAATAATTCCCCTACCCAACCTCGTTTTAGTTTTGATGACTCATTCTCCGTCAGGTGGGTCTCCTGTAAGATTACAATATCAGCATTCAAATTGGCTAAATGGGTCATAACTCTTTGCTGTTTGATGGGGGAATTCAGCCCTCTAATATTCCATGATACTAATCTCAACGGTATAGTAATTCAAGAGTAAAAATAAACGAGAAGAAGGAACAACAACTGATCGATCCAATGAAATAGTCAGAAAAGACATACAAGGGAATAAAGATCAGAAATATGCTTACCAAAACCCAAGTGTAGGAGAGAGGACAAACAGAAAGTAGAGAAGGAAGATAAACACTTCTATATGAAAAACGTCAGGGAGCAGAAGGAATTATAGCCGGAGCTGTGATTCAGAGGAAAAGGATAAGAAAATGAATATGAAATGAGGAAAATAAATAACAGTGAAAGCGGAAAAATAGCCACCTCAGAAGAAAGAACAAACGGATCAGAGAAGAGAACAGGGGAGGGGGTGGAACCACATGGAATAGACGATGCATCCAGGGGTCAGCAAAGCGGAAGACCGGGAAGACATCATAAAACAAAGGTAGGGAATCTATGGCGAGAAAGCAGAATAAATGTTAGAGTACTCTGTAAAAAGGAACATTAACAGCAAAATTTAGGAACACTAATAAACAAAGTCTCAAAGAGAAAAACATAGCGAAGACATCTCCATGTGTGCTATTGACAGGGAAAAGAAGAACAACATTCAAACTGCCAAACATCAAGAAGAGGAAAAAGAGAACTCGGTCAGCAGTTCAATGAAATAACCGTAATAAACAGTCAAAGAGAGGAGGCAGGACCAGAGGATTCCATGACATTCGGTTTACACAAATTGATAAAGCTTTGTAAACGCACAGGATCCTCATATGTAGTGGTTTTGTTATTATATGTGACGTTAAAGAGGCAAGGATGAAAAAGTCCATATCTGGCTCCTATTGAGCATAAGTCAGCTCGCATGTTCAAAAAAGCTTTGCGTCTGTTGGCGGTAGCTTCAGCATAATCCTGCGCAAAATACAAGGAGGAGCCAGACCATGTGACTTTAGGAGATGCTCTGACCGCTGAGAAGACCTTCAACAAATCTGTATACTCAAGAAGGTATAAGATGACTCCTCTGGGCCTTGGTGGAGACGTAGTGTGTAGTGGAAGACGACCTAGCCGATGTGCTCGCTGAATGTTAAGGACCGTCCCCTCTGGCATATGGAGCAACTTAGAGAGGAATGATTTGAAGAATGTAAGAGAGTCTGTACCCTCAAGTCCTTCTCCCAGGCCAAAAATGCGCAGGTTGTTGTGTCTACTGCGATTTTCCAAGTCTTCAACTTGTTTCTGAAGCATAGAAACTTGAGAGTGAAGATGAGAAACAGTAACACAGGTTCTTTAAAGGAGGCGACATTGTGTTCAACTGACGAGACTCTAGCTTCAAGTTGAGACCTATTGTCCGTTAAGACTTGTAATTTAGTATTCGTCTCTTCCATGAATGGCCGAAGGGCTCTAATTTCGACCAATAATAACTCCATTGACACCGGTGAAGCCGTTTTAGGCGGTGACGGAGGATCCTTTTTTTAAGTGTTTGGTGTTGGATTTTCCTGAAGTTGCAGGCAAGGGCTCCATTATTGTATTATGACTATGAGGAGAAGAAGCCAGAGAATCTTCTAATTTAGAGAATTCAGAAAAAATCTTTGACTTAAAAAAAAGAAAAATGTGGGGGGCGTGGTCTCGCACCGCATCCAGATGGCGGCTGTGATTTGAGCTCCGCTCGTACGCGGAGAAACTTTGTAAGCTACAGCCGGTTCTAGCGAGGTGCGCCGCACTTCGAGGATGGAATACGGATGTTGAAGGGTCGGGGCGAGGAATGACATAATTCCGCTCCTGGAATATCCGTCTACGAGCCTGGTGGATGCGGCGGTGATCTCCCCTCAGTGCAGCGCCGATAACGGCCGCCATTTTGCGATGGCTGCCTCCGAAGTTTCAGTTCAGTCTGAGGTAATCCGGCGCTTTACTAATTAGCGTGCGGCAACGGTTTTTTTTCGTTTTTTTTTTCCTTTTGCATCTTCCTCCTCAACAGTCAAGTATATATTGCCGTAAAAACTGTCTATCAGCACGCTATCATGCCCAGATGAAGGCACGACGTATATTTATCTTCTCCTCAGTCGCAGCAGGTTATTTATTTATTTATTTATTTTTAGAGCCATTTGGGGGATGGCGCCAGCTGCAATCTTTTATTCTAAATATGGCTCGTAGATTCCTAACAACTATGTGTTCACCTTAACTTTTTTTTTTTTTCTCTTTTTTGACATATTGTTGGAATACTTCCTAGCCTCTTGGTGACTTGTCCTGTTTAACAACGACGCTGCGTTGCCCACAAGTGTCAACTATTTACTAGAGGGCTGACGGAAGGTGTCTTTCTCTTGTGAATTTCTTCTTTTGTCTCTCTGCTCTCTGGCTACTGAAGGCTTTTTGTGGAGTGAGGTGTCTCTTTTTGACGGATGGGCAGACGCAAATCTTTATTGAAGATCACGTCTCGACCGCCTTTCCGTTTCACGATGGCTAGTGAGGCCTCTACTTCGGCTAGAGCAGTTTCCTCTGGTACCAAGCCTAAGAGAGCCAAGAATGACCCTCCCTCTCCCATTCTTTCTTCTCAACATCCTGTCCTGGATACTATTTTGGATGGGGTGAGGGGCCTTAAACCTTTTATGGCCACTACCAATGAGAAGCTTCAGCTAATTGAGGATCGGTGGATCACTATGGAAGCTAAGGTGTTTGATATGGAGCAACGTATTAGCGACGTGCAGGATATATCTACTAAAATTCCAATTTTGGAACAGGAAATTCAACGTCTTAAACTACACACAGAGGATCTTGAAAATCGGAATCGACGTAACAACTTACGCCTTTATGGCCTACCAGAAAATTTGGAGGGTTCTGATTTACTCCTTTTTCTGAGGAAATTTCTGACTGAACTTTTAAACATTCCCCCGGAACCTGCTTTGAACATTCAGCGTGCACATAGACTTGGTCGTCTTCAACCTAATACTTCTAAACCTAGAGGCATTATCATGTTGTTTTTGGAATTTACTGATTTAATGCGAGTCCTATCAGCTGCAAAGTTGAAGCGTCATCTTATTTGGTCTGGCCATACCATCTTTATTTCACAAGACGCATCTAATGCTACCAACATGCGAAGGAAGGAATTTCTGGCGCTTCGCCCGCAAATGAGACAGTTGAATGTTCGATATGGTATTCTTCATCCATGTCTGTGTAAAGTCACTCACGATGGCTCCACTCGGTCTTTTGATGACCCTCTCAAATTGAAGTTGTTTCTCCATGACCTGTCTTCCCGTGCTGCGGCTGGTTGTTCTCCTTCTACTTAATATTCTTGTGTCTTTTTGTTTTCCCCTTTAATTCGGCTGTTTCTTGATTTTCTATTTGTACCTTTTTCTCTGTCACGTCATCTCTTGATGGTGCTGTTACGCCCCATGCATTTGTTTGTATTGTTGTTTCTCTTTAGATCTGGATATTTCTCCTTGGTCTATCTTTTTTTATTTCTTTTTCTATTCTCTTTTCATCTTTTTGTTCTGTTATTTTTCCCGCTAGTTTGTCCTATTATGTATTTGATACGGTGTTGTTTATTACAGTTGTCTTTTGGAATTGTCCATTGTTTCATTGTATATTTTTATTTTTAATCATATGTTGATCAATCTTGGTGTCTCTTTTTTTTTAGATGTTTCCTTGAAGTTTTTCACCTTCTTCCGTATTGTTCCCCTCCGTTCCCCCATTATGTGTAATTTTGTTACATGGAATGTTCACGGTTTGGGACACCCCGTCAAAAGGCAAAAGGTACTTTCTCATCTATCTAAATTAAACTCTCAGGTGTCTTTCATTCAAGAAACACATTGTACTGAGGCAGAATCACTTAAGCTTAAAAGACAATGGGTAGGCCAAGTTGTGTATTCCCCTGCTTCTAGTAAAAAAGGGGGTGTAGCTATACTGTTCCATAAATCTTTATCTGTGCAAATTGTTTCTACGCAAAATGATGCAGATGGACGATGGGTGATGGCCAGGGTTGTTATACATGGTAAGGATTTGGTTTTAGTGAATATATATGGCCCGGTCAAGCCTGACCCCAAGTTCTGGCATGACATAAAGGTCCTACTATCCTCCCTTGATTGTCCTAATGTTATTATTGCAGGTGATTTTAACCAATGGCTAGACCCATTTTCTGATAGACAATCTCAGTCCAGATTTTATCCTGAAAAATCCCATAAAGCTTTTCAATCGGCCATCACCTCTCGTCCTCTATTTGATGTTTGGAAGACATGTAATCCAGATTGTCTTGAGTTTACGTTTTTTTCCAATGTACACCACACTCGTTCTAGGATTGATTATATTCTGGTTAGTAAATCCCTGCTTCCATCTATCCAATCTTCGGAGATTGGGTCAATTTTCATTTCAGATCATGCACCAGTACTTTCTGTTTTGGATCTCTCGTTAACCTCCCAAAAATGTAGTCGCTGGAAACTAAATACTGTTTTATTATCGGATCCTACTTTCATACAAGAAACTACTTCCTTTGTTAATGAATTTTTCATGTTTAATAATCCCTCATCAACCTCTGTTCCCAATAATTGGGATGCTTTTAAGGCCGCATTTCGGGCATTTGCTATTTCTTATGTCTCTAGGAAAAAGAAGAATGCTCGAAATAAATACTTAACTTTATTACAACAGCTTAAACTACTGGAGCATAATTATTTCACGTCTAAATTGCCCTCGGCTTTACACGACCTCACTAAGGCCAAATCTGAGCTTAACAAACTTGCGACAGTTGTAGCTTGTAATATTCTTCTCAAAATTAAATCCAAATACCATGGCGGCCAAAACAAAGCTGGTAAGATGTTGGCTAATTATTTGAAAATTAAATCGGAACGTAAAAATATTGGTCCCATTTTAAATGAATCCACCAAACGCCTGGTGTCCTCTGACGATGATATTGCAAATATCTTTCATAATTACTATGAGGCCCTTTATTCTGATGACACGAACCCGTCTAGTCAAAACTTAGATATTTTCTTTTCTGGCCTTCCTTCCCCTCCATCTTTGCCACAAGAATTTGAAGCCTTGGAAGGTGCTATTACCGCCCAAGAAATTCTTAATGCTATCAAATCCCTAAAAAAATCAAAGGCCCCAGGACCGGATGGCTTTTCGGTCGAATTTTACTCCACATTTGCATCAATTTTTGTCCCTAAACTTCTGCAATTGTTTAATTCCTTTATTAGGGATGCCAAGGCCTCTGGATCCTTTATGGATGCTTTAATAATCATCATTCCCAAACCGGATAAGGATCACTCATTATGTAAAAACTATCGCCCTATCTCATTGATTAATTATGATTGTAAAATATTTGCAAAGATTCTTGCTATTTGTCTTGAGCGTCTTCTCCCAGTATTGGTCAAGACTGATCAGGTTGGTTTCATTAAGGGTAGATTGGCAGCAGATAATGCACGAATGTTTGCAAATATTATTGCGCACGCAAAGAAATTCAAATCCCCTCTTGCAGCGCTATCTCTTGATGCTGAAAAAGCCTTTGACCATATTAATTGGCAATTTATGTTTCGTACCCTTAGTTGGTTTGGTTTTGGTTCAACTTTTATTTCTTTTATCAAATTATTATACTCCTGTCCCCGGACTAGTATTTTTGTAAATAATCATTTTTCCAAGTTTTTTCCTTTATCTCGTGGGACTCGTCAGGGCTGTCCTCTTTCCCCTTTGTTATTTGTTCTTTGCCTTGAACCCTTCCTTGAGCGTATTCGAGTTAATGCTCAGGTTTCTGGTTTCTCACTTAATTCAGTAGAAATTAAATTATCAGCCTATGCTGATGATATATTGATTTATATGTCCAACCCTCTCACATCCCTTCCTCCCTTTTTGGATGAGGTTCGACTTTACTCTAGCATTTCTGGATATAAGTTAAATCTCTCTAAAACAGAGGTTCTGCCCCTGAACTCATTATGTTATCAATTTATGTTTCAGGATACTAATTTTGCATGGTGCCCCACAAAAATCAAATACCTAGGGATTTGGTTCTCTACGTCCATACATGCCAAAATCAAGTACACATTTGCGGCATTACTTACTAAAATTCAAGCATTGCTTCTTATATGGTCCCCGTTATTTCTGTCTTGGTGGGGCAGATTAGACACTATAAAAATGATGATTGTTCCCCATGTCCTGTATATATTGTCCATGTTGCCCATTCGCATTCCCCTTTCATATTTTTCGCAAGTCAATTCTATTTGTGTAAAATTTTTATGGAACAAGAAACACGCGCGTATTGCCCTTTCTAAGCTCCAATGTCCGAAGTCTGAGGGTGGAGTACGCTTTCCCGATTTTAAGGCTTACCACTCAGCCTTTCTCATTAAACAATCCTTTGCCTTATCTTTTGATTTTGTGGACACCCCTATCCCGAGATGGATTACTTTTGAACGCTCCTGTCTAAAGAATTTTTCTTTTCAGAATGTGCTTTATATGTCCAATTGTACTTTCATTTCTAATAACCCGATTATAAAACATTCCCAAAGTTTATTATATAATACGTTTACTAAGGGTTTAACTCCATTTCAATGCTTTCTCTCCTCCACTATCTGGTATAATAAATTTCTCAGATACAAGGGTAAATCATTCTATTATAAACACTGGAAGGAGAAGGGTATTATCTTCGTTCACCAATTACTCCTCCAGCATTCAATAATCCCCTTCCTTGAGTTGCAAACACGATTTCAATTACCTGATACATTTCATGCTGAATACCTTTTATTATCAGCCGCTTTACACTCACACTTATCCTCCTTTGACTTACCTGTAACACTTCCCTCTCTTACTCCCCCTACACCTTTATATCGTATATTTCCTATCCATGTACCTAAAGCAGCCCTTGTTTATAAATTATTGTTAGTGCACTTAACAGAGAGACCTAAATCTCCCATTGAGCTTGCTTGGGAATTAGACTTATCCCTTTCATTTTCCATTATTGTATGGGAT
Source organism: Triturus cristatus (assembly GCF_964204655.1). NCBI lineage: Eukaryota > Metazoa > Chordata > Amphibia > Caudata > Salamandridae > Triturus > Triturus cristatus. The sequence goes on along the minus strand of NC_140583.1, from coordinate 393,374,576 downwards.
AAACTTTGGTCTAAGTTATTTAAGATTTCTGCCGCTTCTCGAATTACTCAATCCTTGTATTTTATTTACAATAGAGCTGTTATTACTCCTGTTTGTATTTCCAAATTCTCCCCTTCCTCCTCACCATTATGTTGGTCTTGTTCTAAATATACTGGCACCCTGAGACATCTCCTTTATGATTGTCCGAATGTTGTGCCTTTTTGGAAGTCGGTTTGGTCAAAGTGTATGAAAGTTTTTAATTGCGATTTGAGTTTATCATTTCATAATGTTTTCTTAGGTTCCTCATCACCTGATTTAGATGACTCCACTTCTATTTCATTATTGTTTGATCTTTTTATTGCAATGGCATTTAAAGTTATTTTATCTTCATGGAAAGATCATTCGAAAATTTCTTTACTAATGTGGTGGAATTTTATCTGTGATGAACATCGAATTGCCACTGTATCCTCTTCTGTACTCTCGCAAAAAATTAAATCTGATCTACTTTGGTTACCTTTCACGTCTTATCTTTCCTCACATACTTCTCTTCCCTAACTTGGAATTTTCTTCTTTTCTTTGGTAAGCATACATAGTCGTAGGACAGTGCTATTTTTCTCAATTCCTTGATTTCTATTTTATTTCTTCTCTATTATCCTTGTTCTTTTCTTTTCGATTTCCTCTTCCTTCCTTTTCTTTTCTTCTCTTTTCTCCTTTTTCGTTATTGCTTGTGCTATTGACTTATTATTTGATTTTTTATACTTTGTAAGTATATTTTAGATTTCCTGATTGATTGTATTCTATATGTATTTCTATGCTTTGTTTATTTCTGAAAACTCAATAAAAACTCTTAAACAAAAAAAAAAAAATGTGTTTGGATTTGGAGAGAGAAGGATGGGGTACTTTTGTTCTACCCATAAAACACCGATATCGTACTCCGAGTCAGTGCTAATGTACTAAGAATCAGGCACAATAAAAAATGCGTGGAGCGCAAAAAAGTACCTTCTGAGAATAACAGGGGAGACTCTTCGAGTCAAGACAGCCGTTCGCAGTCAGTCATCATGCCATCCTCAAAGTACTGGTGTGTTAGAGATAAAAGTACAAAGCCAAAAAGCAAATGAGAACTCCAAATGAATGTACTGCGACTTATACCATCAGTGTTGAGCTTGTCAAGGATACTCCCTCTTGCTAAGTATGCTGAGAGAGAAGAAGAGCAGTGGTATTAAAAGAGAAAAGCACTGCAATCTGAAGGCAGGCTGAAAGAAAATGGAAAGGCACCCATAATAATTACTGCACACACTTGGGTGAAGAGATTGAGACAATGTCCAAAAAATAAGTATACAGCAGTAAAGAGCCACAGTTTCCCCTCAAAATACTGCCAGTCAGCGTTTTTGATGTAGTGTCAGCATACAGATGAGCATTGGTGAGCAAAACAGATATTTCAGCATTGTTGTGAGGATGCTCTCGTGCGCGCTGGAATTCAAAATGGCGGTCGCAGTGAAAGCGGAGCCGCTAGAGAACTCACTTTGATGGGAGAGGCATTTAAAATCCGCATTAGAGGTCCGTAGGGGTCCCAGAGCAAGCACCAGGGCTTCAGGGGACCGTATGAGTCTCCGTCCGAGCGGCAGCAAGTGTTGAAGCGCCGAGTCTTCTCAGTGGACCGCGGAGCTTCACCCGGGTGCCGCCATTCACTCGGGCGCGAAGCCACGCCCCCCCTTCTTTTTTGTCATTGATGTTGGCAGGTCTTTAGGGTAAGGGTTGTTGGACTCCTGGCTTCTTGAGCCTCTTTCCATGCTTCTATTCATTGGTTAACATTGGTAGTGTACATTGCTTTTGCAAGCGATCCCTCGATGCAATGCAGTCCTGCGTGACGCATGCCGATTTGTGGTACATAAAATTGTTTCACAACATGCAAATCTACTTTGCGTCACGTAGGTACTTTGCGTAATTATAAACAACTTCAGTCACAATGCTTGGCACATCTCGAGTCCCTGCACCATGGTGTGCTATATGATAAATATCCATGGTGCAGAATAATGCGGCAATACAGCCCAAACCAATCTGACGCAACGCTACACAATGCACCGTTGCGTCAGTAATGATACATTTGCACCAGAATTTAAGTGTTGCCTGGACTTTGGCGACCGACCAAACATCAGCTCGTGTCGCACCAGTGAGTCGTGAACCTTCGTCTGGGAAACACTGCTTTAGGGAGGCTTAACACTCACCATGAGCCACAATGAAATCTAGGCAGTGTTGTCACTAAAGGAAAGGGTCTAGAAGGAGCCGTAATCGACTTTGAATAAAGTACTGTAAAGATATATCCTGAGGGAGGTGACATAATAAGAAAGTGTGTTGTCACTGGAAATGCTGGGTGAGGAACTGGAGTCGATGCAGAATACTCATCAAGACGTACAGCTGCCAGGTGACTTGCTGTACAAATCGTAGGACCTTTATCCAGAACCATCTCATCTGACAGGTGCGTTCCTAAATGGGTCACCAATAACCATCTTAGATCAGAGTGTAGACCTGAATGTTCAGGGTAGCCACCATCTTGGATCAAGATGAAACACACATGTATTAGGAGTTAAAGTTGCCTAGTTTGGTTCCAGCAAATATAGGGGCATATTATCAAGACAGGCGATAAAATTATCGCCGCTTTAGCAGCAGAAAACTGCTGCTAAAATGGCGATAATGGGCTTGATAATATGCTCTATGGAATTCCAACTGAAGCCCATGTTAGATGTGAAGGACATCTAACATGGTCATCGCAATAGTGTAAAGAGCAGGCTGGGTGTCTTGTACGGTTGTCACTATGTGTGTTGCAGATGGTCGTTGTTGGCGCTTCGTGTTGGCAGTCACCGTGGGCTGTCATTGCTGTAGCGCGAACTGCAACTCTTGCGGTGCCAGTCATTGCTGATGCACACTGTAGCATGAAGAGTCGGGTTCGCCAGTGCTTTGTGTTGGTGGTCATCGTAGGCGGAATGGTCTCGGCATAAAAGAGGCCTAAACATCTATATTTCACCTTTCGTTGCAGAGGAGTGCATTCTCGTGCCACCTGAGGGTGCAGGAACCATGGAGGCACCTCTTGGGGATCATGGACTCACTTTAGCAAAGGCCAGCAGGGCTCAGGCATGTCCAGTTGCAGGTTTAGGTAGGTTCAGGTGCAGCAGATCAGTTGGGCAGTTGCAGGGAGTCCTCTGGAGCTTGTTGTGTTCCTATAGCTAAGAACAGGGTGTCAGCCAACTCACCCTTGGACTCACTCAGGTCTTCCAGGGAACAAGGAGATAGTTCAGCTCTCCTTCAGCAAGGGAGTCCTCAAGCAGCAGGACAGTCCTCTGGTGGTAGCAGCAGGGCAGTCTACTGCGGGTCTATGCAAGCCTCTAGCAGCGGTGCAGTCCTCTGTGGAATGAGGCAGTATTTCGGGAGTCTTCTACAGGTCCAGGAGTGTACTGGAGAGTTGGTCTGTGGACGCAATATTTATACCTGGTGCCAACCTTTGAAGTGGGGGAAATGTCTGTGCTACCTCCCACCTGGTTCTCCAAAATGTACTTCCTTCCCCTACCCAGGCTGCAAGTGGACTAGGATGAAAAAAGACTGGTGTCAGTTCCTCTGTGAGTTTGCTGGAGGCAGTCCTTTGAAATGTATGTGGAACAGAGACAGCACCACTCCCCCATCCTGCCAACATCTAGCCCCCTTTGTCTCATTGTCTGGGAGGAATACACAAAGGCTGACTTCCTACTATTCACAGTCAATGTGACCCAGGTGACAGCCTGCAGGCAACAAATGGTTATTACTAGAAAATGGCAACCTTCTAAAGTTGTGATTATTAAAGGGTTAGGCCTATATTTTTGTCAGTAGGGTTAGTTTTACAACACATTCCAACCAAGAGAAATTTACCTTTAACGACATTAATTAACAACACATTGGATTCTTTGTGGTGGCCACGAAACTTAAATAGCATAGCCACATTTTTATTCTCTTATATTTTTCTCAGATTTATAACTATTAATAGACTTTATATATCATTGAGTTGACAAAAGGACTATAGGACAAAGGGAACCTGATGAAAATAGATAGAAAACCTGGGTCCCCGCTTGAAATCCCACATAAAGGCAGTTTTTCCAACCCCTACCTTTTTGTGCAGAAGAATAGAGAAAAGTAATAAAAGATTACTCTTTGAATATTAGAATTGATAACTAGGACAACACAAACATTTTCATTAATCATGAGACGTTTTATTCTAAAAAAGAATAATTTGTATGTATTGTGTTATTATTTGGTTATGATTTGAATGAATGATTTGATTGTTAGAAGAAGTTAATGTTTATACAAGTGTGTTCAATGTTGTGGTGGTTCTAAAAAAGCTACCTGAATTTCACAACTGGTATTGTGTTCCAAAGTCTATGACATGTTGATTATGTAATTGTTATAAATCTGAGATAAATATAAGAGAATAAAAATGCAGCCACGATAATTAAGTTTCGTATCCACTACAATGAATCAAATGTGTTGTTAATGAATGTCACCAAAGGTTAATTTCCCTTTGTTGGAACTTTCTAAAAGTGGCATTTTCAGAATTATGGCTTAAAATCCAACTTTACCATTAAATGGGATTTTAAATTACAATTCTTTTGAGACAAAACATGACATTTCTACCTGTTTCCAATCAAACGTTAACACTTATTAAATGTAATAAGCTTCTCCGATGTTATCCTAGGAGAGACGTGGGCCTCATAGCAGTAAAAAACAAATGTGGGAGGTTTTCACTTCTAGGACATATAAAACTTAAAAACCCATGTCCTAGCCTCTAAATACAATGCACTCTCCCTGTGGACTGTTTAGGGCCTATCTTAGGGGTGATTTATATGTATTAAAACGGAAGGTGGCAAGCCTGGGACATATTTGAAAAGCTACTTCAGTGGGTGGCACGAGTGCGGCAGGTCCACTAGTAGCATTTAATTTATAGGCCTTGGGTATATGTAGTACCACTTTACTAGGCACTTATAAGAAAATTCAATGGGCCAATTGGGTGTAAGCCAATTTTACCATGTTTAAAGGAGAGAGCACAAGCACTTTAGCACTTGTTAGCAGTGGTAAAGTGCTTAGAGTCATAATACCAACGAAAACAAAATTTAGAAAACAAGAGGGAAGAAGACAAAAGGTTTGGGGGAAGACCATGCCAAAGCAGTGGCGTAACAAACTTGAGGGGGCCCCCCTGCAAAGTACAAGCAGGGGGTCCCCAACGTTCTGGACCCAGTTCGCAGCTCTCAGGCCATGGCCCTGCCAGTGCTAGAGGGGGGCCCCTGAGGTCCGCCCCCCCGCACCGCGGGGGCTGCGGGGGCTTTTAATATGCCATGGCACCAGGACTAGCAATGAAAATGTGGGAATTTGGTAGATTTCCTAACCATAATTAAAATTTTACCCAGGCCTAGTCCTATTTAGGCCTGGGCTAAAATTCCGTTCTGCTCGCGGAAATTTCGATAATTTGACATAATCGCGTTCCGCGGAGAGCGCGAAAATTTAAAAATTTCCGCAATCAGCATCTTACTGGAATTTTTTTTCTTGCTTGCGCTGTAAAAAAATACATTCTCGCGTGCGCGCGATCGCCTTACCTGAATCCCCGCGTTCGCCGACAAGTTTTCCCGATCCGGTCGCGTTCTCCACGAGATGTTGGATTGTTGGTAGCCATTTGCGCTGTCTCGCGACAGTTCACGAACGCTTTAACGTCATTTGTCATGCGATCATGTTATTCGTCGCGCGATCACGTCTTTCTTCTCGCGATCATGCACCGCGAGAGTATGAGATGATTGAGATCTCGCGCCCATGAGCAACCGCATGGGTAAGTTGGCGAGCCGCGATCACGCAGAAAATAAGGCAAACGGGCGGGAAAAAAACTTCCGCGTCTTCGCGATATTTCCACGTGTTTGCAGAGATTTTTAACATTTTCGCGATAGTGTGCGGAAGTGAATTTCGCAAATTCCGCCCACCCCTAGTCCTATTGCACAATATAATGCATGTCTTTGTTTTACTCGCCATGACATCAAATATGCATATATAAATTACATAATGCATGTCTCTTTTTTTTACTCACCATGCCTTCAAAAGTATTTCCCAAGTTTCTGTTACAGAATAAGAGTGTAAGGATTCTGGCTGCCATACACAGACATTTGAAGTGTTTCTGAATGTTACCAGCACAGAGACATCCACTGCACTGGGTTGTCTGGGAGGAGTACAGAATACTGAAGATCTTGATTTCTAATTTCTGCATTCTGCATGTGAAATGGTGTATATGCTGTCTACTAATTAAAGTGGGCACCTTTCATCCAGCCCTAACACCGCTAATGGTGATTTAAGAGGTCAAAGATAACCTTAGAAAGCTAGCCAAGTGGTAGCTGTGGAGAGCACCCTTCAGGCTTAGTCTTGAAAGAATGTTAAGCAGCTTGTTTTACCAAAATGCAACCTTATAGTCTTGGTTAACCCCTTGGCTGCGGCAGGAATTCCGCCGCAGCGCTGGGGGGGTTTGGGGGCAGCGCGGTGGCGCTGTGCTCATGACGGAGCCACTCCGTCATGAGCCACGGTTGAGCTGTGCTCATGACGGAGTGGTTCTGTCATGACTCCGCCCACTGCGCTAATCGCTCGCACAGGCGCGGAATCAGCACAGCGTGGGAGGAGCGGCGGCCAACGGCCGCAGCATGACGGAACCACTCCGTCATGAGCACACGGCACCCGTGGCTCATGATGGAGTGGCTCCGTCATGAGCGCTGAAGGGGTTAAATGAAAGGAGAACGACACAGTAGTTATAATAATATGTATTTATTAATATAACCCTCTCTAGTACGACACAGCATCTTCTAGACAAAGATAATCACAAAGCACACAATACAGTAGCACAGAAACAGTAGTGAATAGCACTAATACACAGTGAGCTCCAGGGGGAGACCAAACCATATACTAAAATAGTGTTATAAGAACCACGACTCGAGTCAAGACAGTGTCTAGAGATGTAGAATCGCTGGGACCCCAAGGAACCACCCAAAGTGAGTAAGTAGGGAGCCCACAGAGGACGGGTACAGTGTGATAACAGGACCGCATGCTCGGTACAATTCTATGGGAAAGTTGTGGTTGAAGTTTTAAAGTTTAAGAACCCTTCTCAGTGGACTTCAAAGAAACCCTGTGGAACTTAGGAGGTTGGAGAGCCACCCAACCGTGGACCCTTGGATACCGTAGTACCAGAGTTACCTATCCCAGGGAAGCCGGGTACATAGGTCTGAAGCGGCATTGGAAACTGCCGGCGAACCCAATGGAGGACTTCAAAGAAGAGCCGCTGCTAGAAGGAGGAAAAGTGTCCGTTGGAATCCAAAAGTGGATTCTTGTTGAAGAGTACCTGAAAGCCGAGGGGACAGAGTCTGGGTCACTCAGGAGTGACCAGGGGCTTGGTAGACGAATGCCCATGGATGTTGGGTGCTTCTGGTGCGTTCTTAACTCTGCAGCCACAGGGACCAGGAGATGTTGAGGATGACCAGGAGCCGGATGCGAGCTGTTCCACAAAGGAATTCGAGCGCTGAGGGGTCGGTGTCCGGTTGGGGCACCAACAAGCCTAGGCAACGTCAACCCACACAAAGGTTACGATTTGGACCAGGAAGGTCCAGGAGACTCACCAAACACAGGGGAGTCCAGGCAAGCCTGGAGTAACTAGGGGAGCCCAAGAAAAGCAGAGTTGACCCTCAAGTGGACCCACAGGCCAGAAGCACAGGAGTTGCAAGGGGACCTCAATCCATTTCACAAAGCAGCAGCCCACAGAGCACTCAGTGCTAGGAGGCTGGAGTTCTTTGTAGGAAATGATGCCAGAGGTTGGGGCTATTTGGAGCCCAGTGCACTTGTTCGGTAAACGCCAACAAGCATATGCACTTACAAATGAACGCGGTACATAGGGGTACGGGTATTGCAGCCCCCACAAGGGATTCTGACCTCCAACTTGGTGAGAGGGCAGCTCAGACCTGGAGAGACATAGAAACCCACCTCCTGTGTTGCTAGAGCCTTCAGACTCTGTAGGAGCTCAGGAGCAGCAGACCAGTCAGTTGAGATTCTGTGCCTGAGGGTGAAGGGGAGTGACTCCTTCACTCCAAGGGAGATATCTTTGGTTGTCCTTGATGCTCCACAGGTCCTGCATGAAGCCTGTATGGTGCACGGACGATGCTTCAGACTGAGAGAGAGGTGTAGTCGGGCCCAAACAAAGTCCAGCGAAGTCCAGAGTGTCCAGACGGTCGAAGTTCAGTGGTTTCTGGTTCAGAATCTTGCCCACGTCGAATCCAGGGTCCTACAGCCAGGTAAGCCCTTTTGTACCCACCGGAGAGGGTTGGACAGATTCTGGGGACCATCCCAGTGGAGGGTCTCGACAGTGTGGAGGTTACTCCCATGTCCTTTGTCCAGTTTCGCGCCAGAGCAGGAGCCAACAGCTCCCAGGACTGGTTTGAACTGGACTATGCACAGGGACTCCAAATGTGCAGACTTTCGGTTGCTGGCAAGCCCACCCACCCAGCCCTAATACACTAAATCCTGTCTGGGAGGTGGTCACACCTCCCTGTGACAGGATGCCTATTGTTCCTCCTTCCTCTGCTTGAGCTTGGCTCAGCAGCAGGAGGGCATAAACATGTCTCTGGTCAGCAGCAACCATTTTGTGCTGCCCAGGACTATAAGGCTAGTACCGGGAATCCCAGGGACCCAACGAAGCTCGCTTCTGAGGGGTGGAATCATACTTCCCACACTGGTTACCGCTGTGTGGGTATAATTCCATTATGTTTGACACCAAACATGAAAGGGTTACTTTCAGCCGTTTTAGAGTTGGTCATCACATGGTCGCATGATGCCATTCTATATGTCGTAAATGGCTGCTTCACTTCCAACCGGGGAGAATAGACTCCGTAGGCTGCAGGGGTGTCCTACTCATACAGTGGCACCCTCTCACTTAGAACCAAACACCCTGCCTTCAGGATTGTTAAGGCCTGCTATAGGGGTGACTTATAGATTTTAAGTGTAGTGACCCTTAGATATAGTAATCCTATATCTTAAGTAAGTGGTGCATGCACCAACGTACACAGGCTGCAATGGCAGGCCTGTAGTTCCATGTTGCATGGCCTCTCATGGCATAATACATGCTTCAGCCCATGGGAGGCCTCTGGGGTACCTGTGCCCTGGGTACATGGGTACCATATAATAGGGACTGACAAGGGTACCCCAGTATCCAATCTGGAGTGTACCTAAGTACATGACATAACAATTTAGAGAGAGAGCAAGTAGAATGGGGTCCAGATTAGCAGGATCCCAGCCAGACTAGTCAAAAACAGTATGAAGCAAAAAGTGGCGGTAACCATAAGAAGCAGATTCTACATTCCTACACTGCACACCTGAATTCTCATATTTTAGGTAGTATCGATAGTATTTGAGTAGATTACTTCATAAATCACCCCTTGTCACAATCTGGCATAATTTGCTTGTGAGTTCAAAGCTCACTGTTTATATTCAGTGAAACTCACTGATCATGAAATTGTACTGGGTCCTTTTAACCATCTGAAGTTGATGCATAAGAATTTTACTTTTGAAATAAATTAGTTCATGATATAGTGTATAGTGTTTAATGGAATTAAGTAACCCGGCAAATGTATGTTCCACACGTAAATATATTAATCTTAGTTTTATCCCCCCCCACCTAGCTGTAACAAGGTTTCATTTTCACTCTAGCTACAATGATTTACTCAGCCGCGGTCGGTAGTAGGAGTAACTGCAGGGCGGTGACGTGGGGAGGGGGAGGGGCAGGGTGTGGGGTAGTTAACTATGGATTACGGAGGTTTACAGGTAAGTCAACATATAAATTATTAAAACAAGTTTCGTTGCGTGCACTGCATCCCTGTGATCTTCGGGATTCGGCGGGCTGGAAAAGCAGGCAAGGAGGCCGTATATAGTGTGCAATAGTCTACTTTATTGTGTCCAAGGTACGGTGTGCAACAGGATAGAATACAGGTCTTCTGCAGGAGGAGGGGTAGAAACGATGTGGGGCCCCGTCGGTTGCGGTCGTCGTCACCGAAGGTCTTCTGCTGTCCAAGTCGCCGACGTTGGTCCCAGGAAGGGGGAAGGACGGACACCTCGGAGGGCAGTGAGACAAAACACAGAAGGAGCCGTTAGTCCTGCGGACACTCTATGTCGCTGCCGTAACCTTCACCGGGAGTGGTAAAAGTGGAGGGGAGTGTGAGGAGAAGGGACGGGGAAAAAGAGGGATAAGTCGAAGAAAGATAGGTGTTCGGAAAAGGGGTTGAGTGGGGTACTATTTACAAAGCGTGAGGTGCTGTACAATGGATACGGAGAGATCCTATCAGTGTGCAGGGGTGCTAACAGGAGAGAGGCTATATACATCTATCTACAGAGAGTCTAGGGTACACACGGGTACTGTAGAGTACTATACGGAAGGAAAAGCTGGTACTCACGGGCTCCGCCGTAACTCTCATCCGAGTTACGGCCGCTCTTCAGCCTCCTCCGGGGGACTCCACCAGTCTTCCGACCACTCTTCTGGTTCGCCGCTCTCGTCCTCTCCTGTCGCCGTATCTCCTGCCGAACTCTCCTGCCACGATCCTTCGACGACTTCTGCTTCCTGTCTTCCGGCTTTTCTGTCTCCGGCGGGGAACGGGTAGGAGGGACTTCCGGGAATCAGGGGTTGTCCTTCCGGTGGGTCGCTGTTCGGGATTGGCTCCTGTAAGAAAAAGAGGGGCGGGATTCCTGGGGTCACCGAGGTTGTGGTTGAAACCCTGGATGGACTGTCCGGGCAGGGAGGATTGAGCGGAACAGACGCCCTGGACAGGGTAAGTAAGGGGGGCCAGATCCGAGGTAGGGAGTCTCCGTTACATTCCCTTTCCCTAGCTGTCTTTCTTGTATCCGGTGTGGACAGTGGATAGCGAGAGAGGAAGTCCGCGTTACCCTGTTCTATGCCTTTTCGATGTACTGTTTTGAAGCGGTACGGTTGGAGGGCCAGGAACCACCGCAGGACACGGTCATTGTGCCCCTTGTTCCGGGCCATCCACTCAAGGGGGGGCGTGATCGGTGAAGATGGTAAAGTCACGCCCTTCTAGGTAGTAACGGAGACTGTCCACTGCCCATTTAATTGCCAAAGCTTCTTTCTCCACGACGGCATAATTCCGTTCTCGAGGAAACAGTTTCCTGCTGAGGTAAAGAATGGGTCTTTCGTTCCCCTCGTGGTCCTTCTGTGACAGTACTGCCCCTAAACCCTGTTCTGAAGCATCTGTCTGAAGTAGGAAGGGCTGTGTATAATCCGGACTAACTAGCACGGGATCGGAGGTCAAGGCGTTCTTCAGATCGGTAAATGCATGCCACAATAGGGGAGTCGGGTTTTTCAGGATGGCCTCTGTTTTCGTGGCTTTCTTCAATAGGTCAGTGAGCGGGGCGGCCCTTTGGGAGAAATTGGGCACAAACCTGCGATAGTATCCCAGAAGGCCCAGAAAGGCCCGCAAGTCTTTTCTGGTCTGGGGGAAGGGGAGGGAATGGATGGCTTCTGTTTTGCTTCTCTGGGGCCGTATGAGGCCCTCACCCAGGAGGTATCCCAGATATTTAACGGTTTGGGCTGCCAGGGTGGTTTTGGCTGGATTAATCGGGAACCCATAGGAGCCCAAAGAGGAAATGACGTTGTGGAGATGCTCCAAGTGTTGTGACCAGGTGTCGCTGTAGATAACTATATCGTCGAGGTAGGCCCCTGCATACTGAGTGTGGGGTCGTAAGATATGATTCATGGCCCGTTGGAATGTGGCGGGCGCGCCATGGAGGCCAAAGGGGAGGACGAGGAACTGATATAAACCTTCAGGGGTCGAAAATGCCGTTTTCTTTCGGTCTTCTTTTCTAAGAGGTATCTGCCAGTACCCCTTACAAAGGTCCAGAGTGGATATGTACTGGGCTTTCCCTATACGCTCGACCATCTCGTCTACTCGGGGTAACGGGTATGTGTCAAAGGATGATATCTTATTGACTTCGCGGAAATCAATACAAAATCTCACAGACCCATCAGGTTTGGGTACAAGCACTATTGGAGAATTCCAGTCACTTACAGAGGGTTCTATAATGCCCAGCTTTAACATCTGTTCTATTTCTTGGTGTATGATCGCTCTACGGGCTTCAGGGACCCTATAAGGCCTTTGCCGGACCACCTTCCCCGGACTCGTCTGTATGGCGTGCTCAGTGATGGAGGTATGACCCGGCAAAGAGGAGAACACCTGTTGTAAAGGGGAGAGACGATGCTGGAGGGCTGCACTCAGGGACGGAGGTAGGGCGGGGTCTATGCAAGGGGAGAAAGAAAGGGGTTCCAGACCAATAGAGCCTGACTAGGACGGGACGAGGACCTTCCCATTTTTTTAGTAAGTTGACGTGATAAATCTGGGTGGTACCCCGTGTGGGGTCTAGTTGTACTTCGTAGGTGACAGGGGTTATTTGTCGGAGTATGGTATAGGGACCTTGCCATTGTCCAAGGAGCTTTTGGTCGGAGGAGGGCATCATTAAGAGAACTAGATCTCCCACTGAGAAGACCCGGTGTTTTGTGCCTCTGTCATACTGACCCTTCTGTTTCTCTTGTGCCTGTGTAAGATTCTGATGTACAATGTCCCTTATCAGAGACAAGTGGGTTTTGAGGTTCTCCATATATTCCGGGAGGGGACGGGTGCGATCTGGTTCCGCCTCCCAGGCTTCTTGAGCCATGTCCAATAGAGAACGAGGGGGTCGGCCATACAACAGTTCGTAGGGTGAATATCCTGTGCTGCTCTGCGTCTTGCAACGTATTGCAAATAAGGCAAGGGGTAACATATCCTCCCACCTCCTCGCCTCCAGCCCTAATAGTTTCTTTAGGGTTTGTTTTAATGTGGCATTGTATCGTTCCACTAACCCATCGGTTTGTGGATGATACGCCGAGGTGCGTATCTGTTTAATCCCTAGTTGGGAGCAGACCTGTTTCATAAGGGAGGAGACGAAGGGAGTGCCCTGATCCGTCAGGATCTCCCGGGGAAATCCTACCCTTGAGAACACAGCGATGAGAGCTTTCGCAACGTTTTGGGTGGTGGGTTGTCGCAGGGGAAGGGCTTCGGGAAAGCGGGTGGCGTAGTCCACGATGACGAGGGCGTATCGGCAGCCACTTCGGGAAGGTAGTAAGGGTCCTATGATGTCCATACCTATCCTGCTGAAAGGGACGTCAATGAGGGGAAGGGGTTGTAGGGGTACCCTTGGAGGTTGGTATCTACTGTGTTTTTGACAGACCGGGCACTCTCTGCAGTATGTTTTGATGGTCTGGTGTACCCCTGGCCAATAGAACCTGTCTAGGATCGCTTGGCTAGTTTTCTCGTCTCCGAAATGTCCCCCCAGAAGGTGGCTGTGGGCCAGAAAGAGCACCTTCTCCCGGAAGGGACCAGGTATGAGTAATTGAGGTTTTTGGTGGGTCCCTCCCTTCCGATATAGCAACCCATGTTTCTTAAAGAAGTAGGGACCTACTATAAGAGGATCCTCGTGGTCTACTGCCTTGGCCCATGCTTCCTGCAGCACCGGATCCTCTCGCTGGGCTGCCCTGAATTCTCTGTCGGTCTGCCACGGGTGTTCTTCGAGTGTCACTGGGAATACACCGGTGTATTCACGTCTCTCCTTCTTTTTCTGGGCTTTGGGTTTCGGTGGTTTGGGTTCAGTCCTAGGGGAAACAGGTCCTTGAGGGAACGGGGCTTCTCCCCACCAACGGGTCAGGGAATCAGTTGTTTCTTGCAGAAGTCCTGGTAGTCCCATATAGTCACTTCCCAGAATAGCCTGTTCCGGTAGAGTGGGGACAAGACCAACAGAGAGGGTGGTTCCAGGATCCTTGGGGTGTTGGACCCGAACTTGGGTAGTGGGGTATTGTTTGGTGTCTCCATGGACACATTGAATGGCGACCGTACCGGACGTCGGCCCCACAGGTTGAGGCAAGAGCTGGGGCCGGACAACGCTCTGTCGACACCCCGAGTCAGCCAAGGCCATAAGTGGTTGTCCATCAATGCTTACAGGGCAGTGGAACGACGGAGGTGACCTGCCTGGGACCGAACACACATAATTCCTGGCGAGTCCCACCTCCATGGGTTCCTCCTTCTGGGGCACAACCGAGCAATATGACCAAAACCCCCGCAATGGTAACACTGGGGTCCGGGGTTATTAGGTCGGGGAACTACGGGGTATGGGAGCAGGGGGATTGGTTCCGGTCGCCTCTGGAAAGAAGGACGGGGAGGTCGGAGGTTTATGGAGGGATGTGGTTTGTGGGGCGGATCTTCCTTGCTTCGTTGGGTCTCTTGTGCCCGACTGTAGGCACTTGCGATTTCCACCGCCGTGTCTAGGGTAAGGTGGGCATGTTGTCGTACCCACCTTTGGGTGCCGGGCAACAATGACATCAGAAATTGTTCCAGGTAGATTTTTTGTAACACGTCGTCCATGGTGGAGGATTCCGGTCTCAACCACCTATTAGCCAGGTCCTTAATCCTAAAGGATAGAGCTCTCGGGGTTTCCTGGGGTCCCTCCTTGATTTGCCGTAGTTTCCTGCGATAGGTTTCATCGTCGATGCCCAACCGTTCAAGGATGCACTTCTTTATGTCCCCATAAGGTGTGGTACCCTGTAAGTTCGCCTGTTGGTACGCCGCCTGTAATTCGCCGGTCAATAAGGGACCCAGGTAGTGACCCCAGCAGTCGGCAGGCCATGCTGCAGCCTGTGCCAATCTCTCAAAATTGGTAAAGAAAAAGTCGGGATCCTCCCCGGGCACATATTTTTGCAGTACCACTGATGGTAGGGAGGTGGCTGGTCTCTGGTGCTCCAACACAGTGGTCAGTTTCCCCATAGCTTGTTCATGGGTGGTCCCCTGACCCCGTAACACATCGTGTAGTTGGCCGCGATCGTCCTCGGCCGTCTTCAAGAACCGTTCCATCATTATCCCCAACTGCTCCTGATTCTCCGCCATTTTCTTTATTACGGCCTCCATGCTTCCAGCTAATCCCACTTCTGACACCACCTGTGATCTTCGGGATTCGGCGGGCTGGAAAAGCAGGCAAGGAGGCCGTATATAGTGTGCAATAGTCTACTTTATTGTGTCCAAGGTACGGTGTGCAACAGGATAGAATACAGGTCTTCTGCAGGAGGAGGGGTAGAAACGATGTGGGGCCCCGTCGGTTGCGGTCGTCGTCACCGAAGGTCTTCTGCTGTCCAAGTCGCCGACGTTGGTCCCAGGAAGGGGGAAGGACGGACACCTCGGAGGGCAGTGAGACAAAACACAGAAGGAGCCGTTAGTCCTGCGGACACTCTATGTCGCTGCCGTAACCTTCACCGGGAGTGGTAAAAGTGGAGGGGAGTGTGAGGAGAAGGGACGGGGAAAAAGAGGGATAAGTCGAAGAAAGATATGTGTTCGGAAAAGGGGTTGAGTGGGGTACTATTTACAAAGCGTGAGGTGCTGTACAATGGATACGGAGAGATCCTATCAGTGTGCAGGGGTGCTAACAGGAGAGAGGCTATATACATCTATCTACAGAGAGTCTAGGGTACACACGGGTACTGTAGAGTACTATACGGAAGGAAAAGCTGGTACTCACGGGCTCCGCCGTAACTCTCATCCGAGTTACGGCCGCTCTTCAGCCTCCTCCGGGGGACTCCACCAGTCTTCCGACCACTCTTCTGGTTCGCCGCTCTCGTCCTCTCCTGTCGCCGTATCTCCTGCCGAACTCTCCTGCCACGATCCTTCGACGACTTCTGCTTCCTGTCTTCCGGCTTTTCTGTCTCCGGCGGGGAACGGGTAGGAGGGACTTCCGGGAATCAGGGGTTGTCCTTCCGGTGGGTCGCTGTTCGGGATTGGCTCCTGTAAGAAAAAGAGGGGCGGGATTCCTGGGGTCACCGAGGTTGTGGTTGAAACCCTGGATGGACTGTCCGGGCAGGGAGGATTGAGCGGAACGGACGCCCCGGACAGGGTAAGTAAGGGGGGCCAGATCCGAGGTAGGGAGTCTCCGTTACAATCCCCAAATGCGATGCAGTGCACGCAACAAAATTCATTTTATTAATTTATATGTTAACTTACCTGTAAACCTCCGTAATCCATAGTTTACTACCCCCCGCCTTGCCCCTCCCCCTCCCCACGTCACAGCCCTGCAGTTACTCCTACTACTGACCGCGGCTGGATTTACTGCAGCTCTTGATGCTTTCAGAGCATATGTGGTATGGTTTGTGCACTTTGTCCTAACCTTCAATCAGCTTATAGTTGCCAACATCTGTATGGTTGGTATGTATGGATGTTTTGGTATTTCTAAAGCATGAACCTAGCTGGCAAACAATGAAGCACTTTACAGAGTGCAAGCCCTTTTGAGAATACATATGTGGAAAGGAGACAAATGGAAGAGGCAGAGCTACTGGAATGTATGAGAAGTCAGTCTATCGATAGTAGTATTCCTTGAAGAGGTGAGTTTTAGTTTTTTCTAAATTGTAGAAAGGTTGCAGCCGTTTCGATGTTGGAGGGAATGCTGTTTCAGACCCTGGTGACATTGGCGGAGAAGGCATGTTTTCTTGTTTTCTTCTTTCTGCAGTGTTTAGTCTGTAATTTGGTGATGTTGGAGCACCTCATCTGGCATTGGCTCCAGTTACTATTTGTTAGCTAGGTAGACAGGAGTTGTGATGTAAACGGCCTTGTAATTGATACAGCTCATCTTGAAGGTGATCCAGGCTTGCAGGGGGAGCACAGTAGATTCTTTAGCACAAGGTTGATGTGGTCGGGATTTTTCAACCCCATGGCGAGTCATGCTCTGTGTAAGGGATGCCTGTCAGGTGAGTGAGAGTGTTCTGTGCGATGCCGTTAAACAGGGCATTGTCTTCATATATATTAGAGAGGACCAAGGCTTAAACAGTTGTTCTGAGGTCTTCTCCAGAGAAAAAAGGTTTCAAATTTCCAAGAAAGACAGTTGGAACTAGGGTGTTTTGGCCTTCTTGGCATGTGTCCTTTGAGTTAGAGGCTCTCATCAAGGGAGACTCCGAGGGATTTGGCCTGTTCTGTCAGTTGGGGTGTCAAGCACATTAGGTTTAAGTTGGAGAGCCAAGATTGAATTAGAGAATGTTTGGAGTTGTTGGTAAAAGGAGGAATTTAATCTAGTTTTAGTATCAGGTAGTTCATTGACATCAAGATTTGCATGAGTTAGAGATAGGCTTTGAGCATCTGCGTGTCACTGGTTGAGGAGATTTTGAGAAAGAGTTGGGTGTCATCAGCATACTGGTGGATCTTGATGTTGCTGTCTATAAGGATGTCTTCCAACGGTTCCACATTAAGGTTGAAAATGCGATGGGTGACATGATGGAGCTCTGTGGGACTTTGCAGGTGACGGGGAGAATCTGGGATCTGGTGGTTCCTTTCTGGTCGAGTTGGATGTAAACTATTGTAAGATTGTACCAGTAAACCAGGGTGAGTTTTATTGGTGTGGGTAAATGGTGAATTGTCGATGTTACAAAAAGCTGCAGAGAAATCGAGCATGTCCAGGAGGCAAGGGTTTTTTTTTCATTGAGCAAGTGGGCATGGTCAACTACTTGGAACTTGGTTGTTTCAATACTGCAGCATGACCTGAACCCCTGATTGATAGCATTAAAAAAGGTTGTTCTTTCTGATGTGCTCCTGTAGCTGGGTGGTGACTGTCTTCTCAATTATGAGAGGTGGGTTATAGGTCTAGCTCCCTGTTTTCCATTTTTACAGATTTTTACGGATAAATGCAGACAGAAAACCATTTATTTTCTTGTCGGTATTTATTTTTACATGTGGATAAAAACGGAAATTGGGTGCTTTTGAGTGTCATTTCATTTCATAAGGCTTTATTCGAACAAAAAACAAGTTCATAAAAGCACAGCATTAAAAAGACAACAATATAAAACAGCAGTCAAAAACAGGAAATACATCAGTTTAAAACAGTTAAAAAAGCATACTTTTCCTTGCATTAATTGATTTAAGGAGAAAGGTAGCCGTATAAAAACACACATCAGGGTGATGTAAATTAAAAATCAAACTCATGCAGTCACGTATCGACCTGACTCCAAATTTGGCAAACAGGGGTTTCAAATATGCAATTCGCAGATATTTATACAGTCGACAAAGCAAAAGAAAATGCACAGTGCTTTGGGAGGAAGTGTTGTCACATAGACAGGGGCCAGCAGGATGTAGGTGCAGAGAAGGGAAGGCAACAAGGTTGTGGACTACTCCCATTCTAAGTCTAGTCAACACAAACCGATGTGCCTTCCAAGTTACTTGTGACAAATACGGCTGGAAACCCACAAATTCATTTAAATCGTAATAAAAAACATAAGATGAGAGGACAGAGCTTTTTTGATGCCTTTTGATGGAAAGCTGTTGTAAAAAACACTGCCTAAGATCGATTTTGGACAGCTCAGTAGCCCCATATTGATCCGCAATGATGTTAATGTTAAAGATCTCCCGAAAATTATCCTCAATATACTTTAACCATGGGGTCTTTAAGTAATGGTCCAAAGAAAGACAATCAGAAATAATAGCTCTGCACAAAGATGTCTCTTCTTTTATCCAAATGGAGCGCCATAGGATCAATGGCCTAAGGAGAATCAAATCGGCAAGATGATAAATACCCAATTCGCTGTGCACTAAAGTGTTAGAAACAGAGCTTGGCAGGCACAAAAGTCTCTTCAGGAATACATTCTCTTCAACCTGAAGAGACCCGGCCGGGGCGTAGCCCCAGATGCCAGCTCCGTACAGGGCGAGTGATACACAACGAGACTGAAACATTTTCAGCATGTCGTTGACCCGCCTGTCTCCCAGTTTTGTAGCCATTGTAAAAATTCCGTGAGCACTCCTTGCCATCTTAGCCCGGACATTTTTATATTCATTGGCCCAAGCATTTTTATTTGAAAAAGTGACCCCCAAGTACGAAAAGTTGTCAACAGCCTGGACCTTTTGTCCCTCTATAAAAAATGAAAACTGTTTCTTTCCGTACCTGCGCCCACATTCCATAACATAAGTTTTGGATTTATTTAACACTAACTTTCTGCTTTTAATAAATTGCAGAAAGCCATCCATCAGCTGTTGAAGGCCGTTTGGGGTGCGCAAAATTAAAACCGCGTCGTCCGCGTAAAGTAACACAGGGGCATAATCATTGTTAATTTTGGGAGCATCCACTGCCAGAGATTTGAGAAAAGAATCAATCTCATTAATAAAAAGTGTAAAAAGCAGTGGGGCCTACACACATCCCTGACGAATTCCACGCCCAATCTTGAACATAATTGTGCATTCCCCTTTAGGTCCGTAACGGACACATGCTCGTAGTTTAGTATAAAGACGAGCTAAAAAGAACACAATGCCCTCGGGAGCCCCCATTTCGATTAGTTTTGCCCAGAGAATACCATGGTCCACCAGGTCGAAGGAGCTACATAAATCCGCAAAGCAGAGGTAAATAGTGCCGGTCTTTGCCAAGGTATATTTACCGATGAGTAGGTCTAAATTTAGACACTGCTCAATCGTGCCACGACCCTTCCTGAACCCAAACTGGCTCTCAGCTAGAATACCATTATCCTCCACCCATTCTTCCAACCTCACTAAGAGGACTCGACTCATTAGTTTTACGGAAGAATCCAACAAGGAAATTGGGCGATAGTTCCTAACGTCCCCACGATTTCCTTTCCTAAAAATTGGGATTAGAATTGATTCTTCCCAAGTGGGGGGCACCTCATTATGGACAGCTGCATTAAAAATATTAGTTAACAGAGGCCCCCATATTTCAGGGACCAATTTATAAACATCAATTGGTACCCCGTCTGGGCCCTGTGCTTTTCCCCCTTTGCTGACCCTTATGCTATCTAAAACCTCTAGGACGGTAATATTCAGTGGCGTATGCGGCCACCTGTCCCCTAAATCCCTAGATGCACTATCTGAATCAAAGATTTTAGAAAAATGAGAAACCCACTCTTCCTGCATAACGTTGGAGGTTAATTCCGGGATTTTGTCGTCTTTGAGGAATGAGGAATTAACAGTTTTCCAGAACAGGGTACAATCATTCAGTTCAGCAGCCATGGTCAAATTATCCCATGCCTCCTGCTTGAGTTCCGATTTCCTACGTTTAAGGGTTTCTTTATATCTAGCTCTTAAGTCTACAACCAAACCCTTGTCTCTTGGTGTTACAGATAGAGCTGATTTCAGTTCCTTTAAGGCCGAAGTGCAGGCTGAATTAAACCATCCCCGCGGTCGATCCTCCTTATACTTGTATGTACTGGTAAGCTTAGAGTCGATGACCGCATTAATGCTAATAAAATGCTCAATAGAGCCATTGGTGCCTTGATTATCTTCTAAAACCGCAGTAATACCTGCTAGGCAGCTGGTGATGATTGAGTCAGACGTGATATCAGCCTTGTCCCCCTTCCATCTGAGTCTGGTACCATTAGGGCGCACAGCCTCAATGCTATTGACAATATAGCCCGGAATACGGGTCCCATTGCTTTCCCATAACATAGCCTCTACTACCAGGCAGTTATGGTCACTGAGTTGGATATCTATTACTTTAGGTGCCGTAGTCCAGGCCTCAAGACTCGAGGAGATACAAATAAAATCGATGACTGAATTTGCTCCCCGGCCTGTAAAGGTAGGGCAGATCTCCTCCTGTTCATTTTTCTCATTAACCATAATATACATATTATGTGAGGCAAGGAGACTATTTAAGGCATCTCCGTAGTAGTTATGTTGGAAATGAAGGATCCCATCCCCATAACAGTCCACCAACCCGCATACATTAACATCTGAGAGTGAACAGGTGGTGGCATTAAAATCCCCTGCCATGAACAGATCAAAGATTTCATTGGAATCCTTAAGAATGTCATCCAGTGCCCTTGATAGTGCTTTAACCGCCAAATCCCTGGAATCATTAAAAAGATTGTTATAAAAATTTATTAAAAGAATATTCCTACCTCCTGTTTTGTACAGCCATAAAATCTGGGAGTGAGCCCCAACTTGTACATATTTTTTGACCAACAAAGGAGTTTGTACTGAAATCAAGATCAAAAGGCCCCCCTTAGCTCTTCCCGATACTGAACCAGTAGCAGGTAACTGGTATGAGACGAAACCATTGTATCCTTTAAAGTCCCTACACCAAGTTTCCTGTAAACAAATAATATCAAAGAGGGCTAAAAATTCCGACCAGCCCAGACAATCTGATTTGGATCTGATACCCGCAATATTCCAACTGGCAATATAACAGCCGGGAAAACCACGGGCACCTGACCCCGTGTGAAGACAATTACTACCCTGTGGGAAAATGGCAGTATTGGAGGTCTCCGTAACTAACTCAGTGCAACCTGCTGGATCTCCCTCCTTGGCCAGAGGCATACAGTCTACGGTTGGCCCAGGAATACACACACTTTGGCCCGTACCCAACAGAACTTGACTCTCCGAAGTTTCAGGGGGTACCATACCCAACTCCATTCGTAATTCCGAGCAGCCAACTGGGTCGCCCTCCTTGCCCGTAGGTATACAGTCTACAGTTATCCCTGAGGTGTTACCCAACTCCAGTCAGTCATTTTGATCCAACCCACTCAAGCATTGGAAACGGTTAACAGTATTCACCTGGAAACTGTTTACTAAGCTATGTACTGCTTCTCTCCTCATTCTCCCCCCCCACAATTCCTTGGAAAATGGTTAATGTGTTGACTATAGAAAAAGCCCAGAGGACGGAGTGAGATGCCCTGATCATTACTGGGGCGAGAGGTGGCTCGAATCAGAGCTGTCGTGGCAAGGTGAGGGTTACTAAAATTAATAATAACGCAATCCCCAGGAATATTTTTTGGGGACGTTCCGATACAGTTGGTTCTGGTGGTAGCCAAAATTTGGTCCGCCATAGCCACTGGAAAGCCACACTCCCGATTAAGCCATGCCACAGTTTTGTTTTTAAGGGAGTCATGTGATTCCATAGAAAACCCATCCTCCTTAATAGGTGTAACATTAGTCAGGACTGCTACGTATGGTGCACAGTCCGGTGGGAGGTCTGGTTGGGAGAGGCCACGGTTGTTAAACTTCCCCCCCCCCCCAGAAATCTTTAACACATTCCCCAGGGCACAGGTAGTGGGGTTTAAAGAGGTATCACTAGGGCAAGGAGGTGTTACTGGAATGACACTAGAGGTGTCCCCTGTAAATGGTAATTTTGGTTTGCTGGTAACACCCTGCCGCTCGATAGCTGTTATGGGCCTACTAGTTGGCTGTGTAGGGATGCTCGAGCCTACGCAAGTCAGACCAGCACTGGATGTGTCTATGGTGGATTGCACAGGCTTACTCGTCCTGCCCCCAGCCACATCGACCATGGCAGTTGGTTGTGGACTATTGTTTAAATGTAAGCCAGATTGCACCAACACACCCAATCTGATCACTTCTCTAGAGATGGCCTCGAGTTTGTCCAAGAGTGGAAGGACAATTTTGTCTAACTTGGTATCGATCATACCAATAAGCAGCTCAAGCTGATCTGGGGCCAGTTTCATATGAGTGGGATTAACGTCGTTATGTAGACAGTTTAGCTCAGTAGGGCCCCCATTTAGAACAGAAACAGTGTTCTTCTTACTTTTGCGACCCCCTTTTGTAGACAAAACAGGTCTATTTAGATGTGTCCCTGACCTTAACACTCTGTGAGATTTGTGGGCCACAGGGCCCAAGACGTCAGGGTCGTTAGGGGACTTTTTGATATCAGATACCTTGTGGGGGTCCTCGTCTGCAGGGAGAACCTGAAATAGCTCTATTTCGTTGGTGCCCTCCCTCGTTGGAGAATCTGTAGAGGCCGCTACATAACTATCATCAGTAGTAGGGATCTCCGCAGAGACTAGCTGACTCGTAGAGTCAGGGACACTGCCGCTGGCCAGACCCAGGGATTGTCTTCGTTTCTTATTGATTTTATCTACTACTTTAACTAAGTAGTTATCAAGTGTAGAGATGATAGGGCGAGAAGTCCCGGCTGACTTAGACATGTTGCCTCAAGCAAAGATAAAAATAACAAGCACGAAATACTGCCTGATAAGGATAGCACTTACTATGAAATGACTCCAACAACAAAACAAAACACAAATATAAAATATACAAAATGCAGCACCCAATAACAAACCCCTTGATTGACAACTAATTTATAGTGGGCCAAATTATTATTTTAGTCCGGGGGTAAGCCAAAGTTCTTGAAACCGCAGAATATTGGTGCCCAAATATACTCCAAAGTTGTAGAGCAAGTGACAAGCAGGGGGCGCAGGCCTGAACGACACAGTCACAGTCACTAAACAGCGAGAACCAGATCCTTAGACATATGTATAAATTGTTAATGTCCCAACAGTTGCATCACAGTACCTTACAATAGCGTCCGCTGGAATATGGGATGTTAGCACGGGTTACGGATGTAAGGGGGATTGCCCGACCCGGCCTCCTCCGGCCCCTGACGGCCACAGATGGCCCGCCCTCTGCCCGGGCTCAGCCCGGCGCCGCCCGCGCGCGCGTCCCTCGACGCTGATGGAACTTCTGCTTTTCAAGCGCCTCCGGGCGCGCTGGTGGCGGGAGTAGAGTGAGGAGCAGGGGCTCACGGGAGTTGTAGTCTCCCCTCGCGGCAGCGTTGTCCAGCGGCGAGGGAGCGGCGAGGGAGACACACAGCACAGGCACCCCAGTCAGCGGTCCCACTCAGGTGAGTCCAGCGAGTCTACGCCAGCCTTGGCGCTACAACAATGCCCCATCTCAAAGTCAAATAGTCGGCAGCCAGTGCTAGATATATTGGCTTTTCCATTGCTCGTTGGTTCTGAAAATATGGACATTGCACCGGCCAGTGCTTGAAATGGAGAAATATAAGTGCAGGTACTTTGTACCAGAGTACCTGCTTGTTTCTGAGACGTTCCGGTACTCTCCAATTTAAAGTATTACGTTTTTCTTGAGAAGTGCAGGTACTCTCCCTTTCAAAATAAAATAGTGCCGGTACTCAGTTCCAGATATGGGACAGTACCGGCCCATTTAAAGTACCGGAGCACCCTAGATAGAGGCGCTTTGCAAAAACACCCCTGTTTCTCTGAACTGGAATCCTCCTTGGTGGTAGCGAGGATGGGCAAAAGGGCCCAAATCAAAGTCATCAGCAATCGGGAAAGGATACCTTTTGAGTGATTCTAAATACACTTTGCCATGACTGCCAGACCAGTAACTGTGTGGATTGATAGGTAAGGGGGTTAAAAAAAAGAATTCTAGTAAAGAGCCTTAAACAGCAGAAGATATGCATAAATCTGATACTGAAATGTGCATATTTTCATATAAGTGCATTGATTTTTCACCTGCGGATGTTCATATCACTGAAACCTGACAGGCATTAAAGCATGACTGCATATTTATTGGTTCAATACATGTGAAAATATACCTTTTTCAGCTTTATTTATTTCACAAAACCCATAATAAATATGGATAAATACAGATAAAGTTGACAAAAAATAAATATGGATGAATACAGACGGAAATGTCATAAAAATTAATACCATAAAACCGGGAGCCCTAGTTATAGGACAGAAGTTTGTAAGGTAAACTGGATTTATTGTAGGCTTTTTCAGCATAGGGAGGGACTGTCCCGTCTTGAGGATGTCCAGAAGGTGTCATGATAATGTGGAGAAGGAGCACAAGGGCTTTTCCCTGCACAGACTTGATGAGAGAGGAGGGGAGCATGTTACCTATGTACAAGGTGGATTTGTCGAGTTTACGATGGTGGGGATACCTAAATGGAAGACAGTCTTGAACGATTACCAGTTAGTGCTGTGGCAGCTGGGAATAGGTGATGGTATGGATAACTATGACGAATTAGTTAAGGCAGATTTG
Organism: Triturus cristatus; assembly: GCF_964204655.1. Lineage (NCBI taxonomy): Eukaryota > Metazoa > Chordata > Amphibia > Caudata > Salamandridae > Triturus > Triturus cristatus. The sequence goes on along the minus strand of NC_140583.1, from coordinate 393,349,713 downwards.
ATTTTGTTGATTTCCTCCATGAAGAAGAGTCTGATAGTGTTACATTTGAGAGCTTAAGGTTGGATAGCAAGTTTCAGGATGAGAATGGTATACTGACTTCATTAGTGCTTTGTTTCTGTCTATTGCACCATTGCATGGGGTATTTTGTTTCTGCCTATTGCCCCATTGATCGTGGTCTATTAGTAAGTGGCTTTAGCTGTAGTATTGTTGGACCACAATGCTTTCCCTGCATTTTGATCTTCTACCTTTCTTTTTCTTCATATTGCATACTTGTTTTCAGTACGTTCTTTGGTGTACCAGGATGCTGACGACAAACTTGGAGACACACGTTTTCAAAGGAACATATTGTTCTATGTTATTCTTCAAAGTTTTGTTGTTGATGTTGAAAAGGGTGTTATCTGTTGAGGGTTGGAAGTGTGTGGGTAGATTGATTCATTCCTTTTGGGGCTCTTCTAGATGGATGTCCTTGAAAGACTGCCATAAGTAATGGTGAAGGGGAGGACAGCACAGGAGAATGGAGGGCTGGCAATGGATGTAGGGGGATACAGAGAGGATAAAGTCCAGTTCCTTGCCTTTGGAGTGAGTTGGGTTGGTGATGGTGTGTTTTATTTCTAGAGTCTTCAGCAGAGAATTGTAGCCTTGCATCATTATTTTAGTGCTAACATCGCAGGTGATATTGATGTCTCTGAGGTAAGTTGGGTAAAATGTTGGATGGAGACCAAGTGATAAGGTCTGATATTTGTTCTATGAAGTACTTGTGGGTTGTAAGTGGTCTATATATGTAATCAAACAAGATTGGTTTGCAGGATGAGAGAGGGAAGTGATGGGAGAGGAGCTTAAAAGACTTAGCTGTGGCCATGTTAAAGATGTTGGGGCATATTTACAAGGGCGTTATCTCCGCTTTTTTGGCTTTTAAAGCCAAAAAAGCGGAGATAAAACTATCGCCCTATTAACAAGAGGGTGCTAACATGCATTAGCGCATGTTAGCACCCTTTTACCCAACGCCTCCCTTTGCATCTCTAATGAGGTGCAAAGTGGGCGTCACTGGGCAGGACAACCTTGTAAATATCGCTGATGTTCACATCGCGATATTTACAAGGCTGCCCCAGCATTTTAGCACACGTTCGTTTGTGGAGAAAACCACAGTTTTCTCCAAAAACTAACGTAAAATGCAGACTTACCTATCCCTAACATTGGAGTGGATTATGCTGATACGACCCTGCGGGTCGTATCAGCAAGGTTATCGCCGTTTTACAGGGAACATCGCTGGAAAACCAGCGATGTTCCCTGCAAAACGGCGATAACCTCGCTATCTCTGGAATTTTTATCGCTCTGGAGAAACGCGTTGTTAATAACGCGCTACCAGGGCGATAAATTCCGGAGATAGCCTGCGATAACAAAATTATCGCTAAGCACGGCCAGTGATAATTATCGCTGGCCGTTGATAATTTGCCCCGTTGCTCGGTCCCGCTGACTTGTGTCTGACTGAGAGTGCCCCTCCAGTTTTGCATGTCCAGCATTTTGGAAGCTGCATTTAGAGGAAGGAGGACAGCAGGAATGTGTATAGAGGAAGGTGTGAACCAGGTTTCTGTCATAAAAAAACTTCAGGCTGTGGTGATGTCAGTGATGCTGGGGGCGTGACATTGCTTTATGATCATGACTTGAAGATTATGTGATGTGGGTGATGTTTATATTACACTGAGTGGTATTTGGATGAGGCTGTTGGGTTATATTCACAAGCATGATAGATATGTTTGGGCAGTCTTGGTGCGAGAATGGGAATTGTGTATGTCGTGGTATTTGATAGACACAGTGAAATAAAATCCTCTGACAGCTTAGAGAACAGCATAGATTACAGGAGAGGGAAGGTTTCACTACTGTAAAGTGCGACTCTGGAATCTGCAACCTCACGTAATAATAGGCGCCACTAGATGTATGACTCCCTCTGAAAGGTTTCTCTGTAACTATGGCGAAAATATCTAGGTTATATCGACTCTTCAATAAACTACATCTGAGTGAAAGCTTCCCATTCCAAAAATCCTGGAAGTGAGAACTCAAGGTAGCATTAAGACAAACTAATGGAACAATCTCTTGACTACGGCCAAGGAAGTTGCAGACCACGCAGGAAGGGAGGAAACATTACTCATTATACTATACCAATGGTACTCTATACCCACTAAACTGGGCACATGAGTCATTTAGGCTGAGCACTTTGTTGAAGAGGTTGAGCAAACGTTGGTTGTCTGATCCACTTCTTTTGGACTTGCCCAATACAGGTAACAGATTTTTGACAGACAGTGCTCCTATCCACTGAATACATTGGAAGAATCCAAGCTTGACTGCTATTATCAACACAAAAAAGCACTCTGGAGCCAATGTGTGGGACACCCATTGGTTAGGAGAATGCAACTATCTGATGGACACTTGTGAGCATTAGAAGATGTTCACCCTATGTGGTAGGGGTCACTGGATTGGAGCAAAATGGAGGGAGAAGTGAAGTTGGAAATGTTTTCTTTGCACTTGCTGTTATTCAAAAACGTAATAAAAATGTATCTAAGGCCTGCATTCTTGGCTACAGTGTCCTGTTTAGAGCTGAACAAATTGAGCTGCTAAAGTTAAAAGCACTTCTTTCTGTGTTAGAAAAGATACACACTTGTTCATTTTACCAAGGTGCAACTGTGTAAGTAAAGGCACTCCAAGGACCAAAAATGGAAACAAGAGGACAAAAATGTGATAATAAATTAGGAAGCAAATGTGTTACAAATCATCCTTCGCTTGTAATGGCTCTTAAAACATGGCATGGTCTAACAGGAACTGATTTCACAGGAAACATACCTTACTTCATCTTGGGTTCGGAGCTTTAGACAACTTCCAATGACCTGCCCACCATAGTGGAAATAACCTGTTATACGGTTTGACTAAGTCCTAATTGTGGAAATCATGGTGTTCACTTGGGAGTGAAGAAGAGGCATAGGTTTGATATCCTTCTTCCAGTGCTGCATTCCACCATACTGCTGCCACCATTTGTCTCCTGACCTCGAAAAAGCTCGCAGAACACCACTCCTGGCAATCGTGAGTATAAAGACACCCGTTCGGTTCTGGTAGCATGGAAGCTCAGCCAAGAGCTGAGTGTGGCATTTCAGAACGCACCCCCTGACAACACGATCAATGCTTCTTCCTCGTTGGTCTGCACAGGACCTCTGTTATGCTCTCAAGTTAATTCTCAGCACAGAGGTAACATTTGAATGTGCAGATTGAGTGACACATTTTAGTTGCACTGCAAGTAATAAGGTTCATAGAAGCATAACTTCAACCATGTTTACTGGCGAGTGGCCCAAGACTCTTAAATAATAATTAAAAGAAACGCTCATTACTCAACACTACATCGCATATAAAGATGGTTTAAGCAGGCCATTTTTGGCAAACGGAATGACATATATAGTAGTCAATACCTCTCCCCATTCCTAACCTGAGAAGTGTGCCTACTTGATTTAAGAGACTAAAAAGTTCTGTAGATCTTTAAGATAGCAGCTTCAAACCCGTCTTCTGTTTAATCGAGTTGTTAAGGAACATTAACTCTCTGAGGCAAAGACATGGAGGACACAATGTGTCAGAACTCTTAATTTGCCATGCTTAAGTTCCCAATTGAACTTTACACTAGAATCTTAGCATCCCAGTACGTGTAACCCCATTCTAGAAATAATTCAAGACTCTAGTTTATGTCTAGAGTTTGTATTGGGCTTAGGGCTTAGGATTAGACTTCTGAGTGGATGACGGGTCCGGAGTTCTGACTGGTTCCAATGTCTATGGTTTCTACTAGACTAAGGACTTAGGGTTAGATTTCTGACTGGCCGATAGGTCTAGGGTTCTGATTGACTTCTAGGGCAAGGGTTTCTTTTGGTCTTAGGGTTAGAGTTCTGATTGGCTAATAGGTCTGGGGGTCTGAGTTGCTTCTAGTGCTAGGGATTTTTTTGGGATTTAGGGTTTAGCTTTTGATTGGTTGGGAGGATTAGTGCTATGATTTGTTAAAAGTTACTTGTCTCTTATTGGTCCTAGGGCTAGAGATCTGACGGGTTAGGGTTAGGGCTAAGGTTTTATTGGACAAAGGTCATCTGACCTAGGGCTATTTAAACTTAGGGCTCAAGGTGTCTCAGCCTGGCAGGAGAGGCTAATGGCGGAGAAGACAAGGACAGTTGCCTGTTTGGGTCTGTTCAGGTTGGATCGGACTTAGGGGCGAAAATGCTGCATTTTATACCCTTTATTTTCATTTGCCAACTATCAGCTTAGACCAGCCACACCCACAAACATAGTAACACACTTTCAGCAAATGCACACTACTCACCTACCACAAACAAACCATATCCTTATTTCAGTGTCTCAACAACCACAAAAGAACCACACAAACTACACCTGTACACCCTTTTACCCCAATTACCACACAATGGCACCATCACTCAAACACACCCCTCTGTCCTATACCACTAACAAATCCACACATCACCAACACAACACAAAGCCACACTATACATAACTTTCATCCATCCAGACACACACACCCTTTTCATACAAAACACCAGCTCTACCCTCGACTTGCTCCTAACAGACCTTTCTGTCACGACCAAACCTATACTCAGCCTTCCTTCATATCATCCACCAAGACCCTCCTCATCTTACTAGCTTAACACACATAACCAAACAATCCTTTCACTCCACTCCAGCACAAATATGACCTCTTCTAGCTATCTAATCTAACACAAACACTCATAACTCTTGTCCATTCCCTCTCACACACCACTTCCACTCTTTCCCAAAACACAGCACCACCCCCTTTACCATTCAACTTCCACTCACCAACAGTACTTTACATACAAATCCTTCTCGGAAAACTACTACATCAATATCTCCTCTCACTACTTCACAAAAACAAAACATAACACACACAAAAGCACAACAAAATCTCATGCGCACACAGTTTCATATTTAATACATTCTGTAACAAGTTAGAAGCATACACTCACCCTCATGACAAATTCTCTATCTTCACCAACACCTATAACAAATACTTTAACAACAACTCTCAATCACCCGCCTCCCATCCATTGCACAATTTAAAGCATTAACCAGTTAAGGGCTAAGGTCGAGATGGTCTTGTCCACAGGGTAGCCAACCCCAATGGTGTTGAAGATGAGACCATCTCACCCTCAACACTCAAAGTGTTAAAACACGACCCACTTGTACCATCACCATCACCATCCCAACCCATACACCTTCCACCCTAACCAGACACAAACAAAATAATCAAACTACCACTCTTCACAACTTTGCATGTCAATGTCTGTTACACAACAAGGCTAGTCTACAAAACAACACAGCTCACCAACTCATTCTCAACCACCTACACATGCAACCCCAACAAAGTGCCTTTTAAGTCTGCTGGTCAAGGAATATGATATAGAAAAACAACCAGATTGCTATCCTCATACAGTTAATAACAGCACTAATGACACACCTGCTAGAAGTTCAAAAACTACTGCTCACTCTTCTAGACACAAAGTCACACCATCACCAAAAACACAATCTCTAAACTGCTTACTAATAAATGCTCGATCATTCTCTAAAAACAAGCATCACATCTACAACCACTCATTGACACCCAACCTGACTTACTCTTCATAACTGAATTACGGTTTGGAGATGACATGGCTGCAGTGTTGCATGAAGCTGTCCTTCCAGGGTATCAAACTGTCAAACATAATCATATAGGCATATAGGAGGTGGACTAACTGTTATATTCAAGCAATCAATAAATCTCACCAAAGCTGTCGACATTTCCATTCCAGGTTGTGAGGCCCTCATCACCAGATGCAACCCTACACCAACTTCCTCCTGTAACATCCTCCGCCTTTACAGACCACCACCTAGCAATGCAACATTTCCAGACATATTTCTAGACACTGTTACAAACTTTATAACACTACAATCCAACATATGCATTCTTGGTAACCTAACATTTTATTTGACATGCCCAATATGCCCCATCTAAAACCTATCATCACTGGTTTAGTCACACTAAACCTGCATCAGATCGTACTCAAACCCACAAATATCGATGGACACATCCTTGATGGAATTTGTGCAAATCCAGAAATAGTTACCTTTCAAACGATTACTGCAGTCACATGAACAGACCACCATTTGGTAGCTTTTCAACATATAACACCACAAATCAACACACCTAAGACCACCTTACATGCATCTACCTATCGACCATGGAATGAACTCAATTTTGAATACTTAGAAACACAACTAATATCCAGCACAGATCTAGACACAATAAATTCAGTTAAAAAACTTTGAATGGCTATAGGAACCTTTTGGTATCCAAATACCACTAAGAACAACAAAACAGTACAAAAGAAAACAAGCACTTTGGAGAAGTACAGAATAAAAAAAGATAAATCAACAAATTAGAAAGCTGCGAAGCACCTGGCTTAAAACAAGCAGCAATCAGGACAAACCTAACAGCATATACAAGTCAACAATCAAAAACACTAACATTTTTACTATTCAGACAAAAATTCTAAATGCTCAATGGGCAAATATAGAATTAAAAAGAATTATCAATTAATTTCGTAAACCTAAATGCACAGAAGGAACTCATCCAATTACTCAAGAATTCACTGACAAACTGGCAAATCATTACACAACTAAAGCAGACACGTTGGACTCCTATTTAAAACAAAGGAAAATGACCAGCACCAACCCATTTCCAAAAATCTTCTCTAAAAGTAGGCTAACCCAGCCTCTGCACTCCTTCAAACAGATATCAAAAAGTAAATTTATGGATCTGGTCAAAGCAAGCACTGCCCTTCTGACCCTTACCCACCACAAATCTTCAAGAACATTCTTTTAATTACCTATGCTGCCAGGCCAGTAAAACAAATCTTCAATAATTCTATAACTATAGGAACCTTTCCAGAAGCATACATACGCCCATTATTAAAGAAAACTAACCTGGACCCGCATGACCCCAACAACTACAGACCAGTTACAAATAGACCTTTTCTGGGCATATAGAAAGAGTAGCATTTGCTCAGATGTCACAATTTATTGAAGGTGACTATATGCTTTCAGATTACCGAACAAGATTCTGACCAGAAAGAGGCACAGAATGTGCCTCATCGCCATGTGGGATGACCTTAAAAACACAGTAGACCAAAATGGGGTTGCTGCGCTACTAGTCTTGGACCTCTCAGCTGCCTTCGACACAGTTGACCATGACACACTAATAGAAAGATTCTACGGAGCTACCATAGATGGGACTGCTTCCGACTTGATCACAACCTACCTTCAAAATAGAACAAATATCATCCATTCTCCCCTTTCTCATCCAAACCGTACTTCACAAAAGCAGGGGTCCCTCAAGGCTCTATCATTTCAAAACCATTTCACCCATGCTTTTCAACATCTACATGAAGTCATTACCAGCAATGACCAATGAATTTCAGCGCACATGCTATAACTATGCAGATGACACACAAATACTCCTTAAATTGGAAAGCACCAATGTCATTGGAAACATACAAATCTTCAGTTGCCTCAGAGCCTTTGATCAATGAATGACATGGAACCATCTCAAATTGAATGCTCCCAAAACTGAAATACTCACATGTGGTGAACGGAAAAATTATAACCCACTCGGCTCCCGGCCCGACAATGACCCACTCTGCACCTGGCCTGACAATCTGGTACCACCTCTTAAAGTATCTAAGGAAGTAAGACACCTTAGAATTACCATGGACTCCAAGTTATCAATGAATGCCCAAGTGGTAAAATTAGCAAGATCAAGCTTCATTACCATGAAAACTCTGAAGGCGCATCTTCCCCCACCTGGGATTTCCACACAAGGTCCAGGCTACTATTTCTTTCATACAGTCTAAACTTGATTACGCCAGTGGACTCTACAACGGTTCATCTTTATCAACTATGAAAAGACAGATTCAGAATTCTGCAGTCAGACTACTCCTACAAATAAAGCCACAAGCCCAGATCTCCCATGCCTTTAGGGCCCCACTTTGATTATCGTTTGCCAGAAGATCCACCATCAAGCTACGTTGTATCACCTACAAAGCAAATCAATAAATGGACCGTTTTTCATCAGGAATAAAAACACCACATACATTCAGCAAAGGAGCCTCTGCTCAAGTTTGGCACCGCGCCTCAAAAAACACCACCATACAAGAATAAAAACAAAGGTGGCTCATCTTTCTCTGTTCAAGCAGCCAAACTATAGAATTCATTCAACATAAGATCCACAGATAACTATCCTACCCTTGGAAAAAATGGATCTTTCCTACATAACCACTCTACTCAAACTTAACGTACATCACATTATATGCATGTATCTAGATATGTGTATTCCTTTGTATAAATATGTATGATCTATCTATCTATCTATCTATCTATCTATCTATCTATCTATCTATCTATCTATCTATCTATCTATCTATCTATCTATCTATCTATCTATCCATCCATCCATCTATCTATCTATCTATCTATCTATCTATCTATCTATCTATCTATCTATCTATCTATCTATCTATCTCTCTCTCTCTCTCTCTCTCTCTATATATATATATATATATATATATATATATATATAGAGAGAGAGAGAGAGAGATAGATAGATAGATAGATAGATAGATAGATAGATAGATAGATAGATAGATAGATAGATAGATAGATAGATAGATAGATAGATAGATAGATAGATATAGATATATAGAAATATATAGAAATAGATATAGATATATACATTATCTAATGCTTAACATTTTTATAGGTCACTGCATAGTTTTCTTATAAGTAGTTTGATTAGAGCTTATGGGTCCCTGTTTTATTCATCTATCACAATATGTGACTATTATCGTAACGATTTTATCTAAATGTGGTTCACTATTGAAATATTGAGAAAAAGCTAACATTTTAAAAAATAGTTATTCAAATATAACGACAAAATAATAAATACATTAGCTTCAAGTACAGCAACACTTGGAAGTCTGAGTTGTACAATACAACTTTAGAACTAGTTATATTATCTTCCTTATACATGTATACCCTTTCTATGTAGTTATGTATCTATATATTTATTACTTTACTGCTAGTGTAAAAGAAAAACACCTTTGACTCTCTACAATGCACTACTCTGCCTCACCCTATACCTTTCACAATATATTCTCTACCTCCACTTACTGACTCATCCCAAACCTCATTCTACTACTATGATCTCCAAAATAAACCTTTCTAGACTCCTTAGCTTACCAAAACCTTATTTTACTACTATGATATACCAAGTAATTGTCCAAGCAACTCTTTCTGAATTCTTCTCTCATGTGTCCCTCCTTTGAATCATGCCAAACCTCATTTTACTACTATGATTTCCATAATACTTTTCTATAGACTCTTCCCTCCTCCATTTCTCCTTTTACTCATCCCAAGCCTCATCTTACTACTACGATCTCCTGAATAACACTTTCTAGACTCTTCCCTCTTCTATCCCTCCATTATCCTATTCTATCCAACTAACACACTCTTATATCCACTGCTCAAATTAACACATATTCCCTTTACTAATCCACCACTAATCCTTTTTGGGTGCTGGAGTAGCGTGCTACTCGCTGAAAAGCACTTCGATGCCTTGTCAGCGGTAGTAAGAACTATTTAAATACAATTACAATTAAAGTAAGGTGTCACCAACACTGTCAGCAGTCACATGATCCTGTGACTTTATTTATGCACGATAATCTTATCTATGATGAATATAAAAATACTTTTTTTTCTTGAAAAGCCTTTTAGCTTTCAGGAAATGTTGTAATGCAATGCTCCATTGCAAGAAATTATAGAGTTCACAATGTCCCACTGGAGTGATGAATTGAATGTTGACTCTAACGACAGAAACAGTGCCTTTTCTGATAATTATCAGCATCAAGATAACGGTTGCCTTTGCTGGGTGAGGCACAAGGCTTGAGACCATACAAGAGCTGATTTTCTGTGTTAGTGTCCTAAAGTCTGGCAAATGGACAGGTGTGATAATATCATAGAATGAAATATTCAGGAAATGTGATATTTGAACCCTCCCAGTTGATCGCAAAATTTCAAATGAAATTTATCCCAAACGATGTAATTAGTAACATTAGTAATGTTAACTGAGTGAAAACTCCAGGACATGCAGTGAGAAGATAAATATGGCTGCAGCTTGTGCACACACAAGAGCAGTGGCAGCTCCTCCGCTAAGGCAGAGTGTTGCCCCAGTGCTTTTTAGCAGTGAAGTAAAGGAAAATTAAAATGATATTAACTCGAGGTTATAAATTTATTTGTTCCTGCTAAAGCGTCTCTGCTCTCAGAGCAAGGGGAAGAGTGGTAGGCACACTCTATAAGTGCAAATCCAATTGGTCGCACACTGCTCGTCCTACCAGCGTGTTACCCCGAAGCATTGTGGTCCATGAAGTCAGCATCAGCGAGTGCGCCTCTGCCAGAGTATTAAGCAAAATCAAAGTCGCGTTGGCCATCCCTGGACACGTGTTTCGAGGTTATTACCTCTCGTCAGCAGGGAATAGGCATGTGTGTAGGGTTGCTGCGTAGGCTGCCAAAAATTGTTCCCAGGTCCGGTTCCGCTCGTGGCACGCAGGTGCGTAACCATGAGCTCGTCAGCCCCACCGGCTCAAGGGAGCCTGAAAAATAAACACAAATCCAATCAGTCACACACTGCTCATCCTACCAGCGTGTTACCCCAAAGCATTGTGGTCCATGAAGTCAGCATCAGCGAGTGCGCCTCTGCCAGAGTATTAAGCAAAATCAAAGTCGTGTTGGCCATCCCTGGACACATGTTTCGAGGTTATTACCTCTAGTCAGCAGGGAATAGGCATGTGTGTAGGGTTGCTGCGTAGGCTGGCAAAAAATTTTCTCAGGTCCGGTCCCGCTCGTGGCACGCAGGTGCGTAACCATGAGCTCGTCAGCCCCACCGGCTCAAGGGAGCCTGAATATAAACACAAATCCAATCGGTCGCACACTGCTCGTCCTACCAGCGTGTGACCCCAAAGCATTGTGGTCCATGAAGTCAGCATCAGCGAATGCGCCTCTGCCAGAGTATTAAGCAAAATCAAAGTCGCGTTGGCCATCCCTCTATAAGTGCCCATGAATGTTTGGCCGACTGTCTTGGGCCGGCCAAACATTCATGCGGACTTTGATGTTCTCCACCCAGGCTGTATTGTCAGCCTGGGTGGAGAACATGCCCAGGCTCCTACTGTCTGTCTGAGCACCAAACCACGGCGCTCAGACCAATCACAACGCTGCATTGCAGCATTGTGATTGGCCAAGGGGAGCCTGGGTGTGCTTCCTATTCTGTCTGGAACAGCGTCCACGGAGGAGAGACCGGCTTCAGCAAGGAACTACAGACGAGGGACGCGGCGAGGTAGCGGCGAGAAAATACGTTTTTTTCTTTTTCTTCTTTTTTAATACCTGCTTCCCCCGTCCCCCCATCTGGAAGATCTTGCAGAAACACCATTGTTACAGTAAAATAATAAACAAAAGGAATTACATTCCAGTAATTGAAGCTCAGAAATAAGACCATGTTGTGCAGATGTACCCACCACAGCTCCGACGGAAGTTTAAGGCAACAATAAAATGTCAAGAAAACCTTGATGAATAATGTTTTTGCTGGAGAGAGATGGGATTTTTTGAAGTGGCATGTTTGTCTCACTATAAAGTAGCGCAGAGGGTTAATATACCTGCTGCAAAGAATGTGTACCATGCAGATCACAGAGTTGTATTTGTTGTGGATACGTCATTGGGTTCCTGCTTTTGTCACATGTATCCTTTTGTTCCTTTCAGTTCATATGTTCTAATTGTAATATAGTGCAGTGACCTATGAACTGTCATCAAAGAGCTCCATGGAATAAGTAAGAATGTTATTTTTCACCCCATTCTTTAATAATTATTAAAAAGGGTTTGTTTGGGTGTAAATACATTCATATTAGTAAAGTCAACCCCTAACCACTGTGGCACATTTTAAATCCTGAGTTTGTGCTTCTCTAGACCAAAATTCTTAAACCGTACTGCCTACTAGTATGGATGATACTTGTAACCCTCAGTGTCTTATATAACATTTCCTGTAGACTGATTTATTTATTTATTTATTTTGAGATTTATAGAGCGCCTGGTGACCCGAGGGCATCCCCGCGCTATATGCGTGTAAGATCCAGGACGGGCGGAAACCAGGAACTATTTGGGGAAGAGGAGGGTTTTGAGTTTTTTGCGGAAAAGTGCGTGACTAGATTCCAGGCGCAGCAGGCGAGGGAGAGCGTTCCAGTTAGAGGCGGCCTTAACCGAGAAGCGGCGGCCACCGGTACGCGACTTTTTGAATCTTGGGACTGTGGCCAGATGTTCGTTGTCCGAGCGAAGGTTTCTGTGAGCTTTATAAGGTGTAATCATATCTTTGAGGGCGGCAGGTCCGGCCCCATTGATGAGTTTGTGCGTGATGCACATGGCCTTAAACTCAACTCGCTGTCGGACCGGAAGCCAGTGCAGAGATTTGAGGGCCAGTGTAGTCGGGGCTCTGGGAGGGAGGTTGAGAATAAGTCTCGCCGCGGCGTTTTGTGCACGCTGGAGTTTGGCCAGGGTGGAGTCAGGAGCGCCGAGGTAGGCGGCGTTCCCGTAGTCCAGACGTGCTAGGATGAGCCCTTGAACTAGAAGTTTCCTAGACAGGGGTGGTAGGAGGGGGAGGATTTTACGAATTGAGCGGAGAAGGCCAAAGCAGATCCCCGCGGTCTTGACTGCCTGGGTCTTCAAGGAGAGGTCCTGCTCCAGCCAGAAGCCCAGTGTTTTAATTTCTGTCTTAGGAGTGGGGATGTCCCCGAAGGAATCCGGCCAGACTGAAGGAGGGACGGAGGACCATTTGTTGCCCAGAAGCATGATTTCTGTTTTTGTCCCGTTCAACTTCAGCGATGATTCACACATCCAGGTGTGTATGTCTTGAAGGCAGTTAAGAAGGATTTTAGGGTTATTGTCCAGCTGGGAAAGAGAGACGACGAGTTGGGTGTCGTCAGCATAATTGACTATTTTTATCCCATAGGGGGTAACCACATCCTCTAACGGGGCCATGTACACATTAAACAGGGTGGGACTAAGCGAGGACCCCTGGTGATTCATTGTCTCTCAATAATGTGCGTGTGATGTAAAGTGCTCTGACACCCTACTCTGGTATGAGTGGCGCTATAAAACAAATGAAATGCATGTGAGAGAGGGGCTATGGAGAGATTAGATGCACTGCTGAAGGGTGGTAGCGAGGAAATCAGTGGAGAAAGAGTTGATTGTGGAACACCGAAAAAATTGGTGCACATGGCCCCACCTGTGCTAAAGTTTCCCTACACCTGGAACGGAGGAACGGAGGAAGAAAGGTGACCCTTACTTCATCAGGTAGCGGTTCCTCTTGACATACATCAGAGGGGGCATGGTTCACTGGCAGTGATTCAGTATTTGGTAACGACATAGCTGCAGTATTATCTGCTTCCCCATTGGAGAACACATCAACTAGGCTGAATACCTTATGAGTTCAGTGGTATAACAAAAGTTGAGGGGCTCCCCTGCGAGGTACATGGAGGGGCCCCCGCTCCTGATTCAATCCAGAGCTCTCAGGCCTGAGTACTGTGCTGAGGGGGCCTCCTGCAGCTCGCGGGCCCCCCAGCACCGCGGGGTTGTCGGGGCCTGTGATACCCCACTGTGTCACTTAGAACCTGAATTAGATCTCGGCAGATGGTTACTATGTCAAAATGGAGAAGGATATCCAGTCTGACGAAATATAAGTCCCATTATATCTTATGGGATTTATATTTCGGCGGACTGGATATCGGTCACTGTTGTGATGGAGTAACCCGTACGGGGAGATCTAAATCATTCTTTTAGCTTCCAATTGTTTGTGTGAGAAATCCAGAATGGCACCTTTTTCTGCTTAGTGGGTATTTTCCCATTACCTCATTAATAGTCATCAGATGTATTTAGTATTTATTTTACTATCACATCTTTTATTTACATTTGCCCCCACAGTATGTTTTATTTACCAACTAAGCTGTCTGTATACAACTGTCAGTTCTATTGACATGGCTTTCAACTATAAATACACATTGTATGGATGACAAAAGTCAACAATGCACATTATAAACAATATGCCAACTAGCATATTAGATGCTAGTGGGCATGTTGTTATGGGAGCCCAGCACAAATAATGACCAGTGATCCTGGGCCTCTAAAAGATGAGCACTAACGTGCCCTTCTGCACAAATGAAAAGAATATGTTTGCACATAATATCAAAAGTCCATAGTTTAGTCCTCTTGTGTATTTCCATGAGACTTATACAGGTCTAAACTCCAATCCAAATCCATTTATTTATTTATTTTTATTAAAAGATGTATAGCAAAGCATCACAGTTTTATGACAATCAAAGTACCGTATATAATCATTAAGGTTTCATCTACTGTCTACTTTCTTTAGGTACTTCTCATTAGTTTCAGGTCGTTCGGGTAGTAAATGAAGTATTGGGTAGTTCCTGTCCCTCTAAATATCCCACTCTTCATAGATCATGTCCCGCATTACAGTTCTTCAAATCCCTCTGGGTTCCACCCACCTGTCTCAGACTTTCCCCCATTTTGCAGGCCATCCCCGGCTTTGGTAAACCACTTTCTCAGCAGCACTACACCAGTCAAGGTTTTTTCCCAATCTGAGACCTGCGGTGGGGGTAGGGGGGTGAAGGAGGGGGGGAGGGTTAGGGGGGGAAGAGTGCAGACCACCAGTTCCTTGCTATGTTCCGTTCCAAATCCATTTTTGGTAGCAATGTCTTCATGCATTTTTCATTTAAGTTCTTCTGGCCAAAACATGGTTTTTCAAATGGACATATAACCCTGTGACCTCCTCGTGGCTGAAATCAATATATTTGCATCATTAATACATTATCTAATAAAGAAGACGTAACGCTTCACCAACATCTCATGACTGATGAAAAGAGGTAAACCGTCACCATCAATACAAACTGAAGACTGGGTTAAAGTCATGTATGAGTCACATTGTGTCAACGGGTCAGTCAAAAGTCATACTCTTGGAAAAGCCCAAGTGGAAAAACTGATGGACTATTTATATGGTTTGCAAGTGTTTTTGTTTAAATAATGACTTTCAACTGATCTACTTTTAACTTGTCTTGTTGTGGGTGTTGTGTATATTTCACTAACATTGGCCACGTCTCACATTAAAGGTTCAATGTTCTCATTCTAAATTATTTTATAACGTGAGGTACCTCCACGTTAAACCACTTTTTGTGTCCCAGGGCTGTGCCATTAAAAATGAGCACCTAAAATGTCTACAATTATAAGAGGTTGAAAACAACAATCACATACCTGTTTGCCAGTGACGTGGCTCCCTCAGTTCACACAGTCCAGTCTATGGGAGGCTGGCTGGTTGACCAAGGTGTCTTAGGAGCCATACTTCCCAGGACTGAAGAATGCTCCCCTCAACGCAAGTGGCGCCACAATTTCTGTGAGACTAAAACTGAACAAATCCTTGGAAGGCTCTAGGGCCTCATTTACTTTTTTGGCGTTCTGGTGGCACAATGTGCCACAGTATATTAATAAGGCCACGTAAAGCCACTTTATGTGGCTTTTCATGACCTTTTAAATATGTGCCCCTTTCACGCAGAATACTGTGTGAAAGGGGCGTTCCATGGGTGTTGCTGTGGGTGTTCCCACGCAACACCCATGGAACCTGACACATTCCCAGATTTAAGACATATTGTAAACATGGGAATGCGTCCGAACCTAACGCCACCCCGAGGGTGGCGTTAGGGAGGCGCAACGGAGAGAAATGAAAACATTTCTCCTTGTGCTTTTATTTTTCTATGTGTGTGCAGCACACATAGAAAAAGTAAAGCGCCTGAATGGAGTGATTTTGTGCAGGAAGGGTCCCTTCCTGCACACAATCAATCATCCCCACAACGAAGGTACCCTTGCACCATGGTGCAAAGGTGCCTGCGTTGGCTTACAGCAGCTTATTGTGTGCCGGCGCAGGGGAAAAGGACAGGAATGCGCCGTATCGTATAAATACAGCGCATTCCTGCCCTCTCCTTTTGCCGTAGGGCAGCGTGGCAGGGAGGCCTGCGGTGCTGCCCTTTGGCCAAACCCCATAGGCCCCTAGTGTTTACTGCCCTATTTCTTTGATCAATATCCAAACGAATATAATGGCTTAGGTCCTCTCCATCAGGCTGTCAAAGTAATTCATTTGTTAGTAAGAGAGGATCAAAATGGTTTAATTCCCATGAGAAGCACCAGGCACTGCCCACTGCACCTCAATGTGATATTGGCTAACAAGAGACAACTACTAGGGGACTCATTCTCTTGGATATTGAGTAAGCTTTCAATACTGTTAATGTGTCTTTCCTCTTCGAATACTTGAATGTATGAATTTCTGCCCTCAATTTCAATGTTATGTACAATCCTTGTACCCGGATCCATGGGCCCAGGTCAAGGTGAACGGTGCACTGTCAGCCCTATTCCCAATCCACAGAGGCACGAGTAACTGTCACCTCTGCTCTTTGCACTAGTGATTGATCCATTGGCCGAGAGGCTTAGAGTGGATCCTGAAATACAAGGGTTTGGTTGGCTCGATGACCACGAGGACCGAGTAGCCTTTAAGGAGGAAGATATGCTTCTCTACATCCAAGACCTAAATAGGTCCATGAGGAACATCATGAATAGACTGAGAATTTACAGAGTCATCTGGTATGAGGTGAACTGGGAAAGAACCACTGATGTTACACATAGAGGAAGAACACCCTAGAGGCTGGGAGGTGGCGGGTATGCAATAGCCGGGAGACAACTTCCAACATTTGGGAATGTAAATCACACAATCTCCTGATGGAGGTTTGGAACTAAATAGAATTCCTTCACTTACGAATCTGACGATGGACATAAAGGCATGGACTTCCCTGCCGATAACCATGATAGGGAGAGGAGAACAATTTAAAACAACTGCACTTCCTTGATTCCTATACGTCTTTCAGAATTATCCTCTCCTGCCTACCTTATACAGAAACCTTCAGTTGCAGATATTCCTATAGGACTTTAAGATCCCCAGGATCGCGTTTGCCAGATGTAGCCAGGAGATGTATGATGCAGGCTTACAATGAGCAGGCATAAGGCTATGCTACTGGGCCACACAGTTTAATATTATTAATGACTGGCTTTATGAACCGTGGCAAGATCCCACCTACAAGCTAGAACTTGCTATTCTAGGAAACTGTGATTTATTGTCTACTGCAAGGCACCCCATTTGGACTGGCAGAGTCTCAAAACCGCAGCTTTTGAGCTGGCATAATGCCTTAAAACATATAAAATGGTGCAACAGGTTGACAAAATCCCCCCTCTCCCTCACCCCCATGAAAGGGTACATTACTGGAACACACAGCCAAATCAGATGGGTTCGTGGGTGGGACTTTATTGGCACCACAAATGTTACCTGCAGGTGCAACATGCCCTGGAACACTATGGGGGGAAGCTACAGGATACCCTGGATTATAACCCACACAAGGGAATATTGGTTGTAGAAGAATTAGGAGCGAAGGGAATGTAACAGTTAAACCACTCACTACTGGATAATTCCCCAGATCCACTAATGGCCCTGAGGCAAAAATGAGAGACAGATGTGGTCAGCAGGACGGTGAGGACTGGGTGGAGGTAAAGGTGTCAGCTCGAACGCTAGCAATTTCCTTCTGCCTATTCCTGGTGCAATTCAAATATTTCCATTGGTTTCATTATAATCCCGAAAGGTTCTGCAAAATGGGTAAACGTACACACCCTCAATGTGCTAGATGCAACGAGCCAAAGGCTTCCTTTTAGAATGTAATTTGGGCATGTCCGAATGTTAAATGGTAGCGGCAGTTTCAGTCGATAACCTTTCAAGTATTGCCCGGCGGTAATCGCCTCTCATACCACTCGATAATTTACCAATGAAAGAGGCAGGCGCCGGAGACTGGAAGGCAGGAAACAAAGTTTTATTCCGTCGGAGCAGAACACATCAGATCAGACAGCAAGGTATCGTCACGAGGTGCTCTAACCGCATCTCTGAGACCTGGTCTCTTATACACCGGTTTATTGCTTTATTACACATAGTACATTCTTGAGATTCTCTTGATGCATGAAAGAACATCCCCTGAAGCCCCGGCTCAGATCCGATCCCACACATAGTTACAGTAGAGGTTCCCACCCTACCCGCTGTGGGAGATGGCTATCGCGCAGCAGGGAATTCCGCCAATTCCCGGGGATGTGTGCGGCCGGCCGGGTCTCAGGGGGTAGGGGCTTTGATCCACTGTAATCCCTTTGATGTGGGGTGTTTCCCTTACAGTAGGGGCAATAAACTGCATCCGCAGGGCTAGGTGATGGCCTGGGACCAGTTCGGACAATGGGGCGCAGAGGAAGGGGGTTATCAAAGGTGCGGCATGACCATGTATGGGATGTCGGTCGGATGTGGTTCCGTAGCAGGGTCGCGCTGAAGGAGAGGGTTTATGGCCCGTGTATGAGAGAGCGGGGGTGGCCGGCGCGCGGGGGGATGTTCGCAGCGCCAGGGGGAAGCGCTGGTGATCGAGAATGAGCGGGGAGAGAGTGGGGTGCCTAAAATGGCGGCCGTGCATTCGCTGTGCGTGGCACTGGGGAGAGGCAAGATGGCGCAGATAATGTTCAGTTTGCAAGCTAAATTTCCACAGTCCTCCCTTTTAACATATCTCGCCAGCTTGCCTGGCCGTCATTTATATTCGTTAACCTTCAGCTATAATATCGTTAATGTCTTTCGTACATTCCTTAAAGATACAGAGTTTTTAGGGCATGCAGGAGTAATCTGACACATTTGCTTATAGTTACTTACAGGTGATAAAGTAGGCGAGGAGGTAGTACATACAGAGTTACAGTATAGTCGTGTACATGGCCGGTGTTGTATGGATGTTACTATACAAAGTTACATTTTCTTAACTTCTCAGTGTACAGTCGGAAGTGATTGATGCAACATCATGAAAACTTGATAAGAAGATAGCTAATATAAAAAGGTGGTTGGGAGAGGATTTTCAACTTTGACATGGGTTCTTCTTTCCAGTGTCCTTTTTTATAAAGAGCCATCACTGGTAAGCTCTCATTGTTGTTCTTCTTTCGTTGGCACTGTTGAGCACCGGCGGTGGAGCTAAGGTCCAGCTCAAATCCAATTTCTCACGTTGCAGGGTGGGATCATTCACTGCTCTCCGATCACAGCCCTGTTCCTTAACACAGTTCACCATAGGTACTTTGAGACAGGGTACCTGCTTTTTGTTCTTCTGTGGGTAGGTCAGATTCATAATCCATATAAAAGATGGTGAGAGAGAGAAGGGTGTGACGTGCTTCGGGACGCCGAGGGAAGAGGGGGTGGAGTGGGATCAGATAAAAAAATGTGGACCAAAGGGGAGCAGAATCTTCCAGCACTGGGCCCGTCAATCGGGCCCGACGGGTTGAGACTTCAGGCACGCTGGTCGGTGAGCAGGGGGCCTCGATGTAGCCCTTCGCGCTTATCATCCTGAAAATGGTGTCTCGTCTCACGCCCTTTTTGCTTCGTAGCCTCCCCCTTGGTCGATGTCATAGATGTTCCGTGGTCTGCAGCCAGGCTGTGCGTCACATCCGACCCCTCCCTTCCGATGGCAGCACGTTATCTTTAAATGGGTACAAGAAACAAAAGTCTTAGAGAGTTGGCAGGGAAGGCATTTACATACTTCATCCTCTCTCCCAACCACCGAGTAGTTGCGGACATGTTTTTATCGGTTGCTGCATGATTGGTGTCTTTTAACTCTGATGTTAGTGTGTGCGTTACTAATCTATTAATTATTGTTGTTGTGCAAGTTTCTGTGGGTGTCCCTGTCCATCGTCTGGCCCCCTAGGTGCCGATTCCTGTGCCCGATACTGGTTGCAGGAAGCCTGACATCTGTCAACCTTTTAGTCTATTAAAAATTCGAACCGGCTTCTCCGGCAGAGGCTCGTTCATCTCAACACAAGTTTTGTTATTACATATTTCCTTCCGAGGACTGCTAAGTTTATAAAAAGAAAGTGCGAGGTGCTACTGTCACGTGTTCACGAGTATCTATTTCGGGGAGGAACATAAGCTAAGCGTTAATTTTGCTGGCGACAATAGATAGCCCTTTATCAGTTTAGGCGAAGTATTATTAGTGAATAAGGTCATCAGCTGTTTCGTACGAAATACTCTGAGGCGGCTAGTATAGGGCTGGGGTTATCTTGGGAGAACGGGGTGTTTTAGACATTCTATTCCGGGATAATTGGGCGGGGGTAATTCTGGGCGGTGGGGATGGCGTTGTTAAAGCTCTGAGAAAACGGAAACCACTGACATATAGTCCCCGTGATGAGGGCCAAATTGGGAGTCGTCTTACCTGTCCCTTCTTTTCTCAGCCAATTAAGCCCAAGATTTGTAGAAAGGAGAGGTAGTAACGTGGCAAAGTACGGTCGTTTTGTTTCAGTCAATTTGTTCGAACACCACCGTGCTCCAGGCCAATTATACACTTACCGAGGAGGTAGGTGTCGTTAATTTATTCAAACAGAAAAGAGGGCAAGAAAGAGCCTTTTGTGAGGGAGGGGGGGAGAGTGAGAGAGAGAGAGAGAGAGAGAGAGAGAGAGAGAGAGAGAGAGAGAGAGAGAGAGAGAGACGTGTGCATCAAGTAGGCTATTTGGCGTATATACGACACAAAACGAGAGAGAGAGACATGGGTAAGATAATAGGCCACTTGGTGCACACACAACATGGAGTAGCATGGGTCTGTTCTATGTAAAAAAAAACACAAGCGGGGAAAAGACATAAATTCGGTGATCACGTGAACACAAATGCCGGATAGGGTGTGACAGTACATGCATCAAGACGGAGACTTAAGACGGAGACTCAGGGCTGCGTTGAGCATGGGGACCTCTCCTTTCCTGTCCTCTATTCCTATGCATGCTGCGTACCTTTAGTATTTTGTAGTTTATCTTAGGGGGTGTCTGACCCTTTATTCTCCTCCCTTTGATCGGTGGACGAGCACTTCAATCATACAGTGACGCTCTCTTCAAGTGACCCAAACATGAAATGCATACACATTCATGCCGTATAATCGTAGTACACACGCACAATCATATCATACAGTTTTTCATGTTCCCAATGGTGGTCTGTAATTTTACGCACTATCTCACAACGTTTGTCTATGTTTTCCCTGATATTGAACTCGGTGCGGTCCATGTCCACTCCACTCTTCAGTCGGAACTTCGTTGTGACCTGTAGAGGGGAAAAAGAGGGGAGGGGAGGTGCAGTATTCAAAATACCCTAGCGCGTGCAGACACGAAAAGGTTCTACCTACCATGTACCAGGCTAGCCGCAGGAGTGGGTAATACCACAGACCTATTATTCTTTTTGTTCGAGGCAAAGATGTTCTAGTTCATTCATCTCCTAAATTCGGGTTCCCTGGTCGTACATACATTTTTCAATCGGTCGTGTATTATGGTGCAAGATACCATACCTTGCGTGCGGCATATACCTTAAGTTATAGTTGAGTATTGATTTGACAATTCTTGGAAAAAGGACAGGTGTGATGGGTACAAATTCCGTTAAACAAAAAGATCTTAGGCAAATTGAGTCTGTAATATCTGTATTCTTTCGCTTGGGAGCAACAATCATTTATTCGAAAAGAAAAACTTTCAACAACCTAGATGATTAGTCATGACACTGATTCCGTAATTCCTTTTTAAGAAGCCCTTTATTTAAAACAATGTCAGTGTAGAAATACGGGCCTACAGCCGCTATAGGCCGGCCACGGTGTGAGAGGCGTCGAGCAACATGAGCAACACTATATTAACATAAAAATCGGTTCCCCCTCCCCCCCATCATGTGTGCAAGCATCGCATATATATATATGTATATTTCTTTTTAACACAAATGTCACGTGACTGGAACGCCACAAGGAGTGGTAGGCCTTTCCTTCGTCGGCGCTATTTTGGGGTGGGGTCGGGCCAGTGTACAGTCTAAGTCTTTCCATGAATTAGCTGTTGAACCAGAATTCCTTCCGGTAGTTCGAGAACTTTCGTTAGCGTCAACTTTGCGTCAGCATGGCGTCACTGCAACCTTGTAGCAATGCCATGGTTCGTTCTTGGGGCGGGGCGGCAGGCGGGTTCCTCCGCCGACGCTTTACTTTCTCACTGCACCAAGAGGAGGCAAGGTGGCTGCTGTCCGGGGCAAAGAGCAGTGGCAGCGGTTTGTCCTTACCGGAAGTCCGCGGGAGTCGAGTGTCAAATGATTCCAGCCGATTCTGCAAGGCTGAGGGGAGCATCTTGTCAAGGGTGGGGCCCATGCCCAAGCAGACAAGCTTTCGAGTCCAGAATTGTCTCACGGTGGGCTTTAGGCCTGGATCCGGAGGAGCCGACCGCCGGAGTTCAAGGGCAGCAGTAGCAGCAGCTCTTCGGTACAGCCACCGGAGAGGAGCCAACAGCAGTACTAACAACGGCAGTTCGGATGGTACTGCCACCGGGGTGATTCCAGTAGCAGCGACGACAGCAGTTTGGATGGTATCACCACCGGGGTGGGTCCCCGATTACCTGGCTGCGGGGGCCCACTCCTCGCGTCGGGTGCTAGCGGCAGTC
This sequence comes from Triturus cristatus, assembly GCF_964204655.1. NCBI lineage: Eukaryota > Metazoa > Chordata > Amphibia > Caudata > Salamandridae > Triturus > Triturus cristatus. The sequence goes on along the minus strand of NC_140583.1, from coordinate 393,326,988 downwards.
CTGGTGAACCCTGTGCTTGGGTGGTTGCCTGGCGGCCGCGTGCAGGGGCGCCGGCTCAGCCGAACGGCGAATGAAGTGGCAGGGCGCAACTCAGCTGGCTGACGTGTGAAAGATGCGGTTGGGGTGCCCTCATCTGCTGGCGAGCCTCCACCTGGGGAGGCGGGGGAGGCCCGTCCGCGTCGCTTCCCCCCGCCAGGGCATCAGCCCTTATTGAAGAAAGAAGAAAGAAAGCGGGAAGATCCGCACAGCGTGCCAGGGTGAAATTCAGCAGGCCGATGAAAAAGATGGCTGGGGCGTCCGCATCTGCTGGTGAGCCTCCACCTGGGGAGGTGGGGGAGGCCCGTCTGCGTCGCCTCCCCCCCCGTCAGGGCATCAGCCCTCATTAAAGAAAGAAGAAGAGAAAACGGAAAGGCCCGCACAGCGTGGCGGGCTCCGCCTTGGGGTTGCCAGAACTTCGGCGCTTCGTATAGCCTCCGGCCTATTCGCACAGTCGTCCGCCACTGATGTCAATGGATTTTTGCATGGCTTTTATAGCCCAAAGCCGACTAAAAGAACCGCCCAAAACAGGCCAATGTTGCAATTTCGAGGAAGGAGAGGCGAGGACGGTGTCACGTGGACGTTAAGGCTTTGGGATGGAGGTTGCAGCAGACTGTCATGTAAATAGTTGTTTTAAAACGTGTTTTAACCTGGTTACCCTGTTGGTGTGTTCGTTATATCTTATAAGTTATTAAAATGTTATAACTATACTACTTCGTTGGAGTGTTTGTACCTATTTGCAATTTGATGACGAGCACAGGGAGGTTACTGTGCAATCGGAAAAATAACATAGACCAATTGCGCGCGATCTAGCCCTAGTTTGGTGACGTCGATGGTGGGTGTCAGCAGGCTTCCGTTTGTGCGGGATTTTGTCATGCTTATTGGGCGGGGTGGGCAGTAGGGCAGACAGGTTTAGGTAGCGAGAGTAATGGAGTCGGGCTACCTCGTGGCCGTCTCGACCGTGAGCTTGACTCCTTCCCTTGGTTTCATATGTCCCACAAAGGGCTAACTCCTAGCGTTACTTTAGTTTTTGTAAGGCCAAAAAGGATCCCACCAGTGCCTTTACTATTTTGTCGATTCCTGTTCGTTCATCCTTCGTTAATCGATTCATTCTGGTGGAATCTTTCTTTCCCATCTCATGGTCATCTAGCGTTATTGCCGATGTTGTGTTCAGCACAGGAGGCTCGGCCGGCGCGGAGGCCGTGAGGACCGAGGCCCCTGTGCTGCTTTCGCTCGTGTTCGGGGGTTGTGGGTGTTGCACTACTGACTGGGAGGGTGCATATGGAGGGGGCATATAAATGATCGGGGGACCTAACAGTACTTCGTCATTCGTTCGCTGCTTGGAGGACAACTCAGGGTAGAGCAAAGAAGGGGTCCTAACAGCGTACTGTCCTGATGTTTCGGGCTCCTGTCTTAGTTTAGTTTCCCTTCTCTCCTTCATTTCTTCTTCTAACTTTCTAGCGGCAAGGTGAGCTGCCTTTCGTAATTCCTTTTCTGCTTTTACTTCTTCCCTCTTTTTCCGTTGCGTTGCTTCTTTGCGCCACATGCCAATACTGTCAAGCATAGTAGGCGTGGTCTTATTGCTACGCAGGGCTATTTCTAGCACTTCTATCTTATGGTCGTCGAAGGATCCCATCAGTGGCCACTGACTCTCGGGGTCCTTCTTTGTATATTTATGCCATAGCTTGGTATAAGCTACGGCGACTAGTCCATATTTAGTGAACATGTCCTTATTAGGGGTGCCCTCCAGTGGAGCCGGATGGTTCACCTCTAATAAGCGGTCCGGGCAGAACCAACTACCAATCAGTGGGGAGAAGATAGGCATGACGGGTTTCAACGGGGACAAAAGTCAGCACTACCTATCTTTTCACTGCTTGCAAAGACTAGACAGAATATCTCTATTCTTCGTTATTTGTAAGCAGAGAATACCTCCAAAGAACCAATATCGAACAACTAGTGTTCGGACAATCAATCAATCAATCAATCAATGGGAGATAAAGATAGGCATGACGGGTTTCAACGGGGACAAAAGTCAGCATTACCTACCCTTCACTATTTGCAAAGACTAGACAGAATATTCCTATTCTACGTTATTTGCAAACAGAGAATATCTCAAAGAGCACTATTCTTCAAAACAATCAATGTTCGGACAATCAATCAGTGGGGAGATAAAGATAGGCACGACGGGTTTCAACGGGGACAAAAGTCTGCGTTACCTACCCTTCACTATCTGCAATGGGAGAGAGAGAGAGAGTATTTCTACTCCTCCCCGTTTGTAGACAGCGAATATCTCAAAGAGAACAATCAATGAGCACAATCAATGAGCAATACTAGTATTCAAAAAGTTTCGGACAATCAATCAATTATTTCGCAATTTGTCGTGTATCACGACCTTACCCGGACCGCGTGGACAGTTTCTCGTCTTCCGCCTCCAGCGCCCGATCGTCCTCTACTCTCCGTTATTGCCGCGGCACTCCTGATGGTTCCCAGTCAGGACCGTAGATCACTCGAGAGAGGTCTGCTCGGAACCAGTGAAGTTCGGATGATCGGCTGCCAGACAAGGGTCTATTGGGCAGGAGCTCTCCCGATCGTTGCAGTCGTTCACTCTGTCGTCGGGACCTCTCCCACTGGATCCACGTGTCGCTGATGGGCCCCACGTTTGGGACGCCAATTGTTAAATGGTAGCGGCAGTTTCAGTCGATAACCTTTCAAGTATTGCCCGGCGGTAATCGCCTCTCATACCACTCGATAATTTACCAATGAAAGAGGCAGGCGCCGGAGACTGGAAGGCAGGAAACAAAGTTTTATTCCGTCGGAGCAGAACACATCAGATCAGACAGCAAGGTATCGTCACGAGGTGCTCTAACCGCATCTCTGAGACCTGGTCTCTTATACACCGGTTTATTGCTTTATTACACATAGTACATTCTTGAGATTCTCTTGATGCATGAAAGAACATCCCCTGAAGCCCCGGCTCAGATCCGATCCCACACATAGTTACAGTAGAGGTTCCCACCCTACCCGCAGTGGGAGATGGCTATCGCGCAGCAGGGAATTCCGCCAATTCCCGGGGGTGTGTGCGGCCGGCCGGGTCTCAGGGGGTAGGGGCTTTGATCCACTGTAATCCCTTTGATGTGGGGTGTTTCCCTTACAGTAGGGGCAATAAACTGCATCCGCAGGGCTAGGTGATGGCCTGGGACCAGTTCGGACAATGGGGCGCAGAGGAAGGGGGTTATCAAAGGTGCGGCATGACCATGTATGGGATGTCGGTCGGATGTGGTTCCGTAGCAGGGTCGCGCTGAAGGAGAGGGTTTATGGCCCGTGTATGAGAGAGCGGGGGTGGCCGGCGCGCGGGGGGATGTTCGCAGCGCCAGGGGGAAGCGCTGGTGATCGAGAATGAGCGGGGAGAGAGTGGGGTGCCTAAAATGGCGGCCGTGCATTCGCTGTGCGTGGCACTGGGGAGAGGCAAGATGGCGCAGATAATGTTCAGTTTGCAAGCTAAATTTCCACACGAAGACTTCACCTTCTAGAAGCAAATGGATGAGATCAATGCCATGGGTATGACGTTCCTTATAGACCAGGTATTATTAATACTGGGAATTCATGAAGGGTGAAACAGCACCTGACAAGATAAACTGTTTGTAGGCCTGGGCAAAATGTTAGCCAAAAGCGATATCCCAAAGTACTGGTGTTCCCTGGATATCCTCCAAATTGCCAGACTGATTACGGGGATGGACCACTGTGCAGAGGAGCAAAACGGACACCAGCGCAACCCTGTGGTGCGGTAGGGCCCCCAGTCTTCTCTACATGAAGGCCCCCCCCCTCAGCATGTTTGTGTAGCGGGTCTCTCTAAAGAAGCTGCAGTGTGCAACATACTCTGAGCTGACACCGCGCAGACTCAGGACTGAAAGGAAACAAAATAACCTATTTGTTTCTCTTAAGTCCGAGCCTGCCAGGCCCCTTACATGAGTGGGTGGTGCCTCCTGAAGGACAGCACCCTCGACAGAGCACGGCTCCTCTCAGAGGCGAAGAGGCCGCACAGAAATAACTGGAGCAGAGGTAGGGTTGCTGCCTTTCACAGAAAAAAATGCCAGCTCTCTCTCTTCATGCTTTAAAATTCTGCAAAGGCCTGCACATGATTCTTAAGTAGAACTTTATATGAAATAAGAAATAATATGAATTCATTTTAACATTGACTTTCTGTCTTTATTTACTTAAGTTATCAGTCAGGAGCCATTAGGGCCACTGAAAACACATTTTAAAGTGTTTTCTTCTTACATTAACTGTTAAAGGTATATTTTGATAAAGGAAATAAATACCAGCCATGACATTTTAGGCCTTATTATGAGTTTAGCGGTCCAACTGCCAAAGGACCGGGTCTGCGACCGCTAAGAGACCGCTGCACCTGTGGCCTTCAGACTGACGTATTACAAGTTTCCAGAGGGGCCAGTGGTGTGGCTGCAGTGGTTTTGCGGCTGTGCACAATGTATTTCCATATATAGCGATGCCTGTGTGTACATTCTGACTGCAAAGTATTGAATGCACATACATGCATGATATTTGTGGAAAATGACCACCTACCCATGCCAAAGTTCGACCCATATGTGGGTAGTCCCGGTAATGGGTACATGGTACCAAAAGCACTTACCTGTATTTCGCCGAAGACACAGTCGTATTCCTCGGGCAGAGATGCTACTGTGTAGGGGTGACTTGGAGAAAGCAATCCACGTTGAAATCTGCTGGGAAGAAGTGGAAAGGAGTGAGTATGCACCTCAAATCTTTCGTTCCCACTGACCTTTAGGCGGCAGTCCCACAGCCGGGGTCCGCTCATCAGGAAGTCAACTTATAATACGGACGGCAGTGTTACACCTCTATACTGCCCAATGGAAACTGCCTTCCCCTGACTGTGACACCGGCAGTTGGCGGTGTGCTGGCAGTGCCGGCAGTCCAGCTGCAGTCTTCGCACAGCCAATATGGCCACCTCATAATACAGCAGACGGCTCACCACCGTCAGACCGCCACCGCCGGGATGGGGTCCATGGACCGCTGAACTCGTGATAAGGCCCTAAATGTTAGTCATTGCAAATGATTTCCAAATATTTGTATTAAAGGATCTGGATAGAACCACAGAGTTCTTGTTTTCATTGGGCATGCTTTGAATAAGGTGTCATGCAAAAGTTAAAAGCAACATACAATACATATAGTTTAAAAATAATTGACAAATATATACTGATAAAAGCAGAACATTGAAAAACAGAAGTGACTAGCGATTCTTAAATCTTCACAAGCACTTAGTGTATTTTTTTTAAACCAAAGTAGTCTACAAAGCAGATTGCCTTTGTGTTACATAAATAGACTAAATGAATTCAATATTTAAAGAACCATTTTAAGTTGCAGTATTATTAAGCAGAGATCTCAACCTCTCTCTTCTCAGATGTATCCTTTTTTGCTACCTGGTTCTTATTGCATTGCTGTTCCCATTATCGACAGAACTGCAAGTACCAGTAGGCAATGTATCAAGTACTCATACCTTAAATGGAAAAATGTGAGGTCACTGTGTAGGGTCTAATGGATGATTTCTTGTACACACACATAGCATTAAAGACTTTTTCTTCATTGTTTCCACAAAGTGCTTTTGTGTTTTCATGCTGGGATAACTGGAATGTTCATCAGCATTGCAATTTGAGTTTCCAAGCTAAAATCCGTCTCTGGTGTATAGTAATGGAGTCCGTGATACCAGAGCATTGTCTATGGACCTGCGGGGAAGAGGCCCATCCAGATGATTTTATTGGGCAGATGATGATAATGCCAGGCAGCTGCAATGGAATTATTGCTGAAGGGGGAGTAATGATATTGGGAGAGTCCTAATGTAGTCAATTTGTATTGCTAGTTACAATTCCTGACACAGTAACCTACCCCCAGAGGGTCCCTGAACGGGCCTCAGGGAAAATTCCTGCTAGGTGTCTGTAAAAGGTATCTGCTTGAGTCAAAGACAAAGTTTTCCCTACTGGGTCACTCTGATTACAATTTGTGTAGGGGTGTAACACATCCCCTGCTGACCCCATGGTGTGGGGGCCCCCCTCGGATTGCCTGTGCTGTGAATAAAAGTATTAATGGTCCAGCTGCATGTATATGGCTGTGCAGCATGCTTGGAACTGCTACCGCGATCACACATGCTGGAGAGAAACAAAATAACTTTTACTTTCTCTTTCAAGCAGAGTCTGGCTGTGCGGTTGGGAGAAGGCCTTTGAGAGAGGGCTGGGGCCCCTCATAAAGAGATTACTATCAATGGAGCAAGCGAGAGAGAAAGAGGGAATGTAGAAAATAGCTATCACTGGAACCGGGAAAATGTGCAACTCTAGCAATGGAAGCAGAAGTAATAACAGCTGAGAGGAGACATAAATTTGCATTTTTAGATTATGACAAGGTTGGGGGTAAGTTTGTGGCAGGTGCAACACAGGTGTAACAAAAACCCTTCAGGATAAGGAGGGTTGGGAGCATTGCAATTTGTGCAGCAGATGCAGTGGCACCAGTACCGATGGGGTGTGACTGGCCCACTGCAAACCAATTGTGGAGTTACTTTGCTACTTGGTTGCATTGAGGGGTGCACTCTGTCCTTGCTACACTAGGTGACTCATTGATGAGGTTTTGGCATAGAGCTGCACCGCAAGGAATCTTGTGCAGAATGCAGCACACATAGAAAACGTAAAAAACTAGGAGAAACAAAAAGATTTCCCCTCGTTGCGCCTCCCTAACGCCAACCTTGGGGTGGTGTTAGATTCTGACGCATTCTCTGGTTTACCACTTCGCTTAAATCTGGGAATGCTTCAGATTCCATGGGTGTTGCACGGGAACGTCAAAAAAGTGACGTTCTGGCTGCACAAAAGTGCTCATGAATGAGGCCCTAGGTGTGGTGGGTGGGGTGGCAGGGTTAGGGTGGACTTTAAAATGTGTGTTTTAATCCAGCTGCAATGCAGTGAGAAATTGCAATTAATAACTCTCAGAGCCCTATATCTATAACCAAAACCTAATTATATTGATGTTGCACCATTTAGCTTGCTTCTTCCAGATGTCTCCCTTTCCTCTAGGAACACACTGCTCTCACAGCAAAGTGGTCGTTTTTCCTGTGGGCTCTCCACTTTCCATTGAGTAGGTCCCTTCTCCTCTCTCTTTTATCTAAATGGCCAGTTTTCCTCTTTACTTGAAAGTTACTTATGTGACTCTCCCTTTCTCTGTTGCTCAGATATATCTTTCCTCTCTGTCTTTCATCCATATTGCCTCCAAAAGATCTGTCTGTCCTTTGCCAATCTTTGCCTACCCACATTCTCTCCTCATTGGAAGCCACCCCAGAACTGTAATGCCCATACTCAGTCTCTTTCCTGTCAGCTGATGTAGTGTAAAGCTTACCAAATGTTTCTTACCACTCACAATAAATCAATATCACTAACCCCCATCACCATGACTTAGATCCTTTGACTGATCTTTTTTTTTAGCTGATAGGGACTAGAATACTCAGAGGATGTAAACAATTATCCTATGAGGACCTGGAATAGACCATTGTTAACATGTCCATAATATTCTCAAATCTAAAACAAAACCTTCCTTAGCCACATATATAGACTCCTTGAGATAATAGACACAACTAAAAGAATGAGACAGAATCGATAAAGATAATTCAGGAACAGCATTTATCTAATGTCTCAAATTGCATAGAATGATTAGGCATATATTTGAAGAGCAGATTTAATGACAATGTGTTAATTCAAGTAATCACACAGTCTAGCATAGATCATTTCAGCAGCAAGATTCAGCCTATAGAGAGCATGGGAAAAATACAGATTCAGTTAGTAATCATACAATCCAAGCAAGGCAGTTCGCTGCAGGTCTGTCTTCAGGTGATTCAGTTCAAGTCCAAGATACAGCACCACATGCCACAGCACGAATCAAATGACTTCTCAGCCGGAAGGTTATTTCTCGCACACCTTTGCCAGCCGGCAAAGTACAGGATTTTGAGTCGCTATTTGATTAATGTTCAGTTCATTAGAGTATATTCCACAAGAGTGAGTAGAAAAGGGACATAGAGCGAATAATAGATTCAATCTGACAGCATGTTTCCTCCCCAGATGCGGCAATTATACTCCAAATGTTCCAGGTTTACAGCCCTTAACGTATCCATTTCATCAGTCCATGGGGTTTAATTGGTCACTCACTGTGGGCTTTCATGGGGTGATCAGTAAATCATACAATTCCGAATGAATTAAATAATCCTTTTTTGCAAGTCTCATTAAAATTCATTATGCTTTATTCAGTTAGCAGTTCGTCAATTCCACGGAAGTAGGAGGTACTTGTAGTTGTCCATAGTCAATCCGTTCCCAGGTGCCTTTCCCTGGGTTTGCAACAATATTTGCTACAGTTCTATCGAATACGGTTCTGGTGAGAAGTGAGTCCATTGTTACGCAGAACAGAAGTGAAACTTTACAGAAAGTTCTCATAGGGCTTAGGTGACTACCTCACATAAGTTTACATTAGCGAAAAGGAAAAGAAGCCTTTGAGGCCTACATGAAAAATTATCTGAATCATTGTTGTGTTAATATTATTGAAGATCATGCATTTGCAATTGCATTTAATTTTCCTCATTAATTCAGTTATGATTGTCTTCATAAAATACATGTCAGTACTAAGAACTACAAAAAAAATTCTTCTCTAGTCATTATTAACACATTACCATGCGGGCATAATTTTCAACGTGACACTTTCAGTGCATGTATTATTTTTCATATGCGTTACAAAAAGCCCATCTTCATTCTAAGTCAGTTTTCTTTTTAGAAATCATATTCTAAATTTCTCTAGTACCACTAGGCATATATGCGTTCATTTGAATGCACATTTGAATATAGTTATTCACGAAAACTCTATATTATTTTTATTTTTCATCTCTCTTATAACACGTAAATGCATCAGCAGGAAGTTTTGGTTTTTTTCTCATTTTTTTACATTTTCTTATCATCATGGTCTAAAAATCTGCATGCTTTTGTGATGCAGTATGTGAACTCATGTTTTCGACTTAATAGGTTAACGTGCTACAGAACAACATCGTGAAATCACAGTAAGATTCCCTACTGGTCCTGATTCTTCTTAGAAGCCCCCATTCAAGGAGATTATTAACCATGCTGTGAGACCATGTGCCTCTGAATGGCTGTTAAGGTTGGAGCAAGAGTGGGGTTGAATAAGTGTGCACGTGAATAAGCCCCTGCTAGGGAGATATGTGTGTACCCTGCTGAGCACAGGCTCCTCTTAAGGTTGTACACCACTTACACGAGTGTTACTGCTGCAGGGGTAGCAAATTAGGCAGTTTACTACATGTGACCCCCTGTGATTGGCTACGAGAACAGGCATGGTAGGTTACAAGGAACAGCAGACCAGCACCCCCCATTTACATTCCTAAAAGAGATTGTTTTTTAAACTACTGGTCCTTAAAGGAACAGTTGTCTTCAAAAGAGAATTTTTTCCATTTTGGAAGACATCTTGGAGATATCTGGTGTTCCTCCCTCAAGCTGCCTGACACAATTCCCAAAGGGCAAACTAGCATTGGGGACAGCTTCCCCTTTGCAATTGGGTTACCACCTTGTTTCTATCAATAATTTGCTACCATAATTGCGGGCAAAAACTACTGACACATACCGTTGGAATACTCAAATAGGTGGGGATGCTCCTGTCACACCCCCTCTTTTTGTGATTTGGAAAGAGTTGGTGAAGCCATTTTGCAATCCAGAAAGGCTTTACTGAATTGCATAATGGGTGTAGTGCATACTAAAACGCCATTTTGTGGCTGTAAACCCTATGACTTTGTGAATCACAGGGACTGGGAAGTCAAAGGATTTTGTGCTCTATGTGAAGTAAATAATGAATTTATATTCAAGTGGTATGTTGCCATTAAAGATGTAATGTGTTTTAAATTGTAATTTTTTTATCGGTTTTAGTAAAATATTTACTTTTCTGTTCTGTGTACCTTAAAACAAAATACAAATATAATGAATAGAAGTTAGGTCTGCTAGTTTCACTATGGAAAGTCCCATACCTAATGTTGGAAAGTGGGTTATTGGTAGGGGCAAATGTAGGTCTGTGAGAAGGTCCTATCGAGGACTTACTATCTGTGCCCGGGGGACATACCCCACGTGCATGGGGATGCACCAGTATCAGCAAATGTAGGTCTGCCACTGGCAATAAGGCCACTAACACATGGTAGGACTCAGCATTGGTCTTAGAAAAGTATTCCTATGCTCAACCCTTGGTAACGTGGCTGCGAGCAGACAGGCTTAACTTCAAAGACAGGTATGTAAAGCATTTAAAAACACAATTTCAGTAAATAATCAAGACACAACACTTAATAAAAATCCAACACCAATTTATAAAAATAGGACATATTTTTATCTTTTAAATGACACCACAACGACAAACATCCAATGTAGGGAAATGGAGATATGAATTTTCAAAGATTTAATAAAATACAGCACTTAGAAGATTATAGCACCATATTGTGATACCTGCTCGCGATAGACCGGACCAAAGTCAAAGTTTCAGGCCGGGCGCGATGGAGCCTTGAGCGGCAACAGCTCCCGGCAGGTGCCGGTCTCAGTTTCTACCTGCACACCTAGAAACTTTTCTGGAGCTTTTCTTCCCGAGGGTCCTCAAAGCTCCCAGCCAGTCCGGATCCGGTGAGGGTTCCCCGTTTGACTTGTGATGAGGTCCCAGTCAACTTCCCTGAAGCTGACTCAGAAAATATTTCAAGATTGCTTCAGCAGGACAACCTAGGAATCCAGGCCGACAAGTGATGAAAGGCTCTCGCAGTTGCTCCCGGTCACCTTTTCTAAGAGCGGACTTAAAAACTTTCCTGGAGCTTTTTTTCGCCGGGTCTCTCGATGCTGTTCATGTAGCCGGATCCGGTGAGGGTTAGCCGGCTTCAATTTTCTTCTAGTCCCGGTCCAACTCTAGAAGTTGGGCCCATGGAGCTTTTAGAGGGACAAACCTGGATGGCTTGGCCGGCTCGCGGTTGAAGGTAGGCGGCCTGGCTGACCAGGTTGAGTCGGTCCCTCTCTGGAGCTTTTTTTCCAAAGTTGCTCCAAAGTTCTCCAAACTTCTTGAACTTCTTCCTGAAGCACCTCAAGGGGTCCCAACGTGTCTCAAGCTCACTGCAAGGGTCTGGAAGCTTCAAGATGGTCCTTGAAAATTGAGGATGTCAGTTCCCACAATCCACTGGTGCGAAACTCTTACAAATCCACTGATGGTTCTCCAAGGTGTAAATTTAGATGGTGATGTTCCAGTTGAGCTCTTTTAACCTGTAGCTTTCAGGGAGTCTACTCTTTAGTTCATTTTCATCAAAATAATCCACAGGGTTGCAGTTTCAGATGGTGCAGTTTTCAGAGGTCAGGCCTTAGAAATCTTTGCACAGCAAAACGTCTCAGCAGGGCACTTCTTGCTTCAGTAAGTTTCAAGCAGCAGATCTCTGGGTCATGCAGGAGGTCACTTCTGACCAATGAGAGCAGAGTAACTCCACAAAGTTATGACCACATCCTGTAGAGTGTGGCATTATTTTGTCCCAGAGTGCATCAAATCTTCCAAATCCATAATGGCTGATTTTCCAGCAAGGAGGTAAGAGCTGGCTAAACACACCGCTAAGATGGCTCATTTATTTAGACTCTCCTCCCTGCATCTGCTCATACTTTCCTTAATCCTACCATCTGCCCGAGGTGGTAAGCTCAGAGCTGTAAATGACAATGGCCTCTGCTCTCCTCTTTGAAGACCATGGTTTACAACTCCTCCCCCTGGCCTGGCATTCCTGTGGAACAGCACACTTCCCTCCCAGCAGAGCTGGTCAACCCCAGGGGCTCTTTATCACCTCTACAAGCAGCCTGGCTAATCCACAATCAGGGCAGACCACTGGAAGGCTGAATTTGGACTTACAAACAAGAAAGTCTTATAACTTCTTGTATGTACACTTTAGGAAAAATTCAACAATATGATATTGTTGGATTTATTAATACCATTCTGGGGAAGTCTTTGGATGGCTTTTCTATCCCTCTCCTATCAAGAGTTATTAATCAATAACTTCTTACCATGTTAACCTATGTAACAGGGAATTTGCAATGGGAAAAATGACTTGGGCCATTGTTCCAGCACCTGGACTTACAAACACATATTTTATAAGTACTTTCCTTACATCTACAGGAACCTCACCCCATGTGCAACTAGGGGAGACTTTAGGGGTTCTGAATCTGTAGAGATAGTGCAGATCCTCCCTCGTCAGTGTTCCTAGCATCAAAGAATTTGAGTAGCACTGTACCACAATGTGGGGAGTGAAATGTGAGATTTCACTTTACCCAGGCATATAAAAACTCATTTTATAAGGGTGTACCTTATAAATATCAGACCCCCAAACCCTGGGATACCTAGGGGAAACCCTGGGGGTCCCTAATATGCCAAAACATTGTAGGTTATCCATTTTTAAGTGCCCCAAACACCAATGTCGAGTTTGGGCACAATTTACTTTTTAAAAGCAGTCCTGGAACCCAGTGCTGCTTTTAAACTGACCTCAGGCTTCAGCAGTGCACACATGCAAGTGCAAAAAGAGCTGCTGGCCTTTAAACTGTCATGCCCCAGGGTACTAGAGACTTCTAGGTAGTTTCAATCCCTCTACCCTATTATATACTAGGGGCTTATAGGGTAGGTCATGCCAATCACGGGGGTACCCCACCATACCATTGTGTACCCTAGTGTATGTTGGTGTTTTAACTGTATTCTAATGTGTTTCTTTCAGCATAGCACTGGCCGTGGGCCTGGTTAGACAGAGCCCAGAGTCAGTCACAGTCAGTTACCACCAGCATCAGTCAGCAAAACTTTGAGGGGTGCCCAGGGCACAGGATGACTTTGCAACACCTAGACTATAATTTATACCACAAATATATATATATATATATATATATATATATATTTTAGAGCAAATTGTGGTCCACAGGCGGCGCGCTCTGCTGCTGGTGCGGTGTTAACACCGCACCAGCAGCAGAGCGCGCCGCCTTTGGACCACAATTTGCTCTAAAATACATTGTAAGGCGGTGGCGCCCGATGGTAATGGATACCTAAGGAAACATGGAGAGATACGATATCTCTTGCGGTATGCACTCAGCCTCTGAAGACTGCAAGGAAACGTAACTTCAGAAAAACCACCGTGCATGTTCCTGATATTAGGACTGCCTCGTCTGTGCTCAAAAAGGTGAGGAAGTGTCCTTTGTAAGTACCAACGTCGATGTGGCCTTTTTAAAAACGGAGTTTAGGCGCAGAGATGTATAAATGAAAATTATTGAAAGAAATTGCACATGGGACTGATAAATTTGCACTTAGCAATGTAATAGACTTACTTAAAGTGGAACTCCCATCATGCCTCAAGAAAGGAACTATAAATCCCATAATGCCTGGTACTGAACTATAGGCGTGGCGAAATGCTAGCAGGCAATCACACACCACCTGAGGAAGACGGTAGTTGAAACGCGTTGTGGTGAATGGAACTGCTTTTTGGAAAGATAATCAAATAATAAAGACGTCTTTACATCTCTGGGAGTGCGGTGGAATCTCCTTTGTGTTACTATATATATATATATATATATATATATATATATATATATATATATATATATATATACTGGCTTTATTGCTGTGGTGAGACATGTGGTGGAGGCCCCATCAGCATATCTTGCATGGGACCCCCTCAATTTGTTATTCCACTGACTGTGCAGTCACTGAATAAATTGGTTATAGGGCTAGCAGATGCCCAAAGAACATGCAAAGATAAGGGACAATAGGACTAGGCTCAAAGAAATTATATCTAATGGTACTTCGTATCTGTTGCTCAAGCCACACGGTGTCTACCTGTACTAACAGTCTCTGTTTGGTACCAATGATAAGTAGCACATTTCACCCTACAGTGTTGTGTGGGGGTGGGGGGTGTTTACTAAGGTTGTATGACAAAATCAATAGGATTATAAAAAACAAAATTAACAAAAAGAATGCTCCTCTATGTCTCAGGCAGATCGTGGCATACTATATGTAGTGTTTCTGAGGGAGCTTTGTGAAAAAGTGTCTGCGTGATGCTGGGCCATCTCATGGGAATTCTTACAAACCTGTAAACATGAATATATGAAAAGAATAATAAGCCTATGTAAAAAACTATGCTACATTATTATATATGGATACATGAATAAAAAGCACACCATCATAATATATAAAAGATATTTGCTAGACACTGATATATTTTTATATGTAAATGCATGTTATAAAAACAGCCAATGGCTGGGGGCCAAAGCCATAGATGCATAGTGAAAATCTATACACAACAAGATGTGCCATGTGTTAGAAACTCAGAACTCCACAAAGTACCCAATGACCCTTAACAAATAAATTGCTAGCCAGTGTTTTTTCTTTCTAAAAAGGACAATATTTTACAACTCACTCATTACTAAATCCTAACCATAAAATATTTAGAATTATAGATGGATAACAGTGAATTGCGTGGATGTTTTTCAGTGAGGGGTTCTGAGTGACATCAAATAGATAACAACAGTGAAGCTCGAGTTGTCTGTGATGTCACTCAGACCTCCAGGGTGAAAAACATCCCCGTAATTTACTTTTAACCCATCTATAATTGTATATTATAAATAGCCCCCAAAATCAGCTGCCCCTACTTTCACCTGCTACGTAGTAGCAAATGAGTGATGAGGGGGCCATCCATGACATGGCCTCTGTTATGTATCACTGTCCCAAAGGTTAAACAAAAACGTACCTGTCATCCCTGACCAACTTCCACCACCTTTCCTGCTTTCCTTCCCCATCCTGCAGGTGTGCTTTCTGTTTTCAGTCAACGCAGATAAGCAGCGCTGCACTGACAGGCTCTCAGAGAGGCCTGTCAGCCCGGCCTGGGAGGAGTTTGTGATGTCACCACAGTGGGTAACCAGTTTTGTAATCAACTGTTGCTATGTCACATCAGTGGCTTATGAGTTGAAGAAACTGAAATAAATGATTGAGGCACTTTATGAGAGGCATACATAACAATAAAAATAAACACATAAAACAATGAAAACCAGACTTCTCCAGCCACTCCAGAACTAGAGATTTAATTAAGTAGGTCTCTCTGTGTTAAACTAAGTAAATCTCCTTTGTGCAGTGTTTGTCACAGATTGCACAATGGGAAACCACCTTCCTTTTTTATTTTCCCCAAATTTCAGAATCTAACACCACTTATTAATGCATTTGTCAGAGACTTTCTGCTCTAGGTACAGTGGAGTAATACCATGGGAAGTATTGTAGTTCTGTGTTTGTCATGGGGTCTACCTTAACAATGTCTCTTTAAAGTTCTGAGCAACAAAACTACTTCTTTGGGGAGATAACACAACTATTGCCCAAACAAGTATCGCCTAGGCGGGTTAACACAACTTCTGCATGAGTCAGAGTCAAAATTTGGGGGCTGCTTCAGTATTGGACACAAACTGAGCTACAAGTACCCCCGCTTAACACTCGACCCACAAGGTAGCCAGGCACAGCAGTCTTCGGCTTACTCAGTGAGATGGTCTGGCTCAAAAACTCAGAATGTGCAACGCACACAATCAGATATAACAATTCAATGCCCAGTCACTGCAAATACTTTTAAAAAGAAAAATATTTTAACTCATAAACAATTATTTGGTGAAAATAAAACTGCTCGTGTAGATGATGAAAATCAGACCTCTCAAGGCACACCTAAACTAGAGATTTGTGTAAGAAAGTCTCTCAATGTTGAAAGATTTAATCTCAGTGGTTGAGGAGCTGCAATCAGATCCTGTTTTGAGTGACCGCATCGGAGGTTTTGCTCATTTTCTAGCTACACCGGTAGTGTGGGCACAGGAACTTTGCACAAGCAAGGAAAGTTTCTGCCACCTTGGTTTTAGGTGGATAGGGGCGCTGTGAGATTGTTTGCAGTAGTGCACACAGTAACATCTGCAAAAGTCGGTAGGGTTACCCCAGGGAACTTCTTCCCTATTGGGCAGGGAGGGGGCAGGAGTCACGCCCACCCATAGGCTATTGATAGGCACAGAACTGGCACTATGGACTTCATTTAGTGGTCGACAGGGGTCATAGCTGCGACCCCTGGCTTGCCTCTTGTGACCCCTTTGCGACCCAAGGCCTTAGAGGTGGCAAAATCAGTGTCAGGAACAAAGGTGCTGCTTGCCCTTTGGATGTCAGTTGGGGCACCATTTTCTCTGTTTTCAGTCAAATGTTTGTATTACAATAAGTGTGAATATTATATTATGCACTATTATTATGATAACAAGTACAATTAGCTGGAATATAATCCGCCTTGGCAGCTAAGTTAGGTAAAAAATGCTTTTAAATTTATGATGTGTACATGCTTTGGTTGAGAGCGTGTTTATGTGAGAAAGTGTGTGTTTGTGTGTGTACATGCAGGCATGTGTGTGAGTGACAGTAAATGTCAAATGAATTGTTATGTCACTTCTGCTACCCCAGACATTTTAGTGAATTGACGTTATTGAGTGGAATCCACCAGCATCTTCTTCAAACCACTCCTGGACATGTTGAAGACAGAAAAAGGATTTCACCTGCTATTTAGACCTGTGACGAGAATATCGTGGGCTAAACCTACTCCCACTTGTATACAAGACGTAGAAATAGACTCCAAGGGTTAATTAACTGACCTCAGGTTAAGCTAGACGGACACAAAAGCTGCAAGAAGCCCATTTTCCTGCAAAGCAGAGTTGACAAGTTTCAACTGGTCCTGCCCTGGACCCTGTTGATGGCTTCTATTGGAGTGAATCCTGACCCCCAAATGCTGTCCCTAAGGCTCTGAAACCCTTTGATGGTGTCAGAGTGTACTACTCCTGCCAAAACCTTAAACCTACGACTTTTTCAAGGTTTTTTGCCTGGAGAACCGACAAAAGACCTGGACCAACCTGCCAAGCCGATGTGCTGAGGGTGCATCGCCGGTGGGCTTTATTTTGCCATAGTTCCTTTTATGTTGTTCCCAGCAGTAGCAAATCCAAGTATGCTGGCCTGACACCGACTGGCTCCAACAACATCATACCATCTCTGGCTACAGACTGAAGTCATGCCCCACTGAAGGAACCCGACTTCCAGAAAAGAGTCTGAGGGGCCTATTTATGAGAGCCCTGTGGCACTTTTGCATATGTAAAGAGGTACATGTGTGACGCATGGCTCTCAATCCGATTTATGAAGCATCGCAAAAGCACCCAGCGTGGCTTTGAGTGGTATCATAGACCATGAGTAAGGCAGTGCAGCGCAAATCGCTGCATCACCTTACCCTGTGCCATGGGCATTGTGGTGGGTTTTCCCACGAAACAGTCATGGAATTTGATGCTGCCCCAGATATACAAGTCATGTGAGCCTGGGGAAGTGCCAAATCCTTATGCCTCCTGAAGTGAGGCATAACGAGGACAAATGGGTTTATTTCTCCTTATTTTTCCTCTTTCTATGTGTGCTATAGAAATATGTGTGCTGCATTCTGCAGCACACAGAAAGAGGAAAACACCTCTTTGGATTGTTTTTGTGCAGGAAGTTGCCCCGTCCTACACAAAAACAATCCTGCATGCAATGGAAGCACCGTTGCACCATGGTGCAAGGGTGTCTGCATTGGCACTAGGCTGCCGGAACGGCACCACCGAAGAGAGAAAGGACAGGAATGCACTATATTGCATAAATACGGTGCATTCCTGCCCTTTCACTTTGGTGTAGGGCAGCGCAAAGCAAGTTGCTTTGCTGCGTTGCCCAATGCCAAACCTCCATAAATGAGGCCTAGAGTCTGAAAGTAGAAATCTTCACCAGACCCAATACGAGCAGCATTTCATCCATGTTGACGGCTTAAAATGTTCCTTTAGTTTGTTCTAGAGGGACCATTTGCTTGTGATTGTCACTTTATCCTTTTTGGCGCTGTTTTTATTTAAAATTTTAAGCATTCATATTTTCGGTTCCCCTTACTAAATTTTGGTGCCATTTTGTTCATGAAAATATTTCTATTTTTATAAATTTGAGAGGTTTTTAATTTTGATTGTGTTGTGTTTTTGACTTTTTCATTGTTCTGTTACTTCGGGATGCCTTGCATTTTCTTAAGTTAAGCATGTATGCTCTGTACATAGCTGCCAGGGGTTGAGCTCAGATTTAAATTACTGCAACCTCAACTGGACCTAACAAGAACAGTGCGATTATTCCTTGTGGTGGACTGCCATCCGCCCAAAATAATTAACTTTCTCACACCAACCAATGGATAACTACTGATCTTGATTGACTTGCAGGTACCCCAGTGCCTCAGAACCACTCATTTGTGGTGGCCAATATGCAGGGCCATCATTAATATTTTTATTCACTAGATAAGTTGTCTTCAGGCTACAGGCCATAACTCAGATGGTAGCAGATATGCACTGAAGCATAGACCATTCATGCATGCTGGGGGCTGTTACCTGCTGCCTCAAAGCCTGCTCCAAGCTGCACACAAAAGGGGGAGCCTCCACATCACACTTGCAGATTTTACACAAATTTATTAGAAAGTGGGCCAGATGTACATAGACTTCCGTTTGCAGTTTCATAATAGCGACTCGCTATTAGGAAATCACAAACAGCTATATACAACAGTGTGATTTACACTGTTTGCGATTCCCAATGGGTCGCAGAGGACCTGCCTCATTAATATTCATGAGGCAGGTCACAATTTGCGGCTTATTAGAAATAGCCGGTACTCACAGGGATGGTGGTCTGCTGGGGCCAGCAGACCACTAGGTCTGTGATTGCTTTTCAAATAACAATGGCATTTTTTGATCATGACCAATCTTTCAAATTCGGTTTATCTGCAAACAATTTAAATTCGGTTTATCTGCAAACAATCTACTCTTCTTTGGCCTGAGTAACATCACAGAGGTTATGTACAACCTTTCTGATCTATTTGTGTTATTGCTGTAACTAAATAAATAAAAGCAACAGACACTCAGTAGAGCGGGCCTGTCTACCCTTTTGTGGGTCACTGTTGAATGCAATGAAATGCCCTCGGCTGCTGTGCTCACTGCCATCTGATCTCAACCACAGCAGATCAGCAAAAGAAAGAGCCTCAGACTGCCTTTTACAACATGGATTCATTTCCACGCTGAAAGCCTTGCTCTCCTGCTGTGCCCACTGCCCTACAGGCCACGCTGGAGCTCGTGTAGCCAGTATTTTAGAAGCCCCAGGGCAAACGAAGGTAATGACTCCAGCTATTTCTATTCCACCCTGGAGAGGGCAGATTGCTGCTTCCCTTCATTGCAGACACGCAGGGGCCTGTGTACTTGCAATGCACGTTTCAGACACACAGCAGGGCTTGCAATAAGGCTGACAGAGCATCTATCTGTAACTGTGCTGCCACCACCCCGGGCAAGTGGTTTCCAAAGCCATGATGCATGGGAGGAGCTGTGTATGGGACAGTGGGCTTGCACACATGTGGAACAGGTGAATTCCCCCATCCACCCGACTTAACAAACAAAACCATAATGCCCTTGTGATGTTTCAACAGCAGCAGTTCAGCCTCATCTTAAATGTGTTCAGTACCCACGGGAGTGAGACTGAGTGGGTCTGGAGGCTGAACCCGCTGCAATCAATGGAGACGAAGGATATTTTGGAGGGTGAGGAAGGGTTTTGTTAGGGAAGGTGGTCCCAATGAAGCCCATGAGAGGCACTGGGTTTGTCTGGAGGTCCAAGGTGAGGAAGGAAGCTGACACCCTCCGAATGAGCAGCAACGCCTTTATCATAAATTAGCGTTTCCAGCGCCTTAACGATTCATCTTAACAATGATAATCAGATGTTTGGAGCCTCAAATCGCAAGAGGCCGATTTTTTGTAACGAATTTAAATCTTGAAAATGAGTGCTTGAAGCAGTGCAGTTTCCATGACAGCACTGCCGTGCACACATACACTTTGCATTTTGTACACGCTAAAGAAAGAGGGGCCGATTTAATCTGGAGGGGGGGGGGGGAGGGGGGGAGGATGTAGACCTTACTCCACAGCGTCGCCCGAGTGTGCTTACCACCGCCACAATATAAATCCGGCCCAGAGCTATGAGGCAATGACGCTCACGAGTTCAGGGCTTTAAATCACGTTACTTATGTGTTTCTTCTGACTTCATTCGAGACGAAGAGAAATGACGCTCGAGGTAGAGCAGATGTAAAGGCTGCACAGGGAGGAACAAACACTGTTTGCCTTTTCTACACATTCAAGTCAGACCCGTTGGCTTTGCCCTTCTGCAGGGGTGCTGTTCTTCTTTCCTTTGCTGAGTTTCGGTTGAACGTGTTTATTGACCAGCCTCCTGCTTGTTTAACTTCGTCTGTGTCCGCTGCGTGTCGTTTCCCCTCAGACCTCGGTCTGCCGAGCTGTGGGTCTGTGGTCGCTGCATCCTGTCTCTCAAGCGCAGGCTCTGGGCTTATTTCTGCCAGTGCAGGTATTTAGGGCTTGATGAGCAAAGCTGAGTCATTTTATGGTGCTGACATTTCGGTGATGGTGTATAATTTACAGACAGTGCCCCGCCCTGGATGCTCTTACCAAGGAAATGACTCAGTGAAAAGCACAAACAGCCCCTGCAGCCCCTGCAGCTCCCACAGCTGTCACAAGTGTGCAGGCAGCGATGCAGTGTGCAGGGACAACACCGCAGCAAAAGAGACCGCCTTCAGCACTCCTCACAAGCGGGCATCTCTTCTGCCATGCGCAAACACTCGCAGTGATGGTGTTTGAAGCTTCTATGTGTCTATCCAAGTCACACAGACAGTGCAAAGTGGCATCCAAAGTCTGTGAAGCCTGAGTCGGTGCTTGACCTGCAAGCAGCACCAAGGCGAGGCCCCTGCCAGGCCTCTCCAAGGAGCAGCTCATGAGCCACCGGCGGCTCTCCAGTTACCCGAGCCCAGCCGACGGATTCAGAAGCTTTTATGTGATTCAATTAATACATATGTGTACCAAAATGGAAAAGCATATAGTTGAGGTGAAAATGTATGCATTCACAGAATTCATAAACAGATGTTTGGAGAAAAATGGTTGGATTTCAATTTAAATATATGTGAAGCTGATATCTCAGTGATAAATCGTGGCGTTGGGGAGATTGATTATTAATAATATGGCCTTGTCACCAGAGGCACTGCAACGATGGCTGTTTGGTATTATCATCTCTCCTGGCGATCACTGCTGGTAATCTTACATATGGTGGCCACTAATGTCATTTCATCTGATGTGGACCCCATTATAAGGCTAATTATATCAGTAGCTGCGGATGGTTGTCATTCAACATGAGTAGCTCCTATCATAGAAAAGGTTGGAGACCCCTGGCCTGTGCTATCCTTCTGCAGGGCACTGGTACATGCATTGGTATTCCCAATAGCTGCAAGAAGGTGAGGGCCCTATGGCAGCGCAACCAGGGCTTGCCAATCGCTGCAACGGTGCAAACAGTTGTCCAGGCTGCATGTGTGTACACAAAGGGACTGAGAGCAAGACATAAATATACAGGTGGCCAACATGTCGTGATAATGCGCTGCGACGGTGGGTGTCGTGGCATCGCAGTGTGGGCTTAAGGGCTCGCATGAACGGCCATGATGAAGATGATTTACCGCCAGGTGGCCTCGCTTCCAGTGTCGCGGTTTTTGATTGGTCATTACCTGAATCGGCATGCTGCAGCGGTACGGCTATATTGGGCTCAGAAGCTGTAATTACCAGGGCCTTGTATCTGGGAGCGGGCACTTGGGGAGACTTTCATGCCATTCATGCTTTATTGGAGGAGTTTCTGAAAAGTGACATTTTCTGTGACTTTTGCCTGGGCACATTCTAAAAGTTTGGGGATAGTCGGCCCTCAATGAATGTTGACCCCATAAAGACTTATATGTGGACTGCAGACTGCCACATACATTGATCCCAAACAAATGGAAGACTGAAGTCTAAAGTTCAGATGTGAAATTGCCTGTTCATAGGCGTACAATAAAGATTATTGTTTGTGTTTATGATAGTTGTTAAAAATGTGACGTCCTGTATGTGTCACTGTATATATACGTGAATGGGTCACTCTGTGTATTGTCTTCAGATATGAGTACCGAGAGTCAGTAGCGGCTGGTGACATTTGAAAGTGGTGAGCCGTAAATACTGCGAGCCAGAACAACCTACCGGGGGTTCACTAAGGCTTCATTCACCCATCCACATAACTCAAACTCACTCTGGACTCACACAGGCACACTGCTCAACCTGCACGCACGCAGACATCACTCACCCTTCGCTGCACTGTACTCAAAGATGCACACTGTTTCATCAGAGACCTATATACCGAAAAACAAATGAGTGTGAAAGCTAATGAACACTTTACAAGTAGCTGCTGGTTGCTTTCTGGACATATGTGAATTCATTCATAGCATCGAAAACAACCTCCTCACAGAAATGAAAATCTAGTTAACATAGAGTCTGAAGGCCTGTACGTGGCCCAATGGCATCCCCAGGCATCACCACGACGAGAGAGAGTCCGACAACGCACATGCTCATAGCCAATGTATATTAAAAGGGGCCAATGTTACCAGACTAGCTCCACCACAGTTCCCTTTCTGGCACTGATGTCCAATGTTGGTCCATGAAGGCTGGGTTCATATCAGATTTTATTAAATACACATATGACAATCATGCATAAAGTTATCTAAATTGTATCATTTACATATTCTTTGGTTATCCTGAAATTATGGCTAAATTCAAGCTCTTGTGAAGAGAAACTCGGGACATCCCTGCTTCATACGATCCAAAATGACATTATATGATATGGCCACAAAACCGCAAATATTTCCAAACATTCCACATTTCAAGCTGTGCGAGAATGCAATAATAAATTCTTCTCATAAGCAGTATTCTCAATGATTTTTTACACCTTTCCGGAAAGTAATAATCGAGTTTCCTCACATCCAGAATGAAAATATAAACAGCACAAACCTACCCTCAGAGTCGGGTGCCGGGAATGAGCCGAGGGCAGCGGGGAACAAAGGCAGGGGGTGAAGAGGAGAGCCAGGGTCACTTATCTCATCAGCCACCCTCCGATGGGGGCAGGAAACAAAAATGATATAGTGTGAACTCGACCCGAAGGTATTGGAGGCGTTACATGAGCACCAGTCACATTGCACAAGGCCACATTCATTTTTTAGGCACAGGGAGATTAAGTGATTTGCCCAGAATCACAGGATGTTGAGTCGACGCCGAGACTGGAACCTGCTTCTCCGGTCATACAGTAGGGAGCTCTATTAGTGATACATTTAATTTGTATTGCAGGGTTGATCGGTGCACATTCTATAGATGTAAAACGTACATATAGACTGTCCCCCGATCACCTCTGCATTACAAATTTCAGCATGTCCTTCACTATATCGGAACTATTGGCAAGCCACACACAATAACAGAAGCCAGAACTAGAACCAGCACAGCACTGAGGTTTCAATCAAGTACTCACTGTTTTCAGCTTGATCACGGGGTTTCTCTCGGACCGGGTTGAAGCTGGTTCAAGGAAGGAGGGAAACGCGAACTCAGCGCAGGAAGCAGTACTTGAAATCCCGCCTCTTGTCATAGGGTGACTCTGTATCAACGTCATCCAGTCAGGGGAGGAGGCAGGATCCTAGAACTAGAAGAATGTTCTGAGCTACGTGACTACGTCAGAGATCCGGGCGAGCCGAAAATCCGACCGAAGTCCTGGAAAACCAGCTGCTTCAGGTAGCGCCTGCTTGCCCTCACCACTGCCTCACAGACACACTCTGCACATGCGTGACTTGGGCGATATTGAAGTCGAACGACGTCCACCACACGTCATGTGCAGGGTGTGTGTTTGTACACGGCCGTGCTGCACTGCTACTAGAGTGACGCAGCCTCAGACCACCAGTCTCCTTTCAGTTTCAAGGTGTCTCTCTTGTCTTCCTCCGACCCCGATCCTCGTCCGGAGGCTGGTGGGGCAACGTGTCCGGAGGCTGGTAGGGCAACGCCCCATTCGCCCCTATGCACCAGCCGCCCCTGCCGAGAGCACCAGTTATTGGGCTTGTCCTTGTCGTAGTAATAAAAAAAATCATTTTGTAATAGAAACTATTTTGACCAGTGATTATTCGGTGTGTTTACTGTGATAGATTTGCAGCTTCATACATAATCAGTCGCCATTTTGTCCTTGTTCTAGTTCTCTTTGCCCAGGTATAGTGGGGTCATCTGAGCTAACACCTGTTTTGTTCCTTCATGCAGAGCGAAGCAGGGATGAAGGAACAGCAGAAGGCCAAGCCTCTGGAAAAGCCTCCTACACCACCTCCCAACCCTCCCTGTTACCTACAAGTCGCTTGTGCACACAGGCATGGCTATACAAGTATGTTACCCATTAACAAAAAGGTCCTTTACAAGTACTCCTCTGATTTGAGGGCCTTCTTTCGACATGCTTACATACCCACATGTTGGAGCATCCTAGATTTCTTTTTCAACAAGCTTTACTGGGTTTTTCAAAAACACGGCTCTTGGCGGGGATACAACTTGAAACAGGCCAGCATACAAGTGGTACAAATGAGTAGGAAGGATGCATCCTTTATCGTGGCTAGTTTGAGGTAAGGTCAGGTGCCAATGTTCCCTCCATGACATTCTAAAGGCATATGTATTTTATCCATTTAGCTACAACTTTTTCAGTGCAATTCGAACATTTCGATTAACTACAGCTAAAGACCCACGCGGAACCTTGTTTGAAGTCCAAGTTGGTCGTGGGGCCCTCAATCGCACTGCCTTTGTGTAGGGTGGATGTGCTGCACCCTCGCCAACAGGAGATGAGTCCCACTCTGTATTGGTGGGTCTCCTGGTCACGAGCCCCTACCTCACTTCAAGCCTAAGGTTACTCTCAGCAGGTGGGGGCTCTCCTATAGGAAGGCCGCTCACCTCCACAAAGTATTAGGGATTTCTATTAGGCCACACCCTTGCGGACCCAGACGAACCCAGACCCATAACACCCGCTGTGGAGTAGTGCTTAATATGAACCGGTGGTTTTCAGTGCTCAGCACCTGCACTTAATTGTCTACACTTGTGCTTCTGACAGTCTGTCTGGCTAATTTAGGGATGAGCACAACAACAGGTAATTATTAATTCAGTATTCATAGAAAATGGCTATTACCTGCCGCCCAAGCCATTCTTGTTGCTGTGGAGGCCTGAAATAGACCTAATTTCACACTTGTAGGAACGTGATAGTTAGTACTTGTGTTGTTACTATCATTGGCAGCATGGCAGGGGGAATGTGTGG
This sequence comes from Triturus cristatus, assembly GCF_964204655.1. Classification (NCBI taxonomy): domain Eukaryota; kingdom Metazoa; phylum Chordata; class Amphibia; order Caudata; family Salamandridae; genus Triturus; species Triturus cristatus. Next base: position 393,301,626 of record NC_140583.1, on the reverse strand, counting down.
TGCAAGGTGCAGTGGCCTTCTAACGAAAGCCCTGGCACTTATGTTTTTTAACAAATTCAGCACTGCTATGGGGGATGGTTGTCTTATTCCCCATAATGCTTGAGGTCTTGCACTAATGCATCCCATTGGTCCGCGATAGAATGGCGCCGCAGATCTCTATTTTTCTCCGTGCGAAGTGCTTTTGTATCCACCTCGGCCCAGAATATGGTGTCTGTTAGATAGGACACCCTAGTCGGGGGTGAGCAGACCTCTACCGCATTGTAATGCATCATTTGGCTGGTAGGGGTAGGAGATCTGCAAACCTTGTAGTGATGTTATGCCTGAGGTTTCTCAGGGTATGCCTATTAGGCAGGCCTCCACTGATGTTAACTTTGGTCTGCTTTGTGACAGCCGCTACTGCGTTCTGGACTGACTCCCAGTGGCGTTTCAGTGACAATCCCTAAGGACATGTTTGAAGACTGTGGGAGAGTGGCGGCAACGGATGCAGTCAGCACATGCCCCCAGGTGGCCAATTTTCTGTGGGTTAAAAAATTCCTATTCAGGACATTTACATGTATGAAGTGGAATCTCGTGCTAATGGAGACCTTGTGAGGGCATTCCAAGGCCCTCTACCATTCCTTGTTGGGTAATGCTCTCATTGATAGTTCCTATCATGCCTCCATGAGGGGTTGAAGGGAAATTTTGGTGTGATCTCGCGTTGCTCTTCACAGCCAAGTTACCTATCTCCGGCCATTCCCAATAGTATGTAGTGCTTGTAATAACGCATCAGTGGGGGTATGCTGGGGGTCTCTTCCCAGCGCCTTCTAAGGGATCCTCTAATCCACCCATATCAGAGAACCTACCTTACGGGAGGGTGAACTGAGACATGTAGTGTGGGGAAGTCCATTAGCTCTCCCTCCTGGTATTGATCTCTCAGAGTGTGGAGGCCAGCTTCCTCCCATTTGTCCAGTTCCCGGGTAATAAGGGGGGCTGATTCTATTGGGAATCTATAAAGGAGAAGCGCCGGTGCAAATGGTGCCTATATATGGGAAACCCTATTTACAGAGGGATATAGCACTGGACATCAACTGGAAGGTTTCTTGTGTGTTTCTCCTGCTGGGGAATAGAAGCTTGTTCAGTGCCCCTGTTTCCCACCGGTCAGCTAGCGGGAATCTCAGCTTCATCAGAGTTGTATTCTTCACCTCCCTGATCCCAATATGAGGGTTATCAGCAGGGAGTCCAGCTGTCTGAAGTACTACTTCAGTACCACGAGGTGAAGGTTTGCATAATAATAGAGTTGTCTTGGGACCATCACCATCTTGGCGTTGTTATGGCACCCAGAATTGTGAGCTGCAAAGAGATCCAGAAGACCAACTGGACCTACAAGGCTCTCGTGGCCCTTTTCAAATTACCGTCGAATAGGTCAGTATGGGCTCTGAACATCGTAGTGGCCTAGTGTAAGCTGTGGGCTCCAAATAGATTAGATTTCTGCACCACATTCTGCATGAGTGCGATTCCTCAGGATTGACTCTTAGAATCGAGATCCTGGATCTGCTGTGGGGTTGGGGTCGCAATATGGGCTCTGACTCTCCTGCTTCTTGAGTGTGTGCCGTGCTCGTCGACGCTTGTGCCAGGGACTATTTTGGGAGTTTTTCCGGCTCCCCGGTGAAGCAGGCAGTTGATTGATCCATGACCAGACTTCTGTTGGCGACATGAAAAAGTGGGCTTTTTTGTTCAGAATTATTTTAACTTTGCCGGGAGGAGTAAAGCATATGTTAGGCCCAGTTCCTGCAGACACTTCTTGACTGGTAGGAAAGAAGCCTTCTGGCGCAGTATCGCCAATATATAGTCCCGGAATATCCATGCTGTGGAATTATCCACCAAACGTGGTCCCTTTTTTGGGTGTCACTGAGGAAGAGATCTTTGTCTCTGAAGTTCAGGATTTATGCTTCCATCAGCCTCGAGGATGCTCTGGCTCTGGGCAGTGGGGCCAGATCGGCACACAATGTGCCCTCTCTGCTGTGAACATAGGGTAGAGGCTCAGAAGGCACACTTGTTTTAGAGCCATTGTTCAATAAAGAGGGTGGAGTTGTTGATCTTTAAAGTTTTCAGGTAGGCCCAATATAGGGAGATTGTTACGCCTTAACCTTCCCATAGACATTCTCTGCTCGGTGTTCTAGTATCTGCACTTGCTCTGTAAGGGATTGGAGCTCCTTGGAGGTGGTTTTTGACTGGGGTTTGAGTTCTGTCAGAGTCGTTTCAGGTTGGCATAGTCTTATTACTCATTTTCTTATGTTGAGGTTGATAATCAACGTGTCCACTTTGGCCTCCACAACAACTCGAAACTCACCAATTGCCATCAGGATTTGTGCTGTTTCACTGGAGTGTGCCGGCATATCGCCAGGATGCAGTGCAGGTGTGGATTCATCTATATCCGACCGCTGCGCTCATTGAGGTGGACTCGTTGCGGGATGGTATTTTTTGTGATCTATTTTTTTTGCATCATGGGGCTCTATCTCACTGCCCGAGAGAGGGAGGAACAGAGTGGGGGAGACTCTCCCAGCATGCCCCCAGACCAGCACAGCATCCCTGGGGCTTCTCGTGGGGAGTCACAGGGGACTCCCTCGTGTCCTACCTCTCTTCTGCGGTCGTCTGTCGGTGAGGGGTCTTGTCTGTACATGCTCCACTGAGGGCTGTCACCTCCATCCCTCAATTACTCTCTCAATTCCTCTATCCAGTGACCAGGAGTGGGGGGGCAACCAACCCAGAGCCCAGACACCTCACTGCGTGGCTGTCTGCCCTCAATCGCTTCCACCCCACAATCCTTTTGGCCAGCCCCATAGCCTACCACCTTCTGGTTCATGGGACTCCACATCCCAAGTATTCGCCTGACATGGGGCCTGACACTGCTCCACTGTCGGGTTCGGGGGCTGGGTCAGGCACGCTGTCCAGGAGAGATTGAGCAGAGCAGGAATAAGTGTGGATTACGACAATCACCCTGTGTCCGCCATTGTAGGTGGTTTGCCACGTCTCCCCCACCCCACGAAGCATTCTAGATGAGAATGCGATTTAGAGGGAAAAAAAATCAGTGGGGTTAATTTTCCTTATTTAGAATTGGCAATTTTAAAGGTGAGAACGCTCAAATATCCACATTTTGGGTGAGAGGATGCAGGAAATGCCGGGACAACCATTAGACATAAAATGGCTGCTTCATCAGGCCAGGTCTGAAGCTAGTTTCTGACAAACATTACAAATTAAAATTGGTAGGCCTGCTGCACTTTTACATCGTATTATCCCTCTGTGAAATAAAACAGCACCCCTTCAATTACAACACACGCCTCACCAATCCACCATGTAAAACATGGTCAACATGTTGTCTTCCTGCACCACTCCTCCTTCTTAAAGAACTCTAGGCCTCCCTTTTATTGTCATGTTAGACCTCACAGCCTCAGGGTTGGTGTGTCCCATAACTTTTAGCCTGGCTCCCACCATTTTTCTAACCTTGTTTTTGCTGGCTTTATGACTCTAGCACTGGTTAACTGTGGTAAAGTGCACAAAGTGCTTGTGCTCTCTCCCCTACACATGGTAATATTGGTTCATCCACAATTAGCATATATAATTGACTTATAAATTCCTAGTAAAGTGCACTACATATGCCCAGGGCCTGTAAATTAAATGTTTTACTAGAGGGCTTGCAGCACTGATTGTGAAAGCCATATAAGTAGCCCCTTAAACATGTCTCAGGCCTGCCACTGCAGAGCCTGTGTGGGCAGTTTCACAATGCCATGTCGACCTGGCAAGTAAACCTTCTTGCCAGCCCTAAACCTCCCCTTTTTATACATATAAGTGGTGAACCTTGAGGATTGAGGAGTTTGCACTTACCTGCGGTCCCGCTGGCTTCCTTGTTGGTGCTCTTGCCGCTCCTGGGTCCCTGACGCTGCGGGTCTCCCCCGACGCCGCTTCCTGGCATCGCGGTTGTGACGGGGGGAGACTACAGCTCCCAGGCTGCATAGCGGCCAACCTACTGCCGCATTCGCGCCCGGAGGCGCTTAAAACGCTGAAGCTTCCTCCGCGTCGCGGGACGCGCCGGGCAAAGCCCAGGCCAAGGGCGGGCCCGTTTAAGCCCATTAAAGACCGGGTAAGACTGGACTGGGCTCCCCCTCTTGATTTTGCTTTATGGACTGCCGTGTTACCCTATGACCTACATTGTACTAGTGCTGTTTAATTGATACAACTGTAATTCATTTTCGGGTAGATTTCATTATATTAGTAATGGTATGATGACTAGAGGCAGGAAGAGTAAAACTGTTCAAGGGGTTGTGCATGCAATTGGCCCAATCGATCAATTCATCACCAGGGCCAATGAGGCGATAAATCAAGGCATCTCTCTTTTGGAACGTAGGGTGTCCCAGGATTTAGCCTTAGCTAGGCGATCTTCTATTGGCCCCTTGGCATTAGCTAAAACACCTACTAACCAAGGGAGGATTAGGCCCCTAATTGAAGTTCCAGTGGAATTACACGGCGTGCCAAACATGGTCGATCTTTCAGTATCTTTGGCACTTTCGGACACGCAATTAAGCGAGATGCCCGTGAAGACGCCGCAACTCGTTGGGAGCCCGAGGCAGGAGGCCCACATTATTGAGCATCCAAGTGGGAAGAGGGAGGGTGCTGTCCCTAAACGGAAGAAGCCCAAGGCAGCAAATAAATGTAAATATACTAAAAAAACCCTCATTATCCATATGCCAAGTAAGAGTGCACTCCCTCAGAGCGCCTCTACCAATTCAGTAGCGGTTACGATACCTCCTTCTTTGAGCCCAACTTATCCTAGTGGGTCTGATAGTCTAGGTGAAGGCTGCAAAGTTTGTGAGGCAAATAACCAACTACTACATGGACTGGGAGAACTTATCAAAATTCATTTGCAGCCCTTAGAATTATCCCTTTCCGTCATTGAAAAACAGATAGTTTCTTTGAATGCATCTCTTAAGATCCGGTCGGGTCCTGGGTTGGCCAAATTAGGGCAGTCTAAAACAAACAACTCAAAACTAATGGTGGGGCTGGAAGCGACAAATGCAGCTCCGAATGGCCCAAACACAAGTATAATGCCACCCCCAGCCGCACTGAAGAAGGGTATAAGCTACCTGAATCCCCTGTCCCCTTCAATAATATGGAAGCTGCGCTACCTAAACTAGTAGGCTCACTGCCTCCCAATAACAAGAATACGGGTGCGAGCGGGCACACTATTCATCTACCACCGGAAGCAGGCCCATATGTTGTAGTTATGACCGGGGTTCCCGTGTTAAATCCGAATACAGAGGAACCGACATGGTCCCTAAAAAATAAGGTACTACATTGGCTTGCTACCAACAGACCGCTCCCAGCTCATTGTGGTAGTAAGATTCTAATGGGGCGTAGGGTGCCCTGGCTAGGCAACGAGAGGAAATCGACTCGGGGGGATTGTGTCATAGTAAATTTTGACGATCCCCGTACTGCTGATTATATCTGCCGCAGGGGCTTGTGGGATAGGATTGATGGAATAGAAACGAAAAGGCTTTCTTTCTTCTACCCCCCCACAAATCGATACATTGACAACCCGGTTAGTAGTTGGTCACAAATAAGAACCCGCGGCAGAAGAAGGGAGTGGGATGATTGGTCTGTCCACGAAGTTAGAGATATAGCTCCCTCTGTAGGCTGGAGAGGCGTATCAGTTGCTAACAGGTTCAGTTGCTTGGAAGCAGTGGATTGACTACCATTGCGATCAGGTTATGGACCTGAGGGCATTGAATATTACAATCCCAAACTCTCACAAGCCCTTGCTAGCCCAATGACCAAAAAAAATACTGATACTTGCTATATATCTCCGGTTTTGCAGACAATCCATCAAAAAATTCTACAAACCATAGCTCCATGCCCTCGCCCTACTTTCGAACCAGGGCTTATTGTTGCCCAGCCTATCCCTTCCACCGACCTTATTCCTCCTGTTGCACTCCCGCCCTCTACTGATTACTCGGGTCCTCATAATAGTATTGCTTTTGATCCTGCGGGCACCCTGAAGATCCTAAGTTGGAATCTAGCAGGTATCCACAGGAAGCTGTGCATACCAGAGTGGAATGCCTTAGTGGAGATGCACAAGATCTGTTTGTTCCAAGAGACTTGGTGTCTGAATCCCATACATCGAGTTGGATATGCTACACATTTTGTTCCAGCAGTACCCCCCAGAAATAGGAAGGGTCGTCCTTCGGGAGGCCTTCTCATTTGGGTAAGCATTGAGTTAAATTGCAATATAAAACTTAAGCAAATTAATAGCCCTGACATTCTAGGAATCTCTTTAAGAGGTCCTTGCAGAGGCTTAATCCTCGACTTGTACAACATATATGTTAGAGGCACTAAATATGGGTCTATGTCTCCGATAGTGTCAATTCTCGAAACGGAGCTTAGAGAAAATTTAGCTGGTGCCCAAGTCCTGGTTGCCGGCGACTTTAATTGCACCTATGAGCCGCTATTGACTGACGACATCTCAGATCTGGGCGAGGAAGATGCCAGATGGGGGAACCCAGCCTTAACTATACCCCCGATTAAAAAATGGTCCCAATGTGCGATCCAGCTCAATGCTCTTTCGTTGGAGTTTGGCCTAAGAGCCACAAATGGCCGTACAAGCTCAGACTCCATGGGTGCCGTTACATTTAACAGAGCCAATCACACTTCAAGGATCGATTATATTTTGCTAGATCTCACACTTTGGGGTCTGGTACAGGATATGGTAGTTTTACCTATTGTTGAAAGCGACCATAACTCGCTTTCCCTATCCCTCAATAATCCTTGGAATAATAAATCGATTAAAACTCCCTCCAAGCTAACCCAAAAAATGTCCGTCTCCTCATGTGGGAGGCGCTTGAAGTGGAGTATAGTCTCAGTCGATGAAACTAAACTTAATACTATCAATGCTGTCCTTACAGCCTCACAGATGAAGTTGGATAGTATTGACTTGGTTCTGTCGACTTCTGGAAAGGTTACATCTATCTTTGAAGGAACACTCACGGCAATTGGGAATGTATTTCTGAAAAAGGAGTGCACGGGAAAGAATATGGTAACTCGGAAACCAAGGGGCAAAAACGAATGGTATACATCGGCTTGCAGGCATGCAAAAACCCTCCTGATCGGGGCTATAAAAAGTAAATCCCAAGTAGCCATACAGGGAGCCAGGAATAACTATAAACATTCACTGTCAAACGCAAGAAAAGAATGGGAAGAGGACTTTTGGCGTTCCTTAAAAGAGGCAAGCCATGGGAAAGACCCAAGGCGCTTCTGGGACACAATTAGAGCCAAAAAAAGACCAGATAGCGACCTTATAACTTGCAACATCACCAGTCAAGTGTGGGTTAACCATTTTGCTAAATTATACACTCGCCCGTCTGGTAATACCACTACTGATATCCCCATGGACGAACAGGAAAGGGAGGCGATCCCAGTAAACCGCGACCTCACAATGAGAAGTGTAGAGCACGATACTGGCACAACTGCTGCTATTGTGCTACAAAAGGACTGGGAGGTTAATTTAGCAGATCCCGACTTCTCTGTAATAGAAATAGAGTATGCCATCAGTACCATTACGCCCCAAAAGGCGGCTGGGCCAGATGGCATCCCCAGGGACTTGTTACGCTCTGATATACCGAATTGGGCTAAACTTATCCATTGTTTGCTTGTTGCAATCTGTAGGGGTGCTCCGATTCCTTCATCCTGGAAAGGGGCGGAGGTTGTACCCATCTTTAAAAAAGGGGCTAGGGACGACCCAGGAAACTACAGACCTATAAGCCTGCTGGATTTAACCCAAAAGGTCGTCGGTAAGGTGTTGTTGGTCAGAATATCACAATGGATTAGCGATAACAACATCCTTTCCGACTACCAGGCAGGTTTCAGAGCAGGCACTGGCACAATACAGCAAGTCTTCAGACTATTGCTAGTATACCTATTGCTAGTATACTGGAAGGTGGTGATCATAGGCAAAGGCAGTCTTTACCTTGCGTTTATTGATCTAAAGACTGCCTTTGACCTTGTTCCCAGGGATACCCTTTGGAGAGTTCTTGCTGATATGGGGTTACCCCATTACATTTTGCTGCTAATTGTGAGGCTCCACGAAAACACCTTTGCTCAGATTAGATGGGGTACAGATGGCGAGAAGACTAGTAGAATCCCGGCTGAAAGAGGGGTCCGCCAGGGATGTGTTCTAGCTCCCACCCTTTTTTCATTATATGTCAACGGTGTGGTTAAGCATCTGCTGAAAGAACCTTCAGATGAACCATCCCTGGCGGGGGAGCGTATTCCCACCCTCCTCTTTGCGGATGATACGCTCTTATTGTCCAAATCCCCGATGGGCCTCCAAAAACTACTCAACAACTTCCAGCATTTTTGTGCAGAAAGGGGCCTGGTAATTAACACAGAGAAAACCAAGTACCTTGTGATGAACCCCCCCAAAAAATCTGTGCGCTCCCTAAAGTTGAATGCCGCACCCCTGGGGAGGGTGGACGCATTCGACTGTTTAGGCATCCGTTTGTCACATAATATGCAGTGGGCTCCCCATCTAAGCAAAATGCTGTTAGCCCACAAGAGGGTAACAGGGGCCCTTTTGAAGGAGCAGCGCTCCTGTGCATTTAGACCTATTGCCCCTGTTATTGAAATTTATGCTGCCAGGGGAGTCAGTTCTGCTCTTTAGGGGGCCGAACTGTGGGGCTCATACAACACAAGTGAACTAACAAGATCTGAGAGGAAGTTCTATAGAGCGATCATGTCACTCCCCCAAGGCACTCCAATGATCCCACTATTGCTGGACTTAGGCTGTCGCCCCATCAGTGACCTAGCAAAGCTTCGCCCCCTTCTTTTATGGGCTAGGTTGTGGAGAGTGCCGGAGCTAGCAAAATATGCCAAGGGTCTCTCCGAAGTAATGTCACTTCCCGGGTGGTACAAGATAAAATGGCTGAGTGATATGAAAGCCCTCCTATGTAATCTGGGTCTAAGCGAAGCCTGGGAAAATAGGTCTTCCCCTCCTAAAGCAACACTCAAGAACTTATACTGGAATTGGATCGCGACCCAACGGAATTCCAACTGTGCCTTGGGCAGTCTTATGGAGGACTTCTTGAAATTCAAGGACCTGCCACTCTGGGAACCATATTTGGATATTATTGAAAGACCTTTCGACAGGACCCTCTATTTTAAATTCAAAACCGGGTCTCTTCCACTCCGTGCTTTTACTTCTCGGTGGAAAACTCAAGCACAGACTTCAGAATTTTGTCCTTTTTGCACACTTAGAGAAGAGTCTGTGGCACACTTTTTGTTTGAATGCAAGGAGTATGCCCACCCAAGAAGTAGATGGCTAAAGCAATTGTGTCGCTCGCTGGGAACCAGGCACCACACTGAAGCGTTACGTATTTTAATGTCTGATTCTCGCCCTTTGTATGCCTGTGTTCTCTCAAAATTTTTATCATGGGCTTGGTCCATTACAAGCAAAAGGCTAAAAGGAAATGTTTAATCTGTTTCTTAAATATTTATGATGTATAATTTTTTTACTGAAAAAGTATGTTTTTAGGGGAAATTGTAATAAAATTATTTTTTAATTGTAATGCTTTTATGATAAATTTTATCGAAATAAAGCCTTTGACTGACTGACTGACTGACATATAAGTCACCACCCCTAAGGTAGGCCCTGCACAACCCACAGGGCAAGGTGCAGTGTATTTTAAAGGCAGGACATGTCGTCTTAAACATTACATGTCTTGGTAGTGAAGGACTCCCAATTCCGCTTTTCACTACTGCAATGCCTATCTCTCCCATAGGATAACATTGGGATTACCTTATTAAATCTTTTAAGTGAAACTCCTAATTGTGAAGAGATAGACGTTTCAAGTTTAGCATCACTGAACTCACAATTTAAAATCACAACTCAAGGTGCAGTTGGATTTTAAATTCCAGTTTAGCAAATGCCACTCCTAGAAAGTTGGCATTTACTTACTTTAGCCATTTGGTGCCTTCTGTCTGTCTCTAGAATATACGTCTGGGGTGGGTGACAGCTGGCCTACTGTATTACTTCTAGACAGTCACACACAAAGGAAGGGTAGGTGTGCCTGAGTGGTCATCTGCATGCAGATGGGCCATCCTGAGCAGGATGGCAGGTAGGAGGTGACACTTACACCTGAAAGGGATGTGTCCTGTCCCCATAAAAAGGATTAATTACCCCCTGTAGGCTGTCTGGAGCCAGTGCAGGAATGGAGCGTCTTGGTTCACTTCAAAGCTCTCTGGGTATACGTAATGAACCCCTGACACTACCACAGTAGGACACATCTGGACCTGTGACCACTCTGCTAGGAAGATGAGGATCTCCTGTGCTGCTCAAAGACTGCCACTCTGCTTGAACTGCTGTTTGCTGAACTCTTGCCTTGCTGTGATGTCCTGCTGCTCTTTCTCTATGCCTGAGTGAGTAGGACTGGACCTGCATCACTTGAACCCAGAGTGACTCCAAGGACTTGCTGGCCTGCCTCCTGTTGCCTAAGTCTCAGGGACATGAAAGATTTAGAACCCCCCTGTTCCAACCCTTGGGCTCATCCGCTTATGAGGCTTTCCTGCCATGTGGTGTCAACCAACTCCTGGACCCTTGGAAGTGCATCTAGAGGTTTGCTCCAGTGGAACTGACACATTCTCTGCTGTGAGAGCAGAATCAACACATTGCCGCTGTTGTGGGAACCAGACTGGTGCATCGCATTTGGAACAGTCGCATCATACTTGGAACCTCCGCTTCGGAACTGGTGCGTCACTGCCTCTGCCTGTAGAAGATAGACACATCACCTCTACCGCGTGGAGGGATCCGGCACATTACATTCGGAACTGCATTATTTCGGAACCGATGCTTCGCTCAGGGACCTGACACATCGATGCAGTCATGTGGAGAAAATTTGGGGCAACACCTCAACTGCATGGGAATTACTTGCGACCAGGATCACAGTACTTTTGTTCCGGGGCCTCTGTGGATCCTTTATCCAGCCCATGCTCCATCGCAGTTGGTCTGAACTCTTGATTTTTTTCCTGCCGCAGCGTTACCAATTAAATTAATTAAACACAACTTGCTTCTGAGCGTAATATGTTGCATTTAATCTTTAAAAAATCATATCTCTACTTCTACTAGATGGATTTTTGTTGCTTTCGTCTTGTTATATTTATAAAATCATAATCTATTTATCTATCCTGGTGTGGAGTGGCTTTGTGGTGTTTTCATTGTATTGTCGCATTGTGTTGCACAAATACTATACACATTGCCGCTTAAGTTAAGTCTAACTGCTCTGTGACAAGCTACCAGAGGGTGAGCATAGGATATATTAGGTTGTGTTTTGACCTACCCTGACTCGGATTGTGGTTCCTGTTTGGAAAGGTTGCACACCTCTGCCCCCAGAAAGACCAATTTTTTACTTTGTCACTGACTGCACCCTGCCTTTTTAACCTTTTTGTAGCTGCAAGCAGCACTGTGCAATGCCTCATCCATTGCTGATCAGTATATCAGCCCTCTATGTTTCCACTGCAGCATGTCCTACACCAGCTATGCTGGAAAACACAGCCTAAAAACTGAAACCCCATAATAAAGTGACTCATCACTTTTATGATATCAAAAAAAATTTTCCTTTCTCAGCACCATAAAAACAGTACTGAAACCTCAAAAATACAATTCCTTTCCGTTCATGTGTTCTATACACTTCAAAAGCTTCCCACTCTACATCACTCTTTGGAAACTGAGGTTGGAAGCAGAACATTGCTATTACTACCTACACCTAAGACCCCGTGACACCAAAAAACGTTATCTGTCCTGCTGCTCGTCTGTGCAAGTCACCCGAAAACCCAGGGGGAGACATTACAGGTACTCCTTCCCTTGCCCTGGTATCCTCATTCAACAAGAAAAATCAGGAATCTCTCCACAAAAGTTAAAGTGCGGGCCTGTATGAAACTGTCCTTGCCATTAAAGTTGGGGTGTTTACTTCCCAATTGTGCCAGCAAGATAGCTACTTAAAAAACATAGTGTTGATTAAACAGGCAAAAATAATCCTGGGGCCAAGCAGGATGGCTGAACGGTCGTGATTAGTTTCAGCTCCGGACCCCCTTGGTTGCCACAAGCGATTTCGGCGCCCACAGAGGGCTATAAATTGGTTAGTCGCCGGCCCGTGCTAATCAAGAGTACAGCACTGGGCTTTAAAATTGGCTTCCGGGCTTGGAAACAAGCAAGAAGATAGGTGGATCGGAGGGTCCGGATCGGCCTTAAAATGGTGCGGGGGTTGGCGCAGTGCGGAGCGTCTACATGCATTTGAGCGCCGTCTGTCGCTGCCAGCTCACAGTCTTACCTGTGGTATGTACCCCCTGCATTAGCGACGCCACAGGGGAGCTCCGGATTGTCCTACCGACATTGGCAGACTGCTACACCGATCTGATGGGGGTAATATCACGTGTGTTGGCGGCGGAGCAGAGCCGCGAGACGTCTGAGACATCAAGAAGGAGCTGAGCAACACAGCTTATGCGGGAATGTGCAGGTCGATGGCGAGGAGGCCCTCCAGTCGGGTTATTCTCCGCTAGTTATTAAAATTAAAGCAAACAGTGAATACGGGGGAGGCCTGTGTGGAGAGGGTCTGTCTGACCCTAAGATGGTGCCCGCACAGTAGAGAACTCCGGGGCTCGGCTCTGGCTTTGCACCACTGGTGGCAGGAGAGGAAGCAGTGAGCATGGAATCTTCCCCTTGGGATGTCCACCCTGCCAAGAGCGGAGATCATTGATGCTTTCCCTTTGCTGCGGCTGCACTTCTCCCAGGGCTGCCTGACCTTAAGATGGCTCCCGGGACCTGACCCTTAGCAGTCATCCTCCCCCACACCTGTACGAGGCGCTCATGCAGGACCAGAACTGAGGCGACATCACACAAGGGGGCCTCTTACTGCTGATCTTGATACTCTGCACCGCTCTGCCCTTATGCCACCAAAGAAGGCTGCAAATAAAGTCTCACAATATTTCGCACTTCTGGATAAAACCGCTTTCCCCGCTTAGAGGGATCCGGCGACGGCTATGGCCCTCACCAGAGAAGACTTGATAGCTTCCCTTCGGAATTTAAAATCTGAACTATGCCAGGAAATTAAGCAAGACTTCCACGCCTCGATGGATCAACTCAAGGCCGACCTCACAGAGAAGATGGCGACACTCCAGCAAGATGTAGATGCAGTGGGCACTAGGGTGTTAAAGGTGGAAGAACAGATGCAGGACCTCAAAACTTGCTCTGCGAAACTACACGACACCCAACAAAGTCTCCAATACCAGCTGCAACAGATTCTCCTGAAGGTGGAGGATTTGGAGAACAGATCCTGGAGGGAGAACATACGCATTCAGGACCCGGACGAGGGCGCTGAAGGCCCAGACTTGGAGGCGTTTGTGACGGGTCTCATCTTGGAACTCCTGGCGCCTCGTCAGATGAAACTCAAGACAGACCAGGTTCATCGAGTGGGGTCACCGCAAAGTAGGGAGCGAAGACAGACTCGAGACGTTCTGGTAATGATGCACTCATTTAAAGTCAAAGAAGCTATCCTAAGCGCCGCAAGGAAGAAAGTGGAGATCTCCTTTCAAGGATACAAGTGTGCGCTCTTTCAGGACTTGGCGCCTTCCACTCTGGCATGTAGGCAGTTGTTCTGCCCTATTACCACCAAACTCCGAGAAGACAACCTTCGTTACCGCTGGACATTTCCCTTTGGTCTCGCCTTCGATTACAAGAATAAGTCAAATCATGTTACAGATCTGAGCGAAGGTTTGCGTATTTTGGGCCTACCAGCACCAGAGGCGTAAACCGATGCAGGACTCTCAAAGGACACAGCAAGACCCCGGAGGGAGACCTGGTCCTGGCAAACAATCACGAAAAGCAAGCACACCCCTGCCTGCTATGAATGCTTCCAGGGGGGTGTTGACCGCAGACACTATGGAGCTCATGGTTTCTCTTTCACGGAGCTCCACCGTTGCGCCACTGGCTGCCGTGGACCCAATGCAGTGGACTGATAACGGCTCCACACTTGAATCCTGGGTGCTAGCACCCATTTGTCTCAGACATTACTGTCCTTTCTTTACATGCCTTTTGTGTCTTTTCTGTGTGGTAACCAGGGGGTGCGGGCCTTCTCCGTACCGCCCAGGATTACCTTATTCTTCTTTGAGAAGAACCCAGCTGAGGGCCTGTTGGCCGCTCAGCGCAATTTTTCCAGGGGATGTTGGGCATTTGTTTTCAGGGGGGGGAGGGTTCCTGGTGGTGGTGACGGGGCTTTGTTAGCTTACAGTGTTCGTAAGACCGGCAACACGTGGTGGGGGTCTACTTTGCAGTACGGGGCTATGGGGGGGAGAGATACGACATGATGAGGGCAGCTCGTGTGGGGGTATCAATGACCAGGAGGGATTGTACAGTCTGTCCCATGGTTTCCATAGCGTCCTGGAACGTTAAGGGCCTGAACTCACCCCAAAAGCACCAAAAAGTCTGGAAATACCTCAAGGACCGTCAGTTTGAGGTTGTGGCCCTAAAAGAAACACACCTTAAAAAGTCAGAGGAAACACGGCTACACCACAAATCATATCTCTTAATTTATAAATCATTGGCAAGCACCAAACACAAGGAGTGGCTCTATTCTTTAGGTCCACAGCCAAATTCCAGCCCGAGGCAGTAAAGACCGACTGGGAGGGGAGAGTCATAATGGTGAAGGGAAGACTACGGAGTAACCTTTGCACATTTGTTTCCCTCTATGCACCCAACTCGGGACAGATGGCGTTCCTCTCCAACAGATTTAATTGGAGGCTTCGTGAAGGGCCCAGTGATCCTCTTGGGGGACTTTCACTTGACATGGCACGATTCCCTAGATAGTTCCCACTCCCATAGGGCAACCCTGAACTGCATTACCAAGGGGATTAAATGTAAAAAATGCACACGCTGGGACTCTGCGATGCTTGGCAGTCACTGCATCCAACCACCAAAGATTACACATATTTCATCATCATCATCATCAAATCTTTATTTCGGCCACCAGGGCCATAAAAGATAACAAAGTACAACATTACAATACAATACAATAAAAAAACAATAAAATTCCATGAACAGCAAATTTTTAAAAGCATCAGGCAATTAGCTCGTTTGCAAAGACTTGATATAGCGCATGCGAGTAAACCACATGGAAGTTAAAATTTTTGCCACCACAAGTACTATTGGGGGGGAAAGGTCTGTTTTTAATATTCTGAAAGCGGGGGCATACTGTCTAAAACCCATATTGCTGAGAAGGGGCCTGAGCCAGTAACTCCTTGCTCTGCGATAGGTCGGACAGAAAAATATGATATGGAGATCCGTTTCCTCAGGGAGTAAACACATGGGGCAATGAGCAGTGTGGTTTGAATGTGCCCACCGGATTGTGTAGGCCCTTAATGGCAGTGTGTTGTAACGCCATTGCATAAAGAGTTTCCTCGTTAAGGGCGGGCCCATATCGTCGTAAATAAGCTCTAGTTGGAAAAAGTCTTTAAAGCCTAGGAAATATGCTGTTTGAGAGCCCACTCGGGCACTTGTAGTGGCAACACTCAGGTGGTAGTCATAGTAATCTTTGGAGATAGACCTGCGGGTAACTTTGAGACAGGCCGTTGCCGGATCAGACCATAGCTCCGGTCTGCCGAGTGCCTCACAAATTCGTTTGATATAGCTGAGCCATGGAATTTGAGTACTTTTGCACAACCGTAAGATCTCCATCAGCTCAGCTCTGTATTTCAGGAGATCCTAGGACGACCAAAGTTTGCACCAGAAGGTCAAGGGTTTAAGACCGAGGACCTCTGAAATTGGTCTTAGGCCCAAATCCAATCTAAGCGGCATGAGTGGGGTGCTATTCGGTAAAGCAGTCAGACGTCTGAGAAAGTCATTCTTCGTGATTTGGAGTTTCTGGCCCATGGTATGGCCCCATAGCTCAGCTCCGTATGTCACTGATGCTCTTGCTTGTGTTTTGTAAATTTACAAGCGAGGCGCAAACGGCCTGTACGTTAGTCCCTTCGCCATTCTTGCAATGCCCCCCACAAGCTGGGAAAGTTTCATGTTCATCTTGGTTAAGTGGGGGTCCCATGACATGGACTGATTTAATACCACCCCCAGGTATTCGAAGGTATATACCCGTTCTAGCCTAACTGTCCCTATAAAGGGCGGTGCTCGGGTCCTGGGGGGTGGATTGAAGATCATGTATTTCGTTTTTGCGGCATTGATCTCCAATCCACGGTCCGCACAGAAACACAAAAACCCATCTAGAACTCTCTGCAGACCCATGGGAGATTTAGAAAGCAGCAGGGTATCATCCGCAAACATAATTGCTGGAACCCTGCTGCCATCTAGCTTAGGGGCATCGGTGTTGTTCAGCTCATTTAGGAAGCTTATAACCCCGTTGACAAAGAGGCAAAAGAGGGTAGGTGCGAGAACGCACCCCTGGCGTACCCCCCTGTCAACGGGGAAGGCCTCAGACAGGGAGCCGTCCCTGCCACACCTTACCCTGGCAAAATTCCCCTGGTGCAGTCTCTTCAGAGTTGTTAATATGTCAGGCGGGACCCCCAGGTCCGCTAGGACTGCCCACAGTTTGTCTCTTGGGACCAGATCGAAGGCGGCCCGCAGATCCACGAAAATCGTGTAAAGACTGCCGCCCTCGAAAAGAACCGTTTTCCAGTAAATGAGGTGCAGGCGAAAAATTTGGTCAGTAGTCGAAATCCCCCTTTGGAACCCTGCCTGGTACGGGCTCATAATCTCGTTGTCTTCGACCCAATCCTGGAGGCGGTTTCATATGAGTCTACCAAAGATCTTTTGGGGGACATCAATAAGGCTAATAGGTCTGTAGTTGGCCGGGAGCAGAGGGGAGCCCTTCTTAAAGATTGGGACAATCTCTGCGCCCAGCCAACTACCAGGAACAGCCATGCCTTCAAGGATAGCATTAAAAAGGATCGTGAGATAGGGCGCCCAAACATCCGGCTCCTGTTTAAGTAGGTCACCGGGGATGCCATCCAGCCCCGGAGCCTTCCCAGATGCCAGGCCAACTACAACCGCACGCACCTCGCCGACCTTAAAAAGTTCCATCGTCCCCCCTTGGTGAAAAGTGGGAGTCGTACTATTGTGGGCGTCCTGTAGAGATTTATAAAGGGACTGGAAATGGTCTTGCCAGACCTTTGGTGATATGTTTGAAAGCGTGGCCGGAGCCAGCTCCTCTAGGCCGGAGTTGACACAACACCAAAATTTGCGAGAGTCTCCACTGGCCAGAAAAGTAGTCAGTCTTTCCCACTTATCGTGCTCCCATTCCCCCTTGGCATTAGTAATCAGAATTTTGTAGGCTGCTCTTCTTGCTCTGATTTCATCTTTGTCCTTTCCCTCTTTAATAGAAAGCAAGAGTTCGGTTTTTGCCTTCCGGCAAGTGTTATTATACCATAGGGGAAGGGGACTTTTCCTGCCTAGCCTATTTGATTTTTGAGTTAGGCATTCAAAAAGGTGTTTAACCAGGTCTTCATGGATCTGACCCAATTGCATGAAAGTATTCTGGGAAGCTTCCTCTATTTTAAGTGCCTCAAGCTTTTCAAAAATAGGAATGACCTGTGCGTACAGTAAGGGGAGCTTCTCTTGGTGTGAGGCTAAGTGTTCCCATTTTAGTCTGCGCCTATTATTAGCAATGTCCAAATAGTTCTCCACAGGAGTCCCTGCAGTACCTCTGGCCTCCAGCCCAGGATGGTCATAAACTAGTTCAAGGGCGTTATGATCACTGTCCTCCCTGGCAATAACACTAAAATCCCTTAGACATATCCATGAAGACAAAGGAACCATGACATAGTCTATACGGGATTCGCTGCCCTTTCGATTAAATGTGCACCTAGAGGGGATGTCTGACCTCAATGACCGCCCTGGGGTACCGACGGACAGAGCGGGGCCCCTTTCCCTGAGTCGAGACCAGGTTGAGGTGAGGGCTGTACCCACTGTTCATGGGTATCCGGTTTTGATTGCTGACAAAACTTGACCGGTGCGGTAGGAATTTTTATCTGCACCCCACTTTTGTATAATTTACACACACGTTTTTCTCACAGAAAACCACAGCAGTAATTTAGGTCCTGACGAAAGCCCAGATACTATTGATCGATTGAGGGCAGAAACATGTTGACCATACTTGCTTTGGACAATAGCATAATGTCAATTTAATTTATGCAATATTGCCATCTTGCTTTTTAAATATGACAGGGGTTCTCTACTATTAAAAAACTTTTGGGCACCCGTAGTCATTTTTAACTTACACTATTATGATTTTACTGCTGATTTTTAGGATTTCTCACCTTGATCTATGGGTAGTACCTCATCCAAGACAATATTCGTGACAGATCAGGTGACAATCCTCCTTTGTTGCTCCTTCTATGCTAGCGACCTGGTCACTGTTTCATGAACTGGTCCTGCTGGATGGAGTACACAGACCCAGATGATAATAACAATTAACCACCTTAAGTGATTGATGGGTCCTGTTGAATGGAGCTCTCTCATAGAGTTGTCATGCTGAGAATGGGGTTTACTTAGACGTATTGGTGTATTTCTTTGGCTCAATCACTGACCCAGGTTGTATTAGTGTTTTGATGTCTGACTTTAGCCTTCCGTTACAGGCTCTAAGACCAAATTTCAAGGACAAGGAGGTGATTTGTAAAACTAGGGGGGAGCATGCTCTAACGGCCGGGGCGTGTGGGGGGGGAATGGACCACAGGAGATCTTCGTCCGAGGTCAGCCACTCCAGTATGCCTGGGAGGGGCTCATACTGGCAATTTAGATCGCCACCGATAATAAATGGGGTGTCCTCGGGAATTGCTTCCAGGACCGTCACTAGCTTCGCGATGGTGGACGATTCCAGTGCTGTGTTCACTGGCCGTGCATAGATATTGACCAGAAGGAGATTATGAAGGTTGGGCCATTCCAACAATACAGCTAAAATATCTTCTGAGTCAGTTGGAAAAATAGAGGCCTTGCACCCCAAGTCAATAGCCACCCATATGGCTAATCCTCCGGACGGGCGACCTTTTCCCCCCCATGTCGCATGTACTGAGAATGTGGCGAAGCCAGTATGGAAAACATCTTCCCTTGCCCAGGTCTCCTGAAGGAGGCAAATATCTTTGCCCCCAATAAAGGAGCTCCAGGCCGGGTTGATCCATTTGGTGGCTAGGCCCGCGACATTCCAAGATAAAATCTTGAGGGGAGACAAAGCAGCCGTCGTGGGTTGTGAAACTGGGCTTCAGGCCGGACCAGAACATGGCTCCAAGTGCGGATTAGAAGGGAGAATAGAAATCTTTCTCCCATGTCCACCATACCTACTCCAGGATTGACTACATTTACATTAGTCAGACACTCCTGGGCCCCTGCAAGCGGCCCAGATCTTGCCAATATCAATATCAGATCATAGCCTCATATCCATCAGCCTAGCATGGGAAGGGAATAAGCTGGGCACTTCTAGGTGGTACTTCCCGGTGTCAATCACCCGAGATAAGACCCTACGGGATGAATTGAGGACCTCTATCACCGAATACTTTACACTTAACACTCCCCAGGCCACTACTCCACAGAACAATTGGGACGCTCTCAAGGCGGTACTGAGGGGTAAATGCATCCAACTTAATGCAGTCCTGAAAAAGCAAAGGACGAAGGAATGCTTAACTCTCGAAGGGGAACTCGAGGTAGTAAATAAAGCACATAAGGAAACACCTACTTGAGCACCACAGCGACAGCTCACATGTTAAGGGGTAAATTACGCGCCATCTACAATAACAGAGCCGAATACACAATGCTGAAATTGCGACAGACATCATATACCCAAGGTGATAAAGTGGGGTCCCACTTAGCATGACAGCTACGGGAGAAAAGGGAGCGAGAATTTATTGTGGGTATCCTTGATGACTCACTCACGCGGACGACATTAAAGCCAACATATTTGGCAAATTCTATGGGGAACTCTACCGTGGCATTCCCCCAATGCACCCCTACAATAGCAATATCTAGATTCAGTGGAACTTCCCCACATCTTCATGGCAACTGCGGAGCCTCTGGATGCTCCCATTACACCAGAGGAGGTTGGACAGGCCATTACTAAACTTAAATTACACAAGGCTCCGGGGCTAATCCTGCACCTCACCGAGCTGTTCAATGCCATAGCAATGGATGCCAAGGTCTCAGATTCCATGGCCGAGGCAGTGATATCTGACATTCCAAAACCTGGGAAAAATCCCCAGATTTACACTTCTTATAGGCCCATATCCCTCCTTAAATTAGATGCGAAGCTGTACTCCGCGATTCTGGCCGCTAGACTTGAGGACTTGGTGCCCACACTAATCCACCCTGATCAATCTGGCTTTATAAAGGGGCGGCAAACACATAACAACATTTGCCGCACTATACACTTTATTGAGACAGTGTCCAAATTCAGACTCCCTGCAATCTTAGTGGGCCTCGATGCCGAAAAGGCCTTTGACAGGGTGGATTGGTCGTTTCTTTCCCTCACGATGCGGAAATACGGCTTCGGAGAAGGGTTCCTTAACATGGTCAGGGCCAACTATCATTTTCCACAATCCCGGGTATTGGTCAACGGTTCCTCGTCGCTCCCCTTCGCTGCCCGCTCTCCCCCCTTTTATTTGCCCTCAGTTTTGAGCCCTTGTGAAATTTCGAACCAATGGGGAGATCCGGGGTATATGCTTTGGAGGAACAGAACATAAAGCCTCCCTCTTTGCGAACGACCTCTTGCTCACACTCACGGAGCCGGCCTCCTCCCTCCGGGCGGTACAGGAGGAATTGAGGAACTTTGAGCTAGTGGCCGGTTTTAAAGTTAATTTATCCAAATCCTCCATACTAAACCTCACACTCTCCGAAGCTGAGGCGATGAGACTGCAGGGTCAAACGCCCTTCCACTGGGCAAAACACTCCCTTTTATATCTTGGCGTACATCTCACCCCTAAACTCGGGGATCTAGACAAGGCTAATAACCCTCCTCTAGAGGCACAGCTTCAACAGGATGTTAGGAGATGGAAACCTCTCTATATCTCCTGGCTTGGGCGGATCATCGCCGTCAAAATGACGGTCTTGCTAAAACTCCTATATTTATTTCAGGCTCTCCCAATTGAACTTGACCGGGGTTTTCTACCACGGCTGCTCTCGCTCGTCACCAAGGGGGGGAGGGCGCGACTTCCATTTCATGTCCTGCGACACCCAAATAAAGACGGGGGTGGCATTGCCAGACTTTCAGTTATATTTTCAGGCGGCATGAAATGGACTGCTAGAGAATCCGATAAGCACTGGCTTCACATGGACAGGGTAATCGTTGGGCGAACGATATGGGATGTCCTGTGGAAGTCGAAGGCAAACAGGCCGACAAATGCATACCTAAGCACGCCCACACGTACCACACTCACGGTTTGGGACCAAGTCACGAAGAGGGAGGGACGGCATCTTTTCCCTCCCCATATACCCCAATCCACTTCAACCCGGTATTCCCGCCAACACTGCGCAAGGGGCCCTTTGACTGTTGGAGGGAGGGGGGTTGCTTTAAACTTTCGGACCTATTCCACAACTTTGATGTGTTGACCTTTGAGATCTGCAAAAGAGATTTTCAGGTGGCGCACAGCGAGTACTATCACTACTTCCAGCTTAAGCATTGGGTCTCACTACCACACATAAGAGAAGCAGCCACCAGGGAACTTAGGACCATAGAGAGACTGCTTCTAAAAGCGGGTACCATGAAAGGAGCTATCTCCTCACTATAAGCCATGCTATTGGCCACCCTACACACTCCACGGGCGCGCTACATGTCCTTTTGGGAAAAGGTGCTGGAAAGGGTTGTCTCTGATGAGGAATGGAAACACGTCTGGGGCGATATTACTAAGAACAACCATTCAGTTGCTTTGTGGGAGGCACATTTCAAGACACTCCTAAACTCAAACAGATCTTCCCTGACACCTCAGATCTCTGCTGGAAGGGCTGCGGTGTGCATGGGGATTTCCGCCATATTTGGTTGGACTACCCTGGTATCAGGCTGTTTTGGGAGGAAATCCTTTCACATATCAAGGATATCCTGGGGTATCCAATTCCGACAACTATAGATGGCACACTACTGGGCATTAGGGACCCTGCCGTGGAACACCAAACGAAAACCGACAAGGCCATAATGTGTGCCTGTCTGGGGGCAGCAAAACTCACGATATCAGCCGCATGGAAAAAGAAAGACGCTCCGGCGATATCATTATGGCATGCCCGCCTGTGGAGAATTCTATCTATGGAACGCCTCACTGATATCTTCCGGGACGACTACAAGAACTTTGAATATAAATGGGGCCCATTGGTCACTTATCTGTCCCGTGGTTTGCCCTCAGCAGTGTGCCCACCCTCTTTAAGGACAATGCATCTTTTTCAATTTTAATCTCTCCAATGAGGGTTGGCTGACACCCTCATCAGTCTCTTCAGAACCGTAGCCCAACAGCTATTGCCTCATTTCATAGACACACCCGCGATATCCGCTCTTTCTCATACAAATGCACCACCACCAGGGGAGGGGAGGAGGGAGGGTTGGGTGGGTGGTTGGGGTTATGATTCCGTCTCTCTTTTCTTTTTCTGTTTAAAGGGTTACCCTTAAAGTTGAATGTTCAAAAACAGGCATCTTCTCCTTTGGCTGCAGGGGGGTTGTAATAGACCTTGTGACACGTGAATCTGTACTATAATTAGCTGAATGTCTGGACCGAGGGTCCTACACACTCTACTGTATGCATGTAGTTACACTTGCTCATGATGCTGAATAATAAAAATAATTTTGACAAATCCTGGGTCACTCTGCAGAAGGGCACATTTCCAACCAGGAAACCAACAGATAAGAACAATATGTTACACTAAAAGAGCTTTCCCCCATACCACTGAAACATATTAACCTTACTCATATCTGTTTCAAATCAAAAGGATCACCTCAAGCAATGAGCAAATTGAACAAGAGATAATATGGTTGAAAGAAAAAATCCTAGAGAGAGAGTACTTCATGAAGGTTGAGATGAAGCAATGAATAGAGTTAAAAACTAAAAGAAAGAGAGTATCTGCTATAAACCAAGATGGAGAAAGAAAAATAAGCTCTATACATTTTTAGCCAAATATTCTACAGACCTAATTTGTTTGGGAGAAGTAGTATGCTCCTACAGGTGGGTTGAGGCATAGCAGACTCTTGACTGGTGCAAAAGGCTGTTTTAATGGAACAGTTCAGTGCATAGGAAAAGAAACCATAGCAGGACCTTCTAGCCTACAAATAATAACTCCACCGTATTGATACAATCACCATCATTATCAGCAGATATCCCTAAACCTCCCGCTACTGACTATAACCTCAATGTAACTAAATCTCTGGGGCACATCAGCAACAACCGGCGATAATTATCGCTAAGCGCACTTAGCACTAGGATAATTATCGCCGGCTAGCGTGGATTTTTATCGCTGCGATAGCGTGCTATTAGCAACGCTTATCTCAAAAGCGATAAAATCCTAGCGCTAACTGCTTAACGTGAGATTATCGCTGGAAACCCAGCGATAATATCACGAAATGTGGTGTTTGCTTGTTGATAGGGCCTCACAAACTTAGCCATGATATCCACCTTCTATTGATATCATGGCTAAGTCAGTCCTGAAGCAGACGTAAGGAAAGCAGCGATAACAGGGGTTATCGCTACTTTTCTTGCCGCTATGCTTCATGGCGTGGAGCTTGATGATAGGAGAAATGTCGCTTAGCGACATTTCTCCTGTAATGTCAGGTCAGGAACGCCCACTTTGCATCTCATTAGAGATGCAAAGCTGGGCGTTAGGAATTCCTGCTCTAACGCAAGTTTTCACGCGTTAGCGTGAGTGTGCTAATTAGGCGATAAAATTATAGCCGCTTTTCGGCCGAAAACGGCCACAAAAGCGGCGATAATTTTCTAACGCCGCGTTGTAGATATGCCCCTCTGTTTGTTATTGCTTTTGCCTAAATGCCTCTACCCAGCCAAAGGTTTCCATGTCTTCCACCTTTGCATCCCATATTCCTGCTCCTTTGCCATTCATTTTCATCCTTGACAGAGATTCATAGCTCACTGCTCACACCAACCCCAACAGCCCGAGCTGGTTCATCTGATTTGTGGCGTAGCCAACTCCGTAAATACTCTTGTAAGTTGTCCCAATCCTACCAAGCAGGAAAGAAACTCTCTAAGACATTTTCATGCCCCTTCTTTTAGTTCCTCTTTTCCTACCTATCTAATGACCCCACCACTAGCCTCCATGTCCATAAAAAACTCCCTCATAGTGTGTGCCACAACATCCTTTAATGACACTAAATAATACAATTGGGTAGAAAAGCCACATGAACCCTGTCTGCTCCCATCTTCTGTGATGTGTGTATGTTGTTTCCCTCCAGTGACTTCCTCTGCATCAAAAACTCTCTTTTCTCTATTCAGTTTTCTTAGTGCCATTTTCACAGCTCTCTGCACCAACTCTGCCTATATCATATGTTTCCAGATCACGTAGTATTCACCAGCCCCAAACTTTTTTATGATTGCCTTCAGCAGCATTGCCTGTAGCTGCATCAGGTCGTTCTCTCCCAGTTTGATAACAAGCAAGTCCAGGGAACCTCGCCAACGGAATTGCTCAAATAGCATTAGAAGCAACTGTCCTACCTCATGTCCAACTTCCATACAATCTCAATCGCTTGCCCAATGCCTTCTTTCTGCCTGCTTTGTTGCCTATTTCATAAAAGTATGTTCAAATAACGAGTCCCTGTTTTCTTGGCTGATGCTGGTGTAAAATCAACTGTAAAAAGAAACTAACTAACCCCAACAAAGCAGAAGACATAGATGGAACACCCAATAGGCAATACCTTGTCAACAAATATAGAGCTATTAAATAGTAGTCGGGAAAATCATGCAGATGCACACTCAGCAGCCTAACACTTAATGTTTTTGTCACTTTTTGCTATTTCCGCACCCTGACCACAACTCCTCACATGTGCAGTGGCGCCATCAAACATAGTGTACTGAATGTCCTCCTCTGGAGTGAAGCAGTTCACCGGCTCTCTGGCCAAGAACGATGGTGTATTTACCTAAATCCCCCTTCTGCTTTTTTTGGTATTATACCCAAGGGGGTGTACAATCAAATCTCATACTGACTAGTCCTCGAACAGGCTGACAATCCTCCTTTCATCCATTTTTTTCCACAACTATTCTACTCACCACTTATTGTCTTTCTCTTGCCCAATTCAAATTTCCCATTCTTCTTCTTTCCCTAGTTCTCTAATGCTCTTGCCTAAAACCATCTGTAAACATGATTTTCACATGCACCGAAACTTTTCTGTTAGGCCAACCATACATACAACTGCTCTACATTAACTGACATAAAATAATTTTCCCACATACCCTCAGGGACCTTTACCCCTTCCTTCGTGGTCCAGACCTTTAGAGCCCAGTACATAGTGTAACTGGATGTATGGCCCCCGATTTTGCATACTCATGCCTGAATTTAGAAAAATGTTCTACAGAAACCTCTGTTATATGACCAATCTATGCCTATCTCCTGGTGAACCTCGTACCCCAAATTGGGAGGGATGTCCAAGAAAGAGCCGACATTGAACCGAAGTAGGCAATAGTGGCTCTTGCCTTTTTAGCGCTGTTAACTGTAACCACCTTCATTACCGACATCACTCCATTAACTTCCAACATGCACTGCCAATCGCATCTGAAACTCCTCATCATATCTTACCCACTATATCCCCAAAATGTATCTAAGTTTTGCAAATGATATCATGATCTTAAACACTGCAACATTCCTCTCCGGATGGCGTTCAAAATAGACACTGGCATATATCAAAAGTCTATTGTCACACAGCTCCAATATTGTACTACTACAAGAGACCCATCTCCTGGGCAATTCCTGCAAAGCCATGACGAGATGTGGTTATACGGTGATTGCGCATGTGGGGTACACCACTGACTCCAGAGGGGTGGGGATCCTACTCAAAACTCATTCCCATTTATCCCACACAAGATCTGGACTGACCCCCCAAGGGAAATAGGTAGCCCAGTCGGGCACATGCGAGGGATCACCATTAACCTATGCTCGACGTATGTTTCACCTCACCACTGACGTCTCACGCTGCCTGGTTTGGGTGACCTCTTACTACGACTACCTGACGGGGTACTAGTCATGGGTGGGGACTTTAATGCCACTCTGTCTGAAGACATGGACAGACACTCTCAGGCCCAGTCTACCAGCTGAGACCCCACACTGGCCACCTTTGTCTCAGTGCTGGGACTAGCTGATGCATGGCGTCTCCGCTACTCACTGGAGTGCCAATGCACATTCCGGAGCACACCATAGCTTCTCCAGGCTAGATTACATATTCACTCAGACCGCCAATATGACTCAAATCACTGATATATGTAATTTAGCTGGGGTAATATCGGATCACTCTCTGGTGTCGTTAGAGCTATGTGGACAATCCAACAGGCCTCAGGGATCAAGAGCCATTGACGCCTGGCACTTTACAGATAATACACTAATGCACAAACTGGAATTAGCCACTCTTTCCTATTTTGAGGTGACAAAAAGTCACAATTGATGCTTTGGGAAGTGAACAAACCAGTGATCCGGGGACAGGCATTCTCCCTAATTGTGGGGGTGGAGTGGGGGAATGACAAGAGCAACTCCACGCCCTACAAGCTGACATAAAGGCCCTAGAACTGCTGGAAAGGCAGGGGAAAGATGCGGAGAGAGAACATTCCCTCAGACTTAAACAAAAAGAATATAGAAAGGTAGCTGAAGATAGTGCGAAGGCATGCCACATAGTGACCCAAAGACGCCTTTACGATGTAGGCAATAAAGTGGGAAAGCTGTTGGTCTGGCTGGAAAAACACGATCAGGCACGCGGTTGGGTCTTGCAATTCACCACAGAGAGAGGAGAGATTAGATCGAACCCAGAGAGAATAGCCGAGACATTCTCAGACTATTACGAAAATCTCTACTCTGTCAAAACACACTGATATTTAGGCCTTTTAGGATGACATAAGGCTCCCCCAACTCACAGAAGACCATAAGCAACTCCTCAAAGCAGACATACACTGACTTGAAATAGGCCAGGCACTGCGCACCATCAACTCCGTTAAAACGATGGGCCCAAGGAGTCTACCCATCGAGCTCTATAAATGACTTGCCAAAAATTTGAGCCCCATATATTAAAGTTGTGGTCTGAGGCACAGCCCGTGGGTCACCTCTGAGAGGACCAAAGGCAGGCAACAATAGTGGTACTCCACAAGGCAGGGAAGCCCCCGGACAGATACAGATGCAATTCTTACCAGCCCATCTCCCTCCTCAACATGGAGATAAAAATTCTGACCAAGCTCCTGGCTAATCGTCTTTGCCAGGTAATAACATCCCTAGTACATCCGAACCAATCCAGTTTTATGCCAAACAGAGAGAGAAGACTGAACCTCCAGAGACTCTTTGGGGTTATGGCGGGATCTAGGGACGAGACTGTGTCCAAAATGATGCTATCAATGGACGCCTCCATGGCATTTGACACACTAGAGTGGAATTATATATTTGTGGTGTATGCTAAGGCCCACGTTAAGGTGAACGGGACAATCTCCCGTAACTTTGTCCTGTGCAGGGGAACGAGGCAGGGTTGCCCGTTCTCCCCACTGATTGGTGCCCTGGCCTTGGAAACCCTGGCTGCCTGGGTCCAGCAGAACCCATTGCTACGAGGTATACACTGGGGGGTAACCCTGGAAAGGATGTATTTCCCTATATGCCAAAGATGTCCTCATTTACTTTACCGACCACCCCATGATGAGTTCTAGGTTGATCCAGATTCTCCAGAGTAGCACTCTAGATATACTATCAACAGGGACAAGCCCCTCATGCATCTGATTACGGGCCCTATGCCCATCCTACCCAGTGACATCCTAATGCCTATGTCCAGTGAGAGCTTAAAATATTAGAGATATAGGTCATGAAAGAAATGAGGGTACCCAAGCACACGTAAAAATCAAGGTCATAACAGTTAGAATGTAAATAAACATGTAACACAAGTGAATCTTCGTCTCTTTCTTTTGAGTTTCTTCGATTTAATATTCTTTTCTCAGAATGTATTTCACAGTCTTCACAGTGGTTCCCAAGCCAACACGTGTTTCGTCGCCTCTAGTAGTATTTTACATGCGACTTGTTCACGGCTAGGTACAAATTGATATGATAATTCACATTAGTTTAGATGTTATTACAAGATGCAAACATTTGTAAACGACGTAAACAAATGTGCTCCCAGGGTAGGTGTGAACATTATGGGTTGATTTATCAAGAGGTGGTATCACAAGGCTATAGTGTACTATCAAGCACCGTGAAATCAGGTGAGTACTAGCCTTATCATATCAGTTGGTGACTGTCAGATCTTCTACAGAACTTGCGTGTGAGTGACATACGTGAGACAATCATATATGTGCTGGAAGTTAATTCCAGTCAATGTTAATCAGGTATCGCATGCGGTATGTACAGTCTATAAAGTCAGAAAACACAATATGTGCGCTGGCTATTATCGTAAAGAAAGGGCTATGAATAAGAATAGCTCGTGTGCCACAAAGAAAGAACAGGTGAGGCAAATACGACAACTGACCTGAACACTGTTTTATATGCATAATCTGTAATAAACGTAATCAAGATGAGAAAAAATGTCGCTATTAGTAACTATTTAAAAGGACACATTGTAAAAATGCTGGAGTAGTGGACGAATTTTATGTCCAAATTTATATACATACGTCCAGTATGACGATAATTCCAGGTCATACAGTCATACGACGGGGGAGGGGGGGGTTTTAGAATTTCTTCAGAGTAAATGCTTTCGAATCTCAGCTGTGCTCGGAATTCAAGCACCCCGTCTAGAACAAAGAGATAGATTGTATCAATATCGCCATAGGGCAAAAGGACTAATCTATCTGTCAGAATTATCGTTTTTACGGAAGAAACGAGGTGAGCTATACAAATATATGTGCCCCGTTAGAATATCGTCTGTGCTCAGTATTTAAACATCTAGTCTTAAAACCAGAGAGATGCAGAATATGAGCTCTACATTAAAACAGTATATTGCTGGTCTGCCCATAATATCACTTGCTATTAACGGGAATACAGAATATAGTCTCAGCATTCAAGAGTATGTTATCGGTCTGCCTATGCAATCATTTGCTCTCAAAGGGGGACAAAAGGAAAACTGAAAGTCTTAATGCGCCTCATTCCAATATTAGCTATGCTCAGTAAAAACACCCCATTAAAAACAAATAGTTATCATAGTATTCTAACGGGGCACATATATTTGTATAGCTCACCTCGTTTCTTCCGTAAAAATGATAATTCTGACAGATAGATTAGTCCTTTTGCCCTATGGCGATATTGATACAATCTATCTCTTTGTTCTAGACGGGGTGCTTGAATTCCGAGCACAGCTGAGATTCGAAAGCATTTACTCTGAAGAAATTCTAAACCCCCCCCCCTCCCCCGTCGTATGACTGTATGACCTGGAATTATCGTCATACTGGACGTATGTATATAAATTTGGACATAAAATTCGTCCACTACTCCAGCATTTTTACAATGTGTCCTTTTAAATAGTTACTAATAGCGACATTTTTTCTCATCTTGATTACGTTTATTACAGATTATGCATATAAAACAGTGTTCAGGTCAGTTGTTGTATTTGCCTCACCTGTTCTTTCTTTGTGGCACACGAGCTATTCTTATTCATAGCCCTTTCTTTACGATAATAGCCAGCGCACATATTGTGTTTTCTGACTTTATAGACTGTACATACCGCATGCGATACCTGATTAACATTGACTGGAATTAACTTCCAGCACATATATGATTGTCTCACGTATGTCACTCACACGCAAGTTCTGTAGAAGATCTGACAGTCACCAACTAATATGATAAGGCTAGTACTCACCTGATTTCACGGTGCTTGATAGTACACTATAGCCTTGTGATACCACCTCTTGATAAATCAACCCATAATGTTCACACCTACCCTGGGAGCACATTTGTTTACGTCGTTTACAAATGTTTGCATCTTGTAATAACATCTAAACTAATGTGAATTATCATATCAATTTGTACCTAGCCGTGAACAAGTCGCATGTAAAATACTACTAGAGGCGACGAAACACGTGTTGGCTTGGGAACCACTGTGAAGACTGTGAAATACATTCTGAGAAAAGAATATTAAATCGAAGAAACTCAAAAGAAAGAGACGAAGATTCACTTGTGTTACATGTTTATTTACATTCTAACTGTTATGACCTTGATTTTTACGTGTGCTTGGGTACCCTCATTTTGATTCTATGTGGTCTTACCGCAATTATTAGGGAGGCTGGTGGTTCTCCCCTACCCTTTAGCACCGTCACTGATTTAAGAATCTTACAGATACCAGGTGTACTCACCATATGCGCCTATTATCTATTACAAATACCACTGCACAATACGTTAACTAGGTCATGAAAGACCCTGACCTCTTTTACCCAAAAAATGTAGTCCCCATACCGGACCACTCCACAGCAGACGTACAACATTGGAGTGGATTGACGCTCTCCCTATTGGGAAGGCCGGCGATGTTCAAGATGATGGCGCTGCCTTGAATGCTATATGCCCCCCAAAACACTCCATAACGTATACCTAACAAATGTTGTCGAGAGACAGAGTCTCTGCTCTGTCTTCTCCTATGGAACACGAGCCCACCCTGCATAGCCCTTTCAAAAATTCACACATGGGGTATACAATGGTGGAATTGGCCTCCCGGACATTAGGAAATATTTCTTGGCCACTCAACTGGTGGTGGTTAATGACTGTGTGATCGCTGCCCTGGATGACCCAGCATTCAGATAGGAGAGGTTCTCATGGGGACATGCAGGCTACCGAGGCGTACTCTAAAAATCAACCACTTCTATTGTGCTCCTGCCTCAGACCCTAACCATGGCAGGAGTCTGGAGGGCGGCAATGGCCCTTTTGGGATGGTAAGGGAAACACACAGTAATGACCCCCCCAGTTATTCAGTGATGTCCTGAAAGAGGAGGGGAAACTATGAGGGTTCCCAAAATGGAACTTATTGGCATATCCACATTGGGAGATGTATTGAAAGGGGATTTCAGTATGACTTGGTACCCACAAAGTCTTTCAAATATTTCCATCCAGTTATGCCATGCGCTGCTGACACATATTCCCAGTCATACTCTGATTGTAGATTCCTTGCCCCTGGAGGACAGTGTTCTTACAGAACCATTACCAAAAAAGACCATCTCACTCATATACAAGAAACTTATCAGTAACTCTCGGGACACTCTTACCACTCTGAGGTCTAAATGGGAGGCCGATGTTGGAGATTTGGAGGAGGGTGATTAGTAGGAAGTCACAGGGGCCTTTAGGGGGTGGCTATCAAAGCTGGCTTTCACCTCATTCAACTACATTTAGTGCACCCCCCCTTCTATTCTCGCACCACCATCCATGCCATGGGCCACAACCCAACTGACCTCTGCCTCTGGGGATGCGGGGAGATAGGCACATTCTTCCATATCCCATGGTACTATCCTGCAATAAAGCCCTACTGGCTGGCAATACAGAAACTGACTGGGAAAGTCTTGGTAGTGGGGATACCGGATTTGGCTCAGACCTGCCTCCTGCACATATGGGGGTATGACCCACCATCAAGATATCATATACTCTGGTTATCATTAGATTAGTCAGTGAGCAAAAGAAATATAGCTCATATGTGTGGTGCATGGGATACACCAAGCGTGCCAGGGTGGGAAAACGACATGGACTGGTGCATGTTGGCAGAAAAAACAATATACCTGGGTAGAGGGTGCCCACGAAAATGGGGAAAAATCTGGTCCCCCATGGCGCTCATTCCGAGGGCTGGAGGAGGAATCCATGGAGAGTTCCCAAGTCCACAATACAGACACTTCTTAACTATGTTGGGGAATTGTTTTTGGTCTGTTTTGGTCGCCTTATATGGCGACCGTGCGACGCAGGTGAGTGTGCCCTAGTTTTGGGACACCCACGCGCCGCAAGGCCACCAGCTGCTGCGTGTGCCCCCTTCCTTCCTTGTGCCTCGCTGCCCGACTGCCGGCTCGTGACCACGCCCCCTCCTTCGAGCGGCGTGGTCCGTGCTCAGCGCTCCTCTCCCTGTGCCCCCGGGGCACTGTGCAGACTCGTTCTAGTGCTCTTCTGTGCTTATAATTGTTTGTCCGCCGTATTGCCTGTTGACCTGTTTTTTTGTGTTTTTTGTGATCATTGTTGTTGTTCCGCCGTATCGACTGTCTTTTTTCCCGCCTGTTGACGCCCTCCCCGCTCCCCGCTTCCCGCCTCCACCGCAGACCCCGCCCCTTTTTTCCTTCTGTTCCCTCCCCGCTCCCGCCTCCCAGCTGCTCCGCCCACCCGCGCACTTCGCCTTATATGGCGACCGTGCGAACGCGCAGCGGTCACGCGCAGCGGGCGCGCCGATTGTGCGCCGAAGGCGCGCCAAAGGTAAGCCCGTCTGCGCCCGTCCGCGACCGGATCGCGACCAGCGCCAGGACCCCTGGCCCACGAAGACCCCGACCGACCCGCCTGACGTACTCCGCCGCCACCCTCATCGCACTCAACACCGGCCGACTCCCAGGATGCCACCAAGCCACACCACGACGCACCCACGGACCCTTCAGCTGCCTCGCCTGCAAGTTCACCTGCATCTGGACCTGCCCCGCACCAGCACCCGCCAAGCCGAACACCAGCAGCAACCACCTCAAGTGCATCCTGCTCAACACCCGCTCCGTCCACAGACACGCCATCGAACTCTGGAACCTCCTAGACGCCACAGACCCTGACGTTGGCTTCCTCACAGAGACCTGGATGAACGCCTCTTCAGCTCCCGACATCGCCATCGCCATCCCAGAGGGCTACAAGATCACCCGGAGGGATCGCACCGCCAACCAGATGGGAGGAGGCATCGCCATCGTCCACAGGAACACCATCCGTCTCACGACCAGCACCGACAACACCCTGACCACCGCCGAACACCTGCATTTCCAGATCCACACCGACCCGAACACCACCCTCAGAGGCACCCTGATCTACCGACCCCCGGGACCACGCACACAATTCAGCGAGGACATCGCCGACTTCGTCAGCCCGCATGCCCTCCCCTCCGCCGACTACATCCTCTTGGGGGACCTCAACTTCCACCTGGAGAACAACAACGACCGCAACACCAGCACCCTGCTCGACAACCTCGCCAACCTTGGACTCAAGCAACTGGTGTCCACCCCCACCCACCTCGCCGGACACACACTCGACGCAGTCTTCTCATCCAGCACAGACATCGACTTCAGCCACGCCACAGAGCTTCAATGGACGGACCACAGCTGCGTCCACTTCACCTTCAAAAGAACGACGACCCACCACCACCAACAACAGGCTGCCCGCAGAAGCTGGAACAAGATCACAGCAGACCAGCTTGCCACCTCCTTGAGCCAGCACCCTCCTGCCAGCTCAGCGAACCCCAACCAGGCCGCCGACAACCTCACGAAGTGGATCAGCAACTGCGCGGACGAGCTCGCCCCGCTGAGGACCCCGCCCAGCAGACCCGGCAGCAAGAAAGCCCCATGGTTCACCGACGAACTCAGGAGCTCCAAGAAGAACTGCCGAGCCCTCGAGAAAGTCTGGAGAAGGGAACCTACACCGGACAACAGGACCACCTTCAAGCTGGCCACCCGGAAGCACCACCAGCTGATCCGCGCCGCCAAGAAAACTGCATTCAAGGACCGGCTGGACAACAACGCACACAACTGCAAGGAACTCTTCAACATCGTGAAAGAGCTATCCAACCCCAGCGCAGGAAACAACGACATCACCCCATCGCAAGACCTCTGCAACTCCCTCGCCTCATACTTCCACAACAAGATCGCGGACATACACAACAGCTTCAACAACCAACCAACGCACACCACGACCGAACAACCATCCCCCACCACCACCCTCCACGCCTGGACCCCGATCAGCACCGAAGACACCATCCGCACGATGAACTCCATCCACTCCGGATCGCCGACCGACCCCTGCCCTCACCACGTCTTCAACAAGGCCGACGCTGTCATCGCACCCCACCTACGAGACATCATCAACACATCCTTCGACACCGCCACCTTCCCTGAGAGCTGGAAGCACGCCGAACTCAGCGCTCTACTCAAGAAACCCACAGCGGACCCCACCGAACTCAAGAATTACCGCCCCATCTCGCTCCTCCCGTTTCCAGCCAAAGTCATCGAAAAGACCGTCAACAAGCAGATGGCCGCCTTTCTCGAGACGAATGGATCCCTCGACCCCTCACAGTCTGGCTTCCGAGCCAACCACAGCACCGAGACCGCCCTCATCGCCGCCACCGATGACATCCGAGCCCTGATGGACAACGGAGAAACAGCGGCCCTCATCCTCCTAGACCTCTCCGCGGCATTCGACACTGTCTGCCACCGCACCCTAGTACAGCGCCTCAGCAACATCGGAATCCAGGACAAGGCGCTGGAATGGATCATCTCCTTCCTCGACGGAAGAACACAGAGAGCCCGCCTACCTCCGTACAAGTCAGAGGCCACCGAAGTCATCTGCGGCGTCCCTCAAGGATCCTCGCTGAGCCCTACTCTCTTCAACGTCTACATGAGCCCCCTCGCGGCCATCGCACGCCAACACAACCTCAGCATAATCTCCTACGCCGAAGACACCCAGCTGATCCTCTCCCTGACCAACGACCCCGCCGCCGCCAGAGCCAACCTGCACGAAGGGATGAAAGAGGTAGCCGAGTGGATGACGACCAGCCGCCTGAAACTGAACTCAGACAAGACGGAGGTCCTCATCCTGGGCTCTTCACCCTCCGCCTGGGACGACTCCTGGTGGCCTCCCGCCCTGGGCACCGCACCCAAACCGACAGACCATGCACGCAACCTGGGCTTCATCCTGGACTCCTCCCTCTCCATGACCAGGCAAGTCAACAACGTCTCCTCGGCGTGCTTCAACATCCTACGCATGCTACGGAAGATCTTCTGGTGGATCCCCACCGAGACCAGGAAGACCGTCACCCAGGCCCTCGTCACCAGTCGACTGGACTACGGCAACGCCCTCTATGCCGGTACCACCGCCAAGCTCCAGAAGAGACTCCAGCGGATCCAGAACGTCTCAGCCAGACTCATCCTCGACATCCCACGAACCAGCCACATCTCCGGACATCTGAGAGACCTACACTGGCTCCCCGTCAACAAAAGAATCACCTTCCGCCTCCTCACCCACACACACAAAGCACTACACGACCAAGGCCCGAGCTACCTCAACAGCCGAATCAACTTCTACGCTCCCAAACGCCACCTCCGATCAGCCAACCACGCCCTCGCCGCCGTCCCCCGCATCCGAAGAGCGACTACAGGAGGAAGGTCCTTCTCCTACCTGGCCGCCAAGACCTGGAACTCCCTCCCGACCGACCTGCGCCTGACCCAAGACCACCTCTCCTTCAGGAAGAAGCTGAAGACCTGGCTGTTCGAGCAGTAGCGGCACCCCCCCCCACCCCCAGCGCCTTGAGACCCTACGGGTATGTAGTGCGCTCTATAAATGTCTTTGATTGATTGATTGATTGATTGATTGTTTACCACTATGTTACTCTTTTCCAATCTAAAGATGATTCATGATTGCTCCATTGATATATTGCTCCTCTGGGGACATATGATTTTGATGTTCTGCATTTCTACATGTTGTACTTTATAAAACTCAGTAAAAAGATTTGTTAAAAAAGTCCATTGTCAAAATGTCAGTGGTGGTTGGTAGCTTAGGCCTCCCTGCTAATTCCTATTCTTCCTCCTTTTAACCCACTTTAGCATGAACCTCCCTATGAAACACTTTATACACATCTATGTATTTCTTTTTCTAAATATTTCGTTGTTTAGTTGTTTAGTTATATCCATGTAAGGTGATTTTTTTCAACCCCATTTGATATCTCCTAATCCAAGGTGTACCCCTTTTCTCCTTTTTCTTCATGTCCCAATTGCCTGTATCTCAGTCAAAAATCTTTATTCGGCTTATTTTCAGCAATAAAAGAACAAATAAAACATTATTTTAACAATAATACACATATTAAGATTTTAACCAATTTAAATAATACCCAGGAATTCATTTTCCAACAACATTACGAAGTCGAAGTGCAGCAGAGATATACTGATAGACCATAAGACAGGTAAATTTATTATTTAAAAGAAGTGGATGACAAAATGCAGGTTGACACTTTCTAATATTTAAAAATCTTAATAAGGGTTTTAAAAAAGTTCATTTGGGTTTAAGATACAATTTATAAAAAAACATAAAGTGCTTTGTGCAGAAATTTAATTACATGGACATAATTCAAATTTGGCATCACAATATGCATCACGTGGGTACGATACCAGTAAATGAGCAATACCCATCCTGAACCTAATCAGTTAAAACATCTTTACTTGATTAAAATAAAAAGAAAGATAGGATTCAATTCGGGGGGAGCTAATTAACAGTGAGTGCTCAACGACCCTTTTTTTTACCATCTCTTTCATGCTTCAGAAGTAAAAGAACTTTTAAGCTTGGTTTTAGGGATTACAGATATATTTCCGGGACTGTTAAAACAATCCTGCAATCCCAACTTCTCCAATTGTTCTTGCAAGTAAGAGAGACGTGGAATTTTTTTTTACATAATCCAATTTTAAACAATCTAAAATTATGTCACGATTCAGGACGGGTTCCTCTTTTACCCAGATGCTACACCAAAGCATCAATGGTGCTAATTGCATACGAAAGGATAGTGGTGTAACACCTAATTAATTTTAAAACATAATGGCAGGGGTGCTTTTAGGTAATGTCAGCACACGTTTTAACATTAAGTTTCCCGGCTCTTTCGAGGGCCCAATGTATTGAGCAACCCCAGACTCCAGCGCCGTATAATGTAACGGCGCATGTTCGTGCTTTATAAATATCAATAATTAATTTTATGGGGTGAGAACCTAATTTATTTGTGAATCTAAAAATGGCCTCCATGTTTTTATTGAAGCCCCCAATCCTGGCATTAACTAGGTGGGACCAAGAGTTTTTTTCGTTAAAAAGAATGCCCAAATAAGAGAAAGTTGGCACCTGACATAATATTTCATTCTTTATGTAGAAAGTTTTCATCTTAGAAGGAACTTTTCTTGCTACCAAGACGTGTGACTTGGCAACATTTGTTTTTAACCCAAGATTGCTCATGAATTCATTAAAACTAATTAAAAGCCTTTGTAAACCCACCCCGGTTCTCGACATTAGGACGCAATCATCCGCATATAACAGGGCTGGTAAAGTCCTGCGGCCTATTGTTGGTGCATCTACGTTTCCAATTCTGATGTGGCTTTCTACGTCATTTATATATAAACAGAAAAGGAAAGGAGCAAGTGCGGATCCCTGTCGGACCCCACAATCCATCTTTATGGGTCGGGTAAGCTCTCCAGTTGCTCCGTAGCTCTACCTGTGACACCCTGATGCATTGCAGCTAAAAAATGGACGATAGAGGGATCAATGCCTGTATCTATTTTTCAATATTTTTTTTGTTTTTAAAACATTTTTATTAATTTTCTCGTAAGCAAACCAACAAGACACTTGAAACTTCATGTTGCCCATCATATGTGCTAACAGCATACACCACTTGGAAATACATAAGCAGATCCCAAACCAGCACATTGCCGCACAGCCGGTAGTAATCTCTGACCCCTCTACCCCTGGAACCGCCCCATTAGTCCGAGTCCGAGGATTCATCTTGTGACAGTGGTGGAGGGTTACATATTTCTCCTCTGAATTTGTTCCAAGCCCCCCAAACCTTGTCCCACTTGCGGGGGCACCCCTGCCTGATAAACAGTGAGCGTTCCGCAAACATTGCTGCATCCATGTCCCTTCCCCATGCGGTCAGTGTTGGTCCCCTCTCCGCCCCCCCACTTTTGGGCTATGTTCCTTTTAGTCGTTATTATCCCCAATATCACCCAGCTCTGCGCCTGCCGATTGAGATCATTGGGCTCCCACACATTTAGCAAACATCGCCGGGGTTCAGGCACCAACGACACTCCGCACACTTGCGACATCGTCCTCATCACCAGAAGTCTTGGATGACCGGACAGTCCCAAATAGTGTGGTAAAAGGTCCCCACCTCCCCACAACCACGCAAGCAGAAGGGGTGCATTGCTCTACCCATCTTGTGCAATAACTGTCTGGTGTAGTACGAGCGGTGCAGGATCCGAAGCTGCACCAGTCGCAGCCTTGAAGGGATACCCGCCTCTCGCGGCGATGCCAGCACCTCACGCCATTCCGGGTCATCAAATTCACCGACCTCCTCTGCCCACCGCTCCCGCAGGGGCCCCATGGGGTCCGTCAGGTTATTAATAAGCTTGCGTTATGTGAGGGACGTAGCCTTCTTGGGCATGTATTCCGTCAGCAACCTATCTTCCAACGGGGATGACTCCGGAACCTCCTGTCCGGGTGTCAGGTGCGTCATCAGGGCGTGTTTAATCTGAGTGTATCTGAACCACTCCGAAGGAGCGAGCTCATATTGCTGTTGCAGTCGCGTGAACTGGACGATTGCCCCCTTGTGCCACATGTCACCTATTACCGAAATGCCAATGGAGTCCCAGGCATCGAATCCTTTACTGCCCCTCAACCGCCCCAATTGCTTAGCATCCCAAAGAGGTGTGAGTTGAGTCAGGACCCCCCGCCACCCGAGTTTAGCCTGTGCTGCGTGCCAGATAGACACCGTCTGTCGCAAAGGGCCGATCAACTTCGGGGCCAATCGTCCATCATATAAAGAGGACAGCATACCCCTCTCACCCAGTATGTCTCTGTCCGCCTTAAATGCCGGATCGGACTGCGGCGCATGGAGCCATTGGTCAATAACCTTCAGCTGCGCTGCCCAATAATAGAGCTAGATATCCGGGGGCGCAATTCCCCCGTCATACCACCCGCGAACTAGTTTGGATTGCGCAATGCGTGCCGGCTTGTTACCCCACAACAGGCTGGAGACTTGCGTTGCTATCGCGCGGAAGTAGGCCGGAGGCACCGGATACGGCGTGTTTTCTAGTACGTATAGGAAACGTAGCAGAGCCATCATTTTGAAGAGCGACGCTCTCCCCAGCAGAGTCAGCGGCAGCGCTCCCCAGTGAAGCACATCTCGCTTGAGGCGATCCATCGGAGGGCTTAAATTGCGCCGAAAAAACTCCGCCGGATCCAACGTAATATGCACCCCGAGATATTTAAACGAGCCGTCCGCCACCTGGATCGGATAACCCGTCGGCAAGCGTGGGGGATTGCCATGCAACACAAATAGGACCGATTTAGACCAATTTATCGTATATCCGGACGCCCGGACGAAAATCTCGCAGATATTAAGTAACGCCACTATAGAGCGGCTAGGGGAGGACAGATACAATAGCACGTCATCCGCGTATAGGGAGACGCGGTCCTCCCAGCCATCCGACCACCGGAGGCCCTGTATCATGGGCTCCCAGCGTATCCACGCCGCGAGCGGCTCGAGCACCAGGGCGAAGAGCAGTGGCGACAGGGGGCAGCCCTGCCGTGTCCCTCGCGTCAGGGGGAAGTCCTCCGACATATGCCCATTGGCCGTGACATGAGCTAGTGGGTTAGTATATAGGAGTCTGACCCAGGCACAAAATTTGGGCCCGAAGCCCAGATGTGATAATACCGCAAAAAGAAAGGGCCACTCAACCATGTCGAACGCCATACGCGCATCCAGAGAGAGAAGTACCGCCGGCTCCCGCACGCGTCCCGCCCGGGCCAGTACCCCGTGTAGGCGTCTTAGATTGTGGGATGTACTTCTGCCAGGCATAAAGCTGGACTGATCTGGGTGCACAATTTCAGACAGATGTGGCGGCAGCCTGATAGCCAGTAGCTTAGCAAGGATCTTGGCCTCTACATTGATTAGTGATATGGGACGGTAAGAGGTACATTGAGCAGCGGGTTTACCTGGTTTTGGAATCACCACAATGGTGGCCGTGCGCTGATCTAATGGAAGTTCGCCCGCGCGCAGGCTGTGAGTAAACATATTTAGTAAGTGTGGGGCCAACGTCTCGGACAGCCTTTGGTATAGCTCAATCGGGAGGCCGTTGGGCCCCAAAGCCTTACCGGGCTGCAATGCCCCAATAGCCGCCTGGAGTTCCTCCACCGTGGGCTCAGCCTCCAAGGCCTCCCGAGCCACCGGGGAGAGTGTGGGCATCTGAAGGTCTTTGATGTATGTTAATGCCTCCTCCATCGTCATGGAGGAAGCGGAGGTATAAACCCCCCGATAATGCTCCGCTAGGGCACGCACTATGGCGCGTGGGTCGGGCGTCGTCCGGCCCTCAGCAGTATCAAGCTGCGCAATCCACGGGGCGCCACTGTCGCGACGGTCAAGCCAGGCCAGCAACCTCCCCGTTTTATCCCCCACGTCATAAACTGTATGCCGTGAGGCCTCCAAGCGTTGTCTGGTGCGCTCCGCGAGGTGCTCTCTGTACTTAATCTGCACCAGTCGCAGGTCATGGGAGGCCGCGGGGGACGGGTCGCGGGCCTGGCGAGCCTCCGCCGCATGAAGCTCACACTCCAGCGACTCCAGCTCGGACTGCTGCCCACGTTTGTGCTCCGCGATGGAAACCATAGCCTGCCCTCGAACCACCGTTTTGTATGCCTCCCAAAGGACAGTAGGGGAAGCCACCGAGGCGGTATTTTCTTGAAAATAAAGGCTCGTCGCCTTCTTTATGGACTTATTAATCTCGGGGGGAGCCGTAGGTAACCGGGACGCAACGGATAAATGCGACAACGCATCAAGTGGTAAGTTGTGTAGTGAAGGAGTATCGGGGAATGATCTGATAAGCCTTGCGGTCTGATTTCTACACTGTCAATGTTTTGAACACAGCCAGTCGATCCCAAGAAATAGTCTATACGAGTCAAACTATTGTGCACCCCAGAATGGTACGTGAATTGCTGTGCCGTCGGGTGATGCAACCGCCACAAATCCGTCAGCCCGATCGCCTCCACAAAGCTCTCAAGGCGTGATACGCCCCCGCCCCTTGGCCGTGGGGGACAGCGATCATTGAGGTCGTTCATAACCGTATTAAAGTCACCACCTAGTATCACCTCCCCCTCCGGTAGGGCCAGCAGGAAGCCACTAAGCGCCGGGAACGCCACAGCCTGCAGTGCAGGTGGAATATGAACAGACA
The DNA here is from genome assembly GCF_964204655.1 of Triturus cristatus. Taxonomy (NCBI): domain Eukaryota; kingdom Metazoa; phylum Chordata; class Amphibia; order Caudata; family Salamandridae; genus Triturus; species Triturus cristatus. Next base: position 393,260,307 of record NC_140583.1, on the reverse strand, counting down.
CAATGTTAAGGGGGCGCCCATCCCATTGGGTATGGATCGCTGCAAATCGCCCCGACCCCTCCGTGTGAACGCTGTGCACAATTAGATGGGACTGTCGGCGCACCAGTATGCCCACCCCCCGCGATCCGGATGTAAACTCAGAATGTGCCACCATCTTGTACCCCCATCTGTCTAGTGCTTTGCTAGCGGTGCCAACCAGGTGGGTTTCCTGGAGCAGGACCACCGTCGGGGCGCACCTCTTAAGACCATGCAGTACCAGGCCCCGCTTGATTTTGCCGCCTAAGCCCCGCACATTCCACATGAGCATTGAGAGAGGCCGTACTGGGGTCAGATTGGTCTCAGACTGCGTGTCGCACTCCACCCCGGACATTACGGCGGTTGGGGTGAGAAGCCGTGAGCCTCGCGAATGTACTGCTGTGGGGCATGTGCATTACAGTAAAAACGTGCATTGCGTGTCTCAAGTGTCATCGCCACCAAAAACCAAAACTTATAAGGAAAACAGGAAAACAATCCCCAACCTCCACCCCCCCCTCCCTGCCTCCCTGCCATACGGACCTGGAACTGCCCGCCACCCCAACTCAGCAGAGTGCTTGAACCCCATAACCCCGAACAGTACTTGCGTGTAAAGGAGCGGGAGGTCCGAGGAAGACCAGTACCTCCCCTGTCCCAAGGTCCCATAGGTTATACAGTCAAACAACGTGAGATAGGCCACTCCAGCGCCGGTGGGTCTCTGAGTACGTTACAGTTTGGTAGGCCGGGGAAGGCCTCAGCCAGGACCTCATCCGGCAGATCCCTCCTCCATCTCACCCGTCCGCCGCTGTCGACCATCAGGATCCTCAGAGCCCCCAGACTGTCCTCTTCGCCTGTCCGAACGTCCGTTACCCTTGACGCGCTGCCATCCCTCCAGCCAGTCATGCACCTCCTCCGGCGTGTCAAAGAATCTCGTAGTCCCATCCGCCACCACTCGGAGCCGCGCCGGGAAAAGCATGGCATAGGGGAGCTCACGTGCACGAAGCTTCTTTTTGACTTCCAGGAACTCCTCCGCTGCGCCGCCACCGCCGCTGTGTAATCCGGGAAGAAAGACACTGTGGAGTTCTGGAGACGGATGGGCGGCGCCACCTGCGCCGCCTGGAGAATGACGTCTCGGTCGCGAAAGTTAAACAGGCGAGCCAGCACCGGTCTCGGAGGCGCACCCACCTTCGGCCGGCCACCGGGTACCCTATGGGCGCGCTCCACCGAAAAAAAGGCAGAGAGACCCCTGGGCTGTAATTTGGACTTTACCAGCTCCTCCACGTATAGGTCCATGGCAGGGTGCCCCTTACTTTCGGGAATCCCAGTTATGCGCACATTATTACGTCGAGAGCGCCCTTCTTGGTCGTCCAACCTGGCCGCCATACGTTTGTTCTCCGCTTCCAGCTGCGATACCTTCTGCAGGAGTCTTTTGTTAGGGTGGCCGTCACTTGCTCCACATCTGTGACCCTGGCTGACATTTTTTGAAAGTCCGCATGGAGAAGGGACACATCCGACGAGATTGAGCCCACAGTGGACTGCACTTGCGTCAGAGCAGCCATGATGTCCTCCAGTGTCGCTTTCGGCGTCTCTGGCTCCGTCGCCGTCCGCTCAGTGCGTCCCGCGCGGTCTGGCAGCGAGGAGGGGTCCTTGCTGTAGGCGAACTTGTCCAGCTTGCTCTGTTGGCCTCCCCGGGCCCCCTTCCCGCTCATGGCCGCGTCGGGCCGCGTCGCCAGACTTACGCTCCGTCCACCACCAGTCAGCTGTCGCAGCGGGGGGCCCCGTCCGGGCGCCAATATCACCAGGCCAGCAGTGGAGCCGATCACCACCACGGGGCACACCATCGGGTGTAACTTGGTAGTCCAGGGCCAACTCCCCCAGCAGCTCAGGGCCCAACACCAGGCAGATCCTCAGTCAGCAGCCTATCCCCCCGGCTCAACAGAAGGGGGGTCACTTCACGTGGCTCCATCAACGATCGCCGGCAGCACCATCAGCCAATTCTCAGGGTCAGCAGCAGCGCCGGGGACCGGGGCACATCAGAGCACGTCTCCGGTCCCACCCGCCAGGCGGGTCCCTTAGCCCGGTCGGAAAGTGACTACGGGGCCGTCCGCCCCACCGCTGCCTAGATCTCGTCCTCCCCGGGTCCACCGATGCTCTGTGTGCTGGGGGAAAGCCGATCAGGGCGCAAGCAGCGCGCGACAGCGCCCGGTCAGCCCCGAGCCAGCAGCCTGCACAGAGCGGTCCGGATCGTCTGCGCCGCACCTGGGACACTCTACCAAACCGAGGTCCCGGTCTGGTAGGCTGTAACCTTCCGGAGCTCGCCAATTGCGTTTCAAGACATGGAGGGTGGAGGAATTCAGGAGCGGGAGCAGGCGAGGTCGCTTCGCCTCCGTTCCCCGTTTCTCGACCTTAGGACTGAAGAGAGTCACGGATAAATAAGCGGATGCGTGGGGAGTCGGCCTCACCCTTGGAGCTCGCTTAAGCTGCGGCCATCTTGCTTGGCAGCAAGCCACGCCCCCCTTCAATATTATTTTTACCGTTGTTCTTAAATTTTCTTTTCCCACCACCTACATATCTTCCCCACTCTTAATATGTTCTGCTTCTGTTGCAGCTCCTTTGTCCACGCCCTGTTCTGGGTTGTGGCTTACCAACTTAAACACTCACAATTGCCTCCCCCACTATAAAAGACCTCATCCCTGCTTACACCTCTTTTCTCCCTTTGTACTAACCTCACAACAAGCCCACTAGCCCTCACTGTCCGGCCTCACAATTTCTAATCTCTCCTGCACTCATTCCTCTCTGGGGACCCTGTTGAGGGACAAAAGCATAAACGTATGGGTGGAAACTGCTTCTTTACCTGAATGTATTTTTACTTTTTTTATGCTATTCACATATGTTCCTCCTAGTAATACAGCTAGAAAGGTGCGTCAAACATACATATTTGTGGCCTTTCCAAAACTTTCAAGGCAATCTACATTTTGGAACTCCCACTTAATGCCTCTTGAGTAGAATTTAGTACTACATATTTCTCTGCACTGGCAGTTTAAAATGCATTAATGACTGTCATTACTACCTTTGTGGGATCCTGGTAGGTGTAAAAAAGATATCCATCTTAAGGATTATGCTACTTACCAGTATGCATCTGTTCTAGGCATGTAGAGCTACAGATCTACACACTTTTGCATAGATCGCCATCTGGTGTTGGGCCCGGATGTTTGCAGTTTGTTTTTCCTCTTGGAAAGTCTTTGGAAGTCACGAGGTCGGTGACTCCTCCTTTGGATCGTATTGCGCATGGGCTTCGGCTCCATCCTCAGATTGTTTTTCGCCAACAGGGAAAGATGTAGCGTAGTAATAACAGTGAAGAAACCCATGTGTGTTGTATCTAAATAAGATAGACTGGAACAGATGCAGGTAGCCGGGGACGCGGGTGGGCGTGTGTAGATCTGCAGCTCTACATGCCAAGAACAGATGCATACTGGTAAGTAGCATATTCCGTTCGAGGCATATGAGCTGCAGATTACACACTTTTGCATAGACTATATAGCAGTTCCCAACCTTAGCGGCGACCACCGGTATCTGTTGCAGTGGTTTGAAATAGTGTTTTTAGTACAGCCTGGCCCACACTAGCTTGTTGCTTGGTTTGCACATCTACACAGTAATGTTTAGTGAAAGTGTGCGGTGTTGAACATGTAGCTGCTTTGCAGATATCATCTAATGGGATGTTCCCTAGAAAAGCCATAGAAGCCCCTATCTTTCGTGTAGAATGGACTTTAGGGGGAACGGATAGCGTTCGTTTTGCTTTGTGGTAGCAAATCTGGATGCATTTTACAATCCACCTAGCTATCCCTGATTTTGAGATGGGGTTGCCCTTTTGTGGTGGAGAGAAAGAGACAAACAGTTGTTTGGTCTTTCTGAAAGGTTGTGTTCTTTGGATATAGTAAAGTAAGGCTCGTTTGACATCTAGCCTGAGTAGAGCCCTTTCTGCAACAGTTTGAGGTTGCAAGAAAAATACTGGTAATTCTACAGATTGGTTTAGGTGAAAAGGGGAAATGACTTTAGGTAGGAATTTTGGGTTGGTACGGAGAACAACCTTGTTTTGGTGCATTTGAAGAAAAGGTTCTTGTATGGTAGGTGCTTGTATCTCACTGACCCTTCTAAGGGAAGTAATGGCTACAAGAAAAGCTGTTTTCCATGTGAGAAATTGCAGTTCGCATTTATGCAAAGGTTCAAAGGGCGGCCCCATTAGCCTTGTGAGAACGATATTTAAGTTCCATACAGGTGAGGGTGGTACTCTGGGGGGAATTATTCGTTTTAGGCCTTCCATGAAGGCTTTAATGGCAGGTACTCTGAAAAGTGAGAGGTGCTGCCTGTTTTGTAGGTAAGCTGCAATTGCTGCGAGGTGTAGCCGAATGGAGGTATATGCTAGATTACACCTTTGTAGATGGAGTAAGTAGCATATGATGTGTTGTATAGACACGTCTAGAGGATTGATTGTGTTGTTATGGCAATAAACAACAAATCTTTTCCACTTGGCAGCGTAGCAGGCTCTAGTGGTAGGGCGTCTAGCTTCTCTGATGACGATCATACAGTCAGGGGGAAGGTTTAGGTATCAGAATTCTAGGATTTCAGGAGCCAGATCGCAAGGTTGAGCTGAGCTTGGTCCGGGTGCCTGATCTCTCCAAGGTTCTGGGTTAGGAGGCATGGTGAGAGGTGTAGCTTTTGGTGTGGTACTACCGAGAGTTCCAGCACCGTGGTGTACCACGGTTGTCTGGCCCATGTTGGAGCTACTAGGATCAGTGTGAGGGAATGCTGTTGTAGTTTTCGCATCACTAATGGAATTAGTGGGAGAGGTGGAAAAGCGTACGCAAATTTGTCTGACCAGTTCATCCATATTGCATTGCCTTTGGACAATGGGTGTGGGTATCTGGCAGCGACGCTTGGGCATTTTTTGTTTTCGTGGGTGGTGAAGAGGTCTCTCTGCGGATGCCCCCACATTTGAAAGAACGGGTGAAGAACATGCGGGTGAAGTTCCCACTCGTGGATCTGCTGCGTCTGTCTGCTGAGCAGATCTGCCATGGTGTTTTGGACTCCTGGGACATGTTGGGCTAGGAGAAAGATTTTGTGTGGAATTTCCCATCTCCATATGCTCTGTGCTAGTTGAGAGAGCTGTGGAGAGTGTGTGCCACCTTGTTTTTGAATGTAATACATGGCCGTCATGTTGTCTGTGCGAATGAGGACTGCCTTGCCTAAAATCTGTCTCTGAAAGGATTTTAGGGCTAGAGCGATTGCTAGTAACTCCAGATGGTTGATATGGAGTAACTTTTGTTGTGGCGTCCATGTGCCCTGCACTGTGAGGTGTAATAGATGAGCTCCCCAGCCGGAGAGCGATGCGTCTGTTGTTAGTATTATTTGTGGAACCGGGTCCAGGAACGGTCGACCTTTGGAAAGGTTTGTGGTGTTCCACCACTGCAGAGAGTGATGGGTGCGACCGTCTACCAACACGAGATCTGTCAGTTGCCCCTGGACCTGGTTCCATTGGCGCGCTAAGCACTCTTGGAGTGGACGCATCTGGAGTCTTGCGTGGGGCACTATGAAAATGCAAGAGGCCTTCATCCCTATCAGTTGCATAAACACTCTTGCTGGAAGGGAGTGTTGAAGTATGAATCTTTGACGCAAAGCCTGAATGCTTGCAATCCTGGCCGGATTGTGGTAGGCTATTGCTTTTGAGGTGTCTATGGTGGCACCGAGGTATTGCTTTATGTGGGATGGTGTTAACTGGGACTTTTGGTGGTTCACCGTGAAGCCTAGTTGGTGAAGTAGTTGGATTGTAGTGGCGGTGTGGTGTACACATTGGTTGTAGGACGTGGCTTTTATCAGCCAGTCTTCCAAATATGGGAAGACGTGAATGTGCTGTCTTCTGAGGTGTGCCGCCACTACCGCTAGGCACTTGGTGAATACCCTTGGTGCTGTTGTGACTCCGAATGGGAGCACCTTGAACTCATAGTGTTGCCCGTCCACTACAAATCTGAGGTACTTTCTGTGAGCATGGTGTACCGGAATGTGGAAGTATGCGTCTTTCAAGTCCAGTGTGGTGAGGAAGTCATTCTGAGAGAGGAGCGGAAGCACCTGCTGAAGCGTTACCATGTGAAAATGGTCTGAATGTATGTATGTGTTTAGGGGCCGGAGATCTAGAATAGGTCATAGAGTCGCGTCCCTTTTTGGTATTAGAAAATATAGGGAGTAGACCCCTAAATTTTGCTGATTGGCGGGAACTTGTTCTATTGCCTGTTTTTGTAGGAGGGAGATTACCTCCTGTTTTAGTAATGTGGAATGTTCTTGTGACATTGGGCGTTGCCTGGGTGGAATGTTTGGGGGGGGTAGATGTTAATTCCAGGCAGTATCCTGACCAAACAATTTGGGTCACCCATTTGTCTGAGGTGATGGTCTCCCAGACATGGAAATTTTGTAGTCTGCCCCCGACCGGAGTGGGATGGTCTGGAGGGAGCGGGGGGAAGTCATTGGGTAGGCGGTGTGGCAGAGCGGGCGGTATTTGTTTTGCCTCTGCCTTTATTATTATTTCCCCTATAGCCGCCTCTTTGATAACCCCTTGTGAAGGTGGACTGAGTGGGGGATTTGTAGGAAGTGGACACGCTATCTGAGGAGTAGCCTCTAGATGTACTCCGAAAGGAAGAGCGTCGAAAAGAGCGCCTAGGAGGGTGTGACTGCAGGGCTCCCATGGATTTCGCCGTATCAGTGTCCTTCTTCATTTTTTCGAGGGCCTCATCTACCTTTGGGCCAAATAGGTGTTCTTGGTCAAAGGGATGATTTAGGATGGAGGCCTGTACCTCTGGTTTGAAACCTGATATTCTCAGCCAAGCATGGTGACGGAGGAGGACGCTAGTATTAATGGCCCTGGAGGCTGTGTCTGCTGCATATAAGGCACAGCGTATGGAGGTGTTAGTTATTGTCTTACCCTCTTGAATTAATTAATTGGCCCTATTTTTGTATCTTTCCGGGAGGTGGTGCATTATGGTTTCTAATTCATCATAATGTGCCCTATCGTATCTGGCCAATAGCGCTTGGGTGTTGGCGATACGCCATATATTGGCTGCCTGTGACGCAGTGCGCTTTCCTGACGCATCCAGTAGCTTTGACTCTTTGTCAGGTGGTGGTGCTTTTCCTGACGCCTGGGAATTTGACCTCTTTTGTGCAGTGGAAACCACTAGGGAATCTAGTGACGCTGGTCCTTTGATATAGGCAGGATCTGTGGGGGCAGCTTTGTACTTTTTCTCTATGCGTGGGTTAATGACCCTGGCCCTGACTGGGTCCTTAAAAACCTCTGGCGCATGTTTTACCACCCCCTTGAGCATAGTATGGAAGTAGACCTATGTGCGGTATCAAATGTGTCGAGGAGGAAATCCTCCTCCACTGGGTCAGTGTGTAACTCTAACCCGTGATAATGGGCCACCCTCTGAAGTAGGTGGTGGAAACCTAATGAGTCTTCCGGTGGAGATGGCCTGGAAGGGTAAAGGTCATCTTGTGGGACGTTTGGAATATCTGTGTTATTGTAGTTGTCCCATGGGTCTGGGGATCCTGTAGGGGTGGGATCTTGGGGCACATCCCCTGGATCGTGATATGGGTCCCCCCTTATCATCATCGTCTGGAGACGGGGTCGGAGAGCGATGAGGTGGGGGTGGAGAAGGCAGAGGGGCGGAGGTGGAGAGGGTGGAGGAGGTGGGGAAGGTATTCTGAAAGGGGAGGTAGCAGAGTCCTTCCTCTTTGGAGGTGGAGGCGGAGCCGGTTTGTCCAAATGTCTCTTTTTGGAAGAGAGTGCCAAATGTCCAGTTTTTGGATCCTTAGTAAGAGTTTTTTGTCACAGAAACTATTTACAACGGATTCCTTACAAAAAACTCTTACTAAGGATCCAGGGGATGTGCCCCAAGATCCCACCCCTACAGGATCGCGATCTAAACAATACCGCGATGTGAGGTGAGGATTCCGCTTCGATCGTCGAACTGGAAATGTTCGGAACCGGAGCGCGAAGATTACATCCGAGCCCGATGGCGGAAAAAAAGAATCTGAGGATGGAGCCGAAGCTCATGCGCAATACGATCCAAAGGAGGAGTCACCGACCTCATGACTTCCAAAGACTTTCCAAGAGGAAAAACAAACTGCAAACATCCGGGCCCAACACCAGATGGCGATCTATGCAAAAGTGTGTAATCTGCAGCTCATATGCCTCGAACACATATGTTTATGACCTGTGAATAGGCCTCTACGTGTTTAGCTTCTGTGCTTCATCTTCACCATCACTTTCACTGGTCTCCTGCTAACACTGTGTAAAAAATACAAATCGCTTCCTTTTGTTACCTTTACCCCATCTCAAATCCTAAAAGCATTGACTTCTCTTTTCTAACTGACCCTCACAGTGCTCCTGCCCATTGTAATGCTCCTTGCCAATTTCTCCCTCTTTGAGGCCTTGCTGCATCGTAATCCAACACCTCCCCATATCTGTCATCTACCCTACACCTCAACAACTGTCAAACCATCCCTACCAGTTCTCAGGACTTCACCCATCATCAACACCCCCATCTGATTACTCCACATAGTATTTCCTGATGCACGACATCAGGCAGGTTCCATAGGAAGTATATCCTCCCTTTGGGTTTTAGTCCTGGAGTCGCCGGACTCTACCAGTGGTTAGATATTCTAACTGGCCTCAAATGCCAGAATCATTGGTCTTCGCCTCCCATGGCCTCCCAGTATTGGAGCATGGGGGTCATATGGTTTTAATTGCAATTCTCAACCTTGGGCTCACAAGACCCTTCCCCAAATAATTCTTTCCTGCACCCACCCCCCCGAAATGGGACACTACACATTTCACTACTGTGGTGCCTGCCACAGCTCTTTTCTGATTGTCCAGGCCAACCTAAACTTCACCTTCTCCAGCACCTGCCTCCCTGGCCTCAGGCATGCTGGTGTGCGCCTATCCTCACTGAGCCTTGCTTTCTCTAACCTCAGCTCTCTTCTCTACTGCCTCTGACTGTTCCCACTGCTCCATGGACCCACTGCCTCATGGTCAGGGCACTTTGCAAGGGAGCTCAACTCTAGAGTAGCAATCCCCACTTCCCTCCCACTTGATTTCCACCCCTGCATCCCCTCTCAATGCGACCAGCATCCCCTAGTCACCTACCCAAAGAGCTGTTGTTCAACTAGCACTCGTGCCTCCTCTGAAATCCCAGGAGACGACAGATCTTCCTGGACCACAGTGATTCTGTGATTGCTGCTTTGACATGTTTAGAAACAAGCCTGCTGCCTACCAACTGCTAAACCAAACTTTACCGCAAGAACAAACTCTACCTATAACCACCTGTCTACTCTCACCTGATACCACTCAACTGCTACCTCAAATCTACTATGTTGGCTAGGTGTAGGGAGAAAGGCTAAGAGGACTGACCCTTCTGCTCACTGGTCTTATCCCTACTATTCATAGGCGAACTAGAATATAAAAGGAACACAAATACTATGTAAAATGCTCCCCCTGTGTTTGCACCAGTTGTTCCTATTCTTTGCTGGCATCCTCATATGTTTTTTACTCAATGGACACTTCTCAATAATAAGGAACATTATTTGCACATTATTATTTACTGTATAATTAATGTCTGGCACTGCCAGCTGTCTACAATGCTTTAAGTTCCCTGCCACAGTACATCAGTATAGGGCCCTTTTATGTGTGAATTGACTTTGATGTTACCATGTGCACCAATTTATCATTTAGAATTCGGACTGTTCACTTGTTGTTTAACTCCTACATTTTGTTGTTTAATATTTTGAATTTGGACAATCATTTGTTTTCTGATTTGTAAATCATTTATAGTTTCTTTAGTACGTTTGCAACTGATTTATTCAAGAATCACTTATAGAAATGATAAGCAGTGAAGTACAAGAGATTATTATCAGCTGATTGTCTAGCTCCTTGCTTAATATATAGGAACTTGGCCATTCTGACCCTTTGTACCGATAGGATAACTGCTTATCGAATAGGGGCTTGTTTTAAAAAATATATACCACAATTTTAGGCAGATATATCAGCTTCATGTTATGCCAAATTCTAAGGAAAAACAACAGATTAAGCATTGAAATGATTTTGTCTACAAAATAGAAACATAAATTAAAATTCAAGCAAGAACATTCACTGCTACAGAGGTTACATTAACAGAACTGCTTTCAATTCATATTCTCACACTGATATTTAATGGAATAAAATAATACTAGTTCAACGCTTAAGTAGAAAGCACAATTCAGAGAACACGTTTATCTTTAATATTAAAAGTGAATATGTTATACAAGTGATATTGTTTCAAAAACGTTGAACTCCTTCAAGAATTTTTCAGTGCTTGCTGTACATGTATAATTTACAATAAAAAGTAATCCAGACCATGCAAAGGATAAATGTGTGTCTCAAAATACTTAATTTCTAGGATATTAATATGAATTCAGAGTTTTTTTTGTTTATTTTGTACATTTTTGTTCAAATCACATAAGGTGTATTTAGATTCCGGATAAAAATGTTTACTATATCTTATTCTACAATTTAGATGTTTCTACTGTGCTTCCAACGGTAGTTAACATTCTTCATCATACACTTTTTCTAACTCCAACAAGATGTGATAGCAAAAGCAGTTAAAACATTTTCTACTATCATGCTTTCAGTGAATTGTAGAATAAACTTCAATAAAAAGCTTTACATCTTTCTAAAACATATACTACAGCTACACAGTCTGGAATCTGTTTCACACACAGAGGGATCCTTCTTAATCTGCACAGAGACGTGGAACTTGGTGCTCAGGCCCATATCTGCAAAGTAAACAAAAATGATGAGCATTGATGTATAACTAGAATTAGCTACCAGTGTTGACTGCTTAGTTACTTCATGAAAAAGCATTCCATATTAAGCGGTAGGGAAATACTGTTGCTTTAATCAATGAAATGGAAATATTTAGGAAATAATTGGTAAATTTGAAGAAGTAGACTTAGGGCTTCATTGAGAGTATGGAGGTTGGGTTACTCCGTCACAAATGTGACAGATATGCTGTCCATCTCATTACAAGCGCATTATATCCTATGGCAGTTGTAATAAAGCGGACAGGTTATCTGTCACATTTGTGAGAGAGTACCAGTATCTCAAACTCTAAATCAGGCCTTAACTAAAACTGCTTGATAATTATATACTCTGCAAACATAGCCTATAAAAGAGCAACATGCTAGCCTGAATAGTTATAGGATTTAACCATATTTCAAGTAATGTTATTGATCAGCCGTGATAGATTTTATGTAGAGAAACAGGCACTTAGCTTAATCATTAAAGAATTAAAGATGGTTAGTTCCTACTAGCAAAGGGGTGTGATGGAATGGTTTCACTCAAGGAATTGTGAAACAAAAAAAAGATGCCTACTACTTGCATCTGTGTTTATTATTATAATGTAAAGCAAACGATTATATCTTTAAAATATGATTCAGTGAAATAAACTCAGTTCCCGAACATTAAATATTTCCAGCATTGGGGCTGGGATTATTAGTTTGTTTTAAATATATAAGCCCCCTGTATAGGGCTCATATTTAATGTCCCAATACGGTTTGTTAGGTCTCGCCTAGCGATGCAGTGCATGCGTAGCACGCCTTGGCGAGACCTATTGTTGTTGGTTTGGTGGGCGAAGGGGGACAGGACATGTGCACGCGCACGGCTGGCAGCGTTAGCACAAGGGACAGCAGATGTGCGCGGGCTCGGCTCCCTCAACGCTTGCAGGACAGGAGATGTGCACGCATACAGCTCTGCTCCCTGAACGTGCGCATGGCGTGCTTTCGCTTTCCCCTGGACACAGACATGGCCTCCAAGACTGAGCGGCCGTTTTGAACCTTCTCATCTGCTGCTCATCTGTGTGTGTGTGGGAGGGATAGGGGGCGAAAACCTGCAATATTGCGGAGAACCTTCCAGAAGTGGCTGGGCTGGTGAGCCAGGTCTCCAAAGAGGGGGCGGGCACATAAGAAAAATAATACCGTAAGATCTGGATTATCCATGAGTGCACAGATCCATGGCGCCTGCTCACCCTGTGCTTCTGCGCCTGTCTTCGAATGACCCCAGTAGAGCAGCCGGTGTTGTGCACTGCTGTTCTTGTTTCGGTTGTGTCCTTGTGTGTTTACTTATACACACACATAGGTGGGCGCGTCACACCTCTCTGGCAGCTAGCGGTCTGTGTGCGCCTCTCTAAGGATCCGTGTCTGTTTGTGGGAGTGACACCCAAGCAGGGGTGTCACCCCCTGTAGATCTGCGTGTGCCTGTGTTCACCTGTTAGGGTGTCGAGGATCCCTTGATGTGATTTCTGTCCGGAGACCTCGATCTGTGTGCGCCTCTCTGAGAGTCCGTGTCTGTTTGTGGGTGTGACACCCGAGCAGGAGTGTCGCCCCCTGTAGATCTGCGTGTGCTTGTGTTCACCTGTTGGGGTGTCGAAGATCCCGGGTGTGATTTCTGTCCGGGAACTGTAGGCGGCTCCGAGTTCTGTATCTTGTATATTGTGAGGGGTAGGTGTGCTCAGCTTGTGTTTTCTTGGCTGGGGGCGTGTCACTTCCATCTATTAAGTTTGTGACTGGGCCTGGCTCCTCCTGTGCTCCATTGGTTCTTGTGTGATTTACCAATCTGTTACACGCCTGTGGGTGTCACACAGAACCCTGGCTGTGTCCTTTCACTCAAAGCACGTGTGCCAGGTTTACAAGGGTGTGGGTGTGTTGCTGACCGTCTGTTTATTTAAGTTTGCTGTTTTTATAGTGCGAACTCGACCTAAAGGTATTGAAGCGCGCTTTAAATTATCAACAGTTACATTACACATGGGCAAGTTATTTTATTGGTAGGCGCAGGGAGATTAAGTGATTTGCCCAAAAACGCAGGATGTTGCAGAGGCTCGAATCTGGTTCCAACTAAGGTAGCTCTGGCCGTTACACCACTTTCTCCCCTCTTTGTTTATAACGTCCCTGCGCTGTTTATATGCGCAGATTTAACAAAGTGATAATTGCCATGTCAGCTCGTTGTGGTTTCTCCCACAACATATTTACTGCCCAAGCTCGCTATCCTGTACACAGCAGTAGCACATGCAGTTTGTCCTTTCCTACAGGATATGCTCACGCTCATTAACGTACTTCTCTCCTACAGTATATGCTCACACTGATTAACGTACTCCTTTGCTACAGGGAACTCTCAGCTCGCAATCACAGTTATACTCAGGGCTTTAAGTGGGTTGAAAAACTGGAGGGTCTCTCAAAGGGGCGTGGCCAATGTAATTAAGGGTGTGGCTTAAAACACTTAAGCTAAAAATCTGTGCTTAGCATAGTGTGCCACCCGACTTGTATTTTGCTGTTAATCATTGTATCCAGATATAAGATATAACAAGTAACATCATACCTACAACAAGTCAGAACTATTGGCTTTGTCAATGGTTGCTACTTGCGTAAGATAAATAAGCAGCAATTATGGCTTGTATATAATATTGAAAAAGCTCCCACTTCAAGCGCTGGTGACACCACGGCAATGTTGCTGCTCCTGAGTTTCAAAAAGACAAGGGAAATTCAGAGAGAAAATGACTCTCTTTAAAGGATTTCCCTTCCCCCTACAACCTCACCTTGCATGACCTCATGCCATAACTTCTCCACTAGTGAGAAGTGTGCAGTGTGAGCAGTGCACATCCATGTACCTGCTGACACCGCAGTCTGGAAAGAAACGGTCCGCCTGTGTCAGGGCACACAACAGAGCCCGATAGAAACCTGTTTCGAGGCCCCCTTTAAACAAGCATTTGCAATGCAATAGGTCTTGCATTTGCGAGTATTTGAGCTACTGGCATTGTAAAATAACAAACCTTTTATCTATGTGTTGGTTTTGAAAACAGATAAATAAAAGGCATTGTCATTTGCAATGCCAATAGCTTAAAATTTCGCAAATGCGTGACCTATTGCATTGCAAATGCTTGTTAATTGTATCAGCAGAGTACAAGTACGCTGAAGTGGGATCCTTCTAATGTGCCTCCAGACCAATCTCCTTTAGTTGAGATATAACATGCTGCAACGAAGCCAAGTCACTGGCTCTCAAAAATGAGACTACCTCTGCCATTATTTCGGCCTAATTGTGAGTGTTTTTGTGAAATCTTAAACACTTAAGTAGAGGGCAAAGTGCAATTTTAACCGAGATCAAATGTAGGCCAAGCTCCCAAAAAAAACAAGTAATGATCTTCATTTTCTTTCTTTTTTTAAAAGCTGTAAATTGAACTATAGTCCCATAATTCTGCACCTTATGCAGCAGCTGGTTCAGGTTTCGTCTTGCAAATGGGCAAGAAAGTACTAATTGCTCACCCTCCTAATCTTGCCTTTCATCTCAAACCAGCAGCTGTAGCTTGTTGTAGTTTTAAGGAGAGCTTTGTCTGTTTGCTTAACACATGAAGAACGATCATAGCGCACTTCCAGATAATTAAAGTATTTTGCTCTTTCTACTTGTTGACTATTGATGTGGAAGGTATTCAAAAGGCTGTTAGTGACATTGAGACTCAAGCCTTTTTTTTTGCAATAGTTTATAATCCACTGATCAATTGATGCATTGTATTCTGTGTTATGGCCAAAATAACATCATCATCTGCATATAATAAGCGGGACAATCTTTGAAAAAAAGAAACACTAAATGTGGCCTTCCGCAAAGTTCTTCACTCCTATTTCAAACTAAAATAAGTAGGTGTGGGTATTTAATTTAATACTAAATGTTAGACCTGGCACCTTGACGTGGGTCTCCCTTCCATTTTTTTTGCTGTTGCCTCATGTGTTTTTGCTGGTGTTAGATGCTTTGGGCACTGTGCCACTGCTGTCCAGTGCCACAGTGCAAGTGCTCCCTATTGTAAATTGATGTATGAATTAGTGATTCCATGATTGGTTGGTTTGGTTTACCTGTCAGACCCTAGTCCAGGGCACCAGGATTGCCCAGGGCTGGTAGTCCAAATGCTGCTGGTGGGCTTGCAGCACTGGTTGTGCCACCCACAGACGCAGCCTGTAAAAGTGTGTCTAAGGCTTGCCAATGCAGAGCCTGCGTGCAGTCTGGTACTGTCATGCTGATTGGGCAAGTGCACACACTGGCCAGTCCCTAAAGCTTCCCTTTTCTTCATATCAGACACCCCTATGTTAGGCCCAAGGGCAGGGTGCATTGTAAGTATAAGGTAGGACATGCCCTGGTGTGTGTGGCATGTTCTAATAGTGAATTACAGCCATTTTCGTTTTTCACTATTGCAAGGCTACCTGTTCTCCATAGGCCAGAATGGGCAGTTTGATTATTACATCTTATAATCCTAACTGACTCAGGGAACATGGTAGAAATTCGAATTAAGTATGCCTGAACACAGAATGATAAAAATACATCTTTTAGTGAAGTTGGTTTTAACATTCTGTGTTTGAAAATACCACTTTTAGAAAGTAGGTATTTTCTTGTCTAACCATTCAAACCTGCCTCTGCTAGGCTGTGTATTCCTTGTCTGGAGTTTGAGTGACAGGGCTGGGGGATTCCAGGAGACAGGGTGAGTCAACCCAATGGTGAATAGAGAGATCTGCATCTAGATGGGAGGGAGGAGTTGCACCTGGGACCTGAATAGGGCTGTGCCTTCCCTCCACAATGCTGGCTCCACCTCCTGTGGTGCGTCTGAGGTCTCTGCCTTGCACTCTGAAAGAAAAGAAGGAGTAATGTAAACAAAGTGCTCCAGGACTGACCAGAACTGGTTTGCCTCCTGCTGAAGTCTCATGGACAACAGACTTCAACCACCAGCTCCCCAGAGTTCTTTGGAAGTGCCTCCTGCTATTTTGGGCCTTCTGAGGGACTGCGTGTCGCAAGGAGCTGGAAGCTCGACACACGGAGAAGAAGTGTGTCGCCGTCGCAGCCGCTGCCGTCGCATCACTGAACAAGGGTGTTGCCGCTGTAGCTGTCGCATTGCACCGCACCACGAGAAGTGTCCCGCAACACCGAAGAAGTGTGTCGCTGTCAGAGCCGTTGCCGTCGCATCACTGAACAAGGGTGTCACCGCTGTAGCTGTCGCATTGCACAGCATTACAAGAAGAGTCTCGCATCGAGGAAGAAGCGTGTCGCCGTCGCAGCCGCTGCCGTCACATCGTGGATGCCGCCGCTGTAGCTGTCGCATTGCACCGCATCAAGAAAAGCACCTCGCATCCACGGAGAAGCGTGCCGCCATCGGAGCTGCTGCCGTGGCATCACTGAACAAGGGTGTCGCCGCTGCAGCTGTCGCATCGAGCGGAAGCGTCTCGCATCGTCGGAGAAGAGTGTCGCTGCCAAAGCCGCTGTCGTCGCATCACTGGACAAGGGTGTCGCCGCTGCAGCTGACGCGTCGAGTCTTCTCGCAACATCGGAGAAGCATGGCGCATCAGGAAGATCTTCACGTCTTTATTTCTTTGCACCAAACTTTCATCGCATCACCATCATTGCAACACTTTTGTTGTCCTGCGTGTCGCATCGAAAGGTACATTGACTCAAAGTGTCGCATTTAAGATCTAAAAGAGAACTAAGCTAAAACTACCATTTTTAAAGTAACAGTATTGTGGATTTTTGTCGTTTATGGTCTTGTGTTAAATCTATATAAAGAATACCTATGTTTGATATAAAACCTGTGTGGTGTTCATCTGTAGTGTTGTCACTTGATTACTATATGTGTTCACAAATGCTTTACACACTGCCTCTGAGATAAGCCTGTCTGCTTGTCCCAAGCTACCAAGGGGGTGAGCAGAGGTTAATTTAGGAGTGTACCCCCTTACCCTAACAAGAGGCAAGGGTCCCTATTTGTCACAAGTACCTACCTGTGCCAACTAGAGACTCCCAAATCTAACATTGCTGGTCAGCAGTGAGGATTCTGGACTTGCATTTGTGACTCATGTACAGTGATTGGTGAACACTACTAGTGAGTGCAGACCAAAGCGCAACCACATACTTTTTGTAGATTTCTTTTTGGGATTTTCTATTTTTGCCAAGTTTAACCATCATGGAGGACACAGCGTCCATCGCCTCTGTTGATTTGGAATGGGAAGAGGAGAAACTAGAAAGCTACAAAGTAAAGCAGCTGAAGTACTTCTGCAAGAAATTCAATGTTTCCATTATTGGGCTCTCCGGGAAGGAAGAGTTCTACAAGGCGCTGAGGGCATGGGTTGAAGGTAGGAATGCCCCTGAGAATGAGGAAGGAAATGAGAATGCAGATAGGCAGCTGGGTGGGTTATTGGATCCAGGAGGAAGGAGAGCACTTTCCCCCGCAGGTAGCAGTGTTTCTGCCAAGAGTCTGTCTCCAGAGGAGCTGGAGGACAGAGAGAGATGCAGGAGGCATGATATGGAGCTGGCCAAGCTCAAGTTGGGTGGGTAACTGGAATTAGAAAATAGGAAATTGGCCGTAGAGGAAAAGAAAATGCAGTTGGATCATGAGTAAAGATTGAGGGAGTTGGAATTGAAAGCCAGGAGCTTAGAGATTGCTCCCTCTGGTGGCAGCACACCATCATTGCCTGTTGAATCCAGGGTGTATATTCCCAAAGATGTGGTGAAATAATTTTTTAAGAATGATGATATTGGACAGTGATTCAAGGCCCATGAGGTAGCCATGTCTTCCCACCGGGTCCCTGAGAAGGATTGGGGAGCGGGGTTGTGGGGGTGGTTCCTTAGTGAAGGGCGGGACACACTGTTAGACTTGCCTTCTGAAGTCTATAATTCATATCCCCACACGAAAGATGCATTAATGTCCAGGTATGGTTTAACTCCTGAATTGTACAGACAGAGGTTCAGGGGTTGCAAGAAGATAGAGAATAGTACCTGGGTGGAATATGTCACTTTTTTCTGCAGAGCATTGGATGGTTGGGTGAACGGTAGCAAAGTTGATGATTTTCAGGGGCTCTTTGATTTGATTGCATGGGAGCACTTGTCAAGTAATTGTTTTCCAGAGCTGCGCCAGCACCTGATTTATAGTAGGCTGACTTATCCTAGAAAGCTTGCTGAAGAGGCGGACCGCTGGGTCAGTACCAGGGTCCACAAGGGTCATGTGGGAGACTCAGCCAAAGGTGGGCAGGGTCCCCAGCAGAAGAGTGGGGGGGACAAGGGTAAACAGAGGGAGTTCCAGAGAAGGCCCCAAAGTAATCCCCAAGGGAACCAAGGGAAAAGTTCCCAGCCTCTCCAACAGAAACCGTCAGGGGCCCGACAGGTCCACCTGTTCAAGATGGACCCCTGAAATGCTAAAAATGTGGGGACCTGGGTCATAAAGCGAATGATCCCAGGTGACGCCGGTTTGTGAAAACAGCACCCCCTGGTGCAGCCCACCGGCAGATGGCTAGTGTAGCCCTGGGTGAGGAGATGGGTGCCCAAGGTGGGCGGGGGCCAGCAGAGAGGACCCTTGTCTCTTTAGGAGACTGTGAGGTGGTCCCCAGGACCCAAATGCCTGATAACACTAAGAAATACAGGCAGTGGGTGACAATCAATGGCCATAGGGTGGAGGCTCTTAGAGATACAGGAGCCAGTGTGACAGCTGTCAAGTATCACCTGGTTTTTCAAGAGCAGGTTGTCCCCAATGCATTCAATCCAGTTGTTGCCGCTGACAACACAGAGAGCCACTGCTAGGTGGCTCAGGTTCCCTTTGAGAGGGGGGGGTCTCTGGAACTCTTCAGGTAGCTGTGAGGCCCGCCATGCCTGTTGACCGTTTGTTTAGGGAACGATCTGGAGAGCTCACCTTGGGCGAAAGTGGAGCGGAGTGCTCATTTGGAAATGTTGGGTCTGCCTGACTGGGCATGTGTCACCACACGGTCCATGGCAGCCAGGAGGGGGTTTCAAGAGGACCTGGAGCCTGAGAGGGGGGCCCAGGTACCTGTCTTAGAGAGAGGAGGCAGGGGGCGCAGGAAGCCGGCCCCCAAAGTTCCCACGGTCCAGGAGGGAGCAGACCCTGAGGGGGATGCCCTGGAGCCTACAGGGGAGCAGGTAGCTTAACTGGGGGACCAGCCTGAGCTGACCCATTGGCACCAAAAAGGAGGACCCTCCAGGGAGGAGTCTGTGAGGAGCAGAACAAGTGCCCTTCTCTCGTGGGTCTGCGGCAGCAGGCTGCAGACCAGGTAGCAGGGGATCAGTCTGGGTCACATTGGGTCTACTGGGAGAATGATCTCCTGTATTCTGAGCCTAAGGTTGCTGAGCCTGGGTCAGCCCGTGTGCTAGTGGTACCCCAGCGCTTCAGAGCCTTCCTACTGGGGCTGGCTCATGATATGCCATTGGCAGGACATTTGGGGCAGGACAAGACCTCTTATTGGCCCCAAATGCGCAGGAGTTCAGACACTCACTGCAGGACATGTCAGACTTGCCAGGCAAGTGGAAAGAGTGGGAGGAATCGCACGGCTCCCCACCAGCCATTCCCTGTAGTCAGCACCCCTTTGAACGGGTGGGTATTGACATTGTGGGGCCACTGGACCCCAAGACAGCCATGGGCAACAGGTTCATCCTGGTCTTGGTGGACCATGCCACCCGGTACCCGGAATCCATACCTCTGAGGACAGTGACGGCCCCCGTGGTGGGACGAGCACTGGTGGGAATTTTCTCCAGAGTGGGATTCCCTCGCGAGGTAGTGTCTGACCGAGATACTACCTTCATTTCCAAGTATATGAAGTCCCTGTGGCAGGAGTGTGGGGTAACCTACAGGTTTACCACTCCTTACCACCACCAAGGAAATGGGTTGGTTGAAAGGTTCAACCGAACCCTAAAAGGCATGATTATGGGTCATGAGGAACCTATGAGGCGTAAGTGGGATGTCCTCTTACCATGCCTGCTCTTTGCTTACCGTGAGGTGCCACAGAAATCTCTAGGGTTCAGCCACTTTGAGCTTCTCTATGGACACCTAGTGAGAGGACCTCTGAGTTTGGTTAAAGAAGGCTGGGAGCAATCTCCCAGGAAACCTCCCCAGGATGTATATAGCTACATGCTGGCCTTTAGGAACCAAACTAGGTGTTTCAGGCAACTCGCTGAGGCGAATCTGGAAGCTAGCCAGAAGGAAATGTAGCGGTGGTACGACCAGAATGCCACTCTGGTAGATCTTCAGCCTGGTCAGAAAGTGTGGGTCATGGCCCCAGTGGAGCCCTGCGCGCACCAGGATAAGTGGACCGGACCATTTGAGGTTGTGGAGCACAAAAGTCCGGTTACCTACTTGGTGGACTTGCGGTCTCCCAGGAACCCCTTGAGGGTCCTGCATGTCAACCGCCTGAAGCCCCACTTGGAGAGGTCCCAAGTGGGCATGCTCTTAGCGACAGATGGTGGAATGGAGGAGGAGACCAAGCCTCTTCCAGACCTCCTGTCGGCGACAGAGCAAGATGGGTCAGTGGACGGTGTCAACCTCTCTTCCACCCTGACCCCTGAGCAACAGAATGACTGCCGCCAGTTGCTGGGACAGTTTTCTGATCTGTTCTCCCTGATTCCCATTGTCACTGATTGGTGCGTCCATGATGTTGACACTGGGGATAGTACACCTGTGAGGCACAAAACCTACAGGGTGACTGACAGGGTGAGAGCTTGCATCAAGGAAGAGGTCTCCAAGATGTTTGCGTTAGGGGTGATTGAGTCCTCTAACAGTCCTTGGGACAGCCCAGTTGTCTTGATGCCAAAGGCTGCCGCACCGGGTGCTACACCAGAACTCCTGTTCTGTGTGGACTACCGAGGGCTCAATTCAGTCACCAGGACTGACGCGCACCCCATCCCGAGAGCTGATGAGCTCATATATCGGCTAGGGACTGCACGGTACCTCAGTATATTTGACCTAATGTCTGGGTACTGACAGATCGCCTTGACTTATGGGGCAAGAGAGAGGTCAGCATTCTCCACACCAGATGGGCACTCACTACCAGTTTCGGGTTATGCCCTTTGGGATGAAGAATGCCCCTGCCACCTTTCAGAGGTTGGTCAACCAGGTGTTGACTGGACGAGTTCAGTGCTACCTACCTGGATGACATCGCAGTGTTCAGCGCTAGTTGGGAAGAACATCTGCGCCACCTCTGGGAAGTGTTGATGGCACTGCGAAGGGCAGGCCTCACGATAAAGGCGAGTAAGTGCCAGCTCGGGCAGGGTTCCGTGGTGTACTTGGGACACCAGGTGGGGAGCGGCCAGGTGGCACCCTACAGCCCAAGATTGAAACCATCCTGGCTTGGGAGTCACCCAAAACCCAGACAGGGGTGAGAGCCTTTTTAGGACTCACGGGTTACTACAGGAGGTTTGTCAAGGGGAATGGCAACATTGTTGCACCCTTGACCGCGCTGACTTCCAGGAAGCAGCCTAAGAGAGTGATTTGGACTGACACCTGTCAGAAAGCTTTTGAGGCCCTAAAAACGGCTATGTGCACGGCGCCCGTGCTCTTGGCAGCCAACTTTTCCAGAGAGTTCATAGTTCAAACAGATGCTTCAGAGCATGGTGTGGGGGCTGTTCTGGCACAGATAAATGAGGAAGGCCTAGATCAACTCGTAGCCTTCATCAGTAGGAGGTTACTTCCACTGGAACAGAGGTGGAGTGCCATTGAGCGTGAAGCATTTGCTGTGGTCTGGGCACTGAAGAAGCTGAGACCATACCTGTTTGGGACTCACTTCCGGGTTCTGACCACAGGCCCCTCAGATGGTTGATGCAGATGAGGGCTGAGAATCCAAAGTTATTGAGGTGGTCCATTTCCCTACAGGGGATGGATTTCATGGTAGAACACCGCCCTGTTACAGAACACGCCAACGCTGATGGTCTGTCCAGATTTTTCCACCTTAGTGATGAGGAGGTAGGGTAGTTCTCCCCACATTTCAGCTGGAGGGGACACGTGTTAGACCTTACACCTTGGCGTTGGTCTCCCTTCCATTTTTTGCTGTTGCCTCATGTGTTTTTGCTGGTGTTAGATGCTTTGGGAACTATGTCACTGCTGTCCAGTGCCACAGTGCAAGTGCTCCCTATTGTAAATTGATGTATGAATTAGTGATTCCATGATTGGTTGGTTTGGTTTACCTGTCAGAACCTAGTACAGTGCACCAGGAGTGCCCAGGGCTGGTAGTCCAAATGCTGCTGGTGGGCTTGCAGCACTGGTTGTACTTCCCACAGAAGCAGCCTGTAAAAGTGTGTCTATGGCCTGCCATTGCAGAGCCTGCGTGCAGTCTTGTACTGTCATGCTGACTGGGCAAGTGCACCCACTTGCCAGTCCCTAAACCTTCCCTATGGTAGGCCCAAGGGCAGGGTGCATTGTAAGTATAAGGTAGGACATGCCCTGGTGTGTGTGGCATGTTCTAATAGTGAATTACAGCCATTTTCGTTTTTCACTATTGCAAGGCTATCTGTTCTCCGTAGGCCAGAATGGGCAGTTTGATTATTACATCTTATAATTCTAACTGACTCAGGAAACATGGTAGAAATTCAAATTTATTATGCCTGAAATCAGAATGATAAAATACATCTTTAAGTGAAGTTGGTTTTAACATTCTGTGTTTGAAAATACCACTTTTAGAAAGTAGGTATTTTCTTGTCTAACCATTCAAACCTGCCTCTGCTAGGCTGTGTATTCCTTGTCTGGAGTTTGAGTGACAATGCTGGGGAGTTCCAAGAGACAGGATGAGTCTGCGCAGTGGTGAATAGAGAGATCTGCATCTAGATGGAAGGGAGGAGTTGCACCTGGGACCTGAATAGGGCTGTGCCTTCCCTCCACAATGCAGGCTCCACCTCCTGTGGTGCGTCTGATGTCTCTGCCCTGCACTCTGAAAGGAAAGAAGGAGTCATGTAAACAAAGTGCTCCAGGACTGACCAGAACTGGTTTGGACTAGGCAAAGGCCTCTCTGCCTTCAGAGAACAAAGGAAAACTTAGTATAAGTATTGGGACCCCAACGCAAGAACTTTAGATCACTTTGGGAAACAAGAAGAAACCTTTGCTGAGGAGTGGAACCAGAAGAAACTGAGGAGAGACTATCCTAAGCTGAAGTGCTGCTTGGGGGATTGGCCTGCAGTGGTTGCCTGACTGCCAAAGAAAGGAGAAAGGACTTTGTGTGCATTTTCATTCAACTTGTGTAAGGATCTCCAAGGGCTTGGAAAAGAGCTTGCCTCCTGCTGAAGTCTCAGGGACAACAGACTTCAACCACCAGCTCCCCAGAGTTCTTTGGAAGTGCCTTCTTTGTTTTGGGCCTTATGAGGGACTGCGTGTCGCAAGGAGCTGGAAGCGCGACTCACGGAGAAGAAACGTGTCGCAGCCGCTGCCATCGCATCACTGAACAAGGGTGTCGCCGCTGTAGCTGTCGCATTGCACCGCATCACGAGAATAGTCTCGCATCTAGGAAGAAGCGTGTTGCCGTCGCAGCCGCTGCCGTCACATCGTGGATGTCGCCGCTGTAGCTGTCGCATTGCACCGCATCAAGAAAAGCGCCTCGCATCCACGGAGAAGCGTGCCACCGTCAGAGCTGCTGACGTCGCATCACTGAACAAGGGTGTCGCCGCTGCAGCTGTCACAACGAGCGGAAGCGTCTCGCATCGTTGGAGAAGAGATTCGCAGCCAAAGCCGCCGTCGTCGCATCACTGGACAAGGGTGTTGCCGCTGCAGCTGACGCATCGAGTCGAGTCTTCTCGCAACATCGGAAAAGCGTGCCGCATCAGGAAGATCTTCACGTCTTTATTTCTTTGCACCAAACTTTCATCACATCATCATCGTTGCAACACTTTTGTTGCCCTGCGTGTCGCATCTAAAGGTACATTGACTCAAAGTGTCGCATTTAAGATCTAAAAGAGAACTAAGCTAAAACTATCATTTTCAAGTAACAGTATTGTGGATTTTTGTCGTTTATGGTCTTGTGTTAAATCTATATAAATAATACTTATTTTTTATATAAAACCTGTGTGGTGTCCATCTGTAGTGTTGTCACTTGATTACTGTATGTGTTCACAAATGCTTTACACACTGCCTCTGAGACAAGCCTGTCTGCTCGTGCCAAGCTACCAAGCGGGTGAGCAGGGGTTATTTTAGGAGTGTACCCCCTTACCCTGACTAGAGGCAAGGGTCCCTATTTGTCACAAGTACCTACCTGTGCCAACTAGAGACCCCCAAATCTAACACTAAACAACTGATGTTTTTGCTTCAAACGTTGCAAGCAAAATCTGCTACTTACGCAATAAATATTCTAACCTAGAATCTTTGTGAAAATGATTTCTGACCTTTTGGGGTGACAAATGAAGTGGAGGAGTTCTTGTTTGGCCTTTGCCAGGCTACATCTCTATTTGCTATCTCCTCCCCAAATGTAATCAAACCTTCGCACCTGAATAGCACTAACCCGGATGGCGCATGGTGCCGGACGAGAACTCTCATGGAATGCGCTTGTCCATGTTTGAGAATTATAGCAGGGCTTGTAGATTATAGGCAGTTTAACAGTGTGCCATATGATGCACATATTTGAATACATACCCTTCTGTACCCATCTTGGAATGGATTCATACATGTGTGCACATTGGTGGCCATCTTGGAGTGGTTTTCCTTCAATAGCAAACCCATTCCAGCATGGCCAGTCATGCATGCAAATGTGTCATGACACCCGTTTGCATGCTGCAGACCAGTGTTTCCTTTGCATTCTGCCACTTATAGTTTTGTTTATCCCCAAAAAAAGACCTAAATGTCCCAGACTGGAAAGAAACCTGGACTGGAGAAGCTGTTTATGCATAGACCTGGGAAACTTGGCAGGACGTCTGCCTCTGGTGTGAGAATTTATCTACTCCTGTTAGGGGGCTTGCGCCAAACAGAACCTTTGATTTCAGTTGCACTATCCAGGTGTTAACTTCAGATAGATCAGGACATGTACTGTCCGTATTCTGGAAGAACATGACTAGCTAAGGAAACCAGCTGTCTTCTGAAGCCCTCCAGCAGTGGTTCAGCTGTATAAGCAAGTTTCTAATTTGACCAAGCACTGGCAAAGCCAATAGGTCTGACTTTAATGTGCTAATGTACCGCTTTTAAAATGCTGTTTGCATTTGGTAAATGCACAAATGCTTTATATCACATTAAAGCCTGCCCTATTGCTTTGCCAATGCTTGGGTAAAAAGCATAGGCAAAGAAATGTTTCGGACAGGATAGATTTCTGTATAGAGTGGACACAGGACATAAGGCTTGAATGTGACACACAACATTATGACTGAATGTACTTTTCAGATGTAAAATAGTCCCTTTTGTGTGAGGTGAGAAAAAAGTGGACCAACGCCCAATTAATGTCCATGGTACAAAACTGGTAGCATTACGCCTTTCTGAGTGATGTGATGTCATCATAGCAGACCTAAAACCTCAAACAACAGTCTATCTCTTGTTAACATTCATTCATTTTAACACAGGCTTATTGTAACTAGTAACAATGCCAATCAGGTAATTTGGGAATTTTGTAAAATCCAAGGTGTATGACTGGTTATCATTCTCCAACAGACTACGATTACATTTTTGTTTCACTTCACTGGTAGGTGATCAATCCGAGTGGCATAAAGAGGTTGGAGTGTCACCAGCAGGATTCTAATTGTGTGACATCGATACCACCCATGCTGAGTTTGTATTAAACCGGCACAGCCATATCTGACACTGGCTATAAAAGGAACAAAACAACAAGCTTGAGATCTGGCAGGGATATTCAGCTTTGGGTCAATTATATGCTTTTGCTGTCTTGGAGAGAAAAATAACATTTTTGAGATTGCTGTGGTTAAAATTGTACCCTGACCGCTTCCGAAAGCCAACTCGATGTGCTGCTGATTGTGTTAAACAGCTGACAGCGCAGATCCCAGACGGAAGCTGCAGCCAAATATCTCATTACTGTGGAGTCCGCAAGAAATGTCGAGTTCTCTCGACTGCTCGCGTCTGTTCCTCGGGGTTCTTGCTTGCCACCACCCCTGCACGGGAACCCATTCCTTTCCGCATATATACAACTCTTTACACTTCCCAGTCCTTAATGCAACCCAGCCGGGCAGTAGCGGTACAGAAACAGGCTTTGTGGTTTAAAGGAGAGGAAGAGGTGACATTAGTAGCCTTCCTCTGCCGCCGCTTTCCAGAGCTCTCTGACAGCAACTGCTCTCCATTGCCCCAAACAAAGCAAAATACAGGCTTTTGGCTGAATCATACACAGTGCTCGGCCCAGCCAGGGGCTGCTGAGCTGTAGCCATTGCACAGTAAACACAGTTAATCCCTAAGGCTGGGTGGCTGTGGCTATGCTGCACTCTACAGCCTTCATCCACTGATGGCCAGGGACTCAGTACCCAGCAGCATAGCTGATCTCCAACCTGAGAACAAGTCAACATGTCTCAGCTGCTAGAACGTCAATGCACTGCATACCTGTGACACACGGAATTCACCCACAGGCTGTCCAGCATTTTCAAAATCTTAGGGGCTTTACTTTATTTTTGATGTTCATATAACAAAAGTGGCTATGCATGTTCCGCAAGGCAACCAGAACTGTCCGCCTCCTTGTACCTTCTAAAAGGACACCAAAAACATGATCTAAAATGTGTCAATGCCACTGTGTTTTAAATGCCAAAAGGCATCACCCATTTTACATAAAGGCCACTCCAACATGGTATGTTACTGTAATTGGTTTCGTAAAACATACTTACTCTACAGGGTAGCATAGTAGGGGAAAGGGAAGGAAGGGAGAGATCTACGGCCGCTCAGAGATTGAATGCCATTATCGCCTTATGAATTTATGATATTTCACTGCCTCGCTGCTTATATCCTGAAGAATCTTCCTCATTGGCGGGCCAGATGGAATTTAAGATCAATAAGTAGACGGTTTGAGCTGGAAGGATCTGTCCAAGAGTGACAGTAATGTTCGAAGTGGACACCAAAGAAACAGGGAGAACTTCAGTAGAAGTTAAGGTGCCCAAGAAACACAGCCTCTTTTATACTAGAGGCCAAAGGAGGGACTCAAGGACCCCCAAAGATACTGTCGAACTGTAAAAACAGTGCAAAGCGCAGAAAATAGTACTAGCTGTTATGCAAGTGATATTTACATCTTTCAGGGCATAAGTCCAGGTGTGGAAAGTGTTAGACTTTTGACTGGGAGTTATAAGGAGAAATTCAGTTTTTGTGACATTGAGAGAATTCATCACTATTTTTTAGGTCTCGCCTGACCCAGCGCATGCCTGCTCTGGCGAGACATTTAGTAGGTGGGTTTAGAAAGTGCTACCCACATTTTTGTGCTGGCGACAAGCTACAGTGCACGATGGCGTGCACGCGCACAGCTGCTCCCCGCACTCCCCCGTCCTTCTCGCCCAGCCATCTGCCTTTCCTGCGCCAGCCTTCAGCACCATACCCCCCCCCGCTGCTGCGCACGCATCCCTAGCGTGCGTCATCACGATCGCGATCACTTTCGCTTTTAGAGTGATCGCGATGAGGGATTGTCAATGTGTAAGGGGTACTTCAGAGTGCATCGCTGTCTACACAAAGCAAGCAGCACAGATCCACTCACCTTCACAATCTAACGCCTGACAACCGCCGGCCAGGAAACAACAACGGAACAACAGACCAAGCATGACTGACCCTACACTCGCCATTACAGCACTTCAGTTAGACTCGGAAAATGAACAAACAGTTGCGCCCCTTTCTCTCTTCTCCCACATGATTGTGTACTGCTCTATCACTCTAATCCCGCCCCACTGGGGAGCATAATGTGGCTGTGTTAGCTGGTGGGGCTCAGACTCTTTTTTCAGAAGGCGGTGTCACACAAGAAGGAGAAGGCAACAGCGAAGCTAACGATTCTGCTTCATTTGATGATATAGAAGAACCAGCTGAGTATCCAGAGCAGACGGGGAGTAAGTCATCGACCACCAGAAAGGGCAAAGGGAAAGTTAAAAATAAATCTAAGAAAAGTACACTTCATCTACATACTGTGCCTTTAACAGGGAAAGCTATTTCCGATAACAGCCCCCTTAGGAAGTGGGTGCAAGCAAAAGGTGGCGTGCGAAACATGGCATTAAGACTCTCAGGTGCTAGCTGTATTGAGGATAACTCAATGATACCTCGTTCTGGTGGTGTGATATCAGAAGCTAGTTCTGTGCAGGGTGCTCCAGGAGGAGCACAGCCTATATCTTCAAGTCACAGTGATGTGTATTCCTCAAAGGAAAACCAAGCCACTCGGGAGACGGTTTTATCTGAGGTAGGAACTGCTGGTTTTCAAGAGGGGGCGGTACCATCACTTTCTCTGATCTTACAGTCTTTAGCTGAGCAAAGACAAGAGGCGAAGCTACATTACTCGCAGGTTAGAGAGGATAATAACAAAATTCAACAATCCCTGCGGGAAATGACTGATAAAATCAGCGGCCTTACACAAGATATAACTGAATTGCAGCAGAGAGTTTCCGCAACCGAAGAACTATCAGCACTTACAGATGTTTCTGCCAGAAAACATGAGGGACAGATCTCGGGCATACAAATTAAATTGGAGGATATTGAAAATCGCCAGCGACGACAGAATCTCAGACTCTTTGGTATTTCAGAAGGAGTGGAGGGGTCAGACCCGAGGGGGTTCTTGGTCAAATTATTTCAAAAAGCCTTCCCTGATCTTTCTGATTGGGACTGGGACTCCCAACTTCAAAGGGTCCATAGACTGCCGTTAACCCAGAGGAACAAGGGAGGGCAATATCCTCGCCCTTTTTTGATTTATTTTGGGAACTTCTTACTAAGACAAGCAGTGTCAACAAAAGCACGACCTAATGCCCCGGTCTTAGTAGACTCTTTTTCTTTTTTCGTCAGATCAGATCTGAGTAAGGCTACAATGGATAGACGTTGGAGACTGCGCCAATTTATTGATCCTATAAAAGCTCTTGGCGCTCAGGCCTTTCTACAAGAGCCTGCACGTTTGAAAGTTCTTAAGGGTAGTCATACTTATATTTTCTTGGAAGAAAAGGAAACAAGTGCGGCAGTCGCTAAGTGGCGGGCAGAAGCTGCCGAACAGGGATAGAAGGGGGGTCTGCTTTATTGTGTCTGTGGCCCTGGTTCTTCTTTTCTCTCTTTCTTACCTCTTTTTTTGAAAGCCAAAAAGAAGTGCAGAACTTGTAGAAATTGTGAATTATGATTTATGATTAGAAACAAGGGAGGGTTGGGTTGACCTATTGGGCTGTGGCTCTGTAGCGCTGCCATTTCCAGCGGCAGCTGTTAATAAGGGGGGGGTTCTTCTAAGAGACGGGGTGCGGTGTCACTCTCAGATCTGAATTATGTTCGGTGAGGGTCAGGGAGGGAGTATGAGGTTGAAGGGGGGGAGAAAATCGTCATCACTGGGACACTGTGGTTTTAAAGAACGGGGAAGATTTTTCTTAGTCTTGCGTGGTATAATTAATAAACCATATGCTATAACTCATTTAATTTTTTTGATAATTATTATTACAGGAGGAGGATTAACTGAAAAGATAAAAATTAATTATGAATTGGATCAAATGTCTGGTTTGTAATGTTGCCGGCCTTAATAGTACAGTTAAACGAAGGCTAGTCCGAGAGGAGCTACGAATGTATCAGTCTCAATTAGTGGTTTTAACAGAAACACATTTGTCTTACAAGGACCGAAATTTATTGGTGGATTTGGGGTTAGATATAATCATTAGTACTACTCAAACTGTATCTATTAAAGGGGTAGCTATCTTAAAAGATAAAAAGTTTGATTGCAAAGTCATTAAAAAACAGGCTGATCAATGGGGGCGATGGGCAATAGCTCAGCTGGATATAGGGCATAAGAAGTATGTGATCTGTGCCATATACGGCCCTAATGTGGATGACCCTGCTATTTTCGAATTCCTCAATTTGGAATTATTAAATTGGGAGGGGGAAAAATTAATTATGGGGGATTTCAACTGCGTTATAGATTATCATATAGATTCTACAGGGAATAGGCGCAACCTAAGAATGTGTAAAACACGCAGAGCAATTCTACAAATGATGAGGCTTCAGTCCATTAAGGATGCTTGGAGACATATATATCCTTTAATACCGGGCTATACTTACTATTCGGCCCCGCACAAGTTATATTCTAGGATTGACATGGCCCTGGTGTCTGATAGCGTACTCACAGCATCAAAAATGGAAATATGCCCCCGGGTGACCTCCGACCATAATCCTATTATTTTTTCTTTTCAGGTTAAAATCGAAGATAAGGAGATTAAGCCATTTTCCTTTCCCAGGTACTTGCTGACAGATAATGAATACCTGTCGAGTACCACACAGCAATTGGAGGAATTTTTTAAAATAAATACTGGCTCCGCATCCCCAATAATTGTATGGGATACTATGAAAGCGTTTGTTCGCGGCATTACACAGAAATATATTTTCTTACAGAATAGAAAACGAAAAAGTGAAATGGGAAATTTACTACTTAATCTGCGTAACATTGAAAGACAACATGTGAAGGTGGTCAAGAATAAGGATTTAAAGGCTCAGGACAGTATGTTTTCTTCTTTAATTGATGCAAGAGTTGCAGTAAAAAAAAATTTAAGAGAAAAAATGGCTGCAAATTACTGTAAGTATCGGTTAGAAAAGTATGAGTATGGGGAGCATATAGGACATGTATTGGTATATCAGACTGCAGAGACAAAAGCTAAAACTAAGATTGATTCTATTAAGGGAACAAATGGGATATTATATACGGAACCGTCGGATATTTTAGACCAATTCTTGCAGTTTTATCAACAGCTATATTCTTTGACATGGCCCTCTAATCAAGACGAGATACTAGGGTATATTAATAATTGTGGCCTTCAAGCTGCAGATAATGAGAAAATTATCACATTAGAAGAAACGGTTTTGTTAGAAGAGGTTGAATCTGCATTATCATCACTGCCTAATGGGAAAGCGGCTGGTATCGATTCGATACCACTAGAGTTTTATAAATCTTTCAAACAGATTATACTCTTACCTCTTACTAGTGTGATTCAATATGTAGCTATTAGTGGAGAGGTGCCGGCATCATGGAATAGGACACAGATTGTGTTCTTTTTAAAAAAGGGCAAACCACCAACTGAATGTGGTTCATACCGGCCAATTTCTCTTATCAATGCGGATGCAAAGATATTTTCTAAGATCTTGCAATCCGCTTAGCTCCGCTTATGCCGGATTTAGTTTCCAAAAGTCAACACGGATTTATATTAGGGAGGGATACTACTGCTCACGTCAACATGGCTATTAGTTCATTCGATTATGCAGAGCAAAAGAAAATAGATTTTGGTATGATCTTATTAGATGCTGAAAAAGCATTTGATCGTGTCAGATGGGAATTCTTATGGGCTCTTCTATCAAAGATAGGTATAGGTAAGCAGTTTCAGTCCTGTGTAAAAGCTTTATATTGTAACCCACAAGCTAATCTTTCTTATATGGGTTCTAGATCAGTATCATTTAGGATTTTATGTGGGACCAGGCAAGGTTGTCCTTTGTCTCCACTACTCTTTGCTTTATACATAGAGCCATTCTTACGCATTCTCCAATCTTGTGCATATATTGATCCGTTGGTATCTGGTACTTTTCAACTTAAACTCACAGCATACGCTGATGACATAGCGGTTTATGCTACTAACCCAAGAGTGGCCGTGATTAGGATCACAGACGAAGCTGAGAAATATGGCAATGTCTCAGGGTATAAGCTGAATGTGAATAAAACTCAAGTGCTTACTACAGTCGGGATCCAAAATGTTACGTCTGGGGCGTGTACAACTGTAACCTATCTGGGGGTAAAAATAACTGCTAACGTTAAACAGATTATAGATATTAATTATGTACCACTTTTACAGGCAACTACTAAGTTGTTTAAATTTTGGCATAGGCTTCCTCTGGGATTACTGGGTAGGTCTAACTTAATCAAAATGAAAATACTCCCCAAATTCTTATACTTGTTTCGGTCAATCCCTTTGAAAATCCCTAATATATTGTTCAAAAAACTTGAGGGCATTTGTAGTAGCTTTCTATGGGGTTATAAAAAACCTAGGAGAGCAATTGAGTTACTTAAATCTTCATATGAACAAGGAGGATTAGGCTTCCCGGATTTTAAAATATATTTTTGGGCTTCATTTACTGGTCGTTTTCGCTGCTTGTTGGGTCTGGACCAGTCTGATCCATTATTTAAGCTTATTTTAGGTAATCAGAGGGACATGTTTTTGTATGGAATAAACGATCCAAATTATTTTAAGAGAGTCAAGTTTAAGACTCTGAGGGATATTGTGGCTATCTGGAGAGACATGTCTCTCAAGTGTAAACTACCAAAAATCCATGCCAAATTTCCATTGTGGGGGAATCCATCGCTCCCTGAGATCTTTCAGGATCAGGCTGGCAAATCTTGGAGTCAGTATGGGATCTCATGTTTGGGCGAAATTTATGATGAGAGAGGAATTAAATCATTTGAAAACTTGCGCATAATTTATGAGCTACCGATAAACTTTTTTTTCAAATATTTGCAAATAAGAGACTATTTGACTACAAGTTTTGTCGCAAATGAGTTCATTCAGTCAAATGTCTGGGATTGTATATATGGAGGAAAGACCAAGTCTTTAATAGGTATGATGTACATACATTTATTTAGCTTTAAATTAGATGGTAGTGTAAAATTAGCCGAACGCTGGAGTCAAACTCTGGGTATAGTGGTCTCTCCTAGTTTGATCAAACAAGCACTAGCTAATGTAAAGGACTCGGTGCATTCTGTCAATTTGCAACTCCAGCAACTACGTATTACTTGTATGCTATATTACACGCCGGCTAGAATTGCTAAATGGGATCAAGGAAATATGGTGGGGGATAAAAAATACTGCCCTAAATGCGGATTGTACGCTGCTGATCTGTTACATATGTTTATTTCGTGCCCATTACTGACGGTTTTTTGGCAGAAAATCGAACAGTTACTCCAGTCAAAACTTGGATTGGATCAACCATTGACTGATCTTGAAATTATGTTGGGATGCAAAGAGAATAACTCAGGTATAGCACGTCTTTTTTCAATCTTAATGGCGGCTGCTAGATTAGCTATTGCTAGGGCTTGGATTTCCCCCACACCTCCTCTGGTTGAGGATTTTTGGGTTATAATTAAAGAAACTTATGGCTTAGAGGCTGCCCTGGCAAATACAAGGGGACTTCGTTCCCTGGTCAAATTAGAAGCACTTTGGGCCAATGTCCTTTTGATTATATAACTTTATATTGTCTTTGTGACTATGTAAATTTGAGTCTTCAGGTTTTTTAGTGCCCTCGTGATCATATAACTCTATATTATTTGGTGATTATTTAAATTTGTGCTTATATGGTCCTTCATGATTATCTATTTACTTTATGACTGCTGCTTTCCTCCTCCATATTTTATTTATTCATGCAAAAAAAAAAAAAATTCTCTTCCCTTCTTTCTGAATTTATCATATGGTTGATGTATATTTCTATATGCTTTTGTTTTATTGTATCTTTGTGTCTACTATGATGATGAAAATAAAAATATTTAAAAAAAAAAGGAAAGAATATATTTCCAATTTTGCATGTATTGATGTTAATGTAGGTGCATCATGAAATCTTTGACCGTTGTTGGAATTCACTACCTGAAGGAATAAGCAAAAATCATTTAGATGCTGTCAGCATCCTCTAATAATGCTAGCTTTGACGTACGGATGCAAGGAAACTGGTTTGCTGCCTTTGTTGCCCATGATACATTTTATCGGGCCGCAGAATGACGTATGCTTTCCCATCTAGCTTATCTTGCATTGTTTCTGTGAGTTTTTATTCGTCAATAAACACATAAATTGCAGGCCCCTGAAATCCCAGAGGTACCTGCCGAAGCATTACAACCATGATATCATTGACATTTTACAGTAGTAGAATACTTGAAGATGCACTTCAGATGAAAACTGACCCCCGATGCCCCCCCCCCCACCAACTCCCGGATCCCACCCGAGAGTTTTATTTTTAAGGACGATAAGGTTTCCTGCCATGACTGCTCCCGGCTGCAACAAGCATTGACAATGTCACTTTGTCTGGCTTTAGTCAATGTAGTGCATGCTGCACTCACACAGGGACAGACATACTTCTTCCCCTGCTCTCACACAGGCACACATTTAACCCTACACACCGACATCCATAAAAGCAAGTTGCTCACTTTGTACTTACACAAACACAACCAACTCCTTACTCATAGAAAGACTCCCCACGTGCACACAGCTCAATCCATTTTCCAATAGACATTGCTCCTGTTTTCACTTATTCACCACTCTCCCTCTACTGTACTACTAGTACTCACACAGCACGCACACAGGCACAACTCAGGCTGCATTCACACAGGCACAACAAATTCTGAATTCACGCAGACAGCACTAAGCCTGCACTCACACAAGCACCAACTACCCAGCTCGTGGCCGGCACACCACTCACAGATACATTGATCACCAAACACTCACACAGATACACTGTTCACTCAGCACAAACACTGCTCACAGAGAATTCACACAGGGACCACTCACACTATATTTACAAAGATATGCTGTTTGCACTATTCTCACACTGCACTCACAGAACCACTGATTAGGTTGCACTCACTCTGGCACCCTACTCATCCCTGCACTCAGAAAGGACACTACTCTTCCTGCACTCACATAGTCACAGCTCACTCAACACTCACACAGGTACACTCTCAAAGGCACAGCTCACCCTGCACTCACACAGACACAAAGTTCACCCTGCACTCACAGTCCACCCTGCACTCACACAGGCTCCACTCACCCAGAAAGAATGAATGAAATATTTGTAAAGCGCACTAATATTCATGACTGGACATCTTGGTTCTAAGGTGAAAAAAGGCTCTCATTGGAGCCAAAGAGCAACGTTTAGAGATGTCTCCTAAATAAAGGAAGATATGTTATACTTGTCATATAACTAGAACAAAAATGCCATGCTTTTTGCAGTGAAGAAGAAGGATTGACCTACCAGGTGACTGCGTCGAATATGAAGAATTCGAACAAGTTGGACAATGACAGATCACAGGGACCAGGTAGGTAAACAAGGGAAAGTCTAATCCTCTTATAGGAAGGGACGGTCCTAGAAAAGGTTCTATGCCTGATGCATAATGCTTTAAAGATGCATCTCTTACTAATGTGAAGCCAATGAAGGATGCCTGATTATCAGCACCTGGATCACAGTTTTTCATGAAGAGAGAGGAATGATTGGAAGTACTGTGCAGAGTTCTAATTATCAAGAAACAAATAGAAGATACCGGAGTGATTTGAGGAGTGAAGGATAGTCGGTGATCAAAAAGGATACACGGCGGAGAAGGAGAAACGCAATATGGTGGCGGATAGCTGTCCTAGAAAGCAAGAGTGCGTGTGGACGGCTGTCCTCACTCCCCCGCCATTTCGAGTTTACTAATTCAATAAACTCAGTTCCTCTCGAAAGGCGCGAGACTTCACTTGGGGCCATATGTAGGAAGCCCAATACCGGTCGGTAACGGCCGATTTTCGGTAATTATACCGTTACCGACCGGTATTTAGGCTTTTGATATGTAGGGGGATCATTTCTGTATTCGGTAATTTACCGAATCGGTAAAATTACCGAATCGGTAATTTTACCGATTCGGTAAATACCGAATACATAAATGAGATGTAGGGGGAGTGTGTGGTGGGTGTGGGGATTCGTTATTTACCACCAACTGAAAGTTGGTGGTAAATGACGAATGACTCAGTAAATGCATTTTTTGGCCCTTAGATGTGTGCAATGTGGCAGACACACATGCCCTCAGGGCATGTATGTGTGCCACATGTGCACACATGCAGGAATCAGGGGTGCAACAGGGTGTCAATGTGACACCCTGCCACCCTTGATTGAGCTCCCCCCATTACCGATTCGGTATTTACCGATTCGGTAATGGTAACTGGCTTCCCATTGATTCCTATGGGCCTCCTGGCCCATAGGAATCAATGAGATACAGGTTACCATTACCGAATCGGTAAATACCGATTCTAAAATACCGACACTTACCGAATCGGTATTTTTTTACCTACATTACATTTACCGATTCATAAATACCGAATCGGTAAAATTCGGTATTTAAGAATCGGTAAATGTAATTTACCTACATAAGGCCCTTGAGGTGTTTTTTCCTTTATCTTCCAAATTGGGAGGAGGAAGGTTCTACACCTAAGAACTTGTGTGGTGAGAAGTCCTGAGGAAAGCGGGGTTATTATTTAGAGCTGGCTGAAACATGTCGACATTTATGCAGAGTGGGGGGGGGGGGGTTGGAACCTCATTATAAGCTCTCCAACCTACCACCCACGTTTTTTGGTTTTTAAATCCGTTCTGGGCACCTAATATTAAATTTGGAATAAGGATTTCCCGGTATCGGTTTTATATCACTGACTATCACTGGTTCTGCACTTTCAGCTCACCTTTGGTTCCACTTATATTGTGTTTTGTATTGTCTTCTTTTCTTCCCCTCCCCTATTGCTCCACCTCCAGCGTTTGGCTGGCGCGGAGGTGTAGTAGCAGCCCTATGATGAAGCATGACACAGCTTGCTGTGTGTGAGGGCAGTTTAACAAAATTGGTGTATCTCCCACACACTTATGGTCTTTCACGTAATTTTGTCTTTAACCCTCTTCTCTTTGTGATATTCGATCAAAAAGGATGTTCAGATTTCTTGTTGAAGATGAGGGGGTATAAATATCGCCAAGTTATGCCAGCCAACAGGCAGAGGACATATTGAGGTGTATATGCCAAATAGAAGAATGTCCCTTTTGTTGGGGTTGGGTTTAAGACTTACTGCTCACAGAGGCGGTTGGTGAGGCGTAAGATTTCCTGATGAGGGCGCTATGGCAAGCAGGCGTAACAAGTGAGCCCGACCTTTATAAGGGAGTTCGGTGGGGTTTCCCTTCCCCCCCGGAAGAAATTTTGAAAAAAGAGTGAGCAAATGGTACATTTACAAGTACATTTGAGAAAGCAAAAATGTTAATAAGGCAATTGTGAAATTGTATCTATGGCATCAATAAAGAGATTTCATATTATAATGACATCATAGCTGCTTATTCAGTATAACCACAGTTCACCTCCATGGTTATTGACACAACCTCCTGCCTTATCAGGCTCTATACATCTAAGACATAAAGCATGCCATATCATACAGAGTAAATGTGATCTTAATATGAAGGAGCTAGGGTGAGCATTCAGTACCCAGTGTAAGAAGCACTTTTTTTCATTAGTGCACTCAACAGTGCTGTTGTGCTTCCGCCAACTCCCATTTAGTGAATATGACATGTTACAACGCGTACTAATACCATGCGTGTCATTACAACGTGGACATAACTATGCGTTGTCATTTACTACGTCCTACCATTACATTGCATACTTTTACCATGAATATGTCTTTACCTCGCATGCCATTACAACGCAAAGGCATGCGTGGTAAAGATATACTCTTGGTAAAAGTATCTAAGGTAAGTTACACTACCCTGCTCTACACTAAACCCTAATTTAGTATCGCTGCACGACCCTCACCTTAGCCCCCAGTCCTCTCCCTACCCTAAAACACTACCCTGCACGACCTCCAACCCTACCCTAAACCCTAAAACACTACGCCTGCACGACCATCTCCCAACCCCCAGTCCTCTCCCTACCCTAAAACACTACCCTGGACAACCGCCTGACACTACCCTAAACCACTACCCTCTGCACGACCCTTCCCCGATCCCCAGTCTTCTCCCTACACTAAAACACTACCCTGCACAACCCCATCAACACTACCCTAAACCCTAAAACACTACCCCTGCACGACCTTGCCCCGACCCCCAGTCCTCTCCCTACACTAAAACACTACCCTGCACGACCCCACAGACACTACCCTAAACCCTAAAACACTACCCCTGCATGACCCTCCCCCGACACCCAGTCCTCTCCCTACACTAAAACAGTTCCCTGCACGACCCCTCTGACACTACCCTAAACCCTAAAACACTACCCCTGCACAACTCTCCCCCGATCCCAGTCCCCTCCCTACCCTAAGACAATACCCTGCACAACCCCCGACCCTACCCTAAAACAGTACCCTGCACTACACACACACCCCACCTGACCCCCTTTTACCCTGAAAAAGTAACCCTCATCCCCAGGCCCAATACCCCTTACCTCTCTCTCCTTGTGGTTCTCTCTCTCCTGGTTGCGGCTGCACGTCGGGTCTGAGGGGCGGTGCACGTCGTTGTGAGGAAACAAAAGAACCTCAGTTTCCTCACAATGAGGTGGATCGCCTATATTTTTTTACATCACATGTGCTTTTACCACACATGCCTTTACAACGAAAGTCGTTGTAAAGGCATGCGTGGTAATGGCACATGCAATGTAAAAAAATGCATAGTAATGACTACGCGTTGTTACTACGCATGCGTGGTAACGCTTGCGATATATCAGTATGTGGGGAAACTTCCGCAATGTAGTGGCTGTTTCCCCAATTTAGCCCTCTTGCCACAGGACAATTTAGTTCAAGGAATGTGCTAAAATTGTCTGGCAGCTCTTGAGTTTCTCATGAAAGGGTGGGGGGGCTTGGTATTATTAAATCTGAGAAGAGAGCCGCGACTGTAAGAAGCACAAAAGAGGCTTCGTGGTCATGGGTGTAAAAGTAAAGGGCAGTGGTGGGAAAGACAGACAGCAACCCCTTCACAGGGCCCGCTTGTATGGACAAACTGTGGTTTATACAGCGTCAGTCATGGATGTCCGAGCCTTCACTTCACCTATGACCGTGCACTTGAGGAGCAGAGGGCCATAGGGGGGCTCAAGTTTGGTGACATGAACAGAGGGCTGAAACGCTGACTTATATCCCACTTGTACAATTGACACGCTCTCTGGCTTTCAGCATATGCTGTGTGGCTTTTTTTCCCCATTTACAGCGTTGGTTGTAAACTCACAGTGCACTGCACACACATTTTGTGCTTTACTTATCTGGTGCGGCTCGACTTTCTGCCTCACTCCCAATCCATGTGGGTTGTGTTTGCATCTCTTCCCTATCTGTAGTATAATTAATGAACGAACACCTTTTAAATGATCGGCTCTCAGGCACCTTGTTCTTCTCGAACATTAAAGGGCGAAATATGACCAATCAAAGTGAGTTGCCTCCCTGGAATAAAACTATTCTGGCAGCACAACTTCTCGCCTTACCAGAAGGCAAAATAGTACTGGGTGGGGACCATAATATGACGCTTTGTGAACGAGTGGATAGATTCCCCCCAAGAGGCGGAACGCGCTCCAATAATGTTATGGCCGATTTTGTTGCGGCACTGGGGCTGACGGATATATGGCGGGCGGCCCATCCACAAACACGCCAATACACGTATTACTCCGCTGATCATAAAAGCCACTCCCGAATGATATATATTATCATTTGCGGATTCTGTACACCAATTCACCGAAGTTCAACACTTAGCACAAGGCATCTCTGATCATGCTTCCATACAGGCGCGATACACAAGAAGCACTGCCCTCACCCGTAAGACACTTACGATTAGTCCTTGGCATCTCCAAGTTCCACATATTAAGGACAATTTAATCGAGGACACAGACTATTACTTTAAGGAAAGCGTGGGGGTGGTCCAGTCTGCACAAATATTGTGGGAGGCTTACAACGCTGTAATCAAGGATCGAGCATTATCCCCCACAGTGGGTCACAGGAAACTAGTTGAATTTGAGCGAGACATTCTCACAAGAGAGCAGACACCAAGTGATATCTAGGATGAGAATGAAATCCACGTTTTGAAACTCAGGAGGAAAGAATACAAGGACCTTGCACATGAACTAGCCAGGGGTAAACACCGGGCCAAAATATACAGGATCTACGAAGAGGGAGATAGGGCTAGTAAGTTATTAGCATGGTTGGAGAGGAAAGAAAAGACAGACCACTGGATCAGAGTCATACAAGGGCAGGACGGGACTTATCTGCGTGACCCGCAACACATAGCAGATGGGTTTGCCGAATACTATAAGCGACTATACTCACCGGTCGCGACAGCTACCGTGACAGAGGTGAGGGATATGATAGCTGACATACAAATTCCGACACTGACCTCTGATGACCAGCAATTGCTGGAAGAAGATATTACTGTCGAGGAAATCACTACAGCCATACGCAGTACACAATCGGGAAAAGCCGGCAGACCAAATGGCCTCCCAATTGAACTCATCAAAATAACGGCATCCAAGGTGGCACCCCACCTCCTTGAAATGTACGATGAAAGCAAATCCGTCTGGATGGTACCCAGAGACCAAAGACTGGCCTCTATTGTCATAATTCGTAAGCCTGGGAAACCGGAGGAGGAATTCACTTTGTACTGACCAATATCCCAAATAAATGTCGAAGTAAAAATACTTGCCAAAGTTCTCGCCAATAGGCTGATACCTTTAATTACAAAATTAGTCCACACACACCAGTCTGGGTTCATGCCTGGCCGCAATACGGCTATGAATCTACGCCGTCTGAACGGTGTACTCGCCTGGAAACACACCTTCAGTGAAAACGCGACCATTCTTTCGTTAGACACACGCATGGCTTTTGATACAGTTGAATGGCCATATATGATAGCGGTCCTTGAGCGTATGGGAGAGGGGACGACCTATTTCGAATGGATTAAGCTCCTATATGTGGAGCCACGTGCTCAAGTGTTTGTCAATAGACATGTATCCACCGTATTCACTCTGCGCCGAGGAACGTGACAGGGCTGTCCGCTGTCGTCCCTCATATTCGCTCTAGTGCTGGAGCCCCTTACATGCTTGTTCCCCTACGACCAATTGATACAGGGACTTAAATAGACAAATGAATGGGAAGATAGAATATCGCTTTACGCGGATCACATTTTATTATATGTCGCCTCCTCGAGTGCATCATTCAATAGTATTCTCCAGATTTGCTCAAATCACGGCAAGTACTCGGGGTACACAATAAACTGGTCCAAATCAGTTGTCTATTTACTTCATGGGCCAGCACCGACCCTCCCGGCTAATTGTGAGGCCACAATTGTGAGAGATAGGTTTCGATATTTAGGTATATAGGCAAGGCTGACCCATCACTTTTCCATGACCGGAACCTACTGGGCCCCTTGACACGACTGTGGAGTTATGTCCGCCATTGGTGAACGTTGCCTGTGTCACTGCTGGGTCAAGCTGCATTATTTAAAATTATGGCTCTGCCGCGGCTTCTGTATGTGCTGCAAAATACCCCGAGACGTATTTTAAATAAATCAACAGGGAAGTTAAGAATCTACTTTGGGACAGGAAACCACCTCGTATTGCAAGACCCAAGTTAGTCCGTGGGTGGTGTGACGGTGGCATTACCCTGCCAGATATCTGTGGCTATTACTGGGCTACCCACCTTTCAATTATTAATAAATGGGTGTATGGTGAGCAGCAGGACCCGGCATGTTGGATGGACAGATGGCTGATGGGTCGGGGAGGGTACAGAGAAGCACTGTACACAAAACTGCGTAGACAA
Source organism: Triturus cristatus (assembly GCF_964204655.1). Lineage (NCBI taxonomy): Eukaryota > Metazoa > Chordata > Amphibia > Caudata > Salamandridae > Triturus > Triturus cristatus. The sequence continues at coordinate 393,218,795 of NC_140583.1, read as the reverse complement.
CAACTTACTGGTCCCACCGCTCTCACGGTTGCCATATGGCACACTACCACCACGAAACTTGGTTGGAGTAATAAATTGACACAAGTGACTCCCCTTTGGCATGCTGCGTGTTAGAAATGGGGTCTCTAGTTGGCAGAGGTAGGTACCTTTATCCAAATAGGGGTGTAGTAATAAAGCAGGATACAGTAGTTGTCTTGAGTAGATTGTTTATTGGTTACATGGATGAGGAGCCAGCTTAAAAGCAGCCAACTCCAACAGACACCAACTCAAGAATGCCAGATACACATTCTACTGTATCTAAGCAGCAATAGAACCTCTTTAAAGAAACATAATAATAAAACCTAAGTAGATATAGCAAGCTAAACAGAACAGGCTAAAACAGATTACTACATTTACCTTCCCTTCTTCTAACAACAAAAGAAACAAAGAGAAAAAAAAAATTAATTCCCTAAACCTTGCTAGTTTAATGATATTCCGGGAACTTCTCCTGGCATTACCGGAGACAAATTCCTTACTTGGAGGTAATTTACTATCAGAATTGGAGGGCAGGTGCCGGGTAGAACATTGGACTTTAGCTACCTTGCTCAAGTTCCACCAACAACCACCTTCAATTTGAATAGCATTTCCGACAATCTTGACCACCTTAACAGGTGGACCAAATTTACTTTCACCTTTGTTAACATGAATTGATTTCTTAATCTTAACAGTGTCACCGACCTTCAGAATAGACATCTTTGATCCCCTTTTTGTGTCAAAGTTAACTTTCTGTTTAGCTTGAGTAAGGGAAACATTATCTTTTACAAACGACATCAATTTACGTACATCTGACTCACTATTGATCCACTTGGACATCCACCCTGGACGAAAGGAAGTATTTGGCTTCCTTCCCCTCATTAACTCGAAAGGAGACACTTTAGTGGAAGAATGTGGGGTGGTTCTATAAAACCATATCATGCTGTTAAGTGATTTGACAACATCTTGATTGCTGGTTCCAATACGTGACAGCCTGCTTGTGGAACGAGCTCCCACTCTCCCTTCGGAAAGCGAACAACCTCCTGGCTTTCAGGAAGGAGCTGAAAACTCTGCTTTTTACTAAGTAACCTAGTGTGACTGTAGTAGGTTTTTGCCTTTGGTTCTTGTTTCTCTGGGCCACTTTGCCAAAGCGCCGGGACACCCTTCTGGGGTAGCCGTGCGCTCAAAAAGTGCGGCTTAACATTAACATAACATTAACATTTTAGCGCAATTCACACAGTCCCAAACCACCCGTTTCATCCTCTCCACAAGTCCATTTCCTTGAGGGTGATAAAGCGAACTCTTCATGTGTTTTACACCAGAGGTGGACAAAAACGATTCAAACTCCTTACTGATAAACTGTTTCCCATTGTCCGAAACGAGTATATCAGGGAACCCTTCTCTAGACCAGACTTCACTTAAAAAACAAATGATAGTTTTAGTATCAGCTTCCCTTAACTAACTTGTATTCAGGCCATTTTGATGCATAGTCTACCAAAACCAAAATAAATCTAGAATTACCACTGAGAGTCAAATAAGGTCCCATGACATCTACACCAAGCTTCGCCCAGGGACGGTCAGGACACTCAACAGGAATGAGGGGAGGAACAAAAGCATTAAGGGACTTATCAGATGACTTACATACACAACAATCCATCACAAATTCCTCAATTTCTGAGTCCATCACTGGCCACCAAAATGTGTCGCGAATGCGATGCTTAGTAAAAGAAGATCCCAAATGTCCTTCATGATCCATAATAAGAATGCCTTTCCTAAATGAATGTGGCGGAATTAATTTGTCATTCCGCAACAAAATGCCATCCTCCAAGGAAATTTCGTCTTCAACTTTAGCAAATGGTTGAAGGGAAGGTGATAGGACCTTCTCGCTAGGCCACCTACTTCTTACGAACTTACAAACATCCTGGAGAACACAATCATGAACAAAAGATTCCCTCCATTCATCCTCAGAACAGAATTTCAATTCCGGAATATCCACCCCAGCCACAAGGCAACCTTCACAATCCTCATCAATAAGTTCAGAAAAGAAAACATCATCATCATCATGGAGATTTGCACAAGGAAAATGAGAAAGAAAATCCGCTCTCCCATTTTTCCCTCCAGAGATGTGTCTGATATCGAACTGATATTGAAGCAATTTGATAACCTTTCTCATGATTCTGGGAGTACAACATTTAGTGAGGCTACCTCCCAAAATATTGACCAGTGGTTTATGATCTGTCTGAAGCATAAACCGTCTTCCCCACACATAAGACCTAAACTTCTCAATGGCCCATGCGCAAGCCAGTAACTTCCTTTCGATAACTGAGTATTGCAATTCAGGTGACCTTAGTACTCTAGAAGCGGACCCAATAGTTCTTTCAACTCCATCCACCACCTGTGTCACAGTAGCACCTAAACCTACTTGACTGGCGTCAACTGTCAAGCAACATGGTAGGCTTGGGTCAAAAGGTTTAAGGACAGAGCTCTTCTCTAAAAGGTTCTTAACCTCTTGGAAAGCCACCACACATTTGTCGCTCCACACAAACTTAGTCCCCTTTTTAAGATGATTACCGATGGGAAGGACAATCGTAGCATAGTGAGGAATAAACCTCGAATAATATTCACAAAGCCCCAGAAGTGATTTAACTCCTGTTTTATCAGTGGGGACAGCAGCATTGGAAATGGCTTCCAGTATCCCAGGTCTGGGTTTGACACCAACTTGGTTGAGAATATGACCCAAGTATTCGACTTCTGTACAAAAGAACTTACACTTTTCTAATTTTAGAACAACACCATGCTCTTGAAACAAACCTAATACTTTGTGTAATATGAGTTCATGGGAAGAGGAATCCTTTGCAAAGATGAGCACGTCATCTTGGAAAACCAACACTCCATCAACCCCTCTAAGGATGTTACTCATGACTCTTTGGAATACCGACGCAGCTGAAGCTAAGCCAAAGGGCATGCGTCGATATTGAAACGTACCTAAAGGAGAGACGAACGCCGTGAGATGACGTGACTCAGGATGCAACTCGACCTGGTGATACACGCTCGCCTAATCAAGTTTGGTGAAAAACTTTGCACCTTTAGTTGACGCAAACAGATCATTGATTTTCGGAAGAGGGTGTGAGTCACCCCAGATCTCTTTATTTAGGGATCTCAAGTCAACACAAACTCTGAGTTGACCACAACTCTTCCTAGCAACAACCAAAGGTGAAAGCCAAAGTGAAGACTCTACAGGCCCTTGCTTCTAGTCAGGGTAAGGGGGATACACTCCTAAAATAACCCCTGCTCACCCCCTTGGTAGCTTGGCACGAGCAGATAGGCTTATCTCAGAGGCAGTGTGTAAAGCATTTGTGAACACATACAGTTATACAGTGAAAACGCTACAAATGGAAACCACACCAGTTTAGAAAATTAAGTAATCTTGATCTAAACCAAAACAAGACCAAAAAACAAAAATCCACAATACAGGTATCAAGATATCCTCAAAAATAGGTTATTCACTCAAATGAAGCTTGTAGCAACAAATAACTCCACCTGGAGTTATTACGACGTCTTGACAGATGAGAACCCCAAAGAACGGCGCCGGCCACGAGGTGTGCAGCGTCAGGCCTAGAGTCAAGCAGACCCACAAAGAAATGTACCTTGGAATTGATTAAAGCAATGACGGTGCACAGCGTTGGGATGGTGATGCTACGTTGGTGCCTTCGGCGTTGGCTCCTTACAACCCCAGGGGAGGTGATGCCTCTGTTCCTTACTGCAGCACAGGGGAGGTGAGATGTCGGTTCCTTACTGTGTCGGGGAGGTGACATCACGATGTCAATGGATTTGGGAGTCACCCACGTCGAGGATCGGCTCTGTGTTGATGAAGCACCGGCGTTGCTGAGGTCGGGACTGCGGTGCGAGTCGGGAAGGTGCCTCATGGACATCATGAGCGGTGTCCTCGGCTCCAGTGCAGGCAGCGGCCTCGATGATGGCTTCGGAGTCGATGCAGCACGGCGTCAGCAGGCGTAGGGCCTACGGTGGAAGTCGGGGCGGTACGTCGTGCTCTTCACGAGTGATTCCCACGGCTTCGGTGCTGGTTACAGCGTCGCTCACCGGCGTCGGTGTTGCAGTTTCCTTCTGTAGCAGCTGAAACAGCAGTTACAGATGCAGCGAGACAGAAGGGATGAAGTCTTTGTGTCCCTGAGACTTCAGAACAGGAGGCAAGCTCAGTTTCAAGCCCTTGGATATCTTCCTCAAGATGAGAAAGCAAACAGGAAAGTCCTTTTCTCCTTTTCTTGGTAGCAAGCAGCCACTGCAGGCCAACCCAGACAGCAAACAGCACAAGGGCAGTATTCCTCCTCAGCTTCTCTGGCTCTTCTCCTTGGCGAAGGCTCCTCTTGATTACCCAGAAGTGATCTAAGAGTCTGGGGTCTGGGCCCCACTTTTTATACACACCAATCATTTGTTCTCTGAAGGTAGAGAGAGTCTGTACCCAGCCAAAACCAGTTCTGTCCTCACTGGTGCAGCTTCCTGGCAGAAGGTGGAGACAGCATTGTTGAATCTAGACCAGGCCCCTTCTGGTGAAAAGGAAATCTCCTCCCCCTACACTAAATGCAGCCCAGGTCCATTAAGCCCATCCTGACTCATCAGACTTCTGGAGCCAGAGCTCCTCTCTAGCCCCTGTCATCCAAAAGCCAGACATGCAATACACAAACCTAGCAGAGGCACACTGAATGCTTAGGCAAGAAAATACCTATTTTCTAAAAGTGGTATTTTCAAACACAGAATGAAAAAGTCACCCTCACTAAAAGATGCACTTTAACATTCTGAGTTCAGGCATACTAAACTTCAGTTTTCTACCTAGTTCCTTGGGCCAGTTATGTATATAAGGTGTTATAAACAAACTCCCCATTCTGTCCTATGGGAACAGTAGCCTTGCAATAGTGAAAAACGAAATCGGCAGTAATTCACTATCAGGACATGCCACGCACATCAGGGCATGTCCTACCTTAAACATACAATGCACCCTGCCCGCAGGGGTACCTTGGGCCTATCTTAGGGGTGACTAATATGTAGAAAAGGAAAGGTTTAGGGACTGGCAAGTGTGTGAACTTGCCAAGTCGACATGGCAGTCCCAGGCTGCACATAGACTCTGCAATGGGAGGCCTGAGTCACATTTTACAAGCTGCTTCTGTGGGTGGCACAATAGTGCTGCGAGCCCACCAGCAGCATTTGATTTACAGGCACACATAGTGCACTGTACTAGGGTCTAACAAGTAAATCAAATAAGCCAATCATGGAATCAATAATCCATAACATCATTTTACAAAGGGAGCACTTGCACTTTGGCACTGAACAGCAGTGGCAAAGTGCCCAAAGCATCTAGACCAGCAAAACAGAGTCCAACACACAGCAAAAACATAGGAGGCAAAAGCAAAAAATGGAAGGGAGACCCACGGCAATGGTGCCAGGTCTAAAACTGCAGTACTGGGCAATTTAAGTAATTACAGAGTATTCGACAAATGGGATATCATTGGTATATCGTAAGTCAAAGACTTGGTTAAGAAGGGTAAAATAGTGACGTTTGCGGACTTACAAAAAGAATATAAATTGTCCATAGGGGAAACATTCTGCTACTCACAAATCCGATATGCCTTACTGGAGGCAACCAGAGAAACAGTCGTGATCCCGGAAGCCAACCCGCTTGAGGACAGACTGGTAGCAGATCCCATGGATAGCAAAGCTATTTCACTCACCTACCGGAAAATAATTAACAATTTACCAGACCCGTTGCAAACACTATATACGCTCTGACAGGAAGATTTGGGGAATTGGAGGAAGAGGGTTGGCGTGATGCGCTATCATCCCCCGTGGCAGCAAAATATACAAAAATCTGTGAATCAAGGCCCTGTTAATGAAAGTGAGGAGCCTCATTGGATGAAGAGGTTTTTGCTCAATGCCAGCAAGGATAGCGCTCAAATACTTTATTTTGACTAGCCTGAATTATGACAAATAACAAAAGAGGCAGGTAAAGCAACTATACGCGGACAACGTAAGGATAAGGCAGATTAAATCATAATGTTGTTTCTCCTTTTGGGAGACAAGATTTTTAAATGACAGCAAGGCTGTCTGAATACCTTAAAGAGGCGTGGCCTAAAGAAAGAGGGGCCAATGCACAGTCCTGCAGGAACAACTGGGGCTCTCATCTTAGGTACCGACTACTGCACTAGCAGAAGGCACGTGTGGGTGGGCTCCGGGACAGGCTCCATCCAGCCTCTTCTACGGATTTTAAAACTTTAATAACATGATTAATGCTTGCAAATGCTCTCAACGATCTGTTATTGAACTGTGCTTATTAAATAAAATATTAAATGTATTGATGCGAAAGGCCGCAAAGTGTTTTTAATGAAATTGAATTGAGTTGAATAGCCAAAATGTTAGACCTGTTAGAGTGTAATAGTCCATGAGTGTGTCCAACATATTAGTGTCTATCAAATCAAAGGTATAGTACGAAATACACCCTACCTCTTCACCAGCGCTCTATTTTTTTTATCCCACTCTGGTTTTCTACCTTAAAAGCATTTTTCGACTATTTAATGCCAATAGATTGACAGAATTGATCATGCCATTGATTAGTGGACTGCTTCGGGCACAGATATTAATTTGAAAACAAATAAATGCAGGGTCTCTATCTCAAACCTGTGAATAAGGGAAGCAACCTTTTTAAATGTATCTACCTGGATCAGGGGGGGAAGGGAGAAGGGGAGGGTGGGAGGTAGGAAAGCATGGAGGAAGGAATAGAAGAAAGGTGGGAAGTAAGGAAAGAGAGGGAGGAAGGAGAGAGGGATTAGGAGGCAGAGGAACAGGGAAGGATGGAATGAAGTAGGAGATAAGGCAAGGAAATAAACAAACAGCCTGAGGAAATGGATACAGATTCCGGTTCCACTGTGCCTTGTCATGAGGTGCAGAGCCGTGGCCTCGTGCAGCACGAGGCCAGTGGCGTAACGAGAGGTGAAGGGGCCCCCCTGCAAGGTACACAGAGTGGCCCCCTCTGGATTAAATCTGGAGTTCTCATGCCAGAGTACTGTGCTGAGGGGGCCCCCTGCTGCTCGGGGTCTCCCCCCGTACTGTGGGGCCCTCTGTAACGCCCCTGCACAAGGCTGTGCACACCTCCCTGCGAACCGGGAAGTCATGTACCTTAAATAAATAAAAAACAAAAGTACTAATTGACATCAGTTCATCCAGTTGTCTTCGCCAGTCCACTGTTCTATTCCCAGAAGAAACCCACAGAGCCTGAAGTGACGAGCAAATGAACCTAACCAATCCTTGAGCTGCTCTCTTGCCATTTTCAGAATGAGAGCAGCACCATGATTGGCCGGTGCAGGATCAAACAACACTCGTTTTCCAAGTAGGAGCCGGTGCCTGCAGCCTGTTCGGCTGTTACACAGCTGGTATTGGTGTGGGCTGAAGTGCGCATGTTGGGCTGGCTGTCGAAACACGGCCGGCCAATCGACATGCGCGCTTTAGGTTTTCGGCAAGTCATTCCTGCTGCCAATCAGCAGCAGGAATGGCCCTGCTCCGAGATGAGACACAGTGAGTGCTCGTTAATCAATCAAATTTACGATTGCTGCAGCTGCTGCACTCGCAGCAGGCAGGGTGATGCTCCTCTGCCCTGAAGGAGGAACCGCCACTGACTGCTCATTTAAGACACTACCACTGACATACAGGCAGGGAAGCGTTACTGAGTAAAACTGATACTGTCAGAGAATAATGTCACAACCTGTGTATTGTTGGCATAGGATGTGATACAATAGCCAAAGGGCATCATAGGTGCAGAGCGTGGGCAATATACATATGAAAAAAGTGTTGGACACTGTGATGAGCCCTGGGGCATTCCACGGGTGAATGCAATGGTATGAAACTGGAATGATTGCAATGAGACACATTGGGTTCTGTCTGAGAGAAAAGACTTAAGCCCGTTCAGAACTAAATTGAACATTCCAATATCGGCAAATACAGGGGAAAGATCTCAGGGGACCAGTGCTGATGCACCTTCCTGGCTATGAACAAGGTGTCTGTACTGCACTGAGCCTTAAAATCAGACACAGTTTTGTTTAGAAGTTTATTAGTCTACATATAATTAGCCGATTGAGTGTTCATGTTTTCCCCTATAAGTTAGTCTGGAAAGGTAGAAAGGAAATGGGTCTACAGGTAGCCAATATTTCGAGGTCTTCTGCGGGTATGTTTTTGAGAAGGGGAGTAATGGACGCATGCTTCCAGCAGGCAGGCACAGTTTGTATTCAGCAAAAGGTTACATAGATTAGTCACACAGTCATCACTGAGGTTATGATAGCAGGATGACACATGTTGAAAGGTGAGACAAATGTAACCAGTGTTAGAAGGAGTTGTATCTCATTTGCAAATATTGAAATAAAAGTGGGTAGGCTTTGCTTTAGTTCTTCCATGCTGGAAAGAATACAACTGAAGGTTGTTCTACTGAGTTAAGTGGAGGAAAAATAGCATGTATGTTGCATATTTTTCCTGAAGGGAGGAAGCTAAGTAATTGTAGAGATCCTGGGAAAGGGGAATGTTGTTGCCACAGACATCTGGATTACTAAATCTTTTCACAATAGTGAAAGCTCTTTCATAAGCCTTTTACTGACTCAATTCGTGTAGCAAAATATGTTGCTCAAGTTGTGCGATCAGCATGCTGGTAATGTTTGAAAGCCCTCACATGGGGTGTTTCGTTTATATCTAGTTCAGCATGAGCAAGAACAACAAAGTCATAACGTTTTTGGATGTAGAAGTGAAGGTCCAGTTTCTGGAGGTGGATGTGATGACCAGTTCATAACAACACTGTATCGAAAACCGACAGATTAAAACAATGCGTTTCATGACACAAGTTTTCATCCACACTGTCTCAAGGAAAGTCTACCCTATGGACAATTTCTAAGGATTTGGCCAAACTTTCCATTGATAAATGACTATTTTCATCATGGTGCCATTCTCCTTGACATACTAAATGAAAAGGGATACCCTTACAAACTCCATAACAATTCGCTCAAGAGAGCCATTTGGAAGAGCAGATTGGCTGGTTAAGAGCAGTGCAGAAGGGCCGCAAGAACTGTTAAGACTGGTTCTTACAGATAAAAGAGAAGCCTAGTGGAGGCAGGAAGGACAGCCAGGCAGCATAAGGGGTCTTGTCAGGTGTTTACAGTCAGAAGAATAGCCAAGTGGGGTAAGAAAGATGCCAAAGGGCAGCATGATGGGACTAGTAGTAAATTCCGATAGTAGAGCAACCCAGTAGGGGAACAACGGGCAGGATGACAGAATGACAGGATCCACAGGGTGTTAACAGAGAAGAGTTGCCATGTGGAGAAAGAGTAGATGAGGAAGCAGCATGATGGGACTAACTTGGCGCTTGCAGAAGGGAGCGCGGGGTTGAGGACTGATGTACTTTATTTATATCAGAGTGACTGTAACCACCTTGTTGACTGCCTACCCTTTGGACCTCTGCCGGAAAACCAAATGTGACGCACCTCAAGGAAATCCGGCTAACTGGCCTATGACAAATAGACGTTTTTTAAAGCTGCAGAGGCATGTGTGGGCGTAACAGCGAATGCATTACTTGGAATTCTGTGCAATGCACTGCGATTAACTGAGATGATGTTAACGCTCTAATTCTAGGTAATATTACATGCAAAATAGACCCCTATCACTTCCTGATGACTCCTAGAATAAATCCACCCATTAGAATGGCTGTCATGCAAGTCAGTATCGACAATAGAAATAGCATTTTCTTGCGACTGTTGACAAACCAGCTTCACCACCACATCATCAAGTTTGAACGAGGTCGCCATGTTGGGTAAGGGGGACCAAAAGTACTGCAGCTCAAGCAGCCTTGTCATTGAGTTTCAATTCAGTAGCTATAACAGGGGAGGGGAACCCTCCACAAGCCAATAGGAGTACAGCAAGCATTCTGTTCTGTGAAAGCACAGGACCTGTGCCCAATCTCAACATTTGGGAAGAGCCAAAGCCGTCCTCTCAGTACAGCTTTTTGAAGTTCTTTTTCTGTTGATCACGTAAGGTCGGCCGATAGATGCGCTGTAAAGCCAGGCCTAAAAATTAATATTATTGGACAATAGCTACTGAAGCTGGTTACAAAGCAGTCTCTGTGCAAAATGACCGACTCTTTGTGACGCCAACCTAAGTTTAACTCTTACTCACACAGGTGTGCACTGATCTGAATTAGAAATAAAGCGTGTAAATCGGTCAGGTGGGTACCTGGAGAGCTGCAGAAGGATGAACATTCTGCATTAGGAGAGACAGATGTATAGTGGAAGGAATTCGCATGTAACATTCTCTGCATCTTCCAATAGTCACATCCTATTTATATTGCTACGGATTGTTGAAACAAGTCCATATAATTACTCATTACCACATTGTAAAGTGAGACTCTAATGCATACTAGGAATGTGGAGCTTCAGAGAGCGATTGACATGAGTGGAAGAAGTAGAAACGAAATTAAGAATTTTGATTTGCCAGCTGTGAGCCCAAAGGCACTTGCTGAAACCGGATACTATTATTAGCAATGGTCTTTGAATCAATCAAGCGTCAAGTTTGGTTGCTGAACAATGGAGTTTTCCATAGTGCATCATTACTGGTGAGAAGCATTCTTTGGAATAAACATGTATCCCTCACAAGATCCCAGCAGCACACAAAACTACTGGGGGAACAAAATTCAAGAAGTGACTCTTGAAACCCATCGATATCTGGAGTTAGAAAGTGTCACAGATATATGAAAACATGATTTTAGTGTGTTCGAAGAGCTTTGTAAACTCTATTAGGGTTTACTAGCTTAATACAATCTAGTCATGGCAGCAGTATAAAGAGGTTTTATACAGGTGAACGAGGAACACAAATGATATAATATAAGCTTTTCTTTTAAGTGTATAGGGCTTTCAAGTTAGACACATTTTGAAATACTGGGTTACTCAGTAAGATGCAAACATACGAAATGACACGCAATGAACCTTTAGGAACATGCGGCTGACAGGTTACAATGCATTAAAACACAGAGAGCTGTGCTAATGCCCCGGGAGGCGAGGGTGATACAGGAAGATGGGTGTGGTCGGGTTGGGCTGTGTCACGAGGACTAACAGCTGGAGGTCCGCTATACAAAAAGTCAAATGAATTTGCATAGAAAGTACACTGAAGAGTATTATGTACACAGAAGCTCGAATGAGCAGAGAGGAAGTGAGAGGCGTTGCCAGGGAGGAAGAGGAAGACTTCCCTGAGGCTTTGTGTCCTGGTGCTCGTGAAACACACAGGCTCAGCCCTCCTGGAGGAGGTGATGGGGGGTGATGGGGGGAGATGAGGGGCACTGGCGCGGGAGAGGTGTGGTGTGGTGTAGGGGCCAGAGCGGCTGACTTCAGAGCGCGGGGTCACGGTTCCATCCCCGGCAGCAGCTCAGCATTATGTGACTCTGGGCAATAGCTTACTTAATCTCCCCGACAGTCCCCAGCGCCTTGAAACACTTAAGGGTGACATGTTCGCGCTTTACAAATAGGAACTATTATAATTATTAATTATAACTACATTCAGAAGTACCACGTTCAATAAAAAGACCGGCAGAGGGTATTGATCGCTCCCATTTTAGGCTAAAAATAGCATAAACACCGGTGCCGAGAACAAGATGCCCTAAGTCACTGCACAGTGAAGAAACATTTTGGTGCAATTGGACCAGCCAGCAGTTAGCATGAGTGAACTGGCTAATCACAGCCATCTATCCATTAAATTAGGTAATAGTAAACTAATAGTAACAGGGCTTGGAATCCGTGCTAAAGAAACATCAGTTATTTTGCAGTAAACTTTGTATTAGTATATCTGTTCTTTGGCCATGGGCAAAGAAAATGAGTAGGTGTTGAGCGGACTGTGGTACTCAGGGGTTTCAAGCGTAAGAAATAACACAGAAGCTGCCTACACATCTCATGCACTGTAAGTCTGCAGAAGAAAGAGAACTTACTCTTAAGGTGTGATCCCATGAACCTGAAGAGAACGCTGTTCCATCCGGAGAGACTCGTAAGGTACTGACGCGGTTTTCATGGCCGAATAGTATCGACACTCGAGTTCCCTTTAGGACGTCCCAAACATTGATAGTGTAGTCATTGTAGCCAGCGAAAAGTAGGCGACCTAGAGTGTAAAATGGAGAAACAGGATGTGAAAAGTCTTCATGCCTCTGTCCTTTAAGGAAACATATTTGCAATCAGAATGAAGGTTTTGGTACAATGGAGATTACACTTCTGCAAGATACTGAAACATATTTATGATGTGAAGCACTTACCCTTCATCTCGCATCCTTACTCGCTTTCTGCTATGAATTTGGTTCTATGTCTAGCAATCTGTAGGAGCTGGTATCCTATTCTCTTTGTCTTCCAAGGTTAAATCGACCTGAGTTTATTTGTAGAATGTGAATAACTGTACTTAGGGTAACTTCTCCACAGTCATAAAGACTCGTAAACCAACATTTAGCTGGATTTAAGTTTCCTCTAATTGTTGCCTCCACCTGCCACTGAATGATGTCTAACCACATCCAAGTCAGGCAGCCCTACCCAGTAAGGCAGCTGTGCTATACAAGAAACTCAAATAATGCTGTCAGGTTTTAGTGTGAAAGTGTTTCGCTATAAGGAATAGACATCAATGGTGTCTGTAAGGCATGACACAGTTTAAGCTGAAATGTGCACATCACACATTATTTTTATATGTGATGGATCAAGTTATGTTTAGTTCATATATTTCTTCACCCCCACTCAAAGTCTGCCAACAAAACCAAAGTTTTAGCCTTCTTTTTTGTTTCTTGAAAAACATGTACTGCACACCTTCACTGAAAACGATAAAGTACCAGTTCCGGATTACCAACTAGGCAAAGTAGGCACCAGCCTACGGGCCCCACTCCTTTTAGGGGTCCCGTGACAAGGGATCAAAATAATATTGATTTGAAATTGAAAGAAAATTACAATCAACCTTTCATAAATATTGTTTACAAAAGATAGAAAACCATGAATCAACTCAAAGAAACGAAAACTTTACACAAAAGACTATAGAGAAAATACCGTATTACTAGGGGTGGGCGGAATTTGCGGAATTAACCTTCGCAAATTATCGCGAGAATGTTTAAAATTATCGCAAACAAGCAGAAATATCGCGAAGATGCGGAAGTTTTTTTCCGGCATGTTCGCGAGATTTTCTGCATGGTTGCGGGTCGCCAACTTACCCATGTGGTTGCTTGCGGGCGCGGCCATCTTGTTTTGAGTTGTTCTCGCGGTGCATGATCGCGAGAAGAAAGACGTGATCGCGCGACGCATGACGTCACTGCGGGCGCGAACTGTCGCGAGACAGCGCAAATGGCTAAAAACAATACAACATCTCATGGAGAACGCGACCGGATCAAGAAAACTCGTCGGCGAACGCAGGGATTCAGGTAAGGCGATCGCGCGCGCGCGAGAATGTATCATTTTACAGCGCGAGCAAGAAACAAATTATCGCCAAGCTGCGGAAACCGGAATTTTTGACATTTTCGCGCTCTCCGCGGAACGCAAAAATGTCAAATTATCGCAATTTCCGCGAACGGAACGAAATTTTTGCCCAGGCCTACGTATTACCCATTAAAAATTTAAAGAAGATAAACCAGAGACATCAGAGTCAGTTTGTAAAAAATCCGGTGCATTGGGTATTAGTAGATGGTTTGAACATTTCGACTGCCTAGGGGCCTCCACATGGTTTATTCCGGCACTGTAAAGCACCCAGCATGCTGATAGAAAAAATAAATGGAACATTTTGAAAAATGTGTTCATAATAATTGAATCAGTACCTGTGCTTTCGGTTTGTTTTCATCAATGCAGTTCACTGATCTGCGCTGGTAGGGCTGTGGCTTCTGCCCTCTGCTAACCCCAAGGTAACAGATCAATAATGCTACAAGTCATTGTGAATTTCTTATTTCTTTCTTTCTGCACCATAAAGACTTGGTCTGGCCGTGAAGTGAAGCTTGCACTATTGGGAACTTCCTTGTGGTTATACAAGGTCTAGAAGTATATTTTTCAGGTTCCTTCAGCACATAGCCATGTTCTCATTTCACCCGTGTTTTCCACGCAGCTTGTGATCACTCATAAAAATGATGAATATAAGTCTTGGTTTCATGTAAATGACATAGTTTTTTTTAAAGCAATATAGGATGGATAAGTGAAAATGGATTATGATGAGTGCTGTTTTAATTTTAATAGTCTTTGTGTTAGACGTCAATGTAAAGTATTTCAATGATTTGAATATACTTCTCAGGCTGTACTGGACATTCTTGACAGAGAGAAGGCCTCTGTTATATTTTAGTTGTCAATCCGCCAAGCTGTTGGCGTGGCATAGCCTCACCGCCAACACCCAGCCCACCAACCAAAGTCTAGAGTTCCCTGCCAAATGGATAGGAAATATTCACCAAAACTACTTCTGTCAACTTTTGCCTGCTCAATGCCACCCAGCCCACCATGACATGCACCATTGTGGACCAGGTGGCATGTATTTTGATTTCTTAGAAAAATGTCTCCACTCCCAAAGAAGGGTATGTTTTGGGAAAATTAAAAGTAAATGCCTTTGAAATGCAGACTTAGGGGAACATTTTCTGTTTTTTCCCTCCATGTAAATAAGCAGCAGACAAGTGATCAGAAGGCCCTCTCAAAATGGCCAGGCCTTCATAGGCCATTTCTTGAAGGTTGGAGGCACTGACCTTGGGGAAACAGCTGTTTTTAACAGTTAAGTGAGGCTGTTAACCCCTTAAGTTTCACAGATTTTTCAGTTCTCTTGAAGTTTACTAGCTGATGGAATCAACCTCATTTCAGATGTCTTAATATTTTCACCAATTCTATTTTGAAAGAGTAACTAACAGTCTTGTTATGGATACCCCCGTACACATTTGTTGTTACAAACTACTAGGTTCCCAGTTGTAATCTTGTATGTGAACATTTTATGAACTATTTTGAGGACTAGCAAGTTACTTCTGAGTACCAGATTGTTAAATCAAGTACACAAAAGTCTGGGTCGAAACTGAGGTGGCATGGGGACCAAAAGAATGATGGGATGGGATGCCTCCCGAGCGATTGCTAGTGGTTAGACTTATTGCAAGCATCCTCCCACCACCTTTTGTGTGTTTGGTACCACATCATTCAATACACGAATGAACTATATAGATACGTGCGTTCCGTTAATTTCAGTTAAATACACATAGGGCAAGATAATAAATAAAAAAAATGCACTCAAAATATCCTCCTTCAACATCCTAAACGCGTGGCTGTTTGGGTTCTTTGTGTGAATACGTCGCTGTATTTATCCATATCTTTACTTGCCAAAACTGTTAGCAAGGAAGAAGCCGCAGCTCACCATTTGGCACCGGCTCATGTTAATTTTACACCTAGGAGCCTCTAATAACCCTTGCTTCTTCTGTATTATAGTTTCATTTTCTGAAGACAGGTGTAGTCAGAATATGCAAATATTTCTCATCACTCAAGGGGTGGAAGGATAAGGCAGGGAATATACCCAGGCTCTATGTGCCAAAAACACACGTGTTCTCATTTATTTGGGATTCAAAAAAATTAATTAAATTAGATTTCTCCTACAAGCTGGCGATGTGAAGCTATCAACTGACATTTATTTTCTTCTCTGCAACCTGCTATTTACTTAATTTCTCTGTCAAAAATAGTCATGGATTTCAACTCGAATTTCGGCGGTAATTGTGTGGAAAGTTCTAGGAGAGTTTTGCCGCATAGTAACTACTGAATTCCTTCGTATGGCAAAAAAAGGTGTGTGTGTGTTTTAAAAAAACATTATTTTTAGGCCAAGCTGTTCTATGTCATATTCTCCCTTGGTGCACCATTATCACTGTATTTCTCTTCCTTGTCATAGTGCTAAAAATAAGGGTGGCCCGACCCCAGTAGACACCTTTTACTTCTACACAACTTGCAAGTTCTTTCCCAGTGGGAGGGTATATCCAGGCCACGGTAAGCATGGCTCCTGTGTGAGACTGTCCCTGGCTGCCTCCTGCCTCATTGCCGGACTGGCACGCAGCGAAAGACAGTTGAGGGTTGTTAACGCTGTTACTTGGATTTCTTCTGCCTGGGGTGGTGTAAAAGTAAAAGCGAGGGACTCCTCACACCCTCCGAAGCGAAGAATCAGGCTTCTGCCCCCTTTACCAGTGGTTTGAGTTGGGCTCTTGATATTTACCATGAGGCGCCTCCACGTGGCCTCTCTGGAAATATTGCACTCCCTGACATATGTTCTGCTCCTCTCCTAGCAGGCTACCCGTCCCCATGAACGCGCAGGCGTCGCGAGCGCTGGAGCGGCCCCATCATGGCCAGCAGGCCGCCACCTAGACTGGACATCATTCAGGATCTCACTGTGCTTGACTTCCTCTTTT
Source organism: Triturus cristatus (assembly GCF_964204655.1). Lineage (NCBI taxonomy): Eukaryota > Metazoa > Chordata > Amphibia > Caudata > Salamandridae > Triturus > Triturus cristatus. The sequence continues at coordinate 393,202,339 of NC_140583.1, read as the reverse complement.
AGCAAAATGTATATGATGCACCTGGAAGTGTTTGGCCATCCAGGAGTGAGTACATCAAGCGCTCTCTGGGAAGTAGTGTCTAGAGAGTATAAAACAGGGCATCGTCAATCGACTCCTGCTCGTTACTGTGCTGGTGATGCAGTCTGCATACGCGTGGCTTCCAAGTACTGGAGGGATTCTCATCTGCTTTGCATGGAGGAATGCAGGGGCTGGTCCAAATTCTACTCCCAAAGCTGTTCTCTGATTTCTTCAGAGAGGGGTTGTGACTCACCCTCTTCAGGGGACAGCAGAGGTCACGGGGAATATGGAGTGAGGCACTGGGAGTATGCCAAAACAAGACCTTCCCGCTCAGCGCTCACTGGTCTCCAGGAACCAGGACTCCTCTGGAACCACGGGGTCCCTGTGGGTTGCCTCCACGGCTCTGGTACCTCTTCCTACTGTTAACCCTACAAATACCTCCTTCCCAGCCAGTGCATGGCACAGGCATGACGACCTCCACCTCAAAATAAAACTGCTTTACATGTTCACGATCATAGCCAATTTCGCACAATTTCAAGAATGTCTACTCCATGGTGTCTGATGGACACACCTTGACCCCAACAACTACCTGGCGTACTGGGACATAATTTAGGATGTTTCACAGAATCTCAGAAACGGACAGTTTAGAATTCTCCAAAATGAGTAAATGGCCACTCTCAAGTTAATCTAGATGGGTCTATGTCGCTCTACATTGCTAGACATGATGACATGACGGCACACATACTCTGGGCCTGCCTACTATGCAAATATGGAGGGTGGCCCAATCAAGATCGAATGCGGTGATAAGCCAATCCATAAACTTTATCTCAGAGCTTATGCCGTACAGGGAGTAGATTCCATTATGACATTTAGTGCATACAGAGAAGAGACTGGTACGCATACTTCGTATGTTTTTGCTGATGGAGAATATTGTATTGCAAATCAAGACAGTTCACTGATCTCAGGATATTGGGAAGAACTTTGTTGCATTAATGAACCCTGGAAAGATAAACCTTACAACCCAGATGCCAGCCAGCTGCTGTTAAAAAGTTGTGGGATCAATACCTCACTTTTACATACTGAGCTCAACACAGGATGGCGTAAGCTACCTGTGTAAGACGTGAGGTACCTGTGTAGGAAATATAGAAAATGCACAGAATCACAATTTTTTTAATATTAACAAAATGGTATATAAGGATCTAGGTCAAAGATGCGATTGGTGGCTGAAGGGTCTCTCTGGTACTTTAAGCTCGAGTTTAAAGTGTTTTGCTGGCACCTATATCGACTTGGTGAAAGATGCATTTTGGCTGCACAATAAAATGGTGCCGATATTTGGGTCCCGAAAGAGGCATTTTTACATTAATTGAAAGGCTACTGCATTACATCAGAACTTGTACAATGTAAACACATTTGAAGATTTGAATAATGATCTCAAGATAAACAACGATTGCTAGCCGGTCTGGCTTCAAGGCGGAAGCACATACAACGACAGACATACACCACTGATGCTTGCAGGTGGTAATGCATTAAAAACAGACTTATTTGATTTACCTAGTCACACCCACTTTCTACAGCTGTGCTATTTATCTTGCTATGCATACAAAGTGCAGGTACTTTTTCATATTCCACAAGACTATAGGAGTGAGTTGCAAAGAACAGTGGGTATGCATGCATCATGCATAGAGATCAATACCTAGATGCACAGTAGGTGCACACCCTCAGTGCATAACACACTCATTCTGACATTGATGGGGCTTATGCAAAAGCGTATGCACTCTGTACGTACAGCAAAGGTAAAGAATACCCTATCTGTCTAAAATAGGGTTTTTTCAGGGCAAAGACCAAAAAGGCTTTCCTTGAGAGCTGGACTGATCAAAAGTGTGCACTCTCCAAAATCAATGCTTAGTTTGAGCTGGTGGTTTCCAGTGCTCAGCACCGGCACTTAATCATCAACACCAAAACTTTTCTTGAGCACCAGTTAAGGACCCATTTATTTATTAATTATGGGGCAATTAAAAGTGATTTGCCCAGAATCACAGGATGTTGAGCCGACAGCAAGACTCAAACCTGGTTCACCAACTCCGAAGTCGGCAGCTCTGGTCATTACGCCACATCCTCTCCCCACTTTCATGGTTAGTACTTGGCTCTGTTTTTGGGGTGCTGACAGGAGTCAGCTGGTGCAAAGTGCCTTCTGATGAGAGCCCCAGCACTTATTTTTTTTGTGCAAATTATCACTGTCCAAAATGTTGGGATGCAACACCAAGAATGAGGTTTGCAGGCAGCGACAGCCGTAAGACTGGGAGAAGACTTCGAGAAAATGATACAAAGCAGACCTAGACTGAAGAGTTTGAGGGAACAGAGGTAGCTGCAGAGGTGGATAAAGGGGAGCTACGGATTCCCAAGAGGGGCAAGGACAGTCGATAGAACTGAGGTGGAGGGCGAAGAGCTCCAGTGAGGAGTGTAGAGGAGGCAGTAGGGGAAGTTGGAGGGGACTCAGGTGAAGGGAGTGGATAGATGGGGAGGAAGCCGAGCTTCATTAAGTGGGGAGGGGAAGAGAGCCTGGCGAAGCTCCAGTGAGGGAAGAAGTGAAGATAGCGGGTGGAGCTCCGATTGCTGGCCAAGGGCTCAATGCTTAGTTGGCATTTTGGACTACTACAGTATTTGCTCCCTTCTTGAGCGAGCATTCACAAAGGCTGAATTTGTAGGAATAGTGTGGTTGCAAATACCCACCCACTGCAAAAGCTGAATGTGGTGGACTGGGATGTGCCTTCAATTGTGGGCTTTGGAAAATGTGCCCAGTGTAGCTATAACACTCGGATCCTTCTACTAGTGATCTACGGTAATTTGTATTTGCCTTTTGCTGCTAACGTGTTCTTCAATGTTTGATAAAAAGTAAGTGTGAATTGACAAAAATACACAAAAATACGTGTGCTTCTAAAGAATGTATGCAAGCCTTGGTCAATTCTAAGAGAAGTCCTGCCCTTTCGTATAATGTACGGGCTTATGTAAAACTTTTGTCAAACTTTTCTCCCAGCACGTACACTTCCCAGGAAATTCAGTCAACAGTTTATTGTAAATTTGGCAATACTGCTCTTTCAAATACTTTGGCAATTTGATTCTGCTTGTCTTCTTGGATTTACAGTGTATTTCAAATCGAACTCCTTTTCCTTGACATCCTTGGAGTCATCCTCCACCACTCTAGGTATCAGGTGGAATAAGAGGTTTTTGAGACCTATCATATCAGTGCACGGTGACTTTTCTTTTTGATGCATTGGCAGTGTAGTGTAACCTGTGAAGCACATACATGTTCAACACTGATTTCACATATAAGGGGGCCGATTAAGATGGAGGATCACCATCATCGGTTTAAATTCCGACCGGCTGATTATGTATCATCCGGTCAGAATTGAAGCTGGCCGGCCATTCTGGCTTGATTCTGACTGACTCAAGAAGCTTGTCGGCCAGTTGGAACTGGCTTGTAATCCCAAAGGGCAGGCCTTTCCACCTTTGGGATTACGATGCACGGTTTCCATGTCGGACAGCATGTTTGGGGGCCCCTAGCAGGGCCTCCTTATATGTGCGGCCTCTGCCTAAGGTGCCTGCCATGGGGTGCAGGGATGAACAGCACCTCCCATTTCCCTATCCCCTATCCCATAGGGAAATGTAGGAATGTGACGGAACAGTGTTCGCTCGTATACTAATTAGGCAGTTGGGACTGCCGACCGGAGGTCAATCAGTTGCAGACTTAAATCAGCCTGACATCGTAATTAGGTCCTTTGTGTTCTTGTCCGTTTGCTTTCTGTGACTCTATGATCCGCTCTGCTTTTGGAGATGCTTCTTTGTCTACCATGCTCATATTCTATCTTTCCACTACTTTAGCCAAGGTGTTTCATTCTCTCTTCTGCACGGCATTTCTCGATCTGGATTTGTTAGTACACCCCATGGGGTATACAGTCCAGGACACGAATCACAGGATGAGCTTCAGGCTAGCAGCAGCGGTACATGAAATCCGGTGCCACAGGACAAACCACATTCAAGAGGCCACGCGGTGCATCTTTTGGGGCCATTCAAGACTGTGCTGTACACTGGACAATAATAAAAACAAATCTCAGTTATGGGCAGGTGTTGCCTTTTTCCTTCCAAAGATGGCAGATTGGAACCTACTATAGTAAATTATCTCTAAAAAAGAGTGGGGGTCCAAGGGATGTAGTTTAGCGACTCAAACAGTTCTCAATCCCTAATCCAGCACATGTATACACAGTAGAAGAACTGAGAGTCCAAAGAATGTTTAGCAACAATAGTGTAACCACTCTACAAATATCGAACAAGGTGTTTGCTGGTGTCAACAAAGTACACAATGTGTCCATGAGTGTATGTACACGTAAACAAAGTTCCCATCACCCACGACAAGTGGCTTGCTTCATCATTTGGGAACCGGGGAACTTGACCAAGGAACCATCTTCTACCAGATTGATGTAGATATTGGTTCGATGGATGTCCCAAATGTGTAACTGGATCAAAGGGGCCACAAGCGTAATGATAGTGGGTGATGTATGCAGTGCAAGTGATAAAGAAAAAGTGATTTAAAATTGGTTGTCAAGATACAATTATGTGTTTATTCTAGTGCTACCTTCATACCAAGTTAAAACTAAACAGTGCTATACAGTTCAAACAAATAACTGTGTTCTTAAAGACTGGTCTACATGTTTCAGCTCTTGGATATACTCTATCCCAGCTTTCGTCAGGACCAGAAAGCTACTGCATATTAACGGTGTAGTGAATACAAAAAAACTCAAAGACATACAACCTGGACCATGATCTTGGTACAGGTAAATACCTGTAAAAGCAACAACAGTGGTCAATGCAAACAGAGTGGTGACATGTTACAAAAACCGCATCCACAATGAAATGTCGATTTTAGTTCAGAATTACCAAATAGTGTAATAAATAATTCTACGTCCATCACCGCAAGTGAAACGTTAGAATTGTAACTCACCCGAATTACACTGGGTATGTGCCTCACCCCACCCGGCAACTGCTCAGGTATAGGAGGCACCGCTCTAAGGAAAAAGTACTAGCGTAAAACATTACATAACAAATGCTAGTAAAACATTTAAAACATTAGTACATTGCGCGCAACCCTTAAAAACAGACAAGGCAGGAAATTCACGGTCGACTGAGCGTCGAAAGACGGTTGTCAGCAAACATGTCTCTGTTATAAACAGACGAAGTGCCCATGCAGTTGGTTAAAGCACTATCATTTCTCTACCCCAAAGTCTACTGCTATACTGCGTTATTTAAAAGCCAGTGACTGATGTGTGTGGTACCGGAGAGTGAACAGTGAAAAATCCACAATACGGCATTTCCTTAGTCAAAGGTTTCCTGTTCGGTATTCTAAGGAAGACCCCAGAACTAAGCCAAGAAATTAACCAGGGACTCAAGGCACCGTTATCATATTAACAGATGTTGATTAATAAAGTTACGGGTACTGCACCAGACCTAGTCAGTTTATATCTGTCCACCTACCTCTCCGTCGGTACCTCTCGCGGTGTATGAGCGAGAAGGGGAGGTGTACTACAGCAGTAGGGAATCCCATTTGAAGAGTCGCCGCGCGTCACTACTGACATGCGCGGTCGGCGGCTCCAAGCTGTCCCTTGCTGATGACGGCGCGGCATTGTGGCATAGACGCAATGCGCATCGGGAAATGTAGTTTATTATGATTTATAAGGAGATTGCTTCCCGAAACAATGATAACTTAGTGCCATATGCTCATAGATGATTGTGCTTTTTGATCTATGTGCAAAGGCTACGTGGTTAGCGTGTATTATATCTAACTTAAATGTGGTGGATGTTATCGTATTCCACAAATAAACCACGTAGTCAAATTACAAATAGGCATTCTAAAAGTGTAACTCATGATCTCAACCCGGGTGTTTAAGCAAATTCTTATTAACGACCCGTCAGTTTAAAGCGAGGTCCATGGTATTTGGTCATTCAGACCTACACAGTCGCTATGCATTTTGAACACCCATTTCTGTTCCCTTATGAAGAGGAACTTGTGGATATCTGTAACGTGAGGTGGAATAAAGGGTTGTTCTAAGATTACCCAGCGCAGATCTTCTGGTCTGTGATTGTGGGACAAAAAATGGCTAGTTAATCTGGTCGCTTGTTTTTTACACCTGATGGTACTTTTATGTTCGCTGATACGGACCTTTATCTTACGTGTGGTCATCCCTATGTATCTAAGTGAACAGGGGCACGTGATTTGGTAAATTACCCGATCAGAGTTACAATTGGTGTGCCGTCGTAGGATCCAGGGTTTCTCTAACCCTAAATCAACAGATTTGGTTAACTGTGTCTGTGGGCAGGCTGTGCAAGAGCCACATGGATAGTGGCCTTGTACTGGTGGTAAGTCCCATAAGGTAGATGTTGTCCCTTTGTCTTTGGCCCTCGGTCTTGTGTGTACCAAATTGTCGCGCAGATTCGTACCTCTCTTGAAAGAGAACAAAGGTAGTGGTATCTCTGTGTTTCCCACATTGAGGATGCGCCAGTGTTTCCGCACCGACTTCTGGACACTATTTGATAGTGTACTAAAGGTGGTGACAAAAGTCATTCTTGTAAGTGGTGCCTTAACTGCCGGGGGCTCTAAGAGAGCGTCCCTGTTATTGTTTGACGCCCGTTTCCAGGCTTGTTTGACTAAATGTGTAGGGTATTTCCTGACTTGCAGTTGCCTTGAGAGTGCCTCAGCATGATGCTGGAAATTACCCAAATCTGAACAGTTCCTACGGATCCGCAGGAACTGCCCTACTGGAAGATTGTGTCGTAGGGACTTGGGATGATGACTTTGGAAACTAAGCAATGAGTTTTTTGTCTGAGGTTTTTTGTATAGTTCACTTCCCAGCGTCTATGTATCTCTTCCAGCATGCAATCTGTGCCTGAAAGGGATTGTGTGCTAACCAGCCAGAATCCCTTTCAGGCACAGATTGCATGCTGGAAGAGATACATAGACGATATCCTAGTGGTATGGCATGGGTCAGTAGCCACTTTGCTAGATTTCCACTCTTGGCTTAATGCTCAAAACAATTTTTTGAGATTCACAGTAACCCATGACAAAGCAAGACTCCCCTTTTTGGATATCATGATCTATCCGACATTAGGAGTGCTGGGAAGTGAACTATACAAAAAACCTCAGACAAAAAACTCATTGCTTAGTTTCCAAAGTCATCATCCCAAGTCCCTACGACACAATCTTCCAGTAGGGCAGTTCCTGCGGATCCGTAGGAACTGTTCAGATTTGGGTAATTTCCAGCATCATGCTGAGGCACTCTCAAGGCAACTGCAAGTCAGGAAATACCCTACACATTTAGTCAAACAAGCCTGGAAACGGGCGTCAAACAATAACAGGGACGCTCTCTTAGAGCCCCCGGCAGTTAAGGCACCACTTACAAGAATGACTTTTGTCACCACCTTTAGTACACTATCAAATAGTGTCCAGAAGTCGGTGCGGAAACACTGGCGCATCCTCAATGTGGGAAACACAGAGATACCACTACCTTTGTTCTCTTTCAAGAGAGGTACGAATCTGCGCGACAATTTGGTACACACAAGACCGAGGGCCAAAGACAAAGGGACAACATCTACCTTATGGGACTTACCACCAGTACAAGGCCACTATCCATGTGGCTCTTGCACAGCCTGCCCACAGACACAGTTAACCAAATCTGTTGATTTAGGGTTAGAGAAACCCTGGATCCTACGACGGCACACCAATTGTAACTCTGATCGGGTAATTTACCAAATCACGTGCCCCTGTTCACTTAGATACATAGGGATGACCACACGTAAGATAAAGGTCCGTATCAGCGAACATAAAAGTACCATCAGGTGTAAAAAACAAGCGACCAGATTAACTAGCCATTTTTTGTCCCACAATCACAGACCAGAAGATCTGCGCTGGGTAATCTTAGAACAACCCTTTATTCCACCTCACGTTACAGATATCCACAAGTTCCTCTTCATAAGGGAACAGAAATGGGTGTTCAAAATGCATAGCGACTGTGTAGGTCTGAATGACCAAATACCATGGACCTCGCTTTAAACTGACGGGTCGTTAATAAGAATTTGCTTAAACACCCGGGTTGAGATCATGAGTTACACTTTTAGAATGCCTATTTGTAATTTGACTACGTGGTTTATTTGTGGAATACGATAACATCCACCACATTTAAGTTAGATATAATACACGCTAACCACGTAGCCTTTGCACATAGATCAAAAAGCACAATCATCTATGAGCATATGGCACTAAGTTATCATTGTTTCGGGAAGCAATCTCCTTATAAATCATAATAAACTACATTTCCCGATGCGCATTGCGTCTATGCCACAATGCCTCGCCGTCATCAGCAAGGGACAGCTTGGAGCCGCCGACCGCGCATGTCAGTAGTGACGCGCGGCGACTCTTCAAATGGGATTCCCTACTGCTGTAGTACACCTCCCCTTCTCGCTCATACACCGCGAGAGGTACCGACGGAGAGGTAGGTGGACAGATATAAACTGACTAGGTCTGGTGCAGTACCCGTAACTTTATTAATCAACATCTGTTAATATGATTACGGTGCCTTGAGTCCCTGGTTAATTTCTTGGCTTAGTTCTGGGGTCTTCCTTAGAATACCGAACAGGAAACCTTTGACTAAGGAAATGCCGTATTGTGGATTTTTCACTGTTCACTCTCCGGTACCACACACATCAGTCACTGGCTTTTAAATAACGCAGTATAGCAGTAGACTTTGGGGTAGAGAAATGATAGTGCTTTAACCAACTGCATGGGCACTTCGTCTGTTTATAACAGAGACATGTTTGCTGACAACCGTCTTTCGACGCTCAGTCGACCGTGAATTTCCTGCCTTGTCTGTTTTTAAGGGTTGCGCGCAATGTACTAATGTTTTAAATGTTTTACTAGCATTTGTTATGTAATGTTTTACGCTAGTACTTTTTCCTTAGAGCGGTGCCTCCTATACCTGAGCAGTTGCCGGGTGGGGTGAGGCACATACCCAGTGTAATTCGGGTGAGTTACAATTCTAACGTTTCACTTGCGGTGATGGACGTAGAATTATTTATTACACTATTTGGTAATTCTGAACTAAAATCGACATTTCATTGTGGATGCGGTTTTTGTAACATGTCACCACTCTGTTTGCATTGACCACTGTTGTTGCTTTTACAGGTATTTACCTGTACCAAGATCATGGTCCAGGTTGTATGTCTTTGAGTTTTTTTGTATTCACTACACCGTTAATATGCAGTAGCTTTCTGGTCCTGACGAAAGCTGGGATAGAGTATATCCAAGAGCTGAAACATGTAGACCAGTCTTTAAGAACACAGTTATTTGTTTGAACTGTATAGCACTGTTTAGTTTTAACTTGGTATCAAGGTAGCACTAGAATAAACACATAATTGTATCTTGACAACCAATTTTAAATCACTTTTTCTTTATCACTTGCACTGCATACATCACCCACTATCATTACGCTTGTGGCCCCTTTGATCCAGTTACACATTTGGGACATCCATCGAACCAATATCTACATCAATCTGGTAGAAGATGGTTCCTTGGTCAAGTTCCCCGGTTCCCAAATGATGAAGCAAGCCACTTGTCGTGGGTGATGGGAACTTTGTTTACGTGTACATACACTCATGGACACATTGTGTACTTTGTTGACACCAGCAAACACCTTGTTCGATATTTGTAGAGTGGTTACACTATTGTTGCTAAACATTCTTTGGACTCTCAGTTCTTCTACTGTGTATACAGATTGGAACCTACACCATCTTGTCTGCCCAATCCAACCACTGTTCTAGCTTAGCTTGGTGGCAGATTACTTCAGTAATTATTAACTTCGGGGCTGCTGGGTTAGGGACAATGGACCATTATTTATATGTGTCACAGGTAGAGGTGTATGAAGTTTTCATTATAAGTTTTGGAAGTTCCCAATTTTTGCCATTCACAAAGCTAGCAAAGTGCTCAATTTTAAACTTGCCTTCCCCTGTATAATTTTTTTTGTTGCATTACAAAATCATTCTCATTATATTGTTTTTAATTTGCAACAGTATGGCACTTTTTCATTTATGGCCCAATCTCTATTTTATGCCCCCCCACCGGCCTTCGTTCATGTTGGCTGTTTTCTTGGTGATCCCAAAGCCAACCCATTCAAATATGCAAGGCTACTGGTCAAAGGCAGAACAGGCCTATACTCTGTCGAAAGACATTCGCCCTTGAATCTATATGGGCAATCTGTTGTAAAGGAGCTGAGGTAGGCTATCACCTAAGCCACCCACAAAACATGAGATACAATTTTGGAAGTGCATGTGGTGTTAGTTAACTCCAGAGGCCAAGAAGTATAGTTTGTGTAATGTGACACAACTAACTACAAGGCTGGTAAAATGTATGCAAAGTGTGGGGAATGTTTTGGCAAACACTAAGGGGTCAATTCCGATCCGGGTCGGAAGGGCACCGAATGCGATACGGCAGGAAAAACTACGAGCCGTATGCGTGTTTTCCGGCCGACTCGTACAGCTGTACGAGCGAGCAAGTACGATGCAAGCTACAGGAAATTCACCGACCGAGTCGTTTCCGGGTCCGAACTGCTCCGTACGTCTCGGTCGTAAGCTAACCATGGCGTGCAATGGATGCGATTCACGACCGAGCCAGTACGATGCACGCGTCGGACAGCCTGTACGAGCCGGAGTGTCCGGCTCGCAAATTGTCCGGGTGGTTGCCTTTGGGGGTCTGCGTCGGACCCCCTGTCACCCGCAACCCTACGACTCGGACACAGTGGGAGACCCATGGGTCTCCCCAACACAGGCATGTATGGTGCGGATGGCACCGACGTGTATCCACTGTAGGGGGCGCACTGGTCCGCGATGTACCCATTCAGTCAATGGAAGCCCATGTACGCGTCGTACGACCGGCTCCCATTGACTTCTATGGAAGTCCGACCGAACCGAGTCCGGCAGCATACGGCCGCATCGTACTCGCTCGGACGGACTGCAGGACTCCGGCTCGGTCGGAAAAAACTCCGGATCCGGCTTGGTCGGAGTGCTTTCCGACCCGGATTGGAATCGGCCCCTAAATGTTCTCTTTATGGGCTGGTTTGAGCGGGAGCATGCCTGGGGTCGGCATGCGGCTACATGGATGGAACACATAATTTTCTGGGGCAGGTACATCAACGATGTTATCATGCTTTGGGATGGAGCTGTCCCAGAACTTATGTTATATTATGAATATCTTAATGACAATCCATTTAATGTAAGATTCACCATAAATCACAGTTCAGAGGAAATCGATTTTTTGGATGTGATCCTTTTCATAAAGGAAAATTACATTCAGAGCCGCACACATAGAAAAGTCACATCCTGTAACTCTATGCTGCATTTTCAGAGTTCACATCCACAACATGTAATTTCCAATATCCCCTACGGGAAAATGATACGTATGAGAAGGAACTGCAGCATAGAAGAGACGTTCTCCTTGAATCTTAGGGAGACAGAAGAGCGTTTCCTGGAAAGAGGATATTCTAGAAAAATACTGAATAACGCACACAAAAAAGTGCTGAAGGTATCAAGAGCAGATACACTTACAGTAAAACCTCGTATGAGAAACATAAAAACTCTGATGTCATTTAACACACAATTCAACGATCAAAGCAGTAAAGTGTACAATATCCTCAGGAAGCATTGGCACTTACTCACAAACATACCAAGTTTCCAAGGGATCTTAGATAATAAACCTAAGGTAACCTATAGAAGAGGTCAGAATGTGAGAGGCTTGTTGTGTCCTAGTTACATTCAAACATCAAAAATAACATCTTGGCTTACTCCTACTGTAACCGGGTTTTTTACTTGTAAAGACTGCAATGTCTGCAAAATAGGCAAAAATAAGACCAAGAAGTTTAGCTTTAGCCCCTTCAGTGCCCGCCCCTTTCCCCGCCCTGTGCCGGCCGTTTCATTAGCGGGCGGGGTTTGTGACGAGCTGGTCTCGTCATGGGCACAGCGCTACCGCGGCCCATGACGAGACCAGCTCGTCACGGGCATTGAAGAGGTTAACACCAAGCGCAAGTACAATATAGAACATCTTATTAACTGTAACTCTAAGTACATAGTATATGTCCTAGGATGCCCCTGCAATAAAATCTATGAAGCAGCACCAAGAGACTGTTAAAAATAAGGATACAGGAACATGTACCAGCACTCCGCAATGGTGACCTTAGATACCCCCTTACGTTCCATATGCAAGAAAAACATACAAACGAAGAGGAACTTTGGTTTATAGGAATAGAGCATGTTCCAGCCCACCCGAGAGGGGGGGACAGAGAACTAGCCCTAAGAAAAAGAGAAGCAGGCTGGATATGTAAACTCAAGTGTGGAAATGGGCCACAACAGCGATGATGAGATGCATTATTTTCTGTAGATAACTAGATTACACCTCAAGGATTTCTGGAATACTTCATGTCCTGTTTAGATAACACACAAATGGGATTGTATATGTTTATACATGTTTGTTTAAGATATGCTATTCCCTCCACCTTTCTATGAAGAGTTATGAAAAATTATATCTCATATCATCAATGGTAGGCATGGGATCATGCCTACGACGTGTTATACTCCCTTTTCTCCCATAATGGTACCTTTTTTTCCCTCCCTTTATGTACAGATTAGGGTTGATTATTACAATGTTTGGATTGCTTTCATTTTTGATTCCTTGTACTTCCCTCCCTTTATGTACAGAATAGGGTTGATTATTACAATGTTTGTATTGCTTTCATTTTTTTGCTCTGGTGATTCCTTGTGTCTCCAGTTCTCTCTTTGGTTATATCCTCTTGGAGCTTAATTGATGCTCTAGTGATTCCTTGTATCACTACCTTTCTCTTTGGATATATTATTTTGGAACCTAGTGGATGTAGGGTTATCCACTCTTGGATTATTATTTTAGATCCCTTAAAAATTATAGTCCTGTCACGACACTCGGATAGTTTGTTTCAGAAGACTAGCCTCAACATAGGAACCTATTGGACATACTGGGCTCAGGTCATAAGGTGTGGTCGCTTGCAATACCAGGACTCTATCTCCTCTTTTTTACCAATACCTATTATCTATTACATTTTATGGTTCAGACCCTGTATATTTTCTCGTGTTATACTACACTATGGCTGACACCCAATATGATGGAGCCTCGACCTTAGCTTTGAAATAACAGGTTTTGTTGTGAATCTGATTCCCCTTAATATCTTATGACCGCAATTGTTACGGTGAAAGAATGGTATGAATCATCCACAGCCTTAATTGTAGAGATGCATATGCATGCTTATTATTACTTTATAGATGCGTGTTTCGCACCTTGAACTGGATGGGGATATGTAATCTCTTGAATTCGATTTATAATATTACATCCACCATTTCTTGTCCTCGACATGAATTACTGCACAGGGCACGACGGGATTCGTAATTCAGAAATGTATATATTAACAACGTTCCAAATGAGTCTTGAGACAAATATCCGCCTAGGATCGGAATATTCAAAGATGGCCGTCAATTTTACTTGGGTTGTCATGTGACCTTACTTTTAAGGAACTAATTCAGATTACACAGGTACTTTGACTCATGAGCAGTCCGGGCTCTATAAAATTGGGAGAAACGCTCTGTGCAGGGCACAATGGGGATCGCAATTCATAAATAGACATTTTAACAACGCTTAAATGGAGTCTTGAGACGATTACTCGCATAGATTTTGAACATTGAAAGATGCCCGCCAAGCTTACTTGGGTTGTCATGTGACCTTACTCTTAAAGAACTAATGCAGATCACACAGGTGCTTTGACTTATGAGCTGTTCGTGCTCTATAAAATTGAGATGACCGTTCTACGATTGTATCCTGACCGGAGGAGTACGTGACGCTGTCGAGACTGGCTGGACCGTGACTATTAAATTGCGGTAAGGACGCTGGGCAGTGGAGAAACGAGTGCATGAACTCCCCTAGCTTTCAGTTTAGGAGGAATTACTTTTTTTGACTTTTTAAAGTTACAATCTATATTATCTCTTTGACTCAGCCGAGGATAAGCTGTTTACCCACGCTTAAAGTCGTTCGCAAATTTCAGGAGTTGATCATGATAACAGCGGGGACTCTTACGTCAGTATTAGATTTAGCCCGTGATATTTACAATGGAAATGAATTATGGGTTATTGACCCCTATACATAATATGGGACAGTTTTTACCTTATTCAGACATGACATCTTAATCAGAGTAGGTTATAATTATGATGACCCCGACCATCTACGGAAGTTTTTCTATAATAGAAAAATTAAAAGGCAACTTACAGCTAAAGGAGCAGGGAGGTTCCATGGACATAACTATGTTAGTATCTCTCTCTGCCTTTCTCCCCTTGTATACACATATATTCGTTTTTCTCCATACAGATTGATTCTGCTTTATACGCGGGGAGCTTGTATCTATACCCTCCCTTTCCATAAAGAAAGACTGCTTATATACTCCATATATTAGCAGGAGAGATTTATAGGTAAGCGATAGTGAAATCTATCAATTGACCATTGGTATATAGGAATGGGTCTATTGGCTTGACTTCAAAAAAAATTTAATGTTTTATCTTTAATGACCAATAGGGGCTTAATTGTAAACATCATATATATGTTTAATGGACCCCTATATTGTGGGGGCACTAATTATATGTTTCTGCTTATGTACCAGATACATTTGGATGGGGAAACGATCCTAAGGACTTTCCCTTAATGACATTTTGCTGAATCAATGGAAGGCCTATGAAATTAGCCTTAAAGGAGCCCACCACTTTATTTCTCTAGTGGTTGGAACTATCTCTCAGGTGAGCACCCCCAAAGGTTTTCAGAGACGGATTGCACTAATAAATGGATCCATTAGCGTAAATTCGGGACACCTTAATTCCATTAATTATAATATCCATCTAGGCTCATAGTGCAGCTACATATACCTCACTGAATTAGTACTTAATATATGTTTCTGCTTATACACCAGATATTCAAGGATGGGGAACTGATCGTAAGGATCTTCCTTTCATGACTTATCGCTCTACTGTTGGAAACTTAATGACCCTACTATCATTCCAATGGTAAGATCTGGCATCTCCTGCTATTCTACACATTACATTTCGTTTGTGGATAAGCTTAAATCAATACATTAGCCCTCCCCTATATCTCTGTACAAGGTTCCTTTATATCTTCTTTCGTCTCCTTCTTCATGTTTTTCCTTTTCTTTTTGTTTTTTCTTTTGCCTCCTGGTTGTCCATTCCAATTTTTTTTTCTTTTTACTCGAATATAAAAACTTCTTCTAACGTTGTCTAAAGACCTCGAAGTTTTAACCTTGTTCGACATGGATGTTGTCATATGATCCTAACACCGAGTAGCAAGAAGCGGCTATCTTTTTGCCTGCTAATGCGGGCCTATGGGTAGTATAATATCAGATAGGAAATCAAATTTGTACAGTCGTCCATTTTTGATAAGATGTAGGACGTGTTTCATGTACGTCCAAAAAAACCTATAACTTGATGTAATACAAAGTGTGATTCTCATGTCTCTGTGTTTGATGTACCCTCATTGTATGTGTTTTTTAAAATGTATATATATGTATTTTTTAACAGCCCTGAAGAAGTCCTGCAATAGGACGAAACGCGTCGGCTGTGATGTGCTTTTTAGCATGTAAATTGAATAAAAAGATGTGTTAATGAAACTTTTGGCTTACTCACTGATTGGATCTGGACTATACTAATGTTCTTAATTGATCTGTATGATACGGAGTGGTGCACCATTGCTTTGGGTTTATTTGTCATAGTTCCGTTGGAATTAGTACTGTAACAGTCGGTACTGCTTCTGTGTGCACACACACCCTTGATCAAATTTATAGGGGTTAAAGATTTAGGAGTTAATTAATGGTTAGGTGCTGACACTGTGAGGGTTCCACTGTCTTTCTTCTGGTTCACCTAAATGTTCTTTTATTTACATTCTCAACACCCGCCATCCACCCCCTCACGTGTTTTGTTGCTTGACCCGCTTGCCCCACCCCTGCTGCCAGACAAAACTGTGCTATGACACGGCCAGCGCTGGCCACATCACAGCGCTTTTTGCAAGGACCTTCGCCATGCTGAACGGCAACTGTGCTGCTATACAACGTGACTAAAAGACATTGGCATTTACATTACCGAGAACTATTGGCTTTGGCAATGCTTGTTCTCTTTAGTACTCAATAGGTTGGCTCCTTTCTTGTAATCTGTTTTGGAACATCGTGCACTCAGCACCTTATCCAGCTCCTCTTTGCAAAGCCTGGTGTGATTATAAGGGTCTCCAAGATTCTTTACTCTGAAGGAACAATTGAAGGATATAGGCTCGTCCAGGAATTAACACATTTGGTACACATATGATATCTGTTTTATCAATACGGGGACATGTAGGTTGGTTTGAGTTCCATTTGTGCATCATACAGTTGAAGAAAAGTTGCACACATCCAATAGTAATCTTACAGTTGCAAACTGCCAGCAACTCCAGGAACAGAAATGAAGGTAAATAAAGCCACTTGTCTAGAGAGGAAATTTACTTTGTGATTGTTATCTTTAAACTATAAATACACACATAGTGAAAAACCTTTAATAATTCCCTTCCGTTTCCTTGTAACGATGAAGCTCATAGTAATAAAAAACTAAATGTATTTAGCACGGATTACGATAAATAAGAGTCAAACATGAGTTACAGAGATACTTATGTGTTACTGTCATTATACACTTTTTCTATAGTAAAGGGTAGAGCATTCTATGTGCGCACAATACTGCTAGTTTTACGGTATTCTGAACTGTCAGGTTGTTTATTGTTTCTTGGAACAGAAGCGACATCCTGACCATATCCAAGGTGAGATTGCAGGTGTTCCTAACTAACAAGGACACTGAGTGCCCAAGTGTGCACTGAAAAGTTGGCCTCACAAGACTCCCTAAATCCCCAGGAAGTTTGTACAAGCAGTCATGGTATTATGTCAAAGGAGGAAGTGCGCAGGTAGAGTCGAGGTGCATAATTACTACAACTGTAATAAAGATGAGAAAGTCCAGTCAAAGTTGTTATTTTATGGAAAAATACACGATTTTAATAAAACCTCAAAAATATCTATGTATACAAGTGTAAAGTAAAAGAACACAATAAAAGGTGCATTAGAGGAGCAAATAACAACAAGCATTGGCATAGTCAATAGGTCTCACCTTTGGGACCTTATAAGTTTAGCCATGCAGCAGATACGTCCAGTGGGTTTCGCAGTGGCGACAGGGGCAGACTGGTTCCCTTCAGCTCCGAGGTGTGTAGTGCAGAAAAAAGAAATGCGTGCCGCCTCCCCAAGTGGCCGCCATGCTGTGTGCTAAAGCATGGCTGCTGCCCATAATAAAGCATGCACAATAAAGTGCATGAAACCAATGTGTAAAAAACAAAAGGAAAGGGAAGGGGGGAGTTTACATAAAGGGGTCTTCCTGATGAAATTAAAACTATGGATGTGAGTGAAAGCCATTTTAGGCAGCCTGCTCCTTTGTGCCCCCCCCCCCTTGCAGGGGGTTTTGCAGCGGGGACAGAGACAGATATTCAGTTTTAAGATGCCGTGCAGAGAAAAGAAATGCGCGCGGCCTACGATACAAATGCGATCCGGAAGCGCTAATATTATTGACAAATGACATCCTTTAAATGAGCAACAACAGAAGACGAACCTGATCCAAGGTTAATTTACGGATGACCCGTGTAAGTAACTAACACTGACAGGCGATTACCGTACCTGCTCCTCCGCAGTACTGTTAATCGGTACTCGTTTTAGCTGCACGTCGAGTCATTTAAAAACAAGCATTTGCAATGCAATAGGTCTCGCATTTACGTGAGTTTGAGCTATTGACATTGCAAATAACTATGCCTTTTATTTTTGTTTTCGTTTTAAAAACATAAATAAAAGGCATTGTCATTTACAATGCCAATAGCTTATACTCATTTAACTGCGAGAACCTATTGCATTGCAAATGCTTGTTGACAATATATCTCCTAGTGCAGACTTAGACTTCATATCCGCTTAGAAGTGGTAACATTGGAATTCGTTTATGTGACCAGAAGAGGATGGCATGCCATTGTTAAGGCAACGGGACACTCGCGAGCATTATTCCCACCCCAGCGCCCTCTTTTCAGTGTAGTTTCAGGTCATTTCTATCGACAGAGAGTACATAAAAAATTAGAATACACTGCAGGATACATTAATAAAAAAAGTGGGCACCTAGTTGCACATTGCGCCGAGTGACCTGCAGCTGTGTGCTTGTGAACTAGGGCACACATACATCCCTGCTATTTACCATTAAACTGCAGTTTCCATAGTACGGGAGAGGAAACTGTTCAGAACTGTGATTTTGCTATTCACAGAGGGTTGTCCGCCATTTTAAGGGTGCTAATGAGAGGAGCGCGAGATCAAGAATACCAGCACAGCTTGCACCGCGTCAGTGAGAGCGGCTGCTGTAAGGGGGCGGGTGCGGTGGAGGGGGTGTTGGGGGGGAGCTGGAACTGGCACAGCGCAGCCCGGCAGTGCGGCGCTTTATCTTATGCTGAGCCTGCAGTGGAGGAGGGGGAGACGAAGAGAGACACAAGCACAAAACAAAAAGATACACACTTCGGGAAGCGGGAAACAGGCAAAGGCATGTAATTACGCTGATAAACAGCTAGCGAGAGAGACGAATGATCTATATTTAAAAAGATGAATAAAGTGCAAATACGAAATGGGAGAGACAGAGTGATCTGAAAATATGTCTTGCCTTTTAATGGCATTGTCTAACCTTTTGGCTGTGGCTAAGGTATTTTCGTGAGGCCGCGAAAGTGAAAGTGATCGCGACGCGATCAAACATCAAAGCGAAAGTGAAAGAAAACGAGTGCTTTCAGGCTGCCAAATGGTGCGCGCGCCCGGCGCACATGCACTGTATTTGGAGGCCTGAAAGCACTCGTTTGCACTTCCAAAACTCGCTTACTATAAGTCTCGCCAGAGCAGCGCTAAAGCGCTGTCTCAGGCGAGACCTAAAAATCTGCTTTCAAATGCTTAATGGTCCAAAGTGCCCCCAATGATGCACCTCCCCCAAGACCACACATACTTTACTGGTCAGCTCTGCCATCGAGGAAGACTCAGTGAATGCCACGTTATTTATGTGTATGTTGCAGCTAATAGTTGCAGATAGAGTTGTCTCTCCATGACAAAAGTTCAGGAGCATGATTCTTATACACCATTAATCAGATTCAGTCTGCAACCTTCCCCGAAATGACAAAGAGATGAGCCTCTGCCAGATTATTGCCTAGGAGGAAGTGCTGCTGGTGCCATGGAAAGAAAGTTCACCCCTCTGCGTAGTGTTTTCTTCATTCGGTCGCTCCTCCATGTTCACTGTAAATACACCTCGACACTCCCAATTTAAACCAAAATGATTGCAGTTGGAACGCAAATCCGGGCAGAGATTTGCTGCTAGCATGTCATCCATAAATCGTGAGTAGGGCTGGGTTGTAGCCTAATGCAGCAGTTGGTGATCTGGGATGATCACATGGGATAGGGAGGGGAGGGTGTTCAGGGCCAGAGTCCTTGTTGCCGACGACCAGGTTTGGGCTGAGAGCCGCGATGGGAAAGGGAAGGAGGGCCAGGCAGGAGAGTTGTTAAGACCTGTGTTCATGTTAAAAAAAAAAAAGAAAAGAAACGCGCCGGGCTCCGTGTTTATTAAACAAAACAGGGCGCGCGCCTCCTGCAGTGGGCTGAGATGGCACAGTGTGCGGCGGCAGAAAGCATCAATTAAAACAAAAAAAGTGTTCTCCTACAATCGTGAGTGGGGGTGGATTGTAGCCTAATGCAGCCTCTGGTGATCCGGAGAGATGACACAGGATAGGGAAGGGAGGGCGCGCAGGGCTTGAGTCCTTGTTGCTGATGACCAGCTTTGGGCTGAGAGCCGAGAAGGGATAGAGAAGGGAGGCCAGGCATGAGAGCTGTAAAAAAAAAACCAGAAGGGAGCTGCGCCATTCTAAGCATTGCGCCACACAAGCAAATGATTTAAATAGCCCACTAGGAATGCAGCTTGAAACTTAGAAACAAAAAAAAAAACGCAACTAAGAACAAAAAAAAATGCGGCCGCGAAAGTGAAAGCGACCGCACTGTCATTAGTAACATAATCCAAGGGAAAGGGAAGAATGCAGATGCCACAATGCGTGCCGCTGCTCGCTCCCGACTCCAAAATGCTATGGGAGGGAACATTTAGACAAAAGATGGGACAAAGACATGCCTTTAGGCCAATTGCGTGCTTTCATTTTTTGAAAGCATATGTAAAGGCCAATAGAATCTAACAACCACACGCACAAGCTTTCTGAAAGCTTTCTTAATGTTTGGAGTGATTCCTAGAGGTCCTCTCCTAAAGTAGCGCATGCGCACTGCGCTAGGCTCGTCCTAAAAAGAACAAAGTTGAGTTGTAACTCCGGGCCCCCAAGGTTAACAAAATATATAGTGACTACAAATTCCATGTGGTTTGTCAGCAAAGAGTGCCTTGAGAACTGCAATCCTCCCACCAAATTCACAGTAACCATTTAAACACTTTTTACAGGTGCATTGCTAACCGATCCCAAAGATCAGAAACACAATGAAAACACGCGATACAATTGGTGCAATCAGTAATGAAAGACAATGGGACCATCTACCCACAGAATCAAGTATCTCAGGACTAGTATCTCTCGGCTCAGGGCTATCATGACCAGGGGGAGGGGGGAGAAATCCTAGTGGCTCCAGTACAATGGCTCCGCAGGTATCTCGTTATCGATAGGGGCAGAAGGCTGGTTGACCCAGAGGCCCACTCAGCATGTTACCCCGGAGAAATGAGAGCACATGCATGTAGGGCCTCTTCATTCTTTCTTGCTCTCACTAGTATGCAGGCCTAAGTACTTGCACAGAGAAGTGTGGCTCTGGGATACTTCTTTCTGCACCCAGGCCAGTTTATGTTGGAACTGGGGCTGGGATCACTCCACATCGAGTGGTTATTAGTTGGTACTGGGAAAGGAAGTAGTGGCCGAGGGTCTCACTTAAATCCACAAAGGAACAAATGCGAAAATTGGTAGCGGGGCAGCTGCTTCAGAGGGCATCACACTGGCATTTTCCATCAGAAAATCGACTGGGTGCAGCTCCATGTTCAGGAAGGACCACGGCAGGGTTCAAATGGGTCTGACTCAGTGTTGATGCTCCCACAGCAGGATTATAGAGCCAACTTCTGTACATCATCCTTGGCAGGTGAGGAGCAGGCCACTGGCAATCAGGGCCAGTTAATCCACGCTAACTTTCAAACAACCAGGTTAAGTGGCTTCAGCCAATATCCCACACTGTGTTAGTAGGCGCAGATGAGGGACACCTACAAACACCCTACTACAATCCAAGTGTTCGCAGCAGTGGAACACATACCCCTTGATAACATACCATTCACGCCTACAGTGAAAACGAATGCACCTTTTTTGGTGACAAATATCTTCCAGAAAACAAACAGATTCATAAACTGAGATGCAAATACACTGTACACTCACCACTGAGAGAAAAGTCAACGCTAGATGCTCCAAAAATAATGCTTTCTTTGGTATAAATGGCTACTTCTCGGTCTGCTCGAAGGTCAAATAAACGACACTAGAGGAAAGATAAAAAAGGCAAGTAAACATTTCTGGTTTCTCCACTGACTGCAGCTCCTAAATAATAAAGACACATATATTCTCCACTGAAATTTCTCTACGTGTAGGTCTACAAAGCACAGGACATATTGAAAAACAGCTGTGAGTTAACATTATCAGTATGATTCAAATGATTGAGTACTGGGGCATGGGACTAGAATTATCATTAAAATACTGCTGCTTCTGGTTCATATAGATCCTTTAAATCAACCACCCAGCTCCACTGTAAATTCATTGATACAACATCCGCCGCCCACTGCCTCCAGCTTCCAAACCTCAGCTCTGAAGCGACATCGCCTTTAAAAGCAGTCACTGGGTTTATATGTTAAGGGCATTTAAGCTTCTACCCCACTGTGGCTGTAAAGTTGTGTGTGTGGGCGGGGAGTGTTTGGGGATGTGAATGACTGGCCCACATCAGTCAATAGTGCTACCTTGACAGATTTGCAGATTCTTCTATTAAGTCTGCAAAACAGCAAAGCAATGCTGTTGAACAAGGGAGGAAGGGATGTCTACAATGCAACAGAAAAACTGACTTCATCTAGTCACATATAAAGTAATGAATAGTCCTACAAAGTAGGGACACAGAGACTGTGACGGGCACTCTGACCGCCTGACCAAGAAAGGGCACTGAAGGGTCTGAAAGTATGGAAGAATGTAAAATTAAAGAATGAACTTATATTAGTCTTGTTAGATATACTGTGTTTTCCAATAGTCCAACATGTGAATTCACTATTAGGAAGGGCATTAAACTACCTTCACATTACCAATGGTGTGATGTGTAACCGTGCAGGTTTTTCGGATTGTTGTTCACATGCAAGGGTATAATCTCCTAAAACCTATGTAAACATGCTATTTTCAAGGACTGATCCCAGTATAGTTCGGGAGTAGAGTTACTGTTTAACATTTATGGGATATTAGCCCTTGTCATTCACCCACAAAAAGGTCAGAATAGAGGTAGCAGCTCATTTGTGAGTGTTCTTTACAGGTTTCACTTTACTTTCACACTCAGCGATGGTTTAAATGAAAATGTCAATATGGTCAATGTTAGACCTGGTACCTTGGCATGGGTCTCCCTTCCAATTTTGCTGTTGCCTCATGTGTTTTTGCTGGTGTTAGATGCTTTGGGCACTGTGCCACTGCTGTCCAGTGCCACAGTGCAAGTGCTCCCTATTCTAAATTGATGTATGAATTAGTGATTCCATGATTGGTTGGTTTGGTTTACCTGTCAGACCCTAGTACAGTGCACCAGGAGGGCCCAGGGCTGGTAAACCAAACACTGCTGGTGGGCTTGCAGCACTGGTTGTGCCACCCACAGAAGCAGCCAGTAAAAGTGTGTCTATGGCCTGCCATTGCAGAGCCTGCGTGCAGTCTGGTACTGTCATGCTGACTGGGCAAGTGCATCCACTTGCCAGGCCCTAACACTTCCCTTTTCTTCATATCAGACACCCCTATGGTAGCCCCAAGGACAGAGTGCATTGTAAGTATAAGGTAGGACATGCCCTGGTGTGTGTGGCATGTTCTAATAGTGAATTACAGACATTACAGACATTTTTGTTTTTCACTATTGCAAGGCTACCTGTTCTCCATAGGCCAGAATGGGCAGTTTGATTATTACATCTTATAATCCAAACTGACTCAGGGAACATGGTAGAAATTCGAATAGAGAGATCTGCATCTAGATGCGAGGGAGGAGTTGCACCTGCGACCTGAATAGGGATGTGCCTTCCCTCCACAATGCTGGCTCCACCTCCTGTGGTGCGTCTGATGTCTCTGCCCTGCACTCTGAAAGGAAAGAAGGAGTCATGTAAACAAAGTGCTCCAGGACTGACCAGAACTGGCTTGGACTAGGCAAAGGCCTCTCTGCCTTCAGAGAACAAAAATAAACTGGATATAAATATTGGGACCCAAACCTAAGAACTTTAGATCACTTTGGGAACAAGAAGAAACCTTTGCTGAAGAGTGGAACCAGAAGAAACTGAGGAGAGACTATCCCTAAGCTGAAGTGCTGCTTGGGGGATTGGCCTGCAGTGGTTGCCTGACTGCCAAAGAAAGGAGAAAGGACTTTTGTGTGCATTTTCATTCAACTTGTGAAGGATCTCCAAGGGCTTGGAAAAGAGCTTGCCTCCTGCTGAAGTCTCAGGGACAACAGACTTCAACCACCAGCTCCCAAAGAGTTCTCTGGAAGTGCCTGTAGCTGTATCTGGGCCTTCTGAGGGACTGCGTGTCACAAGGAGCTGGAAGCGTGACTCAAGAAGAAGAAGCGTGTTGCCATTGCAGCCGCTGCCGTCGCATCACAGATGTCGCCGCTGTAGCTGTCCCATTGCACCGCATCACGAGAAGCGTCCCGCAACACCGAAGAAGCGTGTTGCCATCGCAGCCGCTGCATCACGGATGTCGCCACTGTAGCTGTCGCATTGCACCGCATCACAAGAAGAGTCTCGCAACGAAGAAGAAGCGTGTCGCCGTTGCAGCCGATGCCGTCATATCCCGCTACAAGGGTGTCGCCGGTGCAGCTGTCGCATTGCACCGTAGAAGCGCCTCGCATCCACGGAGAAGCGTGCCACCGTCGAAGCTGCGTCACTGAACAAGGGTGTCTCCGCTGCAGCTGTCGCATCGAGTCGAGACTTCTCGCAACATTGGAGAAGCATGCCACATCAAGAAGAAGACGAAATCTTTATTTCTTTGCACCAAACTTTCATCGCATCGCCATCGCTGCAACACTTTCGTTGCCCTGCGTGTCGCATCTTAAGGTACATTGACTCACAGTGTCGCATCTGAGATAAGCCTGTCTGCTCGGCCCAAGCTACCAAGGGGATGAGCATGGGTTATTTTAGGAGTGTACCCCCTTACCCTGACTAGAGGCAAGGGTCCCTATTTGTCACAAGTACCTACCTGTGCCAACTAGAGACCCCCAAATCTAACAGTCAATATGATGATACGATGTAGACTAATGTGTCTTCCGCAGCCCCCATCCAGTTAGTTATATTACTTGTAATAGTAGTGCCAACGATCCAGAAGCTGAGCGCAGTCCAGCCTTGCATTCAAGCCCCGCCCTTTTCAGTCTGTTTTCTACAACAAAAGTGATGCCTCTTGCATTTTCTACAGCCATGACCATTCACAAGGTTTCTTTTATGTCAACTAAAATACTTTAAACTGATGCAGCATCCTCCTCTGAATTTCTTTGCTCATGATTTACTGCTTACATGTGATCTAAAGCATGCCTTGTGCAGAGGGCAGTAGCCTCTATGTGATCCCCGACGCCTGTAGCTCTGATGCCTGGAGGCGGGTCATTATATTTCATCTTGTAGCTTCTCTCACTTAGAAAGCACCCAAGAAACACCATAACAGGGTACTGCTGAGAGCCCCTCCTGAAACTATCTCCAAGACAGACCAAAAGGAAATAACCAATAATTAGGCAGCCTTGGGGCACTCCAGGGTAAGGTGTGGAAACCTTGACGGAGTTACTTCATAATTTCAAGCTTCAAAGGGTACATAGTTACAACAGGTGAGTATGAGAGCCCAAAAAGAAGGTCTGTGTAGAATCATCTAGACCTCCTGTGTTTTAGGAAGGTAAATGTTTGCCAGCACTTGGGCCAAAATATCTATGAACATTGTCTGGGTAGAGGAGCTGCTGCTCCCCCGGGTCCATCGCCAGCCATGGATGGTCTGCCAGGATGTTTCACTATTGGGCGGACTCCAATCCCACATTAAGACAATTAGACTCTGGTCTTATTTGTGTTCTGTATGCCTTACTACCCTAGGCTTCTCATGAGCCGCCTTGCACTCTCCACAGGTAACACTTTTCTGAACCACTTTACCACTTTGATTTTACTGCCTCAGGCAACACTAATGCATGTAGGATCAGACCGTGCAGGCTCTGCCGCCACCAGCTCTGCAGGCGCCCTTACTTCTGCCTCCTTACTCTTGATTGCTCTGACAGTACTGTGATGGAGTACGGACATGCCCGGACTATCACACATCAGAAGCGGAAGTTCACCACACCACATTTTCCAAACCTTCACATACGTAGTCATGGCAGTGAAGAGGAAGTACCCAACAATAAACGAATAGTTCACGATGGTGCCACGTGCAGACAGAAATGGAAGGAGCAAGGATTTGTCCTCAGCGCTGGACAGGCCTTCTATTCCACCGGGCATCTCCATGGTGGGCAGCAGCCTTGGAGCCTGGGCCGCTCCTCGTGCCTCTGTCACTTTCCCTAAATCACCCAGGTTAATTGAAGCAAATGTGGGGAGGCTTCAAGAGAGAGAGAGAGAGAAGGGGAGGGGGAAAAGTAGGGAGAAAGTGATCAGAGAGGGAGAAGAGAGAGTGGAGAGAAGGAAAGAAAGAGAATGGATGGATGCAAAGAGAGAGATTGTGCAAGGAGATGAAGGTTTGGTTTGAGCATTTTTGCCAGGGCTGCTTTTGCTTCACCAATCCGTCCCTTTCGTCCTCCACTTCCGCTCAAAGGCAGAAGACCTTCTGAGCAGCTTCAAGTGAGAAGGTCTGGAGAGACCAAAAACAAACTAGGTGTCTAGGTAGTAGTGGAGTTACTAGCCGGGGGTTAAAGAGGGACCGTCCGGGAGGGCAAGGGGTGAGGACAGAGACACTGGAATGTGAAAGGGACAAGCCGTAAACTGCTGGGATGACAGCCTTAGGGCCCTAGGACCACTTTTTCTCCGGTTCCCTGCGAACAATTGCCGACAATCGGTTTACTAAATACAAACGGAATGTAACAAAGGAAAAAGAAGCCATTTCCTGCTTGCGATGCGTTTGGATTTTGATACATCAAATGCCTAAAAATACAGTCCAAACTGTTAGCTGGGAGAAAATAGGTGTTTTTAACAGCTCATCCAGAGAAAATAACCCCCCCTTTTATGTAGAGTGATCCTATACATACACGTTGGAACCCAACTAACAATATTTATTGATGTGAAACAATAGGGATTGTTTTCTTAACATCTTTAATAGATACATCTTTGCAGACCGTTTACTTGTAGAGAGGGTTTATGAAAGCTGCATTTTTCACAGACGTACGAATCCCTCGGGTTCTTGATTTCCTGACACTTTCGTTTTTGAGCCAAAGCATAATTCGTTTCCATTGCACATGTATTTTTGATTCGAAAATGGATAGCTCACATGCCATTTCAGCCAGAAATATTTCATGCGTGGGAGTTATATTTTTGCAGTGCAGCTGCCTTGTGATCTTGTGCCTGATTTATAAATACACAATTATGGTTCCACGCACAAAAAAGATTCTTGGGAACACAAAAAGGCATTTTTTAGTGAGAAACCTGAGTTATTTCCACATCTAGTGTATTTAAGGGACCACATACATTAAGCAGTAGAAATTATACTTACGGATAGAATAAGTATTGCAAAGCACCCACCCAAGCACTCACAATAGCAATAAAGAATGCCTGCAGTAGAGCAAAATAATTAAACGAAGCATTGGCAAAGCCAATATGTTGTGTCCCCTGGGTTTCAACATTTAGCTCTCCCAATGTTTTCCTTCCCACAGATGCAGCACCTAAGATATTCACTTAAAAACACAGTGCAAAATTAAAACTGAAATAACACAGAAGTTATAGTTAGGATGGCGCTGCAAAGTTATCCTGTGTGCCCTGTGCACTCCCATTATTTGCTGACTGGAACTGGTGGTAGCTGACTCTGACCGCATCCTGGGCTCTACTAGTCAGGCCCAGGACCAGTGCTATGTTAAAAACACAAGTGAAAAAACACACATGCATTAGGGTACGCTATGTGTTAGGGTACACCTATAATTGGCATGACCTACCCTTTGAGCCCCTAGAAGATAATAAGGAAATGGGGATTAAAACCACCTTTAAGTCACTAGTTTATAAGAGGGTATGGCCGTTTAGATGGCAGCAGCCATTTTGCACTTGCATGTGTGCACTGCTGAGCGCCTGAGGTCATTTTAAAAGCAGCCCTGTATTGCAGTACTGTTTTAAAAAGTAAATTAGTTGCAAACGCAACTTTGGTGTTAGGAGCTCTTAAAAAGTGACAATCTACATAGTTTGTACATATTAGGTACACCTAGGGTCTCCCCTAGGTGTTCCAGGGGTGGGGGTCATGTAATTGTTTTTGTAGAGCAGATCCATAGGAGACAGCACATTTATAAATATTGTACATACATACATACAATTCTAATTATATCCACAAAATACAAATAATGGTGAAGCAAATAGATCATGATTTTACATAAATAGTGAAATAGTCATTTATACTTTCAATGAAGTGCACCAGTACAACCTTTAGTCCTCCGCAGCTACCTCAAAGTTCATTTCATCGACTCTCAGTCTTAGGGGTCTATTATGATGGCGCTCCCCAGGAAATGGGACCGCCCGCTAGGGCTGCGGCGGTCCCGCATGGACAATTAGGATGCGCCTGCCACACTGGCGGGCGCATCCTGCATTTTTTGTATTGTGGCGGGTGGTGATGTCAGCAGCACCCGCCACAATACAAAAAAGGCATGTGCGCATTTGCATGCCCAACGTGGCAGGCACCGCTTGGTGCCTGCCACGTCGTCCATGCAAATGCAGGGGGGTACCATAGGTACCCCCCATGTGGCCCCCCCAACTGCCCCAACATCCTGGGGGCCTGCAAAGGGCCCCTAACTCAGGAAACCGCATGCCTTTCCTTGGCATCAACGCCGCCACGGAACGGCTGTTTCCCGCTACCTTCCTAACATGGATGGCGGTGTCTAGCAGACACCGCCATCAAATCAGGCCCGTTTTACGCCCAGTCACCTGTGTGACCTGCAGAAAACCGGCGGATGGTCTTTCCGTCTGCCGGGGTCCCCCATGCCATACTAATATGGCGGGGGTAAATGGGTGGGTGGCGGGCGGGGTATGATGTAGGATGGATCTGCCCTACATCATAATAGACCACTTAGTCTTTTTCCAATTAATGTTAAAAATAGACATTCCTTATATTACTACATCTTGCGGTCCTACATTTCATTTCATCAATACTATAAGCATCAGTGTCCGATTTACTTTCAATAAAGTGCAACAGAGATAGATTTAAATAGTCCACCATTTCTATTCAAGATTAAATTTCCACTATTGAAGAAGTACTTACATTGGCTTTCAAAAACTACAACTATTCTAGGCAAATAATTAAAAAAATAATAATAAACCTACCATGTAATACGATTTGTACGATATTTTTCTTTAAAATATTTTTCTCCATGTATCCTATTAACTCTAGTATCAATAATTTAATGTAGCCATACACTTATACATCTGTATACTAGGTATCCTCATTTATTCCAATCAGCTTCCAGAATAGATTTGGCCAAAATCTTACCCTGTGTTATTATAAATACTTTCTATAAATGTCCAAGAGGCATTAGAATTTTTTACGTCCTCAACCCTTTTAGCATGTGCCTCCTCGATCTTCTTCATTCGGCACTTCTTATTATACCATTCCAAATATCTTGGCACTCTATTTGTCTTCTAATTTTGCAAAATCAAAAATTGAGAGACCAAAGAACCAATAGTGGTAAATACATCGACCCCCTTTATTGATGCTCGATCTTGCCTCTGTCTAGATAGTCCATAAAGTGCGCCCCTACCTCAAGTTCGATCCATCTGTGCAATCCCCTACCTAGGGCATCAAACCCTTCTTCCCAGAACCCAGCTATGTATGAGCACATAAAAAACGTATGCAGAAAGTCTCCTCCCCCTAGCTGATTACAGCGAAAATAACAATCTTCCATTTCGGGATACATTTTCTGGAGATCTTAAGGGGTATACAATATCCCAACACGGTAGTGGTGGTT
This sequence comes from Triturus cristatus, assembly GCF_964204655.1. Classification (NCBI taxonomy): domain Eukaryota; kingdom Metazoa; phylum Chordata; class Amphibia; order Caudata; family Salamandridae; genus Triturus; species Triturus cristatus. The sequence continues at coordinate 393,172,751 of NC_140583.1, read as the reverse complement.
TAACTAATCGCACACCAGTCTCTCAATAGTATATGTCTTCACAGTTATCTTCAAAATTGCGGAGCCCCTTAAAGTACTGAAAACATCCCACTACCAAGGATGTGAAATTAACGAGTATTCATGAGAAGCTCGTTATTGTAATCTTTTGTTAGACAATTGTACCTCGGCACTCTAATAGTTATTGTATACAGTCTGTTCTTTTATCTTCAATAGTATTGCTAATTATAGAAATCACAATTTTTCCAATAGTTCTAAGTATTAACTCACAGGGAAAAATAGGTAAAATAATCATAGATAGTAAATGGATTTGTATTTTTAATCCAAAATTTTCAAAGAAGCATATAGTTGTTTAAACAAAGCAGCACATAATCAAGTAATAAAGAGTACATGGGAGTCTTGTGCACTTATAACAATGATTTTGAACAAAAGACATAGGTGCAGTTGTGAAATAGCACGGTCCTATTTCTGAAGTCTTCTAAGTAGTGGCGAATGGAAGCAGCCGACACGTGTTTCGTTACTTTGAGTAACTTTTTCAAGGCTTGTTCAAAGTATATTTTCGTTTTATCTTGCAACCGGGGGTTCTCAGGTATTGAGTAAATGCGGCAAAATTATGAAATTTTAATCCTAAATGCTTGTAACTGCAGAATTCCAGTACCAAGTATTTTCTACAGACTGGAAAATGGATGTATACATCGGTGAATAGACAGTCTGCAAGCGTTAAAAAACAAATTCAAGCGACCCTTTTGTTTCCCAGCAATTTTGTTTTTGGTTGTATTGCACCGCCTTAACCTCCTTCCCAAAAGTCTTTTATATGTTGTCTTCATTGCCGACGCTAGGGAGAGGGGAGGAGAGTGCCAGACTTCAGTAAATTTGGTGCTCTCCTGCTCTCTCCTTTCCACGTAGCACAGTGCAGCATTTGCGACTGATGCACTGCGCTGCTTCGATTTGATTTTTCCAAATTTGTTCAAAGTCTGATTGACAGTTGTTGAAACCCAAAACTAGGGATAGCATGGAGCTAGATCTGGCTAACCTGACTAAACTGGCTAAGCTTAGGGTTTTATGTAAGGCTAGGGGGCTACCTGCTAATAACAAGATTAGGAAGGCAGAATGGGTTAGGGCCCTGAAGGCATGGGCCAGGCCAGACCCAGAGAATGAAGGGCGGGGGCGATCTGACCCCACTAATGTCACCCCGGAGGAGGGTGGGGATGATGCCTCCTCTATTGTTTCCAGTGTCAGTTCTGTAATTCCAGATGATGGGAGGAGGGCAGGGGCCCCTACTCAGGAACCACCACTGTCCCTAGCAGAGAGGCAGCGTGAGGAAAATTAAATTGGCAGAGAACAAGTGGGAAAAGGAGCAGGAGAAAACAAATGGTAGCAGTGATGAAGAGGCGAGTTATCTAGGGGTTGTGGGTTTGACCACAAGCTTCCCAAGGGTATAGTATTCATATACACAGAGGGGGATGATATTGACAAATGGCTGACTGGATTTGAAAGGGTCCTTCTTGAAATGTGGGGGTTCCGCCCAAAGCACTGGAGTTCACTCTTGTGGGAAATTGTCCCAGTTGCAGGGAGGGATAGGCTCCTGACCCTACTGAGGAAAAATGCAAAATCCTACTCTCACATTCAGCAAGCTGACTCCAGAGAATCAGAGGGTGAAGTTCAGAGTCATCCAGAAAGTGAGCACACAGTCCTGGGTGGACTTTGTGGACGCTTCAGTGAAGGCACTAGAAGGCTGGATTGTTGGTAGCGCAGTAGACACATATGAAGGATTATATAGTTTGTTTTTGAAAGAACACATTTTGACTCATTATGCTGAAGAGAAGTTATTCCAGTACCTAGTGGACTCTAAGCTGGCAGACCTCAGAGAGCTGAGGGAAGCAGCTGATGAGTGGATAAGAACCTGGATTTCCAGTCAGCACCAGGGGGGTGATCCGAAGAAAGGAGGACAGGTCCCCCACAGGAGAAAGCCCAGGGGAAAGAAGGTCAGAAACAGGAGTCCTCCAAAGACCCACAAAACCTGAACATGGAGGGGGGTCACAAGCCAACTCAAATTCAAATGGAGGGGGTATCAAGGAAAGAATGGTAGGTTCATTTATCCCTCAGAGGTGGGAAAGGGCTTTGACCAATGGTGTAGCTGGGAAAGGCGGGGGCACCCACCTCAAGTGGCACTGCTTTTGGGGGTGGCAGAGGTGAGCAAGATGTGTCTGTCGACTACTACCATCCCCCTGCCCCCGAGAACAAGTCGTCCATCGTCTACCAACTTTCCCCATCCATCCCCCCTGAACAAGTCGTATGTCGGCCACCACTCCCTTAACCCCCCCTGCTCTTACCTGCACCAGGCGCAAATTTAGGGGCTGCCCGTGTGGCAGTTGGTCTAGCTATGCCACTGGCTTTGACTGAAATCAGCCAGGGCACAAGAAAGGGGATGCAGTGTGCACAAAGAAGCCCCCCACTAGTGGGCCATCCCCAGGGGTTGCCAGTGTAAGTGTGAGTGTGTTGAGTGACTCAGAGAGGGGTATGGAAGTAGCAGAGGCAACCTTAGTGTCACTGGGTGGGGTGAATATTGCAACCTTGGCTACCTTACTTCCAAACATGGATAAGTCACCATCAACACCACCTTCAAAACAGGCACCCTCCCAGACGACTGGAAGCACGCAGAAGTCAGGCCTATGCTCAAGTAGCCCACAGCTGACCCCACCAACCTAAAGAACTATCGTCCCATCTCGCTCCTTCCCTTCGCAGCCAAAGTTGCAGAAAAAACAATCAACAGGAAACTGACACGATTTATTGAAGAGAACGCCGTTCTTGACCCGTTCCAATCCGGATTCCGAAGCAACCACAGCACAGAGACCGCCCTACTCGCCGCCACAAACGACATCCGCACCCTCCTGGACCAAGGCCACTCCACAGCCCTCATCCTACTCGACCTATCAACGGCCTTCGACACAGTCTCCCACCGCACACTAGTCACCAGACTACACAACGCAGGCCTACAGGGAACAGCCCTGGACTGGATCCGATCATTCCTCACCGGAAGAAGCCAAAGGATCAGACTCACACCCTTCCTCTCCGACCCCACGAAAATCACCTGCGGAGTCCCACAGGGTTTATCACTGAGCCCCACCCTCTTCAACATCTATATGGCCCCCCTTGCAGCCATCGTCTGACAACACGGCCTCAACATTGTATCCTACGCCAACGACACCCAGCTCATCCTCTACCTCACCAAACTGCCAAACTCAACTTCCAGAAAGGAATGCAAAACGTCGCAGTCTGGATCACCAACAGCTGCCTGAAGCTCAATGCCGAGAAGACAGAAGTCCTCATCCTCGGTACCACCCCTTCTGCATGGGACAGCACCTGGTGGCCGACTGCCCTCGGAAGCCCACCTACCCCCTCAGACCACGCCAAGAACCTCGGCATCATACTCGACTAATCACTCACCATGAACAGACAGGTCAACGCCATCACATCCAGCTGCTTCAACACCCTCCGCATCCTTCGCAAGACCTTCAAGTGGATCCCCCCTGAGTCAAGGAAGGTAGTCACCCACGCACTCATCACAAGCAGACTGGACTATGGATATGCACTCTACACCGGCATCAACAAGTCCCTACTCCGCAAACTCCAGACAATACAGAACACCGCCGCCAGACTCGTCCTCGGCATCCCCCAACACAAACACATCAGCCAACACCTACGAAGTCTCCACTGGCTCCACGTGGATTAAAGAGTCTCTTTCAAAATCCTCACTCATGCCTACACAACAACGGACCCAAATACCTCAATGACAGAATCAACTTCCACGTACCCAAAAGAAACCTCCGATCTTCCAACCTCGCACTGGCCGAAACTCCACGCATCCACAGAGCCAGAGCAGGCGGAAGATCCTTCTCTCACATTGCAGCCAAGACCTGGTACGTTCTACCTGCAGACATCAGACACGACCCCACCCTGAACACCTTCAGGAAGACCCTCAAGACCTGGCTCTTCGGCTAAACAGATCTGCGGATCCCCCGCCCCCACAGCGCCTTCAGACCCTCACGGGTGAGTGGCGCGCTTACAATTCCCTGATTGATTGATTGATTGATTGATAAGTATAAGCAGAGGCCTAAAGTCAATGGGAGAGAGGTTGAGGCTCTAAGAGACACAGGGGCTAGTGTGACTATGGTCCTAGACACCCTGGTGCCTCAGGAGAGAATCCTACATGGTGGGTTTCACCAGGTGACCTATGCAGACAGTAGCAACAAACTCCATCTCATGGCTGAGGCGGATTCGGAATAGGGAGGTGTGACAGGCCCTATGAAGGTAGCTGTGTCCCCTGTACTCCCAGTCCAGTGTTTACTGGGTAATGATCTCGAAGCATCTGAGTGGTCAGAGGTGAAGAGAGGGCTCCGTATGAGAATATTGGAGCTCCTTGAGTGGGTATGTTCTGTGACTAGGTCACAGACTATCCAGAAGGGAAATGCTTGACACTTGGACCCTTGAACAATGGGCCAAGCATCCATGGACAAGGGCACGGAGTCTGGTGAGCCAGCACAGGGAACTCCAGAGGTGCAGAAGGAATCTCACCCAGAGGGGAAGGATCTGGCCTCTGAGAATGGAACTCTATCCCTTCCAGAGCTGTCAGACTTGGCAGAACTGACAGGAGCCCGTGGACCCTCCAGAGTGGAGTTTTGTCAGGGACAGAGAGACTGTCCCACCCTTGAGAGCTTGAGGCGGATCGCCTTGAAGCAAGAGGAAGGCGATGACAGTGGGTTCCACAGAATCTACTTGGAAGATGGACTGCTCTATACTGAGCCCAGAAACCTCAAGGAGGGGGCCACCAGGATGTTGGTGGTGCCCCAGAAGTACAGAGTGTTCATACTGACTTTGAGTCATGATATCCCCTTGGCAGGTCATTTGTGGCAGAGAAAGACTTGGAACTGGTTGGTGAACCATTTCTATTGCCCCCATATGTCTAAGAAGGTAAAGGAGTTCTGTAACTGTCAGGCTAGTGGCAAGGTAGGGAGCAAGTCAAAGGCTCATTCTGTACCACTGCCAGTGGTTAGGATTCCTTTTTAGAGGGTGGTGGAGGACATTGTGGGTCCCCTAGAACTTCCAATTTCATCAGGGAATTAGAATATGTTGGTGGTAGTGGGCCATGCCACAAGATACCCTGAAGGATACAATGTACAGGAGTAAATCCGTTAACCCAGTTGAGACCGAGTAAAGTTTATGGGAAAAACAACACTGTCTCAACTGGCAACCATTAATAAAGACAGTTACAGTAAGTGTATAAATCGCCGTTCTCTCTACACCAGCACGTTCAGTGCACACTTGGTTGTTATGGTTACTTTAAATTAAATTGTATTGTAGTGCTGTTATAACTCCTAACAAATAATACTTTTTTCAAAAACTACCCTTGGTCTCCCTCCCCTTTTTTTCCCTTCCTAAAGTGATTTATAAACTTACTGTAACTGTCTTTATTAATGGTTACCGGTTGAGACACAAGATACCCTGAGGCAATACCCCACAGAACAGTCACTGCTCCTGTAGTTGCCAGGGCCCTACTTGGATTCCCAAAGGAGGTTGATTCAGATAGGGGTACAAATTTCATGTCTAGCTATCTGAAAGCAATGTGGGATGAATCTGGTGTTACCTACAAGTTCACCACCCCATATCACCCCCAGACAGTCAAGTCAAGAATGCTTTATTCGACAACTTAATATCATAAAAGTGAATATATCATAAAGCAGTGCATTTCAATAACACATTTTTAAAAATTCAGATTTAAAAAAAAAGAATTCCTAATATTAACCAGGAAATCAAGGCTTAAAATACGTACAAAACAGAAACACTGTATAAAATACAAAGAGCAAATGGGCAAACATGATCAAGTACAAATAGACTACGCTTATGATGTTCTTGTAATCAACCTGAAAATCGAGCCCTGGGATGCATATAGTACAGGGACATTTTGTAAAGCGCAGGGTGCAGAAAAGAACAAACTCAATTTATATAAAATAGTCCCCGTTTATGACATTCCTGGTATCAGTCAGAGGACCCGCTATACATACAGTGCAAAAACATTTTATAAAGTGCAAAGTGCAATAGGGCAAACTCGATCAGGGGTGGAATGCGGAACTGCCAAAATCTTGCGTAAGAACTTGTCTTCTTCATGCTAAATGTCCTTTGCTTCCTTATATCCCCAGATGTCACTGCCGTAGGTTACCATGGGGATACATTTTTCCTTATATATCTTCATCAGGGCCGAATTGGGTTTTGACCCTAATCTTTTATCAAAATGTAGTGATGCCCCTAAAGCTCTAGCGAGAGTATTCTTTTTTTGCATAATTTGTGGGCACCATGAGGCGTGCTCGTCAAAAAGTACCCCCAAGTAAGGGAAAGTTGGAACCTTTGTTAGTTCTGTCTCTTTACAATAAAATGTGGTCTTTTTTGGGGACTCACCAGGGCCAATGGACATAGTGTGCGATTTCTTAAAATTTGTTGAAAGATCTAAGGAGTCCATAAAAACTATAATAGCATCTAAAAGTCATAAAAACTATAAAAGCATCTAAAAGATTAATGGTCTGATGGAGAGGTTCAAAAAGACCCTGAAGGGCATGATCAATGAGTTGTCTGACAAACTCAGCAGGAGCCGGGATGTTCTCCTCCCATGCCTACTGTTTGCCTACAGGGATGTTCCAAAACGAAGGGTTGGTTTAAGTCCCTTTGACCTGTTGTTTGGACACCCTGTGAGGGGGCCATTGTGCCTGCTGAGAGTCTTTGGAGAAGACTCTCAAGGAAGCAAAGGACAATGTGCTGGACTATGTGCTAGGCCTGAGATCTTGAATGGCAGAGTACATGTACAAGGCAGGCAGGCAGGGAGCTGGAGGCCAGCAAGAAGCTCATGAAGTACTGGTATGATTGGAAGGCTGAAATGCCTGAGTATACTCCAGGACAGTTGGAGTGGTTGTTGGAGCTCTATATGACAAGTGGACTGGGCCCTATGCAATCACTGAGACAAAAGGGTGAGTTTACCCACCTGGTTGACCTTAATACCGCCAGGAACCCTCATAGGGTCCTGCTTGTCAATAGATTGAAACCCTACCATGACACGGCAAACATGACCATGTTACTGGTGACAGATGAAGGAGTGATTTAACTAGTCATTCACCCAGGCTGCTCCAATGCAGTAACATGCCTGTCAACCAGAACCCTGCTAGCCGTCAGGGGGTGTGGCTTGGAAACATAGTGAAGTGCCAGGGATCTCTGTGAGCTCATGAACTGCCAGTCATAATCCTTCAATAATTTCACTTTGGAATTACTTATATTGGAGTGCAAGGAAGGGCTAATGTATCCCTGGTTGGCTTAGACCCATGGCCGAATTGGAAACCCAAAGCAGCCTGGCAATTTTGATGGACCAGCCCCCCTGCTGCATTTGTTACGGGATGATATAGCAGCATGCTGCAAAACTGGCCCCAGCAACAAAAACGGCCCCCGCCGCTTCAAATTCAGCCCCCACCTATCCAAACTCCCAGAAAAATGCCTGATGCCTCTACAGCCAGTCCGGCCCTGATTAGACCCGCCTTGGGACTGTGGTGTGGCTTGAGACTGTTGTTTTGTTGCCGGTTGGGCGGCATGGTAGAATTGACTGCCAGAGCAGGCCGCACACACGGCTGGCATGCAGGAGTCCCTGAACTGGCCTCTTGGGGTTCCTGAACCACTGTAAAATGGCCTGGTGGTCAGCATTGCCCAAGAGGCGGATGTGTTAGCACTTGGATCAGGCACGGAGGGAGGCTGCAGAAGCTTTTAACAATGCAGCTGTGTGTGATCCTGATTGGGGCAAAGAGGGATTGACAGGCCTATTGAAGGGGTTTTAGCTCTGAAATAAAGGGCTGTAACAGTGTGAAGAAGGTGGCCCGCCCATATCAACAAAGATTCAGGATAGTGTGAATGATCCAGGGAGTCATGGGCCTCCAGCACTATTAAACAGGGACCTGGTGAGATGGCGCGGGGGGCTGTGCCTGTTCCCCTCCCCATTTCAGAGGCTGTGCTAGGATGCGGGGGTTGCTGTGGTGCCCTGCATGCAGTATGGCTTTGCCTATCTTCATTGCCCCCACAAAAGCACTATTGGGTGCTGCCTGTTCTGCTAATACCTAGCAGCAATTGTTCACATGGAACTCATTTTTAAAATAAATTCTTTTTTACACTCTTACTTTGAGTTAGCTTAGTCACAGACAAGAAAAGGTATTGAATTAACAATAAGGTAGAGTCCATCTACCAGTAATCAGTTGCAGCAATACATTTCGATTATTTATCATGAGAAGAAAGTAGCCCTAGGGATATCATAATTTTGTACTCAATTAGCTGAAATGAGTAATACACTTATTCATTAGTTTCAGACATATCATATCACACAAGCTTATTATAAATACAATGCAAAAAAGAAGTGGTTTGTAGGTTTGTTGTTTGTAAAAAGGAGAAAAACAGTGACAATTGTGACCCCAGTGAAGTGACCATAACCAACCCTATATTGAAAGGGACATATAGTGACTTAAAATCAAACAACTGGTTATTGGAGTGTTTTAGGATGTCTGTGTGGTTCTGTTTCAATAATCGAGACCAAGAACTAGATTCTTCTCTGGTGCTTTATTTAGACCATCCTTAGGAGTTGCTGATGATGTTTCGCCCCTACTTGAAATGGGAGGGTCTCTTCAGGACAGGAGAATCTTGTGGACTGCAAAGGCATTGATTTAATAGGTTAATTCAATTAATAATAGTAGTGTCAGTTGAGCGATATGTGAGGGCTACTCTTAGTGAGCTTAAATATGTTTGCCTATGGAGGACCTAAGCTCCAGGTGGTAAGCACAGATTTGGATGCTGGATTATTTCTTCTTATATCCTAAATGTCAGATACCTGGGAAAGGGGAGGAGGAGGGAGTTTTAATAGACCAGACCACAAACTAATAAATTGTGCGTGGTGAATTAATAATTATGGAAACTCACCATGTGGTGCAAATGTTTATCAGTTTCATATTCATGGAAAGAGCGCCCATAGGTGTACAGAAATACCTTCTTAGTTGGGCAACCCATGTTGATCGTGATGCCCAGATATAATGAAGAAAGGAGGTCAAAAATGATAAAATACCTACAGCCGCCAGGTGCTCGGGTACTGTACCATTGTACTCACCATTTTCGTATGTTTTCAAAGGCAGCTCGTCAAGGGGTGTCGAACAAGGTAGGCGTAGTCTGGGGAGGGATAAGTATCAGGGTTACTTGAATGGTAGGAAGTAGGTGACCGGCGGCCAAAGCTCCGATCATGTATTCACTTGGATTAGAGGCTGTCATTGTGTTTTCTGATAGGCAAAGTAGGGTTGAAACGTTGTCGTTTTCTGTGTCAATGAAGCAGCTGGTGGTATAATTCGGAACACTGTCTACAGGGGGTGCTTTCCTTTGAGATTCGGTTTCCCACCTCCCTCGTACTCTTCAGCTACTTATGGAATGTGGTGCAATGTCTGGGTTGCATATTAACTGTGCTAAGATCAGTATGCTCCCTCTTCCCATTGAAGATGATCACCAGCAGAGATATTGATAGCCCACTTGGATTGCCACTGAAATAGGAGTGTACCTCCTTTATATATCTGGGAGATAGAAATTATCATTGGTGTCTATAATCTTTTTTTCTTCAAATAAAGTTTCGGCAAAAAAAGATGCATAAAAGTACAGAATAAAACCAATATAAAATAGTATACATAGTAGCACAATAAAATTCAATGTCATCATTAAATTAGACGTTAAAAAAAACAATTAATTCATTCATTTTAAATCAGGCCGATTAAATCATTTGGCCATTTACAAGGAACCTGGAGGGACATAGGCTCAGCAGCTGGTATATATATTTAAGACTTATAAATAACATCAGCATAAGATCAAAATTACCATACATGGGGAACTGGGCTTGTCCTGCCCCGTACTACCAGCAGCCTATGTCTCCACATTGCCAGTAAAATCCAGGATACAACAAAAATGATTAATTGTCTCACAATGGACCCCAATATTCGAAGAGCATCCTTTTAAGATCTAGTGCCCAAACCCCGGCATAACGGAAAAAGCCACTTTTTCCAGGGTAAAAGATATGTGGGGCAGAAGAAAAAAACATGCTCTAGGGATTCCCTGTCGGCCCCACATGTAGGGCAAGAACACACTATAGGGCCACGCTTCTGTTACCATTTGCTGGTATATGAGATTCTTGGTAGAGTTCAATACCTAAGTTGCAAATACAACTTGCGAGCCAACGCGGGCTTAATTACGTCAAGAAATTATTCTGGACTATAAAATACTTTAAATTGAAGGAATCATCCCGTTATAATAACAATGGTAGAATCTGACAATATACAACCCAACTTGTATTGGTGATAACGTTCTTTAATCATACATTTATTAAGGACTGGACTGGAGGGATCTCACGTGCTTCCCATAGTTCATTAAGCCCAATCTTTGTGAGGGTTTCTTTCACGTGTCTGAATGTTTCTGGTGCCTGGAAACCTCAGCAAATCTCTAAGGCTGTCTAGATAAGATAAAAGTGCAGGTGTAGACCAAATCCGTCGCAAGTATATAATGGGCTATAAACACACTTCCTCAGAGATAGACCACAAACCCAGATCAAGTCGCAGGGCAACTGGTGGCGTACTCATAGGGAGACCTGTTAATTGGTGTAAAAATTATTCTCTGGAACTTGTAAATTCATTAAATTTTTGGGACTTCAGAGTTCCCAACGATACATTACAGTGCCCAATGTCTGCGCCTTGTAAATCTGCATAGCTGGCAAAATTGGTTAATATGGCGATTTATTATGAATTCTTAATAGTGCCCCATTTATCTGCACACATTTCAGTCTCCTCTTGATATGTGATAGCACACAGTTCTGGAACACCAATTAGCACAAGCACATAAGGACAGGAGGCTGGAGGGAGGTCTAGCACCGGTAGACCTTTAGTGGTGGTTGAAAATTTACAGGCTATTGAATCATTCTTGACCGCACCATGATGGAAGGAAGCAGCAGGTAAACCAACCCCAATGCACCGAGGCTCCGACCCTCCAAAATGTTTGTCTACAGGTTTTATAACACAAGGAGATGTAATGGCTCCAGTCACATCCCCTTTGAGAACCTGATCGTGGTTGCTTAGCTTACTAGGCTGTGTGTTGTGGCAATCATGAGTAGTTGATATATGGGCAACGGCAGCCACATCGAGCACAGGAGTGTTCACTTATACATGGCGTGTTGAAATATTACCCAGGGCTTTTTCAATTAACATTAACTTATCATGGAGCAGGGCAATCTCTTTGACCAATAGATCTTTATTCTTTTATTCTTTTCCCAAGTAATGATTACATAAGGCCAGTCTCCCAGGTTAGCGGGCTAGCTTGTTCCTACATACAAGGCAGAATGGTAGCCCTTGCAGGTATCTGAACTGAGACTCTGGTTGGCTCGATTACAGGCCTAACAGACTCCAGGCGAGATAGTGAGGTAGCACTATGTCTGGAAAGTTTGGCAGCCAGGGGCTGTCTAGTATTTTGCATCTTCCTGGCCCCCAGCCGGGCGCAGGTCAGAGATAAAGACACATCATTACCTATTCCCGCATTGGCCACTAAATAGTCACCCTCCTGTCCTGTCCTCCCTTGGGGGATCTAGCAGCAGCGTAGCCCCGCCAGGCTGATCTACAGGATTGCCAGGGACAATCTCCTCTCTGTTAGTTCAATTTCGGTTGAAATGATCCCCATAGCTCTTTGGAGCATTTTGCATATACTTGTGGTTTTGGAGGGGGGGAAGGGGCTTGGACAAAGTGACTTTCTTTTTGTCCATTTTGAGGCAGTCAAACGAGAGTGGTGGTTTCTATAACAGAGAGAATAAAACACTAGGGCACTCACTCATGAGAAAGAAGTCTGGTCTCAGATGGGCATAGATGGGCCTGCCGTTGGCCCTGGCTTTACTCAGGCATGCCCGCGTGCATTTCGTGCTGCAGGAGTCTCCTGGCGCTTTAGTGTGTTAGGAGGTAAGCCCCTCCTCCTCTTCTGCTGACGCGGAAGCTGGGAGACTGAGTCCCATCCAGACAGACACTGAACAGCAGAGTGTTGCAGTCAAGAAACGCCCAGTAGGTCTGTCCCGCGCTGCGGGAGTGTCCTGGCGCTTTCGTGTGCCAGGAGGTAAGCCCCTCCTCCTCCTCCACTGACACGGAAGCTGAGGGACCAAGTCCCACCCCAGCCGGACACCAAACAGCAGAGCGTCAGGGGCAAGAAATACCTGGTAAGTCCATCTATATTCAATCAAGGGCAATTTCATGAAATCCTTCTCGCATGTTCGCTTTAAAGTGATACCGCATAATGTAATTCACCACACATACGACACACCCGTCAGGGGCAAGAAACGCCCGGTAGATCAGTCCTGTGCTGCAGAAGTCTCCTGGGGCTTTAGTGCATTGGGATTTAAGCCCCTCCTCCACCTCTGCTGATGCGGAAGCTGGGGAACCAAGTCCCACCCTAGCCAGCCACCAAACAGCAGCAGAGCATTGTGGGCAAGAAATATCCAGTAAGTCCATCTATATTCAATCAAGGGCAATTTCAGGAAATCCCTTTTGCATGTTTGCTTTAAAGTGAGACCTCATAATGTAATTCACCACACATACCTGACACCCGTCAACTACAAAGAATATTTCCCACAGTCTTAGACTGCTGACTAACAATCCATGCTAATAAAGAAGACCTGTTGCAAATCTTTTGGTCTTGCAGCAAAATACAGTCATTTTGGGAACATGTTAGGGTCATCATTAGCATTACAGGTGGTTGTACCATGATTGATGCCCCAGCCTAGTAAGTTGAAATATGAAACCAAGTTTATTGACTTAGTCCCTTATACTAGACAAGAGACTGCAAGCCATGGGGTACGAGGGACTAGACCTATCTGCATGATAACAGTGGAAGTGGAATAGGGAACTGGTTACATAGGCAGAATTTGAGGGTTGTGCAACAGAAGACCTGCAGAGGCTATGCCATGGCTCTTCCTACTCCACACAACTGGACATACTAATGCTGAGTCTGCCAAAAAAGGATGATGGGAGGCCCCCTGAAACCTGCGCCTTCACTCGCAGGGAGAACCACCACTGCAGCTCCAGGCATGGTCTTTCGGAAAGGGCCCAGATGTTGCTGCCTTAGACAGACTTGGGGGGTTTGAGATTATCCCCTTTGTTCCCTCCTGTTTCAGTTGGATACAGTAGAATTACCGTAGCTGGTTATATTTTTGTAGATCATGCTATATATGATTAAGAGGGATGTGTTGTATGATTGTATTGTTTGGTTAATCTCTTTGCAATTAATTGAAAAACGCCAGATGGTATTATACTTATAACTTTAAGTACGCATTCACTTTAAGAATGATCACTGTAATGAGTGCTGTGTATGTCCTCAATCCCCTTATCTCCCTTCCATTTCCATTCCTATTTTCATCCCCTCCTCCCTCTTGGTCGCCCTCTCAGCTTTTTTTTTTATTTTTTTTTGAAAATTTTATTGAACAATAAATCAATTACAAGCATGGGCCTACAACCACCAGGGCCGGCCGCTAGATTCAGAAAGGATCATACAGTTATTAAGGCAGTAGTCGACTCCCGGGGCCCAGCCCCGTACATGGCTCCGGATAGTCCTAGGGAAGCAGGATACATAGGTTTAACATAAATAACAAATAAAAACAAAAGGCGAGGCATAAGGGCAAAAAGTGTGGGTCCGGCTACCTCCGGGGGACTCTACTTAAGACCTTCAAATAGCTATCAAGAGGAAGGAGTACTGATAGGTCGGGGGGGGGGGGTCACGGGAGAGGAACGTCTATATTCGGTTATTCCAAAAGTCGCAAGGAACCATCAAGGGTCAGGGGGACAAAGCAATATCGGTGTCCACTAGGGGGGGAGTACAGATACCCCCACGATACGCGTTCCATTGCCCCCAGATTCTACCCCATGCCCCCGGTTTACCACGAGCCACATACACAGTCTTCTCCCTGAACATGCACCAGTCCATGTTCTCCTTCCATACGGACACGGTGGGAGGCCGCTGGGAACCCCAAAGCTGCGCTATATCTCTCTTGGCAATCATGTTCCCCAGGGCCGCCCACCGAGTCTGAGCCGCGTTATAATCATTGGGCTCCCACACATTCAGGACACAGCGACGCACCTCCGGCAACAGCGCAACCCCGGTGACTTGTCCCATGACCACATGAACCCGGCGCCAGTATTCAGCCACCTCGCGGCACTCCCAAAGGATATGGAGAAAGGTGGCACTGAGCCCACATCCCCGCTTACAGAGCCCGTCTTCAGAAAATACCATCGAGACCAAACGGGGACCCGTCACATACACCCGGTGGAGAATCTTAAGCTGGACCAGGCGGAGACGGGCTGGAATGGCGACTTCCTTGGGGGACGACAGTGCGGACTGCCAGTCCTCGTCGTCCAGTTCCACCCCATCCCCCGTCCACGCCTCCCGGAGGCGCACCAAGAGGTCAGCCCGATTATTGATAAGTTTTTTATAAATTAAAGAGATAGTACTGTCGGGGACATGACCATCGAGTATGCGGTCCTCGAGGGGCGAAGAAGCCGGGATCTTGGTCCCCTCCCCAAAAACAGAGAGCAGGGCATGCCGAACCTGGGCGTAGCGGAAGAACTCCCTTTCCGTAAGTTCGTATTCGCTCTGGAGCGCCGCGAATGTTTTAACCGCACCCTTAATCCATAAGTCTCCCACTCTACTAATACCAATCGTGTCCCAACGTTCAAACCCCTTCGTTGTCCAGAGGCTTCCCAGTCGGTCGGAGGCAAACAGGGGAGTAGCACATGTTAATCGCTCACTCCAGCCCATGGCTACATTGGCCGCCTTCCAGATCCGTACCGCAATCTTAGTAGGGCCCGTAAGGGTCCGTCCAGCCGAGCTGGAGTAAAGTGCCCTATTATAGTTTCCGCCGGGAAGCAGGAATTTATCCATCTCATACGCCGGATTCAAGCCAGGCGCATACGTGGCATGGTTAATGGCCGATAGCTGTGAGGCCCAATAATACCTGCGAATGTCGGGAAGCGCGATGCCCCCGTCGTACCAGGGGAGAGTAAGCTTTGCCAGAGCGATACGCGCCTGTCCGTCCCACACCAGTCTCCTCTGCAGGCTCTCCACCTCCCGAAAGTAGGACACAGGAATGACATCGAAGGAGTTCTGAAGTGCATAGAGGAATCTGGGAAGGGACATCATTTTAAACAGTGCTGCCCGACCCAGCGGGGACAAGGGCAGCTTACACCACCGAGCCGTGTCCTCCCTCAAACGCCGAAGTGGAAGCAGGAGATTCTGCTCATAGCGAGCCACCGGGTCCATCGAGACGTATATTCCCAGGTATTTAAAGCCGGACAGAGATAATTGGATCGGAAGCCGAGGCGGCAAGAGAGGAGGGTCGCCGGAGATAGGATAGACACAGGATTTAGACCAGTTGATCGTTAGACCCGAATTTCTCCCAAAGGAAGTCAGAACATCAAAGAGAACATTAAGCGACTGCCGCGGCGAGGTGAGATACAGGAGAATATCGTCCGCATACAACGAGACCCGATCCTCGAAGCCCGGGGCCCACCGGATCCCTCTGATCGAGGGCTCCCAGCGGAGCCAAGCAGCGAGCGGCTCCAGGGCAAGAGCAAAGAGCAGAGGGGACAACGGGCACCCCTGCCTCGTACCCCTACCGAGAGCGAAGGGCCGAGAGACCCGCCCATTAACCACCACCTGAGCCATGGGTCCCGTGTAAAGAAGCTTCACCCAGCCAAGAAATCCGTCCCCAAAGCCGAATTTGGTCAAGACAGCCCAGAGGAATGGCCACTCGATGGTGTCAAAGGCCATCGTGGCGTCTAAAGAAACCAGCACGGCTGGTTCGGAGAGGTACTCCGCCCTGGCGAGGGCGCCGTGAAGACGCCGCAAGTTAAGAGCGGTGTTACGGTGAGGGATGAAGCCGCATTGATCAGGATGAATCAGATCGCAGATGACGCTCAACAAACGATTGGCAAGGACTTTAGCCAGGATTTTAGGCTCTGCGTTTAGCAGTGAAATAGGCCTATAGGAGGCACAGCGGTCTCGTGGCTTACCGTCCTTGGGGATCACGACTATCGTAGCCAGACGCTGGTCGTCAGGAAGGGAGCCTGCCGCAAGGGACTCCTGAAACATACGACGGAGGAAGGGCGCGAGTTTATCCGGGCGCAACTTATATAATTCAATAGGCAGACCGTTGGGACCCATCGCCTTGCCCGAACGAAGGGACCGAATCGCAGTTGCAATTTCATCTACAGACAAGGGGGCGTCCAGCTGCTCACGGTCTTCGACGGACAGGCAGGGCAAAGCAATATCCCTCAGCAGAAGGCAAGAGTCTTCCTCATCCCTATCAGTCACCGGGGAGTACACGGCCCGGAGGTGGTCAGCGAAACATTCCACAATCTCACCAGGCTCAGTCACACACACTCCATCCGAGACACGCAGCTCCGGGACCACACGATTCACTCTCTCCTTCTTATCCAGCCACGCAATCAACTTTCCCGCCTTGTCCCCGGCATCATACAATCGACCCTGCTGCTCCCTATACATCGTTTTGGCAGCGTCAGTGACAAGAGACCTGTATTCAAACTGTTTCAGGCTGAGGGCATGGAGCCCGTCCGGAGTGACACCCGTCTCCAAGGCCGACTCCAGCCCCGAGATGTCAGTCTCCAGCTTCACCACTGCCTCACTCTTGAGCTTCTTAGCCACCACTATCTGGGAGAGGGCGTGTCCGCGGATTACGGTTTTAAAGGCTTCCCACAGGGACATTGCGGACGACACCGACCCCTCGTTTTCAAGGAAGTATTGGTCCATAGCCTTAACCAGGCTGTCGCGAGTCGTAGGGTCTCGCAGGTACCACGGGTTGATGGGAGCGATCCGCCCTGCAGACCGCGACTCGGTGTCAAAGAGCAGCCACAGCGGGGAATGATCGGAGATACCCCGCGCCAGGTGCCTAACCTCTCGTATCCGACCAGTCTGTGCCGCGGGCATAAGGAAATAGTCTAACCTAGAAAGACTCCCGTGCGCCCCAGAGTGAAAGGTGTACTGACATTGGGTCGGATGCATTAATCTCCAACTATCTACCAGACCGAAGGTCTCCAGCAGTCCACCAAGCCATGCCTGGGCAGCGGGGAGGGCCCTGGGTGGGTGACGATCCAGGTCACCCGAAACCACCGAATTAAAGTCCCCGCCCATAAGCAAAAGACTATCCGGAAGTTCAAGCAGCATTCGACCCAAGTCCGCGAAGGTGGAGTTCTGGAGGCCCGGGGGGACGTAAACTGAGACCAGGGAAAGGGGCTGCCCCTCCCACCTCCCATTCAGACACACATAGCGCCCTCTGTCATCCGAGATTACCCTAGTGATATCCAACGGAAGTGAGGATCGCAGGAGAATGCCCACCCCCTGGAACCAGTTGTGAAACCAGAATGGGCAACGAGGCGGTATCCCCCCCTGTTCATTGCATGACAAACATTACCAACCAGATGCGTCTCCTAGATAAACACCACATCAGGAGTCAGACGACGCAAATACTGCAGTACTACACCCCGTTTGATACGGTCCCCCAACCCATTGACGTTCCATGACACCAGCCTCAACCCGTCCCCCCCCATCCCCTCCAATAGATCAAAGGCCCCCCAGTCAGCAGCACAGTTCCCGAATCTGGACAAAAATCAGTACCTCGCCCTGCAAACAAAAAACACACAGCAAAACAACCCCTCCCTCCCCCCAACCCCCCCCCCAAATCCAACTCCCCCCACCCTGCACCCCTGCGGGCCAGAAAACCCCCCCAACTTGCAGTGTGCCTGTCGCCCTACTAACCCCATTCTACGAAAAGACCCCGGAGGAGGAAAGGGACCCGTCCCCGCCCGCCCCCCACACAGGTCCTAGTGAGACAAAATGAACAAAAGAAGTAAAACCCAGCTGAACAGTGCAAAATGGCAAAATCAAGGACCAAAAGTCACTCCAAAGGGGACCCGTCACCTCCTGCGCCTGCAGAGGGCCCGGGACGGCCACCTCTGTCCGGCAGCGAGTCCAGCCAGTCACTCACGGCCACTGGAGAGTCAAAAAAGGCAGTCCGATCCTCATGTTCCACTCGGAGTTTTGCAGGGTAGAGCATAGAGTACTTTAGGCCCAGTTCACGGAGACGACGCTTCACCCCCTGGAATCCCATCCGCTGTTTCTGGACAAGTTGGGTAAAGTCCGGATAAAAGTTAATGGATGAGTTCTCATGACGAACCGGGCCGTGGACCCGTGAGGCCTGCAGAATCGCATCTCGGTCTCTATAGTGGAACAGTTTGGCCACGATAGGCCTCGGGGGGGCCCCCGGCCGTGGCCGACCGCCCGGAACTCGATGGGCCCGCTCCACGGCAAAGAACTTACTTAGGCCTGCAGGGGCCAACTGTTGGAGGATGAGTTCCTCGACCAGGAGGTCAACCGGGCGGTTGTCGGAGGACTCCGGTACGCCTATGACACGGATGTTGTTGCGTCGGGCCCGTCCCTCGAAGTCCTCCAGCCGCCGAGCCATCTGATCGTTGACCGCCTTAATGTCACCAAGCGCGGCCTGCAGGTCCGACACATCCGCACCAAGGGTGGAGGTCCGCGCATCGAGAGCCTGAACCCTCTCGTTAGTTTTGGAGAGATCTGCCCGAATTAAGGTGACATCGATTGCCACCGTGTCGATTTTACGGGCCAGGGCCTCGTATTGCTTGGCGATGGTTTCCCTGATGCCATCAATGGCGCCCATGATGTCCTGCAGGGAAAGCTCCGGAGAGACGGTCGTGCCACCGCCGGCGGCATCCGGGGGGGGGGGGCGGTCGCTCCAGGGGACCCTCTGCCCTGAGTGTAGCGGTCCATGTTGTTGGCCTGGACCGGTCCCCCGCGGAGGGAGGCCTTAGTCTTACGCCCCTCGGGGCCCCCCTTGCCCCCCATGTGGTCACGGACACCGAAGGGGACCGCCGATCAAGAGTCGTAGGGGCACCGGCACCGCAGACCAGCGCCTCACCAGGGACCACAATATAGCGGTGCGGGGGGACCCAAGGCGATGGGCACACTAGTGGCAGGTGGAGACAAGGCCTCGTGCAGAGGCCAAGGAAACACCCCGCCACATCAAGTGCGTTCGCAGGCCAGCCCCCTGAAGTCCGAAAGTGAAACCGAAAGTGGTAGAGCGGCCACTGGCACCGCACTGCAGCCGCTGTTATTCAATTACGACACGGCTCCACGGTTCACCTTCGCCCCGGGCACCTCCGTCGGGTGGGTCCCAAAAGTTCGAACAACGACAACTCAGGATTCCCAGGTCCGAATCGAGTTCTGAAAAGAGATACGTGCTCAGCCGGTCTTCATCTGCCAGATTCCATAAACCACATCAGGATATTCTCAGGATAAATTCCGAGGAGCAGCAAGGGTCCGGGGAGCCCTGTGCTCACGCGACCATCTTGGATGCGCGCTAGGCTCCTCCTCCCCTCTCAGCTTTTTACTTGCTTTTATGGATGCGCTGTGAGATCTTCAATAGGAAATTGACCCTTTTGGAAATCTTTTCAGCATGTATACTTGCACATTTGTGGATCATGTTATAACGAAGTTGTAATACCTTATTCTAATTATTTGTCATTGTTCAGAAATCAATCTAAAAAAATTAAACAGAATTCTTCTGAAATATTTTTCCTAGCTGATAGTGGTGCGCAATCAATTTAAGGTATTAAAGGCCATACTAGCACCTGTTAGAAATTGGGTTACTGGTTGACTGGGGTGTGAGCCCTGGTCAACTAGTGACCACAGTCCTAGACAGGGTAAGGTACAGGCAAACCCTAAATTAGCCTCTGCTCACCCTCTGGTAGCTTCCCACAGACCAGGCTTAACTTTAGAGGCAATGTGGAAAAGTATTTGTGTAACACTTTAAATAGTAAAACAGTGAAAACACAACACAAAAAGGATCCCACACCAGGTTAGAAAAATAGAACTTAGTTTAATAAATAAAACAAATTCAAAACTACAAACAGCCAATGAGTAAAACTGGAGCTACTATCGAAGTTTAAAATGAATTGTGATAGATAGCGCCAAAAAGCACAAAGCAGCATTGGGGATATCTGATCGCACCAGACCATGACAAAGTCACAAGTTGAGAGCAACTGCGATGGAGCACAAGCTGACTACTGGAACTGAGTTAGGCCCGCCGAATAGAGTATCCTAAATCCTGGATGTGGAGCGCTGCGTGAATCCGCGTTATACAGCTGAGGCGATGTGTCGGTTCCGCGATGCGGCAAGGCTGCAGTGCATGGTCCTGTTGCGCCGACGTTAAGGATCATGTTGATGGGGCTTGAGATGTGAAGTTCGATGTCAAAGGATGAGCTGTGATGCGGAGTTTCGCATTCGTCATCAAGGCTGCCGTCAGTGAGAGATGAAAGGGCCTGTACCGGGGAAAGCATTGTGCAGTGGCATTTTGAAGGCAGTGCTTCAGTCCCAAGATGCTGGTTGTGACTGCGATACAAGTCTTCTGCAATGAGCCCAATCCACGCAGCAGCGGCGATGCTTATTTTCTGCTAGAGGATGCACCGCTCAGCCGACAAGATGCATTGGTTCTGCTCGGGGATGCGTCGCTCAGCAGAGAAGATGCTCCTGTTCCGCTGTCAAGCACCTTAGACCCATTGCCAAGGTACCAGGACTAGGGTGGCACAACTTAGCAGGGTAGACTTAAAGTTGGCAGAGTCCTTCAGCAGCACAGCAATCCTTTATCCTGGCAGAGTGTCCATGGTCTAGAAGTGTACTGAGGTGGTGTTGTCTCAGGTCCAGTATTTTTACCTAGTGGCGTCCTTGAAGTGGAGGAGATTTCAAAAGACATGCCTTTGAAGTGTACAGAGGTTCTGCCTCTACTGCCCTTGCTCCAAGTTAACTACAGGGAGTATGCAGCCCTTTGTGTGGGGCCAGGATGCAGCCTATTCAGGTGTGAGGTCAGTAGCGGCTGCTACCAGGCAGTAGTGGTGCGATGGGAGGGGAGGGGAGGGGGGTTTAAAAAAAAAGAAAAGGGGAAAAGACAAAAAAATGCACTTACCTACTCAGCGGCCACCTCTCCTCCGTCCTCTTTGGCCGACAAAGCATGAAGCATCCAGGCTCCCAACTCCTGTAGCCAATTACGACGCTGCCTTACAGAAGCATTGTGATTGTTCTGGGTGCTGTGGTTCGGCCCTCAGAGAAGGACTGGGAGGTTGGGCATGTTCTCCACCCAGGCTGTACAGCACAGCCCAGTGGAGAACATGGCAAGTTCGCATGATGGTTTGGCCGGCCCAAAACGGCTGGCCAAACCGCCATGCGCACTTAAGAGAGTGCCACCACTCCTCCCCCTGTTCTGCAGAAAGCACATCCTGCACCTTTACATAGCCAATAATGAAAAATAAAATGATACTAACATTGTTATTATCATTTAATTTTTTCTGTGGGACGACACTCCTCCGCCATATTTGTGACCCCATCCGCCCCCCCCCCTCCCCTCCACCTGTCAGTGATGGCCCATTGAGACACACTTAACCTCCCATTGTGTGTGGTTGTCTGGGAGGAATACACAATCGGGCAATTCTTATGTATTAAAAGGAATTGTTCAACGATGGTGAAATATCAGGAACATGCGAAAGAGTTAATGAACCAACTCATAACAAGACATTATCCAAAGAAACTGGTTAAACAGTCCTTAAAACGAGCAGCGAATAACAATAGGGCGCCCCTGCTTGAACCTAAAAGCCCCAAGGAGACTGTGAATAGATTGACTTGTGTCAACACTTTCTGTAGTTTCTCCAATCAGATTTAAAAAAGTATCTTGTCTAATTGGAAGATATTGAGCATTGGGCCAACACCACTTCCACGTCCCCTTTTTGCCTTTAAACGTAGTACCAATATCAGAGACAGACTGATACATTCTCGTCCACGTGAAACCACTACAATTCAACAAGACACCTTGTGGAGCTTACCGGCCGTAAGAGGTCATTTTCCCTGTGGTAGTTGTGCTGTATGTGCACACACTGAACACACCACTGAAATTGATATTGTTACATTGAAACCTTGGATTTTGACGAACCACACTAACTGTAACAGCAGTAATTTAATCTATCTGATTACTTGCCCGTGTTCGCTTCGTTATGTTGGAATGACGACAAGAAGAGTTAAAACACGAATTCTAGAACACAAAACTACAGTTCGTTGTAGGAAGACTTCCACTAAACTGACTAAACATTTTGTCACAGCACGACATTCACCTCAAGAACTGAAATGGACAGTGCTGGAACAGCCTCTTATCTCTAAACACATTACCGACATTTCCACTTTTCTATTCAGAAAAGAGCAGCGTTGGGTTTATAAACTCAACAGTCATTTAACCGGTCTGAATGATGATATTCCTTGGGTTTCACTGTGAGATAGTATCCATTCATTGACTTATAGTCATTGTGCTGGTATGTACAGTAGTATCACAATCTGACTCATAGAAATATATGTAGTACTTCGTATGTCTTCCATACAGTGGATTTCTATATTATTGTGGACATATGGTTTTTTGAACAGCCTGGTTGACAATGGGTGGTTACGATGTGTGCCTCTGTCTGATTTAGAGCTGTTGACTCGAACAGGATACGCGAGGCGCATGCGCTAAATACAGAACACTTTTTCTACACAGACGCTTTGCTAGTATTATAATTGAGCATGCACGGCAATGCGGTGCGTAGCCTCACCGGTTGCCAATTATCCGAGATTGATAAAGGGTATATAAGACCACCTTTTCACCCAGCACTCACCTCCGGCAGCAGGCTCTATCGGACTAGAGGTACCGACGGATAGGTGAGTGCGGGCGTGGTTTGGAGCGCATTCACTTTATTGTCCATATGGTTTATTGAACACCGGATGTGGCTCTCATGATTAGTTTCGTGTCCCAGACTATATCACGTAGTTGGTGTGATAACGTGGGCTGAGGGTTGTTTCTTTGACTTGTAAAAACTTCCTTTGAGTCACCAACACCACGTAAACTTTAACAAATGTGGACGTGTTTTGTTGTTTATCATCAAAAAGGTTTTTAGTCTGTTGTGGCTAGATTTATTAAACGCATTCTACAGACTGAAGCGTTTGTAGCGCTTGTTCGTTGGGTCGCCATAGTGACGTTACAATGTTCTAGTGGTGGCTAGCGTGGTGTTCGCTGATTTGATAGTTCTGACATGCTTGGGCATAAATTGCTTTACTTTCCTTTGTCTTAATAAAAAGAGGGACGTTGGTTTGTTATCACTTTTGTTACACAACTCTCTCTGTTTTGAGACAGATATGCAGTATTGGAACATATGCCTACCTTCACTTAGTCTCTCGTATTGAATCCCTTTTCTTTCTCAATTGAAACTACACTAACCAAGTAGGTTCACCAAAACGTCTACGAACAAGGTTATCTTTACTATTAGACGAATAGGTGCTAACGAGTTTTTTTATACATTTAGACTCGTACTTTACAAGTTTAAAACATTCCTTTGTAAAGCAGTGCCCCCTTCCTGAGCGGTTGCCAGGTAGAGGTGAGGTCCTGTACCCAGCTGTGGCAGGTAAGGTGTTTATTTTCAAATTATAATTTTTGTGGATCCCTTTCAGCATGATCACACTTGTGATATGTTATATGTACCTGACATTTGCTATATTTCTTTTGTTACAGGTATCAGCACATTTTTATAAGTGACGGACCCATGACTTTGTATTGGTCTGATATCCTTTTTTGTTTATTCCACTTTATTGTAAGTAGCAGCATCTTTCTGCAAGGTCCTGACGAAAGCCTGATCCAATTTGGATATTTAGGGCTGAAACATGTTGACCACTAATCATCACACTACAGCGGTTCAAATCCATACTGCTGGTGCACTGCTATTTTAACTCTGACAGTAGGCATATCTTTATTAAAGTGTTGCTTTGATGCCTCCTAGCCAGTTTAAATTTTCAAATTTTTTCACTTTTCTCTCACAATTCCTCCTTTTTAGGTCTCGCCTGAGACAGCGCTTTAGCGCTGCTCTGGCGAGACTTATAGTAAGCGAGTTTTGGAAGTGCAAACGAGTGCTTTCAGGCCTCCAAATACAGTGCATGTGTGCCGGGCGCGCGCACCATTTGGAGGCCTGAAAGCACCCGTTTTCTTTCACTTTCGCCTGTCACACAGCCTTTGAAGTGTGATCGCGATTGCGATCACTTACATTTCGCGGGCGCTTTGATGTTTTCAGTGAGCCGCGCGGCCACTGAGGACATCAAAGCGCCCGTGAACACCATTTGCCACCCCCTTCCTGCTTGTTTAAACTGGCTTGCTCTGTTGTCCTGCTACGGTTATATATATTTTTTAATAAAATGTTAGCTGTCACTGTGTATAGATTACCTGCACTAACAGCAAAGCAGCGACATTGTAAGCTGTTGTTACGCATCTGACCACACCCAGCAGAACAACTGCACGGTCCCCATTTTGCAGATCAAGCGGATGGAGAATTGTTTTCATTTTTCTTTTTACACCTCCCTCCTCATCTTTTAGTGCTCTTTTTGTAGCCTGCTAAACAGAAGATCAATCCGGCCGGAGCCAAGCCCCGCCTGCCTAAACCTCTCCCACTTTCAGAGACAGCAGCGCAGGGGCTTTGGTGCGTGTGCGCTCGTGTGTTACTTCAGGGAAAAACTGAAGTGGCCACCATATGCTTAGGATTTTTTAAACATTTCCCTCAAGTTCTTAACTGTAGGGAGTCTGGACATACACCTCAATGGGAAGTTCTCATTTGCTAAACAAGGGGTTGCCTCCTCTAGGTAAAACATTTTGCACTGTTCTATTTTATCCCGATTTCTTGCTTTCAGTGAGCTCGTGGGCGGCAGCGTTGATATCTGTGTATACATAAAGGCTTGTTCTGCTCCCCTCCCATCCCCCTCCCTTGGCCGCCTGCTTGCTTTGTGTGTGCTCTCTTGTTGGCTCCCAGTATGTCTCTCCCTGTCTCTTTCTCAATTTTTTCTCCCGTCCTGGCTCTGTCTTTCTTAGTCTCTGTCTTTCTTTTGCTTTCCCTCTTTCTATGCCTCTCTGGTCTCCCTTTCTCTCCTCGTCTTTCTCTAGCCATCTGTCATTCTGACGCTCTCTCCTTGTCTCTCCGCCTGCCTTTCTCTGCCACTTCCTGTCTGTCTTATTTTTCCCTCTCTCTGTATCTTTGTGTATCCTTGTCTCTGACTTTCTATTTTCTCCCTATCTTTGACTTTTGTCCTGCTCTGCCTGTCTCTCATTATCTCTCTCTCTGTCCATCTGGAATTCCTAATTTCTGTCCCTGATTTTCTTTCTTTCTACATCTCCCACTCCCTCCCCCTCCTGTTTATTTCTCCCTCTTCCAGGCACCGAGCTATGGGTGTTCTTAATGTCCTGGACAAACTACAAATGTTTGGTGCTAAGTGTTATTTTTGTGGTGCATGGATAATGAACAAGCATTTGCAATGCAATAGGTCTCGCATTTGCGAGAGTTGGAGCTATCAGCATTGTAAATGACAATGCCTTTTATT
The DNA here is from genome assembly GCF_964204655.1 of Triturus cristatus. NCBI lineage: Eukaryota > Metazoa > Chordata > Amphibia > Caudata > Salamandridae > Triturus > Triturus cristatus. The sequence goes on along the minus strand of NC_140583.1, from coordinate 393,147,164 downwards.
AATTTGTTTTGAAAACCTGCAAGTGGTGCATAAACATGCACTTTGTACCTATAATTCTTAATTACGAGAAGCAAGGCTGTCAGTAAAAGAGACTGCCAGCTTTGCTTCTCAAAAGCAAGGACTATAAGTACAAAGTGCTTGTTTACTCACAGCCTGCAGGTTTTCAAATGCATAAAGAAAAGGCATTGGTATTTACATTGCCAATAGCTCAAACTCTCGCAAATGCGAGACCTATTGCATTGCAAATGCTTGTTTTGCACTGCGACCTCACTCATACATTTCTGCTCACCATATGTGGATTTAGTAAATCCTCCATATCCTAAATATGGAGGAGCTCCTCCCTCTCAGTGAGGGGGTTGTAGCCCTCAAAGGAACCAGGATTTTCCTATGGGAGGAGAATCCCTATGATGGAGCATATCACCTTTGGTGAGTGGGGATTATGTCCTATAAAGGGATCTGCCCTTATATGTAATCTTTAACTATTAATTATCAATTAAAAGTTTGATGTCTACCCCATCTATTTATACAATTACTTGGAGGTAGTTTTTTGTTCACGGTTACTGTAGACCCTAGGATTTCTATGTTTGACAGGAATACACAAAGCCCAACTGCCAGTAACACCCATCAGGTGATCAGAAACAGGCTGAAAGCACCAAATTGCTAAGGCGAGAAAATGTCAACTTTCTAAAAGTGCCATTTTCAGAATTGTCATTTAAAATCTGACTTCACCATAAATTAGGATTTTATATTAGGATTCTAAAGACACCAAGCTTGAATCAGTTATATGTTCTCATTCGGAAATTACATTTATTACAGGCTAGTTAAATTGAGGCAATGACTTGACATTAGTGATACTATTTTCTGCTAAACATAATAAAAAAGGTTGATACTGAGTGTGTGAATATGTCAGATTTAGTGGTTTGTGGGTTTCAAGCGTGAGGTAGGAGTGATATGCCAAGATAAGTTATATATCTTCTCATTCAGTATGTTAGCCCCTAACTTGTCAGATATATGTTTTATCATCATAAACTTGCAGAGGTATGCCATGCTAGCTACCAAGGGCACAACGCACCAGACTCCTGGCAGGTTTACTGATGTGCCTATTGTGAGACTTCGTAAGTAGTAATCTTAAACAGGTGCATAACAAAGACTATTGTCTACTTATAGACAATAGGCTGCAGTATTTTCTCATATAGCAGATAATTCAAGAAGAGTCTCAAAAGCATTAAGTAATCAGTTAGTTTCTCACTAGACCTTTAAGAAAAGCAGGATTAAAGGAACTTATGCTTAGATGCAGGTCTATTCAAAAACTCTTCGACATTGTGATGATATAGGTGTCCATGGGTAAAGCCTGGCAGGCACAGATTCTCACCAGACTGGAAAGTGGTATGTATCATGAAGTAAACCCAGGCTTCTGTGAACCAATTTGGTTTTAAGTGATGGTACCAGTTCAGCTTGAGAGCCCCCTAATTATACCAGCGTGTTGATAGGAAATAGTGGTGTGGATAGGATGAAGCCTCAGCCAGCAACTCATTCAGAAAAGTAAACATTCCGTTGGAAGGTGCGCGGGGTCATGAAGAAAGGAAAGCGACTCACAGGTCAGCAGGAAAGCGAAGCCTGACTTCATATTTTCAAATGCCCTTAAATTTGGAATTTGTATTTTGGTTATAACTCAGACTGGGATCAAATCAGGAATCGGACATTTTTGAAAAACTCAAGGAGTACAATGTTAGACAGCCCAACAGTGGGAAGAAAGGACACTTTTGCAATATACCACAGGTGAAAGCTTGAGAGGAGAGAGATAACACCTCAGCAGCTAAGGTCTCTCCAGCACTGAAGAAGTGATCAAAGGAGTACACATTTGAGAAGAACGGATTTTTGTACAGAGTAGTTAAATAGGAAATCATGCGGTACATTCCTGTGATATCGGCGAAGTGATGGATACTTAATGGCATTGTCCAGGGATGCAATAAAACTTGTGTGTTTTATGTGCAATTTAATCTTGAGGGCACCTCACTCATGAGGCTGAACCGGTCTGGGGCAGCTTGAGTTCCCATTCATAGGCAGCATGTCATGGCAGTTCGAGTAGGACAAAGCCTGATTTATACATGATTGCTCCCTGTCGGGGTGGCGCAGTAGACAATAAAATGATGGAATGAAATAAGGCACTTGCATAAAATTTGTAACGCCTAAGGCACTTTACAGACATTTATGTTCTCCCTTTTATAACAAAAATGTTATTAAGACCACTTGACCTGGAACGGTTCAGGCATAATAAAACCACAATTTGAAAAAATGGACTTTCGTATAAATTTTGGCATAATACAATGCAAAACAAACACAGTCACACCTGTGTCAACAAGAAAGGCTTAAGTAAACACAGGATCAAGATTAGAATAGAGCATAGACAGGGTGGATAGACATAAAGGGGGGTAGATAGGTAGAGGATACACAGGAAGGGGGATTAGGGCAGAAATACAAGAAATTGGGATGAAGGCTCTGTTTATTGAGGCACTAAACTGCAATCGAAGGAGACTTTAACAGTAATCCAAGGGCTGAACTATACAATTAATTCATGTAATGCTTTGAAACTCAAAACAGTGGTACATTAAGCAACCGAGCAAAAGAGAAACGTCTGGGAACTGAAGAACACAAACCGTAGAACAGAACACAAAATAGGAGACTACATGGAAGGACTAGCAATAACAGAAGTAGTTGTACGATCCAAGATACGATGGTAGGTCAGAGAAGAAAAAGCGCAAACGCACAGAGAGCTTAAACTGACGGGCTGGTTGCCTCACGTAAAAAACAAGGAGCACCTTCATCATTCTTGAAAGCAGAAGAATACTGCTGTAGGTAAGCTCCAGACAGAAGGAGTTAGATATTAATTGAATACCTGTTGAGGAGCATCAAATTCAGTGACGGACATTTTTTGGTCAATGCATTGTTCAGGATTCACGGTATTCTATCGAGCGGGAATTCCATGGACCTTACCGGCTTGAGAGTCCTACCCTGAAAGCCCCCTTTCTCTCAGATTTCAAAAGTTAAACCTGCAAATGGTCCTCACACTCCTTTCTGTTCCTCGAATAGCATAAGGAGGAGTTTGCCCACAATTCAGGAGCACTTGCAAATGCATTGCTAGAACTAATGCCCACTACACCCATGAAGTAAATGTCAACATTTCAAAAGAGTTTGCAAAAGCATGCTGAGGAAGGATGATGGTTCACAAGTGGCTCATAAAATAGCACATGTCATCTGGTTAGCAACCAGCGCCATTTATGTCCGAATGGCTAAGCTGTGACAATTTGTGTAGGGCAAGTTCATGTCCTTTTTTTTACCACATGTGGAGGATTGTAAAGGAATCCATAATTAGTGGTTTGAAGCCACAAAATGTGGGAAATTGCTTTAAAATAAAATAGAAAAGTGCGGTGCAAAAAAGTGTATGTTTTGTTTCTAACAAAAAAGCGGTTGCTGTGCTAAAATGACCCTCTTTCCACTTAAGAACAGGCAATATTTACAACACAGTTTTTTGTAACTGTAATTGTTTAAGTGGCGGTTATTATTTCCTAATTTTTAGATTTCTTCTTATTTGCAGTTTGTTGGGAAAAAAAGTAGAAGAAACATGAATGAACCTAAATAGCTGTACCTTTGTGAAAGGTAGACATAATTCTGAATTCAGCATCAGGTCATGTGTGTAGTACACTCATGGTTTTCATAGAGAAACTAATTGTTGAAATCAAAATTAAAAAAAGTAAGTAGGAAAAAACAGATATAGGTGACAATGTTTAGTTCTCTAATTTTTGCGATGGCTGATCTCCAAAATTAATATATCATACATCTGTTATACTCTTACGTTCGAAGATATGAATAGTTTGTCAGTTGTCCAAAAACACATGACACCCAGAACCATCAACCAACCTGCTAATGGTTTTTCATTGTATTTCGCCCATGCGTCAATTCATAAGATAAAACGAATGGGTATGAAGGACGGCTATGCAATTTGCCATGAGTAAATACTTCAGGAACATAGCCTCTGTTATGGCAAGTGAGAATTCAGGGTAGAGAGAAATAGGGTTTATTCATATGTCTCTGAATTTGGGGTTACCCGTAATGTCCTTTGATTCAGAGTGCATTTTACAAAATGTTTTCTTTTTTGCACACTAACATTTGGATTTCAGAAACAGAGATAAATGCAATAGATAAAACACGTTTTCTAAATTCTTCATTTCCAGACTTCCCTTGATAAAAGCAGCATGTGTGTGGGTCTGTTGTATGAGACAGGAAAGATACCCACTATGGCAACATCGAGATCCTTTTATTTGAATTACATCCGATTCTTGGGATGAATGAGGGTAGCTGCAGTAATTGAGTCTGGCATTGGCCGGTTTCCAAGGTAAGCTACCAACCCCAGATTTGTTTTAAACTAGACAGTCGAAGGAATCCCAGAAGGTGTGGCTTGCACAGCTCCAGCTATATTTGTCTTATCCACAATGCCTAGCAAATACCTAACCTCACTGATTTGCCTAATGTTTCTGTGAGGGAAAGCTCAGAATATGTAAGGATCAACAAAAGTACTACCACCCAGCATTATCACACTTCTCCCAATAAGCTGGTACCCCGCTTCTGTGGTTGAGCCTATCATTCATGACAGTAGTCAAGTCCACAAAATGCAACATGGAAACATCAAGATTTGAATTTTAATCATCATTCAGGGTCTGGGTTAGCCAGCACTTGGGAAAACCTTCAAACTAAACACTGTTAAAAAAATGGACAACCGGGGTAATCCAGGAAGTGAGGTTTGTGTGAATCTCACCACTTTGTTTCGCACTATATGTAAAAGTACGGGCAAAAAAAAATACATTTATATTATTGTGTGACAGAAGATTATGAACTTGGATTTAACAGCAGCAGATGTACGTTCCTGCATTCCCACAATTCTCTCAATGCAAACAGTATCCCATATTTGCAGATGGGCCTGTTGTACTGGACCAAAACAAATCAAAACATGGGCCTGGTGAAGTCAGTGTTGTCTTCTAGCATGGTTACAATTTTGGTCAGTGGCTGTCACATTTATTAGGCCCACACACATTTTACCCAAGAGACACATGGGAATGCAAGATGGTAAAATTCTGCCGTTGACTGGAAGTGCTGAGATTTGTATCACATAAATGTTGGGGAAATTGTGTTTTGTGACCTTTAGCTTGACATTTGCATGGCATTCTGAGTAAGAAGCCATTGCTGGTATTCACATAAAGCAAACTACCCTGGATTACCATAAATCCCTAGTTTTCATAAATTTCCAGGCTGGTAGGGCTCCAAGTGTGCTTCTATTTACAGGGAGTGAGGAAATGTCCTCACTCACTTTTCATAAGGACAACCCATTAGGGAATCATCCTTCATGAAAGGCATGGAGAAAAAGGCACACATGTCCAGTAAATATACACTGAGATTATCTCCAATTTAGGATTAAGTCATTGTTGCATTCTATTCATACATAATCTTCTCTTTAAAGCAGTCTCTTCTTTTATAGGATGCTGCACTTTTATCCAATATTATGTGTCATGCTTCATCCTCGAGTCTGCTCCTTGCCAAAGATACACTTGTCCCAGGGAAGCTCTTCAATCTTGTTTTGGAGCTGGTTACATGTGTACAATTAATCCACACTGGTCGCCAATTAAAATTGCATGGTAGAAGAGAGCATATTTTATTTTATCATTTTACCTTCTTATAACATGATTGCAAAACACAAAGTAGATCTATACTGGGACATTAGGACCCTAGATGGTCTGTATTATAAAGCCAATATGTTTCTGCCCTATGGTAGATACCCTACCACTGGTTTTAGGCATTCATCAGGACGAAAGAATTGTAGACCCCCATGTCATTAAAGTTACAGTCCTCATAAATGTCTACAGTAATTTACTCATTGGCACTGTAAATTTTGGTTTATTGGCCTGCATCTTTGTAACTTGCATCATGGGTGCGTGGCAAGAGGGTTCTTCTTTTAGTGCCTGTAGCTCCACTAGGCTACTCAACATTAGCATCCCTGTCGGTATTTTTCCTGCCGGTGCTTCACCCTCTGAGGAGGTGTAAAACTGCTCCCAAAGCACAGACAAAGGCGTGCACCTTTTGACAGGATGTCCGGGGCATAAGGTATGTCTGTTCAGATTTTCACAGAAAGGGATGTTTGGGAGGGTCCAGGACTTCATTAACGTGAAAGGGACCAGCGTGAGCCCTGCCCATTCATAGTTTAATGTAAAGTGAGACCTGGGGAAGTAGGGCTTTTTGATCTCAGGGTACACTCTAGCAAGCCATCCTGATTCCACCCACAGGGTGGGAAAGTTGGCTTCAGATCCAGTTTGGCATGGGTAGGTAGGGGGGCAGCTCATTGCCCTAAACCAGACTTCTCCAACCAGTAGCTTGTGATTTACTGGTAGTTTTCCAAGTACATTTAAGTAGCTCAACTGTGTGCAGCCAAGCATACTAAATTGGGTGGTTTTTTTTGGTTCAATTAATATAAGTATACCATAACTGAAAAGCATGTATTTGAGGCCAAAATGTGGGTATTTTCTGATTTTTTCAGAAGCTGATGTTTAGGAAAAATGGTCGTAATTACAAAATGTATTTAAAGCTGATATATGAGTGATAAATCATGTGGTATCGGGGAGAGTTATTACTCATATTATTACGTTAGTGCCAGGGGTATTGCAGCTATTGCTGTTATGTACAGGCATTCCAGATTGATAAAGTCTTTTTTACGTTGCTGATGCACTGAGGTGATCACAGTAAACAATCTTGCATGCGGTGCCCACTAATGTAAGCATGTCTTATATGGGTACTGTTACAACATTCATAATATTAGCAGCTCCAGATAATTTTCATGTTACATAAGTAGCAGTTATATCAGAAAAGGATGGAGACCCCTGCCCGAGACACACCCCTGTGTGGATCAAAAGCTGCTGCCACGGCCAGAAAGTTTCAACCATGTTGATTTTGCTCAAGAATGATGCGCTGTGTGATAATCAAGGCAAAAAGGATATGTTAACAAGAATTGGTAATGCATCGGATTCGCATATGTAATGAATAAAGAGTTGTTTTCATCAATCATCGTTGGGAAGAAGGAAAGAGCTCCCTGACCGATAACAGGGGAGTGGAGATGAGGTGGCACAGTGGACAGAGCTGCTGACTCAAGAGTTGGGGATCCAGGTTCGAGTCACGGTGGCGCTGCGCAACATCCTGTGTTGCTATGCAACTCAGTTAATCTCTCAGGGTCATAAATTGTTATATAAATGTGCTGCAAGAGTAAAAGGCAAATCTTTATGAAAATATAGGTCCAACAAAGTGTATTTTAACAGTATTTAGTCGGCAGGAAACTGATAAGAGAAGCAGATGAGGAACAAGCATTGGTAAATGCAGGAAAATATGCTACAGCCAATAGTAATGGAGGGAAAGGTAAGTGGCACGCACAGGAACCAATTAGAAGCCAGGAAAGAGAGGAGGCGGGAGGTAAATCCCTTTTAAGTTTACATTAAAAACAATAGATTTCTCAAGCAGAGCGCAAGCGCTGTGCAGGCGAAACCTAAAAAAGTGGAAGGTGCGCTGGTGCAGTTGGGAACTTTTTAGCTATTAGGAAGACATCTCCACCAACTGGCAGGTGCACTGTACAAAAACAACACCTCATCCTCAGCTTCACAGAACACATCAGGACCTGCAGAAAGAACGATTAACCACACACAGTTAAACACCAACAAATCAACAGACACTATCGAATGATAGCTCCTCTAGGGCAATTGATGCCCTTCCCACATAGGTACGAATGAGTGACCAGAAAACCAATGCACTACAATGCCATACAAATGTGGTTAGCACTAAGAATACAAAAACTTAACTACCAAACTACATCATGTAGGTGCCTATTTGAACAAATGTGTACCCAATAGAAACACTTACAAGATACACAATGCATGCCAGCTAGTTGAAAACACTGTTGTACTAACTACTGCCATTCAATGTCTTCTTTGTCTTATTTTAACTCAAAAATAATTCTACCAAACATGAGCCTTTTCTGAATAGCTAATGTTTATGGAATCTTAATGATGGAACCAAATGTCTTGCATCATTACCGATTTGCCTTTGCAGAGTTGCTGCGGGAGGGGCACTCCCAATTGTTTTACTAAATATCAGTGCTCACAAGGTTCCCTGTTTCCTGCTCATTTTAGTTTTTTCCATGCATTCTGGGAAATGTAGTCCCACATTTATAATGGATTAAACTGGAACGCAAGTACACAATGCAAATAAAAGACCTGGCCATGAATTAGCAACTCACACATGGAACTGGGAAGCTTGAGAGCTGACGTGTATGCGGTACCCTGGGACAGATTAAATGCTATCAACGACAAGAGCAGCAGTATAACCAAGAATGGGTTAAATCCTCAACCTACACACACAAGGCTGGGCACCTTTGTTGGAGGCCTTCCAGCTCATCCAGTATTCCTCTGGGAGAGGGCCTTCTCTGTCAAGGTGGTTTTGCCCTTTCAAGAACACTGGTCCTTCTGAGAGGCACGAACAGTGGGACTCGACTCTATGGATTAGGAGGCTTGCAATAACGCATACTAGCCGAAAGATTCCGAAAATTGCAGGTTGAGGTGGAGTGAGGGCATAAAATAGGCCATAGCACCCAAGAAACACAAGACAGGGCAAAGGTAGCAGGGGAAAGGGTACCAATCAGGCAGTAGTTTAAATGATTCTGAGGACTGGAGGCTGGTTCACTCATGTTTGCTGAATGTCGGTTCAGACTATCGTTGCAGTCACGGGGACATGCAGGCAGCTGCCGGCATGGGAATGGATCCTGTGACGTGATGGTGATGCTCGTGATCAGTCACCATGGTGCAAAGGAGCCAACGCTGTGGTGAATAGTTTGAGTGTGGGATGGAAATCAGGCGTCAAGGCGCCTTGCTGGGAGAAGGACACAGCAGCTGCACCTTCCTAGTCACTTCCTGGGGGATGCTGCATGAATCAGCTGTATTCTGAATCTGTGCAGTTGCTGGGAGAAGGACACAGCAGCTGCACCTTCCTAGTCACTTCCTGGGGGATGCTGCATGAATCAGCTGTATTTTGAATCTGTGCAGTTGCTGGAAGAAGGACACATCAGCTGCACCTTCCTAGTCACATCCTGAGGGATGCTGCATGAATCAGCTGTATTCTGAATCTGTGCAGTTGCTGGGAGAAGGACACAGCAGCTGCACCTTCCTAGTCACTTCATGAGGGATGCTGCATGAATCAGCTGTATTCTGAATCTGTACAGTTGCTGGGAGAAGGACACCGCAGCTGCACCTTCCTGTCACTTCCTGAGGGATGCTGCATGAATCAGCTGTATTCTGAATCTGTGCTGTTGCTGGGAGAAGGACACAACAGCTGCACCTTCCTAGTCACTTCATGAGGGATGCTGCATGAATCAGCTGTATTCTGAATCTGTACAGTCAGTAGTTACATGCTGCAAAGATAATTAAGGAGAGAGACAGCGCTTCACACATGCGGCCTCTCCACGTGCAGTGCCATCTATGTGCAGGAACGGTCACACCTCAAGTTCGTGTTTCCTGCCCCAGGCACTCGTCGTGATTCATAGGGCATCATTCAGTCTGCCCTTGATTGGCACCTCCAGTCTGGCCTACATGTCTGGGCCGTTTCCAAACATGACTGGGCAGCGCTGGAGACAGACACAGTTAATCACAGATTCAGAATAGACCGGCATTACTGGGGCCACACATCTGGTGGACATTCACACAGACCTGTCTGTGGACTGAAAGTTAAATACAATCTGAAATATGGGAGTGAAAAATATCTGGTCTTTGTTTGGGCGGGGAAGCCCAAAATATGGCCTGACATTGCTCGACTCCCTGTGGCTACGACCAGGGGAGCTTTCCCACTATTACTGGTAATCAAATATGGAATCTTGTAATATATGTATAAAAACCTGTCTCTAACTTTCTTATTACAATCTAGTTGTGAGATCACAAGTCAGTCCAGAAATTACGGTAGGTAGATTACACCACAATTGCTAACTTCACCAAGAACCTTTCCTAGAACTCTGGGTGTCAACATACCAGACTGCGGTGCAGCGCCTCTCATGAGAGCAGGTCTGAGCACATGCCATTCTTTTCACCTCCTGTTTCTTACTTCTGTCATCATTCATTGGTAACTCTTTACTCTGCTTATTTACAGTTTAGCGAGTAACCGAGACATATAGGTAAGTGTACCACACGTACCATAACCTTTTCTGTATGACACTTCTCTATCGTACAGCCTCCCTCAGGCCCGAGTGCTCCTTTACTAGCAGATTATGCCCGACTTCTTACCTACCTCCTAGTATGGCACCTAATTGTAATTTCAAGACCTGTCTTTGAAAGACATACTCACATCTTGTTATCCACTTGTCACACTCAATACACAGACAGTATTTGATCTAGTCCTTGTACTGATTTTACACTGCGACTTGTTGCAGGTCTTTTTTGTGATGTTTTTTTCCCATACTTGTGCGGTGCAAAAGGTGAAACGTCTATTAGTTGAGAAGTTCGAACCACATGTACCTAAAAACTGCAAAATGTATGGACATTCCTTCTGTGACATTGTGACTGAAGGAGAATAAAGGAAGCATAAAATATTTTGAGATAAATATATTATGCTGTTATCTCTTATAGAAAACTATTTAGTATTTTTCTTTAATCCTTAGTGTTCATTCACGGTCCTATATAAATCCTTAACCTAATGCGGGGAAGTGGGACCAACCCGTGCTACAAACAGTTCATGCATCACCATATCTACGCACTTTAGGACACAGGAGGCGGCAGCGCCTCCAACATGTACTGCCAACAGCATCACTAGAGCCTTATTTTTATTACAAAAGAGAACCTGCTCCCTCCGCAGCTGCCAACACTCAGGCGCCGCCTAGGCCAAAGAACAAACATCACTGATTAGGAAAAGAGAGGCAAACCCAAAAAGGTTTCCGCAAAAAGATCACCCCACCCCGCTTCCCACTAGCCATACCGGAAGTACACCTAATGCTGTGTGCAGGAGGGTCGCCGGCCTAATGCTGGAGGTGCAGTCTTGGGGGGAGGTACTGAGGTAGGGTCGAATAGCTGCTGTGTGTAGAGAGATCAGGCGTCTCCTGCAGCACGCATGGCTAGTTTACTTAAGTTCAACAATCCACTAGAAGGAGGAGGAGTGATGCCTGCTCCTCCCGTAGTAATCTGAGAGCCTATCAGGCTGTTTAGAGGCGCCATTTTTAGCCAGGAAGAGATGTAATCACTGAGAACGGCCATGTCTCTCGAAGTGAAAGAGGTTCTGACAGCTTTGAGGAAAATAGGAGATCCAAAAATATATGTGAGTGAGTACAGAAGTGCACATAAGGAAAACACAAAATATGATTCCCTGACTACACACGAAAAATCTAGCAAATGTGAAGGGGGCGAGGACAATCTCTGTCAACAAAGATTTACAATAAAGGAACAAGGTGTCCTGTTATTCCTAGACAATCAGAGAGTAACAGGGGAAGAGAATAACAGCGAAGTTAAAATAAAATGTACACTGTTAAACTGGGACAGTCCATGCCTTAGAGCTGACATTGCTGATATTGAGAAAGTATTAGGAAATCCAAGACCTGCCTCTAGTGTCCCTCTCTCCCCTTTAAGCCTCCGGAAACCATGCATGCCAATTTTTATAATATTTATTCAATGTATATTGCACAACAATGACAAGAAAGTATCTAGCTCCATGGCACTATCAAAACACATGAAGGAAAACATAATCTGACAGTACATGTAAGGAAACAGCCTTGCACAATACAAGGTGGGTTGTGCACACTGGTCATAGTAAATGAAATAGTATGTTAGGAAGGGGATATACATGCAAGAAAACCCATGATGCCCTCGTTCATAATACATTTACATAATAAATGCCATCGCAAACGACTTTTAAAGCTGGGTATTGAAACTACGTTCTCCAGCTGCAATCCCAATAGAGCGGTGTGGCTGGCCAGAGCCCGCTATCCAGCCGCAGCACAGTTAGTCCCACCAAGTCTGTTGCAACGTCATTTGATTAGAGCATGTTTGAGTCTCCACCTTCTTTGTTTTTAGTGAATCTGAGGCCTTTTCAGAGCCAATTAAGTTTTGTGGGGAAAGTAGTTTATTGATCAATAACAAAATAGTCTTGATCATGAGCGTTTGAAATGATAGCAAGCAGTAACTCAAAGAGAGCCGAATAAACTGCATAGAACCCAGCGACTTGTAACTTTGCAAAAATTGCCGTGTGCAGGCTCCCTTGTAACAGCTACTTGATGCACAATAAATACACGTTATATACAATCAAGGGGGCCCAAATCAGATTGGCCAGGGACATTTAGGTGGAGCTATTTTATATATACAGTGGTCCCTAACAGCAGAAATGGAAGTAGGGATTAATATAGAAATGCAATGAGATCTATTTACATTTGTCCATCCGGACAAGGAATCTTTAATATATTTGTCTTAAGGTAAAAGAAAACAACCAACAGTCAAGTGGGGACACATACGTCGTGAAAAATAAGAGAGGAGAAAGAAGGCTGAGGCATTTGCATGGGCTTGGATTTAAATATGCAGTATTCCAAGCAAGTACAGAAAACAACACCATAGCACACTACAATGAATAATTATGATGGTGTCAAGGTGTACAAAGTTGAAGACGTTTCGATCCCATAGAACTCGGTACTGGGATCATCATCAGGGCATAAGAATATAAGCCCGAGACTAATGAATGTCTGTTGAACAATCAAGCCGGTAGACCCATGTCCTGGACGGGACTTGGGGCAACTGACACAGCAAGAGCATGGGCACACGCCATAAGAAACCCCTTTACGAGGTCCGGTGGGTCCTATAATGATGTATTTTCCAGTATCCATGGTGCAGGAAACAATATTAAATAGTAGCAATCCACTTATGAGCTTTAGTGGGCCCAAGAGTGACAATGTCCGTGATCGGTTCCCGGGGGTCCAGGAAACAAAAACGATCTGCGTGGCCGTGCTGCAGGATCCGATCCGGGCCCTGATTAAGCCCAGCCGTGAGGTTGTGCACCGGAACATTGGGAGGAGCTCCAGATACTGAAAACGACATCATTATAGGACCCACCAGACCTCGTAGAGGGGTTTCTTACGGCGCGCGCCCACGCGCTTGCCTTGTCAGTTGCCCCCAGTCCCTTCTAGGACATGGGTCTACTGGCGTGATTATTCAACAGGCATTAGTCTCTGGCATATATTCTTATGTCCTGATGATGATCCAGGTACCGAGTTCTATGGGATCGAAACATCGTTGACTTTGTACACTTTGACACCATCATAATTATTCATTGTAATGTGCTATGGTGTTGTTTTCTTTACTTGCTTGGAATACTGCATATTTAAATCCAAGCCCATGTAAATGCCTGGTCCTTCTTTCTCCTCTCTTTTTTTTCACGACGTTTGTGTCCCTACTTGAATCTTGGTTGTTTTGCTTTACCTTAAGACAAATATATGAAAGATTTCTTGTCCGGATGGACAAACATATTTAGATCTCATTGCATTTCTATATTAATCCCTACTTCAAATTTTGCTGTTAGGGACCACTGTTTATATAAAATAGCAAAATAAATACAGGCATGAACATGGTAGGAAGCCTGGGGAATGGGGAGCCATGAGGCTATGGAAGAATGTACATTGATGGAATCTGGGTCAGTGAGTCAGCACCCTCTAACTGGCAGATGACTTTTATTTGCCTAAAATCACAAGACAGTGCAAGTACTTGCTGGGTCACAAGAGACAGAAACCAAACCCACCACTGGACAAATGCTTTGAAAAGCTCACACAGAATTGACTTTCGGCAATCTACAGAGGGAAGCTTAGTTACAAATCAAATTTTATCAAAATTGTGATGGTCAACTGGTGCATCTGTAACATAATGCCTCTAAGGAGATGGGGGGTGCTAAGCTCACTCGCAGAGAATAATTTATCAGAGCACCCATCATAGGCAATGCAAATTGGATAGGAACACCACTAAATTTGAGAATGTTTTATGTATAGCTCTAAAAAGCAATACAGAGGCAAGTACCTATATTGTTGAACTGTTTAAAATGTTGAAATGTGCAGCAACTCGTAAGTGAGATCAAACTTATTCTGGTTTGATGTCACAACATGCGATGGATTTACAGCCAGTTTAGACCAGCTCCGACACTTAAGGATATATGGGACCGCATGCGCTCAGTTTGTGAGGAGCGTGGTAATCCTGATCCTAATACACCACTAAACACCTTTTGATGTTGTGGTCCATTATGAGCTCTTAGAGAAAATTACAAATCAATAGGTATTAGTAATGCTGCCCTTTCATTGTAGCTTTGGAATATGGGTTCAACGTAAAACACCGTTCTCTCCCACTGTGTGAAACTGTCATTCAGAGCTCAACAGGAGACAACTCCCTTCCCCATTTAACATCTACATCTGCTAACCCTGATTTAACGATTGGCTACCATGAGGTACTCCATCAGATGTATACCAATAACAGCAGGTCAGCGGTGCTCTTGGATTAGGGAATTGTGGCTCACCTTCTAGGGAGATGGTAGAAAACCAGGCTATCCACACCCACCCAGAAGATAAGCCATAATGAACACGATACAAACTGCTTGCTGTTAAAGCTTCTTAGACTGAGGTCCCCATAGTTAGGCCTTCAGGCTTTCCCGTGGCTGGCGTTATTGGGCACACAGACCACTGCGGTTGATCAGGAGGAAAGGCTCAGAGGTTGTCATAAAATAAATCAACAAGGTGGTACAAACCAACAACTACTGGCTTCATCCAAAACTGATCTGCAGCCTGTAAATATCCAAAGATCCGTCAGCAGCTCCAGTCTATGCCATAATTAGGTTACATTAGGTCTACAGGAATGCAGCATATGGATAGTTTTGCTAGTAGCAGTGCATTTACTGTAATTAACTCTGGGTTACTTCAGGCTGGACGTTATTAGATACAGGACATAAGATGTTGTTCCATAACACTTCAGCTATATGAAATCCAGAGAGCACCCTTCAGATTACTGCGCCAGACGCAGGGATGCTAGGCAAAGATGCCCTCCTTTTCCAGTGCTTTGTCTGCTGGGCTCAGAGCCACCAACCAATCCATAACTATTAGAAGGAACCAGCCACGCAGGACCTCCACAGTCGGATGGGAGAAACTACATGAATGCTCGATGCTGGTACCCGAAAAACCTTGATATTTCTTGGGAATGCGGAATCTATTTGAAGGAAAAAGAGTTAATCCTTTCAATATATTGACTTTTTTGGCAGTATTGAAATTCCCTTGTAAAATATGTTTTCGTCTCTTGACCTGTCAGCTGGGACGTCGAATAAATGTATTATTTGCAGCACTATCTGTCTAAGAGCGGAACCCACATTTCTACGCTAGCAGCTGTGTTTCTTTAAAAATGGAGAGATATTATTTTCGTGTGCTAGATGTAAAATCGGCTTCATCACTTCTACACGCCATGCAGCTCATACCGACGACAAACACTGGTTCTACAATTATTCTCGAAGCAACGCCTCGTAAGGGGTAGTAGGCGCTATGAATGCATTTGAAGGTACTCATTAGAACCACTAACAAGGGCTCACTGTAAGAGTTGCCATTAGGCGTGCCTGGCACGTGCGAGGAAATTAGCAGCAAAACACGAAGATATGTGGATGGTTTACTCTGTAGTCCGAGTAGCATGCGGCAGACGTTAGACTAGGGCGGCCACACACACACACACGTGCACTGCCGGAACACTCAATAACACACGTGCACTTCCGGGATACTCACTGCAGCTGTTCCCGAGTCATCATCGCCTGGCATTTGGAGCACGTGTGTTTGGAAACTCACGCAGCCTCGTTTTTAATGAGCAGGCACGAGCACATAATACTGAGCACGCGGCGGGCACACCTAAACTAAGAACAATGCCAGCAAGCTTTCCAGGTGACTTGGTTATGTATTTTGGAATAGCAGCTTTGCTATTCGTGTTTGTTGTTAAACCTGTGAATGTAAGAAGCCCAAGGGTGGCAAAAGACAACTGAAACATGTTCTTAGACACTCGCTAAAGATGAAGGTTTTTTAATGGAATTATTTTCGGCCATCACGCCTGTTGTGCGTTGGAAACTATGGCACATTTCCCTTTTAAATGGTGCGTCTGGCGCAAACAAGGAAAATATGGCTTATTAGGATGAATGCACTGCACAGCGAACTCACGCTGCCATGGGGACAGCGCGTTCATGTGAAGAAATGGCGCGGCTGCTTTCAAGCTGCTATGTGTTTTCACAGTGGCGGCGGCAACCCGCCTGCACTTTTAAGAGGGATTAGAGATTCCCTTGCAGGTGGGTGTAGTAAGCGACTGAACCTGCCTGCAAAGGGGATGTTTGGGGGGTCTATGGGACCCCCTTCATCCCCCTCCAGAGAGCTGCCATCAGGGGGCGCACTGACAGTGCACCAACTTTTGGGTGGTGAACTGACAGTGCTTGCATCTCCTGACAGCTTTTTTGCCTCTGCACCCCTGTCTGTAATACTGCGCGGGTGCAGAAGCAAAGGGATTCCCTCATTTGCATGGGGCCACGCCCCCATGCAAATGAGGGAACAACCTCTGATGATAGCGCTGGCGTTTTATGTGCACCAGCGCTATCGGTATTGCAGAAGGGGACGCACAAGCGTCTGCGGCCCCGTCTGCGCACAGCAGGTGCAAACACCCGTTGCACCCCCGGGGCACTTCTGTAATACTGCCCCTGGTGTGAGTAATAATAATGAAAATAACGAGAACGATAATATTATTACTATAGTACTACTGATATTATATTATTTTGTGATCAAAATTGCTACTCATTTGATCTAGAGTGAAAGCTTTACTTGAAGCTTTACTCTTGAGCAGTGCATGGCCTCAATGTCCATACAACGCCACCCGAAAAAAATGATTTCTTCCTACTGTCAGCTGGACGTTCACCATTTAGGGTGACCAACCGTCCGTAAATTTCACGGGCAGTCCGTAATTTCGGCAGTCTGTCCGTTGTCCGTGAAGGATTCTTTAACGGACGCCATTTGTCTGTAATTTTAACCGGGCACCAATCGCACCACCCTAAAGCAGGCACAGCTTCCACCCACCTCCCTGCTTGACTCCGATGCTGATGAGGTCGGGTGTAACAGACTCCGATGCAGTACCAAAGCTCAGATACCCGGCAGCATTGGAGAGGCACAGCGGGACGGCAACCCTCACACCTTCAGCCCTTGATGAGCTGTTAAGAGGTGCTTGAAGGTGACTGAGAGGGAGGGGCTGCAGCTTGAGGAGCAGGGGCATCTATTCAGATGCAAACAGCCCTTAATGTGTGTGTGTGTGTGTGTATGTGCTTATATAGCGCCGAATCACCCCTGGGGGTATCTCCGCGCTGTACTCATACCGCTGTAGGAACCCTTCCTGGCTATCCGTGTGAAGTGTCCACTCCTGGGCACCCCCATGGTGAAGCCAGGCATCCCAGCGTTGTTGGGGCCGTTGTGGAGACTAAGCAAGCTATTGCCCAGAGTTGCAGCGTGGGACCCATGATTAGGATAGGCACTGATGCGAGAATATCAGGTCCGAGGAATTTATAGCCCGAGACCCTGCCGCGTCGGGAATCGAACCCTGGTCCCGGACCAGTGCTCTGCATCGAGGTCTGCCACTCTAACCATTGAGCCACACTTCTCCACGTGTATCATGTCTCTGCAATTTAGAGGGGCCTCACACATTCCCTTTCTGCCCAGGGCCCCAAAAATCGTAGAACGGCCTTGATTACCCCGAGGCAGCACGTGGTTCTCTTCACAGAGCTTAATTACTGTTACTAAATTGTAAGCAAACCTCAAACATGCAGTTTATAATGTAATAAAATAAAGAAATGGCACAATTGCACCCACACTGATTAACAAAGTATGGAGGACAATCAGTTAAATCAGTTCTCTTGGAGTATCTCCTTTAAGTACTGTACATCACAGTGTGGGATGGCAAAACGAACATTTTAGAAAGGGAGCCTGTCGTCTCGTTGCCTTGTCCAGGAGGGGGTGAGGAGCCCTACCTCACCCTGGAAGAGACCAAGATGATACTAGAATACTGCATGCTCACCCCTATGCCCACCCTAGTGGATCCTGTTCCCCCTCCTCTGATGGCTCCTGTCCCCCCATGTGGTGGCTACTGTCTCCCCCCCCCCACCTGTGATGGCACCTGTCCCCCCCCCCCTGTGGTGGATCCTGTCTCCGCGCTGGGTGGTTTCTGTCCCAGTCCTGGAATGGCTCTTGCAGCAAGGGTGAAGTTCTTGATGGGCCTCTTCTCAAAAAGGCTCGGCTCAAAATTATTTTTGAAAAGGTGAGCGAGTGAGTAAGTGAAGGGATGGGTGGATGGCTGGATGAATTAGTGAAAGGGTGAATGGATGAATGAAAGATTGAATAGATGGATAATGAGAGAGGATGGATGGATTGATGAGTGAGTGGAAGGATGGATGAGAGAAAAGGTAAATAGCTGGATGTATGGGTCGAAGAGTAGCTGAATGGGTTAAAGGGTGGATGGATGAGTGGAAGGATGGATGAGTGAAAAGGTGGATGATGAATGAGTGAGTGAGTGAGTGGGTGGGTGGGTGGATGGATAAGTGAAATGATGGATGGATTGATGAATTGATAAGTGCAAGGGTGAATGGATGGACGGATGAGTGAAAGGGTGGATGTAAGGATGGATGAGTGAGTGAAAGGGAGGGTAGGTGGACAAAAGGATGAATAGATGAGTGAAGGAGTGAATGGATAAATAGATGAGAGAAAGGATGAATGAGTGATAGGGTCAATGGATGGATTCATGAGTAGATGGATGGGTGGATGGATGGAAGGAAGGATGGCTAATTTAATTTAATTTAATTTAATTTCTAATTTAAAATACTTCTAGAGCGCAGCATACACCTTGCGGTTTCTTGGCGCTGGGGGGATCGGCAACTGAGGGGGAAAGACCCGGGAGAGGTGAAGGGAATTATGAGGGAGTTTAAGTGAGGAAAGCCTGGCTGAAGAGGAACGTTTTCAGATCTCTACGAAAGGGGAGATACTGAGTGGCAGAGCGGAGATGGTCAGGGAGTGAATTCCAGAAAGTTGGAGCCCGGGTGGAGAAATTAGCCCCGCCCCACTTTTTGCGAGTGAAGCGAGGAATCTGGAGGAGGGACTTGGAGGAAGACCGAAGTTCTCTTACGGGTACATAAGACTTGATTAGTGAGGAAATGAAGGCGGGGGCAGTGCCCTGGCGGGCCTGGAAGACCATGCAGCCGATCTTGAATAGGGCCCGTTCCTTTATAGGGAGCCAGTGAAGCTCCCTGAGAAGAGGGGTGGAGTGGTGATACCGAGGGAGACCGTACACCAGCCGGGCTGCTTGGTTCTGGACGGTCTGGAGTCTACGCAGACTGTATGCGGGGATACCGTGGTAAAGAGCGTTAGCGTAGTCCAGTTTCGATATCACAAGTGCGGCCATAATGATCTTAAGTGCTTGGGCTAAGTGAATGGGTCGATGGAGAGAGAAAGGGAGGATGGATGGATGACTGAAAGGGTGGATGGGTGGAAGGATGAGTGACTGGGTGGATGGATGAGTAAATGAAAGGATGGCTGGATGGGTGAAAGGGTAAATGGCTGGATGGATGAGTGAATGGATGGATGGGCAGAAGAGTGGATGGATGAGTGTACAGATGGATAGGGTGAAAGGGTGGATGGATGGATAATGGATGGATGAGTGAAAGGATGGATGAAGGGATGGATGAGTGAAATGATAGATGGAAGGATACATGATGGATAGGTTTGCAAATTGTTGAATATGTTTGGATATGGCTGGGTGTACTTGTATACTATTGCACGACCTCCTCTGATGTGTCTGTAAAACTTACCTATTGTACTGAAGTTTTGTCCTGAATTTTGACCTCCTGTCCTGAATTTGTGTCCTGAATTTGGACCCTTTGTCCTGAATTTTTACACTCACCGTCCTGAATTTGCACCAATGCCAGTTGGTCACCCTATCACCATTACTCAACAATTAGAATCACTGAGACCGCAAGAAGACTTTAATCAGTAGTCTTGTTGTTGGTCCTGGCCGACATCAATGCATGAAATGCCATATTCTGGAAACTGGAAAAGTCTTCCTAGACTGGCATGCATGAAGTGCTACTTCAGCATCTCTTGAATCTGGATGGTCATATCAAACTTAACATTTGTTGTGTGACCTTTAAAACTATTTACCATCATATCCGATAGAAAAATCCGCCAAAGTAGGGTTGTTCGTTCTAAGGGTGCATCTTTCATAGGAAGTCCTACAAATTAAGCAAATATAAACAAGCGTAGTTTTGCTTCAATAGCCAATAGGAATATATTTGGCCTCCTACTGAGGAGCTCTGACTCTCATGTCTGTTCCTCTTTATCGGAAGGAATGTTTCTTTGTCTCTTTTCCTTAAATGATAATCTCCCTTTAATTTTTTTCGCCTGTAGTTGTATTGTGTTCTTTTTGTTTGGGGCTAAAAAAACACACTGACAAAGCCAACAGAACAGATCTTGCATAGGCGAGACCTATTGGCTTTGCCAATGCTTGTTTTTCAACTTACTTAGAGAATTTTGCCCGATGGCAGCTGTGCACAGCGTCCCACTGGCTGCTATGCAATCGTGAGAACTGTAACCTGCCTCAAACTAGTTAAACATGCCATTTGCAAATGAGAGAAATATTCCTTTTCGTAACTCTTTATACTGTACACTGTCCCATCCTAGTGAGCGGCGCCCCTTGGAACTGAGTGACGTGTGTCCTCCAGTCACGGTGAACCATGCAACTTTGAAACTGAGTTCACTGCACCCATTCACTGACTACTAGGTGAACTGTAACCTGTCTTATTCTCGGGAACTGTCTTTCATGCAACTGAGTGAGTTATGCTTTTTGGCATCTGAAGGAACTGTCCCCATCCTCATCTTGCATTCAGAGAATCCACCATGTGCCTCAGACCACTCCTCCCCCAACTCCCACCATCCACCCCACACACACCAAACAATACACTAACCACCCACATCCAGCTGTCACAATGACACTCCTTTCACTCGTGCAACTCAACACACGCTCAGGCCACAGATGGGCACAGACATTGTTGACCTCTCCACACACATTCAATATCCTGACATTTTCTTCATCACAGTGTCCTTCTATCCTCACCCTATCTCCATCTTAGATTCACTTATGCAAGAGGGCTATTAATTCACACAGTAGCCATGGATCCACCAGCTGAGAGTGGCCTATCACATGCAAACCTACCTTGCAACTCACCCCAATCCCTTCGCCACACCACTCTTCGCATGTCTGTCCCTCTGTCGCGTCCTCACACCCACCCATGATACACGACTTGAAGCTTGTGCCAGCAGCAAATACTAACACTGAAAAGATTTAGGCAATATCCAAGAAGGTCCTTATGAGTTTCAATACAAAAGGTTGGATATGTCAGGTGCAGTAAAGAGTGATCGACATCTTCAAGGAAGATTCTCTGGGGACAACACAAACTTTTTTTTTGTAGTATAGGTGTGCGACGAGTCCGTACATTATCTTTTTAATTTGCCTCCTGAAACCACTGCAACAGCAAACTAAGAGGAATCTGAAAACGCACTTTCACTGTGAAATATAGATTCCAATTGTTCATCACTCATCACCACGTGACGATCGGAGGACATGCGTGTTAGCAATCTAATGCCTATCGTGTGACTGGGGCAGTAGTGCAAGGTGTGGCAGTGGATTTACCCCAGGATGGAATTAACAGCATTTGTTGTGGTTTGGACTGAATGGATGGGGATCTTGTGTGTGCCAATGCTTGTATATGTTTAGGCTGCTGTATATGCATTGACATGTCAATGGTTTGACGTATGTTGTTTACACACGTTAGTGTCGCAGTGCAGGAATAGTAACATATTCCAAGGCATTTACAGCATGCAGCTAGTTCCACCACTCACATGACAAATAATTGCATAATACTCTCATATACTCTTCATATTTGTAACATAGATTTTTTGCCCTCATACGACCATGTACTCCCACCACATCCCAGCGATTGCCATCTTGTGCACACATTAGCACACCTCACGCTGCATAAAGGAGTGTGTCAGGGGTGACGTGGAGGAATACCACGATAAGACAAAGTAGTCCAGTATATGATCAGGTGCTTCACTTACATGCCAAATATTGCCATGTTCTCCTGGCATTGACATTTATTTTTTTATTTAAAGTTTTGTATAGCGCGAACATGACCCAAGCGGGTATCAGAGCGCTTTACATGAGGGTTATCAGAGATCATGCTTTGTCATCATATGACCAGATACTCAACTGATAATCCAAGTATCAAAATGACATCTCCATGTTCACACCATATGCAAAACATTAATGATACAGATGGGCACAGCAATGATAATTCCAATTCTCCAACCCTACCCAGACATACACTCACATGCACTAACATTCTTGCACGCTTACATAAAGCAAAGCAAGGACTCACACAGTTAAGCACTTTTCCACACTTTCACTCACATAATTACATGTATTTTATACTAAGTATTAATATAAAAAATACCCTTGTCGTATTTTGATTTTCCCGCTGATTGCTTCAGTCCAATGCATGTGAATAGAAATGTCAAGTTAGAATTGCATTTTACGATCAGTGGACTTAAACTTTGAGATCAAGAGCTAAGCAACCCTCCTTTGAGGAAAGACTGAAATTGCACCACACGTGTGCACAAGGACTGCAAACATTGCTATACTGCCAATGTTGCTGCTACAGCCATGCGTATAGAGATTTGTAATTCACTGTTAAGGGGTGTGTTGGAGTTGACCCTTTTTACAGGGTCATCCCCAAACTTTTTACCTTCATCCTCCTGTTTTCCGAACCCTTTTTCGTTAGCTTTTAGCACACTTTACCACTGCTAGCCAATGCTAAAGTGCTTCTGCTCGCTCCTTAAAACATGGCAGAGTAGGCGTACCCAATCCGTATATTTAATTTACTTATAAGTCCCTAGCAAAGGGGCCTGTAAATTAAATGGTACTAGTGGTCCTGCAGCACTGATTGTGCTGCCTACTTAAGTAGCCCTTTAAACATGTCTCAGGTCTGCCATTGCACCCTGTATGTGCAGATTTAAAATTGCCATTTCGAACTGGCAAAAGAAACCTTGACCAGGCCCAAATCTACCTAAATACATATGGCACAATTAGGGGAGACACTGGACAGCCCAGAGGACGTGATGTAGTGTAATTAAAGAGTTGGACATGTACTTTTAAGTTATGTTATGTTATGTTATCTACATTTATTACGCGCGCAGATACTCGAAGGAGTGTCCCGGCACGGCCCAAGGGAAGACAAACTAAAACCAAGCCCTACGAGAAAAGGTGCGTTTTTAGCAGTTTTTTAAAGACCCCAATGTCGTCGACAATACGGAGTGAGAGGGGGAGCGCATTCCAAGCGCGGGCCGCATGCACGACCAGGGAAGCGCCCCCTAACCGATGACGCTGGAAACCAGGCATCTTCATCAGCCTAAGGGAGGAGGACCTCAAGTGTCTCCCCGGCACATAAAACGAGAAGCGTTTCTGCAGGTAGCCGGGACCTTGCCCATGCAAAGCGCGATGGGCTATGGTAAGAGATTTGAAAGTTACACGAGCCTTGACCGGGAGCCAATGAAGGGAGCGACGGTAGTCTTGAGCGCTCTGCCTGGAGCCCAGCCCGCCCAAAATGCGGACAGCCGCATTCTGTGTCACTTGAAGCTTATTGAGAGCATAAGCTGGGATCCCAGCGTAGAGAGCATTGGCATAGTCCGAACGGGACAGAATGAGAGCCCGAACCACCGATTCCCTAGCCGCTTGAGGGAGAAGCGGAAGGAATCTTCTCAGAATTCTGAGAAGGCCAAAACAGCAACCTGTCAAACGCTTAACTTGACTGGAAAAGGAGAGATTACTGTCAAAATAGACACCCAGGTTCTTCGCAGTCTGACTGTTGGAAACAGGTGGAGGGAACTTGGGAGGCCAGATTGACTCTCTAAACCCTGAAAGAAAATCGCCGAACAGCAAAACCTCGGATTTATCCTCGTTGCATTTTAGATGTGCCGACGCCAGCCACTCAAAAACCGAGGAGAGGCACCTCTGCACAAGGGCCATCGAGGTCCCCTGCTTATCCCAGGTAAACAGAAGTTGTGTGTCGTCGGCATAGGCAATGACCTTAGCCCCCAACTTTTCCGCTAGGACAACCAGAGGACTGAGGTAGAAATTGAACAGGAGGGGGCTAAGGGAGGAACCCTGAGGAACCCCCGTGCCCACTTGGAGAGGTGACGAGGCCACCGGGGGTATCCAGACTTGCTGGAGCCGGTCATCCAAGAAGGATTTAATCCAGCCCCAGGCAAAGCCCGCCACCCCTATCTTCGAAAGTCTGTCAAGCAGCAATGAGTGGGCGACAGTGTCAAAGGCCGCCGACAAGTCGAGCAGCACAAGGGCTGCCTTCCCGCCGGCGTCAAGACACTCCCGAATAGCTTCAGAGACTTCCAAGAGAGCACTTTCCGTGCTAAAGGAGGGGCGAAATCCAGATTGGGCAGGGTGAAGAAGACCCGAACTCTCGACAAACTCCGACAGCTGTCTGTTCACAATTTTCTCACAGACCTTAGACAAGCTAGGGAGGAGAGAAATAGGTCTGTAGTTCTCCGGAGCTGAAGGATCGAGAGTAGGTTTCTTCAGTAGGGGGAGGATTTTGGCCTGCTTTCAACAACTAGGAACCCTGGCTTCCTGCAAGGACAAGTTAATGATGTAGTTGACTTCCACATTCACCGTCTCTGCCACAGAAGCCAGAAGTCTTGCCGAGCAAGGGTCGTACGGAGAGCCGGACTTGAGACCTTGAAGGATTCTCAGAGTGCACGACAAGTCCACCGGGGAGAAGTTAGACAGGGAGTGATTGGAGGGCAAACAACAGGAATGTTAGCTGGTGAGTCCAGAGGACCCCAGAGCCCATCAGTGAAATCCCGGCCAGAGAAGCTGCCTTGTATCTTTAGAATCTTATCCCGGAAGAATGTAGAAAGCGTCTCGCACCAATCGACTGTCGCCGGTAGAATGCGGCTCTGCGCCACAGGGGACATAAAGCTTTGGACAATAGAGAACATCTCCTTAGAGTTGTTCTGGGCCTGATCAATCCGGGTGGCAAAGAACACCCGTTTAGCGGAGGAGATAGCTTTATAGTAGGTTTTCTGACCCTGCCTGAGCTGAGCCTTAGCTGCCGGGCAGTAGTTGCTGAGGCGCCAAGAGCGCTCCAACTTCTTGCAGCCCTGCTTGAGATGACGCAAATTCTCTGTAAACCACGGTTTGGAGGGAGAATCCCTTGTCTGTCTAGCCGAAGTCGGTATGGCAATTGCCGCCAAAGAGCCCAGGAGCCAATTGGAGAAGGCAACAAGACACTGATCCAGGTCTTGTGGCAAGAACGGCCTGTTAGCCACCAGCGCCCTGGCATTGAGGGTCAACCTTCTTGAATGCTGGTTTATGACCGACCATAGGTCTAGCACTGGGTGAGAACACTACCCATGAAAAGCCAATTAGATAATGATCGGACCAAGAGACCGGAAGCGGAGCTTTGATAGCAATAGGAAAGTTAGAAAGGATAGGATCCAGAGTATGGCCCCCAAGATGAGTAGCCTGATCAACCCATTGAGAGAGCTGTGCAGATTGGCAAATATCTAGAAACTCACGTGTATCCCTTGAGTTCTTTTGGTCGAGATGGATATTGATATCGCCTAGAATCACATAATGGGTAAACTGTAGAGCTCTCGTAGAGACCGCCTCCACACAGGCCTGGAGGAAGGAATGAGCCACTCCCGGTGGGCGATAAATCAAAGAGCCACCAAGAGAAAAATGGGCAGAACAGCGGATGCTAAAATCCAAAACTTCACAGCTGTCCCACGTGCTGAGAGAACATTTATCCAGCGCCCACATCTCTTTAAAAATGACAGCCAACCCCCCCCCTCTCCCTGTCGTCCGATCTAATCTACTGATTTTATACCCCGGCGGGATAGCCATGGAGACGATCGGGTCGGAGGAGTTGTCAAGCCAAGTCTCGGTGACAAATAGAAAGTCCAGAGATTTGTAATCAAGTAGCTCAAACACTTCTAGGTGATGCTTTTTCAAAGAGCGCACGTTAAGCAGCGCCGCCGCAATGACAGGGGCATTAGGCGTTTTAATGACAGCAGTAGGACCCAACTCAAGGCGAAAGCCGCAAGCCCCACACACAAAATCTCGAGCCCCCAAGAGATTGGGGAAGGATGGAGAGTTACAGCATGGACCCCGCAGCTGATTAATACACTCACGTGTGTAAGAACGGAGGCAAGGACCATCGACCCTGAATTGGGCAGCATGACTGGCCCCGGCTCCCGACGAGCTGCTGATGGGCGCAGACAGGCTTGCCTTCGGCGCGGCATCGGCGCGCCCGCTGCGCGAAAGCGCAGCGTGCATTTAAATAGTGCCGGTGGGCCGGAGACTAGAGCGCCTACAAAACAAAATGGCGCCTAGCTCTGTGCCACCGGAAGTGAGGAAAAGCTCTCACTGCAGCGAAAAGATAAAGTTAAAGTGCCCCAGATTCAATTATTCTAAAAGCATGTGCAAATAAGGCAGTTTAAAAGTTTTAAAAGTTTTATAAAGTAGCATACACTAAATCAGGAAATATAGCAGCAAACAGCGAAAATGCTATGCAGAGTACAAGTTGAAGATTATGTCAGCCCTCGAGCACCTGCGAACGCGCAGCGTGCATTTAAATAGTGCCGGTGGGCCGGAGACTAGAGCGCCTACAAAACAAAATGGCGCCTAGCTCTGTGCCGCCGGAAGTGAGGAAAAGCTCTCACTGCAGCGAAAAGATAAAGTTAAAGTGCCCCAGATTCAGTTATTCTAAAAGCATGTGCAAATAAGGCAGTTTAAAAGTTTTAAAAGTTTTATAAAGTAGCATACACTAAATCACGAAATATAGCAGCAAACAGCGAAAATGCTATGCAGAGTACAAGTTGAAGATTATGTCAGCCCTCGAGCACCTGCGAACGCGCAGCGTGCATTTAAATAGTGCCGGTGGGCCGGAGACTAGAGCGCCTACAAAACAAAATTGCGCCTAGCTCTGTGCCGCGGGAAGTGAGGAAAGCTCTCACTGCAGCGAAAAGATAAAGTTAAAGTGCCCCAGATTCAGTTATTCTAAAAGCATGTGCAAATAAGGCAGTTTAAAAGTTTTAAAAGCTTTATAAAGTAGCATACACTAAATCACGAAATATAGCAGGCAACAGCGAAAATGCTATGCAGAGTACAAGTTGAAGATTATGTCAGCCCTCGTAGTAATAAAACTTTAAATTAGTTTTATCACTACTGAAAGGTCTACCTCTGCCACAGCATAACTTTGGAGTTACCTTGCTACATTTAATAACCAGTAACTTCCAAATAGGAACAGGTAACAAGTGCATGTTTAGTGTCTTTGGAATTGTTATGAAAAATCCACTCTTACGGAAACACTGGATTTTAAATTACAATTTTGTAAATGCTACATTTAAAAAGTTGGCATTTTCATGCCTTAGCCATTTAGTGCCTGCAGCATGTCTATTGATTACATGACTGGGTGTAGCTGACAGTTCAGTTTTGTGTATTCCTCCTAGACAGCCACACACAAGAGAGCTTAGGTGTGCCTGGATGCGCCATCACTGGCAGGATGGGAGGGCGGAGCTGGGCACAGCCCTACGTATACTTGAAGAGGCTATGTCCTGCATCCACATAAAGGGTTCCATACCCCCTGTAGTTAGTCTGGAGCCAGGGACATTCCTGTACCTCCAACGGGGAACACTCTAGAAGTTTCTCCCACTTCAAAGTAGGCACCTGGTATAAATATTGGACCTCAGACACCATCTCTTCAATGCATTTCTGGACCTGTGGAGGTGAGAAGAAGAACTGCTGTTCTGTTGAAAAGACTGCCACTGTGCTGGACTGCTGCCCTGATGGACTAAGCCTTGCTGGACTGCTGCTTTGCAGGCTTGCTGCTCTGCAGCCCTCCTGCCCGAGTCAGAGGGATTGCACCTTCACCTGAACCTAGGACTCTCAGAGTGACTCCAAAAGCTAGTCTGGTGGCCTCTTGTTCAGAGCCACAGGGACATAACAGCACCCCACCCACCTGATTTAGCACCCAGGTTCTTCTGGAGCAAGCACCTGACCCCAAAGTGGTGCCCCTCAGGTCCTGGACCCATTGTGTTGCCTCAGTGGAGCTAAATTGAAGGTTTTGGACTCTTCACGACTGCAAACAGGCCCGCTGTTGCCAACACTTTATTGCTCGCTCTGACCATCAACGCGAAGTTTTGTCAGCCAGACCATTCATGCTACAGCATTGACCGCTTGTGGGGATCGCCAACGTGAACCTCTGGCCCGACTAGACCGCTCGTGATGACAACAGGATCTTTGCGCTACAGCGACGACCATCTACAACACCTGACCTGCTCTTCGCGCTGCAACAATGACCATCCACAACACTTCCCTACTCCTCGCGTCCCCCTCCACCATGGACTGGACTCCCTGCGCTGGACTAAGAAGGTAACTTTTCAGGGGGACTAAGCTGGTCCCTGTATCCGACCTGAGCTCCATCGCGCTCAGCCTGAACTTGTGACTTTTTCCCGGTCTCGCACAATCAGGTAACTGCAAGTGCTGATTTGGGCTTTTTGGCGCTATTTTCACTTAAATCTTTAAAATTGCATACTTCCAGTTCTACTGGTTGGATTTTTGTCATTTTGGTTTTGATTTATTTATTAACTTTTGCTCTATGTTTTTTAATTGGTGTGGGATTTTTCTTGTGTTGTGTTCTCACTTTATTGCTATTTGAAGTGATGCATAAATACGTTACACATTGCCTCTAAGTTAAGCCTGACTGTCTGTGCAAAGCTACCAGTGGATCAAGCACACGTTAATCTGGGGTTTGCTTGTCTCTCACCCTGTGAATGATAGTGGTTCCTGCTTAAGTAGGCTTTCACCCCCCTTCATCCAGTAACCAATTTCTCATAGGGTCATCTATTGGACCTATAGGTAAAGAGTGGAACTACATTGCCCACTGGTCTACTTCACAGCTGCCTCAGAATTGAGGGCTACAGCTCTGCCCACTAGGGCATATCACTGACTGTGCTTACTTTAGACTACTGTACTGTGCACTTGTACTCCTACCATCATTTTGAGAAGTGCTCTACCAATGAACTTCACCGGTCTGTTAGTAGACACTACTACAGTGCAGTATATAAGTGCACACACACAAACACACTCACAAACACACACACACATTCATACTCACACATATTCTCATATGCATACATATTCACATCCATGCATATTCACACACTGAATCAAATAGGAATACACACAAATGAACACACTTATACATAGGTTCATGACCATGCATTGATGCCTCCACCTATATAGGAGCACACACAAAATGATGCACTGGAACACTCACATTGCCTGTAATGCACACACCACTATGCTTTCATAGACACATGTAGGTACTCACAAGGCATCACACACTAACAGTTGGAGATGCTGGATTGAAGAAAAGTTTACTTGCTGATAGTGCCACTGAACAAGTTTTCACTCTGCCATAATCCTCTGCATTCGGTAAGGGAATGCAGAAAGATGCCTACCATGCCGCTGATCAAAGGAGCATAGAGTTGCAGGCATGTTATGCGCTCATCAAAGGGTGCTTTAAGCAGACTCAGTACCACTTGTTAAGGGTATGTTAGCATTTTGGAGCAGTATTTTACACTCAGTGGATCTTCATTAAAATCTGGAAAGGTTGAGAGTTTTTGACATTCAAGTGAGGGCAGAGCACTACCATAGTGTTCTCGGATGCACTCAGCAGTTCGTATGGGGTGAGCTTAATAGGAAAGTGAAATATTATGTGGTATACCCCAAAGATGGTCCTTGGATTCACACTAATAAATCCTTTCTTAGTCCTGGTAGAGTGGCAAAAATCAGTCAGGCTTTATTAAAGGATGTGTTAAGTATTTCAGTGTACCAACATGGATGATAAGTATATGACATGACTCAAGAGAAATCCAACACCAATTTATAAAAAATAAAGTGTATTTTTATCTTATTTTATAAACCAAAATGAATGGTATATCATACACATAACCAGAGTTATAGATTTTTGAAGCAATATTAAATCAGTGCAGTAAAATAGATACACAAAATAATATTGTGGCCAGTGGCAAAATCCACCAGTGACAATCGGTCAATTGCAGGTCGAATTACTTGGAATACTCATTGGGGTAAGGTCATGCGAACCCCAGGAGCAAACCACAACACACAGATCCTTTTTATCTAGCCCGTGGAGTCAGGGTGCAGAGTTATTATGGTTGTCCTTGGTGCTGAAAGAGATCTGCGGGTGGTGCTGTTTTTGCCATGGGTGGGGCTGTTTTTACCGCTTACACAGTGCTGCTGGAAGGAAAATGCAAAAACACAACAGGTACACAGCTGCTGACATTGGATGATGGTTGCACAATGTTCTCTGTAGCTGCAGTGTTGATTTTGGGATTCGGTTACCGGACTGGTGACAAAGAAGCCTTGGCAGTGGTAAGCACAAATTAAAGCTTTGGAAACTTCACTGGGTACGGGGGAGTAACGTAGCAGCCTAGGACTTCAGGGCAGGCGAGACTTCAGCTCCCACAATGCGCTGGGCCACCTTGATTTGGGAAATCTCTCAGAGGGCCCAATGGGCCAGCGATTCTTTAGATCCAGAGAGCATGTAGTTTTCAGGGGATGACTGCCACTAGTCCAGAGGAGACTAAGGGTGCTTCTGGCTTCCACAAGGGTCCCTCTCTTCGGGCATATCGAGTTTGGGCCAAAGGTGAGGGTTATTCACTCGGTTCCAAGTCTGTCACCTCAGGGACAAAGTATCCCTCTTTTGCTTTGTGCAGGTGGGAAAAGTCCTGTTGCCAGTGACACAGGTCTCCTCTTGGTGCTTCCTTGAAGTAAGTTGTTTAGATCTGAGGTTCTGGTGTCAAGGATGTCCCTTAAATCCTAGATTTAGGGGAGTTAGGGATGTGGGAGCTAGTAACCAATGGGTAACTAGTCCTTGCAACTAGTCCACCCCTGAGGTGACCACATGTAGGTATAGGTCACCTTTTCTACTCAGAACCCACTATTTCTGCTCTCCTAAAGATGGCAGAATTCAATTTTAGGTGTACAGACCAGTCTGCCCACCTTAGAGGTGTGAACAGTCTTCCTGGGGGTTTACACCTCCTGCATAGCTGATTTCCCACCTTGCTGGGGTGCAAGAGAGCCTGGGGCAAGGAGAAGGCTGTGTCCTCCTCAGAGAGACAGCCCAGATGCATATCAGAGGCGGTGTAGCCTTTGAAGCTCACCGCTCTGATGTGGCAATTCACTAGCTATCTGGAAAGGAAGGAGCTGTGACCTTCTTCCTGCCCAGCCTTTGTCTCTGATTCCGGGGAGTGATCACACTGCCTGGCGGGAGGTCAGAATCTTGTCTTGGCAGCAGCAGGTGTGGAAATGTGTGGGCTGGTCAGCCAGAACACAGTACAGCTGGGAGCAATCAGAGAGTAAACTCTAAAGTGCTCTCTGGGTTCCTGCATTGTCACCCAGGGCATGAGTATCATGTCAGGGGTGAGAAGGCAGGTTGTTTGACACCAAATAAGACTTATTTTAGAGGTACCATAATGGAGCTGCCAATCTCGAAGGTGCCGGGTTGACAGCCCACGTTATCCTTTGGCTCACTAACACATATCGTGGTTTCCAATGGGGAAAGCCACTATAGAGACATATAGGCTTGCACACAACTTAAATATAATGCACCCTGTCTCCTGGACTGAGGAGGTCTTCCTTAGGGGAGCCTTAGATACATTAAAGGAAGTGTATGTGCCACACATGAAGCACAGTCGGGTTCAAGCACTTTGCACTGCTCTTGCAGACTGTAATGGTAGGCCTGCTGTCAGTGGGTTGCATGGGTCACCCAGGGTGGCACAAACTCAAGCTAGAGCCCTGGTGACCCCTTTACCATCAATGCCCTGGGACTCCTGGTACCATATACTAGGCACTTATAAAGGGTAAAGAGTTTGCCAATTTGGGATTACCAAGTCAAACATAACAGTTTTAGGAGAGACCACAGGCACTGGGGTCTGGGCAGCAGACTCCGGTGCACTCTCAGAGTCATAACCATCCGCATTTTGATCAAAAAGTGGGTGTGACAATACAGAAAGGGGCACTTTTCTGAAAGCACGATAATACATTCTCAGTTGGTGCCTCTCAGCAAGTATGACAAGGTCCACTGGTGCACTTGACAGCCATGTAAGGAGAAAATGATAGCGTAAAAGATAATGCTATCTCTTAACAACACCATGAGAGAGTAGCTCGCTTATGCTACTCTGACCTGGTACACCTGACGTCCTTCAGAAGAAGATGTTACTAACACTGTCAGTGGTGTACTTCACTGTACACCACTGGGCAGTGCATAGCATTTAGTTGGAGGGATACAGGTAGGTCGCTCCCCCTATGCACAGCACCGCCTGTGTGTCCCTGCCCCACCTGCCGCTGCTGCTGAGGAAGTTCGAGGCCCTCCACCACCCACAGGCTACCACCTGCGCCTCATCCCTGGTGGCCAGTGATAGGCCGTAGGTTTGTTCATCTTCCGCTCTATTGTTTTATTGTATTGCCTGTATTTCATTGTTGTGTCTGTGACTGCTGTTGTTCTGTCTTCCCCCACTGCCTGTTCGTGGTCCGTGCCCGTTTTCTTCCCTCTGTTCCCCTCGCTGTCCCCGTGTCTCTCAGCCCGGTTTTTCCTTCTGTACCCCTCGCTGCCCCCGGGTCTCTGCCCGGTTTATCCTTCTGTACCCCTTGCTGCCCCCGTGCCTCTCCGCCCGTTTTTGCCTTCTGTTTCTCAGATGCCCCTGTATTCTTGTGCCCTGTTTGCCTTCTGTGACACTCGTTTTTCCTGTATTTCTGTGCCCTTTTTGCCTTCTGTGCCACTCGTTTTTTCCCTGTATTTCTGTGCCCTCTTTGCCTTCTGTGCCACTCGTTTTTTCCCTGTATTTACGTGCCCTCTTGCCTTCTGTGTCACTCATTTTCCCCCTGTATTTCTGTGCCCTCTTGCCTTTTTTGACACTCGTTTTCCCTGTATTTCTGTGCCCTTTTTGCCTTCTGTGACACTAGTTTTTCCTGTATTTCTGTGCCCTTTTTGCCTTCTGTGCCACTCGTTTTCCCTTGTTTTTTGTGCCCCTTTGCCTTCTGTTCCCTTCATCGTCCCTCACCACCCCCGCCGCTGCGTCCCCTACTGCCCCGCCCCCCTGACTGCCCACTGCCCATTCGCTGCCCCCGCCTCCCACCTCCTAGCTGCTCCTCCCTCCCACCTCCCCATAAATGCCGGTCTCTGCGCAGTGAGGAGAGCAACCCTTGACCCCTCCAGGTAGGTCGCTCCCCCTTTGCACAGCACCGCCTGTGTGTCCCTGCCCCAGCTGCTGCTGCTGAGGAAGTTCGTGGCCCGCCACCACCCGCAGGCTACCACCTGCGCCTCATCCCTGGTGGCCAGTGATAGGCCATAGGTTTGTTCATCTTCCTCTCTATTGTTTTATTGTATTGCCTGTATTTCATTGTTGTGTCTGTGACTGCTGTTGTTCTGTCTTCCCCGCTGCCAGTTCGTGGTCCGTGCCCATTTTCGTCCCTCTGTTCCTCTCGATATCCCTGTGTCTCTCAGCCCGGTTTTTCCTTCTGTACCCCTCGCTGCCCCGTGTCTCTGCCTGGTTTTTCCTTCTGTACCCCTCGCTGCCCCGTGCCTCTCCGCCCGTTTTTGCCTTCTGTTTCTCAGCTGCCCCTGTATTCTTGTGCCCTGTTTTCTGTGACACTCGTTTTTCCTGTATTTCTGTGCCCTTTTTGCCTTCTGTGCCACTCGTTTTTTCCCTGTATTTCTGTGCCCTTTTGGCCTTCTGTGCCACTCGTTTTTCCCCAGTATTTCTGTGCCCTCTTGCCTTCTGTGCCACTCGTTTTTTCCCTGTATTTCTGTGCCCTCTTGCTTTCTGTGACACTTGTTTTTCCTGTATTTCTGTGCCCTTTATGCCTTCTGTGACACTCGTTTTCCCTCGTTTTTTGAGCCCTTTTGCCTTCTGTTCCCTTCATCATCCCTCACGACCCCCGCCGCTGTGTCCCCTGCTGCCAGGCCCCCTGACTGCCCACTGCCCATTCGCTGCCCCCGCCTCCCACCTCCCAGCTGCTCCTCCCTCCCACCTCCCCATATATGCCGGCTGCTGCGCGGTGAGGAGAGTGACCCTTGACCCCTCCAGGTAGGTCGCTCCCCCTCCGCACAGCACCGCATGTGTGTCCCTGCCCCAGCTGCCACTGCTTCTGAGGAAGTTCGAGGCCCTCCACCACCCACAGGCTACCACCTGCGCCTCATCCCTGGTGGCCAGTGATAGGCCGTAGGTTTGTTCATCTTCCGCTCTATTGTTTTATTGTATTGCCTGTATTTCATTGTTGTGTCTGTGACTGCTGTTGTTCTGTCTCCCCCCGCTTCCAGTTCGTGGACCGTGCCCGTTTTCTTCCCTCTGTTCCCCTCGCTGTCCCTGTGTTTCTCAGCCCGGTTTTTCCTTCTGTACCCCTCGCTGCCCCCGTGACTCTGCCCGGTTTTTCCTTCTGTACCCCTCGCTGCGCTCGTGTCTCTGCCCGTTTTTCCTTCTGTACCCCTCGCTGCCCCCGTGCCTCTCCGCCCGTTTTTGCCTTCTGTTTCTCAGCTGCCCCTGTATTCTTGTGCCCTGTTTGCCTTCTGTGACACTCGTTTCTCCTGTATTTCTGTGCCCTTTTTGCCTTCTATGCCACTCGTTTTTTCCCTGTATTTCTATGCCCTTTTTGCCTTCTGTGCCACTCGTTTTTCCCTGTATTTCTGTGCCCTCTCGCCTTCTGTGCCACTCATTTTTAGGTCTCGCTGAGCCCAGCGCATGCGCTGGCTCGGAGAGACATTTTGTATGTGAGTTTTCAAAGTGCTGCTGGCTGGCCTAGCGCTTGCGTTCATGCGACCGTGCACGCGCAAACCGCTAGCCTTCAGCAGCACTTTGAAAACTTGTGCATCATCGCGATCACTTTCGCTTTCAGAGCGATCGCGATGACGCACGCGCGCACACACCTCCTGCTTCTCCCCCTCCCCCACCACATATCGCGTCTCCGGCAGCTGGCGCGCGGCCAACGCTTGTTTAACTTTACCTTTGCCCGTGCAATCTGTTTCTGTGCCGTGCAAAACATTTTTCATAGCCCCGAGAAACGATTTTCACTCTGCTGAAACTCAGCCAAGATGAAAAATGCAGGCAAACTTTTTCTCTGAAAGATTCCCTTTGGCGGAGCTTTCCTAAGCACAATGACAAATGTATGAAGTTTGTCACTGCAAATTCGCCCTCTGCTACATTTAGGAAGGATCACAGAAAAATATATGGTGTTATGAATATATTTCCATGGTGAGAATTAATGAGTCATTGTTGAAGCTATCTAAACAGACACATTGTGTAGTGAACGTTTGGGGACCCCGACAAATATTTGTGGATTACCTTCTTTATGGCCCCTGTCTCTAAGAGCACCACAAATTGAGAAACACTGAACTTCAGCACAAAAGCTTTTTGCAGATATTCATTGATTAATCCTTACCTTCGTTGTAGTTGTTTGCTTTCTATATCACTCTCTTCTCAAGAGAGAGTGCTGGACTTGAAGCTGGCTCCTCCGACAGTTGTCTAGATTTTTTTGCTAACGTCTGCTGAATAAAAAGGTTCCACTGAGCATAGAGGCACTGGTGATTGTCTGGTGGATTTTTTCTCGTCTGTAACGTATTTCACAAATATGGGTATATGTAGGGGTCGTAGTCTTTCGTGTCCCCTGACCTTGCGTTCCCTGCGTCCCCTGACCTTGCGTTCCCTGCGACCCCTGACCTTACGTTCCTTGCGTCCCCTGGCCTTGCGCTCTAGATAACGGAGGCGAAGTGGACAGATTTAAAAGCAGCACATATAGTACATGTGCGTTTTATGGGGCGGAGGGAGAGATCCTTTTAACGAAATTGTCTCTATATTGAACAGCCAGTGCCTATTTAAGTCAGTTTAAGTTATTGTGTTTTAAATGTGCGCAGTTGGGGGGGCGAGTGTTTTTTCAGTTGCTTGCATGAAACTGCATTGCTCTCCCAGTAGGAAAAAGACCTGCAATTTAGATGCTCAGTAAAATGGTTGGGTTCAGCTAAATGTCCTTACTCTTTCAGCTGTATTGGGGATTGCACACGTTCAATAACTGTTGGAATACATCTATGACTTGGGACACAAATCTAATGGAGTCACGGTAAAAGTATTCAATTTTACTGTGAATATTTGTTGGAAGGTTGTAAATGCTGATTACGCTTAAAATCCTTTACACTCTTTAAGTAAGCTTTGATCTGAGCCATCGTGGTTGCACCGATATACAACGATTTCACACTCCATCTTTTAGTTCGCATTTGAAAAGTTACTGTTCTCCTATCGGATTTTCCAGTCTCTTATGCATTTATTTCCATGCATTTATTTCCTATCGATGTTTTATAGAGGCAGGAAAGACATGATGTAGCAGGCGACGACACTTAGACTAGGGGGTGAAATAGAGATGAAGAGAAGGGGACAGATATGAAGTAAACAAGGGGAGATCGAAGCAGAAAGAATGTTGGAACAAATCCGGGGGTGAACGGACATGGGCGCAGACAGGGAAACAAGACCAAATCTACTACATAACAAAAAACAAATCAGTTGCAGCCAATGCTTAATTTGAGCCGGTAGTTGCTTGCCGGTGGAGGCCACAGGCACTTCTTTTTACCACATCACATTTCATTTGCCGATAGTAGGTGAGGAAAATACACAATGCAGAAAGACAGAGGAACAGAAAGACGGTAAAGGGGAAAAGCAGAAACCAGAAAGAGTGAGAGAGTGTCTGGTGTTTAATTAAAAAGGTCCGAGACTACTACACAGCTTTGATATTCGGCGCACTGTCATTTTATTTTATTGCACCGGTTGCGGGTTAGTGAGAACCGACACACGATTATTTACAAATGAAGCCCTGGCAGTATTGTAGAACTAAACAAGCATTGGCATAGCCAATAGGTCTCGCTTTTGGGACCTTATAAGTATTTAGTTATGCAACTGTTGCATGGCTAAACACTTATAAGGTCCCAAAGGCGAGACCTATTGGCTATGCCAATGCTTGTTTCCCTGTATTTCTGTGCCCTCTTCCCTTCTGTGATACTCGTTTTTCCTGTATTTCTGTTCCCTTTTTGCCTTCTGTGACACTCGTTTTCCCTCGTTTTTTGTGCCCTTTTGCCTTCTGTTCCCTTCATCGTCCCTCACTGCCCCTGCCGCTGCGTCCCCTTCTGCCCCGCGCCCCTGACTGCCCACTGCCCAGCTGCTCCTCCCTCCCACCTCCCCATATATGCCGGCCGCTGCACGGTGAGGAGAGCGACCCTTGACCCCTCCAGGTAGGTCGCTCCCCCTCCGCACAGCACCGCCTGTGTGTCCCTGCCCCAGCTGCCACTGCTGCTGAGGAAGTTCGAGGCCCTCCACCACCCACAGGCTACCACCTGCGCCTCATCCCTGGTGGCCAGAGATAGGCCGTAGGTTTGTTCATCTTCCGCTCTATTGTTTTATTGTATTGCCTGTATTTCATTGTTGTGTCTGTGACTGCTGTTGTTCTGTCTTCCCCCGCTTCCAGTTCGTGGACCGTGCCCGTTTTCTTCCCTCTGTTCCCCTCGCTGTCCCTGTGTTTCTCAGCCCGGTTTTTCCTTCTGTACCCCTCGCTGCCCCCGTGACTCTGCCCGGTTTTTCCTTCTGTACCCCTCGCTGCGCTCGTGTCTCTGCCCGTTTTTCCTTCTGTACCCCTCGCTGCCCCCGTGCCTCTCCGCCCGTTTTTGCCTTCTGTTTCTCAGCTGCCCCTGTATTCTTGTGCCCTGTTTGCCTTCTGTGACACTCGTTTCTCCTGTATTTCTGTGCCCTTTTTGCCTTCTATGCCACTCGTTTTTTCCCTGTATTTCTATGCCCTTTTTGCCTTCAGTGCCACTCGTTTTTCCCTGTATTTCTGTGCCCTCTCGCCTTCTGTGCCACTCATTTTTAGGTCTCGCTGAGCCCAGCGCATGCGCTGGCTCGGAGAGACATTTTGTATGTGAGTTTTCAAAGTGCTGCTGGCTGGCCTAGCGCTTGCGTTCATGCGACCGTGCACGCGCAAACCGCTAGCCTTCAGCAGCACTTTGAAAACTTGTGCATCATCGCGATCACTTTCGCTTTCAGAGCGATCGCGATGACGCACGCGCGCACACACCTCCTGCTTCTCCCCCTCCCCCACCACATATCGCGTCTCCGGCAGCTGGCGCGCGGACAACGCTTGTTTAACTTTACCTTTGCCCGTGCAATCTGTTTCTGTGCCGTGCAAAACATTTTTCATAGCCCCGAGAAACGATTTTCACTCTGCTGAAACTCAGCCAAGATGAAAAATGCAGGCAAACTTTTTCTCTGAAAGATTCCCTTTGGCGGAGCTTTCCTAAGCACAATGACAAATGTATGAAGTTTGTCACTGCAAATTCGCCCTCTGCTACATTTAGGAAGGATCACAGAAAAATATATGGTGTTATGAATATATTTCCATGGTGAGAATTAATGAGTCATTGTTGAAGCTATCTAAACAGACACATTGTGTAGTGAACGTTTGGGGACCCCGACAAATATTTGTGGATTACCTTCTTTATGGCCCCTGTCTCTAAGAGCACCACAAATTGAGAAACACTGAACTTCAGCACAAAAGCTTTTTGCAGATATTCATTGATTAATCCTTACCTTCGTTGTAGTTGTTTGCTTTCTATATCACTCTCTTCTCAAGAGAGAGTGCTGGACTTGAAGCTGGCTCCTCCGACAGTTGTCTAGATTTTTTTGCTAACGTCTGCTGAATAAAAAGGTTCCACTGAGCATAGAGGCACTGGTGATTGTCTGGTGGATTTTTTCTCGTCTGTAACGTATTTCACAAATATGGGTATATGTAGGGGTCGTAGTCTTTCGTGTCCCCTGACCTTGCGTTCCCTGCGTCCCCTGACCTTGCGTTCCCTGCGACCCCTGACCTTACGTTCCTTGCGTCCCCTGGCCTTGCGCTCTAGATAACGGAGGCGAAGTGGACAGATTTAAAAGCAGCACATATAGTACATGTGCGTTTTATGGGGCGGAGGGAGAGATCCTTTTAACGAAATTGTCTCTATATTGAACAGCCAGTGCCTATTTAAGTCAGTTTAAGTTATTGTGTTTTAAATGTGCGCAGTTGGGGGGGCGAGTGTTTTTTCAGTTGCTTGCATGAAACTGCATTGCTCTCCCAGTAGGAAAAAGACCTGCAATTTAGATGCTCAGTAAAATGGTTGGGTTCAGCTAAATGTCCTTACTCTTTCAGCTGCATTGGGGATTGCACACGTTCAATAACTGTTGGAATACATCTATGACTTGGGACACAAATCTAATGGAGTCACGGTAAAAGTATTCAATTTTACTGTGAATATTTGTTGGAAGGTTGTAAATGCTGATTACGCTTAAAATCCTTTACACTCTTTAAGTAAGCTTTGATCTGAGCCATCGTGGTTGCACCGATATACAACGATTTCACACTCCATCTTTTAGTTCGCATTTGAAAAGTTACTGTTCTCCTATCGGATTTTCCAGTCTCTTATGCATTTATTTCCATGCATTTATTTCCTATCGATGTTTTATAGAGGCAGGAAAGACATGATGTAGCAGGCGACGACACTTAGACTAGGGGGTGAAATAGAGATGAAGAGAAGGGGACAGATATGAAGTAAACAAGGGGAGATCGAAGCAGAAAGAATGTTGGAACAAATCCGGGGGTGAACGGACATGGGCGCAGACAGGGAAACAAGACCAAATCTACTACATAACAAAAAACAAATCAGTTGCAGCCAATGCTTAATTTGAGCCGGTAGTTGCTTGCCGGTGGAGGCCACAGGCACTTCTTTTTACCACATCACATTTCATTTGCCGATAGTAGGTGAGGAAAATACACAATGCAGAAAGACAGAGGAACAGAAAGACGGTAAAGGGGAAAAGCAGAAACCAGAAAGAGTGAGAGAGTGTCTGGTGTTTAATTAAAAAGGTCCGAGACTACTACACAGCTTTGATATTCGGCGCACTGTCATTTTATTTTATTGCACCGGTTGCGGGTTAGTGAGAACCGACACACGATTATTTACAAATGAAGCCCTGGCAGTATTGTAGAACTAAACAAGCATTGGCATAGCCAATAGGTCTCGCTTTTGTGACCTTATAAGTATTTAGTTATGCAACTGTTGCATGGCTAAACACTTATAAGGTCCCAAAGGCGAGACCTATTGGCTATGCCAATGCTTGTTTCCCTGTATTTCTGTGCCCTCTTCCCTTCTGTGATACTCGTTTTTCCTGTATTTCTGTTCCCTTTTTGCCTTCTGTGACACTCGTTTTCCCTCGTTTTTTGTGCCCTTTTGCCTTCTGTTCCCTTCATCGTCCCTCACTGCCCCTGCCGCTGCGTCCCCTTCTGCCCCACGCCCCTGACTGCCCACTGCCCAGCTGCTCCTCCCTCCCACCTCCCCATATATGCCGGCCGCTGCACGGTGAGGAGAGCGACCCTTGACCCCTCCAGGTAGGTCGCTCCCCCTCCGCACAGCACCGCCTGTGTGTCCCTGCCCCAGCTGCCACTGCTGCTGAGGAAGTTCGAGGCCCTCCACCACCCACAGGCTACCACCTGCGCCTCATCCCTGGTGGCCAGAGATAGGCCGTAGGTTTGTTCATCTTCCGCTCTATTGTTTTATTGTATTGCCTGTATTTCATTGTTGTGTCTGTGACTGCTGTTGTTATGTCTTCCCCCGCTGCCAGTTCGTGGCCTGTGCCGGTTTTCTTCCCTCTGTTCCCCTCGCTGTCCCCGTTTCTCTCAGCCCGGTTTTTCCTTCTGTACGCATCGCTGCCCGGTTTTTCCTTCTGTACCCCTCGCTGCGCCCGTGTCTCTACCCGGTTTTTCCTTCTGTACCCCTCGTTGCCCCCGTGCCTCTCCGTCCGTTTTTGCCTTCTGTTTCTCAGCTGCCCTGGTATTCTTGTGCCCTGTTTGCCTTCTGTGACACTCATTTTTCCTGTATTTCTGTGCCCTTTTTACCTTCTGTGCCACTCGTTTTTTCCCTGTATTTCTGTGCCCTCTTGCCTTCTGTGACACTCGTTTTTCCTGTATTTCTGTGCCCTTTTTGCCTTCTGTGCCACTTGATTTCCCTCGTTTTTTGTGCCCTTTTGCCTTCTGTTCCCTTCATCGTCCCTCACTGCCCCGCCTCTGCGTCCCCTGCGGCCCCGCCCCTCCCTGACTGCCCACTGCCCATTCGCTGCCCCCGCCTCCCGCCTCCCAGCTGCTCCTCCCTCCCACCTTTCCATATATGCTGGCCGCGTTGCGGCTGCTAGCGGTTATGCCGCTGGCGCGCCGCAGGCGCGCCTAAAGCAAGCCCGTCTGCGCCCATCTGTGCCTGGACCGTGCCCAGCACCAGAACCCCTGGCCCCCGCACCCGCCACGATGACCGCCGCCACTACGACTCCAGCACTCTGCGCGCTCTCAACTCCGGACGGACCCACACCTGCTTCAAGGCTGCCCTGAAACGCACACAGGGTCCCTTCACCTGCCAGAACTGCAGCTACACCAGCCTCAGAGCCGACGAACCACCTGCCAAGAAAGACCCCAACCACCTCCGATGCATACTGCTGAACACAACATCCCCAGACGGCGCCTTCCTGACAGAGACCTGGCTGAACGACTCCTCCGCACCCGACATCGCCATAGCCATCCCAGTCGGCTACAAGATCACCCGCAGAGACCGCACCAGTCGGAGGAGGAATCGCCATCGTCCACAAGAACAGCATCAGGGTCTCGACTAGCACCGACGACGCGCTCAGCACCGCCGAACACATGCACTTCCAGATCAACACAGACCCTAACTCCACCCTCAGAGGCACCCTCGTCTACCGACACCCCGGACCCCGTCCCCAGTTCAACGACTCCATCGCCGACTTCATCAGCACGCACGCCTTGACCTCCACCGACTACATCCTCCTCGGAGACCTGAACTTTCACCTTGAGAACAACAACGACAACAACTCCACAACCCTGATCTATAACCTCGCCAACCTCGGACTGAAGCAATTCGTCACAACGCCGGCCACACGCTTGACCCCGTCTTCTCCTCAAGCCTGCACGTCTCCGTCAGTCACACCACCGAACTCCTCTGGACCGACCACCGCTGCATCCACTTCGCCTTCCAGAAACCCACCACACACCACCGCACCCAACAGATCCCCCGCCGCTGCTGGAGCAAAATCACCGGAGACCAACTACATGCAAACCTCGCTCTCAGCCCACCCACCGAACCCTCTGACGACGCTGCCCACAGCCTCAAACGCTGGATCGAGGACTGCGCCAACACCCTCGCCCCGCTGAAGAAACCCCCCGACAGAGACACCAGCAAGAGGGCCAGCTGGTTCACCCCAGAACTCATTGCCTCCAAGCCAGCCAGCCGGAAACTAGAGAAGGAATGGCTCAGTGAACCAACTCCGGACAGCCACGCAGCACACAAGGACGCCATCCGCAACCACCACCACCTCAAAGACCGCCTCAACAACAACGCACACAATAGCAAGGAGCTCTTCAACATCGTGCAGGAACTCTCCAACCCTAGCTCCAACACCAACGTCATCCCGCCGTCGCAAGCCCTGTGCGACTCCCTTGCGACCTTCTTCCACCGCAAGATAGCAGACATCCACGACAGCTTCAACACCCAGACAGCCCCAACAGACAGCAACACAACAGACCCTCCGCACACCATCGACCACGACCCCCTGCTAGCCTGGGCCAGCGTGAGCATCGATGACACCATCAAGACCATGAGCACAATCCACTCCGGCTCTCCGTCAGACCCATTCCCGCACCATGTCTTCAACAAAGCAAGCAGCTCCATCGCACCCCACCTGCGCAATGTCATAAACCTCTCACTCGAGACCGCGACCTTCCCAGAGAGCTGGAGACACGCCGAGATAAACGCCCTACTCAAAAAACCTAAGGCAGACCCAAGAGACCTCAAGAACTTCCGGCCCATCTCTCTGCTCCTCTTCAAGGTCATCGAGAAAATCGTCAACAGACAGCTAACCCGATACCTCAAAGAAAACAGAATCCTGGACCATTCCCAGTCAGGGTTCCGCAGCAAGCACAGCACCGAGACTGTCCTCATCGCCGCCACCGACGACATCAGGACCCTGCTGGACAACGGTGAGACCACAGCACTCATCCTCCTAGACCTCTCTGCCGCCTTCGACACCATCTGCCACCACACACTACGCGCACGCCGCAGGGATCCGAGACAAGGCTCTGGAATGGACCACCTCCTTCCTCTCCGGCAGAACCCAGAGCGTCCACCTCCCCCCATTCCGTTCCAAAGCCTCCGAGATCATCTACGGCGTACCCCAGGGATCCTCCCTCAGTCTGACACTGTTCAACATTTACATGGCCCCGCTCGCAGACGTCGCCAGACAGCACGACCTCAACATAATCTCCTACGCCGACGACACTCAACTGATCCTCTCAACTCACCAAGGGCCCCATCACCGCCAAAGCCAACCTCCACGAAGGAATGAAGGCCGTCACCGACTGGATGAAGATCAGCCGTCTGAAGCTGAACTCGGACAAGACGGAGGTCCTCATCCTCAGCCCCAACCATTCAGCCTGGGATGACTCCTGGTGGCCGACGGCACTGGGGGCAGCCCCGACACCCACCGACCACGCACCGACCACGCACGCAACCTGGGAATCATCCTCGACTCAACGCTCTCAATGACCAAGCAAGTCAACGCCGTCTCCTCCTCCTGCTTCAACACCCTCCGCATGCACCGCAAGATCTACAGATGAATCCCGACAGATACAAGAAAGACAGTCACCCAGGCCCTTGTCAGCAGTAGACTCGACTATGGAAACGCCCTCTACGTGGGAGCCCCGACCAAGCTCATCAAACGACTACAACGCATCCAAAACGCCTCAGCATGACTGATCCTCGGCGTACCACGACACGGT
Source organism: Triturus cristatus (assembly GCF_964204655.1). Classification (NCBI taxonomy): domain Eukaryota; kingdom Metazoa; phylum Chordata; class Amphibia; order Caudata; family Salamandridae; genus Triturus; species Triturus cristatus. The sequence goes on along the minus strand of NC_140583.1, from coordinate 393,102,975 downwards.
CACATCACCCACCACTGGAGAAACCTGCACTGGCTCCCCGTCAACAAGAGGATATCCTTCAAGCTCCTCATCCACGCACATAAAGCACTCCACAAGACCGGCCCAACTTACCTCAACAGACGGCTCTCCTTCTACGTCCCCAACCGCCAGCTACGCTCCGCCGACCTCTCACTCACCACCGGCATGCGCATCCGAAGAACAACCACTGGCGGGAGATACTTCTCCCACCTCGCCGCCAAGACATGGAACACCCTGCCACTGAGCCTACGACAGACCCAAGACCTGCGGACCTTCAGGAGGTTACTCAAGACCTGGCTGTTTGATCAGTAGCAGCCCCTCCACCCCCCAGCGCCTTGAGACCCTCGCGGGTATGTAGTGTGCTTTACAAATGATTGATTGATTGATACAAACACAACTGGTTCTGCCCACTATGACACCTGACTGCCCTTTGAAGAAAAAACCCAACTGATTACATCCACTCACACATTGATAGAGACCACTTTTCATTTCTATTAATGCCCTAGATAAGCTGTTCTTTCCACTCAAAGAAAGAAGCACCATTTTTAAAGCAGACACATTAAGCAGACGCATCTTTAAATCTTTAAAATATATATATATTTTTCGTAAGCATCTTTTAAAATAACATAGTTTTCAATTCGGCATATTACCCTGAAAAAAAATATTTTCATAATTGTCGACTTTCACTTATTATTTTTTTTGTATAAAATCTGTTTCTAATAACTGATCTATTTCTCTTGACACGCACACACACAATTTATCTATCTAACTATCTATCTATCTATCTATCTATCTATCTATCTATCTATCTATCTATCTATCTATCTATCTATCTATGTATCTATCTATCTATCTATCTCATAGTTACTCTTATTTTTGTTCTCGGTGGGTATTGTTAAATATGTTTTTGAAAAGTTTTTTCTACAAAATATATTTTGAAAAAAAATATGTTCTCACAGGCTACAAATGTACGGTTCTTTCTTGAGGCACTATCTGATAGTACCTATATCACCTTGGGCTCAGCAGAAAAATGTCTAAGATGGGTACCATGGAGCGACGTCTCATGAAATAATGAAAGCAGACCTCGTCTTCTATGGCAATCTCTCTCTTAATGTAAGAGAGGAAATAAAGGGTTTCCCTTAACAGTCAGACCACACAAGTAGCAGGTCACCAAACATGTTCATGATTGTGTTGTGTACTAGACCATTGATGCTTCTGTTGCTGCTCTTTCGAAGCCACTCTCTTTCCAGACAATGTATCTCCTTCCTATGTGTAGGTTTACGACCAGGGAGGATATTGCTTAGGTGTGTTGCTGGGGGGAATTGACACAAACGAAGGACACCCTTTATCATGGCTTAACCCAGCCAAGGTATCATCAGTCGGCACAAAACGATGCCACCTGTCAACAACTCACTGATGCAACGTGTCACTATTGTGACGAAGTTTGTGCAACACCATGTTGCATGCTTCCCAACCCACGTGCATATCCATGCTGTGTTTTTTAGGTGCGGTGCACATCAGACTAGGGTGCACTGCGTCGGTAGGAAAAAGTGCACTTTAGAAGAAGACAAAAATTGAGAGAATAGGGCATGTGTGCAAAGTTTCCGAGAGGCCTGTGGGCAAGGTGTTCTTGGGACTGAAGTGGTACAGAGCAGAAACTAGAACAGACTGTGATACAGGAGCCCCAGTGAAGACTTGTGGTATGTGTTTTTTGTGAATTACTACTAGCCAAAGACTAGCAGATTTCTTCCTGGGCTGATGCCCCAAGGGTAGGCAGTCAGTAATTTACGATTTGCAGAGCCAGAGAGGTTTTACAGTAACTCTTCACTTGGTACTTGTAGACATGTTGAGAGGTTCCATTTGATAATATTTATCAGCAGAAGGGCTATGAAACCAGCAGTGCATACATTTCGTTAGGGACCTGTGTAATATATAATGGATATTTAGGATTGGCATAGCTTTGTAAGTGGCAGCGAGAAGGTTGTCAATTAAGAAAGTCATGGATTCAAGGATGATGTTTCAAACGGTGCAGAAACTATGTTTGATGGGTGAACATCCTGGCCAAAAACAGAAGGTAAACTGAAAGGAAACAATCAAATTAGCCCAGAGTAAACACAAGCAAATAGTCTTGGAGACAACTAAAAAAGGAGGGCAAAGAGACTGAACTAGAGAAAGAGCAGGGTTTCCCATCACTGGCACAAAAACAGTGGCTGACTGAATAACATAGATACGGAAATAAAATATTCTGAGACAGGTGGAATTAGGGATTCCCCAAATACTGTGGTTGCACACGATGCCCTTGGTGAGTTATGGGTATCCAGAGTACAATAGGCTGGTTAAGGCAGCCATCTCTGTAGAAAGGCTGGAGGCAGTGGAGCAGCAGCGCTAGCAGCCTACCCGAAGCAGCCCCACCAAATGTGAAAGTGTAAATGTTGCCGCTTCGGCGCAAATGGCTGCCTCGAAGAGACCTCTCAGGAATTATCCCCTGCCCTTTTCCTAATACTTTTAGGCAGTGCTTAATTTGAACCCGTGGTTTCCGGTTCTCGGCACCGGCACTTAATTGGCAGCACCGGCTTATGACCGTCTGCCACATGGTGGGCTGTTGATCTGCATTAGAGTAATCACAACAGTTGTTTACTAATTCAATATTAGGTTAAAATTACGATTACCTGCTGCCCATGCTAATCCTATAGCTTTGGGGGCTTGAAATAGTGTGAATTGGCACACTTTTAGGGGTGTGATGGTCAGTAGCTGGTTTGGTACTATCATTGGCAGCGCTGGCAGGGGTAGTGGTTGGTGTAGGCTGCAGTGGGCTCCTGATGAGCCCTGGCACTTCATTTCTTTACAACTTAAGCCCTGCTTCCAGGATAGGGGCGTGTTGGCTCATGGTAAGCAAGCATGACTAGCACTAGCAAAAACAACAGAGTATGACTCCGTATGTTATGAGAAGCAGCCTCGATGCCGTGCCATGAGCGCTGTATTTCTTTGCCGCTGCAGACAGTGTTTTGACAACCGCAGTAACTAGGTGCTGTTGCAAGGTGTGGTGACTCCAGGAGCCAGATCGGTGTGTGGTGTAGGTGAGGTGACTGTAGATCCTCGCCAGCGAGCGTAGAGTGTTTGGTGGGAGTCTGGTGTTACTGGCAGTGATTGATGGGTCATTCAGGCACCGTGACTGTCCATGCCACATGGCAGCACCAATGGCTACCCTGGGAGCGGCAGTGCAAGAGTCACATTCAGTCAGCCACAGCAGCCACAGTGTCAGCTTTCGAAGAGAGGAGACACTGATAATGAATCGGGTGTCAGCAATCTCTGGACCAGAGTGGGGATCTCACAGCGTGGAGTGCTGTCACTACTTCTAGGCGCATTGACATTATATCAGATACGTTAGATCCTTAATATCACTTCAATGTGCAGGTTAGAGACTGATAGAAGCCCTCTCAGAAGTCCTTCATAGAATAAGGAAGGTTGGCAGCAGTGAACTGTGGTGTGTCCGTGTTACAGTGAGAGTTCCCCTTATTATGGTCGCTGAGAATGCATCATGTTTTGGTACAAGTCATGCAGCCTTGGAGAGGCGTGGGTATTGAAAGTAACACAGCACCCCACACTACACATCTTTGATGCAATGTGGATGGTAAAATAGGAACTGCTGAAAGCAAAATTGTCACATGGCACATGTCCAGATGTTTCACATGTCACCACACTCTATCAGCAGACAAGCCCCAAACCCCAGGTGGCTGTCAACATGTTTTCCAGTCTCATGAGATGATTTAGTGATTCAACCAGGCATGGAAATTTAAAGGCAGAAAACCACGTAAAAAGCCAGTCGGTGTGGGCGGGCTATTTTCAAATTTTCCAGTTTCTCTAGTGCAGTTCCTTCTAAAAGTTATGTAACGAGTTGTATGTCCGATATGATATAGAGGCATACCAGAGCTCAGGCATGAGGTTTAACATAAAAGTGTATTTCCTGAGATGAGGGCCACAACAGCACTTAAAAGCCTGCTTCAGGCGGTCCTTAACGCAGGTGATACCATGAGCCGTCAAATGAACCCAGAGTAAAGGAAACCTACCGTGGCATCATCCGAGCCAGACGCGAATGCATCGCCGCTGGGGTAGTATCTAGAGAAAAATAAAGTGCACGTCACTTTCTGCTTTGTTTTCTCATGTCTTAAGCAAATATATTCACCGCGTTGCAGCATGCTTAGAAGTCATGACGTAGGCAAGGGTCTCACATAGGTAATTCATTGATATCTCTAGATTGTGGGCCGACTGATTAAATCATTATTTCTGAGATGAGGTGCTTATACAGTGGTTGCAAGAATATTATAATTTACAGGTTAACTGATTAAACAAGAGGATCCCCAACTTTATTGGCAGCGTCTTCCTATTAGAGGCGCCAGAACTCCTTACGCGCGTCCGAGGCAGATGCTCACCTGACACTATTGATGTCAGATTCATGCGTTTCAAAGGACTGCACGCACTGGCCGGATCGCATATCCCACACCATCGCCTTCTTGTCACATCCCTGTAATACAAAAACAAATTGTTAAACGGTAAGCGCCTAGAGGTAGGTCGTTTTGCAGAGGTACTATAGAAATGCTCAATTTATTAACTCCTCCTTTGCTCAACTAAACATCTCTTTGTTCGATAGTACATGGCTCATTGTTTACAATACAACAGTATTTTGTAGACTGCTTGGATCGTATTTCAATGCATCACACAAAAAGTGCAGCTCGGATCCTTACAGATGTGTGTCCTCTTTATATCAAGTAAAGCATCCGACCGTCCATTGGGAGCATTTCGACCATGGTAGTGTTTTCTGTGGTTGCAAACACACTCAGGTGCACATAGCATTTATGTCGAGCATGTGATGTGTTTTTGCACCTGGTCAAGATTGTGCACTAAAATTGGATGTGTAATTAGGCTTATAAGAGTCTGCTGATCACATTATTAGCAGCAGCAACTCCTTCTTAATGGCGCGTCACCCCACTGGCTCAGCCAGCAGCTGAAAACTAAAAGTATATCATTTTATTTTTCAGCTGCTGGCCGAGCCAGCGTGTGTGAGATGGGCGGACTGGGCCCGGGCCCTGGGGAGGTGGGCCGAGTGATGTGCACTGCTAACTGTGCATGTCTGTTTGGCCGGCTGTCTTAGGCTGACCAAACAGACATGCGCAGTTAGGTTTCTCCAACCCAGCTGTATCACACAGCTGAGTTGGAGAAAAAGCCTAGACTACCTGTGCCTGAGTGAGCTTTCATCTAGCCCGCCCAGGCCAATCCCGCGCAGCTCTCGTGCTGAATGAGAGCAGCACGAGATTGCACAGTGAGTGTCTGATTCTGTCCCAGGGGCTGCTGGGACCAGGAAGCAGAGGAGGTCCGAGGAGTGAGGCGGCAGAAGCAGCATCGGGTAAGCTTTATTTTTATTTTTTATTATTCCCCCGCTTCCCCCACAGCCCCTCCCGCCCTACCACTGTTAATATGCATTGGCCGCTACTGATTATAAGCCTGTGTTTTTAAATAAAGCATTGGCACTCACAAAAGCATCAAACTTGGTGGTAAATGCCACATCTAAAACCAGAGCTAGTGCAAAGCGTACTTCGCTCCTGGCAGACTCTAGTGCTAAAATGGCAAAAAACTAGGGGGTAGATTTGCACACATTTTGTGCTGGGTTATCGTCACAAAACTGATGTTAACCAGCACAAAATGTTCTTTTACCAATGTACTTTTTTTTTTTTTTTTGCAGACTTTTATATAGCGCGAACTTGACCCGAATCCAATCAGGTATCAGAGCGCTTTACATAGCACCAGTTACGTTACATGAGGACACACATTCATTTTTTTGTTAGGTACTTTTCAGCGTTAAATTTGTTTTGCTTTGGAAAGTCACCCTAGAAGTAAGGCAAAGTGGTTCGAAACATTGCTTTGTGTACTTAGAGCCAAGGGAGCGTTACATGGGTGGTACATGGGCATACCTTTTGACGCAAAACCCTATCTACAAACAATTGTAAAATAGTGTTTAGCACCAAAAGTTTACAGTATCTGAAAAGAGGTGTTAAGAGGAGAAATGTTTTCATTTCTCCTTTCTTTTCCTACTTTGCATGCATGCTGCACTGTGCAGCACACATACTAAGTGGGAAGTGTTTAAACTTGTCTAGGCATAGTATTTAGTACATGAAGGGTACCTCTCCTGCACAAAACCTATGCTAGACTCAGGCATGTACTCTAGCACTATCGCGTTAAGGTGTGTGCGTAGTGCACTGCAGCTGAAATCAGCGCCAGCACTAGGGAGAGGGGAGGAGATTGTCATAAATCTGTAGATATGGAGCTCTCCTGCTCCCTTCCTGTCAAGCAAAGCATCGCAGCCTCTTTTTTTGCTGTGCTGCGTGACTTTTTTTGAAAATCTGCCTCTTCATTTGCACTTGATTTAACCTTATTTTCAGCTGCTAATTCACTATTCTTATTTTGTGTTTTTCACATCAATCAGCAATGAATCAAGTGTTCCCCCCTGTTAGAACTGGGAGTCTCTAGTTGTCTGAGGTAGGTACCTTAGTCCAAATAGAGACCCTCGCTTCTAAGTCAGGGAAAGGAAGGACACCTTCTCAGATAGCCCCTGCTCACCCCCTCAGTAGCTTGGCACGAGCAGCCAGGCATATCTCCAAGGCAAATGTGTAAAGTATTTGCAATCACGCTCTCAGTAACCCAATGGTAACACCACACATGGACTCCCCACAAGTTTCATAAAACAATTATATGTTTATATAAAAAGATATACGATGAGACCACACGATAACAATCCAACATATGCATATTTGTAATATTTCACCCTACTGGTTATTAGGCCAGCAAGCCCTGGTAGGTTCTTGCAGTATTAAGGAGAAACTGTCAATGATCCAATACAGTCCTAATGCAATGTTATGCAGTTCGTAATGCAAGAATCAGGCACTTCGTAATGTAAAAATAATGCAGTTCGTTATGCAACAATCAGGCAGTTCATAATGCCAAAATAATGCAATTCGTAATGCAACAATCCGGCAGTTCGTCATGCAAAAATAATGGAATGAGTAATGCAACAATAAGGCACTTCGTAATGCAAAAATAATGCAAAGCGTAATGCAACAATCAGGTAGTTCGTAATGCCAACAATAATGTACTCCCGCACCATTCACGGTGCTGTGGATGGACTCTATGCCACTCATCCTGACTCACGGTCAGCTACTGCCAAAATATGCCCCCAACACGGATCTGGTGTAAAACAAAGTGCCGCTCCACACTCCGGCCCTGGTACTGCCACTCCTCGGCAAGTACGGGCCGCGATTCTAACTTGAGCGGAGGCTCACGCTGCAAAGATGGGAAAGGCCGAGAGCATTTCCCTTGGAGACCGCACCCCGCCCCAGGTGGCGACAAACGCACGCTCGCTGAGCGTTACCTGGGGGGTGCGATCTCGCTCTTCTCCCCTCTCCTCGAGGTCTCTCTTTGGCAACGGCAGGCTCAGGCCGGTGGCGGTGAATTCCCAGAGCTACTCTGGGAAGGCCGGTCCGGGCCGATGGCAATGATGATCGCAGCACTTCTGGTCACACACACTGTTGGATCAACTCAGAGAACACAACTGCTCCGGGACACACAGTCACGGGGCAATGTTCCCACGAAGGTCTCAGGCTGCAACAGAGCACACGCACACAGTGTCGCTGAGACTCACTTAAGCTCCGGGTGCACACGATCACAGGGCAATCCTCACGAAGGTCTCAGGCTGCACGAAGCACACGCACACTGCATCGCTGCGACTTACTTGGACTCCGGGTGAACACGATCACAGAAGAATCCTCACAAAGGTCTCAGGCTAAACGAAGCACACGCACACAGCGCCGCTGAGACTCACTTGGATTCCGGGTGCACACGATCACAGGACAATCCTCACGAAGGTCTCAGGCTGCATGAAGCACACGCACACAGCGCCGCTGAGACTCACTTGGATTCCGGGTGCACACAATCACAGGACAATCCTCACGAAGGTCTCACGCTGCATGAAGCACACGCACACAGCGTCGCTGAGACTCACTTGGATTCCCGGTGCACACAATCACAGGGCACTCCTCACGAAGGTCTCAGGCTGCACGAAGCACATGCACACAGCGTCGCTGAGACACTCTGGAAACGTTCATGTTCCTGAGTTTCCACAACAGGGAGCCAGCTCTCCTCGGGCCCTTGGGGACAAGTTACTTCAGGACACAGCAAAGTCCTTTCAAGCAGGTGGACACAGCACACAGCAAAGTCGCTTAGCCTCTCCTTGGTTAAATCAGCAAACCACAGACCAGCCCCAGAACACACAGCAAGAGTCAGTCCTTTCCTTCGGTCTCTTCAGCTGTTTCTTCCTTGGCAGAGGTTCCTCTTGACCACGAAGTAGTTTCAATCCTTTTCAGTCTTGATCAGTTCCAACATTCAGGGGCTTCAGCTCTCATAGTTATACCCCTAAATGTCTTTGAAGTCTTTGTGTTCAGGGGGGCACTGACCCCTGTCAAAACCAGTTCTGGGTATCTCCCTGCCAGTGACATCTTCTTCCTTCGATAGTGGGGGTCTGGATCTTTAATCACTCAGCAGGGGATGGAGCCATTGTTTTATGGCAGCAGCCCAGGCCTCTTCACCTCCAGGGGCTACTCCTCCCCCCTACACTCCAGATGCAGGTCAGCCTTTTGCTGTCTCACCTCCTCCCCTGGGTCAAGACATTCACCAGATCCTACCGCTTTCAAATCCAGACAGTCAATCCACAACCACGCAGTGACACGCAGAATTGTTAGAACACAAAAAACCAGCCACTTCTAAAAGTGTGGATTCTAAACACACAATGCAAAAACCACCTTCACAAAAAGATGTGTTATTAAATTGTGAGTTCAGGCACACTAACCTACACCTCTCCATCTTCAGCCTATGGGAAGATAGACTGGAAACATATTACACAGCCTCCCTATTCTGTCCTATGGGCAAGATGGCCTTTCAACAGTGAAAAACGAAATGGAGAGTATTTCACTGTCAGGACATGGTACACACCATGTCCTACCTTTCGCATACACTGCACCCTGTCCAGGGGCACCTTGGGCCTACCATAGGGGTGTCTGATGTGCATAAAAAAGAGAAGGTTAAGGTCTGGCAAGTGGGTGCACTTGTCAGGACAACAAAGGCAGTTTAACAAACTGTGCGCAGGGACTTTACTAGTAAGGCAAACATACCAATTATGGACAACCAATTACCATTACACTTTACACAGGGAGCACTTGCACTTTGACACTGATCAGCAGTGGCAATGAGCCCAAAGAATCTAAACCAGTAACACGAAATCCATCACAGCATCAAAAATAGAGGAGGTAGAGGCAAAAAGTCAAGGGTAATCACGCCAAGAAATGCTAGGTCTAACACCCCCTATAGAGTAAAGGTCCAGACTTGGGTAAGGAGCCCCATGGAGACAAGAGGGGCAGCAAGAGGTTGTAATGAGTCCCCATTCAGGGCCGAAAAAACTATTATTAGTCAAAACCAATCGAATAATGTGGAAAATAGCGGCTGCTAGTCCACAACTCTGATGAAACTGGATGAGTAAAGCAAAAGAGGGAAAACTCAGTTAAACACAAGATCACGCTTCATGCAAGACCATCAGCTCGGCTTACCCCAGACACAAAGGTGTTTCCTGTTTCCGATGGAGCCAGGTCAAGGCATAAGACGTCTGCTCCATGACCATGGAAACTCTGAAGAAGCTGCCCGCTCTCGACATCCCAGAGAGCACATGTCCCATCCCCGCTGGCCGTCAGGATCTGCGAAACCAAGGATGAACAGGACAAGCGGGATTACACCTGTGAACTCTTCCATGAAGACACAAACACACACTTACAAGAAAACATTTTGTTCAATGATGAGGCGCACATGTATTTGCATAGAATGATTACCTTCATGGAAGTCTGACTTCTTAGCCAATACATACCATGGTTTCTTCTTGAAGAGTTCCGTAATCCCTATGTGTAATCTAAGATAAGCACCAGAAACCTAAAAGCCATAAAGGTTGCTTATTTACTGATGCATTTGAAACTGATGTCCAAGGCTGCAGGCCTGCGAAGGCCAATGCTGCGGTGCTGCTCTATTTGAATGAGCCCAGCGGACTCCTGATCTCAAGTCTGCCTAAGTACTTCCAATGTGCAAGGAGGCCATTAAATATTGTAAAATGAAATAGACTGGATTATTGTTAAACCAGGACATAATGCTATGAACAGTTTATTATATTGTTTTAAAATTATTAGATGAATAATTGATTCCTTTAGTTTGTAAGAAGCGCTGCACCCATGGTTTTAGATTCTGCACTGCCGGGGACATCCATGTTTTAGGATTGTACTGCAATGGTTTTAAATAAGTACAAATACAAATTTGAATCTGAATCCATAAAATCTTCCTTCTCTTCATGTTGAATTTAGTAACGACTAGTCAGCTAACATGTAATGGCGCTGGAGTAGGTGCGGCCGGTCCATTTAGGCGGAGGGGCCACGCCCCTCCACCTTTTGCCCCAGAGGAACAGTGTCTGTCAGGCTGAACAAAGGTCAGCCTGACAGACACTATTCACTTTCAGTTCAAGCAGCCAGACATGCGCATTTAGCGCAGGCTCTTGCCTGCCTGAACTGAACTTTGATGGGTTGAGAAATTCACAGCTCCTGTGGGCGTGACATCCTCAGCTTAGCAAAGGTCCATGAGACCCTCCCCTCAGTGACGAGGGGTAGCGTCACTGATTGCCTCGCATCTTGGCGCTTCAGTTTTAAGCCCTGAAGCGCCTAGGGTCGAGTGTCAATAAGTGACACATCATTACAGAGTGGGGTGGGGTCAACAGTCTCACTGACCCTATACCACTCTGTGATGACGTTGGTACTTCTGCCTTCCCTCAAAGGCAGCAATCCCAAGCCTTCTAGAACCGCTGAGGCAGTGCAGAGCTTGCTGCAGGTAAGTGTGTTTTCTTTTCTTTTCAAATTGTTTGGCCGTGTGTGCGTGCATGTATGAATGTTTGGGAAAGAGTGTTGTGAATGAATGTGTTTGTGTGTGTGTGCACGCATGTGTGAATGCATGATTGTGAGTGGTATGTGTATGTGTGCATGTGTGTGTGTCCCGTCCGCCCCCCTCCCTCCAAAACGTACCGGCCGCCCCTGCGCTGGAGGTCAGTTCCCAGGATAGGACCAGCTGCAGATAAAGAGGTGGCCACTTCAAGTCAGTAAATGGGGGCCTTTCTGCCTACACCCGAGACAGCATTCCAAAACTGTCATATAACAAATTAAGATAGTAGTAGCCATGATATCGAAACGTTATTATCACACTCAGTGTGAGCAGGGGCGTGTGGTGGCAGTCCTGTTGGCCTGCCTGGAGCTGGGGATGCAGGCAGCATGTTTCCCCAGAACAGAGCCCACAGGCAACAGGCAACAGGCACATTTTGAAAGGGCTGAATGGCCCTGACACCGGCCCTGCCCTGGTGTATGGAAGGCAGTGGGTTTCTTACAATATATGGATCAGAAGAACACTCAGACTACCTATCGATTATATTTCCAGTACTCTCACAGTCCACATAACCTCACCATATACACCAGTTCAGAACCGCCTCTTCCTGTATACTGGACCCTGGTATTCTTAAATCAGACGTGCAGTGTAAAATATACATTTTATGTCAACATTTGGAAACAGAGAGCTTCTGAAAAAGTAGTCATGGGAGATTAATTTTCTCCACTAATTGCAAAATTGGGATTCTCCCATCTAAATCAGGTCTGTTGGCACTGTATGTTACTGTCCTCAACGTCACCCAGGCTTGGCCAGCATATGTGAATCATTCACTTCATCTGCTAGCCAGTCTGTAAACCCTTACCAAGCTAAACTGACGACAAAGAGAGTGTATTATAATAGACGAGAGTAAACAGAATTAGAGCACCTTAGTTACTGCACAGGTAGCTCATACACTGGTGTTATCGCTATTCTTTCTGGAATTTTGGAGCACATTAAGAGCTATCTGATGAATCAAAGTTTGCAAATAAGGCAGGTCATCAAATCAGTACATTAGGGTAGACAAAGAATTCCGCGAGTGCTTATGTTTCAAACCATAAAGATTAAATAGTTAAGTTCACAGCAAGGTAAAATCATCAACTTTGTGCCAATCAATAAACAAATGCATTAGTTAGTATGAAGTTTAAGCCAATCAAAGTCCTATAAGACAAACTTTCATAAAGCCACCTCAAAGGAAAATTTTGTAAAATCTAGTCTCCCATAAAGAGAATTGTGTAGGAAAGTACCCTCTTTTTGACATGGTCACCCCCATTTTTTGCCTGGTACTTAATGCATCATTGACTGAAATCCACTGGGTTCCTGCAAACCAGGTCCCCAGTAACAGCATCCTTTCCCAAAAACAAGAAAAACAGCAATTGATCCACAATTGGCAAGACATTTAGCAACCTTGTAAGTCGCAAGTAAATGGTACCCCCGGTACCTAGGGCATGGGAAGGGGTGCCTAAGAGCTGCAGCATGTATTGTGTCACCCTAAGGGACCTACCACCACACTCATGCAGATTGCCATTGCAGGCTGCGTGAAATGGTGCAGACAAAAGTGAAAACACGACATGGTGTGCCATGTCCCCAGACACTGCATATTATATGTAAGTCACCCCTGCCGCAGGCCTTCCAGTCCTAAGGCAGGGTACATTATATTATCTGTGTGATCATATCTGATGAGCAGATATGTCCCCGAGTGTCTAGTTCAATTAATAAGTAGTTCAAGCAAACAGGGAAGCCATCTTAAGTAAATGTACTGGGCAGTGATCATTACGAGATCCCCAGCTACATGTTGGCTTCACTGAAACCTATGAAGTTTGGTATCACACACCTTTTCTTAATAAATCCATACAGGTGCCAGTAGTGGATTTATTAAGACATGCACACAGCGGGCACCTTAGAGATGGGCCCTGAAAACTACCAACCTCTAGTGTGCTGGCTGACTGGTCGTAACTAGCCTGCCACCACGGACACATTCCTGACCGCCTGGAGGTGAGAGCCTGTGCTCCCTGAGGTCAGAAACAATGTCTGCTCTGGCTGGAAGTGTTGTCACCTCCTCCAAGCAGGATGGCTAGTAATCAGCACATCAAGGCAAGAGGCTTCAAAGGTCTCAGCTGCCTTTGAGCTGTGACCTCGGCTTCTCCAACCCATATAGGGGAAATCCTACCCCTTGCCACGGGCCCATTCAGAACTAGGACAGGCTGGAAAATTAGCTATTCGGGAAACGTGTTCACTGTCAGTCTAGGTACATACCCCTAAGGTGGGCTACCTGAAGTGAACCCTAAAAGTAGAATCCCATTGTCTTGGTTTTTGGTGAAATAAGATACAATGGGTCAGGGGTTTTCCCACTCCCCAAAGTATCAATCTAGGAGGTGTAGGCACCCCAAAGGTGAGTAGCCCATTGGCTACTACCTTACACTCCCCTGAACGCCCCTAAATTGAGTATATAGGTGGCATCCGTGACACCAGGATCTCAGATTCAGCAGACACAAGAAGAAGAGGACAAAGAAGAGTGAAGAAACGAGAACTGAGGACCGGCTGCAGACTTTTTGGTGCCAAAACCTGCCTACCCGCACCTGTCCCGACAATTGTAACAAACCAACTCATCCTGCCGTTATGCATCTGCCAAGAACCCCGGTGGGCTGCCAGCACTTCACAAACTGCCAGCAATCTCCCTTGGAGTAGAGGAGCTACTACCCTGCAGATTTCTGGCACCAAACAGCAAAGTCCAGTCGACCGTTCTGCCGCCCGGGTTCCACCGATGCAGTAGCCATCCAGGAAGAGGTCTCAGTGCTCCAGAAGGTCAGATCCATCTCCACACCAAGTGAAAAGATGCCAGGACCAACCAGACAGCATCAATACCCGGGGCACTGGACCCCTTGCATCAACCAAAGCCTGTTTGAGTCCAGTCCAGACTCCAATGACTCCAAGATCGACTCCAAGATCCATTGAGGGACATCAGCACTACAGAGAACCACTACGAGAGTGGACCAGCTGTCCTGTTTTTGTCCCCTCACCCGCGAGACTGACAACCATGAGCACCCGTGACGCACAAGCCCAGCCCACCTAACAACTCTGCACCTGAGCGCAGCAGCCCAGATTCCAGAGAACTGGCTATGCTTTCTTGCCCCCAGGGCACTCACAAACTGATCCCCCCATTGGGAGCTCCCAGACTTATCCCCCAAGTCTCCCTCTGTAGCCTGTTTCTAGGTCCCCCCCTCTTTTGGTGTAGAGCGCAAAGCTACCAACCCACCCAGCACCTATGCACCTGGAGACTCCAGGGCAGGTAAAGACTAACTGCTACTGGTTCTGTGGACCCCTATCACCCTAAGTCCTGTATGCTGTCTCGCCTGACCCAGCGCATACGCTGGTATGGCAAGACTTTTAGTGAGGGCTGAAAAAATGCTACCAGGCCGGCCTACAGCTTGTGTGCATGTGCGCGGGTGCGCGCTTACGAGCAGAGGTGCCATATGGCTTTCCTCGTCATGCTCATTAAGCGCACGCACACAAACGCACACACAAACAGTGTACTCTCAGCCCACCGCTTGCGCGTGCAGCATTAGTATACAGGATCTTCCGGTGCTGATGTGTACTCGGAAGCTGCTTATAGCAGCTAATAAATGTCGCATACCAATGAGAGCCCGTGCTTGTGCGTGGGGGCGAGAGAGGCACTCGAGCTCCGGTTAGCACCCCTAAGCCACTTCGGGGACAAGCCCTACCGTATGCAGTCTGCGTCTGTCCCTGATCCCGTTTGCCCCCCTTTCCTCTCTCCACACTAATGAGGCTCTTAAGGTTGTTCCTGCCGCTAACCTCTCCGCGAGCCGCGCGATCTGTCAATTACAGATTTGCACGTGCCGCTAACAGTTTTCAATATTTTGCCCTTGGATTGCACAGCTTGTGTCCTGAATGGTCATTGAAGACAGCAGTCTGGGGGTAAACACCTAATCTGGGCTGAGTTGGAGTGATCACGGGCAGTAAAGGACTACTCTACATGCAGTGTGCTAATGTGCAGACCGATCGGCTAGTCCGGAACTTTGCCTTTCTGGGGTAACGTTATGGACATGTCTACTGTACCAGCCTTGTTACAGTTCTTTCACAGTCTCATCATTTCAGCACTGAAGCATTTTTCAATATTATATACAAAGAACAAAGTCATAGTTGTTGCTTATTTATCTCATGCAACAAACAACCGTTGGCAAAGCCAACAGTCCTGGCTTGTTGAAGGTGTTATGTTCCTTGTTGTATTATATATATGGATGCAATGACAGAAGCAGCAAAATACCAGACGGGCGGCACACTATGCTGAGCACAGACTTTTAGGTTAGGTGTTTTTAAGCCACGCCCTTAAATTCATCAGCCACGCCCGAGAGATCCCAAGTTTTTACATACCACTTAAAGCCCTGCTGTAACTTTTTACTCGTGACATAGGTGTACCCGCCGCTGTCACTACATTCTCCAGAATCCTATGGGGCTATTTGCTAGTATGACGAGCGGGGTGCGACCCACTTCGCACCCTGCTGTAACTTATAATTAACCAATCACATCGGTCCGATGTGGGCTGCTAAATAGTTATGAGTCTAGTCTCTCAGACAAGTATCTCGCCCATGTTTAAGTTAACCTCATTTAAAGAGGTCCTTAATGCCACCCTGGCATTCACCCTTAAACCAAATAATCAAAAACATTCAGCTGTTTATAATGGCAAGAAATTGATTCAAGTATATCAAGACATTTTATATTGCAGAATACCAGCAAACGATGCTATGTTTAGGATATAGAGTCCAAAGCTACACTGATATTAAATAATATTATATTAATCAAATTATACAGCAGAACACAAAATAGCTCACTTTTAGAGGACTACTATCTCTATAGTAATACTCAAAGTATAAATTAGCAAGAGTTTAAATGTTTTTACCTCTAATCTCAGTTTGTCATTCTTTATCAGGACTTTTTAAAAAAAAATAATGTCACTGATGTCACTGTCTAGCAGAAATTCAACAATTTAGTTGGATATGTAAAAGGTCGATCTTTTTGTTTTGTTTTCAAAGTATTTCATGATTCAATATAAACTAGAAGTTTAATAAATTGTACTGGCTTCTGGCTGGTAAGAGAGTAAAGTTCAAAAGAGTAAAGGGACACAAGTTACCAAAAAGTTTATTTCAACAGCGCCTCATCACCAGAGACCGGGCGTGGCGACCCAAATGGTAGCACACGGCTAGTGCTCGACAAACGTGTCGGTACAAGCAGGCAGCAGATGCTGCTAGAGCGAGCTTCGCCAACGACAGCAGAAAGTTCCACAAGTTATGATGCTGCCTCATTCCTAAAACTATGCCTCTCTTTGATAATGCCAAAAAGCTAAATATTGGTGACTGATGGACTGCAGGGATTGAAACCTTTGATGATTTTATTGATGTGCTGGAGAAAGCAAATGAAAAAAATATTATTGAATATCTAAAGAATTTAGCGGGTGAAGAAGACCTTAAAGAAGTGTCAAAGAAAATACCACAAGGTGATAGTGACGTACAATCAAATCAAAGAGGCATTAGACACCAAGTTCAATGCAATGCAGAATGTCGCCTGTGAAAGGTACATTTTCAGTCATGAAAGGAAGAGAGCTTGTGAAACAATGGATGAGCATGTAAAAAGACTTTATTCGCTCATCAAACATTGCAAGTTTAATGGGTTCAATGATGAAGAGGCCATGCGTCTTAGATTAATAGATAGTTATCTCTCTGATTCCATTGGATGACGAATGCTGAAAGAGACACTCTAGTTGGAGCGAGCACTCATGGCTGCCACAGTGGAAGAGCTAATCGACAAGCAGCTAACATGGAGGCCTGAATGACCCAAAATTAATCAGTGTGTGTAAAAAGTAAGTCAAAATACAAGGTAGAAGGCCATACAGTAATGTCTCCAAAGAAAAAGAAGTTGTGTTATCTATGTGGATTTTCCTTTCCACATGAAGGTAAATGTCCCGCCATTAGACAGATATGCAATGGCTGCAGAAAAGAGAACCATTTTGTAATGGTTTGCAAACCGATGGAAAGACCAAAGAGGGAGAATAACAAACATTTTGCACTGGGTTAGCGTCACAAAAGTGACACAAACCAGCGCAATTTTGTTTTTGCTATTTACTTTCCAGCGCCAAACTTGTTTGGCACTGGAAAGCACCCTCAAAGTAGTGCAAAGTAGCGCAAAGCACTACTTTGCATTACTTAACGCCAAAGGGGTATTACATGGGTTGAACATGGGCATGACCCGGCAACCACCCATGCCTTTTGATGCAAAACCATATTTACAAAGATTTGTGGACATGGTTTTGCGCCAAAAGTTAACGCCCCTTCAAAGGAGGCGCTAACAACAGAAATGCTCTCATTTCTCTGTGCTTTTCTGACTTTGCATGCGTGCTGCACTGTGCAGCATGCATACAAAGTGGGAAAAGCATTCCATCGTGTCTAGGCAGAGTATTTTGTACAAGAAGGGTACCCTTCCTGTACAAAACCTATGATAGACTTATGCACATACCCTAGTGCTATTGCGCTAAGGTGTGTGCATGGTGCATGGCCGCCAAAATCAGTGCCAGCGCAAGGCAAAGGGGAGGAGAGAACCATATCTCTGAAGATCTGGTGCTCTCCTGCTCCATCCCTGTCGTGCAACGCAGAGCAGTCTCGCAGGGGGCTGCGCTGCGAGACCTTTTTGTAAATCTCTACCCAAGTGCATCACGTTAGAAAACAAAAGGGAGGAAAGACCAAGTGTATCATGCCAAGAAAAAGAAATGGATGCTAGAACGTTCCAGACGCATCGCTCTACAGGCAAGCACAAAGCCAAGCGACCATATCAGTTGAGGCAAGTAGAAACTGAACAAGGTCGATTGTCATCAAATTCCTCATCTAAAAGTTTGTCATTGTCATGTAAGTAAGATGGATGTACGATGTTAATGTTGATTGCTGGACGATGTGCGCATGTAGAATTAGCTTGTGACAAGTCAAAGCTAGGTCACTGCCCATGATCACACTGAAAGTGAATGGCTGCCCCATACCTTTTATCATAGACAGTGGGGCATCGATGAACATTATGCCAGAGGAAAAGTACAATGAGCTGTCTCCAGTGCCCCGTTTGACCCTGTTGAAAAACAAAGTGTATACGTGGGCTGCTTTGATGCCACTGCAAAATCAAGGTTCATTCATAGAGTCTGAAAGCATAAAAGGACGAAAGTACAATCATCAATTCATGTTTTTCCAGACAGTTCATCGAGTGCATGTTTACTTAATTTCAGTACAGCTGCTGACATGGGGCTGATTTCTATAAACTACAGTTTTGATGCCTATCATGAGATAGTGAATCAGTTTCCATCCTTGTTTCATGGACTAGGAAGGTATGATAGTGCAACTGTACATAAATAAGGACATTAGTCCTATTGCTCAACAACATCGTCGAATTGTATTTCTTTTACAAGAGGCTGCTGAGAAAGAACTTGAGACACTCCTAAAACATGACATCATTGAGCAACCACTGGTTTGAAGCCATGGGCATCACTCATAGCGGTTGTAAAGAAAAAGCATAGTGGACGAGCTGTGCACATCTGCGTTGCTAAGCGAACAAGGCGACTGAAAGAGAGCGACAACTAAGTCCACACTTAGCTAACATGATTATGCAGGTGAATGGAGCTAAAGTCTTTTCCCACCTTGATTTGAACAAAGGGTATCACCAGCTCAAGCTGGAAGAAAATTGCAGGTAAATTACTAACTTTTCGACTCATGTTCGTTTATTTAGATATAAATGGCTCTAAGTTACGGAGTGTCATCAGCTGCAGAACTTTTTCAGGGTGTCATTCGTCGCATAATACAGCCAGTCACAAATGCCTTAAATTACAGTGATGACAAACTAGTTTTTGGGACCACACAAAAGGAAAATGATAAAGCTCTGTATACTTTCCAATGCACATCTCACTTTAAATGCAGCAAAGTATGAGTTTCATCACACCAGATTCAAGTTCTTTGGTTATATTTTTTCTGATGGGGGAATAACTTCAGATCCAACTAAAGTACAAGCATTGTCATCCACTTGTCCTCCACAAGATGTAACTATGCTGAGATCCTTCCTTGGTATAACCAGTTACTGTTTAAGGTATGTACGTGACTTTACCAGTTTAAGAACCCCATTTAGAAACTTAACAATGAAATGTTCCATTTCAATAGTCAAGTGAATGTGAGCCAAGCTTCAAGAGAATAAAGCATGAGAACACATACTTTGATCCCAAATTACAGGTGGAAGTCAAGGTTGTTGCAAGCCCAGTGGCGTTAGATGCCATCCTTGCCCAGAAAATCCCACTGCTCCAAGACATATTGTAGCTTATGCTAGCCGAAGTTTGTCATAGACGGAACGTGCCTATTCACATCCTGAAAAAGGAAGCCTCACTGTAGTGTGGGCTTGAGAGCATTTTCATATGTTTCTGTATGGAAAGCATTTTACAGTTGGCACCGATCACCTAACATTGCTCACCATTATCGGCAATACTAAAGCTATAGTGCCTCCTCGTGGGAGTTGTGACTGCAGGAGTATGATTATACGATTGTGCATCATTCAGGAAAAGATCAAAACCCTGCTGACTATTTCTCAAGTGTACCAATACTATGTCATGGCACTACTTCTAAAGCGGCTGATGTTTATGTTAACTTCATCGTGAAATCCAGTGCCCCTGCTGCAATATCAGTGGAACAAATCATTGCTGCCACAAGCACTGACAGAGATTTGCTAATACTCAAAGACATTGCACAACAAATGTGGTGAAAACACACTCGCCCTCTTCATGAGGACCTTGAATACCAGAAATTCAAAGACTTGCAGGAAGAACTTTCAGTTACCCCAGAAGGCATCATCTTACGAGGATCGAGGATTGTCAAACCTAAGAGTCTGAGACAACAAATTATTGAACCGTGTCATGAGGGACATCGTGGAGTTGTTGCTACTAAATGAGCTCTACGGGACAGAGTGAGGTTCCCTTATCTAGATGAAAGAGTTGAAAAAGTGTTAGAGGTATGCCATTTGTGCAACTGCTTGTTATCCAAGACAAACCTGAATCCGATAAACATGTTGGATCTTCCAAAGCATGCATGGGAGAAGATTGCTATTGATTTCTTTGGACCCCTCGACAACGGACATCATCTACTAGTAATTGTTGATGAATATTCCCATTTCCCCTTGTGGAAGATCTGTTGTCAACTAGTCATGACAGAGTCATTGAGAGATTAGAAAGTATTTTTGCAACATGGTGTGTTGCTTCGATTTTAAATCTGACAATAGCCCACCTTTCAATAGTTGAGAACTTAAAGATATTTTACTCATCTAAATGTCAAGCATCAGAAAAGCACACATCTATGGCCACAGGTGAATGGTGTGGTTGAGAGATTTATGAGCAACCTCGAGACTGTTCAGCGTGCTGCACTGGAAAAGCTTAGACTCAAATCAGTTCTTCAGTCTACGCTTCGTACATACAGGTCAACTCCCCATTCTACCACAGGTGATAACCCTGCCACCTTAATGTTTTGGAGAGCCAGAAGAACCAAACTGCCACAATTGACCAATGAAAGGTCTATTGACACTGGTAAACTGCGCACTTCTGACTCGTCTCACAAACTCAAAGTGAAGACCTATGCGGATAGACGCCGCTGTGCTTGAAGCGCTGTGTTTAAAAGAGGAGACCAAGTTATTATCAAGCAGAAACGGAAACGCAAGTCTGATGCTCCTTTCGATGCTGACCCACTGAGGGTTATGACTATTAAAGGACACATGGTGACTGCTCACCGTCCTGGGAAGTCCATTACGCAAGATTCTTCGCATTTCCTGCAACTGCCTCAACCTTCGCCAACACCAGATGTCGGAAATGAGTCTTATCCACCTGAAAATTCAGAGACCCCAATGACTGTACCAGTGTCTCTGTCACCAGTGCCAGTGATGGACACTTCACTTGTATCGCCGCAACCTCACATTACCAGATCTGGGACATTGATTCAAGCACTGAAAATACTTATTGAAGAGTTCTGATGTATATATGAATTATTGCTACTTTTTATTTAAGAAAGGGGGAGATGTAGTGTCTTGTGAGTTAGCGATGAGGTCAGCCTTTTGGTTCCTGACGGACTCCGTAGAACAGTGACGTAAGTGTTCGGGTGTGGGTAATAGAATTCATGATGTAGTGTTCAGTTAATGGTTACACTATGAGGAATAAATACATGTAATACCAAGCTCCGTGTATTGCGTAATCATTGGCATGTGCCCAGGCTCGGGAGGATGCCACAGACATGACTGCAGTTCAGCCTGCAGCCTGAATGTTTTGGATGTCTTTGGACCAGTGTTTGCGTCCAGTGTCACACAGGTTAAAGTATGAATGAGAGTAGAGATGTCCTGTTGCAGCCAGCTTAATCGTCCATGTATCTAATGCTGTCCTGCTGAGTGACTCTAGAGACAGATGGACTATGTGGTATCCAGCTTGTTTTGTTTTTGCTTCCACTCGTCGTAGCAGGCACCAGTCGTTTTCCCAGTGGGCCGGAAGGGTGGGAGCCATTTTTTGACCCTTGGGGGTGGGTGGTAGTTTTGTTACTGGGGGCTGGTTTTTGCAGCAGTGCAGCAATATCGGCTCACTGTAACACAAGCGGCAGCGGAGCTTGACACTTCTCAGTATCACCTCCCCCCCCCACCACCCACCCCCACTCGGTTGAGTGGAATTGGCAGGTCTGGATTCTGTTCCCAGTTTGTCCATGCAGGTTGGACTTGTTGAACTTTCTATTGGATTTTAGGAGGGTTGTAGTGCTGGACACGTCATGCAGCAGACCCTCCCTAGGGGCAGGGCTAACAGCTACCCCACAACACAGGTGTCCCTAGTTAGTGGCCCTTCTAACAAAAGAGGCCGGTCGCAATTGCCCTGGGCCACTTATGCACCCATTACACTTGCGTCTGTGTCATTATTTTACTTACTATGGGGGCCTAGGGCACACTACTCTAGAGTTTTCTCCGCTGATCCACTTACTCGCTCAGTTTAGCACTGAACAGAATGCATTTTCTTCTGAGTGGTGCACGGCTCCGTTCAGCGCCCACACACGTGCCTACCACTGCCCCACTTACATTATTTAACACAAATTAGCATGTAGAGCAAAAGTCAATTGGTCTTTTTGTGGGGGTTGCAGAGCACCTTGACAGAAGAAAATTACATCTTGGAGATGAAAAAAAACGATACTTTTGCACTGCCTCTGACATTTGTAGTTGACCTCACAGTGAAACTTTTAAAAGGACGTTTCCCTTCCGAGATCACTGTCTGCCATCTAGTGGCTAAGCTCGGGATCTATTTGTACAACAATTGTACGGAGCATACTTTAGCTGTAACGAGGGAATACGTAGGGGCGTTGCTTGGGCAGTAAGGTTCTGGGAGGGATGGGGTGGGTAGAGCATCAGATGTCGAAAGGGAGAGGAGAGCAGTTTAAAGGGGGAATTAAAACTCAATATTTTTAAAATAAATTATTTTTAAGACCTTTAAAACAGAGACAAGTGTATGTTTGTATGTACAAATTCAAGTGGCCGTCCTCCGCTGAGGTGGAGGAGCTTTGTCCCACTGCTTTTAGCAGGGGAATTGTAGGAACTATAAAATTAAAATAACTAGAAATTATTATCATTTTATTTGTTTCTGCGTTTTTGCGGGGCGGGGCTGCTCTACTCTCAGCAGGGGAAGGAGTGGTGGCACTTTGTAAAGTGCGCGTGAATATTTGACCGGCCCTCTCGGGCCAACCAAAACAGTCATGCACACTTACAGCCTGCATAAAGAACATGCCCAGGCCCCCATTCTCCATCTGAGCGCCAAACCACGGCGCTCAGACCAATCACAATGCTACATTGCAGCGTTGTGATTGGTCAGGGGAGCCTGGCTGCTTATCAGTCACAAAGCTGCATTGCAATGTTGTAATCGGTAAGGGGACCCTGGCTGCTTCCTCTACCAGCAGGAGCGGAGGGATGAGGAAGTCGTGGAGATAGGCAAGGAGGTAAGTTTTCTGGTTTTTATCTTTATGGCCTCCCGCCCCGCCAACCCATATTCATGCCAGCCGCTACTGAAAAATCCCAAGCAAAATCCAACTAACACCTCACATTACCCGACTTAAAGCACCTGCGCCCGACTATTTACTATAGATTACATTTATTAGGGGGGTGTAACACCCTAGTCCGCCCTACCCCCAATCCCCCTTAGAAACTATGCAGAGCTTTACCAGCTAACACAGAACAATGCAACTTTCCCTATGCTGGCCCCCTCCCAACCCCCTTGCCTCCCAGGCGGGCAACTAGAGCCAAATTTCGGGGGGGGCTGAAAAAGATTTCGGGGGGGGGCCCTAAGTCTTCCAGCCATAGGCAGAGTGTCTGTAAGAAGGGGCGAAAACGCAACAAAAGCCTCATTAACGTGTAAATGGTCTTTTAAAGACCCGTGAAGTACTCAGGTGCGGCTGCAATTAGACGGACGCCAGCCCGCGAGGCTGTCTCAGCCCGGCTGACACACATGACGGGGGGAACTGAAGCCCGGTGAGCCCAATGGGTGTTGCGCGCCTGTTGCCTCCCCCACTGGGTAAACATGTCCACCCCAAACGAAACGATGTTTCCCCATGAACATGCAGCCAATTGGCCACTTCCCTCCAGTAACTAAACTATCAGTTCAACTGCAACCTACTGTAGCAATCACAATCCTAAACCTGTGCTAAGAATCTCACACCAGAAAAGTGTAGAGTACCAGTGCACCGTCTGACCAACGGGACAAAGCTCTCCCCTGCAGCAGATAGCAGAACTCCCCGGTGTCCCTATCTCACTAGAAGAGTGCACCCTGTCCTGAAGGGGCGAGGATATGTACTGTCCACTCTCTGAAACCATCAGTGGTTGCCCCTTGCTGTGAGGAGTGTAGTTTATATCTCCCTGTAGCTCCCCTCAATAGATCTACAGGTACAATGCGTCTATAGTGCGTACAGGTGTTCCCACTGCCGATTCCTCCCCCAGGGCATCTGGTTGGCCACCCTACTGTACTTCAGCCTGGGGGCTCAATCTGTTTCTCATCAAACCACACCTGCGTCTTTCCTCTCAGCCACTTTGGTGTATTGCGGCTTCTGCGGTCTTCTCTCTGATGGTTTCCAGTCTGCTCTCTGTGTTTCAGGTCCTTCAGCCAGTCCCACAGGCCTGATCATTAATGGTGGGGCAGCGAATACAGTCTCCGACTAGGGGGCGACTAGTGCCATTGTTTCTCTTTCACAGAGAACTTTTTGTCCTGCCTAAAAGATAAACGTCTGCATTGGGATCAGCAATTTTCTTTTTCTTCTGAGCCCCACAAACGCTTCTAACAGGACCTTCTCTTAGGCAATCACTTGCTCACACCTACATAGCCTGATTCAAGCGTGTTCCTTGTCCATCAACTGAGGGAGGTGACAGCGAAGCAGTCCTTTTAGAGTTGCCCTAGAGGGAAGCAACATCGTGAAAGTGAGACAATGTTTTCAAGTATATCTCACAGCAATCTAAAGGGTGGGGATTTCCCTCCACTAGAGAACCAGGGACTGGGGAAAAAGAGGAAAATTATTCTGCTTGTTATTACTGGCCTACCACAGATTCAGAACAAAATTATGATCAAGTTTCAAGATCATCAGGCGAGGAGGTACAGAAATGAGTGCCCCCGTTATACTTGACTTCATCCACGTGTTTAATCATTGTAACGACTGAGGCCAACATGCAATATTCCCTAAACACTGATTCAACATGATTTCTCACATTTGCAGTGCTGTCCTGTTGAGTCAGTCAATTTAATGACAGTTTTCAATACTGGATTTTCTGTCTTTGTCAGCCAAGTAAAGAAGCAGCCATTGTCACATATCCTGAATTCAGGAATATCTGTGTTGCCACCTTGGAAAATCTCAGCCTGCTCAGAGGGGCAGACTGCTTCAAACAACTTTCTCTTCACATTCCTATACTCAACTCACATGTGTAGAGGCTATTAGATCATCATTCTTCTCTCTGACCCTCCCAAACATTAGAGGCTCACACAAAATTTTAATGAGGGTTTTAGAAGTAACCTAAGCGTGGACAACAAGCCATCTCCCAGAATGCAGCATTTGGAAAGGTGTAGTGCACTACAGAGGCCCCCACACACAAGTCCTTAAACTGCTTATCTTTGGGAAAGGAAGATGACTGCAGGCTTCTGCACATTTTGCCATAATCTCTCGGTTCCCTGGGATACCTGCTTCCCATCATTCCAAACACTTTATTTACCCCAGCAGGGTGGACAAGCTTGCATTCATCCAGGAAGTGGTTTGCCTTCTCTTTCAAAGTGAGCTTGCACGGAGGTTTATTCTCTGCTGTTTGGTGCACTAAGAGTGAGGAGTTTTGGAAACACACCCATCTTCTTTGTATACGGAAATGCAGAAATGCAGCTCCTTCTTCAGATAATACACTGAAGTGAGAGTCACAAAGCAGAACTGTATCATTGTAATCGAGGCAAACTGGTGGAATATAACTATCTGAGGTTTATTTTAGTTTTTTGGACGACATGTTTTCTACTAATAGGATTCTTTCCTACAGAATGTGAAAAACACATTAGTAAAGGCTATAGAAAAACACTAAAACAAATTTGAGAGTCGCAGTTCAAAATCTTTCAATTGTTCTGCAAGGTAAGGACATTCTCCTAACTTACACCATACCACCAGGAAAATAGATACACATGATCCTAGCCCTGAGCAGGAAACCCTGTTGCCTTTCCACAGCATTGGGAAGGGCTTAAGATAACTTTAAAGTTGAATCAATAGTAGTTGCTTAGTTTTGATTATTGTTTTATTATTTACTCATTATCCTTTCATTAGTCCATGGGAAGAGTTACCTTAGGAATATGACGTCAGTTTGAGCTGTGGGATGGATCATGCTGGACAATTCATCTGTAGCTTCAGGACTTGTTTAAGCTGCATACTGCCTTTGCACAGGCGTTAAGTAAGATTTCCTTAAAGCAAAACAAATGAGTTGCGATGAATAGTCCGGAGTACACTTCACACTGCGCGTGAATTCCTGAAACAGACCTTTGCTTACTCGCCCGCTGTGCTTTGACCAGAGATGTCCAGTTGGCACAGTCTGCCTTTGGAAAGATCAGAGGCCCAGAAGTTTGCCTTTTAATTGCACATATCTTGTTATCCCTGCATGGAGTACACTGTCTTTAAGTATTTGTATACCTTTCTGTACCTGACTCTATCTGTTGTCCCTGCCATCAACGGTGGGTTCTCTTTCAGTTCAGTGCTCAGACTGTCCTGAAGCCTGATCCTTGGTGTACAAAGGCGCTTACATGGCGCAGCATAGGTGAGTGTGTTAAAAAATGAGTGCAGTAAAACACAGCAGGCATCAGGGAATGGAGGCAAAACAGTGGTGAGTCCCACGATGAGCTGGGGAAAGCAGGAGCTCTGTACTCTTGTGTTTGGGTGGGAAGAAGAATGCTGGTCACTGTGTTCGGCAATCGGCCAGAGAGAGCGCGATGACAGCTCAACAAGGAGTATAAGGTAGAGTTGCAAGGGGGGCCACAGAGGAGAAGACCACACATGTCTTTGAACCTCTTTCTATGAAATTGAATGTGGAGGTTTGCACCAAGCTGCAAGATGGATCAGCTGAAGAACATGGCAGACAGAATCAAGTCGGTCTTACTGGGAAGTGCCTGAAAGATGCAGCTCGCACGGCAGTCGTTCGCTAGAAGATGGAGCCCAGCAGAACCTTAGTCTTCCTTTATTGTTCAAACGTTATACATATATCTTCGGAGCGGGTTCACCACATCTCTGCTCTTCCTTTGATACTGGTTCTCCTTAAGGATGGAGCAGGCTTTCATTACTGTTCTTTGCCCCTTTGTCTCCATTCATGAGTTATTTGCCTTGATCCTGGCACTTTTTGCCGCCCAATGAATTTCAACATTTCTCTCTTTACAATTATTAATTCTGCTTTGTACATTATATTTTGGCACACAATGTCAAAGTTTCTAGAGGGATTCCATTTTTTTAATTCTGCCGTTTATTAGGACATTAAACATGGGGTTGTGTTCCTCTGGCCTTCCCGTTCAACCCTTGCTTCTTCCTTTAACTACCTATCTGGCTCTCACATAATTTTATGTCACAATATGGATAGCA
The DNA here is from genome assembly GCF_964204655.1 of Triturus cristatus. Classification (NCBI taxonomy): domain Eukaryota; kingdom Metazoa; phylum Chordata; class Amphibia; order Caudata; family Salamandridae; genus Triturus; species Triturus cristatus. The sequence goes on along the minus strand of NC_140583.1, from coordinate 393,075,751 downwards.
GTTTACTTTCAAGCTGCCCTTTCTGCTCTCAAACACCTGTTTGCCAGTAGTGCGTGTACGCAATTAATTTTCTGAATTCGGAGGCTTTCAGAACAATTTTTCAAATTTACAACAAATTTACAGAAAACAGATCTGAACACTAAAACTACTGCAAAACAATTAAATAGCACTGTATTGTGGTGGACTTCCTCCAATGCGCTGCCTCAGATTGGCACATTCACAGAAAATTCAACAATAATTTCAAAATTCAATAAATACTGATACTTCACTTCTTAACATGAATAGATCACTAACATCCTATTGCCATAACTGCTATGGAATCAACGAAATTGGGGCCTCTGCGATTCAACGCTTTAAATTGTGTCAGAGGAGGCAAGGATCATTTGTATGAATTGGAGACAGTGGAGTAGGAAGTGGAGAAAGTCATCAAAATGGCAAGGTTGAATTCAAAGAAATTTAAAAAATAGACTGTGGGTTAGTAATGAGCTGAAAACGAATAAAAATCTAGTATGTAAACTTCATGTTGTGCATCACTGGTCTAAAGCTTATAATACATTTAGCATAGTAGAGCCGTTGTTCCTACACTTTTTAAAGGAATTTTCATTAAAGAGCAAGATGTACTATTTACTGATCGCAAAAAACTGGTCGCAATTTGCGTGCAGTGTTTTTGTAAACCAGTAAAAAATGCACGAACAATCAAAGTACTAACAGGTCAGTTTGTAAAATTCCTGTTCGAAGTGTGTTGTAATCAGGGCCGGATTGGGCACCGAAACCGGCCCTGGCAAACTGCTCAGACAGGCCCCCTGGAAGGCAGGGGGTGCGGCGGAGCTGTTTGCTCGGGCCGGCTTATGTCGCTTTTTTTTTACAGGGGGCTGATATTGAGGGCCCCTGGTATCAAAAACGGCCCCCAGGGGCCCAAAACTGGCCCCCACCCTGGCGGCCCACCGGGGAAAAGACCCGGTGCCCGCTACGGCCAGTCCGGCTCTGGTTATAATCCGACCTGCCTCATGAATATTAATGAGATAAGTTGCAAATTACAACTTACTTTGTTGGAGGTCATGGCAGGTATGGCAGCACTAGGTTCGACAAACCACCATGTCCGTGTTTGCTTCTCAATAAAGTAAACTTCTTATTTTCAAACATGCGGCCTGTTTTTCATAAAGGAAACAGCGCTACATTAAAAGAAAGGTTTACGTTTATGTTTGTTTCAGAGTTAGCAATTGGCGAATGGGCTACCACTCCGATTCGGTAGATGGTAACTTTGCAATGATTTGCAATTGGGTCTCGGTTGTAAAACATTGGGATTATGAAACTATTTAGAACATCTGAATACAAGCCGGCAGCACCTGTGGTGGAGATATAAAAGGCCCAAGTTAGGGGGGCTACACTATATGAGGCAGAGCTTTGGGGGCACTGTTCTACCTCTGATCTCGTCAAGCTGGAAAACAATTTCATGAGACAGTTTATAGGCCTTCCACGTAGTACACCACTAGTTCCCCTTCGTCTGGATTTGGGCATGAGGCCAATTGACGAAGAGATTGCCCTTAGGCCTCTGATATTTTGGCACCGGGTATGGGTAACCCCAGAGTTCTCATCCTTTAGAGCCGAGCTAAAGGAGCTTTTGCCAAGATTAAATTCCAGTAAATTGCTGTGGCTGGCCCACATCAGGAATCTTTCTGCTAGACTTGGTAGGCCTGAGCTATGGTTATCACCAGAGCTCTCTTGTGCCTTGACATCTAGGCTGGATATCGTAAATCTATACAGGCAATCCAACCTTTTTTCCCAATAAGAAAGTGCCAAAGAGGGCAGGCTGACAATGGAGTTTTTACAAATCAAAGAGGTATATTAAAAAGAATCCTTTTTGGATGTAATCTACCCTCCTTTGGCTAGGAAACTGTATTTACAGTTTAGATTTGGGAATTTACCACTGGCAGTGCACACCAGCCTATGGGCCCCTGAGAACTCGAGTGTGTGTCCTGTATGTAAATCAACGGCCGAGATTGAAACCCATGTTCTGTTTTTCTGCCCTGCATATGTTCTGCCCCGTAAATGTTGGATTATTCAAATATGTAAAAACCTTGGGTTTGTTCGTTGTCAAGAGGCCCACAGAGTGCTTAAATATGATACTGATCTTCCAATTGTATTTGCCGTTTCGCATTTTTTAAATGCCATGTGGCATATAAGCAGAGGGTTTTTTAAGTGATTACAGGGGAGGATCACATGACTAAAATCACTATAAGTAACTTTCTGTGTGCTTTTTAAATTAAGTTTTAACAACTTTTCTAAAATTTGGCATATGTGTTTTAATGTTTGCTTTTATGAATTTTAAATCGTCGCGTAGATGTCCGCCCCTATATGAATGTAAGGGTTACAAATATTGATCAGTTTGTGTAAATACTTGTGGTCTTTTATCTGTTAAGGCACTTTTATGGCTCGAGCGGCCGAAATAAAGTTATTTTGATTGAAAACATTGAAATACTGCATGTAGAATCATTATTTGCAAGGGATGCATATGGCACCTAACTTCCAGAAACCAAATCAGAATGGGGTCACAGTCCCATTTTAGGACTTTGTAAACATTTACAGATCCCTAAAATAAGATTAGCACTTTTGCTCCATATCGGAATGTTTGTGAAAACAAAGATCACTCACAGTGACAGGAAACTAAAGTACTTTGCTAAAAAACAAATGGCTTTCAGGTTATTGGCAAACTCTCTTGCGTCCAAAATCACCTCTCGAGAAAACAAACCTGCATTCAGGCAAAAAACATGCTTCCACCCGACCGGCTTATGAACTGGAAGAACTTAATTCAGCATCAATTTGTTGACAGAAACCCATTTGCTGTTACAATGACTTTGTGTCCACTTTATCATCTCACTCTGAGGATATAGAGCACGCTCTGTCCATCAAAGAAGGTTTAGACCGAATCACGTCCATCCCTACACGTTGTAACACATCCTGGGAATGTTTAAACTGAGGCATCACTATACAAAACCAGCAACCTCAACATGCCATTCTGAAACAAAATAGCAAACGTACAATTTAACCAACAAATACAATCATATCACAGACCACAGCGTTTATGACGAATTTAGAAAATAGACAAATATTTCTACACAAACTTGTGCACTGGCTAGTTGTTTTCCACTTATTGATGTTATCTTTTTGCCTCACACAGAAAAATATAAAAGTGCCTTTACCTGCATATCCGAATTAGTGAAACTACAAGCAGATAAGTAGTTTGTGTGCATTGCAACTGATTTCTTCTTGGACGCCATATTTTCATTTTTGTCAAATGTCAATGGATAAACGGAGCACTTATTGTCCAGGCCCCTAAACAAGTAGACACAAGAATAGGATAGTCAATGCAAGAATGTAGTTTATGAGCAAGCTATTAAGGAGAATATAATCTAAACATTCAAAAATATCCCTTATTAAAATTTCCACCGATTTATTTGCTCTTTCTGTTGAGTGTCCCTCGTATTTTTTTCATTTTATTAGGATCTCAGGTTTGCCCCAATGTGGCATTAAGTAAAAGACACACAATTGATGGACGGAATGCAGAACAAATCGAAACATTCACCCCCAGTCAAGGGATCTGGGTTAAATCCATCATTCTTTTGCTCACCATGTCACCCCAGTTAAGGCAAAAAAGCAAATGCAATACGTGTAATGCAAGGAGAAAAGAAAAGTGAAAAACGAACAAAAACTTAACAGTCAGGGCAGGGCACTTTTACAAAAAGGGTATGATGGAGCAATGTCAATGTGCATCTTCATGTGCCCAAGCTACTGCTGCAGATTATTACCTCTAGTAGCGATTGGTGCACTTGGTATATATTTCCTTTAGTGGAGTCCAACATTAACACACTTCTATTTCCAGTTAGTGCCCTTTGGAAAGTCCATGTCCTGGAAATTACTGCCCTTTGTAAAACAAAGGCAGAGGTACCATGCTACATCCAGGCCTTCATACTGCCACCACCCCACAATTTTCTCACCCCAATGTGTGACATCATTATTTGCTAAATAATACACAGCTGGTCGTGCCATGGCAAAGGATGGCACAGGGGAGGAAGGGCACACTACACCATGGTGGTGAAACTAACATCACACTGATGTCTCTGTTCATACTGACACATCTGCATGCCCTGCTAGGCCACAATAGTGCCTCAGGGAGGCATCATGATCCTGGAGAATACATAGGGGCTTCCAAGCATGAACTGAACATGCCCTTGGTATAGGCAAGGGAATCACAGTGGATTGTCCAGAACCGAGGGGCTTCAGAGGCACTCAGCTAATTCCAAGAACTCCCTTCACCAGGATGTACCGACACCCCTAGCAAATGGGGAATCTCGGTGATTCCCTTGGCGAGAAAATGCTCAGGACCATTACTTCCTATTTTGTTTCTGGTGATGACAATATAGGACTTGTAGAAAAGTGCCCCTTTTTGACATGGTCAGCCCCACTTTTGGCTGGTATCTGATGCAATTTAGCTATCCTGGTCCCCAATGCCAGATCTTTCCCTTTAGTGTAGAGATTACTGTTTCTCCTGTCTGCCTATGTTTGTTCTATATGGGAGACATTATCTTAATGAAAATTTCCCCTTTGGCAATAGCCATTTTCTTTTTAACAACACTCCATGTGGTGCACAGAAATAAAAAAAATACTTCTGGGAATGTCGCTCACTTTTGAGTTTGGCTACGGACAACCATAGCTTATTGTAAGACTGCATGTTATCAATTCTTCAAAAAAGTACTATGGTAGCTCATCGAGTGAGAGGTTGGACTTTGGGTGGTCCCGCTTCAATTAATTTGATTTAATGTTTTTGTGTGGTTTGTCAGGTTTGTCACCACCTAGATGGGAAGTCCATCAAGGCCATGGTATTTCGAGGATGGTTACATGTTCCCATTTGGGTTTGGTGATGGGACCTCAAGTAGTCCTTTTGTTAGATTGAAATTGTGACATGTAGTTGGTAAGTGAGACCCAAAGTGTGTTCTTTGATGAATTTACTTTACTGCTGCAACAATATTTCAATTGCTTATTTATGTTTGTGTTTTTTATTTAGGAAGTGCATGCAGTCTGGATGCTTTTAACCTATTGTATAGATACAGTCCTATGCAAAGATCACCCTTGTGCATTCTATTGTTTCATTGTGATGTTATGAGAACATGCTATTGTATTTGCATCTTTTTTGTTCACAAACCACAGGTGTGCATAGACACCAGCTTTCTTGAAGAAGTAATGAAAATACTGTCTCTTTGCCAAAAGTATTAATTTAATCATGGCTTTTAAGTTCTGCACTTACAATAAAGCTTCTCCTTAGGACACCTTTTCATAACACTGTTCTTTGAGAGTACAGCGTAACTCTGCTAATAGAGTTGTCAAACCGAGGGACTTATTGCTGCTTGTTTACAATCAGTTACTCATTATGTAATGTCCAATGCTACTTTCATGAGTTTTGAACATTCTTCAACAATTTTTGTAGGCTATGCTATTGTTACCGTTGCAATGGGGCTCTGCCCATTTAGTGCACCTGGATTTTTTACTTTTCGATCACCCTATTATGGACTATTTACTGTGAGTCCCACTACATGTGTCTCACCCACAGTAATCATATAGCAAACAGACTGCGCATGTTTACCACCATTGTCTGCATTTTTATGATGGGGCCACTGCGGCACAGCAAGGGTAAGGGACACCTGGCTGGTTACACATGAACCCATGTTCACATGCCTGTGCACATGTATGTGAGCTACGCGTGGGAGACTCCTGTTGTGCGCAGCCTGGTAACTGCGCACGTGTAACCTGGCACAATGGGGACTCTGCAGGATTAGATATTCACCTGAGATAGGCCTTATAATGTTAGTGTTGCACTAATATGGAAAGCACTTTTGCTGTGCTGGCCCTGGCAGTGACGTCAGCGAGCGGGCAGAACTGAGACCCCAGGAGAAGTTGTGACAAGTGACTCCTGTATGATGCCATTTTTGACTGTCCCAGCATGCTGTGCAGGAGGGTTGGAATTGGGTGGAGAGGTGAAGTAGCACCCTAGGATTGGCCAGGGGTGCCTGACTTCTAGAACTTTCCTCCTCCCCTATAAAAACTCTTGGGAGAGCCTCTATCTTGCCTTTGTATTTTTCATCACTTCACTTCTGGATCCTGGGACCGCCCTAGGAGAACTGGAAGGAAGAACCCCCGATCTCCCACAAAGGACTGAGGACTCTGCCCAAGGACCAGTGGATCTCCCCAAAGGCCAGTGAGGCTGGTAACCTTACATCCCCTGAGGACCAGTTGGGGGAAAGCCCTGGACTTTTGCGCCCAAAAACCAAAATCAGATGGACAGCTGGTGGGAGAAGCCAGGAGAACCAGTTCCGTGAGAACTGTACCGTTGTGGAGGTGAGGAGGGTTGCTGCTCTGCTGGCCCGCGAACATTACCCAAAGGTGTCAGAGCACTATACAAAAGAGCCAGTTGCGTTACATAAGGACTTTGGATAACATAAGTTACATAAGAGATACAAACAGAAAACAAATTGCAAATATACAAGTGGAGTGAAAGGAGGGAAAAATTGCAAATGTACAAGTTGTAAAGTCACTCAAGGAAGAGATACAAACAGATAACCTCTAAAATCACGTAGGAGAGGTAGTAAGTACAAAGGCCTACTACATATACTAGTGGTTAGAGTTATATATACAAGTGGAGTGAAAGGAGGGAAAAATTGCAAATGTACAAGTTGTAAAGTCACTCAAGGAAGAGATACAAACAGATAAACTCTAAAATCACATAGGAATGGTAGTAAGAACAAAGGTCTACTACATATACTAGTGGTTAGAGTTATATATAAATACAAATAGCAAATTCACTCAGGATTACATTTTAACAGCGATTAGGCGTAGACATGTATATATTACATATTTACAGAGCAGGAACCAACGGAGTCAGATTTAGGGTATTTTTTAAGTCTGGTGTCCACTGACCTTTTATCAGCAACAAAGTGCATGCAGCTCTTCTGCCGCCTTTAACTTTATCCCTGGGGTGGGCTAGGGCATGAGGTAGGCGCAAGGTTTAATCCTCTGGGGGAAAGTGTGCGGGGACCCCATCTCATAGGCTGTTTTTACTAAAAATGGGGGCCGGGACCCCACCCGGGCCCTCCAAAGCAAGAGCGGATGGGGGAGTGCCATCACCCCCCCGCCCCATGGCAGTGGCCTCACCCCGGCTCACCGCAGGAGGCAGCATCCTGCCCTGTCTACTCCAGCGGCCGCACAAGGAAGTGTGGGCTGTGTGGGAGCCAGTGGTGCAGCCAGGGCTGAGCTTCTTGAGCTGCCCCCAATGAAATGGAGACATAGGGGTGCCCAAGTGGGACCAGGCACTCCCCAAAAAAGAAGCAAAGACAAAAGAAAAGCTACGAAGCTCAGCGAGAGTCACTGCTAAAATATTCACTGCTTCCGAAGGAGCACCTCATAATGCCCTGCTGGGCCCGATCACTGTACACTGTTTTAGCACTAATTTAGATGTTTCTTCCATTGTGGTGGCCCCAGGATGGCGGGGACACCACAAACCAACTTAGGAAGTGCACTGCCTTACCCCAAATTAAACTTGAGAAGTCCCCACCATAAGTTGGGTGGGCCTCAGAACCACTAACCTCCCCATGATTTCCAATATATAGTTTGCTCTACAGCTGGGAGTGATATACCCTCTAGAGGTTATATATATGGTTAAAGTCAATATGGCCTGAATGTGGTTAAAGAAAATATATGCTATGAAGAGCTCTCTAGGGGCCACGTGTATGGTTGCAATGCAATGTCATTACAATATGATGCCCTCTAGGGCCTGCTTTTATATTTGCTGCTTGATAGTTGAAAATGTATTAAAATACAAAAACACAGGTTTTCTCATTAGAGATGCTTGATTGGTTCCCCATAAGGATAAAAATGATTACTGCTCACAACATATATATATATATATATATATATATATATATATATATTATCTACTGGCGGTCGCCAGTAGATAGTTATAGTTAGGACCCTGTTTCCATAGGAAATCCGCAACATTCTATTTGGAATAACTTTGGCGCCGGTCGATGAATCCTCGCGAAATTTTCAAAATAGGTGGGGCGCTACGCTCCGCTCCTACCCTGAAAGTCTCGGGGGGATTCGTCAAGCGGGGGCTGAGAAAAAAGGGGGGTCCCAAAACGCGTTTTTCCCATGCATTTTTCCATAGGACCTTTAGACACAGCTACAGCCCGAACGGCTGAACAGAGTTACTTGAAATTTGGCAGAGAGGTAGTCCTCAGGTCAAGGAAGTGCCTTTTGTAGGTCTGGTGTAAATCTGTTCAGTAGTTCCTGAGAAAATAGCATTTAAATCAATATATATATGTGGGCGGAGCCTAACCACACATCTCATCCTGAGATCTGATTGGCTGTCAGCACTTCATCCAAGAAGTGTTGGCAGCCATCTTGGGACCAATATACATGATAGCACCTCATTAAAAAGCATTGCAGTTAATAGAAGATTTTAAGACTTTAGTTACATTATAAATCATTTGTTGATGGTACCATACTCATTTTAGGAATTGTGGTATGTTCTAAGGTGATTTCACCATGTGAAAAAGCCTTCTGCTGGGATATCATGATTGAGAGAAAAATATTTTCTCATGCTTTTACCACAGAGGTTTGGAAGGTGATCTATAAGCTAAACTGAGAGCTTATTTTCTGTAAATTCACATTATCTTTCTCAGTCATGTGAGAATGAAGTCTGACATTCTCAGTAAAACATGTACATCCAACAAGGGCAGAGACTGTCAGTTGATTCCTTTGTGTTCTACTGCAGCTTTCCAGAGTGTTCCAAAGAACTACTAGAGCGCTAACCGTCCTACTTATGATAAATGTATGGCACACCTGAAGCCATCTTGCTTGGATTAAAGTGGTAACTCTTAAAACATTTAATTTAAAAAGGAACAAAATGAGGGGGTTCATTTTTCCATAAAAAGTATGATTAGTGCTGCAGAAAGAAAAATTAGGGCACATTTTGAGTGACTTCTCAAATCCTGACATGCAGACTGAAACATGCACTTTCAATACCAGCAGCAGTTTTCCCTGGTGAGCAGTAGCTTTACTACAGTGATCTAATGAGCAAAAAGAGTGCTAACATTCTGATTTTATGGCAAATGTGTGACACATTTGAATGCCTTCTTGATGGAATCAAAGTAAAAAACTGAAAGTATTTCCTACTGAGGAGACTGCAGTAAATGAGGAAATTAGGAAACTTCATAACAAATAAGTCTCCCAAGATGGCCACCAGAGACAAAAGAGCCCAAATGTAGCCCAAATATCACCCAGATGTAGCCCAAGTATAGCCCAATGACAGAATGTCCAAGAATGTTCTTAAAAACAACTAGAGCACTTACTGTCTTCATTATGACAAAAGTATGGCACACCTGAAGCCATCTTGATTGGAATAAACTGGTAACACTTAAAACATTTAATTTAAAAAGGAACACAATGAGGGGGTTCATTTTGCCATAGAAATTATGATTAATGCTGAAGAAAGAAAATGAGGGCACATTTTGAGTGACTTCTCAAATCCTCTTCTATTTCATTAAAAAATTCTGACATGCAGACTGAAACATGCACTTTTAATACCAGGAGCAGACTTCCATGGTGAACAGTAGTTTTACTACAGTGATCTAATGAGCAACTAGAGTGCTAACATTCAGAATTCATGGCAAATGTGTGACATATCTGAATACCTTCATGATGGAATCAAAGTAAAAAACTGAAAGCATTTCCGACTGAGGAGACTGCAGTACATGAGGAAATTAGGAAACTTCATAACAAATAAATCTCCCAAGATGGCCACCGGAGACAAAAGAGCCCAAATGTAGCCCAAAATCACCCAGATATAGCCCAAATATAGCCCAATGACAGAAGTGTGGAAAACACTTATTATTTTGTGTTTTTGCAGTGTTATATAGTGCAGACTTGTCAGGTATTGGAGTGCTTTACATGAGCATTGGTTACATCACACAAGAACAAATTCATTTTGGTTGTAGACATGGGGAGACTAAGTGATTTGACCAGAATCACAGAATGTCGAGCTGAAGCAGAAACTTCAACCTGGTTCCCCAGTTGCAAAGTCTGCAGTTCTGGAAGTAACACCACATCCTCTCCCCTAAGTGCAACATTTAATCAAGTTGTCAACTAGATAAAAAAACATAAAGATAACAAATAATTTAAATGTGCTTTGTCGCTATTTGAAAACTCAGAAAATATGTCCTTATTTTAGTCTTTTAGAGCACTAACCATAATTTTGATGCCAATAAGACCCTCTCATATATGTAATTTCTAAAGGAATGCTCTAGGTATTACAGTTTTGATTACATCAAGATGATGTCAGGCGTTCCACACTTTTGTAATAAATATAGAATGTTAGCAATCTAGTTGTTCATTAGGATACTGTTGAGAGGCAGAGGCCAGGGGCACGGACTCTGAAAATTGAAGGCAGGTAGGAGGGTGCAAAGGCAACAATTTAACCACACTGAGCAGGCAGGAAGGGCCGTGGAAGCACAACAGACTATGGAGGGCAGTGGAAAGGGGGGCAGGGGCAACAAACCAACAATACAGGACTTGCAAGAGAGGCTGTTGGAGGGAAGATCTATTACGGGTCAAGGAAGCTAGGGGCGGTCCCCAGAGCCCCGGGAGCCACCACAGAACTGAGCAGGAGAGTGAGTCAGGGACAAAAGGGGCACCTTAATTTGAGCCGGGGTGCCTAGGAACGCTTGCTCCAAAAATGAAGAAAACAGACATATGAGACATGGAATTGGAGGCAGAATACAATGGCAGTTTAATGAGAAGATGCAACTTCAAAGAAACCGCAGAATAGAGACAAAGTACAAAATACAGAATCCAGATAATCATACAGCTGTCATGATATTCTCTGTATCTCAATTAATGGACTGACAGAGAGAGAGAGAAAACACATCTATAAATGCATCATGAGAAACAAGTTACACCAAGGAAAATGTTACCTAGGGACACTCACATTTACTCTTAGAGCAAGCATTCCTGCAATTACAATACAACATCTTTTAAATGCAAAAGTAAAGAGAACAATGGTTAAACATAACATGACATTTCATATAGGTAAAATAGAATAAGATACTTCAAGCAAAGCAGAGCAAGACATTTTAAGCAAAGGAAGACAAGAGCTCCCAGTTCTTGGGGAAAACCTGCACAGCCTGTTAACCTACATACAGACGGCGAGGTTGTCCGTCGATATCTGTGGGTGCTCCCTTTTTATATCATTTTGTGGGCTCCTTTGCACGCTACATCTACCTACGTATGCTACCCAAAAGCTTCGTCTGCAGATTTTACCAGACATTTCGTCATTTACCCACTTAATGCTGACAATTGACTGGGTGAAAAGGTCAGTCTCTCAGGCCAATCGCTTATCGTAAGTTCCATAGAGCAAGCAGAAAATAATGGGTATTGTACAGGAATTCAATATATTCATGTATAAAATCTCCTCAGTTCTCCTAACTTGACGCTCTGCGGTTGCCACTTCCTTAAAAGCGGGAAATCTGCCCAGGAAGCAAGTACCAGTCCAGGATGCAGCCTACTGTATGTCGACAGCTTCAGGGGGATGTTGAACTTTGATACCGAGCACGGAGCACTCGGGTAGGGTGGGGGCTACTAGTTTGGAGCAGAAGGCCTCGCAGACCTGCCTTCAGACTGCTATACACTAACATTGCAGAGCTATGGTCAATTTAACAAAGAGGCCTACATATTGAACAGAAGGGCCTACACAGGGGTTTTATGCTGGCTGAGCGGTAAGGATGTCTCAGGAGAATTATATAGCAACACAGGACCCGCTGGTCAATTTAATACGGCCTACAAATGCGGCTGGCAGGGCAAGGACAAGGGTCTCATACTTCAGGTGTGGACAGAACGGGCCAGGGGCCCCCTGTGATACAAAATCTACCCTCCTTCAAGGCTGTGGCAATGTAATAGACCATTGTGGGCAGAAGGAAGAGGCAATGGTAGTACAACCATACATGCCAACAGACCCGATTCAGCCAGGAAACGTCCAATGTTTTTAAGCTCAAATGGGCTTTATTTGATCTGTCTCCTGTCTACAATATCCTCTTTTTCAATGTAACTCAAAGGGGAAAATCAATACCCCAGTTTTTTTTCAAAATCTCCCTCTTACCAAGTTCAAAATGTTCGCAAGTATGGTACATTGGATCATGGAAGGAAATGGGATAGGGACATGGACTTGGATAACAGAGGACAGGAGAGACATGGAGAGGTGCACCAAACTGACCCTGCAGGGCAGGCATCAGGGTTTGCAGCAGCACAATACACCACACAGGGCATGCAGGACGGGAGTGCAGCACAACAATCCATAGAAAGCAAGAGGGAGGGGACAGGACCATGCACATGGACAACAGAGAACAGAGGGGCAAGAGGCAATGGTAGCTAGCTGACCATAATGGACAGACAGGAGAGAAGGCTGCAGCATAACAGACCATAAAGGGCAGGAGGGACGGATCAGGGGCATTACAATGGAACAGACAAGCCAGGAGGGAGGGAGTAGGGGTCTGCACATGTAAACAGAGGGCTGGGGGCAAGGGGGCAGGGCAGGAGCAGCAAGATAGCCATGGAGGTCAGGCAGGATGGGCACTAGAAGCAAGACACAACATGAAGAGCAACAGTGAGACTGTGATGGCATACACACAGACCATGGAGGGAAGGTGGGAGGGGGTCAGGGGCAGCTAACTGACCACACAGGGAAGGTGGGAGGGGCCATGGCAGCACAGAAGACCATGCATGGCAAGTGGGAGGGTTAGTGGCAGCACAATGGCTATGATGGGCAAGAAGGAGGGTGCAGGGGCATGCACAAAGGACGATGGAGGATAGAAGGGAGGGTCAGGACCTGTGCACAGACAAGAAAGTTCAGGGGAAGGGGCCTCACAACAGACCACACGGGGCAGGCAGGAGGAGCAGTTGCAGCACAACAGACCAGGGAGGGCAGAAGGGTGTGGCAGTACAATGGACCATGTAGGACAGGAGGAAGAGGATAGAGGCATGGCATGTGGACAGGCAGGGTGGAGGTGGCAGGGACAGGTTACAGTCATCTGACAATGCTAGGCAGGTGGGAGGGGAGTGGCAGCTCAACAGAACACTCAGAGTAGATAGGAGTGGCAGGTCCATGGGACATGGTGGGAAAAAAGGATGGAGCAGGGGCATGCACAAAGACATCGGAGGGCAGGGGGAAGGAGAATAGGGGCAGCAAGCTAAGCACAGAGTTTAAGCAGGAGGTCAATGATGGGGCATAGAATTGGGCAATGGAGGGCAGGAGGAGTGGACTGGTACATCATACTAAATTGAGGGCAGTGGCAGCACATCAGACCATGCATGGCAGGAGGGAGGAGGCTAGTCCATGGATTCACACAACAGAGGATAGGGAGGAGGGGGATGGGGCAGCAAGCTAACTGTTCAGAGAAGGCGGGTATTAGAAACTTTATTGTTTTTAAAACATTTTGTCTGTGCAAACTACTTAAAATATGAACAAGTATGCAGCATAATCTCACTTTTATTCAGGAAGAAGAAGACGTTAGTGACTGTGACTCCGGGCTCACTTGGCAAAAACACCCCCTGACCCTCCACCCCCTATCGCAAAATGTAATGCCCGTGAAAAGGGTAGGTGAACACAGTGTTATATAGAACATAGTCCTGAGAGCACGATTGAAAATGAAAACTAGATATAGTGTATGGTATAAACTATGCACCAAAAAGTGTGATATAAGATGAACCAGGCGTGAAATATAATATGCAATACATTGTGCGCAATGACAGATTCATTGGAGAGCGCGAGATAGCACAGGCACTAGCGCGTGCTATGCGATATGCGCCTTGGAGTGTAATATGCACAGGGCAGTGTTGTGTAACCTAACTAGTCTCTAAAGTTGTAATATAAAATATGTGCTGGGGAGTTTAACGTTGCATATGCACTGTGACAAAGATATGGATCCCAAATTGTAATATGTATGGCATAGCACTGTGCGTTATAACATAGGCATCGAGGAAGGCACGTTAGATGGGGCAATATAACCCGTGCGAAGACAAGTGTGGCATGACATTTTCACGGGGTGGTGTTACAGTGCACATGGGCTAGAGAGTGTCATAGCATATGCACTAGCTAGTGGAATACAATACAGAGGTGTGTGGCACTCGGCAGGCAATGGTGGGTGTAACACAGCATTGGGCTCTGTCAGGAGCGCGCTGTGACTCGCAAGTGATGTTCGTCCCCTTTCCAGAGAGTAAAATAAAAAGTATTACACATCCGGCAGTGGATGTGTGTTTTATTAACTGTGAGGGGGGTTTCTTGCATAGTTTTGGTCGAATTTTTGTCGAATCCCCTTTGAATGGCTTGGTGTGCATGTGTATTAAATGTGCCCGTCAATAGCTACCCATGTTTGTATAAATAAACGACAAGGGTGTCTACCGGGATTAGGCACGGTAGAGCATCAGACATGTCAGAGCTTCACTAGTGGTGTAAATACATTCCACGTGGATTAATTGCATGCATAGTCGCCTTTTAATGAATATCACGCAAATCGTCATGGTGATAGGTACGTACGGTTTGTCCAGCATGTCCTAGGTGTGTCTATAAATATATATTTTTTAAAAATAATAAAAAACAGTGGCCGGCCCTGGGGATTGGGGTCAAAAAAATATAATTAGGAGACAGGCCCTGGGGGATGGGGTCATCAGGGCCAATAAATTAGAATAAGAAGGGGAACCACACAGCCCCCCTTCTTAAAAAAATAAAATAAATAAAAGACTGGCATCGTGCCGGAGGCCATGCCCCCTCCATGCAGCACTCTGCAAACACGCCCCCAACAGGCATCTCCAGTATGCGCCAGGGAGCTGCGCTGCAGACAGGTGTTCTGAGGCCAAGCCCCTTTTTACACCTCTCTGCAACGCAGCTCTGTGGCGCTTACTGGAGGTACCTAGTGGTCTAGTGTGACCCTAGGGACCCTTAGGATTCAAGGGGACTTAATCTCTCAACTTAGAACAGCCACAGGGCGCGTTTACACAGTGGTGAAGGGAGGGGACGGGGCCTGAGGTGACGTGTGCAAACACGCACCATGGCACGTTTTAAATTGGGGATATAATTTCCCTTCAATACTGAGGGCCCCTGGGGGCTAACTAGCCCACCAAGTGCTTCCAGTAAGCGCCACTGAGCTGCATTGCAGAGAGGTGGTCCAGGCCGTGCCACTTTTTACACCTCTCTGCAACGCAGCTCTGTGGCACTTACTGGAGGTACCTAGTGGGCTAGTTGGACCCTAGGGACCCTCAGGACTCAAATGAACTTAATCTCCCAACTAAAAACGGACACAGGGCGTGTTTACACAATGGTGAAAGGAGGGGACGGGGCCTGAGTTAACGTGTGCAAAAACGCCCTGTGGCCTGTTTTAAGAGGTAGTTTTAATCCCCATGCCCTATTATATACTAGGGGCTTATAGAGGAGGTAAGGCTAATCACAGGGGGACCCCAACGCATAATGTTCCCTAGTGTATGTAGGTGTTTTCACTGTATTCTAAGTGTCTTTTAACATAGCACTGGCTCTAGGACTGGTTAGTCAGACTCAGTTACCACCAGTATCGGTCTGAAAAAGTTGAGGGTACAGGATGATTTTGCAACAAGGCTTCTTTCTGCTCTTCTTTTTGTTCTTTCTGCACGTTATCCTTCTTCCTGCACTTATCTTCGTATTTGAGGACTTCTGTTGCTTCTTTCTGCACTTCTTTTGTTTCTTTCTGTGCATTTTTTCTTCTTTCTTCACATGTCCTATCTCTGTAGGCATAGTTAGAAATTAGCATTTAAAAAACCTTTGAAATTAACAGAAAAAACCATAGGTTTCAGGCACGTTATAGTTAGGAATTAGCATTTAAAAAACCTCAGAAATTAACTGAAAAAACCATAGGTTTCAGGGGTGTTATAGTTAGCTGGACTTTTCACTTGTACAAAACCATTGAAATTCCCCCGTTATAGTTAGTTCAGCTAACTATAACTCGCGCGCCCGCAATGCACTGCTGATGACGTCACATATTACATCACTCATGACATGGTCAGTGACATCACTCATGACATCACTGATGACATCTCAAATGACATCACTGATGACATCACTGATGACATCATCCTTGTGATAGAGTGGCAGACCTCCTCTCACCCTAATATAACCTTTGATACACACATTCAAAAATAGAGACTAAAATTTTCAAAACAATGGACATACCAATACCAGTTACAACAACCTCTTCAGTAATTCTAAGATCCACATACACATCCACTCATTCACCAACAGTCCAATACAGTCACTCATACATGTACTCACTCATCATATGTACTCATACACCTATACATCCTGTTACACAATGCCACTCATCCATAGAGTTACTCACACACATAGTCACTCATGCTAATAAAGAATCAAACATACATTTACTTGCATATACAGTTATACACACACCACCACACTTACTTCTACGGAAACTTACACATACTTAGTCTTTTAAACAATCACTTATAGAAACACATACTTATTCATACAGGAACTCTTTCAATCTCTCACTCTCACATATACTCACATATATACACCAATAGTCACATATACTAGTTTAAAACATATGTAGTTACTCATAAAGACACTATTGAGACAGTCATTCACTCACTAACACACCCATACACACACTCATCCACCCATACAGTCCTGCACACATACTGTGTTCAACACATACAAACAGTGAGTCACTCATTCATGCACCTATGCACTACGTAATACCCCCACCGAACCATGCAGACACTCAGACTGATACTCAAAAAACCAACTAATAACCTATATAGACACCCATGTAGCTACTCACCAACCCATGCAGCCACTTATACACAAAGTGAGAGACTGATACAGATATTTACATATTTAAACATTACTCACTAAGCCATGTATTCACTATGATACACTTAATCAGTCAGTTACACAATCAATTTTTCAAAAACAAATCATCCATTTAGACACTTATATACCCATTTATTCTTCCATCGACCATGAGATATACATATATAAAACATATTTAATTTTCAGAATAACACACATTCACTGGATGATGTCATCAGTGATGTCATCAGTGATGTCATTTGAGATGTCATCAGTGATGTCATGAGTGATGTCACTGACCATGTCATGAGTGATGTAATATGTGACGTCATCAGCAGTGCATTGCGGGCGCGCGAGTTATAGTTAGCTGAACTAACTATAACGGGGGAATTTCAATGGTTTTGTACAAGTGAAAAGTCCAGCTAACTATAACACCCCTGAAACCTATGGTTTTTTCAGTGAATATATATATATATATATATATATATATATATATATATATTATGAGCTTTAATAAGTGCACTCATGCAGCATTATTATTTTTGATAGTTGCAGTTTTATACAAGCTGATGGTACTAACGTGGTTGGCTGCTCTTGAACCTTGACAAAACCAATAGGCTCACTTGATATGTTTGTGTGATACCTTTTGGGGGTCAAAGGTGCTTATACAATGTCATATATTGTATTTTCCATCTGTCAATTTACATATTTGTAAATTATTGTATAGTATTTAGTAGTGTGTGTTTTATAAATATACTTCTAATTTTTCTAAAGAACAAGTACTGACTGGACAATCATTTTTTGAGTGTTATTAATGCGTGCCAGTGAATGGTGATTACTAGCCCACACTAACACTCCTGAGTAGGCCTTGGCATGCTATGCATCGCTACCCTGAGAGAGTCAAGAGCTACAATGGGGCGCTTGGTTCCCAGTTAGTTACTTGTGCAGGCCACACAACTAATAACCCACTTTCCTGCATTGGTGCTCAGCACTGGGATAATAGGATCCAGTTACGGTACGTACTGTTGACAGTTGATGAGTTCGGTTTTGCCACACATTAGCTATGCATTAATGCACACATATCAGAGCACAAGGCTCTGAGAGGGGTTCGAAGGTTTGTTTGGGTATACTCTGAAAAGGGAGGGAAAGCCTCCGCACACTTGTCATGTGAATCCACTGATTGTTGGTTAATGTATGTACTATATTTGTTACAACCAGTTTGCATTTTTTTTTAAATGATGTGATGGAGGTGTGGGCTATCACATGCACAGTGTTCTCATTAAAGTGTTCCAGCCTAGAGTGTCCATTGAACCCCAGCACTACACATTAGGCCTGTATGAGGACAGTTTTTTCCTATGGGCTTAGGTGCCACAACAGGTACCCACACCATAGATCTGGGTGTAGGGGTAAGCCGTGCTTCTTGGGGTGTAGGAGGTGATTGGAGGCTCTAGGAAATTCTCACGCTTGCTATGGGCAGTGCAGATTTCCTGTGAGGAAGCGCACTATGAGCCATTCTTTTTATAGTTTTTCCCGCCATTGGCACAGGCCAGAAACCACTGGAAGGGTGGGGCGGGAGGGTACCAAGGAGTAGTTGACACCTCCTAGGGATTTTGGCCAGAAGGGTGGGAGGTTCCCAAGAAATGTTCTAACGATGGGGGTGCAAGAAAGTTGTGGTTCCCATGATCCCCATTGGTTACCTGCTGGGGAGTGGAACTAGCCCAAGGTGTCCCAGGAGGAGGGATGACCCCCAATGTAAAAGGTGTAGTAGCTGGCCCAGAGAAAATAAGAGAGGGGGGGTAGGACTGCCTAGATAGATGGGTTAGTGGTGGGTCCTGAGATGTCAGGGTTGGATAGTTGACTGCCTGAGAACAGTGTAGGATGGCATCCTAGGTCTGTTTTTTTCTCTGTACCGGAGGTGGCAGCTGGGGTGATGTCCAGTTCGTTGTCCAATTGGGTAGGTCCTGTGGGGTCAGATCCCAGGACTGAAAATGGAGGCTCTGTAGCGTATAGGTGTGGCCCCAGCATGCTGTGAGGGTGTGCAGGAGGAGCTGTCCTAAGCAGAACCCTCCCTGGTGCATTGCTGGGCCTGAGGCCCTGCAGTCCTTGATTGCCAGGCGTTGACTTAGCTGGTGGGTGCAGATCCAAACAAGTTGCAAAAGGATGTTCTGCCCACAGTGACCCAACCAGGAGGCCAGGTGAGGCCTATCTTAAGTAAAGGGACCCTGTGGTTCAGGCTGGGTTTGTGTAGTCACTTCTGTCTAGGACTGTTACTGTGAGTTACCAGTGAGGCAGTCTGTAGAGGACTTTGGCTGGCAGACTTCTAGTGGCCACACTTTAGGGTGTACTGGAGGGTGGATGCTCCTGGTGAATATGTGCGGAAGGTAGGTGTGCCTGCAATGGTAGTACCAGGTGGCTAGGTGGGCCCTGTCCCAAGGGAGGGAACCCTGTGCTTGCGGCTGGGATTATGTTAGCCATTTCTGTCAGGAAGGTTGCTTTTCAGCTCAACAGCCAGCTGTCGAGGACTGAATCCAGCAGACTCCAGCTTGGTGCACGTCAGGTGTGCCAGTCTAGGGTGCTGCCCTAGACCCCTTGAAAGTCATGGTTCCCCAGGCAAGGACTCAGTAGGAGGATCAAGCTCTCTACTGAGTGTGGTGAAAGGAGGCGGTGTGGACTTCAAGGTGACCTGTTAAACCTCTCACTGGGGGATCTTTATGGTCTCTGTTTGGGTCTAATGATTGTGGAATGTAGGTTGGGAAGTGGCTTCAGCAGGGCCTGAGTCAGGCATGTCCAACTCAGTGTCCTGCAGCGCTTCTGTTGAGCCAGTGGGGCTGCAGGGAGCCCACAGATGAGGGGCTCTTGTGGTGGGAACCACCTGGGAGTAACTCTTATCCAGGAGCACTCCCTGATTGGGCTGGGGACCCCTTAGGAGACACAGTCATCCCGAGAAGGTGGGTTGGCAGCGTAGACCCCAGAGTAACTACTGTGGGTGAGGGTCAGCAGGACGTTAAAGGGGCTTGTGTGACTCAGATGAGTGAGGGTACTGGGTAGTGTACTCTCCAGTAAGGGGATTGTGGACGTATTACTTGGCAGGCCACACAAATAAAAACCCAATTTTCTTCAGTTACTCAGTGCCATATTTATGACCCAGTTTGTGTCGCTCCTGTACCACACAATGTGGTGCAAGAGCGACGCAAACCTTAAGTTTAATTTTTAAAGCCATGCATAGCCTCTTTGCGTGACTTAGCGTGCCTCCAAAAATCAGGAGTAATGCAACGAAGCGCAAATTGCTGCATATAATTACTCTGCGCTGGGTAGGCATTCCATGGGCGTTGCGTGGGTGTTCCCATGCAACTTCCATGGTTTTTAACGCATTCCCAGATTTCCAAGACCTTGTAAACCTGGGTATGTGCAAAAAAGATATGCCTCCCAGGAGAGGTGTAACGAGAAGAAATATCTTAATTTCTCCTCATTACAGCCTCTTTCTATGAGTGCTGCATTCTGCTACACACATAGAAAATGGAAAATGCCTCTCAGGTTTGTTTTTGTGCAGGAAGGTGTTCCTTCCTGCACAAAAACAATCCTGCATGCAACGCAGGCATCCTGACACCACAGTTCAAGAGTGCCTGCATTGGTGCTTGGCTGCTTAAAGGGTGCCACAGCAGGGGGAAAAGTCAGGAATGCGCTGTGTGGCTTAAATACGGCACAGTCCTGCCCTTTCCTAGTAAGGCAGTGTAGCACAGCATGGTGACTTGCTGCGCTGCACTGTGCCATTATTCCATAAATTTGCCACTCAGTCTCTCTTACTATGCATTTTATCTTAGGTGTCCAAATGATCTATGCTTCACAGGCCAACTGAAATGGGGTCTAGTGACTGAGCTGCCAATTTTTCTACTTAGGAACCTGGTAACTAATTACTGCTTCTGCACTTGACTGAAAATTGTGACATTTTCAGCAAATCATGTAATCTTTCTGTACCTAAAAGTGTTAATATTTGATATGTAATTGTGTAAATAAAATATGTTATCCCCACTTGAATGCACAGTGCTCTACTGCTCCCTAGTTAGGATCACGCTGTACAAATGAGATTTAAAATGTACATAGATCTGGAAGACTCTGGACTCAATTGTAGCCCACTGTTGTAGTATCCTGTTCATGTTAATATCCAGCCATTATATCACCACCGACTCAGCCAGTGTGAATGTGCTGTGTGCTGCATGGAATGTTGAAGTGATGATGCGTATTGGAATGTTGGGTGCCTGTGAGGTGAAGCGAACAGTTGGGAATGGGCTGAGCAGGAGGCAGGCTGCTCCTGGTGGGGCTGCTTCACAAGAACTTATCTACCTGTAACCGACCTCAATAAATCTACATCCTACCTGGGTGGACCTTCATTACTACAACTGTGCTCAATAATCCATGTTACTTTCCAGGAGAACAAAAATAATATTTCAACATTGTTTTTCATACCTTCAGTCAATACTTACCCACATGCAATGGCGCATCCAGACGGTGCATATGCACATGCCATCACCCACGTGCAGGGCATAGTAACTGCGTGTTCCTGCAATGAAACATTCTCTTTATATCACATGCAATGGGGTTTACTTCAAAACCAGAACATTTATGTGGCTATGGAAAATTGCTAAATATAAAAAAATGACGGGCCTTCTTTTTATAGCTCATCATAATGGCTTGTTGTTAAAGCAGTGGTAAATACCTACCAAACTGTGGGTTGTTCTTTAATACCCTCAAAGATCATTACAGAGATCTTACTTACTCTTTATAAAATGTCACACTTAATTGCATGAAGGTGGAGGAAATAATTAAATATACGAAGCACTATAGTTCATCCCTTTTTCCTTATGTAAACTGAGGGTATTAATGCGAAAGGGTTGATAGGAAAGTGTATGGGATAGTTTCCCTACCACTCTACATTGTCTGGCCTTCCACATTTGAGACAGTTCAAATATAAAAACTAGAATTATGTAAGAGTATTGTTTTTGAATGAATATATTTATTAACAGCTGTCTCCTGAGGGGCGCATAAACGTGCAGTAAGTATGTGAATTAGGACACACTATGAAATCTTGAATAAATTTCAGAAATTGATCTGCCCACAAATAAAGGAATAGCAGAGCGGTCTGGAATAAATTATTTGTAATACTGCGTTATCTCCAATTTCCCATAAAGAGTGATCCAGTTTCATTGATTAGGTATTGACTTATACGATGACATGAATAATTTATCCTAGAAATGTAAAGATTAATGGACAACGTTCAGACACAAAGAATACCCTACTACCATTATAAAATAGGTTGTCTGTCATGGTGTAATGCCAAAAAATATTTGATATATTGTGAGACCTGGGATTGGTGACAGAACAGGTACTATGTAGACATCCTGCATTAAGCAGGTTCCTTCTTCACATTTAACACCGGAAGAGGGAAACACCATATGTGGTCCTGAAAGTTAATACATAGTTATATTCATTGTATTGGTCAATTAACGAGATTCACTACGTACAAAATCTCCATACTAAAGATATGTTGGCTTTGCTTACTTTGCCACTGGATTCAAGCTAGCCTGGCTGATGAGGGATGAAACCCTAAAAACGGTCCCAGGATGCTTGTTACCGGACCAAGGAAGACCTAGCTTGGCAGTCCAGGCTGGACTGTTCTCATGAGGAACAGGGTCAAGACTGATTTACATATGGCTGGGTCTGAACTAGGGTGGCTTGGTGAGAAGAAGAACGATGATAGATTAAATCCAGAACTGTGACTGGGGGTGAGTGTCTGAAAAGTTTAAGCACTCGGTCCATCATCTCCTTGTGTTTGCTTACAACTATGGTTAAAAAGATGTATGGATTGCATGCAAGTTTAAATTCACATTGTAAACTGCTAGCAGAGTGTTGCTCTATTCCCTACAGTTACCTCGAAATCTGAATATACTAATCATCATTTGCAGAGTGGTTGGTCTAGATACTAACTGCCTCATGAATATGACATGGTGGCCCTCCTGGTTATCATGAATTCATGGTGGCCTGCTTCCAGCTCAGTCGTTGAGCACCCTGTTACATCACCAGGGATGCAGCATAAACCTACAGGGATTACTGTATGCCTGTGGCACACTGGTGAAGGAGCTATGGTCAGCTGTTGGGATTGGAAGGAAGTGTTTCAAAGGCTGCCTTTTGCCTATTCAGCTGCATAGCATGCATCTTCGCGCTCTACAAGCAACCTTGACATTTGCGATCCTCTGGTTTTGGGGGCGGTGGACAGTGGCACAAGCCATCAGACTGAAATTCAGTCACTGAAGCTCTGAGGAGACACCCCAGACCCCGCAGCAGCCATCTTAGTGTGTCAGAATTAAGGCTGCCACTGCTCATTTCCCATTAAAAGCGATAGACATAGCATTCCTGAGATAATATGTTTTATTTTAATTAGGTTTTAAAATTGATTCCATCATGCGACTTCATTTTCACTCTAATTAACCACAAGGACCCTTAACATGTATTAATCAGTATCATAATTTGGCTTCCTCGCTCCTATCTTTTTAATGAATTCTGGATATATTGTCTGTGTCTCTTTCGTCAAATTATTTTCCTTTTCTCATATTTGCACATTTTAAACTGCTATTCGTGTGCCTTCTACGTCAAGTTAAAAAGAACAAGATTCACATACCTTGTTGGTAGTAAAGGCATCCCACACAATCACCTTTCCATCCTGAATATCAAAAGAAACAAATGCAAAATATTGAATTTAGAACTTGTATTTACCATGTAGGACACCAAATGAATACTGTACAAACACCACGCTACTATCAACTGATTTTTATAATTGTCATTTTTTTTGTCCTAATGATTAAAAATGTGCCTACTGATCAGAGTAGACTTGATCCAGGAAATGACTATCGAATAGCCACACCTGACTCACGACGCATTTTCTTTGATAGTGAATGTGTTAATCCAAGTTTATATTTCCCTACCCCAGAAACAGGTGAGTCGTATTCATGAGTTATAAGAAGTAACACATGTTTACTCACAGAAAACAATTGATTAGTTATGAGTAAACAAATGTTACCCCTACAAATAAATGAAGTCACACCTAATCCTGAGGCAAGACACAACTCCTCATGAAACTACTTCCAGAATCATTCCTGAAATACAGGTGTAACTCACATCTAATCCTGGAGTAAGCATCAAAAGTTAATGTAACATAAGTTTCACAGCTAGATCCTTCATATGCATCTCCACATCAAAGTGTTCATAAAATATAGTTTCCATTGGAATATATTACTATTCAGTATTTAAAATCTTCACCTAAAATACAGAAGCAGCCTAAAAAACGAAAAACAATTATACTCCCAAGATAATTAATACATATAAAATGTGCTTGTGCTCAGCTTTTGCCTACATCCGGTAAATGATTACAATGGCGTTCTGTAAATCTATTCTTGCCAACGTAAGGTGTGACAAAGTGTCCCTTTTTGCTTTGTCACCCCCATTTATTTGGACAGATACTGCTGTGTGTTTTTAACTCTGTACACCAGTCTCCAGTATATGTGCTCTGAACCCCACAGCATGGTAAAATTGACTAAGCCCAAATTGCAGGAAATACACAATGGCATGGGACAGTTAAATGTCATCAGAGGACTGTAGCACACATCGTGTCATCCATAATGCAAACAAGATAAACACGGCTTAAGGCCTACATGTGTAGCATGGCACTTGCAGCTTATAAACTTGCAAGCAACCCTGTCAAAATAAACCCTTTTTACATGAAATAACACAACTTTTGAATATTAAATAAGTCACCTGTAAGTTGGCTTTGTTACTCACAAGGCAGGGGGGTTAGTGTTTAATGTGGCACATGCAAGAATTTAATGTTGGCATGTCTACGGTGACTAACTCCCAAAACCTATTTTCAAAGGAAAGGGCTGTTGCTGTCCTATGAGAAAAAAGGGAGTTCGCAAACAAATCATAACCCTGAGGTCTTCAGTTAGTGACATGCTAGCAGAATAATTCAAACACTATTTTACATGTTTATTTAAAATCCTATTTTATGGCAAATTCAGATTTTTAATAAATGTTTAAAAAAGTAACTTTTAGGAAGTCTTCATCATCAACGAACCAGAAAAGTGCACAGTGTAAAAACATTATAGATACATACAAACTTAAAAAATACGAATCACAGCTCATAACAGTGTAAGTATATAAAACAATTCCAATCACTATATATCGAATTGTCAAAGTTATATTTTACCTGCCTGGGTCTACTGGGCTAATTAGTATTAACCTGCTGTGAGGTGGCTCTACCAGTGTTTCCCTTTAATGATGTGTGAAACTTGAATCTGGACCAGGAAAAATGGCTAAGGAGTTTTCGTAAAATATATCAACTCAGAAAGGACAGCTGGGGAGGGTCCAGGAACTTCAATAACTTAAAAGGAACAAAGGTGATGCCTGTTCATTCATAGTTAAGTTTAAAGGAAACCTTTTTATCTGTAGGCACTTGGAAGCCAGTTTGGAACCAGCCCAGTTTGAGAAGTAGCTGATCGTAAAACCATTTTTGTGTAGCTGAAGAGGAGGGGACTGCTAATTTCCCTACACACACCACTGGCTGGCACACAAGCTCCCTTCAGGGGTGGAAAGATTATGTCATGTTGAATTTTCTTCAGAATAGTGCACTGTGGAATAGTGTGCAGTAAGGCAAACCGGAGGTGGTGGGACAGCGGGATGGGTTGCCCCTGGAAACTTTTTTCTCATTGGTTAATAAAACCTAAAACGCAAGCACCTCACCCACAGCTCATCACAACACTAGCTGGACCTGAGGAAGAACATACGTGGACTGGACTTGCTGTTGAGACCTGTGTGGGGACCTGAAGGGCTGGACCTGCTCCCACCTGTACCCAGAAATAAGATGTAGACACCAAGTGCCTGCTGTGTAACCTCCTTTGTGGCTACGGGAACACAACAAGCTACAAGAGCCCTATTTCATGAAGGACCAGATGAACAGTAGCAACTGGAACTGGACTGGGCCTTGCTTGAGTGAGTCCTGGACCCTAAGGGATGTGGGAGCCTTAGAAGCAACCAAAGAGAAGCTACTCTAGAAACACTGAAAGTTGGGACTTACAAAATGTCCTAGACCTCCAAAGCGTCAGTGGGGACTCGTTGTAAAAGTGTGCAATTTCAATCTAATTTCGAAGATACAGCTTCAGGCTTGGCCCTCTAAAGGATTTTGAGCTCCATAAAAAAAGACTATGGCCCCATTTTAGAGCTTGGCGGACAGGTTATACTGTCATAACAGGGATGTAGTGCCCTGCCCTACAAACTCTCTGCCCTCCTACCCTGTTGCACCTGCAAGGTTTGCGCCAATGAAGTAAAATTTACTCTGATGGCGTAAACATTCCTTTGATGACCAGAGGGAGGAAAGGCCGTCAGAGGTATGTCATTTGACCGTCCATCCTATTTAGAGTGGGCTTTTCTTTTAACTATCCATCACCGCTAGGAATATCCTGGTGGTGAAAGACAGTTGAAAATAAAAACGGATACCCACACGGTGGGAGAATACTTCTATGGTGTGGCCGTTTTTTATTTTTCAAAAATAAACTCCCGCTGTGGAAGTTTGTTTTTGAAAAATAAAAAATGTAAGAAAACTTTGACAGTCGGCCATCATGTTTCATGATGACAGTTCCTATCAATGTGCAGAGTTGACTGGCGGGCAACTAAAAATGTGGCAGGTAGGGGTCTCTAAGGGTGGCCAGGGTGAAGTTCGCTGCCATCCCGATGGACTTATTTCTGTCTGCCAAGTTCCAAATCGGGACCCAAGTCAGAAAGCAGAAACATTGACAGGGTGAAAGGTCAAAAAGTATCAATCCAAAGTGAGGACTTCGTCAACTGAAAAATTTTGATTTCTCCCACTCATGGATTTTCCTCAGCAAAATCGACAGCTTCAGCAGGACCTCGTCCAGTGGCATCTGGGTCCAAGCAGATACAACCTGCAACCTTGCCCAGCTGAAGGATTTCGACATCCATTTCAGAGACTAAAGATTGGTATACACTTTTGCAAATGGGTTACTCTGTCACAAATTGGATGGCTAATCTGTGCGCCTAAGTGTATTATATGCTTTGCCACTTGTAGTAAGGTGGACAAGACATGCGTCATGTTTGTGACAGTACTCATCTGGCAAACTCTAAATTAGGCCCTAAGTCAGAAGGTAAAAGTTTTAACTTGATGAACCACTTGGTGTATTTAACCCGCACTCAATCGCCGTTGGCCTAAAAAAGTGCCTAGGTCGTGGTCAACCTCGAAAAGGGACTCCTAATTAGCGCTATATATTTTCAGGGCGCTCTTTGCCTTACATTTTAGGAATACATATCTCTGGTTCCCTTTATTGGATTCTTAACGATTTGGTGAAACGTTAATCAGTGCATTTTTCTCTTGGTTTGCAATTTGGTTGTGGGATCTTTATTTTGTTGTGTTTTGACCTTAACAGGTTTGTGACCTTACTAGTTGTAGTGGAATCCCATCCAACCCAACTAACAATCCACTTTCTTGAATAATGCTCTGGAAACTCAACTGGATTTATCATTTGCTTCTGTTAAACACAACTTTTTAAAGATACAAAAAACTATTACATTCGTTATCAAATACAAATGGATTTACTTCAGAAGCCCAATAACTAATGTAATTGCTGGTAAAATTCTAAATCACTCAAAATAAGTGTATAAAAAGATGCCAGGCCTCAAGGGCACCGCACAGAACAGGCATAGGGATGCTGAATGGAATCATTTTATTTTTACTCGTCCCCTAAGGCTTTGGCTCCAATTAAAATATTGTTCACAGGAGCACTCAAGATAAATGCAAAGTTTCAATTAAAGATCAAAGGCAACTGAAAGGACTTGGTAACTCGTGTTCTAGTTTCCCCAGTTGTCTTACTGTGTTAGGAGGAATTGTGAGTTCTAGCCCAGCCTTCTATATTTCTTCAGGTTTTGTTGTTATGGACAAACCATTTTCAGTTTGTGTGCCTCAGTGGCATCATCAATCAAAATTGCACAGAAATGGGTTAAATCTTTTATCAGGTGAGATCCAGAATTGGCCCTTTACACTCTGGAACACCAAGTATTTTCATCATGTATGTATATTTTGAGAATTGTAAGGTTTTATATTGGAAAGCAAAACAAACCAGAATTAATAAAACTAGAAAGGGTGGATATGGATCACAGCAGGAATCTCCTCCATTCCACTCCCTCCACCACAGAAAAACAGGCCCTGTGGCCTATTCTCCCATGGTGCTGATCAATTCTTACTGACTGCAGCTGCAGTGTAGACAATGTGGTGTCCGGCTCATGGAAATCTGCTCTTGCTTCCACTTAAGGAACAGGTCCACACCTCACATAGGGCTATTTGCAACCGCTCTAGGCTGCTCTTTCAATCGACCCAAAGAAAGCTGTGGTGTAATCACTGCTGAGATGGGAAGCTGGGGGTGTAAATTACAGGTTAGCAGTGATAACACAGACCTGCACCATATATAATATGGGCCGCAGTAAACCTCATCTTCTTTTTAGGTCAATCAAAGATAAGAGATAATCCGACTGTAATTTTCTCACTATTAATATTGGTTTGCTAGGGACAGGTAAAAGTGATCAATGAAAAATAAACTTTCTTTTCTTTTAAAATGCACGAAGAAGTGTGAACAGGACATAGAATTATAAAGTAAACCCTTCACCTGGGAGGAGCTGACGATTCTTCTTTTATCTTTACACCAGTCCATGCAGAGAACCTTATTGCCATGCCCTTTCAGCGTTCTTCTTGTCTTCATCACAAACTGGCCCAGAGACTCCACTCGGTCTGCCACCTGATGAACTGAAACACAATAACAACAAACACCATCACAAGATCAATACACCGGATCCAAGGTACAGAAGGGACTCAGTCCAGAGGCGCACTTTTCTCTGTTATTTAGCGGCGTCATTTAGGCACAATGACAAAAACAGGTGGAAAAGCCATCGAGCAAATACAATGACACATGAGGCACTGGGTGGGCTCGTGCACCTGGTTTTTACATTGACAATACGCACAGGGGTTATAGCCTGGACAAACCGTTTTGCACACATTTCATCTGTCACTGCCCCTTGCGCACTGCATTGCCCGGCTGGAAGCTGGTTGCATCTGCCTGTTCAATAAGTCTGTCAAGCATATCTGATACTCAGCCTCCAATGGGAACAAGTGCTTAGATGTCTGTGAATGCTATTTCCACCGATTTCAGCACTTACCCCCGTCCTACAGACCCCGTCAGCACTGTCACAGGCTTAGGGCAGTCTAAAAAACGCTAGTATTTTTCGAATCCCTGAGAAACCCAGCAGACACTCTTGACAAAGTTAACAGGACCTCTTCATACTGTACATGGATAGAAACAGCTGAGCAGTAAGTCACCATTCCGGGATTCCGGTGCATGAAACATGGGGTCATTTTAAGGCCAATGATCATTTACCAGGTAAAGGAGGGGGGGGGGGCGGTCGTAGGGAAGCGGGTGGCAGAGGGATGGCCCTGAATCCGGGTTGCCTCCGGGAACTTTCCTCAGGGTTGCAGGTAAAGAAGGCGCAGGGATACAGGGATTCATTACCTGCATTGAACATTTACAATGGACCATTTGGAACAGGGTAAAGCCAGGTTGTAGAAACTCTCAAGCAACTTGGAAAGTAGATTGATGAGTGAATAACCGGTCCTGGAGATTAAAGAACTTTTGCACAAGGGAGCTGTGCCCTCAAAACATCTCCAGAAAAGACGGTAAGTATAAAGGACCACCCAGCAACTTCCCTATGACCATGTACACTCCTCAGCAGCTGGCTACACAGGGTAGCTAGGTCCCAATCAACTGCATGGAAGATACTTTGCATATTTCCCCACCCTTTAGTTACCCTGTGTACAACACTGAATAACCATTAACAAACCTTTTCTTAGTGGCGGTTTTCATTTCTATATATATCTTTAGATCCCAAATCCACTTCCATTCATTTTTGTGCCATTTATGCTATTACATTTTGTATATTAATCAACTTAATTTAGAGTTTTTCAGTTTATTAGTTATGTATGTTTGAGTAGTTTTTTTATATATTCCCATGGAAGTCTTTGCTACATGAGCCAGACTGCCAAGCGTGAGCAAGGGAATCCTTAAAGAAACCAGCCTACTTTTTTGGATCAGCTTATTTGGTTTCTGTGTGAGCTCAGCCACAGATCACAACAAGCCAGTTACCTCTCCCTCCGTAAGCTACCACTCAAATAAAGGTCTTTGTTACCAGTTCTGGACTAACAGAAGTTAGCCTACCTAATTAAGGGATATATGTTGCCTGATTGCACATATGGTCACCATTGCCTGACTACCCATATGGTTCTATTAGTATTTGATGAAAAAACAACCCGAAAAAAGTGGTTCTGACATTTTTCTTGTTTTTATATCAATCCTATTTTGACAAATTTTTCTTCAGGAAATGAGTTTCACCAGGATGACAAAACCAATCTAGTGAATGCATTTCTGTTTGTTTTTAACAGTTTTTTTTATTGGAATTAAAGTAATACCAGTCACATAAATAGCAGTGATCAATACATAATCCAACATATATTGTCTATAAACTTTACCACTCAGAATCTTGGTTTCACTCAGCCCTCCGCACTTATTCTGTCCCAACAGCGCTCCATCATGTCCATTTCCATGGTCGGCGAGACTCATAGGTCCCCCCTGTAAACATTCCACTTTCCCCATTTCCTATCCCACTTCTTGGGGCAGCCTCTAGACTTGAAAACCTCTTTTTCTGCGACCATACATTTATCTAGGTCTCTTGCCCAGTTTCCGGAAGATGGAGTGTCAGCTGCTCCCCACTTTGTTGCTATGTTCAGTTTTACCAATGTGTGTCCCAGGGCGACCCACTGCTGCTCCACCTCACTGAGATCTGTCGCCTCCCAAATGTTGAGGAGCCCCAACTGTGGTGTCAGTGTAATGTCTGTCTGTAGTGCTCATTGCATGTGCTGTGTGGCTCTCTCCCATAGGGCCTGTATAGGTGAACACTCCCATATGATGTGATAGAAGGTTGCCTCCCCATTGCAACGACGGAGACACAGAGAGTCTTGTCGGCTCCCGATCTTTACAAGGGTGATACCTGTGAGGTATGTTCTAAGTAGGACTTTTAGTTGGACAAGTCGGAGCCTGAGAGTGATAGCCGCTTCCCTAGGGGACATCAGCGCTGTTTGCCAGTCGTCATCCTCGAGTTGTCCAAGATCTGCTTGCCATTTACCTCTGAGGGATTGAAACGGGTCTGGCAGATTATTACAGAGCTTCCGGTATGTCGGTATGTGAGCGACACCCCTTTTTTGGCAGTGGTTCAGAGAGGAGATGATACTCGAGGGGAGATGACTCTGGCAGTTCCTCGGCTCGCTGGAGAGCTGTTGTGAGAGCATGACGAATCTGGAGATAGCGAAATACCTCTCCCTGAGCGAGTTGATATTCCTTTCTCAGTTCTCTAAATTGCAGTATTTGTGAATGCCCTTCTTGAGTAAAAACTTTAATATTCAGTTTGGAATTGTTTTTTTAATTTTTTTGTATTTGCCTCCACTTTAACTAACCCGTTCTCCTCTGTCTTGTTTTAGGGGGTAATCCCTCATACCCCTGACCTCTCAT
Source organism: Triturus cristatus (assembly GCF_964204655.1). Lineage (NCBI taxonomy): Eukaryota > Metazoa > Chordata > Amphibia > Caudata > Salamandridae > Triturus > Triturus cristatus. Next base: position 393,044,152 of record NC_140583.1, on the reverse strand, counting down.
TCTTGCCCTCCTTTTTTTACCCTCTGTTTGCTTCTATTTTTACAGAGGACCCCTTTGATCTCCTCCTGCCCAGTTCTTCCTTCCCCATCTACTGTATACCCGCGGTTCACGTTCCAAGCGACCCCCACGCAAGCCACGCTCCCCCACACCAACCTCCTACCCCTTTTTACCTACTTACCTTCGCCTCTGTCTTTACATCTTTGCTCCCTATTACATGGTCATCTACACTTTTACGTCTTGACCACGAAAGATATAAATAATAGACTGCAGTGACTCGGTTTTTTAATATTACATTTATTTTTAACAAAAATTATGATCCTTATTCACAAATCTCAATTTACGCATGTATATTTAATCACATTTATATGTACTCTTGCTCTTAAATGTAAATATACCGCTTTTTCGCTATTCAACGTTTCCAAGTGTCATTTTACACCAAAGGACTTAGTACATCGTACAAACACACAGCTAAGTGCAAAAGTACCTGGTAGAGTGACAGAGTGCAGAGAACCAGCTAGAAAACTAGGGGAATTCGAAAATACAGCCTCTAATCCGAGGCCAACATTTAGCAATTTTTTTCCGGTGTCCTGTCTTTATAAGAGCTTGACACCTCCGATATGGCCTTGGTGAGCATTGTTGAGATTACCGGGGTAGTAGTCACTCGGGTAAAACTTTAGTCTAAGCTAGCCGCCTCAATAATTCAAAAAGCGTCTGCTGAGCTAAAGAACCACAGTACTGAAATTTACAAGCACATAGAAGGGGCCAATGATGTCTACTCTTGGTCGCCATGCCTAACAAGGCACAGAGGGCTGGCGGCAACTCAAGTTGAACTTCCTCATCTGGCTCGTCCCATGTCTTGGAGGGACAATAATGGCAACCACGAGGTCTTCCATGACCAATACCGAATAATACCAGTGTCAATCTCAAATGAACTGTATGACAACTGGAATTACCACATCACACCCCAACGTCACCCTCCTTGCCCTTTGATATCACTGAGACAGAAGGCACAAGGTAATTGCGCCCATACGTTATTGGGCAACCTACACCACAAAAAGTAGTGATCTGAAATATCCATGGTTATAAGAACCTGTCAAGAGTACCGTATAATCAAATGTGGCGAAATTTGCTAATTTACTTCTGCAGGAAACATGGTTGTGGGATGGCTCATCTTGCGAGAGGTTTGTGACTTGCACCAAAAATGCTTTACTAAAAAAGCATGGTCATTTTGCAGGGGGTCAATTGATTTTCTACGTGCTAGGAAGGGAGATATTTTAGTAATGACATGAAGCTGGGTGTCTTAGCTTGTCATATTGTACCATGACTCCATGACAGATTTTTAAAGTCTTTGATTTCTATTAATGTATTTATTCTACCTAGAGTCACATCTTTTACCCAAGAGTTAAAGAATGTTGACAAAGATTGGTGTAAGCTCCTTCTGTCCTTTGCCGATGCATTATTTATTGAAGGAGGGGATTTTAATTTGAAAATGCTGTTTTCGCAGTCAGATAGCGAGTATTCAGAAATATTAACTTTACATGACATTCCAGTAGCTGTATTAGCTAGGGAAAAGCTTTGGGAAAGCTGCACATGTTCTATTTTACCTATGGCAACATAATTTCGTCAGCCTGGCTGGATATCTCATGACAGTCCTGCTAGCGACAACTTCAGATTGCGCACTCCTCAACCTGCACTTGAATATCCCTTTGCCTTCCTGAGCATTCTAAAGCTGTGGCGGACTTGTGACCAAGTGACCATTTGGCTTTGGTATTAATCTTTAATACTCTGGCACAAGTTAAGAAATCGTTGTCTAAAGTGCATAATGTGGGTAACAATACAACAGAGTCGCGTTTTATGATGAGAATCTTAAAGCACTATTTAGGATAAGAATGGAAGAGCTCCTGCCAAGCATGACGGGTTTGTGTCATTTAAAGTGGTATGCTCTTTTGATAAAAATCAGTGGTAAAGGTTTTTAAATTACCGCTCAATCCCAGACCTTCAAATGTACAAGTTAAAGCGCTGAGCGGGTCCGGTTGGTTCAATGCTAATTGTGGAACAGTAAGGTTTATAAATTAGATTTGCCATAAATTAAATAGAATTCAAAGTCTAACTGATGCAACATAAAAAAAGAGAATATTTTGAATTAATTTGGGTTGAAATGTATGATGCCATCAGTGATGGCCACTTGCAGAAATTCTGACACTTGGTGAATTCGGAGTTAATTATCTCTCCGGATCACCTTGAAGCCCAGATGAGCAAGGCTCAATGGGCTCATTTTATTTTGGAACTATACCGTTGTCCCCCACAGAGTATTACACTAGTAGGGAACACATGTCCAGAAGAGACTTCCAAGTTAGAAGTACCACTGAAACCTGGTCTAATTGCTGAAGTCATAGGTAACCTGAAAAAGTCCCGGGATACGTGGCCAGATGGATTATCGGCAGTGTTGTTTAAGGCAAATCCTCTCTGGTGAGCAAATATGCTTTTTAGGTTGAGCCTATAGCGGCAGCCCGCATGCGCTGCTCGCTCTGCGAGGCATGCAGTAATGGAGTATGGAGTGGAAGGTCCGCCCACTCTCCGTCCATGTTTTTAATTGGCTCTTGTCATTGTCTTTCGTAAATGCTGCCTTCTGTTTGATTATGAGGCTTGTTAGTCTTTCCTTATTAAGGCCATGTCGTCATTTGTTTCCACCCATGGCAACTGGCCCCTTTACTGCAAGTGTTATACGGTATGGCACGTGTTATTTAGACTGTGAGCACTACTTTGTCTGTGCCTTCTCGCCCCTTCTCCCCCCTCCCCCGCCCGCACTCCCATTGTCCGTGCTCCCCCCTCCCGTTGTCCGTGATGCAATGCAATAGGTCTTGCATAAATGCAAGTCCTAATGCATTGGAAATGCTTGTTACCTCCATGGTGGTGGCATGAGTAGTCCTGAATATTGTTAATGGTTACCAAGACGAAATCTCTTTCTTTCCTCCAATGTTATCAGGCTGCATGCTCGTTCGCTCTTCACCGCGGCATCTGCCAATCGGGGAGGGATATGACTTCAAAATACATGTTTTGGGAGATTGGACACATCGGAAATGAAGAGCGAATGAGCATGCAGCCTAATAACATTGGAGGAAAGAAAGGGATTTTGTCTTGGTAATTATTCACAATATTGTATTGTATTGCATTGTATTCAGGACGACTCGTGCCGCCACCACGGAGGTAAAAACGAATCGTGAAACGTGAATGACTTTGGTTACAAATAAGAAGATCCCGCTAGGAAAAGTGCTAAAGTCGCATTTATTGTTTATTGAAGCCGTCATGTTATCATGAACAGTAATTACAATCTCAGACTTGTGCAGAAATAATGGACTGAAAATGACTGGCTTTGCCGTTTTAAGTTTCATTTCATTTCTACCACAAACTGCATGATTCTTTTAGCTTTTACTATTAGAGTTTATGATTGTTGGATAACGTAGCCAAAAAGTAAGAGCACTGAAATGTTTTTGTGATTGGGAGTCGTTCATGATTCACTAAGAAGCATTTTTGCCTTTGTGGCTTTATTTTTCTGAGTGTGCTTTCACGATATTGGCTTGGGCTGTGTAATGCTATTTTAAATTTAAGTTTGTGCAGTAAAAGTATGAAAGAAATTGGTTCAATCTTCTGTCCTCAGGATAATTAATGGCATTTTTATGCATATTGGGAGTTTGCTATGCAAGCTTGAAACCCGCAATGTGGTTGATTGCGACGAGTCGGGAAGTCTTTTGTCTATGTTTATGGCAAAAACAAGTGTGTAAATAAGGATTTTAAAATGGCGCTCACCAGGTGATAAAGTCTGTTGCACAGCCGAAACACGTCTTACCCGAGGTGAACCAATGGAATAAACGGTTGTGAATTCCTTCTATCCCAGAGTGCAGTCTTTTCCTTTGACAGGGAAGGATTTTGTGGTTATATATATTTTTTTTACACACGCACACACACACACACATGCACACACACACACACACACACCCGCCTCCCATTGTATACAAAAACCTAAGGAATTCCCATCGTCCACGTCTTCTTAGTACCGAAACTTTACACAGGTAAGTTATTCACCATGAGTCGTTCAATAGGGTCCCTGGCAACTGTCGGAGACATTAAGGACAAATCAATACCTCTAGACCATATCTTCCCATGCTTCTGGGGACACCCCCTCGCCTGGAACACAGCAACCTCCGCTGACATGCACCTATCCAGGGCATTTTTCCAATTGGTTATACAGGGCAGGGACGAATCCTTCCAGTGTTGTGCTATGTCCCGTTTAGCCAGAGTGAGCCCCGAAAACAATAGGTGTCATTTATACCTGTTCCCCCTGATATTTTCTGTACTGTGTAGGAGCGCCAATCTAGGGTATGTCGGGAAATCCCACGCATGTACCCGCCCCATGCAAGAAAACACACCGGACCAAAAGTGCTTCAGTGCCCGCAGCTCCACACCGTGTGCAGGAACAACCCCTTGTCAGCGCCACATCGGAGACAAGTAGGGGATGGAATTGCCCCCATTTTCCAAAGGCGAAGACGCGTGTAATATACCCTGTGAAGGTACTTAAATTGAATTAGGCTGTATCTGGTGGAAACGGCCGCATACTGAGGGCTAGCCAGCACCTCTGCTCAGTCATCGTCCATCAGAGCTGGCAGGTCAGCCTCTCAAGCCATCCGGGTACAGTGAATAGTTGTCTTGGGAGTGTGTAGTGAGGGTTTGGTAAATTTGTCGAATCTTGTGGATCCCCAAGTCTCCCATCAGTAAGCGACCTTCTAGTAGGTGGAACTCCGGTAGCGACTCTAGTCGCCGAACCAGGGGGGTCAGTGCGTGACAGAGCTGCAGATAGCGATGGAACTGTGATTTATGAAAGTCAAAATCCGCCTGCTGCCTTTGAAAGGATTTGAGGATGCTCCCCTGCATGATATCTCTGAGCGTGGATATGCCGATATCATCCCATCTAGAAAACCCACCAGCGACGAGACAGGTCGAAGATACGTTCCCTGCCAGAGGGGAGTGGCGTGCGTAAACCTACCCCACTAACCCGTGGACCTGACAACCTGTCTCCATGCCTGAATACCTACCCGGCAAGCCGGGGGAAGCACCTTCAGGGGGGAGTTACTGTACAGGAGACAGAGCAATGGGGTATCTGCCATGGCCGACCGCTCCACGGCATAGGCCGGGTCCATCTGAGAGCCATACCACCACTCATTGATCACCAGGAGGTGCGAAGCCCAATAGTATGCTCGGACATCTGCTGCCACAATTCCATCACAGTATGTGGACTGAGTGCATGTCGCAAGAGCGACACGAATCGCGCCCCCCTGCCATAGAAATCTATTGAGGAGTGCGTTAAGTTGACGGAACCACGACGGGGGGTAGTTCTGGAGCATGTATAAAAGGTGAGGCAAAGTCACCATCTTAAAGACTGCAGTCCTGCCGTATAACGATAGAAGCAGCTGAGACCAGATCGTCGTCTCATCCAGGACGGCGGGAAGCAGCGGTGCTATGTTGTGTGCCCAGGCGTCGCCGGGTGTCCGCGTTATGTAGACCCCTAGGTACTTCAGGCCCTCACCCGCAATGATCAGTGATGACGTCCAGGCCTGAATTCGTTGTTCACCAAAAATAGGGAACAGCGTAGATTTGGACGGATTGGCGCAGAGGCCGGGGGTCTCCCCGAAGACTCGAAGGATTGGGAGGATACGAGGCCCGGAGGCCCAAGGGGCCAACATGAAGAACAGAACGTCGTTGGCGTAAAGCACGATCCTGTCTCAGTACTCTGGTGTCCAGTCTAGTCCCCTAAGGACAGAGTCCAGGTGCACCCACACAGATAAGGGCTCGATCGCTAAGGCAAATAAAAGCGGGGATAGGGGGCACCCCTGCCGCGTAACCCTGTGGATCGGGAAGGGAGGAAGCAACCGGCTGCACGAACCGAGGCGGTGAGGTCCGTATACAGTAGGTTCACATATGCCAGGAACCTTGGTCCTAGGATTACGGCTTCCAGGAGGTTAAAGAGGTAGGTCCAACTCGGAGAGTTGAACGCCTTGTTGATGTCTGCCAGCAAGATCACTGCGGGGTGGCCAAACGAGGGGTCTCCGCGACGGCGTTGTGAACCCGCCTAATATTATGCCTTGTGGAGCGCTGCAGCATAAAGCCTGACTGATCCGGATGTACCAGGTCTTGAATGCAGGTGCAGAGGTGGTCGGCTAGGACCTTCCCCAACAGTCTAGGCTCAAAATTCAGCAGGGAGATGGGGCGGTACGAACCCTGATCTTCCAGAGGGCGACCGGGTTTAAGAAAAAACACAATTTCGGCATACCGCCAGTCCAGAGGCAGAATACGCTGCTCCAATGCGTCGTTCAATGCCCCAAGCATGTGAGGCCCCAGGGTCGCCATATCTGGGTGCAAAAACTCACCGGGAAACCCGTTCGGGCCCGGTGCACAGCCTGGGTGTGTATTGGACAGTGCCATCTGCAATTCGTCCAGAGTGATCGGCTTATCTACTTCGTCTCATATATCATCGGGCAAACGTCAGGGAGCGATATCGGAGAAAAAGTCGTCAATGTGGGACTCAGCAATTACCTCACGCTCCTCATACAGGGTTGCGTAGAAGCTGGCAAACGCCTGGACCACCGCCTTGGGAGAGTGCTGTCTGGAGACCTCAGGAGGGGGACCTGAGTCGGGGATGTCCGAATCTGACATAACCTATGGAGCATCTGACTCGACTTGTCACCCCACTGATAGATCCGGTATTGGGTCGCCAACCACGCCTCTTTATCACTGTCCGTATGCAACTGATGGAGCCGCTGCTGAACGTGTAAGAGGTTCCGACGGAGTCAGCGCTCTCCACCAGTTGGGACTGTAAGAGTACCTGGCGGTCCTCCAACTCCTGCCCCTGCGCCAAATGTCGCAGTTTTTCACCGGACCGATAACTGATGTCCGCCACTCTAATCGTAGCCTTAAGGGCCTCCCAGAGAATGACCAGGGATGAGGAATTGCCACGTTGAGGCTGAGATATTCCACAATAGCACTGTGCAGCATCTCTTGATAGTCAGCATCGCGAAGAAGCCATGGGGGCATGCACCACCGATATGGGGCTAGATCAGTCTGCAGGCGGAGCTTGAGTTGAATGGGCGAGTGGTCGGAGAGGCCCCTCGGCATGATGGAGGCGTGTGCCACTCTGTATAAGTAGCTATGTGGGAGGAATATGTAGTCCAGGCGTGAGAGGGTGGGATGAACCGAGGATGCATATGTGAACCCTGCCTCAGAGGGATGAAGCACCTGCCAAGAATCTGTCCAGCCCAGTGTATGTGCCAATACGTGCAGTTTGGACCTGGGGGGCTTGTATCTGGCGGCCGAGCCCGCCATCTGTCGAGGGGACCCATGATGTAATTCCAATCCCCACCCAGAATCGTCAAGTCACAGGGGAGATCCCCCCAGAGCTGTGTAAGTTTATCTATGAACGTCTGACCTAACGGTGGAGGGGCATATATACTCCCAAGTGTAATCTGTTCACTGGCTATGGTGCCAGAGATAATAGTGAAATGCCCCTGAGGATCTAGCCAGTGTTGTGTAACCTGAAGCGGTACTCGGCGGTGGATGAGTATTGCAGGAGACTCACCCAAGAGGTGAGTCTCCTGCAATAGTAGGACTTAAATTGAATTAGTCTGTATCTGGTGGAAACGGCCGCATACTGAGGGCTAGCCAGCACCTCCGCTCAGTCATCGTCCATCAGAGCTGGCAGGTCAGCCTCCCAAGCCATCCGGGTACAGTGAATAGTTGTCTTGGGAGTGTGTAGTGAGGGTTTGGTAAATTTGTCGAATCTTGTGGGCTTCCAAGTCTCCCATCAGTAAGCGACCTTCTAGTAGGTGGAACTCCGGTAGCGACTCTAGTCGCCGAACCAGGGGGGTCAGTGCGTGACAGAGCTGCAGATAGCGATGGAACTGTGATTTATGAAGGTCAAAATCCGCCTGCCGCCTTTGAAAGGATTTGAGGATGCTCCCCTGCATGATATCTCTGAGTGTGGATATGCCGATATCATCCCATCTAGAAAACGCACCAGCGACGAGACAGGTTGAAGATACGTTCCCTGCCAGAGGGGAGTGGCGTGCGTAAACCTACCCCACTAACCCGTGGACCTGACCACCTGTCTCTATGCCTGAATACCTACCCGGCAAGCCGGGGGAAGCACCTTCAGGGGGGAGTTACTGTACAGGAGACAGAGCAATGGGGTATCTGCCATGGACGACCGCTCCACGGCATAGGCCAGGTCCATCTGAGAGCCATACCACCACTCATTGATCACCAGGAGGTGCGAAGCCCAATAGTATGCTCGGACATCTGCTGCCACAATTCCATCACAGTATGTGGACTGAGTGCATGTCGCAAGAGCGACACGAATCGCGCCCCCCTGCCATAGGAATCTATTGAGGAGTGCGTTAAGTTGACGGAACCACGACGGGGGGTAGTTCTGGAGCATGTATAAAAGGTGAGGCAAAGTCACCATCTTAAAGACTGCAGTCCTGCCGTATAAAGATAGAAGCAGCTGAGACCAGATCGTCATCTCATCCAGGACGGCGGGAAGCAGCGGTGCTATGTTGTGTGCCCAGGCGTCGCCGGGTGTCCGCGTTATATAGACCCCTAGGTACTTCAGGCCCTCACCCGCAATGATCAGTGATGACGTCCAGGCCTGAATTAGTTGTTCACCAAAAATAGGGAACAGCGTAGATTTGGACGGATTGGCGCAGAGGCCGGGGGTCTCCCCGAAGACTCGAAGGATTGGGAGGATACGAGGCCCGGAGGCCCAAGGGGCCAACATGAAGAACAGAACGTCGTTGGCGTAAAGCACGATCCTGTCTTAGTACTCTGGTGTCCAGTCTAGTCCCCTAAGGACAGAGTCCAGGTTGAGGTATTCAAGATATTACGATATGATTAGCGCAGTATATCTAATGATAGTTTACCTCGTTATGGTGTATTAAACGGCTCGAGATCCCCGATTATGTTTAGTACGACAAAAAGGGCCGAGAAACCGAACCGCCTCCATCTTGGATTGCGGCTCTCTCTCTCACTTGGGAGTCACGTGGTCTTTTCCGCACACCCTCCGCTTTCCCCTTTCCTTGCATTTAATTAGGAGACAGGCTGAGTTGCTGAGAAGCAAGGTCACATCTGCTAAAAGGGAGTATCAGGCAAATTCCTCTAGGCCTGGGACGAGAAGGGAGTCACCCTTTCGACCTTCTCTGTAAAGATAGTAACCCTTTGTATGTGTAACCGAAACTAGAAATGGGCATGAGCTCATTAGGGGCGCCAGGACTAACTGGTACTTTTCCACATATATGGTTTTGTATGCTGTAATGTATAAAAGTGTGTTACTGTCAAGGAGCCAGCAGTCTTCCTCGGCGCACCTGATGGGTGAGGATCGACGAGGCTCCTCTATATAGAGTTCTGTGGTGGCTAATAAACGTTTGAACCTTCCACGTTGCCAACTGCTCCTTCTTACCTAATATTGCGGGCCAATGGTAAGTGTGGCCCTTGGAATAATTATTTTGGACACAACAGTTGGCGACCACGAAGGGACCCCGTGAAAGGGTCTTCCCCCCCCCGTATTCGGGTGGTGGGGTTGGGGGCGTCCTGACCGGTTGGCGGGAGAGGAGCCTGAGGATTTCTCCCACCCTGCACGACTTTTCGGTACGTCCCCTGCTGCTAGTTACCCTTCACCGGGGTCCTACGGGCTTAACCCAGAAACTGGATCGATTTGGTCGGGAGGAGTTGGCAGCGGAGAACGAACATTCGTATCTGGGTGCACCCGGTGAGTATTGATTTGATTTTGACGCACGCGTTGTAAACGGTGCATTATTGGTTAAGGCACGCGTTGAAGACGGTGTGCTATTTGATTGATTTGAGAGCATTCGTTGAGAACGATGCGTTTTTGATTTTGAACACGGATTGCATTTGTTTGAAGCTCGCGCTGGACAGCGGTGCATTGATTTGAAGACACGCACCGGAGGGTGGTGTCTTGCTTGATCGAGGTTAGCATTACCGTGGTTTGACTCGAAGTACGTACAGGTTGTATTTGATTTGAGTAAAAACGGCGCGCCGAAGGATTACAAACGGACTGCACGTGGAAGGACCCGCGACCTAGACTGGGTAGCCACAGGGCATACTCCTGACGGGGCAAGTCCTCGTTGGGGGCTGGTCTTAGTGGTGAGCCAGGAGGGTGGCCGGAATCCCGCGTGTAGTTTGGTGTTTGGACTGTGAACCAGAGTCGACGGGCTTGGTTCTCTGATACTGATTGTACGTTGTGTATGATTCGTGTTGATTGTTGTTTGTGTATACATGTCTGAAAACTAACCAAAATGTCCTGTTTTAGTAAATTGAATTGTTTTGGCTGCTGCTGTCGAACAAGTGACTCTAGACTAGCGGAGAGCCAACCCGCCCCGCCGGAGGGTAGTCCTAGCCATTTTATGTATGTCAAACATGGGATCTCTCCGTTGTTGTTCTGCACTCTGTGGCATAAGTATACCAAGGGCAATGAGGAGTTACGATGGCCCAAAACGGGTTCGTTTGATGAGAAGAAAATTGCGTTCCTACAGGAACAGCTGTTTTCTAGGCGAAGTAGGCAGGCCATGTTTGATGCTCTAATTGCATGGCAGAAGGAGGCCAAACAACGGCGAATAAGGGAAGAGAAAATAGCCAGAGCCAAGGCAGGACAGAATGTTACTCAGAAAGCTATGGCCTATGACCGAGACAGAGTAGAAAGGGGATTGGATTGCATGAATCGTGAATTTCGACTAAAGGTGGATAAGAGCTATGTGACCCGCCCAAAAGCAGAAGATGAGATAGAGGATTTACTGGACACCAGACCACCACCCCCTTATGTGCCACAGAGGATATATCCGGAGGTATCAGGGGCCTCGGCCCCGGCTCCAAATATGTCCCTGGGGGGCCTCGGCTTCGGCTCCCCCGGCCACCACTACCCCTCCCTCCCTGCCGAACCTCTCCCGGTTACCGACATCTGTGTCTGAAGTTATGGCCATACTGCCTAATTTATTGACGACAGCTGCAGCCGGGAACCCTCAGCTGTCGCTGGGGTCAATGCCTTCCCCTCCTGTTCTACCCTCCTCCTCCGCCAGTACCACGCCGGTAACAGCTGCAACTACTCCACTACGTCCGGCCAGTCTCACTGAAGGTAGGAAGTTGTTCACTCGTTCGGCCTTGGGAACGGAAGAAAGGGAAACTATAGCTACACAAGCATCCCAGTGGATGCGACATCCCATTTATACGCTTGCTGATATTTGGAGTACTATGAGAGACTATGAACCGGTGATGCAACAGCATGCTCTGGAGCATATGGCCAACCGTCTTATTTCTGTGTGGGAACAGGTACATCAGGAAGGGAAGGCTCCGGCTATACTATATGATATTCTTGATCAGGTCCATAAATCTCAGTTGACACCGGAAGAGGTGTATGGGAAGGTACAGACTTTGGTCTCTTATAGAGCCCGTTTGCAGTCTACCACTCCTGCCGGATTCTCCCAGTTCCCTATGCGGGAAGTGCACCCTATCTTCCATCCAGAAGTTGCCGCAGTAGTAGATGCCCACGGCGTCGTTACCCGTCCCGGGGTAGACGCCCGGTTCCAGGAACAATGGGTCTATACCCCCTGGAAGCGGAGTGAGGTACTATCCCTAAAAAGCCAGTTGCCAGATCCTAGAAAGAACCCCACCGCATATTACAAGGAACTGACCGAGGCCGCCTCGTCAGCGGTAATGACGTTGGCAGATATTGAATTATTCTTTGCCTTATTAGTACCGGTGGACATTTGGCGCCAGGTACATGACGAGGACCATGTTACGGAATTTGGTGGGACATGGGATCAACTGAGAAACTGGGATAGAGATCGTAAACCAGGGAACAAGCCCCGACCTGAGATACTGGCCTTGCCTGAGAGAATAATAACTTATATGCATTCGCTGATCCCACCCAGGAAAGTAGATTGGGACAAGCTGACGGCCTGTAAGCAAAAGAAGGACGAGAGTGTCTCTAATTTTTTCACGAGGTTTGAGGGAGTGTTCATTGACTTCAGCGGACAGGACTTGGCAACGGAAGGGGGTGTACGTTTATTTGTTAATAGATTTGTAACAAATTTGCTACCCGAGGTATCGGCTCGGTTACAGGCAGCCGAGAGTACCTGGACGACCACCACGCCCTCCACGATACTGAGCATGGCTCAGTATTATGAGCATCGGGAGAATGAGAGCAAGGATAAGACAGAAAGAAAGTCGAAAGAATTGAAAACACGAGTGTTACTACAGCAAGTGGAGAGGGGTAGAGGAAGAGGACGAGGGTTGCAGAATTTCGCTCCAAGAGGGGCGGGACCGACGCAAACAGCTGGGCGAACAGATTTGGGCATAAATCAATGTGCTTTCTGTAAAGAGGAGGGGCATTTGAGAGCGCAGTGTCCGTTACTATATGAACAGAATACGGCTTCAAGGGGTCGCGGACGGGGAAGGATGAGTGGGCATCGTGGTGGACACACGAGACAAGAACAGGCAGCCCGAGGTGAGAACAGTCAGAATTATTTCGACCAAAACCAGGGTAAACAGTACTATAATGATGGACGTGTAACGGACGAAGTCACCGGGTATACTCAAGCATAGGACAGCCAAGGGCAGAGTAAGGGGCATGTGTCAATTCCGATAGATCAAGCTGGACCTTATGTCCATGCACGATTGTTGGATGCATCAGGTAAGTTTTTGGTTGACACAGGGGCTATGAACAGTTCTGTTTCACGTGCCCTGGTCCCGGGGGCCGCTCTGTCTGGCCAGACTAACGTGTCCGTGGGGTTCTCTGGAACTCCGGTGGTGAGCCCCATTTCTAAGCCACTTTCCCTCACTCTGGGACCGGTTACGATAGAATCACCTTTCCTCCTCACCTCCCAGTGTGGGGAGAATCTCCTGGGTATGTATATTTTAAAAAGATTGCATGCCCACATCTATTGCTCCCCCGATGGAGTTTATCTGACCATTCGGAATACCTCTATCCCCTCCGTTCAATGTTTTTCGAAAACGGACTCACTACCTCCTGAGCTTGCACAACTCCCGAAGGATCTCTGGGCCCTGGGGGACACTGACGTAGGATTCCTCCAAATTCCCCCGGTGTCCATCACCCTGAAACAGAATGCCAAATTGCCGAGGATCCCACAGTATAAAATAGCCCCCGCAGGGGAACGCGCTTTATTGGCCATTATTTATGACTTGATTAGAACAGGGGTGGTGGAGGAAACGGCTTCTAACGTCTGTAACAGTCCCATTCTTCCGATTCTTAAACGAGCCCCCGTACCCCAATCCCCTGATTATGCTGATACCTACCGATTTGTGATTGATTTGCGAGAAATTAACAAGATTGTGGTACCCCAATATCCGGTGGTACCAGACATTAATTCCATTTTGACCATGATTCCTCCCACTGCCACATTTTTCTCGGTGATTGATTTGAAGAATGCCTTCTTTAGCATTCCCATACATCCGGATAGCAGACATTTGTTCGGTTTCTCATTGGAGGGCCGCAGCTTTAGATTCTGTCGCGCCCCCCAGGGGTATACCGAAAGCCCTAGTATCTACAGCCAAGCCCTAAAAAGAGTATTGGATTCCTTACAATTGCCGCCAGGTAATGTCCTATTGCAGTATGTTGACGACCTCCTTGTGGCCTCTGATACAGAACAGGGTTGCCGCAATGCTACGGTTACCCTGCTACGGCACTTGGCCACTCATGGTAACAAGGTGTCGCTCTCTAAATTTCAATATTGTCGACCGGAGGTGACCTATATCGGTCATCTCCTGTCGAAGGAGGGAAGACGGTTGACTTCTGAGCGCATCGCAACCATAACTAACATGCCTGTTCCTCGCACGCAACGTGATGTCCGCGCTTTGCTTGGTATAACCTCCTACTGTCGCCAATGGATTGCTAACTATTCTCTCTTGACTAAACCTTTCTTGTATCTAACTACGAAGGATGTGCATGAACCCTTACCTTGGACTGATGAATGCCAGACTGCCTTTTCTGCTCTGAAAACTGCTCTTTGCTCTGCTCCTGTGCTTGGCACCCCTGACTACCGGAAACCTTTTGTGCTCTATGTGCATGAGGTGGACGGTTGTTCTCTTTCAGTGTTGACACAGGACTTTGGTGGTAAGCAAAGGCCTTGTGCATATTTCTCTGCGGTTTTGGATAACGTCGCCAGAGCACTTCCCAGTTGTCTGAGGGCTGCAGCGGCAGTGGCTGTAGCGATCAGACAATCGGAAGGGCTAGTCCTGAATACGGATCTGACAGTAATGGTGCCTCATGCTGTGGACGTATTATTAAACAGGACACAGACGCAGCACTTAACTAGTGCGCGTCTTACAGGGTACGAATTGACCCTGTTTGCACCTCATATAACGATCAAACGATGTGTTAACTTGAACCCTGCCACGCTGTTGCCCCTCCCTTCAGGGGATGGTGGATAAGACATACATGATTGTATTTTTCGAACTGAAGAAGAAACCAAGGGCCGGATAGATCTAACTGACACACCACTATCTGATGCCCAAGGAGAATTGTATGTTGATGGGTCCTGCTTTAGATTACCGGATGGTACGACAGCTGCGGCTTATGCGATTACTACCCTGCAAACGGTAGTCGAGGCAGCCAAGATACCATACCGGTCGGCCCAGGCAGCCGAATTGGTTGCATTATTCAGGGCCTGCGAGTTGGGGAAAGGCTTGAAGCTAAATGTCTACACCGATAGCCAATATGCGTTCGGTGTAGCGCATAGCTTCGGGAGGTTATGGGCGGAAAGAGGATTCTTGACATCTCATGGCGAAAAGATAAAGAATGGGCCATTAGTTGACCGATTGCTGGCTGCATTAACGTTGCCTAAAACCCTGGCCATAGTGAAATGTAGCGCACACAAGGTTGTAGTGGATGATGTGGGGAGGGGAAATTCCTTTGCGGATAGGATCGCCAAGGAAACAGCCCAGTCTGACACCACTTCCATGTTTGTAGTGACAAAAATTATAGAGGCAGGGGTTTTTAACAACACCATAGACAGTGTGAAAGAGCTACAAAAGGAGGTGACCCCAGAAGAACTGACATACTGGCAAGAACAGGTGGGGAGGCTTGATGAGAATGGATGTTGGACTGACTTGTCAGAGAGGTGTAGATGGTTACTGCCAAACGCATTTGTAAATGCAGTAGTAGCTATGGCACATGGACCTTCACATGTAGGGGTCCAGGGCATCTGTGCCACATTGGATCCTGTCTGGTACAATGTTAATATTCATAAGACAGCTAGGAACCTGGTTCAGCATTGCATGATCTGTCTCCAGCATAATCCTGGGGTTAGCATTCCCGTCTTGGAGGGTAGTTTTGCGCCGCCCACCCTGCCTTTTGAAGTACTTCAAATGGATTACATACAGCTAGAACGAGTTAACAATCTGAAATACGTGCTGGTGGTGATCTGTACTTTTAGTAAATGGGTGGAGGCGTATCCCACAAAGGAAAATACTGCCCTGGCAACCGCGAAAGCTCTGGTAAAGGAGTTTTTCCCTCGATATGGGTTGCCACGGGTGATTTGGAGTGACAACGGGACACATTTTAATGCTGACTTAGTTAGGCATGTATACAAGGGTCTGTCCATTCAGCAGAAGTTTCACGCAGCTCGACATCCTCAATCAGCGGGCCTAGTTGAGAAATATAATGGGATTCTGAAATTGAAACTGGCTAAACTTCAGGACACGACAGGATTAAAATGGCCTGATCTCCTGCCCCTGGCCCTGTTGTCCGTAAGAACTACTCCTCATTCCCGGAGCGGTATCTCCCCTTATGAGGTAATCTTTGGCAGACCTGCCAACGTGTGGGGAGTACCTCGGCCCAAATCCTTCAGGGACATCGACCATCCTATGTTGACTGATTATTTGTATACTTTGACTAAAGATCTCCATTCTATTCATCAACAGATATCTGCCCTACTGCAGCCCCTGCCGGAGGGACCCGGACACAGCGTGGAACCTGGATAGTGGGTCTTGGTTCGGAACTATCAACGAAAATCGAGTTTGGATCCGCGCTGGTCCCGACCGTACCAGGTGCTCCTGGCAACGCGAACGGCGGTGAAAGTTGAGGGTAAGCAGCGCTGGATCCATATCTCCCATCTTAAGCGAGTTCCTCTCCCATTGCCAAGGGAGCAGCTTGACCAGGAGGAAGGCCTGCCAAACCAGGGCAAACCCAGCACTAGGAAACGACTTTCCCTGGACACCCGCAGAGAAGTTGACGGGCGAGGGGAGAGTGCTGTGAGCCTGCAAGACCCTTTTTGCGACCACTCAATTGCTCCGAGTGAGGCGTCTGGTCAGGAGCCCAGCTCCTCGTCTGATCCCATTGTGCCTGCTTTGTTTGTGAATCCTGACACCCCTGGTCGGGATCGATATCACCTGCGGCCCCGGAAATAGGGAATCCCAGGTCTAGCCTTGGCAAGTGAAGTTGGAAGCCTCGGCAAAGACCTGAGGATTGGTAGAACACTGGACTGAACTCGTTGAGAGCATGGAACTTTCAGTAAAGCTCTGTTCAGAACGAAGGTAGAGACATTGGTTGGACTGGTGGGGGCCCAGGTGGAGTTTCCTTTCAACAAGGGTTGCGTCAAGTGCGACCCCAACGCGAGAAGTTTTTCTTTTTTCTTTTTCTGAACAATAGGAGTCTGCCTGTGAGGCTCTATACGGACAAAGGAAAGAAGCACCCTCCGGCAGGTCGGACTGCTCGTAGCCCTTTTTCCCGAGATTATATTGGACTTCTAGTGAGAAAATGTACCCTTTTGCTCGTTTTGTCCCTGAAGAAGGGCGGCCCATAGTACCCCGTACCATTCCCCCGCATTTGCCAATGTTCTCCTCATGGAGTTTGCGTGTTAAAATTGTTTTCATTTCTATATTGGTTGTATCCTTTGTGCTATGCTTAGGTCTGTTTATATATCTGGAGTTTCGCCATCCTGTGCACACCTTGATAGTGTCTACCCCTGCTCCTAAGGAACATCATTTCCAGACTTTTGCCCCCCATAAGGAGAGACACCGACAGACATATGTACATAATGCTTTCATTGAGATGCTGCACCAGACTCATAGTTCCACAAATGTTACTGATTGTTGGGTCTGTGGTCTTCTCCCGTCAGTGATGCATAAGCAAGATTTGTTCATATCAATGCCCTTGTCTTATTTAGGTAGTTGCGAAGCCTGGTTTAAAATGTTATCCATGCTATATGAACACTACGCTATAGATGAACGTCGATTCTCAGAGAAGGATTACGCCTTGATTTTAGCCTATATAGAGACACACCAAGGTTTTACTCCTAATGCTGAGGGGACGGATGGTACCCTTGATCCTACCGCCTGTATGAACGTATACACTGATCATGAGAATGATACCTGGTTGAGGGATGAAGTGTTGGATTTCATGACCTTTAATTTTACTGAGTATTTCAAGTATTTCCAGGAGCGAAATGTCTCAGATGAGAAAATAATTCCGGTCCCGGTATTGAATACGTCCTCCTCCTTCTGTGTGCAGGGTACTGGACATCTATCCGTAGGTTATAGTAGATGTAATTACACTTATAAACTACAGACTTTCAGTAGTCCCCCAACACTCACCCCTCCCAATGTTTATTTCGTGTGCGGTGAAAATGCATACACTTGGCTACCCAGGGGATGGGCGGGCCGATGTTACTTATCTTTTCTTTACCCACCGGTCTACATAGCTCCTTCCGATTATCACAAATCTCATTCCTTAAATCGGCGGAGCCTAAAAGCTGAAGCCGCCAGTAATGATGCCACTGACCAGACTGACACTCCAGCCCAACACTTCGTTGATATCATAAAAGGGGCGTTGCCCATATGGGGACCCATCCTCAACAGTAAAGAAGTTAGGAGGCTATCTAGAGTAGTGGAAGGGGTGGTCAATACTACTGCAGGAATATTAACTAATATTACAGTGGCGCTCCAGGCGACCCGGCTTGTGACCCTCCAAAATCGTCTTGTTTTAGATGTTATCCTAGCTGATCGCGGAGGAGCTTGTAGAGTCATCGGCAGCTCCTGTTGTGTATATATACCTGACTCCGCCCCTTCTGTCCATTTAGCCATTCAGAAACTACATCGGCTAGCTTCAGAAATTCACACCGAGACTGGTACTTGGTCCTTGTCCGGGTGGTTTTGGGATTTGGTGACCACCTGGGGATGGAAGTTATTTATGATTCTTTTAGGAATAGTGGGGTTCATTTTCACCTGCTGCCTTTGTCTACAGTGCGGGCCTGCTTGCTGTGCATATTGTGCTGCTCAAGTTCGCCGATTCATCCCTAGGCCCGAGCCCGTCCAAACCAGAATAGATACTCAGCGGGCTCAGAAGGAGACGCACGACTTAATGCAGATTGATGAGGGTATTTTCGAAGACTGACCCCGTTATTAGCTATGCTGCGCTAAAAGGGCCGTTCTGAGGTATTCAAGATATTACGATATGATTAGCGCAGTATATCTAATGATAGTTTACCTCGTTATGGTGTATTAAACGGCTCGAGATCCCCGATTATGTTTAGTACGACAAAAAGGGCCGAGAAACCGAACCGCCTCCATCTTGGATTGCGGCTCTCTCTCTCACTTGGGAGTCACGTGGTCTTTTCCGCACACCCTCTGCTTTCCCCTTTCCTTGCATTTAATTAGGAGACAGGCTGAGTTGCTGAGAAGCAAGGTCACATCTGCTAAAAGGGAGTATCAGGCAAATTCCTCTAGGCCTGGGACGAGAAGGGAGTCACCCTTTCGACCTTCTCTGTAAAGATAGTAACCCTTTGTATGTGTAACCGAAACTAGAAATGGGCATGAGCTCATTAGGGGCGCCAGGACTAACTGGTACTTTTCCACATATATGGTTTTGTATGCTGTACTGATAATGTATAAAAGTGTGTTACTGTCAAGGAGCCAGCAGTCTTCCTCGGCGCACCTGATGGGTGAGGATCGACGAGGCTCCTCTATATAGAGTTCTGTGGTGGCTAATAAACGTTTGAACCTTCCACGTTGCCAACTGCTCCTTCTTACCTAATATTGCGGGCCAATGGTAAGTGTGGCCCTTGGAATAATTATTTTGGACACAGCAAGGTGCACCCACACAGATATGGGCTCGATCGCTAAGGCAAATAAAAGCGGGGATAGGGGGCACCCCTGCCGCGTAACCCTGTGGATCGGGAAGGGGGGAAGCAACCGGCTGCACGAACCTAGGCGGTGAGGTCCGTATACAGTAGTTTCACATATGCCAGGAACCTTGGTCCTAGGATTACGGCTTCCAGGAGGTTAAAGTGGTAGGTCCAACTCGGAGAGTTGAATGCCTTGTTGATGTCTGCCAGCAAGATCACTGCGGGGTGGCCAAACGAGGGGCCTCCGCGACGGCGTTGTGAACCCGCCTAATATTATGCCTTGTGGAGCGCTGCAGCATAAAGCCTGACTGATCCGGATGTACCAGGTCTTGAATGCAGGTGCGGAGGTGGTCGGCTAGGACCTTCCCCAACAGTTTATGCTCAAAATTCAGCAGGGAGATGGGGCGGTACGAACCCTGATCTTCAAGAGGGCGACCGGGTTTAAGAAAAAACACAATTTCGGCATACCGCCAGTCCAGAGGCAGAATACGCTGCTCCAATGCGTCGTTCAATGCCCCAAGCATGTGAGGCCCCAGGGTCGCCATATGTGGGAACCCGTTCGGGCCCGGTGCACGGCCTGGGTGTGTATTGGACAGTGCCATCTGCAATTCGTCCAGAGTGATTGGCTTATCTACTTCGTCTCATATATCATCGGGCAAACGGCAGGGAGCGATATCGGAGAAAAAGTCATCAATGAGGGACTCAGCAATTACCTCACGCTCCTCATACAGGGTTGCGTAGAAGCTGGCAAACGCCTGGACCACCGCCTCGGGAGAGTGCTGTCTGGAGACCTCAGGAGGGGGACCTGAGTCGGGGATGTCCGAATCTGACATAACCTATGGAGCATCTGACTCGACTTGTCACCCCACTGATAGATCCGGTATTGGGTCGCCAACCACGCCTCTTTATCACTGTCCGTATGCAACTGATGGAGCCGCTGCTGAACGTGTAAGAGGTTCCGACGGAGTCAGCGCTCTCCACCAGTTGGGACTGTAAGAGTACCTGGCAGTCCTCCAGCTCCTGCCCCTGCACCAAATGTCGCCGTTTATCCCCGGACCGATAACTGATGTCCGCCACTCTAATCGTAGCTTTAAGGGCCTCCCAGAGAATGACCAGGGATGAGGAATTGCCACGTTGAGGCTGAGATATTCCACAATAGCACTGTGCAGCATCTCTTGATAGTCAGCATCGCGAAGAAGCCATGGGGGCATGCACCACCGATATGGGGCTCGATTAGTCTGCAGGCGGAGCTTGAGTTGAATGGGCGAGTGGTCGGAGAGGCCCCTCGGCATGATGGATGCGTGTGCCACTCTGTATAAGTAGCTATGTGGGAGGAATATGTAATCCAGGCGTGAGAGGGTGGGATGAACCGAGGATGCATATGTGAACCCTGCCTCAGAGGGATGAAGCACCTGCCAAGAATCTGTCCAGCCCAGTGTATGTGCCAATACGTGCAGTTTGGACCTGGGGGGGGTTGTATCTGGCGGACGAGCCCGCCATCTGTCGAGGGGACCCATGTTGTAATTCCAATCCCCACCCAGAATCGTCAAGTCACAGGGGAGATCCCCCCAGAGCTGTGTAAGTGTATCTATGAACGTCTGACCTAACGGTGGAGGGGCATATATACTCCCAAGTGTAATCTGTTCACTGGCTATGGTGCCAGAGATAATAGTGAAATGCTCCTGGGGATCTAGCCAGTGTTGTGTAACCTGAAGCGGTACTCGGCGGTGGATGAGTATCGCCGTGCCGCGTGGTCCCCTTGTAAAGCCAGAGTGGTACACTGTAGTGAACCCATATCGGGATAGACAGGGGGCTTTATTGCCCAAGAGGTGAGTCTCCTGCAATAGTAGGATGTCAGCTAAGTAGCACTTTGCTAAGTGAAGCACAGCCCCACGTTTAACCTTGTCTAACAGTCCCCGAACATTCCATGCCAAAATATTGAGTTCTCGCAGCAGAGATTTACGTGCGGCCTGAGTCACCCCTACTCTCTAAAGTGTGTAATGACCTAGGGTGCATTAATGACGTGGTTTGGAGACATGTGTCTGGTGCGCAAAACAAGAAAAAAAACCTGAAACCCAACATGGCCCCTCCGCTCCCCTCCCCCCATACATCCAAAAACAAGGAGTATCTGTCGCGGTGGAATCCTGTCCCAGGCCCCCAACATGATGACCCAGGCAAGTCCCCCAATGGATCTCCCCCCCATCCAACATCACCCAACATTACCCAAAACGTCCAGGGCAGTCATTGACCGGCGCCTCCCAGAGTAGGTGAAGATGACCCCAGCACACTAGGATCTGACGCTACCCATCGAGGAACCGCAGCTTCTATACAGTGCTCTGTAGATGAGGAAGGCTAGAATATGCCCTCAGTCAGGGCGGTCTCAGTCTGCATTCCCTGATTGACCCTGGGAGTGCCAATTAGAGCGGGATCTGTGGCGCCGTGCCATAGTGTCTCTGTCTTGCCGACCGATTCGATGGGATCCCTGGGAAGAGTCTGAGTCTAGCGGCGGCGGCGAGTGTGGCTTAAGAGTACGTTTCTCATCAGTCCAAGCCAAAACCTCCTCGGGGATCAAAGAATAAAGTCTTGGCATTATATATCACCTTCATCCTGGCAGGGAACAGCAGCGCGTAGGATAAGTTCAGCTCCCGAAGGCGTTGCTTGGCTGCCGCAAATGACTGACGCTGCTGCTGCACCAGCCTGGTGTAGTCCGGGAAGACCATGATAGGATGGGACTCAAAAGACATTTGGTCCTTGTGGAGCCGGGCTTAGCGGAGGATCGCATCACAGTCGGCGTAGTTGAGGAGCTGGGCGATCACAGGCCTCGGGCACTCTCTGCAGCCCTCCGAAAAGCCCACCAGGCCGATATTGTTGCGCCAAGCCCTCTCCTCTGCATCCTCGACCCGCGACGCCACCCTTGAGACCGTGGTAAGTTTGTCCACCTTCTTCTGGAGGGTGGATATGGTGTCCTCCACCGTATAGACCCTGGTCTCCGCCTCAGTGATCCGGTCCACCGCCTTCCAAAAGTCTTGACGGAGAAATGACACCTAAGAAACCAACAGCCCCGATCTGGGCCTCGAGTGCAGTCCTGGATTGATTGATCGCCGCTAGCAGCATCGCAGTGTCTGAGGACAGGCCCTCAGTGACCTCCTTCCCCACCAGAGCGGTGGTATATTGATCCATGGTAGGCTGCTTTGGGGCCGCCGCACCGTGTTTATCCTTGCCCATTGTGGAACGGAATTGCTAACCGAGGGGCCCGCCCCCGGTCCACAGCCACCGCAGGTAAGCGTGGAAGAGTGGGCCTCCAAGTGATGAGGACGAAGTTAGGCAGATGATGGAATGCCACACAGCACCAGATCTGGCTCTGGAGGGCACCCTCTGCCCCCAGATAGACTCAGCGTGGTCTGGGCCGTAACCAGGCCAGGCACCCACACTCCACAATGCACCACTAAGGACAACGCCGACTACTTGCACCAGGTACCACCAGGAAAGCCGCCGATCTAAGGCAGAGGCGCAGGATGTATTTCACAGCGGTGCCAGGCAATTCAGGAAGGGGCGGTCTCTCGGGCATCAGCGGCCACCACAGAAGGGGTCCCCGTCTGGAAGTATGGGCGACCACGACTCACCAAGTGCAAGCCCTGGCAACATCACAATTGACCCCGGATGTACCAACCCGGCCCATCCAGCGTATCTGCTGTGTTCACAATTTGTGGACAATCACAGAGCCCAGGGCACCAGCCGGCAATCCCGGCCTCCACGGGGCAGTCACAGGAGTGACGAGGTCCAAGTGTAGCTGGCAGAAGGACCACAAGCCTGCGGGGTCTCCACACCGCACCCCCCGGAAGCCTGGCGAGAGGGTCCACAGCGGAGTCACCAGGCCGAAAAATCAGGTCTCCGGCAGAGTATATGGGCCAGCAAACCCACCTGCCACAGGCCACCACCTTCTCCGCCTCAGACCTCACGGAGGATTGGGGCGGTCCCGCCAACAGTCTGCTGCCCACCACCGTCACAGCGCAGGCCGCTCAGCACTTCCTCCACTCGACCCAGTCCACGGAGATGCCGATGTCAGAGGTAGGGCGGCCCGATCCCCCGCAGCTTAGCAGGCCAGAACGATGTGGCGTCCACACAGCCCGGGACGCGCCAGGAGCTGCGCCGGCTGCCGGGGTCTCCGCACTTCACTCGTCGCTGCCCAGGGAGCGGGGGAATGGGCTTGCAGCAAGGGCATCGCAGCAATGGCCAAGGTCTCACGGCGGCAGGCCCCCAAGCTCTGGTCTCTGGCACCAATCTGTGGCCCCACGGGGCGGGGGCAGCCGCTGCAGCGAGGTCCCTGCAATCAGCCTGCAGCAATCAACGGCAGCGGCCCAGTCCACACAAAGCGGCCCTGCGCGGCCTCCTCACTCAGCCACAGCCATTTCGACACCGGATCTGAGCCCCACCAGCACGCCACCAGCACCAGACTGCACCCAGGGGGTCACGGCATGCTCCGCAGGTAGAGGTCAGCAGCTGCAGCAGCAGTTAGGGTCAGGATCACAGCAGGATTAGGGCTCCGAGAGGCGCAGGCTAGCGGAGCTCTACAAAGATGCGTCCACCATGCCTGGCTTCAAAGCCACGCTGTTTCTTAATGTATGCATATGATTTAGTCCTAATGGACTATACACTAAAGGGTTTCAAACCAAAGCTTAAAATTACTGCCTCTATAAATATTTAGGATTATATTTTGCCGATAACTTAAAATGAGATGAAAATGTAGAGATTTTATAAACCTTCCTAATGGCCACAACCAAGGCACTTAAAAGGTTTGACTCATGATTTCGGGTTTTATCTATTGAACCTTTAAAGAAGGCAGTGCAGGGTAAATTAATCCCTCAGGCACTAAATGGAGCCATACTGCTATCTATGGACAGTAGGATGTGGTGGTTGAAGCTCAAGAGCATGGTCTTAAAGCAGAATTCAATGTCCCCATTAATTCTATGATATAGGCACTAAGAATCAAAATGGGTTTATATTCTTGGGACTTTATAGCTCATTCATGTGCCAAACGCTTCCTATTCTCCCTCAGAAGGGCACCCTGCAGCAATAAACCTTCAACCTAGTTGTTGCAAGAAATGGAAGACTGTTTAGGCTATAGTTAACCCCTATTCATAATTTTATGCTATATCCCTTGCTTGGCATTGGAATTAATGTATTGGAAGAAAACCTCTCCATGGCCATTTTAAAGAGGATAGTAAGCAATGGAGTTTGCGCACCAAGTTTAGGCAGGATAGAAGGTATCTAGCCCTGAGGATAAGCATCATGAACTACTTAGATGCTCTGAGTAACGAAAGGGTCTTTCCCTACCTGGCTAAAATCCCTGATAAAGGGATGAGTGAAAACATTTTACCGGTTCAGATACGGATTCATCCAGTATAGAGGATAGCGCATTCTTTAATAATAATAAGACATTTTCAATGGAAAACGAACTTGTAAATTAATTTTAAAATGTTTTATTAACCTAGAACTAACCACACATCACCTCGTCAAATTGAATGTCTATTAAATAATCAAAATATATTACTTTAGTTCATATATATTGTTTTTAAATAAAAATTTAAAAAACACAGTCACCAGGATTTTAATATTTTATTCATGTTTTTGCATGCTATTATTAGTTTAAGTTTTTTTATTAATGTGATTTTGTTTTTTTAAATAAGTTAATTATAAATCTTTTTAAATGATCAAATATATTTTTTTATTTCATCTAGACGTATATTTAATTTAAAAGTCAAAATAATGTTATATTATTTCTCATGGGATGTTATATTAATTCCCTGACTTCGTTATTGTCTATAAGAGTGAGTTGCTATATCACTGATTAGCCATCTGTGGTGCTTTGCTTACTGCAAGGCTGAGCTGGAGTACAATAACCACTCTGCTGGACGTTTTTGATTGTAGTCACTTTAGAAATGTAATTTATGGCAATGGGATTATTCTTTTGTGGTAGGTGATTGTATTGAAATGTTCCTTTCTAAACCCTTCCTAACCTAGATGCTTTGGACACTTTAACATTGCTGTTCAGTGCAAAAGTGCAAGTGCACCCTTTGTAAATTATTGCTATGGATTGGCGATTCCATGATTGGCACATTTGATTTACTAGTCAGTGCCTAGTACAGTGCACTGTGTGTGCCCAGGGCCTGGAAATCAAATGCTGCTAGTGAGCTTCAGCTCTGATGTGTGCCACCCACATAAGCAGCCTGTAAATGTAACTCAGGCCTGCTATTGCAGAGCCTGTGTGCAGTCTGGTACTGCCATGTCGACCTCGCAAGTGCACCCACTTGCCAGGCCCTAAACGTCCCTTTTCTTACATGTTAGTCACACCTAAGGTAGGCCCAAGGTATCCCTATGGACAGGGTGCAGTGTATGTAAAAGGTAGGACATGCCCTGGTGTTTGTGACATGTCCTGATAGTGAAATACTATTGAAAGGCTACCTATTACAATAGGATAGAATGGGGAGTTTGCTCATAACAACTTATGATCATAACTACCCCTGGGAACAAGGTAGGAAAATAAAGTTTAGTATGAGTGAATTTTACATTCTGTGTTTGAAAAATACCACTTAGAAAGTAGGTATTGTCTTGCTTAGCCATCCAGTGTGCCTCTGCTAGGATTTGTATTGACTGTCTGGCTTTGGTGTGACAGGGGCTGGGGATGGGCAGTGGATCCAGAGAGTCTGGATGAGTCAGGGCTGGGCTGAATAGACCTGGGCTACATTTAGAGTAGAAGGAGAAGATTTCTTTTCACCTGAATTGGCCTGATCTGCCTTGCACAATACTGTCTCCACCCCCTGCCAGGAAGCTGCGCCAAAGAGGACAGGAGTGGTTTTGACTGAACACAGGGTATTTCTGCCACCAGAGAACAAAGGATTTTGCTGTATAAATATTGGGGCCCAGACCCCAGAACTTTAGATAATTTTGGGACTTTAAGAGGAACCTCTGCCAAGGAGAAAACTGGAGGAGGAGTACTGCCCCTTTGCTGTGTGGTGTCTGGGTTGGCCTGCAGTGGCTGTTTCTGCCAAAGAGAGGAACTGTGTGTGTATCCTGCTTGTGAAAGTATCTCCAAGGGCTTGAAGTGGAGCTTACCCCCTGTTCAGGCGGTCTCAGGAACAGCAAAGACCTCACCATCCTTCTGGGCACCGTCTCTGGTTCCGCTGTTTCCAGTCGCCACAGAAGAAAAGGGCAACCGACTCCATCACCGAGTCTTTTGCAGACTTTGTCTCCTCAAGGCACCGCAGAGAGCACTGCCTCGCTTCGCAGCGTAACCCTGGTCTCACCGACTCCATCAACGATCCGTTGCTTGCACCGCGTCCTGTGCGCACCGCACTCCGCACCACTTTGCTACACGCTGCACACATGTCAGCGACTCCGTTGCTGCCCGGCTCAAGAAAAGAACTAGCTCCGTCGCCGCACTGTACCCTGCCAGCACCGCATCGAGCACCACCTCACCCTGCAAGGCAAAGACTTAGTCTCACTGACTCAGTCATCAAACCGCTGCCTGCACCGACCTGCGAGGACACCGCAATGCAGCACTTCCATTTCACATCGCAACTGCGACGGTTGCCCCTGACCGGCTCATACTATTGTGTCGGCTGCAACAAGAAAGGTACTGTCTCGGAGTCTATCTACGCTTTAGCTAACCCGTACCAACGCGGTTGGCTGGATTTGTTAGACTCTGTTGTGTTCAGTATCACAGTAGCCTCCAAAGGAGCTACCGAGTCAGAGGAACTGTGTTTTCACTTTATTTCTGCAATTTAAATGTTATTTTGCACAGTATTGCATGTGGGATTTTTGTCGTTTTTGGTCTTGTTTAGTTTAGATAAAGTTTTGCTTATTTTTCTAAACTGGTGTTTTCACTGTATTACTGCATGTGTTCACAAAAGCTTTACACACTGCCTCTGAGCTAAGCCTGTCTGCTCGTGCCAAGCTACCAAGGGGGTGAGCAGAGGTTATTTTATAAGTATATCTCCCTTACCCTGACTAGGAAGAAGGGTCCCTACTTGGTCAAACGTACCTACCTCTGCAACAAGAGACCCCATTTCTAACAACCACCCATTTAAGAATGAGTATTTGCCATTCCCCAAGGTCCCTCCCATATTTACTACCACAACTTATACCTATGTGTGTGGAGATCTCCATGTCACTATCACCATCTTGATGCCTAGCTGCAGTTTCCGAGTATTTCTGGATACAAACTTCCAAGTCTTCACAGTTCTTGTTTGCCAGTAGTCACATTGCTGCTGACACCGGATAGCGCCTAAGTGGAAAGTGCCTTCCAGAAAAGGCCCCCAGAGGTAGGAGAAAAAAAAGCCCTATGGCAAAAAGCCTCCTTTATGACATGGACTCAGTCAGGATGAAGAGAGAGGCCAAAACTGCTGGAGAAGGAGACTGCAGGAACCGCTGGGGAGTAAACAGGTGACCCAGGATTCAGACAAAAACAGGGAGAAAATCTGGACAGAAAAACACCCAAAACTGGAAAAATAGCAGCACTGGGGTACTCAAAGCGTTGCAACACGATGAGTAAGTCTTCACTTGACTTCACAGACTAATTTTTATTTCCTGAAACTCATACTGTATTATAGTATTGATATAGGTTAAGGCAGTGATCGTTGTCTAGTGAACTTTATAATCTAAATACATATTTACTATTTTGCAGTTTATGAACATTCCACTTTTAACATAATTTGAAATCACATATTTTATTCTGATAACAAAGAAGCTAGTTGCCTGTGGTGTGAAAAGAATATTATTTCTGAATACTTGTGAAATCCTTTACAAAGATGACAATTGTGTTCCAGCTCTAGGAAGACCTAGAGTTTCACCGAACAAAGGGAATCGGAAACACCGAGAATTTTTGAAGGCATACCATATGCAAATATTAGAAACGAGAGGCTGCAGCAAGACTGATACGTCACTAAAGGCCCTTTTTATCTTTACATATCAACACTCCTCGAGTGGAAGACAGTGCCCAGGAAAATGACAAATCAGAGTGGTGTTATCTAGTGACCTTGTTCTCTCTCTCATCCCATTGCCCTTTCCCCGGGTCTGCTTCTAAACCAACTGATTAATCTGTATATGGTTGGCAGTGGATTCAGGGAGGTGTGGAAACATAGATCACTTCCGTTGGATTCAGTCTGCAGGGTTAGTGCTTTCCGATAATGTCAATGATGCTCTCAATACTGTGGATGGGATATCTGTCCCTTTTTGGCATCTGCATCATCCAAACTCTAAATATGGTCCTTAGTTTTAGCAATCACTTTCTTTAATGTATTGAAGCTGTTGGAGGTGAAGGCACTCCAAGATACTGATGGTTTTTTATTTGGGAAATTGCTCATTTCTGTATTCAGCAACGGATGTGAGTTTGGCTACATCTTCTCTGCCAGCCATGATTGGTTGGAGGCTAAGTTGTTATGTATGGATACAGTGAGGACAGGTGAGGGTGAATCTTTTTTTTTCTATGATCTAAAGCCAAAGTATTTGCTTGTATGATTTTCTGGAAACTTTGAGTGTAAGGAGGTGAGCAAATCTGGTAGATTTTCACCAACACAACTCAGGAGATCATACATTTTTTTCACATCTTGTTTATGTCATGTTAAAGCCGGGTCTGGTGGCTTAGTCGCTTAGCCTTTCAGCCTTCTGAGGTCGATTAAATGAGTACTATTGAGTTGGGTAACAATAAACACCTGTTATTCAGCACCAAGAGACCCTTGGGTGAATGTGCGCTTTAACAAATACATGTAATGTTATGTCATCATTGAACCAATTTGATCGTTTCAGTTTGGATGGTAGGAGCTAGTCTGTCTGTTTGAATTAATTAACATTACTTGACTTTGTAGTATTCTAGAACAGATCAAGGAGTCTAGGGCCGCTATTGTCAGTATGTGTGAGGTTTCTAGATTTTACCGTTTGTGACTCCCGTTTAGCTCGAGGTGGGTGAATATTTTAGAATGAATCAAGAAGTTGTCTTAACAATCCATTTTAAAACAGTTATACATTTTTGTGCTGTGTCTTTGTAAAAATCAGGGTAGATCCTTTTATGTAGATAGGAAGGTGGACCTTGTCCAATAAGAAGGATATATATATGGGTATATTTTTCTTTTTTCCAGTAGAGGTCAAAATCTCCCAAGAAAACCTAATCACAAGTTGAGCCAAGTTGATCAGTGTTATGGTCAGAGATGCCATCAATACAATCCTGTTGGCTGGCTTAGTGTCTTAGGTGTTCTGTTTGTAGTCTCCATGTTGAAGCATTTGAGGAGCACTTTAGTGAGTTGATCAGTATGCAATTAGGGAATTCTTTGTGGATTGAGGCAGTCATTACCCCACAAGTGTTTTCTCCTCTGTTGAGGTTGTAGCTGTATCCTAATGGCAGCAGAATATAAAATTGTAATATTGTAGTTAAGCAGAACCCGGTTTGTGTGAGTGCCACAGCATACAGTTCACTGTGTTGGGCAAAAGCAGATATGGAAGTTACATTAGGGAATGCAGACTTACAATTCAGTATGGTAGCTTCAATTTGATTTCTAGGGAGATGGGTCACTGGCTTAAGAGGAGATGGTTCTTTTGAGATTGGTTAGGTAAATTAAGCTTTGATTGTGTTTAGGACGTCTAGCTCTGGAGATTGTGGGAATAGTATGCGGTATTGGTTCTGAAATCACAGATTATTTAAGTGAATGACGTGTCATTGAAGCAATGCATATGCATGGATGGTCTGAACTGCTGAATTTGCTGTTGAGCTCTCCAAGAGTAGGTGCGCCGTATAAGCGGGCAGCAGCACACAAGGCCCTGAGGAGAGTGAATGCCTGTGGATAAAGTGATCAAGTGTGGTCATCAACCTTTGTATTATCTCATGCAAGTGATCCAGCTTCAATCTAATGTCAAGCAATTCGTTTTGGGAAGCGGATAAAAGGTCTGTGCTCTGTTCAGTCATGAGAGGCTGTGATGACGCTTACGGCACTACTCACATCTTTCATGTGAATGATGCCTATGTGTGATTAAGTCCTTCTGTGGAGAATCAGTTTGTTTGCTGTTGTTCTGTGACAGCTGCAGCGGTATGAGAGGTTGTCTAATAGAGGGCTAGAGGGAGATTGTATTGTTGGAGATTGTATGGTATGATGGTGGCTACCTAGAGGGATATGGGTTTGGTCCTTAGCAGCACTTCAGTTTGTGTTCATTGAGGAGTAGTTTTATGCTAGGGTTGTTCAAGACAATTTCCAATTATGCTAACAATATGCTGTCTGTTTTCATTCCTGATGACGTTTAAGTTAAAATGTAAAGACTGTGGAGTGAAGGAGAGTGGGCTACAGGTTTCGTAGGTAGGAGAGATGATAGTCCTGCTTGTGGTAGATGCTTTTAACGTTTTAATGGTAGCAAGCTATGTATTAAAAAAATAGGGAACGATATCTGAAGACGGAATCATAACCTTCCCATTTACAAACAATTTAATTCATATGTTGCTGAGGCTGTTTTTTTTCGAGCAAGAGATTTTGTGTTTCCTTGATACTAAGATTACATTGAGTGTGGTCCTCCAGAAGGGCATGTGCTTTGTAAAAGAGGGTAGGTCAGTTTTAATGAAACCGAGTTTGAGTTTAAGAAATTCGTCACTGAATAATTATTTTGGATTGGTTGTTTCAAGGCAGTTTTGGACAGGTCAGGGATCAATACAATTTCAGCGGTGTTGTTACCTGCATCTGTTATAAAGCTATGTTGGTTTTAGGTTAGGTGGCTATAATAAATTAATACAAAAATGTGTAGGCTAGTGATGTTGAGAAGCAGATTCTGTGTGGGTCAGCCACAGTATGGAGCCATGAGGTATCGATCACTACAGACAGAAACTTTGGTAGTAAGACATCACTTTAGGTGCAAATGAGTGCTTCTGTGTGACATAACAATTGGCTAACAGTGCGCTGGGCTGCTAAATCACCCATGGGCGTGGAAAACATTTCGAAGCTTATATCACATTTATGTGGAAAAAAGATTCAGGTGCGAAAATCAAACTTAGATGCCAAATATAATTTAGGTGCAGGATCACCCTTGAGGCAAAATCAGCAGGATTGTGGAAAAAATGTCAGGAGCACAAATTACATTAAAGAGCAAAATTTATGCTAGTGCAAGAATGTGAAAATAGTTGTAGTAGCAAAAATACAAAACACATTCAGGTGCACCATTACTTTCAGGTTTAACAATCACATTTCGGTACCAAATTAAATTTAGGAGCAACATCAGAAGGAGTATGGAAACACGTGTGCAAAAACACTTAAGAGCAACAATCCCCCTAGATGCAACATCAACATGAGTGTGTGAATGTTTAGGAAGACATATCTTATTTATGTATCTGGTTTTAAAATGTTAAAACTGAATCTGGTTTGTTCCCTGTAGCACTTTTCATTTAATCGGCTTACACCACTTCACAGCCTCTCCTACCTGATTGCACACTCCCAGGTCACCAGCACTGGCACTTCCGCTTTGCAAACGCTGTCTAGTGCTCAAGGGGGAGGTCAGCTGCTGCACAGCAGGACTGATTAGTGGGTGGGTGGGCGGAAGGGAATGCCATAACTGCCGCGCTGGAGCGGACGCCCGCAGCGGGCTAGCCGCTGGAGCGCCACTGGCATGCCAAAGGCGAGCCCGTCTGCACCCGTTCGTGACCGACCGGGTCCAGGACCCCTGGTCAGTTGCTGACCTACTCAGCGGAAGACCTACGGGCGTTAGCCTTCGGTATCAACGCTATGGACAAAAGGGTAGAAGACATACTGAGGTCAGAGAACATACTGGGAAACAAAGGGGGTGGCGGGTGCACGATCCCATGATCACCTCCCCACAAAAATACAGAGCTTGGTAATCCGCTGGGTCTTAAGGTGGCAGTTCTAAATACATGTTCACTGCAGAAGAACAGCCTTGAAATCTTCTCGCTCTTCCAGGATGGGGCTACAGACATCCTGGCGGTTACTGAAACTTGGCTTGGGGACACCTCTATTCCAGAGATTTAGATGTCCTATGGCACAACAGACAAGAAAAGACTAGAGGAGGGGGGAGTAGATATATTTTATTATAAACGGCTAGCTGTAGATAAGATAGTGGCAGAGAGCCTTGAAAGTGCAGACATTTTGGGGGTAAAAATCGTGTCCAAATCTTCCTGCTTGACACTCCTGGTGGCGTATCGCCCCCCCCCCCCCACGATCAACCCACAGGTTCAATGAGCTATTACTGGAAATTGCCAGTGATCTCTGCTCACGGTACCAATGACTCCTGGTAGTGGGAGACTTTAATTACCACTGGGACAAAGCACAGAGAGAGTTGTTTGCCAGTCAATTTGAGGAAGCCACAAGCTTGATGGGTCTCCATCAGCTGGTTGACTCCCCAACCCACGTCAAGGGACACATCTATGACCTCATTTGGACCACTCAGCCATTGGCCAGCTTAACAGACATTAGCCCATGCCCCTCGTTAGACCACTCACTAATCAACTGCTGGGTTTCGCTGGCCAGTCAACCGGCGCACCCACCCCCGGAGTGGAGAGTGGTGCGAGGCTGGAATAAAATCGAGGCAGGCAAACTAGTGGGTACTTTGCTTAGTATCCCCCCTAAAAACTACTTGGAAGGAAACCTCTACCAGGAGAGTGAGGCTCTTACCGACATCTTGAGAGAGGCTATAGATCAGGTGGCACCTGCCCGGAGGGAAAGAGTTAGGAACAAGGGCCAAGGGGCCCCCTAGTTTAATGAGGACCTGAGGGGAAGGAAGCAAACCCTCCGCCAATGTGAGAGGCTTTGGTGCAAATCATACGACCCAGCTGCGCTCGCAAAATACAAAACCATGCTAGCCACATAGAATAAAGCCATTGTGACCAGGAAGGCTGAATACTATGAGGCAAGAATTACAGACGCTGCAAATAAACAAAAAGAAACTTTCAGAATCCTGAAAGAACTCTGCCAGAAATCAGAGCAGAAATCTACACCCAAGCCGGCAGACGGTACAAGTTTCAGGCCTTCTTCCTTCATAAAGTCAGGGACATTCTAGGACTAACCTGTTCCCCCTAGAGCAGGATCTAGCCCCCGCTTCCCCGGCAAGCAACTCACTTCTATCAATAGTTTAGACCTAGCCTCCCTGTCACTCCTGATGAACCGTGTCAAATCAGGCTTACCAGCGGACCCCTGTCATCCAATGGTATTTCGAATGGCCCTTACCGTGAAAGAGAGGGAGATCCTGGATCTACTTAACCACTCTCTAGAATCTGGCTGTATGCCCGCCAGCCTGAAGGAAGCCAGGGTCATACCCCTACTGAAAAAACCAGGGACAGATGTAGCTAATCTCAAGAACTATAGGCCCATCTCCCAGCTCCCTTTCCTGGCGAAAGTAGTGGAACAACATGTTCTCAAAATACTTTAGCTATTTATTGAGGAATAACAGCTACTCCAGGTGCAACAGGCGGGCTTTAGGGCCTACCACAGCACAGAACTGGTGATGTTGTCAGTGCTGGACGAACTTAGGCTCATGGCTGACAACAGAAAGCTGAGCGCTCTGGTCCTGTTAGATCTGTCAGTGGCATTCGATACAGTCAATCACGCACAGCTCCTGGCCCGGATCTCCGACTTGGGCATCCGTGGGTTGGCACACCAATGGCTTGAGTCCTTCCTGTCAGGTCGGTCCCAAAGGGTCCAACTGCAGGTGTCGAACATTGGCGCACTCACCTGTGGTGTCCCCCAGGGATCAGCTCTGTCCCCTCTCCTTTCCAACATCTACCTCCAGCCACTAGTGGCCACACTGGTCCGCATGGATTGCCAAGTATTTAACTACGCGGACGACACTGAATTAATCCTCCTGATTGATAACTTTTCTCAAGCCCATGCCCGCATGCAAAACATACTTAGACACACGGTCAACTGGATGAAAGCTAAAAATCAACCCCGATAAAACTGAGGTCCTCGTCATTTCCTCTAAAAACAATCCCATGAATGACCTTTTCTGGCCACAAGAGCTTGGCAGTACCCCAACGCCAGTTCTGGTTGTAAAAAGCTTAGGCATCAAGATCGACACCAATCTCTCCATGACAAATCAAGTCTCTGCCGTGGTCAGAACCTGTGTGGGCTTAATGAGACAGCTGCGGAGACTTGCCCCTCTCCTATCATCTGCTACACTACAGATGGTCGTGTCAGCTATGATCGTGTCTAGACTAGATTATGGTAATGCCTTATATATTAGTATCCCCAAGAAACTTATCAGTAAGCTGCAGATGACCATGAACGATGCAGCTAGGCTGATCTTCAGCTTCCCAGATGTGGTCACGCTACCCCCCTGTTGCAGCAGCTGCACTGGCTCCCCATTAAACAGAGAGCAAAGTTCAAAGGACTCTGCATGGCCCATTAAGCCGTCTACGGCCAGGCCCCAGTTTATATCAAGGAGCGCCTAGGGAACTATGTGCCGGGACGTACACTTCGGTCGTCCGAGGCAGGCCTTTTGGCCTATTCACGGTTCAAAACTACATCTAAAGGCAGCAGAACATTCTCAGTTTTAATTCCTCAATTATGGAATTGACTGTCCGAGCATTAACGCAAGGAACCCGCACTCCTCCCATCAGGAAACGACTCATGACTATTCTGTTTAGGGAGGCTCTGGACACAGCATAAAGCCCCTCCAAGTGTTGTATCTGTGACTGCTGTTGGGTTTTGGCCACTCTCTCAAAGCGCAAAGAGACCTGCCGGTGATTATGAACTCTACAAATCCCAGTTAACATAACATAACATAACATAACAAGATCATATTTAAATGCAAAAGCGCTTTTGGGTGCAAATCTCCACCTTATGCATATTAAAGAGGACAGTGGCATCACAGTTTGGAGGAAAACCACACAAAACACCTGCAATTGCAAAACTGACATCGGAGCAACATCGGTGGAAACACATTTTCGACCACAAACTGTATTTCAGAGTAAAAACAATCAGGTTGAGGTGCAAAATCATATTTGACGTGTGACAGAGTGACTCGTGAATGGGCCAGAATGACCTACCAATGACGCAGCATCAGCACTGACTACATCAGAGCAATTGGTATTAAGTAAAAGGTGAATGAATCAGCGAGTAGTCTGATAAGAGTGTATGACAATGAATACATTTGGTAATAGTAACATCTGTTTTATACAATGCTTTAAGAATGGCAAATGTGTGGTCTGAAATGATCCATAAGAAACAAGCTAAGGAGTAAGTTATCTAGTGCATATATGAGTGTTACACGGTGAACTGTGAATGGGTCTTAGAACTGCAGTTGCTGATGCAGGAAAATACGAGTATAAGCTGCCTAGTCCTCTGTAATATGAATCAAGGGAGTAGATATGAAATAAGAAAAGAGCAATGCAGATTGGGTTCAAAATAGATTCATCTTTGTGGCACAAGAACAAAGATTAATTTTTGCAAGGGTCTATCCATAGAGTCACTGGTAAAGTGGGTAGTATACTGATTTAATTAAATATGCTAAATAATTATCTCAGGATATTTAACAGTCTCCATGGCTGTGCTGAAGAGGTTTATTCCCCAGTGGTATTCGTGGTTACAGGTAATACCCCTCATCAAACAATTTACTAAATTGCACTGAAAGGTTGAGGAAGAGGTTTAATGAAGTATATGGTATCAATAGCTTGTGAAATGAAATTCTGCCTTGAAATGTGAGCAGGACAACAAAAGGGTCAGGCATGTTCATGCAAATTGTGTGATTAACATTCCTTAGGCATGTCATTTTGTGACACCCTCGGAATGGAAATTTATGATGGAGCTTATTAGGTCGCATCACAAAATGCATTTCCATTCGCACACCAGTCAGCATGTGTTAGAAAGTGCCTCTATTTGCGTGGCCATCCCCATTTTGTGCTCATTGCCCAGTGTATGCACTCTGACCCCTAAAGCCTGACAGAATGAACTAACTCCTAATTGGCATATTTAACTTTCCTGCAAGGCCATAGTATATGAAACAGAAAATTCCAACAATGGCATAAAAAACTAAATGTTACCTGCAGACTGTAGCACATGTTGAGCCGTTCACTAGGCTCACAAGGAAAACATGGCTTCAGGCCTACCTGTATAGCCTGCCTGCTGCAGCTTTTCAACCTCCAGGTGAGACTGTCACTATAACCCCATTTAACCGGAAAAAAACCCTACTATTAAATACACCACCCCTACATAGGCCTTGTAGCTCACAAGGTAGGGTGCCTAGTTCTTAAAAGTGGTATACATGCAAGAATTTAGTGTTGGCAGCTTCCTACCCCTAGCTATTTTCATTGTCGCAACTGTAGCTGATCCTTTCATGAAAATGAATGAGCAATTAAAATATTATTTTTGCTAACTCTGCTTTGGTATAAGCTACTGAGATGATTCAACCAATATTTTTCATATTTATTAAAACTCCAATTCAATTTAGATGTTGAATGTTGATTAATATTCAGGAAATGTAACTTTTAAAGAGTTAGACTTTGCCTGCCTGAAGCTCCAGCAGGCTAATTAGCATTAGTCAGCCAGCAGCTGATCTCTCTCGGCGCTTCCCCTGAATGAAATCTAAAAACTGCTGCCCGAACAGAAACAAAGGCTTAGACCTTTTGGAAGAAAGACCTAGGTTTGAGGTATATGACTCCTTGCAGCTCAGGAATGGTAACTGGGGAGGGTTCAGTAACTTAGTTAATTGGAAACGAACTAGGGTAAGGCTTACCCATTCAAAATTAAGTGTAACAGGAGACCTGGAGAAGAGAAGCCTTTGTTTCCTGGGTCAACTGTAGCCAGCTTGGCACCAACCCTTGAATTTATAATGACAAATAGTAGGTAAAATTAGAAGTGAATAAATGGTGATAAGTGAACACGAGCGCGAAAGGAAAGTGTGAAGTGAGATCTGAATAAGTCCGGCTAAGAATTATAGAGACACACTTCTAAGATGGCCACTCCCAAACACAGCTGGACCTAAGTCCTACTTTACCTTCATGCACGTCAAATGGCTCAGCGTCCTCCTTTGACCTCTATGACTTCCTTGGGCTAAAGTCCTACCTTTCTTTCACGAAAATTCAGATGGGCCACAGCCCTCCTTTAATTTTAGTGACTTTCTTGGGCATCGACAGTAGTCATTTTTCTATGTAGAGCAATCTGGTGGGACAGCTACCCTGTCACCGGGTGGGCTGTTGGAGCTAGAATAATGGGCCTACAGGAAGTCCTGCAATGTGAATCCTCCGCACCCCTCTACAGAGAATCAATAACAGTGATCGGGCCAAGCACAGCCCATAATCATGCAGTTCGTTCCATACTTTGCCTCACCCTTCTGTGCACTCCGTTGCCTGGCATGAATGTGAATGAGAGGGGGCGAGCCCATAAGCCAGAGCATAATTTAGAGTGGTGCGGGATTCAGAGCAAACAGGCAGTGCTCATTATGATCTCCAAACATCCTCCTCCCGAGGCAGCGGGCATAATGTTCCCGTCCACACCCTCGGAGATGTACTCTGTCATTCGTCTCTAGCAGAGCCCACACACCATGTTGATCCGGTGACTAGCAGGCCTCCTGCATGGCTGTGCAGAACTACAATACAAGTCTACATCGCTGGGCAAGGGTAAAGGGGGGAAGGGGAAAGGCGGCCCGGTGGGCTGCAGCTCCAACCCTGCCCTCCCCCAGGCATCGGCCAACGTCAGCTCACCACACCGGTTTGGTTAAAAGGTCTAAAAAATTATAAGAACATCGAAAAAGGAAGAAAAGATACAGCATGAAAGAGGAGCGAGACTGAAAGGCATGGGAGCGTAGGTGTGCAAACGTGCAATGCTATGTCATGCAGGCATAAGTGTTATTATTATGCCCAGGCAAGAGGATGGTATGGACCATATGTGAGCCATAAGAGCACAATGAAAGGACGTGACAGAAGACGGAGCGACGTCACCGAATAGGGCCGAAAGGCAAAAGAGCGTGAGCATGCTGAAGAGTATTATATTAGCATGCATGTGATTTTTATATGCGTAGGCATGTGGGATAAATTGAGGGACAGTGCACCTCCCAAAGCGAACTGTACAGTGTTAAATGATGAGTAATACTGCAAATGGGCAAGGTACAGAGTCATGATGCCTAGGTTGCTGCCACAGCTGGTGATATGTGGCTCGTATATTATTTTGCTGTCATCTTCTGTTCTTGCGTTGATCGCAGAGTCATTCCAGCTACCGCATAGAACTTCCAAATTTGTGCGAGCTTCATCGGCACTGTGGTGGAGTAGATGAACATTAGAGCCTCTTTGCAGGATCTTACGCCATTTTGGATGAGCATAGTTCTTAGATATAGGTGCCTTGGGTTTAACAAAACTGGACAGCAGCAGATAACGTGCTCTGAAGATTCTGTATGATATTGGCACAAACGACATCCACTGCTTCTTGATGGTGTGTTTTTCCACTGTGCCCTGTAATCCTGTATTGGTAATGTTAGGAGCCTGGTCCTCAGTACATTCTGTAGGGCTTGCCTTCCCAATCCTGTTTTCAGGTATGGATGACATTGGATAGCTTCCTGTGAGTAGGCAAGGCCTCAGGGCAAGCCCATAAGCCAGAGCATAATTTAGAGTGGTGGGGGATTCAGAGCAAACAGGCAGTGCTCATTATGATCCTCCTCCTGAGACAGCGGGCATAATGTTTCCGTCCACACCCTCGGAGTCGTACTCTATCTAGCAGAGCCCACACACCACGCTCCAACCCTGTCCTCGCCAAGGCGTCGCCCAACGTCAGCTCACCTCACCTGACAGGGTTGGCAGCCAGATGTGTTGGGGAGCTGGAGAGGCTGTCGCTCCAACGCTGCTCTCTGCCGGACACTAGTCACCTTCAATGGAAGACGGGTTCTGTCATATTGATCTCCACTCAGATTAGTGCATTGTGGGATAGATAGTTTGAAGTATGGCAGTAAGGATGTGCTGCAAAAGTAGAAAGGTTTGTGCTTGGGAACTTTTTTTTTAATTGGTGAGGGAGTATCCAGGAATAATGTTCACCCACTGGCTAGCAAATCCTACAAAAGTGACACCTCACCCCTAGGTCAGCAGTACACACCTGGACCCGTGGTAGAACAGAAGAATACTTGACTAGTTGGGTGTGACCTGTGTGGAGACCTGAGAGACTGAACCTGCTCCCACTTGTACCTGGGACTGAACAGTGTACTCAAGGGTCAGTTGACTGATCTCCTGTATGGCTACAGGCATACAAGCAGCTGCAAGAGGCCTTTTTCCTGGAGGGACCAGAAGACCAGTAGCAATTGGACCTGGACTGAGCCTGTTGGTTGCCCATTCTGGAATGAGTTGTGGCCTCTAAGGGCTGCTTCTGTGCCATGGAAGCCTCAGAAGAGATCAGGAAGAACTGCTACAGAAAAGTAGAAGCGTTTTGTGTTTAGAAACTGTAAACATTTTGGGTTTCAAAGGCCTCCAAAGGCCTCCAAAGCTTCAGAAGGACCTCATGGCAAAGGTATCTGACTTCGAAACAAGTGAATAGGATATATATTTCAAACTGGACCAACTGGAAGATTTTGAGCTCCAAAAAAAAGATACGCCCAAAGGCAGAAATCTTGACCAGGTGCAGGCATGAAAATTATCCGACTAACGAGAGGACTTTGCTGGGTACAAAATGTGAATTTTTCCTACTGTGAGCTTTTCAAGCCAGAATGAATAGCTTCTGTGGGACCTCAGCAAATTTCTACCAAGTTAGAAAGGACTACATTTGATACAGCAACTTTGCCCTTTTGGAAGAATTCAACTTCCATTTCAGAGACCGAGTCAGGAAATAAAATCTTGAGTGGTGTATCTGACTCTGCTCTCTTGCTGTGTACCTGAAATTGTGCCTAGGGCCTGGTCATCCACAAACTGTGAATTCTGATTGC
This sequence comes from Triturus cristatus, assembly GCF_964204655.1. Lineage (NCBI taxonomy): Eukaryota > Metazoa > Chordata > Amphibia > Caudata > Salamandridae > Triturus > Triturus cristatus. The sequence continues at coordinate 393,004,082 of NC_140583.1, read as the reverse complement.
TGCTTTACTTTTTCTACGCACATTTTTCCCTACAAGTTTAAAAATTGATATCATCAACTCCCCTTATTGGATTTTAGTAATTCTGGTGTCATTTTCCTTAATAAATATTTCTCTTTTTATAGAAGTTGGTTGTGTAAACTTTTATTGTATTTTGACTTTTTAATTAAATTGTACTTCTAAACACTTTATGTATTTTTCCTTAAGTCAAGCCCACCTGCTCTGTACCACATTTACAAGAGGTTGTTGGCCTGGCTTTTTTTATAGACTTGTGTGTTGGATGTGACAAGATGAAGTGTAGTTCCTAGTTCCCTAATAGCCTCTACGCATTGGAATAATATACACTATAGTTTTGGCATAGGACTGAGGTCAGTATGCCCCTATCGAGTATATTAAACTTAATCACTATGTGTGCCAGCTAACTTAGAGGCCACTAGAAACTCCTTGTGAAACAAGAAGGGAGTAGTTTCTGGCAACCGCATAAACATGACGACTTTGTTTCCCTTTAGAATCGGAACTCTCTCAGAATCGTGGAAACAATAGATAACAGTTTCACTCAGCTAACTGTGCATGCTTAGCTTCTGCAGAGTTTACACAGAAAGAGTAGATGGGCGTTTCAATAAATGAATTTATTGAACAGTCTTATGTCTCGTGTAAGAGATATGTGCTGTTACAATCATAAGACAGTATGCAAGATATATTATGTACAGCGTAAACAGTAGAAAGAAATAATACTGCGCTAGCATTATCTTTTAGCTATGACACATATATTCATATATACATATAACATAGGCTAAAAATGCGAGTACTCATATGATGCATTCTCTAACTAGCTCTACCCCAGTGTACTTATGTGTAGGACAAGGTAAGAAGTAGGTGCTGTATTCTATTGTATGGTATGCTATAGTTTGTATGCCAAGTTTGTATGCCAAGAATCCCTCTAGGTTCTAGTCAGCTCCATACCTTAAGAATGAGAGAGGTTGGAATCGCTATCCGGTTCTCAAACTCTAACACCCCGCGGAGTCAGAACACTGGAAGCTGGATTCTCTGCGAGCAGGGATGACAGCGTCTTGTCAGTGCGTCAGGCCGGGACACAGGCTCCTCTAAATCGAGGTCTTTTCCTTGCTTGCTGCCGTTGCGAGCAGTATCAAGTCTTGCAGCCAAGCCCTGGCTTGCCATGGTACGGGAAGGTATATTTATACCTGGAAGATGTTTAGGAATGTTTGCATTGACGTAAAGTCGGGCAGAGGAAGACGTCATGAATGAACCCTTAGGGTATAGCGGTTCATTCATAAAAATGAGTTCTTGGAGAAATCAATAATCCTGGGCTAGGGAAACTCCCAACAGCTTAATGATCTGTTTTTTAAGAACTCGTAGTGAGGTTGGGGTGGACAGATGTAGGTGACCATGCCTGTATTTGGATAGCATGGCCAATGCCTAAATAAGGACTGGGATCCTATGGCTATATAAGGGCAATGCGAATTGTGCCTATATAGGGACATGTATCAGAAAAACCTATATACGGACACCTAAAGCGGAATACAACAAAGAGGTTTCATTTATTACCTGGAAAAAATTCACAACCTGCCTTACTAATAGCCCATTTTCCGACGGTGTGCTAATTGCACACTCCTGGATTGTGAATGGGAACAGCACACCAGGTCCATGGTGCTCTGAATCCATAAATGAGCATCAGGAGTTTGACTGAAACCAACTTCAATTATAATACTCATTGTCATAAATATGTTTATTTTAGTTCATGGTCCTTAAAACATAATTCATAACACACTCTGCACTTAAAATCCATCATAAAATGCATTAGCATTAATGACATAAAATATTACATAAATTCTCAAATAATACCCATTAAAAGGAACAGATTAAAATGGATTACAATAACTATTAATCATCATAGAACTCCTGATAGCGCTTGTATCATACACAATGTTCCCACTATCTATAAATCCCTTCAACCCATTAAAAGGCTTCCCATACCTTCCTACTTGCTAGTAAAAAAACCAGAATTTCACAAGTACATCTAAAAATACCATATGTAAAAGACCTTTTGGAGTTTCCCATCAGTTGGATATTCCATATTTACTTAAAACTGGTTTTAAAAATGTCCTATGCTCCCTTCTAAAAAACATTCAGTCCAATAGCAAATGTCCATTGTTAGATTTCATATTCCACAGTCACATTTGTCTTTAGTCTCTTAGCCATCCCGCCCCTTGATACATATGGTTTACCCAATTTGAACCCGTAGGAGTTCCTGGCTTAAAACAGAATTGGCCAGTTTAGATAAATAAGGCAATGCTGTATTATTTTGACATGAAGCCCAACTGATACTCTGATATAAATTGAAAATATTTTCCTCTTTAGTGTCTGGAAAAGGATGATAGCTTCTAGTTAATTTCACCATCTTCTTCACAGGTCAGGAAGATTTAGTTGAGCATTCTTTGTCACTGTTAGAACAGAACTGGAAAGTTCAGAGAGGTAAATCAGAGTGATGCACCTTCCCTTTCACTGCAAGAAAATTCACTGTGTTCTAACAACGGTGTCAAATGCATGTTGCACCAAGGAACGAGATACCAAATGGGTGGACAAGGAAAGGTAACAAGGAAAGACAGTGTTTGACAAAGATGATAGCTGTACAGAATGCATAGTGACGCTGAAGTGTGAAACACAAGACACCTGTGGGTAGGGAAATGTACTATTGTTGGAAGACAATGGGAAGAAAGTTAACCATTGAAGAATACTGAAGCACTCCACTATCAGCCGTGGTCGGTAGTAGGAGTAACTGCAGGGCGGTGACGTGGGGAGGGGGCGGGGCAGGGTGGGGGGTAGTAAACTATGGATTACGGAGGTTTACAGGTAAGTTATCATATAAATTAATACAACGAATTTTGTTGCGCGCACTGCATCGCATTTGGGGATGCAGTGCACGCAACAAATTTGTTTTTATTAATTTATATGATAATTTACCTGTAAACCTCCGTAATCCATAGTTTACTACCCCCCACCTTGCCCCTCCCCCTCCCCACGTCACCGCCCCGCCCTGCAGTTACTCCTACTACCGACCGCGGCTGTCCACTATGTGCAGTCATTTCGACTACTTCAGTGCAGGCGCTGTGCCGAGTTCATTTCAGTTTGAAACAGCAAATCACTGTTTAGAGTATAGCAACTAAAACACTTTTAGTTTGAAGTACCACCTTCAGTCCTTGGATCATTATCTTAAAAAGGCTTGTGAATCACTGTCAGGGAACAAAACGTGCCATCAGAGATCTATTTATTAGAGGTCTGAAATTAAAATAATTGCAAAAATTAGCATTCAAAATATTTCTGAACCTTTAGAAAATATTTGTCGAAATTCAAGACAACCTTTTAAGTATTGCCTTTAAAAGCAATTAAAAATAGTAGAATTTAAATATTTTGCTTCTTGTAATTATTAGAAATTGTCAGACTGGATTCTATGAGTGTGAAGTGATATTTCAGTTTTGGTGAGGAAACATGATACATTTTGTTAGATTAAGTGTTTGCAAAAAGCAGAACATATATATTTCTAAAGATATGTCTTTTTCGTGAACAGTATTAATCTATGTTTAAATCATGTTTATGATTATTTCAAAAGTTACTATTAATAGATGCAGCGAAAGAAATGTTGGTGAACAATGGCTACGATAGCACTGAACTTCGCCTGTGGGAACATTTTGAGCTTTGATGAATTTAGCCTGGTCATAAAGACACAGTGCTATTCACGAATAACCTAGCGTGTTCATTTGTTTTATTTTGCTGTCATTATAACATGAAACGTGTGCCTTTTATATTAAAAACTACATGTTCACAAGTAGACTTTCCGAAAGCGGCAATAAAAAATGCTGCCATTTGTCAAACGTATGTGTAAAGACCACACTTAAGTTAAAACAGTTAAACCAAAACTATCTACTATGCAATATTTTGCTGTGCAAGGGTTTTACATTCACTATTTACTAAGTATTTTCGTAACACTCTTCTTAACAGCTCGGGAGCAATGTACACAATATATACAAAGCCACCTATGTTTTAACAAACACTCCCGTAATTAAGAGCCTGACCCGCTGGCTTTGCCAATGATTGCTTTATTCCTTTAGTTTCTTACCTTCCAATAAAGATTCTAAACTGAAATAAACCGATAGGTTGGCTTGACTGGGGTGTTCTTGCCTGTAAAAAACTCCCAGTTATTCAGTTGCTATTAGGTTGTTTTGAACCATAGCCTGCCAATCATTGTCTGAGAATCATTTTCAGTTTTTTCTTCCAGCTTATTCATCCAAAATGAAACAAGCATTGGCAAAGCCAAACAGTCTCGCTTTGCTAATGGTTTTTTAATTGAGCCAGCATTGGCAAAGTCAATAGTGGCATTTCAGTCATCTTGGAAGCATATGTTTTAAACTTCCAAGATGGCTTCCACATTCCATGACACAACGTAATGTGACACAAATTGGTGGTCCTCCAGAAAGTGTATTTCTTATACTTCCAATATGGCTACAATGTTTTTCATCCCTTTCATAAAATGACAACTAACATGGATTCACCTTGGACACCAATCTCACCCTCAAGAAACACATTGCTAAAAAACACAAAGATGGTCTAGTACCAGCTCTCTGTTCTAAAGATAGTGAACCAATTTCTTCCAGAAAGCAACTTAAAAACTGGTGTTCATGCTCTCAAACTCTCATATCAGCCGGCCCGCACCATCTTCAAAAGTCTTACAAAGCCATCATGCTAGCCACTACTGCTTATCTTGCGGACAAACTCATGAACTCTGATGGTTCTCGGCACACCCAGAGGAAGACCAACAAGAGAAAGAAGTGTAAAAAATAAAAACAAGGTAGCAGGTCTTTTCCATCTATGCACTTAGGATCTGGAACAACATTGCCATACTCATAAGGACTACCCCAACACTGCTCCAATGTAGAAAATCACTGATAAAACAATAAACTGATAATAAAGCTCTTTAAAAAAAAACACTACACCAAATAGCAGTAACAATCTAATAACCAGCTACTTCTATCACCACATTGCATCTCACAACATGGTGGCCAACTTGGAAGTATAAAAAAGTGAACTTCCGTGTTGGTTACGGCATTGAATCATGCCAGGTCAAATTGTTAATATTGAAAACGTTGATGTCACTATGAATAACGATAAATTAATTTAAAAAAAACAAATCAAATCTTTTGTTGACGAATTTGCTTGTTGTGAACTTCACGTCAACCCCGGCTCAGAAATACGTAGTTAGGCAGGACCAGAGACCCAGGCTCGAGGTCGCTGATTGATAGATTACAGGTGGGGTGGCACACAGCCAGCAGACAAACATGTGAACAGGTAATCCCAGATCAATCCCACAGGTAGGCGCAGCGACACCGTAAAGGTCCAGGGAAAGTGGTCCAATAAAGTGCACATGGCCAGAGGGGTGCACGTGTAAAGTCAGATGCCATATGAAGTCAGGAACACTTAGCCAATCAGGACACAGCACACATAGTACACGCAGTGATCATGGGCTCCTCATGCCGGACATCTGGACATATTACCCGCTGGTCGCATTGTGTCCACGAAAGGTAGAGGCCCGCCTGGATTCCTCATCTAATACATTAATTTATGGCTCCAAAGACAGAGGTTCACATTCCTTACCAAAAAAGGATCACCTGAATTATTTAATTGCAATCAATGAACTGTAAAAAGGTCTCTGTTAGACAGATTATAAATTGGGACAATCATCAGACCTGATGCCTGTGACTGTGCTCCTGGCCACATTGTTTAATTAAATGAACTGTTCCTGTTTTGCCAAATGCCTCCTGTCTCTTGTTTGTTCAAGGTATTTCATATTAAAGCAACATTTTGGCCAGCCACCATGGGAGCTGATTGGTATCTCAAACCCGACTGCAGCCAAAGGAAGGGGAACCTACGAGGACATATCACATTTGCGCAAAAAGGAAGGTGAGCAGACACCGCAATTGATAGAAAGTTCTGCTGAATCCACGGGGCGGAGGTATGAGACTACATCAGAACCATAGTAAAGAATGTGGCGTATGGCAAACTAAGGGGAAGCATAAAAACATAACCTGAGCACCCTGCCACAGACAGAAATCTGACATATTTCCCTTTTTTTATGTCCTAGCTGATTAGTCGCAAGGGGATCTCAGAGGTGATTCAGTGGAAGTCACCTTTTTTCGATAGTCAGCACACTAGGAAAGGTGAATATTTATTGTATTTATAGTCAATGTTGACACCTCAATCTCTTATTTTAATCTAAAAGGGTTTCTCAGTGCCACAGGTTTCTCAATGCCGTTGATATCTGAAAGAAGTAAGAGGTGTTGGTCGCTTGGACCGCTGGGCGTAACACAGATGATACGCTTTTTCCGCTGGGCGTGACACAACCGGTGTGCTTGGACCGCTAGGCATGACACGGATGGTACGCTTGGCCCCTGGGTGTGATACAGGGTGTGATTCGGACATTTAGGAAAAAAGATTTGGACCTGGGAGATTAGGTGTAACTTGTATTGGGCAAGAGAGGCTTGTGGTTCTCGAGTTATTCTCTTTTTTCAGTGAACTATTGTTATTATCTTTGCCCTGGAGCCAAAATTGTCAGATTATCAAGCTCACTTAGTCCCGTTTATCACGCAGACCTTCTCCTGGTCACAGGATAGCACGCGCTAGGAACAGACTAAGGGATTTTTGAGAGAGTCACTTTTTTGGTGTTGGTCGCTTAGACCGCTGGGCGTGACACAGATGGTACTCTTGGCCCCTGGGTTTGATGGAGAGTGCAATTATTGATTAAGGTATATATGTGTGATGTTATGGTGCTGTTAACTGCTACAATGTTTCATCTTAAGTATTGTGTTTTTGCCGATGACCAAATGTTTCACATGAAGATGCTGCTATTTTTCACAAACCGTATTTGATGCCAGGAATCAATATCGTTCAGATACTGTTTATACTGACAAATTGCACTTTTTCTATGTTGCAACCCTTCATATGCATTGTTATTTGTGTTTATGAAATGTTCATGCTCAATTGTTGTTGCTTCTGTACATAGCGCTGATCTTGTAGTTATGTCATTAGAAGCAGTAATACCCTGTGTATATTTTCCCCACAATTTAGATCGAACCCAGAGTCCCAAAAAACCCAGAAGCTAAAGTATCTTATCCTCTAAAACTACCAAACTTATCATGGAGACACAATTAAATCACATGCAAGCCAAGTTCCCCACACAAGAATAAAAACTTAAGAAGGTCTGCCCAGAATAGCACACACACACAAAGGCACCTACATTTACCTGGCCAAAGGAGGGAACTTTCCACACCAACATACTTGAACACATGAGAACAGACATACAAACCAAATCCACAGGTCAAAAGAAAGATAAATGAGAGGCATTATTAGAACTATGGGCCATCTTCAAGGAAGTCCAGATCGACAGTCCTGCACTACAGATGGTAAACAAGGCGTCAGCACCTCCCCCACCATATGCAGGTATGGAGGTGCTCTTGTCCACTCTCCCTACACTAGGATACTCGAGTTTGTCAGTTGAAGAAGTCAGCGGGCCCCCCACCGAACAGCAAGTGGTTAGGCAGATACATGATAGACCGACAGGCGCAGCAGGCCCAGTCACAGAGCAACCCCAGTCCGGTGCAAGGGCTCCCAGAAGTTCACCCCCTATCTTTTGCACCCAACACAAAGAACCCCAGTGGCGCGGAGAACACGCACCCTCACTGATTTCAGTGGACACACACGAGTGACAGGGAGATTTGTGGTGGTTCTAGACAGTGATAGAGCTAGTGGGAATGAGGAAGGGGCCCCCAGTCTCCCGGGATCCGATGACGAGGGTGGAGCTACAGGACTTGCTCATGTAGCCGATGAAACAACGGAGAGTGAATTTGAGGGCAAAGCCTGACCGAAAAGAACAGCACCTAGCTCAGAGTGAAGGAGGCAGCCTAGACAGGATGTGGAAGAATGGCAAGAGATAAGGAGGGAAAGAGGGAAAGAGAAAGATCTCGCACCCAGGAAGCACAGCAAGAAAAGAGAGCAGCGCACCCCCCCCACACATGAGGAGAACAGGGCTAGGCACTGATTGGGGAAGAGTTGGAGTTAGAGCTAGATGAGAGGTTTCTGGTTGGGACCCGAGCCTCAACAAATTTTCAACGGAGAAGAGAGGCTGACCGGGCAGTAAGAAACCAAGGTAGTGTGGTTGTGTTAGATACCAAGCCCTGGCAGGAGAAAGAAACCCATATATTGCATTACCACAAAAAGAAGCAAGAGAAGGATAGAGAAAAACAGGAGCAAGCTCAGGATGAAACTGCTAAATTGGTCCAACACAAATTGAAAAAAACTGCCCACGAGGGGGCCCAGCTGGCCGTGACCATGCAAATGGCACCAATCTTAAAGGGGGCTCCACCGCAAAACCCCAGAGGGTTTCAACCTAGCTATAGCCGCAGAGGCCAGGGAGGTTGCCACCAAATAGACCCTGGGGAATGCTACTATTGCCACAGGATGGGCCACATGGAAGACAGATGCCAGTTAAAAGCAAACCACGAACAGAGATCAATGGACTAGGGTCAGCCACCACAAAGTCCTCATCAACAGAACCAAGCCCAGGGAAACCCGAAGACACCTTACATTCAGCCGCAAGGAGGCCAGTCACCGTCGCACCCCCACAACAGGGATCAGGTAGTTGGACAAACACATGGCAACAGCAACCACAGACAGGGAACCCAGCCCAACAGAGGCTAGACTCACAGGCTGGGCAGGGAGGGGTAACTGTCTGGGGAGATAATGCCTTCACACAAACACAGAGTCAAAATGCGCAGTAAGATAAAACCCCAGAGTAAAATACCACCCATTCGCCCACGTACCAAAATGAAGTGTACCAAAGTCAAAAGAAGGACCAATGAGACAACATTGGGAATACAAACTTTTACTCGCATCTGGGGTTTCAGGGCTGGTATATGTGTTCGCCATTAAGGTTGCCTGCGGGAGCCAAGGCCCCACTTTGCTGCTAATCTGCCAGGGCGGGCTGGATGGCCACACCCCAGGGGGAGGGCAATCTGATGAGGAGGCAGGTGGTTTCCAGACCAAGCACTTAAAAGCAGGCCCCCAGGTTTCCGCATCCAAAATCAATAGGGTTGGGTTCCAATTACCAAATCAAAAGGTCCCCATTTTTGGCCATTTGGGCCAGGACCAAGGTTTCCTTCATGCCGTGAAGTTCCAACAGTGCCCACAAACACTAGAAGACTCTGATCAAAGGGAGGCCCCCTTTCAGTTCTAAAACAAAGCTTTCCTCAAGTGACGGAATCCAGGATTCCAGTACGCCCGGGATAGTGATGATTCCATAACCTTCACAGCACATACACAAGAGCCAATAAGTTGCATGGTGCCAAGTTGGATCGAGAGGTTTGTCAGGTTAGCCAGATGTCCTGGAGTTGCGGGGCAGTCCCAGTCCATCCCTAGGCATAGTTTGGCATGGGTTCTTGGCCTTGGCCCTGGGCTCCCCACATTCCTATGATCTTGCCGATGTTTTCTTTTCTTTTCTTCAGGTTTTTCAAATCTCATAAGTTTGGTCAACATGCTATACCCCTTCAAAATAGCGACAGGAGCATGCCCGCTAGTTAGAAGTCCAAAGTCACAAGCCAGAAACCATTGATCTAAACACAACTGAGAAGACCTGGTCTGAGGGGGTGGAGCGTGCCTGGGAGAGGGGAGGCCGCAAAGTCCATCACAGCTCCAGGTGAGAGTAGAACGCGGAATGTGCTCAACCCTGTATCAGGATTAGCAATTAACCAATGTACCAGGCCACACATACACCATCCAGAGAAAGCAGTAAACCCCGACCTTGGACACCACAAGACGTCACAACCGTCTAACCCTCTACGCCTCATGATAATTGAAATAGCAGATCTAGGGAAACACCCAAAAACAACAAAAGTAGCCTAAAAAGAAGTCTATAGAGAAAGGGTAGAACCAAGATATCTGGTGCCACAAGGGAGAGGCATGTTGCATGCCACATCCCAAGACACATGTGATCTCAACGCATGTTGCAACCACCAACACTTAAAAGTGACAAGCCCCCTCCTCTTAACAGTCCTGCTCACGTGTCAGTTAAAAGCATCCAATGGCGCCCCCATACACACAACAGGAGAAACAGTGTATTGTAAAACTAGCAGCGCCCATAAAATCCTAGATAAAAACTGATATGAGGCCTCCCTATGATCACAATAACACTCCATAAAACACTAATCCAAGCACCCAGCTAAGTACGAAGACTCATAAAATAGATTAATTTGCCTGATTACCCATAAGCCACCTTTAAGCTTTAACCATTAAAAAGGATACCACAATCGGGGCCACCTTCCAGTGCCTCACCAAAAATTGCTTAAATGGAGTGTGGAGACCACACCCCTGAGGGAAATACAGGAACCTCGAAGAAAAGATCATTAGCAATGGCACACATGCAATGTTTTTCTGAATTAACAGATGAACCATGGTCTTATCTAAAAGGTCTACAATCGAACCTCCATGTTTTCAGCTGCCAAGTGTGTGAATCAAATTTACAATCTGCACTGTGAACTTTTTGATCAAACTGTTGAACAGAAATACCTGATAAACAGAGGACCACAGACATCTCCCCTGGATCCATATCAAAGACCTGCAATGTTGAATTACAAGTTATGTATTTTTGAACTTCTATGTACCCTCTGTCTAGTTTGGGTGCTGCCGCACCTATTCACTGCTAAAGAACCACCTGGTCAAATGGAGTCTGTACAGAAGCAATCACAGTGCTTGCGTAGGGATCTCCCCCTTGTCACTTAAAATTACACCAACCCAAACACTAGCATTCCACATGTACTACACAGCACCCTTTTGCACGACACATGGTATCAGCACATGACGACCGTGAGCTCTTAGACATCAGCCAGGTCGTGTTACGTCTGTTCACTTATACTGCATGCAGTGGGCGCAGATAAACTTTACTGTCCCAAGAGGTAACCCCTGAAAAAGCAAAGTGCCTTCTCCACTTATACCTATGCAGGATTAGGGCCAAATTCCAACTCAACAAAGTAGAACCCGACAGAGTAGTTGTGAATCTGACCCATTACAAGACTAACCAAACTGCTCTATCCCTTTTCACCGAGACTAGCGATATTCAAACTGAGCTAGACAGGATCCGCAGCAAGTGCACCATAGGGAAGGATACTGTTTGGAGGTCACAAAACCCCTAACTCAATGCACAAACACATTCGCTCCTAACTTCATTTGTGGTCTAAAAGTGGCCCTTAGCGTATCTGGGTCAGGCTTCTTTAACAGCAGGTGGACTTCCGACATGGAGTTCCTGTGTTGGGCCATTCAGCTCAATGATACGAAGGTAAATGGTTCTAGTAGGGGAGGGTTGAGTGAAAGCATAGACACCCCATGTCAAGAGGTGGGTGGTTACACTTGGCTAGTAGGGAAGGGGCAACCCCTAATAGTATGGAAACTTACACTGTATTCTTTTGTTTCAGAGGTAAAGGAACGCTTCCACTGGGCACAAATGAAAACTGTGGCATAATCCTGCACATTCCAGATTTGCAATGGGGCACCTTCACTCTGATCGATATATACTGGCAGTGTGGCAAGTTTGCTTACACTCTGCTCATCCCTGGATGATGCGGACTCGGTTCTGTGGTAGCCATATGCACCCCTACCTGGGTCTTTCCCAAAAAGAACTATTGGTCTTGTAACAGCACCCGCTAAGGAAGAAGACAACCTTGCTGTATCAGACTTGTGAATAAAGAACTGCAGATTATTGTGGCTGGGTTCAGTACAAGGACATTTCAGAAGAATTTAGACTGCTCTCGGACTCACAATTAACAGTGGGAGTGTCCATACCCTTCATCACCGTATATACAAAAGCTAATGCCCGGTGGCTCTAAATCACCAGATGGGCAATGCTGAAAATCGAGGACAGCACTTAGCTCGGCCTTATTCAATCAAGGGAGAACTGAGAGCAATCCGCCTCATGGTAATGCAGCATCGGTATGTGTTAGACTTGATGACCGTTATGGGAGGGAGAGGTGTGTGCCACAATTAGTGCGTCCTGCTGCACTTTTATCCCAGGGAATTACCTGGATAATGGGACTCTTGCCATCCAAGCACTGCACTGTTTACATAGAGACATGCATGAGGCAGAAGGTGTCCCTAAGCAGGAGTGGTTCTCGAAATGGTTCTTCTGGCTCCCCTGGTGGCTTTCTGGATTGTGCATGTCATTGTTGCCGGTTTTCATCATGTTCTTGTGTGTGTGTGTGTGGCGCCATGCATTAGGGAATTTCCTGCTGTAAAAACGCAGTCCTCAAATTCAGAAGAATGCAAGTAACTAGGAAAGTAGTAACTGTCAAAACTGAAGAACAGCAGTCCCCATTAAAGTAACTGTCATGAAGTATGGGTCAGATTGTGTAGTTAAAAAATTCAACTAGAGGGGGAAATGTTAATATTAAATAAGTCGATGTCAATATGAATAATGATGCATTCATGTATAAAACCAAAATCGCATCTTTATTGACGAATTTGCCCATTGTGAACCCCATCTCAGAAATACATAATCAGGCAGGCCCTGAGACCCAGGCCCGAGGTCACTGATTGACAGATCACAGGTGGAGTGGCATGTAGCAGCAGACAAATGTGCAAACAGGCAATTCCAGATCAATCCCACAGATAGGCATAGCGACACAAAAATAGTCCATGGAAATTGGCACCAATAAAGCACACATGGCCAGAGGGGTGCGCGTGTTCCCAAAACATCATAAGGTCAGATGCCACATGAAGTTAGGAACACATAGCCAATCAGGACACAGCACAAACAGTACATGTAGTGATCATGTGCTCCCCATGCCAGACATCTGGACACGTTACCCACTGGCCGCCTTGTGTACACGCTAGGTTGAGGCCCACCTGGATTCCTCATCCAATACCATAATTTTGGCTCCACAGACAGAGGTTCACATTCCCTACCAAAAAAGGATTGCCTGAACTATTTGATTCCATTCAATGACCTGTATAAACGTTTTTTTTAGACAGATTGTAAATTGAGACAGTTCCTAAGACATTATGCCTGTGACTGTGCACACGGCTGCATTGTTTAATTAAATGAACTGTTCCTGTTTTGCCAAATGCCTCTTGTCTCTTGTTTTTTCACAGTAATTCATGTTCAAGCATCAAAGTAATGTAATGTAGAGGCCACCACTTTAAGTCATGGCTTATTGCATCACATTGCTTCATGCAATGGGGTTGCCATCTTGAATGTGTAAAACATACACTTTTAAGACAGTAGGCAGCCTCTATTCCCTTTGCCAGTGCTTTTTACAAAGCTAAGACTGAAAAGTGGTGGGGTAGTGAGAGAAAGGTGAGGTAGGGGAGAGAGAGAATGAGAGAGTGCGGGGGGGGGGGGTGAAGCCAAGTAGAAACAATACATCATCTTCTACCCGAGAGTGTTTAGTGACGAATCTTGAGGTAGTTATCTAAATCATAAGGATATATGCTTGTGTATTTATGTATATATTGAGGTATTCATTCTTCATATATTTAAATTTCAGGAATTGCTAAAGTATATCAATTCACTATTACTGTTAAATATAAATACCTTAATGACAAGTTACGTAAGATTTCTCTTTGTGTAATAGATTTACAATTACACCCTGCAGACATCCTTGACCAACAGAAGGGACGAGTCAGAGTGCTGCACATAAGGTTAGTGCATTGTGATGCATACTCCATATCACCCAAAATGTGCGGCATTGTAAACTCCATAGGCCCAAGAGAGTAGCAATAACAACTATTCTGGAAAGTTCACATCTATTTAAGGGGAAGACATTAGAGAATCTTTGGAATTTGCCATGGCATTGATAGGTAGCACATCCAAGCAATGGCAAACCACGAAAAGCACATGAAAGTCAATGACTGAAAGGGACTAAAACAGTGCAGACTCTTTCTGTACATCTTCTTGTAATTTTCTGAGGAACTGATGGCATGAGGACATCGAACACGGTCTAGAAAGAACTCTGCGTTCATAATGTGTGCTGATAGGGACATGCCTATATATCCCAAACCGGAGAAAAAGTGTATAATGCCTGTAAAATAGAACTCTTCTACGTGAACAATTTCCTATGAATAGGAGTGTGTGCATGCGCCCAGTGGTTTTCAAAACATGTCTTCTAAGACATAGATAGGTATATCGATGCAGGCATTATATGGCTGATCTCGTTTACTGCTCACATGTGGACATTGCATTGTACTTTTAAGGGGTGGCCAGTTTTTCCAAAACAAAATAGCAGAGCTAATGCTCTGGTCTTCATATAAATACTAAAAGCTTTAAACACTAAGAGTACAATGTCTAAAAGGACTCAACATAGAACAAACTAAGGTCATTTAAATTCTATACAAGGTAATTGGGACAGGGCACTTGTAATAGATGCAACACCCTACCTCAGCACCTTGACCTAATGTCAGACAAAGGGCCTGGCCATAAGAGGAAAGGATGGGAAATACTTACTGAAAGTGCTTAACATATTGATCATAAAATATTCCAACACTGATGTATTTTCCTGAGTTCCTCAACATTACCGTAGCATTTAATTTGCAATTGACTAAACCACATGATGTTTGCAGCTGAACTCTAAAACACTGAGCCTATGGGGGTACCCTCAGGGTATGACATGTATAGCTGAATGGTGGGATTGACTGTGCCCTCTCGTGTACAGGTGCATCTGTCCTTCGCAGACAAGGTGCACGGATGCTGATGCATACTCTACATTGATGCATCATCTTAGAGAGTTTCAGGCTGACATCACCCGGACCTACCCCATTGATTCATTGATTTTCAAAACTGAAATTTGCTGCTAATTCCGTTACATTTCCAAAGAAATTGGTGGTATATTTTATCCGGTGGTAAACTATAGTACTGCCAGCAGCTATTTAATAGAACAGGATGAGAAGCATGTCAACTCAGTGACAGAGCGAATGACTAGCTGCACACATTGCAATAGAACAGTGCGTGAAAATGTTTCACACATCGTTGCTTATCTCTGTGCCAAAGTACTCATGGGTGCATATTTTTTAATTGAAATGAGAGCTCCATCTGCTTGTAAACTCTCCTTGCCTTTATATTCAATTTCCAGTAGCTATTCCAATCACTTTACTGCTTAAACATGAACTTATTAGAGCTTGAACCCTAATGACAAGGCTTGCACGTGCAACAAGGCGGACACAGAGGTCGAACTGGAGCACATACATCACAACAAAGGGAAAGTTGCGATTTACAAAGACCCACAGAAGAGGAACCAATAATTCAATGTATTTCAGCACCTCCGGCTCAAGACCGACTCGAGTTTGGTTTGACCAATCAAATATTCCAGAGTAAAAGTGCTTTTATTAAACTATGTGGGAGGCTCAGAGCATCCACAACCGACTCCATCGAGCACCATTGCTGGAAAGAAATAGAAGCTCAAAGAGAGAATCAAATACAAAGTTCATGGGGCTGCTGTTTAGCACAGGTTATAGAGGATCTTTCCACTCAAGAAATGTGTAACTCAGGCATGGGGAAGCTGGCCCTCAACAAAACATTTAACCTGTCAACAAAACTCCTGGCTAACATAACAGATGAAAAGAGCTTATTACAAAGACGTAATATGCCTGGACGGTGATTAAGTCATATGGTACCAGGAAACCTCAGGACTATTAATCACTTAATTTCTCAACCATTTTAAAAAATCGATTCATGAATTTACACTTTGGTATGTGGGAAACAAAGGATCTGACCCCTTCCTGGGAAGACCAGCACCAAACTCAAGACTGCAGATTGTGCAACTACAAACACGAATCCCTGTCACATACTCTCTGTGCATGTCCGAAGTTATTAAAAGAAAGAAAGATACTTTAGACAGAAATATTCATTAATGTGAACATACAAACATGCAGAGAAGCTGTAACCACGTGGTTAGGTGGCTATTTGATTCCATTGATCTGCAGGGGGGTAAGATGTATAAGAAGTAAGTATGCCCAGGAATTTGGTCAAGTTCCAGAAGAAAATCAAATAATCTAATACACAGTTTTTATGACGAAGATGGATTTTATGATGAGGATGATTGTTTGGGTTGCAGCACTTTATGGACAATATAATCTGGTCTTGATTTTATTAAGTGTAGAACAATGAACAAAGATTTTTATACTTGTTACTAACGTTTTTCATCGGACGCTTTAAGTAATTTAAATGAAATTATACGGTGTAATGGTTTTAAAAGACCGAACATTTGAATAAACTCGACTTGACTTGAAAAATGTATTTCGGCAGGTGATGCCCCAACATCGGAAACTGATGCACATCCCTCTGCGGCTGACCACAGGCATCACTGGGCAGGGTCAACCAGCCGGACTGCTTCAATGGTCTGGGCTCAGTGACCCCAATGCAACTACCATTATCACGAAGCACACCGATTGTGTTCTCGGGTATCTTGGAAGTTGGTCTAAAATCATACACTCTGATTAGGGAGTCTTTGTCACCTGCGTTTTAGGTCTCTGTCTTTCAGGTTTACCAAAGTTGTGGAAGGGAAAATTATTCTTTGCTGGGTGGGAGGCGTGATACAGAAAACGAGCAGTCGTTTCTTGCAGACGTAGGTGCATGAACACTGTTGGTTGTTTTTCCTGGCCATGCTTCTGTGCTCCTTCAAAGTATTTGAACTGCAGTAGTAACTGCATCAACCACAGCGATGCATTTGTTTTTCTCCTGCCTCGCCGTCACTTGAATAGACCCCAAAGCTGTTCCCAACCTGTCCGTACCCCATTCCCCATTGCTGCTGCATCCTGGCCCCTGGCAGCGGTCACACCCCTCCGTTCTGTCTGCTAAACCCCTGGCCTCTCGTCTCCCTTCTGTCAGTTTCTGGGCATCTCAATCATTACTGGATTGTGGTCCCTCCTGCATTTTCCATACCCCGCCCCTCTTTGGTCCAGCTTTTCCTACTACATCCCCAACACACCCCGACCGCTGCTTGTCACAGGTGACACAGGGAGGGCACGCACTCTTCAGCCCCCCCTCCCCCTTGCTGCTGTATGCAGCTCTGCCATTCCCCCTCCAGCCCCTTCCCCGTGTACTCACGCTCCACGTCATGCAGCTTGGCCCTCTCCTCCTCCAGCTTGCCCTTCAGGCTGTCGGCCTCGGTCTTCAGCGAGGCCAGGGTCTCGTTCTCGTGCAGCCCCTCGGTCGCCATCTTTGCAGAGAAGGAGAGAGAGATGGAGAGAGAAGGGGTGAACAGGACTCCGGGGGAGCAGTGCAGCGCCGCCGCGCTTTACCGGGGATGGTGATGCAGCCACCCCAACTCGGCTGAAGGATGGGAGTGACGGCTCCTCCCGCCCGCCCCTGGGTGACGTCATGGGCAGAGAATGACAGGCGGCGTGCAGCTGCAGGGCACAGAGGAGCATCTCTAAGAGCATCCATGGAAATTCACCAACTAGGGGACATTACAGCAATCCCAAAGTGTGCCACAAGATGCGCGTTCTTTGTAAGCGCTGCAAGCAATTTCTGTAACAACTGCACAAGCGGAATCCGCCCCTAGAACATCACAGCTATCTCACGTGCCTCAGAGCAGTCCAAGCACATCACTCGCCTCAAAGATGCACAGGAATTGCCCGACAGCATTCAATCATATGTAAATTGCAAGCATCAAAGTGCCACATCTCAAGTAATTCCGGGTACTCCTATAAGCTGAATGTATCTCATTTCAAGATTCTCACCTGCTTTAAATGATCCATATAGTGCACTTACCCTGTCACAAGAGCCGATCTTAGCCTTCATCATACACAAAGTACTCCGTCCATCTCAAGCCCGGTACCTCACCAGCCTCAATGCAAATGCATGGCATACCATCTGAAGCACTTCACCTGCTTCATGAAAGCCAGCAGTCAACCATGTCCAAGGTGTGTCATTAGCCTAAGAACATCAGAGACACATGGCATGTCCCAGTGTAGACCACTCCAGACATCCCACCATTCACAAAGTATTCCTTCCTAAGCATGTCAACATTCAAAAAGCATCAAATCGCTAGCACGTCACCTGACTTAAAGGCGGCCCGTCAACTGTCTGAAAGGCCCATCCCAGATATCACAGTGCTGTAGATGCCTTGTCATCCCAGGCACCCTAGTGCCCCAAAGCAGCATTCTATTCTAGTCAATCAAATCAAATCAAATCAAATCAAATCAAGCTTTATTCGGATCATACAAAATGTCCATAAAAGCATTCTATAAAATACAGTAAAATCCATTTATAACCCAAAAAATATCCAAAAGGACAACATCTTAAAAATAGGCACAGTCATTGTACATATAAACCTATAGTAATTCATAGTTCAATTTTTCTACGTGAACGAGGTCATTCCTTTGTTTTATTGCTGACATTATATAACAAATTATTGCATTGCAGACTAGTATTCTTTCCAAGTTCCGTAAATAATTAAAAGCAGTTTTATAGGAGTACAGGCAATTATCTTTAAAAATTGGACGGAGATACATTTTTCTAATTTCAATATAAAAATTGCATAAAAGTAAAAAGTGAAGGGTACTTTGTTTGGATCTACCATCACACGGGCAGTTTGGAAGATTAGCACACCACTTGCCCCTTTTAGGAAAGGCAAAAAGATGGTGTAATGTGTTCATTTGTAGTCTGGCTAGGTGGAATCTATGCTGTACATTAGTAATAAAAATGAAGTATGGCTGCAAACCCATGGCGTTTGGTCCCTTAAGATAAGTTATAGCGATTTTCTTAGAACCGGAAACCTTATCTCTTAAGGCTGTCCTAACATTCAGGAGTCTCCTTTTCAAATCAACCTTACTAGTATGTTGTATGTCTTCAGGTTAATTTCCGTTCAGGGGCAAATTGCATTCATCTAAGAGACCACTAATATAACTTAACCAAGGTATTTTCTTGCACCGGTCTTGGGACAAACAGTCTAAAATGATATCCCTCGTAAAATGAGTTTCTTCCCTAGTCCAGATACGGTGCCATAGATTTAAAGCGTCCATGCTAATCACATCGTGTATATATGGTGTTCCTGTTTCTCTATGCACAATAATGGAAGGGGTAGAGGCCGATACGGCTAACAAACGTCTTAAAAAATTGTTTTCAAGAATTTATAATGGCGAGGTATCTGTCTGGCCCCATAGTGTTCCCCCGTAACAACTCCCGGTGATGCACTTTGCTCCGTATAGCTTGAAAATCTCCCGTACAGGTTTTTTACCAATTTTTTGGGAGAATCTAAAAATAGCCTCCACCAATTTCGTAAATTTCAACTTGCCGAGAGTTATATGTGTATTCCAAGTACCCTTGCTGTTAAAAAGAATCCCTAAGTAAGAAAATGTAAACGTTCTCTCTAATAATGTCCCGTTAATATAATGTGATTTTGTTTTAAATTTCCTTTAACCACAGGACATAACCAGAGTCTTACTCAGGTTGATTTTTAGATGTTTTTCCGTCATAAAACTAGTAAAATTATCCATCAGGGTCTGTAAGCCGTTCGCTGTCCTTGAAATTAGGACAGCATCATCGGCGTACAATAATAGAGGTGTTGCCCGCTTACCAATCTTTGGGACGTCTACCCCCAAATTCTGTAGTAGAATGTCAACACCATTTATATAAAGTGAAAACAGAAGAGGTGCCAGAGTACAGCCCTGTCTTATTCCACGAGTAATATTAAAGTGCTTCGTGCATTCCCCATGTATACCATAGCATACCTTTGCGGACAGACGAGCATAGATTTGGGATAAGAAACTAATAATATCCTCCGGGGCTCCCATCCTTCCCAACATCTCCCATAACTTTGAATGATTCACCAAGTCAAAAGCACTTGACAAATCTACAAAGCAAAGGTGCAAGGATCCTTCCCTAGCGAAGGTGTATTTTCCTATTATTAGTTCTAAATTCAGACACTGTTCAACCGTCCCAACACCTCGTCTGAAGCCATACTGAGCTACTGATAAGATATTTTTTAATTCTACCCATTGCTCTAGCCTGGCCAACAGCATTCTGCCCATGACGTTAGAAGTAGAGTCAAGCAAAGATATTGGGGGATAGCAATTGGCACTACTCCTATCCCCCTTTTTAAAGAGGGGGACTATCAGACTCTCTGATAAAGTGGCAAGTACCACCCCCTCAATTGTTGCATTAAAAAATTTGTACAAAACGGGTACCCAAAAACCAATATTGTATTTAAATATATCAATTGGGACTCCATCGGGGCCAGCCGCTTTGCCACTAGCCCTATTCTTAAGGACTGTTCTAATTTCGTCTTGACTGATACTCCTTATTTTGGTGTTTTCTAATATTATAACAGACTTATCCTCTTTATTTAAAAAACCCAGTTCCGTTTCATTAAAAATTGCTTCAAAGTGGTTTAATCATTCCACTGGGGTCACTACCGTGTCAATTTTTACTGATTGGACATCTTTAAAGAAAGGTTGGTCCAATGTTTTCCAAAAAAGGGCTGAATCTCTAAGATCGGCAGCTTTGATCAGATTCTCCCACGCATTATCCCTAATTTCAGATTTTCTACGGATAAGAGCTTCTTTATATGACTTCTGTAGAATGCTGACCTCCTCCCTATTGCGCGGGATGGTTTTTAGTGCAGACTTTAAATCTCTATTTAAACTAGAGCATTGATTATCAAACCATCTTGGGGAATGCGAAACATTTGATTTAGGGTTCTTTCGCAAATCATCAGAAATTGCCGTAGAAATACTTTAAAGAGCCTTAACTATGTCCAAGCTATTTGAGGAATTATCAAGGCAGGTTATAACATGATCATTAATTTGTAATAGGATCCAGTTTGTAAAAGCTTCTGGGTCAACGCCAACCCATTTAATTGAGATCCCATTCTCACCCTGTGTTTTTATATCCATAACGCGGGTACTTACTTCCGAAAGTTTTAAAAGGGGAGATCATAAAGTTATCAGCACAGGATGATGATCACTCAATAAAATTGGGGAGACAGAGCATTCAGCTATTAGGGACCTAAGACTTATTGAAGTAATGAAATGATCAATACATGAGGATGATCTTACTCCTTCAAAGGTGTAAATATTACCGCTATCCTCACGTCCACTCCCTTTTATGACCTTCTCTGTCATTTCCAGGTAATACTTGGACATAACAAGGTTAATATTTTCGCCATAATTGTTATGTGGAAAGTGTGCAGAGACACTGCCTGATTCCTCTTCATAGCCACATTGAATCCCCGCTAAAAGATTACATGGTTCTATGTTAAAGTCTCCCGCCCAAATTAGGGAACAATCCGGACCTACAATCTTCATGAAGTCCGTCAGCTCCTTATCCAAAGATATGTTGACCTCATGTCTCGAAGCATTAAATATATTATTATAAACATTCATCACTATAATGTCCTGTAATCCACCTGCTGTAAAAAACAAAAATTGGAAATTTAGCGCCTTTGTGTAAGATTTTTTTAAAGTCAGCCTAGAAGACAAAGATATAAGTGCTACTAAACCCCCACTAGCCCTACCTGCCTTTAAGGGGATAGCGTTTGTAGAAATTGTCTTCAACCCGTTTACGAAGAAATTATCTGTGAGCCAAGTCTCTTGTAATAAAACCACGTCACAGGGTTGGATTCTTGTAAGCCAATTTACATCCTGCAGTTTATACCTAACCCCAGCAACATTCCATGTCATTAAATGAAGGCATTCGTACTGAGGATAGCTAGAAGGATCCGTTTCAGCTACCATAGCAGATCCTTTCTTGCATCTGACAGTACTAGCCTCCCTGGCATTAGTTAATTGGCTCATACTCCTCCCTGCATAGATTAATGTATCAAGCTTGGTATGCAAGTTAATCTCAGGAGAAGGGGAAGACCGAACGATGATATTCTCCAACAGTGGGGGACTCAAAGGTTGTAGTCAGTCACAACCATCTAAACCAGACAATGGGGCAAATCTGTTAACTAAATTTAGATAGGGTGGTCTCTGAGTAGGACCCTGCGGTGCTCTCCAGTAATTTAAAACGCGAGGTGTTGACCACCCTTTCCAAATAAAATGGGGCCTATAAAAGAACCCTAATGGCATAAGACAGATTTTACTGGAATGATCCTCTAAATTAGTACTCCCTATACGATCCAGCAGAAATCTCACAACCTGCTCATTATAGAAGTTAGCAACTATGCAGTCCCCTCTCACGTCCTTCCTAGAATGTCCTATCCAAGCAGAACGTCTAGAGATGATCATCTGATTACAGATGTCCTGATCCTAAACCCCAACATCCTTCAATTTAGTTGTAAGCCAGGACATAGTTTTGGCCATCAACTGATCGGTAGTTTCTACCTGTCCTTCCTGTAAAACCGGGACATTCTGCAGAATCACTACCAACGGGGCAGCGGCTGGGGGAAGATGCAAGACCTGAGAGCCCTCCAAGGCTAGACTATTATCCACACCCTTTTAAACGTCGTTTGCGGTTTTCGGCGCTGAGGCCCCGGTATCAAGCTTGGTGCTTCGCCACCCACAGTCCCAACATGCGGGCCACTTTCCTCCCCTCCTTGGCTACAAAAATAGCCTGAATGTGACCACTGGGGTTAAACCCTTGCTCAGCCCTTTTAAAACCCACATGCACTAAACCAACATCATGATTGTCCGCTACATCCACATTTCTCCCAGGTTCCAACGATGTTGATGGTGTTTCCCTCACTACGAGGGATTTAGGAGGAATGGACTTTCCAATTACCACGTTGCTCTGCTCATTAGATGTACTAACCATTAACCTATTTCTGAAGGCTAAAAGACCCTCTAGGTTGGAAAGATTATTCATGACCTTCAGTTCAAAATCGGTTAGTCTTTCCTCAATTTTAGACAACCTATGCATTATTGGAGACAGAGATGATGCAATTAAATTACCCAATTTGGACCACAAAACATCATTAACTTTGTCAGAGGAATCACCCAGAAAATCTAGAAACGGGTCCCGGGGCAAACTTGGCTGTGAAGACACCTTTATTAAAGATGGCGATGCTACAGTTTCTCCATTTTTATTCATCTTTTTAATTTTTGCCGGTTTCTGTCTCTGTAAGCCTCCTCCCCTCTTCCTCTTTTGTGAAGAATCTGGGGGTATGGCAGAGGAGTTGGTTTTACCATGAGGTCCAGATCTTGTGGCAATACGTGGGGGTGGACTGCTCTGGGTATGTACGATAACCGTCTCAACCAGTTCAACCAGTTCAGCAGATGGCGTAGTATTATGTGTTCCCTGTCCGTCTTGTTTTTCCGATGGTTCATTTTGAGACAAACCAGAGTCACTTTCTATAACGGGAGAATCAGGAACTGCAATCAATGAGTGATCAGGAGTACGAGCACAAGCCAGGGCACCCAGAGACGATCGTTTAGCTGTTTGTAAATCAAGAGAGACACGACGCTCTGTCAGTGCTATCTCGTGAGCAAGGACAGAACTGGCTCTAATTAAAAACTGATCCAAAGTCCCCACCATGCTGCCAGAGGGCTGTGCAGATCTTCCCTTGCCCTCACGCAAATTCATCCTCTCTAAGTTCATGAAAATGATGGGAGGTCAAAAGGAAAGGTAGCCCAGTCAATGTAACTAATATGAGGCCCACTGGCGCAGGAGTAGGCACAGAGTAGAGGGGAAAGGTGCAGATTCTCAGCTGCGCAATTCCTGCCTTAGCTTCCGTCTCCCTCCGTTCCGCTCTGCGCCTTGAATGTACAGCCCTCACACTACAGACCCCATGTGGCAGTTACTGGCAGCCCCGCACAGCGTAGGAAGATATTCGCCGCTCCGGGGGGGAGGGGAGGGGGATCCTTAAAAGTGCACAGTCAGTTGCACAATGGAAAAGGCACCCAGATGGGGAGAAGCAATCCCGGTCCCGCCCGCCGGGCCAAGGATCCATGCGTGAATAGTAGCTGTTGCAGGCACAGCGAGTCACGGGGGGGCTTCCCGATCCACACTCCCGCAGACGTGCCTCAGGGAGATCGCATACAGCGCACTGGGTAGTTCCTGCCTCTCAAATCAGGAGCGGGGAGCAGATTCTTCCTTACCCCCTCCAGAGGACGTGTAGACCAGGGCGTGCTGCAGGACGGGTCGGGGTGCCAAGTCAGTTTATCGCTCAGCACTCTCGAGGATCGTAAAGGCTCCCGTGACCGCCCGACCGCCGCGTTCAGGAACTCAGCACCGGGATCACGGATCACGCATGCGCACCCCTGGGCTGCTTGCTCCGAAATTGTGCTATTCTAGTCACCTGACAAACCACAAAGTATTGCATTGCATCAATGGAATCAGCCTCAAATCATCCCACACCAGGCATACTACCAAACACAGAGCATCTCATCTAAAGCATTCAGACTACTGCAAGGCGACCCATTCCAGGCACCTTGTCTATCCTAGAGCATTAGAGCTTTCCAAAGACCACACAGCCCTTAAAGCATCTAACCACATGCATCTCAACTACATACAGTGGCTCTCAGTACATTCAGTGCCAGGGAGACTAGGGCAAAAAGTGTAAAAGAAAAAAAAAAGCAGCCCTTCTCCATCTATGTATCCCAGTATCCATCAAGGCCACCCAACCCTGATTCAAATTAGAAAAGAGCTGAAGCTGTACTTGTTTAAAGAGAAACTGAACACGGCATAAGAACAGTTCACATCTGCTGCCAGAACCCAGCTTCCTCTGTAATCATTTGTTAACTGTAAATTGTTAACTGTAGATTTGGGGTTTTGCTAGGTTTGCTCTATGAAAAAGATGAGAGGGACCCCTTTGGGACCCCTTTCCACACCAAAGGAATAGGGTTCTGTTGTCAAATCAAAGAAAACAGTTCATCCTTTGGCAAACCGTGTATTGTTTACTGCTTACATTCATCTAACATGCCACTCAATGCACAACAAACACAGAAGAGGGAGTATGATCATCAACTCAAAAATAGTGTGCCAATACGCAAATATGGTAAAAGACTTTGTACATATCAGTTTAATAAAATAATTTAAAACAATTTATCATAATAATACAGGTATCACAAAGGCTCTAATTACATGGGTTTCATATCTATTCACAAAAATACTAGTAACTTGCAACTAAAAAGTTGCCCCACAACCGAGCGGGAAGGGAAAGGAGACGATAACAACATTAGTTATTATCATTTTAGTTTGCCTTTTTACACTGCTCACAGAGCAGTGTGGCGACGCTCTTCCGCCTTAGCGCAGCCGCCACTGCAGAACCGCTTCACACAGTGTAGTCATTGATTCATTATACAGTGCCAGGAGATGCGGGCGAGATGGTTAATCTATCCAGACCTGGCGAATTAGCTTTGTCCCGGGCGTTAATGGCTTGTGTTACCTCCTCCAAGGTTAACGATTCTCTCAGAAACCATTGCTGGCCATCGGTAAGCCATGCCACTGCAATGTCTTCAAGATACGAGGATATGATACAAGGGGCATCAGAAACATGAGAGGCATAAAGCCCCTGGTTTTAGTTCAGAAATTTGTCCAGGATGCGCTCCCCTTCTGTAACAGTCACTCCAGTATGTTTGGAGTTCAGCCACATTATTGTACAACCTGTTTGAGTGCAATAAGCGTGCAAGGGCGTGGCCCGGTCACTCTCCCTCTCCACAGTGGCGTGCCTTTGTGTGTTTACCCATATAGGCAATCTCCCTTCCATGAGTTCCCGAGATTCCGCCAATAGTACAGATCGCCGATGTAATCTGGCATCTCCATCCACCTGCACTGCCTGCTCCAAATCCTGCAGTTCACTCTCGGCTCGCTGTCGTTGGGTACGGATGTTGCGATGGATGCCCACATGCATGGAGATGCACACCCCCCAGATGTATGCCTTGAAGGCCTTCCACAGGGGGGCCTGCGTAGAGACTGTTCCTGTATTTAATGTGAAATACTCGATAATGGAGCCGTGTAGTTCGCTACGAAATACTTGGCTCATCACTGTGAAATCACCAGCTACGTTCAAAGCCGCAGCCATACGGAATCTGCAGTTTCAATAGGACTGGACTATGGTCCGAGAGTGTCTGGGGGAGAACAGCAAGTTCCGGGGTCCACAAGTGGACTGTGGCTGAAAGAAAGCAGTACTCCAGCTGCATCCAGACAGAGTGGGACACCGAATAGAAGGTAAAGCCAGGAGCGGACAGATGGTGAGTCCGCGACACATCGAGCAGTGAATATGTGTCAGTGATGTGGCAAAATATTTCCCGAGCACGGGGTTTATCAGCAGGCTGCATGTTACTGGAATCTAGTTGCAAGCAATGCAGCAGATTAAGATCGCCACCCAGTATTAGGTGGTCCGCTTTGAAGCCGTCCAGGCAAGAATATAGGTCGCAGAAAAAGTCAGGGTCAACTACGTTTGAGGCGTATATGTTCACTAGCAGGACATTTGTGCCCATGTGGGTGCCATGTAAGAGCAGATACCAGCTGTCTGGGTCCAAGTGACATGAACAACAAAGAAATGGGACAGCTCTATCAATAAGGATACAAGTGCCACAAGAGTACAAGCTATAGAACGAAAATAACCGTGCTGGCCCAAGCTCTTGGTGAAACTATAGTCAGTGCACAGGGGTAGGTGTGTCTCCTGCAGTAAAGCAAACTTGATGGAATGCCTATTTAGGTAAGACAGTGCCTGCTTTCCTTTCCGCGGGTTGTTAATGCTGCGTATATTCCACAAGATGACAGCTAGATCAACTACTCTAGCCATAGTGACAACTGTTGGTTGTGAAGGTCACAAGGCAGTAATGTTCGCACTTCTTGTTCCAAACCCTCGGTCAGGGATTGGTAAACACAAACAGCTGAAAAGGGTTTGACCCTGAAACAGGCTTGCTACTGAGGATCTCAAGAGCTCTCTGGCACAGAACCCCCCGGTTTTCTCTGAGAATCCGTGTGAGGCAGCTGCCACTTTTGAAATCTGGCTAAAGAGCGCCATAGATCAGGTGCTTCCGGTCAAATCCTCCATCTGTCACAGATCAAGGCACTCTGAACCATGGTTTTCAGAACAACTTAGACTGGAAAGCCAAAAGTGTCGCTGTTTGAAAAGGAAGTGGAGACTGTCCAACGACACTAACATCAAGTTGGTCTATAAACAAGCCTTACTTGACTATAAAAATTTAGTACATAAGGAGAAAGCTTCTTACCTTACCAAAGCCATACTAACTGCAAAATATTCATCGAAGGAACTTTTTTCCACAGTGAAAAAGCTAGGTAAATGCCAGAGGAGACCATTTTACCATTTAACGAAACATCCTGTAGCTCCCTAGCCAAGACAAAGTGAAAGTGGTCTATAGTGGGTTCTTGCAGAGTGCTGCCCCAGGGAAGTCGTTACTTATAGGGACTCCTGGTACCGTTATGGTGGAAATGGAAACCTCGTCGGTATCCGCGGATAGGATTGATCCGCATGAACTTCTTTTCTTTCCCCTATTAACCATGGAGGAAGTCATTAATCTCATGATGTCCACCAAATCCGGGTCCCCCCTTGATCCCTGTCCACCCAAAATTTTTCATCTGCTGCCAGAGGTTCTTGCCCCACAATTGACGCTCATTTTTAATCAAATCTTTCTTTACGGGATATTTCCGACAAATTGGAAATTGGCATCCGTTCTCCCCCTCCTAAAGAAAGCTAATCTGGATGGAGCTGAACATAATAATTATCGACCAATTTCCAGGCTCCCATTGCCCGCAAAGATGATGTAGAAAGCTATGAATATGGTTATCTCGGAAAATCTGGAAAAGCATGCCTGCCTAGACATTTCCCAGTTTGGATTTAGAAAGCAACACAGTACGGAACACGCGCTGATTTCTGCTTCTGAAATGATTATGCAGACCGTTGATGCAGGAGGCAATGCAGCACTTGTGCTGCTTGACCTCTCTGCAGCATTTGATACGGTTAACCATCAGCAATTATTGAAGGTTTTGGAGGGTATTGATATCAGAGGAAAAGCGCTTGCTCTCTTAAAATCATTCCTGTCAGGTCGAGAACAGTTTGAGGCTCTTGCTGAGCACAAGTCGCTGAATTTCACGCTGCCATGTGGGGTACCACAGGGCTCGTCGTTGAGCCCTACCCTTTTTAACGTCCATGTTGCCACACTGGCAAGGCTAATTAGATCTTTAGGTATCTCTGCTATTTCATACGCAGATGATACCCAGATTGTGGTTTTAGTGACTGGCTCTCCTGATGAAACAGCGGTTCAGTTCCATACATGTCTTCGCCAGGTGGGGGACTGGATGTCCACTAACTGTCTGAAGCTAAATGCTAGTAAGACTGAGGTCTTACTTTTTGGCAAAAACACCAACTTTTGGGCACCCGCGCTCTGGCCCCCTGAATTTGGCCCACTTCCCAATCCAAAAGATAAGGTAAAAACTTGGGGGTGACATTTGACTCTATGCTCTCCTTTGAAGGTCATGTCACTCAGGTCACTTCCGTCTCCTTCTATACCTTGAAAATATTAAGAAGGATTCTTCCATTCATTCCAGTTGACTTGAGGAAACTAGTGGTTTCGGCGCTTGTATTGTCCAGAGCAGATTATTGTAATGGGCTTTTTATGAACCTCCGCAAAAACTGCCTCAACAAGTTGCAGATTGTGCAAAACGCCGCAGCGCGTCTATTGCTAAACATCCCAAAATATAAATCAATCTCTATGGCGCTCAAAGAGCTGCACTGGTTGCCAGTGAAAAGGCGGATAGAATTTAAGGCTCTCGGCATTGGGTTTAAGGCTACTCACGATGCGGGACAGTATTTTTAAAAAAGAATTTACAGCCTTATGTTTCTGCCCTCCAGCTCCGTTCAGCACACTCTCACAACCTGGTAGTTCCTAGGTTTAAAAAGTGTGCTTTGGGGGGAAGGAGCTTTCTGGTCAGTACGACCCGACCTTGGAACACACTTCCGTTACAGATTAAGAAAGAAAATCACCTGTTGCCATTTAGGAAGGCTTTAAAGACGTGGCTTTTTAATCTTTGAGCTGTCTCCATCGCTCTTATCTCTTTTGTGCAGAGCTAGCGCCATGCAGTGACGTAACGTAAAATGATGGGGCCCCCCTGCAGAATGCGAAGAGGGGCTCCTGAGTCTAGTATATCACAGATAGATATTCCTGGGTGGAATGGAGACCCCTCTGAAGGGCTTGGGGGCCCCATGTGCTACAAGGGCTGCAGGGGCCTTCGTTACACCTCTGGCTGTGAACAAGTACTGCTTCAGAAGGGAGGTGTGGACCAGTGCTTCATTTGAGATGTGATTTTCGGTGCTCAGCACCAGCACTTAATAGTCAACACCGGCCGTTGTGAGTCTGCCACATGGTGGTGTTGTCTGTCTAATTCAGAGATGAGTACAACAGCATATCCTTTGTAATTCAGAATACATAAAAAATAATTATTAGCCATTCTTATAGCTTTGGGGTCCTGGAATTGTCTGATTGTCTCACTTGTTGGAGTGTAGTGGTTAGCAGTTGTGTTGGTACTTTCATTGGCAGTGCTGGCGGGGGCAATGACTGGTGCAAGCTGCAGTGGCTACTGAGTAGGGTCCGTCACTTTTTTTTTTTACTTTTTACAAATTAAGCACTGGTGTGGACAGACTGTTGTTACACCCCAGCTTCTTGCTTTATATACCAGGCCTTGTTTAGGCTCTCAGGGTACCCTAGTAAAATGGACTAATAACACAAAGGTAATTTCCACTGCCGAAGGGTTTGGTCTCCCAGGTGCAGTGTTACCGCCTCACTGCAGGTTCTACAAGTCGAAACAAAGGATAACACTCAAAGAATAAAGGCAGTTTGGGACTGCGCTCTGCTGAATGGAGACTTGTAAGCAAGTATTGCAAATTAGACAGGATACTTCTGACTCTGTGCACACTGGCCTGCTGTTAAAAATGTATGCCTGCTTGTGTTCGACCAGTGGCATGGCTTCCATTTGTGTAGCAGGTGCAGTATCACCGGGGCCGATAGGCCCACTGAAACCTGATTATTACTGTATTTCACAGTTCAAACATCAGCCGGGGTCCTATTTCCTTCCTTGCTCTGAGGCCCATGATAAACTGGCTAAGCCACATTGTTCCCCAGGGTTTCCTGGCAACACCTTAGCTTGGTTGAAAGTTATCTTTTGACTACAAAGCTGCCAATTCTCTGTAGAGGTTTAAGCAGAATGGTGCAGCTGCTTATGTTTGTGTCTGGCTTCTCCAGCTAGCAGATTTCACCAGCAGTGTCTTACTCTGATGCTAGCATTTGTCAGTCTGAAAGTTAGTCATCGTTAATGCCTTGTGTCTGATGTCAGGACCCGACTCTATTTGGCAGAGCAGAACTGCAGACATTTTTAGAATTGACCCCATGTGGTGAGCAGCATGTGTTACCGCATGCGCTGTCACTTGCGAGACACCATTGCTTACAAAAAGGTCTTGGAGCTCACCCATTGCTTACCATTTGTTAGCTTTAGTGTCACTCTTCTGTGCTGCCTCCTAATTGGATAGCGTAGGTCAGGCGTTACACCCTGTTTCTTCCTGGTGCATAGATCAAGCACAGATTGATTCTTCTTATTTACTGTCTCTCTGCTGCTTGTGCTGTGATTGAGGTACTTTCAAAACTTTTTTGCCGTGTTGCTTCTTTCCCCTCCCACCCACCACTTCTCTGTGTTGCTGCCTCCCATGCCCCTCACCCCTCCCCACCGTCTTTGCTTGTGATATCTTCTGTCCCTGATTGGTAACACCTGCCTGATTTGGTGAGTATTATCCTTGTGCTTTCCACCACCTGTACTCTATGGCTCAGACAGCTGCTTCCCCCAAAATTTGTAACATGAAAAAGACTGAAGCCACACTTCACACAGTAAAAGGATACAGTGAGATGCCTGTGTTTGAAAGTAGTGCTGTTTGGATTGGACTTATTAATGGGCTGGTAAAGTAAGTGTGTGTGTTTTGTGTGTGTGTGTGTGTGTCTGTCAGTGTCTCTAACTGTCTAACTTCGATATTGGCTCTCAGTTAGGTTTCTGAATGAATACCTGTTGACAGGTCCGACATCCGCAAGGAAGTTTCAGGTTTTCACTTAGCTAACATAGAGGTTCTTACAGAAGAGCAAATTTATTACATGAACTCAGCGCCCGCCCTTACTGTATTTCCCAACGCTATAATTAAATGATGGATGAATGACGGTGCAAAAAAAAGATCCTAAAACTATTAGGGCAAAAGGCAGGTCCAGTAGTATATAAAAAGTACTCTGGTGCTAAAGGAAAAGACGTCATACCAAATACCTTCTCAGCTCTAGCATACCCATGACTTTAAAACCATTGGGTGTATTTTGCGATATAAATTGTAAGTGTTCATCGAGGGAGCGTTCTAGAATGTTACCTCAGCAGAAATGTCATTCTCAATATGGCTCTTACATTGGCGCTGCACAATTATTAAAGAGCAAATTCTGGCTACTGGTTTCAACCCACTAAAATCAAAAAACATAGCGTTAGTGAGGCCCTGGTTTGTCAGGGGCTGGAAGTGCTGACCCAGGTACCTTTGGGATGGGGAGGGGTTGTTCGCTTCATAATAGGGATCTCGACGCGAGATGTGCAGGTGTCGAATGAATGCCAAAGTGCCCCCTTGGGCTGCCAAGGCACAGACAGCGCATTTTGCTGACTGCACTGTATGGAAATCACCCACCCTTGCATGTTCTGGGAGTCCATTCAGGGGGCCCCCTGCGGCTCGAGGGCCCCCGCACTGCGGGGGCCTGTGTTACGTCACTGGTGCCATGATACCTTTGGGTGAATGTTTTGCGCTATATAAGTCTATTTTTCATTGAATTTCATTTCAATACTAGAACACAAGCGATATGTGGTGACCTGCACATGATGAAGTGTAGTGTGGCATACACCCACTAGAGACAATCCATCTACAAGAAAAAACAACCCCGCTAGACCCCCTCCCCACACCATATTAGAAGACATCCAGCGAGTCCCAAGTAAACAAGTAGGGCAAGAAAACACCCCCAATATGTGAAGGTGTGAGATCAATATGAGGGCATGACAACAATTCGGCAGCCCAGCAGAAGAACAATTATGAGGAGCTGGTAAGATATAACCGCTACCATAAAACAAGCATTGGCATAGCCAATAGGTCTCGCCTTTGGGACCTTTTAAGTGTTTAGCCATGCAACAGTTGTTGTTGCACCAAGAATATTGTGCTGCAAAACTAAATACTTAGAAGGTCCCAAAAGCGAGACCTATTGGCTATGCCAATGCTTGTTCTCTTTTACCATAGGTACATCAATCACCTCAGAACTCACTGCTGACTCAACTCCATTTGTGTATAGTGAGAATAAAATTCTTCCAATGCATATCAAGTCTGCAAGTTCATTAGTCTAATTTAGAAAGAGTCTTAGTACTTTGTTATTCCAGAATTAATGCATGATCTTTTGGGCTTACTTTAGTTCTTTAGCGCCAAGACAACTCCGGGTATTCGTGCGCTCAATAAGTAACATTAAGATTAACATAGGTCAAGGCCTTATTGGTGTCTTAAATTGGTGTCTTAAAAGAAAGGATTAGCACCAAAAGTTACACGTGCACAGCCACCAATAAAACAATCTCATAATGAAGTTGACACAGTGTGTGATCTTGTGTATACGGAGCCCAGTGGAGAGTTTGAGACTTGCCTTGAGAACATACAGCGCAATATATTGTCTTGGTCAATAAAGAAGTCATAACACTTGTATCAGAGTTTCAGTAACTTATATTGCACAACTACTCACAAAACCACGAATTACAACAAAAATTTCTAACCACATAGGCAAAACCGAATACATTTACCAATGCTTGTTATTTTTGAAGAAAGACAGACAATTTTCAGGGAAGAACAATAACTACAAGAAAAATATTGCAAAAAAAAGCAAGGACGAACTGATTACAGCTGGCATAGAAACGCCGGTGATCGATACTGCAGCATTTTCGTTTGACGTACGAGTGTAGGCCACAAAAGCAGTAGAATAAAGCCAAAGAATTTGCAGCTTCTAGAGAGACCAGTGTGATAAACTCAAGCACCTCGGAAGAAATACACAATCCACTCACCCACCCCATGTAATTCGAAGGGAAAGGAGAAAACTATCAACGTAACAGTCCTGACTCCTAAGGCAGTGGAGAAGCAGTCTTGAAAAAGACACGTAGACATTTTGAGTAAAAATAAATCGGAGAAAAAATGAAAGGCGATATTGGTGTATGATTAATTTAACACTGTAGCAAGATGAGCCGTAGCACACATCACGTTGCAGGTTTTGTTATACATAAAAAATGTATTATTTGATAAATGGCTTCTGTAAATCTAACTGTGTTGCTTAAGGGACACTCGCTTTCAGTGGAGAGGGGGTCTTCTTTAAGTGTCAGTTGTAGTGAAAGTGAAATGTTCCCATCCCAAAATGGTTGCCAGGCGAGACGACACCTACGGAACTAGTCTTGTTTCTATGTCTCTGACTCTCTCACCCGCTTCCTGGAGGCCGGGTAGTTGGGACTACTGCAGGTCTCCCATCCCTTGCAGAGTACAGGACCCGGTTACACTGGCATCATGAGAAACGCAACCTTCTGGACTTCGCGCTTTCTGCTGCTTTTGGTGAGTGTATCCCCGACGACTTGTCGGTTAAGGGGCTATAGGGCTTAATTCTAACTCAGCAATGAACACAATGAAACGGAGTTAGAAAATGAAACCAACATAATGAATGTGAGTGGGAGCCTCGGATAGCCAACTTGCGTGGGTTAGAGTGTCGCTTCCTGCGGGTGTCTGTGTTCGTCTTGCACTTGGATAGGAAGATATTTATTTGCCTGTGCCTGTGCCTCGTGGTTAGTAGTGACAGCAGCGTGTTGGGGTGTTACTGTAGTCCTTGATGCACAGTGTAACTTTAGATGACACTCCCTCCAATATCCCAGACTTCGTTTTGTGGCAATAAAAACAAGCGCTAGTAATGTTGCCAGTTGTGGGTGTGCCGGCAGAGGAGGCTGGGTCTGCGCAAAATTGAAAGTGATCGCGATCAAAGCGGCGGTGCGGCCGCGAAAGTGAAAGTAAGCGCGGCGCGCGTGCCCGCGCACATGCACTGTAGCTTTAGGCTGGCCTGGTAGCACTTTTTGGAGCCCACATACAAAATGTCTCTTCGAGCCAGCGCATGCG
This sequence comes from Triturus cristatus, assembly GCF_964204655.1. Lineage (NCBI taxonomy): Eukaryota > Metazoa > Chordata > Amphibia > Caudata > Salamandridae > Triturus > Triturus cristatus. The sequence goes on along the minus strand of NC_140583.1, from coordinate 392,969,943 downwards.
CTGGGCTCAGCGAGACCTAAACAGTGACATAGACTAAATGTGATACTGTGAATATCAGTGTCCAACAGAAGGGGGCTTGGTCCCATCAACGCAGGGCCCACCAGTATCGAAGCAGGCATCTTCACATGGACTTATCGCGGGTGACCCCTAGGATCCCCTGGCCCATGGTGAGTGGGTGAGGAGTGACTAGATGGAGAGCATCCTGCAAAAACGCTTTTACTAAAGGTTTCCAAGTCTGCAGAGTTATCCAAGCTCTTAGCATGTGCTGTTGTGTTCCACCCACAAGTGAGCTGAATAAATGTAAATGTAAATGTTGTAGACTTGTAAAGCGCACAGCTACCCCAGCAACGGGGCGTCCCGGCGCTGTAGACCGCTGGGGAACCCGTCCTGGCTATCCCTGTGAGATGGTCCCTTTCTGGGTATCTCCAAGGTGAAACCAGGCATCCCCGGCGTCTGTAGGGGGCCGTTGTAGAGATGAGGCAAGCTTTATGCCCAGAGTTGCCGAGTGTGTTCCTGGTTAGAGTAGGTACCGAGGCGAGAATTATCAAGTCCGTTTTGACCCTGGTCCACGACCCTACCGCGTCGGGAATTGAACCCTGGTCCCTGGCCAATTCTCTGCTTACGGGTCTGCCGCCTCTAACTAGTGAGCCACACCTCTCCTACATAGAACATGGCATCGCAAATTCCCAGCTGCGGAGGGCATTTTTAACATCTTTGAATTTGCAGTAAAGTCCGGGAACATTGAGATATTTGCACTTTGGTGCTGCAGGGGACCTTTACTGCGGGCCAAGCGGAGAGCGACATCTCTGTCCCTATAGTTGAGGATGCGGGCTATGAGATATCGCAGTCGAACTTCCACTGGAGGACGCTGACCTAGAGAGCGATGTGCTCACTCCACCGCGAAGGTGACAGAGAAGCTGGAGCATTTAAAGGGATCTGTCAGAAGTTGCTCCACAAAGACCTTGGGCGGGCCAATGTTGGTGGTCTCCGCAATTCCAGAAATGCGGATGTTATTCCTGCGGGAAAGTGCCTTGAGGTCCTTGTTCTTAATGACTACCTTTTTTAGCATATGCTCCAGTTCTGCATTGTAGTAGTGGTGTCTTCTAGTCCAGAGATCCTTTCCTCTGCACTTTCAATCCTGGTCCTGTGTCGGTCCAGCCGCTCCCCCAGTTTGTCTATGTGGCATGCAATGGTGTCGAACTGTGCCTCCCTAGGGCCAAAGCCCGCCTTGAGCTCAGCCATTATGGTTGAAGCACTACAAGAAGCGGCCTTGTCAAGGACGTGGCCTGCAAGCTTCTATGTATCTAAATGGGGGCCACAGCCCCTTGCTGGGTTGGCACGGTCAAACGTGAGCCTTCATTGCTTAGGGTCAGAGCTGCCCAGGTCACAGTCTCAGGGGGTCGAGGGCTCAGCAGCAGAGGCGTCGGTGTCCTATCCTGGGGCTTACCACATGCTGGCATACATGGAAAGGTTAGGACCGGTCAAACTATAGCACTCCTAAAGTCTGATAGCCCAGTGGCACACCGCAGCTGGAATAACAGATCCACCGGCCAGTGTACCAGAACTCACAGACCCCAGGGGAGGAGGGGTATGTTGCACAATTATAGTAGGTGCAGGCTGTGCAATGTATGGCGCCGCATGGCAGTTCAGAGGTGAGGGAACCTCCAAGAGGTGTCTCCCAGCGGTCCAGCAGGTCACTCGCTTGGCTACAACAGCCCTCTGATGTTGAGGAGGCCACAGCAGGCGACGGATACGCCCCACTCCCAACGGCGCAGGGCAGATAGGTATGTGAAGCGGAGGCCCAGTGCTAGGGACTCAAATGGGGGGGCAACACTCACTGCCTCAGCCCTAGTCTAGTGATGGACCTGTAGTTGTGGTCACGCCTCTTCCAAGTGCAAGCCCGGCGCTGATGAGACGGCCCCCATTAAAGCCGCAGCACGGGCAGACATGTGGCAATGTCCAGGCCCAGGCTGGGCATCAGCAGCTCCCAGCCCACAGGCCTCTCAAAATATTGGTGGCCATCCATTGCTCATGCCTAGGGGGTCAGCAAGCAGGTCGCTCCCTTGAAGGGGCCACACCTCTGCTCTGGTGTTGTGTGAGTTAAGAGGGGATCCTGACTGTCGGGATCAGGCGATCCCGGCCTCAGGCTTGCCGCGGTCCATGTCACTGCGGGGCCTTTGAGGCTGAGTCAGTCGCACAGGCTCGTCACCCTCACTCTCCCGTGGGAGAGCTCCTACCTCACTGCTCGATGGGTCCCCAGGTCCACCATGTCCCCCACAATTACCACTAGCTTCATATTGTTATCTGTAGGTGTTTTTGCAGCAGTTACCGTCGAAGGAGAGCTGCCGGAGCCTCACAAGAGTGAGGCCATCTTGGTGGCGGTAGTGGCCACACCCCCAACCTTCATTTTTAATACATATAAGTCACCCCTAATGTAGGCTCTAAAGGCATATAGGGCAGGGTGCATTGTATTTAAAAAGAAGGACATGTGGGTTTAAGTTTTTACATATCTTGGTAGTGAAAAACTCCTAAAGTCTTTTTCGCTATTGCAAGGCCTACTTCTCCCATAGGATAACTGTGGATTACCTTATCACACTTAAAAAGTGATAACTGAAGTTTGGGAGCAAATAGCAAAATTATGTTTATTCTCAAATTAATTGTAATTTAAAATCCTCTTTTATGTCATATTTCTAAAAATACCACTTTTAGAAAGTTGGCATTTTCTTGTCATAACCATTGGTGTCTTCTGTCAGTATCATGAGTCACATGACTGGGTTCATTTTAGCTATTGGCCTTTGTGTATTCCTCCCAGAGAGTGAGACAAAGGGGGACTAGATGTTGTCAGGATGGCCATACTGCCTGGATGGTTGGGGCAAAGCCGTTCCCTGCCCCAATTACATTTCAAAGGGCTGGCTCCAGCACATGCACAAAGGAACGTGACATTAGTCTTTTGTCACCCTAGACTTTTTAAAACCTTGACAAGGGAAAGGAAGAACTTTCCAGAACCAGAGGAGGGGTTAGTATAGGGTGTATCTACCCCCACTTCTAAGGCTGGCACCAGATATAAGTATTGGACTGCCTGAGCCACTGATCAGATCACTTCTGGACCTGTGCAAGACTCAGAAGAAATACTTTTCTGCTGCCCTGCTGCCGGAAGGACTGTCCTGCTGCCCTGCTGAGGAAGGAAGACTGGACCTGCTCCTTAAACCCAGGAGCACCACAGTGACTGCATGGGTTGGCTGACTGACCTCCTGTTTGAGATAGAGGGACATCACAAGCTTCTGAGACATGTCCTGCACCTGCCCAGCTGACCAGACCCAACTGTCCCTGCTTGTGCCCTGCTGCTGGCCTTCGTTGGAGTGAGTCATGATCCCCAAGAGGTGTCCCTTAGGTCCTGGACCCTTAGCTGGCATCAGAGTGTACCCCACTTTGCCCAACTGAGGGTTCCCCAGAAACCAATGCAGCGCTATGCAACTCGATGCAGGACCTCGAATTGCAGCACCTTACAGCTCCTGATCAATGGTTTCATCAGAACCAACGCAGAGCAATGAAATTCGATGCAGCACCTCGCAGTTCCTGATTGGAAGCCTCATCAGGACCGATGCAGAGTAACGAATCTTGATGCAGCACCTCACAGCTCCTGATCAGTAACCCCATGGTAACCGATGCAACTCAATGCAGCATAATGCATGACCTCAATCAGGTACACTATCCAGCAGGCTGAACTCAGCCTTATACCCAGCTCACACTCCATCAGGGTCAGCCAAAACCTGTGACTTTGTCCCTTTCTGGCAATACCAGATGACCACAGTTGGTGCTTAATGCTTTTTGGCACAACTTTTACTTAAGACTTTGAAATTGCCCATCTCCAGATCTATTGACTGGAGTTTTACCATTCACACACCGGAGAACACCCCTGGCACCTCAACAACCTCAAAACACCCCTCCACCAGCACCTCAACAATTCAAAATCAGCGCATCCCAAATTGTTGACTTGCTTCAAAGCATCCTATCCGAGGCACAATACCAATTCCAGAACATACTAGACATATTGAAAGCCTCAGAGCATCCCTCATCAAACAACATTTATGACATGCTACCTGCCCAAGTTCACACCCTGCATCCCATGCACCCCTTGAGCCTCCAGAACATCCTGGAGACCTCAGTTACCCCTGGGATTGCAAATACATTACTAAACACCTAGGCATTCCAGGCATGGCACCAGATTCAAAGCCTTCCAGGCACCTCAAAACGATTTGCATGCTTTGCACCTCACTATCCCCAGGAATTCCTATAACCTACTCATTAACCAGTCTTGGTGTTTCACATCATAAGCATCTCAACAGCATAAGTCCATCCCACCTCACCACTTTACCAGTCCACGGTGCTTCCTAAGCAAATGAGCATTCTCAGAGTATTGTATTAAATCCCAGTGTCCTGTCAATTAATCCTTCATTCTCAGAGCCTAGCAAACACCCCAATACCCCATTGATTGCACTCCCAGTACCACATCTATCTTTGGACAACCCATCACAGCTACACCACCAATCTTAAAGGATCCCTTAACAGGTACACTACTAATGCAACGCATCTCACCATCAACCGAGCATTCTATACCAGACACTTCATCTGACATAGCAATTTTTGCGTTTCACAGCATCACAGTAGGATACTGTCACTATCCCATCTTCTTATAAGTAAACCATGTATTTCACTAACTTCAGAGCATACTGTCTCAGTATCTTACAAACACCAGCCCATCATATTAAATTACCTCAAATGTACCATTGCACCTCATCCCTAGGTATCTGAAAAGCCTCCAAACATTCCATTCCAATCACCACACAAACCACACAACATTCCATCCTAGCTACTTTACTAAGCACAAAATTGCCGAACAACATTAGATCCCAATTGCTTCACCAATCTCAGAGAATCCCATTCATTGTATGGCCCCCTCGCAAGCAAGCATTTCCACTGCTCCGATCGCTGACCCTACCAACATTACCCCCTGGACAGCTAGGATTCGGCTATTTCTCGACATTATAGTGCTTCTCCCAGCTAGATGCCCTCTAGAAGTCACTTCACCTACTCTACCCTTGATACTATAAAATCTAAACTGCAGATGATTTGGGCTGATATCCTTAAATTAGTCCATATTGCCTCAAACCTTGAACACAAGTGGTCCTCACATATGACTCACCCCAGATTAACAATACACTAACCCCCAAATGCCACTTTGCTCTTATTCCTGCCTACACCTGGATCACACATCCTTGCTGGGGATCTATACTGAATCATAACCACTCCTCCCGATCCAATAAGCTAGTTAGACAGTTATCGAATAGCAATATACTTTCTTACTAGATACTTACAACCATGATCCCACCGACCACCCTATACCTACCACAAAAATCAATTGAGACTATTATCACTCACCGTCTCAGAAACTCCCTCCGCTGCACTAGGTAAAAAAATAAAGTGAACCTCAAACAAGTACCCATCTCACATACGCCCACAAACACCTCCAGTTCATCTCTTAAATCCTGATTACTCAACTGTCGTTCAGCTGTGAAACACGCAGCAGACATAGCCAATCTTATACTTAGCTGTGAACTTGACATTCTTATACTCATTAAACCTTGGCTGAATGAATCCTCATCACCAATCTTTGACATACTAGTCCCCCCGCAGACACAATTGCATCAGATTAGACCGTTCAGGACACTCAGGGGTGGCCTAGCTTGTATATATCAGTCCACACTATCCCAGAAACAAATACAGTCACTTTCACTCCCTTCCTGCGAATACCTTAGGATCAACATCATCACCAATAACAGCTCAACCTGCTCTCGTCACAAGTTTTACCACTCTCCAGGAAATAACCACGCATTCATTGAACAGTTCATGGAGATTATCTCCACTATTAATGGGAAACATAATGCCTTGATCTTTCTTCTCGACTTCAACATTCACTGGAACAGTTCCAGTCACCCTCTCATGAACAGCTTTAAATCCTTCCTTAAGGATCTCAACCTTACCCAAGCCTGCAACAACACGACCCATAACAAAGGGACCACCTTAGATTTAATCCTTGTAAAAGAATACGTCATACACATTGAATCTATCCATCCTTGCGACTGGACTGACCACCACTGCATCCCCTTCCTCATTTCAGAAAGGAAAGCTAAAGGCCAACCTGTGAAAACCAAACCTTGGATCCATGACTCCCCCATTCTCCTTCATGTATGACGTTCATGACCTCACCGAGCACTCCATCAATTCCATGGCAAATATCATGGACTCCCTTGCCCCCAAACAACTAAAAAGAATCCTGTCCAAAATATCTATCCCTCGGTTCAATTGTGATCTTATCGAAGAACGCCGATACCTAAGGCTTGCAGAAAGAAAATGGAGACATACTTCATCTCCTGCCACCCTCAAACTTCTACGATAAAGACATACCGCCTACAACAGCAAAAAGAACAACTGATGGACAGAATGCAGAACAATGTCATACATTCACCCCAGTAAAGAGATCTGGGCCTAAATCCATCATTTTTTCCTCACCATGCCATTCCAGTTTGGACCCAGCCATATGCAAATCAGTCTTGACCCTGTGCCTAATGGGAACAGTCCAGCCCGAACTGCCAGGCTAGGTCCTCCCTGGACTGGAAACAAGCATCCTAGGACCGGTTTCCGGGTTTCACCCCTCTTCAGCCAGGATAGCTTGATTCCAGTGGCATGGAGAGCACGGAACTCACGTCTGAGCATACCCGTCTCACTCGGGTGACAAATGCAATAAGAACAATTGATGGACAGAATGCAGAACAATGTCATACATTCACCCCAGTACAGAGATCTGGGCCTAAATCCATCGTTTTTTACTCACCATGCCATTACAGTTTGGACCCAGCCATATGCAAATCAGTCTTGACCCTGTGCCTCATGGGAACAGTCCAGCCCGAACTGCCAAGCCAGGTCCTCCCTGGACCGGAAACAAGCATCCTAGGACCCCCGAAACCGGTCCTAGGATGCTTGTTTCCAGTCCAGGGAGGACCTAGACTGGCAGTTCGGGCTGGACTGTTCCCATGGGGCACAAGGTCAAGACCTTCCCAGCATTTTAACTCTCTCAAGGTATCACATTCCAGGGCCCACCCTGCCTCAAAGTATCTAATCCCATCCAAGATATGTCATAAACTTCAAAATCCGATCCCAAGCAGCGGTCCACCTCCAAAGTATCCTATCCTAGAACGTCTGCATGCATACCGCATGCATAACAATCTCAGAGTATCCCAATAAAATCTCTTCAGCAGCATGATTGCAAAACTTTCCAGGCACATCACCTGCCTAACAGATTGCACTCAGGTCTCTCACCAGTCTAAAACATCTCATCCCTTGGACCGCAGCTTTCCATTGCAGCAGTGGCGTAACACAGGTCCCCGCAGCCCCCGCAGTGCGGGGGGCCCTCGAGCTGCAGGGGACCCCTGGACCGGACTCCCAGAACATGCAAGGGTGGGTGATTTCCATACAGTGCAGTCAGCAAAATGCGCTGTCTGTGCCTTGGCAGCCCAAGGGGGCACTTTGGCATTCATTCGACACCTGCACATCTCGTGTCGAGATCCTTATTATGAAGTGAACAACCCCTTCCCCATCCCAAAGGTACATGGGTCAGCACTTCCAGCCCCTGACAAACCAGGGCCTCGCTGACGCTATGTTTTTTGATTTTAGTGGGTTGAAACCAGTAGCCAGAATTTGCTCTTTAATAATTGTGCAGTGCCAATGTAAGAGCCATATCGAGAATGCCATGAATGACAAAGAATCAATCTGTGCTTGATCTATGCACCATGAAGAAACAGGGTGTAACGCCTGACCTACACTATCCAATTAGGAGGCAGCACAGAAGAGTGACACTAAAGCTAAAAAATGGTAAGCAATGGGCGCGCGCCAAGACCTTTTTGTAAGCAATGGTGTCTCGCAAGTGACAACGCATGCGGTAACACATGCTGCTCAACACATGGGGTCGATTCTAAAAATTGCTGCAGTTCTGTTCTGCCAAATAGAGTCAGGTCCTGACATTAGACACAAAGCATTAACGGAAGTGACAACTGACTTTCAGACTGACAAATGCTAGCATCAGAGTAAAATGCTGCTGGTGAAATCTGCTAGCTGGAGAAGCCAGACACAAACATAAGCAGCTGCACCGCTCTGCTTGAACCTCTACAGAGAATTGGCAGCTTTGTAGTCAAAAGACAACTTTCAACCAAGCTAAGGTGTTGCCAGGAAACCCAGTCGAACAATGTGGCGTAGCCAGTTTATCATGGGCCTCAGAGCAAGGAAGATAAAAGAACCCTGGCTGATATTTGAACTCTGAAATACAGAAATAATCAGGGTTTAGTGGGCCTATCGGCCCGGTGATACTGCACCTGCTACACAAATGGAAGCCATGCCACTGGTCGAACACAAGCAGGCATAGATTTTTAACAGCAGGCCAGTGCGCACAGAGTCGGAAGTATCCTGTCTAATTTGCAATGCTTGCTTACAAGTCTCCATACAGCAGAGCGCAGTCCCAAACAGCATTTATTCTTTGAGTGTTATCCTTTGTTTCGACTTGTAGAACCTGCAGTGAGGCGGTAACACTGCACCTGGGAGACCAAACCCTTCGGCAGTGGAAATTACCTTTGTGTTATTAGTCCATTTTACTAGGGTACCCTGAGAGCCTAAACAAGGCCTGGTATACAAAAAGATGGTGCTGAGCATCCCGGAAGCAGCTGCAAGAAGCTGGGATGTAACAACAGTCTGTCCACACCAGTGGTTAATTTGTAAAAAGTAAAAAAAAAAAGTGCAGGGCCCTACTCTGGTAGCCACTGCAGATTGCACCAGTCATTGCCCCCGCCAGCACTGCCAATGAAAGTACCAACACAACTGCTAACCACCACACTCCAACAAGTGAGACAATCAGACAATTCTAGGACCCCAAAGCTATAAGAATGGCTATTAATATACTGAATTACAAAGGACTTGCTCTTGTACTCATCTCTGAATTAGACAGACAACACCACCATGTGGCAGACTCAGAAGGGCCGATGTTGACTATTAAGTGCTGGTGCTGAGCACTGGAAACCACATCTCAAATGAAGCACTGGTCCACACCTCCCTTCTGAAGCAGTACTTGTTCACAGCCAGGGGTGTAACGCAGGCCCCTGCAGTCCTAGTAGCACATGGGGCCCCAAGCCCTTCAAAGGGGTCTCCATTCCGCCCAGGAATATCTATCTGTGATATACTAGACTCAGGGGCCCATCTTCGTGTTCTGCAGGGGGGCTCCATCATTTTACGTTACGCCACTGCATTGCAGCCCATCCAAAGCATCTAATATGCCTCACAGTATCACATCCCAGGCCCATCATCTACGTCAAAGTGTAAAATCCAAGGCTCTCTCCATCCACAGACCATCCAATCCCATCTCAGGCACATTAGCAGGCAATGGTCATTTCTTCCCAGGAACCGTACCAGCACCACAGCATCCTACCCTTAGATCATCAGCTGCATCAAAATGTACCCTCCTTGGCGCATGAACAAGCTTCAAGACTTCCAGCCCAAGCACCTCACCTATTTTGGTTCATGTATCTAAAGAGACATAAAAACGAACACTGCAAACAAAATGTATCAACATGACAAAACAGTAGAAAACATGTAGCTAGTTTACATCCCTTAGAAATTTACAAAATCTACTTGTAGAAGTAACATTACCCCTCCCTCCCATCGACGTTTACCTGACTTCTAGATGCGCTTCTTGAGCTGACACCTGCCAAGGTGTGATTTTTGATCTCTTATTTTTTTAAATGTATTAATTGAATATATAATGGTCAGCTTCTGTTTTAAAGTTGTGGATTTTCCCATTGTCTGAGTGACAGGTAACAGCAAGGGAAGCGAGCCAGTAATCAGCAGGGGGAAGGCACAAATGACATAAAAGCCAAATGTAGGCAGTGTGAGTGGCCAGCCGTTGTCCATAAGTAATTGGTTACTGTTTTACAGATAAAAAAAATCAGTCAAAGGCTTTTTTCAACTCTTTTGCAGTCTTCATTAATTTTTCACTCAAAACTTCCATATAGTCTTTCAAAGCCCTATTCAGCTTACATGAAACCATACAATTAATTGGGTTAGTAACATTAATTTGTGTGAGAAGGCCCATATAGTGAAACATGTTCTCCAACGAGTTTGCTCTTTCATTTGGATTTAAAGGCTTAAACATGGGGGGGGGGGCGTGGCCAGCGCCCGAGGGTAATGGCGGCTAATCCTTGACTCTCCGCGGCAGCGGCGATGACGGCGAGCCTAATGTGGCACTCACCGCTTGCAGGAGCCTCGGGATGATGGCCTGACTTCCTCTGACGAGCCGGTGCTCGAAGAGCTGCTTTTTGAAATGTTTGTGGGCATGTAAGCAGCATTTTGATTTATCTTTCCTATGGAGCGGTTCCGCAACCAGAATGCCCGCCATCTTAAATACGCGATTCACGGAGTATTTCACCTCAGTGCGCTGCCAGCTGTCTTCACCTTCTAAATTTGGTTATGGTTTCCATTTAAACGTCAAAACTGTTTGTGCCTAATTGTTTTATGTGCAGAAACAATTTTATGGATACCTATGTTGTTTTTGAGGAGCGCTTCGGATATTTCCTCGCCGGGGGAGGTTTACCTGTCACCTTGAGGAAATTATGTCACAACGAGGGGACAACCTCTAATCTATTAAGCAAGTGATTAATGGCAATGTTTTTTTTTTTTGTTTGAAACATTCTTTGGAGCACAGGCTTTGAAGGCTGACAGTATAAATATCTTCCACTCTGCGCTTTCCTCACATGAACTGTTGATGGTTATGCGGCTGGGCTGTCATATGACACTGTTTCTTGGATGAGATCTTGGGGGTCTCTCCTCATTTTACCAAATTCAGCTATTTTTGGGATGTTAATATGAGAATTACTCTGTTGGCAATTAAAAACAAGCATTGGCATGGCCGGCAATGGTGAAGCCGTCTCATATTGCTTCAAAATTTCGCAGCTGTTAAGGGGATTTTGATTTGTCAGCCATTTTGATTTTTCCTCTCATAACCCATGCGCAATGATCTTTTCAGCACTCGAGTAACCAGCAACTCAACTCATTTCTAATTTTTTCATCTATGCCACAATTTCAATTGCTGCTTATTTTCGATTTCTTCATTCATTGGCTCTAAATGTTGGCTCTTATGAAGCAGTTTAAAGAAGAAAAAAGATTCAGTTGCTCTGACGGAGTATATTACATGTACAACAGTGGTTGCAGTGATTTTTTCCGTTAAGATAATGACTGCTTGATAGTTCTCACAGGATACATCATCATACCTGGCTGCTCATTCTTTATTCACAGTACTACGCACATCAGGTGGATATTTCCTCTCACACATTTTGTTATTTCATTCTACTTCTGTACGACCATGCTTGCTTTCGCTTCGGCTCAGCATTGCTTCGCCTTGTGATGAACTCAGCCTGTCTTTCGTGTTTACCTGTCTTCCTTGGACTCAGGTTTCCTGTATTTTCATCATTGACCTATTGCTTTCGCTCAACTGACTCTTAGACTCCTCATGGGAAAACTCCGGAATTTAAAGCTGGCTACTTCTTCTCAATTACCTGTGGACTCAGATTCGGAGTCTCCTCCTCAGGACATGGAAGACGCCACGGCACCAAAATCAGATTTAATACGAGGAGCCATCCCAAAAGCGCGCAACAAAGGAAAGCTGGCATCCTCTCTGGCTTCCTCTAATTACCTGAAGAAGGATCCACCATCCCCAGAGAGTAATTCCTCATCCTCTTCCATGGATCTCATTTTGGAAGAACTTCGTGCGTTCAAACCCTTTATGGAAGCTACCACAAAGAACATGCAGGCTATGCAGGAAAAATGGTCGTCTCTGGAGTCCCGTGTTCAAACTTTGGAGACGTCCACAGACTCTTTCCAATCCTCTTGTCCCATATTCCGTCAATGGAGGCGGAGATACTTCTACTTAAACGTCAGACGGAGGATTTGGAAAACAGGAACCGTAGGAACAATCTACGCCTATATGGCCTTCCAGAACTTACAGAGGGGTCAAACCCCACCGTCTTATTCCAATCCTTTCTTGCCAAGATCTTAGATGCTCCGGCCTTAACTTCCGTTAACATCCAAAGGGCTCATCGCCTGGGACCGAAGGTTGCTAGTAAGCTTAGAGGTGTCATTATGTTATTCCTGCAATTCACTGACTTTCTACAGGTCCTTTCAGCTGCCAAGCTCAAGAAGCAAATTATGTGGGAAGGTCATCGCCTCTATCTTTCACAAGATGTCTCCAAGGCCACTGCAGATCGAAGGAAGAAGTTCTTGGACATGCGACCTCAACTACAGGCCCTGAATGCTAGATATGGTCTACTACATCCTTGTCTCTTCAAGGTCACATATAAAGATAGAACAACCACATATGAAGACCCTGCAGCCTTGCAGGCGTTACTTCAGCGGCAAGGCCCAGATGTTATGGATGTATCCAGACCTGGTTGACAAGACCTGTTACTTCTTCTTGGAACTCGTTGTGTTATGATTCTGTTGTCTCTCCATTATCGCTGATGTTGTGAATCCCCTACTGTCTCTTCTTCTGATGGCTGTTTCCTTCTCATGTGTCCCCTATGTAGTTCAATTGTAGTTTGTTTTTTCCTGTTCCCCTGTGACACGTCTTTCCCTTCAATTGTATATCTCTCTTGTTTCTACAGACATCTCTTTCCTCCCTCCTACCCTGATGTGATATGCTACTTTCTATCTGCTGCGTTTCTGGATCCATGTTAGTTGAGGTTTGATATCTGCTCTGGATGTTGTCGTCGTCGTTGTCTCCCGGCGCCACCGCCCCATCCTCGTTCTTGAGTTTTTCGTTCCGTAAGTATGTTTTTCAGTCGTTCGTTTCGAACGTGTACTGTCTTCTTGTTGGTTTTTGTTTCTGTCCTTTTTTCTACACTTGATCTCTTACCTTTTGCTCTTTCCTCTCTCTTTTCACTTTCTTTCACCTCCTTTCTCCCCTTCTTGCTCCTTCCTTTCCTTGGATTCAGTATTATATTCATAGTGGTTCCTTCTTTCTTTTCCTTTCCTTTTTCTTTGCTTTCTCTCCTTCTGCCCTCTCTCCTTCATCAATCGTTACAATTCTCTCAGTTTTCTCAAGTTATTTTTTCTGCAGTAATAAGCATGTTGCTGTTAGCTATTTTTCTTTGCTGTTCCATTCCGTGTTACATCGTGGAACGTTAAGGGTTTAAACAATCCCATTAAAAGGCAAAGGGTTTTATCACAATTAGCGAGACTTAAGTCTGATGTTGCTCTCCTTCAGGAGACCCATCTCCCTGAAACGGAGGCTCTGAAACTCAAGCGTTGTTGGGTGGGTCATGTTTTTTGCTCCCCCTCAGTTTCCAAGAAAAATGGTGTTGTGATTTTATTACATAAAAAGTTAAATGATTCCTCAATTTCTCACGAATGTGATGTTGATGGTCGATGGGTTGATGTTACACTGCTTATAGATAATATTCCTATTACTCTTTTTAATGTGTATGCCCCAACTGGGATTGACAAATTATTTTGGCCCTCTATTTCAACTAAGTTGTCCTCCCTTTCTGGAGATTACATACTTCTCGGGGGAGATTGTAACCAAGTTGTTGATCCCTTCCTCGATCGTCATTCCAATGTTAAATTTGTCCCCTCTAGGATGCACTCTCAATTCGTTAACACCTTTCAAACTAATGCCTTGGTGGATATCTGGAGATTGTGTAATCCTGATCTTAGAGAATACAGTTTTTACTCCCCTCCACATCAATCACAATCCCGCATTGACCATATCTTCCTTAGTAAATCTCTATCCCAGCACGCTATACGCTCTGACATTGGTTCCATCCTAATCTCGGACCATGCTCCGGTTCATGTGGACCTTGACCTACTTCCTTTTTCCTCTCACTCTGGCAGATGGCGTTTCAACAATGCTTTGCTTTTGGAACATACTTTTTGTTCCGAATTTACTGCCTTTGCCACTGAATTTTTCCTTCTCAATCATACCCCTGATTCCTCTTTTGTTATTGTTTGGAATTCTTTTAAAGCAGCCTCTAGGGGTTTTATCATTAATTTTGTAGCCCGACGAAAGAAACTTCGAGAAGCCAAATCTGAACGCATTTTAGCTAATATTAAGACTTTAGAGCTTGATTATCATGCTTCTAAATCTGAGATTTCTCTTAAAAAGCTTATTGATGCGAAAATTTCCTTCAATAGGGTTACAACTGATGCTGCCTCTAACCTTTTGCTAAAATGTAATTCCAGGTATTATGGGGGTAAGAACAAAATGGGAAAACTTTTGGCCAATTACTTAAAGATAAGAAAGGAGCGTACAAAGATTGAATCCATTAAGACTTCCACTGGGAACTCTTGCTTTAAAGATAAAGACATTCTTTCTGAGTTTGTTAAATTTTATGACAATCTTTATACCCCCGAACACATCCCGGAGACTACGGATCTTCTTTCATATTTTCTTTCGCTTCCCTCCCCCCCGGCTTCTCACGTTGATTTTACTGCCCTAGATCGGGACATTTCGCTTTCTGAAATCTCCCATGCTGTTTCTAAATTGCGGCACGGTAAGTCTCCAGGCCCTGATGGTTTCACTATTGAATTTTAGAGCCACTTCGCCTCTCTACTTCTCACTAAACTATTACTATTATTCCAATCCTTCCTTGCAGCGGGTTCTTCCAGCGGCTCCTTCCAACAGGCTTTAATCTGTTTAATTCCCAAAGAAGATAAGGACCACTCGTTATGCAAAAATTATAGACCAATTTCCCTGGTCAATACGGATTATAAAATTCTGGCTAAAATTTTGGCATTGCGCATGGATCCCCTTTTACCCGATCTCATTGGTCCTGAACAATCCGGCTTTGTCAAGGGCTGTCTCTCCTCTGACAATTCCCGTGTATTTCTTAATATACTTAGTAAGGCTTCCTCTTTGTCACTGCCCCTCGCGGCTATTTCTTTAGATGCGGAGAAGGCCTATGACAGGATTGGATGGGATTTTATGTTTCAGGCCTTGCGCTGGATCGGCTTTTCTTCCAAATTCATTTCTATTATTTCTTTACTCTATTCTAATCCCCAGGCTTCCATTTTTGTCAACGGGATGACCTCGGATTATTTCTCGTTACACAGGGGAGTGCGACAGGGCTGTCCTCTATCCCCCCTACTTTTTGTTTTAGCCTTGGAACCCTTTCTTACCAAAATTCGTCTGGACAACAGTATTTCTGGTTTTAAATTTGGTTCGCGTCAGGTTAAACTCTCGGTCTATGCTGATGATATTCTTTTTTATTGCTCTGATCCTGTTTCCTCTATTCCCTCTTTTCTCCAACAGGTGTCTTCTTTCTCCGCGGTCTCTGGTTATCGCCTAAATGCTGATAAGTGCGAGATTCTACCTTTAAACCCTATTTGTCAAAAGCATCTTTTTTCTCAAACGGGTTTCTCCTGACAATCATCTAAGATCAAATATCTGGGTGTTTGGTTCGCTCCTCTCTTGTCTGACACGCTCAAATTTAATTTTGATTATGTCTTCAAGAAAATGGACACGGCTATTCAACGTTGGAACCCGCTCTTTCTGTCTTGGTGGGGCCGGCTCAATTCTATAAAAATGATGTTATCCCCTCTTCTTCTTTATACCATTTCCATGCTTCCAGTACACATTCCAGTTTCCTTCTTTAAACGGATTGATTCCTTGTTGCTGAAATTCTTATGGAATGGCAAGCGGTCTCGGATAGCTTTAGCTTCATTGCGCAAGGATAAGGCTCAGTCTGGTGTGCGCTTTCTGGATTTCAGAGAATATCATCGAGCTTTCTCTTTGAAACAATCGACCCGCACTATCCGCCCGTCTGGTTAAGTATGGAATCTTCCTTTCTATCCCCCTTTACCTTTCGCGAGTTCTTATCCTTCACGTCTTCTTTAGTTCGCTTTCGTACGCCTGTTATTTCTCATTCCCGTGCTCTCCTTCTCCCTTACATAATATCATCTTACCCTTCCTTCCTTTCCATTCACGAACAACCGATATGGCACAACTCTCTTTTCAAAATTCGTAACCGCACGATCTTTTGGAGGACATGGCATTCTCGAGGTTTGTGTTGGATCTCTCAGTTAATTTCCCAAGATACCCCTCTCTCATTCCAGGAACTTCAATCCTCTTTCTCACTGCCCTCTTCTGCTCGATCGCAATACAATGCCCTTCTCCCGGTCCTGATCTTATATCATCGCTATTTGGCGCCATCTACCGATATTCCTTTGGACCGCAAAGCTACTTCTTTATTATTGGAGACGTCTCCCTCAGCCTCTGCTGTTTATAACTTTTTCCGGTACTCCACTGACAGACTCAAATCTAAAATCGAGATTGCATGGGAATTGGATCTTTCTCAGGATTGGCCAATACCTTTTTGAGACAAAATATGGGCTAAGCTTCATAAAGCCTCTAGAGCTGCTAATACTACCCAAACCTTATATTTCATTTATAACAGAACTTTATGTACTCCACATGCTTTATCCCGTTTTTCACCTGACACATCCCCTATTTGTTGGTCCTGTTCCTGTCCCATTGCAGATCTCAAACACATGTTTTTTGAATGCCCTCCTATCTCCAAGTTCTGGCACCTAGTTTGGACGCAAATACAAAAGATATTCTAACTTCAAATTCCTTTTTCCCCTTCGCAAGTTTTTCTAGGTTCCCTATCACCGACACTCCCGCAATCTCCTTCCCATGATCTATTACTTGACCTTCTAGTTGCTGTGGCTTTCCATACCATTACTTCTAATTGGAAGCAGGCTGCAAATGTCTCCTACCAAACTTGGTGGAATGCAGTTTCCTTCCATCATCGCTTAGATACTAACTACGTATCTCCCGTTTCCCTAGAAATTAAACGGGACCTGATTTGGCTCCCTTTGGTATCCTATCTCTCCTCCTTTGCTCCAGCACACGCCTCTCCAGACCCTAACACAGTTGAGGTGCGTAAACCACCATGATTTTCTTGTTTCTTTAATGCCTTTTTTTTTTATTTTTATGATATTACGTTCTACTATACTATATGATATTTTTTATTCCTATACGTAGGCTCTGTTATGTAAGCTTCATGCTGTTATATTTGCTTTCAATGAGAGTTTCCATTGAATTGCTTATTTTTTGTATATGTTTATCATGATGACTATACCCCATTCCCCTCCCTTCTCCTTCCCTTCTTTATTTCTTCAATAAACTCAAACTTAAAAAAAAAAAGGCTTAAACATGGGCAAAGCACCTGATGGCATATCAAAATCATAAAAATAATACTCAAAACGATCTCGACGATAAAACAAATGAATGATTATACTTCAGGTAAGTGAAAAGTAAGAGGAAAATTGTGATAGGTTACACCAACTGCCATGGAAATAGAGAAATGCATCCAAATATAGCAGTTGTGGCCACCTCTGACTTTAGAATGCTCATTTAACATTCTAACATTGCCTGAAAATTTCCTGTAGAATCATCTACATTGCTCATCTAAATAGGCCTTGTTAGATCTAATATTTGTTGAAGCATAGTCGGCAGAAGGGTTAAGACCCTCTATAAGCAAATCGTTAATACACCCATGGCTAATACCACGATTATGAAAATAATTGTACAACCTTTCTGTGAGCTGAGCGACAAGGTTTCTCTCCAGTCCTATTAAAAAAACACTACTTGTCAACAATACTGCTCAAGTCAGCAAAACCTTCAGTTATTTTCAGTGTAAACAGTCAATTATTCAATCTTTCTTATTAGGTTTTTGCAACAATAAAAGATACATAACGACAAGAAGAAGACACAAAGTTGAATACATAACATTCCATTATAAACTGAAATATATTCGATACAACCTGTAGGTTTAAAATCCCAACCCATAAAAAAGCTGATGTATAAGTCACTTAAAAAAAGACACATTTTCTCGGTCTCAGTGAAATTTAAAAAAAGGCGATCCTACTTGAGCAAGGTGAAATCTCCGGCAACTTCTGCAAAAAGAAATGGCTGGTTTACAAGTTCCGAAAGCATTTCTCCTTATAAGTGGAACAAGCCACATAGATCTAGACTGCTTGAAAATTACAAAATTACAAAAAAGAACAAAAGTGCAATATGCTTTGAGGTGCTAAGCTGGCACAAGGGCAGGGGGACACCATTTTGACACATTTGACCATCTTGGGAAAAACAACTTGAAAATGAATGAGATTTAAACAACATGGATCAAAAGATATCTGTGATTCAAGTTCATAATTGAAAAGTGTCAACCAAGATGAGTGCGTCCTCTGGAAATTAGAGAACCTTTTGAGTGATTCTTTTTTTCGAAAAAAGGTCTTTGTCATCTTGGTTGACATTTTGAATTAATTAGAGGTGTTGTTGGGCCAACCCTCACTTGAGTGTTACGTTTTTCTCCACAATCTATACAAAAAAAGTCTAATATGGGTATTATTTGGAGGGCCTTGAGTGACTTGGGCTTCAAACAACATTTAACATAATTAAAAAGTGTTATGACTACATGCCCTCTATAGAAGTGAGGAATGTGCCACTACAGTTGCCCTAGATGATTCCTACCTCAAGCTCCTATCTTCAACCATCTGAATACATAATTGGTAAATTACTTTTTTAGGACCCTATATCAATGATTTAGGGTCACTGTAGAATTCAGGATTTGCCAGATTCTTACAGGAGAGGCAATATATACCAGCCATGCGATAAGTTGGGCATGATCTATGGACATGCAATCTCGTATTACCAAACGATTAAAAGCATTTTCTAGTTTAATCCAGAACACATGCCACAATAATAGCAGTCAAGTTTAAATAAAATCTCACAAATAGTTAAGTCTCGATTCTTTGGGACAGCTCAATGTGAGGCCTGAGAGCCTTTAGGAAGCAATTTTAGTAATGTAAAAGGTCAATTTATGTTAGACGTTATGATTAAGGAATCTAAATCTTCGACTTGATGCCTAAAAGACAATTCTACTCCTCAGCTAGCTACCTATGGGAACCTAATATCTCTGTCTGGACACCTAAGGATCAAAATATTAATTTTCAACATCTAAACATGTGTCACTTGAATCCGTTGCTCAATCTTTAGCTGTGGTAGTATAGTTCAGGGGGTTATTTCAAAAACACTTTGATGAATCTCAGTTTCCTAAGCTCTCCGATCAGGATCTCATCTAGGGAAGTAGGTCCACTGAGGAGCTGAATATCTTTGGTTTGGCACTCTTTGTCTCATTGCTCTTATGACGTCTGCATGGTCACTGTCAATAGCACTCTGTTCAATTAACTTTAGTTGACCATGATCATTTATGGAATTCGTTCTTCTGATACAACATTTTTCAGTCTCTCACCACTTTTCGGCCATTTCTCTGCTCTATGCAGTCTACCGTCGAAGTGCTTGTACTTTCTCCCAGTTCGTGGTGCAAACTCTCGTTCTCAGCTGCTTGATTTACTGTTGTAGTTGTTCTCGGCTCATTCACTACAGGCTGCGCTCTTGTCACAACTTGACCTTGAGACTCTTGCCTATGAACTCCCTCTGAACCTATGTCCTGCGTTTCAGATTGACTATGCAAATCAGTGGTTGTTGCCACCACTTCTTCAATGGCTTGTCTCACTCTCTTCATTTGGGAGGCATGTATCCAGAGGGGCAATCTGCAACACTTGATAGCAGTGTTCGTCACAAGGATAATTTGAAACCTCCCATGTAAAGGGGATGTCTGTGCAATTGAGGCACCGGGGTATCCCTTTTTAGGGAAAATGGAAAGCGACTTAAAAAATGGAATAAAAGCAGACTAACACAGCAGAGCCCCCGAAAGACTATTAATACAATCCATCGAAGAGCATATGCTCTTCCCACCGAAGGTGAAAGCCTGGTCTTAAATGGAGATCATAATAGAGGCATTGAGAAAGGCCCTGAACTTCCCCCGAAAAGAAAACGTTTGTACTGACTGAATGTTTAGGAGGAAACATAAATATAACAAGCATTTGCAATGCTATCAGTCTCGCCTTTGGGACCTTATATATATTTAGCTATGCAGCACGTTAGCCTGGGTGCTGAAACATCTACTGTTCTTTAACATGGAGGGAAAGTAAGCACCAAATTGTGTGACACGCTTGGTATGGGAACACATGGAGAGAAATATTGCCTTTCAGCAGCAAATGGTATAGTCCAAGCGCTGTTTTTAATATAAAATCAGGGCCTTTGGTGCTCATATCACTGAAAATACAAGATTTGAAAAAAATATTATTGTCTTCGGGTGCTCGTGGAAGACAATTTTCTATGGACTGGAATCTAGAGAATGCTAAAGTCACTCTGGTATTTTGCTGACCTCTGCTGGTCGTTTTCTATCAAGAAAGTTAAATAGAGACAGTTGCCAGAAAAATAAAAATAAAAAGTCCCTCAGCTGAAAGCAATTCTGGTATTTTACTGCCCTCTGCTGGTCGTTTTCTATCAAGCCAGTTAAATAGAGGCAGTTGAACAGAAAAAAAAGTCCCTAAGCGGAAGCCGACAAGTCCTAAGGCTGATCTCCAGAGCCCACAAAGTGCATGCACATATAAGTATATTCTAAAATATATAAGTATATACTAAAACATATAAGTATATACTAAAGTATATACAAGAGGTCTCGAATGCTCGACCTAAAAAGAGAAAGAAAACATGCAGTGGGGATACAAACAGCATCCCCATCCCCTAGATCTTATATAGTAATTTAGGCGACCAGGGAGCGTCTGCACTAAGCGGTCCCGGCACCAGTGAATGGTCACCTTATTGGGATCAATAAGTCTTCCAACTTCTATCTTTAAACCCGGAACTGAAAGTAAAAAAGTGATAAGTGCAAAATAAATTAAAGAGCATGGGCAGAATCAACTCTGGGGCGGGTATGAAAGCTAACATCCCACTGGAATGGGGGAGCTTGATCAAACCCTAAATGTGCTTAAGCTAAGAAGTAGCACGAGCCCGCACGTTAGCAGGAGCAAGAGCCAAAGCAAGTGGAAGGTTAAAGGCATGTGGCGGTGCGAAAGAGTTACATACATCCTGGGAGGAGACCACCACGGAGACGCAATAACCACCCGGGTAAAGAGTGGTAATGTCCTTGCAGCTGCGGCTAGTCCTCAGAGCCGTGGCTTGCGGCTAGTACTGACCTCGCCTATACTTGTACGCCTTACGGGTTGGTAGAGGACTGGGAGAAGTTGGGAAGTCGGTGTCCCCAGCGTGGGTAGTCTGTAGGCACTTCTCCCATTTTCTATGCTAATTATTGTTGTTGTTGGGCCACTGGAGGGTGAAAGCACAACTTTACATGATAAGGCACAGCGTCGTTATGTTCACTTTGGTGACGGTGATGGGATGCGTTCACAACAAGTTGAACATATAACTCTGGACCATTCTTTTATTATTTTAACCTTCTCCCAATGGTGTTATAATTTTGTTTTGGCTGGTACCACTATTGAAACCTAATAGCTGAGACTCCCTAAAAGCTAATAAAAAAGGGTTTATGCCTCACCTTGAGTAGAGTTGTGTCGGATTTCCATATTACAGGCAGGTTCAAAACGGAAAGACCAGCCGGCCTACACCGACTTCTCGAGCTTCAGGATGGCTACCCTTGACTACATCTGGTTTCTCTAGTCCATTTCCAGTATATAAGCAAATTCGAAGTACTTCCAACCCTGACAAGTGACCATGCCATGTAAATATGCGAAGTTCTGACCCTGAGAACTCGCTGAAACAAGGTAAATAACATTGGGAGGCAGGGGTTCTTTGGACCCATCAAAATAATACAATGGAACACGGACGTTGAAGCAGGGCTTGGAGCACGAGCAGAGCAGATCTTAGAAGAACTTCTCAGAACAACCGCCGCAAAAAAATTGAATATAGATCTATGGGGGTCTCTAATTTCTGTTTTATTGGAGAAGGATGGCGCCAGGATGAATCAGGCAGGAAGGGGTAAATATCCAGATTAAAATTAAAATTAAACTAAGCACTCATAGCTCAAAGCCGGGACAACGATGGAAATTCATGGCTAAGGAACAGCTTCTCCTGCATAAGATCAAGTTATAAGAAAGCTCTGTGTGCTAGAAAAAAGGATGAGGAAGCACATAAGAGGATTCAAGCCCACGAGATAATTAAGTAAAAAGACCAGAGGAAATTCTGGATGTGGATAAATAGCATGAGATCGAAGCTACTGTTAAAACAGGCAAACTAATATCCATGGAGTGGGATGTGCGGTACTGAAGGAAAAGGCACGTGACATCGGGGCGGTGATGCTTCATTAACCAGGTCTATCTTTGTTGTCAGCTTGGCAAGGAGCTGAAAGAACATCTGATGAAATCAAGCTATGGACTGATTCCCTCAAAAGCTTATTGGTTCGGCCCGAAGGAGCACAGTGCTGACAGGCAATGCACACTCTGCGCCAGGGACTTGAATCCTTGTCTCACATTCTCTGAATCGGTGAATTGCTAATTTTGCATAGAAATTTCTGGTTGCGTCCATCACTTTAGTATTAAATATCTGGTCTTGCCATGACGCCATACAATCCTGTAAAATTTACATTATCACTTCTACAAACGACCAGAACTCCATAGGATGACAAATAATGATGCTGCATTAGACAGGCCTTACTTATAGTATAGAAATGGGTAATGTTTTTCCTATTACCTTGTTATACATTCATCAATTTATCGGACTTACATAGATAGACTTTCTAATACACGTGGCTAGAGGCCAAATATAGCCCCTTAATTACCTTACAGATTGAACCCTTCAAAGCAGGCCAGTGTGGATGCATGCAGCACTTTATTGGTCTGCCATAGAAGGTCCGCGTATTACACCGCAATACGTCATGCATTGCATTTTAATGACATTGGGACCTGCTTGCACAAGGATAAACATTTTTTAATAAGCCTTTTTAACATATATGTATGTACGGATTATAGACTGATACGTTTTTTATATGGAGGCTTTGAGAATGTGTTCTACTATTGCAATGGTTTTCATTACGCGCACAATAAAGAATCTATCTATCTGTTATCTGTCCATTACCATCTAATACATTTCAAAATTCTCATCCCCAACCTGACCAGACATAATACATCTCTGTATGCGACTACAATTGTCACTAGGTTCAAGAGGATGCATATGGACAGCATGGTCTCAAGGGTAGTCCTAAGGACGCAAGCCTCATCTATTCTTAGAATGAATCATTTGGTACAGACGATTTCACATAAGTCTGTAACAGCACCCTCTCACCTGTTACCAGTACCTTGCCACCTTTCAAACTCTCAATCACTTCCAGAAAAAAGAGCTGCAGCCTACAGCAAAAAATGGTTCACTCCTGACATTGAAGTATGTCAACTCAGAAAGCTAGAAAGCACAGGGCAAAATCATAAACACACTAAGACAGACTCTTCCTTAAGAGCCGGCACAAACAACATGGTGTAGCAATTCTGCAAACAAAAAAAAGCAATTCTAAACAAACGAAATATTTACAAAATAACTTAAGCTTTTCAAAGATGTACAATTTCCTCCAAGAATGCCTTCACTCCCTCAGTTTGCTACACCACAATTCACAACCTCCCTAAAAAACATACTGGATATCGGATTAAGTATTGCAAACCATTCCCTGCCCAGGAAATCTCATGCACTGTAGACTCTACGTAACCCTAAAATGCTTCAAACTCACCAAGCATCTCTATAAAATAATTCTTCTTCACCGAGTATAACATTTTTTTTTTTTTTATTAAGTCCAAAAGCAAATTACCTAAACATCCGATACAGGGCTCAGCCACCAATAAAATCCCCCTTATATATATGACCATGTCCCTAAAACTAGATCCAATCCTACCTCCAAACTCACTGGTCCTTGAGTCACCAATTTTATAAGGCTAATAATAATGATGGATCCCAAACTTTTTTTGTCAAAATAGGAAGACCATATTTTTGTAATTTTTTTGAGACCCCCTATTCTCATAGCGTATATGCGTTCACTTCGCTTAACCGCCCGCATCTTATTGACCCATTCCATTTGTAAGGGAACTAAATCTGTTCGCCATTTCTGTAGTAAAAGGGATCTAGCTACTGCCATTGCGATGTATACAAGTTTGACCATCTGGTCTGGAAGTAGAAGGTCTGGGTCATAACCAATAAGGATCAATTTATCATATCTTGAGCATTGTAAATCACATTCAATTGCAAGAAAACAGAAGACATCTTCCCAAAATGTTTGAATTTTTGAGCACTGTAACATAGTATGAGTCCAGTTAGCCAGCGGGTGACTTTTACATCTGAAACAATGAGCTAAATAATTAGGGTACATCCTCTGTAAAACAGAAGGTGTACGATATACTAGCCATTTACTGAAAAAAAGCATCCTGCACCAATTTGCACCTCTAGGTGTGTTAAAATTTTGTCTATTAATCGTCATCCAAGTATTCATAGAAATTTCCACATCCTCCTGATCAAACCATTTTTTGATTACTTTCTGTGCAAGATCCAAACTTTTAACCGAGGTTAAGCATTGTTTCCATTCACCAGGTTTCCTGTCGGATGCTACTAATAGTAAATCATTAACTAACTGGCTTGACCTATTCAATTGGGAAATGTCTAAATTTGAAAAGAATTTGTATAAAATATTATAAGATCTCAATAGAATAAAATCATTCGAAGCTCGTTGTGACATTTCCTGCTTAGATAACCATTGACCATTTTGCAAAAAATCACCTACTTTGCGGAATCCTATCATAGTCCATTTTAGCGTAAGTTCAATAGAGGATACAATCCCTACTAAAGGGAATATCCCAGCCAGAAGAATACCTGAATTAATGACAGGGATAGAATATCTCTTAAACAATGCTTGTCGTTTTTTAAATACCCAATGAAGGCACTTATACCTAACCAGTTTAGGGGATTTAAAGATTGCAAGCGGTGATTGGATCTGATTTTCTTTGAGCATTAGATCCATAAAACTATTGATAAAAAAATGTACTTGTGGAGGGGGCTTAAACCTTGATAAATACTGTGCAAAATATGCTTAATAGTAATCCCTGAGATTTGGAAGCGCTAGTCCTCCCTGTTCCTCCTTCTCGTATAAAGTGCTTAGTGCAATGCATGAAGATTTCTTTGCCCATAGAAAGGTGGTAAACATTGACTCTATTTTAGTAAAAAACAAACTTGATAAAGTGCATGGAATAGTGGAAAATAAGAAATTAAAAAGAGGTAAGACTGACATTTTAATAAGTGCAACTCTCCCTAAGATAGAAATGGGAAGAGAGCTCCAGCGCGACAGCAGAGCCTGAGTTTTCCGAATTAATGGCACATAATTCAGATGGTACAAGTCGGAGACTAAATTCGAAAAATGCACCCCGAGATATCTTTTCGGGTTAAGATTAATACATGATCGAATATCTATGTGTAGATTACTGAGTATAACATAAAAGAAAAAATACTGACCATCGGTTGCAGTGACCATTTTAATTACTTAGGTGGCCTCTTTGATCACTGCTCTAACCAAATATAACCAATGATATTAATCCAACTCTTTGCAGAATGCAGCCTTCTTTTGTAAAACAGGCTTTGGACACACCCCTTCTGAAAGATCACTAGTGGGCACAAACAACTGGGCAATAATTCATATTCACTGGGAAAATCCTTTAACTATCAATCACAATCTATATTCTGCTTTCAGTTGCATCAGTTTCCAGACCCTGCTGGCCAGAATTAAAAATGCATCTCATCCTCTTCCTAGCAAACAGACACAGTGTATTCATCACATGGGAACTGAACTCACTAAACACAACCTCTAATTTTACAGTTTTTTAAGATATGGAACTTTACCTTTCACCTTTCTGCATGAATGAAAGCCCCTTCTTGATCGCCATCATCTTCTAGAACATACATAAATGGAACACATTTTTTTTAGAAAACACTTTCTGACACTCACAACAGTCACAAATCAACCATATGTCAGCGTAAGTCTCACAAACAGCTGAGCCTTGATAGTAACAAAGCAAACTCTATTGATAGGACCTAAGCCCTTCAAAGAAAACTAATCAATTGGATGTTTCCAGGTGACTTGATGGCTCCCTAATTAAGCAGTAAGCAAATGCAAAACTTGAGGACCTTGATCACCATCAAACTTATAAAAACCACAAATCTTTCACATGGGTAAATACCGATTCTGCAGAGTTCGCTATATAATATGTGTGTTAAAAAACACTGATTATTAGTTACTGTGTACCGTGGAACCAGTAATCACGGCATGTATTAAAGGCTAAATGGGTGGCAAATGTGTGCTATGCCATAAATATCACACCGGACAAATAGCACATGCAGTGGAGTAACGAAATTTGAGGGGACACCCCCTGCAAAGTACATGGAGGAGGCCCCCCATTGTCCGCAACAGTCAAGAGCTCTAAGGCCAGTGACCCGCCATACTGCAGGGGTTCACCCCAGCCATAAAAAAAGGATTCTGGTTCCTCCATTGGTTACATCCGCGCTTTTATCGGCAATTTACATACATCAATAAATACTGCTGCTGCGCCCACCAGCAAAGTTACATAATACTGCCTCCAGCCGGCCCACCAAACACATCCTCCTACTTGATGACCCACCTTCAAGCGAAGCCAGCTCAGTTGATAAACCTCCAAACACAGACCACTGCCTTCGTGCCTGCTACTAACGCATCCATTAACTCTACTCTCACACCTACGAGACCTGAAGTTATGCTTTTCCGCCTGCCTTTTAAAACCACCCCTCAGATGTCACTGTGAACCTGTAACCGCCGCCCACTGCTCCCCTATCCACCACAGACAGAAAGACTGATGGCGGGTCCCCATCTAACCACTGCCTACCAGTAAAGTCAGAGCCTTTCAGCTGCTGCCCTCCCCAATGCACTGTAGTAGTTTAAAACATGTTAAACAATCTCTTCAACTGACCACCCAAAAACAGTTCTTCCTGCTAGCCTCTACCGTATCAAAGCCGTTCCTGCTACTTTTCATCCTCTGAATGATGCACACAATAATATTAAATGTCCAAAGGGTCAGATTTTTGTTTCCTCACGCCAACATTAATTTAAACTACGTACCCCACTAAACCATACATCCTGTCAAAGGCAAACTTGATCCCATGTGTAGCACCAGTCACCAAGTACCCCAAGGGCAAACACCGGAGAGAATGCGCGATTCATGTAAATAAACCTGTGACAACGTAGCATTTCATCACCCACTGTCAGCCCAGAGAAATCTGCAACGGCACAGTAGCCATCAATACTGGCAACATCTAAAGCACATTTCTACTTCCTTTCAATGGCATCTCCTGATAAATATACCCATGACTTCTAGGCGGCATCTACCACAGACCAGAGCATTCTTTGTCTCCCTAAGACTAACCGAATGCTGTCAGTGAACGCTTTTCTTCCCCCTTCCTTACTAATAACTAATGGAGGATAACGAAAAAAATATATAGTATTTTCTTATGCAAATAGCGTATCAAGCACTTGCTGCCCGCAGTCCTCACCAGATCCACATGTATCAATATTCTGCAATCGCACCATCCTGTCAACCCTATTATTATCTGGAGATGTTTTTTATCCCTCCCGTGAACTGGGAAAAGCAATCTCTTGCACGAAAACAAGTCCCTTTAAAACCTTTGCTACTTATACACTTACTTGTCTTACTAACTGTTGTTGTAAAGCAAACAGGTAACTCATTCTAGGATTGGAATTACTACTTAGAAGTGTGGAAGTTAAAACTGAGACGTAGGATGATTTTTTGCATATCTGACACTCGTTCTTCCCTGGATGCACACACAATGCAACAATACAATTTAGCTTAAAAATTGTTCAGAAATGTACCGGAAGGTAAAGAAACAGCCCATATTATTTTTACAAAGTAAAATAGACAAACGTCCACTTTATACCCCATGACATAAAAGCCCTAGCGTGCACAGCTTGTCCAAATCCACGCCACCTAATTCAGCCCTGCCAAGTACCACGCATCTGGCGTTAGACTAGCAGACATCACGCCTCCTCGGGTACCAGTGCTGCTAATCAATGCTGATGTAGTATAATTTCCATGTGGCCGCCGTCCGTTTTCTGGTGCTTCCCCTGTCTCCTAAACGTGATGCAGTAAATTTCGTTATGCCATACAGCTGCCTGTGTGGTAGTCCTGTAATGAATGTTCCTTTTCTATTCTCACAACATTTTGCCATATTTCCGTAGTGTGTCCATAAAGATAGGTCTCGCGAGGATTTGTTGTAGGCGCGCGCGCTCCATGCACCGGCAGCCCTACGATGTTAGCCGCTTCAAGTGTGACATCTTGAAGAACTGGTTCCTGGCGTGATCTAGGGGCTTGTGAAGGGCACCGGCGCTCTGGAGTGGATGATGTTGTGTCCCGGGATAACCTCCACCTCCCTGCGGGGAGCGATGTGAAAAAATGGCCACTCTGCATTGAGAAGCCAGAATCTAAGATTTCAACACGATGACACCACAGTGCTGAAGTGGCCAATTTCATTGCTTTTTTGTTGTTGGGGGGACGGAAATCACGATGAGTAAGTATTAAAGGAATAACATGCAGGAGTCTGTTTCCAGGCTGATTCCTATTTGTTTTCTTCGAAACTTTCACATGGCGGTAATAGCTACTTTCAGCAGCAGACATACCAGAATGAAAAATAAAAACGTTAGTTGTGAATGTCCCGTAACTCCTGTGACCTAGGTGTATTGGTAACTCTTACATGTGTCAGAGCGTTGACTTCTTCAGATGCAAGATAGATAAGATATATGGCTGGACTGATTAGGGGTGTTACATTGAGTAATTGCTAAATGCGTAACAATGGTTTCCGAAAGTGATACTGTACCCAGGTGACATTGTATTGATACCACACAATACACTCTCAGAGTGCATAGACATAACCTCCCCTACCCTTACTGCCATGAATTATTGCTCCTCAGAGGGTTAGCGTCTCCAGTCATCTCTCTTAGTTCCACCTGTTACTATGTCAGTCACCTCGCAGCCATCCAACGCCTGTTGACCTTCCCGCGGTCCTCAATGCTCCTCTTTTGGCTAGAGTCCATCAAGAGGCCTGCTCTAACAGTCTACTATATTGCCTCATCCTCAAGTTACTCAAGTTAGGGCCTCTGCCTGCTGGTCGTAGGCCTGTGAAGCCCAATTTATACACACACAGAAGAGGCCTCAGGTCCCCCTCTGTCCAGCAGGTGTTGTATTAATGCACCTACAGACCTTGCTCCGCAGACGAGCTGATTGCGCCGAGGGTCTAGGTGCCTACTGTGGCGCAGGGAGCTGTGGCCTAACTCTAGTCTGGGAGCATCTGAGGCACCACTGCACATACTGCTTCAGGCCCGGATCTCCCCTCCTCCCACACTCCTGGCTAAATGGACAAAACACTTCAGCCCAGGGTAGTCTAGACCACATAGTTCTAAAACATGTTAGATCCCAGTTGCACCCTACCTCAGACAGAAGATCATTGAGGAGGCACTAGAGGGTAGGCCATTGGGTCTTACTGTGATTTTAGCATCCCAGAATGGATTTATTACTCATAGATGAAAGCAGCTCTTTTTGGAAGGTTTAATCTGACCACAGATTAGCATTTAAAAATTTTTTTGCAGCATTTCTACGCAGAGTAACCAGACATTAAGGGAGGCCTGAGTGGACCTTGAATGAACTGCCACTTTTAAAGTGCTGGAGTAAGAGTAACCTGTGCAGGCAAACCTCTGATTTCTGCAGAGAACATTCTTGGTATTTATTTTGTAGAGTTATATTAACATGTATCTGATGGAAAACTGCCAGCCACGTGCACATTTGCAAAGACTCCTGACAGGCTGGTCACCATGAGGGAGCAGCGGAATACACCTCAATTAGAGCACATTTTCACACTGATTCACTCATAGAGGCCAAGGTTTCAGATTGGTAAGTGTGACATTTTCATAATTTAACTGTAATCATGGGTGACATTCACGCAGTCTGACTCTGCTCAGTTTTCAGTAGCCTGCTGTTAGTGCACTTTACTTCAGTGACTTCCTTACAATTTCTAGTTGCTCAAATGGGTGTAATTTCTGATATTTATACGTTTCTCTCCTCTTCATTGCTTGATTTTGCTCACGAGAGAGTGTCACTCATAGTCGTTGAAATGTCACTCATAATTACACTGAAATTATGAAAATGTCACACATATCAATCTGAAACCTTGGCAGCTATGCTAATTCTACCACACGCAGCACATTTGAACATCTCATAGTTCCATGCCACACAATTCAACTATATAAATAAATTTAACCCTACAACATTCCATACCACATAATTCCAATCCTAAAAATTAAAAAACACATATTTCCACTTCGCTCCATACCACATAATCCCACATAATAGCATTCCACACAACTTAATACCACTTCAACCTATATAGTTATACTTCACACAACATATTTACACTCAACACCAAAACACATAATTACCCTCCACAAAATACAACTCTGCAACATGCTGCATAATTCCACTCCGCACAAATATACACCACACCATGCCACATAATTCCACACGTCACACAATTCCACAATTAATCCCCACACAATTCATCACACAACATAATTACACTCCACATAATACCACTCAGCACCACATAATTTACCTCCACATAATTATGCTCTACTTCATATTTCATAAATACACACCACATAAATCCAGTCTATGCCACGTAGCAACATTTCACATAACTACACTTCACACCATGCCTCGTAATACCACTCAACACAATTTTCACTCAACAGCGCATACTTCCACGTCACACAAATTCAACTCTACACATTTCCATTCCACACCACATAATTCAACAACAAACTACATAATTCAAACCAACATCACAATTACACAACACACCACATACTTCCAATCTACACCACAAAATTCCACATCATGCTACAATATTTAACGGCATACCACATAAGCAAACTCCTCTACATACCACTCCACAACACAAAATACCATTCGAGATAATATCACACCAAAACACCCAATCCCACTCCATGACACACAATCCCACTACACATAATTCCAGTACACTCAATACCACACAATTACTATCCACATAATTACACTGCACACCATGCCACATAATTTCACTACACAGATCCAATCCACACAACACAATTCCACAACTAACAATTGCAATCCAAACCATATATGTCCACTTGACACCACACACATTTACTCGACTCCAAACAGAAAACGCATAGGTAAAATACATTGCCCTTTACCACGTCAATAGCTCTAACTCTCACAAATGTGAGACCAATTGCATTGCAATTGCTTGTTTACCTTCCAATGCGTCCCAGCAGATCCTGTTCCTGGAGCTGCAAACCTTCTCCTGCCCCTGTCAGCTCTGTGCTGCCTCCTCCCTTCTCAGAGGAGCAGTGCCCTGTGGATAATGCTCTCTCTGAGGGCCCTCACCCCCATCCTTTTTCCGGGCATGGCTCTGACTGAAGAGAAACAATGTAAGTTGTTACTTTGTTTCTCTTCAGTCCTGGGTCAGCGTGAGGAGCTCAGGGTAGGCTTCACACTGCAGCTGCTTTAGAGCAAGCCTCTCACAGCTCTTTACATACGGAAGACTGGGGGCCCACCCACACCGCAGGGCGGCGGGGGTGTTTGTTACGGCCCTGAGCACATGCTAAAAACATCAGGATGTTCTAATTTTCAGGCTCTTTAAGTTCCTGGATTTGATAAATAATCCTTAGTGAGCAGAAACAGCCAGAGTGTCGACATTTTGAAGTCATAAGTCATGAAACCACCCTCAGGACCATAGATGTTGATAGAGGTTATTTTTTACCGAAAGAGATAAAATAATTAAGTAGTTATAAGCAATCTAAATCATGAATTTTAAGAAAGGCAAGGCAAATGCATCAGTCAAGGCCTAGTAATGTAAAGAATCACTTGAAAAAGTTCTGATTGTAATATGCCGCCTTAGTGGAGGAGCCGCCACTGACCATTGAGAGACCGGCACCAACCTGCCAGCCAATCCGCCGAGGGTGACTTTGCCATAGCTCTCACTACGATCTTCTCCACAACAGAAAATCTGATTCAGCTGGCCTAAGCCATCTGGCTTCCAACGATGTTGAACCCTCTTCAGCTAGAGCCAGCAGCCTTGTCCCTCTGAATGAATCAGTGTTCCAGAAAAGAGTCTAAGTCTGAAGATGGAAATCTTCACCGGGCAACACTCTGAGTAACATTTGATAAACGTAGATGAATTCCTGGCAGTAAACTCCAGACTTTTCACCCTTGGAGATTTTCCAATCTTCATTGACGGCTTCACTGAGACCTCATCCTTCCTTAATCTGTCTTTGATGAGCCTGCCTTCAGATCCAGCATGCAGCCTTGCCCCACTGACGACTTTACTGTCTTGAAAATTGTCTAAGTATGAAGGTAACTTTCCAACTGGGACCAATCAGGGTCTCATATCTGACCAGTGCTCCATCGCTTTGGGGTTCAACCCTTGCCTATGACACAGTCTAGCGAGAACAGTTGCATGCGGCTAACGCTTTGTGGTTTTTGCTGCTATTTTTATTCAAAACTTAACAAATTCACTTCTCCTGTTCTTATTTGAAGTTTGTTATGCTGGTGTGAACTTGTTAATTAAAATACACCTTATTTTTCATAAATTGGAATGGGATTCATATTCAGTTATATTTTTTATTTTGTATTCGGTTTTAGTAATTCTAAATGCTTTACACATTTTTTAAGTTAAGCCTATCTGCTCTGTGCCATAGCTACCAGGGGTTGAGTTTAAGTTTAATCTACTGAAACCTTTACTGGACCTTACAAGTGGGCTACTATCCACCCTAACCAATTATCCACTTTCTAACACACATTGATCCATGTATGTGCTGCCCTACAGGCTAACAACTCTAATGGTACTACTGAAATGTATTGAGATTAGACTACAACAATCATAATACATTGCAATCTTGATGATGAAGGCCGGAATTTCTGCCCAGTATATTAAGTACTGAATGAGTACAATATAGTTTGACAGCCATATAATAGAGGACCAAAAGATTTGCTCCTACAATACTCATAAACACGTAAAGTACAACAGGTATCAAAAACTGCAATAAGCATGCACGAAACGAGCCACCCATTAAGAGAACGCATTTCAGGTCAAGCCTGACTATTAAGACAGCACCCATCATGGACTTGTGTCTTACGGTATGTATGTTTGCATTTCCCAAATTAACTAAAAGTAATTTGATGCCACAGCATGCCCACACAAATAAAGCACTACAAGTATCCATATCAACAATTCACCAACCGAAAAGTAGTACAAAACGAAGGCATTTTGTTTGTTTAATAACGAAATATGAGGCAAGGCATGAATGATGTGCATAAATTAAAAAAAATAATGAAATACTGCCCAGAAAAAAACATATTTCACAGGGTGGAAACCATACTGTGTGAAGAAAACACATTCTTCGTCGTTCTCAGCATATGGAAGCTCTTCTAGATTTGCTCCTCACACATGTGCCATGGCTGACAGAGTCAGTCACTTGGCTTCAAAAGTATGTTTCAAAACAAACTACATTTACCAACCACCCTTAACATTGAAGGAGACTACTTTTATGGTGGATGTGCACAATATGCAGTAGCAAAATGCTGTCACTCACGCAGAAAGCAGCCAATGGCTCAAGTGGGTGGGGTCACTGCTCAATGCTGTATGCTGTGGTGAGCAAAAGCGAGGCGTGAATGACAACTGAACTGACCAATGGAGAAAGAAGGCTGTCCAAAAGCCACCATGTGTAAGCATATTATACATTATTCTATTTTTTTTATACAATAGTCTTGCAAGACAGCTAAGACTTTCAGAGGCCAGACCAAGCTGGGGTATTATAAAACACTGTAATCACTTCAAAAGATATATTACAAGTACCCTTTAGCATATATTTAACATAATGAAATACTGATATGACAGCAATAATCTGACAAATATTTTACACTCCTAGGGAAAAGTGAACAAGATGTCTATGAAATTAAAACTCATACCTTAGTGATGGTACTGAAATTATCAAATACAGAAAGATGGAAGCCAGTTGGCTTCACTGTGATTTAAACTCTTAACCTTCACATCACTTTATCTGTCTGTGGTGTTGTTTGACTGAGCCACCTAGTAATGCTCACTTTATATTAATTGAAGAGTAACTACACATGCACTGCTAACAGCTTTGGGGAGAACTGCTGTAGTTGTAAAACAAATTAAGTACAGGTGTCCAAATTCCTCAAAAGATGCTGTCACTCACTTCCACCACTGGCATCACCCGCTCTCTCATTGGCTTTATCTTCTTCCAATATTGGCTCCACCCACTAACTCCATGTTCAATGTCCAACATCAAAGTGCAGCAAGCGAACAAAGCATTTTTCAATGGAGAGCTTGGGGATTCCCCCCTGAGGAAATGTTGGAAAAGGTGTGTAAAATAGTGCATTTTACAGCACTTTTCTGCTAAAAGGCCACCGGCTCTGAAAGGGTAGTCTGAAAGGGTAGTCATGACATAAAAGTTCATTATGGCTCTACTTGGGTGGAGGGCAAGGGCTGGTGTATGTGAAGAGGTACAGGGCCCACAAAGGGATGGTATGATAAAGATTTTTCAAAGTCATTAATTATTGTTGGGATTGGTGCTTTCTGCAGGGTCATCCCCAAACTTTATGCCTTCATCCTCCTGTTATCTGACCTATTTTTGTTGACTTTTTAGGAGTCTGCGCTCTTTAGCGCTACTATCCAGTGCTACAGTGCTTGGACTCTGTCCTTGAACATGATAGAATTTGCTTAGAACCAATTGCCATATTTAGTTTACTTGTACGTCCCTTGTAAAGGGGTACTACCTGTGCCCAGGGTCTGTAAATTAAATGCTACTAGTGGGCCTGCAGCACTGATTGTGCCTCCCACTTGACTAGTCCTTTAAACATGTCTTAGGTATATCATTGCAGCCTGTGCATCCAATTTTAAACTGCCATATTCGACCTATCAAAGTAAACCTTTTATCAGGCCCAAAGTTTCCTATTAAATACATGTTAGTCACCCCTAGGGTAGGTCCTAAACAGCCCGTGAGGCTGGGTGCATAGCTAATAAAAAGTTGTACATGTATGTTTCTAGTTGTGCATGTCCTGGTAGTGAAAAACTCTTACATTCATCTTTCACTACGACAAGGCCTACCTCTCCCTTAGGATAACATTGAATTTACCTTATTTCAATTATTAAGCTGTAACTTCCAAATGAAAATAGGTAATTTGTTCTTATTTGGTGTCATTGGGATTGTCATGAAAAATCTTCTCTGATGATAAAGTCAGATTTTAAATTACATGGTTTGACAATGCCACTCTTAAAAAGATGGCATTTTCGTGCCTCAGCCATTTAGTGCCTGCAGCCTGTTACTGGGTCACATGACTGGGTGGGAATTTGTGTATTACTCCAAGAGAGCCACAGACAATAAAGAGCTTTGGTGTGCATGTATGTGCCATCACTGGCAGGATGGGAGGGCAGAGCTGGGCCCAGCCCTACTTACACTTGAATAGCCTGTGTCCTGCCTCCACACAAGGTGCTGCATAACCTCTGTAGGTAGTCTGGAGTAGAGGAGGCAGGAAGCCTGTGCACTTCAAAGGTAAACCTCTGAAGCTTCTCCCACTTCAAAGGAGGCATTGGGTATAAATATTGGACCTCAGACACCAACTCTTCA
This sequence comes from Triturus cristatus, assembly GCF_964204655.1. Lineage (NCBI taxonomy): Eukaryota > Metazoa > Chordata > Amphibia > Caudata > Salamandridae > Triturus > Triturus cristatus. The sequence continues at coordinate 392,934,169 of NC_140583.1, read as the reverse complement.
GTACACTTTTGGACATGTGGAGACTGTGCCAGGAAGGAGGACTGCTGTGCTGCTGAAAGGACTGCCACTCTGCTGGACTGCTGCTTTGTAGTACTACTGACCTGCTGTGCTGACCTGCTACGCGCTTACGGGGGTGAGGACTGGACCTGCATCTGTTGAACACAGGACCAAAGAGTGACTCTTACGGCTAGTTGAATGCCCTCCTGTCTAGAGCCTCGGGGACAGAAGGCTTCAACAACCTTGAACCCAGCACCTGGAATCTGCTGTCTGTGAGTACTACCCTGCGAAGTGGTGCCATCCCAGTCCTGGACCCTTGGAACTGGGCCTGAAGATGCTCTACCAGCCCTTCTGTGGATCCAGCAGAAACAATGCACCTCCTCTGCTGAGTGGCACAACACCAAGCAGCTCTGACGCATTGTCTCTGCTGTGAGGATTCTCCCAGTGCAAGACTCCGCATTGACCTTGCATTGGAACTGCCACTCCACAATGCCTCCCTGACTCAGGCCCTCGCACCACAAATGGCAGCCTCAATGACTATGGAGGTTCGCACATTGCAGTCTTGCAGTACGCTCCATTGCGATAGTGCTGAACTTGTGAATTTTGTCCCGGTCTAGGACGACCAAATACCCAGAGTTGGTGTTTTGTACTTTTTGGTGCTATTTTCACTGAAATCTTTAATCTTTAAACTTGCATTTCTCCATTTCTACTGATTGGATTATTGTCGTTTTGGTCTTGATTTCTTTATTAAAATGTACTCTATTGTTTTAAATTGGTTTGGATTTTTTCTTTTGTTGTGTTTTAACTTTATTACTGTTTGAAGTGTTGGATAAATACTTTTAACATTACCTCTAAGTTAAGCCTAACTGCTCCGTGCCAAGCAACCAGAGGGTTGAGCACAGGTTAATGTGTTGTTTGCTTGTTCCTCATCCTGACAAGGCTAGTGGTTGCTACTTGAGGTAGGGTTTCACCCCACAAACCAGTAACCCAATGTATTACAACCATTATCTGTTTTACATACATGTAGAAGACGTCTCTGGGATTCCATTGGATAAATTCCATAAAATGTGAAAAGTCTATACTTTTTTCACGACTTATGGAAAATACGAAAATTTTCATGGGATGACATCCATGGTCATGGATTTGATTAGAAACTGCTGATGTTTTTACAATACCAATAGCTGTGTCTGTACCCGAATAAATATGTTATTGCAAACTACTATACTATAAAATATACATTTGAGCACTTACTACTACTAAGTCAAAAATCGAATAGAAAGTTATTACCACAGTCTAGTCTTTGTAACACAAGGCTTGCTTAATGCCTCGCAGACCCCGTGCAGCAATTGCTACACAGCGAAGAACAACAAGCATATGGGTGCAAGCCCCATTTAATGCGATTTTAGCTCACTGTTCAGATTTAGGCCCTTTCACTCTTGATACTTACCTTTGCTTAAAGTTCCTGCACATGAAATACAACATTGCATAAAAAAATTCAGATAAACTAAGCGTAATGTCGAATATGTAAGGAAGGGGCATCATGACCCACATGGCAATGGCCAGTGTCATCTAAGGATGTGGGGGGGCCTTGTGCAAGAAATATTTTGGGTGGTGCCCTATTTGAAACAACTTCGAATTTTATTACCCATTTTTCGAATTCAAGCGCTATGTTTTCTAACAATATTGAATTATACATTAAATGTTAAGATACAAAAATACACAGAAGTGAACCTTGCAAGGTGGGGGCCCTGGGCAATTACCCACTTTGCCCATGCCTTAAAACATCTCTGGTAATAGCCCCGCACACTCAGCACTAGTGATAAAGAAGGCCTTATTCCTTTTGTGATATGGACATAAGATGTGCGGTGAAGCATATTTGAGCTGCTCTGTTGTTGTTCACATGTGCACTGCGTCGCAGTCTTGTGTGCATAATGCGCAGTGAATGCCTTCATACCATTTCCACGCACAGCCAGCAGACGGTGATAGGCTGAGACCGTTCGTAGACTGTCCTCAGAGGCTTTTCTTTGCGACATTTTGCGCAAGGTCCGAAGACAGCAACTAGAAACGTCTGGTCGCACATCTTCCTTTATATACGGCCCTGAGAGAGGGGGAGAGAACACAAGAGAGCATTAGATCCCGGGCCTCCTCCATCGCCAGAGCAGCGAATGGATTCGATCATAAAGAGACAGCTGCGGCTGGGTAAGCTGGCACTGGCAGTGTGTAATCTCTAAACCCGATAAGCAGGCGCTGCACGGAGCACAGTCCCTGCCACAGGAGTCCTGCATTGATGAATCGCAGACACACAAACCCCGACCGACTCGTGCCTCTTGCGCATGCCCTGTTCACATGCTCCCATCACTGAACACTCTCTATTATTATCGCTTGGCGCCTTTCCATGTACTGTTAAACTAACGCACATTGTGGCTCTAACGACATCACGTGAGTGTTGAAACCTCATGCCCACGCGCAGATTGGAGCTAGACGGGCCTTTTGTTGCTAGACTTCTGATTGGTAAACACGCCGTCCTTTTAATCCATTGACTTCACAGACCTGTACTTCAGAGCACAACGAGACGAGGACATGAAAGCTCTCCAATCCATCTTGCAAGGTGCAAAAATAGGGCATGACGTCTAATGTCATAAGAGATATTCAATTGCTTTGGCCAGTTTTTTGACCGAGCAAACAAGCATTGGCATAGCCACTAGGGGCCCCATTTACATTAGTTGGATGCATGGTAGCGCAGCAAGCCTTCCTGCTGCCCTGCGGTACCTTAAAAGAAAAGGGCAGGGATGCGCATTCCTGCCCTTCTCCCCTGCGCCGGCGCACAAACAGCAGCCCTGCGCCAGTGCAGACACCCTTGCGTCATTTTGCAAGGGTGCCTGCGCTGAGGGGATGATTGTTTTTGTGCAGAAAGAGACATTTTTCATTTCCCACCCTGCACAAAAACAATCATTAAAGGCATTTTCCGTTTTCTATGTGTGCTGCAGAATGCAACACCCATAGAAAGAGCAAAAAACGAGGAGAAACAAAAGTATTTCTCCTGGTTGCGCCTCCTTACGTCTCCCATGGGGACGGGTAGGATTCTGACGCATTACAAGGTTTACGAAATGTAAATCTGGGACTGCATCAAGTTCCATGGATGTTGGTTGGGAGCACCCACAGCAACACCCATGGAATGCTCCTTTCACACAGAGATATGCGTGAAAGGGAAACATATTTACCAGGCCATGAAAGTCACGCAGGGTGACGTTATATGGCCTTGTAAATATGGGGATGCCCATTGTACTGCCGGTGCGTTAATAAAAGTGATGCACTGGCGGCGCAATGGGCTTGTAAATAAGCCCCAAGGTATCTCCATTGGGACTTAATGGCTTATCCAGCGGTTTTTAGCCATGCTGTACATTAACCCCACAGGCTGTGCTGCCCTCCCTATTGATTCCCCCTGCCTGCAGCCTCTGCGTTCCTTCCCATGTCATTTGAGATGCTTCCCACACCTGTGCCCTCTTTGTTGCTCTTTCTCACCCACACCCCACACTTCAAAAACATTATTTTATGCTATTTGTTTTGTTTAATTTACCAATGCAACTCAGTAAAAACCCTCATGCCATTTTGTAGGTGTGTTCATGCGTGTTGCGCCTCCCCTATAAAATGATGTGGCCGCCGCATCATAGCACCGTTTTGTTTTTCTTTAAAGTATGGGGAGTGGGTGGGGAAGAGCAACAAAGAGGGCACAGGTGTGGGAAGCAGCTCAAAGGACGTGGGAAGCAACGCAGAGGCTGTGGGTGGGGGTAGCAATAGCGATGGCGGGGGATGTAAACAACACAGAGGGCTGGGGTCTGGGGGAGAAGCAATATGCGACAGAGGGTAATATGGAGCGGGTGTGGGAGAAGCACATGGAGAAGAAAGCAACACAGCGGAAGTAATAAGGGTAAGTATAACATTGAGGAGGCGTGGAGCAGCACATGGGCAACGAGCACCAACACAGAGCATGACCAGGAGATAAAAATACATGAGGGAGACAACTGGAAAATGTAGGCACTCTTATGGAGTATTTATTCCAAAAAAAAAAGTAGTGCTTAAAAAGCAAGCAGTGGAAGGACACAAGTAATGAGGCCATGCTGCAGGGTAGGGACAAACAAATGAGTAAGCCCACATAAACTAACAAATGTAACCATGCACAGCATTCAAAGGTCTAACTGGAATACATCTTGACTATTTGAAAAATAATTTCAGGTGGCATACCCTATGTATTTCCCTTTGATCCAGTAATGCCAGAAGTGTAGTTGCATCCCCCAATAAGTTGGTCTCTTGGGAGGGTAGAAGTTTTGTTTCGGAGACACTGCTTCACAATGGAACGATCTGGCCCGGTACAGCAGATGCACAGATAAGCACTTGCCCATGCATACGTGATCCGTTGTACGAGCCTGGGAAGAGGTGACAAAACATATAGGGTGGAAGGGCAAGTTAACTGGGAGAACGCCACTCTGGGACTGTGACCAGTTGAAGGAGTTGAGGGCCCTTAGGGAGACTTAAAAGAAATGGAAGATTTTTGGGATTGAGAAACTAGAAGATATATGGAGGGGCCAGAAACTGCTCACATTCACAGAGCTCCAAGGGGAGTATGACTTGGCGGGAACGGAACAGTATAAATGTTTACAATTAGGACACGCATTATACCAGCACATAAGGGAGGGAGACACCCTTTCAGATTATTCCCCTCTGGAGGATAGATTGTTGATGGACCCGATGGTGACTAAGGCCACCTGCTTGACATGCAAAAAGTTACTCTATAACTCTCCAAACCCAATAGATCCTCTCCGGGCGACATGGGAGACGGACTTGGGGCTACTGGAGGATGACAACTGGGAAGAGGCGGTACAAAGTCCCAAAAAAGTGGCAATTCGAGCCAGGTTCCCTCTGGTACAGTTGCGCATATTACATAAATCCTATGCCTCCAGATCATTATTACAAACCCTGGTATATGGATTGTCCGAATTCTGTGTTAGGGAATGTGGTGAAATAGGCACATTTTTTCATATTTTGTGGGAGTCTAAATACATTCATAAATACTGGAAGGGAGTGACAAAAGGTATATCAAAAGTCACAGGAATAACAATTCCAGTGGAATCACGCTGGATGATTCTGTGTTACAGGGGAAGACAAATGGGCGAAATACACAACTACTTGGCTGAAAGTGGCTGTGATGGTGGCTAAATGAAATATAGCCCAAAAATGGGGGGGCTAGACAAGTGCCGGAACTGGGAGCCTGGAAATCGGACATGGACTGGTGCTCTAGGTCAGAGAAAGTGATTTACAAAGCCAGAGGTTGTCCACGTAAATGGGATAACATTTGGGGCGAATGGCAGAAATATCGGGGATATCAGGAAGACTCAGGGGAAAGGGGGGCACGTTCCAGATTAGATTAGAACATTCTGAGAGTGCAATATGGAACCGGTGAAAGGATGATGGCTGTGGATATATTATCAATAACGATGTAATACTCTGAATATGTACTGCGGATATAATGATTGTGTTTTTCTTCTGAGCTTTTTAATAAAATACATATTTTTTAAATACAATGGAACGATCTGCCCATGATATAAAATCCGCCTCTTGCCTTCAGGAAAATGTAAAAGCATGGCTTTATTGTAAATTATTGTGCTCTGCTTCACAGGCTAGCACCAAGAGGCCCCTGGGCATAAGAGCCCTCTGCAAAACCTAGAAATCAAATCAAAGCAAATGAAAAGCAAGCAAATCAGAGTGACAGTAAAGCCAGCCAACGGGAAGCGAAGGCAGGGCTCTCAGGCCACTGTAATCTAACATGAGGTCTTCTCACCACCAGGCAGCTTGCACAGTCAGGTAGGCGAAACCTAAAAAATAGTCTCACATTATTTGGATTGAACGAGGTTCATGAAAAATAGGACACCTTTAGTTTTGAAACCAAAAAAGGGATTGTATCTTTTGAAGCAGAAGAATCTCAAAATGGAGGATTCTACAGCATAAGTGAGGGTGAGTCCCTAACAACCTTGAATGCAGTCCTCATAGCAGCGCGCGTCAGTGTAGCTGTTCCCATAATGGTATTTGAGGAAATTGAAAGTAGATGCAACCGGAGCTAAGAAAGACAAGAAAAGGGAAGGGATGGGCAGGCCCCTTCTGTGACATCATGTTCAAGTGGCTTGTGAGAAGGGCTCTTTGAACTTAATTAATGTAGATTGGCATACAATTGTGAGTTGACGCAACTCTATGAGCAATACACAGGCAAAGAGGTACAACAGTCAATCAAAACGCGCCCTCGCGCGCGCAGGTATTAAATTATACGTGAACCAGTCTGCCGAGGCTCCAGACAGATCCGGGCATTTTGGGGCACAGAGCTCAGCTGAGTCAAGCACGCAGAGCTGAAAACATGACCTGCAGCCCTTGCTGCTGGGGGATCCCCGAAGAGATGAACCTCTGCAGACTCCGGGGGCTCCCCGAAGAGATGACCTCTGCAGACTCCCGGGGCTCCCCGAAGAGATGAACCTCGGCAGACTCCGGGGGATCCCCGAAGAGATGACCTCTGCGGCCTCCGTAGACGCTTGGCATGTTAACAGCCGCCGGGCTGCGTATTAAACCCTCTACAGGAAATAACGTTTTACAACATGCGGCAAAAATATTTATTTTTTAGACCATGTTTTGCCTTTTACACTCTTGATAACACTGTGAACCAAGGTGGAGCAAGGCAGTGACACGGGATAGTATCAAACATATTTTAAACTGCAGCCTCTACGGTTAGCACATAACATGAGAATTTACCATTAGTGAATTTACACTTAAACACTAAAGCAAAATAAGCATTGTTAAATTGTTCGGGCAATGTTATATGGTACATACCTCGGCGGCAGAAGACTCGGTGCTGATTAAGTGGAGCTTCAGTGACTAATCAATGTGTAAATAGGCATCCAGGGCAGAGCGCTGATAATCAGCTTAGCTGGGCATTAGAGCCAAGAATGGCACTTGCTAAGCGAGGAGGCGAGTGCCGAAGCTTGTGGGTTACAAATACAACACAACAAAGGGCGGGACGTGCTCATCCACGGCTATGCACCGAAAGAGCTCGTGTGTATACCATTATGCATTTTAAATTGGTTATCAAAACAACACAGCCAACCATTTGAACAAACAAAATTGAGTGGGAGTCCCGGGAACCCCCCATAATTTCCTTCCACTACACCTGCTATTATTTTTAGGTTCATGCTTACGATGCCCAGAGACAGAGTGGCAACTCTCCTATGGGGATGGGTACAGGAGTGCACCTCAGTGCATCTGGAAAATAGAGAATAATTATTCCATCTGCATGTAGAAGGAAAATAGCAACATAATAAATTTCTAAAAAGTAAAGGGGCTTTTTAGTCGAAATAGGAATCACTGTCAATAAATGTGCCTAAGTCCTGACACATTATACAAGGCACTGCTCATTCAGAAAGTAAACCATGTGATTTTCAGTGCTGTAAAGACAATTGATCAACTAAATAGTAGTATGCAGCTAATGTCTGTATACGATATAAACGAAAAGGCATTTCTATACATATAAAGTGCCCCTTTCGTTTGCAAACAGCGACGACGGCAGCATGCTGGCACATTGCCAGGGGAGGGTGGATATACAGCGCCTCTAGCCCAGAAGATAGATCGAGGTGCTGACATTTGCATTTATTGGATCTCAGAAGGTCTTTGCAGATATGTAGCAATCTTTTTTTTTTTTTTTTTTTTTTTTTTGTTTTAAAAGTTTTTATTGAACAATAATTCGATTACAAGCACGGGCCTACAACCACCAGGGCCGGCCGCTAAGTACAGAATGAAATATACATTTATCAAAGCTGCAGTCGGTTCCCGGGGGTCGGCCCCGTAGTGAGTCCGGATAGTTCTAGAGGCTCAGGAGACTTAGATCAAACAAACACAGAAAACTAAAAGAAAAACAAAAGGCGAGGCATAAAGACAAACGGAGCAGGTCAGGCTTCCTCCGGGGAACTCCAGGTCAGACCATTAAGCAGCACACGAAAGGCAGGAGTACCGGGAGGCTGGGGGCGGGGGGGGGGGCCAAGGGAACTGAACGTCCATATGTAGTCATTCCAAAAGGTGCCCGGATCCGTCAAGGGTCAGGGGGACATGGCGATATCGGTGTCCACCAGGGGGGGCGTACAGATACCCCCGCGATAAGCATTCCATTGCCCCCAGATTCTGCCCCATGCCCCCGGCTTACCACGGGCAACATACACAGTCTTCTCCCTGAACATACACCAGTCCATATTCTCCTTCCATACTGACACGGTGGGCGGCCGCTGGGCACCCCAAAGCTGCGCTATATCTCTCTTGGCAATCATGTTCCCCAGGGCCGCCCACCGAGTCTGAGCCGCACTATAATCATTGGGCTCCCACACATTCAGGACACAGCGACGCACCTCCGGCAGCAGCACAACCCCAGTGACCTGACCCATAACCGTATGTACCCGGCGCCAGTAGTCCGCCACCTCGCGGCACTCCCACAGGATATGGAGAAAGGTGGCACTGAGCCCACAACCCCGCTTACAGAGCCCATCGTCGGAATATCCCATCGAGACCAAGCGAGGACCCGTCACATACACCCGGTGAAGAATCTTAAGCTGTACCAACCGGAGACGGGCTGGAATGGCGACCTCTTTGGGAGACGACAGTGCAGACTGCCAGTCCTCGTCGTCCAATTCCACCCCATCCCCCGTCCAAGCCTCCCGAAGGCGCACCAAGAGGTCAGCCCGATGATTAATCAGTTTCTTATAGATTAAAGAAATAGTGCTGTCCGGGACATGTCCGTCAAGAATGCGGTCCTCGAGGGGCGAGGAAACCGGGATCGTGGTCCCCTCTCCAAAGACCGAGAGCAGGGCGTGTCGAACCTGGGCATAGCGGAAGAACTCCCTGTCCGTAAGCTCATATTCGGCCTGAAGAGCCGCGAAAGTCTTAACCGCGCCCTTATGCCACAGGTCTCCCACTTTGCTGATACCAATCGTGTCCCACTGGTCAAACCCCTTCGTAGTCCAGAGGCTCCCCAGGCGATCGGAGGCAAACAAAGGAGTAGCACATGTCAGTCGCTCACCCCAGCCCGTGGCCGCAGTGGCGGCCCTCCAGATCCGCACAGCAATCTTAGTAGGACCCGTAAGGGTCCGGCCAGCCGAGCGGGAGTACAGCGCCCTGTTATAGTCCCCGCCGGGAAGCAGGAACTTGTCCATCTCATACGCCGGGTTCAGGCCAGGCGCATACGTGGCATGGTTGATGGCCGAAAGCTGCGCGGCCCAATAATACCTGCGAATGTCGGGAAGCGCGATGCCCCCGTCATACCAGGGGAGAGTAAGCTTAGCAAGAGCAATACGCGCCCGCCCGTCCCACACCAGTCTCCTCTGCAGGCTCTCTACCTCCCGAAAGTAGGCCACTGGGATGACGTCGAAGGAATTCTGGAGTGCATAGAGGAACCTGGGAAGGGACATCATTTTGAACAGCGCGGCCCGACCCAGCGGGGACAGGGGCAGCCTGCACCACCGGGCCGTATCCTCTCGCAATCGCCGAAGCGGACGCAGGAGATTCAGCTCATAGCGAGCCACCGGGTCCAGCGAAACGTATATCCCCAGGTACTTAAAGCCGCTCAGTGATACCTGGATCGGAAGCCGAGGCGGTAGGAGTGGAGGACCACCGGAGATCGGATAGACGCAGGATTTAGACCAATTGATCGTGAGACCCGAATTATTCCCAAAGGAAGTCAGAACGTCAAAGAGGACGTTGAGCGACTGCCGCGGTGAGGTGAGATATAGGAGAATATCGTCCGCATACAGCGAAACCCGATCTTCAAAGCCCGGGGCCCACCGGATCCCTCGAAGCGAGGGCTCCCAGCGGAGCCAAGCCGCGAGTGGCTCCAGGGCGAGAGCGAAGAGCAAAGGGGACAACGGGCATCCCTGCCTCGTGCCCCTGCCGAGGGCAAAGGGCCGAGAGACCCGCCCGTTCACCACCACCTGAGCCATGGGTCCCGTGTACAGAAGCTTCACCCAGCCAATAAATCCTTCCCCAAAGCCAAATTTAGCCAAGACAGCCCAGAGGAATGGCCACTCGATGGTGTCAAAAGCCATCGTGGCATCCAAAGAAACCAGCACGGCCGGTTCGGAGAGGAGCTCCGCCCTGGCAAGGGCGCCATGAAGACGCCGCAAGTTAAGAGCGGTGTTACGATGCGGGATGAATCCGCATTGGTCCGGATGAATCAGATCGCACACGACGCTCAACAGACGATTGGCAAGGACTTTCGCCAGGATCTTAGGCTCCGCATTTAGCAGTGAAATAGGCCGGTAAGAAGTACAGCGATCTCGCGGCTTGTCCTCCTTGGGGATAACGACTATCGTGGCCAAACGCTGATCGGCCGGGAGGGAACCCGCCGCCAGAGACTCACGGAACATGCGACTGAGGAAGGGCGCAAGCTTGTCAGGGCGCAATTTATATAGCTCAATGGGCAGACCGTTGGGACCCATAGCCTTGCCCGAGCGAAGGGAGCGGATCGCGGTCGCTATTTCATCCACCGACAAGGGGGCGTCCAACCGCTCACGGTCCTCAACGGACAGGCAGGGCAAGGCGATATCCCTCAGTAGAAGGCGAGAGTCGTCCTCATCCCTGTCAGTCACTGGGGAGTACACAGCCCGGAGGTGGTCGGCAAAACATTCCACAATCTCGTCAGGCTCCGTCACACACACACCATCCGCAGCACGCAACTCCGGGACCACACGATTCACTCTCTCCTTCCTGTCCAGCCACGCGATCAACTTTCCCGCCTTGTCCCCGGCATCGTACAGTCGACCCTGCTGCTCCCTATACATAGTTTTGGCCGCGTCAGTGACCAGGGACCTATATTCAAACTGTTTCAGGCTGAGGGCATGGAGCCCGTCCGGAGTAACATTCGCCTCCAAGGCCGACTCCAGCCCCAAGATGTCAGTCTCCAGCCTCACCACTGCCTCACTCTTGACCCTCTTAGCCACCACTATCTGGGAAAGGGCGTGTCCGCGGATCACGGTTTTAAAGGCTTCCCACAGGGACATTGCAGAAGACACCGACCCCTCGTTATCCAGGAAGTATTGGTCCATAGCCTTAACCAGGCTGTCACGAGTCGTAGGGTCTCGCAGGTACCATGGGTTAATGGGAGCGATCCGCCCTGCAGACCGCGGCCCGGTATCAAAAACAAGCCACAGCGGAGAATGGTCGGAGATACCCCGCGCCAGGTGCCTGACCTCTCGAATCCGACCAGTCTGCGCCGCGGGCATAAGGAAGTAGTCTAACCTAGAGAGACTCCCATGCGCCCCCGAGTGAAAGGTGAATTGACATTGGGTCGGATGCATTAATCTCCAACTATCCACCAGGCCGAAGGTCTCCAGCATCCCACCCAGCCATGCCTGGGCAGCGGGGAGGGTCCTTGGTGGGTGACGATCCAGTTCACCCGAAACCACAGAATTAAAGTCCCCGCCCATGAGCAGGAGGCTGTCCGGAAGGTCAAGCAGCATTCGACCCAAGTCGGTGAAGGTGGAGTTCTGGAGGCCCGGGGGGACGTAAACTGAAACCAGGGCAAGGGGCTGCCCCTCCCACCTCCCAATCAAACACACATAGCGCCCTCTGTCATCCGAGACTATCTTAGTGATCTCCACCGGAAGTGAGGTTCGCAGCAGAATGCCCACCCCCCTGGAACCAGTTGTGAAACCAGAATGGGCCACGAGGCGGTATCCCCCCCTGTTCATTGCATGACAAACATTGCCAACCAGATGCGTCTCCTGGAGAAACACCACATCAGGAGTCAAACGACGCAAATATTGCAGTACTACACCCCGCTTGATACGGTCCCCCAACCCATTGACGTTCCATGACATAAGCCTCAACCCGTCCCCCCCCATCCCCCCCAATAGATCAAGGGTCCCCCAGCCTGCAGCACAGTTCCCAAATGTGGACAAAAATCAGTACCTCGCCCTGTAAACAAAAAACACACAGCAAAACAAACCCTCCTCCCCCCCAACCCCACCCCAGAACCAACTCCCCCCACCCTGCACCCCTGCGGGCCAAAAAACCCCCCCAACTTGCAGTGTGCCTGTCGCCCCACTAACCCCATTCTACGAAAAGAACCCAGAGGAGGTAAGGGACCCGTCCCCGCCCGCCCCCCTCACTGGTCCTGGTAAAACACAATATGCAAATGAAATAAGACCCGACTGTACAGTGCAAAAAGGCAAAATCAAGGACCAAAAGTCATTCTAAAGGGGACCCATCACCTGCGGTGCCCGCAGAGGGTCCGGGACGGCCACCTCCGTCCGGCAGAGAGTCCAGCCAGTCACTTGCAGCTACAGGAGAGTCAAAAAAGGCTGTCCGATCCCCATGTTCCACTCGGAGTTTTGCCGGGTAGAGCATCGAATACTTTAGGCCCAGCTCACGGAGACGACGCTTCACCCCTTGGAATCCCATCCGTTGTTTCTGGACCAGTTGCGTGAAATCCGGGTAAAAATTAATGGTCGAGTTCTCATGACGAACCGGGCCGTGGGTCCGTGAGGCCTGCAGAATAGCGTCGCGGTCCCTGTAGTAGAACAGTTTGGCCACGATAGGCCTCGGGGGGGCCCCCGGCCGTGGCCGACCGCCCGGAACTCGATGGGCCCGCTCCACGGCAAAGAACTTACTTAGGCCAGCCGAGGACAACTGTTTCAGGATAAGTTCCTCGACCACGAGGTCAACCGGGCGGCCGTCAGAGGACTCCGGTACACCTATGACGCGGATGTTGTTGCGTCGGGCCCGTCCCTCGAAGTCCTCAAGCCGCCGGGCCATATGGTCGTTAACCACCCTGATGTCTCCAAGCGCGGCCCGCAGATCCGACACATCCGCACCGAGGGTGGAGGTCCGTGCGTCGAGAGCCTGGACCTTCTCGTTAGTTTTGGAGAGGTCGGCCCGGATCAGGGTGACATCGATCGCGACAGTGTCAATCTTACGGGCCAGGGCCTCATATTGCGTCGCGATGGTTTCCCTGATGCCATCAATGGCGCCCATAATGTCCTGCAAGGATAGTTCCGTAGTGGCGGTCGCGCCTCCTTCCGCAGTATCCGAGGGGAGGCCAGCAGCGCCAGAGGGCCCCCTGCCCTGGGTGTAGCGGTCCATGTTATTGCTCTGGACTGCCCCCCCGCGGAGGGAAGCCTTGGTCTTGCGGCCCTCGGGACCCCCTTTGCCCCCCATATGAACACGGTCACCCGAGGGGACCTCCAATCAAGAGGTGTAAGGCACCAGCAAGAAGACCACAAAATGTCGGTATAGGGGGTCCGAGGCGATAGGCGCTCTAGTGGCAGATGAAAGAAAACCTCATGCAGAGGCCCAGGAAGCACCTCTCCACCCCGAGCGCACCTCCCTGCCGGTCTCCTGAAGTGCAAAACCGAAACCGAAAGTGGTGGATCGGCAGTTGGCACCGCGCTGAAGCCGCTGTTGTTCAATTGCAGCCCGGTCCCTCGGGTCACCTTCACCCCGGTCACCTCCGTCGGGTGGGTCCCAAAAGTTCCGACGACGACAACTCAGGATTCCCAGGTCCGATTTGAGTTTTGAAAAGAGATATACGCTCAGCTGGTCTTTATCTCCCAGATTCCATAAGCCACGTCAGGATATTCTCAGGATAAATTCCGAGGAGCAGAGAGGGTCCGGGGAGCCCTGTGCTCACGCGACCATCTTGGATGCGCGCTAGGCTCCTCCCCTTCGATATGTAGCAATCTTGACTCATGAAATCAGAGAGGAAACCTGCTTAAAATGATATTCCCAACAGTATGAAGATGATTGAAGGAATAGTTAATATTGTTCATAGATCGAAAGGCCAGGGCAGGCCACCAGAAGCCCAGTCGAATGAGGCCATAGACGGTGACGTTCTGATACAAAGTAAATATGTTGCGAAAGTTATGCACACATAATTTAACCTTGCTTCTTCTCTGAGGCTAAGGAAGGCCAGAAAGGGGTTTAATGATGTTTAGAAACGTTTATGTGAAAGAAATATGAAATAAAATTTGATTTCCATGGTAAAACTATGGATTTGTAGGCAGCCTACAATTGTGATAACTTCAAAGAAGCAATCTGCAATTGTGAGAACCTCAAAGAAGCAATAACTTCTCTGCAAATAGTAAGCAAGGACTGACAAGGTGTCTTCCATTTCAGCATTATTAGGAGGTAAACAGTGGCCACAATAGAATGTTTAATGTTGATTTAAATCAAAGTAATGTATCATTCTTAATTAAGACAAATAGGTATGAATATACATCTGATAAAAAGGATGCCAGAAAGGGGGATGCCCTCACCTCTCTTTGGAAAGAACACACCATCAATAAACACCAAGAACTGGCTCTCATACTGTCTACACCATTGGTGAGCGGCTGCAAGTTTTTACTGGAATGCATGATAGTGCACGCTTAGTTAGGAATATTTGCGACTGTGCAGGACATTCGAATAAGGTAACTTTTCCCACTAAGGGTTTGGAGCTGTGGGAGGGTGAGTGCAATTTACCAAATTACGGTCACTAAAATAGGCAATTAGGATTGTTGAAGGGATGGGGAGGTAATCACAGTGAGCTGATTAAACACCTGAGGAGTGCCATGGCTTATGCTGGCACACAGTCACAGATGTGGAGATTGATTAGAGGAACCAAGCATGGATTTTAATAGCAAAACTAAAGGCCCACCTATTCTAACTTTAGACAGTGATATTGAAGCAAATGAATTGATCCGTGTTAGACCTGTCTGCCTTAGAGTGGTCTAAAGTGCTAAAGTGTTTGTGCTCACTTCCCTAAAAATTGTCAAATTGGCTTACACCTGATTGGCATAATTAATTTCCTTATAAATCCCTTGTAGAGTAGTATACCATATACCCAGGCCCTATAAATTAAATGCTACTAGTGGGCCACAGCCCTTATTGTGCCACCTTCTTAAGTAGCCCCTTACAATGTGCCCCAGACCTGCCATTTAATCCTAAAGGAGCTTTACCCTGCCAATTTGACTTGGAAGTACCCTCTTGCCAAGACTTAAACTCCCCTTTTATTGTATATATGTCACCCTAAGGTAGGCTCTAGGAAGCCCATAGAGCAGGGTGCATTGTAATTAAAAGGTTGTACATGTACTTTTAAGTTTAACATGTCCTGGTAGTGAATAACTCCTAAATTCGTTTTTCACTACTGTGAGACCTACCTGTCCTATAGGATAACATTGGGTTGCCTTATTACATTTATTTATTAAGTGCTAACTTTTAATTGAGACCAGGTAAGCAGTTCATGTTTATCTACGAAATTGTAATGAAAAATCCTCTCCAATTATAAAGTCTTATTTTAAATTACAATTTTAAAAACAACACTTTTAGATAGTTGCCATTTGGTGCCTGCAGCCTGTCCTAGGTCACATGGCTGGATGTAGTTGGCAGTTACACTTTATGATTTCCTCCCATACAGTGACACAATAGAGAGATTAGGTGTGCCTGAATGGACCATCTGCTGGTAGTATGGGGCTGTGGATCTGGGTACAGCCCTACTTGTATCTGAATAGGCTGTGCTACTCTTATACACATAGGGCGTGTCACCACTGCATTGTCCCTGCAGCCAGCATGAAACCAGGGCAGGGGAGTCAGGACATTTCAAGCACTTCACAGCGAAACCTCTAGAAACTTCTCCTACTTCAAAAAAGGCACCATGTATACAAATAGGCCCTTATACCCACTCTTCAGTTCACGTTCTGACCTGTGGACGGACTTTCAGAGGACTTTCTGCTGCAATGGTCTGCTATGTACTCCACACCTTTGCTTTTCTGCACCTGGAAGGACTGCTTTGCTGCCAGAAGCCTGCCTTGAACTCTCAGACGCCTGTCCTATTGCTTGATCCCTGCTTCTTCACATGAACCCAGGACTACAGATCGCTGAAACAATATTGTGGTAAACAATATCGATGACAAAAATATTGTGTCAAACATATTGTGCTCCTATACTTATAATGGTAAGTGCAAGAATATCAGGAAAAAAATATTGTTGAAACTAATATCAACCAAATAAAGACAAAAGTATTGGTTTTTGAAATATAAATACAGTTTAAAGTAGTACATGTTACATACAGTATATATATCCATTTAATATAATGTATATTAAATATATTCCACTAATATTTAATACTATAGATAAATATATACTTCTATAAACACACAAACATATATATGTGCTGTAATATATATATAACGCACCTTTATCAGCGCTATGCTACAGTAAGGTACCCGAAACCGCAAAACAGGCCTTTCCTAGCAACGTAATTAAAATAGTGTTAAAACAACCAGTTTTTAGCTTCTTGCAGAAGACAGAGAGAGAGCGACATACTCTCAAATTAGGGGGTAAGGAATTCCACAGCTTCGGGCCTAAGAAGAAAAAGGCTGCACCTCCTTGATGGGTTTTCCTAATTCTGGGAATTACAGCAAGATCAAGATTGCTTGATCGCAAAGACCAGCTAGGTATATATGGTAACACCTGAGATCTGAGATAGATGGGGACAGAATTAGATAAAGCAAAAACCAAAGGGGTGGCAGAGTGGGCTAAAGAACGGTGATGGATTAAACCCAGATCAGTTGACTGGGGGTGAGTGCTTGCAATGTTCAACACTCCGTCCATCATTCCCTTTAGTTTCGACAGAATTAGATAGACATTTATAACAATGCATAATGCATTAAATTCAAAACTACTTTCAATTGGCAGTCAGTGGAGTTCATGAAGCAGGCTGGTAGTGATGGAAAACAAGGTGTGGGGGTGAAGTAGGAGTCTTGCAGCAGCGTTTTGCACTCCTAAGCCATTTGAGCAGGCCCTTTGTGACACTGTTGTATTGATGTAGTGCAACCTTTAGGAAGACACAGTGAGCGCTGCTGAGTAGAGTAAGCCAAGAGCTTTATTAGGTATCACATATACAGCACAGCCACAGCTGTCGTTGCTCCTTCCTCATAGAGCTGTTATCCTAGAAGCTCATGTTAGAACTCTCAGAGGGCAAACATTCCAGTATACAGCATCATTACCTAAGAGGGTTTGGGATACCAAAGGTAGGGGGGCTACGGGAGGAACATATTTGTTGGAAGATACCACAAATCCCCCTCCTTTCCAATGAAAGACCATCTGCATGTTATTGCAGTCATAGACGGTGAAAACAGAAGGGAAGACTAAAGGCGGGAAAACATAGATTGAGAGATTTGCACGGAATCTATTAATGCCACAATTTCGTCAAAATACACATGAAGCATAACCATAGTAATAACCTCATAATGTTTCACATAATAGTAACCACATAATCTTTTAGGAAGTTAGGGAGGATCACCTTCCTCCCACTAGACCTAAAAGGGATGCTGACCTCCTTCTTGTTGGGTTCAGGAGAAGTGTTAGTCTCATCGGGAGAGTCTCCTTTGTTACTTGCTTTGCTGTTTGAATCTGTACTGGAGATCATGCACTTCACTCCTCTCATGTTCCAAATTTTCCCATCTTGGGTTTTTACTGCATTTTTGAATAGCTTCATAACCTTCATTGACCCCATGAATTTGAACCATTTCACCCTCCCTGTGGGAGCTTCAACCTTCACTAGATCACCGACTTTAAAGTCTTGTGTTTTGTCTCCATTTATCCTGTCATGCCTTGCTTTTCGATTAGTTTGGGACTTACATTCTCCTTGCCTCTAGTGAGTGCTTTCTGAGTTGTTTATCCATCCCTTGTGCCACTTCACCCGGGTACTAAACTCAAATTGGGCTTTCTTGAATAGGGTTTAACTAGTGATTTGGTGGGGTGTTAGATGGTATGCTTCCAAGCATTTTGTTATTTCTTCACTCCAGCATAATCCACTCACATCTGATAGTTGAATGCCCTCCTTGATGGTCCTATTGAATCTCTCTACCATCCTGTCTGTTTCTGGATGGTGCAAGGCACACAGTTTGTGTCTTATACTATTAATATGAAGGAATTCCTTTATCTCTTGGGAGCAAAGTTAGACCCCATTATCAGTTATATAGTGTTGGGCAATCCCTCTCTAAGGAATATTTCTACTCGAAAATGTATTATGGTTTTTGTGTTGATCTCAGAAACAAACTGTATTTCTGGCCACCTGAAGTAAAAGTCCCTAAGTACAAGTTTGTAAGGTGTCTGTCTTTCACCAGTCAAGAGATCCACTAGGCACAGTGCTTTGTCCACCCATTGGTCCTCTGGAAGTGTTCTACAGTGTAGGGGTGGAGTGCATAACTTCATAACTTTATCACTAAATGAAAATGGCATGCACTCATGTATTTTCCTCTCTATACACAAGCCCAAATTAGGCAACCAGAAGTCAAGGTGTAACCTCTACTTAGTTTTTGTGATCCTGAGATGGCCCTCATTTGCCAAGTCATTGAGTATGTCTCTTATAAATACAGAGGAATTGATTTGGTGCCTCTAAAGAGACAATCATCGACTATGGACAACTCCTCACAAATCATCCAGAATGGCTATAGACATTAATCATGTTTCTCTTGCCCCATCAAACCACCCATAATCATTGTACATACCATTTGCAAGAGTGTGTTAGATTTCAATTCCTCTTTCCATTAAGTTTCCTCCACAGTCCCTTGTGTTATGACACATACTTTTTCATTTTGTATTTCCACTTCCTCTTTCTCCTGTTCTATATCATCCTCCTTTTCTTCCTTAGCGTCATCAACTAACCGAGGGAGGCAATCTGCTGTGTAATTTCTCACCCCAGGAATGTATTCCATATGAAAAGTGAAAGCCTACAGATGAACCACCCACTAGCTGAATCTGCTGGAGTTGGAGTCTACCCATTTTTTCACCAAAACCTCTGTGAGTAGCTTATGGTTTGTCCATTCGGTCCCGGCAGAGAGGGTAGGTCATTCCGCCTACAACGTTGGATCCATGGACATTACTTTCTGATTGTCCCCAATGCCTGCCGGCTACTGCTGAGGCATTACTCCTATAAACACTTAGGTCATCCTCGACAGCTGTAGGTAGTCAACCCACAGTTTAACCAGTTGTAGGTAGGTTCTTCACCTTCCACGCTGTGTAGATAGTTTTTCACAAGGTCCTGATGAATTGCCACAAATCCCCCTGACTAACACGGCAAGAAACATGTTGACCCATTCAGAGTAGAGTGCTTTTATCTTGTATCATTACTACAGATAGTCGCCATAAAGCCATCTTGATTAAAGTTACTTCTTGGACTCCCCAACCTGTTTTAACCTATTTTTTACTACATCGCATCTATACTTCCTTAGGCCCCTCACCTACACTTCACCTAACGGCAAGGAACAAAAGATCTCCGTTAAAGAGCCCCTCTATGGGTGCCCGTCGGGTATTGCAGCGCCGACCCGTCAAGGAGCAGACCCATATGATGAAGCATGACACCTAATGGGTTAGGTATGTGAGGGTTTTAGTTCTGACAGGAGTAATTCCTCTCCTACAAATCCTTTGATGGCGTTTAGCGACAACACCTTAGTCTGTTTCTCTCTTACTTCTCTCTATACACATTTAAGGAACTGCATACCCTCTTTTTTTGGCCTGTCCTTAGAGTGGACCTTTTTCCCCAGATGACGTTTCTGAACTTGTTGAGTGCCCAATGCACAGCTAGAACCTACTTTTTGACAACTGAATAGTTATTTTCAGCTTGTCTTAACAATCAAGATACAAACAAAATAGTCTCTTCACCCTTTCCACCCTCTTTTACCATGAAAGCACCTAAGCCCTTCGAACTCACATTAGTCGTTATAATGGTCTTCCTTCCTGGTATGCAAGCTTTTAGATCAGGAGCGGTAGCTAACGCTGTTTTAGTATCTTCGAATTTTGTTTGACATTTCTCGTTCCACAAACAATTGTACCCCACTCATCAACAATTCGCGAAGGTTTGATGTTCTACCAGCAAAATTGTTGACAAACTTACTGTAGAGCTCCAACATTCCCAGAAATAACTTGACTTCATCTTTACGTTTTGGCGAGGCCAATTGCATTATGGGATCTTTTAGGTGAGATATTGGTAGTATCTCTTCAGCAGTTTTCCTATGTCCTAGGTAGTTTATCCCGCAACATCCTGTTTTACATTTTTCTCCTTTGACTGCAGGTCCCTGTTCCTTGAACCTCTGCAGCACCTGTTTGATTCTTCACCATGTTGGTCTTGGGATACCCCGAAGGTCAAGACATCGGCTTGGTAACAAAATACACCAGGGATTCCTTGTAACATGATTGTTATTAATCTTTGAAAAACTGCAGCCACAGATACAAGTCCAAACGGCATGCGTTTGAATTTGTACACCCCCATAGTTGTGATAAATGCTGTGAGCTCCTGTAATTCCAGATGTAGTCTAACCTGATAGTATGCGGAAGTAAGGTCTAGGGGAGACAATACATTAGCTCCAGCAATTTTGATCATCATTTCTGTGATATTGGGCAGGGGGTACTTATCTACAACTACCTCGTTATTCAGGGCTCTCTGGTCGATGCATAGTCTTATCGAGCCATCTGTCTTCTTAGCAACCACAATGGGGTCAATTCATTATGTGGCTTCCACCGGCTCTATCACTCCCAGACTGCAGAGTCTATCTAACTCTTCCCTCACTGCTTCATGCCCTGACAATAGGAGACTTCTTACTCTAGCTGACACTGGTTGAACATTTTCCTTTAGCTTTATTCTATGAACATAACATTTTAGACACCCTAGATAACTAGTGAAAACCTCAGGGCCCTCTTCTTTCAAGTCAGATGATTTATTCACTGTTTTAGAGACATTTTGAATTAATATATGTGGTTCCTTGTTGAGATTAAGATACACACCAAGAACTTTTTGAGCCGACCATCCTAAAATGGGAAACATCCTCAACAATGACTCCGGAACAACAAGTTCTGGAGTCATGCAAGCCGAACAACGACTTGCACGAACAACGACTTAGCCTGACCCACGCATGTGCGTGGTACAGGCTAAGACGGTCTAGTGTTCGTACAGGGTGGAGTTCAGAGAAGCGTCGTACAGGAAAAGGTAAGAGGGGTTCGTGGGTGGAGGGGGATTCAGGTTAGTTTTAAGGGGGTGGGGGTGTGGGTTAGTTTTAAGGGGGTGGAGGGGCTGTGTTCGTTTTTGGGGGTGGGAGGGGATCAAGTTCGTTTTTAGGGGGTGGGAGGGTTTGGGTTAGTTTTTAGGGAGTGGGGGGGTTTGAGTTAGTTTTTTGGGGCTGGGAGGGTTTGTGTAAGTTTTAAGGGGGTGGGAGGGTTTGTGTAAGTTTTTAGGGGGTGGGAGGAGTTTGAGCTCATTTTTAGGGGTTGGGGGATGCGGGTTAGTATTTAGGGGATGGGAGAGGTTCGAGTTAGTTTTCAGGGGGTGGGGGTTCAGGGTAGTTTTTAGGGAGTAGGGGAATTTGGTGTAGGTTTAAGGGGTAGAATTAAAGGGTCATTTGTAGGGGGTGGGGTGAGGTTGATCTGAATGTAGTGGTTGATTGTGAAGCTTGTGGTAAAATAGTAAGTGGTTTGGCTTTGGTCATTGTCAAGCCTTCGTGGTTCAGGCACTCGTGATTTCGAAGGTAGTTGTTTAGTCATACAACCTCCTAAAAATGTTTCCTTGTTTGTGTGAGACATATACCTTACTAACAGTGTATCTATCTTTGTATGCAACACCTCCCCATCTGTAATGGCTGGCCACCATATCCACCCAGACTGATTTTCATTTTGCATAGTTTCTTTTTCCCTCCAAACATCTTTTCAAAACATCCGTTCAGAAATGATCGTTAATTTAGAACAGGAGTCAAACATGGCTTCTACCTCTTGGTCTTCAATCTGGATAATATCTTTTGGGTTATTAGAACCAACATCCGAAACTTGCAATACAATTTCCTCACAAACTTGGGACATCCCACTTTGTGGAGATTTTCTGGGCATGAAACTACTCCTTCAGTGAGTCCTATAATAGCCTTTTGTTCCACATTTATTATATATGATTGTAATCATTGATATGTAATAAGGCTATAACCAGTGAGAAATAATGTGTATTTTCTTTTGTGTACTCATACTGGGTATATATGGGGATGCCTTTGAATATTGATGTAATCTGTGAAAGTTCTAGTTTTTGTTTAAACTAATATGCTGATCTACTCTGGAACGACTATCCATCAGGAAAATCAATGTGGCTGAAGGAGGTCCCGCCAGGAGATGGAACTCCATCAATAAAGAAGACTTTATTGATACACTATCTAATACAGTCCCACCTCCTGGTAATGATGTTAATACCATGGAAAGGAACGTATCCAAATGGTTATTGGATGCTAGTAATAAGCATGCACCATTAAAAAAAGTTAAATTAGCACGTCGCGCGGATGCACAAAGATGGTTTTCCAATGACCTCAAGATCCTGAAACTGGCCTTACGCGAATTAGGGAGGCAGTGGCGTCTGAAGTACTCCCCGGAAAAAAAAACTATTATATACTTCTGCCCGGTAAGACTACAAGAAAAGCATCCTCGTCGCCAAAGCTGCTCATTTCTCTACACGTATTCTTAAATCTAATAAAAATTCGAAAGAAATCTTTGCCATAATTGACGAACTATCCAATCCTGAGCGAATTCTTTTGAAGGCTATGCCTTCCCAAGCATTATGTAACTCACTAAATGAATATTTAATTGATAAAATTATCACTATAAAGGCCAGCATCCCTGACCACCTTTCTTCACCCGACTCCTCTGTGGTACATCAAAACAACAGCACCCTTAGCTGCTTTCCCATTATCAGTAATGAGATTTTTCAAGACCTGCTAGTGAAAATCAAATCAGGCGCCCCGTCTGACTGCTGCCCCCCTCATATACTGAAAGACTGCCTCGCAATCCATTATGGCCCTGCACTTGCCTTATTGAATGAATCTATTTCATCTGGTGTTGACCCCGCACTCCTATCCAACTATCGCCCGATCTCCCTGCTACCTTTCCTGGCTAAGGTTCTAGAGGGCCATGTAGCTAAATGCCTATCTAATTTTTTAGGAGCATCGAAATATTTGGACCCTTATCAGGCTGGTTTGCGGCCAGCCCATTCTACCGAATCCATGATCCTAGCGGTCATGGACACCCTCCGGGACAACGCTGATAGAAGCTCCCCCAGGCTCTAGTCATGCTGGATCTCTCTGCAGCCTTTGACACGATTGACCATACTATCCTGGCTGACCGTGTCAGACAGGCAGGTGTTTTTTGGAGGACCGCTCCCAGGCTGTTCGGCAGGGACAGTTCCTAGCACCTCCACGCAATACCACCTGTGGACTCTGTAGTAATGGTACTTCACATATTTTCCCCATAGTCTCTTGCCTAGCCTTGAAGAATGTTGACATCATGATGATGCAATGGAATGCTGAGAGCTCTAGTTGTCAGTTGAGAGTAAGGGCTGAGCTGGTACCATCCTGCTCCTGGTGGGGTTTATTATTTCCTTTACTTTAAACTTAATTTATGTACTCTTATCCTGTACCATCTACTTAAAATAAATATACTTGATCAATTACCTGGATTCAATTATCATCCTTCACTACAGACTCCCACAGGGCTCGGCCCTCTCTCCTCATCTGTTTAATCTTTATATGGCGCCCCTGATCCAGTCTCTTAAAGACAGGAATGTGGTGGTCTTCAACTATGCAGATGATCTGCAGCTTATTCTCAGAGTCGACAGCTCGCACAACTCAGTCACTGACTTCCAGGCCACCATGTTATACATCCAAATCTGGATGGATCACAACCATCTCAAATTAAACCCTGGTAAGACAGAGATAGTTCTCAACGGGGATAGCCATAAGTACTGGGGCCCTCATTATTGGCCACCTGAGCTTGGTTCTCCAACCCTCCCTTCCACATCGGCCAAAACCTTAGGAGTCTCACTTGACAGCGATCTCACCCTGAAAACTCAGGTTGGAGCGGTCGTGTCCAAGTATTTTTTTCAAATGTGCAAAATCAGGAAAATACATCGCCTTCTCACTCACTCTGTGTATTTAGGCATGCCACATTACCTGCTTAAACGTCTATAGATGGTCCAGAACCACGCAGCCCGACTGGTTCATCGACAACCTAAATGGCAATCAGCAACCCCTCTGTTGAAGAAACTACATTGGCTCCCCATTTCTCAGCGCTGTGCCTTTAAAACGGGGTGCCTCATTTTTAAATCCTTGCACGGCATCAGTCCTGAGTTTATTAACAGTATGATACTTGGGCATACCCCCACTTGCAACTTAAGGTCTGCCCATCTCTCACTCCTCTCTATCCCGGGGTTCAAACGGGTACGTCAAGGAGGCCGCAGATTTGCCACCCTTGCTCCTAAATTGTGGAACTCCTTTCCGCTAGAAATACGGTTGTGCACAGACCTTCTGCAATTCAGGAAATCACTGAAAACGTGGCTATTTGCACAGGGTTAGCTTCTATGTCTCTTCTGACAGCTTTCCGAGCCTTAGCGCCATAAAGCCAACCGGCGTATGTGCGCTCTATAAATCTTTATCAACATTAACATTAACATTACGAGTTATATTTGAAGAAATGTAATGACAGTATGGTAAAATGTAAAAGGAAAAAGAATAACTGAGGGCATGGTAATGTTGCCCTAATAGGGTGGAACTAGTGAAATAGTCTTTTACTACTTAATGCTAAATATTTTATGGTTGCTGAAGTACTAACCAGTAGGCTATGATATGTAACAAGGATGTAACCAATTACATTGTGACTAATTGGACAATGTATATGGTAAACATCACTGTTGTACTACACGAGTATGGTATGTATAAATAAAAAATGTCAATATACAGATCAAACAAAAAAGATATTTATATTTTAATGCAGGGCACTCTTTTCTGTTGGCCATATGTACTGTTTTTCCGCTTCTATAACAAGTGCCCTTGAATGTCACCACATTTCTTGTTTCTCTAGTCTATTCTTTTGTCCCTTTAATCAACAATACATCATTTTCATCTTCTGTTACCACATTTACCTTTTTTTTATCATCACTATCTTGCAGTGGCGGTGCGTCCACTGGGGGCGTTGGGGCGTTGCCCCCCCACCCCCGCCCGCGCCCGCACCGTAAACTCTTGGTTTATTTAAGTTGAGTTCAGCCGCAGCGGCTCCGAGGGAGAACTGACAATCATGACTGTCAGTCAGCATGACGTCGGACCGCCCACCCCCTTCAGAGTCTGAAGGGGGTGGGCGGTCTGGCGTCATGTTGAATGACAGTCATGATTGTCGGGGCAGGCAGCAGCACAAGCACAAGCACAAGTGCGCATGAGTGGGGATGGTAGGCAATTTTTGCACCGTGCCCAGTCATGCGCACTGGTGCCTGCTCAGGCTGGCGCATGCCCATTAGGAGAGCGAACCTCGGTCTCCTAATGGGCAGGCGGGCAAAGCGTGACACTGCCCTGGCCTGCTCTACAGCGCCAGGATTGGCTGAGAGGGGTTTGCTAGTACTTCCCAGCAGTGATGCGGCTGTTGGCGCCAGAACGGAGCGGACCCGAGGCCGGCGGCGCGGACCTGGTAAGGTAGGAATCGGATTGATTTTATTTTAAAACTCCCGGCCCCCTCCCCCGCGCGACACCTCGGACGAACATCATATGTGTTAGAATGTTCGGACTGTAGACGTTTGAGGCCAAGCTGCTGCTATTTGCAAGCGAGAAGTTTCAGACGCGATGCTAAGCGATTATATAAGAGAAATACGAACATGCAGGTAGATGAATTATGTGGTGAAGCACGTATGCATCCAAATCAGTAGCATAGCAAGGATGGCATGGGCACTGGCGCAAGCCACTTTGACTGCAAAATACAACATTTATCAGAATGCAATAGGCCCTCAGGGCTCTGGGCCCCGGTGCCACTGCTCCTGCTGCAACACTGGTACTTACGCCCCAGATTCAGACGTAAACAATCCAACTATAGTAATTAGGTTGGATCGGTAATAGTAAGCTCTCACAGGTGTTACTGCTGCATTGTTAATGCTAACTAAGTCATGTTTTGGAAGCGTTTGCAAGTGAATCTCTTGTGTACTGTTTGGAATCTACCTTCCTGGGCATGCATGGATGTTGCTCTGTATGACAAGGGTAACTTGAGAAATACAACTTATTTAGTCCGCCCACTTTTTTTTCTATGAAATATTGCTAAAAGTGCATACAAAATATCGCTTTCAATCGGTAAAAGAATTGCAATAAAGGTCGGTGCACGAAATGGATGAAAGACTGGCAAAGTCAAATGAAAAAAGAACATGTAATTCAAAGTCATGATGCACAAGTACTCTCTGAAAGCATGAA
Organism: Triturus cristatus; assembly: GCF_964204655.1. Classification (NCBI taxonomy): domain Eukaryota; kingdom Metazoa; phylum Chordata; class Amphibia; order Caudata; family Salamandridae; genus Triturus; species Triturus cristatus. The sequence goes on along the minus strand of NC_140583.1, from coordinate 392,907,875 downwards.
GCTGTGTTGGTTTTATTGATGTGCAGTCTGTTAGCATTCGCACTAAAGTGATGTCACCAGGGAGGATTGGAAGGGGTCCTTTTCAGGTATTCGGATTGGTGCCCTGCACTTTCTGTGAAATGTGACACACCTCTTGTGTTGTTGTTCATGTACAGGAAATGTACATTTTGTCTTACAGTTTCCATGGGAGCGCGCATGCGCACGCCAAACAAAAAACAGCGAGGAGAGGAACTTTAAATTGTGTTGCGGCTCCTCTGGAACAGGCGTTCTTTAGCCCTTCCTTATAGTGGAAGAAGAAGTTGTATTTTAATATGGTCCACACTTGAATACTTCGCGAATTAAGACCAGCGAGTGGCAGCGTTATTTACCTGTAACCTTCTTTACTCCGAGTCCAGGCCTTCCTCACTCTGAGCCTTACTTAATGAAGTTGAGTCTCACCCTGAAGAGAGACAGCTGTGCTACTCCATGTTCCATAATAAGGGCCCTCTTATTGCAACAGAAGGACCCTCCACCCACTCCACATACAGTTTGACAGGTTGTTACCTCTCAGGGCTGCTTTTGGGCAGCAGCCTGTTTTCATGCAAGGGTTTCTTGCTTCCTTTCCGCTCTGCTTTAGCAGGTGGGGTGCAGCACCTTAGTTTCAGGAGGGGCCCCAAGACTCGGAATCAGCCAGAGCAGGGCTGATCTGCACTAATGGGGTCCCCGGGCCGAGGAGCAGGGGGCTGCATCGTTTCCATTACAGAAACATTCTTGGGATGCGCTGAGGAGGCAGGGGGCTCAGGGGAAGGGGGTTTGTTGGCACGTGCTCTGTATACCCAAAGGTTTTCTGTCTTGGAGTTTGTTTTACGTTGCCTTGGGTCGATTGCATTCTATTAACCATACATTTCTGCTTGGCATAGTTTATAATCGTGGGGGTTTCACCAAGTTAGTGTTCCTTTTATCTGCACTGGATATGAAAAATGTCCTGTGCGCCATGTGGCTTTTTAACTGTAATTATGGCGGCCGCACCTTTCGCAACGCTTGATGTTTAACGTTCATTCTTGTTTTGTGGGCACTAGATATGGAAAATGTCCTGTGCGCGATGTTTTACTTTAGTTCTAGTGTCACACGCGCTTTATTTGTTAATATGGCGGTTGTGCAAGGGGGAGTGAGTTGCTGGCTACTCTACTTTCTATTACCTTCTGTGTGGGGCCAAAGCTTGACTTCCTGATCACAATGGCTTTGCTTTACCTTTGTCACTTTATTTTGCACTTTTTACAAAGAGAGGAACAGAGAGAGATGGAGCTAAGCAGAGCCAGAATGAGAGAGTGTGGCAGAAAGAGAGAGGGGCATAACGGATATGTTGAGCTAGAGAGAGAAAAAGAGGGACATAGGAAGTAAGACAGATATAGGTATGAGCATACGTACACAGTTATCTCTACTATAATCAGACACTGAAACAGACCATTGAATGTTGGAATGTAAAATCTTGTCCCGCTTTGGGGTAACTTAAAATTTTGTCTGCTACAGGAATTTTTAAATATGAGAGAATGTTAATTTGCTTTGGCAAGTCATGCATTGTAGACTGCACTTAACACACATGAAATGACACATGGGAGGCCTGCTTTGGCAGTGAATTGGATCTGGAATTTCTGAGTTTGAGTTGCATGGTCAATATTTGTGTGTCACTTTCATAGTTATTTAGACTGTGTTTCTGTTTTATACTGTTTCTGCCTACATATTGAGCCACAGTTTTGGTTGATTTTGATTGCAGTGGCTCAGTTTATTTGGTGATTCACAATTCCAATCATGGGTAAAACATGGCTTGTTGAACATAGATGAGATGTACTTGAAAATAATTGTTGGATTGCGTATTGCAGTTCAGGTTTTCAATTTGACAAATCTTTTTACTTCTTACCACCGAAATATGAGTGTCTTCCTGGTCGAGGACCACACTGCTTTTTATCTTATCTGTCTTGTATCAAGACCCTGCTGGACTATGGGGTGAAAGAAAGCTTGAATAAGCAGCTACCTATGTTATTTGACATCTCTTTATTAATGTAATAACTGCACTTTCACAATTGCTTTATTAACCTTCCTGCTTTCTCAAATTTGCTTGAAAATGCACCATTTGTCCACTCATTTTTCAAAATTTTCTCGGGGGGGGGGGGGGGGGTAATCCCCCCGAACCCTCCTCAGGTTGTTCGGGCTCGCTCGCTCCGCTCGCTCGCTGCGGTGCAGTATGCCAATACTTTTACACCTCACCACTTTCAAATGTCACCAGCCGCCACTGCTATCTTGTTTAAGTTATTTTACACATTGCATCATAAGTTCAATTTGTTTGGCTCCAATTAAGACTTCCGCTAATGGAGGATCATCTTTTAACCACCGCTCCTCACGTATTATCTCTATTTTTCATGCTAATCTCTTATCCGTTCCTCACAGGTTGCTCCAAACTTTCAGGTTGCAGCTAGTTTTCTTAGTACTTATAGTACTTATATAAGTTCCTCAACCATTTCACCATCTTTTTGACCTCTTTTTACAAAATGGTAGCACTCCATTATGCTACTGACTTTTGGTAAAAAACATATTATCTAGCTTCGCAACGCTAATCTCATACTCATTAAGGCCCTCTGGAATCATTAATGCTGAGATCTGGAAGATGTTCCAATATTTCTTTACCTTAGTAATGCTACATTTCTTTCTAATCCTAAATTGGGGCCACATACCACTGCACAGTTGTGAAATACTTTCTTCCATTTGTTCCATTTTAGTGGTGGGTCTCCTGGTACCAACATTAAAAAAACGTGGCTGCGTTACACTCTGTATTTCTACTATGGCTACTAAATCTTAAAGGCAGAAGAATAGTGAAGTTAATACCCTCACTCACAAAAGTGTACAGTGTACCCTGTGTGAGCATAGTCCCCAAAATACCTGAAAAGGAAACAATGGGTTAGAGAACAATATTACTTTCAACAAATAGCACTCTGTACCAATGAAAGTTATGCCCTCTGCAATTCCTGTGTTTAAACACTGACATAAGAAAAACACAGTCTGAGGAAAATATATATCTTTGACTTATACAAAGAGGACACAGTACTCTGGGAATCCTATATAAACCTTTTGACCAACTCAATTCTAAGAGGCACCCCCATCCCTCCCTCGTGGAAAAGCTCAGAGGTTGTCCCCATTTATAAAAAAGGGAACAGAGCAAAGCCAGTCAACCATAGGCCCATTAGCCTTATTAATTCCCTGCAGAAGATCATTTGCAAGGAAATACTAGGTCGGATACAGGACTGGATCCTGCCGTCCAGTGTCCTGAGTGATCTCCAAGCAGGGTTTAAAGCGAAAACATGCACCTTGGACCAAACCTTCCATCTATTGTGTATCTACTGGAAGGAAGTCCATGTTAAGGGAGGAAAGCTTTACGTGGCCTTTGTTGATTTACGGTCTGCCTTTGACCTAGTTCCGCGTGCAAGTCTTTGGAGGGTTTTAAAGGAGCACGGTATACCAATGAATCTCTTAGATATTTTAATTGTATTACACTCATCAAACACAGGTGAGGTGGTGGGAGAACAACCAAGTTACAGATCCCTTCTCAGTCCAGTGTGGAGTGAGGCAGAGATGTGTTCTAGCCCCCTTTTTTATTAATGGCGTTGTCGAGTTTTTAGACAGAGATGGGTGTGATGCCCCATAAATTGGTTAAAAAAGAGTGCCCTCTCTTCTTTTTGCGGACGATACACTTTTAATTTCAAAATTGCCGAATGGATTACAGCAGCTTTTAAATAATTTTATTAAGTTCTGTGACGAGCGAGGGTTGGTGCTAAATTAATCCAAAACCAAATATATGATTTTTAGAAAAGGAGCGGCTAATCCCACCAAAAGACCTGTGTTTGTTGGCAACACTAGACTGGAGCGAGTTGACGCTTTTGATTACTTAAGAATTCGCCTGACACCATCAATTAATTGCACAGCACACATTAAAAAAGTCAAAATGCAACTTATACATCAGACTGACCATATTACCAAAATACATAGGAATACATTGTTAAGACAGCTTGCACCGCTCTGGAAAATTATAACACAAAGATATTAGGTAGGGCCCTTTGTGGAGCCGAATTGTGGGGCACTGGAATGATAAATTGTTTGTCCACAACTGAGAATCATTTTCTTAGAACCTTGCTATATCTACCAGCTAGTACCCCGTTGGTGCCCCTATGCCTAGATCTTGTGCAAAGTCAGCTAGCACATAACCTCGATCCCCTGGTTTAGAACATTAAGTGAGCTACTGGGGAGGCTGGGATGGAGGGGTTTTGGTCTGATCCAGATAGCCTGGCCACTATATCGAGATCGAGTTTGAAAGAAAGTTTTTGGAAAGTAACAAGCCTTGGTAAAAACAGAAGTCCTCTTGACTGCTGAATTTTTAAACTTTAAATCTGTCCCCTGTTTTGAGGATACAATAGATGAAATTGTCCCCCCGTTGGCTTTTAAATTATTTTTCCAGTTTCGCTATAAGACCATACCTATGAAACTGTTTAGCAAAAAGTGGTGTAATTATGTTTTTATTGATGCCCTTTGTCCTGCTTGTAATGTTAGTCCTGAATCTATTGTGCTCTTGTTATTTTTTTGTCCTTACTACAAATTGTTAAGGAAAAGATGGATAATACCACTCTGTGAATTAGTTGGCCCAGGCCACTGGCGTAGCTAGGGGGGGGCGGTGGGGGCGGTCCGCCCCAGGCGGCACTATTTTGGGGGCGGCGGCCTTTATAATTTATTTGGGGACACTCACAGTAGTGTCAGTGTCCCCAAATAAATTATAAAGGTCGCCGCCACTGGGGCCCTCGCGCGGAAGAGCAAGCACACCTGATTTTAAATTGTGCTGCCTGCAGTGCAGCATGCGTGCGTGACGTACCTTATATGTGGTGGGTCCCATCCCAGGGCCGTCAATCTGGTAGCGCGCGAAAGCGCTACCAATGACGGCCCTGGGCATAATGTTTAGTCAACCCTTGCGTTGCGGTAAAAAAAAGTAGCGCGGCAGTGACGTCACACGCTCCACCACCACGCGCTCGCCTCTTTTCCGGCACAGGCAGCACAGGGATATTGGTGCAGCCATCAGGATGATTTTTGATTCAGAATACTTCAGGTGAGTCCTGACCAGAGGCGCAACTAGAGCCAAATTTCGGGGGGGGCTGAGCAAAAATGTCGGGGGGGGGGGGCTGAACTTTAAGCAATAGGCAGAGTGGAGCTGCAGGGGCTCTTAGAAGGGGTGACACAACAGCGAGGGCTCATTAACATGCAAATGGTCTTTTAAAGACCTGTGAAGTGCTCGGGTCCGGCTGCTTTTTTGCCCGGGAAGGTGTCTCATCCGGGGCTGCCACACACGACGGGGGGGGGGGGGGCTGAAGCCCTGTGAGTCCAATGGGTGTTGCGCGCCTGGTCGTGACTATACCGGAAACTGAAATGTGCCTGTTGTGGTAGACAATGAAACAGTGTGCCATTGAAAAGGAATTAGTTTCGGGTGATTAAAAAAAATAATTTTCTTTATTTAGTTGAATAATTGTTATTGGTTTTCCACTGAATACACGTTTGTCACTTAAGCATAGTCATTACAAGATGTACGTACCCATTAATTGGTGCAACGAGGGGTACTTCCGGACAGAGAAGTGTCATAGGTGGCCTTTTCGCTACCAATCTGTATTTTTAGTAAATCAAACGTAGTTTCTGTTTTGTATTGCCCTACAAACATTTCCAGTCAGCGTGTGCTATGTTATATGAAGAATCAGGTGCTTGCGTGTGTCCGACTATATTAATTCTTTGAGATTATCTGTATGTTTAAATATGACTATTGTATGTGGACCTAGAGCAGGTGGGGTCTGAAAAAGAGGGCTCTGACATCCCTCAATGTATCACAGACCGCAGCTAATCGCGGACAGCGTTTTTGGTGGGCGTTTTCACACTAAGCTGGCATGGAACTTTCCATTCCCAGACAAAGCATAATGAGAAATAGCTCATAACACTATCTACTATTGATTCCTCTAGAACTTTCTAACTTGCGAGTGGAATGTTTTTTTTCAAATAAACAACAGGTTCTCTCTATCCCTGGTGCTTGAATATATAGTTCATTTTACACTTCATGCCAGTTGCTGAGGCAGTGCAGTACCCTTCACATATTGAAGGATATAAAAATCGAAATATTGAATATAATAAACCGTCAGTGGGTGGGGGGAGAGGAAAGAGGGCACAGAGATGCTTTTTTTGGCAAGATTCTTAGTGATTCAGCACCTTAGAGCAGGGAATGCGAGCACATTTCAGGGGATAGTTTTAGGAAGGGTATGTTGGTACTGTATTGTACTGCATTGATGAATGAATATAGCGCTTTATATCGCCGATGAGGCTGTGAAGATCTTTAGTTCACATCGACTTCCTGGGGCCCTTTCAGACAGCATGGTTGAAGGGTGTAGGTTGCCGTTCGGCCTCCATAGGAGATGTTGGGTATATTGTCAGTGGCGTAGCTAGGGGGGGGGGGCGGTCCGCCCCAGGCGGCACTATTTTGGGGGCAGACGCGCGGCATAGGTGGCCTGTTGCGGCGGCCTTTATACTTTATTTGGGGACACTCACTGACACTACTCACTGACACTACTATCAGTCATTGTAGCGTCAGTGTCCCCAAATAAATTTTAAAGGCAGCCGCGACGGACCACCAGTGCCGCGCGCACGGCCCAGGCTGTTAAAGTTTGAAAGTGCAAGCAGCGCGCACCTGTCCTGACCTGCTTGCTTTTGTTGTAACTGCTGCGCCAGTCAGTCAGTGCGCCTGCAGTGTTGCCAAAATTGCCGCCGCGACGTCCCGCGTTGTTTGTGCGAAAACTTGCTTGACTGTTGGTCCGTCCCAGGGCCGTCATTGGTAGTGCGCGAGCGCTACCAATGAGGGCCCTGGGCTACATTTTGGCCAGCCCTTGCTATGAGAACGTAGCAGTGACACGTCACACGCTTCACCACTACGCGCTCTCGTGAGGAGTCAATTCTGGCCTGGGGCAGTGGCAGTGCTGCTGCTGGGCGATTTTGCTTTGCTGGCTGCTGCAGTGCAGCAGAAGTGAAAGAAGTTCGAACCAATCCCTGCCTGCCATAGTGTGAGACCCTGAAGTGAGTGAGGTAAGAAAGAGGAGAGCAGCAGGAGCTAGCTGAACGTTTTCAGAGGGGTGGAATCATCACCTAGGCTCCGCCACAAATCCACTTTCATAGATATTACGATGAAAACAGTTGCTCATATTAAGCACTGCATTAACTTACCACCGGGCACACGAATAATGCCAGATAATAATGTTTACTGATCCAGTCCTAGAGCTCCCTTCAAGTGACAAGGCCCCAGGGGTTGCATCACAGAACATTTTTGACTGGCCGTATGTCCTTGGGGGAACTTAAAGCAATTCTTGATGCAAAGACTTTTTCCACTGTATCACGAAAGCATGATTCTGGAGGTGTTAATGTGTGGCAAGAATATTTCTGTGCATGTTTGTTGTGTGACATTTTGCTTCGGGGGTGATGTCTACTGTCGTTCTGGATGGTGTAGCATTGTGCTGTCTCCTCCCTTCAAATGATTGCAGCAGGAAACGCGAAATCATCTTTCTAAGATGTCTTACTCATGTATAACATTAGTTCAGTGCAATGTTATTAGAAACCCTGCACAATAGGGCTACTAACCTCGGTGTGTGTTTGTGTGTATGTGTGTGTGTGTCTGTTTTGTGCGTGTCTGTGTGTGGTGTGTGTCTATGTGTGTGTGGTGTGTGTGTGCTGTCTGTGTGGTGTGTGTGTGTCTGTGTGTATGTGTGGTGTGCGTGTGTGTATATGTGTGTTTTTTTCCAGAGCCCAAGGACAGCGCATCCATGTTATCCAGTCATATCTATGAACAGTTCAAGTGACTAGTAATAGTTTATTAGTTAATTAAAAGCATAAACATGTAAAAAGCGCGCATCTAACATATTTACAAAATTTAAAAAGCTGTGCAAGAATGACATTGCATTTTAGGCTAAAAAAATATCCCAGTTAGAAAAGCCAATGGCGTATTTCAAGATTAAAAAAAGTTACAAATCCCAGCCAGAGAACTTGCCCATGCAGTTGTATTCCGTTTGAAGAGCGCTTGGGTGGGGGGGGGGGTACCCTTTGGTCTGGGTTCACAATCACATCATGAATTCGCAATGATCTTAATTAAGTCTGTGGGAAGTGGTGCAGTGGAGCAGAAACGGTGCTTCCGTCTCGGGATCTTTTTATGTGATCAGGTGCCTGCTATCAGTGGAAGAATCTGTAAGATGGTACCCTATCTTGCTAATCCTATGAAAGTAGTAAGCGTGTTAACCGCCCATTGTCATAAGTGACACCTTCATCCATTCTTGGCTTTTTAGCCAAGACCATTTTGCTTCTGTGGATCCTAGAACAGCAGAAAGCAAAGTTCTGTTTGTCACAAAAGCAGGACTTGATGAAGGTGTCACTGATGTCAAAGGGTCACTTGAAGATGTGAAGTACTGCGTCCCTCCTTCCCCATAATGCTTTGTTGCTCTTAAACTGTACCACTAGTAAGTAGTATGATCCGTCACCGGTTTTGAAGCCTGCATCTCTGCAGTGATTTCAAGAACAATTCAAGGAAAAAAAGGTTTAGCCTAGGTCTGGGCATAGGGGCATTGGTCTCTACTCAGTTTTAACCGAATTGGGCCCCCACCCAGTCTTACTGAGAAGCCCAGCCCCCACGAGAAGCCAAAACTCTACTCCTGCCATGGCTTCTTACCTTAGTCTAGCCCGCCTCAGCCTGAGATACGTCACACTACAACACAGAAGGACATTGCCAACTGGGCACTGGGGAGGTCTGTGAGGTCCATATTGTTCTGTGATTAATAATGGGGTTTAAGTCATTTTCCCGTGTGTTTCTAACTGCTTCCCATGCACACATGAGGATTTTTGCTTTTATTTGCTAGTATCCTTTCAATTTTTTCGGGCTCCTCCTGTGAACCCCTTGGCTTCTGTTTTCTGGCATAATCAGCATTTGCTCTCTGTGGTTTGGAACAAAGCTGCAACATATCTAAGAGGAGGCCGAGGTGCAGCACCTCATATATCTAACAACTTTAACCTAAAGTCTAGCTTAACCCAGAATTTGGGCCAGATGTGGTTGATTTCATGTAGCTTCAATATTGCCTTTGACACACTGATATGGACCAACGTTCTTTGTGGAGGTCGGGAGTTTGGAAGAATGGGTTTAAATTTGGTTGCATAGTTTCCCTTTGCCTGATTGCTTGAGGGTGTTGATGGCACTTTTGCAATTATTTTTTGTATTGAATTGTAATTGCATTTATATAGCACTCACTACCCATAAGGAGGCATCGAAGCGCTTTTTCAGCGAGTGGCACGCTACTCCGGAACCCATAAATGATTAGTGGTGAATTAGTATAGTGAAAATTTGAAAGTAATTTGAGTGGTGGATATGTTAGTCAGATTATGTGGATTGAGAAGGATAGTGGAGATATGGAGAAGGGAAAAAAGGTTTGGATTTATCTAGAACTTGCTACCTCTGATGGGGGGGTTGAAGCGTTTTTCGGCGAGTAGCACACTACTCTGGAACCCGTACAGTGTTAGTGGTGAAGTAGTATAGTGAAATATGCAAGTCATTTTTAATAATTTGAGTGGTAGGTATGTTAGTCAATTATTTGGATTAAGAAGGATACCGAAGGGGTAGAAGAGGTAAAAAGGTTTGCATTTATATAGCGCTTGCTACCCCTGTTGAGGTGTTAATGTGCTTTTTCGGCGAGTAGCACGCTACTCCGAAACCCATAAAGGATTAGTGGCGAATTAGTATAGTGAAATAGGACATTTATTTGAGTAGTGGACATGTTAGTCTGTTATTTGGATTGAAAAAGTGTAGTGGAGGGATAGAAGGGAAGGATTTTGAATTTTTTGTTGTTTTGTTGTTGCTATACCCTTCATTACGAGTGGCTATTCCCCCAGTAATAAGGACTAACATTCAGATCTTGCTGCTTACTGCACCTAAATGCCATCTTCTGCTTTTCTCCTGATAGATATCAGTAGATTTGGCCTGAAAGCATTTATCAAGGGAACATGATTCTCATTCCAAAACTCATAAGTCCAATAAGTGTGGTTCCAGGAGTTTCCGCACATAGCAGAATTTAATGAAAACTCGTAAGGAAGGTAAAGACAAACTTACCTTGGAAAATTTTTCAGACAGCATAAAATTGAAATTTCTCAAAACTTTAGCAGCATAAAACAGGATTTTAAAAATTCTAACTTCATGTAGAGGTGATATGGGGTATGCAGTCCTTTTGTGTTGTAATTGTTCACGCAGCTCTCTGATGGATGTCGCATGTAGCTTTTCTGAGTCCCCAGATAAATCAAGCAGTGTGTGTGTTCTCCTTTGTACTGCCGGTCACTGGTGTTTTCAACTGTGTAGCTTTGGACTGTGTCATGTATGTGCATGTAACTTGCATGATCGAGGTAACTATTAGCAGCGATTACTACGCGTCTCTCGGACCTCTTTCAAGTGCTTGCCGTCCTTTTTCCCCAGCACCCCTCCCCCCAGGGGCGGCAATCCGAGGGATAGCCCCGGGCGCCACAAGCTCTTGCTACGCCTCTGGCCCAGGCCACTACCTTGAGGTGTTAAGAACTCTAAGGACTGACACATTCCGAGTTGTGGTCTTTGGCCTGTCTAGATATTGGCACGCACTGTGGATTAAGCGCACTAAATGAACTTTATGACGCACCTAATTTTTAAAATCTTTGTGATTCTAAATCTATTTGTATGGTGATGATCTTCAATCTGTTTAAAAATTGACATGCACTTTGGATTAAGTGCACCAAATGCACTTAATGATGTACATAGTTTATAAACCCTTGTGGTTTTATATTTATTATTTATGGTGATGATCTTATCTGAGCATGTCTATTAAATTATTCTTAAGGTATCAATTATGTGCTGTGGACTTTTATGATCCTTTGTGATTGAAATAAGGTTGATGGCGCTGATAAAGCCATTTAGGCTAATTTCACAGAAAGTTCCCAAAGGACAACTCTGAAGTTTTCTTGATGGGTCCTACAATCTGTGAGTCTTCAGGTACGAGTGTGACTCTACGGTTCTGTTAGAACCCGTACGACCTGCATGTTAATCAACGCATGGTGATAAGAAGTGCAATACGCCCTGGCATGTGTGTGGCATGGTAGAAATAGTTCTCTTCAGAAACGTTTTGCTGTGTGGGGCCGAGTATAGAAGTTATTGAAGCGGCCGCTCTGCTTGCTAGACGCAGTGTGTCAAAGGAAGCATTTTGTGTTATTCGGCTGTTTTGTCAGCAGCGATAAGTAGCCATTGGAAGAGTTGTGAGTCATTCACTTACACCCTGCAAGGCTTCCCTCGGCTTACAACATAGTCACCCTTACGAGAGGACTCGTAGGCCTCCACGCAGGGAGCGGTCTGTAGTGAAACATTGGTACGCGGCAAATTTTTCCCCTGCCATCAGCGAATTTGCATGCCTGCAAGGAGCATTTTGAACTGCTCTCCCACCCACACTATATTGACTGGTCTACTGACAAGGCCACAGAGATGGAATCTGAGGAACGGCTTGGCTAAGCGTACCGGCAACCTAGGAGGAAGCTTGCATGCTCATACAGTTTCCCTCCAATTAAGTGGTGCCTCACTTCCACGTCACTGTCAGGACAAACAGACTCAACACCTTGGTCCCCTTCACTCTAGCTCATCTGCGCATGTTGAGGTGTGTCTCTACCAGCATGCAAGGCATCTCATCCTCTGTCCCCAGTGTTGCATTTCTATAGTGCAACCTTTAAGAAGACACAGTGAGCGCGCTAAATAGAGTATGCCAAGAGCTTTATTAGGTATCACACATACACCTCAGCCACAGATGTTGTCACTCCTTCCTCATAGAGCTGGAACCCTTGAAGCTCAGGTTAGAACTCTCAGAGGGCGAACATTCCAAAATGCAGCATCATTACCTAAGAGGGGTTGGCAGGGGGAAATACCACTGGGACACCAAGGGAGAGGGGCTACGGGAGAAACATATCTGCTGGTAGATATCAGAGCCACCTAGGTAAAGAATGTTTCCAAATCCAATCTGGAAATGGCCAAGGCTTGGATAACGATCTTTGGCCAGAGACAACAAGGAGAAACAGAATTTTTTTGAGCAATCTTAAAATACCAAAACAAGTGCAAGCCACCTTAGTGATTTTGTTTATTTATATCAAGTTTTGTATAGCGCGAACATGACCCTAGAGGGTATCAGAGCACTTCATTTATATGGTAGGTAGGATACATTTGTAGGAAAATAACATTTGTTACATATCTGTGAAAAGCATAGTAAAGCTGGATTTCACATATGAACAAACATGTAGTAATCAATCAGGCATCAGAATAGCGGGCAGGTATGTAGACAATGGAGCGAAGGTCTTTTAGGGCAAAAACCTGTTAATTAGGATCGTTTTCACTTCCTTTTTGAATGAAGTGCTAGATGAGATTCTACGGATTTCCGGTGGAAGAGAGTTCCAAAATCTTCGGGGCAATGCCCGAGAAGGCTCTGTAACTCATTCTCTTTTTGTAGAAAATCAGTGGTTTCAGAAGCAGTGAACTTGCACTTCGTGAAGGTCTGCAACCCCCTGATAATTCTAGCTTTTGTGCCAGATATATAGGGGTCTTGAAATGTAGGGCTTTTTGAGTCATGCACGCAATCTTTAGCTGTATTCATTGCTTTGTACGGCATTCAGTTTAGGGTTTTTAGGGCTGGCGATATGTGATCGTTTCTTTTGTACCAGTAATTATTCTGGCCGCGGCATCAATGGACGCCCTTGGGGGGCAAGCTATGTTTGGGAAAACCACTAAGCGTGGAGCTTCCATAGTCTAACCTCGGCAATACAAGGGCTTGGACCGCCAGCTTAAAGTCACCCTGTAGAAGTAATGGTTTGAGTTTGCTTAGAATACCCATCTGGTATTTAGCTCCCTTGGTTGCATTGTTCATATGATTCTGCATGTTCAAGTGCTTGTCTAGTGTAATTCCAAGGGATTTAGCGGACTGATAAATGTAGGGAGAACAGTTGAAGGCTGTTAGATGCTTCATCCAGAGGTAGATTTTGGGAATGTGATTACGGGGAGCGATGAGGAGCAAATCTGTTTTGGAGGTGTTAAGCATGAGGTGGTTATCGGTGAGCCAGTTTTGAGTGGTCATCAAGGAAGAATTCAGTGAAATGAAGTCTTCTGGGTAGGAGATTTTCAAATATAGGTAAGTGTCATTAGCATACATATGATAAAGAATGTTTGCGGAGTTCAGTGCATTTGTAAGTGGTTCCAAGAATAGGTTGAAGAGTATGGGTGAAAGAGCAGGCCCCTGAGGAACCCTCATATTGACTGTGGAGGGCTGAGAGAGGGATTGATTCACCTTGACTCTTTGGGATCTGTTGTGGAGGAAAGAAGTAAACCATTGCAATACTGGCCCTGAAAGGCCTATCCTCTGTTCTAGAATAGACAGTAATCTGTCGTGTTTAACAGTGTCGAAGGCAGAGGATAGGTCAAGAAGAATCAGGATACATGTTTTAGTTTGGTCTAGCATTTTTAAAATGTCACCCATGATGTGAATGAGTGCAGATTCATTGCTGTTACCTTGTCGAAAATCAGATTGATGTTGATCCAAGAGTTGGAATTTCTCAATGAGTAAGCAGGGTTGAGTTTGCACGCACTTTTCTAGAAGTTTCGACAGAGTGGGGATGTTGGAGATAGGGCGAAAGGTATTACGATCAGAGCTGTCTGCATTAGGTTTTTTTTAGAATGCGGGTAACTTGCACTGCTTTTAGGCAGTCGGGGATAATGCCTTGCAATAGTGAGGTGTTAACAATCTTTGACAATAAGGGGAGAATGCAGCTTTTACTTGTTACTTGAAAGTTGTAGATGTCACTTTTGCTGGGGGTAGTGAAGGTGTGCCAGGAGGCATTGTTCTTGGGGACATCACTATGGGGACCGAACCGCTCCAGGGGAGCGAGTGGAGAAGCGATCCCTGAAATTGGAAGAAGAGCCACCTTTGATTCTATCGATGCTTTCCGTTTTCTCCACGATTAATACGGCCAATTCGCTGCATGTTGGACTGCTGTCAACAAAAGTCTGGATGGTTGGATGCGCTGACCGATTGTTGCTTAATGATTTCAAAAAGTTTTCTGGGGCGGTTTTTGGCTTGGTTAAGTTGAGTTATAAAGAAGTCGGCCTTTGCAACCTTGATTTGTCTGTTGTAAGAGTTCCTAACAGATCTGTAAGGTGTTTTAGATGTTCGGTGGAGGGTGTGGATCTTCAAGATCTTTCCGCTGCCCTTAGATTGAGGCGTACAGAGTTGAGGTTTTCGTTGACCCAAGGTTTAGAGATTTTGGTGGAAGCATTTTTTTGTTGTAAAGGGGCCATTGAATCCGGATACCAGAGATAAAGGAATTATAGAAGTCTGTGAGGACATGACCATCATTCATGCTTGCTTGGGTAGTCAAGGCAGTGTTACATTTGGTTGCAGTTTTTCAGTATTTATCTTTCTGAGGTTCCTTTTCCATTGCTTTGTTTTCTTGGGTTGGTCTCTGTTTGGGGACACCTCCCTGTTAATAAAGGAGAGGATGCTGTAGTGGTCAAACGAGTCACATGAGATAATGGAATCCAGTGTGATGGTGTTTCTTTTAGATATGATGAGGTCCAATGTTTCACCCTTGTGAGTTGGATTGTTGCTGAATTGGGTCAGATTATGATCTGATAGGAAGGTTTTTAGACAGTTCACTGAGTTATCATTTTGGTTAGACCAGTGGAGGTTGAAGCTCCACGGAAGATTTGGGTCACTAGAGGGTCACTTTGAAAGAGATGATTTCCATTAACTATTCAATGAAGGACAGATTGTTGCCGGGGGTGGGTGGTAGAATGTATGTAGTTTGCAGACAGAGAAGTTATTGCTTGAGATGTTGATGCAGAGCTATTCACTGGAGGGCAAGGTGAAGGTTTCTGATTGAGATACTGTGAGTTTATTTCGATGTATACATGTTATTCCTCCACCCTGTTTCATAGTTCTGTCCAGTTGAATTATGTCATGGCTAGGCAGGACTAGTAGATCAAGGATAGGAGTGGAAGAGCAATTTAGCCAGGATTCCGTGAGGATAATGATATCAAGCTTGTTAGTTAGGATGAGATCGTTGTTATCGGGGCGTGTTTACGAGCGGATCTGCGGTTGCTATATCATTTAATAAAGATGAGGAGCACCAAAGGTAGGGGAGGTTGCCCACAACGGTAACCTCTGTCTTGTTGCCTTTCAGTTTAAGGGAATTAGCATTTATCCAGGAAGATAATTGTGTAAGGCAGCTAATCAGGGCCTCTCCACTACGATTTTCCTGAGATGAGAGGGAGACAACAATCTGAGTGTGTCGGTGTATGAAAGGAGAGTAAAACCTATATAGATATATATAAATATTACCCTGTGGTGGTCACCACTGGGTGGTTATAGTTAGGTCAGCTGTTCCATAGGAAAAGCATTTTTTGTGTTGCTAATAACTTTGGCCCCGTTCGACAAATCTCCATGAAACATGGCAAAAAAGGTGTTACTTTTTGACTAGTTTACGCATGGAAAGTTTTGGGGTGATTATTATTATTATTTATTATTTAGGAGTTTTATATAGCGCTGGCTGGACCCGGGGGTATCAGAGCGCTTTACAGCATATACACTAACGAGCGAATAGATGGTACAGGTAATAGGTAGAGCAAGAGGGAATGCGCAGGGTGGGGAACAGGTACATAAGCAAAGGGGAGGGGGATGCAATATAAACCAGACGATCATCATAGCGTATTC
Source organism: Triturus cristatus (assembly GCF_964204655.1). Taxonomy (NCBI): domain Eukaryota; kingdom Metazoa; phylum Chordata; class Amphibia; order Caudata; family Salamandridae; genus Triturus; species Triturus cristatus. Next base: position 392,892,045 of record NC_140583.1, on the reverse strand, counting down.
ATTGTTCAATTGGTACGTACAAAGAAAGTTTTCATGATCCTTGACAGTGACATCGGTCCCACATTAAGGTAGGGTGGGGAGTTGGCTGAGGAACATCCTATGCTCTATCGGTTCGTTCGAGAGCGGTCAAGGAAGAGGGCTTTGAGTAGTGACTTGAATTTTGGAAAAAAGGGGGTTGTTCTGATGTGGGGGGGGGGTGGAGTTCCAGATTTTAGGTGCGTTTCCAGCAAATGATTTGGTTGCGGTTTTCTGCTTGTGAGTTTTTGGCGGGATGAGTAGTAAGGAGTTGGAGCTCCTGAGGTTTCTGGCCTGGCCGGCAATTTTAAGTTTGGCGGCCAGGTATTCCGGTTTGCCTGTGTGTAGCGCTTTGTGCGTGATGCAGGCTGTTCTAAAGCTGGCTCGCAACTCAACTGGGAGCCATTTAAATTCTTGGAGAGCGGGAGAGATGTGTTCGAATTTCTTAGTACCCGTGACCATTCTGGCAGCTGCATTGAAGGTTGTCCTTGGGGGTGAGGAGAGATTTTGCTGTCCCTGTCAGGGTCGCAATCCCATAGTCTATTCTGAAGAGCACTAGTGCTTGTGTGGCTTGTTGAAGGTCCTTGGGTGGGAGGAAGAGTTTTATTTTATATATTAGTTTCAGGTTGAGAAAGGCACTTTTAGCGGTTCTTGAAATGCGTCTCTTCATGTCCACTTTCGGTCAAGGGTGATCCCAAGGGATTTTACTGAATCCGCTAAGGTGAGGTTACCATTGAGGGCGTCAATTGCTTTGAGCCTATCTTCGATTTGGGGGTTTTCGTCTTTGTTGGAGATGAGGAGTATTTCCGTTTTCTCTTGATTGAGTTTCAGGTGATTACTTGTGAGCCAGTGTTGAACCTCCATGAGCGTTGTGTTAAGTCTTTGGATTTCGTCAATTGAAGTGGTTTCCAGATAAAGCTGCGTGTCGTCTGCATATAAGTGAAAGGGGATGTTGCATTTCCTGAGTAGAGTGGTGAGGGGTTCAATGTGAATGTTGAAAAGCTGTGGGGAGAGCACTGACCCCTGAGGAACTCCCCTGATGACAGGGTGGAGGTCAGACTCGAAGTTTTTTAATTTTAATTCTTTGTGAGCGGTTGTGGAGAAAGGAAGTGAACCAGTGGAGGACCGTCTCCTGAAGACCGGCTCTTTCTTGAAGAGCCTTGATAAGCAGTTTGTGGTCAACTGTGTCAAATGCGGCCGATAGATCTAGGAGGATGAGAAGGCAGCATTGATCCGAATCAAGGGATTTGAGTAGATCGTCTATGTAATTGAGGATTGCGGATTCGGTACTGCAGCCTTTTCTAAAGCCCGATTGATGGGGATCAAGGAGATTGATGTCATCCAAGTGTTGGGTCAACTGGGGGAGTACACATCTTTTCAAGATCTTGGACAAAAGAGGTAGGTTCGATACAGGTCTGAAGTTATCCTCAGTGTCTAGCCCTGGTTTTTTCAGCAGTGGCGTGACTTGGCCAACTTTGAGGCAGTCAGGTACGATTCCAGAGCTCAGTGAGCTGTTAATGATCCTGCACCATAGTGGGGCTAGGACGAGCTTCATGTCTTTGGTCAGGTGACGAGGTAGCAGATCCAGGGCGTGGGATGAGGGTTTAGCATTGGAGATTAGTTTGATTATCTCTGCTTCCTGGATGGGAGTGAAGAAGTCCAGTGTTTGGGGGGTTCACGGAGGAGCCGACAAGAGTTTCGTTAGAATTGATCTCGGTGGAGGGGATGAGATTTGAGCTCAGTGAGAGAACAATCTTAGTGATTTTGTCATTGAAAAAGATGGTGAAGTTGTCGCATCGTTCTTTGGATGCCGGTGTTGAGGAAGGGGTAGGATTAGAGGTTTGATTCCTGATGATATTGAAGAGCTCTTTGGGACGGTTTTTAGCGGAATCTAGAGCAGAGCAGAAGAAAGCTGTCTTTTGGTTCTTAATGTGTTTTTTGTACTTCCTGCTTGCAACTTGGAGTTGATCACGATGGAGGGCGTAGGGATTATTCCTCCAAATTCTTTCAGCGGTTCTTAGCTGTCTTCTTTCATCATTGATGTCGGAGGAGAACCATGATCTGGAGGGAATGATCCTGGATTTTTTTAGTTTCAAGGGGGCAAGGTGATCCAGGGTGTGTGTCATATTGGAGTTGTAGAGAGAGGTGAGTTCAGTAGTTGAGAGGAGGTCCGCGGTGTTTGGAAGGAGCGCGCTAATTCTTTCTTCTAGGTCAGCACGAGGGATCTGGGCTGTGTTCCTGACCCATTTGGGGGGTCTTGCATGGGGATTTGCTTGGCCAAGAACGTGTGGTTGATGTTAAAAATAACTATGTGGTGATCGGACCAGTCAACGGGGAGGATGTGGCTGATGGAGATTGCATTACTTCCGGCTATAATTGCGTCGAGGATTGCACCTCTATGATGAGTTTCTTCTGAGCAGTGTTGGGTCAGATTGTTTTCTAGTAGGTGGTTGTTTAGGGTTTGAATGAGTGGGTTTTTTGTTTCATTCCATCTAAGATTGAGGTCACCCAGAATTATGTTGTTAGAGTTGCCGAGTGTGCAATGGGCAATCAGGTCGGAAAGGTGAACCCCGAATTCTGAGGAGTTGCCTGGGGGGTGGTAAAGAAGATGGCAAAGTGTGGGCCTGGTGTCGTGTGTTTTGATGGTGACTGAGAGACATTCGAAGGAGTTAAACAGACAGGAGGAAGTTTCCGTGATGGAGATGTTGTTTTTGTGGATGATTGCTATGCCCCCACCTCTTTTCATTTGCCTGTCTTTGTTGATCATTGTGAATCCAGGAGGCACCAGCATGTCCCTGCTGGGGTAGGAGAGATCATTGAGCCAGGTCTCCGTTATGAATGCTATGTCTATATTATGGGAGAGGATGGCTTCTGCTAGTTCGGTTGCATGTTTAGAGGCAGATCTGCAGTTAATGAGCATGCAGTTGACGGGGGTTCCTTCCTTGCTCCTGTTCTCAGAGGATTTAGCTCTTGGTAGGAAGGCTAGGTGGGCTGGGGGTCTGGGGATTCTCGAGGAGGGGTGTTCACTTCTAAATCCCGTAATTACTTGGATCAAGGATTTGGGGGAGGAATTCGCCGGGGGCTCGTATGATGAGACTAGGTGGGCTACTTCCTGAGGGGAGAGCGAGGGTGTTGCTCTTCTGGATCTTTCGTAGCAATTATCATTCCCTTTTCTGTTGGACCAGAATCGGGGTCTAGGAGTACCCTGAGGCTCGCTAGGGGGACCGCGTGGCTCACTAGTGGGTGGAACCTTGCCTTGAATGGTTTGGGTGAGACTAGATAGCTCGGTGGGAGGTTGTGTGGGCTTTTGGGACAAGGTCAGGTTGGATGTAGTTTCGTTCAGGCCTCGGAGCAGGATTTCCAGTTGAGTTTCTAGGAGGATGAGGCATTGTGTCATGTTATCCAAGGAGGGGGGAGGGTGTCTGGGGCAGCGATGCCCTTAGGTGAGAGGGGGGGTTTGAGGTTGGAGGGAGGGTGTCAGGGGCAGCATTGCCCTTGGGGGAGGGGGGTGGGTCCCTGTAGAGATGGTTGTTGAAGGTGGAGTGTGTGACCCGGTCGTGATGGTTATAAGGGGAGGAGCTGCCAGGTTTGGTTGAGAGGGGGCTCAAGGGCAGGGAGAGTGCTTTCTCCAGACAGATGTCGGATTTCCTGTGGTATGAGGGTGGGGGGGTTGTAAGGAGGTTGAGCTAGAGGGCGATGCTCCATCCTGGAAGTAGGTATGGGATGGGTGGGGCAGGGGTGGGCGGATCGCCTGCCAGAGAGGGAGATATCGAGATTCGGGGGTGCCGAGTTGCAGTGGGAGTCTCGGGATGGCGGCGCGGGGTCTCTCGAAGCGGAAGATAGAGGGGTCTGGTGCCTCCCCTGTCGTGGAAGGCTCACTGGGGGGAGAGGTGGGGTCAGTCCTGATCGAGAGGTGATCACGGGGGCCTCTTTTAATGCGAGGAAGAGGGAGTAGAAGACCTCAAGGTGAACGCTCTTAGCCTGTATCAGGACTGTGCAATTAGCGAAGATGGTTATGGAGATATTGCCGCTCATCGGCTGGTGATTCGAGAGAGAGGTCGTCAATTTGCGGCTGTGGGATGTAGTGGTGGTTTTGGAGATGATGAAGTGTGTGTTGAAAATTTGGGACCAGTTGTCAGGTCTTTCTGTTTGGAAAATGAAGTCCATTTTTATCTGGCCTCTAGAGGTGCAATGGTAGGTGTCTACAAATAGCGTTTCGGGATGCTGTCTGAGTAGTCTGCGTTTGAAGAGTTTCTTTGTTTTGCTGGAGAGGTTAGGGGGAAAGTGATAGCAAAGGAGTTCGGTCCATGGGGACTCAGATAATTTGGGGTTTGCGGGGCAGCAGCCAATTGCGTGTTCGGTGGCACTTTTTCTGTGTTGTGGGGGAAGGCGAGTATTCTCCAATGTGTAATAGGCTGGAGTGACGTGCCGAGGAGAGAGTGTAGTCCGGTCAGGAGGGCAGAGGGTGGGTTGAGGAGACAGGGGGAATGCCTTTCAGGGGAGGGGGGGGCAGTGGGGGATGTGGCGTGCTGAGAAGGGCTACTCTGTGCCTGGGTTGGGGATTAGGGGTTGGCCTAATCTTGGTGGGGGGCCTGTGGCGCTAGAAGTATTCTCAATAGGAGGCACTGATCTCTCTGTCCGGCTGTGATCGTATATATCAGAGATTTAAATCCCGGGTAGGGACAGCGAGGGTGCATACGTTGCCCTACGTCAGCATGATGACTTGTTTCTGGGTCGTCTTGGGTCTCAAATGACCCCTAAGTACATATCGTAGAGATCGCGGTAGTCCAAGATCTTCTAGATGCCTTATAGCCGGTCGATTTTTGTTTCGCTTCTGGTGACCAGTAGTGGATCAGGCGTCAGGGGCTTGGGTCATAGTTTCAGTTTCTTTAATAAGTTTTATACATTTTTATAAATCACAAATGATCATGGCGACCATCATATTCTTCTTGAAGAAACTTGCTGTGTTAAAAAAAAAAAAAAAAATGTTCTCCTTCTCCTTTCTTCCCCCTTCTTTCTCCTCTTCTCTTGATCCGTCAAGTGGGGGCCCAGAAAAGAGGGGGGTTCTCAAAACGCAAAATCTGCATGCATTTTCCATAGACTGTTTAGACAGTTTTTTAGCAACAACTGCTGAACAGGATGACACCAAATTTATCAGGAAGCTAGATCTGCTTTTTGAGATTTGGTGTAAATCTGTTCAGTAGTCTTGCAGGAGAGTCAATTTAAAAATTGAGCGTTCTGATTAGCCCAGGGAGCTTTATTTCCCTAGGGCCAAATTTCTCCTGTGGGAGTCAGACTCCCACAGGAGCGAGCACTCTGATTGGCTGCTAGGACGATCAGAAACATTTTGCTGGAAGCCATTACAGGACTCGAGACTTAGTCCCATGTCCTGAAGTTTGAAAATAAAAAAGGATATAAGGGGGCAGGGTAGGGATACCCTTAGGCTTCATGGGGGGGGGGGAGCCCAGGAAGGGCCCCCACCCAGGACCAAAATTTAAAAAAATACTACTAGCTGTGTCCCGGTTAGCCCACCCCGGGAAGCCCACCCCCGGGGCACAGCAGTTCAGGTCTCAGATAGCAGGTTCAGGGCGTTTCTAATCTTCAGAAGGTCCAGGAGTGTTCTGAAGTGGGTGTCCGGAGATGCCACATTTATGCCTGGTACGAGCTAGTGGATGGGATAACACCTAAGGGATGCCCTAGCCAATGGGTAAAGGTTTAAACTTTGTGCTATTGCAAGATGATTGCATTCTTCTTCCACTTTACATGTGGGCTCTGATGTCTAGGTGTGTGTATGAGGAGTGTACTATGATAATCCTTGTGTCCTCCCACATCTAACACAGAAATCCCATTTTAGAAAGCATCTGTACCCCCTACAAAGTCAGAGGTAGATTTCTAGAGGAACAAATCTGAGTGTTTAGCAATTAAACCTGGGATTCACAAGAACTGTTTTGGCATCCTGATGTCACCCTTTGAAGTGCACACCAAGTGTTATATGTAAACTCACAACACCTGTCAAACAGGCTGCAACACTGTAACGTCAGAGGCCCACTGTGATTGAGACCTGGCTGGCTGGGGAGGACAAAAGAAGGGCTCTGGACAAGTGTCATCTACATTTGCTTGTGACAGGGGAGGCCTTTTTGATGTGCACCCTAAGTTTCCTAAAAAAAATCCAGCAGACATTGTCAATCGGGATGTGGCATTCAAGAAGGCCATATACGTTAATGTAAAAAACTATCCTCCCAGACCGACCATGAATATATTGTGTGGCTCAAATGAGTCATCTCATCTCTGCCCATTCAGGTCCACCTATTGTTTTCTCCTGCGAGCACACCTCAGCCACACATATTCAAGTGTCAATTACTGACTGGCAGAAGTTGGAGAGCAAAATGTAGATTTAGCTTCCAAGGGTAAAGGCAACATTTTAAAAGTTACTCTTCTGCAATATTTAGAAACAATCCAATTTCTCCAATGAATTGGCATTTTAATAACTATTAAAAAAGCTGTTTCATTAGTCCCATTCCTTATGGCCTTATGGGCGACAAGGCCTACATAGGGGCAATTATAAATATTTAAACTGAAGTTTAAGGCCTACAAAAAGAGGTTATTTTGACCAGTAACATTTTCTGTTAAACCTGCACAGCCAGGCTGCTGGTGGCAGGCCCGCTGTTATGTTTACATTGTCACTGTAGTGCGGGATACTCAAAGTATGGCCCAGTGTTCACTTGCCTTCCTGACCTTTACATGCCTGCCATGGCCTTGGGCTGCTGTTTACTTAACTTAGCAGTGACATTCAAAAAGCTGTTAAACTGTCAAGTATTTGTTTACACATTAAATAAAAAAAAAGCAAAAAATAAGTCTTGCACTGCTCATCTTTAGAAACAGTTTTATAGACATTCTCCAACATACGTACAAAAATATGATGAAGGCTCTTCAAAATAAAAAATAAAAATGTCATTAAATTGCAGAAGCTTTTTACCTTAATGCATCAGAACATATCACTGCATTGAAAGGCATTTTGTAAAAGTAACAGATCTCAAACAATAATTTGGAAACATTCATGCCTTCCCTGCCCTGAGAATAATGCCTATTAGTGAGCCAAAAGGCAAGTCAGTTGTCATGTAAAAGCTCCATGTAGCCTAGGCAATTATTATACATGTAACAACATTATAGTTTTATTAAATCAACCACAAGGTTTTGTACAGCTCACATTTTGAACTCATATATGTCAAGGTCCTTTTACATTTCAAAACAAAGACAGACAAAACAAAGTAAAATAATACAATTGTCTAGGATCACACACTTTGGCTTGTGGGCAAACCGGGATTGATCCCAGGGTTGATCCCGGTTTCTAAGCACTCCTAATGCTTTCAGATGAGAGATCCATTGCATAAGGAGATTGTGAGGCCTAGGATTCTATTTAATTACAATTCAATAACCAAGGGGCCCATTAGGATGGCGATCGCAAAACCACACCGACCACCATAGCAGCGGAAAACAACCCAACTTGCGGGTATCGCGGCAAAACCGGCAGTCTGATTAGGACCAACCGCCAAAAATAACCGACCGCGGTGGAAAGAGTCAAATAAAAAAAACGCCCGTAGCGGGCAGAGAGGGTCAAAAGCCTTCCGCGACGTACGGATTCCCACCGCCACGATAGCAGAGACACCGCCTGGTAAATTTGAATATCCCCGTTGTGCCCGCAGTACGTTCCGCTGTTTCCGACAGCCACGGTCGCAAATAGTGATGAATGGGAGATAAGGTGGAAGGGCTGTAGCATAGCCACCGCTGCGGACGGTCCATGAAGAAAATGGCGGACAATATGAAAACACACAACAGGGCCACCAAGTGCACACAGCAAACTAGTCCTGCCCCTAAAAAACCTAACACATCCCGAAAACACACACCCATGGCAAAATAGGAAAACTACAAATCCCATGCCAACCCACACAACACACCTGACAGCAATAACCCACTTTGACACACCCACATAGCTGAGTATAAAACCAGCCCCTTCCCTGACCACAATCCTTTGCAATACTCCACAACTGAAGGGCCCAACAGCACAGCTGAAAGGAGAGGCAAATCAGCACAGCACACATACATCAACACCACCAACACCACTTCCACACCTGCACCTCTAACCCCTTTGCACATCACACACCATACACATCACCACTACAACCACCACTCCCACACCTGCACCTCTAACCCCTTGGCACATCACACACCATGGCACCACAGAAAATGCCAAAATTCACAGAGAGTGAGTTGAAGGTTATGGTAGATGAGATAAACAGAGTTGAACCACAATTGTTCGGTAACCTGGTCCAACTGACACCATTAGCCACAAGAGCACAAACGTGGGTAAGGATAGTTAGTAAGGTCAATGCAGTAGGGACCACCCAGTGCAACAAATAGGAAATACAGAAGCGTTGGTATGACCTGAAGACTGTTGTGAAGAAGAAGAGGAGCAAGAACCATAAGCTGGCACAGATGACTGGTGGTGGCCCTCCTGTTTCACTTAAAACATTCACTTCATGGGAGGAGGAGGTGCCTGCCATATTGCATCCAGAGTGTCTCTCAGGAATATCCGGGGTAGTGCAGGCTGGTATGTACAAACAAATGTATACCATCACACTGCTATGTACTGTCTTGCACAACTACAAAGCTACACCTCCTAGGCCCAAGTCCATTAGTCTGCACCACAATAGCCAACACAGGTCTCACAGATGTAACATTCACTCCATCTGAATCACCCCAAAGCTACACAACATTTACAGGGTGGCATGTGTCCAGGCAACCAGCACCAGAACTCCCATCATGCACCCCTGTCCCACCCCTGAGCAGGATGGAGCACTCCCTCCCATCCAGATGCATGTGGCAGCCATTGCATTTTCCACCTTCAACTAACAGGTGGGTAACCAACTTAAGAGGGAGGGGTGTCAGTGGCCGGGAAGCCTGCACTACAACTCACACCAGGCCCACTTGTACTAAAGCTCAGAAGGATGGAGCACTCCCACCACACCCACAACCAGGTGTCCTCCATTGCATTGCTCGCCACAAACTTACAGGCAGGTAGCAGGATGGAGCACTCCCTCCCACCCAGATGCATGTGGCAGCCATTGCATTGAACACCTTCACCTAACAGGTAGGTAGCCATCTTCCCAGGGAGGGTTGTTTCGGGCTGGGACCACTGCACTACAACTCCCACCATACACACCTGTCCCACCCCTGAGCAGGATGGAGCACTCACTCCCACCCAGATGCATGTGGCAGTCATTGCATTTTCCACCTTCACCTAACAGGTAGGTAGCCATCTTAACAGGGAGGGGTGTCAGTGGTTGGGAAGCCTGCACAACAACTCACACCAGGCCCACTTGTACCAAAGCTCAGCAGGACGGAGCACTCCCACCACACCCACAACCATGTGTCCTCCACTGCATTGCTCGCTACAAACTTACAGGTAGGTAGCCATCTTTACAGGGAGGGGTATTTGGGGGTGGGAGGCCTGCACTACAACTCCCACCAGGCACCCCTGTGAGTACTCCCTCCCACCCAGATGCACGTGGCAGCCATTGTATTGCTCCCACTCACCTAACAGGTAGGACGCCATCTTCTCAGGGAAGGAGGCTGTTTGTGGGTGGGAGGCCTGCACTACAACTCCCACCATGCACCCCTGTCCCACCCCTGAGCAGGATGGAACACTCCCTCCCACCCAGATGCATGTGGCAGCCATTGCATTGAACAACTTCACCTAACAGGTAGGTAGCCATCTTCCCAGGGAGGTCTGTTTGGGGGTGGGAGGCCTGAACTACAACTCCCACCAGGCATCCCTGTGAGCACTCCTTCCCACCCAGATGCATGTGGCAGCCATTGTATGGATCCCCCTCACCTAACAGGTAGGTAGCCATCTTCCCAGGGAGGGCTGTTTGGGGGTGGGATGCCTGCACTACAACTCCCACCATGCACCCCTGTCCCACCCCTGAGCAGGATGGAGCACTCACTCCCACCCAGATGCATGTGGCAGCCATTGCATTGTGCACCTTCACCTAACTGGTAGGTAGCCATTTTCCCTTGGAGGGCTGTTTGGGGGTGGGAGGCCTGCATTACAACTCCCATCAGGCACCCCTGTCCCACCCCTGAGTAGGATGGAGCACTCCCTCCCACCCAGATGAGTGTGGCAGCCATTGCATTTTCCACCTTGACCTAACAGGTAGGTAGCCATCTTAACAGGGAGGGGTGTCAGTGGTTAGGAAGCCTGCACTGCAACTCACACCAGGCCCACTTGTAAAAAAGCTCAGCAGGATGGAGCACTCCCACCACACCCACAACCATGTGTCCTCCATTGCATTGCTAGCCACAAACTTACAGGTAGGTAGCCATCTTTACAGGGAGGGGGGTTTGGGGGTGGGAGGCCTGCAAGACAACCCCCACCAGGCACCCCTGTCCCACCCCTAAGCAGGATGGAGCACTCCCTCCAACCCAGATGCATGTGGCAGCCATTGTATGGATCCTCCTCATCTAACAGGTAGGTAGCCATCTTCCCGGGGAGGGCCGTTTGGGGGTGGGAGACCTGCGCTACAACTCCCACCATGCACCCCTGTCCCACCTCTGAGCAGGATGGAGCACTCCCTCCCACCCAGATGCAAGTGGCAGCCATTGCATTGTACACCTTCACCTAACAGGTAGGTAGCCATCTTCACAGGGAGGGCTGTTTAGGGATGGGAGGCCTGCACTACAATTCCCACCAGGCACCACTGTCCCACCCCTGAGCAGGATGGAGCACTCCCTCCCACCCAGATGCATGTGGCAGCCATTGTATGGATCCTCCTCACCTAACAGGTAGATAGCCATCTTCCCGGGGAGGGCCGTTTGGGGGTGGGAGGCCTGCAGTACAACTCCCACCATGCACCCCGTCCCACCCCTGAGCAGGATGGAGCACTCCCCCCACCCAGATGTAAGTGGCAGCCATTGCATTGTACACCTTCACCTAACAGGTAGGTAGCCATCTTCCCAGGAAGGGCTGTTTGGGGGTGGGAGGCCTGCACTACAACTCCCACCATGCACCCTTGTCCCACCCCTGATCAGGATGGAGCACTTCATCCGACCTAGATGCATGTCGCAGCCATTGCATGTACACCAACAGGTATGTAGCCATCTTATGCTCTCTTGTTCTACCCCTGAGCAGGATTTAGCCTCCACCACACACACAGAGAGATGTGTCACAAATTCCACCCAATCGTCAGAACCGAATAGGTAAGTAGACAGTGCATGCACCCAGCCAGAATGTATATATCTGTCCTTGTATATCATCATGGCGGACAGGATATCCCGTAGCACCATGCTGAACATCAGTTGTGACATCCCACCTGCCCTGGCCACCATGTTCTGGAATGATCCAGTCGCAAAAAAATGTAGGGCCGCCATCACCTTCGTTGTTGTGGTGAAAGCACCTGGATATGTCCTGCGAGGCTGTAGGTGGGGCTCCAACATAGCATATAGGGTTTGTAAGGTGGCTCTATCCAGACGGAATTTCCGAATGATCTCCTCATTCTCCATGTCTGCCAGCACTGTGTGGGGATGATGCAGATTTGGTCTCCTCCTAGTTGAGATACAAGGGAACATATGTCAATGCAATACTCCATGGGATGTGTACCATATCTTACATTTTGACTGACAGAACACCAACAAGGACTGTCATCACAGTCGAATTGCAGACCACCTTACAGACCACCTTGTAGTGACACCTTCAGCTATACTACTCGTACACTTGTCCCCTTGAACACAGCAAGTACCTACAAAGCAATATCTGACTATGAGAATGCACAAATGTATATGGCCACATCGAGCATGATCATCCCTGAGAGTATTTCAAACAGCATATGTGTGAAACTGCAACACCACTGTCGAAATACCTAGCAGTGGTACCTGTCACACCTTCAGCGATGCGTTGCACAGGGCACACATCGACAACACAATGAGCACAGTCTGTGTGTAAACTACAAGTGTGCGCCTGAGCCAAGAAAAGTAGACAGTTCAATATGCACATTGTTCATTGACACATACATCACTGGGAGTTTATCTGCCCTTCACACATTGACATGGGTACCCATTGGAAAGTCCATCACAACTCTGTTCTGTGTACATGCCCATCAAAATCACAAGTGACATGTGAGTGAGTACATGCCAATGTACTAAATCACATATACAAACATGGCATGTGCAATCAGCAGTGGTCTAAATGTCAATATGGCATTGTGTGCACAATGATGTGCCATTAATAATGTGGCTACTGTGCACTGTTGATAACTGGCCATTGGTCATTGACACAGCATGATGTGTTCATGGGTGCTCTCAAACAAAGTGCTCCATGATCCAAATCACGGTCACTCATTGCAGTGTATGCACCCAAATCGCGGTAGCTACCGCCTGGCACCAACGGTGTATCACCGCTAATGTCCAACACACAATCGCGGTAGTGATAGGCATATACACATGGTCAAATGGCGGTTGGCATGCTCCGCCACCCAAATCGCGGTCACTCATGTTAATGTATGGCACCCAAATCGTGGTAGCTACCACCTGGTACCAGCAGTGTGTCACTGCCATGGACCATACCCTTCCACCAATGGGAACCGCAATCGCGGTAGCCTAATGCAATTTTGAAAATCGCGGTAGGCGTGCTCCACCACCGCGGAGCCGGACATTGGATGCAATTGAAAGATGCACCACTGTGGTAGCGCCCGCCTGGCCCCTGCGGTGTGTCACCGCCATGGACCATGCCCTTACAGCCAATGGGAACCACAATCGCGGTAGCCTAATGCAATTTAGAAAATTGCGGTAGGCGTGCTCCGCCACCACGGGGCCAGACATTGGATCCAATTGAAAGATGCACCACCGTGGTAGCGCCCTCCTGGCCCCTGCGGTGTGTCACTGCCATGGACCATGCTCTCGCAGCCCATGGGAACCGCAATCGCGGTAGACGCAATTTTGAAAATCGCGGTAGGCGTGCTCCGCCACCGCGGAGCCGGTCGTTGGATGCATTTGAAAAAGGCTGACCTGGAACACATATTGCAGCAGCTGAAGTACTGGGTATTTTAGACCCAGCGGTGCAGGGGCACACACCCTATGACTTCTGGGTTCACCCTGTTCCAGACCTACAGAAACACAGAGTCTTCTGGGTGAAGTCAAAGATCGTTTTATTGGCTGCAGACCAATTACAGGTATCCTAGAAGTACAACAGCGTGTATGTTCTCAGGAGACTGCTGAAAATCATAGAAACGGACTTCATCTTAAATACGCTTTTCCCTGCCTCGAGCATACATTCCTAGGTTTTATGATACAGTAATAAACAAGTGTACATTACAAAGAAAAGGCAGAGTCATGATGACCATCCCACATTCCAGTTCGGCCAGCCCACAATGATTTACACAGTAAGGTTCAGATCCCACATTTGATATCAATAGGCCCCAATAAAACACGGGCAGCTCCTGTTTTGGGAAACAAGTCATAAAGCAGGAACAGTCAGGTGTGAAAGAGATTAGCCGGAGGCTCGTGTAGAATGAAAGGGTTTTATGATGGGTCAAACCCTGATGCTAATCACAGGTGGACGGAGGAAGGGGAGCTCATGAGACCAGTTTGACCTGGGGCAGCAGAGCCAGCTGCCCAGGTCACAGAGAAGTCACGGGAAAGCACATGTACTGTGAGGCCCATATTTGCTCCATTATAGCCTATGTGAGCGCAATCACAAGATGGCCACTGCCTCCAAAATGGAACCCGCGTAGTGAAGCAGAATAACGTGTACACAGTGCATTCATAGCTAGAAGGATATATAAAGCACTCGTACATGCCGCATTAATCATTTGCGGTTTGCTAATACCAGATAAACAGGGGTAGGGCCCTGTCCCCTACGCGGAAACGGAGATTAAAGTACGACACAGCTTAGAACCAGTGAAACTACCCCAGGGGGCTATATATGTGTGGGAGAGAGCCTCACATTTCCACAGCTTCCAGTGCCTGCTGCCTGAGACCCCTCACCTGCCGCTGCTGCCTCCAAGGACGGCTGCCTGCCACCCCTCAACACCAACAGCTTCTGCCTCCAGGGACTGCTGCCTGCCACCCCTCAACACCAACAGCTTCTGCCTCCAGGAACTACTGCCTGCCACCCCTCAACAGCAACTGTAGCAGCTGCTGTCACCTGGCCACAGTGATGGCGAGGACTGAGAAGATCCGGGCCAGTCCCTTCACCAGCGAGGAGCTGGAGTTCCTGGTGGATGAGGTGCTCACACACTATCCAAGGCTATATGGGACCCCAAATGGCATGGTAGGTCTTCAACAGTGTGAGTGTAAGTGCAGAGGGGGCACAGATGAAGTTGAGCTACTACAGTATGTGCCTGAGAGTGTGGGGTGTTGTCATGCACTGCCTAGCATGCTTTCTCCAGGGGGAAGTGGTGTGAAGCCTATGTCACACGTTTCCCTGCCTGCACATCAAGATTTGAGGGACATGTATTGTCTTGTCAGCCATGAAGTGATGCAGCAAGTTGGTAATGCAGGAGTCAGGACAGTGATTGCTTGTATGAAAGTCTGTGTGGGTACCTGTTGTCCCTCTCAGTGTGAGTCCACCTGTCCTGCACAGTCACCGCCCTATCTGACAAGGACACATCACTGAATGTACAGAGTGTGACATGTGTCTTATTTTCCCTACTCTCCATCAATGAGCCATCTCAGCCCTGTAGATTGCACACGACCGGCCTTGTGAGAAGGGTGTGGGTTTGTGAGATCATGTCCCTCAATGTGACATCCATGACACAGTGAGCCATTCACAGGGCAATGACATTGAAGCCTGCGCAGTGTGTAATGTATGACTTGCTTCACTTAAAAATGGACTGTAGATGTGGGCAGACTACACATGGCTTTATGTGCTGGCATCCTGCAAGTGTATAGAAATGATCAGGTACTGTGTCCACCCTCATACCTGCATGAATGTACGTATGGTTCTCCCATGCTGATGTACCATGTGAGATGCATTCTTTTTTTTTTAAGTATGTTTATTAATTTTTTTTTGATTGCAAGACAATAACAATGGTTATCGACTTAATACGTAAACATGCGCAGGTGGACAGCAGTTCGGTGTCCATTAAGCAGTAAAGGAGAAATAAGTAATATTAGTGTGCACCAAATCATTACTGTGCGCCCCATCCATTCATTCCAACCATATACCCAACCATATAAGATCACTGTGAATCTGAGAGCGAAAGTCCATAGTGTGTAAGCCAAGGCTTCCATATTTTCTAAAACTTTTTAGGGCAGCCCCGTGCTTTACAGGTTATCTTCTCTCCTAGCATGTACAAGTCCATGCTCTTTATCCATTCAACAAGAGATGGGACCGCCGCGGCCCCCCACGCCCTAGCTATGTCTCGTTTCGTGACCAACAACCCTAGCTGCAGCAAGACCAACTTAGTTTTATGGAGGTCAATATCTGTGGAGATTCCCAGCAAAACAAACGAGGGATTAAGTGGAATCGTTTCCCCAGTACATTTTCCATCTCTGCCAGCAGAATCGTCCAGTACTTTTGAATCTTAGAACACTCCCACACCATATGATAAAATGTACCCTCCAACCCTCGACATTGCAGGCATGCGGACGTCTCTGCCCTCCCTATACGGTGCAAGCGCATCCTGTCGTAGTATGCCCTATACAAATATCTATACTGAATCAGCCTGAGGCACGATCGGATAGCCACTTCTCGAGGATGCATCAATGCCATTTCCCAATCCAAATCGTTCATCTCCCCCAGCTCTAATTCCCATTTCGTTCGTAATTTCAACAGGTTATCTGGCTTATTGTTTATTATTGTTTTATACGTCCAAGAGACCGCTTTTTCCGCTATTTTCCCCATCAAGAGTCTTCCCTCTAAGGGTGCATATTCGGGGATGTTGTCAGTGTCTAAGCCCTGCGCCAGCCAGGCATGCGTCAACTGTAAATATTTGTAGTGTTGGATGGTGTTCATGTCGTATTCGGTCTGAAGACGTGCAACAGTGACTAACTCTTTGCGATACAGTATGTCTTTAAGTTGTGAGATGCCCAGCAGATCCCATTTCCTAAAAAAACGCAGCTTCTTAATTTCCGGCATGCGATTACCCACTCATAGCGGGGTCTCCCTAGTGACCCGGCCGCACCATTTCATCCGTCGTTCTGATTGCTTCCATGCCGCCAGGACGATCCGTGTCGCTGTAAGGAGTTGTGCCTCCCCTCTCCCCCCATATATGTAATGTGTGTACGGGTTTTTAATGAACTGCGTGCGCTCTAGGGCATACGTAGGGTGGTCTCTCTCTACGTGTTCCCATTCATTCACAACTATTAAATGAGCAGCCCAGTAATGTGCCCGAAGATCCGGCAAGGAAATGCCGCCATTATTTTGATTACGCTGCAGTGTAAGCCAGTGCTACTCTCGGCGGCCGTCTATCCCAAAGAAATGTCCACAGTGCATCATCAATTCTATTGAACACTTCCGCTGGTACTAACTGATAAGTATTCTGTAGCACGTAGAGAAATTTGGGGAGCACTATCATTTTGTACAATGCTGCCCTTCCCAGTAGGGCCAGTGGCAGGGTCCTCCATCTCTCCATATCCTCTCAAAACCCCCTAAGCAACCTGTATAAATCACGATCCAGTGCTAGTTTCGCATTCGTGGTTACATAGATACCTAGGTATTTAATACCCTCTCGGGTCACCTGGATCTGACTTGGGCCTAAGGCATATCCATCACCCCCACCCACTTGATATAGAGAAGATTTCCCCCAGTTAATCTTATAACCCGCATGTGCGCCATATTCTTCGCAGCTCTCCATAATGCTTGGGACTGTTTTTTCCGGGTTTGTCACATACATTAATATATCATCCGCATACAGGGACATGCGTTCATCGGGC
This sequence comes from Triturus cristatus, assembly GCF_964204655.1. Lineage (NCBI taxonomy): Eukaryota > Metazoa > Chordata > Amphibia > Caudata > Salamandridae > Triturus > Triturus cristatus. Next base: position 392,875,101 of record NC_140583.1, on the reverse strand, counting down.
CCTATCGTACCCTCCGGCCGGAAACCCGTTATGTCTGGGTGTGTTCGTATCACACAAGCAAGTGGTTCCAGTACCAGGGCGAAGAGCAGAGGGGATAGAGGACAGCCCTGATGAGTGCCTCTGCCTATAGGAAATTCCCGTGATAGCATAGCACCCCGTTAACTCTGACCCTCGTCATGGTTCTGTCATACAATACGGCGATTCATTTCCGGAAAACCGGTCCAAAACCAAATTCCTCCAATGCAGACATAAGAAAGGGCCAGTGCACCGGGTCGAATGCCTTTTCTGCATCTAGGGACACTATGATGTGTGTATCATCCCTTCTGTTTACCACCTCCAGCCAGTTGTGCAGTCTTCACATGTTGAACCCAGTCGACCTTTTGGGCATAAAGCCCGATTGATCTGTATGAATGAGACCGGAGATTACTCCTGTGAGACTATTCGCTAAGATCCTGGCAAATATTTTGGTCTCTAAATTGATCAGTGAAATAGGGCGATACGAGCTACACTGTTTTGGGGGTCGGTCCTTATTAGGGATTACCGCTATCGTGGCAGTCCGTAAATCCCCAGGAATGCCTCCCATCTCATGTACCTCCAAGTAGCGTGGGAGGAGGTGTGGGCAGAAGAGCGTCGCATGTTGCTTAAAAAATTCTTGGGGGGGAGTCCGTTAGGCCTAGGAACTTTCCCAGTTTTTATCTGGCCGATGGCCCCCACAATTTCTTCCTTTGTGATCTTCCTATCTAGGGACTGTGAATCCACGTCCTCTAGCCTGGGGAGTTGTATCGCCCGTAAATATTCCTGTATTTGCGCAGTTTCGGCCAGGGCTCGTGGCTCTGTATCCGTCCTAAGTTCTTTCGCAATCTGCGTATCTTTCAAATCCCAAGCATTAAGTTTCCATTCCCTACCTCGGCCTCGTTTAAGGGTGCCCACTGTGAGTCGCAGGGGCAAGTGATCCGAGAGGCCTCTCACCAGAAACTCCACTTCATATGTCTCCCCTAGGTCCCCGGCCAGAGCAAATAGGTAATCTATTCTTGAGAAGGCTTTATGGGCCCCTGCATAAAAGGAGTAAGCCTTGGTTTGGGGTTGCTGCCTATGCCACAGGTCTGTAAGTGCTAGTGTATCCGAACCAGCCTCCAACAGAATTGCTGAGAGCTTATCATGTGTTTGACATTGGAGCCTAGGTGGTGCATGGACGCTAATAAAGGTAATATGTCATCTGTTCCATATTCCCTTAGCTGCAACATAGGTACCATTTGGATCTGCCCAGGTACATTCTAGGCGAAAGGGTGGGCTTTTCCTAATCAATATTGCTATGCCTCGTGCCCCAGTGGAATACCCGGCGTGTGCTAATGTTTTGTATGCGCCTCTACCCAAGAAGCCACATTGAGTACCTTTTAGGTGAATCTCCTTTAGGAGGATAACATCAGGTTTCAGTCTCTTAAAATATGCGGCCACTAATCCTCTCTTGATCTTATTCTCCATCCCATTCTTATTCCATGAAAGGACGGAGTATTGTCCTTGATCATGCCTGGCCATCTTTACGGTGTGTAATGTTAGGCCTGTCATCCGCCCATCCTCCTCTCTCCCCTGCTGTGACCCTTGTGAACCGTAAGTGTCTGCAATCCCACTGTTTTGCCATGTTACTATAACAAATCCCCAATCCCCCCATGCCCCCCACAACCCCCCAACATCCGAGCGACCATCCCCAGGGTCAACAGGACCAACTGTGTCATGATAATATTGGCGAGGTCTATCGCCCACCCCCCCAAACCCAGTGTCTCAAACTTTGTTCAGTCCCTCCGGTCCCCTCCCCCAAACCCACATGCCCCAATTATGCAGTCCTGTCAATTGAGTCCCAGACTGAACACTTCAAGGTCTACTTGGCAAACACGAAAGTAAATAAAGGGAGAAAAAAAAAAGGGGGGGGGAGGGAAAAAGGGGGAGAAACAAGGGACGGGAAGAGGGGAGCGGAGGAGGGGGGAAAGACGGGGAGGGAAGGGACAATCAAGGTTGAGGGAGGAAAAGGAAGCCAAATACAGAAAGGAGGGAAAGAAGCGGGGCAGAGCACGCGGGGTGGCGTGCAATGTGTTTTCCTGGTCCGCTACTCTCGTTGCTCTCCGGGCCGATCGTTACTCCTCAGCATCATTGTTCATGGGTGGTGTCCGAGTGTCCTTTCCAGTTTCACCGTCGTTCTCGCCCATGCACTCCAGGAGGTTGATGTTATGCATCAAGGGGTGTTCTTCTTCCGAGTCCGTGGTGATGTCCTGATCAGTGCAGTCTGCCGAGTGGTATTTGGTAGGGTCTTTAGGCGTCTCCTGTTCTCGGGGACTACCCCGGCGTGGGATGCTCTCTGAGTCCAATGCTCGTGGTGCAGCCTCCACCACTCTCCTGTTCCGGTAGGGTGTTGGTCTAAGTGCCATTTTCGGTGCAGTCTCTTTATTCCTCCGTGCACGGTTTTGTGATTAGTATTAATAGGCAGTGAAGGGGCTTTCCCAGGGCGCGGTGGCACACCATGGGGTGTTCGTGGCATGGGGCGCTCCTCAAGCCTCCTCTGGGGTGTTGAAAAATCACCTTAAGTTTAGCCAGAAAGAGGAGCATATACGTAATTTGCAACTGCCAGTTTGTCCTTCCCAGAATCAAATTTTTTATGTTGCTTTTGAACTTCTCTGGAGTAATCCGGGAATACCATGATCTTTGCGTTATCTATTCAAATTTCTCCTTTCTGTTGGAACGCCCTGAGAATAGTGTCTCTGTCCTGATAATTAATAAACCTGGCGATCAGCGGCCGTGGAGGCGCTTCCGGCGGCAGCCTGACCCCTGGTATTCTGTGCTCCCTTTCTATGATGAAGCATGGTGAAAAATGGGCATCAGGGAACACGTCCATCAACCATTTACGTAGGTAAGTACCTGCTCCGCCCCTTCAATTGCCTCCGGAAATCTGAGGAAGAGCAGGTTGTTTCGTCGTGCCCGGTTTTCGGCATCGTCCACTTTTCAAAGGACCTCTTTCAGGGTTGTTGTCAGGGCCGTGACCTCGCCCGCAGTGTATGGGTAGTGTCCTCAACTTCCGAGATACGATGTTCCGCTTGCGTAACTTTTTCGGATACATTACGGAGATCCTGATGGAGCAGGTTAACGTCTATTTTAATCTCGTCAATTTTGCCTTCAATCACCTCTTTTGAGTATTGAATCGCTTGGAGGAGGACTGCATTGTCAGGAGGGTCAGCCGGTCCCGACCCAGTGGGGTTCGGCACCTGCAGTGGTTTAGTGAATTTGTCCATCCTGCCCTGCTTTTGCGTTTTGGGATCTTTATCTCGCGCCATTGATGGCCAGCACTCGGGTCGGGCAACTGTTAATAACCACTTTCAATCACCGGCGCTTCAAATGCGACAATCCGTTCCACCAAGTGGCCCGCGGAGTGGGGGCCGCACCTCTCCCGGTCTTCAAACCAGCTAGCGGGGGAAAGGTAGTGCACGATCGCAGCGTGGTCCCCTTCGGTGACTCGCGGCCGGCCCTTCGTATCTGCACAAGGCTGGCAGAAGCCTGACGGGTCCCAGGCTAGCGTATGGATCTTGCCTTGCTAAGTGCAGCACCACCATCTTCCAACCCCCTGTCTTCCATGTGTACCCAAGCGTTGCCCAGCGCTGCGGTATAACACCAGGCCGCACTGTCGCGGTCTCAGGATCCCTCTTTGCGGATTTTTCCCGTGTTGACCCTCACTGCGCTATGTGCTTTCCTCAGTGTTGGGGCAGCCTGTGAGGGTTCTCCCGGAGCTTCACTGACATATAGTGTGTGTCCCCCATATGCTCCACTGTGGCCCCCTGATAGACATCCGCGAGCGGTTCCACCCAAAAGGCTGTCAGTCCACTGTTCGCGCCACCTCCACCAGTAGCTCCAGAGGGGAAGGGGGGGTTTGTTGCCTACTTGTAGCCTGCTACCGTGGCACCGCACGTCTCAGTCCTGGGGCCTCTCAATCCCTTCTCCAGCCAATTATACCCTGTTGCTCAAATGTCAGGTCAAAAGTCCAGGGGGGGTGCCGTCCCGAAGGGGCACACCAAACAGGGCACACCAAACAGGGCACAGGCCTCTCTCACTGTCTCTCCTGCTGTCCACCACCGAGGGGGGCCCCCAAATCGCCACTCAGGCGCCGACTCCCTCCCTCGCGGGGTGCCCCCTACCTCTCTGCACTTCAGCTCTTCGCTGCCTCCGATCGCGGCCTCCATGTGAGATGCATTCTTGTCTCTATGAGACATATCTGTAGATTTGTGATGAGTCAGTATCATGCTACTTTACTGAGAGATATTGGTACATAACACTGTGTCACTGATGATTTCCCCCTCTTGTCTCCCATGACTGCAGCTCAAAGTACACCAGCATCAGGCCGTGTAGAGGGCCATTGCATGCAAGGTGCGGGCTCTGGGTGTCTCAAACCGACGGCGCACCCACTGTCACAAGAGGTGGGATGACATCTGCCGGCTGAGCAAGAACGTGGCCGAGATGACACTGGGGCTGATCCCTTGGACTCGCAGGTTGGCGCGGCGCAGCATGACACCACTAATGGTCCGCATCTTGGCCGTGACACAGCCTGAGCTGGACGCACGTTTGAAGGAGCATCAGCAGCAAGCTAGGGGTGAGTATTCTGGGAAGGGTGACTTTGGCTGTGAGTGGCTGCATGTGTGCACAGCCTGGGCCAGCGCACGGCTATGTGATGTTGGTAGTGTGATGCAGTGGCTTGTAAGTGGCCTCTGTGCTGGGTGCAGCTGTCATGCATTTCCCCTACCTGTATTTCCTAATGTAATTTGATTACTGGGCAATTACATTGCAATCTGAGTCGTGGTCTTCAGGTATCATCTGCATTGGATTAGTCTGGTAAATCACATAGAAGGGAACGGCAGTGTGCCTGTTCTGAGTGTGCTTTCATCAATGCATGCATTGCCTGACCTCAGATTTGTGAGGCTTGGACATCTGACGCCAATGTGCAACAGTAGTTGGGCCCCAAAGTACAAGATGGTGGATGGTATGGGCTCATGGCCATTGTGGACTGTTATGTTATAGTCTGTATCTGTGTTGTCCCCTTCTGCTCCATCCAGATATGACAGTGGAAACATGTTGTGGGGTTCATCCGTGCCCCCATAAGGGCCCCAGGTGTGCTCAGAGCTATTTGTGTGTCTGCTTGAATGGAGCCACCGGCAGGATATTGTGCTGTGTGGTCATCACATGGCTCACTTATGCCTGGTTTGCTTGTTGGCACGCACTGTTCGAGTAAAACATTGAGGTTGCACAATGTTATTGCACACGGTGGTGTGCAACATGTAGATTTCATCATCTTCAGTGATGCTTTGTTTGCATATGTTTGTTCTGTTGATGCCAATGAACTGACCCTACATCTCTCTCTCATGCAGCATTTTCCGTGGGCATGGAAGGACAGGGTATGGACACCAGTGGTGAGGCATCAAGCACATCAGCTTCACTTGAGCACAGTGACACAGATGTGACCAGCGCCTCGGAGGGGGACAGGAGTCTGCTGGAGGAATCACAGCCAGAGACGCAAAGCTCTACATCATCTGACGACAGCGGTGACGCATCTTTGTTGGCGGGCACATGGAACGGGGACTCCTCGTCCACCACACAGCATACAGTGCCCACCCTCCCAGCAACTTCCACTAGTGCTGCCCGTGTTCGCACCAGTAGGAAGGGAAGAGTGTCCTTCATCCCAGGCACCGCTGCCCCTGCCCTTGTCCCCCCTGCTGCCATCAGTGCTGAGTCTATGGACCTTTTGCACCAGCTGTGTGTGGGCCAGACAGCGCTCCTTAATGCCTACATAGACCACAACAAAAAGTTGGCACAGGTGGTTGCTTTCATGGAGGGCATACATTCAGATGTGGGTGGGCTACACCGGACTGTCCAGTCTTTGTCCAATACAGTGACAGCAGCCCTTCAACTGGCACAATCTCGGAGTCCTGATCCAGTCCCGTTGTCAACCCACATGCCAGTGGCCACATCTGACGATAGTGACCACGCACAACAGACATCAAGGTCAAGATACAGTACACGCAGCACACAGCAGCAGCAGCCCAAGCGGTCCAGGGCGCAGATACATCCCCACAGAAAACTAAAGCCACCCCAGAAGGCAAAGACAAAAGCCCGTCTGGCAACACCAAGAGCCACAAAGCCAAAAAGCAGACCTCAGGGTCACATGCCTCAGAGACATCCCCAGCCAAGGACTCTCCTATTCCAAAAGTGTCTCGCAGAGACAAGCAGACAGTTTCCGTGCCCACTGAGAAGGTGGTGCCTGCTAAGAGTACACATAAGGAGAGCTCTAAGGCAGGTTCACACACAACCTCGACTCCCATCCAAAGCCCAGTGAAGCAGGGGAAGGAGGTCACTGTAGGGGGAACACCTGGTAAACAGGGGATGGAGGTGCTGAGGCAAGGCCAGGCCAAGTGAACTACAGGATCCAGCATGTCCCTAGAGGGTGGGCCACCGTCTGCACCTGATGCAGCTTTGGTGGTGAGTGTGCCTGTTGTGTCCACACCACTTCCCATTAATCCCAAGACAGGGAAGCCATTTTAAGTCCCCAAGAAGTGGAAAGGCACCCCTCCATAATCTCTCACCTACACTGTGTCTCACAGCAGCATGACTCCACCTCCACGTGCCACTACACCACCTGATCCAAGCAGCCCTCCAGCTTCCCAAGCCACTGATGCCTCTACCTCATCTGGGCCTCTCTCTACCCGGGCCAGGCCTCCAACTGTCCCTGACACACAGCCAGCTCCCAGTCTGACTGACAGCCAAGTCTGAGTGATAGTCAGCCTCACACACCTGTCTCTCCTACAGCTGTTGTTATGTTGTGCAGCTTCTCATGGGCCAACTCTGCACTTTGTGCTGGCCACTGGCCTTGTTGTTCACTCCTGTTTGCCCCTTGCCTGTGCAGCTTCTCATGGCCTCACTCTGCACATTGGACTGGCCACTGGCCTTGTTGTTCACTCCTGTTTGCTCCTTGCCTGTGCAGCCCCTCATGTAACTACTCTGAACATTGGACTGGCCACTGGCCTTGTTGTTCACTCCTGTTTACCCCTTGCCTGTGCAGCTTCTCATGTAACTACTCTGCACATTGGACTGGCCACTGGCATTGTTGTTCACTCCTGTTTGCCCCTTGCCTGTGCAGCTTCTCATGTAACTACTCTGCACTTTATGCTGGCCACTGGCCTTGCTGTTGTCTAATATTGGTGCCTATCTGTACAATATGTGAATAAAGACAGTTGCTCCTGTTGTCTGTTTTGTCAGTGTCCTTACTGATTAAAGTTATTTCTGTGTGTGCCACATGCTCTGTATGCCACTTAAACTTTGCCAATGGCTTGTCTCACTTCTTCTAGTATTTACAGGGGTGACAGGGACTTCGTTCTTCCTGACTCTGATGCTTGTCGGTGCAATTATGGTGTTTTTTTTAAATACTATTGTCATTATCATACTTTCTTCATGTTAGCTATATTGTACACATGTCTGGTTTGGAGGCACTGCCACCAGAGAGTGGTATTCTATCCACAGGATTGCAGGCAGGCTGGCCAGGGTCATCATTTATGTGTGATCTTACTTTATCTGTTCCACAGCAGTGTAGGTGTATAGTCATCTTGTGATGGTCAGTCATCCGAGTCACATGGGTTACTTTCAATGTGTGCACTTGGGTGGTCTAGAAGTGTGCAGTGTGAAGGGGGTGGATGTGTCTGGAGTGTTGATGTGTGTGTGCCCCTGCAATGTCAACTACACATGTGTCACCCAGGAGTAGAGTGCCTGTTTGTATTATTGTTCAGCCCTGTGCTTGTGATTGTGTGCAAGTGTGTGTGTTTTATGTTGTGCACTGGGCAGTGTGTTGTTGTGTCCTTGCAGTTCTGTCTGACTCCTACCTGTTGTTATTTGCATTTGTTATTATGCAGAGCATTTGACTGGCAAGTCAGTGTGGTGTTTTGTTGATCATCCATGTGTCTTAATGCTGTTTGTGGTGACTGTGCATACATGCTCAGCCACACTGACATTGTGGGTGTGTTTTCCCATGCATTGCTGTCACATGGGGCTTTATTGCCCCAGTATGGCATGTGGGATGTGTTGGCATGCCATCCCCTATCTGTGCTTCAGATGCCTAGCCATTGTGAGTCTGCACTCCATCTATTTGTGTATGGTACACTCCTGCCATGTCCACTACTGACGTACACACCGCTTCACTTTCATGTCAGCTGTCCCCTTGGGTTGCCTGTGTGTGTGGCTCCCCGTCACTTCATTTTTGACACTGTGCTTTGTAGTGCAGATCTTTGCACAGGAGCAATGTGCCAGTCAGGAAATTTTTTCACATAGTTATATGTGATTATCTTGTACTGTTTAGCAGTCATGGTTGTTCATATGCAGTTTAACTGTTTGTGCTGCACAGTGCTCTGGTCAGGTTGTTTCCACTTTGGTGTCCCAAACCTGTGCATCTGTGGGTGTTGGGTTGGGTGTATGTGTGTTTGCTGAGGTACTGCTTCACTTCCTGACTGTGGTGTTGTCTGTGTGCTGTATTGGTTGTTGTTGTGGGTGTTCATGGTGTGTCACTCATATCGATGTGTGACTGGTATGTTTGGTGTGCACACACTGCTTGGTGCGCATGTAGTGCTGTGGGTGTATGTTGCCTTGTCCTTGCCTGGTGTGCATCCCCTGATGTCCTGCTGTGTTTGCAATGTGATTTATTGGCATGTGCATCTGTGTGTTTGTTGTGGCTGTGTGCAGTGTTTGGGCTGTGTTGTCTCTTACAGCTGACAGATGCTCTGTGTATGGTGTCCTATATGCATGTCAGTGTGTGTGTTTTGTTGCTGTGGTGTGTTTTATTCAGATGTGTGTTGCCGGTGTGGTGTGCCTTACTTGTGTGTCTGTCACATGAACATAGGTCTCTTCTAGTTCCTGTGCCTGTGTTAGGTGCGTCCTTGGTGTTTTCTCCTCTCATATTTGAGCTGTCTCTTGTCATTCTTGTGCATGTACAGGCATGTGGTACACTATGACAACATGTGGACTTGATGGGTGGTGTGGTCTGTCTGTCTGTGCGTCATTGTATGCCCATTGGTCCCAGTTTGTGTCCATGATTGTTTTGTTATTGTGCACTTCTTGTCTGTGTTGTGGTATGTTGTCTGTGCATTGTTCCTGACTGATGGGGTTGTGCACTCCTGTTCTGTCTGTGCTCCCATTGCCTTTCCACAGTTTTGCTGCACAGGTCATGTCTGGTCTTGTTGTGGTTCTGTTTGTGTTTTAGTTTTGTTGTGTGTTTGTCTGTTGTTATTTTGCAGACATTGATTCTGGCATCCTTTTGTGTGTGTGATGTTTGTGAATACCACACAGAGAGTGTGATTGTTTGTCTGTGGTAATGACTGGACATTGTTGACACTCTTCTGTGTGTCTAACACTGGTGTTGTATGCTGCAGGTGTGAAGGGGTATGTGTGTAGATTCCTACATGTGTTTGACAGTCATGGAGTGTTGCTATGGGCCCTGTGTGTTGTGCTGCTGACATACTCCTGTCAATTAGTTGGATGCAGAGATGTTGCTGTTCAATGTTTGACTTCAGGGCCTTTCTTTCATCCATGTGCCTTGCTGTCTCCCTGAGTTGCTGCACTGAGGTGACTGTGGTTTGACTTCACTCACTGTGCCAGCCATTTGTGATTTGATGGGCTGAGGGTGTTCTTATATGTTTCTTTTCTTGCATGTGATGTACACATGGTTGGTAGTTAGCTCCTTGTCCTTCAATTTGTGTGCACCTCACTTTAGCTTTCCTATATGTTGTACTCCATTGCTGCTAGCATGTGGTCTGTGTATGTGGCTGTGTGTCAGTGTGGGTTATGTCTGTGTGACTTGGCAGGCTGTGTGTCCAGTTTAGTGTTGGTCATTATCTGTGTGTGTGTTCATTTTGTGCTTGGACTCAGTTTTCTAGCCATGTGTGTGGTGTTGTTGTGGTGTGTGGGTTGCCCTGGCACTGTGCTTCTGTGCTGTGTGTTCCTCTGCAGCCACACCTGATGAGGTTGTCTCCCTAGTTGTTTGGTGTATGGTGTGGGTTCACCTGGCTTGTTTTTGGGCATGTGGGTGCACAGGAGGGGCACATGGCATGTCCCTTCATGTTTTAGGGGGGTCCTAGTGTGTGGAGGGTGGAGGTGTGGCCCTATGACCTTTGTTCACTGCCCATGCCTGGTGCAGGGCCTGCCTTCTGCCCTGCCCTCTGCATTGCGCAAATGTTTTCCCGCGTCTTCACCGCTGCGGTGACGTGACCGGGACATTACATCAATATCGCGGTCGATGGGTGACCTGGATGCGGAGGGGTGATTTGGTGACAGGTAGGACATGTGTAGGTACACTTGTGCATGTGTTCCTGTCCTCACCAGGGTGTCTGGTGTGTACAGGAACCCTATATCAGCCCATGTGTTGTGTGTTGTGGTTGTGTGCGGAGTTGTGTTGTAGCGTACCCGCGGCAGCGTCCGCCCGGTCCATGAGTTGCTGATAATGTATCAGGTACAGCACCTGGAAGACGTGTAGTGCTGGTTCCATTGAGGTCAGCACCGGGTGGAAGTGACCTGGACTTTGGTTTCGCGCTCTGCTGTCGAGCTTCTACCGTCTCTGGTTGGGCGGTTTCTCCGCTGCGGTGCAACTGGATGTTTGGGGCATCCTGATTTGTACAGCGGACGGGACGTCATTCCGCACGGCGGTGACACTACATTGGCTTCCACTGCCGCGCTGGCGGGCGCACTTTGATGGTGGTTCGCGTCGCACCGTGGCGGGCGGGAAATGGGCAATGTTTGGCCATACTAATATGGTGGCCGTGAGGACCGCTGCTGGCGGGCGGAAAAATGCATTTCCCGCCAGCACCGCAGTGGTGCCGCCACCGCCTTGCTAATAGACCCCCAAGTTACCTATTTTGTGCTCTTGACTCACCAACAGTAGCCATAGGAAACAGATAATGGTTACCGCATGGTGTGCTAGAGGGAAAGCATCTCAAATACAGCTTAATACTATATTGTCACGTCTATGATTCTTCTAGAAACTAGGGGCTTGATTTAGAGAGCAGTAAGGATCGAAACCCTCAAAATAACTCTCAGCTCACTGTGTACATTATGTACATGATTTGCTTCTCCTAAACCCAACTTTCACTACTCTCCCAAAGCCCTGACCCTACAGTGCTTAATGCAGCCATCGTTCACACCACAAGCCATAATCTTTAGCCCATCAGAAAATGTTTACGAGTACCCAAGCTGTAGTTGAAGGCATAGTGGGTGCTGCAATCCATTTGTGACATTTGACATACAGACCCTGGGTACTCTTGGTACCATATACGTTTTGAATATGGCAGTCAGATATATACCAATTTAATCATGTTGGAAGGAGGAGCACAAGCATGTTACCATTGGTTAGCAGGGTTAAGGTGCACATAGTTCTCTAGCCAGCATAAATAGGTTCCAGCAAAAGACAAAAATAAATAAATCCGCGGTGAACTTGTAGAAGGGGCAAGATTTGCACCCCCCAAAAGCTAAGTTAAACTAATCAATAAATACCTTGATGGGCTTCCTGCTCACACGATAGAAAGTGGACAGTTTTCCTCTTCTGCAGTGTAACTTGTTTTTTCTATGCCCCTCTGTACCTATCTGTACCCCTCTGTCACTATCTCCCTCGGCCGCTGGATTCGTCCATGGGGCACCCTTATTTTTATCTGTAGACCCCATCTCGGAGGCTCCTAATCATAGCTTACTCACATTTGCATCCCAGTATGAAGATAGTACCATCATAGTCAGCGAGGTGATGTGTCTCATTTTATCCCTTGGCCAAACGTCTTTCCCCAACCTAGGAAAATGTCTGCCCACGAGGACAACAACCAAAAGTCAGTGTCTAGAGTCAGACCCTTGGCCTTCCACTTCCAGGTGGAGGTTCTTTTCTTGGGCTTGAATTTGAATTTAAATTTGTAGTGCGCAACAGCTACCTAAAAAGGGTTTCCCGGCGCAAAAGCAGATCCGAGATATAGAATGGAAATATGTCAGCAGGTTAGTTGTCAAAAAGCCACGTCTTCAGGGATTTGCGGCTTGGCAAGCTTTGCTTCCAGCCGAGGGTTCTGGCAAGGAGCCCCTCCCATGTTTCCAAGTTTGTCTAGACTCTTAGGTTTTTCAGAGCAGGGGGTTACACCCTAATGTGGTAGACACCCTCCTTCCACTCTCACTCCTGCCATCCTATGCTTGGCATCCTGAGACTGACTTCTCAGCCCAGGGTCTATACCCTGATACTGAAAAGATGCTTGGCAGTTCAGGTCTCCCGGGGGGAGGGAGGGACCACAGCCCCCTCAAGGGTGACACACACTGTGTCGTACAGAATTTTGCCTGGAGTAGGTCTCCTGTCTTCTGTCTCTGTGATAGCACAGGCAGCACCTCTAGGTCAGAAGTAGCCTCACCAGTCTTGGGTTGCCTCTCTCTCAGAGCAGGTGCCTCTGACCTACTTCTCCTCCAACTGTGGATTGCTTTCACCTCTTGAGAGAGTAGGACTAGGAATCTGAGGGGTTGGTGAGCCAGGGAGGCCACCACACTAAGCTCTTCTGACATTAGTGGAGGTTAATTTTCAAGGATGCAGTCAATGGACATCTGGGACTGACAATGACCCTTCTCTGGGCCATTGCGCCCCATTCAAGACATACCAGGGATCTTGAGCAGAAAAAGTCCAACCCATGGGACTTGAGTTTGCAATTTATACCTGACCTAGCAAATATTGCTCTGGGTAAACATTGCTAATACCATTTGTCTGGCTAGAACAGGTATCCCTCAGAGCAGTGACAGGGAAGTCATTCTCTGTGATCTGGTGAAAGTGATCACTTCCACCCTCAGAAACCATCAGCTTACCTTCTGGATCCACCTCCTAACTAACAGAAACTAGGGGAGGCTCTACTCTTTCATTCTGGGAACAACCTCCACTGTGGCCACATTGTGACCCCTGTGGAGTGCCTACCTGTGCTCTGGCTAGTAGCTCTCAAAACACCTGGGAGGCAAAAAGGGCACCCTGGGCTCCCACCCATAAGAACTTCCCGCTTTGTTCTCAGAAGGGTTATGGGAATCCTTTTCCTCCAAACTCCCCTCCAAAGAGGCCATGCGTTTAAGTGAGTTTAATGTTTCTTACCAGAGGCAATCCAGAAAGTCCTTGCTCTTGCCAAATCAGGCTCCCCTTTGGATGTCTGTTCCCCTAGAATCCTGGCAGACCTCTCTAAAAAGCTTGCCCCTGCGATCTGTTCCCTATTTAATCTCTCAGTTAATAAAGGAAAAGGTTCATCAGTGTGGAAAGTGGCACAGGTCAGGCCCATCCAAAATAAGGCGAACTTGGCAATGCAAACCTGTGTAACTATAGACCTATTTTGCTACTTCTTCTATTAGGCACACTGCTGGAGGGGCTCATAAATAAAAAACTACTGGAATATTTGGAGGCCAATAAGATTCTTAATCCCTCACAATCCGGTTTCAGACCATCTCCACTTGCAGAGACTGCTCCGGTAGCAGTCATTGACCTTATCAGATGCTCTTTCGATGATGACCTGCCATCAATGTTGGTGCTGCTAGGCCTATCTACAGCATTGGATACTATGTTACATCCCTGATTACTTTGCAGGTTGCAAGAAATTGCAATTCATGGGACAGTGTTACAATGGCTCGGTGACTTCCTTTCTAACATAACTCATACTGTTACTCTGGGTGCCTTTAAGTCTCGCTCCATAGCTCTAGAAAATGGGGTGCCCCAGGGCTCCTGTCTTAGCCCAATGCTCTTTAACATCTATGCCCCCCCTGGGGGAGATTGTAAGAGCTTTTGGTTTTGAAATTATATCATATGCAGATGATATGGCGCTACGAATGTCCTTTGACAAAAACTTGATCAATACGAAAGAATCTTTCTCCGATGGGGTGAAAGCCATTGCTTCCTGGATGATGAAAAATTGCCTCCAGCTAAATACAGGAAAACAGGAGAATATGTTGTTTGGGAAGGTTCAACAACTCTGGAAATCTGAGTGATGGCCATCTGAACATGGCACTGCTCCTAGACCAAAAGAAGGTTCTGAAGAACCTGGGAGTTCGGTTGAACCAATCCCTCACCATGAAAAAGCAAGTTTTGCTATCACATGATGCATTTGCTGAGAAGAGCCTTTCCTTTTCACCCACTTACAGCAAAGAAAACTTTGGTCCAGGCTCTTGGACTATGGTAATGCCTTACTGGCCTCTGCAAATGAGACATTGTTTTCAAAATTACCAGTTGTCCAGAACACTGCAGCTCATCTGATCTGCAATCTGCCATCTGGGGCTGCTTCTTACACCCTTTTGTGAACATTACACTAAAGTATGCTGTTTAACCCATACGGCACTGACAGGGAAAGGTCCTATTTACCTATCTCCAAAGCTCAAGCACCATCTCCCCCCAAGACGTCTTGGATCTAGTGACAAAGCTCTGTTCACAGTTCCAAGGATTAAAAGGTCACAGTCAGGGGGCAGGTCTTTTTCGTACCTGGCCCTTCTTTACTGGAATAAGCTGCCTTTTCGGATTCAAACTTGCACTGATCATCTTCAATTTCTGAAACAACTGAAGACTGCTCTGTTCTATTTCCATCGCCTCTTGTGCCTGTGTCTAGTTCCTCTTTGGGTGATCCGTTCACGCTATAAGTCAAAATAACATAACGTATCATAACTTTTGGGGCGCTTTGGGTTGGGGAGCTTCTCTGTTTTATCATGGGCCTCCCCTTCTTTTTGCTGAGAAGGACCTGAACCACTGTTCTTTGGTTCACACTCTGGTACCTTTTTAGACAGTGGTGCTGATCAAGAGGTCTGCTACAAGCTCGTTTGGTACAGTGAGCTTAGAATTAATAAGGAGTTGGCACAGCTCTGCAAAACAATTACTGAACATGTGCTTTTTCAGTATCAAATTGTAAATTAAAGTACTTCATAATATTTTTTTTTGCCATTCACCCAACCATATTATGCTTTACTGGAGTAATCCACAAAATAAATCCATGACTGGCAGTCTGCTTCTGACTGTCCCTGAACTTCTGAGGATACCTTTCTAGGACTAAACCAAACTTTAACTCAGAAACCCACTTGACTAGCAGATCCAGTTCTCTCTGGCTAATTTCATGAACAAACATAGCTTTCTTCTCCTCCAAGTCCAATTCTAGCTTTTTCAACTCTGGAACCATTTTGGTCTACACCAGGGCTAGATTTGCTGCAGCTTTTGCCCTTTTCTCTTCAATAGATAGGGTTGGCTTCTTTCCTCCAAGGATGAGGTAGCCCAACTGTAACTTTAGAGGCCCTCCTCCTTCCTGTACTTTGATTCTGCATGGGCCATTACTCCCAGCTCTGAACGAGATAGGTGACTTCACTCCTGGGGGGAACCCCTTCTTCTATTGGGCTTGGAGCCGTTGCAGCCAGCCTCACCATCTACTTCTCCTGAGGCAACTGCAGGGTCATCTTCTTCCTCCTCCACATCATCCTCTATTTTATTATCCTCTTGCTCCTGTACTGCAGACTGCAGCATGCATAATTATTTACCATCTGGTGCTCCAGCATCTTGGAGTCCTTTGTCATCTTCAGCCTTCTCTCCTTACATTACCTCTTCATGTCTGCCATTCTGAAGCTCTCAATGTTGATGAGGTCCACCTAAATTCTTGCAAAAACAGAGGTGCAAAATATAGGGATAGTGATGAAATCTAGGAAAAGTTAAAAAAAAAAATAGCCAGTTTAAAATAAGAGAAGAATTAAAAAAATCAAAAAATATATTTTGATATCAGATTATAAAAAGGGATTTTTGGTTTTAACTGAAATCATTGAGTGGTACTGCAAAATACAAGACCTACATCCCACCAAAGTAAGAAATTGGGTTACTATTTTAGAGGGGATAGGCACCCACCTCAGATAATAACCACAATCCTTGTCAGAGCATACCACAAAAGTCACTAAATAAGTCCACTCTCTGGTAGCTTGGCACAAAAGCAGTAAAGCTTAATTTAGAGGTAACGTGTAAAGAATTTATCCAGTACTGAAACAGTAATAAAGTGAAAATCTAACACAAAAAATACCTAGCCAATTTAAAAACTAGAGATTATTATAATAAATAAAATGACACTGCAGATATCTGTTCATGCAAGACTAGGACAAAGTCAAACGCTCAGGCCAACTGCGATGGAGTGACGGTCGGGCATGGGGCCAGGTGTAGCACACTGGGAGTAATACCTTTTGACCAAGGTGAGGGGGCTGCATGGCGCTGCAAGTGGGGCTCTGTGTAGCACTTTGTTGGGTCTGCAAAACTGTGATCAGGAGCTGCGAGGTGCAGCGATGTAAGGCCCTTTGTCAATCTGTGCCACGCTGCATCGGATCCGATGAGGCCACAAATCAGAAGCTGCAAGATATTGCGATGCAAGGTCCTGTGTAATTCTGCGCTGTGCTGCATTGGATCCGATAAAGCCACCCATTAGGAGATGTGAGGTGCTGTGTCATTTTGGGCCATGCTGCATTGAATCTGATGAAGCCGCTGATCAGAAGTTGCGAGGTGGTACAATGAGAGGCTCTGCATTGGCCTGCACTGCGATGCGTCGGATCTGGTGAAACCATCAGTTGCACAGGGAGAACACTTTGGCTCCAGTCAAGGTTCCAGGTCACTGAGGACAGCAGTTGGGGGTCTGGACTCACTCACACAGTGGCCAGCAGAGAGGACGAGGTCAGGTCCAGGTGGGTCTGGTCAGCTGGGAATCATAAGAGACCTGTGGGAGGTTGTTGTACCCCTGTAGCGCAAACAAGAGGCTAGCTAACTGACCCTTGGTGCTACTTCTGTATTTGTGGTTCTAGGCAAGCAGGTCCAGTCTTCTTTCCTCAGAGAGCAGCGTAGTCCTTCTTCTTAATCTTCCACAGCTCCAGTGTTCTGATGAGAGGTTCTAAAGCTACCAATTGTATACCCTGTGACAGCCTGTCTGTGGGGGTGCCTCTGTATGTCTACCCTTAAACTAGTTCTGGTCCGTTCTGCTCCTTCTCCTCAGTGTGACTCCAAAGTCACAGGGTGACAAAGGGCAGGCATGCCCAGGTGTGAGTGCAAATGCTAATGTCAGGGCAGGCTGCTTCAGAACTCAGGAACGGGGTGGGCACAACCCCAGGCTACCATTTGAAGCTTAGGAAAGGATGAGAACAACAAGATCAAAATGCCAACTGCAGGCAAAGTCGAAGTAATGGCCAACCACGATGGAGCGTGGTTCAGATACAAAAAGTGGAATGGGCCCGGTCTCCTGCTTACCTTCGGACTTTGAAGAAAGTCTGCAGAAAAAGATCTGAGAAGGTGATGTCAGCAGGGCAAGGCAGCTGGCTGTCTGGGGAGGAGGCACCATCATTGGGGAGTTGCTAGCCAAAGTCATGCTGAAGAATCCTCCGTTCAGATTTAGGACCAGATTTAGATCTCGGCAGACAGGCTACTCCATCACAACGGTGGCGGATATCCTGTCCGCCGAAATATAAGTTCTATTGTATCCAATGGGATTTATATCTCAATGGACTGGATATTAGTCACTGTTGCGATGGAGTAACCTGTCCGCAGACATATAAATCAGGCCTATAGTCTCTTTTTTAGAAGTCCAAGTCCCCCATAGATGAAGCTGCAGGCTGTAGTTGACGAGGGCTCCATGCAACCAGATAGCTCATCCCGATGAACAGGATTTGCTGCTGTAGGGAAGAACATAGCGGAAGCTGCCACGAAGTCAGGCCGACCAGCTATGCACCATGTATGGATCGACAAGCAGGTTGGTTACTGTCTCCTCTTGGTCCTCAGAGCACTTTTTTGTAAAAAATGTTTAATGTCCCAAGTTTTGGATTTGGGCTATCTGGGCACCTTTATAACCACCTCCAAGAGTCCAGCACTGGGAGGGCACCACTTGGAGGGTTAACCCTCACTCAGGTGAGGTCCAGGTGCGGGTTCAAGATGGTTGGAGCATTTTCCTGTCCCGGAGGCTCTGATAAGGAGGCCAGCCAGCTAGCCCTTGGAGTCACTCAAGTAGTCCTGCGTTCAAGGAGAAATGCAGTGCACAAGCAGCATGGCAGTCCTCTGGGGGCTCACGGCAGGCTTTAGGCAGCAGATCAGTCCTTCTGGTGCAGCTAAGCAGCAGTCTTTGAAGCACACAGTGGGTCAGAGCAGCAGGCAGTCTGAGGGTACTTCCGCAGGTCCAGAAAGTGAACAGAAGAATGGGTCAAAAGGTCCTATTTTTATACCTGGTGCCTCCTTTGAAGTAGGAGAAGTTGCTAGAAGTTGCCCTTTCAAAAAGTGCGAGCAATTTCCTGCTTCCCTGTCCTGGCTCCTGCCTGGCTACAGGCACAATGGACTAGGGTGATGTTCTTTGTGTGGAGGCAGGGTACACCCTATTGACTTTCAAGGAGGGCTGTGTGCAGCCTCACCCCCTCCCTCCCATCCTGCCTTAGACAGCCCATCAGGCACACCTAATCTCTCTATTGTGTGTGTTAGACCTAGCATTCATCCTTGGCGTGGTCTTCCCCCGTTTTGCTTTCAGACCTCTTATTTTTGCTGTCATTTCGACCTGGCAAAATAAACCTTTTGCCAGGCCCAAAGCTTCCTTTTTAATACATATAAGTCTGGGATGTCTAGAGCCTAAGATAGGTCCTGGACAGCCTGGAGGGCAGTGTGCAATGTATTTAGAGTCCAGTTGACAGTGGTTCGCACTGGCTCACAGTACGAGCAGCGAGGTCTCAGTGCAAACAGGCTTGATCACAGTCACAAACAGCACAAAAACTTGATTTCAGCTCACTGAGTCACACCAAGGATCCAGGACCTGAGGGGCACCACTTGGGGGTCCGGAACTCACTGCAGGTGGGTCCAGGTGCTAGTGCCGGATGTTGGGAAGCATTTTATGTCCCGGAGGCTCAGATCAGGAGGCCAGTAGACTAGCACTTGGAGAAGCTCCTGGAGCCCCGGGTTCAAGGTGAAGTTGCAGGTCAAGTTCATCCTCCACAAGCAAGAGGGCAGCAGGTCAGCGCAGCAGCCTAGCAGTTCCTTCAGAACAGCAATCCAGCAGAGTGGCAGTTTTACCTAGTTAGGGTACTGCTAAAAGGACGTGGGGTTTTCCCTGAAAATTAGCCTCATTCATTATGCATGAGGATTCCTGGAAACCCAGCAGGACTACCATCTCCTGCGTAATAACTATGTATAAGGCTCATTCTTTCCATCACCCTAAGTCTGACATGACACAGGAAGGTAGATCCCCTGAGGGTACCACTTTGGGTATGTAAACTCCATATATTTGCTGAGGTAGGGAGAGAAGAAAAAGGACTTCCATGCTGACACATTGATGCAAGACGCTGAGGTTCCTGCACGCAGACATTCAGCTCACAGTGGTCTGACATCCCTCATGGGGTGTCCACCTCAAGACCAAGACGGGGTCCCACAGTCTCTCATATCAGGTAATGGGGTTGACTTATCGTAAAGGGATTCTTGGCTCTGAAGCTACATATATGCTAGGTACACTAGTTATCGTTGCATCGTAGGAGTACCCAATATTACTGTCAAGTATTTTTATACCTGCCTGTATTCATTGTTTTAGCACTATGGTAGAAATCTACCATCCTTTTACTCTGTTGGTGCTTATCATTTATGTCTGTTTCTGTCTTATGGTTGCTTCAACATACCTATTTTATACTAGAATGACGCTGGTTCAATAAATACTTATTGAAAATGTCCCCATCGTTTATTCTGTGCATCTCTCTGAGACAAAGTGAGCACGAGTGCCTGAGCGAAAAGTATTGCACAGTTTCCACGATCTCTCAGGGGACAGAGTGGTCATGTTCGATAGTTGCCAATAACTATTCTCTCCTTGGTAAGAGGGGTTTCTGGTGGCACTGTGAGTTAGCTGATATACAGGCAAACATACCCGGTGGGGGTGTCTGAAATCAGTCTGGACCCCAATGCCACAGTCTATGTTGTCTAAACGCGCAGATCCTAAATGGGTTCATAGGAACTACATGACATGGTGCAGCTAATGTTGGTTTGGTACTTATTTAACGGTCAAATCTGAGTAATTCAGTCGTGCTATTCTCAGAGACCCCTACTGACATTTTCCCTGAGACGTCTGGAGTGGGACGCCACAGCTGAGTAGGCATATCCTATGTATTTGGCTGTCGTTTTATCAAGCTTGAAGGACAAATAGTTCCTATTATGCTTAAAACCTTATGTCAGTTTCCTTGAAACTTTTTCCTTCTTCAAAATAATGGCTGACGAAGACGCTGCTGCGCCAGCACAACGTGCGGCTGCAACAAGAGGGGAAGAAGATGAAATAAACATTTGAGAAAATGTCAGAACTGCCCTTACTTTAAAACTAGCAGACTTTGGAGTCACAGCTTGGGGTGGGACAGTCACATTCGTGATTGAAGCACACGAATCATACCAAGCAGAGGTTTTCTATTCATGGGTTATATTCCCACAAGCAGATGCACAAACACATACATTTCATTCTTATATTAAAGATGAAACACCAGATGAATACTGTCCATATGAGGACAGTGAAATTCCGCTCACCTGCCAGGAGCACATAAACTGGTTTCAAGGCACCCTCCCACACATAAAAGAAAAAAAGAGACTCGGGCTGCTCGGAAGAGATGGAGCAACTTGGTCAGTCCTAGCAGCATACACACCACATCTAGACATTGACACAATGCCAGTAGCAGACTTACGTCTACTTCATGAAAAAATAATAAAACTTTACAGAAACCTGACACAGTTTGTGCTGAGAACACTCACACTTCAGCCAGCAAGGGCTACACCAGCAGGACAAATTCAGGGATCCACAACTAAAGTAACACCAAAAACGCTACACGCAGTTATGGGTAAAATTCCCACTAGACAAGAGCAAATGTCATTCTGGATAGCTAAAAAAATAACACAGTTAGAGGCAGTATTTCCACACACAAGCCCTCAATAAAAACACAGATTGCTAAATATCTGCTTGCCAATGGGGATAGCTCCCCATATAGAGGATTGTTCCTCTTGGGGTACAGTTTTCACTGCCTTATATACCAGAACTCATGGTATCCCTTCATTGGCAGTAATACCAGATGTATTAAGACACATACAGAATGAGTATGGAGCAAAACCTTCTCTGAACTTTGGGATGAAATTGTTAGGAAATGTTTCCCATGTATCAGGTATTATATTAGCAAAAATTTACCTTAAATTATCGAAGACACCTATGCTGAATTAGATAGAGATAGTTTGGGAGCTAGAGCAACAAAACCTCAACTCATGGGTGGTCCTGAAAAAGAGAACACCAAGCAAGCACCTGATTCTTCTAAGAAGAAATGGGCTAACAATAAAAAACAAAAGAATAGAGAGAATAGATCACAATCCGGGGTGAGTCTCCTCAGCAGGAGCCCTCCGAAAGGAGGTACAACCTTAGAAATCAATAACATTAAAGAACCTGATAGGTATCCGGATACTGATACACGTTCCTCTCATTCCTTTCAGGGTTCATCAAAAAACTCAGAGAGGGAAGGACGGTCAGAACACAGACAAGAAGAGCTTACAATGTCCAGAGACACGCAACACGGTTCAGATTATACTTCCAAAAAAGAAGAGAAACCAAAATCAAAACCTTAAAAAGAAGAAAGTAGTAGGTATTATGGTTAGACATGCCCAGAATTTTGAGTACTCAACTGAATGGGGAATGGGCTCTAACAATGCTAGACAGTACAGCAGAAGTAACAATAGCTCGCCAGAACCTCATCTAATTTCTGGAGACAGCAGAGTTGAATGAACATATCACGGTGGAGACACCTGATACAAGGGTAAGTGTCCCACCTAAGTTACATTAAATAACACTCCAAATGCAGGGGGACAAACCCAGAAAAATCAAAGGTCTCTTTTGGGAGAACCCAACTTGTGGCTATGACATCCTTTTAGCTGAAAAAGATTGGCTGCCTGAGATTGTTATGTAGTGCCCAAATGAATAAACAGTAATTTTACTGGCTTTTTCCGACCTTGTTCCAATATACTTAAAACATACATATGCGCAGGAGTGGGCCATAGAACTTGCTCCAGCATTATATTGCAACCATGTTGGGTGGGATGCTGAGTCACCTCACCATGAAATCCCAGTAAAAACTACTCCAACTCCACAGAGACAGTACCCAATAAAACAAGAAGCAAAAACACAAGTGGGGGAGATCTTAGATCAACTTGAATACCAGGGTGTAATTGAAACTTTCACCTCTTTAATGAATAATCCTTTGTTTCCACTAATGAAACCCAATAATTCATACTTATAGTTTTAGACTACAGGCATCTGAACACATGCACTAAAACATTTGCAGTACAGAATGCACACAGTGTCGCATTAATGAATAACAATGTGTGTAAAAAATACAAAACAACACTAGATATCTCAAATGGATTTTTCTGCCAAGATATATTGCCGGAGAGCTGATTTTTATTGGAATTCTCAGCGCTTGGTTCTCATTGTCAATTTTGTCAACTCCCTCAAGGGTATGAGAATAGCCCTGGGTTGTTCTCCACTAGGGTAACAGAGTTACTTCAGAATTCGGATTAAGAGGTGTTGTCCTATGTAGATGATATTTATCTGATGGATGATGATTTAAAGGATCACTTGACCAGGGTGAGCAACATAATTTTGGTGTTCGCCTCTGAGGGGTAGAAATATAATTAAAAAATCAAAAATAGCCCACCTCAATGTCCTATTTTTGGGATATGAGCTTTCAAGTGATGGGAAAAGCCTGGCAGCTAACTTTTTAGAGAAGTGTGCATTGCTCCAACCTTTCTACGACTTGATAAGACCTGATTTTTCAGTTAGGCCCTACAAGGTTCCCTACAAGCTGACATGATAGCTTCAAAACACCTACACACATGTGTAAACACCACAAATTTGGTGATCCGTGTTATAGCGGGTCAATCAGGGAATACTTACCTAATCTTCAATGAGGGAGAAACAGTACCCATAGCATACAAATCACACTTGTACACAAACGCTGAAATGCGTTTTGCTTCTACAGAAAAAATTCAGACGGCAGTACAGACTGCTGTAGTGAGAAAAAGAGCACTACAGGGCAAACTAATAACTGTCATAACTCCAGTGCCGGCCTTAGAGGCTGTTTCAAAAGCAAGCGTTCCGAATGCTAAAGCTTTACATCCAAGATGGATACAATGGGCTAATTAACTCACTGCGACAGATGTAGATTACAAATTTGACTCTACACTTAAAATACAAGCATTCCTGCAATATGAACAAGAATATCCTCTCTCGAATTAAATAATGCCTCTGGATCGGTATGAATTTATAATTTACACTGATGGCTCTGCTCAACCAGCCATAGGAAGTAAACAACAATACAGCGCCGCGTGTGCAATTGTGAAGTGTCGTATGAAGGAAGTCAAGTTCTATCCTAGCAGTACGAAGAAAACATTCTCAAGGAGACTGCATGGCACATCTGGCAGTATTAAAAGCCCTGTTACTGGCACTAATAAATACGGATCCAGAATTCCCCACACTGATTTTTACTGTGTCCAGCCATACAATGAATATCTACACTACTGGGGTCAGAATGGGTTTAAAGACTCAAAAGGTGGTACAATTAAGCATAAAACGCTATGGGAACAGGTAGCTGAGTTGAAAAGAACAAGTTACTTACCTTCGGAAACGATGTATCTGTAAAACACATATATTAGTTACAGATTTCTTACTGTCCCACCCATCCTCCCAGTTCTGCGAACTGACTTCTAGGGATAGGGACTCCTTTACAGGGCCCTAGTTTAGGGCACCAGTGGTCAGTGTCTTGCATGGCTCTGCACTTCTGGGGTGGAAAGTCGTGTCAGAACTGACGTCAGCACACGGGCGGCGTCTCAGTAGACACCGCAACGTCATCCCGGTGACCACGACGACGGACGCGGAGTGGACCGATGCCATCTACCAACGCGCAAGGGAAACTTTTTCTCCGGATCCAGTCAGACGCCTGGGGGTAATTCTAAGGTAAGAAATCTGTAATTAATATATGTGTTTTACCTAAGGTATGTAACTTGTTCACCTGAAAGAGACTATGAGTTATAGATTCCTTATTTTAGAATAGATACCCCAGCAATACCAACCCCGGAGGTGGATCTGCGAACCAAGTTCACACTAGGAAGTCCTGCAGACGGAACGGCCAAAGAAGCCGTCTCTCCAGACTTGGCTATCCAGGCAGTAATGCGTGTGCAAGGATGTCCATGTGGCTGCCTGGCAGATGTCAAGTAAGGGAACTCCATATCCCAAACCAGTAATGGCTGCCGTCGCTCGGGTAGAGTGGGTACACAGTCCCACTGGTGGTTCCATTTTAGTCAAAGAATAGCACATCTTAGTGCATAAGACAACCCATCGAGAGATGGTAGGTGTGCGCACTGCCCAACCTTACTTGGTGCCCACATTACCCACGAAGAGTTGATCATCCACCAGTAAATCTTTAGTGAGATCAAGTTGGAAAGACAGCGCATGTTTGGGGTCCAGACGGTGGAGCCTCTCCTCCTCTTTGGAAGGGTGCAGAGGCGGGAAGAAGGTGGGCAATGTGATGGTCTGACCTATGTGGGAAGAGGTAACCACTTTGGGCAGAAAAGAGGGCCTAGTACGGAGAACTACTTTCTCTGGATGGACAGCAAGAAAGGGAGGCTTGGAAGATACTGCCTGGAGCTCACTCACCCTGCGAGCAGAGGTGATGGCAAGAAAGAAAGCAGTCTTTAAAGTAAGGCGACGAAGAGGACAATTATGTAGTGGCTCTAAGGGAGCACACATAAGGTAAGTGAGGACAAGGTTCAAGTACCACTGGGGCATTACAAAAGGAGAAGGAGGAAAGGGATGAGTAATGCCCTTCAGAAATCTGTTAACTATTGGGGACTTGAAGAGAGAATGTTGATCAGGAAGGAGAAGAAAGGCAAAAATGGCCGAAAGGAAGCCTTTAAGAGTGCCAAGAGCAGAGCCCTGCTGGGCCCTAGTAAGAACGAAGAGGAGAACCTCTGAAAGAGGGGCAGAAAGGGGATCCACAGCTTTGCTGTGCACCATGCCACAAAGTTGTCCCATCTACAGGAGTATACTGTTTTAGTGGAGGGACGCCTGGCTGCCAAGATCACATTACAGACTTCGGGAGGCAAGTCGAAAGCATTCAACTGTTGCCACTCAATCCCCACACAAGGAGGTGGAGGCTGGACAGGTTCAGATGGAGAACTGTCCCCTGCTGCTGCAACAGAAGATCCTCCCAAAGAGGCAGTCTGATCGGTGGATCGATGGCCTTGCTCAAGAGCTTGGGGTACCAGACTCTCCGTGCCCAGTCCGGAGCCACAAGAATGACTTGGGCCCGGTCACGCTTGATCTTCTTCAGCACTCTGGGTAGGAGTGGTCCAGGCAGAAAGGTGCACAGGAAGCTGTAACTCCACTCTCGTCGAAAGGCATCGCCGAGCGAGTGCCACCTTGAAAACTCCAATGCACAGAACTGCTGACATTGCATATTCTCTTTGGCGGCAAATAGATCTAACCAAGGCTCTCCCCACTGCTGAAAGAGACCTTGCACCACCACGCCATTCATGATCCATCATGCACTGGCGGATGCGTTTGTTGGGCAGGCAGGACGGGGATGTGAAAGTAAGCGTCCTGCAAGTCCAATGCTACCATGCAGTCTCCAAGGTTGAGGGCAGACAAGACCTGAACCAAGGTTAACATTTTGAACTTCTCCTTCTGGAGGAAGCGATTGACGTCCCTGATGTCTAAGATAGGACGCAGGCCTTTGTCCTTCTTGGGTACCAGAAAGTAGTGGGAGTAGCAACCACAAACTACTTCTGGCACAGGGACCTGTTTGATAGCTCCCTTGGCCAAGAGAGCCGTAACTTCCTGGCAGAGCAGGGCCAAGTGATCCTCCAACATGCGATGGAATATTGGTGGCACTGAGGGAGGGGTAGTCTCAAAGCGAAGGGAGTAGCCCCTTCAGACAATTTGCAAGACCCACCTGTCGGAGGTGATGTTGCGCCAGTGGGGGAGGTGATGGTGGATCCTGCCGCCCACTGGCAACTGCTGGCCCTGGAAGGTCAGACTAAGAGGGTTTGGAGGCTGCCGCTGGGGGGGCACTGGTGGACTGGCCCACCCGCTAGCCCCCAGGCCCACGACGCTGGGTCCCACGTCCCCGGCCGCGCAGAGGCTGGGCAGCTTGTGCAGGCCTGTGGCCTTAGGTGGAATGTAGCGGGGTACCCCTTCTGTAGCCATGAAAGAGGTGAAAGGCAGACTGCATAGGGCGAGAGGTGGCGGCGAGGTCCAAGGATCTGCCCGTAGCCCTAGAATCCTTGAAATGCTCAAGGTCGTTGTCCCCTTTGTCGCCAAACAGGCGATGGCCATCAAAGGGCATGTCTAAAAGGGTGGATTGGACAGCCGTAGAGAAGCCAGTGAACCTCAGCCAGGCATAGCATTGCAGGGCTACTGACGTTGAAATCGTCCTACCCAGCAAGTTGGCAGTATCCAGCCAACATCAGATGGCGAACTTTCCTGAGTCTCTACCCTCTGCGACAGCATGGGTGAGCTTGGCCTGGGCCTCCTCCGGGCACTGTGGCAGCACTTGTGCGACCAGATCCCACACAGAGTGTGTGTAACAGCCCAAGAGACACATGGGGTTCACCAACTGCAGTCCTAAGCTGGTGGAAGAAAACATCTTCTTCCCAAGATGGTCCAGCTTCTTGGATTCCCTATCTAGGGGAGCAGTAGGGAACACACCTTTGGAGGTTGAGGCTTGGACCACCAAGCTCTCGGGTGTTGGGTGTTGGGAGAGGAAAAGTGGGTCGCCCGGGGCTGGGTGGTGGCGTCGGGCAATCATCCTATCCACAGGAGACCCTGTGCTGGGCTTGGACCAAGTGCCCAGAGGATGTCAGTGAGGGCCTCATTAAAAGGCAGCAGGGGCCCCAAAGAGGCAGCTGCTGGCTGAAGCACCTCAGTCAGGAGGTTAGTCCTGACTGCCACCATAGGAAGCTCAAGGCCCAAGGCCTCAGCCGCCCTATGCAACACCACATCATAGGAGGCTCCCTCCCCTGTGGCCACGGTAGAGGGAGACAGCATACCAAGGTCTGGAGAGGTATCCAGACCACTGGCATCACCCAACTCCTTTTGCCAGTCCAGTTCCTGAAGTTCATCTGCCAGAGGGTCACCAGACCCCTCCCAGTGCTCTTCACCCTCCTCTGGCTGCCATTTAGGGCAGAAGGGAACACCGAATTAACAGTGGGACAAAAGTACCCTCCGGCGCCGTTACCTATGTCAATTAACATCGGTCCGGCGCCGTGTCCATATCGTGGGCGAGGCTGGGGTCAACACCGGTTGGGGGCACAACTGGTGCAGAGGGTGTCGGCTCTAGAATCGGTGCCTGAGAAGGTACAGTGAGGTTGACCGCCTCCGATCTGGATCCAGGTCTGGATCCTTGGGGGCCCTGCAGTGCCGGGGATGGAGCCGCCGACATCGGAGACCTAGGGCACCCAGCTGAGTCTGTGGGGCCCAAAGGCGTGCCTGCGGTGTCGGGCTGCCCAAAAATGCTGTGCAGCATGTTGTAAAGTTGAGGAAGCTAGGCAGGGGGCGCTCTGGGAAAGGGAGGGAAGCGCGGGGCCGTCCCAGAAGCGGGCTCCGAAGAAGGAGCCGGAGAGCAATGACACTCCGGGTCCCGCGTCGTGTCGGACAATGGACGACGAGAAAGCGAGGAGCGACTGTGCTTCTTCGCCTTCTTCTTGTGCTTCGACTTATCCGAGGCGTGCGAAGACTTCGATTACGAGTGGTGATGGCTCCGCAACCGGTCCTGCGATCTTCCCCTCAGCGGGGACCTCGAACGGCACAGAGTGGACTGCCGGGACTCCAGAAGCTTTCGGGACCGCTCCCGCTAAGACTTCAGGTTCAGGGCCCAGCAGTCGGAGGACGACTTCGGGTTGTGGTCCAGGCACCAAAGGGATAAAAGATGTGGATTGGTTACCAACATCAACTTGTGACAGGAGCCACAGGGTTTGAAGCCGGGTCGACGGCTGGACATCCCCTGTGCACCAGGAGTCGATAGACTCAAAAAAGATGTCAACAAAAAGTAAAAAAAAGAGTTAGTAAAAAAGTGACTAAGGGCATGCTCTCTCTGGAACTGCGCTGGCTGGCGCGGAAAAGGAAGAATTGAAGTCAGCGCGCAGGGGTGGTGCCTAAGTAGACATGAAGATGTCATCCCGGTGACAACGACACCAACGACGAACGCGGATTTGACCGACGCCGCCTATCGACACGCAAGGGTACTGCTACGAAAAGATTTCTCTGGATCCAGTCTGACGCCTCGGGGTAATTCTAAGGTAAGGAATCTATAACTAATAGTCTCTTTTAGATATAAACTACCAAGAGCTCATGTAATACACAAGCTGAGTCATCAACATGATGGCGTTCACAATGAAAGGGAATTCATTGGCCGATGGAGCCGCAAAGGGGGCAGTACGAACTGCTGTCGTAGCTGCAATCACTCATTTGAAAACGAGAATAGACGGACAGATAATGGTAACTGTCATTGCTTCACGCAAAAACAGCACAGCCTTTCCGAAAGGTTTTCCACTCAAGTACTCCTACAAGTTAGATGCAAAAAATATTCTGTATGCTCAAATTCCAGGAGTGGGCGATTGAGTAATATCAAACATGGAGCGCAGATTAGGCTTAATTCTGGCTGCACACAAGGGTTTAGGGCCCATATGTATAAACACATTTTCCCATAGACACAGAATGGGTAAAACCCTTTGATCAATCTGACCCTAGGTTCTGCACACGCAGGAGTTACATTGGCGGTTTCTTTACTGAAACAACGCTACTGGTGGCCAGCCTTATCTAAACAGACAGAGTTTTGTCCTAAATTGTGACATCTGTCAGCAGATGAAGGGTTCCATCTTAGCACGTCCAGTGCAGACACCATTATTGATATCAGCCAGACCGCTCACATGTGTCTATTTGGACCACCGCGGCCCCCTACAATCAGATGGGGCTTACAAGTATATCTTGGTGGCAGTGGATTCGTGCTCTAGATTCCTATGGGTTTGGCCCCAGCGCTCGGCTGACGCTCGAACTGTTATAAAAGATTTGCACGTCTTTATAGGGACATACGCAGTTGGCACATTGCATTCTGACCGTGGCCCCGCATTTAGCTCTACGACTTACAAGGGAAGTTTGGGTGTTGCATTGCGGTACTACTCTCCATACCATCCTGAGGGAAATTCAGTCGTGGAGAGGAAAAAGCGGGACTTAAAGCAATCTTTGACAGCAAGAGTATTAGGTTTGGGTGGTAGTTGAGTCAATCTCTTTTACGGGGTCCAGAGGGCACTCAATAATTTGCCAAGAAGTTCCCTAGGAGGTGTCTGTCCTTACAAAGTCCTATTTGGGCCGAGAATGTGGGTACCTCATCTCGATTTAGTAAGCACAGTGGCAGATGAGAAACAATTGACATCAATAAACGCTTGGCTGTTTTACAGGATCTCAATGAATTCCGGACACTACAAAGCAACATGCAAGTAAAATGCACGGCCACTGGGGAAGTCAAATCAGTCACAGCAAGGCCTGCCTGGATCCCAAAAGTCGGGGATTGGGTCAGAGAAAAGATTGTGGGCAAAAAATAATTTGGGCCATCCTACAGAAAACCTGTACCTGTCCTGGCTGTCGAAGAAACAAGAACGGTACTTCTTCCGTCTCATGCCCAAAAACAAAAAAGAGATTTGTCTCCATTGATCTCATCAAACCACACTATGTGGCTGATACTGAATAGTTGGCCTCATGGGCTCCTGGGTAGCCGACGCTCTCCTCTCACTACTATACAGGAAGTTCAGACAGAAAGACTCAAAACATTTGAATAATTCCCAATACCGAGTAATGGACTTTCCAACAATGAAAACACAAATGAAAGACAAATATCAATTCGGCCTACCACCGATATCTACATCAATATGCCTCTACAAGAGACGTCTGCCAGTTCATCAAAACCTGCTGCACTACCTAAAATAGATCAAACTGCATCTGGCTACTTCATCTATTTTGATACATCCTCACTGGATCCCAGTGAACCTGAAACAACGCCAGCTCAAGATTCCCGTAAGGAACAACTTCATGAATTCTACACTTTTCTGAAAAAGACTTACCTGGTCTCACCATTGCTACAACACTGGATAATAACTGGAATATTGTTTCTTCTATTCTGGATTGGCCTAGTGACTGTCTTCTGCTTGCTCATGAATGGAAACTATCTCCCAGAACGCTCTGCAGTTTCAAACGTGAACTTGGTCCTGAAACCTCATATGTCATCTCATCGTGACCAAAGAGACCTGTCCTTCGTGAACATTACAGCTGTTCCAGTTCCTGATGGTATAGTGTGGGACAGGGTTGATTATGATGTATTTGGTCCCACAGAACTTTTGAATATACCTCATGTGTTTAAAATTTCTCTAAATAATATGGTTACCTCCAGTACATTTTCTGACGAATGGGATTTTGAAACTGTAAATAATATGTTGTCTGATTTGGAATAATCTGCTGTATTTTCAAGCACTGAAATGTTAGAGGACACAGTTGATTTTGACACTATGTACTGTTACAAACATTATGGTCATCACTTCTTATATAAATCCAGTATCCCACGTAATGTTTTTACATACCACCAATGGGAACATTGCCCGACACCACCAAAAGGTAGTTTGAAAACGTTTGCACAGAAATTACCTTATTTGTCAGGGTTTAACACTTCTGACCTGACCTCATATTACTATAAGGTTGCACCTACAACTGCACAGAAAAATATGCTAACTAACACCAAATAGATTTATTCTGCATCCTTTTTTCCCAACTGTCTGAATAGGATTTTGACTTATGGAAGGACACTATAGACATAAAATCAGTCTGGGGTTCAAAGGAATGGCAAGTTCAGGGAACAGAAGCACTATTTCGAGCATGCTTCATTCCACAGCAGATAATATTTCTGAATGACACTGTGCAACAGACTTCCTGTCTTGGATTAGCCAAGAACAAAGATTTGAACACACCTTGGATTGCCACACCATCACTCTTTGAGGGGTGTTAAAACTTTACATCACATGGAGGGGATACAATAGATGACATCATACATGATAATTCATCAGACCCCAATTGGAAGGGATGGTTAGTTTGGCCCAAGGACACAAATACGTGTCACACAAGTTTCAGGGATACCACCAAAGGGTTTTGTATCCATAGGCCCGACCAACGCTATGTACAAAGAGAACATCTGGGGGTGGTGACATCATACAGTGTTGGGTAATGATGCCCCGATTGGCTAAAAACCTTGACACTGTCCAAGGTGAAACAACACTTATCCTTACTTTCAGAAGACATGGAGCTGAGGGACTTTTTATTAGGCCCCCGAAAGCCAGGTCAGAAACGTTTCTTATATGCTGTTTATAATGAAATCTGGAAAATCTCTCAACAAAAAGCCGGGTAGAGACTCTCTGAAATTGATAAAATTAACCTAGAAAAAGTGTTAGATGTAGATGTAGTTGATAATGGTATGACTACATTAACATCCAGTATTTATTCACTGGGCAACATTGTATCTTCTCCTATAGATATACTAGAACAGGATTTGTCCATACTACAGCACGGACAGTCTCAGCTATGTTCTATTAGGTTGTTAAGCTGGACGCTACAATCATTGTGTTCCGGTAATGTGGTTTGGCGATTTATCAACAGTAAATCCCTATTCTCTGCATACAATCTAACTAAGAAGCAGATAACAATGGCACACAGGGGAGCAAAATATACAATGCTGCGTATTGCAAAACTGGAACAATGACCTTTTACTGTGGCAGAGTCACCATCCACAGAATGGTTAATTCATGGCCATATAACATTACCGGTCACAACTTTCCAGTTTCAGTATTGCCTAGAACAACAACAGGCAGGCAGATATGAAGTGATGGATAGGGAATTCATCAAGGAATCTTGGGAATTGCCATACAGATTTCGATGCAGGAGTTGGGACATGGAAGTGTTATTAAGCGGTACAAACTGTGAGAACTCTTTAAGTGGTTCTTTCATATGCCAGGATATCATGCTTCACGGGCCTGTAATGGTTCAGTTGCAAACTTATCCTGTTATTTGAAAGGGACACCAGCTGCCGTGATTAATCCGGTGTTCAAGTTGCTCTAAAATGGGAGTTACTTGATGCTGAATGATCAAGGTTCTTGTGGGATGCTTCCGGACATCGCATATCTTGTCACTGTAGACTACAGGGTTACTTGTTGTAGGCAAGTATTGTTTCCACCAACCCACACAGTCAGGGAGGTGCCGTTATGGCATTCATTGAATGTTTCCTTTATACGGTTTGATACTCTGAGCGAAAGGAAAGCCATGCTTTTACAGAAAACCGTACCCTTAACCTCCGCCCGAGAGACTTTTGATCTCCAGGTTGCAAGGTCTTCAGCTGAGATACTGGCACTAGTACGAACAAACTGCCCTTTCCATTTTACAGAAATGGTACAACGTATCTTTAACATGTCTGATACGACGGGTATAGTACACCTATTTAAGACCATAGGTTCTGGACAGTTAAGCACCTTTGAGACAGTCTTCAGAGTGATTCCAAACTTCATGCACTCTCAATCAATCAATCAATCAGGGGTTTGTAAAGCGCGCTACTCACCCGTGATGGTCTCAAGGAGCTAGTGGGGAGGGGTGGGCAGTTCCGGATGATACTCTGTATTTGTTCCTAATAGCAGAAACCTGATTATAATTTTTCTACAATGCCATGGACATCCCAGTCACCAAGGAGATGGAAAAAACGCTATTGGAGTGCAGATACCGTGATCGCATGGTACTCCATATGGGCACAACTTGTCTTCGCGAACTGAGCGAGTCTTGGTCCCTGTCGTTTAGAACAGTATGGATTGACTGTGTTCTGCCTGCCCTCCGATGCCTGTTCTGCGGACAAGATTGCGTGTTGGATCTCTATCTAACACTCCCATTGGTTGCCCCAATGGACGTGGATGCTTTACTGGACCCAATAACAGCCCATGGTCTGCTGTATCCTCAGAGTATTCCCATGTTGATGTCTGCATTCTTAGAGCCACCACCTGATGCTTCAGCTCCTGTTGGAACAGATACCGGCTCAGCTAGAAACCCTCAGCCCTTGGATGTCACACAGGCTTCCCCAGCATTGGCTGTGAAAAATACAAAAGATCATCTGTGCTCAATTGACCTCATCTGTGAGCTGTTGCAGGGATCGTCGTCTGTGATGTTGCGTCTATCAGCCAGGATACACAAACATTTGGCTCATCGTGTGCTGGGAAAAATTTGGCTTTTTCAAAACAACTAAATTTGGCATTTTTAAACATTAGACACTTTTTCTTGCTGAACTGCATGGCTTTCATACACTCATAGTTGTTCGAAATATATATACGAACATATTTTAGTAAAACTTCTACCTCTTAAAATACGATTTTAGCATTTTTAAAAAAATATATTTTTTAACGCACTATTGTTTTGGACTAATTAGTTATTAACATACAAATGCCTAGAAGTACATTAACATTTTAAAATGCCGTCCAGTCGTATGAGGAGTGGGAGTTGTGTTCCATATAGGCACCCCAATACAGGCTCGGGTAACAACCTACCCTCCACCTATATTTCACCTGCCATTACACTACTTAACGGGTCTTGGGAATGACCTTTTACTAGCTATGGTACTGCTAACAGGACGTGAGGTTTTCCCTGAAAACAAGCCTCATTCATTATGCATGGGTATTTTTGGAAACACAGCAGGACTACCATCTTCTGCAAAATAACTATGTATAAGGGTCATTCCTTCCATCTTGACACAGCAAGGTAGATACCCTGAGGGTACCACTTTGGGTATATAAACACAATATCTTTGCTGAGGCAAGGAGAGGAAAAAAAGAACTTCCATGCTGATACACTGACACAAGACGCTGAGGTTCCTGCATGCGGACACTCCAGCTCGTAGTGGTCTGACATCCCTCGCGGGGTGTCCATCTCGAGACCAAGACCGGGTCCCACAGTCTCTCACTTCAGGTAATGGGGTTGACTTTATTCTAGAGGAATTCTTGGCTCTGCACCTACATACATGCTAGGTACACTTAGGTACATCTAATTAGAATTGCATCATAGGAATACGCATTATTACCATCATGTATTTTTATACCTCCCTGTATTCAATGTTTTAGCACTATGGTACAAATCTACTATCCTTTTACTATGTTGGTGCTTATAATCATTTATATCTGTTTCTGTCTTATTGTTGTTTCAGCACACCTATGTTACACTAGAATGACGCTGGTTCAATAAATGCTTATTGAAAATGTCCCCACTGTTTATTCTGTGTATCTCTCTGAGACAAAGTGAGCACGAGTGACTGTGCAAAAAGTATCGCACTGTTTCCACGATCCCTGATGGGACAGAGTTGTCATGTTAAATAGTTGCCAAGAACTAATTCACTGACCTCCCCCGAGAGTTCAGTGAAAGATCCGGCAGGGGAACAGGGGAACAGAGTGGCATGGTGACATGGCATCAAGTTACAACATTTTTATGGCGGTGCACATTTCTTCTACATTGTGAATACAATAAAGCACTACATACTTACAGCGAAGTAGTACTAACTCACGCTGTAGTCAAAATGAAATGGGGATATTTCTTTTTGACTGCCCAATTACATTGACAGCCCTGCATAGGCCATAATCACTGATCAATTTATTAAAGGTCCCATAAGTAGCTAATTTGCGCAAATAACCATTGTGTACTTAGGCACGAATACAGTGAGTCAGACTCAGTTAGTGGGACTCACAGCAGAGAACCAAACCCTGGGTCATCCTAAAGCAAAAAAATGCTGGAGGGTTAAATTGGGTCACAACTCCATTCATCGGAGCCCTGGACAATATCTTTCTATTAACCTTGTTATGATTTAGCTGTCTGGCGCATGCTATTGTTATCACGCACCACACAACATGCACACATACATATGCAGAAAATGGCCTCTTGGACAGCCCGTTTTAGCCATTGGCTACTGTGGTTCACCGAGTTTCAGGCATTAGCTAAGGAAGCTGTCCATCACTACTGGTACCAGCCACGGCATTCCACGGGATGTGAAAATATAAAAAAAATAGTGCATCTCTCTCACACACACGTACACAAACACACACAGGCTGACTTTGTCTCACCACTGTACATTGCTCTTTGGTGCTGCCCAGCCAATCACATCCCACTTTGTTACTTCTCCGCTCACCTCTAGATTACCATATGGAATGGGATAATCACCCCAATGCTACACCCACCGGTGGGGCTCCTTGTGTCCACTCAAAAGATGTTTTTTTAAGCGTGGGTCAGTCGGGAAGAATAACTAGTAAAATCAGGATGGTTGGAGGCAAAGAGTATTCATGGATTCAATGTCCATTAGAGAAGAGAGTGGTCTACAAAAATGTTGATATGCAGTCTTGTTTTTAACTGAGCGGTGCTGCTCAAATGAATACAAGTTCGCAGATCTGACGAAGACAGCCTGGAAAGTGCAACCGGCTTCAAGGTGCTGCAGCCGCCATGTCATGCAATGGTAGAGCAGCCTTTAGGGAGATATAAATCAGAAGGATGCAGGTGTATTGCGGATATCTAGCTTTAAAAAAAGATATAGTTACAAGTACTGGGATCTAGTTGGTTTTTAAAAGCGATTTGCTCCAGAAAGAAGGCGGGATTTCTGGGACACCGACGGATATTTTAGTCAGTTTGAACACTGTGTTCATGTGGTTTTTTTGCATCTGAGTATATAGCGCATATGTGTTTTGTTCTCAAGATGTAAAAATATCCAACACCATCAAGGAGAAATTTGACACTAAATAGGTTCCGCTGGAGATCCCTTGTAAAAAGTGTTTCTCCTCTTTATTTATCCTCTGCCCAGAGATCTCAAATCTTCAATATTTGACTCAAATGCTGATGCAAAGCAAAACCAAAGGGAATGATGGGCTGAGTGTTGAACATTGCAAGCACTCACCCCCAGTCAACTGATCTGGGTTTAATCCATCACCGTTCTTTAGCCCACTCTGCCACCCCAGTTCAGACATGGCCATATGCAAATCAGTCTTGACCCTGTGCCTCATGGGAACAGTCCAGCCCGAACTGCCAAGCCATGTCTTCCCTGGACCGGAAACAAGCATCCTGGGACCGGTTTCAGCCAGGCTTGCTTGAATCCAGTGGCAAAGTGGCAAATGCTGATGCACCATCACAATGTCACTGTTATTTTCAGTGTGCATTATGAGTAACAAAACACCAAAGTTACTTTGAAAATACCTTTATAGTCAGGGTATTTTGATCAAAAATGCAATTTCATGAATTGCTCGGATTCGAAATGCCAACAGGTGTTTTGCAATGAGCTTCATCAGAGCAATCTCTTGGGTAAAATAGATAAATCAAAAACCCATAATCATGTTTTGATAAAAAGTGCAAATTACTCTGTTGGCAGTGTGAGGACTTTATATTAGGAAGCACCTGCAAAATGTCTATCCTTCTTTTCATTTATCTTACTTTTACGTTCTGTATATTTTTTTAGGTCATCCGGTTTAATTTCCTGCAAGGTGCCCCAACTGTCTGACGTTTTGTGGGTAGAGACAAAAGACTAGTTCCATGTTAAAATAGCTTTTATTTTATGTATCTTGTTATTGAGAAATGAAAATAATTTGTTGCATGTTTCCATTGATTAAGTGTATTGTTCAGTATCTGTAGAGATGATGTTTTGTTTTATGTAGTCGAATAGAGCTCTGCATTGACTCGGATACTGGATTATTAGTTACTTGTTGAAGGATGTTTTTGCCTTCTTGATTTCTTGTTTGTAAAAAAATGGTATTTTTTAAGTTTGGATGTTGTCTTGTCTGATGTTCCTTTCTGCCATCGTCTTTTTAAGGCTCTAATTTCCATCTTGATTTTGTGAAGCTCGTTGGGGTGCCTTGGTTGGTTGCGTATGGGGTTGGACCATTTACATTTTTTTGTAAGGTACTGTATCTACGAAATCTTAGATGATGGATTTCAGGTACTACTTGGTCAAAATTGGCACTAGAGTTTTAAGGGACGATTCTGTAAATTGTTTATAGGCAAAACTTAATTTAGGAAGTCTTGTTCATCTAGTTTGTTCATTCTTGCCCAGGATTTGAAATACCAATGGGAAGTGTTCAGAACAATCTATTCCTGAGGGCAGGAAACACTTCATTCTATTTATCGAGGTAAAGATTAAGTGTAAAGTGTTTTTTTATGTGAATAAAGAAGGAGGCGAGTGTAACGTTTTAGGATGTTTTCAACATCTCTGAACATTTTTGTGCTCACATTGCTCCAGTCTGTGTTGAAGTCTCCCATGCAGAGGATGTGGGATGCCCCAGAATGTTTTATGTGGATTTAGGGAGACTGTAGCTTATATGTATGTAAATGGTTATGGTTTGGTTAATAGGAAGGGCAATTTTCATGTCCTCAAAGGATCAGTACGCAGTAGAGTTTAGTAACAATGTGACGGGATTATACACTATGCAATACATTTTGTTTGGTAGTCTCTAAAGATGTTTGACACTGTTCCAATAGAGGCCGACAGATGCAATCGTTCTGATTATATACCACAGTGGTGAGTAATGTGCCAGTCCCACTTAAGTTTTAGTTTTAGATTTGTATCTCATCGATCTCATGACAGTTTGATCCTATGATTTTGGCACACTCAGGGAGTTATTATGACTTTGGTGGTCTCAGACCAAGGCCGCCACGCCGCTGCCCACTCTGAGACTGCCAAAGCCATAAAAAACCGCCCACCATAGTACGACTTTTAAAGTCTCTGGTGGGCAGTTCTTTGGCGGTCCCACTGCGGTGCACTGCAATGGAAACGTCAAAGGCAGTTCCTGCAGGACATGGACTGTTAAGTCCATGCCCTGCAGGAACTGGGGGTGCATGCAGAGAGGGGGTGCAACATGTGCCCCCCTGCATTCACCCCATGGTGCAAAGGTATAAGGCGGCCCTACTTTGCTTACTCAATGCCACACTTTTCATGGCCGTTGCACCGCCATGAAAATGTGGCAGTGAGGAAACTCGTAATATGCTTACCCCCGCCAAGCAAATTGTGGCCTCGGACCACCGCATCACGGCTAGGGATCTGTGATCCTTGGCGGTTGCAGCTGTACCAATGCAATACGACTGCCCTAGTTTTAATGGGGCGGTCGGACCTCCGGTGCCCTCACCACCACTACGGCCATGGCAGTCCACACCTAAATATTTAATAACAATCTTGAATCCAATGTTTTTACTGTACTGTCTGACAGAGTTCATTCAGCAAAGGACCGAAGGAATCTCAACTGCCTTAGTGTTAAAGAATTGCAAAAGTGAATTACCGCTCTTATTTGTGAATGCACAGGGCCTGGCATATCACTTTGCTCACACTCCACAACACCACAACACTCTCTTCCAGCACAGGAGTACCACCAGGAGCACAATCCCTCCTCCAAGGCATTGCACAACTTCTCAAAATCACATATCTCATTATTACTCTTCCACCCCCACCACTGCATTTCCATCCACACCACATCCTACCATCTCTCAGCATTGCAGTCCTTGCCCACCACCAAACTATCACTACACTACCACATTACAGTTTTGCACTACATTTCGGCACAAATGCACTATCATTCACCATTGCTGTGCATGGCTGCACTACTACCCTCCGAGTCTGTGCTACTCCTCTAGTAGTGCTACATCACCCCTTGCCACACTTCAATTCTAAAATGAGTTCCATCACCACAATACCACTACATCCCGCTCTCACAACCCCAGGACCAACATATCACTCATTACCGCACTATTGAACCTCCACTGCAGAAGAGTATCACTGCCACCTCCCCACATTGTTCTACACCACATCATTAATACTCTATAACTCAGCATAATCACCTGTAGCACTGCTCTTCCCCAAAGCACAACACAGCTACTCCAGAGCAGGACACAATGGCCCCTACTACTAAACTACCACCAACACCACCACACTACTTTCCCCTCCATAATACTTACACTCCACCACTGCATTACCAACTATAAGACACCCAACCCCTATCACTCTCAGAACTGAACAATACAATGCCACCCACACTGCAAGAGCCTAAGACTTTTGCACCACCACACTACTATCCCCCACCAAGGCATTATCATCATTCATTGCACCAACATTACAGTCCACACATAATCTTGTGAATAGATACCGTAGCATTCTCCCAAGGTGGTGGGTCTCTGTACTAGCTCAGTCCTGCTACACTGATCAGGCAAAAGGCCCCTCTCAACAGACCTGATTGTCAAGGCAGTAGTGCTTTATGAACATGTGTATCAAGCTGTATGATATATGTCCAGGACAAGCGCTCCACATTCCAATACAGTGGTTGCAGCTTTGGCCCTGGTGGAAAGAGCCTGTAAGCTTTTTGGGGGTTACTACTTAAACAGTGCATAGCAGATCATTATTCAGAAAACAATCCATCGAGAGATGATCTGTTCTTGTACTGCCTTGCCTTCTTTGTTCCAGAAAAACCTACAAAGAGCTGATTGATGGAATCAATAAAAAAGCGTAGTGCCCTCTTAGGGTACAAATGATGGAATCTCTTTTCCTCCTTAGAGAGATGAGATGGAGCAAAGAATGCCAGAAGGAAGATATTAAGCCTGACTTGAAAAGCAGTGATCACCTTCGGTAGAAAGGAAGCTTGGGTCCTCAACACCAACTTACCCAGAAAGACCGCTGAATAAGGCGGGTTGGCAAAAAAGAACCTGCAGCTCACTCACACATCTGGCTGATGTTATAGTGATGAGAAACATCATCTTCAACGTGAGAAGTCTCAATGGAAAACTTTGCAGTGGCTCAAAAGTGGTCACATAAAACAAAGTACAGACTAAATTTAAGCACCAATGTGGCACCACAAAGGCTTTTGGAGGAAATAAATGTTGCAAATCTTTCAAAAACCTCATCACAACAGGTGAGTTGAACAAAGAGGGCTGATCTATTATAGAGACAGTATCTAAACCATCCCATGTCAGACCCTTCAAGGATGCTTACTAATAATCTGGCTAACATTCGTGGATCATCTGGTAGCCTCATCCCCATGGAAAATGATACTGGCTCCGCCCCTTTTATAGTTACACACGCCTAGGAAAGGGGGACTCCTCGCCAATCCGTGGTGAGACCCAGGGGCTATGGACTGTACTGCTTTACTGGATTGGGATGGAGGGGTTTGAGGGTGGGGATGGACTGCGGGCTAGGCGGGAGATTTCCTGGTAAGTTTGTAAAACTACTGTTTTACATACTTTTCCTTTCAATGTGGGCATTATTGTCTGTTTAGTGGGAATATACTGAACAGGGAAGCAAAAATGTGCTGTACCTCAACTTAAATTACTTACCTTGTATATTTAAAGCTACCAGATTAGGGGTACAGTATTGTGTCGCAAGTCGAAATTCTGTGTTAAGCAATCAATCTTAAAATGATTCGATGGTTAATCCTAATTTCTCATGTTCGTTGAATGTTAATACTAGGAAACTCAATAAAGAATCTCCATCAAAAAAAAAAAAAAGGGCTGATGGGAAACCACAAAAATGCTGAAAGAGCCAATAAGTAGACTTTACCAGTGTCTAAAGTAAGACCTTACTGTGCCAGGGATGGAACAAACAACAGGCAACTTCACTTGCAATGGATCCGTTTGCCAAGTATCCCACAAATCTTCGACTGGCTTACACTTATTTTGTGGACGGACACCTCACTGCTAAGATGACACAAATGACCTCCAGGGTAAGGTTGAAGGAGGTCAACTGCTGCCACTTATTCACCAAGCATGGAGATGCACATTGTGCATGTCTGGGTGCAGTACCTTGCACTGCTGCTGTGACAGAAGATCCTTCTGAAATAGAAGATTGATCGGAGGACAGATCCTTATGATCAGGAGCTCTGGGAGTACACTTTGTCCTGGCCGAATGCAGTGCTACTGATCTTCTTCTGAACTTGGGGCAGGAAAGGCAGTGGCAGGAAGGCATTCTTGAGACCAGAGCTCCATTCTAAATGGAAGGCATCTCAGAGAGCTAGATACTTTGGAATCTCCAACGTGCATACATTGCACTTTCTCAGTAGTGGGGAAAAGATTGATCCCGGGTACTCCTCATTGCTGGAAGATGCCCTGTACAACCACAAGGTGCAACTGCCATTCATGATCCTTTAAGCACCAGCAGCTGAGTTTGTCCGCCCTGGCATTTAGAAATCCCACAAGGTGGTTTACCAACAGAGAAATTTGTGGTGGTCCACCACTTCCAGAGGCACAGAGCCTACTGACACAGGGCCCAAGACTCCACCAAGCCCTGCTTGTTTCAGTACCACATGGCGGTTGTGTTGTTCAAGAGCACCAGCCTTCCACTGATGGTGGGCAGGAAGGTGTACAGCACCAATAGAATTGCCTCCAACAAAGTGATGTGGAATCAAGTCTCCACCTGAGACCAGAAGCTTTTGTTCTCCACCTCTTCCGGATGGCCTCCCCAACCCAGTAGTACTGTCTCTGTGAACACCAGCAGCTCTGGTTGGGGTAAGGAGAGGGTTCTGCCATTGACTCAATCGCGGCCCAGTAGCGACCACTAAAGGTATTTTGCAGTCCCTTCTGAAATCTGGATACAGTCCAACAGATACCCTGATGCTGTGTGCCCTGGGATTTGCACTCACACTGCAGAACCTGCATGTGCCACTTGGTATGTTTGTTAGGGTGCAGAAAGGCCAACAATCCTAGAAGCCTCAGGGTCATCCGCGCTGAGCTCAAGGACTGAGGCGGAAACATCAGGATCATAGCCTGAATGTCATGGACTCTCTGCTCCGTGGGATAAGCATGAAACTGTTCCATATCCAGAATAGCTCTGATGAATGGGAGTGTATGCGGAGTCAGGTGTGATATTGGCATGTTGATAGTGAACCTCAACAATTTCAGGAGGTTCACCATTGTCTGGAGGTAGATGACGACGGCCTGGGGAGAGACCGCTCTCAGCAGCCAGTCATTGAGGCAAGGTAAGACTGAAATCCTGATCTCCACAGATGTGCTGCGACCACCGCCATCACTTGAGAACACCCGAGGGGCACTTGTGAGGCCAAAAGGAGGCACTGAGAACTGAAAATGCTCCTGGCCCACCATGAACCGCAGATAGCACCTGCAGGACGGGCATATGAAAATAAGCATCCTGCAGGTCCAATGCCACCAACCAGTCTCTGGAATCTAGGGCAGACAGTACTGAGTCTAGTGTGAACATCTTGAATTTGTCATTTTGGAGGTAGGTGTTGAGATGCCAATGATTCAAAATAAGACAAAGACCTCCATCCTTCATCGGCATAAGAAAGTAAGAGTAGTAACACCCGTTTCCTACTTCGAGGCCAAAGTACAAGCACTTCCTGACGCAAGATGGACAGTATTCCTCTGTCAGCCTCTCTGATGGAGGTAGAAGGTGTGGTGAGGTAGAAATAAATGGGAGGGCATAGTCCCGATTTGGAGGACACCCATATCTAAGGTGATGGCCTGCCACCCCTGGAGGATTATCAGATCTTGCCTCCAACAGGGTGGCTGTGTGCCTGCAAAGACACACTAAAAAGGTTTTGTGGCTGTGGATGCAGGAGGGGTGGAGGACTGATCTGCATTCTGCCCCGGTTGTCCTGGGTGTTATACCGCAGCCTCAGTCATGAAAGAGCAGAAAGATCTGCTTGGCTGGTGGAGGCGACTGGAATTTGCAAAACTGAAAACCCCAACCGTAGTCAAGGAGAGGGCAAAATTCTTGGAGGAAGTGCCTGGTGGGCACACAAAGGCCCAAGGATTGTGCTGTGCCTCTACTCTCCTTAAACTGTTCCAGGGCCGATTCCACTTCTTGCCAAACAGCTGAGAGCCATCAAACGGCATGTGCATTAGGGATGCTTGGGCATTCCCAATGTAGCCTGTAGACCTCAACCAGGCATGACTTAAAAGTGCTACATTGTTACCCATTGCTTGGCTCAAGCAGTTGATTGTGTCCAAGGCAGAACCTATTACGAGTTTCGCTGCATCATGGCAATCATGGATAGCTTGGGTAACGTACAACTGAAGACTGCCTGCAATAGCCAGTAAAATGTGTGTCACCATGTCCCAAAGAGCAAGGGAGTAGCGGCTGAGAAGACAGCTGGCATTTACTTAACTCAGAGGAAGGCACATAGAGGAGAAAATCTGCTTAGTAAATCTGTTTCGATTCCTGTTCAGGTAGAGTGATAGGAAAGGCATTAGGAATAACTTTGCTGGTGGACGTGTGTACCACCAAACTCTTTGGC
This sequence comes from Triturus cristatus, assembly GCF_964204655.1. Lineage (NCBI taxonomy): Eukaryota > Metazoa > Chordata > Amphibia > Caudata > Salamandridae > Triturus > Triturus cristatus. The sequence continues at coordinate 392,831,711 of NC_140583.1, read as the reverse complement.
ATCAGATGTTGTGTATGAAAGGTTGAGTCACCAAGTGAAGGACAATGGTGACAAGTAACCTGCCTATTAGCACATGGACCTGAAAATGGTTTCACCCAAGTGCCCAAATGGGTTTTTGTAAGGTACTCCTTAAATGGTTGTAAATTTTCTCTATATGCCTGACCTAGATGAACTACCTTAGTTAAAACATTAGCTTTGATCTCCATAGTGGGGATCTGTAGATCTAAGACACCTACTACCATCCAAAGCTCTGGGCTGAAAGCACAGAAAATACACCGAATAATCTTGACCACTGCTCAGTCACTTACACTACAGCACTACCTCCTTGCTACAAACTAGAGTCCACCAGTTTACCACCATCCAACACTACAGAACCACAGCTGCTGCCCCACGCACCACTATCTCTATGCTGTACTACCAACTCATAGAAGCACACTACTACCAATTCCAACCTTAAAACAACTGCTCAACCTCTCCTAATACCTCCCCTGAACCACAAAACCCTTCAGCCCCTCACTACTGTCAACAGCACCACAATATTATTAACCAGCACCACCAATTGACCCAACACAACACACCACACCACAATATTCACATCACTTTCAGCAATGAACAATCACCCCAGCACCATAACATTTTAAATTAACTCACTACAAACTGATGCTATTGCAGTACCACCAACATACATTATATTTCCACAGCCAAGCACTGTGCGAACACATTTGAGTATTGCACTGCGTTTGTAGTTAATATTGTGCTATTCATTTTTTTGCAGTTTTTGAAATGTTTGTGGTTATTTTAGGACAAACCTGTGCTGTTGCTGCTTTCCCAGCATCTGAATCACGCTCAAACAGGCTAATTTATTGTGCTTGTTACTTTACCTCTGAATGTATTTTTCACAAAACAAATATATTGCTATTTGAATTATGTATTCTCACTACCAATATATGCTGTTAATAATCCTGCATAGATGAGTTTTCCGTTAATGTACATCTCAGTTCCAACACGCTGTCATGGATTTTTCCAGCTTTTTCACAAAGATTATACGAATTACATGAGGGCAGAAGCAATATGAATTAAAATAAATCAATTTTAATTTGATAAAAATACTTAAACATTTTTTTCCAATACAGTGTTCCAATATAATATGCCAAAAATAGGGCAGAGCGTAAAAAAGTAGTCTAAATATAGCAAAATAGATACTAACAAATAAAACATTCTTTAAAATAACATCTAGAGTAACAATTTTGGAAACTGAAAACAGATATTGAAATATTTATTTTGTAGATCCTTCATAAAGTTTGAGAATAAATTAGCACAGATCATTATGCATTTTCATAAGTTGACATAGTTGCAATGCAACTTCAATATTACTTCATCAGAGTAAATTCGACACCAAGGCAGTTTTCAAGAATCAATGAACAAGCAGACCCTAAACATAAAGGTATATGTGAGCCATTACATTTATGGAAGTGTTATAGGCTTTTTCAATAGCAAATGAGAGAAACATTTGGAGAGCAGCTTTACACAACTTGAAGCATTCTATAAATGGTTATCAGGGTCCATCAGCGAATTCACTACAAACTCCCTTTATAATATTATTATATTCTACTACTGTATGTCAATGTCTACACAGAACCTTTTCTTAAATCTGAGTTTTACTTTATTTGAAGGAGCCCCACCTTCCTAAAAATACAAAAGACAATACATCTCCTCCAACCCAAATGCTTTGCACTTGGAAAGTTTCCAAGTTCGTGAGGATTCGTATTTAGGAGATAAGAACCACAGATTTAGCTGCGTAAGTTCTCATTCTAGCAGCTGCCACACAGATAAGGTGCGACTTCGGCCAATACTGAATTTCCATAGCCCAGTCGTGCTTCTTCACCCTTCCTTCAATACTTTTCCAAACGAGAGGGTCAGTCATGGCAGATGACTCGCTTTGGATAAGGTGGGCCGCCATGTAGCAGAACTTTCAAAATCAAAAGTGGTTGTGGTGTGGAATTTATCACTTCCACTGAAACATCTAAAACTAAAAAAGCATCAGAGTGATTCCATAGAAATGCCCGGAATGGAAATGTGAATGAACTGCGTTCCTATTATTTTTAGGCTGGAGGTCTCTTTAAAAAAACAACATGAAATGTAGATAACATTCAAATCACTGTAACAAAAAACACAATTCTATAATATGCATCACTGTTTAAATAATACGTCACTGACAAGGCACTGCTTATTCAACTAATAAGCAATTTTACAGCAAGTAATGTAAACATAAACCAATACACCCTGCCAAATTGATAAATTATTGGCATCATGAAATGTGATATTATGTAGTTCTACAAGCCTTTTCTTTAGGAGTACATTTATAACAATGTAGGCAAAATGCAGAATGACTAACTTTAAGTACAATTTACAGTTGTTTATATACCACAGAATCGGTCGGCACGAAGAGAGCTTTCTATGACTATCAAACAACAATTTTATTTAGGCACGAACGACTTGCGTGATTTGCCCAGAATCACAGGATGTTGTGCCAAGGTCCGGATTCAAACCTGATTCACCAGTTCCAAAATCGTCAGCGCTGGAAGCAAGGTCACATACCCTCCCTGAACTGCTAATCAGAGCAAGTATTCCATAAGGCACTAAAGTTGAATGTTTGATGTTTGATGTAAATGCCCGATGTATGCAGTGGATGATTATATGTGGAGAGGAAAGAGCGGAATCTATCATTTTGATATTCAAAAGCAAATTGGGCTCAAAACCTAAGTAAACAATATATTTACAAAAAACGAAATGAAGCAAAGGTCTTGCAAAACTGATCATCGAAAGTTATGATAAAACATAAAATATTGCTGTTTTTTAACAATGCCCTTTAAGTTTGAGTTGACAGTGTTCAGGGCCTGAGAAATCAACTTGCCCACTCACCAAGCCTAGTCAGATGTTATCAGGCTGAGCTATTTTTAGGACCTACTGGCCAGTTCTGGTGAGCAGATGATGAATAGGTGTGAATGAGCAATAAAGATGCCTTTAAATCTTGTTTTGATCTTGTCACATTTGCTCTGCCTTTAGAGGCAGAGGTCAAATGTTAGCTTATGTCTTATCATTTGCAGCCAGAGAAAGAAAAGTAAACATAAGCTCCAGGATAAAAGAAGCAGCAAAGTGAGAGGAGTTTGTAAATGTAACTGTCTGGCAATGGTGAAACTCATCTTCCACAGTTTATTGTTTATACGATATACAGTTATATCAGTAAAACTGCATGTTAGTGGGAAAGTTTGTTGCCCTTTCAATTGAAAATGGGCTGTTTGTAAATTGCAGTGTGCTACAAAAACATGCTTTAGTAATACATTTATTGAAAGTGAGTTTTAAACATGAACTGAGAAACATTCCTGCCCTGCTGACAATGCTGTTAGTGAACTAAGAGACAGGTCATGGGTTTTGTGTACCCTATTTGTGGGCTTGATTCTTATTATATATGGAGCAAAAGTATAGTCTATTAAATAAAACAAAATAGATTTTTTGTACAGCACAAATGCTGACCTTGCATATTTGAAGGTGCTCTCATGTGATAATGAAGAAAAAGGCAGCGCTGTAAAATAATATATTTGCTAGGATGACACAATTTGAGACCAGATTACAGGTCAAGTATGTTACAGTTTGGTCGAGTAGATTATTCATGTCACTAGACTTGCAGATCTAGTAATATTTTTTATGCTTTTTCGAGGCCCGAGTGTTCTATGGCCAAGATTTAAATAGATTCTGCATACCCTTCTTTGAGGCAGCCCGACGCAAAATGTTTTTGGTATTTACAAAGGCACACAAATGCCCATTTGTGTGGCTTTGTCAGAAAAAGAAAAGCACTACATTTCACTGCCTTACGTTACTTTGTGACAAGTAGGCATTCCATGGGTGGTGCATGGGCATTCCGGTGTATCGACCCATGAATTTTGATGCAAACTTATATGTACAAAGAGTTGTAGACGTTGGTTTACACCAAAATACCTGAGGATGGCATAACAAGAAATCTATTTCTCCTTGTTATTTCCTGTTTGCATGTGTGCTACATTCCAGAGCACACATACAAAGAGAAAATAGCCTCAAAGTATAGTTTTGGTGTAGGAAGGTACACCTTCCTGCACAAAATATATCCAGACCTCAACGCAGACACCCTCACAATATGGTGGAAGGGTGTCTGCATTGGTGCTAGGCAGCCCAAAGTGTACCAGTGCATAGAAAGAGCAGAACTGCACCATTTCCTTGAAGAATTGAAGCAGTTTTGCTCTCTCCAGGTGACAGAATGCAGTGTTGCTTGCTGCGCTGTGCCATTTTATGGTTAATATTTACCCCACGTCTGGGACGTTCATTTGCAAGACAGACTTTGTTGTAGTGGAGCATGTCTTCCAATCAAGAGCTCTATGGTTGTATCTGCCGTGGCCCCCTTTATAGAGAGCATGTGGAGACAATTTGCACAAGGAGTGAGCACAGGTGCGAAGTCGTCAACCTCCCAATTTGTGCAAGATTCTCAAACTTGGCCAGATTTGTGTGAGAAGTTTAAAACAAACAAACAGGATTTTCTGAACCAGGGAAAGGCAACTACATGGCCCAGCAGCGACAGCTGTGTTTCTTCACTACCCTTCGGGTAACAGAAGTGAAATACAATTCTCTGCAGCCTGATGTTGTATCCAGTGTAGGAGGGACATTTGTCTTGCAGGAAAAGGATGGTAACGTGAAACTCATCTAACTTCAGTCAAAATTGAGGAACGGACTACTTCTTTGTGAAGCACATTAACAAAATTCAACATTCTACCGAGGGATGATTACATCTTTAAAAACCCTTCAATTTTCTTCCAAAGCTTGCTGGTTTAGCATAATTGCATTTCCTAAGGTCCAGTTCTAGTTTTCTATAATGATTTTTGCCAGTTTTGGAGATAGTATTTGATTCTTCATTAAAGTATAAGTAAAGTTCAGTGTGATAGTGGCGTAACCTCTTCATGCATGTCATATTAATAAGATTCACCTTGGGTGTGGAAGCGAGGAGAGGCATCATTATTTGCACATTTTAGAAGTTGGATGTCTCACTTGTTTGCAGTGGTCTTACACTAATTCTGACATTACAAAGTGGAGATGAGGATCACCTACAGTCACAAACTTTATGTAGTAGTAATGATTTCCGAGTACACACCATGCGACCATCCCCATCGATCATTTACACTTCAGACATTAACACAACCAACAGACACATCCCAAACATTAATACTGCAACTTCAAGACTTACTGAAAATATTCTCCAAAACAGGACCTGCTACACTAGCTGCCACAAGAAATCCTTCAGATAGGTCAACACAGCAGTCGAAGATCGTAACAACACACACAAACTAAAAAGCCAGCATGAACCACAGACTCCAACCCAACATAGAAGCCACTGCACACCCATAAAAATGCACTTCTCAAAACCTTTACTTTCATCCTCCCCACCTCCCCTATTAATCTCAATATCTCACAGAAAAAAGGCACCCTGCATTGACAATGAGGTGGTGAAGATCTCATTACCAGAAAGACCATGAGCCCTGGACAACCATCAGCACAAGAATAAGATTGCTAACTGAAGCAAGGAAAATACCACACCAGCACCACCAATGCAACCATAAAGAATTAGCCCCCTTTTCAAATCCATCAATTTCTGGAACAACCCCATAACAGGCTCACCAACTGAACACTATAGGAACAAGAAGAAAGCAATAAGCAACTTCCTGAAGAAGGAAAATAGGCGAGTAAGCACATCAATGACTCTTAATCATGAACCGTCTTCCCTCCGATACAACCACACAAAACACCCATCTGGATGCACTTCAATTCCATCATCACTGTTTTCTTTTCACGTATTACTGACTCCCTTAATGCCATAACCTGCAAAGAGAACACCATCCCATCATCAATGGGGAGTACGTCACTGATGAAGTATTAAAGTCAGTGCTGTGGCACTGTTAATGCCTCCGTATCATAAAACATCTTCAAGACCTCCCAATTGTTGAGCTTCCAATTGTTGAAAAAGGCCAAACCTGACCCCAGCTGCCTCAGCTTTTACCAGCCAATCATCCAACTGCCATTCCTAAGCAAGATCAAGAATCAAAAAGGCAACCAAAAAATTTAGACCAACACCCCACCATTTAGGTCACTACACCGGGAAAAAAATCATCCAGGTGAACAACAATAATCTCATCATTGAGAACTAGGGAACCTCTTTCAACATCTTTGACCTTTCTGCAGCATTCCATATGGTCAATCATCTAATGCTGACTAACAAACTCTGCTCGCAAATGGGCATTAACAACACCATCATGCAATTATCTTCCTCATACCAGCCAAACACATACCAGGTCATCCAAATAAATTCCTGAAGATCACAGTATAACTCAAGGTCTGAAAGCCATTATCTTATGTCCATTCTCTTCACTCTCTGCATGATGTCTTATGGAGTATTTATGGCATGCGATATTTGAAGGTCCACCAGTATTGGATGCCATGCAGCTTGACAATCAATGCACAACCTTTTCTTAAAGTAGTTGGTGCGTAAATCCCATGTTGACTATGTGATGGATCTGCAGGTCATCTACGTACAACTGAAGTTCTAGAGATTGCACAGATCAAGTACTCTAGGAGACGTACTTATGCATTAAACAGTGCATATCGTTCTAAATTCTGTCGAAAATAGGGATTTTTAGAATTCCTAAAAAATCCAAATACATTTTGGTGCGCATTCCCAAGAGATGGAACAAGTCCAATTTAGAGGAATACCCAATGCAAACATATCATGCCGGATGCAACAGAAAAGGTTTGAGTGGGCATCTTTATTTCCACAGCTAAGCCTGATAGGAGTGCAATCTCAGCTTTAATCCTTATCTAGCCGGTTCCGTGGTCATCTCAAGTTAACAATTTCGTGATTGTGCTGCGATCTGTGTGTGACATTTGCAGAAATCCTTTGAAATGTTTTAATAAGGGTGTGGAATGTGTTATTTTGGGGAATTGTGTGAGGTTTAAAATTTGATAGAACCTTTATAAGGTGCCACCTAGTATTGAAATCAGTCCTCTGCAGTTTTTATTTATTTACAATGCTAAGCCTGAAAATCCCTTTGGTTCTTTAAAGTGTAATGCGTTTTGTTGGAGCCTTCATTCAGCCTTTTATTATACCACACTTTATTTCCACGTAGAGCTCATTTTTATGTACCCCCATGTTAATATGCCTTTGTCTTGCTTTTCGCTGGCATGGCCTTCTTTTGCAATCAATGCTCTAAATTTACATTCTCCCAGTTTCAGTCTAAATGTGTTAATTTTCTATGGTATCTACTATAACCACGTGTGGGATGCATGTTCATGTCATGCCTTTAACAATATTCTACAAATAGAATAATAATGTTTTTCATATGTAACTTTCCTTCCCAAAAGATGAAGGAGTGGAATTTTCACAATTAAGACACCTTGTCCACAAGGAACAAAATTCCATCCTTGAAAAATATATCATACAAACTGACTCTTTTCATTACCTAGCAATGGCATAAAGACTCGATTCAAAGTTTTAAGAATGTGACATTCACACCACATTGTTCTTTGATCTCCTTGTTGTCCATAAAATGCTCACAAAAGGCAGTGTACCATTTCCCTGCGAACCAGCAGTCAGGTCGGATGACAACATCTTGGTCTCCTCCTCTGAGTGGAACATGCGAGGTCCTGCTCCTTCGTTACACTCTTGTAAGGAAGCCGAGTTTCAGGCTGCTCGGGATCTGCACCATTTCTAAAGCTTGTGGAGATGGGCTGAATGGAAACGTCACTTGAAAGAGATATTTGCTGTCCAACATCAGCTGTGGCATGTCCTCCCGGCTGCTTAATAGAGACTGAAAGAGAAGCACAGAGTGAGCAATTCTGTGAAATGTACTGCACCTCAGATAAAGATAACAACAGGCCAAGAAGAATTATTTATGAGAGCATGAGCAAAGGCACTATTAGCCTCGCGGGTAAACACGTCACACTCCTTGACAAGATCATTCTTTTCTTTGTTTTGCCTGGAAAGAAGTTAAAATAGGTCATTTTCAAAAGCAAAACGCATACACTGTTCAAAGTTAAGGAGCTTCCTAATGCACTTCATAGTGAGCAGGAGATGTTTTTAAATCTAGTTATTGGTGGGTGATAAATGCGTAGTCACGTAATGCTGACAATACCATCAGGAGTGTTTGAAATGACTTGGTGTATTTTTATTTCGTTGAGAATGTGTTTTGTGTCATGGAAATATGAGCTTGACCATTTTTTGTGGAGGGCCTGTACAATCGTTTGGGTGATGCCTTTTCCTCCAGCCTCGGTTTTATTAGGCCTGGGTGAAATGTTAATTATTCCCTCGTAATTCGCTTGATTTGTGAAATTATGCTGTGATGCAAAGTTCCCCAAATTATGCCATCTTGCATAATTACGAGTTATTCAAAGTAAAAATTGACCACCCATAGAACGAGAGCAGCTGTTCTTTGCTGTGCTTTCTGTTTTGCACTATTATTTAGTGTGAAATGTCTCCTTGCATCAAAAATTGACGCAAGGATGCATTTCACACTAAAATACAGCACTCAATTTCAGATTTGCATTTTATGTAATGTAAGTTTTGGGTACGTGAAAGCAAATTTGGCGAATTTGGCACAGACCTATTTTTTGTGTGTCTGATACGTTTCACATGCTCACCAGTGTATTCTGGGAGTGGGACAATGAAATAAATTAGATTACTGGTTAAAGGGGGTGAAACCCTACTCAAGCAACAACCACAATCCTTGTTAGGGTGAGGCACAAGCAAACTCTATATTAACCTGTGCTCAACCCTCAGGTAGCTTGGCACAAAGCACCCGTCCCGTCTTCCACTAATGAAAGAAGAACACCCCGACTGATTCTGGCTGGCTGTTGCAACAGTGCAATCATCCTTTTAACACCCTGTTCCCTGTTCTGGGACCATGGATCCCTCTGACTGGGAGTTATCATACACCCATCCGCCTCTCATTTTAGATAAGGCGCTGCTTAAATACTAAATATAAATACATTTGATGACAGAAGTATTTCACACCAAATATTCCTCTTGCTCTGTGGACTATTTACAATGCCAACAATAGAACAGATTCATTGCACCCTGAAGAAGTCCTTCTGATAAGGATGAAATGCGTCGGCTGTGTTTTAATCATCTCGCTCATGTTTTAAAACTTCATTGAAATAAAAGAAGAACCTGGAAGAATACTTGTGGACATGGATTTTATAAAATTCTTGGTCTAAATCTATCTGTGGTGCACCTGTGCTGTTTGTTTTAAATCGTTATATTCCTGGACTGGAATTACATTGTGGCAGTGGGTGTTTTTCAGTGTGCACACGTCTCTCTGGGTAGCTCCAGATCATATTCATACAAGTTAGTGATAGCAATTTAGGTGCTGAGGTTCATAGGGTACCACTGTCTAGCCTCTTTGACTTCTAAAGCTTGGCACAAAGCAGTCAGGCTTAACTCAGAGCCAATGTGTAAGGTATTTATGCAGCACTTCAAACAGTAATAAAGTGAAAATACAACAGGAGAAAAATCCAACCCAAGTTAGAAAAACAGAGCAAAATACAATAAATCAAAACCAAAATAAAAAAAATACAATCAGTAGAACTGGAGATATAGAACTCCTGGCTATCTGGTAGTGCAAGACCGGGAGCAAGTCACTGTTCTGGCTGACCACAAAGGTGCATGGTTTGGGTACAAGGACAAGGTTAGTCCCACTGAAAAGTTACCTTTGCAGTCCAGTGCAAAGTTTTGGGTTCACGGTGGAGGGGGTGGCGAGGAGCAGGGAAGCTTTGTGGACGGTCGCCGATGTAGCACAAAGAGCAGGCCTGATGTCACAGATGGTCATCCCTGTAGCACAAAGAACCTGTTGTTGTCGCAAATGGCTGGCCTGGAGCTTCACAGCGGTGCTTCCCACGAGCGGTCTATGCAGTAACGCACAGAGTCAGGGTAATGGAGCTTTGCATTGGCAGGCAGTGTGAGCTACAAGGTTTTGATGTGCCTGTTCGAGGTTGCTAGGAGCCCAAAAACTTCAATTCACTTCCACTGAGGCCACACCGAAGGTAGAGGACCTGAAGGGCACCACTTGCTGGTCAAGGACTGCCTCCACCTGGATCTAGGTGCTGGTTCACGAGGTAGTGAGCCTATTATGTCCCTTTGGCTCTGAACAGAGGGACACCAGACTAGCGCTTGGAGTCACTCTGCAATTCCTGGGTTTAGGTGCAGGTCCAATCCCACTGACTCAGGCAGGAGGACAGCAGGGCAGCAATCCATCAAGGCAGCAGTCATGCAGAGTGTCTGTTCTTTCAGAAGCAGAACACTCCTTTTTCTTGTCAGAGTCTCGACAACTCCAGACGACTAATTAAGAGTGGGTGTCTGAGGTCCAATATTTATACCTGGTGCCTTTTTTGAAGTGGTAGAAGCTTTAAGAGGATTCCTGCCTCAGTTGCCCTGGCTCCAGATTAACTGCAGGAGGTATGCATCCCTTTGGGTGGAGGCAGGACACAGCCTATTCAAGTGTAAGGAGGGTTGTATCCAGCTCTGCCCTCTAATCCTGCAGTGATGGCCTATTCAGGCACACTTAAGCTCTCTATTGTCTGTGGCTGTTTAGAAGGAATACACAAAGCCCAATTGTCAACTACACCCAGTCATGCGACTCAGAGAGATGCTGCAGGCACTAAATGACTGAGGCAGGAAAATACCAACCTTCTGAAAGTGGCATCAAAGTTGTGATTTAAAATCAGACTTTACCATAAGAAAGGATTTTTCATTACAATTGAAGAGACAGCAAACATAACCTGGGTACCTGTTACCATTTGAAAGTTACAGTTTATTAAATGTAATAATGTAACTCCAATGTTAACCTATGGGAGAAGCAGGCCTTGCAGCAGTGAAACACTAATTCAAGAGTTTTTCACTACCAGGACATGTAAAACTCAAAGTTGCACCTCCTATTAATCTCTGTGGGCTTTTTAAAGCCTACCTTAGGGGTGACATATGTATTAAAAAAAGATGGTTTGGGCCTGGCAAAAGGTTTATATTGCCAGGTCGAAACGGCAGCTTAAAACTGCACACACAGACGCTGCAATGGTAGGCATGAGACATGTTTAACGGGTTACTTAAGTGGGGGGGCACAACAAGTGCTGTAGGCCAACTAGTAGCATTTAATTTAAAGATCCTGGGTACATGTAGTACCACTTTACCAGGTACGTATAAATACATTAAATATACCAATTAGGGATAAGCCAATGTTACTATGTTTTAAGGAGTGAGCATATGCAATTTAGCACTGGTTAGAAATGGTAAAGTGCACAGAGTCCTCAGGGCAGTAAAAAGAGATCAACAAAAAATAGAGGAGGAAGGGAAAACGTTTAGAGAAGACCATTCCTAAGACTGACAGGTCTCAAAGACAGCAACACCATACTTACCGACTGAGTACCCTGGATGTCGCTGTGTAATGTGCCTGGCAGAAGGCTGTGCCGGAAGGCAGTAGAGAACAGGAAATGACAGATGATCCTGGTGGTGCCCCTGTCTCAGTGGTTCTGTCACACTTACCCACTTCACCTTTGATTGCTCTATTTATTTTAAATAGTTTTTAATTGATTTTTAATTTTACAGTCTTTCCTTACAAGACTGTGCAATACAGCTAGGGCCCAACATTGCGCGGGCGCGCATGTGCAGTTTTCACAGAGATGGCGAGGAAGAGGAGGAGGGCAGCCCGGGGACGCCGTAGTCCAGGTAAGCTGTTTTTCTTTACTTTTATGTCAGTTATAATTAATTGTTAATAGAGGGGTTGGGGGCGGGAGCTGGCCAACTCCACTCCGCCACGGAGTGTGCGGAGAATTGCCTTCTCCGCGGAGGAGGCAAATCTCTGCACATTCCGCGGGCGGAGCAGAGGTCTCCGTCCGGGCTTAGTCGTCTTTACAGCTCAAGCATATGTCATCAAATAACTTATCACAATCTGTGACATGTTCTCTTCCTCAAAGGTGCATAGTCTAGGCTGGTGAGAGTGTCCAGGGTCACCTCCCACCCAGTCCGCCCCCTCGCTGAATGTGCCAAGTAATGTAGCCCAGTCAGCCATTAGCTTTTTATGCATACCCCTCTGTTCTTTTGCTCTCATTGCAAATTCCAAGCTATTTCCCATTTCTTGAATTCTGCTTCCCACCTGCTGGGTAGGGGGCCCTCTGGCAACCTCTAGTGTGTTGCTGATGCTCTTTTGGCAATGTCCAATCCCAGATCTATGAATCTGGGACCTGTTTTCCACATCCGCAGCCTATGGTATAGAACTAACAAAAGCTCCCAGCTCCCCAAGGCGTGTATGACTTGTTGATCTCTCCATGTCCTCTATCATCCAACGTCAAAAGTCAGATAATATTGGACATGCCCAGACCATGAGTACAAAATCTGTGTGTACCAGCGAGTACCTGGGGCAGGCTAATCACCGGTTCCCGCAATTAGGTATAGTCTGTGTGGTGTCAGGGAGGTAGTGTAGAGGTAATTGAGCTTGGTATATCTGGATCTGGTGTTTCTGAACACTTGACGTGGGTACTGGAGGGTATTGATCCATTTCCTGTCTTTCAACTCTATCCATTGCCGCTTCCCAAGTTGTTTTTACTCTGTTCATGGATCCCATGGTCATGGAAAGCATGGTGTTTCATAACTAGGAGATCAGCTTTCCCCCACCTCCAAATGTGAGTAATGTCTGCAGAGTATTGTGCGTTGGGGTCAATGCCAGCCCTCCTGCCCCACCCCCATGTGGCAGGTATCATGCAGGGGAACACATGGTAAGTCAAAAACTGCGACTCGACAGACCTTCGTCCTCTGTCAAAGACATGAAACCACGTAACTCCCCATTTGTGTAACAGTCCCCAATGGTAAGGTGCCCATTTCTCCATCACCTGGGCCATAAAGTACCCACCCCCAGCAGTTGGAAAACCCACTAGCGGAAGCACAGATGCATATAGTGACTGAGCCACAGTTTTCTTAGCTACTGTCATTCCAGGTCTGTAGCGCATTATCATCCTCCACAAGTTACCTTAAAAAAATTCTAAATGCATGATATTGTGATTCCTGCCTCAATGCCTCCAGAAAGACTGCAACAACATCTTTCCCGGCCTGTGGTGCAGTGTGCGAAGTAATTTATTCTTCACTGTCCAACTGTATGTATGTATGTATTTCAATAGCGCGAATTTAGCCAAAAGGCAGCAGAACTCTGTTCATGACGAGTAAGAGATGGAGCTGGGTGGGGGATATCTAATGCATTGTGATATAGTCTTCTTGGAAGAGGTGAGCCTTCAACTTATTCCCTAATTGGAGCAGCATTGGGGTTGTCCTGATGGATACGGGGATGTTGTAACATTTCCTGTAAGCATATACGGAAAAGGCCTGCTGACTTTTTTGTAATTTTTACACTTCTTCAGTCTGATAGTGTCCTGGCTGCAGGGGTGCAAAGATCCACCAGGGATGGTGAGCTGGTCTGTGAGATAAGCGTGGCTACTAGTCATGATAACTTTTGTAAAAGATGCTGCTGGTTTTGAAGATAATGCTGGAGTTCCATCAGGATGGGGGTAATTTGAAGATGATGCTGGAGTTCTATCAGGATGGGGTTAATGTGATTATGCTTCTTTAGGTCTTGAATGAGATGGGCTGCAGCAGGTAGGATGCGCCTAAGGCATGGCAGTATGGTGTCTGGGAAGTCTGGGTATTACCACTATCCAGGTGTGAGAGAATGAGGGCTTGAACAGAACTTTTTAAGTCACTTTGTGTAAGAAATTGTACTCTTTTATTTGGAAGAGAGAGCTGGTACCCAGCTGTCTTTGTGTTTTCGACAATCTGTTCCTTCAGAATGAGGTTGGTGTCTAGAATTAATCCATGCGGCTTGGCATTAGGTGAAATTTGGGGTTTGAAGCTGACCGTTTCCCTTCCCGCCTGCCCTGGCCCCACTCCCCAGGACCTACTTAATGGAGGCCACAGTGCGATCCCATTGATCCTCATTCCTGCCCACACCGCTGCTGCTCATTCAGCCATCCAGTCCAATTGCCCCCTGACTGCCTGTTCTGCCTGCAATACCCTTTCAGATTTAGCACTCCTGTCCTGGGCATTTAGCATTTCTTTTGGCTGCTTTTTGTTTACTCCTTGTTTTGTGCCGGATCTTGCTCTCTCCATGGTTTTCTCCTGCAGGATGCCAACTTCCAGGACCTACTTAATGGAAGCCACAGAGTACCAAAGGCAAGCCCGTCCGCACCCCATCCGCGCCAGGTCCGCACCCAGCATTAGGAACCCTGGCTCTTCCATCCCACTCAGCTGCAAAGCCACGGACATCCGAGCCCTAGATCCCGGAAGCATCGACAACTGCTGCCGCACATCTGCATGCACCACCAGAGGACCATTCTCCAGTCAGCAATGCCACTTCACCTGCAATACTGAAGCAACCAACAATCCAGAGATGCCACAAATAAAACTGCGTCCTCTACACTGACCAAGACTGTCGCAGCACAACTCCAGTGCATTCTACTTAATGCACGATTGTTCAGCAAACATGCTGTGGAGATCTGGGACACGATTTCATGCCTCACCTGAAACCCCGCCTCCGCGCCGGACATCATCACCGTCCCCCAGACGGCTACAAGATAACACACTGGGACTAAACCAACAAACACTGAGGCGTAATTGCCATCATTTACAAGGACAAGCAACAATTGATCCTGGACCTTTTTTTTTTAATGATCACTCTTAATGAAAGAATTTACAGATGTGCAACAACCTGATTTTTCAAAAAGACATATTTAATAATCAAGAATTTATTTCAATGAATGGTAGACACTCTACCATGCCTCTGATAATTAAAGAGAGAGGGTTGCTCCAAGAAAAGATGCAAAAAAGAAGTGCTCAAGTGTGAAGTGAGAAGGGATAAGAAACGGAAAAAATCAAAAAGAATTCAAAGAACAAACAATTTTAAGATTGCATAGAGTGTGACCAATAGCATAAATCAGTCCAATGAGGCCTGTCCATGAATGTTCTTAATATACAATTTGTAAGTTCAATATGATTTACAAACAAAACAGAGAATTATCATCTGTAAAAAAGAAGGAAAGGGGACACATGATCCAGGCCTGTAAGGGATATGCGTTGACGTTTCGACCCGACTTGTGTCCTTAGCCTGCGGGTCTTCTTCAGGACGGGGGCGGGGAGAAGCAACCTTAATGGCAAAGACAAGGGGGGACGATTATTTTATTGCCTATTTTTGGCTGCAGTGTTTAAGAGCTGAACAGATCTAACCTATCGACCTGGACAAGGCGAGTAGGTATGGGTCCCGGGGTGGCCACCTAAAAAGGGGCGAGATAAACCAGAGGGGGTGCACATCAGAACCTATACCTAATATAGAAATTGTAAAAGAGGGAAAAACAAAAGGGGGGCTTTCCCGCATATCAGTTGCGGTATATTAGTGGCCCAAGATCAATGTAAGCCTCACGGATCCTTATGTGGAATATGGAATTAAATCACCATCTGGAATTAAATGAGCATTCAATCAATAAAACAATTACCCAAAATGGCCCAGTAAAGTGAAGCAAGGGTCTGTTCTGAAATTATATATAAAACATATATATAAAACGCTTACCAACACAATCATTGTGGTGTAAGACCACAGTGTAGAGAATTCTTAATTGCAGAGTAAATCTTATTTAAAGACGTGATTCAATTGGCCGCGAATCAATCAGCCGCTGAAATAGAATAAAACCAGGGGAATGCCTATTAATAACTCCCAAGGGAACCTATCTATATGAAAAAGCATCTGGAGTGCAGCCAGAATCTCAAGTAATTCTACGGCAGCTCAGCCCAGAGTCAAACTGACACGGGTCAGTCGGGATGCTAATGAGCTCTCGGTAGCGCAAGGACGTTTACGCGCATACTGCGGCTGTCTGATGCGGTCTAGCCGAGCAACGGCAGTAGGCCAGTAACGTTCACTAGAGCGGAAGAAAGACTTAGCCTAAGTTTATTAAGGAAACGGACATTGTTTCTATTTACCGGCCTCAATAGAAAAGGCTGGTGGGCATCACTATGTTGAATATTACAGAGGCATTTCAATTGCAAGAACAAAGTACAATAAATACATAACAGTAATAACATGCTCACATACATAAAATTAATACAGTATGGGACAAAATCATAATAGTGTTTACTATAAAACAGAACATTCACATAGGTAAGGTAGTAAACACACGCATAACGATAACAATTACAATTACAAAACATCCTTCAACAGCCGTTAAAAGTAAAGTAACCATCTCCAATAGAAATCAATACATCCATATTAAGGAATAATGCATGGGTATCCGTTAGTGATGTAACCATTGGGTGTGCCGAAAGCTGCAAGCGTGGTGAGTATGCCACCACTACCCAGGTTCACGTTGTATACAGATGGAGTAGCAATATGGGATATTCTAAAAGTCATTGTTCAGAAAGGCCACCTGCCTAGTGATTTCCTTGTACTCAATGAGGCCTCTTGTCACAGTGTCCAAAAGATGAATCCATCTGCATTCAAGGGTATTGAAGGTGTTGGTAAAGTTGCCTCCCCTTGGGTTAACCTTCACCTTCTCTTTCACCCACCATTTGAGACTCTCTTGTAGTGTAGTTCCTATATCCCTGATAGGCTCTGCGCATCGGAATAACATACACTATAGATTTGACATAGGACTAAGGTCAGTATGTCTCTATCGAGTATTTTAAAAATTAATTACTTGTGTGTGCCAGCTAACACAGAGGTCACTAGAAACTTCTCGAATATACAAGAAGGGATTAGTCTCTGACAACCACATAAACATGACAACTTTGTTTCCTTTTAGAATCGGAACAGTCTCCGAATCATGGAAACAATAGATAACAGTCTTACTCAGTCAATCATGCATGCTTCGTTTCTACAGAGTTGCACAGAAATAGAGAGACGGGCGTGTCAATAAAAGGGTTTATTGAACAGTCTTATTTCTCATGCAAGAGATATGAAATGCTACAATCGTTAGACAGACTGCGAAGTACAATATGTATGAGGTTAGCAGTAAGATAAAATAATACTGCAATAGCATGGTTTGTAGCTATGACATACATCGATCAAAATACATACATAAATAACATAAGCTAAAATGTGATACTCATCTGATGCTTCTAAATTGTTCTACCCCAGTGTACCTAACCTAAGTGCAGTACGAGGTTTGAAGTAGGTGCCATTTCTAAAGTATAGCTAGCTATATTTTAGTTTAGCCAAGAGTTGCCAAAAGTTTCTCTAAGTTCTAGTCAGCTCCATACCTGAGAATGAGTTAGGTTGGAATCTCTTTTCTGGACTCGATAGTCTAACCCTCCGCAAGGGAAGTCAGAGAGCACTGGAGCTGGATTCTCTGCGAGGAGGATGGCAGCGTCAGGTCAGTGCATCAGGCTGGAACTCGATCTCTATCCGAACTTGCCGTGGCAAACCGCGTAGTCTGGGTTGGATTGAATCCTCCGGGAACCGCAATTTGCCAGGGCAAGTGCTGGTATATTTATACTTTGAAGGTGTCTAGGAATGCCAGTA
Source organism: Triturus cristatus (assembly GCF_964204655.1). NCBI lineage: Eukaryota > Metazoa > Chordata > Amphibia > Caudata > Salamandridae > Triturus > Triturus cristatus. The sequence continues at coordinate 392,814,099 of NC_140583.1, read as the reverse complement.
TTGACGTAAAAGTCGGGCAGAGGAATGTCATGAATGAACCCCTAAGGAATAGATGTTCATGCATACTAAATGAGTTCTTCGAGAAATCATTCAAGCTGAGGGAAATTCCTAAAGGCTTAAGGGTATGGTTTTTCAAGAATTCGTTGTGACTGGGATGGATTGATTTAGGTGGCCATGCTTGTATTTGGTTTGTATGAACAATGTCTAAATAAGGGCCGGATTTCTATGTCCAAATAAGGGCAATGTGAATTGTACCTATATAAGGGCATAAATCGGGAAACCTATATACGGAATCTATATCTGCACACAACACTCTGGTGTATGACCGAAAACTGTCAAATGCTCCAGCAAGGGTGCTCCCTGACCCTTGCAGAGTATGCGACTGCAATGCTGCAGGATGCGTGTTTTAACTTTTTGTATAGTCTGCACAATGTACATGAAGTCACATAGACACATTATTGCATGTATTACACCAGTGGTGTTACAGTTAGTGTGGTCCTGTAGAACAAGTTACTTACCTTTTGTAACGATATATCTGTAAGAAACATTAGTTAGTTATAGATTCCGTACCTTAGAATTACCCCCAGGCGTTACACTGGATCCGGAAAGTTTTTTCGTCAGCAGTACCTCTGTGCGTCGGAAGGTGGCGTCGGTCGGACCCGTGTCCGTCGTTGACGTCGGTTCTGTACACGACTTTCCGCGACAGAAACACAGAGCTGTGCAAGACACTGACCAATGGTGCACAAAACTAGGGCCCTGAAAGGATATCCTTAACCCTAGAAATCAGTTCGCAGAACGGGGAGGATGGGCGGGGCGGTAAGGAATCTATAACTAACTAATATTTCTTACAGATATATCGTTACCAAAGGTAAGTAACTTGCTCACCTGAAAGAAACACGTTAGTTATGGATTCCTTACCCTAGAATAGATACCCCAGCAATACCAACCCCGGTGGTGAGTCTGCCAACCAACGGCCAAAGAAGCAGTCTCTTCGGACTTGGCTGTCCAGACAGTAGTGTTTCGTAAACATGTGCAGTGATGCTCACGTAGTTGCCTGACAGATGTCATGTAGAGGAACTCCTCTTCCCAAGGCAGTAGTGGCTGCCCACACCCTGGTGGAATAGGCGCGTAGCCCAAATGGAGGCTTCCTTTTTAGCCAGAGAATAGCATGCTTTTATACACAGAACGACCCATCGAGAAATAGTTCGCTTGTGTAAGGCTGACCTTTCTTGGCACCCACGTAGCCAACAAAGAGTTGGCCATCCACCGGAACTGTTTTGTGTGATCCAGATAGAAAGGAAGCACACGTTTTGGGGCCAGACAGTGGAGCCTCTCTTCCTCTTTCGAAGGATGAGGAGGCGTAAAGAAGGTGTGCAAAGTGATAGTCTGCCCGATGTAGAAGGCAGTGACAACCTTGGGCAGGAAGGATGGATGAGTCCTCAGGACAACTTTTTTCGGATGTACAGAGTGAAAAGGAGGCTTAGAAGAAAGTGCCTGGAGCTCACTCACTCGTCTGGCAGATGTGATGGCCACCAGGAACGCAGTTTTGAGAGTCAAGAGCCTTAAAGGACAGTTGTGAAGTGGCTCAAAGGGAGCGCACTTTAAATAAGTTAAAACCAGGTTCAAGTCCCACTGAGGCATATCGAAGGGAACAGGAGGAAAGAGATCAGTTATACCTTTCAAGATGCGACTTACAACTTGAAAAGGGAAGGCTGATCTGGAAGCCGAAGGAAGGCAGAGATGGCCGAAAGATAGCCCTTGATAGTGCCCAGAGCAGAGCCCTGCTGGGCTAGAGAAAGAAGAAACAAGAGAACCTAAGAAAGAGGGGCAGAAAGGGGATCAACCGCCTTTGCTGTGCATCATGCCACAAACTTGTTCCACCGGCAGGCGTATACCGTCTTAGTTGAGGGACGCCTGGCGGCCAAGAATACATCACAGACTTCAGGAGGCAGGTCGAAAGACGTCAACTGCCGCCGCTCAATCTCCACGCAAGGAGGTGGAGACTGGACCGGTTCGGGTGGAGGACCGCCCTCTGCTGCTGCAAAAGAAGATCCTCCCAAAGAGGCAGTCTGATCTGAGGATCGATGGCCATGTTGAGCAGCTTGGGATACCAGACTCTTCGTGCCCAATCCGGGGCCACAAGAATGACTTGGGCCCGGTCGTGCCTGATCTTCTTCAGCACTCTGGGCAGAAGTGGTATAGGCGGAAAGGCGTACAACAGACGGCAACTCCACTCGCGATGAAAAGCGTTGCCTAGCGAGTGCTGCCTTGGAAATTCCAACGTGCAGAATTGCTGACATTGCACGTTCTCTTCGGTGGCGAATAGATCTAACCAAGGCTCTCCCCACTGCTGAAAGAGATCTTGCACCACCTCCGAGTAAAGACGCCATTAGTGATCCATCATGCACCTGCGGCTGAGTTCGTCCTCCCTGGCGTTCAGAGAACCTGCCAGTTTTTGAACCACCAGGGATATGCCCTGATGTTCCAGTCATGTCCAAAGGCACAGGGCCTCTTGACATAGGGTCCACAACCCCCGCCCGCCCTGTTTGTTGCAGTACCATATGGCAGTGGTGTTGTCCGTGAACACCTGCACTACTCTTCCCCGGACAGAGGGAAGGAATGCTTTCAGTGCAAGACGAATCGCCCGGAGCTCCAGAAGGTTGATGTGGAGTCCGGACTAAGCCGGAGACCAGAGGCCTCTGATCTCCGCCTCTCCCATGTGGCCGCCACATCCCAGAAGGAATGCGTCCATCACCACAGTGTGTTCTGGTTGGGGTTGGGAGAGGGAGAGGGATCTGCAATTGACCCAATCTGGTTTTGTGAGCCACCACTGCAGTTGTTGTGCCCTCTAAGATCTTGACGCAATCGGACAGATTCCCCATATGCTGCGCCCACTGGAACGTAAGGTCCCACAGCAGAGCCCGCATATGCCACCTGGCATGATCGACCAGCAGGATGCAGGAGGCCATGAGGCCCAGCAGCCTCAGAGTCATTCTGACCAAAACCCGGGATAGAGGCTGAAAGATCGGGAGGATAGACCCAAAACCGCGTTGTGTCCAGAACTGCTCCGATGAAGAGGAGCTTCTGAGAGGGAACCAGGTGTGACTTGGGCACATTGATGGAGAACCCCAGCAAATGCAGTAGGTTGGCCATAGTTTGGGGGTGGGAAACGACTGCCTGGGAGGAGCCTGCTTTCAACAGCCAGTCGTCGAGATAGGGGAAGACTGAAACCTCTGATATGCGCAGATGAGCTGCGACCAATGCCATCACTTTCGTGAACACCTGAGGGGCGCTGGTAAGGCCAAGGGGAGCACGTTGAACTAAAAATGCTCGTGGCCTACCGTGAACCGCAGGTAACGCCGATGGGCTGGCAGGACGGGGATGTGAAAATAAGCGTCCTGCAAGTCCAACGCTATCATCCAGTCTTCTGGGTCGAGGGCAGACAAGACCTGAGCAAGCCTCAACATCTTGAACTTCTCCTTCCGGAGGAAGCGGTTAATGTCCCTGAGATCCAAGATAGGACGCAGGCCCTTGTCCTTCTTGGGGACCAGAACGTTGTGGGAGTAACAACCACGACCTGCTTCTGGGACAGGAACACCCTCGATGGTTCCCTTGGCCAATAGATCCGTAACTTCCTGCTGGAGAAGGGCCAGATGATCCTCCGACATGCGGTGGTATCTCGGTGGCATAGCTGGAGGGGTAGTCTCGAAGGGGAGGGAGTAGACCCTTTGGACTATTTGCAAAACCCACCCGTCCAACGTGATGGTGCGCCAGTGGAGGAGGTGATGGAGAATCCTGCCGCCCACTGGCGTTTGATGGGCCTGAAAGGTTGGACTAGGAGGGTTTGGAGGCTGCTGCAGAGGGGGAGTTAGTGGACTGGCCCGCCCGCTGGCCCTCAGAACCACGACGGTTGTTCCCAAGTCCCGCTGTGCAAAGGTTGGGTAACTTGCTGCGGCCTGTGGCTTTGGGTGGGACGTAGCAGGGCACCCCGTCCATAGCCATGAAAGGGGAAAAATGCAGACTGCGCAGGGCAGGTGGAGAGGCCCTAGGACTTGGCCGTAGCCTGTGATTCCTTGAAACGCTCTAGAGCATTGTCTGCTTTGACGCTAAAAAGGCGACGGCCATTAAAGGGCATGTCCATCAAGGTGTTCTGGACATCCCCTGGAAAGCCAGTTGATCTCATCCAGGCGTAGTGACGAAGCACTACTGATGTTGAAATGGTCCTGCTCATAGAGTTGGCAGTGTCCAGCCCACAACGGATGGTAAACTTCGCCGCATCCCTACCGACGGCGACATCCTGGGAGATCACTGGCCGGACCTCCTCCAGACACTGAGGCAGCACCTGCGCAACCATATCCCACACCGAGTGGGAATAACAGCCCAAGAGGTATGCAGTGTTTACCGACTGCAGTCCTAAGCGGCAAAAGAGAACATTTTCTTTCCAAGATGGTCCAGCTTCTTGGATTCCCTTTCTGGTGGAGCGGTGGGGAATGCGCTCTAGGAAGTGGAGGCTTGGACCACCAAGCTCTCCGAGGTGGGGTGTTGGGAGAGGAAAGTGGGGTCGCCCGGAGCTGAGCAGTGGCGTCGGGCAATCATCCTGTCCATGGGAGCCCCCGTGTTGGGCCTGGACCACGTGCCCAAAAGGACATCGGTGAGAGCCTCATTAAACGGCAGCAAGGGCTCCGAAGAGCTCGCAGCCGGTTGAAGCACCTCCGTCAGGAGGTTTGTCCTAATCACCACTGTAGGAAGCTCGAGGTTGAGAGCCTTGGCCGCAGTACGTAACACTACTGAGTATCACGCTCCCTCCTCCGTAGCCACGGTAGGAGAAGACAACATGCCAAGGTCAGGGGAGGTGTCCAAACCACTGGCATCCCCCAGCTCCTCTCTCCAGTCCTGTTCACTGTCCAACTGGTCAGTCAGAGGGTCACCTGACCCCTCCCAGTCCTCCTCCTCATCCTCTGGGTGCCATCCTGGTCGAAAAAGGACCCTAGGAGTAAACAGGGGTACAAAAACCCCACTCGGCGTCAGATCCGGGGCCACGTCGGGATGGAGGTCGGGGTCTATGCCGGTCTGGGGGCCAACCGGCGTCGAACGCAGTAGTGGTGCCGGAGGAAGCTATGGAGGCGTAAGCAGGTCAACCTGCACCGATCCGGATCCAGGCCTGGATACAAGGGAGGCCTGCGGCGCCGGAGCCGGCGGCGGAAAAGGCCTAGGCCCCCATATCGAGTCTGCGGGGCCCGAAGGCACGCCGACGGGTTTGGGCCGTCAAAAGATGGCATGCATTGCCTTGTAGAATGTACGAAGCTGGGCGGGAGTCGCTCCGGGTCCTGGAAAGAGAGGGAAACGCAGAGTCAACTCTTTGGGCTCCACGCACGGAGAGCCGTGGGAGGGGCACCACCTGCATCACTCGTCGGGTCGGCCGGCTGACGAGGAGAAGTCACGGTGAAAGTGCTTCTTCGACTTCTTTCTATGCTTTGACTTACCCGCCCCGAGTGTGAAGACTTTGAAGACTTGGACGAATGGTGGTGGCTCCGTGACCAGTCCCTCGACCTCCCTTGGGACCGGGACCTCAAACGGCATGGAGCCGACTGCCGGTGCTCAAGCAGCTTTTGGGACCGCTCCTACAAAGCGTTCGGCGCCATTGACTGGAAGATAGGCAGTCGGAGCACGACCTGGGGTGGTGGTCGCGCTCCAGGCAGAAGAGACACAAGCGGTGCGGATCCGTCACCAAAATCATCCGATGACAGGAACCGCATTGCTTGAAACTAGGCATCCCACGTGCACCAGGAGTCGAAGACTCTTTGAGTGTGCGATCTTTCTTGTGGTGGCAAGTCGCCATTTGTGGTGGGTCCCATCGGGGTTGCTTGCATACTCTAGTTGTGTGAGCTGCTACAGGCTAGGGCACAGGCCCTGATGTCTTCCTTCCAAACCCAGCGTGTTTTAGTTAAGAACTTGCTCTTGGAGGAAGGTGGTGTCAGATTTTCCCCCTTGAGAGACTGCGGGTGTGGCCCAGGGATTGCTGTTGTAGTGCTACTATTATTAGGCTCGGGCCGGTCTGTCCATCGAAGCCAGGGAGGGCGGGCCCGCCCCACCGCTCCCGCAGGCCCTGACTACTTCGGAGCAGCTAGGGTGCTGTGCACGTCAAGACCACCCGTTCCTCCTGGGCCTCGCATCTCTCCCGTGGATTTTCTCCACCCCTGGGTCCCGGCCCTAGCACTCCAAGCAGGCCGCTCGTGGCTCACTATAGCTCTGAGTGTGTCCTGGTTTGTCTCCTCCTGAGGCCCCCTACTGCCGAACCACCGCTTGTAAATTAATCTGGGCCTAGCCAGTCAAAGGCCCCTCCTGCTCTCCTCCACCATTGCCGGGGTGGGCCTGGGTCAATCCTCCCAGCGAAGCCAAGAGGAAGGGGGGCCGTATCCACTCACTCTTACGCTCCTGCTATCACCGGCCCAAATATCCTGGGGGGTCCTCCTTTGCTGAGGGTCTTCCGCCCTCGGCTGCGTGAGCTGCACTGCCCTTGCGGGCTGTTTATTCCCTCCGGGCCTGCCTGGTATGGCCTTCAGATCTCTTGAAGTGGGGCCAGCCCACCATGACTATGGGCCCAATCCCTCGAGCTCCTCGCCTGGTCAGCCGTCCCCACGCCAACACCGGGCCGATCCGCGCGGCGATGTCAAAGAAGAAGAGACCGTCTTCAAGCCCCTAGGGGTCCTCCCTGCTGTAGCATGCAGCCGGAATTGCGCTCCTGAGGGGGCATTTTACTCCAGGCCTCCCTCCCCGTACCGGGGCTGCTCCTCAAGTTGGGACTCGTGCGGGGTCACTCTCTTGGGTCTGCCTCAACCCCAGGCAGAGCCAGCCCTCTACTACTCCGCTCCGCTCTATGGCCCACTCTCCGCCAGGCACCGCGTTGTTTGTGGATTTTGAGTCTCCATCAGTCGGGCTTCATCTCTCGGCCTCAGCGCTGCTGCCACCCGGATGCCTGAATCACCTCTCTCCCGGGCTGCTGTGGACGTTCTCGTCCTGGCTCTTGTTGCTCCCTGTCGTAGCCAGGTTGCTTCGGCTCGATCAGCAGCTCTGGACCGCTAACGCGGGTCAGGGACACAGTTTTAGGCTGGCAGCAGGCAGTCAATTCGGCGAGTCACATCCTACCTCGGCGCCATCTTGGCCACGCCTCCCTTTCTCTTGTTTTAAAACAAAAGGGCCTTCGGACACCTGTTAATCAATTTCTTGATTATCCCACCATCACAACTTTTGGCCCCTCACCTCATGTCCAGGAAGTTCTACAGCCTCCCCGACTTCCCTTTCAAGATTTTATGACTCATTTATATCAAGTATTCCTTTATATTTTCTCTAATATGTATAGTTGATAAATAATCAGACTCTGTCATTTTTTATGCATTGTATGTCTCTTCCTTTGTTTGTTTTTTTGTTGTTATTTTGTTTTTCTGTATTTCTTCTTTGATTGCTTTGTATTATTCTACTGTATGTTATCCTAAGCTGAATAAATATATATTTTTAAACTTAAAAAAAAAAAAGATGCAAAGGTCTGGACAATTCTATTTACAAAGCAGTCAACATTGGCTTGCTCCTCACAGTGCCATAAATAAAGTTTATACTTTCTGCAGCCAAGGTTAGAGAAGAGGGGCTATGACCATGCTGATTTTCCTGCCTGAAGTTTTTCAGCATTAAAAGTGGCGGGTTAACAGTTGTTCCCTTCTCTGGCAAGTTTTTTTAAGGCCTACATAGAGTAAACAGATTCAAGGTGGTCACTAATTCATTGATGACGTGATGCAGCTGAACATGCGAGTTATTATTGCTATGGATTCAATGCTCATCCTTTAAGGCCCGTTCAAATGAGTCAATATTACCTTTCCTTCAGGTACTGCAGAGGAACGTAAAACTTGTGAGGCCCAAGCTGATGCCAGGGATAAATAGTTTCTTCCAGACATGTCAAAGAGCTGGGGTGACAGCTTAATGGTTAGCCCTGCATGGATCTGCAGGATGGTGCATTGGACTCAGTTACTAATCCTAACATTTAGAAAACTCCAATATCCTTCAGTCTGCAGAGATAGCTTCAAATGTGTGCATGTTGGTTTGTCTACGACCGGTTACCTGTTAAAGAGTTGCCTTGAGGTTTATTTTTCCGTGACAGTTTGTCAGTTTGTAATTTTGTTTTACATTTCTTTGATTTTTTTAAAGACAGCAAAGCAGTACATTTGATACATCACCATAGTCAAATTTGGCGACCCGAAGGCTTACAACTCCTGTATTCTTTATTACAACATAAGAAAGCATTAGTCTACAGCAAGGTACAGCCAAGCCTTTTGACATTTTTTTCTATACATGCATGACACTACAAGGCCTCCGCCCAGCAGCTCCCGCCATCCTCTAATCCCAATTCACCAATTCTTGTTCCCCCCCACCCCCCCCCGTGCAGGCGGACCCATCTCTCTCAGGTAGTAGTTGGAGGAGGTTCGCTAGTATCCGACATAGGGGTATTTCCTGATCGTTAGTGAGACTTTAGATCCCTGGTGTCTTGTGCAGTTAAATAGGCTTTAAGGGAGCCCCATATATTTTTTTGGGCATGAAGTTATTGGAGCATCAATGTGTAGGTTTCGATTCGATCATTGCATACTGTCAAGCCTCTCAGCCAGTCTCTCTTGGAGGGTTGTGGCTTCTCCAGTAAACTGTGACCCTGCGTCTGGCAAAAAGCAGAGCCATTGCTGTAAAGCATCTGGCTCCTTTGAGAGAGGCCTTGACATACCTAGTGGTATCATGAGGTGATGGGGCAATAGGTGGTAATCCGTCATTTGTACCAGCAAGGTTAAAACCTCCTCCCAGTAAGGCTGAGCAGAAGGACACACTCATGCCAAATGGAGGAAGCCTGCGTGTTCCGCACCATAGCGCGTACAATTATGGGAGTAGGACAGATCTATACATTGTTGGCTAGCTGGTGTACTGTAAGCCTTGTGGAAGTATTTGAAGTGTAAATGTTTGTATCAATAGTTTAGAGATACTCAGCCCGGTTTGGCACAACAGTATCGCCATTACCAAATCAGATTAATGTCCCCCCAGATCGTCATCCCATGCTGGTCTGGTTGGTATGACCCTGACCACTCGATGTTGTGATACACTGGCATGTAGTCGAGATACTCATCCCGTTGTATTGGAAAAAATAAACAGTTGTTCTATAGTGAGTGGCAGCAAGGGTTTTTTTAACAGAGGAATCGACGGGCAGTATAATAAGGGGGCTCCTACTTTGCGACATAGTGTGCCCCACACCCAGCTCGTTACCGTTCCCCCTGTCTCTGGTGTCTAAGCTCTCCTTGGGGTAGTACTGACATCAGGGGTGTGCCCTCCAGCTGTTCCTGCTCAAGTATTAGCATCTGGATGTGTATCCAGATGGAACCAATGGGTTGCATAGTGACATTGTGGGACATAATAGTATAATTACAAATCAGGGTCCTCAAAGTCCCCGCACTCAATATTTCCCAACTTATACCAGCGTTACCATTGACCCAAATAATGGCCTTAAGTGTAGGGAAGACATTCTTGTTAGGGGGGATAGGGATATTTTGAAACACATGAAGAAATGTAGGTGAAACCACCATTTTTAGCAGTGCCACTCTGCCAGCCAAGTATGATGGAAGCTTAACTCAGGTGTTAAGTTGATGGTGTAGGGTGTCAATGGCTGGGCCGTAATTTAAATGGATGATGCACTTCACCTCTCTGTGCAGGATAATTTCCAACTTACTGACTGAATTTGACCCACAGAACCGGGTATTCCAGAGGACAGAGTTCTGTGTTATCGGTTAGTAGTAATATGTCTGTTTTGTCTCAGTTAACGGTGACGTCAGAATATTTACCATATCTATTTATTTCTCAAATCAATGGGGTTATGTTAATATCTGGATGAAGAATATCATCTGCATACATTGATGATAATATTTTACCAGAGCGAAAGGACACCCCCCTATGCAGGTGCCAAAGCTGAGGGAGACGGGCCAAGAGATCCATGGATAATATCATATGTAGAGGGGATAGAGGACATCCCTGGCTCCCAGGCTCAGATAAGAGACCTTTCACTGTAACCCTGGGAATGAGGTTGATGTAAATCAGCCAGATAAGGGCCTGAAATCCTTTCGGGATACCAGAGCGCCCGGGTACCTCCATATGGAACGTCCACTCCTGAGAGTCAAATGCCTTTTTGGCATCTAAAAGTACAGCTTCTGCACAGAGCTCCAGTTTTATTTGGTGTAAAACAGTGAACACTGTACGCGGATTGATGGAAGTGGATCAATGTGGCACAAAGCTGGTTTGGACTGGGGAGAGTATCTTGTCGAGCTATATGGGCAGTCAGGTCGCAATTACTTTGGCAAGGATTTTGTTATCACAGTTCAGTAGATAGGTCTGTAAGAGGTACAGTGTTTGACGTCTCTTCTGGGTTTGGGTATTACTGAGATTACTGCTTCATGCAGTACTGGAGGGAGGACACAATCTGTGAACACCTCAGTATATCCCTCCAAAAGATAGGGTGTTAGTATGAGTCTAAGCCCTTTATCAATGTCAATTGTCAGGCTGTCTTACTCTGATGATCTGCCCCCCACTAAGGTGTATATGGCAGCCACTATCTCCTCCACTGATATTTGGTGACTCAGAAACTGTTGATGGTCATTATCTAGCCAGATAAAGGACACCGTCTATGTAGACAAATGAAAGTGTAGTAGGGCCGGTGATTCGGGACTCAGAGACTAGTGTATGTCACAGACTCGGCCACTATGTCTTTGTTATCTTCCAGTGGCACGCCTGTCTAGGATGTGATAATGTATACGTTCCCCTGCCGCCTACTGTGGTGTAGGAGTCAGAACAGGGGCCTACCAGGCCTCTCCCCCTCACGATATTGATGGGCTAGTGCATTTTTATCCCAAATGGTGCAACTCCCAGTCCGCTAGGCCTCGAAACTCTTGAAGGAACTGATGTTGCTCTTTCAGTGTTTCCAAAGATGGGGCAAGGTGTGGCTTGGGTCTCCATGCCCCTAAGCTTCTGTTCTAGTTGTGTGAGTTGCCTCCGTAAATCACAGATAATACCAGCATATTTGGCTATCAGGACCCCAATAATAAAAGCCTTAAAGTCCTCCCCATCATGTGACATATTTCTCAACCGTACCTTTGTTTCACTTAAAATATTCTACTATGGGCATGCGCAGTTCTTCACGAAAGACAACGAGAGTCTGTTGGGAAATGCTATTGAGGTCGAGCAAGTAAGAGCTCAGGAAGGACAGCTGTAGTTTGACTGGGGAATGGTCTGAGAGGGTGCATGGAAGATGGACAATGTCTATGGCCCATGCCCCCAGGTCAGAAGTAGCGAGCCAGTAATCCAATCTAGAGGAGGAATTATGTGGAGAAGAGTAGAGTGTTAATTCTTTGATGAAAGGGTGTTCTGTCGCTGGAGATCACAAAGCCCAAAAAGATCTATGGCATCCTCAACCACTTTAAGTGATTTTGTATGGAGAGAGCAGTGTGTATAGGTAAACAAATGGAGAGAGCGGGGATTATGTTGGGGTACGTCCCTATCCCCAAAGATAAAGTACAAACAAACAAAGTGGACAAACCCACTAACAAAAGAGACTCACTCGTATTTTGATTTGGATGAGTGGTGGAAAACCATTAGCTTTATTTGAAGACCCCTCACCCACCAACCTAGTTGGTGGCATGCTTCATCATTGGAGTCCCAACTGGGCAGCCGAACGCCACCCAGTTGTGCTACAACGCCTGATTACAGTGGAGCTGGTTTTGTGTATTTGTGAAGGAAGTGGTGCAAGTTAAAATTATCTCTGGGAGTCCTTACTAAATAAACTTTATTCTTAGTGGCCCAGGATAAGGTTAAAAATGAAGAGAGGACAACTTTGGAGAAAAATGATCCAGGTTGTCAGAGTGATAGGTCTACATGTTTCAGGCCCATAAAAAGTGTGAGGCTTTCGTAACCAGTTGAGTGAAGTGAGGAAGAGGTGTGGCGCAGCAGCCAGGGTACCTGACCCCAGACCATGGGGCTCACGGTTCGACCCCCAGTGCTGCCGGCAGGTTATCACGGACCATGTGACTCTGGGCAATATCTCGCTTAATCTTCCTGACGGCCACCAGCACCGGGACATCTCTCCGGAGGTAGCTGTGCGCTTCACAAACGTTGGTATTTCATATTTCAGGGAGTGGCAAAAATCAGCCACGTGTATTGTGATTATCAACACACAAGCTAAGGTGTGCTGTGAGATGAGTGGTGTCTGTATACTTACGGACCCACTGATAAAATACACTGGCTACGTATTACTTGTAGCTTTTGGCAGGACCCGGGAGGGGTGCTAGTCTGTAGTCACACATTCATCAAGACGGAGCATCAAAAAGGCTGCACCTATTGTGGTCTCCTTGCAGTCCTGAGCATTGTGTACCCATACTGTCAAGGTCTGACTTTTGCACTAGATTAAAAAAAAACCTCCCCACAATATTGTGTCAACCTGAGAGTGTCACAATGTGGTAAGAATATAAAGGAAAAAATGGGGAGATTCAATATTTGAGTATGTGCTATAGAGAGAAAAGAACCTTTGGGAACCCATTTCTGAGCAAAGTCCTGTCAGGGTTTTGGGGGAAGGTGTGGTTTTTGTATGAGTGTGATATCAATAAAGTGCCTATCAAAATAGGCAAGCACTCAGTTTGCCATACGGTGATCATTCTGACCCAGAATATTCCAGGAATTCAGGGCAATGTTCTTCCTATGTGTGCCATCGATGTGCATTGTAGCTGTGGGGTGCGGCTTGGACTCTAGATGAAGATGTAGAATAGTATAGCTTACAATCAGATCAAATAGGATAAACAACAACATAAAAAAATACCCTAACACAAAATCCTCCTCTCTCCACCCACACTGACAGCCCCAACTATCAATCATAGAAGCATTCAAAAAATACTCATGTTAGCTCTAAAGAAATACAGGCACCAAACATTATCCAAGAAAATACAAAAACAAACCAATTTGGTGATACACACCCTCTGAGACACATTAAAACTAATATGAGTTACCCACAAAATCTGTAGTGGTCTAACGGGTCTCGCCTAGGCTCGATGCATGTTCTTCCCTCATCAGGGAGCAGGCAGTCAAAACTGCGGGGAACTAATATCCCATCCCTCATGCAATGTTATGAGTTAAGGTCCAGGGGAGGGCGGAGGGAGCTAGAGGATCAGTTTCTCAGAGTCAGAGTCGCTTGTGTTTAGGTATGGTCCTCTACATCCCCCCATAACCAGCCAGAGCCACTGTGCATGGAATATGATGGTTAGCCGGCAGAGGACCTAGTTCCAGCTAGGTTTAAGTGACTTACAAAATTTGTTCACCTCCTCCGCAGAAGTGAAAAAGTAGGTTTTCCCCTCCAAGTCTACATGCAGCTGAGCGGGTTATAACATGGCATACTTTACATTGCAGCTATGCAACAATTTGACAAATGTCTTGTTCAGGGTGTTGTTCCAGCCAGCTAGAGTCAGGGTAAAGGAGGTATGAAATCCAGCAATAGAAATGCTACAATGTGCAGATTTAAAAAATATATCACTATAGTGTGATTTAAGTGACTACCAATTGCACACTGGACCCTTCTTAGATGCTCCACACATCTCCATCATCAAAGGGGTGGACATCTTGTTGTTTTTTTTTTTTTTTTTTGTTTTTTTTTTTAAACCGTTTATTACAATCTCAAGAATATACAGGTATGGGCCTACAACCTTCCGGCCGGCCGCTAGAATGACAGGAGCATATGACATACATATAAAAAAACACTTGGCGTTGCAGAGGAGCAAAATCAGGAGGTATCAGCGTCGTGGGCCACATCACTCCGACCCCACAATACGGTTTCATTTTACACAAACAACACAAAAACCACACCCGCAAGGCAACCTGCAATCGACAGTAACAGCACGTGCTCCCCAAATGGGGGACCCCAGCCATCCACAGGAGTCTAAAGAGGGGAAGGGGAACAGATCGAGGACTGGGGGAATTCCGTGCTCGGGGCTAGGAAAGGAGTCAGCTAAGGGGACGGGGCTGGTGAGACCGCAGGCAGCAGTGGTGGCGCGCAGATACCCCCGCGGTAGGCGTTCCAGGGGCCCCATACTTTCACCCATGCCCCAGGCTTACCCCTCGCCACATACACCACCTTTTCTCGGAACATGCACCAATCCATGTGTTCTTTCCAGGCCGACACCGCCGGGGGCCTCTGGGATCCCCACAGTTGGGCAATGTCACGCTTAGCTATCATATATCCCAGAGTCACCCATCGCGTCTGCGGAACCGAGTAGTCAGTTGGTTCCCACACATTCAGCAGGCATCTCCTCGCTTCAGGCAGCAGCGCGACATGCGTGACCACTCGCAGGACCTCATGCACACCACGCCAGAATCGCTCCACCTTCGGGCATTCCCACAAAATATGCAAAAAAGTCGCCAAAGCACCACACCCACGCTTACACAACCCATCCTCCGCATAGCCCATACGCAGAAGCCTTGGCCCCGTCATGTAAACCCGATGGAGTATCTTAAGCTGGACGAAGCGAAGGCGAGCCGGTATGGCCACCTCCTTCGGAGAGGCCACCGCGGAAATCCAGTCTTCGTCGTCCAACTCCAGCCCGTCGGCAACCCAAGCCTCGCGGAGGCCAGTCAGCAAGCCCGAGCGATCATTAATCAATTTTTTGTAGATGAGGGAGATCGTGCTGTCCGGAACATGGCCATCCAGCACTCTATCCTCCAGGGGGGGAAGACTCCGGGATGGAGGCGACGTCTGGGAAGACTGAGCCCAGCGCGTGACGGACCTGCAAGTACCGAAAGTATTCACTGCCCTGCAGCTGAAACTCCGTCTGCAGCGTCTCGAATGTTTTAAATCCCCCCCTCGTCCAGAGGTCCCCCCCTTTACTGATGCCGATCGTGTCCCACTTCTCGAAGCCCTTCGAGGTCCACAGGGAGCCCAATCTCTCAGACGCGTACAACGGTGATGCCCGGGTCAAACGGTCCTTCCACCCCATAGCTGCGTTAGCCGCGTGCCATACTCGTACCATGACACGCGTAGGTCCCGTCAGGCGGGGTCCGAGCGCGCCAGAGTAGAGCGCTCGATTATAGTCGCCACCAGGCAGGAGCATCTTGTCCATTTCAAATGCCGGGTTTAAGGCGGGCCCGTAAAGGCCATGATTAATTGCAGCTAGCTGGGAGGCCCAGTAATACCGTTTAATATCCGGGAGGGCAATCCCCCCGTCGTACCATGGGAGCGTCAACTTCGCCAGGGCAATACGCGGCCTCCCGTCCCAGAACAGGCGGCGCTGTAGACTCTCCACCTCACGGAAGTAGCGCGCCGGGACTAAATCCATAGTATTCTGGAGAGCGTACAGGAAGCGTGGCAACGACATCATCTTAAACAATGCCGCCCGGCCGAGCGGCGAAAGCGGCAGGCGCCGCCAGCGCGCGACGTCCTCCTTCAAGCGCTGGAGGGGGGGAAGCAAATTCCGCTCGTAGCGGGCCTCCGGGTCCAGAGTAATGTAAACCCCCAGGTACCGAAACCCCTGCGAGGCAATCTGGATCGGACAGCCCCGCGGGAGGACGGGAGCCTCCCCGGAAAGCACATACACACATGATTTAGCCCAGTTGATGACAAGGCCTGAGTTGCGGCCGAATGAGCGCAAAACATCAACCAGGACAATCAGTGATTTACGCGGGGAGGCTAGGTACAAAAGGATATCGTCAGCGTATAGGGACACGCGGTCCTCATATTCGGGGGTCCAACGGAGACCACGGATGGAAGGGTGCCACCGCAGCCACTCCGCCAGGGGCTCCAAGGCCAGCGCGAACAGGAGCGGCGACAAGGGACAGCCCTGTCGTGTGCCCCGTCCCAGCTCGAATGGGACCGATACTCTTCCATTCACCACCACCTGCGCCAATGGGCCCGAATACAACAATTTGACCCAGCTGATGAACCCCGGGCCAAATCCAAACTTCGCCAGCATGGCCCAGATGTATGGCCACTCGAGCGTGTCAAACGCCATGGTGGCGTCTAAGGACGCCAATATGGCCGGCTCCCGCACAAACGGGACACGCGCGAGCACCCCGTGCAAGCGCCGCAGATTAAGGGCCGTGTTGCGATGGGGAATAAAGCCGGACTGGTCTTGGTGGACCAGGTCGCCCACCACGCCGACCAGCCGGTTGGCTAGCACCTTGGCGAGGATTTTGGGCTAGATAGGCCGGTAGGATGTAACCCGGTCTCGAGGTCTCCCCTCCTTGTGGATCACCACGATTGTAGCCAGACGTTGGTCCGGCGGGAGGGAGCCCAGCGAGTGGGCCGCCAGGAACATCGCACGGAGGTGGGGTGCCAGTACATCCGGTCGCAGCTTATACAACTCGATAGGAATGCCGTTCGGGCCCATGGCCTTGCCGGATGCGACCGAGCGTATGGCGAGGGCAATTTCGTCGGAGGTAGGAGCGGCATCCAACGACACCCTGTCCGCCACCGAAAGGGAAGGCAGCGCGATATCCCGAAGCAGGGCATGGGAATCCTCCTCCGAGCAGGGAGAAACCGGGGAATACACCTCGCGAAAATAATCCGCGAAACAAGAGACAATGTCTTCTGGCTCGGTGACACGCACACCATCCATCCTCTCAATCAGCGTGACCACACGACTCGCTCTCTCCTTTTTATCCAACCATGCAAGCAGTTTACCAGCCTTATCACCCACATCATACAGTCGCCCCTGTTGCTCTCTATAGAGGCCCCTGGCCGCCTCCGTGACGAGGGCCCTGTAGGCCGCCTGCTTAAGTTGTAGGACGTGTAGTGCAGCATCCGTCACCCCACCCTCTAGATCACCCTCCAGTTCAGCGATTTCGGCCTCCACCCGGGTCACCTCCTCCTGCTCGCGCCTCCGGGCATGGGAAATAAAGGAGAGGGCCTCCCCTCTAAGAACTGTTTTGAAAGCTTCCCACAGGGAGATAGCCGAAGGGACGGACCCCACGTTCTCATCGAAATACCGCTGCAAGGATTTAATCAAATCAGCGCGAATGGTGGGGTCGCGCAGGTACCAGGCATTGATTGGAGCTACTCTGCCCTCCCCCCTCGGGAAGACATCAACGTGCAACAGGAGCGGGGAGTGATCTGAAATACCCCGCGCCAAATGGCGCACCTCTCCTACCCTCCCAACATAGGCCGCAGGGACAAGGACATAATCAAGCCGTGAGAGGCTACCATGGGCACCCGAGTGGAAAGTGTACTGCAGCTGCGTGGGATGTTTTAAGCGCCAGCAGTCCACCAATCCCAGTGTATCTAAGAAGCCGGACAGCCACGCCTGCGCCCGGGGGAGGTCCCTAGGGGGGTGACGATCCACGGTCCCAGAAACCACCGCATTGAAGTCCCCCCCAACCACCAGAAGCCCCCCCGGAAGGTCAAGGAGGAGGCGCCCTAGGTCTGCAAAAGTCGTGGACTGTAACCCCGGTGGGACGTACACTGATACAAAGACAACTACTTTACCCTCCATTCTCCCCACTAAGACAGTGTAGCGTCCCCTCTCATCATGGCGCACCTCGTCTATTTCCAACGGGAGTGAGTTCTTCACCATGATGCCCACCCCCCGTGAGCCCGACGTGAAGCCCGAGTGGGCCACCAAACGATAGCCACGCCGATTCATGGCACAAAAGGAATTACCAATAAGGTGTGTCTCCTGCAGAAAGACCACATCTGGCGAAAGTCGTTTCAAATACTGCAGGACCACACCTCGCTTAATCCTATCCCCCAGTCCGTTAACGTTCCAGGACAATAAAGTCAGGTCCCTACCCCCCATCACATACAGAAGCCATCATTCGTCCCCCGGAGAGCACCTTAAAAACACAAATACAATTAAGGGTTTGCCTTGCGGTAAAAACAAACAACACCCCACCCCAACCCACCCATCCCAACAGAACTCCCCCCTCCCTGCACCCCTGCATGAGCCCAAACAGCCCCCCCAAAGTGCAGTGTGCCTGTCGCCCCATGAATGATTAAACTAACTAGTCCCCCAGAGGAGGAGGGAGAGCCCCCAAGAGACCCCGTACCACCTCCACAGGAGGGAGACTTAACGAACAGTCAAAAATGACGACAATGTTGTCCAGAGCAAGGCCTACTATTAGTCCCTCAGTCCTGATCCGGCGAGCCCTCCCCTCCAACCGCGCCCCCCCACCCCCCCGGCCCCGATCCCCGGGCAAGGAGTCCAACCAGTCCCCGGCTGCCTCGGGACGATCAAAAAAGTGCGTGCGGCCATCCACCTCCACCCGCAACTTAGCTGGAAAAAGCATCGCATACTTGAGGTTCAGGTCCCGTAGACGACGTTTGACTCCGAGAAAGCTCAGTCTCTGCTTCTGGACCGCTGGGGTGAAATCAGGATAGAAGTTCACATCCATATTGTCAAGTCTGACCGGTCCTTGTTGCCTAGAAGTCTGAAGGATAGCGTCTCTGTCCCGAAAGTTGAAAATCCGGGCAATGAGAGGCCTCGGAGGGGCTCCGGCCTTAGGTCTTCCTCCGGGAACCCTGTGGGCACGTTCCACCGCAAAGAATTTACTCAGCCCCCGGGGCTGGAGATGGGTGAGAATCAGGTCCTCCACAAACAGGTCCGCCGCCGCCTCCTCACGTCCCTCCGGCACCCCGACAATGCGGACATTGTTCCTCCGGGCCCGACCCTCGGAATCCTCCAGTCGACGATCCATCAGGGCGCTCGCCTGGCCGAGCCGGCGCACCTCCTTTTGGAGGGCCGCCACGTCCGCCGTAAGGCCCGAAGTGGTGTGGGCCAAAGAATCGACCCGGTCATTGGTCTTGGATAAGTCGGCCCGCACCAGGCCAACATCCACGTGGACCGAGTCAATCTTTTGCGCCAGTGTGTCAAAGCGCTGGTCCACCGAGGCCTTCATCTCGGCGATAGCGCCCATAACATCTCGCAGGGTCAGATCCGCGGGCAGCGTAGGAGCATCAGTCGGGCCCTCAGGGGACCTATGCGGCACCTCGGGAGATCCCTTCTGGAGGGTGTAGCGGTCCATGTTGTTGGACTGATGGGCAGCGCCACGGCGGGTCGATTTCACCTTTGCCCGGTCGCCATCTTGCTTTGTGGACATGGTTTCAGTCCCCAAATCGTGCCAATCACCTCGGAAAAGGCCAACAAACCAGTTCACGGGCTCCGGGGGGGGGCTACCACAGGTCCGCAGGACGGATCACAGCCGGCGGGCCAGCAGGGCACCCCAACAAGGCCACACCACCGCACACCGCCCCGCAACCCAACCTCGCCCGAGCAGCAAGGAGGGTGCAAAAGCGAAAGTGAAAGTGCGGGGTACGCGAGTCGCCCAGCCCTGCCCGCCGCTGTTGATCACTTTGTCTCCGGATCGCCCCGCAACTCCAATCCGGGGGGCCGGCGTGGAGAAGGCCGCAAACCTCAATCGGTGCTCCCGCCGGTGTCCGAGGTCCAATTTGGAAACGGAAAACGGGTGACACCTCAGCTCGGGCTCACCAACACAGTCCCCTCATCTAGGACAGGATATTTTCAGGATTTATGTAGGAGGTCACGGAGGTCCTCGGGAGCCTCGCACCTACGCGGCCATCTTGGTTGCGCGCTAGGCTCCTCCCCCATCTTGTTGGTTTGTTGTGGACCTCTGTGGATTCCACAGACACTGTTGCTGACCCAAAGGCATTGTGCTGGCTCATACAGTGTACCTCTCCGCTCGCTGGGGAGTAGTGCACGACTGAATTTACTAATGTGTAGGTGCCGGCTGCTGATTTTCGGAGGGACTTCAACAAAGGAAGAATCCTTGACTAATCTGTTTGAGAAGTACCACCCCTTCAAACTGTGGCACGTCTCTCATTACAGGGACATGGATATTATTCTGCAGTCAGCCATGAAATTGAATGAGTTGTCACTTCATAATCTCAGGACTTTCATTTTCCCTGGTTATATATTCACAGTTCGATTCGAATCCCGGTCATTTCTCAGTATAAAAAGTCCAGTGTGGCAGTTCGAGGTGAAGTATATTAAGCTCTTTTCTGCAACATTGAAAATAATCCTAGTCGAGGAGTCCCTTCCTGTATTGATCCAGGATTGGTCTGACAAGTGGGCAGCGGATCAGAGGATGCCTTGTCAGGAGCAACCCACACAGGTGCCTTGTAGGAAACAGAGACCGCAAACGAAGAGGCGGTGTGACTTGCCAAACCAACTATGTATCAAATTTCAGCTGGTCAGCAGCATGTCTTAAGCTCTATAAGCCAGTGGGACGGGCAGGCTCACTGACAGTGTCTGGCAGCACTGGCTCAGAACCTTTGAGATAGAGGGAGGAAGACGATGAAATGGTATTGCCAAAGGTAATGCTGGTAAAGGCTGAGGATATTGTGGCTTGCCCATATGTTTCATCTCTCAAATGTTTTACTGATAAGTTGTGTACACTGCTCAATGGTCTATAGTCATTGATGTACATCATCACCCTATTGTTTATTCACCAGTGTGTAGTGTTGTGGGGGAAGAAGAGATTAAGTGCTGTCTAATGATATGACATGGCTGTCAAGCATGGTCAGAAACAGAGGAGTTAAGGACATTGTTTGCAGTAGGACACGTCCCCTCTTGCTCCATTGTTGTGTGTCTGTTGTAAACAAGCAGATACGTAGTTTGCTATTGGTTTTGATGGGAGGCAGTGAGCTTTCACTGGGCCCTGAGGGGGAGCAAGTTGGGGATGTTTATGTTGGTTTTGTATGCTTGATTAAGCATGGTGACCTATGTATGTACAGATTGGGGTATAGCTCCACAAAGAGGAAACATTTGGCCACGTTGTTGCGGGGTAAGGTTGAGTTTATTGTTATTCTTAGCAGTCCCAAGGTTGCTGGGAGTTTGGTAATCTTTGGATTATTAAGAATTCAGACTCTGGGGGACCAGCAATATAATTTTCTAACATGGGACGTCAAAATGGTCCCATGGTCTGGGTAATTTTGTAAGGCAAAATAAACTGCACACCAAAATAAAGAAGAGACGTATCCATGCATGCTGCTTTCCTTCAGGAGATGCAATTAAACGAGGTTGAGCTGGGGAAGTTGCATCCTAAATGAAGGGCTCAGCTTCATGGCACAGCGTATTCCTCGTCTGCCAGGGGCACTCTGATTTGGATTGATCCCAGGGTTCCCTTTCAGTTGGTTGACTCTAAGAAACACCCTACAGGGAGGTTTACCATCTTGATGAGTAGATTGGATGGCAGGTTATTGAGAATGGTCAAAGTGTAAGCCCCAAAAGGTTGTGCTGATGGATTTCCTGGATACAATGTTTGGGACTCTGGTAAATGAACCTGAGTGTTTTACGCTCTGTGGGTGGCAACTTTCTCTGTGCACCAATAACAGACATGAATAGATCCCTGCGTGTGCTGCTGGGGATACAGGTTGGTTCACTAGTTGGCTAAAAAATTGTGAAATTGTTGATGTCTGGTCCTGGGGAACATGACTTCTCACATTCTTCGCATATACACACTCGACACACCAGAATTGTTCTGATCTTATATCCTGCACTCCGATGGGGGAGAATATATTAGTAAAACCTTATCAGATCACTGCCCACTAAAAATGACCATGTGTTGGAGGGTGGGTTTCAATGTAAGGTTCAAGGGTTCTCTTCCTGGACGTAATTGCCTTAAATTCATTGTTGTGGGGGCTATTTTCGAGGTATTGAACCTTTTATACCTCAATTTGTAAACATTTAAGGGTATGTGAGTACCTCTTCCTCCATTTCACAATGTTCCTTCATTAACAGAAATAGAACTGAGATCCAAGCGGTAAGTTCAAATATATTCATTTATTTATGTATTTTTTTATATTTTTGTAAATCCATTATTCATTGCACAGTGAGGTACAATAAAGAACTTCAACAGCCGACACGTGTTTCACCCTACATTGTCAATCAGACCAGGGCTTCCTCAAGGCTTATGTGAAAATGACATCAAGATATTCAGATGCTACTCATAGGAAAATCAATCTTGTGGCACAGAAAACTGCATTTGTAATGTTACTGCGGTCTGTAAGTCATCATCATTTGCAAATCGGTCCACGAGTGGTGTGTTGGGGGGTGTACGTTTGTAGAGTCCCACTGTGGCATCTTTAACCTACGGCGTTACTTGACACCCCATACAGAGAATCTCTTAGTGCAGCTGAGAAGCAGTTCTTTGATGGACAGAGATGGCACTACTGGGGATGTAATAATCGAATAGGAAGCCTTCAAAGTCACAGTGCATGTGGTATATATGGGCATGACGTATGGTGTATGCAGGGATTTCGAGCAATGCATTAGTAAGCTAGAGGCTGAATTTGGGTTGTTGGAAATGTCATCAGTTGTAGATCCTCTGGTGAGACTGCAGATGGTGTGAACTAGAAAGGACCATGGTGAGGCCCTGCATAAGCTGAGCTCTCACAGTTACAGAGTGTAGTAGATACAGTGACTGTGATATGGCTGAAGGCTCCTGGCCACACTGATCAAACCTAACAGTGGGCGCACTCTGGTGGTTGCTATTTGCAGAACAGATGGCAGCAAAACGAAACAGACATTAGTTAGGAGGTCTAACAATATCATTCAGCGTCTTATGTGAATACTGCCTTCTGTGATGGTGAGAACAGAAGCAAGTAGGTATGTCCTGAATGCCTGACTGATTTGGGTATAGCCAGCTTCTTCCAGGGCACTTGAACTGCCCATTATGATTGATGAAATCAAAGTAGCCATACAGGGAATGGCCACCAGGAAAACCCCGGTAGGGGATGGTTTACCTCAAGACTTTTACGCTCATTATTTAGGAGAAATTGCTCCACAGCTTTTGAAGCTATACTCATCTTCAACAAGATGTGCCCCCCGTGTTAGGCAATTATTTTTACTCTGCTGAAGCCAGGTAAAGATTTGTATTACTCTGCTGAAGCTAGGTAAGGACAGCCAATTAAGCTCACATGGCCTGCTGTCAATGCTAAAATTTGGACTATAAGATCCTTGCCAAATTGTTAGCAAATAGATTATCACTTCTTTTGGCTGACTGAATTCACCCAGATCAGTCAGGCTTTATCCCTGGCAGGAATACCACATTTAACGGTGGCAGTACTGGATATGGAAAAAGCCTTTGATATTTTGAGTTGGGATTTTCTTCAAGTTATAATGGAGTTATAATGGAGTAGAAGGGCTTCAGTGAAGAGTTTAGAGGATGTTTATTAAACATGTGCCTCACAGGAAGAGGGTTGCCTGCTGTGCCCGCTGTTATTCACGTTGGCAATGGAACCTATGGTAGCAACTCTTAGGGAGTATGAATCTCATGGTGTGTGTTGATGCAGGGGCATACACATGTACGGAGATGAAGGGCTGATTTATGTGCGACATGCATTTGTATATCTTCCTGTGATATTACACCACTTGTAAATTTGCCGGTCCTACTCTGGACTGTTAGTTAATAAAGCAAATCCTGTGTTTTTCTGCTTAAGTCCCAAATATGAATGTCTGATATGGACCCTTCCTTGTAGCAAATGCACTGGAGTTTTGACTTTACTCGATACTTTGGGATTCAAGCGTATCATGAAGACAAGGACACACTTGAAGGGAACTTGGGGAAAACAATAACAGCATGTTTCTGGAATAAATTGCCTGTCAAATATGAATAGAATAGCTCTATGCAAATTTATTATAACCAGTAGTGGTGCTGCTAATGTCTTCAGGGCATATACACAAGCTATTATTATATCTGATATGGAGGGAAGGCTAGCAGAGTAGTGCTGTGCAAATTGCAACTGCTAGTGCTAGTGCTGGAGAACCAGATTATGAATTGTATTATCTGGTGGCCCAGTTACAGCAGGTTGCACGATGGGAGAGTGATTCCAAAGTACCCCAGTTAGAGTACATCCAGGAAAGACAAGACATGATCAGAGGCAGGCGGTGCGGTCAATCCATTTTATTGGTAGTAGTCACCTACTGTTGGAAAGGTTGGCTAGTCTGTATGGCAGTGACTTCGAGTTACTCCCCCAGATTAACCCTTATTAACATCCCAGAGTCTGAGAGAAGTGAGAAGTAAAGCAGAAAATGTTGGCCCAGGGCAGGAGTTTCACTTTTGTGCACCTGTATGCGAAACAGATATTAATATCATTTGAGGATTTGTGTCACAACACGAGGGAACAGTGTCTCATTTATGGGGCTCTAGTTTGCCAAATGAAGTCATTCTGGAGGCTGGGCATGGAAGAACCACCCACTCACAAAACACTACTGCCTAATAATGCGTGGGAGAGCTAGGAAGGTGCTAATGACTTTTTATTGCAATTTGGTGCAACAATTTAAAATAAATACTACCTCCTTAGTTGAACTATGGGAACAGGACCTGGGCAGACATTTATCCTTTTTTGAAAATGGATGCTTGTTAAAATACCCGGCCAGTGTACAGCACACAGCACAGTTTACTCTCCTGCACCTGCATAAAATGCATCACAGGGTCTCTGGGAGTTGCCCTCACAATCAGCAACCTGACCTGAAGCGTAGGAAACACCACGTTCTGGCGCTGCCCAGTGCTTTCTCAGTTTTGAGACTCTCTTTGTGCAGTTGTCTGTCAGGTGACTGATACAATGCACCCCCACTTGCTTGAGACAACTGTCTTGGGATTATATACGAGGGCTGAATGTTCCAAACTTAAAGATAGATTCACTGACTTGAAATGGTTGCTAGCCAAGTGACAGATTGCAATGTAATAGAAGTCAGTGAAGGGCCCCCAACTCCGTGTATGGTCTCATGAGTTGTTGAAATGGGTCGAAGCTAAGAGTGATGTATTACACAACATGAAGCGTGCAGGTAGGTATCAAGTTATGGGATACCATGACAGTTAAGCTGAAGGCCAAGGAACCCACTATGCCATCTTTGACACCCCATAGGCGGTGAGAAGTGGAGGACGCTGTTGTTCTATATTACAGTGTATACTGCAAAGCAGGGTGGTACCCCCTTCACTGAAAGAGCTGGGGCTTGTATGACCCCCTGGAAGTCGGTGTGTAATCCAAAGGCTCTAACGTGTTTTTTAAAGTTTTTGCAGCACTTATATCATGCACAGCTACTCCAAGTAGTGTCTCGGCACGTGCCTTGCGGGTTGATTAGACGAAACACAGAAGACTATTTAAAACATAGGGTCTTCAGTCTCTTCCTGACTCCTTCAGGTCACTCAGAGCATGCAGATCCACTTGTAGTTTGTTCCGGGCTACAGACCCCATTCGTGAGAGGGAGC
Organism: Triturus cristatus; assembly: GCF_964204655.1. NCBI lineage: Eukaryota > Metazoa > Chordata > Amphibia > Caudata > Salamandridae > Triturus > Triturus cristatus. The sequence continues at coordinate 392,788,830 of NC_140583.1, read as the reverse complement.
TGCCACCGGTTCTCTGCTTGTGAAACCCGGGAACGCATGTCATTAGCTTGGTAGAAGAACGTAGTTGCCTAGCCGGAGCGTAGAGGCTGAATCTTGCTCTCATTACGGCTGGACCATGACCATAGAGGGCGGAGTGAACAATAACCAGAGATTTAAACTTCACCCTCTCTTTCACCGGCAACCTGTGGAGGTCACTAAGGTGCTGCCTAATGCTCACCGTCTTAGGTAGTTTCAGTAATAATCTGGCCACTGCATTCTGAATCACCTGAAGTTTATTTAAGAGGTAACCAGGCAGACTGATATACAGCGTATTGGCGTAATCGATTCGGGTTGTGATCAAGGCTCGGTTGACAGTTTTTCTTGCATTAATAGGGAGCAGCAGTAAGAATTATTTCAGTGCTTTCAGGATACCAAAATATGTTCCCAAACGTTTTCTAATCTAAGGGCTGAAGCACAATTGTTCATCAAATCAGATCCCCAAGTTCTAGGTAGGACCCCCGTGGGGTGATGGCACAGACTCATCTGACCAAAGAAAGCGCTAATACTGTGGGAAGAAGTTACCGAAAAGGAGGATCCCTGTCTTGTGTCATTACATTTCAATTGGGCTAGTGCTAGCCAATGAAACACTGCAGTCAGGCATGTTTTGACATACACACAGCTAGTCTCACTTTCATTCCAGGAGAAAAGGAGCGGAGTATCATCAGCATATGAAATGACTTTGGCTCCAAGTTCATCCGTTAGCTGAATAAGGGGAGACACATAGATGTTAAACAGCAGGGGGCTCAATACAGAGCCCTTAGGGACCCCATGGCCAGTTCCTGGGGGGCAGCTGCAAAGGGCAGGATCCAGATTTGCTGGGTTCTATGCTCCACATAGGATTTAAGCCAATTCCAGGCTGACCCTCCCACGCCGATTTCCCGGAAGTAGGCCAGGAGCAGGGCATGCTGGACAGTATTGAAAGCAGCCAATAGGTCCAAAAGTATCAAGGCTGCCCTGCCACCCCAAATCCAAGGTTTCTCATATTTCAGCCAGCACTGATTCCGTGCTGTGTGAGTTTCTGAAGCCTGATTGAGCCGACGAAGAAGTTCATGCTGTTCCAGAAAGCCAGATAATTGATGGCTGACCTGTTTTTTCAGGACCCTGGCCACTGCTGCAAGAAAGGAGATGCGGGGATAGTTAGAAGGTTGAGCAGGATCCAATAAGGGTCTCTTAAGAAGGGGAATAATCATGGCCTGTTTCCATGCTGAGGGCACCCTGGCTGAGGATAGGGATAGACTGAGCAATGTATTAACCACAGGGTTAATAATCTCCGCTGCGCCTGCCAGGCATGGATCAATAAGCGAGCCAGACTTAAGAGTGTTTAAGGCTGGCAGGAAGTAACTCAAGGATATTGGTTCAAATGCCTATAGTTTAGCCTGTGGGGTAGGGGTCCATACAGAAGGGGAGTCCATCACCATCAACTGGCTATCGTAGGCACCAAAATTAGCTTGGATGGCACGAACCTTGTTGTTAAAGAAACTTGATAGTTCATTGCACCATTCCTGTGAAGGCCAATGGGCACGGATCTCAGCTTTGGGGGAGACAAAGTCTTTAACAATTGCAAAATTTCTTTGGCATTGTTGCCAGAATAGGCAATACCCCCCGCATAGTAGAGGCTTTTAGCATTGGAAATGGAAGCATAGTACTTCTTTTGAGCCCTTATGAAGATCTCTCAATCCTCTGGCCTGTACGTCTGCCTCCACTTGTGTTGTAGCTTATTGCACTGTTGTATCTCCAATTTTAAGTGGCCAGAAAACCAAGGCTTTGAGAGGGAGTTCCTATCGAGCCTAGGCTGGGCCGACGGGGTGTATTGGCCAACCATTTTATTGATCCAGCTATTATAGCTCCTTAATGCTTACTAGATAGCCCCTGACAACAAAGGAGTGGACTCGGCTAACGCTTTCCAAAATTCCCCAAGGTCGGTCTTATAAGCAGATTTGCCCTGCTGCCTGTTGGCCTTAATAGCCTGCATTGGCTTGTTCTGTATTTGCCAGGTGAATTTAATCAGGAAGAGGTCCGACCAAATCACAGTCAAGGGGTCGTCCACTAGTAGTGGCTTATCAGAACACACTAAATCCAAGATATGACCACCACGATGAGTGGGGTGTGTGACAAGTTGTAGCAGATGAGCTTGATTCATGGAGTCAAGAAACTCCAGTTTATCCCCAGCTTCTCGATAATCCACATGGATATTGAGGTCACTGAGGAAGATAAAATGAGATTAACAAAGTGCAAGCTGGATAATCACATTGTCCAGGGCTTTAAGAAATGTGCCGGCTGGACCAAGGGACATGTAGACCAAGACTCCCCCAAGGTATGATAAGGGGAGAAGCTAATACAAAAATCCAGGCCTTCCGAACCCGCCAAATCCACTAACTCATTCCATTTGCAATTCCAATGCTCCCTTAACACCACTGTGACTCCACCCCAATCTTCGATCTGCCCTGATGATTTTAGAACCGTCCGGGATGGCCATCTCAATCACTGGACCAGAGCACTCAGACAGCCAAGTTTCAGTGAGAAAGAGCACGTCAAGAAGTTCCTCATTAATCAAATCAAAGATCTCCTGTGTATGTTTAGAAATAGAGCGTACACTAATCAGGGGCACCTTAAAGTGTGCTTATGTTGACTAGCCTGAGGCTGCCTTCCTGGTTGCAGCAAGCGCATAGGCCCAGGCGCTAGCCTGAAATGACACTTGCTACACTCCAGCACGTGTTCCCCTGCCACATCCCTGCTGCAGTGTCCTGTGCAGTTAGCGGGGGCTAAACGTAAAATCTCCTTACTGCTGTACATTAATAGAGGCAAGTTACTGTTTCTAGTACCACAGGCTAAAAGGCTGGCGATGGCCATTGATGGGTGCAGATGGGCTTGCTTTCGGTGCCCCAGCGGCGTATCCACCCAGCAAGTATTTTTATGTGCTTTCCCCCCTTAATGACTAGAGCATACTCAAACTCAAGATGGCATCTCTAGTCATCACAACCAGGAAGACTACCTCCAGCCCAGGCGGTGTGGGGCTTGCACGCTCCCCCGAGACCCCCCGGAGCACATCAAACTCAAAACAGATTAAAACAAATTAATTAGGCAGTTACAAAAATAAACATATGGGGCAGCGAAAAGCACACCGGCATACCCACAGTGTACAGTCATCGGGCAAAACGTTACAACGTAATAAGAGAGTAGGCAGCTAAAAATGAGACGAATATTAAAAGTAGCACAAGAAGTACAACCATTCAAAGTCTTAATACTTAAATACTTACATACTTAAATGTTTGCAGGGAAGACTTGTGAAGTGTGGTGACCCTTGCCCTGTCATGTTATTTCACTTCCTATCACCCACGGGCTTGTGTTTGTGTATATCATAATAACCATGCTTTGTTTTAATGTATGTTCATCATTGGACAGTGTATTTCTGTTTCATCTGTAATGTATTGCAACATGATTGCCCTTTTAGATACAGTGTTCACTTTAGATGAAATCCAAATATTAAGCGATAATGACAATATACCTTTTGCAAGGATCTCATGTATCTATTATTTTTCTGTCTTGTTGAAGTACTTATTTAGCTTAAACAATAAATAGAGTTGGAAATAAATTGTTTGTGATTGTTTATCATCTATATTCTTGAGATTGTAGAGGAAGGTTTGGAGATATCATAACCCGAATCAACAGGTTATAACTCCATGCATAACAATTTAGCCCTGCCTCCAGTTAGACTGCTAAATGTCTACATTTGAGTCACATATGTTAACAAGAAATGTACATCTACAATGTATCTTACCAGACACTGCAATGTATGCATTCTCAAGTTCAGTATGTGGTTATAGGCATTATAGTGGCTAACATCCATGTCAAGCTACCCCTAAGATAGAGGTCAGAGGAGGAGAACTAAAACTCTCTCTTAAGCTTCATGGGCAGTATTTTACCTTCTTTCTTGTCTACAATGTCTTGAAGGAATGCATTTATATACATTAGAAAATGATGCCCTTTCACATGTCCTACTGTCCTCCTTAAATTCCAGAAGATCAATTTTATATGTTTATGTAACAATGTCATTCACCACAGGATGACAGCCAGCATGGCCCATCCCCTTAAACACATCCTCAGGAGCCACATTAAGTTTTTAAGCAAACTGTGAACTTTCAGTAGTAAAAAGGTATTTTATAGTTTGCATCAACTAATTTGGGGACCACCCTCATGTTCCTATTTCTACTTTGCCAACTTTTTATTCTTCAATGTTAAACAATCCCATTATTACATTAATGTATCCTTTCAACAGTAAAAACTATCAAATGGGGCAGTGGAGTAGGCCATAGGCTACATTCATTAACACATTACATAAATGATTTCAATGTCCAATAATTACAATTCATGAGTTATTGTTGACTAAAAAGGCAGAACTATCCTGGGTTACTTGCCCCCACCCCATATTTTTTGCTTAGCAGCACCTAGTTAGGTATTGGGGTAGCTTGTGTAGACGATCATTCTGCACTTTGTGCACCGTGTCTCTTGAAGTTAGAGATTATATTTCTAGTTACTCTCCCTTGTGATTCTCCATTTTACTTATTTAGCATACATACTTGGGTGCACTAGCATGTCAGACCCACTCAGTTAGTTACAAAGAGGATCACTTTTCTAAATTACAAGACAACTCATCCCTGTTGAGTGGTAACAGCGAGGTCTCAACCAATACCAAGTTAGATAACATAGAGAAATTAAAGAGACTGAATAAAAAACAGATTAGAACTTATTTACATGCTCAAGTTCTTTTGGATGATCTCAAGAACAATACCATTCCCTGGGGTCTACAGGTGAAAAGCATCCCAGTAATCTTTTCAAATGATAAACAATATATTGCTTTTTTAGTGGAATAGACACCAAATGCTTGAGGGATTGGCTTGCACTTTCAATAAAAACAGCATTAAAGCAAAGAGAGCAAGAAATGAAAGAAATTGAGGAACTGGAGAAAGAAATCCTTGGCGATGACACTATCACTGATGCTAACAAATTGATAGATGCAGTAAACAAACAGATTTTGGAATTTAAGACCTTCACCATTAATCAAAAAAAAACTCAAGTAGTAAAAGATATAAAGAATTACAATACCAAAACAACCTACCCCTACTTGAAAAAAGATTTACAAATCAAATTCTTCGAATAATACCAGTCCTCTGTCTATGCCAGATTCTTCCTCTGGCTCCAGTCAAAAAACAGATGAAGGTGCACAGAGCAGCCACATGGTTCTCCATATCCAGGCCAGCATACTTTTTTAGACAGAGGTGGGAGAAGAGGTCGGGGAGGCAGAGGAAGAGAGTGAGCCCAACAATCTGGGGAAATTCAGACTCAAAGGAAACTCTACCAATGGTAACACCAGAGGACATTTTTATATACAATTTGTCCCAAAATATTTTGACAGACACTAAAAAATCCATACAAAGTAAAGGTCTGTCATTAGATTCTAAAACAGACATTTTGCCATTCTAAGGAAGAGTAGGCTTCAAATCTATTCAGCAAATATGGTAGACAATGGAGGAAAAAAGCATAACAGGACTGAGGAATAAATCTAACTTTTGCCCCCGACTACAGAGATGCTTTGCAAATGATCACCTTCAAGGAATCTATTCCCCGAGAAGTAGACCTATCACACCAGAGAAATCCTTTTGTTTGAAAAAATCTTTCAAGGGATGAACAACAAGTAGATTTGATCCCTATCTAGAAATTCAGCCATTGTGATCACGCTGGCTGATAATGGAGGAGCATTTGTAATAATAGATAGAAATAAATATGATTGTGAATCATTACTACCTGCTTTCAAATAATCCCACCACAGAATTGAGACATCAGATTGTATCCATTACGCAGAAAATGGTGTACAATCATTGGATCAGTAAGAAAGAGTTTGATTTTTTTTTAAAATAAAAAAGACAACCTGTAATCTATGAATTATCAAAGATCCACATAAATGTATAAGTCCCCCAGGTCATGCTATTATCTCGGGCTGTGGATCAATATGAAAACCACTTGCTCAATACACTGATTTCTTTCTTTAACCTTTTGTAGTGATCACTAAAGCGTATGTTAGGGATTCCATGGACTTTATCTCAAAATATTAAGGCATCAATCTGCCCCCAAAAAAAGAGATACTGGTGTCCATTGGCATAGCATCTCTCTTACCCAACATTCTGCAAGGCGAAGCGTTAGCGGTAATGAGACATATCCTTATTTACAGGTCTTAACCTGATCTAGTACCTACGGAATTCTTACTAAAACTCACTAGCTTGTGTCTGAAAAGAAACTTCTTCCTTCAATAATTAACTTTTATTACAATTGAAAGGAATAGCCATGGGCTGTGCCTTCGCTCCAGAAATAGCAAATTTTTGCATGCATTATTTTGAAAACAAATGGATCTATGGAGATAATCTATATAAAAGCCAAATGAAATCATGGCATAAGTATATAGATGACATTTTCTTCATTTGCCAAGGTTCTACTACCGACTTAGTTGACTTCAAATAACGGTTAAATCAACATTCACCTGATCTGCACTTTAGCATTGCATCCAGTAATGAGAGACTTAATATTATGGACTTCTGTATCATACCAGATGATGGTCTATATACCAAATCTACAGATAGAAATACTCTGCTCCATTTCAAAAGTAGTCATCCTAAATCGCTTAAAGATAATCTCCCTTGTGGACAGTTTCAGAGAATTTGCAGGAACTGTTTCTGTAAGGAAGGTTATTTCGTTAATGGAGAAGTTCTATGTAAGAAACTTTTAATAGAGGGTACCCAAAAAAATGGTCAGAACTGCCCTGAAAAGAGTATGGTTTACTCCTCGTGAGAGCTTGCTGGTGCATAAGGAAAGAGAGGAGATTATTCCTCCGACATGTGTTTTGACAATCTCCCCCATTGCTACCGAAATCAAAAAGATCAATAGGCCAATTAGAGAATATGGAGTTCCTTAGCAATTCCTAACCCATTGTTTTCTTTCAAAGGGGATACGAACTTGCAACAATACTTAGAGAAGCTAGGAAGACAGAAATTGAAGATCTACTCCATGTGTTACCCTATTAACAGGACACTATAAATGTGGACACTGCATGGCTTGCAACTTTACAATCATCTCTAAAGAAGTGAAAATCAATGGGTACATACTTTCTCAATACAAACTTTCAAATCATAACACTAAACATTTGGTATATTGTATTTTCTGTCCCAGCAATAGACCATACATTGGCAAAACCAACCAAACCGTTAAAAATAGGATTCTACAACTCAGATCCTGCATTGAATGTAAAACACAAGGAGCACCTCTTGTAAGGCATTATGAAACTATGGGTTACACAGAAATTGAGATCAAATGGACAGTATTATTTGTGGCGACAGTTGAAGGAAGAGGAGGATCCACTGAATCATTATTACTAAGGACTGAAGCTAAATACACTGAAAGATTCCATACATTAACTGATGGACTCAATGAACATGATGAACTCTAATCATTGATTAAGATGTAATGAAAACATTCTGAAATGTGTTCACGCCAGATCTGTACTATGTGGCATTGAGATCTGCTGCCTTTCTTGCTCACTATTTAGCAATAGATGCCTCTGTGTTTATATCTTTATTTCTATATGTAGATATGTATAATTAGTGTTTGCTAAGTAGAAAACCTGAATAATGTTTATTCTGTGATAATTAATGAGACATTTATGACAAATATATCATTGAGGTAAGGGCAGCCATGCGATGTATCAAACTATTTAAATTTTTTGGTAATTTCCTTTAAAGATGAATGAGTGCGATTTGTGGGTTCACACTATAAAGACTTAACTAGACACCTTATTGTTTTTCCCGTTTTTTACACAATTAAGTCTTTAGTGTGCCATGTTTGCGCACACATGATCCCCTGATGCTGTATTCATTGTAGATGTCTATTAACATGAATCCTACACCTTGTAATATGCACTAACATGGCGCCCCATATCAAACCCTAGGTCACTGGCCTTACTTCCATAGAAAAACATTTTTCCCTCTTAGACATGTTGTTTGTTCCAATATGACGGCCTCTTTTTAACCAGATAGGCTACCTTTCAACCTCAGTTCCAAAATGTGTACAAGCCACCATCGCTGTGAAATGAGTAAAGATCCTAGAAAACTTCAGGAACATATTTATTGCTACCCCGTCATGAAGCAAAACAGTAGTACAAAAGATACATACAATTGCTTCTGCTCACAGGCTTCGGTAATATCTGGCATTAAGAACACATTTAGGAAACCCTAAACAAAGAACATAATAACACCGCAGGGAATAAGAAAGTGCCATTTGCAGTCTTAAAGGCTTGCACAAATGAGAGGAAAAGAAAATTCAAGACACTGTATGTTAGGATCAGTAAAAGACACATGATTACAATTACAGTGTAAAATAAACAGAAAATGAAGACAATTGAACTGGAGAGAGGGAAGGGCGAAAGGAGAATGGATAAAGATGTTTGGTATACCGTGGGGTATGTGAGGGGGTGTCTGGTTCACTGGTTCATGGTGTACGGGATAATTTAGTGCTTAAAGAATGGAGTGTCATTGTCTACTGGCTGGCTTTAAGGCGATTTAACCACAGGAAGGTGGAGCACAGCAGTTGTGAGAGTGTCGGAGGGCAAGTGATAGAAACAACTCATCATCAGGGTGGAGACTTTTTGGTGATTTACACACAGCTGCTACAGTTGGAGACCATTAAACTGTACTTATTGTGTGGGTGGGAGAGAAGGGAGACAGACCTGGCTTGTTAACACCATTTTCTGGAGAAAAAAAACAATATTATTTTCAAGTCAAATATTATTAAGCAACACTTGGGATTGGGCTGGTAGCCAAAAAAACACAACTTGAGCTGAATGGATTTGCCGCCCGGCGCATCACTCACGAAGAGGACACGGTACAACCTACTTCAGTTTCTCATCCCTCGACCTAGAAAAGGGACTCAATATCCAATGTGCTTTCATAGAGTGGTTTCAGAATTGTGGAAGCTACGAGTGCTTGTCAGAATGTGACTGGAAATGTGCAAAAGTAGTCACGAAGGAATAACGTTGTTTAGCTACCAAAGTTCAGTGAATTTATCCACACTAAGTTATTAATAGGTGGCAGGCATCTATTTTATCCTAAATTTCCAACCTTTGCATTCTTATATACATGAATATAACTAGTTCACTTAAGTTGTTATCTTTACATTTAATTTGATCTATAATTTAATAAACTATTTTGGCAGCTTCTAGTTTTCCTCCATTAATTAGTTACTGATCAGGCCTTTGCAGGGGAGAGCAGTGGCTATCCAACAAGGAGTTAGTCGGCTCTCTAGTTCTACATCACGGGCTTTACTCAGAGTGCTGTCGGTTGGGGGTGTGCTCCAAGCGCTGGGTCCGGTCTGTGGTGGTTGCAAACGGGGAAAGTAGTCGGGGACCAACCGAAGAGAGTAGGTGCGGAAGCTCAGAGGAGTTAGCCACTCCGCACTGACAAGCAGGGTCCGTTCAGGAGGTTCTAGCAGGGCCAGAGCCAGAGCCAGCTACCTTTGTGCAGACATGAGTGCACCCCACAGCATGTGTGGGGCGAGAAGCGACTGGGAATATGGGGCGGACAGCTGCTTTTGAGCACCGCCCTCTGCAGGTGACTGAGCCACCCGCAAATCTGCCACCATGTCGGCTATCTTTGCAGTGGAGAAGCTCGATGGATTCACACGTAAATCCGTGCGCAAGAGGCATCACCAGAAGCTCTCCCACGGTTCCTCACAGTTCTGCAGTCAGGGCAGTTTGGTGGAGCTCTCACCACTTCCACACCTCTGTGGTGAGAGGGGGTGGTGATGTGTGGGTACTGTGCATTGTGAGAGAGAAGGAAAAGAAACAAAAGGGATCCTTCCCAAAACACCAGCTGAAAGAAACTATAAAAAAAGCACAAATACATGAACATAAATTGGCAAAAGCGAAAGGATACAAGTAATGGGCCCCTGCTCCATGGGCGTGAGCAAGACACAAAAAGAAGGGACAAAAAACACGCAGCCAATAAAGAAGAAAGCATTTGGGAAGGACACACAAAGAAACCAATTAAAAGCAATGGACAGGCTGTAAGTCCACAGAGTAGATACAGCTTGTGTCAGAGACAGCTCATGCGCTGCCTAGGTTCGACCTAAAAAAGGAAAATATACAGTCAAAAGAGATACAAAGGTGAAGAGCGCCACTTCTGGGCTGATGGAAGTGAAATAGCAGAAATATAGGAGGGGTTACAATTCTATACATTACACTGAGTCTCCAAGTTAATTCACTCAGACATTTTATGTACGGAGTTTTACATTCTTTTTTCACTTGACCAAATAGCATGATCAAACTTTTCCACTGATTTCAGTTCTAATTGTTTTAATGCATGTTGCAATTCTAACACAAGATTTCAAGCTTAGTGGTAAGACAAAATGTAAAAAACGGTAACTACCTGAACCTTTCGTACAAATGAAGGTGTCACTCGTTTTTCAAAATCATCTATTGGAGTATATGAATTGAGGATCTTTACAATCTGTAAATAAATACAAAGCAACACCATTGTTTTAATTAAACACAAAAATGCTATATTGATATAAAAAACATAACATCAATTTTTGGTATCCCGCTGGAGTAAATTCAGATAATTTCATAAACATGTTCCTACCGTAAAATAAATCAAGCATCTTTTCCTACTTAAGCATTGCCCTATGAGATACACATTTAGCCAGAAACAAAAATGGAACATAATTCTTAATCATCGTAAATGGTGATTTTTATGTAATGTGCACAAATATATTGTTGCCAGACGACAAGAGAGTGCAACACGCAGTCTAAGATAGGTATTCACAACTTTGAAAATATATTTCTTCCAGATTTGGTGTCATCTACAATATGAATTTAAGACGATTATCAAAATAGCAAGTAAAGAGTCTCGATTTTATAGAATGAGTCCTTGTAAAGGCGTTGGCCATTTTAATTCACAATCTCTCTTAATAAATGGGGTTTTTGGTATGCAAACATTGACCTGGATATATCTAGAGTATCTAAGGTAACGTGAGCTACCTTTGCAGTTATTTTCATAAATCCACAACAGGCAAAATACAAAACTTATGAACATTTCAGGAGTACTGTAGCTACTATATTTATGATCATATTCCATGCAGGCTAGAGCTTCTCAATATCGACACAATATTCACTAAATCTAAGTTTATAAATTGAACAGCCTTGCACTCACTTCAAAAATACTACTGTTTGATCATTAATAATGTCATTCTTCTTAAAGTAAACAGGTTACAATACAAATGTAATTACATGGTTCAAATCCTACCAGCCATGGCCTGGCGAGTAGGTGTATTTTGACAATCCTAGCAATTTTTATGGACCGTGGAAACAAAACGTGAAAATAAAGACATGTCTAGGAATAGATTTCCAGACAATTCCTTTGGTCATCACATCATTGACACATCAGGCTAGCACCTATTTATGGGGATACATCCTACACCAAAAGATTTGACAAATATCAAGTCAGTCAACAAAATCCCACAATTTAGCTATACGCGCCGAATACACATGGCAAAGTGTTAGACCTGGCATCTTTGGCGTGGTTACCCCTGACTTTTTGCCTCTACCTCCTGTGTTTTTTGATGCTATGCTGGATTTCGTGTTTGCTGGTTTAGATGCTTTGGGCACTTTGCCACTGCTGATCAGTGTCAAAGTGCAAGTGCTCCCTTGGTAAATTGTTGTATTGATTGGTTATCCATGATTGGGATATTTGTTTCACCTGTTAGCCCCTAGTAAAGTGCACTGCGTGTGCCAGGGCTGGTGATTCAAATGCTACTAGTGGGCTGCAGCACTGATTGTGCCACCCACAGGAGTAGCGCTAAAATGATGTCTTAGGCCTGCTTGCAGTGCCTATGTGCAGTCCAGGACTGCCATGTCGACCTGGCCAGTGCACCCACTGACCAGGCCTTATCCTTCCCTTTCTGTACATGTCAGGCATCCCTATGGTGGCCCTAGGTACCCCCCTGGGCTGGGTGCAGTGTATCTGAAAGGTAGGGCATGTACTGAGGTGTGTAACATGCCCTGGTAGTGAATTACAGCCATTTTCGTTTTTCACTGCTGAGAGGCTATCTTGCCCATAGGATAGAATGGGGAAGGCTGTTTACATGCCTATCTTCCCATAGGGGCAAGATAGAAAATCCAAGTTTGGTATCTCTGTGTTCAGAATTTAATTATACATCTTTTTAGCAAGATGGTTTTTAAATTCACTGTGTGGGAATAGTACTTTTTAGAAAGTAGCTATTCTCCTGTTTAACCTTCCTGTGTGCCTGTGTGCTGGTTGGCTGACTGGTGTCAGGTGATGTGCTAGGTGGCTCCAGGAGCCTGGATGAGTCAGCAGCAGGGTGAATAGGGAGATCTGCTTTAGATGGGTGGGAGGAGTAGTCCCTGGGTCTGAATAGGGCTCCCCTGACAAACACAAAGCTGGCTCCACCCCCTGCTGGCCAGGCTGAGGACTCTGCCTCTGCTGGCACAAAGAAGGCTCCACCTCCTGCTGAGCGTCTAACGACCCTGCCCCTCACTCTGAAAGGAACCAGGTGCTCCAGAGCAGAGCACACCCAGGAACCGGTTTGAGCAGGGGAATCCCCCCACTGGAACAAAGAGAGACAAAGAATCAAGAATACACTTGAACAATTTTGGAAAGATCAACACGATCATCCCTCGTTCACACCACATAGTGACTGTATAAGAAAGAATTTTGTTTCGCATTTGTAAGTATACAACTTTGGGACTTATATGTAGTATTATAGACATACACTGTTTCACGAAATAAATGTTTTTGTCTATCATATCTTTTCGTTTAATTCTAGATAATAGATGTTCTAATAAAGAACTTGGGGATTCCAACCACGGTTACCCTTGCACCACCAGTGCTCCTTTCAGTGCAGTTTAGGACTTAAGGTCCAGTTCAACCTAACACATGGTGGGTATTGGTTGTCCATGCCGTTACGTTTTTGGCTATATAGCATAAGTTTGATCGGGCATTGCATATGATCCAAGATTCGGACATGTTTGCAACTGTGACTATTTACTTACCTGTTGTTTTGGCATCGACGATAAGATTTGTGACATTATCTGTCTGTACTCTCCCTCGTTGGTTTGGGAAATGTGAAGTTTGGATTCCCTCTCCCGTCCCCCTGTTCCTGCTCAGATCACAGTATTTCTTCATATGTCTTAACTCTTTTAGATACAACAATATAGCGCTGTATATGTTGTAATAAGACAAAGTGCTCTATATGGAATGTATTTTTGAATGTTTAGGAACAATACCATAATGGTAGTTGAAATATGTTGATGATTTCGCAATTAGAGTAACAAAAAAGAAGGAAAAAAACTAAATAACGGAAAGTTACAGAAAATAATCACCAGAGTAGTTTGTAGCACACATAGGTGTGGGTTATATATGTATATTTGTATATTGTGTATAGATTGTTTTTTATGTATGCTTATGTATATTTATATGTTTGTGTCCTAACAGCCCTGAAGAAGTCCGCTTCAAGGACGAAACGCGTCGGCTGTATTTCCAAGAACAGATTGTATTTACACTTTACTGTGTTTTTTAAAAAAGAAAGAGATGAATTATAAGTGTTGTAAATAAAAAATGACTTTTTCAAAATTATACTTACGTTGGGAATGAATTACATTATTTCCTTCCCTTCCACCCCTTTTTTCTTGAAGTGTGGTGCACCTGTGCTTTTGAACTAAGTTTGTTAGGTCCGTTTGGACTGGCATTGTTTCAGTGGGTGCGAATCAGTGTGCACACTTAACCCTAGCAAAAATATAGGGATTGATATATAGAAGGGATAGCAGCCTAGGTGCTGGCACAAAGAGGGTTCCACTGATTTGGTATGACTCATACCTCATTTGTTTAAAGAGAGACAAAGACTTGGAGGGGTATAAGAAGAGGACCCCAGACACCTAAAACTTTAGATCACTTTGGAACTAAGAAGAAACCTCTGCCAAGGAGAAAGCTGAAAGGACTGAAGAGGAGAAGACTGCCTGCTTGCTGTTTTGCTTTGCTGCCAAGGAGAGGGGAAGGACTTTGCTGTGTCCCCTTCTTTTGATTCTGATCTCCAAGGGCCTGAGAAGAGCGGGCTCCCTGTTAAGAAGTCCCAGGAACAAAAGGACTTCACCACCAGCTCCCCTGGAACTCTGCTGAGAGAGTTCTGACCTGCCTTGGAGTGCTTGCCCAGTCTTGGGGCCTCAGGAGGTCGTTTTGCTGTGTTTGGGAGCTGGGAAGCAGAAGCGTGAACAAGAGTGACTGGTACCCAACGCATCATCCGATTGCGTGTCGCAAGACGAGAGTGCGAGGAAAATTTCATCGCGGCACCATCGCAACATGCAGGGTGCCCGCATCGCCGAGTGCGTCAAGCATCGTCCCGAAGCGTGAAGATTCCTGGCATTGCGAGGGTCGTCGCAGAACCAGTTTGCGAACCGCACCACTGCCGGTGCGTGGAAGTCTCCAGTCACTGCGTGCGTCGACGCAGAGTCCCGTTCCGTGGCGCATCGAGAGTTGCGGCGCCGGAAGGCAACGCTGCGCCACGCATCGCACCACATCGAAGAGTGCCGCATCGAACCTGTGCGTGAAGCTTCCCCCTAAGAAACCTACGCAACGAAGGCCAAAGTCATCGCATCCTCCCCTTACAGATCGGAGCCGGCGCATCCACCTCTGCTGCGTGAAGCAGGGCTGCTGCAAAGCCTCCCCAGGATCTCAGGAGTATCGCATCGCCTTTGCAAGCTTCCTTGTTATAGCTTTTGGGAACCTTATCGCAACTACAGGTACTGTTGGGCACGAGAGTGTCGCATTTTGTGCATTGAGAGTCGCATTGTGCAGGACACTGACTTTTACATCCTGGAGTACTTTCTGCAAATAGTTCCCAGGGTAACCAGTCCCAGCCCCCCAAGTCAAAACCCAAACCAACCTGGCCCCCTAAGGGCAGGTCGGATAACAAGGGTCCCATTAGGTGTTATCACTGTCAAGAATTGGGTCACAAGTCTCCTGAGTGTCCCAAGAAATCCCAGGCACCCACTGGTGCTCCAACACCGGGTATAGCTAGTGTAGCTTTTGGGGGGGATTTAATTTCTAGTGATTTGGAGGGTTTAGCAGTTATGTCCCTTGTCTCTTTAGGAGACACAGAGGTGGTCCAGGAAACCCCTGTCCCTGATAACACTAAGAAGTACAGGCAGTGGGTGACCATCAATGGGAGGAGGGTGGAGGCTCTCAGGGACACTGGAGCCAGTGTGACTACGGTCAGGTGTCAGTGGGTCCCTGAGGAGCTGATCATTCCAGACGTACTTCACCCAGTAGTGTCAGCTGACAACTCTGTGCACCTTTGCAAGGTAGTACATGTTCCCTTTAAGTGGGGGGGGGGGGGTCTCAGGTCCTCTCAGAGTTGTTGTGAGTCCATCCATGCCAGTAGACTGTCTGCTAGGTAATGACCTGGAGAGTTCCCCATGGAAGGAGGTGGAACGCCAGGCTCATTTGGAGATGTTGGGTTTGCCTGAGTGGGTCTGTGTGACCACCCGGTCCATGGCAGCCAGACAGGGTTGTGAAGCAGACCTGGAGCCTGAAACAGTGGCCCAGGTCCCTGCCAGAAAGAGGAAGGGCAAGGGGCGTGGTACGTCCACCCCCGCTGTTCCCACGGTCCAGGAAGGAGCAGAACCTACGGGGGATGCCCTGGAGCCTACAGGGGAACAGGTCGCTGAGCTGGGAGACATACCTGAGCTGACCCATTGGCAGCAAGAGGGTGGTCCCTCCAGAGAGGAGTTCTGCCGTGCGCAGAAGACTTGCCCTACTCTTGAAGGTCTGCGGCACCAGGCTGCAGACCAGGCAGCAGGTGCTGATCCGAAGAACTTTTTTCTCTACTGGGAGAATGACTTGTTGTACAGTGAGCCTAGGTTTGCTGAGCCCAGTGGATCACGTACCCTGGTGGTACCCGCAGGGTTCAGAGACTTCCTACTGGGTCTGGCTCACGACGTGCCGCTTGCAGGACATCTCGGGCAGGACAAGACCCGACAAAGGCTTGCCACCCACTTTTACTGGCCCGGGATGAAGACGGACGTCGCTTCCTTTTGTAAATCATGCCAGACTTGCCAGGCAAGTGGCAAGGCTGGAGGAAAATGCAAAGGCCCTCTCCAGCCTTTTCCGGTAGTGAGCACCCCTTTCGAGCGGGTGGGAATAGATATTGTGGGGCCACTGGACCCCAGGACAGCCTTAGGCAACAGGTTCATCCTGGTCCTGGTGGATCATGCCACCCGGTACCCGGAGGCTATCCCTCTCAGGACAACCACAGCCCCGGTGGTGGGCCGTGCGTTGATGGGGATCTTTTCCCGTGTGGGTTTCCCCAAAGAGGTGGTATCTGACCAGGGTACCAACTTCATCTCCAGGTATATGAAGTCTCTGTGGGAGGAGTGTGGGGTAACTTATAAGTTCACCACTCCTTACCACCCTCAAGGAAATGGGTTGGTTGAAAGGTTCAACCGGACCCTGAAGGGCATGATCATGGGGCTGACGGAGCCCATGAGACGGAAGTGGGACGTCTTTTTGCCATGCCTGTTATTTGCCTACAGGGAGGTACCACAAAAGTCTCTAGGGTTCAGTCCCTTTGAGCTTTTGTACGGGCACCCTGTTAGAGGACCTCTCAGTCTGGTGAAGGAGGGTTGGGAGAAATCCCCGGGGAAAACCCCCCAGGATGTGTTCAGCTATGTGCTGGCCATCCGCAACCAGACACTGCGCTTCCGGGCCCTCGCTTTGGCGAACCTGGAAGCCAGCCAGGATGAGATGAAGAGGTGTTATGACCAGCATACCACTCTGATGGAATTTCAACCTGGGCAGATGGTGTGGGTGATGGCGCCAGTGGAGCCTTGCGCACTCCAAGACAAGTGGACTGGGCCATATGAGGTGGTGGAGCGCAAGAGTGAGGTGACCTACCTGGTCAACTTGCGATCTCCCAGGAACCCCATGAGGGTCCTACACGTGAACCGCCTCAAACCCCCTTTTGAGAGGTCTGAAATAACAATGCTACTTGCTGCAGATGCAGGGATGGAGGAGGATAGCGATCCTCTTCCTGACCTCCTGGAAGCTAAGGAGCAAGATGGGTCAGTGGATGGAGTGGTCCTCTCGCCCACCCTGACCCCAGAACAGCAGAGGGACTGTCGCCATGTGCTGGGTCAGTTTGCATCTCTGTTCTCCCTGACCCCCAGTATCACCAACTGGTGTGTCCATGACGTGGACACGGGAGATAGCATGCCTGTGAAACAGAAGTTTTATCGGGTGGCTGACAAGGTCAGGGCCAGCATCAAGAAGGAGGTTTCTAAGATGTTGGAGCTAGGGGTGATTGAGCCCTCCAGCAGCCCCTGGGCTAGCCCAGTGGTACTCGTACCGAAAGCTGCTGCGCCAGGTGCCACTCTAGAACTTAGGTTTTGTGTGGACTACCGTGGGCTCAATGCTGTCACGAAGACTGACGCACACCCCATCCCCAGAGCTGATGAGCTCGTGGATCGGTTGGGAGCTGCCAACTACCTCAGTACGTTTGATTTAACTTCTGGGTACTGGCAGATTGCCTTAACTGATGGGGCCAAGGAGAGGTCTGCGTTTTCAACGCCAGAGGGGCACTTCCAGTTCCGTGTCATGCCCTTTGGGTTGAAGAACGCCCCTGCCACATTCCAGAGACTGGTCAACCAGGTACTGTCCGGGCTGGAGCAATTCAGCGCCGCATATCTGGATGACATCGCTGTGTTCAGCTCCACTTGGGAAGAACACTTGCAACACCTCTGGGCAGTGTTGAAGGCTCTGCATAGTGCAGGCCTCACTATCAAGGCCAGTAAGTGCCAGATAGGGCAGGGTTCGGTGGTGTATTTGGGACACCAGGTAGGAAGCGGCCAGGTGGCGCCCCTACAAGCCAAGATAGATACCATCCGGGCTTGGGAACCCCCCAAAACCCAGACAGCGGTGAGAGCCTTCTTAGGACTCACCGGGTACTATCGCCATTTTGTCAAGGGGTATGGCACCATTGTGGCTCCCTTGACAGAACTAACTTCCAAGAAGTTACCGAAGAAAGTGATTTGGACCAGTGCCTGCCAAGAAGCTTTTGATGCCCTGAAGGAGGCCATGTGTACAGCACCTGTACTCAAGGCGCCTGACTTCTCCAAGGAATTCATAGTGCAGACAGACGCTTCTGAGCATGGAGTGGGAGCGGTGCTCTCACAACTAAATGATGAGGACTTGGACCAACCTGTAGCTTTCATTAGTAGGAGGCTACTTCCCAGGGAACAGAGGTGGAGTGCGATTGAAAGGGAAGCTTTTGCTGTGGTCTGGGCGCTGAAGAAGCTCAGACCCTACTTGTTTGGGACTCACTTACGGGTTCAGACGGACCACAGGCCCCTCAGATGGTTGATGCAGATGAGGGGTGAGAATCCTAAGCTGTTGAGGTGGTCCATTTCCCTACAGGGGATGGACTTTACGGTGGAACACCGCCCCGGTACAGAACACGCCAACGCTGATGGTCTGTCCAGGTTTTTCCGCCTTAGCGATGAGAACTCCCAAGAGGGTGGGTAGTTCTCCCCACTTTCAGCTGGAGGGGACACGTGTTAGACCTGGCATCTTTGGCGTGGTTACCCCTGACTTTTTGCCTCTACATCCCGTGTTTTTTTATGCTATGCTGGATTTCGTTTTTGCTGGTTTAGATGCTTTGGGCACTTTGCCACTGCTGATCAGTGTCAAAGTGCAAGTGCTCCCTTGGTAAATTGTTGTATTGATTGGTTATCCATGATTGGGATATTTGTTTCACCTGTTAGCCCCTAGTAAAGTGCACTGCGTGTGCCAGGGCTGGTGATTCAAATGCTACTAGTGGGCTGCAGCACTGATTGTGCCACCCACAGGAGTAGCGCTAAAATGATGTCTTAGGCCTGCTTGCAGTGCCTATGTGCAGTCCAGGACTGCCATGTCGACCTGGCCAGTGCACCCACTGACCAGGCCTTATCCTTCCCTTTCTGTACATGTCAGGCATCCCTATGGTGGCCCTAGGTACCCCCCTGGGCTGGGTGCAGTGTATCTGAAAGGTAGGACATGTACTGAGGTGTGTAACATGCCCTGGTAGTGAATTACAGCCATTTTCGTTTTTCACTGCTGAGAGGCTATCTTGCCCATAGGATAGAATGGGGAAGGCTGTTTACATGCCTATCTTCCCATAGGGGCAAGATAGAAAATCCAAGTTTGGTATCTCTGTGTTCAGAATTTAATTATACATCTTTTTAGCAAGATGGTTTTTAAATTCACTGTGTGGGAATAGCACTTTTTAGAAAGTAGCTATTCTCCTGTTTAACCTTCCTGTGTGCCTGTGTGCTGGTTGGCTGACTGGTGTCAGGTGATGTGCTAGGTGGCTCCAGGAGCCTGGATGAGTCAGCAGCAGGGTGAATAGGGAGATCTGCTTTAGATGGGTGGGAGGAGTAGTCCCTGGGTCTGAATAGGGCTGCCCCTGACAAACACAAAGCTGGCTCCACCCCCTGCTGGCCAGGCTGAGGACACTGCCTCTGTGGGCACAAAGAAGGCTCCACCTCCTGCTGAGCGTCTAACGACCCTGCCCCTCACTCTGAAAGGAACCAGGTGCTCCAGAGCAGAGCACACCCAGGAACCGGTTTGAGCAGGGGAATCCCCCCACTGGAACAAAGAGAGACAAAGACTTGGAGGGGTATAAGAAGAGGACCCCAGACACCTAAAACTTTAGATCACTTTGGAACTAAGAAGAAACCTCTGCCAAGGAGAAAGCTGAAAGGACTGAAGAGGAGAAGACTGCCTGCTTGCTGTTTTGCTTTGCTGCCAAGGAGAGGGGAAGGACTTTGCTGTGTCCCCTTCTTTTGATTCTGATCTCCAAGGGCCCGAGAAGAGCGGGCTCCCTGTTAAGAAGTCCCAGGAACAAAAGGACTTCACCACCAGCTCCCCTGGAACTCTGCTGAGAGAGTTCTGACCTGCCTTGGAGTGCTTGCCCAGTCTTGGGGCCTCAGGAGGTCGTTTTGCTGTGTTTGGGAGCTGGGAAGCAGAAGCGTGAACAAGAGTGACTGGTACCCAACGCATCATCCGATTGCGTGTCGCAAGACGAGAGTGCGAGGAAAATTTCATCGCGGCACCATCGCAACACGCAGGGTCCCCGCATCGCCGAGTGCGTCGAGCATCGTCCGGAAGCGTGAAGATTCCTGGCATTGCGAGGGTCGTCGCAGAACCAGTTTGCGAACCGCACCACTGCCGGTGCGTGGAAGTCTCCAGTCGCTGCGTGCGTCGACGCAGAGTCCCGTTCCGTGGCGCATCGAGAGTTGCGGCGCCAGAAGGCAATGCGCATCGCACCACATCGAAGAGTGCCGCATCGAACCTGTGCGTGAAGCTTCCCCCTAAGAAACCTACGCAACGAAGGCCAAAGTCATCGCATCCTCCCCTTACAGATCGGAGCCGGCGCATCCACCTCTGCTGCGTGAAGCAGGGCTGCTGCAAAGCCTCCCCAGGATCTCAGGAGTATCGCATCGCCTTTGCAAGCTTCCTTGTTATAGCTTTTGGGAACCTTATCGCAACTACAGGTACTGTTGGGCACGAGAGTGTCGCATTTTGTGCATTGAGAGTCGCATTGTGCAGGACACTGACTTTTACATCCTGGAGTACTTTCTGCAAACTCTTGAACTATCTTTAAAGTAACCTTTTTGAATTATATGTTGGTTTGTCTGTAGTATTTGGTCTTGTGAAGTTTTTAGTAAAGATACATTATTTTTCTAAAACTGGTGTGGAGTAAATCTGTGGTGTTTTCACTGTGTTACTGTGAGTGTTGGTACAAATACTTTACACATTGCCTTTGATAGCCTAGACTGCTCAGGCCAAGCTACCTAGAGGGTGAGCAGGGGTTATCTTAACAGTGTATCCCCCTTTGCCTGACTAGAAGCAAGGGTCCCTACTTGGACAGTGGTACCTACCCTACCAACTAGAGACCCCCAGATCTAACACAAAGGTTAGACCTATGTCCTTTGCATAGTTACCTATGCTTCTTGCATCTGTTATAGGTGAAATGTGCATATAAATCCCTACCATGAAAGATTGCCCATTAGTACAGGAACAGGCACCTGTTTTTGGACAAATGCAGATAGTGAACAACGAGATAGAGAACAGAAAGTGCCATTTGTACATAATATTTATATCGCACATGTGAGGCCATTCCAATTAAACAAATACAGATAATTAGTAATTGTGCCCCTACAATTTGATTTGGTGGGCATAATAGACAGCTGTCATGTGGAAATCGTGGTAGAACACAGTTGAGATGAAATGCCTTGCAGGGTTTTGGGAATCTGCTCTTTGCTCAGTTGCAGAGATTTCGGAGACGCGATAGTAATACATTAAAATCCACTGCATGAAACTTGCAGGCATATTATCAAGGACGGCGTTAACATTATCGCCGCTTTAGCGGCAGAAAACTGCCGCTAAAGCGGCGATAATGGCCTTGATAATATGCCCTGGAGAATTCCAATAGAAGCCCAGGTTCACACCAGAACATGGGCTTCTATTGGAATTCTCCAGGGCATATTATCAAGCCCATTATCGCCGCGATAATGTTAATGCTGTTTCTTGATAATATGCCCCAAAGTTTTTCTGATAATAGGGTGAACAATTAAAATTAAATAAGGAATAACTGATTAAAACTGATTCCATAGTGCAGATAAATGTATTTATCGAACAATAATTTCCTGGTTAGGTAAAAATGCGACCTTCTAGACTAGCTATGGGCTATTACATTCGGCCACTTTCCGTATCTCAAGGAGTACATTAGAACTGGAGATTGAGGAATGTTTTGTGTATGATTATGCAGAAAAATAAATTCATTATGCCTTTAGGGTATGAACCTAAGCAGAAAATGAGCTAACTGACGTCCATAATAGGGGTGGGCAGAATTTGCGAAAGCGACTTTCGCAAATTATCGCGAAAATGTTTAAAATCTCCGCAAACACGCAGAAATATCGCGAAGATGCAGAAGTTTTTTTCCCGCCCGTTCGCGGTATTTTCTGCGTGTTCGCGGCTCGCCAACTTACCCATGCGGTTGCTTGCGGGCGCGGCCATCTTGTTTTCACTCTTCTCGCGGTGCATGATCGCGAGAAGAAAGACGTGATCGCGCGACGCATGACGTCACTGCGGGTGCGAACTGTCGCGAGACAGCGCAAATGGCTAAAACAATACAACATCTCATGGAGAACGCGACCGGATCGGGAAAACTTGTCGGCGAACGCGGGGATTCAGGTAAGGGGATCGCGCGGGCACGAGAATGTATTATTTTACAGCGCGAGCAAGAACCAAATTATCGCAAAGCTGCGGAATGCAGAAATTTTGACATTTCCGCGCTCTCCGCGGAACGCGGAAATGCCAAATTATCGCAAATTCCGCGAACGGAACGGAAATTTTGCCCAGGCCTAGTCCATAATACACTTGTGCGTTTTTTATTCATAGTGGACACATTAATTCATAACTCCAAAATATACTTTTCAATATTTTAAAATATTTTAAAAGTCTATCTGTGGTAGTGGAACGCCAAGTAATATTTCAAGTTTTGGCAGACATTCTTTACGGTGGAACTCTAAATTAAGCATCAAGATTGTATGGCTTGTTAGAACTACAAATAGAGCTACCTTCTTCAGATAGAAGCCATACATGAAGGGAGCTGTGCATCTAGCTGCATAAAAACATCAAAACCTACAAAATCTCAACTAATCTTAAATATTTATGTTAATGAGGACAGTAGCATAACGTAAATTGGCCCCTTTTGACCAAATATGTCAAGGAGACCCTCCAGTGTCACTAGGACTGGAAGTCGCATAGATCTTCGAAGGCGTTAGGGGGAATGGCATGGTCCTGCACTGCAAGGATTAGACCACCCCCACGACTGATACAAATTATGGATGTTATGCTAAGAGTTCATTTAAAGGCCTGGAATTCTTAGAAGATGGTCTCATAAGAGCAAAGGTAAATTTGCAGTTTTGCAGCGATGGGTGTGGGACCTGGTGTGGGGCGTGGCGAGACCCAGTACCTGCACAGTGGAAAGGGCAGTGCAGCGATCACATATTTCTTTGGCATCTTCGTCTGTGATCTTCTTGACCTGAAGCAGCCACGCGGCTTGGGAGAGGGGCTCCAGGGTCTCTTTGGCGGTGCTGCTTTGCATATTCTTCTCCTTCAGCCACTCCTCCAAGTAACTGATGTTGCATCTAGAGTTTAGGAGGCAAGTAGGTAAAAAAGGTGAGATTTTTCTCAGAGTAAAAAAACATATTCTACAAGGCATTAGTAAGAACTATATGACCCTGTCAGCATATTTTTAATATTTGAGCTTGTCTCATTGATAAAAACCTAATAAAAACATGATGTACTAACTTCCCTTTACCACAGTATACATACAGGCAAATCCGATAATATAGATATTTACTAATCAACACATTCCCCATTACCACATGATATTGCTGTATTCTCTTGTAAGTATTATTGGCCTCTGTTATTATTTCTTGCTTCAAAATTAGATGCTGGAGATGCTGGGTTTGGTGATTATAAGACTAAGGGACTATTTACAGCTACTTATTCCTAGCAGCACGTGAGCAATAAGGGCATTAGTATGCCCACACAATGGCATTCCACCAATCCGTTTCATGTCTAAGCCCCACACTTCCCATTAACCGATGAAGGGTAAGCAAAGCACAAGAGGCAGTGTGCACATTTTAAGAGTTCTGATGGCCTGAACCATTTCCAGCACTTCACACATAATGCCAACATTGCATTAGTGAATCAGTGAGTGAACATCATCACCACCATCTGAGATAAAAGCCAGGGCCCCTAACATGAGAGAAAGGCAAATATCTTCATGCTAGTGCTCACTCACCGATCCACTAATGCTACTAAAGCATAATTGTGTGGGTCTGGGTAGAACCCTGAAGCATGTTTGGTGCTCTTCATTCTGCTTGCAGCTCCCTCTGTGGCCTATTGAGAACGTAAAGACAAGGTGCTGAGAGAAGCAAGTAAGATATAGGCAGTTTTTAATGTGATTAATATTTCAAGACTATACATTACCACTGCTTTATAAGGCTTGCTTTATCGCTACATTCATTTACTTGAAAATGCACTATTTGGCAAAATCTTTGCATTTCTTTCTCGGGAGAGGGACTCCAGGTTTGTCTATTAAACTTGTTCACAGCGCTCGCTATATAAAAGTCATGCCCAACGTTTATGCCTTACCATTTTCAAATTTCACCAGCCGCCACTGGAAGTAACCCTGACAAATCCTGTGATAACCATAATCATGGGATTAAACACCCCGAGCAGTTTCTGGATTCCCCCCTTTCATACAGCATCTCACTCTGCTGGTGTGTATGTCGGGAGCAGGGAAGGCAGTCCGCCAACACTGCTAGCTGCAAGGGATCACAAGCATTAGCAAAGACAACAGGTTTGGAATTTGCGGCTTACCTTTTGGCTTTGTTTTTCAATTTTATTTGTATGATGGCATGTTTTTTATGAAAACAAGCATTGTCTAAATATGTGTGTGTGTGTGTGTGATGTACAAGCACCCATTGCAGCAGTACTCCATGGTAATGTAGGCGACTACCCTTTATCTGTATGTGAACATTGTGTAAGAGAAGAATGCTGTCACTCACAGTCAGGTAATCCAATGGCAGAAGTGGGCTAGCCCTGTGCCTCCTGCTATCTGCTGTGGTGGGCGGAAGCAGACCAATAGATGAAGAGTGCTCGCTTATAGCCCCTCTAAATATGTTTACAATGTATATATTTTTATTTCAAACCAAAGGTCTTGCTTCTGGCGTAACAGTCAGAGGTGCCGACTTTGGAGCTGGGAACAAGGTTAATCTCCTTGCACCTACCAACAAGATATGCACAAGCATTTGCAATGCAATAGGTATCGCATTTTAGAAACTTTGAGCTATTGGTCTGGTAAATGAGAACGCCTTTTATTATTGCTGTTGTTTTTTAAACACATACATAAATGGCATTGCCATTTACAATGCCAATAGGTCAAAATCTCACAATTGCAAGACCTATTGCATTGAAAATGCTTGTTGTAGTGTTGCTACGTTTCTGTTACACATGTTTCAGATTACAAATGCTTCAAACTTTATTTTCATGATCTGCATGTGAAGTTACTGTATATACACTATTGCATTACCTTTTTACTGTACACCTTCGTTCCAAGTCAGCTAACAACCTCCATTAGCCTCCATGAAAGTCAACATGGGCACCCTGAAACCCATTGCAGTCTGTGGCCGGTGTACAAAATTCCAATAGAAGCCCAGGTTGACACCAGAACATGGGCTTCTAATGGAATTCTCTGCGGCATATTATCAAGCCCATTATCGCCGCTTTAGCGGCAGTTTTCTGCCGCTAAAGCGGAGATAATGTTAATGTCGTTTCTTGATAATATGCCCCAAGTTTTTCTGATAATAGGGTAAAAATGCGACCTTCTAGACTAGCTATGGCCATAATACATTCGGCCACTTTCCTTATCTCAAGGAGTACATGAGAATTGGAGATTGAGGAATGTTTTGTGAATGATTATGCAGAAAAATAAATTCAGTATGCCTTTAGGGTATGAACCTAAGCAGAAAATGAGCTAGCTGACGTCCATAATACACTTGTGTGTTTTATATTCATAGTGGACACATTAATTCATAACTCCAAAATATACTTTTCAATATTTTAAAATATTTTAAAAGTCTATCTTTGGTAGTGGAAGGCCAAGAAATATTTCAAGTTATTGAGGCTTTGTGAAGCAGTTTCAGGTATAGCAGAGGCCGCCACCGAAGGGAGCCTCGAGGGCCGGCGCCATAACTGACACCGAGCCCCGGACGAAGCAGTTTTTTCGCTCCAAGGAGCAGGAAAGCTCCCGTGCCCCTCCTCCCCCGCTGCGGCCGCCAGAGAGGCGCCGGCCCCCCCCCGGCCAATGGGAGCCCAAGCGCGATACAAATCCCCCAATGGGGGGGAGACCAGACACAAGGCAGCTAAGCACCTGGGAGAATTTAAGCACTGCTCCCCCAGGTAAGCTCCTATCTTTTGGAGCATGGGAGCAGCACCGGCGAAAATCCGACGTCTCGCCACTCGCATCCAAAGCAGACTGCGGGACGAGCCTTCCAGCTCAGAGGAAGGTTGCACAGCTCGCTGGGGACGCACGGGCTCTGCTACCATGCACGCCCAGTCACTTGGCTCCGACTCAGACGAGGGTGCGAGTGCCTCCAGGGCACATGGGCAAGCGCGAGGCCACAGCCTCGCGCTCGCCCCGCATCAACAACCAACACAAAGCAAGGGATAAGTAGCGGGGAGCCTACAGGTGCACAGCTGCTGCGGCACCGAAAGAGATGGTAAAGAAGATGAACAAGAGGTGGACGGATGACCTCAATGACCTGCTGCGGCGGATCCGTGCGGCATCGGATGTCCATGGGAGCGACTGGCTGCACCCCCATCTGCAGGAGGACGTCGGGGAAGGGCCAAGTCACCAGCATCAGAGGGTACCCAGCACACCAGAGGCCAAGCGACAGAGGAGGGCATCAGCCAAGCTCGCAGAAGAAGCAGTTCCCAAGAAGGCCCCCCAGAAGAATGCCCAGCCACCTGTAGTCAGCAGGGCGGCGGTGGTACCGAACAGGGGGACGATGGACACAGCGGCAAGAGGTGAGTATATCAGTGCAATTGTGCAAGAATGCTTCAAGACTATGGTGCCACTTTTTATGCAAGGGTTAGGCATGCAGGCTGGGGCGCCAGGTGTGTAGACAGGGGGGTGGCAAGGAAGCATGGGTGGACTGGGGGTGATGTGTGCCCAGGCGGAGGAGGAGACCTCAGGGTTACCATGGCACCTGATAGACCCAGGCCATGCACGTCGGCAACGCTTAGGGGATCAGATCACCCCCGGGGTTGGGGGCGAGGTAGGATCACCCATAGTGGCCTGTGGGAACACGGCCTGGGCAACCATCCCACCCACCACACCAGCAGCACCCGACACATATACACGCCCCTCACCGGGCCCTGCGTCCTTAACTACCAGGGCTAGCTAGCCTCATACCGCTGGCGGTCAAGGAAAGAATTTGGAGGAAGGAGTTCATTGACATTTTTTCATTGCTGGAGATACAGTTAGAGGGGCTTGACTTGACCACCTGTGGTAAGAGGGATGAGGACAAAAGGGAAAGAAGAAAAGAGCGTAAGGAGAGAAATTTTGATAATTGGCTAGACGCGTTCCGTGTAATGGTCTGCATTATACTAGAAAAATCCCCACGCTGCGCAGCCGACCTATGGCTGTATGAGACTGTTCCCAGGCGAAGCATGGCTGGAATATAATAAAGGGTTCAGGCTAAAAATGAAAAAACACACCCAGAAATGGAGTGGAACAAGGAGGACGTATCGGGATTCATTCAGAAAATGATGGTGGCGAGGGAGGCCAAACCTAAACTTAAGAGGGCCCCTGAGAGCAAAATACAAGGGCGAGGGAGGCCAAGTCATGGGGGGTAGAAACGAGCAGTCCTTTCGAGGGTCCTCCCACAAGGGGAAGGGGAGGCCATTTCAGAAACCCAAGCAATTCAGCTCGTGGAAAGCACCACACAACAACGGAACACCAGCTATCCGCTGGAAGTTCAAGGCAAACGAATGTACCTACGGGGCAACTTGCAAATTCCAGCACATCTGGTCCTCCTGTAGGGGGGGGTCACCCAGCAGCAGGGTGCAAATGCAAAAAAGAACACAAGGGAGACAGGAAAGAGAAAAAGAAGCAGTGACCTAGGCAAGGGTGGTGCAGGAGGGACAACGGGTTTACATAATTACAGGCTAGCACGGTCCCACATTAACACACACCTGTTGTCCAAGCTAGCCAACGGCTACCATACCAGGACTGACGCCGAGACCCTAGTCCACGGCTTTGAAGACGGTTTCCCCATCCCGTTTACAGGCCACCTCCCGCCAGGCTGTGTCAGAAACCTAAAATCAGCAATCACCTGTCATTCCCCGATGTTGCTTCCGTAAACGATGGGATCAGCACGGAGGTATGTTCAGTGACCTACTTCACGATAGCCATCGACATAGTTAGGGCAACGGGCCCAGGGGCCCTCATGGCAAAAGCAGACATTGAGTCCGCCTTTCGCTTACTCCCAGTCCACCCCTCAATTTTTCATCTACTAGGTTTCCAATGGGAGGGCAAACTCTACTTTGACAAGGCTACTTTGACAAGGCTGTGCCCATGGGGTGCTCGGTATCGTGTGCCTATTTTGAAATATTTTGCACCTTTATGGAATGGGCACTACACGTAAGACACCCGTCAGGTGGGAAACTCCACTACTTGGACAATTTCTTGTTCACTGGTCCCGTGGAGTCCGCCGAGTGCGGCGACACCCTGTCAGCATTTGTAGAGTTGGCTGGGGAACTAGGGATCCCACTTTCAGCAGAAAAGACAGTAGGCCCGGCGACAAAATCACATTCCTGGGAATAGAGCTAGATTCCGTCGCCGGGACATCCAGGCTCCCCACAGAGAAGGTGGAAGATTTCAGGGGGGGAATCAGGAGCCTCCGCGGGCAGAAGAAAGCAACATTGAGGGACGTCCCGAGGCTCATAGGCAAACTGAACTATGCGGCCAGGGTAATGCCAGCTAGCAGGGCATTCACCAGGCGTTTGACCCAATTGACATGTGGCTCACCCATAAACACCACCATGTCAGGCTAGGAGCAGATGTCAAGAAAGACCTAGCGATGTGGGACACGTTCCTGACAGACTTTAACGAATTACTGGTTTGGAGGGAAGGCTGGGTAACTAGCAAACAGATCGTGCTATACACAGACACGTCAGGTAGCACAGGTTTTTGGGCAATCCTGGGCAAGAAGTGATGTGCGGGGCAGTGGCCTGGCAGCTGGCACAAGGCAGTCATAACCAATAATATCACCTTTCTGGAACTATTTCCCATCATAGTCGCACTCACTGTCTGGAAGCGAGAGTTGCAGAGCATGAAGCTAACACTATGGTCCAACAACAAGTGGGTAGTGCAAGCAATTAATAGGGGAACAGCCAGATGCCCAGATACACTTCGATTAATGCGCAGATTGGTTAAGTTACAGCTGGAAGGCAACACAGACCTGAGAGCGCGCCATGTACCAGGGGTGGACAACGAAGTTGCAGATGCCCTGTCCAGGGCACGGATGGAAAAGTTCAGGGAGCTGGCGCCCGGCGCAGAGCAGAGCAGAAAATGACCCCTTTCCCAGGCAAGGACCTGGCGGGATAGATTTATCAGAACTGGTCGGCCAAGCCCTCACTCCGGAAGCTGCCAGGAGATACAAAATGTATATCGATACTGTAATGTGGGTGGGGGGTATCCAGTCGCTAGGTGATTTGAGGGCCACCTGCAGAGCAGCAGAACAATTCATACAGTGGGCATTTAACTCCCAGAAGTCCAGGTCATGGACGCAAGCCCATCTGCCTGCCTTGGCATACTACGCCAAGCTAGAGACCGTGCTGGACCCAGTGGCCACGCACTACATCAGGGCAGCAATGAAGGGGTGGAGGCGCGCAGAAGGCGCAAGAAGGGACACCAGATGCCCAATAGACTACACAAAGCTGGTGGCCTTGTTGGGAGCATTACGGGGCACCAAAAAGGATAATTTCGAGCACCTATTACTCAGGGCAGATTTTCCACCACTTTCTTTGGGGCGTTCCACATTGGTGAATTAGTAGCCCCTGTAAGGACAGGACCAGCGGCATACTGCCTACAGGCAGGTGATGTTACACCAAAAACAGGGGAAATAGAGCTACTGCTAAGGCATTCAAAGACAGACCAAACCAGTAAAGGGGCGGTGGTGTGCTGTTTGCTCGCCTTCATGACAATACGTCCAGCCGGCGAGGGCCCCCTATTCAAGCACAGCAATGGTACACACCTTAGCAGATTCCAGTTCATCTCGATCATGCGCCTCACACTCAGCAAGGCAGGGCTGCCACCATCAGGTTTCGGGTCCCATTCATTCAGGATAGGGGCCACCATGACGGCTGCACAGCATGGGATGTCTGAGGCTGGTATACAGGCCATGGGTAGATGGCGGTCACGGGCATACCGGATGTACGTAAGGCCCCAGTTGGTACAAAAAATAAATAAAAAAACACAGCCCTGCCCAGCCGAGTGACATGTTATCATTCCCCCGGCAGGACGGAGACCACGCTTGGTGTGGGTGGTGGGCCACTCCTTCATAACTCGGATGCAATCCTGGTGGCGGCAAAGGGGGTACAAGCAAGAAGAACGGCCAGTGGACACCTGCATAGGGTGGTTTGGCCAACCGGGAATGAAATGGGAGCAGCTGCCGGCAAAGCTCGCAGAACTACAGGCAGAGGCAGCTTGGCACCCGGACATTTTGATCATACACTTAGGGGGGAATAGTTTGGCTAAGCGAGGGAGGCGAGATCTACTTCAAGACATACAGAGATTTGATGGAGGCAGGCAAGGCATTTGGGGGCACGACCATCATATGGTCAGAACTGATCAGCAGAAACGAATGGCGCGGGGACCAATTACAGAGCGCAGTTGAGAACTCACGTATTTATTTATTTATTTAAAACATTTGTAGAGCGCAACTGTCACCTGGCAGGTATCCTGGCGCTGAAAACTCACTCCTTAAGAATGAAAGAGACGGGAGGCTTAACTAGGGAGTTAGCAGCGAACGGGATTGGGGAAGAGCCAGGTTTTGATTCGCTTTCTGAAAGGTAGGAGTTTAGGAATTTGGCGAATGTCGACCGGCAAACTATTCCAAAGTTTGGCGGCAGCGACTTTGAAGGATCTTCCCCCGGTCCTTACCTTGTTAAATCTTGGTACCAACACAAGGCAGGCTGAGGTGGATCGGAGAGTTCTGGTGGGGGTGTACCAGGAAAACAATTTTTGTAGGGACCTGGGGCCCGTTCCATGTAGTGCCTTGAAGACAAGGCAGAGTGCTTTAAAAGCAATTCGCTGCTTCAAAGGGAGCCAATGTAATTCGGCTAAGGCTGCTGTGGCCGAGGATCTTCTGGTCCAACCAAGGGCCAGTTTGGCTGCAGCCGACTGGACTCTTTGGAGTCTGTCCAGTAGAACAGCTGGGGACTCGAGCAAAAGAGCGTTACAATAGTCAAGGCGACTAAGGATAGTGCACCTGACTATTAGTGCTCGGGCCTGGGCGGGGAGTAGTGGCATGATTTTCCGTAAAGAACGCAGTAGGGCCGAGCAAGTAGAGACTGTTTTGGTTACCTGCGTTTCCATGCTGAGGTTGTTGTTTAACATAACACCCAGATTGCGGACACTAGTGACCGGCTGTGGTTTTTCTGGGTTTTCCGGGGGCCAGAATTCTGCAGGAAATAGACGAGGAATCCGGCTCCCAGAACAGAACAGGACCTCGGTCTTGGAAGAATTGAATTGCAGGGAATTCATGTGCAGCCAGCCGGCTGTGTCTCTTAAGCAGTCATGGAACGAATCCATGGGAATTGAATCCTCCCCCTCCCAGGAGAGGATGAGCTGGGTGTCGTCCGCGTAGTTTACCGTTTTCAATCTGTGGGATTTGATTAACGTGATCAGTGGTTTTAGATAAACGTTAAAAAGGATCGGGCTAATGGACGAGCCCTGGGGTACACCGTGAGGTACTGGGGAAAAGCGGATTGAAAAGGGGGAGGGATACAGCCTGTTTCCTATCTCTCAAGTATGAGTGGAACCATAGCAGGGCGGTGCCGTCGACCCCTGCCTCTCTGAGTCTCTTCAGCAGAATCACATGGTTAACCGTATCAAATGCGGCAGACAGGTCCAATAGGATCAAGGCTACTGAGTGGCCCCTGTCTGCACGCATCCGAAGTTCTTCCATGGCTGTAAGTACCGCCGTTTCGGTGCCATGGGCTGGGCGAAAACCGAATTGGAAGTCGTCCAAGATGTGATTCTGCTCAAGATATTTCAAGAGACAGGAGCTAACCCAGCGTTCCACCACTTTGGCTGGAAAGGGTAGGAGCGATATAGGTTCAGAACCAATGGTTTTGAATCAGTTTGGCACGGGCTCATCCACACAGGCTGGCTGGAGTTCTATGCGAAAGATGGGGTGCACTTTTCTGGTGAGGGCATGGGAGTCTTCTGGAGCAACCTGTGGGGCGCAATGGCATTAGCAGGCTGCAGAAGAAAGAGCTGGCGAAGGGAGGAAGGGGGAGCCGTAGGAAGACGAAAGCCTCCCATGCGGCGTGGCAGGAAACTACGGGGATAATGGTTGGTATGGAGGCACACCGGAGTGCGGTGTGCCGGAATAGGACCACTCACCTTGGGATGCCTCACGGCTGGGTGAGTTGGCCTAAGGGATGTTTGTTGGACCACTCACTCTGGGATGCCTTACGGCTGGGTGAGTTGGCCTATCACAAGGGGGTAGCTAATGGAGATGGCGCTCGCTGCCCAGCCCCAGCTGGATGGGAGGGCATAACAAGAATCGGCAAGGTAGCGAGTTGTGGCCTAACTCTGGGACGGAAGCTACACCCCCTGCGCAAAGAGAGGGCAAATTCAACTGGACTAAGCAACGACCGAGTAGGGCCAAGAGACAATGCAAGCCTACAAATGACCTATACAATGAACTGTCAGTCTAATCTGCTATTGTGCAATGTACATATGATTTATGTAAATTCAATGTATAATGAGATGCAAACAAGGCACGGCACAAAGATGACCACTCACCAATAATGATTTATGGCATGATGCACAAAAGTAGGCAATATATATATATATATATATACGTGTATTCCTAATAAAACTGCGGCCAACAAATGACCACCACAAGACAAAAGTGTACATTGGCTTATTTATGACAAGGAATACAGGGATGGAAAGTGGGAGTGGGCAAAGTGCGGGGGTTATAGCAGAGGCCACCACCGAAGGGGGCCTTGAGGGCCGGCGCCGAGCCCCGGACAAACCGTTTTTCGCGCCAAGGAGCAGGAAAGCCCCCGCACCCCCTTCCGCTGCGGCTGCCAGAGAGGCGCCGACCCCCCCGGCCAATGGGGGCCTAAGCGATACAAACACCCCAATGGGGGGGAGACCAGGCACAAGGCGGCCAAGCACCTAGGGGGGGGGATATAAGCACTGCTTCCCCAGGTAAGCTCCTATCTTTTGGAGCGGGGGAGCAGCACCGGTGAAAATCTTTGTCCCACCCACCCACACCGAAGGAACAGCTATGTCGCAGTAAGGAGGAACAGGCAAGACGTTGGCGAGAAACTATGGGGACAATGGTTGGTACGGAGGCACACCTGAGTGCGGTATGCCGGAATAGGACCACTCACCTTGGGATGCCTCACGGCTGGGTGAGTTGGCCTAAGAGCAGTGTGTAGGACCACTCACTCCGGGATGCCTTACGGCCGGGTGAGTTGGCCTACCACAATGGGGTACCTGAACGCGCTCGCTGCCCAGCCCCCGCCGGATGGCAGGGCACAACAAGAATCGGAAAGGTAGCGAGTTGTGGCCTAACTCTGGGATGGAAGCTTCACCCCCTGCGCAAAGAGAGGGTAAATCCAACCGAACTAAGCAACAACCCAGTAGGGCCAAGAGACAATGCAAGCCTGCAAATGACCTGTACAATGAACTGTCAGTCTAATTTGCTATTGTGCAATGTACATATAATTTACACAAACGCAATGTATAATGAGATGCAAACAAGGCAAGGCACACAGATGACCACTCACCAATAATGATTTATGGCATGATGCACAAAAGTAGGCAATATATATATACGTGTATTCCTAATAAAACTGCGGCCAACAAATGACCACCACAAGACAAAAGTGTACGTTGGCTTATTTATGACAAGGAATACAGGGATGGAAAGTGGGAGTGGGCAAAGTGCGGGGGTTATGCACAGCTTTGTATAGCAGCCTGCAGAGAGTAAAGCATTCAAGCAGTACCCGAAGGGCTGGTCTGACAGGTCAATGTGTCGGCCTTTTATTCTGCTGTTTAGTGGCTTGTTTTGTGGTATGATGGGATGGTTTTCACTAATGGTTTCCTTGGTATTAAAACAAATATTGCCTTTAGCAAGCTCAAATCCTTGTAGTCTTCCATGTTTTGTTCAATAAACGGGCATCCATAGTGCAGCAGATATTTCCATTTGTACGTTCGATTTTTGCAGCCCGAGCTGAATATCACATGGTACGTATTTTTTTTTCTCTAAGTCACTGTACGCTCTCCCCTCTTCCAGCAGTCTCCCTACTCTCCTATCGAGCAACCTATCTGCAAATGTTCCAGGCATGGCCACACACACACTCATGGAACCCTAACAAAACACACAGGCCAGAAGCTGGCAGCAGAAACGTGTGGATGTTGTTTTGATTATTTAGAACACTTTCAATCCCATAAGGGAAAGCGCGGGGGAGAGTGTTGTATTTGCGGCTCCGTCACTGTACACAAAAACTGCAAGATTCAGACCACTTTAAGATGGGCCAACATGTTTCATTGCCAATCTTCAGTTATGGCAATTTGATCAGGGCTCGGGCAAAACTTATATGGTTCTTAGGGTATTATAGGGCCCTTAGGGACATTGTCGACATTGCTTAGCATGAGCTTTGCTGCCATGATGCTGCTTTTGCGCACATTACTACATGACTTTGTTTTTTTAAGACTCTGTTTGTGCCTTTCACACGAGAATGGGCTGCTGTCGCGTTCCATGCCTTTCCTGGAGTTTAGTCTGAACACGATGTGCAAGGTTGATCAACAATGCCTCTTGTTATTCTGTTCTGGTCAGTCCCTAGCACCTAGACATAACATGCTACACACAGCTGCAGTACTGAAGACTCGTTCTTTGATATTAAGTTGTTGCATGTTGTTTTAACACACAAGGAGAAAGCCGTTACATGGAGAAGAGATCTGCTGTTAATTCAGTAATAGGCAAGCGACCACAGAATAAGGATGAATTACCTATTGGCTTGCTGAGAAATTTGGACAACTAGAGGCTGTTTTACAAATACCTCTTGTGCTGAGAAACACAGAATTTTGACTATAAGTTTGCCTTAAGACTTACTTCTTGAGTTAGCTGATTGTAACACCTGGGTGAAGGTGTTTGCAGCAGAATATTCATAGTGTTTTGGCACTCCCTCCATGACTGTGCTCCCCTCCGCGATTAAGCGTGTTCAGGATGAACACAGAGCCGAAGCGGCTGAAGAGTTGGGGATGAGACTGGTGGGGGTGTTCGACATGGTTGCTGATATGATCCTTGCTAATGTCAAGGGCGAGGCTGTAAGCTTTCAAGTGGAGAACCTCTTAGAGGCTGTCCCTGATGTGGACAAGCCACACAAATTACCAAAGATTATTGCAAAGGCTTAAAAAACCATTGGCCGCAAAAGTCTGGGAGTTAGGCCTTTTATTTGAACGCAAACTCAAACACAACAAAAAGCCCAGACTGATAAAGATGGGCATCCGTTCTTTCCTAAAAAGATCTGGACAAATAAAAAACAGGGGAAGCAACACCAGAAGCAAGGTTCATGTGCTGGTTCACTTCACCGACACCCGAGTCTTCTGAGTGTCCTTATGACTTGCGCGACCGTGCTAAAATGAAGTCTACTGATAAATTTCAAGTCCCTGATCAGCATTCTTCTCGTTCTTCACAGGACACGTCTGGCTCTCAAGTTGGTGGTGGGGAACGCCAAGATCATGGCAAGAGTCAACCTGCGCCACAGGGACGAGATCAGCTTCGACAGTTTGAGGTCAAAGGTTCTATTTGGCCTTCCATTCCGACTTTGAAAACAGACTTTAACAAGTTGAGCCGGTTCAAAGGGCTACTATTCCAACAAGAGGTATCTCTCACTTTGGCCCGAGAGACCTTCGAGTTACAGGTGGCTAGGACGTCTAGTGAGATACAGTCCCTTTTGAACACGAACCTCCCACAACATTTTGGGGAGCTTATACACCAAATATTAAATGCGTCTGACACAAAAGGCCTTGCACCTTTTTTTTTTTTAACGTGTGGGATCCGACCTTGTGACTTCCTTTCAGACGATATTCGGTGTAATATCGTCTTTTATTCATTCAATTTTTTCCATCATCTTTGGAGGCTTTCCTCTAGTGTTGGAGTTACGTGCTGGAATCTTGCTTCTCCTGTTCCTGCTGCGCAATGGCTGCTCAGCTTGTGGTAGTGCGATTCCTGAGAGAGTCTGGATTGTCATGTTCTGGGTTGTCTAATCATTTGTAGCTCCGTGATATTTGGAGGAGAACGAATGAGACACTATAGCTAGTCGGTTTGGGATTTTGGGTACTAATGTGGTAGGTTGCTACACCCCTGAGGTCCAGTTTTCCTGCGCATAGGTCTGTGTATGTGCAGAATCCCTGCAACATCACCTCACTGGATTTCAAATTTAGACCACAGGTGACAGGTGGTAGCGCACAATAGTCATACCGGCTTCCCACCGTTTAAGGTGGTGTCCTTCAATCGTAAGTACCCTACCGGCACAGTCCGTTGCCGTCTGTATACCGTGTTGGGATGAGACAAAGCAGAGTACAAGCATAAACGGGATATACGGACGGTGGTGTGGGCCGTGCATCTCTCTTACTTTGCATATTGTGTTTCAGAGCGTGCTTCTGTTGTAGTGTTATGCTTTCAAAATAGTGCATGGAGGAGTTGCTTCCTTATGGGCTGGAAGGAGCACTGTGTTTACTTCACGACACTTGGATACTCTGCACTTGTTCATAAATAATAGAAGAGTGTAAAGAGTTGGCTGTTAATGTAACCCCCGGCAGGAGGTTGCCTTTCAGCCAGATCTGGCTACACTACCAGCAGCACTTAGCAGTCTGGAAATTATAGGCCCTTAGGGGGTAGTGCTGTGGATCAAGAGGGGGGCAGTTACCTCAAACAAATGCAATTGTTTCATCTGCAAATTAAAAACATGATCCAAAGCCAGTGTTGGATTTAATTGTTAGAACACCTTGAACATTCACATTTGCAACAACATATTCTGTTTCAGAGGTAATGGAATGGAGTTACCATCTCAGTTCTGCAGCACACGCTTTTAATGCACACTTTTTTATAAAAAATATGTGCTCTACGTACAGTTTGATTCCTTCTTTACACAACACACCACATGCATCCAATCCACAGCACAAAGTTCCACATCATCCCATAAAATTCAACTGCACACCACTCCATTCCACTTCACAACAGAACATATAAAACTGCTTGATTACAC
This sequence comes from Triturus cristatus, assembly GCF_964204655.1. Taxonomy (NCBI): domain Eukaryota; kingdom Metazoa; phylum Chordata; class Amphibia; order Caudata; family Salamandridae; genus Triturus; species Triturus cristatus. The sequence goes on along the minus strand of NC_140583.1, from coordinate 392,751,544 downwards.
TCCATGGCAAACAATCCCACTCTACATAATTTCAGTACACTAAATACCATATAATTACTATCCACATAATTCCACAACACACTTCGCCACATAATTCCACTACACAAATCCACACCACACTAGTCTACACCACACAATTCCACAACTAACAATTTCAATCCAACCTATCTTTTTCCACTGCGCAACACATATATCTACTCTATGAACATAAATACAATACATTGTGATTTACAACGCCAATGGCTCTAACTTTCACAAATGCGTGACATATTGCATTGCAAATGCTTGTTTTCCTCAGCCATCACTGATGCAGCTTGCTCCGTTGATGATTGCTCCCCTGCAGTTCGTGCTTTCCCTGTGCCTCTTCATGTGTCCTTGCTTGCCCATTGTCCCTCCTCCAAGCACCTCCTTCCTTGCCAGTTCTTTGTGCTTGCCCCATGCCCCTCTTTACTGTTGAGCTGTGACTTGCCCTTGTTTTTATTGATCACCTCCAACCCGTCAAAAGTAAGCGCTATGTCACGGCCTAATCATAGTGCTTTTTTCGCTAACTTTCAGCCATAGCTTTGCCAATGCTTGATTTTTTATGTTTTTGTACATAAAGGTGCCTCGCTTATCGTTACAATTGGTCTAATAAATATGTTTATTTCAAAATGCTATGATTCTTCACAGTTCTACTCGTGGATGCAGTTCGTACTATTTTCTAGTACAGAGCACTTGAATAACAGATATTTAACGGCATTCTTTTTCATGTCTCGCCTAGACAGCGCGCATGCGTTGCCGTTGAAAATCTGATGTGGAAAGTACCAAAACTTTAAGTGAGCTAAGAGTCAGTGCATTGCTTACTATTAGATCGCTTTTTTTATCAATCTCATTCTCTTTTTTATCAATCTCACAGCCAATAGCTCTAGCTAAACACTTAAAAGGTCCCAAAGGCGAGACCTATTGGCTATGCCAATGCTTGTTTTATATAGGATAAAACACGTCCATAGCTTGTCGCAAGTGACCATGAGTTTGAAAACAAAGCTTTATTTTTATTAGCGTGCTCCCCAATAAAATTAGATGCATTTATTTTCAGAAGCGTCTGTGGCTTAAAAAAAAAAATAATTAAGTAAAATAAAATAATGCAACAATGACCCTTCAAACCTAGTAGACGATTCTGTTGAATTATCTGTTTTAGAAGAACACATTGTAAACTTAAACGGGAGGTGCAGATTTTGAGTCAAGTGGTAAATTGCAGCGTGAGCAGAGTGGGCAAGTAAACCAATTCCAGTGAGCTGTCTGCTGCCACAACATACTGCGACTACAACAGGGCTAAGCTTATGGAAAACAACATTATCCTTTTTGTGTGGACTCTGTCTGCTTCTGTTATGCTCCATCGAATATGCAAAGTTGTAAATGAAACTCACTGGGTGGGATACAAATGAGCAGATAAACACTAAATTAAAGCAAATGGAGACTTATAAAATGCATCGGAAAACAAAACTACAAGTCCCAAGATGGCCAGCGGTGTTGGTTAACAAGTCGGGCTTTGATTGCGACAAATCCATCCGCCTCACTCCTTCCTTGCCCTTTCCCTTCTGAAGTGACGGTACCTTGGGACCGATGTTCAATGGAATGATGCCGGCCTTTTGCAAACAAAAGTCTACATTAGTTTAGAAATCGGTAGGAAAGTTTGTGTTAAAACCTTAACAAATGAATTGCATGCTCCTTTCAGCTGTTCGTAGTAGGCGCATACCACTCACCAGCTCCTTAACCAGACGTGCACATTACCTGGGATTATAGGGTCCTCTGCAGCAAATGCGGCTGTCCGCAGCCCCCGCAGGGAGCCACCCTAAACGGGCGGCCCCTTTAGTGCCATTTGGGCACTTCCCCACCCCCACTAATAATGCGGGACTCGAGGAGGAGTCCCCTTACCAGACGCTTCACTTCCGGCATGCAGAGGAGGTGGGGAGGTATTTATGCCTCCCCCAGCCATTTTGGCATCCTCTTTGCGCCAGACACGCAGTCTGGTCGGTCGTCTCCCGCCTTCTGGTCGGTCGTCTCCCACCGTCTTCCCGCGTGCTGAGATTCATGCCGTCTAAGGGAACTGCAAGTGAGGGTGAGTAGTCTGTCCCCCCAAGCCTCTTCGGGTAGGCGCAGCCTGGCATTTTCTGGACTTGTGATGCTTGGGGGGGGCGGATTTAGGAGCTCCCCCAGTACCTGGTCAGGCTCCCTGACTTTGCGACGCGGAGAGGTATAGACATACAGGAGTTAGCTGGGGGCCGTAAATTCAGCGTCCGTATGGTGTGCCTACATTTATTCTGTCACTGAGGGTGCAGGTTCGAGCCCCTGTTCTGCGGGTGCAGGCAAGCGTCGGGTTAATAGGGCATGGTGACGGGTGTGGGAGTGCTCCTCTGCCTAGGTAATGGGAGGCAGGTGAAAGATTGCCTTGAGGGATGTGAGCAAGCCCCGCACCCTCCGCTGGAGCTCCAAGAACTGGGCACTAAACTTATGTCGAGCTGTCCACGGAAGACCATGTATTAGCATTGACCAATGTATCATGCATAGTCAGAGCTCACCGCTGCACCGCCCCCCCCACCCACCATCTCAAATAAGGTGGCGGGGAGGGGGGCAATGTGCCGACGTAGAATAGCAAGGCAAGTGTAACCACCAGTCGGGGTTAGAGACGACATTGTCGACGGTTGTAGGGGTAATTGGTCCAGCCCGCAGCAAACCGTCACAGGAGTAGGGCCCGCTTGGAGCAGTTAACAGACCACGAGGGGTCGGCTTTCTTTGGTGACCCATGGTCTTTGCTGGGTTTTTGGCACGAATTGGATATAGCGCGTTACTAGCTCAGATTGTGGATAATGCTTTCCTATTCCTTTGGTAATGCTGCCCTGTTCGTACTGCGTACCTATATCCCCCCTTCCCCGGCCCTTGAGCTCATTCCATCTGCACTCCCTGGAGGAGGGGCTTGGGCAGTTCGGATGCGCCGCAAGAAGATACTATATGCAAGTAGATGGTTCTGTCTGTCCCCCATCGTGGGGTGACAGTGCTACCCACAGAGGCGCTTAGCAGACGGCGGAGAGCAGCATGATTAGTGTACCGGACACTGAACAGGGCAGCCATTTTCAGCGCCACCCTTCCCAATCCTCCCCTAGTTGCCATAAGGGTTTTTGGAGTTGCTGCGCTGGGTCACCGCATACCTCATTTCGCCCCGTCAGCGGCAAGCTCATAAGGTGACCCTGGTATTAGGTTCACTCCGGCTAGATATATACGGGTAATTCGTAATTCTAAGACAGGGTTGGTGGATACAATTATTGCAACAGTAACTGCTTCGCAGCACTGGAGGGGCTTAGCCCTGGCCCTGTTTGGGCTTCTCCATGCTTGTGCCTTTTTAGGTTGCACAGAAGAATAAGGCTATTTTTTCTGTCTGTGTTAGGTGTACTGTGCCATGAGGAGCAGAGGTACGGATGAGTCAGGGAGGGTGCGCAAGTAATTATCGACCCGTACAGTAGGTAATGATAGATGTGTTTCGCCACAGATATTAGTATATCTATCTAACCTTTCCATGTGGTCCCATTACTTTACATATCTGCTATGTGCGTTCAATTCGGGCAGGTAAAAACAGTAGATCATAATGCCATTAAGGCTTCTGCTTAGCTGAGTGAGGATGGGCATTATATAAAGGGTGTCATCTTAGTGCCGGAGCAAAAATGTGAGATGGGAGTTGTTCTAATATCAGGTAAAACTCTTTGAGGCAGAGACCAGGTCGCAGTGATTCGTTCTGACGTGCTTAATTCAATGATTGTGTGTGTGTGGGATTCTCTAGCTCGTGTGTTCTCTACCCCTTTTAAATGATTGGTTTGTTCCAATTTTCCGATGGTAAAATGAGCGCAGGGTTGCAGGGCTCTGGTGCGCTAAGTTCCTGCCCTGCGCCCCGTGATGGTTCATGGTTTTGTGAATAATTAGATGCGTGCTTTGCGGCTGCCTGCGCCCCTTCCTGTTTCTTGTCATTTGGGACAGAGGGTGTTATGGTCTCCTGCATCAGGAAAGCTTTGGTCCCATAGGTATGGCAGGACTGCTGGCGGGTGGAGCGAATTTCTATTTGGCACGGTCTGCGCCATGTTTAGCGCGTGCAGGTAACCCAGGGACCACTCCTGTGAGATTGAGTTGGGTTGTTGCGAGCAGGGTCAGTGCAGCGTGAATTTCACCCAGGGCTTTGCTCATTGGGATTACTTGGCCTGGGATATATATACAGCTGATTTGAGGAATGTAAACTGCTGCTCTGCTACTGCTTGTTTGTTTGGCCTAACGGCTAGGACGGCAGACTTTAATGTTGGGGAGCTGGACTTCTCGTAATCTCCCCTTACTTAAAACTGACTGTTTCTGTCTGTAATGCAACAGGCGGTCATGTAAAGTGCTGTATGAAAACGCAAAGGCTGTTAGAATAACTATTTCTATGCCCCCGCTCAGCCATTGGTTCTCTACTTGTGATGTTAATCTGCGTGCGTAGGCAGGGAGGGCAAGGTCCCTGCTGTCTTACTGTTGTGTCTGTTTGATGCGGGGTGGTTGTTTGATTAGGCACAGCTGTGGGCTGGGCCTTGCTTATGTGGATTGGGGTTAGCTTGACCGGAAATCTCGATGTGGCTTTTGTTTGTGTCTAGCAGCTCCAGGCGAAGGTATTTATTAGTGCTATAGTTTCGTGGCTCTGGCCATTCAGGATCATCTCTTGTGTTTCATGGCGGTGAATGCTGCTCATGCTGGACAGTGCCAAAGGGTGGCCCAGTCAGTTGGGACCTGCATGCATTTATCACCACATGCAGCAGGCGCAGGGAAGTTGTTCCTCCAGACAAGGGCGCCAGCGCCACAGGGGGACACCGTGCCTACAGCGGCATCATTGAAAACCTTGTGGTGGGTGTTGCGCAAGAGGATGATGCAGGCCATGTTTAAAGGGATTTAAAAGAAACATTTTCTACCATTCTCATGCGCTAATGCTGAAGGGTCACGCTTTACTACCCCTGCTTCCTGGCTTGTATATCGAGGGGCCTTGGGTCACGCTTTACTACCCCTGCTTCCTGGATTGTACATCGAGGGGCAAGGCCGCTGGTCTGGGGTTTGCATGTGGTGAGGGCACAGCGCGTTGATTGGGGCACTCGCCGACAGGTCCTCTCACCCAGCTGGGCTGCCCAAGCTCTCCAAGGGCTCCAAGTATGGTGCAGCAAGCCTGCCACGTCCAGTTTATCGCCGCACAGACGGTCGCGCAGGCTGCGGGGCTATCTGCCCGAAACTCGCGGATGCCAGCTTGGAGCGGAGGTCTCAGGCAGTCTTGGCATTGTAGGAGGGTGGGCTACGGTTGGAGGAGCGCTATCACCTGCCGCATTTCGCACCTGGGGATTGCACAAATTGGCTGATGCAAGTGTGGGTGAGCAAGTCTGGCATCACCTTCAACTTTCCTTCGATTTCCAGAGTAGCGACCTATGGGATTGCAGCCAAAGTTTTCGGAGCGTTCTTATATGATTTAAAAAGTGGATGTTAAGCAAGCAGTTTGACCATCAGTAGGTTTGGGGTGAGCCCGTCCGTTTCCGGCGTAGAGGCTGTGACTCCTGATTTGAATTTTTGAGTCCATAGTCCTGCTTGCTGTAGGTGGTATAATGCGTGTTGATTACATAACTGGATGCGATGACTGAGGAGGTTCGTTAGGTTCGTTAGAGTACATGGGCACAGCATTAGAGTACCTCCCCTACACCAGGCATAGGTGCACGGCCTGGGGGTCTGAAACCAGAGTCAATGGACCCAATGAATGCATTTTCAATATGCTATGCTACGAAGCTATAATTGTGGCTATTTATCTTATGCGGTCACACGTGGACTGAGGCCGGGGTCGAGAGAATGAACTGCTGTGGCGGTCACCCTAGTTGGAGTGAGAGCAAGGGGTGATCTAGCCAGCGTTTTGGGGTGCGATCTCGCCCCCCCATTTGTGTTGTCATGGCCGCGGAATGCAGTTTTGTGCGGTTGTGGGGGGCGAGGCAGCCTGAGCGGGTAGAAGATGCACCCCAGTCCCGGCATGAAGCCAATTGTTCACAGCACTATGGTGATATGTGATGCCTCAGTTGGGCATCAGGTACTTATGATATGCGCCCCGCTACAAGTGTTAGTAGGGTACACTGCGGATTGAGTGGATGCATAAGATGTTATGCTAAGTACAGTTCCTACCAGCAGCTACGGCGTTGTGCTAACTGAGCTGTACGACGGTGGCCTGATTGACCTAGTGAGTTATGTTATCCAGGGTAATTAAAATAACCTGGTCGCTTCTGTAGTGTACCTATTGTGCCACGGTGGGAGCGCGGTTGGCACTTTACAGTTACACTGCCTCTGGGCTAAGCCAAAGTCTCTGCCTAGCCACCTAGGGGGTGGGCTAGTGTCAACTTAAGTGTGTACTCCCTTCTCCTGACTAGAAAGGTGGGTTCGGCCAGGCTTAGGTGCATACCCTAGCCAACCAGAAACTCCATTTACAACATTAGTAGAGTATGCCTAGGATTTGTTTGCAGTCCATTCACAACCGCCCCATAGGGCAAATGTTTTAGGCCACAAGGTTTGTAGAGGGCTCTTGTGTGGGAGTCTGTTGAGGAGCTAAGGTCAGGCTAGGATGTTTTGTGCTTTCACCGCACGGTTGAGTCCCAGCCACGAGCGGATTGTATTACGGTGAGCTGGCTGTGGGTCAGGAAGTGCTGAGGCATCAGTAGCACTGAGCGGCTTACAGCCAGATGCAGTATCCGATGCAAGTGGCATCTGTTAGATTAGATCCCTACTCTGAGGTACCGCCTTAAGTGCTTGGAGGTCTGTTGGCACCGCCTTTCAATGGAAGCCATTGTCTAGCGGGCTGCTCTGAGCAGAACGTTTGCAGGTGTAAGTAACAGTATCAGCTACTAGTTCAAACGTGCATCTTTCAATAATTTACTCAGATAACTTTCTTCCACCTGCATTGGCACATCTGGTCAGGAGTGATTGTCAAAGGGATTGCACTTCAGCCAGGTAAAGTTAGCACCCATCCACACAAAGCCGATTGTTTAAGGTCACCCTGGGCCGCATTTACACAGCCCAATAGTAGGCCCTTGTGGTGGTCAGTACCATGAATTAGTAAATTGAACTGACAGGAGGCGTGACCGTGGGTTACAACAGCAGAAGTTTGGGGACAGCTAGACTCCACCCATGGTCAATGTGTAGGTTTAATTAGTTTGAGTTGGCACTCTGATTTGACCAGGGGTTCGATGCTACACGAGGGCATCACCGAGTTGCAACCAGAGCACGGGCGTTGTGTGTTTCCCAAGGGACAGCAAGTGAAGGCAAGGCTCTTTCCAAATTTGGCACCAGAACACAAGGTAGTCAGGGCCAACTTGTCTGTTGGGTGACTTGTGTAGGCAAATGTACAGTTGTCACTCCACGAAGACCTTTAAACGATGTGCACCGGCAACCGCAAGAGAGGGTGTTAAGATCTAAATTTTGCAGCGGCAAGTTAGCGAGGTGGCATGCGTCAGGTGGTTAGGCCAGAATGTGTTCCGTGGCTCTAATAGCGGCTTGAAATGTGTTTGGAGCACCATTGCTAAAAATTCCAGAGCACACACTGCACCTCGGCCCAGTAGGTGAAGGCCATATGTTCATTTGTGGCTTGATCTTCTGGACGGCAATATTTCCAGGAATAACAAAGTACTAGGTCATTAGCTGGGTTGAGCACCAAGGGTCACCTCACAGCTGCTTAGCAGGTATGGGTGTATCTGTCATCGAACTTTAGTTAAACAAGCCTGGTAGGTGGCGTAAGTTGTCACTCCAAAGGGTTGCTGTACTGCAATAGTGTGCACTATGCGAACCGTCCTGTTCACCATGGTCTATTAGGGAGCACAAAATGCTAGAAGGACTGCAATTACAGGTTGAAGGAGTTGGGAGCCACATCAGCTCGAAGGGTAACATAGCGATGTTTAAGGGTAGAGCTCCATCCTGGGAGACCATCACATCCTTGCAGGTCATCCAAGGCACTGGTACATTCCCAGAGAAGGATAAACCGCTCCATGCGCAAGTTCGCAGAGCAAGGGGCTTTGGCTTCATCAGGCATGAGCTATGCCAGGCGAACACCAAAGGTTATTTTGGTAAAGTTGGGGTGCACTTGGCACAGGTGGGCTTGGATCTGATCCTACTGGTCATGGAGGAGGCCCGGGCAGTGCTTTAAATGGGAAAAAATAAGTGCAGGTACTCATAAAATTGAGCTGTGGACATGGGCGGGACTTTGGGTGGGGTTAGGGGCGGGGCAAAGTGCCAGCATCCAATGAGATCAAGATATTCTCGGAGTACATCTGGGAATGTTGATGAAGAAATAGATATTGTTTGTGTGTATTTTACTTCACCGACACTGGCACTGAAATACAAATTATATAAACTGCATAGTTGATATAAGAGATAAGGTTGCATTTTCATGGTAAGTATTGAAATATTTATGTAGGAGTTTTATGTAGCGCTGTGCATAGCGGCACTATAACGGGGTACGCTGCCGGCTTTGGTGCTGGAAACCAGAGTTCGAGCCTCGAGGTCGCGTCCAGATGCTGTGATTCTGGGCAAATCGCTTAATCTCCCCGTGCCTGAATGTGTAATGTAAATACGGTGCTTTGTAAAGCGCTCCAATACCTTCGGGTCGAGTTCGCTCTATATAAATATTAAATATGCAAAAAAAAAAAAACGTCACCGTGCCAATATATGAAGTCGTATTCACATTTCCTGGGCATGCCCTATTCATTATGTGTTGATGAGCATCCAATGCAGCACAGAACTCTATTGCACTGAAAAGTTATCAGCGTAATCTGCTGAAATAGAATAACTTTTTTCCATATCAGCTCATAGTGCACATCTGTGACACACATACACGTAGGTTCTCACACAGACAATAACACGCACATCATTCGCTAAAACCGATTTTTACAAATGCAATATCCAATCTGTACTTTAAATGTATGCGTTTACCCTGATGATTAGAGACATCCCCCTCCACTCTCAGTCTGACAACAGGCACTCAGCACCCAATGTCATCATTTCCCATGTTTCATACAGCCCCATTATGACTGCAAGAGAAAGGTGCACAAACGTTTCTCGAATTCATACCAATTATTATTTTGTTTCACTAGCAAATATTCTGAAACTGCTGTTCCCATGATTGCAAAACTACAACAGGACGCCTGTTTCACCTCGAGGTTTGTGCTGTAATCACCCGGATCTCTAGGTGGCGAAGCAGAAGAGTGAGAGGAGCTATGTAAATAGAAAATCTCAGCAGGTTTTGTTTCAATCGAGGCGTTATCGGTACTGGCCGCCATCTAGGATCGTCTGTCAATGCACACATTCACGGCTCCTTTCGTAGCCAGGAGGGGCGCAACGAGAGCCAAATTTCAGTGGGGGGCCCACTAATAATTTCGGGGGGGGGGGGGGGGGGGGAGATGCTGATTCTTCCAGCAATATGTATGGAGATGCAGGGGTGGAAACACAACAAAGCCTCGTTAGCAAGTGAAGGTCTTTGAAAGACCTGTGACGTACTTGGTGCGGCTGCGATAAGACAGTCGCCAGAAGCTGCCTCTGCCCGGGATGAGACACAGGGGGGGGGTCTGGGGGAGGTCTGAAGCCCTTTGAGCTCTATGGACGTTGCGCACCTGATTGCTGTTTCTGATGAGACTGGCTATGCCTGTCCAAACAACGTTGCTACACGTTTCCTAATGTAAGCCTGGCTACTGCCCCAGAGTACCGGTACTCTCCCTGGCCAAGAAGAAGTTCCGGTACTGAAGGTGGAACAATTTGGAAGTGCCAGTACTCAGTACCGGTGAGTACCCGCCCATTTAAAGCACTCGGCCCAGGAAATTCAGGTTGCAGTGAGAAAGGAACTGTTTTGGTGGGGGGCTCTTTAGGCGACTGTGGCCGCCTCCAGAGCTTTGGCGGAGTTACAGGGCGATCTGGAAGCATATGGGTACAGAAGAGTACCTCTGCAAGAGCACAATAGGGGTGCCAGAGCCAAATCCCAGGAGCCTCAGGGGAGAGTCCTGGAGTAATTACATCGGCGCCCCGTTAGTCCTTCGGGTGGTTGTGGGCCTGAACAACCGGGGGCTTGCTTTGCTACGCTCCGCCCTGAAAGGGGCGTGAGTAATAAGGGACCAATGTGTCACGTGATCCAGTCAGCGCTGATTGGTTTCTCCACAGTGCTTGGCTCATCAGGCGGGCAGGGCAGCATAGGTTGGTACAGCTGCCTGCCCTTGGATTCCCGTAAGATAACCCACCATATTGCATACTTTTGTATGGAATAAACCTGCAGCAATATTTTTCCACAATAAAAGTTATGTTGTGTATTTATTTATGCATGCATACTCTCTTGTGGTGTGGGTGGGGTGTGTTGCCATAACGGGACTATGACTGACCTTTCTTACTTAGATAAAGACTTGTTTTTCTTCCCCTGTCATCAGCGTCTTTGATGTTTCCCATCTTCTACTTACTCGGTGCTTTGGTGCTAAGAAACTTATTTAATACCAGTCAGTTTGCCACGGTTGTTCCATCACTCAGAAATATAACACATGCGCTCTTGTTTTTGCAAGGGTGAAAGGGTACGTATGCATATGTGTTTTTGTATAATTATTTTCTAATGTGCACATTGGCAGGAGTCATCTTCTATGGCTCCATTGCTGCATATTCATTTCCAACACCAGTCTGTGGACCGTTCACTCGGAAATAGATAAGTGATTGTTTATGGCACCTCCCTTTTGGTTTGTCGGTCATCTGGGTATTTGTTACGTCTTATTCAGCATCTTAGTTATTTTATAATGTTTTTGGGTGATAATTTGTGAACATTTGAAAACTACTTTATACTTACATGCCAACAGAGGAGAGGCGGTGGTATAATAGCTACAGCTGGCGACCTTGGGACCGGAGAACAAATTCAAGTCTCCGCGTCAGATCAACATCCTTTGATTTGGATTACTTTTTATCTGCCTCTTCTTTCTACTTCTTCCTTTCTACACTTTCTTTTACTCCTTTCTTGCAGTTGCTCCTCTTATACTCTCATTCTTGAAGTCTTATTTCCAATATGTTTCTTTATTTCTATCATTCTTATCTTCTCTCCTTTCTTCATTTCCTCCTTTCTCACATTTTCTTTTTCATTCTCTCCTGCCATAACTCTTTTCTTTCTTTTCTCCTTCTCAGCCACATAATTCCACACCATATAATACTACTCCACACCATGGCACATAATATCGCTACAAACCATGGCACATAATTCCATACATCACATAACAATTAATGCCACACAATTCTGCACCACACAACATAATTACACTCCACATATTATCATTAACCAGAATATAATTACACTCTATTCAATACAACATAAATATACCCCACATAAATGCACGATCTGCCACGTACCAGCAACACACATAAATGTACTACACACCATGACACATAATTCAAAAAAACATAATTTCAATAAACACCACACAATCTCACACCACTCAATTCAACTCCACACATTTCTGATGCACACCACATAATTCCACACCAAACCACATATTTGAAATACACAATTCCACATCACACCACATACCTCCAATACATACTACATATTTCCATATCATACCAAACAAATCACATAAATCAACTTTACAACATGACACTACATAACACACAATACCATGCCACATCATTTCTCATAGTTCACCCATAACATACATTCCTACTTCACATATTTTCAATACACTTATTACGATTTAATTACTTTCCACACAATTCCAAACCATTCTACAATAAACAATTCCAATACAACACACCACTCCCTTAAACTTCTACCAACACGGTCTACTCTTCCCTACACACACACTGCCCCTCTCATCTCTCTCCCACACTCCCACTACCCACTCTCATCTCGCATTACCATTGCCCTCTCTCATCCCTCCCTCACACTACCTGTCTCCTCTTTCTACGACCTATTCACACTTGCTCCCTTCCTGTACCTCCTCACACTGTGCATTAGTCCACCTCTTGCCTCCCCACTTCTAGGACCCCTTCTACTTGTCCCTCTATCGCTCTCTCCTGTACTCTCTCTCACCCATGTCTCACGCTCTCTCACACCATATTCCCACCTCCCTAATATGGTTAACTTCAAGTATTTAATCCCAGTTTCTAGCCTGTGACTTTTCAAAGTTTCCGTCCCTCAAACCCACCATCTCCTCTTCTTCTTAGGGTGACTTCTGTGAACACAAAACCTCCCTCTTTATGTGTTTATAGCCTGCTCTCCCCTTCTTTCTTTCTCACACACTATTTCTGCTCCTCTGTCTCGAGTTCAATAACCTCTTCCTACACAACCTACCTATCCCTCTCATTATTCCTTTCTATTTATTCTCAGCAGCTCTCACCACTATCTATTCACCATGCCACACAATTCCACTGCACAAATACACTACACAACACACAATGCCACACCAGACAATTCCACAACTAACAATTCCAACCACAACCCACACAATTTCAATCGGCACACATCCACTACACCCCAAAACAAAACACATAGGTAAAACTAATGATCATTTACAAAGACAATAGCTCTAACTCTCCCAAATGCAAGACCTATTGCATTGCATTGTTCTCTATGAGGCTCGGCAAATTCACGTTGGGATAATCACTATTATAAATGAGGAATTAACACACTCCAAAGGATTTAATAAACATCCAACCAACGTAAACAAACACAAGAATGGAGAACAAATATCAGCAGGTTCTAAAATAATCCAGCTAGGGACAGTTTTGTTAGTCCTACCTTATCTGCATTCCTTTCCTACAAGAGCACATGTCCTTACGCAGAAAGAGGCTGTTGAGGGTTACAGTCCCAATCAGAAAGAACAGCTGCTTGACTGCCTGTTTGAGCAGTTCAGGGTCCATGCCATGCTGGCACATAGTGGTGTGAAAATAGCTGAGCTGCTGAAGGATGGAGGTTATGCTATAAGCAGCATCAGTGTCATCAATGCTGGATGAGCGCTTCCGGAACCCAGTTGGCTTTGTTACAGAAATTCCCTGAAGACTTTCATATTCAAGTATTCCGGGTACTGAAAAACATAGAAAAGTGAGTTTGTTGAAAGGCCAGAAACATGTTTAAACACAGGCTATTAGCTTCTGATTTACAGCAAAGGTTGAAATACACAACTTTCCACTACAGCCAATGAGTCAATATAACTTACTGTCTAAATCTTTGTGTAACCGGTGTCTCACCAATCTAGAAGATTCACTTATTTTTATAAACTAAGCCGTAGATGAAATGAGTTCCAATGGGTGCATTATAGTAATGTTTTTTATTCTGCAGGAGACCCAAATCAGTCAAAGGACATTAGTACTTACCATTATTGGCTGGAAAATACAGACCTAACAGGAGTTGTGCATAGTGATAGGATCAGTGTAAACAGCTCAGTAGACTCGATTATTAGAGAACTATATTGAAACAAACAGCCTTAATAAGTGGTGTGCATTCTGACAGGAAATAAAACACACAACGTTGGTTCAATAACTGATGTGCCTGAAGTAGGTATATGACAAAAGAACAATCTTGAAAATTGTACCAGACACACAACCCTCCTGTCTGACCAGCTCTTTGGTGAGGCCAAACAAAATGGGCACCTACTCCAAACTCTACGTGGGGGGATCAAAGGAATGCTGAGGAAGCCCGGCGGTGATGCTAATGATGTTTAAAAAGATAACAAAATACAATGTAGAGTCCTGATGGGTAGACTGCAGTGTGTAGTTGGCGGCTTAGTACATGAAGACCAATGTGGGCTCATCCCTTGACACAGTAGAGCTGTGAAACTGCATAGACTGACACATGTAATACACAAAGTGGGGGATGGAGGCCAGAGGAACTAGCACTGTTTTTGGTAGACCTCGAAAAAGCATTTGGCACACTGGAGTGGGCGTATCTCCTGGAGTGCTGGAAGCCCTGGGCTTTGGCCCCTGCTTCAGGGGATAATTTAAACTTCTGCATACAGAGCCAAAGACCCGGGTCAGTGGGGGAGGGATGCTATCGAGCGGGAGGACTATGGTTAGAAGGACAAGGCAAGGCTACCTTCCCTTACTGCTACTTTTTAGGTCTCGCCTAGCAGCGCGCATGCAATGCTCTGTGAGACTTATTGTAAGGGGCTTTTAAAAGCTCACAACACACGGGTAACGAGTGTGGCCTATTGCTTGCGGTTACCCGCACGAGCGCCATATGTTTTGAATTATCGTTCCCAGACATGGGCACGATAATTCAAAACATATGGCCTGTTGCTCGCTAACGCGTGCACGCCACTCGCTGGATGCTGCATTTTTTTTTTTAAACTTTCAGCGCGAGGCGCACGTTTTTTCTCTTTCTGTGTTTAAATGCATATTCTCCACTCACCAGTTTAATTTAATTCTGTACTACGTGTGTGGACTTTGTTATTTTATGCCCTCGGTGTCCCAACATGTTTCACCATAAAAGTACAACATAAAATGTGTAAGTTCTGGATGTTACCAACATGCAAATTGATGGCAGAATTCCCTGGAGGGTGGGGGTTGATCATGGTCTGATATGGTTTAGCCAGAATATTTTCATTGTGCCTCCCGTCATTCTGTCCTGTTCCTATCCCCTTTAGACCGGCATCCTTAAAGGTAATAAACCTTATTTACACTAGAAGCAGTACCAAATCTATTTCCAGTCATAAAATAAACACGAACCAATAAATAGAAGATTGCCCTTCCTGCATTGCGTGAGTTGGTGTCGCCCAGTGAAGTTCCAGCTTCAATGTCAACATGAGGGTTGTTGACAGAATTATCACTGCTTCCTGGAGACCTTCTGCTAACAATGAAACCAGGACCTTCTCACTGGTGTTCTACGGCTTAAATCCTCTGTGCTGCTGATTGCTGCTGCTAATTGATCTCTCATCACTGCACTTCCCTGTTCCCTTGGATCAACCTGGGGTTTCCTCACCTCCTGTCCGTGGCCTTTGCTCAACCGCTGTAAAACTGTACCCGGGAAAGGGTTTATGTTTTAATCCGTCTCCTTTTCATTCTTTTTATTTTAATGTATTTCATTTATTCTATTTTTCCTCCTTTGGTCTTTGTCATTGATATTTTACACTTTTATCCTATAGAAAGTTCTGCTTTTACGTTGTGTTTTTTTTTAATAAAAGATGGATGAGAGGATGAGAGCTTGCTGACTTGTTGAAGTATAGAAAGTTTTCATTAGGCAAGCATAGTTTTGCATAGTTCAATCACTAAGGTTCCTGCTTTTCCTACCCTTCTGCTCCAGATGTAATTATGCTCCAAACTTCAATTTCACTAAGGTGTTAAAACAAAAACTTTGCAGGTATCCCAAGATAACTGTTGTAACTTATGTTTCCCTGCTGCTCAGCTAGAATGACTGTGGTGTGGAATGTTGGATGGATGGAATGTTGGATGTCTGTGAATGTCAGTTGGGTATGGGCTGAGCAGCAGGACAGCTGCTCCTGGTGGGGTTTCCCTTGTTAACTTAAATAAAGGAACTTAACCAATCTACTATAGAAGACCAGTACCTCTTTTTGATTACAACATTTTGGCGATGTTTTGAAGAAGAATCCACGTGTGCCACCTATTGGAACTTAATGAAAAAACGGAACTTGACAGGAGAACTTGAAAAGAGAAGTCCATGGATGTTTGAGAACTGAAACCTGACAGGTACATGAAATAATAACGAAAGAAACCACAAGGTAAAAGATTTTTTTTAAAGGAAATTAGAAATACGTATGTACTGCGGTCTGGCACCCAAACCCCACCAGTGACCTTGCCAACGGTCGCCCTTTAACCCAAGCGTGCCAGATACGAGCTTAGTACTTGTTTATCGGGGGCAAAGATCGGGCCTCAGTGCTAATTAATGAAGTTTCAGGTTTCAGTGTGATGAATCCTTATGTGTGTCGATCGGGGGCAAAGATCGGGCCTCAGTGCTAATTAATGAAGATTCACGTTTCAGTGTGGTGAATCTTTGTGTGTGTCGTTCGGGAGCAAACATCGAGCTTCGGCGTGCATTTTGAAATATTTTACTCAGGGGCAAAGACCGGGCCCCGGTGAGAAGCTGTTAAGCGTTTAGTTGACTGTGAATACGGGCTCCGTTGCTGTTTGGTGCTTTGGAGGTGTCAAGCGAGGGCAGTGATTATTTGAGGTTTCTGAGTTTGACAAATCTTTAAACAGTGCTTGAATTATTTGGCAGCGAACGTTTTCAAAAGGAGTGATGTGCTGATGTCGACGGAATTTCTACGTTATTCATTGGTTTTAACTGTTATCTTCAGCGTGTGCGTCCACAGTAACGGATTAACTGCCATAGTTTAAATGGGAAAAAAGATCCTGCACGAGAAGAACAACACACGCGCCAGCTTACCTCCTCATCGAGACCGTCGGCGTCACCATGACACCATTTCTTTTGTGACGACTCCTCACTCCAACCTGCGTCAGTACTCCTGTGTGGCGATTATGGGTGCATGTTCTTGCCGAGAACCACCCGGTTCTACGTGTATATGCGTGCCTTCATTTTATGTAAATAATGCAGGCGCACACAGTTTATAGGTCCAGGTATTGACAACAATGTCAATTGGGAGTGTCAGAATAACAGGAATCTTGCTGCGCTGAGATTGACTGTTTGTCAGAGAGGAAAAGTGAAGTATTTTAATCGGTTATAAATTTCTTGCCTTGCTGATGTGGGATATGTCGTTTTGAAACAGCTGAAGATGACTGTGTATATTACTGTGGGAATATCGACGGCGTGTCCGGTAGCTCAGGATATATAAAAAAAAAAAAAAAACACAATTGAGTGGAAAATATCCTGCGTACTAGCTGAGTATCGGCAGTGTGCCCTTTAATCTCAAATGACTATAAAGTCAATAAGTGGAATAAATCTCCCGGAACCTGATCCATGACAGGGACAGTAATTAAAAGCAAGAGTGCGATGAGGGGCATAGAGCCCAGAGCCGGGACAGTGATCCTAGGAGATAGAATTCAGCAGCCTCCAGATTGAACCTGGAACCGGGATAGTGATCTCAGAAGCTGGCCATTGAGCCAGAATTGGAAGGGGACAGAGTGTCCTAGAATTTGAACCACGACAGAGAGCCAAGTCCCAAAATTGGAATTGGGAAGGGACACAGGTCCCAGAATATGAACCACTGTGAATATGGTGTATGAGGTGGCTGTTAAGTGTTAAGCCACTCATTGGTTTATGTCGTGTATGAGATGATTGTGTTATGTTAAGTCACTCATTACTACATATTTGTTGTTTGGTTGATAGAATGGGGATAAGTCACCCATTGACTTAGTGCTTGAATTTGAACCACGACGGAGAGCCATGTTCCATGATAGGAACTGGGAAGGGACATAGGTCCCAGAATATTGAAACACTGTTAATGTTGTGTATGAGGTGGTGGTTAACTGTTGGGCCACTCATCGGTTTGAGTCGTGCATGAGATGGCTGTGTTATGTTAAGTCACTCATTATTAGGTATGGTTTGTTGTATAATGTGTGTGAGCGTGATTCCTATTGAATTAGTGGTTTAGTTTTGGATGTGTGCGTAGAAGTGTTATGAGGGTAATCATTTTCTGACCTGCGGTGTGCACGTTGTGTCCTGATATTTGTATTGTTTAAGGTTGGTTCCCTGTATGTTGCTTGTCGTGCCGGTCTGGCCAACTGGTGTGATCTGTGCCATATGGGTTTTGGTGTATGATGTAGGACAGTGGTTTATTCAGGAAGTGACGTGATACTTTGGTCTGGATTTAATGTGGTGTGAAATCTTTAGTATAGTTTCCATGCGAGTTGTGATGTTGTATGGTGTAAAAGAATGTTTTTAAGTATTCACTGTGTGCGAGTTGAGATGTAATATGGTGTGATAGGGAGATGACATGTAGTATGATGTTTATTTTATGTGAGTTTGGTGAGATATAGTATGCTGTGATTGGATGTTTCTTCATGTGAGTTTGATGAGACGTGGTATGGTGTGACAGGGTATGATGTGAGATGTTTATATTGTATTGCATTATTTTCTTATCATTGGTGCATTGTATTCAATTTCGTGACTATATGTTATTTGCCATATTGTCATTATTTTATTGTTTCATCTGATCTATTTTACAATGCACTTGTTCCCCGTAAAGAAGGGAGATATGTTGTAACTTATGTTTCCCTGCTGCTCAGCTAGAATGACTGTGGTGTGGAATGTTGGATGGATGGAATGTTGGATGTCTGTGAATGTCAGTTGGGTATGGGCTGAGCAGCAGGACAGCTGCTCCTGGTGGGGTTTCCCTTGTTAACTTAAATAAAGAAACTTAACCAGTCTACTATAGAAGACCAGTACCTCTTTTTGATTACAACAATAACCTATCCTAGAATTTGTCATCACTTCTACTCGGATGCCCTGCTGGCGCTTTGGGTGACGTCTCGGGGATTCTTCTCCAGGCTTCTCCCAATACTCTGACATTTCTGAAACAAGCCCTATCTCACGGAAATCTTTCTTAGTTTTATTTTGTCCCTATCTGGATTCAGTCTTGTCGTGTATGGGTAAAGAGAAATCCATCCCTTCTCTGTCTCCCAACTGTCGAAAAGTAATTTCTGGAGGGGTTATTCAACCAAACCTATTTAGAGTCTACAAACTAGATTGCTGAAAAAAATTATCGCTTTTATATTGAAATATTCACACTTTAATTCGGACTATAAAGTCTCCGAGCACATGTCGCAAGAGGGGTGGTATGACTCAACAGAGGGGGCATAGCCAATAGGTCTCGCTTTTGGGACCTTATAAGTATTTAGTTATGCAGCACAATATCCTTGGTGCAACAACATCAACCGTTGCATGGCTAAACACTTATAACATCCCCAAGGCGAGACCTATTGGCTATGCCAATGTTTGTTACATTGGCTCTTGAGCCACTGGAGGCGGTTCTGCAATGAGAGATGAGGGATTGGGGAATCGAAATAGGACACACCACCCATATACTTTCTCTACATGCTGAAGATGCGCTGTTCTACATCCAATTGTCGCACGATTGGTTGGCACTATTGCTGACTGATTAGGATGTGTTTGGTGCAGTATCGGGCCTCCAGGTGACTAGGGGAAGATGCTTTTCTTCCAGTTGAGCGCCCTGGTGGATGTTCCACCTGAACATCTCCCCAATGTAGGCATTCTGGGAGATACTGATAGCATCTGGTATCTGGGGATTATGGTTGCCCACACTGAAAAGTAGCAATACAAATACAGCATGGGAAGAGTCTTGGATGAGGTGAAGGCCTCTGTTAAATCCTGAAATTCCCTACCCCTCTCAGTAATAGGAAGAGTAGTTGTTGCAAAAATGGTGCACCTCAAACGCTGTCTGTATGTTCTGCAAAACTCGTTTTTCCTTTAAAATCCACAGTGTTCAAGAAGCAGTCCAGACTGTTGACAGTGCCGGTCTGAGCTGGGAAGAATAGCAGAGTAGCACTGGACATGTTGAAAAAGACTCAGGTGGAGGGGGGTTAGTACTACTGGACCTAAAGCTGCATTACCATGTGACTACTCTCCAGCATGCAGTTAAGTGGCTGATGATGATAATTAGGAGAAGAGATTTGCTGAGGAGGACGAATGGAGACACCACCTTTGGAGTATTGCTCATGAGGGAGGGATGACTCCTGTACATTATTCTCCAGACCGCAAAAGTGTGGGAGAGAACGGTGACTAAGATATTGCAGAGGCCTCCATTTGATAGGGAGATGTACATCTGGGACTTGGCGCTCTTACTAGAGATCAACGGGACGATGACAATGGATACCTGGAGGGATGGCAGGTGACTTGTACTCTGGGGAGACATTCATTGCATTCCCGGAGGATAAGACTACATTCTGGCCAAGATGGGGCATTTTTTGCAATACACCAACATGCACATACATCTAGAGAAATATGGATGAGTTTTCCTGATACCCCGGCACGCTCCATCGTCCTGGGGAGCATTCTGCAGCTGGGCTTGAGCAAACACCTGGTTGCCCACTTATACAAGGCCCTGCGCTGTGATAAAAAGCAGGGCCCCACAAGTGGGAGAACAGCATAGGAGGAGGGCTTAGGGGAAAAACTCTCAGATAGATAGTGGGGACGGGCCTGTGACCTGGTGAAAGGTGTCTCATGCAACTCTTGTTTTAAATGCATCCATTTCCCCTTCCTACATCGCACTTACTTCTTGCCCATTACTGTGAGAAAAATTTACTTGGCTAGGTCGGCAAATTGTCCTAGATATCGGGCTCCAGTGGGATTCCTTCTTGCATGTGGCCTGGACATGCATGGCAGTGGCCCGTTTGTGGCAGAAAGTAGTAGACAAAATGCGCCAGGCCACAGGTATACCCCTGAAAGCCACATTACAACAATGTTTACTGGGTATTGTACTAAAAGCTAGTACCTCAAAGATAGCTTACAAGTTCCTGCAGCTGGCCCTGGTGTTAGCGAAAAGACGAATGGCTATTGAGTGGCTGGGGACAAGGGAGCCCAGTTGTGAGATATGGACAAGAGATGTGGAGGAATCGGCCCTGGTAGAGGAACTACATATCAAAAGGATCAGGCATGATGAAAAAAGACAGGGGGCCCTAGAGACCTAGGCTGAGATCACGCATGATTTCCTCAGTCTGGGGTAAAGGTTTCCGAATTAAAGGCGTCCGGCACTCATGTTTTTTGGTAATTGCCCAAGTTGGGAAAGTAACAGGAACTGTCCTCTGTTTGGGTGTAGCTCTGTGGAGCAGGGGGTGCCCTGTACTAATAGGAGCTGAAGCATTGTACAACGAGGCAGGAGCACACCAGCCAAACAACAGTCATATCTCTGTTGAAGCAGACTCTGGTTAACTGGCAACACCCTCAGGGGGGACATACAGATTGAGCTATCCACCGAAGTTAATTGGAGTTTGCCACATCATGGACTTTAATTGCTCCTCTCTGTGTACTGTGGAGAGTGAGGGTGGAAGGTGATGTTAGACGCCCAAGTTCTGTAAATGTTTTTCAGTCAATTTATTTTCTGGTACTAACGGAAAATCTTTAAATAAACATGGTAATAAAAAAAGAACCTTCTTAGTAGAGCATTGGAATTAATAAGTAAGTGTGTAAAAGGACAGCAAACAATAGTCTTTTCGGTCTTACCTATCATTGGCTGAATGTTGTTCTCGATGACAGTGATGAACTGATGATAAATTCGGATGGCCAGATCACTGAGGATCTGCCTGTATTCAGAAAGATCGAAGTTCTTCAAACAGTTCATATTCTGACGTGGAGTATTGTGCTTCATGAATTCCTGGACAGCGAACGATAAGTGTAGTTGTATGAAAACACAACTCAATGAGGCAAGATAGCTGTACAGGTCAATGCAAATATTCAATGAACAGACATAAAGCACCGCAATGGCTCTGACACTTTAGCTATTTGATCAATTTGATTAACAATTAAGGGTGTTAAAAAGGATTCATACAGCCAAGGCAGAAGATGCCTGTACGTGTCATGTCAGAATAAGGGTACTTCTTACAATGCTGCTAAAATGTAACCAGACAGCATAAACACATGTTGGAAGTGCTGCCGCATATGTATCCACTGTTAAAACACATTATTAATAATGTGTAAAAGCTTACATTTAAATGAAGCATATGCTAAATGCAAAATTTGTAGTAGGTAACCATACTTGAATATTATAGGCCTGTACGTAAATAAAGTGCTGAATTCAGGGCCTCATTACGATCTTGGTGTTACTCTGTCATAAACGTGACGGATATCCTGTCTGCCGTATTACAATTCCATTATATCCTATGGAACTTGTATTCCGGTACAGCGGACAGGATATCCGTCGCGTTATGATGGAGTATCTCATCCGTCAAGATTGCAATTAGGCCCTAAGTTAGTTTAACTGTCAATGCTATGTTAAATGGAAAACAATGCATTAACACGGATAGGCTAGTTTTTCACATTGAATAGTTGTTTGTGCAAGATGTTTTTCTTCTCTTTTTGCAGAGATTGCAACTTCAGAAGCCTACTGTTAGCTAGTGAAAATACATTTGTTTTATATTAGAACATTGGAATGTTGAGTGCTCCATTGAAAACAATGAAGTGCTCCGGCCTTCTAATGGCCTGTAGCAGCCCGGATCAACATTCCAATGTTTAATAAAGGCCTCACGGAGCCCAAGGGGTTTCAACCCCCACTGGCTCTGTGAGTCCTTTGTTTTGCAATTTAGAACAGGAATTGTGGCATTTCCTGACGAAGGCGTACTTTTCGCCGAAACGCGCGTAGAAGATGATCATATGGCCACAGATTTGTTTCTATTTTTAACTGTTGTTTAATGAATATTAATACATTGAATGTTTATACTATGTACAAATGCATTGTTGAATTGCTTTTTTTATTGATTTTGCCCATGATTCTGTGAGAATCATATTAACAATAAACATTTATGCGATATTTTTAAATACTGTTTTTGGCTATACTATTTGGACACGCTTTACATAGCAATATAGAAAAAATGTTAATTGCCTAGGAAGTTATTATTGCACTGTGTTATACCCTGTCCTAGGAATTATATTCCATTTCCTCATGTTCAGGGGGTCCCTGTTACCCACATAAGATTACCCACAGCCTGTCTGTGCGGGACTGTTCGTATTTGGTCTCATTGAGAACACATTAAGTCACCTTTATATTCTTATCATTGCATCTTGTTTGGTTCACTTTCCACTCACACACCCCCCGGCTCTGTCCCACCCCACCCCCCTTTTCTCTTTCTCCCCTACCTTTCCTTCCCTTCCTTCTCTCTTTTTCTCCTTGCTCTCTCCTCCTCTGCTCAGTACCCATTAGTTTATCACATTCTTCCCACTATCCCCATCTCCCCTCATTCCCCGACATTATGGCCCAACTTAAATGTTTTGGGTTTTCAGATGAGGATCTTGCCACCCTCATAGGAACAAGTAGTTTGTTTGGTAACAGTTCAAAAACTAGCATCCATACCAATGATGATATCAACAAATTAATAGACCTTAAGAAGAAACTAAAAAGGATGGAAGCGCACGGCGAATTCATGTTAGAATACCTAAAAGCCGGCATAATACCTCAAGGCCTAAGAGTACGCAATATCCCAGGACTTTTTGTCCAATATAAAGAATTCTTACATAAATGGAGTATGATTGCCAACAGATGCTCCAGAGATTTAATGATATTAATCATTGAAACCGCCAAAGAGCTAGCAGCAGCACTCAAAATAGAACTGACCGAACTAGAAGACCAAATCAAGAAAAACAATAGTGTAGAAGACGCCATAAAAAAATTGGAAGAATCAAACAAAGAACTAGCTTCCTTTGCAGAATATTTAAATAAAAGAAAATCTGACAAACTACTTAAAGATAAAAGATACTGTACACCAGATAGAACGTATCCATATCTTCATGAAGATTTCTATAAACACAACCAATATATTAATGACCATACAGCTAAACATCAAAAAGTCATGACCTTTTCAGACACATCTGATACAGACAGTGAAAATGGTATACACCAACAGGAACCAAGCGATACATATAATTCCTTTAATTCCACTAAAAATTCACACCAGCCTTTTTTAGGTCACCGAGGAGCTCGCAGAGGCAGACAAAGAGTCAGGTTTCAACCTCAACCTCAATTCAGAGGAAATTATCAGGGACCCCACTACCAACCGGATCCCCAATATCTATTAGAGACAAGGAACCGACAATATTGGAAACAGGGAACATAATACCCATCTTCAATCTATCATCACACCCACTTGACACCCCCAGCACTAACCTCCTAGCAAAAGGTCTATCTTATGTTCATCACTCCTTTGTAAATAAATTTGAACTATATCAAGATATACATGCTTTTTTCCGAAAAATTAGACTTAAGAAATGTTTCCAAGACCGTAAAGATTCAGACCATGAAACTTTTACAAATAACACACTCTCTTTACCGTCCACCTTTATCCCAACACTAGATCAAGTGGGATCTGAAGTATCCACATTTGAAAACATAGTTCTGAAACAACTAGAACAAACCCTTAAGTTTATACCTAAACCCATCTACAACTTAACCAGAGAAGAATTTCTGGCCATGAAAAATATCACCAACAACAAAACCCTCACAATTAAATGTTGTGATAAAGGGGGCGGCATTGTAGTCTTAAACACCGTTGACTACGAACAGAACATGCTCACAATGCTAGAAAACCAACATTTCTATCGTAGTACCAGAAACAACCCTATTACCAGAATAGAAAAAAGGATTCTCAGCCTTACCAAATTTGCTCTCAATGAAGGTTTCATTACCAACAAGGAATATGATTACCTTAATTATTCTCCAAAGAAAACAGCATGCATTTACGGTGTCCCCAAAATTCATAAAAGTATAGACCGGCCACCATATAGACCCATAGTTTCCACCATTGGGACCATCACGGAACCATTATCCAAATTCATAGATAATATTATAAGACCCTACATCCCAAAAATCATGTCATACATACAAGACACTAGAGACATGATTAATAAAATAGAAAACATACCATTCAATCCCATCCATGATGTTCTTGTAACCTTGGACATTGAATCTTTATACAGCAATATTCCCCAAAATGAAGCCATTGAAGCCACGTCGTGGTTTATCGACAAATTTGAAATTCCATTCTCAAAACCATTCATTTTAGAATGTCTGCACATTATCCTAACCGAAAATTATTTTAGTTTTGGTGACCATATCTTTCATCAAACTAAAGGTGTCAGTATGGGCGCTTCGGTGGCGCCCTCTATAGCGAACATCTACATGGCACATTGGGAGGATAAATTTATCCACAATGAAATTGCCCCGTTTTTTGAGTCTGTCTCCCACTGGTCCAGATATATTGATGACATCTTCTTTATCTGGACCGGGGGAGAAGATACACTGTCTGAATATCTGCAATGGCTCAATCTCACAGATTCCAATTTACGATTCACTGCACATAGCCACACCACCATGGTAGAATTTCTGGACATTCTAATCAAAACCAACTGCGGCCACCTGGAAGTAGACTTACACGTTAAGCCGACAGCGAGAAACACACTTCTGCATTTCAAAAGCTTTCACCCTAGAAGTCAAAAAGACAGCATCCCTTTCTCCCAATTCCTAAGAGTCCGCCGCAACTGCACCAACCTCACTGACTTTGACAGACAAGCAGTGGAAATGAAAAAGAAATTCCTAGAGAGAGGATATCCCCACAGACTCGTTCGAGAATCATATAAACGGGCCAGATATTACGATAGGGATCACCTACTAAGACCCAAAAAACAAGACACAAATCACCAACTTGTATGTGTCACTAAACACTCAACCTTGAACGCTAAAATAAAACACATCATTAACACCAACTGGCATATTCTTAATTGTACCATGGATAATCAGAACAAATTAGAAAAACCTATTTATGCCTATCGTAAAAACAAGAACCTTAAAGACATCCTGGTCCACTCGAAATTTACTAGCCCCAACTCCCAACCACCATTCATCCAAAAAACTATTAACAGTAAAGCTCCCATCAAAGGAACGATAAGATGTTCAAACTGCAAATCCTGTGACTCCATCATTCCTGGAGACACTTTAACCCACAATGGATTTAAAATCCAAGCAACCAACTTATGGAACTGCAAGACCTTAAACGTCATCTACTTGATCCTCTGCCCTTGCCAACTAGGATATGTAGGCGAAACTGGGAGAGCCATACACATCAGAATATCAGAACATCGTTCTTCCATTAAAACTAAGAAACTCCAAGCCCCCTTAGTGAAACATTTCCTCCAAGCAAAACACCACCCAGATGATCTGCGTTGGTGCATTCTGGAAAAAATCAAAACATCTGATACTCAAGGTGGAACTGCAGTTCGAAAAAAACGTGAAGTGTTTTGGATTTTTTCCTTAGACACCTTTCACAATGGTCTGAATAGTGACTTACCGTGGGAAAATGCAATTATCTAATCAGATACATAAGCTATAAAAATGCAATACTTACAATTGATACTTGCTTTTCTCTTCCCACAATAATGTGAGTTTCTTCTTACCGATGTCTCAACAAAACCCCCCCTGTAACCAATCCCACACCTGCTCCCATTCCACGATACTACGGTTAGATATATAATTTAAAAAGTTTTTTCATTCTGTCTCTAATTAATACACCCACACAGTCTGCAAACATCACTCACTATCACACATTAGATTAGACACCTTTCATGTATCTTTCCATCCTAAAATACATACAATCATTATGCACAGTGCATATGAGATTACACCTATGTACAGATCCATAGTAATAAGAGATCTCACTAAACAATATTTATTCATCTGTACTTATGGATGCACACGGAGACCGCTGTTCATAAGTCGGGTCCGGTCTGCTACAGTGGCCCTGTTAATTTCTCGCACATGTGCCCTTAACTAAACCACAACTTAGTTCTAACGTTACTATCCACCATGATATAAGCCATTACTCCACCCGCACATTACCCACGTAGCACGCACAGTCAGCTACATCCAATCAGATTGACCTAACTTAAATATTTAAACGAACGCGAATCCCGCCATCTCCGCTTATCCGCCCGATCCACAGCTGAGTAAACGTTCACAAAGAAGCAATCGGCACTTCACCACGCCGCAGATCAGGTAAAGATTATTTCCAGCGCCTCAGAGTTGAACCTGCAAACCCTCTATCCCTTAATTGAATAACTGTCGAACTATTTCTGTGTAACTTGCACTCGCTGATGTGACAGATTTGCCCTTCACATCCATTCCCCAGCCTTCATTTAACCCCACTTCCCTTACTTGCAGTTGGCATGTAATCTTTCCTTGCCTCAAAATGATTATTATTAAACCGCAATTAACAACATTAACCTGAGTTATATCACACTCATCTACTTTATTGGTTTAACAACCGTCATACACACACCACCGTGAAGACATTCATTTCACATTATTTCCCCCCCCCCTCTTGTTTCTTTGTTTTAGGAGATCTGTCCCTAAAACCAGACGCCCATCATCCACACGGCATCATTTTAAATATCATCTGTGGCAATTCTTCATCGAGTTTACATAACAACAGGTAAATAATGAAACAGCTATGACCTTGAAAATGCCCGATCCCCATAGGCACGTATTTATCCTAATTATATATTTTGGATTTCCCGCTCCAGAATTTTGCTGCATAAAGAACATATCTTGAACTTATGAATGAACACTCCGTTCATTCAAGCTATCTGATCGCCACATGTGAAAATCCATTTAAGCAGATAGAACAGGTATTTCTATTGTATTCGATACAAAATAAATCCATATATCTTTAAAAAGAAAACCTTCTTTATGATGTTGCTAATAAAGTTCCATCTACACCCACACAACTGCATGTCATTATCCTTACAGGTTTTATGACCACTACCAGTAATATCCGGCAACATTCTTTCTATTTACTGTGAAACCACATGGTTAAAGGCATTACATCAACTATCAGGTACTGGAAGATTCCTCCTAGTGTTACAGTCTTTTGCGGACATCATTACTAAGTTCCTTACATCTTGTCTCTTGGTCATTTCAGACTGTTCACACTACCTCCAGATAAATCCTTTACCTGTTATCCACTCGCTAGACCGCATCTTGAAGTAAGCACTGCTCTTTATCCTTCCAGGGTCCAGTATTAGGGCTACCTTTCTCGTTAAATGATGTTCACAAATAACTAACTGCCTCGGTATTTGTCATCACACTCCTACCTGCGTAACCATTTTCACATCCCATTCTCTGCTCTTTCCCTTCTCTTCTTTCATTGTCTTTCTCCTTTACTTATTGTATTCTTCCTCATTTCTTGTCTTTTTTCTCTCTTCCTTCTTTTCTCTCCCTCCTTTCTTTTCTCTTCTGTTTTTATACATAACCCCACTTTTTTCTTCCCCCCCCCTTCTTCAAACAATCCTCCATCCCCCCCTTTTTTCTTCTTCTTTTCCCCCCCCCTTCCTGTTTACACCAATTGTTAGACGTTCTATTGTCCACACCTGCATCTATTAGATAGATATTTATCATTTCCACGTATAATCATAATTAAATGTTAATATCATCCTTCTCTCTATCCTCGGGTGAGAATAACAGATTCTCGCTGTATGTGAAGTGTCCTTTTTAGTTTATAGCCAATTTTATGTAAAAGATATAAAAACATAAAATCATTCATGTAATATCATTTTTTTAAATACATTTTTTCCAACCAACAGGAATTGTGGCATTTCCTGACGAAGGCGTACTTTTCGCCGAAACGCGCGTAGAAGATGATCATATGGCCACAGATTTGTTTCTATTTTTAACTGTTGTTTAATGAATATTAATACATTGAATGTTTATACTATGTACAAATGCATTGTTGAATTGCTTTTTTTATTGATTTTGCCCATGATTCTGTGAGAATCATATTAACAATAAACATTTATGCGATATTTTTAAATACTGTTTTTGGCTATACTATTTGGACACGCTTTACATAGCAATATAGAAAAAATGTTAATTGCCTAGGAAGTTATTATTGCACTGTTGCAATTTAGAACATTCTGCCTTCTAGGGGGAATGTTCTAATAGCCTTAGAGCCCTCCGTAGCGGGCTCTACCAGCCATTAAAGGCCCGTTCCCTTGTTAAAGGCCATTGCCTTCGGCTCTTGTCTTTAATGCCTTTAATGGCTGGTATATAAGACCATATTAGACAACTGATAGTAAGGTTCTCACTGGGAGGAGATGAAAGACAAGAAGAATTATAAATGAGAAGAAGGTTTTGGACCACAAGAAACCAACTTTGTAATTTTTCAAGGACAAATGTTTGAAAGAATATTATGCTCTGTTGAGAAAATGAGGAGTTTGTTTATTTACAGCAGACAGCTGATAATATATTGGTGGGTAAAGAAAACAAAAGAAAATATTGTGGCAAAATAGAATTTGTGTGTTTATATTAGCACGTGTTCCTAGGGTAGTCAGTCAGATTCTGAGATAACCTCACTTTTAACTGGAGACTCGTCTCTAAGTTTCTGATGCTTTCTCTTCATGAGAGGCTGCCTTATTTAGATTTTACTGAGCTGTCTGCTGATATCCTTGAGCTGAGAATACCTTCCAGTTTGTAATGCAAAAGCAAAATGCTTGCACATAGTTTTTTCTCTCATCAGAACTCTTCATTTGATTTCTGAATTGAAACCTTTTTCTCTCTTAATACCATTTTTTTGTAGAATACATACTTTCCTTAATGGAACACGCTTGTTGTATTATTACTATTTTGACTGTGATCCTAACAAATATTTTGTTCTATTTTATAATCAAATATTGATGTATGGATTTTATTAACTTTTAATGCTGGAAACTAAAGATGAATGCCTTATGACTAAATAGAGGAAAGACTAAAAGATTTGAAAATAAAACCCTTTAGCCCACACTAACTCTCTTTCTCGACTGAATCTAAAATCTTTAATGATTTATTGACTATGTAGATGATTTCTCCTCATTACTCTTCGCTGACGAGCAAAAGTCCATACGAACAGTGGCAGGGTTTTTTTAATGACTACAACCGTAGACTGAGATATATTAAACCCCGCTCCCTCAGAAGGAAGCAGGCAGTGTGAGCGATTGAATGCACTCTTTATGCAAATTCTGCTCACTTCACATTCTTTATGTAAAGAAAGAAATAGAAACATATTTATAAGTCAAAACATATACATGTATTTAAGCGAAATGACAATCAGGCCCTTGATTGTAACAGTTGTAACAAAATATGGGCAAACAATGGTCAGTTAGAGACCACCTCAGTGCCCTATTGTAAGGAATTGACTCCTACAGCAATGGACCTCACCTGATTGCATGAGGAGTACCAGCCCTTGCATCACTGCCCATTATCCTGGAGAGCTCATCATCTCTTTCCTTCGCCTCCGCACCTGTGGGAGGAGGTAACCACTGACACCTTCATGCAGTTTCGGCTGCAGCTATATAACTCATTTGTGCCTGCTGGAGCAGGAGTAGGTAGCGTGAGCCAGATAACCCAAGCCAGGCCACGCAGTGATGAAGCCACAGAGCGCCAGGGGTGGGCAGTGAGGTGGTAGGCTACACACTCAGAGTTACTGCTGGAGAGGGAGTAAGTGCATTAGGCCCCAAGGATATTGCATGGGCTCTCCTTAAATGTGGCAAATAACCACAAAGGCCAGTGGTGCTGCAGTAGTTAATGGTTAACTTCTCTGCATGAAACGCGCTTTGCATTGTCAACAGACCTGCAAGGACTACCATTCACACCAGAACCCCGTGCTTCAAAAGAGCCTCACAGCAACTTCACAAGGTGTACTTGGTTATATTAGTTCAGGGTTTTTGCGGTCAGGAGTACACCTACAGGTAGGTGTTTTGAGACACTGTCGACCAGCCGCAATGAGACCCTTCTCTCACTCTAAGGGCCTCTGATCCAATGACATGCTTGATGTGCAGAATCATCCTCGTATCGAAGAGAATAACTCAATGCCAAAGATGCAGAGAAACTACGCAATGTTGAGAAGGCCAACAAGGAGGGTAGATATCTAAATGTGCACTTGGAGGGAACTCAGACTGAGATTCTTTTTAGTGCACGAGATGGTGAACATTTGACAGGAAGAATGTTTTTAACCTTGAGCAGGCTCTTCTGTATAACATTATAAAGAATCTTGATGCACTGCCTTGGCGCAACCAACAAGAAGCTCATACAAATTTTTTTTTTTTTAATTCTTGTCCACTTTCCCAACACAAAAAAACATTCAGATTGGATAATGGCTCTGTAACCAGAAGCAGTCCGGACAAGGTAAGTTTTTTCTCGGAAATGCATATTCCTCACAAAGGTGTGTCTTAAAAATCATAAAATGGAGCAGAATAGGCTCTCCTGAGATGAAAATAACCTACGATAAAAATAAAACTGGCACAAGGAAAATTATATTTAAAAATGGTGACAAGATCAAGAGATCAGTGCCCCTTAAAGAACACGTGATGAATAAAATATGAGTAATTTGTTGTAGAGCATTCTGGACTGCACTGCTATCACAGAAAGAATGTAAACATTGTAAAATGAAATCATGTTTATCAAGGTTCTAATTGTTTGATTGCTGGCTTCAAAAAAGTCAACAAACCAATCTCCAAATATACACCCGTTACATTTGGAAAAATAATATATGTATACATAAACAAACTAGAAATTTGATCAATATCTTTTTGAAAATAAAAAGCAAAAGATCATAATCAACTGTATCAGAATTGGAGCCACACTAATAATTAAGGGCATCGCTTCCTATCCATGTTATGGTCTATGCCACGTTTCTAATAAATACCCATAAGTAGCTCTGCGTACGTTGGTCCAAGGAAAAAAACAACACATGATTAATGTCTTGCAAAACATTTTTGCACAGTGAGCACAGATAATTTCCTTCTGATTACTCCAAGTATTTTCAAAACCCATTTTAAGCGGAAGTCTTTCTTAATGCAAATCTAAAATACCTTAATACTTGATCCAATAAAATCTTAACAAACATTTGCATTCTACTCGGCTAAAGGCGGTACAAATTGGTTGAAGGCTCCATGTTTCTAAACAATGAGCCATGGCCTTCGAGTAAATACTTGAAGATTCTTATATTGATTTGAAACAGTGATGAAGCAAGATATTAAAAATCATAATGTACAACACATTTACTGATTAAAGACACGTAAAGCTAAAAGTGCACTTTGAAAACGTAAGACACAGTGACACATGAAAATGAGACAAGTGTAGTAGAAGCACTGTAAAAGCGTGCTTTCAAATGCAAGATGAAGAAAACACACATACTAAAGCGATACTAATACACATAAAAGAGTTGCACTAATGAAAATGTTGTTTGTTAACGTTTACGGATGAAATCATGCTGTTAATAAAGTGGCCTAGTGTTTCTAATGCTTTTTGTTGAAACGCACCATTTGAAATGTTAGTGCAAAAATGTGCAGAAATTAGTTAAGATCTTGAAATTTCACACAGTAATACTTGAGATTGTATAGTTTATGAAAAACAAAAAACAAATTTTGTAGTATGAAAATGATATACATATAAAGTTACCTATTTCCATGTAATAATCTTTGGTGAAAGTTGTTCATATTCCCTACTCGAATTGATTTTATTACAACTATATTTGATATGACTTAGAGTTTATTTCATTTAAAACGTGTGATGCTAATTTATAGGCTTTTTCGAAAAAAGTTTTTTCTCCAATGCTGACCTTTTCCCTGACCTAATACAATGGACCATTTGCAACTAGAGAAATGTTGCTTTATTTGTGCTGTAAATGTATATATCCCAACATTTCCAAATGTTTCTTCAGTGTTCACAGAGTAATATTCCTGTGGAACAGGATTTCAGCTGTAGCTATAGAGGGATACGTTGTATTTCTTTTTCACCAATATTAGGCCTATGTGGATGTTCAAATCTTTCATTTCTCATGACCAGCAATGGAAAGCATCTCACAGTTGCAAGTGTCCTAGAGAACATTATGTGAATTTGAGCATACAACAGTCTTCTGATGGTGTCAATATTTGCTTTAGATTTTTTAAAAGAAGAAACCCCAAAGGAGGGGCAATGCCATTGATTTTTGCTTCTTGGTGACACGCCATACTTTTTTTCTCCCCTTGCAAAAGCATGCAATGCTGATTGATTTTTGATGATTACTAAGAACTTTTCCCTTACTTTGGACTGACTTGCTGATGCTACAGTCAGTAGCTAATGAACTGAAACCTTCTTTGTCGAACCATTTTAATTTCCTTTATTTCCTTATTTATGCTAATGGACTCGCCCTTAATGGACTCTAAATCTGAACCTTTTCCCCTTCTGTGTAGGATTTGAGATGTTAGACAACAATTTAGCCTTCTGCCCTAATGGTAGCCGTACTGTTAAATTCTATAAAGTGATTCTGATAATAACCATCCAATAAAGCCTTGTCTAAATGTTTCATGCTTTAATGCAAGCTGTGATATTCCAAACTGAAATTCTCAAAAGACAGATAATGGCTATACATTTTGAACCTTTAATACAGTAACCTAATCAATCAAATACCTGGCTGAGTCTAATATTGAGTCTTCTTGGTTCTTCCATTTAAACTGTGCTATTTTACAAATGTTTTAAATGTGTTGTAGGGAGAATCGGCGAGCATCAAGTATTACTTCTTTTGTTCTGTGCTGCTATTTAAATAATTTTTGCCTGCTTAACTTCTTCAGGATTTGCCTGGGTGTTTGAAATCAGATGCATCTACATGTGTGAGTCTTGAGCTTTGTAAAAGTATTGTTATGGGTCATGCACTGACAGTGTTTGTGCTCATACTCGAGCACCGTATCTGACCAATAGTTGTTCAACTAAGTACAAGCAAATTTTGTTGGGTGCAGAGATTGTGACTCTAAACAGGTGAACAGTGTTGAACCTGGCTATGTTGATGCTGTTACCTGGAAATGAGAACATTATTGATGAAGTCAAGGAGATTGTTTGGATGGGACTGAGTTGTGTATGATGCCGCGTCCTGATATTTCTGACGAACCGTTGCCTGAATCTGATCATATGTTGTTTGTTGATGGCTCATGTTTGAGAGACAGAAGGAAAGCTGAAAGATGCTTATGCTGTGTGCACATGTGGAGGTGTTGTGGAAGCTTCATGGTTGGTTGCAAGGAGTGTTTTCTGTGCAAGTTGTAGATCTCATACCTCTGACATGAGCATGTACCATTTCAGAACAGCTCTGAGTTACAATTTACACTGAATGTCAGTATGGCTTTGGAGTCGTACATGACTTTAGACACAGCATGCGTTCATGGCGGCCTCTGGTTCTCCCAATAGAAATGGAGAGTGTATGAAGTGCCTTTTGCAGCACCTACGATTGCCTCCCCAAATTTCTGTTGTGAGATGTGCAGCTCATCGGCAAAGTGCAGACTATGTGACAGTCAGCAACCGTTATGCAGAGGAGATGGCAAGGTATTTTGCCTTGAATACACACATATTTAATGGAGAAATACTAAAAGACACATCCAACTTCACAGATTGTAATTTGTTGTCGTCAGTTATAGATACCTGGGAGGAGGTGAAGAAATTGCAGGATGAGGTGATAGAAGCAGAAAAGCAGGGTAGAGTGCAAGCAGGTTGTACCAAAAGGGAAGATGAAATGTGGGTTTACATTGATGGCAGACCAGTGTTGCCTGACAGCCTACTGTCACCAATGGCAAGACACTACCATGGCCCTGCAAGTGTCGGGAAAGATTCCATGATGTGCCTTTTCCAACAGGTGTAGTAATATCCTAGATTCAGAGTAACTGCAGAAATGCTATGTCATTGTTGTGTCAGCAACAAAAGCGAGGAATAAAAACAGAGGTTGTCATGGGTCACATTGGTAAATCTGCAGGTCCTTTCAACTGGTTTCAAATGAACTTGATAGAGATGCCCCTTTGCAATGGACTAAGATATGTTTTGGTCCCTGTGTGCATTTATTTTCTCAAAATAGGTTGAGGCCTATCGTACTCATAGGAATGACATTGCAAAATGTCTGTTGAGGGAATTGATTCAGAGGTTCGGATTTCCGACGTCTCTTTAGTCAGACCGTGGAAATCATTTTAATAATGAGATCCTGGGGGTGTGACAAGCCGAGCAGCAAAATGGGAGCTCGTTGAGAGGGGTCTGCCGGCCGCAACAAAATCCTAAATAATCCTGCCACCCAGAACAACTGCAATTGCAAGAAAAGCACGCTGGCAGAGTGTAGAGGCAGCGGTACCACTTGAGGATCGAGAGATCGGTACAAAACTCCATACGCCGGCACACTTGGGAGCAATCTGCTGTGGTGCAGTGGGTCTGGCTGTGAGTACTCCAGATGCTTCCGGGACGTGCACCGGGGTGAAGGTGGCTGCTGTGCGTATCCGCGGCTGTGGACGAAGGAACGCTGCTATCCTGGCTGGCCCTGCTGGATCGTTGACTGTGGCCGGATGCTGCGGGCGAGATCCCTGCGCATGAGGCCAGGCCCGGTCAGGCTCAGCGTCTATTCCACGAGACAGAGGCAAGAAGGCGGGCGGAGCGATAGTGAGTCGGGGAGCCATCACATCGGCCTGTGGTGAGCAGCTAATTCTGTGCAGAGCGAATCGCAGTGTGCAGCCTGGGGCGAGACTTTGTCCAACCGGCCCAAGCTGAAAGAGCGAGCCGGAGGAGGCCCCGCTCTGAGCAATATACCCACGGCACTACGGGCCTGACTTGAGTGCGGACAGACGTGGGCCGGGTCAGTACGTGCACCCTGGAAAGCTGTAGCAGAGGCCCAAAACCCTGCGGCAGAACAAATAGACAATGGGGCTCAAGGATTGGAACACTGCCAGCATGCAGGCCAGGGCAGAGTCGACTAGCCTCATCTAGAAGCCGCGGTGCCACAACAATACACAGTAGTGGCCCATCATTGTGGACTTAGCGGATATACAGATGGGGCACGAGGTGCACAATAGGTGGCTGAGGCCCAAACTTCCCTAAATGTTCGTCCGAGAAGACGGCACCCCCCGCTGGACTAAGTGTCAATAACTCCAAGACGCCTGACGTGTATCCCTGGAACCCACACACACCAGTGGTGAGGTGAGAACAGCCACCGGAGGAAAAAACTTCACAAGGACAGAGCACACCCCCTGTCCCCAGTAGGGGAAATTCATATGGCTAAGCTACGCTGGTCTGCTGAGGAGCAGTGGGAGCCTCTGTTGTTTTTCCTGTGCAGGGTAACGAAACTCTTCGGTGTGGGTTCTGGTGGAGCTCGGTGTACCTTGCTGCACACTTTTAATTGCCAGCTTGTGTAATCATGGGGAAACATGACATTAAACAAGCCAAACTTACTTTTAAGCACAAAAGACTCACCCGAAACAAAGATGAAGAGGCAGACTCTGATACGTAGTCAAGTGTAAAAGATGGTGCTGAGGGTGGTAATGATGATCTCCATGCCCTGCTACTCAACATGAAAACGAGTCTAAAAACCATTGATAATAAGCTAGACATACTTACCTCTAGACTCGACCCGGTAAAGAAACAGGTAGACAACCATGAAGTGCGCTTTGACCAATTAGACAACTGATCTACCAAAGTACACAAGTTCCAACTAGAAACTTAAGAACAATTGCCAATATGGATAAAGTGCTTACAATTATCAAGACCAAGAATAAAGACTTAGAGGCCTGCTCACGTAGAAATAATCTACGAATCACGGGAATCCCAGAAACAACAGCGATCGAGAAGATGGAAACGTTTGTGGAGGAACTGATGCACGAACTGTTTGACCCGGGTCTGTCTGCACTGTTTATTGTTGAAAGGGCACATCGTAATCTGGGACCCAGACCTCCGGTGGGAGCCATGCCGAGACCAATCCTAGCACAAATATTGAATTACCGTGATCTGGACACTATTCTCCAACTGGGTAGGGAAAGAGGAACTATCAACCACACAGGCAACAACATTTCCATATACCCGGACTTCACTCCAGCTGTACAAGCTGCTAGGCATGAATTTGTGCTAGTCAAACAAATTCTACGTCAAGCTGAAGATCAACCATGAGGGGGCAGTCCACCACTTCAAGGAAGCCATTGCCATTAAGTTTGCTAAGCACATCGGAACCCCGAAATGAGTGGTGAATTCATCCTCTAAAGAGCTCCACGATACTGGACTCAGTGACAATGATTGACTTGCGGTGCTATGCACTGCCATGTATTGATATAAGCTATCTGTACTGTAATGGTCTGCGCCGAATAATTTTTCAATTGTAGTATATAGACGCAAGCCATGGCCACCTCTAGAGCATTACATTAGCATTGTGGGGTTCTTGCACATAAGTGCGGCCACCCTGCCGCTAGGTGGGGCTGTAAGCCGGTAAAGTCGTGCCCACAGGGAGAACTCCCAATACCTGTATCCAGGCACAAGTCCGGTACACAATGCACAGTTTTTGTTTGGGAGGGATATTATGCTCAATCTAATTGGGGGGTTGTAGTGGGTGGGGGAGACCGGGTAGTTAAATGGGTTAGTCAGAACAGCACAAAATTACGTCAGTCAAGCATTAGGAGCAATGAGTCGTGTCTCGTACAAAGCCTTACCTGTACATCATGCACACATGTTCATCTGCTGGTGTCACGTAACAGCACTTTGCATTATTTTAAGAATACAGCTCGATTTAGCCAGCTATCACAATACAAGAGAACCACAACTACCTGGTATGACAGCTTATAATCTTCTCACATGGAATATTAGGGGTTTAAATAATTTTCGCAAATCCAGACTTGTCCAATCTTACCTCGCAAGACACAAAATCGACATATGCTTCATCCAAGAAACACACTTGAGCAGTACTTTGCACGCCAAGCTCTAAAATAGACGCTGGGGGGCTATCTACTCTTCTATCTACTCCAATTATGCAAGAGGGGTGTCCATACTGATTAGGCGTGGATTAGCCTGGACACTAACTAGGTCACATGGGGACTCAGAAGGTAGATATGTGATCATTGGAGGTAAACTAGGGACAGTACATGTAACCATGGTAGCGATATATGGCCCAAACGTGGACAAGACAGATTTGTTTCATGAAATTTGGGCAAAAAAAATATGGTGGGGTATGACACCATAATATGGGGGGGAGACATTAACGCACTGGTTGATGATGCCATGGATAGGAAGGGAGGATCCCGCAGGTTACACCCGAGATCAAACGCTGCTATTAATGATATCATGGCCGAGGGAGGGATAACAGATATATGTAGGCAAAGACATCCCTCGGTTATCGAGGGTACCTGCATCACTACTTAACACAACGCTTGGTCGCGATTAGATTTTTGGTTAGTGTCCCCAGACATGGCAGCCCGGATAACAACCATACAACAATTGCCTCGAACACGACCCTGCCATTCTGAAACTGTCCAAACCAGATGTTCTGCCAAAAGCAGCCTGCTGGAGACTACCACCATATGCCTTCACAGACACATTATTCAGGGAGGAAATAAGGGGGGATATAGTTGAATATTTTTCCATTAACTCTGGCTCAGTACAAACACAGGCCACGCTGTTGAAAGCTTTTAAAGCCGTGATTTGTGGGAAATGCATATCATGACAAGGTGGGGCACTAAAATCCATTAGACAAACTCTAAATAAACATGAAACCAACATCAGAGATCTTAAGTCACAATACTACGGCAATGAGGACACAAAAATACTGGGAGATATTAAAGATAAAATCTCAGAATATGAAGAGGAAGCTGTTAGGGAGGTAAAGTAACTGGGTAAATATGCGTAAGCCCATAGATACGGGGAGGGCAACTGGCCAGGTAGAACTCTGGCCAACATGCTACTCACACCTAATACGGAATTGATCATTTCATAAATCCTAGATGATAACCGAGACTTGGTTAGAGGCCCTCAGGAAATACTGGATCAATTTATAAACTACTATTCCGCACTCTACACTTCCTCCTCTTGCACGGTACCCGAGGAACCTCAGTCCTATCTCGACCCCATTGAATTATTGTGGTTGAGCAGAGGACATAGGGCCTACTTAGACGGGCCCTTCACAGTGGAGGATGTCACACAGGTGATAAATAGTCTCCCCTTTGGCAAAGCTCCAGGCTCACACGGGTTGGTGGTGGCATTTTACAAAACCTACGCCGATTTGCTAGCGCCCCAACTCCTGACACTAAATGAGGTAGCTCAAGAGACCGGGATGTTTCCTCCCAAAATGAGAGAAGCAATAATATTGTCATTGCTTAAACTGGAGAAACCCCCAATGAAAGAGACTCATACCGCCATCTCTCGCTGCTAAATATTGACACCAAAATTTATGCTAAACTCCTTACTAACGGACTACAGCCACTGCAACCCCTGATCGCCAGACCAGATCAATCTAGCTTTTTTGCCGGGAGATCCACGGCACACAATCTATGCACCTTCTTTGCAGTGCTCCACTACTTAAACCCTCAATTGCCAGCTCTGGCGGTGCTCTTAGACGCCACCAAGCCTTTTGATTCATTTGAATCAAAATACTTATTCAGTATTCTCGCAAGATTGGTATTGAGCCTGACCTACATAGAACAGATACAATTACTCTATACATCTCCCACTGCCAAGATTAGATTACATGGCTTGCTCTCCCCCCCAACTGTCTATCACCCGAGGCACTAGAGAGGGCTGCCCTCTGTCCCCCCTTACTTTTTGCTATTCCCATCTAACCACTAGCCATGTGATCCTAATCACCAATACTGCTGCGAAGTGTGGCGGTCTCCTGAAATGGGTGCACTCCAGCCACACTTGCAGACTCCCACGTCTCCTTGGTGATACAACAGCAACTGTTCCTAATGTGTTGGTGGTAACAGTGAGACAGAGGGATCAAGTTAGTCAAAATGTTGAGGACCAGCAAGCTGATGGAACAGCACTTTTTTGCCCTGAAGGGGATCTGAGAGAGTCAACTGTAGGTATCAACGGGTCACAGCCAAAAGAGTTGACTATGAGAGGTACAGATTCTGGTGAAGGTCCTAGTGCAATAAGAAAGTGAGTTGTGCCTTGAGACCATTGCCCCAGAAGAGGTGAAATTATGAGAAGCTGCCTGATCGCATGATGAGTACCACCAACTATTAATGGACTTTAAATCTGAACCCTTTCCCCTTCCATGTAGGATTTAAGCTGTTAGAAAACGATCTATCCTTTTGCCTTAATGGTAGTAGGACTCTGTAACTCTATAAACTGATTCTGATAATAACCATCTTATAAAGCCTTGCCTAAAGTTTCACTCTTTAATAATTCTCAAAAGACTGCTAATGGCTGTAAAGTTGAGATCTTTAATACACTAACCTAATTAATCTAATACCTGTTTGAGTCTATAATTGAGTCGTGTTCGTTCTTCTATTTAAACTGTGCTATTTTACAAATATTTTAGATGTGTTATAGGGAGAATCAGCGAGCATCAACTATTACTTCTTTTGTTCTGTGCTGCTATTGCAGAGCTTCTGGTCTACATAATTCTTGCCCGCTTCTTCAGGAGGTTGGGTCTTCCCGTTGCTATTCTTTATTTCTACAGCATGATTTTAAGAGTGGTGTACCTAAGGCACCCCTTTGCTTTTCAGCTAAATATACATATAGTTTAAGTGAAGAAAACATTTCCTTTGCTACGATTCGAGGAGTTGGTGATCGTTTGATTTCCAACCAAGACCGCAGGCTAGCCTTAGTGATAGCGGCGCATGAAGGCATTGCTTCTGCACATGCAGGTGTGGTGGCCACAATATTGTTGATACAGCAACGTTATTGGTGGCATGGCTTATATAAGCAGGCCAAAAAATATGTCCTTTTTTGTGACATTTGTCAAGAAATTAAAATGTCTACTGTGACTTGTCCACCGCAGACACACCTGTTGATTTCTAACAAACCTTTCGGCTGCATTTATTTGTACCATTGTGGTCCTCTTACTGCAGATGGAGTGTTTAAATCTATCCCACTTGCAGCTGATTCTTGCGCAAGGTTCCTCTGGGTGTGGTCAAAACGTTCAGCTAACGCTCGCATTGTTATAAAAGATTTGCAAGTCTTTATTGGAACATATGCATTCACTACATTTCAATCTGTCCAGGGCTCTGCTTTCGCCTCTAAGGCTTACAGGGATTCTATAGCTTCCCTGGGTACAGGGATACATTACTCTTCTCCATATAATAATGAGGGTAATTCTGTTGTAGAGAGGATGAACCATGACTTAAAGCAGTCCTTTACAGCTAGAGAATTAGGAATAGGGCGTAGTTAGATCCACGACCTATGTGGGGTCACAGAGCACTTAATAATCTCCCTAAAAGATAGCTGGACCCCATACAAGGTCCTTTTTTGGCATCAAGATTTACGTTCCAGACCTTGACGGTCCAGGCATTGTGACGCTCTTTGACATAAATGATTGTTGTGCTGCCTTATAGGATTTACATAACTTCTGCAATGGCCAATCCAATGACCAGCTAAAGACATACTCTTGTGCAGGAATCAAGGAGCAGCCAGCCCCTTCAGGCTGGATTCACAAGTTGGGGATCTCGTTCGAGAAAGGGTTGCTGTAAAGAAGGAATTGGGCCCATCATACCAGTCTTTGGCATTCAAGGTACAAGAGCTGTAATATTGTCACTGCTTGCTGGTTCTAAAGACAATCGTTTAGGCTCCACTGATCAAATCAAGTTACATCATGTGACCGATTCTTAAATATTAGGCCACGAGGAGTCCTTGGTAGTCCCCAAGTCCTCTCACTAACATACAAGAAATTCCTTTGCAGCTTGTGAACACCATATAGGAAATTCCTCTGCAGCTTGTGAGCACCATTGAAGCTGTTTCTCCCCAGCTGGAGGGCAGGGGGCGGAGAATGAACTTCAGTTAATTATCGATACTGCTACAAATGCCAGCCACATAACTGAAGTGAGTACTGTACTTACGACTGCGGCTTCTGCAGCTGATGTAGTTTATACTGATCCAACTCTCGTGGAATCCACCAGTTCTTTAACTGCACCTGTGGCTTCTCTTTTTCAGTGAACTGCTTCTGGTTATTATGTGGGAACAGATGATTTTTCACCCAACTCTACTGACAGTACCTCCGTTCTAAACACTGCCTGCACAGACCTGTGTTTTCTTTTCATGGCTGAAACTCTTTTATCTGGCCCCTCCTTGGATATATGTTTGGATAACACTTCCCTTGGTTTTTCCATTCCTTGGGATTGGATTTGTAACTATTTGTAACTGTTTTCTGCTTGCTGATAAATGCCTATCACCTTCCAGAATGCTCTGCCACAGAACTGTTCGGTGAGGTGTTAACACATCATTCATCTTCACGTAAGCTAAAAAGAGACTTGTCCTTTGTGAACATTTCAGTTGTTGCAGTAACTGATGTAATTGTTTGGGATAAAGTACCATATGATATCTTCGGCCCTATGGAAATACTGCTGATTCCTTTATTTTTCAGGGTTTCTATGGGTGATGTTATTTTACCTGGGTTATATGCTGATTATTGGAATGCTCTCAGAGCTGGAATATTACACTGTTTGAAAGTGAGGACTTGTTTCTAAATGCACAAGTTACTTACCTTCGGTAACGATGTATCTGTAAGAAACATTAGTTAGTTAGATTCCTTACCTTAGAATATCCCCAGGCGTCAGGCTGGATTCGGAAAGATTTTTCGTCAGCAGTACCCCTGCGCGTCGGTAGGCGTCGTCTGTGTCCGTCATTGGCGTTGTGATCGCTGGGATGACGTAGTCGGAGTACTTAGACGCCACGCTTGCGCGCTGACGTCAGTTCTGTACATAGCTTTCCGCGCCAGGAACACAGAGCCATGCAAGAAACCAACACTGGTGCCATGAAACTAGGGCCCTGAAAGGGATGACCTTAACCCTAGATATCGGTTCGCAGAACGGGGAGGATGGGTGGGGCGGTAAGGAATCTAACTAACTAATGTTTCTTACAGATATATCGTTACCGAAGGTAAGTAACTTGTGCATCTGAAAGAAACACGTTAGTTAGATTCCTTACCTTAGAATAGATACCCCAGCAATACCAACCCCGGTGGTGGGTCTGCGAACCAAGATCACACCAGGAAGTCCTGGAGAACGGAACGGCCAAAGAAGCCGTCTCTCCGGACTTGGCTGTTCAGGCAGAAATGCTTGGCAAACGTGTGCAGTGAGGCCCACGTAGCTGCCTGACAAATGTCCTGCAGATGGACTCCCTGTCCCAAGGCAGTAGTAGCTGCTGTGGCCTGAGTGGAATGGGCCCTCAGCCCCACAGGAGGATCCTTCTTAGCCAAGGAATAACAGACCTTAATGCACAAAACGACCCACCGAGAGATGGTTCGCTTGTGCTCTGCCCGCCCCTTATTAGCGCCCACGTAGCCAACGAAGAGTTGGTCATCCACCCGGAACTGTTTTGTGCGATCCAGATAAAAGGAGAGCGCATGTTTTGGGTCCAGACGGTGGAGCCTCTCTTCCTCTTCGAGGGATGCAGAAAGAAGGTGGGTAAGGTAATGGACTGCCCGATGTGAAAGGCAGTAACCACCTTGGGAAGAAAAGAAGGGCGAGTCCTCAGAACAACCTTGTCCTGATGGACAGAGAGGAAAGGTTTAGAAGAAAGAGCCTGGGGTTCACTCACTCTTCTGGCAGAGGTGATGGCAACCAGGAAAGCATTCTTGAGAGTCAGAAGACGAAGAGGACAGTTATGAAGTGGCTCAAAGAGAGTGCACATCAGATAAGTTAACACCAGATTCAAGTCCTACTGAGGCATTACAAAGGGAACAGGAGGAAACATGTGAGTACTGCCTGTCAGGAATCTATTGACAACAGGGGACTTGAAAAGAGAAGGTTGATCAGGAAGCCTCAAGAAGGCTGAAACAGCTGAAAGATATCCCTTCATGGTACCCAGAGCAGATCCCTGCTGGGCCAGGGGAAGAAGAAAGAGGAGAACCTGAGAAAGAGGGGCAAAAGGGAATCCACAGCCTTTGCTGTGCACCATGCCACAAATTTGTTCCACCTGCAGGCGTATACCATTTTAGTGGAGGGACGCCTGGCTGCCAGAATGACATCACAGACTTCAGGAGGCAAGTCAAATGGCATCAACTGCCGCTGCTCAATCTCAACGCATGAAGGTGGAGGCTGGACAGGTTTGGGTGGGGGACTGTCCCCTGCTGCTGCGACAGAAGGTCCTCCTGAAGAGGCAGTCAAATCGGGGGATCGATTGACAGACTGAGTAGCTCGGGATACCAGTATCTTCCTGCCCAATCTGGAGCCACAAGGATGACTTGGGCCTGGTCGCGCCTGATCTTCTTCAGCACTCTGGGAAAGGCGTATAACAGACCGCAACTCCACTCGCGATGAAAAGCGTCTCAGAGTGAGAGCCGCCTTG
Organism: Triturus cristatus; assembly: GCF_964204655.1. Taxonomy (NCBI): domain Eukaryota; kingdom Metazoa; phylum Chordata; class Amphibia; order Caudata; family Salamandridae; genus Triturus; species Triturus cristatus. The sequence goes on along the minus strand of NC_140583.1, from coordinate 392,707,613 downwards.
GAAATTCCAACGCGCAGAACTTATGACATTGCGCGTTCTCTTCGGTGGCGAATAGATGTAACCAAGGCTCTCCCCACTGCCGAAAGAGACCTTGCGCCACGTCCGAGTTCAGACGCCACTCGTGATCCATCATGCACCGACGGCTGAGTTTGGCCGCCCTGGCGTTCAGAGAGCCCGCCAGGTTTTGAACCACCAGGGTGATGCCCTGATTTCCCAGCCATGTCCAGAGGTGCAGAGACTCCTGACAAAGGGTCCACGACCCCACCCCGCCCTATTTGTTGCAATACCACATGGCGGTGGTGTTGTCCATGAACACCTGCACTACACTTCCCCGGACAGAGGGAAGGAATGCCTTCAGTGCAAGCCGGATCGCCTGCAACTCAAATAGTTTGATATGGAGCTGGGACTCTGCCTGAGACCAGAGGCTTCTGATCTCTGCCTCTCCCATGTGGCCCCCCCATCCCAGGAGTGGCGCATCCGTCACCACTACGTGCTCCGGTTGGGGTAGGGAGAGGGATCTGCCACTGACCCAATCGCGGTACGTGAGCCACCACTGCAACTGTCTTGCAGTGCCCTCCGAGATCAGGACGTGGTCGGACAGGTTGCCCTGATGTTGAGTCCACTGGAACTTCAGGTCCCACTGCAGAGGCCGCATCCGCCACCTGGTGTGATGTGCCAACAGGATGCAGGAGGCCATCAGACCCAGCAGCCGTAGGGCCATCCTGTCCGAAACTCAGGATAAAGGCTGAAAGATCGGAATCAGAGCCTGAATATCCCAAACCCGCTGTTTGGGAGGATAGACCCGAAACTGCGCCGAGTCCAGAACCGCTCCGATGAAGAGGAACTTCTGGGAGGGACTCCGATGTGACTTCGGCATGTTGATGGAGAACCCCAGCTAATACAGGAGGTCGGCCTTAGTCTGGTGGTGGGAGACGACTGTTCGGGGCGAGCCCGCCTTCAACAACCAGTCGTCGAGATAGGGGAAGACTGGAACCCCTAATCTGCGCAGATGAGCTGCGACCACCGCCATCACTTTTGTGAACACCCGAGGGGCACTGGTGAGGCCGAAGTTGAGCACCATAAACTGAAAGTGCTCGTGGCCTACCGTGAACTGCAGGTAACGCCGGTGGGCCGGCAGGACGGGGATGTGGAAATAAGCGTCCTGCAAGTCCAACGCTACCAGTCTCCAGGGTCTAGGGCAGCCAGAACCTGAGCTAATATCAGCATCTTGAACTTCTCCTTCCGGATGAAGGCGTTGATGCTCCTGAGGTCCAAGATAGGGCGTAGGCCCCCTTTGCCCTTCTTGGGAACCAGAAAGTAGTGGGAGTAACAACCCCGTCCTACTTCTGGGCCAGGAACGCGCTCAATGGCCCCCTTGGCCAAGAGGGCCGTAACTTCCTCCTGCAAAAGTTGCAAGTGATCCCCCGACATGCAGTGGTACTGCGGTGGCATGGCTGGAGGGGTCACCTCGAAGGGGAGGGAGTAGCCCCTTTGGACGATTTGCAGCACCCACCTGTCCGAAGTGATGGTACGCCAGTGGAGCAGGTGATGGCGAACTCTGCCTCCCACTGGCGTGGAATGAGCCTGAAAGCTTGGACTAGGAAGGCTTTGAGGCAGATGCTACGGGAGCGGATGTGGACTGACCGGCTCTCTGTCCCCTGCTACGCCACGGCAGAATCCACATCCGTGACCGCATTGAGGCTGGTTCTGCGGCCTGTGGCTGGATGAACGTGCGGGGGCGCCCCTTCCTTGGCCACAAAAGGGGCAAAAAGCAGAAGTTTGCTGGCGCTGGGCCGATAGACCCAAGGACTTGGCCGTAGCCCTGGAGTCCTTAAAGCGCTCCAGCACGCTATCTGCTTTGTCGCCAAAAAGGCGACGGCCATCAAAGGGCATGTCCATGAGAGTGCTCTGGACATCCCCAGAAAAGTTTGTGGACCTCAGCCAGGCGTGACGACGAATCGCCACCATTGTTGCAATTGGTCTGCCCAGCGAGTCCGTGGTGTCAAGTCCACATCTAATGGAATACCGTGATGCATCACGCCCCTCCGCAAGAGCCTGGGCGAGCCGTGTCCTGGCCTCCTCTGGACACTGGGGCAGAACGTTCGCCACCGTATCCCACAGAGAGTGGGTGTAACGGTCCAAAAGGTATGCGGTATTAATGGACCGCAACCCAAGACTGAGTGTGGGAAACAGTTTCTTGCCAAACAGTTCCATCCTTTTGGATTCCCGGTCCGGAGGTGCAGACGGGAAGGCGGTTTGGGACGCGGAGGCCTGGATAACCAGAGTCTCAGGAGTGGGGTGTACGGACAGAAAGCAGGAGTTGCCCAGAGCTGGGCAGTGGTGCCAGGCCACGTTCCGATCCACAGGAGAGACTGTGGAGGGCTTGGACCAAGTGCCCATCAGAACGTCAGTGAGGGCCTCATTAAACTGCAGCAGAGGCTCCGAAGAGCTTACTGGTGGTTGAAGCACCTCAGTGAGGAGGTTAGTCCGCACGGCCGCTGCAGGGAGCTCCAGGCGCAAGGCCTTGGCCGCCTTGCGCAGCACCACAGCATAAGTAGCACCCTCCTGCGTAGCCACGGAAGGAGGAGAGATGAAACCAGTGTCAGGCGAAGTGTCTAGACCACTGGCCTCCCCCAGATCATCTGCCCAGTTCTGACTTAACTGGCACTGCGGTGGCAGAGGGTCCTCAGACCCCTTCCAGTCCTCCCCTTCATCTGTGTCCTGGTAATCAGGCAGAAATGACCGAGCCGGGTCATAGGCGAAAGGCTCACCCATCGACGCTGGAGATGGTGCCGAGCAGCACCGCTCCGACGCCAGACCCGGACTGAAACCAGGGATGGCGTAGTCCAAGGACAGCGCCGGGAGCGACACCATGGGGGTCGGTGCCAGCGGAGGAGTCGTGAGGTCAACTGGCGTCGACCGGAATCCAGGCCTAGATCCCACAGGGGACTGCGGCGTCAGAACCAAAGTCGACGACGGTGCTGGGGCCAAAGCCGCCGGCTCGCTAGGACCCCCAGTCGGACCTGCGGGGCCCGGAGGCATGCCGGCAGGCATCGACAGCAGGAGGAGAGTCCTCATGGCCACGAGGAAGTCTCGACTCTCGCCCGGAGTCGCATGAAGCCCAGGGACCGGAGGGGTGTGGGGCCGGATGCGACTCCTGCGGCTCCGGCGGAGCCGCGCGGGTGGTGCCACCCGAACCCTCGGCGGAGTCGCGCAACCGGCGAGGGAAGTCAGAAGAGCGATGTTGCTTCTTCGACTTCTTTTTGCCATGCCTCGACTTACCTGAGTGCGAGGACTTGGATCCAGACGAGCAGTGATGACTGCAGCTCCGCGACCAGCCCCTCGACTTCCTCCTCGACCGGGACCTCGAGTGGCGGGGAGCCGACTGCCGGATCTCGAGGAGCTTGCGGGACCGCTCCCGCCTAGCCTTCGACGTCAAGGCCCAGCATTCGGGGCACGAATTTTCATCGTGGTCGACCCCAAGACAGTAGAGACACCGATGTTGGGGGTCGGTAACCGACAGCAGTCGGTGACAGACGTCACACGGCTTGATCCCGGGCATCCCTATCAGGACCAGGAGTCGAAGTCGACTCGAAAAAGATAGACAACATGTCCAAAAGTTAGTCAAAAAATGACTAAGGGTATGCTATTCCCAGATCTGCGCTTGCTGGCGTGGAAAAAAGAAGAACTGACGTCAGTGCGCGAGGGCGGCGTCTAAGTACTCCGACGACGTCATCCCGGCGATCATGACACCGACGACGGGCGCGGAGCCACAGACGACGCCTACCGACGCGCAGGGGTACTGCTGACGAAAAATCTTTCCGGATCCAGCCTGACACTTGGGGATATTCTAAGGTAAGGAATCTAACTAACGTGTTTCTTTCAGATTCTGCTATTTATGGTCAAATGTTCTGTTACCATCATTATGGCCTTCATTACTTATATTGATCTCGTGTTAACACACACGTTTTAATTATACGCAATGAGAACATTGCCCTATTCCCCCCACAAGGGAGTTCCAAAACATGTAGGGTAGATTCACATATTTTTCTGGACACGATACATTAGACCCAAAATCTTTTTATTTTAAACTTGTCCATACACCAGCAAAGAAATATATGCTTACACTAACCAAGCTAATATATACAGACTTGTTTATCACAGAATTAGCTGTGCGAAGCTATGATTATTGGAAGGAAACAATTGACATGAAATCAATTTGGCGTACCAAAACATGGCAAGTTCAGGGAACAGATACCTTGTTTTGAGCCTGCTTAATTCCAACACAGATTATTTTTCTGAATGATACAGTTCAGCAGACTACTTGTCTAGGACTGACAAAAATTAAAGACATGAAGTCACCAAACATTCCTTCCATTATCTGATGTGACAATGGCCATCATTTAACAAATTACACCAATGAACACCTCAAAGTATGCTACAGAATTTAACTCCACACTTTCAGTTCCAAATGGATGGTTATTGTGGCCAGTGGACATAAATGTTTGCAATGCTCATTTTTTGAATTCCACACCTGGGTTTAAGGCAAGTAGACCAGACCCTAGCTACTCCCATTCGCAATACTCAGGGATAGTCACCACCTATCCGGTAGGGAAATTGTGCCAACAATGGCTGAAATACTACACACTGTCTGCAGTAAAACAAAATCATTTCTTCCTTTTGGAAGACATGGACCTAACTGATATTGTATTGGGATAAGTCTCTACGTTCAAAAATATTTATTTATGCCACATATAAGGATATTTGGAAACTATCAGAAATGGAAGCTGCTGCACATTTAAGACACATTCATCAAGATAATTTGGATTGCTTGCTGTTGTTGATCTTAGTATTAATATGTTTTCTCACATTTACAACTCGAATAACATTGTGTCATCTTTTATCAATATAATGCAAAGTGATATGTCTTCATTATAACATGGGCAAAGTTAGCTCAGATCTATGATGCATTTTAGTTAGACACTTCAGGTCCTCAAAAGTGGCCGTGTGCCAAAGCGTTACCTAAATTCAACGCAACTATTCTTGCCTTTCAACTTGACATGTAAATCACGGGCCATGGCCAAGAAAGAGGCCACTTGCACAATGTTACATCCTGAGAAGTTAGAACAGCTCCCATTCACAATAGCAGAGACACCCTCCGTAGTGTGGTTAATACATGGCGTAACATCTTTACCAATTTCAAAATTCCAGTTCACAGCTTGCATGAAACATTTCCCAGTGGGTAAATATGAAGCCTTAGGAGGGAGGTTTTATCATGAGTTATGGTCTTCAGCATTCTCTTACCGATATGAGCAGGCTGAGAAGGAGGTATTTCTTACTGGAAAGGAATGCGGCTCTTATGATGGTCACTCACTTGCCTGTAAACATGTAACTATTCACAGGCATACGAGCCCCTTCAGGTCTCCCCCTCATTACTGTCCTTTTAAATGGAAGCTATTGTTGCGAAATGAATGACGGGATTACATATATTTTATAGGTCTCCCAGATAGTGAGCTGCTGTAATAATGTGCTTTTCTACCGACTCATAAGGTCTCTGATAGATCGTTGTGGCCTTCAATTCCAACTTTGAAGGCAGACTTTAACAAGCTAAGCCAACTCATAGCCGTATTGTTTCAAAACAAAGTGGCATTAATATCTGCCCAAGATACATTTGAACTGCAGGTTGCAAGTACGTCCAGTGAAATGCAGACCTTGTTAAACACGAATCTTCCATTACATATTGGCAAGCCTGTGCACTGAATTTGTAATGCTTCTAATAAGGCTGGTGTTGGACTTGGCCCTTTTTCTTTTGCAGGGTCATCCCAGAACATGTTGCCTTCCTCCTGTATTGTTTCTGAACAGTTTTTGTTGGTTTTATGACTCTGGGCACTTTACCACTGCTGATCAGTGCTAAAGTGCATATGCTCTCTGTGTAAATTGTGTTGATGGATTAGTGGTTCCATGATTGGCATGTTTGATTTACTTGTCAGCTCCTAGTATAGTGCACTGTGTGTGTCCAGGGCCTGTAAAGCAAAATGCTGCTAGTGGGCTGCAGCACTGATTGTGCCACCCACAGAAACAGCCTGTAAAATATAACTCTGGCCTGCCATTGCAGAGCTTGAGTGCAGTCTGGGACTGCCATGTCGACTTGGCAAGTGCACACACTTGCCAGTCCCTAACCCTTCCCTTGTCTACATGTTAGCCACCCCTAAGGTTGGCCCAAGGAACCCCTGGTGCAATGTATGTAAAAGGTAGGACATGCCCTGGTGTGTGTGGCATGTCCAGATAGTGAACTACTGCTAATGTCGTTTTTCACTATTGCAAGGATACCTGTTCCCATAGGACAGAATGGGGAGTTTCTTTATAACATCTTATAAACATAACTGAAAAATAAAGTTTAGTGTGCCTAAACTCAGAATGATAAAGTGCATCTTTTAGTGAGGGTGACTAGTTCATTCTGTGTTTAAAAATACCACTTTTAGAATGTAGGTATTTTCTTGCCTGACCATCCAGTGTGCCTCTGCTAGGCTTGTGCATTGCATGGCTGGCTTTCGGGTTTGTGCATTGCATGGCTGGCTTTCGGATGACAGGGGCTGGAGAGGGGCTGTGGCTCCAGACTTCTGATGAGTCAGGGATGGGCTGAATAGACCTGGGCTGTATTTAGAGTAGGGTGAGGAGATTAACCCTTTCACCTGAATGGGCCTGGTCTGCCATCAACAATGCTGTCTCCCCCTCCTGCCAGGAAGCTGCACCAGTGAGGACAGAACTATTTTTGGCGAGGTACAGACACTCTCCGCCTTGAGAGAAGAAAGTATTTTGGTGTATAAAAAGAGGGGTCCAGACCCCAGACTTTTAGATCACTTCTTGGAATCAAGCAAAACCTTTGCCAAGGAGAAGAGCCGGAGAAGCTGAGGGGGAATACTGTCCCTGTGCTGTTTGCTGTCTGGGGTTGGCCTGCTTGCTGCCAAGGAAAGGAAAAAAGGACTTTGCTGTTTACTTTGTCATTTGCAGGAAGATCCCCAAGGGCTTGAAACTGAGCATGCCTCCTGTCCTGAAGTCTCAGGGACACAAAGACTTCATCCCTTCTGTCTCTCTGCATCTGGAACTGCTGTTTCAGCTGCTACTGAAGGAAATTGCAACACCGACGCCGGCGAGCGACGCCGTAACCTGCACCAAAGCCATTGGCACCGCTCGTGAAGAGCACGACGCACTGCCCGACTTGCACCGTAGGCCCGACGCCTGCTGACGCCGTGCTGCATCGACTCCAAAGCCGTGATCGAGGCCGCTGCCTGCACTGGAGCCGAGGACACCGCTCGTGATGTCCACGATCCACCGTCCCGACTCACACTGTACTCCCAACTTCAGCGGCGCAGGTGCTTCATCAACGCGGAGCTGATCCTCAACGTGGGTGACTCCCGAATCCTTCAACATCATACCGTTGTAAGGAACTGACACCTTGCCGCCATTCGTGACGTCACCACCTCGACACAGTAAGGAACCGATGTCTCACCTCCCCTGCACTGCATTAAGGAACAGAGGCATCACCTCCCCAGGGGTCATAAGGAATCGACGCCGCAGGCGCCAACGAAGTATCACCTCCCTGACGCCGTGCACCGTCTTTGCTTTCGTCAATTCTAAGGTACTGTTCTTTTGTAGGTCTGCTTGACTCTGGTCCCGATGCAGCGCACCTTACGGTCAGTGCCGTTCTTTGGGATTTTCATCTGTCACGACGTCGTAATAACTCCAGGTGGAGTTATTTGTTGCTAGAATCTTTATTTGAGTGAATAACTTATTTTTAAGGATATCTTGATAACTCTATTGTTTGGTCTTGTTTTGATTTAGATAAAGAATTCTTATTTTTCTAAACTGGTGTGGTGTCCATTTGTAGTGTTTTCACTGTATTACTGTATGTGTTCACAAATGCTTTACACACTGCCTCTGAGATAAGCCTGTCTGCTCCTGCCAAGCTACCAAGGGGGTGAGCAGGGTTTATTTTAGGAGTGTATCCCCCTTACCCTGACTAGAATCAAGGGTCCCGATTTGGACAAAGGTACCTACCTCTGCCAACTCGAGACCCCCATTTCTAACAGCTGGTATAGCACACTTTTTAAAAATAATCAGGACTGGCTTAGTCAGTAACTCTCAGAAAATCTTTGGAGTAATATCGGCTTTTATCTATTCCCCGTTTTCCAGTGTGTTCGGGGGCATACCCTTGTTTTTGTTTTTAATTTGCAGCATTTTGGTTGTATTTTTTTTACTCCGCAATGGATGTTTAGTTTCGAAGCCCGTTGGTAATGGAACTACCAATGGTCCAGCTGTGATGTGAGTGTATATTATGACTCTTTGGAGTCCCTTTGCTCAAGGAACTGAACATTGATTGGTCATTGTCATTCCGACCCGCCTGGCTCACTTGCGTACAACCTGTGTTTAATTGCCTAAGGTGCCCCTTCCAATGGGCACTGGATGTCTGTTTGGCTCTGCAATTGCCTGTTCCTGTGGACATGAACCAGTTGATGAGTCTGATGTTGACCCATTTTCGGAGTTGTCCCATGAACTTGCAGTTGCATCAAGATGCATGGTACAAGTCACTCCCCTGGTGGAGATGTCTACTTCAGCACTAGGAACACCGAACTCCGGCTTTAATAACACGGATACAGGACGCCAGGCTACTTCCTCAATATCAGCTGATAACAAGGATCATGTCTGTAATTTCCATTATTTTGTTAGCCGCAAAGTCACTAATGGTGTAGGGATTTCCCTTTTGGGCCCACTTTGGTTCTCCCTCAGTTGTGAGTATTAGGCGATTTAGCCTGTCACCGCTTTGCACAGACACTCATGAAACATTTGTTTTTGTGACATTATGTTAATATAGAAATATTATTTGTTATTCAGTGACTCTTCTTGGGATGCTATCTATACTGTATGTCCGTGCGAGAGCTTTTTACTCTATATATGCTTGGACTGTTTCTTGTGAAACTGTGTTGCTTTGCCTTAAAGACTGTTTCTCCAGATATGTTCTCTAACTCATGTATGCACCTAATGTTGAAAGTATGTGCTTTATATGTCTCCATACAGATGTACATTAGAAGTGTATACATTGATTTGAATGATATATCTCATTTGCTTGTTATCAATAATCTTTCACAACTTATATGAACTCAATGCGATCATATGCACAAATTGTCATACCCTGTATAATAGCAATAGTTAGAATTCCTGTAAAGTGTACACAGAAGTACATGTGTTAAGTACTAATTGAATAATATGTGGGATATTTATTGTTATTCTTATATATCCCTTCCTTACCAACAATAATACTGATGTGCTATCATCCTGTTATGTCTATGGGTATCTCCAACACTTATTAATTCCTCCCCTCTCTCCCTTTCCTTTTTCCTTTTTCGTTTGATTTCCTGCTAACTGTTCGGGTAATATTTAAATTGTGTGGCATTATTGACCACATATACTTGAAATCGATTGTGTGTAAACACAAAAAAAAGAGTGTCTGATTGACTTGCCTCCAATCTTTGGTGATGCTGATTTAATTTCCTAAATATTGATTTCACTCACATGATGTGATATATCTGGATATTCTTTCTGAGATCTTAAGTGGTTACTACATTTTTGATCCTGTAATTATGATCTAAATCTTATCGCTCTCTGCCTGATAAGGACGGGGATGGTTGAGGCGATATGACCCCTAGTAGCACATAGATAGGCTTGAGAGGAACCATCAATGTTGTAAAAACTGTTGATGCGGGAATATATATATCTCTGTTGAGATGCATCCTTTGGGAAAATAATTCCAATGGGGAATCATATTATTCGGTATCTGACACCAATCCAAGATGGCGTCAGCTTTTTATGCTGTAGAAATAGAGGGCTTATTCCTGTGTGTCACGTATTAAATGTTTACGCCACTATAATCATTAATATTGGTATATTATATTACTTATCCTTGTGCCGAGATGCGTCCTTTAGGATATTAATTCTAATTAAGAAATCTTAAATATTTCGATCCTGTATACTATTCAAAGATGGCGGATACTTTATATATAGAAAGAATGGATAGTCCGTCCTCGCTCGTAATTGGACTAATGGATGCTGTTGTTTAGTTTCCGGTATTTAAACGGGGGAGTAAGCGTGCTCGGACTCTACGGACGCCAGAACCCACGATGATGGTGGGAGTACTCTCCTTTTCCTGGTAAGGTCTAATGCGTTGAGATAGGCCGCATTTTTTTCATTTTTTGCCAGATACTGTTTGTCTCCTAATCAACAGGCGGGCATAACCATTAGTAGGGTAATGGGTCTCTTAGATAGTATTGCTTTTTTCGTCTGTTTGGTATTCTCCCTTGAATTTAGGGTATAATTGTTGTGCATTATCGTTAATTTACGGTGTTTTTTATCGTTAACGCAATAGGCGATCTTGGGTGTAATTTTCCTTTGATCCCAGTTTAGAGAATGTTATAGTTCCTTAAATGGCAGGCGGACTTACTTTTATGGCGATGCAATGTTACTTTATTTGTTCGTATGGTATTTATGACCATATATTAGGTCTTTCAAAATTTTGGGATTTTAATGTGTTATTTTGAGATAAGTGGACTTGATAGACATGATTAATATGTGTTATGCTTGTCTTTGCTTTTAGAATTCATTTTATCTAAACTTTTCAGGAACCATATTACAAGTCCAATTGAGGTAAAATCCTATTTGAATTTTATTCTTTATGTATGGTCCTGATTAATTACAAATCTAGCAAATGGGAGTTATTCGTTTCCCTCTACATTGAGACTATGTACTATTAGTACACAACATTTTCTGAATTGGATTGGAGTTCGTGGGCTAGCAGGTTGTGTGTTGTTCTTCTCCTATGCTGAGGATATATAACATAATCTTTTGACCTGTGAACTGATATATACATATGCTCTCTTGCTGTTTCTATCCAGATATATTGTTATGGAAGTCATCAGAATGCTGAAGAATACATACAATTTATGTGCTTTTTAGGTAATGTACTTGCCCCATGTAAATGGAATGATTGTCCTAATAAGTATCTAATTATAATTGATTGGAGAATGGATCATTTATTAAAAATAGTCTCATAGGTGTGCAACTTTTTAGAGACATTTAAAACGGTGTGGTGGATACTGTGTACCTCCACTGTCGTTCTAGGGGTGGTATTTGGATTATGGCAGGGATACATATGAAATATGTTTTGATATTCCCTGACCAAATAAAGTATATTTTTTCCTTCCTTTTCTCTGTAGACCCATACTATTTGGGACCACCCACAGGTTTTACCTGGAATGTGGTGAAATTGCTTCCAGAGATTTTGTGCTTGATGGGTGGCTATCTATTGCCTGGGTTGCCATGTTGCAAATATCACAATGGCTGTTTGTTTTATTGGGATGAGCCACTTATTAGTCCTTGTGAACCACTTAGGTGGATCGTGTGGTTTTGTGCTCATAAGGACAACATAGTCTTACCTCTGTGACTACTTTGGGTGTGTTGATTTCTGAAGCACCTGTTTTCTCTTCCTTTTTTCTTTTACTGTATTGTATTATAAGTCATATGTGTGAGTTTTGTCACTGGGTGACTCTTCTTGGTGTCTATAGGTTTTTTGGCTACTATCCATTTATTCATACTCTTCACATAACCTTTTGGTTATAAATAATGATAATATTTAGCCTTTTTTGGTTGGACACTATCTGAGTATTTTATACTTTGTTGTTGTAGCCCTGAGGAAGTCAGCGGGGGAATCTCCCCGAGACGAAACACGTGTCGGCTACTGGCTACATTTTGCGATGTCATCTATACCAACCTATGTATTGTGAAAGCTTTGTACACTTCTGATAAAGATAAAGGAAAATAATTAAATGAAAAGAAGAAAATTCATTTGAATACACCCTGAATATGGACAATTTATTGAACTGACCTAATATGGTTTAATTGTGAATGCTAAATGGTGTTTTGCTCGGGAACGATACTCTGTTTATTGTTTAACCGCTGTGTTCTTCTGGCCACAGAGGTTCCTTTGGGGCATGGGTGGCTGTTCCCTTTTTGATCTCTAGAGCACTTTTGAGAGAATTCTGTTTATACTATTACCTAAATATTGGCTTTGCACAAGGTGTAACCTAGCCACGCTTCTGAGAATATTATTCACATATCACTTTGGCTGACATCTAGGTGTGAACCTCTAGTCACTCACATGTTCTGTGTTGTGGTGCAATCAGATTTGGAATTGCTCCTGCAGTAAAAGACTGCTTTATGGGAAAAGGGCGGGGTAGAGGAGAGGGCATTTAAAAAAGATGCTGACTCCAACATAAACTTCAAAGATTCAGACTCTAACTCACATTTGATGTCTGTAAATAGACTATATGAAGGGGAGATTGAGGCCCCTGAAATTGTCAACTGTCAAGCAGACAGTCAAGCTGTGCGAGGAAAAGAAACTCTGCAAGACTTCTGCCTGTGACCATAACTGGGGGCCAAGACATGTCAGTATACCAGCTGGATGAGAGGACATCACTCAGGGACTTTAGGACCACCTGCCATTGGAGTCTGGAACACTAGTGTCTGCCTGTTGCCTAGACCAGTGTGCCTTGTGTGGAAGATAAAAGCACTGGAGAGAGTGAGATCCAGTGGGGGATCTTGATGATTGGATCCTGGCACCGATGTGTGAGCATGCAGCTGCTGCACCAATCGGTGAATTGCCTGTGTGGAAGAAAAGGTCAACCCCCGTATGCCAGATGAGGGCTGCTTTGAATTGAGCCTTGAATGTTGCTGCACTGATCGGGTTATCGCCCATGTGCAGGTTGCAAGTTGGCAATCCCGTATGCCAGGTGGGGCCACCGTGAAGAGTCCTGCTGTGCCGATCGGGCCACTGCCCCTGTGCAGAGGTACGTCAGTGACCCCGTATGCCGGCTGGGCCACCATGACAAGGCAAGGAATGTGGCCTGATCGAGACAGTTGTCGTGAGGAGGAGGCCGCCATAGTGACCCGAGCTAGCCCAAGTCCCTGACTGAGGACCAGCACCAGGAGCATTGCAACACCTCCCCTCCCACTTGTGTGGAGGATCCCAAGATATTTAATATCATCTGAGGAGCATCGATAACCCTCCAGCCACTGCCTCTGCAGGACTGCGGATGAGGAACTCAAGGACACTCGACCGCTGACCGTGTGCAAGGAACTTACCGAAGACAGCCGCTGCAGGTTAAGCGCCTGCAAAGGGGGTGTACTCGGAGACTCTTGCTGCTCAGATCCTGCGGGTGGGGGTAGACTGATTTAAAGGTCAGACGGTCCCGGGGCAACTTGCCTGCCATTTAGTGCTGCGATGCTGGAACAAGTTTGACTTTAATAACGAGTAAGAGTTGTACTGCTGAGACTTGGACTACAAGTGGGGTTTAAGCTGAATGTCACCTATAATGAATGGGGAATAACCACAACCACTAGCGAGAGAGGAGGGGACCCAGGGACCCATCTATAAAACATTAGTTACCTCAATAGTAAAATGTATAGGTAGTGCAATTTGTGGCTATTAAACATTGAAATGCCAATGCTTACTAAATATTGAAAATCCAATATTGATCACAAACATCATTAGTTTTTAATATTATCCATCATTCTTACTTATAACATATAATTCCCAGTAAGGTGGATTTTCTGTAAAACATTTTGACAATGAAAAAGGCAGTTCCTTAGGGTATATGTTTTATCAGTCCATCTATGATTGTCCAATCCTTATGACATCCCAAGGTTATGTCATGATGCAGGTCTTTCTGTGGTATGGTTTATCACAGTGGCGTCTCACATGTAAGAATGGTAGTGAGGCGGGATGTAAAAACAAGTTATAAAGAAATAAAAATATTACACTTACCTTTAATCCTGGCATAACGTCTTCCTTGCTCCGGTCTTCTGTTCTTCAGGCAGACAGGCTCCAACGTGGGACCAGGAAGCTGCAGTAACCAATCCTGGTGCTGCTTTCATGCAGTATTAAAGCAGCACCAGGATTTGTGGGAGCAGCCTCTCTTGCTGCTCCCTAGGGAACTGGAGCCCTATGCTGTCTCTAACCCAGCTGTCTAAAACAGCTGAGTAAGAGATATTTAAACTGAGCATATCTGGCTGGCAATCAGTAGACAGCCGGCCAAAAAGACATGCACACTTTAAACCTAAGTGCTGTGCCTGCCCATCACTGCTTTCTGCTCCTGCCTGACTATCAGCAGCAGAAAGCCTCGTCCCGTCCTGACGCTTGGGGTGGGGTTTTGAAAAATAAAACGGTAATTCAACACGTTTCTCCCCTCCTTATTTTTGGCTGGCAAACCTAGAACTTTCTCAAAGCTCAGTTACTGAGACATATTATAATGGATATTTTTAGATTTTTTTGCATTAGTTCCATTGTTCTCTTGTATGAAGTGCCACACTATTAGTGAAAGAACACAGCAGTCGTGTGAAAAACACGGCATGCGTGCTCCTTATCAGTACATTTACTTTAGTGGAAGCAAGCTAATTATCACTGTAGCCTTATGCAGTGAACTTAGATTCACAATTATAACATATTATCATTATTATGAAATAATAATCCTGCCTGTGAGAGCATATGGGCAGATCATTTGTCACATAAACCAAAAGAGACTCTGCTTCATGATGATCTGTAAAGCTTGAATGTGTGATTTCAACAAATGCAGCCCATTCCCGGCATCCCCATATACACGCACCGAAAAATGTTGGGTAGGAGATAGTTTATGGTAATATTAGCATGGCTGTGGTCAACCCAGTTCATTTATCAGTGAGGTGGGGCACCGCTTATCAAAGTTATATTTTGTTAACATCCATCTCCACTTGTACCACTGTTCAAAATGTTTCCATAAGAAACAACGATGGACAATGCATTGAGTCATCATAGTATCTTACGGTGGAGCTTAATGAGCGTTGGAATGGAGATAATGATAACCAATTCACAAATAGACAAGTCAGAGTACCGAGACACACCATGTGACCTCCAACTGAACAGTTAACGGCATTGATGCAACCAATGGCATCTACAAGAATTAAATGGAATTGGCTGCATAATTTCCCAGTGGTATAAATCATGCAGGTGCTATATCCTGAAAGTCATAGGATATTGATTGGGGGAGGGAGGAAATTGAGAGGGTACGCAGGCAGTTTCTCTCAAATTTAGCTAGTCTCTTGGTGCTGGGTTTTAGATCATTTGTAGATTTTAAAACTTAATTTAAATCAGGGCCCATGTACACAGACTTACATTAGCGCAAATGGGATACTAGACATGCTTTTTTTAATTCAAAATGGATGCAAAAGCTTTATACTCGATGTGCTGTAAAGCCAGCCCCTCCAAGGCAGCTGAGCCAACTGAAAGATACAGTGTTCCAGTACATGGACCAAGCTCCAAGACCTTGTTTTAGGCTCTTCCGGCAAATTAAAAACTGCACATTACAGAAACCTTTAAGTCAAGTCAAGTCAAGTCAATCAAGCTTTATTCGGTGCATAGAATAGAACCATAAAAGCATTCTAATAAACAAAAGTAACATTCCTAGTAATCATTAAAATTGTACTCAAATGATTTTTCTTACGTACAGACATTCCATCTACAATTTCTATGCAAGTTACTATTCCTATATCGATCAAAATTTCTATCTCATAACAGAGAAACTATTACTAATACAAGGACATTTGATCATTACTAAATTAAGAAATAAAAATAAATCATAAAATAAACATATAGAAACATTTTAATCCATACAAATATTAAAAAATAAATAAATAAATAAATCATTTCCCTATTAAAAACTCCATTTATAAA
Source organism: Triturus cristatus (assembly GCF_964204655.1). Lineage (NCBI taxonomy): Eukaryota > Metazoa > Chordata > Amphibia > Caudata > Salamandridae > Triturus > Triturus cristatus. Next base: position 392,691,799 of record NC_140583.1, on the reverse strand, counting down.
AACTAAGGGGTCTATTAGGATGGCGGATGGATGGCTGCCGCCGGCAACCGCCGGACCAGCGACGGACATCTGCTCGCGATCGCAACCCTGAAAACCGCCGGTCCCATTAGCATGGTGGTGACGACTGCGACGGCGAGAATTTCTGCCCGCCACTTTTCCGCCGGTACCAGTCGGCACGCATGCCTGTTGGGCGGAACTGGACTGCTACTATGATGCCGGTGCAGGGCCAGGTTCCGCTGGCATGATTATGATGCTGGCAGTAGCCAGCCCTTCCGTGGCGGTGGAACCGCCATGAAAAGGCTTGCGGAGAATGTCTCCGGGGGCCCATTGCGGGCCCCCAATGTGTTGGGGGGGTGTGGGTGCACTGGGGGGGTACCAATGGTACCCCCTACATGTCCCTGTACCAGGTGGCAGGCACTGTGCAGTGCCTGCCACGCAGTGCAGTGACATGCATGCCATGCTCCTTTTCACACCGCGGCGGTGCTGCTGGCAGCAGCAACCGCCACAATATTAATCGCCATATTCCTACCGCCACGGTCGGATTTCGACGGCGGAGCATCCTAATTGGACTGGCGGTTATGCCGCGGTCCTTGCGGGTGGTCTTTTCCCACTACCATGGCGGTCGGGGATAATTTACGACCGCCATCCTAATATGCCCCCAAGACTCAGGGTCTGGAGTCAGTGCATGTTGCATTTTTCTTGTTCATTTGGATTATGTAAACAAAGGTGCTTTTTCATATAGTGCAAAGAGTGCAAAGAAATGGCTAATATCAGGATGAGAATTAATAGTCCTTCAAGCTTTCAAACGTCATATTTTTCATACGTTAAGGCTTCTAAATGGGAGTTGTCCTTTCTTCTCCTGATTGCCATTTTATAAAAACAATGACTGCATTCCTAATTTTATCGTTTTCCAAACTATAATACAATTAAAAGCATGTTTATAATAATATAGCTTATTATCTAAAAACATTGTTTTTGACACAAATTACCGAATGTCCCGATAAAAACTACAAAAAAGTATGAAGTGCAGTGTGGACTGAGGGGACTTACCGTCACAAGGACAATTTGGAAGGTTATGACTCCACTTTCCCACTCTAGGGAAAGCTATTAAATAGTGTAAGGAGCCCAACCTTAGCCTAGTTAGATCAAATCTATGCTGGGTGTTTCTTACCGAATTAAGTATGGTTGAATGCCTGTCAATATTGGGCGCTCACAGTAACAGTTGACACTCTGTTTTAAATTAGCTTCATCAACTCTTGCACGTTCCCTAGATGTAACTAGCCTTGTCTTTAAGTCTCTTTTACTATAATCCTGAATGGACAATGGCTCATGAAAATCAGGGTCCACGTTACAATCTTTTGAAAAGATGATAAATATATTCTAACCAGGGGATATTCCTACTATGGTAAAGGGCAAGGCAATCCAAAAATATGTCCTTAGTAAACTTAGTCTTGTCTTTCGTCCAGATTCCATGCCACAAAGTAAGTGCTGCTGTGCTTATAAAATCGCTAATATATGGTGCGCACAGCTCATTGTGGACGATGTATGAGGCAGTGGAGCTTGGGACTGCCAACACCCTTTTTAAGAATTTGTTATCCTGGGTTTGTAACAGTGTTGTGTTAGCCTTTCCCCATATAGCTACCCCCTAGCATGTGCCTGTTATGCACTTACTCCCATAGAGGGCAAGGATTTCCCGTACTGGTTTGTTACCTATTTTTGAAGAAAATCTAAAGATTCCCTCACAAGATCGCAAAAATTTCAAGTTACATAAGTCAATATATGCACCCCAAGTACCATTTCTATTAAAAATAATTCCCAAGTAAGTGAAGGATGTGACTCTGTTAATTTGTGCATCTCTACTTTTCCCGCAAGTCATGACAAAAATTTTGCTAAGATTAAACTGTAAATCTTTTTCAGTCAAAAATAACGTGAATTTTTCTATTAAACATTGTAGACCGTTCGCAGTCCTCGACAACAGGACTGCAATGTCTGCATATAGGAGTACTGGGATGGCACGTGTACCGACTCTAGGGGCATCAACACTTAGGTTTTGTAGGAATGGATCAACATTGTTAATATATAAGGAGAATAAAAGGGGCGCTAAAACACATCCTTGTCGTATCCCCCGAGTGGCCCTGAAATCGGAGGTACATTCACCTTTTGCACCAAACCGTACGTGGTCCTTCCAGTGTTTGCCATAATTAGGCATGGTTAACTAGGTTGAAAGCACTGGTAAGGTCGACAAAGCAGAGGTGTAGCTTACCTTCCTTAGCTAGGGTGTATTTCCCTATTAATAGCTCAAGGCTTACACATTGTTCCACCGTCCCAAAACCCCTTCTAAATCCGTTCTGAGCATCAGTTAGGATATTATTCTCGGTAACTCAGCTTTCCAGTCTTCCCAACAAGATTCTGCCCCTAAATTTGGATGTAGAATCAAGAAGGGATATGGGGCGTTAGCACTTAGCCTTCCCTCTGTCGCCTTTTTTAAAAATGGGTACTATTATGCTTTCTACCCACGTTGCTGGTAACACTCCTCCTATGGTGACATTAAAAACACTCAATAAAATCGATGACCAAAAAACAATATTATGTTTAAAAATATCAATAGGTACCACGTCTGGCCTTGCAGCTTTACCATTTGCACTTTTATTTAGTGCGTTTTTAATTTCGTCCAGAGTGATTGGTGGTATATTAACAGTTTCCACTAAAATACAATTACTGTTACTGCTTTTCATGACAATCATGGCATCCGGATTAAAAATACGCACAAAGTGCATTATCCATTCATTCGGTGTTACTTGGGTATCTATTTTTGCTGCTGTTATATCCTTAAAAAAAGGGTGGTCTACCGTTTTCCAGAATATGACTGGGTCACGTGTCTCGGCAGCTTGAATTAGTTTCTCCCAAGCCTTCTCTCGGATTTCTATTTTCCTCTAATTCAGGGTATGTTTATAATTTTTCCTTAAATAGCTAATCCTTTCACAATCCCTGGGTCTAGCTTTTAGGGCTGTTTTTATCTCCCTATTTATCTTTGAACACTCCTGATTGAACCATCTGGGATTGTGGTCTTTATTTTTCGTTTTTTTCGATTTTAAATCACCAGCGATTTCGTGATATTGTAAAAAGCACTTACAACATCTGGGTTTAAAGAGGAACTATCCAGACAGGTATTGATATATTTTTGTTTTTTCCCTATTAGGTTTTCTATAAATGTGTTAGGGTTTACACTGAACCATTTAATAGAAACTCCATTACTACCTTGTGTTTCAAAATCTGAATCAGCTGCCTTCCCCCTTTCATGCCGTTGTAGGCTTAGCTTCAGGGTCATGATTAGCGGGTGATGGTCGCTAAACAGGCTTGCATGAATGTAAAACTTTTCCACTAGGCCCTTGCAATTCCCTGATACAATAATGTGGTTGATAAACGAGGAAAATCTCGTCCCTACATATGTTTGAGTGATTATCTCTCCATCATGTTCACCCAGCTCCATGATTTCTAGGTTATATTTATAAATAGTAGAGTTGATTACTTCCCTGTAGGTATTATGTGGAAAGTGAAGGATTGGGTCACCAAATTGGTCGCAGTATCCACAATGTTCTCCAGCTAAAATTTACACTTTTCACAATTAAAATCACCAGCCCAAATGAGTAAATAATCATCCCCCACCCCCTTTAAAAAATCATCTAATTCTTCTTCTAAAGTCTTAATTACCCTATGTCTTGTATTATCAAAGATATTGTTATAAAAATGTATTAAGATAATAGGCTGTTTCTCTTCGGAACAAAAATATAAAAACTGATAGAACTGTGACGAGGTATACACTTTCCCTAATGTTAGTGGTGAGGTTACTAAAATTAAGGCAGCTAAGCCTCCTTCGGCTCTCCCCACCCTAGACGGAGTGGCTTGTGTAGAAATCATTTTTAATCCATTAATAAAGAAAGGTTCAGTGTGCCAGGTTTCCTGCACCAAACTATGGGGCAATCCTGTATAATTTTTAGCCATTCCCCATCTTTTAACTTTTTTATTACCCCTGCAAAATTTCAGGACATGTTTAAAAGCCCCTGTGGTGGTAGGCCAGTGGCAACTTTTTTTGTGTTACAGGTGGGAATGTAGTCCTTAATACAGACTAATTCTCAACCAGCATCCTCCCTCTGTCAATCGGTTTCATTACACTTCCTAGGGGAGCATACCTGTTATGTACGGGATTGATCGAAAATGGATCGTAACTGTGAGGTGTGTTCACTTTACTATATATGAACTCATTTATAGGCCTATAAAAATATCCAAGTGGGACAGCAATTATGGACTCATCCTGTTGGAAAAAAGGCTCAGTGAATTTGTTTAAAAGTTTTTCCATCAGGGACCCCACCAACTCCCTGCTTCGGAAATTCACAACGACACAGTCTCCCTGGCATGATTTTGTAGTACTGCCCACCCAGTTCACTCTTCTTATCATAATAATGTTCTGCTGTAATAAATTAATACCAAAATTAGTCTTTGAAGAAAACCAGTGCACAACCTGGTTTTTCAAAGTCTTCCATGACTCCGTATTGTTACCCACAATTTTCGGGACATTTTTCAGGACGATGAAGTAAGGAGTTGTCTGGGGTGGTAGATGGAGTGAGAACTCGCTAAAGTTTGTGGATCGTGAAATCCGGCTCACTTTATTCTCTTGATTAGCATCACCAGTCCTTAAGGTATTAATGTTACTAACTTCGGTAGCCCTGGATTCTGCCACAGATTGTGTGTTAGGGCGATCCTTTGATGTTAATGTCGGCTTCGAATGGATTTTGCCAATGGTGACTGGGAAACTTAGTCCCTCCTTTAGCCTCTCAACTAATTTGCTTGCAGAGGTTGCCTTGTGCATGGGTTTTAATGGTAATAGTTCTGCGACCAATTCTATGAAAAAGGTAACATCCTTTTGCACTAGTTTGATTTCCGACATCAGGCGTCGCTCAATGTTATCGATTTTGCCATGCAGTTTTTTAAAAAGCGATTCAAAGTTTTGCACATTTTGCACATGGTTCATAGTATCACAAGCCCCCGGGCCTTTTGCCACCCCTGGTTTTTTTTTTTCCTTTCTTTGGCTTAGCTTTATCATCCACTGTCTGTTTTACTAAAGGTGCGGTAGTTGTCTGTGATTGCTGTTTCGACTTTTTGGCTGGTGGGGAAACCATGTCTGAATATTAGATAGTACCAATATATCCAGAGGGGTCGTTAAGATACAGGGGTTAGCCATTGTCGGAACATTAACCACTTTATTAGTGCAGGGACTTATTGCCTCAGTAACAGATTCCTTTTCAGTCCCAGTTCTCACTAATACTACTGATTCTGGCCCGCACTCGGATCCAGTCTCTTTTAGTGCAGCATCCAGTGCCGTTTTTGTGGCCGCCAATTGCTCCTCGACTTATGTAAACCCCATAGCATTTTTCAAATATTTAGTGATGGGTGCGTTTTTCGTAGGCAACTTCCCATTATCCCACGATTAGGTTTGTTCACAAAGGGTAAAGGGAATGAATGGGAATAAATATTTTTTCCTTACCAGTACTTAGCCACTCCCGTAGAACCAAGAGGTGTGCCCAGCTCAGCCTTGTCCTGCCGCGGACGGGCGCAGACAGGCCTGCCCATGGGCCAAGCGTGGCACGGGCACGCCCGCGTGCGACCCGCGCTGCTGGAGCCCTGGCTGTTTTTGAAGCACCTCCCTGCTGCAGGCAAAGTACGACGGCGGCATCCTCGCCGCAAAGCAGGCTGGAGGTTGTCGTTCCTACCTCTCCGCAGGCCCAGTGGCTGTAGTGGCGGGCTAGTGAGCACACAGGCTCCCCAACGGTCAGGAAACAGCAGCAGCAGCAAACAGGTACGGGTACTTAATCCTTTTCTCCCTGCCTGCAGCTATGCTGTAATATTTCTATGTGCGAGGTAGATACATAAATAATAGCTGTAGTGTAAATACATCTAGCTTGTTTGAGAAGGGGGTATATTGCCTGCCCTGATCTCCATGGTCCCTGGAAACATTATTTGCAGAGATTCATGCAAAGAATTAGGAAAGTGAATGTACCTTGGTATATCTGTAAAGGGTCTGCAGGGTAGACTACAAACCTTAGATTATCCAACCAATTTCATCCAAGTGTAGGTCTGTTCATGATCCAGCAGGTTGAGCTCATTTGCTCAGACTGATCAAAGATTCATAAAATTTAAATGATAAACTGTTTCACAGTGATTCTGACAACCTTATGACAATATTAAATGACCTCTTTATATTTTAAGATATTTTTACTGCTCCCATTTAGTAATTAATTAGTGTTGGGCATACCTCTTCCCCGCTGTACTGCTTCAAACAGTTCAGAAAATGAAAGGTATTTGAAAGCCAGAAGGAGAGTATTTCGAAGTCTTCAGCGTTGTCCTGAATGGAAACAGTAAAGATAAGGAAAAAATGTAAACCCAACGAAACTATCTAATATCTATTAAACACTTGCCATAAAAAAGTATATGCTTTGCTCCCATCAAAGTTATTTCGAAACACTTTTTCTAATTCAAATTTGGGTTGTAGTAAATCAGAGGTGCACAATGAAACCTGGAAAAACACTCAAATGCATTATACTTTGCTTACCACTTATTACTACTTCCATGCTGCTTGGGATGCTTTGTAGCATGCATTTGTAATAATAATGTGCAGGTCACTGGCTTTACAGTTTGTAATAATCCATTTCAATTGCGCAGGCTATAAATAAACTTTATTATAACTAAAATGAGAAAGAGCAAAAGACAGCGAAAAAGAGAAGATGAAAGAAAGGTCGCACACCATAATGACTTGTGTTGATTCTCCTCCAGCCCGTCTCCCCTTTATTTAGAGACATGGGAACTCCTACTAGAAGCTCAACCCCTGTAAGTAACCTCTATGCTAAAAGTATTTGCTGTTGCGGAGCTGTGGAAAGAGGCTCTGCGCAGGTTGTGTGTGAACACCAGTGTGCAGGCTGTGTGCGGAGGGCAGTTGTCAGACTCAGCATGACATCAACACATGCAACAGTGTTGCACGTGACGCAGTCTAAATTAATTGTGGCTTACTAAGGCCTGATAATTCAAATGTGAGATACAAAATAAAAGCCCCATTTCTTTTTTGCCTGAAGTTTAAATAAGTAATATTTAAACTGGTTTGTATTTTCGATAAATTGTGCCTAAAATGTAAATTTCTATTGACACCCGGTAGAAAGGTTATCAATCAATCAATCAATTAAAACTTTATTCGGATACAAATTTTGTGTCCATAAAAGTATACAAAGGTTAAAAACAAGTCTTTAAAATCTTAAGAATTACTATAGATCATAAAAAGGTTCTTATGTATAGAATGTAAATACAACAAATATATAACACATTATTTCTTTCAGTTTAAATCACAATTACAATCTGGCGATTTATGATAGGTCATAGTTTGCACGATATTTAACACAAGCTTTTAAAAAAACAGGCTGTTGGAAAAATGCTGTACTCAGTGTCCAAACATTGTAAGGCAAGAAGGGCCGGGCGACACTGGCGTAAGCCTATGAACTTTAATAAAGGTAAAATCCACTTTTGGCGTGGGAATTCATAGTGACTACAAAAAAAGACTACGTGCAATAGCAATTGTTCTGATTGCCCATCACAAGGACAAGGAGTTAGTTTACTAGACCAATCTTTTGTCTTCGGGAAAGTTATCAACCGATGGAAAGTATTAAACCGGAATCGTGTTAGAAGATATTTTTCATAATGATTAGCACTGGATAGTAAATACGGCTGGATCCCAAAAGAGACTTGTACCGCGGCAAGATGGAGATTTGTAGGCTTTGAAATCTCAGTTGTTAGACGGAGCTCACGTAAGTGAGATAAGCACGCGGTTTTCAACTTTTTGCGTGGAATATCAACTGTGGTCTCAGGGAGCGTGAAAAGAGATTCCAGGTTTACATCTCTCAGGAATTTATGGACATATAACAGCCACGGGATATTTTTCCAACCTTCCAGAGTAAGACAGTCAGAAATAAGCAGACGAGTCATTTTACATTCTATAGTAACCCAGAGTCGATGCCATAAAAGAATTGGTTGGATTGCAATAAGATCAGAGATATAATCCTCCCCCAACTCCATATGGCAACCGTAAGTTGGCGAACTATTGGGAGCGGCCAAAAGGTACCGAAAGAAAGCATTTTCTGCTTTTTGGATACTTTCCGTGTTGACATAACCCCAGACCCCAGCCTCATACATTGCCACTGGACGGCACTTAGCCCTATAGATCTGAATCAACTCCCGGGAGGGGCGCTGGCCTAGTTTTTGCGCAAATGTGACCAAAGCTGTTGTAGTTCTAAGGAGCCCCATCTTTCTGGCCAAGAGGGTAGGACCCCAACTAGAGGTATTGTCTATCAGAATACCTAAGTAGGGGTATGAAGTTGCGGTCTCCAGAATGGTATTATTTATCTGGATACCGCCGGAATGTTTAAGGCGTTTCCCCAGGTGCATGGCAAACGTTTTCTTTATGTTTACTTTTAGATCAAGGCCTGCCATGAACTCACAGTATCTATCAAGGAGAAGTTGGAGTTGGCGTGGGGTCCTGGCCATGATCACCGCGTCGTCCGCGTAGAGCAACGCGGGTATTGGACGATGATCAATCATTTATTTATTTATTTATTTATTTTTTAGCATTTCTTAAAGCGCGAACAAATGCCCGCAGACGTCTCGGCGCTGTACTATTGTGAACTCTCCTATGCTTGGCTTCTGGCTCTTAGAGGTTAAACAACCATGTTTTCAGCTTCTTTCTGAATGACAGGAGATTTGGGCTGGATCTGATGGATTGAGGAAGTGTGTTCCATAGTTTTGGGGTGGCAACCAGGAAACGTCTCCCCAGTTGACTAGTCTAGTCCGGGGTACCACCAGATCGTTCAGCTTGGCTGAACGGAGTGGTCGAGGAGGAATATAAGGAATAAGGTGGTCTCTCAGGAATTGAGGGGCTTGTTGGTGTAGCGATTTATAAACAATACACAATGTTTTGAATTTGATTCTATTCCTGATAGGGAGCCAATGAAAGCTTCTCAAGGTATCAGTTATAGGTTTAAATTTGGGGATATCCGAGAGAAGTCTGGCCGCTGCGTTCTGTACTGTCTGCATTTTCTTGATGACCCTGATTTGGGCATTGGCAAACAGGCCATTGCAGTAATCTAATGCAGACAGGACTAGGGCACTAACTAATGTCTTGCCTACACTTTTGGGGAGAAATGGGAGGATCTTTTTTACCAGGCGTAATTTGTAAAACGCTGTGGAGGCCGTCTGGTAGGCATGAGCCATAAAGTTCAAGTTCTCGTCAAAAATGACGCCTAAGTTTCTCACCTTCGTGGTTGGTTTGGGCAAGGCTCCAAAGGATGACGGCCACCATACGGAGGACCAGTTAGGGCTAAGATGACCAAAGGTTAACACCTCGGTTTTATCGGAGTTCAGTTTTAAACAGTTTGCTGACATCCACTGTCCGATGGCCAGCATGTTATGTTATGTTAAATGGGACTTTTATAGCGCAACGGCTACTCCAAAGGAGTGTCCCGGCGCTTTTGTGCTCCAGACCAAAGAAAGAGCTGGAAAACATAATAGTAAAAAGAGCAGGGGCCTAAAGAGGGGGCAGATTATCCAGTGAACAGCCAGGTTTTTAAGTCTTTTCTGAAGGCAAGCAGGTTAGCGGTGTTTCGCAAGGACACCGGTAAGGAATTCCATAGCTGCGGAGCAAGAAAGCTAAAGGACCGGCCGCCTAGCCGAGCCCTTTTGATGCGTGGCACCCGAGCCAAAGCCAAAGCTTCTGACCTGAGGGATCGTACAGGTCGATAGAAGTCCAGCCTCCTCTGAAGATATTTGGCACCATTGCCATGCAAGGCCTTATGGGCGAGAGTCATGGCCTTGAAAAGTATCCTCTTCCGCACCGGAAGCCAGTGAAGGGATACGAGGAGATTGGAGGCACTGGTGCGGCGGTGCAGGCCAAAAATTGCACGAGCAGCAGCGTTCTGAGTAACCTGCAAACGCTGGAGGAGGTATTCAGGCAGACCCAGATATAGGACATTTGCATAGTCCAATCTGGACCCTATGAGTGCCTGAACAGTGATCCTCCGATGTTCCTCCGAGAGAAGGGGAAAGAACTTGCGCAACATTCTGAGTATCCCAAAGCATGTTCCCGTAAGAGTGGAAACCTGGGATTTGAGCGAGAGCTCGTTGTCAATTTTAACCCCCAGGTTCTTAGCCCACTTAGAGGACTGAGTGGGAGGGAACATGTCAGCAGGCCACCATCCCTGCCAATCTGGTTCTGATGGGCATCCGAAGAATAGTATTTCGGATTTGTCCGAGTTGCATTTGAGGCTGTTGTGTGAAAACCAGCTAAAGACAGCCCCAAGGCACTCGCAGATCCTTTCTCCATCGAACTCTTCGCTCTTACGACAGGTGAATAGAAGCTGGGTGTCGTCAGCATAAGAGACGATCCGGGCCCCGTAGGACTCCGCCAGTGTCGCCAGAGGGGTCATAAGTATGTTAAATAGAGTGGGGCTCAGTACAGAGCCCTGAGGCACTCCGACTCCCAATGGCGGCATCTCGGCGGACCCGGGTGGGACCCAGACCGTCTGCCGGCGGTTGGCCAGAAAGGAACGAAACCAGTTGAACACCGTCCCCCCTAGACCGATGTTATGAAGTCTAGTGAGGAGATCCTCGTGGGGGACGGTGTCAAACGCCGCCGACAGGTCTAACATGACTAACATCACCCTGCCTCCTGTGTCCAGCACCTCCTTCACGATCTCCGAGACTTCCAGGAGCGCCGTCTCGGTGCTTAAGTTGGAACGAAAGCCCGATTGGGATTCATGAAGTAACTCATTAGACTCCAGGAAGTTAGAAAGCACGCTGTGCACGTGTTTCTCCAGGATCTTGGTCAGTGCTGGAAGGTACGAGATTGGCCTATAATTAGAAGGCGCCTCTGGATCAAGATTGGGCTTCTTGATCAGGGGGATGACCATGGCTTGCTTCCAGGCCTGGGGCAGAAAACCCTGACTCAGGGATAAATTGAGGATAGGATTAGCTATGGGATTAATGACATCTGCCATTTTCGCTAAGAATTTTGCTGGACACGGATCTAATGGTGAGCCTGATTTAAGGTTCCTCATCAAGGCTAAGGATGCGGCAACCGGAAGGGGAGGAAAGTCTAGCAAAGCTGGGCCAGGAGGAGACAGGAAGACTGTCTCCGTCTGCATCGTAGATAAATCATCTAACGCTCTCGACGGGAAAGAATCCTGAATTAGCCTGATTTTGGTGGTGAAGAAATTGGCAATAGTGTTAGCCCAGGTCTCCACCGGGGCACCCTGAGTAGAGGTTGTCCGGGGGCTGGTAAATTCACGTACAATTGAAAAAATCTCCTTACAGGAGTTAGCTGCGTCTTCAATCCTTTTAGCGAAGTAACATTTCTTGCCCTGTAAGATAAGATCGTGGTAGGACTTCATCATGATTTTATAGCGTTGTTTGGCTTCAGGCTCATACTGGACTCTCCACGCCCGCTCAGCAGCTTTACATTGCCTACGAGCGTGGGCTAAATCCTCCGTAAACCAGGGGGCCGAGACCCGCCGGGCAGCAGATCTGGGTGGCTGTGAGGGAGCGAGCTCATTTAGTCTGACAAGAAGCCAGGATTGTCGGCTCTCCAGATCTTTCTCCAGGTCGCCAGTACAGGAAACAGGGTGATCTGCCAGGGCATGCGTTAGCATGTCTGGGGTCACCCGGTGGAATGCCCTATAGCTGCTGCCCTGCTGCCTCATGACACTGGCCGGAGAGGTCACAGTAGAAGGTATTTCAAAGTGGGCAAGATAATGATCAGACCAGACGACTGGCAGAAGAGTTACAGCCATGATAGGTGTGGTGGAAAACACCTGATCGAGTGTGTGGCCTTTGTTGTGGGTCGGACCAGAAAGATAGGGGGAAAGGCCTAGAGTGGATGCAATATCCAGCAATTTGATGGCGTCCTGGTCATTATGGTCGTCCATATGGAAATTAAAATCTCCCGCCAGTAGGCACAGCTCCGATCTAAGGACAAGGATCGACATGGCCTGCTGGAGATCATCAAGAAAGGATCCCACTGGGCCCGGAGGTCTGTAAACAATCAGACCCTTCAGCGCTTGTTGCGGCGATAGGGAGATGGTAAAGGCTAAGGAGTCCGCCCCTGCGATGGTGTGAGTATGCGTGACCGTGCACGGAAAAGATTTTTTAACAACCAAGGCAACTCCTCCTCCCCTACCCTTGTCTCTGTCCTGTCGATGGATGGTATAGTCCGTGGGGATGGCTGCCACAATGTCCGGGTGGGAGGAATCATTCAGCCATGTTTCAGTAAGCATCAGACAGGTAGGACTGGTCGTTGAGAGGAGATCAAAAATCTCTTGAGTGTGTCGATGCAACGACCTCGTATTGAGGAGTAAACAAAGGTGTTTTATGCTACACTCCTTAGCAGGGATAGGGGAAGGGAAGGAGCGAACAGGGTGCCAATGGCAGGCAGGGCACGTATGTTTACCCTTATATCGGCCAGGAAAAACCGTGTAACACGACGCATTCCAGTTACGCAAAGAGTATAGCTCCTGAGCGGAGTAGGAGAGCATAGGGGCCAGAGGTACCAGCCACGCCAGACGCTTCCGGGACGCTGACGGGCGCAGACGGGCAGGACTCTAGCACGACTCCGGCGCAGGTCCGGCGCATCCGCTGGTCGCGTCCGCTGCGCGGAGCCGTAAGTGCCTGTTTTTATAGTCCTTGTCTATGGCCTCCCCAACCCAGCCCAAACGAAGATGGCCGCCAAAACCGGCGTCCAGCCCTCGGCATCAACACTCAGCCGAGGGTGGGACCGGAGCTGCAGGGAGGGGGGAAAAAAGAGTTTTTAAGCGCTGCTGAGCGCTGGGGGGTCTCTACACACTGCTGCAGGCTAGAAAATACAATTAGCAAGCACAGGTGAAAAAACGAGTAAAATCACGAAAATTAGTTTAAAATTGAAAGAAAAGCAGGAGACCTCCCGGCTTCCGCCTCAGGAGGGGAAAGGTGTGTGCAGAGTCTGATATTCTGCAGGTCCTGGCTTCCTATCAACATCGCAGCCTCTAAACCATTTGTGTATAGATTAAAAAGAAAGGGTACCAGTACACATCCCTGTCTGACACCCTTAAGTACTGGGAATGATGTTGTAACTTCCCCCCCCAGACCATACCGTACTTTCGCTGAGGCCCCTGTATAGAGATTCCGAATAAAGCTCACCAAGGGGGGATCGACCCCCATAGCCAGAAGGAGTTTCCATAGTTTACTATGGGAAACACAATCAAAGGCCGCCGAAAGATCGACGTAGGCTAAATGCAACCTCCCCTTTTTCGCCCATACGTATTTACCTATCAATAAAGAAAGGTTTAATGCCTGCTCCACCGTCCCAAGTCCCTCTCGAAAGCCATACTGGAGGTCAGAAATCACCTGATTGCTTTCAGCCCAATCCTGGAGTCTTTTAAGAAGTAGCCGACCCATCACCTTGCCAGTAGAGTCCAAGAGGGAGATGGGACGGTAACAGGCAGGGCTATTACGGTCGCCCTTCTTAAAAATAGGAAGAAGAATGGAAGTTGTCCAGGACTCTGGTGGGCCGATTTTAGTGGCTGCTTCGAAGACCTTAGTAAGAATAGGTGACCATAATTCTAAGTTGTTTTTGAATAGGTCCACGGGAACCCCATCAGGGCCTGGGGCTTTACCACATTTAGAAGCCTGCAATGCCATAAGTACCTCGTCATGGTCAAAATAAAGGTTAAAATTAGGGGAGAGGGATGGTCTACTATGGTTTTGGGTAGTCAACATCCCTAAACTATCGTAGGGGGGCTCTGACAAAGAATCCTCCGAAATACCAAAAATCCTTGAGAAATGACCAACCCAAGCTGCCTCACCCACTGCTACCTCGATCCTTGGGATCTCTTGTTGGTCGGTTAGAAAAGGTGTTCTTACTATTTTCCAGAAGGTGGCCGAATCCTTAAAAGAACAACTCTGATGTAACATGGCCCATAGTTCCTTCTTAATATCCACCTTACAAGATTTAAGTGCTTGCTTATAGCATTTTCTTAATCTTATCACTTCCACTTTATCCCTTACGGTATTAGTCAAAGCTTTCTTTAATGTGAGGTAGGCGCGCCTTGTTGCGGGATTAAACCATCCCTTTTTTGTTTGGTTAACGCCCGTGGTTTTACGGAACAGCTCGCTCTTTATTTTTTGATGTAATAACAGAAAAGCTAGCCAGTACCTGATCAAGGAGAGATTGTGAGTTTAAGCACGTTTCGATATGTGGGAGTATACGACTCAGCACTGCTGAGGTAATCTTTTCAGCATCAACTTTATTCCATTTAACTGCATACCCGTTCAGTTTATTTACCCCTAAGGTTTCTTGTGTTAAGAGAGTTTGCTTGCTGGACGATTCTGGCATATCCGGAATAGTGATCACGAGAGTATTAGGAAAGTGATCACTACTAGGATCGGTAACTGTTCGAAAGCTACGTAGATGGTCTTTGGAAATTTGTGAAACCAAAACATAGTCAATCAGACTAGATAATCCCCTGCCATTGAACGTGGGAGTGAAAGAAACTGGGGGAGAAACAAGATCGTTAGCAAAACCGAGATCTAAATTAAATATTATCTCGGTCAGAAAATTCCCAAGTTTGGTATGAGGGAAATGCGTTACGTTATAACCCAGGTTGTCCGCAATACCACAGATGTTTAAAACACCTCCCTTACAGAGATTGAGAGTGAAGTCTCCACCCCAGACTATGGTAATACTAGTATTAGAATGTTTGAGTCGTTCCTCTGATAAGAGTCGGTAAATATTTTCCAGGACTGGGAGTATATCCTTTGGAGTCAAATTGTTATAAAAGTTAACTATGTAGAACAGCTGTGTTTTACTAGGTGTTATCTTAAGGATCTGGGAGTAGGGGTTGCTATTAATGATTTTGGAATCTATGTTTAAGAGTTCATTTGAGAGATAAATTGCCAGGCCACCTTTCGCTCTCCCACATGATGAAGGTTGGGCAAATGAGTTAAAGGTTTTATATCCTTGCAGATGAATGGGAGCTGTTAACCACGTTTCTTGCAAACAAATTATGTTATGCTCCCTAATAATAGAGAGCCATGATAGATGTCCTGCCTTAGAGCGCAAACCTGCGACGTTCCAGAATATAAATTTGAGAGAAAGGTCAGGATTAACCAAACCCCCCCAGATAGGGTATCGTCGCCTAGAAGTTTGGTTTTGGGGGAAAGGGCAGGATTAACCGAACCCCCCCCGAATAAAGTATCGCCGCCTGAGGGTTTAGTCATATCCCTTGGAGAGCCTAGATCTAATTGAATGTTCAATATACCCTGTGGTGTGGGTTGATGGTCCTCCATAGGCCTACTGAAAGGAAAACGTTGGGGTACTTGGTTTTCTTTTTCGGGAAGTGGACAGGTCGGACAAAGTGAGGACTGCGAACATTGGACCAGTCAGTCGTTTGTGTCCAGACCTGATGAATAGTCGGATCTATAGGGAACTTGGAAAGGTTTAGGGCCATAGAATGGATTATAGCCGTTAAAGAGATTGCTGTTAAACAAACAGTTATTACGGCGAGACATAGAACGCTCATTAAGGTAACTAGTTGAAGGTCCCAGATTAGGTGTAAATTCTACTGCAGATCTCGGGTAGAAAAATAGCAAATCACGTGTCATGATACCCCCTGACCCAATTTCCTGAAATTCATCTAGGATGTGTCTTACAGTCCTACGGTCTGAGAAATTTATAATAATAATGTCTCCGGATAGGTTTTTCGTTCGACAGTCCAGCCAAGGCAGTCGCCTGACATGTATGATTTCACCATTCAAATACAGAGGGAGCGGCCGATTTTGACAGAGCCAAAAAAGGACTTTGTTTTTTAGTTGGTAAAAATGTTCCATCTTGCCTTCCTCTAAGGGAGGAACACCTGTCAGAATGACTACATACGGAGCCACTTCCGGGGGGAGGTCAACTAACCTAGTCCTAGACTCTCTCCTTACATCAAGTTTTGAATGGTTACCTTGAACAAGGGCCGGTCTTAAGTTTATAGAATTCCCACCCACCTGTGTGTTGTTTACCCTGGATTCAAAAGGTGGACGTGATATACAAGACACATTTAACTGGGAAGATTTTGGGTTAGAAGGTTTGGTGTTTTTTACCTCTCCCTTTTGAGGAGGGAGGAATCGATTATTATTTGTGACACAGCTTTTTTCCACGGAGGGAACGGGAAGCTTTGATGGAACAGATGTCAGAGATGGTAATGACCCTTTCTTCAAGATGACAGGTGGAGGGGTCGGTATTGCCGTTACCAGGGGTACAGATGATGGAACACTGTTAAGTTGGGCCTTATTTGCTACTATGTTCTCCCTAACTAGCTCTTCTAGGGACCCTAATTGGAGAGTGATAGTATTCGATCTCTCTATTACTGGGAGAATAAAAGATCGTACTATTTGCTCGATAGACCCAGTGATATTAGTAATGGGGATGTCCTTAGATGAAATGGTTTGAGGGATAAGCGAGGGAGATGTCATGTGCAATTGCGGGGTAGATAGTACGGGAATGTTAACAGGGTCGGGATTTTGGTTTGGGATTTGCATAAGCCTACTTGATTTACCCCTTGGCATTCTACCTCCCAACTTTCTCCTTCTTTTTGTTGGCGGGGGACCTTGGGGAGGATCAGGGTTGTGCTTCCGGGTATGTTTCTTTTTTGGGGGAATCTCTACCACAAGTGACGAGGTGGACGCCCGGGACTTAACGGGTGAAACGAGGTCACGGGGAGAGGTAGAGATAATGTCACTTAATTCGTTAATAGAGTCAGCAATATGGTCAGTAATAAAATCTATCAGATTGGAGCCGTCCCGGAGAAGCAATGGAGTGCTTTCACTGCTAGACAGTTCACAAGCAGTTGGAATTATATGTGACCCATCATGGACCGACGTGCTTGGTTGTGGAGACATACGCATGTTCTTAATATGCTCAATCGAGCGGCGTCTGTCAGCTCGCCGCATGGCAAGAGAGTCCTCCAAATCTGGGTCCGGAATTGTCCTAATAACAAAATGATCCAAAGTTCCATTGATGGTCTTTTTTACCAAGGGGGTTTTACCCGTTGCAGGCATGAATCGTGGTATTTAGGAAAATGACTAACAGACCGGGATGGGAAATGTAAAAAGTGACTCAAAATGCCTTAGAGGAGATATAACAGGATAAAACAATAGGACTGGGACAAAACATTATGTAGGAACTCCTAACAGAAGTAAGGGGGAGGTGAAATCTTCATAGCTGTTAGCAGCATTTCTCTGTCAAGTATTAAGCAGGACTTTCCCATATGAAACAAAGGGAGGAAAGGCAAATCTCGGGCTCCAGCCACTTGAGTAGGTTTCTTGAAAGTCTTGCAGTAAAGATATCAAGACTGGGTGGGCGAAACATGGGCCACAGGAAAGATGCGCTGCAATTTTACCCGAAGTTGCTACCCTTGTTTTTCCCAGGAGCCTGAGCGGAGGGGGGGAGGGGTGCGGGGAAGACAGTGGGCAGATCCCTGGAAGTACTAGTTGAGGGTGGAGGGGAGATATGGCATCAGTGGATGGGGTAAGCGACTCCAATGATCTAGAACTCTCCACCCCCCTTTTAAACACCTGAACAATGAAGAAGAGCTGAACAAGAAGAAAACAAGTTACTTGCCTGTAACTAGTTATCCAGTATTGGTATCTTTTATAGATTCACATGCCTGAATCATTCCCCGTCGCCGAGGCGGGAGTCCCACGGTAAATACAAAAGTAGTGCCAAACTATAATAGTAGTAGTAGGCCCCAAAGAAAAAGCCTGAGGCCTAGATCTTAGCAGCTTATCTACCTCATTATGCCAAAAGAACCAAAAAATTGGTACCAACCAATCAGCTATCAGCACCCTCTAGAACACTCTCAGCAGAGCCAGTTCTCCTCAGATTTTCCTTAGCGCAAGTGGGAAGTAAGTGTCCCAAAACATAGAGAACTGACTCTACGGGGAGGAGGGTGGGTGCATGTGAATCTATGAAAGATACCAATACTGGATAACTGTAGTTACAGGTAAGTAACTTGTTTTCTTATCCAGTATTGGGGTAGTTTTCATAGATTCACATGCCTGAATCAGAGTAGCAAGCAGTATACCAAGTATACAGTCCTTTGCGGATGGTGGGAGACTACTGCTGATAAAATCCCAATTGCATCCACAGCTTGTTAATAAAAGGTATATTAAACCAAACTTTAGAATTAAAAAAACATGTAACATACACAGGGAAATGAAACATGCAGCGTAATAACATTCTATGTCAGACATGCCATCATTGCATAAAATGTCAGCATTATGAAAAAATGCAAGCCATAGATAGCATTTAAAAGACAGAAAAGGTACTTGAAACTGACCTCAAACAAAAAGATGACGTAGGACAGCTTGTTCAACTGCTGCATCGTCCTGATGTGTAGATTGAAGTCAGTAATGTCTCGTGAACGTGTGGACATTCTTCCATGTCGCAGCACGACTGATGTTCCTGTGGAGTGGGCCTTGGCTTTCCTTAGCAATGGCCTGTTAGCCTTGCCATGGCAGAAATGGATTGTAGATGCTATCCATCTGGCAATTGTGGCTTTTGTGACTGCTGTTCCCAGAGCAGTTTGGCCGTAAGCCACGAACAACTGGTCGGATTTTCTAATGCTCTTTGTTTTTTGAAGGTAGAATTTTAAACATCTTTTAATATCAAGAGAATATAAGGCTCTTTCCACTGGTGTAAACGGATTTGGAAAGAAAGTCCTTAATTTTACTGGTTCATTGAGGTGAAACTGTGACGGTACTTTAGGTATGAATGTAGGATTATTCCGGAGGGTCACGTAGTCCTGAGTGAAATGTAGAAATGGTTCCTTTATAGTGAAGGCCTGAATTTCACTCACTCTTCTAGTGGATGTCGGAGCCAGAAGTAAGGCAACCTTCCAGGTGAGGAAATTGAGTTCGGCCTTGTGGATCAAATGGGTGTTTCATTAGTTGCGTTAAGACAGTGTTAGGTTCCCACTCCGGTGGAGGAAGCCTTACTGGAGGAAACGCTCGAAAAAGTCCTTTCATGAATTGTTTGATCAAAGAGGATGAACATAAAGAAGGAAGTTGAGCACCCTTTCTGAATCTGGAAAGTGCGGCTAAATGGACTTTGACTGATGACAAAGTGAACCCAGACCTTGCCTGATGTAACAAATAAGGAAGAATCTGTTCCGCAGGAGCTTCCACCGGTTGAACGTTATTAGCCTCGCACCAACAGCAAAAATGCTTCCATTTTAGACGGTAAGTCTTAAATGTGCTGTGAGCTCGCGATTTTGTCAATATGTCACGACAGTCCTGAGGGATGGTAAGGTCCTTGAATTCTAAGAAATCAGGAGCCATGCGTGTAAATGTAGAGACTGAGGGTCCGGGTGAAGCACCTAATCTTTGTTCCTCGACAACATTGTGGGTGTCGGAATAAGATGGATCGGCTGGTCCTGGGATAATAACAGAAGCTCTTGGAACCAGTACTGGCGAGGCCACCGGGGTGCAATCAGGATGAGACGGCAGCCCTCCAATTTCATCTTGCGTATTACTCTCGGGATTAGAGGTATTCGGGGAAAAGCGTAAGCACAAATCCATGACGATCGCATGGACAGGGCATTCCCACATGATCCATGTTGAGGGTATCTGCTGGCGTAATATCTGCATTTTTTGTTGTCCTTCGTTGTGAACAAATCCAGTGCCGGCTAGCCCCAAACTCAGAACACCCTGTGCACTTGATTCTGCTCTAGCTCCCACTCGTGGCAATCCGATTGGGACCTGCTGAGCGTGTCCGCCAGGGTATTTTGGAGACCCCTGACATGTTCTGCTCTGAGGGTTATGTTGTGGAGTGTGACCCATTCCCTCAACTCCTGAGCCTCTCTTGAAAAAGTTGCCGATCTTGTCCCTCAATGGTGGTTTACGTAAAACATGCTGGTGGTATTGTTGGTCAGAACTAGTACTGATGAACCTGCAATCCTTGGAAGGAAAGCTTGCAGGGACAGGAAAATTGCTCGCAATTCCAGGCTGTTGATATGTTGTTTTTTGTACTCTGGAGACCACTTTCGTTGTATCTGTAAATCTTGGAGATGACCTCCCCATCCTTCCATGGATGCATCCATTCTGAGAACAAAATCTGGAATATCATGTATGAAAGTGAGTCCTTCTGCTAAGTTGGGCATCTGTGACCACCAATGCAGAGCGTTTTTCATGTGTGGTGTGACTCTGAGGATGTCGTCAAAGGAACCCACGGCCTGTTGCCACTGAAGGTGTAGCTCCTCCTGTAGAGGTCTCATTCGGAGTCTTGCCAAAGGGATGAGATTTATTGCCGAAGAGCACATCCCCAGGAGTGAAGCAAACATGCGGATAGAAACTGACTTTCTTCTGGAAATCAGAATTGCCAGCTTTTGAAGACAAACCTGTCGTTGATGAGATAAGAATGCCCTGCACTGGACCGTATCCAGCAGAGCTCCAAGAAATGGAAGGACCTGCATTGGGCGTAACTGAGATTTGCTCCTGTTCACAGTTAGCCCCAGAGAGTTGAAAAGATGAAGAGACGTAATGGCCATCTTGACTGCTCGTCCGAAGGACCTTTGATTAACCAATCGTCCAAATACGGGAATACTTGGATTCCCCGGGATCTTAACGCTGCTGCTACAGAAGCTAGGCACTTTGTGAAGATCCTTGGAGCCGATTTTAGTCCAAACAGGAGCACTTTGAACTGATAATGGGCGCCAGCCACAGTGAAGCGAAGATATTTGCGATGTTTGGGATGTATTGGGATGTGGAAGTAAGCGTCTTCCATATCCAGAGAAGCCATAAAATCTTCCTCGTTGAGACAACCTAGAATCTCTGTAAATGTGACCATGCAAAATCCTTGTTTTTTGAGGAATCTGTTCAGGTTGCTAAGGTCTAGAATCGCGCGCCATTCCCCTGATTTCTTTTTGATCAGAAAAAATCAGGAATAGAAACCTGTCTGTTTCTGATGTGATGGAACCTTATCTATTGCATTCTTGAGGAGCATTGTTAAAGCTTCTTTGAATAATAAGTGAAGACGAGGGGGAGGGGGTCCCTTGGGCGGAGTGGTGGGTGGCTTGGTGACAAATTCTAGGGTATGACCGTTGTTCACCAGGTCTAGAACCCATTGATCTGAGGTAATTTCTTGCCACTGGTCCACAAATGCTGAAATTTTCGCGCCCACGGGAAGGGGAATAGGTGTGGTAGGTGCCCTGCGGAGATCACTGCTTTCTGTTGGCGTCCCGTCCTTGATTTTGAGATCGTCTTCGACCGCCCTGCCGAGAGAAACCAGACGTGTTGGATTGCCTGTATGAGGATTGGTAATTTTGTCTATATTGGTGCTGGTATTGTCTGTTCTGCTGGTTTTGGTATCCTCCTGTAGAGGAAAACCCACGCCCCCTTGCGCCTCTGAAGGTTCTGCGTTTGTACTGCAATGAACCCAATGATCTTGCCGTATCTGTATCAGTTTTTATTGCCTGGAGGGCTTAATCGATGTGTTTTCCTAACAACGATTCGCCATCATAGGCCATGTCCAATATTTTTGTCTGGACTTCGGGTCTGAAAGTGGAGGCCTTAAGCCAACCCTGGTTTCTGAGTACTGCCGCACCAGCCAGCAGGCGAAAATTTGTATTGACAACGTCTAGTGCGCAATCTATTATTTCAGATGCAGTGCCCTCTCCCTCTAATAGAACTTTTCTTGCTTCCTGTCTCTTGTCTTCCGGAATGAGCTCAATAAGTCCAGCCATCTCCGACCACATTTGGCGGTCATAACGTCCTATTATTGCTAGGGAGTCAGCTGCTCTGATGGAGGCAGCTGCCATTGTCGAAAACTTCTTGCCGATCAAATCAAGACGACGCCCTTCCTTGTCCGGCGGTGTAGTAATCGGTGTTGCCGGGTTCTTAGATCTTTGCTGGGCTGCCTGGGAAATTACCGAATCTGGTCGAGGATGGTCAATGAGACAGGATGGACTATTGGCCGGAACACGATATTTCTTATCTATCCGTGAAAGCACTGCTGGTACAGATGCAGGAGTTTTCATAATTTTGATCACTTTTTTCCAGATGTAATCAATTGGGACAGCCCTCGAAATCTTTCTGGATTCCTCTTTAAAATCATGTAGGAAGCATTCAGTTTGTACAACCGCGACAGGCAATTAAAATCTAGCAGCAGCTCGCTGCATTAGATTATGAAATCCCCCTATATCCTCTGGGGGCGAATCAGATGGTAGATGAGTCGGTGGTGAAGGATAATATAAGAATCCCAAGGATCTGTCGGAATGGTCTCTGTAAATTCACCCTCTTCAACTTCCTCTTCGGAGGACGTGTCCTGACCCTGATGAGGGTCTTGAGGAGGGTCTGGAAGCTGAGGTGTTGGAACAGGAGCGTCAGGTGATGGCAAAGGATCCGGAACCGGCACAGGTGGTGGTGGAATTTGTGGAATGACTTGCTGTGGGGGAAAGCGCTGTCTATAATCTGCTAGCATGGCTTGCAGGTCTTGTATTAGAGTTGGAGGCAGATGGCTCATCTCACTCTGGCGAGGTTGTCTATGGTAAACTCTATGATGCGGGACGACAATGTCCTCTTGATAATATTGTTCTTGGTAATCCTCCTCCTCTTCATCATCATCATCCTGACATTTGATGTGTAGCTCCGAAGGATGATGAGCTATTCCAAAAGGCCCTTCATCCTCTTTGTCCTCGTAATCATCATCCTCTTCCTGCACATATGTTTCCAGGAGATGTGAGGAAGCAAGTGGTGAAATATTGCTATATTCATGTCTTTGAAATGATTTGAGCTGAAAACTCCTAGATGAAACAGGTGTTGAATGAGTTGGAGCCATAGGCAATGCAGGTGCCGCAGATGGAACAGGTAAATCCCCAGTCGATGGAATTGTCGTCGACGGGCTCTCCGTCGATGGATTCATCATCGACGGGCACTTTGTCATCGTCGTCGACAGGATCATTGTCAACAGGATCACTGTCGTCGGGCTCGATGTCGACGGGACCTTCGTAGACGGAACGGTCGTCGATGGGGTAGTAACCGGCTGCGTCTTAGTCGACGATACTACTCTCGTCGATGGTGGAGGCTTCGTCGACGGCAACGTCGTCGATATGGACTTCGATGCTGACTTTGTCGACAAGGTCTTCGTCGACGAATCCTCGACGTCGGGTTTCTTTGACAGGATAGTAATCCTCGTCGACAGTATAGGAGAGGTGATAGACGTCATCGAGACAGTTTCTGTCGACGAAAGAGCAGAAGAAGTGACAGAAATCGTCGACGAAGGAGGGAAAGCCAGAGATTTTGAAAGGCTTTTACTCACAGTTTTTGTTGACGTCTTTTTAGAGTCCTTGAGAGCAGAGTCCTGAGGAGAGTGCGCTGACCCAGAGGAGATGGGAGGAGTCCTCTGAGAAGGGCTAGAAGTAGAGTGGAAAGATTTATGGTGTTTTTCCCCTCGCTTGAAGAGCTGTCGTGAGACCTAGCTCTCTTGCTGGAAGTTGAGGCTCTATCATCCTCTTCAGCCGAAGAGGATTTAAGCCATAACCGCACTCTCGCCTCCCTATCCCTAAGAGTCTTAGTAGGGAAGGTCCGGCAAATTTTGCAATCTTTTGCCTCATGTTTAGGGTAGAGGCAGTAGATGCAGTCCATATGCTGATCATCAACATGGACTCTCTTGGCGCAGGTTCTGCAGGACTTGAACAAGGTTTTCTTGTCAGACATCATAGAATAAAGAAGAAAAAACTGAGTGGCACTCAGGGAGACTCCCTTCCACAAGACGTGCGGTGAAAATCTGAGGAGAACTGGCTCTGCTGAGAGTGTTCTAGAGGGTGCTGATAGCTGATTGGTTGGTATCAATTTTTTGGTTCTTAAGGCATAATAAGGTAGATAGGCTGCTAAGATCTAGGCCTTAGGCCTTTTCTTTGTGGCCTACTACTACTATTATAGTTTGGCACTACTTTTGTATTTACCGTGGGACTCCCGCCTCGGCGACGGGGAATGATTGAGGCATGTGAATCTATGAAAAATACCCCAATACTGGATAACAATAACAATAGCAAGATGATGGATAATGAACTCCTATAAGAAGCATGTATTGCTGAACTTTTGTGGACTTTATTTCGAGGTTTAGAGGCACCTGCTTTCCGATTCCTTCTCAAAACAAGTACAGGGTAGACTTACTGGGGAGGGACTTTGAAGGCAGATTGTCCGAAAACATTTAACTGACATTTAAACAAACTAAATTAGAAATAGTAAGTAACAAGCATTTGCAATGCTATAGGTGTCGCATTTGTTAAAGTTAGAGCTGTTGACTTTGAAAATTAAGTTTTTTACTTTTTTTATTTTATTTGCAGTGTCATAAATATATTTGCATAGCGCAATTGCTATTGGTATAAAAAAGCAAAAGTAAAAAACATTGTCCTTTTTAACGCCAACAGCTGTAACTTTAAGAAATGCGAGAACTATTGCATTGCAAATGCTTGTAGAAAGCTACTGATAGGAAGAAGAGAACAGGAGCAAGCTTAATGTGTAAGGTAAAAGGAGGGGAGAGGGTTATAAGAGAATGAGAGAAAGGCGGCTAGGGAAAAGAACGACGGGTAAAGAAAATAGTGAGGAATAAAGACAAGGGAAGATAGAAGATAAGCATAGAGACACTCTGAGACAGACACAGAGATAGACACAAAAAGAGACAGACTAGGACCAAAAAAAGGCAGAGCTTCCACAATGTCCACTAAGAGAGGGACGAGAGACACTCTGAGAAAGAGACATTTACAAAAAGAGACAGGCAAGCGCCTAGAAAAAGACAGAGTTGCCACAAATTCCCTAAGGGAGTGACAAGAGACACCCTGAGACAGACACAACAAGCTGCACCCAGGCCACCAGCTACGAGCCAAGAAAAGACTGAGCCCCTGATCCCCTCCCACATAGGTGTAATGCCCACCCCTGTCGCCCTCTCCCACTACAAGAACACCCCTCAACTCCCATCGCCTACACGATGAGAGGAGGGTGTCACCAGCGAACTCGCAAGTGACGGGAGCACAGTATAGGGGTGCACCCACGACGAGGGCTCTGAAATAAAAGAGGGCACACACACGTGTGTGTGACATCAACGGAGACAACACGAGCCCTAAAAACACGAGGAAGGCTCAGAAATAACAAGGTGCGCCCTACTGTCGACCTGCATATTCTAATCTCTACTGCACAACACATGCTCTGCTGCCCTCAGCTCTGCAGTAAAGCTGGAAACCTCCACCCTTCTCATAGCCATTCCATGAGAGGGGGGACCTGACAAACTTTGACTATCCCATTAATCCTGCGGGCCATTCCTGTCCTTCCAACAGGTTGTAAAGAGGGGATGGCGGCTGTCCAGAGCTAAGCAAATCCTAAATAAAAGGAAAGAGACACGCACAGAAAATACACACGCACAGTAACACAGGACACACAGTAACACAGCACACACACACAGAAACTTACAGAAACCGACTAGCACAGTGACAGAATCACATGCGCGCACATACAAACACACACACAAACGTATGACCAGAAAACACAGATAAACAGAAACATAATACACACATGCACATACAGACATTTGTATAGTGAAACTCACAGAAACAGGGCGGCACCGTGACAGGCTTACATACGCGCACACCACACACATAGGTACTCACAGACAAGCACATACAGGCATTCAGAGTTACACACACACACATATGCATATATACTCACATAGATACACACGGACACACATACAGGAAAGAACACACAATAACAATACTGAGGTGAAAAGCTAAGAAACTGCGAAACAACAACATCTTGATCACAACCGGACATAATAATGACAAACATTTATCACAAGTACAGTAGCCTTACAATAGACTTTATAAAGTGTTTCTGACTGTACCACAGCCCACCTGACATCTCCTAAACCAGCCCACGTGAGAACCTTACAGAATCCGTCTGAAATCCCCTACATAGAAGGTGCCTCCGCACCAAACATTGGCCAGGTGGGCGGGGGGCGTGGGGGGAGGCGGCAAAGGAGGGGGCATGCAGATTTACTTCTGACTTTAATCCGGACCCGTCCCCACACGCTGATTTACAGTTCGGGGGGCACTCTTCTGTGGCAAATGATCCCCGCTTAATTTGGCAGCGATGAGGTGGGCTGGTGGCTCTAAAACGCTCATCAACTTTTAATTGCTGCTATTTTAAATAACGAATATTAAGGGACGCTGGGGTTCATAAAAGTGCAAATAATTACAAATGTTTACTTAATTTCCCCCCTTTTCATCTGTCGGTCCTTCTGGCAACATAAGATTTTCGCTCAGAGGCAGAAGGCATTGTGGCGCTTGCATACCTGTTGGATGCGAAATGTATTAAGCTCCATGGAAATGGGACATGGACGCTGGGACAAGAAGCCATGGTCGGTGGGACAGGGAGATAGGGACACTGGGACAGGTAGATATGGACACTGGGGCAGAAAGACACGGACACTGGGGCAGGAAGACACGGACACTGGGGCAAGAAGACACGGACACTGGGGCAGGAAGACACAGGCACTGCGAGAACGAGAAAAAAAAGTGCTCACATGCTTTTTCATGTAGCAATGTCTGCCTAAAGAGGGAGGCGTGTAGGAGCAAACTGCAAGCAGCGCTAGAGGGAAAGGTAGTTTGATTTAGGGGGCGGGGTCCAAGGGTTATTTTTACTTTTATATTTTTTTGATTGTGTTACGGAACCCCGATCAGAGCCACATTTTGTGTAGAGTTCAAAGGTGAACTTTACTCTGACTTCCATAACTCGAAAGCACTGCGGGACTAGACCTCGTTGTAGAGAGTTTGTGAGTTTAGTACGCGGGCTCGTTTTTGAAACCCACGAAAAAGATACCCCAGTAGTGAAGAGCAGCCCCTACCTTTTAGCATAAGAGGAAGCTCTCTCCCTCGGCATCCTTTAGCCGCCGACGGTTGCCTTCCCTTGTCCTGAACACATCCAGGTAGCCCCAGCCCGCCTTCCCCTTTCGGGTACACCGCATAAATACCCCAGCGAGCGTCCTGGGCTTGCAAAGTCCGTCTCCTCGAGTCTCCTCTGAGAGCAGATCTTGAACATGGCACTATGCCCGAGGCAAAGAGCAGGGGAGAAGGAGCCTTGCGCTGCCCGCTGCCCTCCTCCACAACACCATGGGGGTGGGGGGAATGAATAACACCAGAGGAGGGGGGGAGCTGTGCATAACTCCCCCCCTGCGGACAACAGGGGGGACATTAAAACAAGTGCGGCTGAGATCTGAACATTACAAAGAAAGAGCGCGGTGTCCCTGAAGCGGACACCGCGCTCCAATTCAAAGTAAAAATAAGTAAATAAACGGAGCGCGGTGCCCGCTTCAGGGAAACTGCTCTCCGAATCAAAGTAAGTAAATAAACGGAGCGTGTTGTCCCTGAAGCGGGCGCAGCGCTCAGAAATAAAGTGAACATGCCCTCTAAAAATAATAAAAATGCAAGGCACATTAAAACAAGCGTGCCGAGGTGGCCCCACTCAAAATAACAAAGAACAAGAAGCCCGTGAGTGGTGCGCGCGCACGCCACAGCAAGACTGACATGTGGTTTCAATTATCGTGCCCGTGTCTGGGCACGATAATTTAAACTACATGACAGCCGGTGCGCGTAATGGACACCAATAGGCCGTGGGCGGAGCAATGCGCCCGCCTTTGGCCTATTGCGTGCTCTCATTTTAAAAAACACGCACGCAAAGCCCAATAGCGTGCCACAAAAGGAAAAGCACACGCTTGTGCGTGTGCCATTCCTAGGTCAGCTTCTGAAACCCCAATTTTACCTACTAAATGTCTCGCGCTGTATCAAAACTTGCTAATAAAAGTCAGGACAGGGTGTTAAGGAAGACAAAGGTAGAAAATCAGAAAATGAGAAGGATGGGCAGTAGAATATGAGAAGAGGGCTGTGACAGCAGAGTAAAAAAATAAGAAAAGGGGTGAGTGATGGGTGTTGGATAAGGAGGCACATTCACATTTTAAAAGGAGAAAACAAAAACAAAGTTCTGCAAGGCAGGCATTTTGTTAAGAAAGGATGGATCTAAGAAAACCAACCTTCCATTGGTTCGGAGTCAGATCTGAGTCATCAGGGGTGGCACTCACTAAGATGCCATAGAATCATCTTTACCCACTAAAAGGGCCACATGTGTAGATGGAAGCAGCATATACATACCTTAATAACTTGTTTTATGCCATTGATGGTTGTATTCATTAAGGATTTCAGCCTGTCAGCCTCATTCAGGAGATCTGCATATCTCACACACATGAACAAGATGTGAGCTGGCAAGCCAGGGATCATATTCACTACAACGCCTCGTGGTTTTAAATCTGTCTCAAGGAATAAAAGTCTAATTAAAAATGAAAACGTATCCCCAAAACAAATTTGTATACATATATCCACATAAAAAAAAATCCATAAACTATGCACTTACATTACACAAGAGTTTACCTAACATTGGCCAAGTGTTTTATAGTTCAAAACATTGTTCCTGGGACCCTTTAAAAAAAAAACATGGGCCATGTCTGTTAAAACCCCAAAGTCTGTTACAACTTACAAACACACGTTCTGTTTCAACATGCTGTTGCCTGCCTCAGTCTCAGTTTACAAGCAACTGGGAGAATGGTTAATTATACCGTTATTAGTTTAATATAACATGTTCAACAGTAGTTGTTTAATGTTTTATCAAGTAACAAGTAAACACATACAACGTATAAGACCATGCAATAGATAAAGGAAACAACAAATGTAAGGTGAAACAATACAAAACAAGATAGCCAGAGAAGCAGAGCAAGGTGCTTTTCTGTTTATTTTTGTCTTTCTTAGGTCTGCTGGTAACCAGTTAAGATACGACGTGGCAGCTCACCAGGTTCACAGACGGCAGGTCTATCCGACTGAAAAGCGGACGAGTGGGCGTAGCTAAGTCACACTCGCCATGCACTTTGCACCTGTCCCCTCGTGACTTCATAGAACACCGCTCTTTTAAATTGTACACGCAAGATTATATCCTGCATGTTCTGTGTCTGTAACAAAAGATTTTAGACAGAATTTCCAACTAACAGTCACCTACATAGTCATGCTTCTAAATGTTGGTACTCCAAGGCCCAAATTAGAGCGCAACAGATTCAGAGTCACTGCATGACAATCTTCCAGGGTCACTTCACTGCTGGGTGACATGGCCGTCTGTCCTAGTCTAAGTTGTAACTGCACACTTGAGGGGCTATTTATGAGAATGTCACGCAGTGCAGTGCAGCGCAGCGCAGCAAGTCACCATGCTGCGCTGCGTGACAGGAAAAGAGCAGGAATGTGCAGTAGTTAAGGCAATACAATGCATTCCTTCCTTTTCTCCAGTACTTGCTCCCCTTTGGCAGCCTAGTTCCAAAGCAGGCACCCTTGCACATTGGTGCAAGGATGCCTGCGTTGCAAGCAGAATAGATTTTTTGCAAGAAGGAGCATCTTCCTGCATATAAACAATCCTGTGCGCCTCATCTGAAAATGTGTATCTTTTTGGCACATTCCCAGGTTTACCAGTTCTGGTAAATCTAGGAATGCGTCAAAACCATGGGAATTATGTGGGAACACCAACGCAACGCCCATGGAACACCTTCCCAGGGTAGGGTAAGGCAACGCAGCGATTTGTGCTGCGATGCCTTACTCCAGGTTTATGGAGCCTTTCAGGGCAACGCAAAGTGTCCTTGTGTGGCTTTAAAATCACATGTAAGGCTTACGTTGCTCTTGTACCAATTGCATGGTGCAAGAGCGACACAAACCGGACCCTTAGTTACTTTTTACTCTCTAGAAATTCTACAGGTGGGTAGGTTTCCTGTGGAGTTTGACACAGAAGCTCTAAAGACCAGAACTGCTGATATTCCAGCAGACCTACAGGATATTCCAAAGGATGTAGATCAAGAAATTGGAAGAAGGCACTTGGCTCTTCTAAATGTGGGCAGTGATTACTACTCCAAAGCTTCCTGCTTCCAGAGGAAGATATGCTGCCTCTTAGTTGAGGGGTATTTTGCCCCTCATCGAAGGCTTAATCACTTTTCAGGAGGGAAGCTCAGAAGAACATAATTATTACTGCTAATGCTTCCAGGAAGCAAACAGCAGGTTTTTTTCTACAATTACCATTCCACTATATTCAGCAAAAATTTACATTGTCCATTGAATTATATGTTTGACGGATAACACACAAACAGTGAATGGACATTGTAATAATTATGCAACCCAATG
This sequence comes from Triturus cristatus, assembly GCF_964204655.1. NCBI lineage: Eukaryota > Metazoa > Chordata > Amphibia > Caudata > Salamandridae > Triturus > Triturus cristatus. Next base: position 392,661,443 of record NC_140583.1, on the reverse strand, counting down.
CGTGAAAAAAGGACTTTAATAACAAAGGGACCTAGCTAGTCACTGCTCTTCACTGAAGGGTCATGCTACTCTGATCATTTAGCATGACTCCCTTTTTTGCAGTAAGCCCCCAGCCTGCAGCCTACATTTTTCTGATGAATCAAAATGTCCAAAGCCAGAAAGGTCACTGTACCAGAGGGAAAGATGTGATAGTCCATCAAGAGGCATCAATTGCCGGAACATCTTCTCGAACTAAATGCACAATTATCACAGCCCATCTGAAGCTAGCATTAAATAGGTCTCTCTGTTCATACTTTATCAATCATCACCCATTCCGTCATCCTTTGAACTCTACATTTGTCCTGCTTTCGGTTAAAGGTAATGCTCTCTCTAAACCTAGGACGGTGCTCTACAAATGCCCACATACATTTAAATGCACGAAATAAACAAGTCCTTTTAGTGCCTTTATAGTGTTTAGAATTTTGACAGGGCCTAATATTCATTCTCATTACCTCTGGGGCACGGCTATTAAACTGATACACTGCTCTATCATGCAGTGAGCATCAGATCATATAGTCTTAAAATATACACATACATGTGTCTGGTGCCAGGTCCAGTTTCTTTTTCTGAGGGCGCAGCCTTGGGATTGTTGCTGCTTTTTAACTATCATATTAGAATATGTGTCATTTCAAACTGTAGGAGAAGGACAGCATCAGCAAGATTTCCTTAACCCGAGTGATGTCGTGCATTGGAGAACCCAATGTCTGGCACTCATTGCAGTTCACAGAATACGCCATCTCTCACATTGCATACGCCTCCCTCCCTGTGAGACATAAACAGTATCCATGGTTGAAAAACTGGTCCATTTGCAATAGGGCAAAGATTGCACACTTTATTGAAGGCGTCTCACTGAGACAGTTTGAGTAATGCATATTTCTCAAGATCTCCTTAACTGGAATATTCATATATTTATGAATGCAAAGTGAATTAATTTATTAGAAGAAAAGCAGGTCGAGATAGGCATTGTAATATTATTAATGCAGTTGCTGTTCCCCATGTGTTCAAATTATTATGATGTTTTAAATATTTTCAGCTGGATTTAATCTACATCTCTTTGGCAAGGAGAGTCAATGATCAGGAGTTTCTCAAAGGACTGCTAGCACCACAAAACAGCTAAGGAGGTCCCCTGTAAACATCAGCCTGAGTCCCGTAGGAGATGCCTGAATAGTGACCCCAAGTCAAGGCAGTGCTCCCATCAAGATCCTCTTACCAATAAACAAAACATTTCTGTTCACAGAAACCCCAAAGTATTCTTAAGGAAGCGAAGAGCATCCCAAGCACCAGTTTTCCAGTCCCAAATCTTATATTAAAGATGCAACTCAAACACATAGATCTCTCTAGTTGCGTCAAATGAAAATATGTTCTGCACCTGAGCTCATCACATGGAAAACAAGCATTGGGATAGCCAATAGGTCTCGCCTTCACGACCTTTTAATTATTTAGCCATGCAGCACATTATCCTGCATGCTTAACATCTACTGTTCTTTAACGTGGAAACATTGACACTGATAGGCACATTATAGCAACTAATTAAGTATTTTAGTGTTATTTTGGTACAACTGGTAGTCTGAACTCAGATATCTGGTGGAGGTCCCATGCACAATAAAGAAGAAAGATGTACACGCAGGGGAGCAAGAGCAACAGCTGTGGTGAAACGCTGCTGGTTATGCTATAAGAGTGGCAATGTCCTACTTGTTGGTATTGATAACACCACTTTTACACCAGCGAACAGAACCCTCTCTGACGTCACAAGTCTCCTAAGAATACTGTACAAATAAATTCACATCTCTCAGACTTTGATGCATTTAAAAATGGATGCAGTTACAAGACTAAAGCATTCTGATGACCCGCTGCATTAACTACAAATCACACCTCAGCAGGCCAGCAGAATAAGTCAAGGCAACACCAGACTGCTAGTTAAGAAATACCGGGGGGGGGGGGGGGCGGGAGGGGAAACAAACAAAAAAAAACACAGCAGCAAGCACGCGTTAATATTTGAGAACATGCCACTGCATATTAGGCTCACCAGACGATGCGTGCAGTTCATAAAAGAGCTAACGACAGCATATTTTCAAAGAGCACTTCGGTCGTTATCCATGTTCTCATCTCCAAAAGTTCTTGCGGTCCTACACAGGTAAAATGCCACATTTTCCCTGCCCACCTGATGAAGGAGTGAACTAAATGTGTTTATAAAGCATGCAATTACGTTGGAAAAATGTGTCCTGATTGTACACAATCTTGAACCTGTTCCCTAACTTCCTATTTATGCAACAAACTCTCCTGCAACCAAGGTATGTTTGTCGAGTTTTGATTCCTCCTATAACTGACGTTTAAGTCTCTGGCACTTCAATCCCAACAAGGTCTTGCTTTTATAAGCGTACATACCCTGCCGTCTATCGGGGACCTGCTGTGCATGTCGAAAACAGTCCTTAAAAACACCATCAGACAAGGACAGCACGAGTCACTCCAAACAACTGACCTTCTCAGGGTATCACGATATCATCACGCAGAGTACTTGTTGGTATCATATCTCTTGCCTAGGCAGTACTATATTGACTCTCACTTGATAGCCAGAACTAGACAAAACTACTTACGCCTTTTATTCATTCCTCTCAAGCAGTTTGAGAGCTCCTGGAATTTTGAAGATTGTGTAATAATTTTGATGAAACCTTATATATCTGCCTAGGCCCTAGTGACATTTGGAACATGTATTTATCATCATGTTTTAGAGAGTTTTCATTACAAAAAGTAGGCGAAACAATAAGGGCGGGCTTTATGGCTTTATCTTCTTAAGCTTGCATATTTATGATGTTGCGAAGTTTTAACTATTTCATCTTGTGTGGCTTGACTGTATAGACAGCTCATTGTATTAGATATCTGCTTTTATTCTTTGTATTTATTTTAAATCTACACAATAAACGTAATGACTTCCCATTCATTCCTTTGGGCCTCTAGGCCCATAGGAATGAATGAAATCGCTATTTTTTGCTATTGCCTTAATTGCGAATGCAGTTAGGGAGTCGCAATTTGCAAGTTGCTATCAAGGAATAGGTAGAATTCGCAATTTTGTTTTGCTATTCCTAGAAAATTAAGGAAGAAGGCTATTAAGGAATGCCTTTCCATTCAGTCCTATGGGCCTTTAGGCCCATAGTAATGAATGGGAAGTCATTCGCAATTTGAAGGGTGCTAGGGGGCCAAAAGGCCACCCTGCTGCACCCCCAAAATTGGCATGTGTGCACATGTGGCGCACACATATGCCCTAAGGGCATTTGTGTGTGCTACATGGTCCCTAATTATAAAAACGCAATTTGTGAATGCAACATGCATCGCATTTAGGGAATCGCAATTTGCGATTCCCTAACTGCATTTGCAACTAAGGAAATCACACAAAATTGTAATTTCCTTAATTGCGAATGCCTTTGAGCTTGATGCATCGGAAATAGCCTTTTACCGGTCGCAAACGGGACGATTCTGTGAATCGGCCCATTTGTGGCTGGTAAAATGCTTGATGCATGTGCACCCTAAGTGCTTAAAAACATATAGCGCCAACTTGGGACATCTGGTTGCCCTTGACCGGGACAAAGTCAAAGTTTGAGGCCACCACAATGGAGCCCTGGTCGAATAAACTAAGTGGAAGGCCTCAGTTAAAATTTAACCTTTGCACTTAGAAACTTTTCTGGGGGATGTCTTTTCATCATCAAGCGAGGCTACTCTTCAGGCGGGATTCGAGTCAACCATGGAGGTTTGGCTCAGCGCAAGGTCTTGATGAAATCCTGTAGGGCTTGAGGTCTGGAGCTTTCAGCTGACGAACCTGAAATCCAGGCCGAGATGCGGTTCGGCATCGGCAGCCTGACTCTCTTTAATGGGTCGGTCACCTTACGGAGCTTTTTCCACAAGTTGTTCCAAACTTCTCCAAGCTTCTGGAATGTCTTATGTCAGAAATGGGATTTCTGGTTGGCTAAGGCTTGCGCCAAAGCCAGGCAGAAACCACCACTCTAGTCAGGGCAAGGGAGTTACACGCCAAAGATAACCCCTGCTCACCCCCTTGGTAGCTTGGCACGAGCAGTCAGGCTTATCCCGGAGGCAATGTGTAAAGCGTTTGCGCACTCACACAGCAACAACCCCCCAGGCACACCACAAAAGGAACTCCACACAAGGTTATATATAAAAATAGCCTTTGTATTATAATAAATACATTAGATCATAATCACATAATATATACTGTGCCAATTGGCACTGGGAAGTCTCTACAGGGGATTATATACACCCGACAGGGCCAATTGGGCCACTGTCAGAATAATAAATAAATGTAGAGCACAACCAGTAACTACTGGTAAAAGTTAGGAACACACTATGCAATAATAATCACATTAGGCATAAAACAAATTAGGCCTAAAAATCTTAGCATAACCATATTATGCACAAACCTCATAACCATAAACATCATTAGAGGCATATATCAGGGCATAAAGGCATTGCGCAGTAGATATCACAGTTAGGCATACACACAGTGTGCCCCAAGCGGGGGCACAACACATTAAAACTGTCCTCAGGCCAACTGGCCTCTCACAGGGCTCCAATGCCCTATGTCCAACAGTGTCAGGGCTGGCTGCGCATGCAGCAAAAGAAGAGTGCACAAGAGTTTAAGCCTAAACGTGGCAACTGCCCACTACTTTCTGGGCAGCTGTAAAATCCCAAGAATGGGCACGGGCACTTCGTACCCTCAGGAATCCACCCTGGGGCTCTCTAAACAATTATGCACAACGTTGTAGCTGCCCGATGCCAGGCGGGGCAGCTGTAGAAGAATGTGAGCCCCTACCCTGGGACTCAAGCAGAACAATGGCCCAGAGGAAAAGAATGGGTCTGGCACCACTGCGCCTACTGAACGCCCACTGGGGGCTCTTATTAACACAATTATGGCCCCCGTCATTGGAGCGGCCCGCTCCCTTTGCGGGACCGCTCAGGCGCTGTGCCTTCACTGGCACTAACACAGGGCGCCAAGAAATGCCCCCAAGCCCCACGGGGACTTCGTCACACAAATGCAGCCTCGGACTCCTCTGGCCGCACCCACAGGCACCGACAAGGTGCCTCGCCTCCAGAGGCAGCCCCCACTCACTGGACTGAAGCGGGGACTCCCCCCTGGCGCTGCTGCTAGTGCGTGCACTGTTCGTTGGAGCCCTCTTCACTGGGGCTCTCTGGCGGCTGTAGGCGGTACGCGGGGCTTTCCTCACCACATGGGAGCCCTGCTTCGATTCCCGCTCCATGCTGCCTGTCTCCCCTTGCCCGTTCCTTCTTCCTGGGTCTGGGATGGGGAGCCCTCGAGGACAAGACGGCTTCCCCAGGCTTCTTCACGGCGTCTTCACGGGCACACGCAGGAGCGGGTAGGCTCCCGTCTGCTTCCTAAGCCCCACCCATGTCTCCTCCGAGGCTGCCTGACTTCCTGGGTTTCCCGGGTTGCGGCGGCGCTTCTCTGCTGTCTCGGGCTGCGGCGGTGATGCGGGGTGGGCACCCGCCCTTAAGTAACACAAGAAGCGGGGTGGGCACCCGCCAACGAGCACCGCAATGCGGGGTGGGCACCCGCTTTTAGAAATCAATCCCACAGGCGGCAACAACGCGGGGTTGGCACCCGCTATTAATTACCTTTAGATGATGCAATAACAAGGGGTGGGCTCCTGCCGGCAGCACACACAAATGCGGGGTGGGCTCCCGCTTCGATAAGGAGCTCAGGGGGGAATCTCACACGCTGGGATTCCCTCGCAGCCTCGCGCTGCAGCAGGACTTGCTCCTCTCCCCTTAGCCGACCCAAATGCAGCGCTCACGAGGCGCTGGGCCATAAAAGTCCTCCAAAAGGCGGAAAATAAGAGAGTCCTTGGTGCTGGGGAGACCCCAGCAAAACGCAGCCAGGCAGGCCAGCACGCAGGGACCCCCAGGAAGCAGCAGCTGGGTCCCGCAGCGGTTCCTGCTGGCAGAGTGTCCTTCCAAAGTAAGAACACGCACACACACTTTCATGGGGTCACAGCCCCTATATTTATATCACATCTCCCTTTGTCTGTAAGCACAGGGCTGGGGAAAAAACAGATGCAACTGGTTTGGGGAGCTTTGGAGCACTTTGTTGTGCTCAGCTCCTCTTCCCTTTGTCAGGTGGGGGCTAGGTGCTCAGACGCACCACAGGGGGCGGATGCAGCATTGTGGAGGGAAGGCACAGTCCTATTCAGGTCCCAGGTGCAACTCCTCTCTCCCATCTAGATGCAGATCTCTCTATTCACCACTGGGCCGACTCACCCTGGCTCCTGGAATTCCCCACCCCATCCAACGCCTGTCAATCAAAAGAAAGACATGCACTCCACATCAGGCAGGCAGGAAAAATAGCACACAGAAATGCCAACTTCTAGAAGTGGCACATCTCCACAAGTCACAATAAATCTGTGCACACCATTGTGCAGCATTTATTCTCATGAGTTCGCACATACTAAACTCAACCCTGCACTCCTCTCACACCAGGAATTACCATGGACACACATATCCCCCATTCATTCCTATGGGAGGACAGGCCAATCTCACCACACGCACTCAGAGTGCGCACACACTTTACACTGGGCCACAGTGCTAAAGTGCGCAGAGGCCAAAAACAACTAATATTAAGCCACATTAAAAGGCAAAAAGTTTAGGGGTGACCCTGCCAAAAGGGCCAAGTCCAACATCTTCCTGAAGTTACACTTGAGGGGTCAAATTGAACAAAACACACATCCAAGGGTCTAGAAGCTCTGAGATGGTCCTTGGAAGTTTGGGACTACAATTCCCACCATGCACCTGGCCAAATCCTTAAAAGTACACTGGACGCACTCCAGGCTGGGGATTTTTTTGTGGAGTTGGTGCAGGTGAGCTCTGATAAGCTGCTGCTTTCAGGGAGTCTTCTCCTTTTTGAAGCAGGGCAAAGTCCTCAGGGCTGTAACTACAAATGTACAGCAGGAGCAGTACTTCAGAGTACAATCCTTTAGGGTGCAGACCAGGCTTCCAGCAGAGCAGTCCTTCTCCCTGTAGTTTCAGGCAGTAGAACTGTGTGGCTATGCAGCGCTCACAGACTTATCCAATTTTCGGGGGTAACAAGTAGGGGGGCACCCCTGACCAATGGGGTACAGGGTGCCACCCACACGCATGACAGCTTCCCACAAAGTATAGCATATTCTTGTCCCACAAAGCACTGCACTTTAAAATTCAAGATGGAGAATTCTCCTCTTTGGGAGTAAGACCTGGCTAAGCCAACTCACTGGTGTGGCTCATTTCCCTTAACACTCCCCCCCCCCCCCCCACCGACCTCCTGCAAATTCCATTCCTGGAGCTCCCATCTGGCTGGGGGTACGGGAAGAGAGGGTAGGCCTGGCTGGCATTCCTTACTGTCCTGTTCTCCTTGAAGCCTAGTTTGTGTACCCAGGCCCCTTCCTAGCCTGTTCTCTTCAGCTTCCCCCACCAGATAACGTCTGTCTATATGATCTTTCAGCTAGAAGGCTGGATTTTGGCTCACAGAAAATAACTTTCTATAACTGTTTTCTGTATTGGCTATGATAAATTCAATGGTGGCAAGTTGTAGGATTTATCATTACCAATCGTTTAAGTCCTTAAAATATTGTTGTAGCTCACTCCAGTCAATAGTTACACTGTATTACAGTATTCCCATGTTAGCCTAAGGAGCTAAAAGGCCACAATGGGGAAAAACAAAATGGGTAATTTTTCCCTCAGCACGGCATATAAAACATATTTTAAATGTTTCTGCTTATTTTTACATAGTACCCTACCCTTGGGGCACTTTTGATAGCCCTTCGGGGGGATTTATATGTAATAATGAAGTAGTTTAATACTTTGGAAGTACCAGATCAAAATGTACCTTAAATCCAAAGTCGAATTTGCATATAATTGTAGTTGAAAAGCAGCTTGCAAAGTAGGGATGACTTTTAAAAATGGCAGCAGGCAATATAGCAGTGCACAGATAAGTGCCTCAAAGCTGCTGGGCCTCTAAACCTACATGCCCTGCCATATACTAGGGACCTACAGGTATGTTGTCAGTGTCAATTGTAATTACACCTAATTACCACATACATTTTTAACAGAGTCAGTTATCACTAGTACCAGTAAAAAACAAATATGGGGGTAATCAGGGCAAAAAGGATGACTTTCTCGCAGACTGGATGGTGAAAATGCCTTGTTTGGGCAAGCAGCTTCTAACATGTTGCACCCAAAATGCTCAAAATGATAAATAAAAAAACCAACTATTCAGTTGCTCACAGGAATTGGAAAATGAAAAGAATGTCAAGCATTACTTACATCATATGAATCTTTCTACATTTTGATCTGGTGAACCTCAAGGTTTATCCCTTAGCCCTACTATCTTCAACGTATACATGATACCTCTGGTCAACATCGTCAGGAGCCACAGACTACTTCAACGGAGACGACCCCCAAGTCATTCTCTCCCTGACCATGACCATCAAAGACAGGTTACAAAGATGCATGAAAGATGTGGCCATCTGGATGAACAAAAACTGTCTCAAACTCAACACAGACAGGACAGAAGTACTCATCTTTAGGAAAGGAAAGGACAACCTCTGGAACAATGAACCCAACCAAGCTGGGCCCAACCCCCAAACCCACCAAACATGCCTGTAATCTTGACATCCCAGATATGCAAGAAAAAGCAGGTCAGCGCCATCTCCTTTGCTTGCTTCCTCACCCTCCGAATGCTCAGGAAGGTCTTCAGATTGCTCCCACCTAGTACCAGGCAAACTGTCACGCAAGCTCTCGGCACCAACAGACTCGACTATGGCAACTCTCTCTATGTAATAATCACCATCCAACTCCCGAGGAAACTCCAGACCATCCAGAACATAGCAGCCAGTCTCATTCTCAACCACCCCAGACAGATGCACATCACCCCTCACCTCAGGAAAATCAGTTGCCTACCAGTCACAAAGAGATGCCAGTTCAAGAAGCTCACCCACGTTTACAAGGCACTACACAACGAAGGACCTCAACTAATGAGTAAATTACCACCAACCGACCAGGGTACTCTGTTCCGGATTCCTCTACCCAGCAGCTACACAACGCTTACACCGGGCAAACTGCAGAGGACGCTTCTTCTCCCACCTAGCCGCTAAGACCTGGAACTCCCTCCCCCTGCACCTCAGAGCCTCACCGTCACTCCAGCAGTTTAGGAAGGACCTCAAGACCTGGATGTTCAACCAATAGGAACTGCCAGCGTGATCCTGCAGCAGGATCACAGAGCGCCTCGAGACTCTCACGGGTGAAGCAACCACCCTCTACAAATCCTGATTGATTGATTGAAAGAAAATATTTCCTGACATTAGCAGATTATGTATAAGGTAATAGTTCTATGACAAATACTTGTTATTCCATTTGTTGCAGCAGTGTTGTGACCCTCGCGGCGGAGTAGTTGCGCTTTATAAACCCGTGATGATTAATTGATTGAAGTCACACAATTTAAGTAAACCAGACTCTGGGAAAAATGTTGGATTTCAGCTCTGTTTACATCTGATTAGTTAAATCTGAATGAAGAAGTAGTTTATTTGCATACATAATAGCACTTATATTGGCAGATCTCTGTATTTTTATCCCGAGTTACTGACCCCGTAACAAAATGAACAGAAAACCCACCATGAAAAAAATACTGAAACAGTAATTCTTCACAAGACGTGAAATTTTATATAAGCAGGCTAGGTTTTAACATGAGGCCATCAACTATTTTATCTTCAATATTGGACATGCATACTAGTATGTTTTGTGTCCCTGCACATGTGGAGACAGGCAAATTTAGTCGCTTTGCGACTAGCAATTTGCGCCTCACAAAATGAAATGTACAAAAGTGTCACAGACACTGTTAGCGATTCCTAATGGGGTCCCAAATTGCCTGCATCATTAATATTCATGATGCAGGTGCTATTTGCGACCTCATTGGGAATGGCTAGCACTCCCAGGGATGGTGGCCTGCTGGGGTCAGCAGACCACCATGTCTGTGACTGCTTTTTAAATAAAGCAGTTTTTTTTTGTTAAATGCATCCCATCCCTGGGACCACTGCCTGCTCTTAAAAAATATTTTTGTTGTCCAACAAAATGGGGAAGGGGTCCGCTGTGGACCCCTTCCTGTTTGCCAGTGGCTTACCACCTACTTGAGGTAGGTGGTAAACTGCGAGTGTATTGCGACCGCAAATACGGTTGCAAAACAATCATACATTGCAGTTAGACTCGCTATTAGGAAGGGCCGCCCTTAGCACGTCCCTTCCTAATAGCGAGTCACAAACCATATTTTTCAAGTCTGTAATAGGTTACCAACTCGCAAAATAGAGTTTGTACATGGGGCAGACCAATTTTGCGGTCGCAAAAGGGCAGAATTCTTGTTTGCGACCACAAACAATTTGTCGTACATCTGCCCCCAATGTGGCTTATCATATATTCATTGTTGTTACCACCCGAGAGAGCCAAACTAGTATGCAAATTAGAATTCGGAAAGAAAACTTCAAAGTTCATAAGTTCAATATCTTTAGGGCAAACAGAAGACAGGTGCTAACAAAGTCTAGTTCATAAATATAGACACTCATCTAGGCAAGTGGTCTATAAATAAAATAAATAAAAGCCACTCTACTGTAGGAAGTGGAGAATCAAACATAAGTCGATGTGGGGCGTGGCTTGGCGTCCGGTGAACATGGAGGCGTCCGGGTGAAGCTCCGCGACGCGACTTGGCGGTCCCGCGCTTCACGGCTGTCGTTTCCAAAGTGATGAGGTGCGGTGATCATCGGAAGGTCTGGTGAGCGCCCTGTGTCCCTCTCTGGTCCCATAACAACATGAAAATGCAGCAAATGCGGTATGCGACTCATTTTCTGTGAGACGCGATATCGCGGCAGCGGCCCACATTTTGAATTTTGTATGCTCAATGGTGCTTCTCTCGTATGAGGCGTTTTTTGCCCAAAATTATTCAGGCACTTCTCTTGCCCATATGCCTTGATTTTTGCTTCGTTCTGCTATGCCACAAGACCTGACTGAGCTGTTATAAGCTCATATTTCACTGCACTCACTTTACCAGACAAGCAATTTCCTCAGTGGCCATTTCGTGATTTCACAGGCTCTCTATTTCACTGGGATTGATTGACAGTATATTCTTTTCCACACTCTCGTCCTCCTCACCAATACTTGGGCAAAATGCTTGTTTTTTTCATTTCCTGGGGATTCATTGCCTCATAGTGGAGTTTTACTACCATAAAGCAACTGTTGGAGCATTACCTTGACAAGCATATTTTTTGTCTTCTACCAGTCTTTTATGCAGATTCTTCACTCTCACTCTACGGCAACTGGTCTCAATTGCCTTTGATTTGACGTGAGGCAGTTTTATGACCTATAGGCAGATTGAAAGGTGCACTTTCTAAGCAACAAAACCCAAAACACATCTTCATCAAGAATTCAAGAATTTTTACTACATTTTCCAGATGGGAAGACTCTCTGTTATATTCGTCCCAAACTAATTTGACAAACATGGATCTCCCTGCGCATCCCCCTGGCAAATCTGTTACTAAACGTCTGAAACAACATCCGCCCTCTCTTCCTAAATCAACGTCACCTGTTTCTATGGAGTTACTGCTGGAAGAAATCAGAGCCCTTCGACCCTTTATGGAGGAAACTAATACCAAGTTACAAATTCTTGCAGACAACTGGTCTCAACTTGACACAAGAGTCACCGCAGTTGAACAGAATATATCCTCCTTCAGTGCGACTGTCTCTCAGCTCCAATCTCAGGTCTCTGTGCTTCAACGACAGCTCGAGGACCTTGAAAATCACAATAGGAGGAATAATCTGCGTATTTACGGCCTGGCGGAAGGAATTGAGGGGTCTGGTCCTCTCGCCTTTTTTAAATCTTTCCTTCCCAAATTGTTGCATCTGGCTGACGGTATGGCTCTCAACATACAACGAGCTCATAGATTGGGCAGACCTTCTTCAAGTTCCTCACCTGTGCAATGGCCTAGAGGCGTTATTTTATTCTTTCTGGAATATACCGATCTGCTAAAGGTTTTGTCAGCGGTCAGATCCTCTCAACGTATTACTTGGTCTGGTTCAATCTTATTTTTCGTGCAGGATTAAGCTAAAGTCACTGCCAACAGGCGCAAGGCGTTTCTTGATATGAGACCAGTTTTGAGATCGATGGGTGCCCGCTACGGTCTTTTCCATCCTTGCCTCTTTAAAGTTACTTACAACAACAGAACAACATCCTATGACGATCCTGTACGACTACAGAGCTTCATTAACTCTTGTAGACCGAGTGCTATGGATTCTGCAGGACCCTCATCTTCGAATATTACTTAATTCTTAATATCTGCTGCATTTGCTATTTGTTCTACTCTTTGGTTACACGATTGTTTAACTTCTCCTGTCTTATTATGCATTGCATATCTGTTTTCTAAGCGCATTATTTGTTAGTTTCATAGTTTTTTGTTCCTTTTATTTGTATGCGTTTTATAATACTTCATAACCTAGAAAATCTTGTTGTTTGAACTCGCATTTATTGCATGTTTGCTCGTTGGTTATGTTTTTCATGGCTTCATGTGTTCATAGTATGTTCCTATTTGTTGTCTCACTTCTTGTTTTTCTCCGCCTTCACAGATCCTTCATCTTTATGGCGTGGTTCCCCCTGGTCCTCCGTTGACTGAACCCGGATGCCCCGTCTGTTCAATGTGGTTCCATCCACCCCCTCGTGTTATTTCCATGACTCTTCTATGTGTAGGTACGTTCCTCCTATACATCTCCTTCTTACTTTCAACTTTTCCATTTTTTCTTTTTTCTCCTTATCTATATACTTTCATTACTCTTTTTTATGGGTGTTGTCAACATTTTTCTTCTGTGCTTCTCATGTCGTCTTGTTCTCCTGTTTTTTCGTTTTTCCTTCATCTATTTAATCGGTTCCTTCAGTATAGTACAGTTGTCTTTGACCTTTATTTTTGGTCTTTGCTTTTAGATTTACTTACCATTCTCTATTCTCTTTTTGAATCAATTATCTTTTTTATTCTTATTTCTTCTCATGTTCTTTATTGTTGCCATAATGACTTGGACTCTTGTTTTTTATTCTTTGATCATTTTTTGTCTAATAATTTATGTCATTGAAATTAATAACATGGAATGTTAGGGGATAAAATTCTCCCATTAAAAGCCAAAGAGTTCTGACTCACTTGGCCAGATTAGATGCGATATTGCATTTTTGCAAGAAACGCATCTCTCGGATGTTGAATCCTTAAAATTAAAAAAAGGTTGGGTGGGTGAAGTTTTTTACTCTCCAGGTGATGGTAGACGTAATGGAGTAATGATACTCTGCCGTAAATCCCTTTTGTCTAGACTTGTGTCCCAAGAATCAGATACTGATGGTAGATTGTTGAATGTTAAACTTTCATTAAAGGGTGTTCTAGTCTCTCTTCTTAATGTTTATGCCTCCACCTGTGGAGATCTCTCCTTCTGGCCCAAATTAGCTAAGCAAATTTCTCATTGCATGGAAGATAACTTCATTCTGGCTGGTGATTGTAATCAGATTTTTGATCCATTTATAGATAGAAATTCCAATGTCTCCTTTGTGCCTAATAAATCCCATAAGTCCTTTGTTCACACTGTTACTCAACATAAACTCCTTGATGCTTGGCGTCTTTGTAACCTGACTACTAGAGAGTATACTTTTTACCCTTCTCATCACACCCAATCAAGAATTTATTATATATTTGTCTCTCATACCATCTCGCAAACTCTCACTCTTGCAGAGATTGGTCCCATTTTATTATCAGACCATGCCCCTGTTTCTATGGGCTTGGACATTTTACCTACATTTACAGGTTCTAGAAGGTGGCGTTTCAATAATGCTCTCCTCTTAGATCCAAAATTTACTGCCTCCTTCATTACATTTCTTGACAAATGTTTTAAGATAAATCAGACTCATTCAATGCCTTTCTCAACTGTATGGGATGTTTTCCAAGCTTCTGCGAGAGATTTTGTAATAGGGTTTGTGGCCAAGAAATGTAAAAGTGCCTGTAAATTTACTGAGGACCTCATACAGGATATTAAGAGACTGGAGCACTCTTATTATACTTCTCACTTGAAAGATTATTTGACAGCTCTCATTAATGCCAAATTGCAATTTAATAAGAAGTCTACTGATGATGCATCATTGTACTTGTTAAAATCTAGTGCAAAATTTTATGGGGGTAAAAACAAAGCGGGGGAAATATTGGCCAATTAATTAAAAGTCAGACATAACAAATTAAACATTGAATCAATATATGATGAACAATCAAATTTAAAATTCAAGGATGTAGAAATTTTAGACGAATTCTCTTCCTTTTGTAAATCCTTATACAGCTCAGAAACGCAACCCACTGATTCTTCCTTGTCACAATTTCTCTCTAACATCTCAACAAACCCTTCCAGACATGTCCTCCTTGGAGTTAGAATTATCACAACAAGAATTATCAGAGGCCCTTCAACACCTTAAAAAAGACAAAGCACCGGGACCGGATGGCTTTACAGTCGAGTTTTATCTCCACTTCTCTAAACGTCTAATGCTCAAACTCTACTTCCTAATACATTCTTTTAATTTATTAGGTAGTTCCTCGGGCTCCTTCTCTGAAGCACACATCTGCCTCATTCCTAAAGAAGGCAAAGACTTTAAATACTGTAAAAATTATAGGCCTATATCCCTGGTTAATATTGATTATAAAATCTTCTCTACAGCTTTAGCTATACGGCTAGACTCTTACCTACCGGATCTGTTGGGAAAAGAACAATCTGGATTTGTTAAAGGTTGATTTATCACTGACAACTCACGACTTCTCTTTAATGTTTTGTCTAAATCCTCCCACTCAAAGCAACCACTTGCGGCGATAGCATTGGAAGCCGAAAAAGCATTTGATAGGGTTGAGTGGACCTACTTATTTTATGCTCTCAATTGGTTTGGTTTTGGTCCTAAATTTACTTCCCTGATTTCCCTTCTTTATTCTAATCCCCACGCAGCAGTATGCGCCAATGGTTACATTTCTCCATTCTTTGATTTAGGTAGAGGAGTGCGTCAAGGCTGCCCCCTTCCCTCTTCCTTTTCAATTTGACTTTGGAAGCTTTTCTTTCTAAATTAAGGTCAAAATACCAATGATATGGGTTTCAGACGTCAAATTCCCATATTTAACTCGCAACCTATGCGGATGATATTCTGCTTCTTATGTCACAACCAAATGACTCAATCCCTTCCTTTTTAGCAGAAGTGTGAGCCTATTCTAATATTCCTGGCTACAAACTTTAATAATGATAAATGCGAGATTTTACCTCTAACTAAGTTCACTTTTAAGGCTGACTTTAGTGCTTCTAATTTTACATGGAAACCTGACCACATTAAAAATCTAGGATTATATGTTGCCCCTACAATTTCGGACACGGTTGCACTCTGCATGAATAAATGCTCTCAAAAAATTTCAGATCTATCCACTAAAGTGCATCCCTTATACTTATCCTGGCGGGGTCGTTTGGATACCATAAAGATAATGTTGTCACCCATAATCCTTTATATCATTTCTAATATTCCAGTCCCTATACCTGCAAAAAATTTGAAGAGGATTAATTCAATCCTCTCTTCTTTCCAATGGAATAATAGGAAATCTCGAATGTCTCTATCTAAATTAACTCGGCCAAAGACAGAAGGGGGAGTTAATTTCCCCGATTTTCAGACATATCAGAAAGCATTCCTCTTACGTCAGGCTTCTCTATGGCTGTTGGATTCCACAGAGGACTGTCCTCTTTGGACTACAATTGAGCGTCTCTTCCTGTCCCCCTTTTCCTTTTCTGAGTACCTTTCCTTTTCACGCAAACCACAGACTTTATCCACTCCCATAATTAAACTGACCTCCAAACTTCTGGAATCTGTTTCTCTCTCTACTCATAATGCTATAGATTCCTTCCTTAACTCAACAAGCTGGCATAACAGAAGTCTGCTCATTCGCAATAAATCATTCTATTGGAGGTCTTGGAGACAAAAAGGATTAGTTTGGATCCATCAACTATTCTCACAATCGGACTTTTTACCCTTTGCTTCACTTAGTCAATTATTCAATATGCCTGCCTCATTTATTCATAAATACAATTTACTTAAAAAAGCAGTGATGGATACATATAATCAAATTTCTGCTACGCCCTCTATTCTTACCAATCCAAACTCCACCTCACAACTTTACATAATGTTAAAAACCATACCCAAAGCTTTCACGATATACAGTTATCTACAAAACAAAGACTTTATTAGGCATAAATCCAGAATAGAAGAGGCATGGGAAAAGGATTTTATGATAGTGTGGAAATGTGGATTTTCCTGATCAGTTATGTCCCCTATCTTGGACCCCAACGGTTCTATATGCATGTTACAAGTACATGTATGTTCCCTCCAGTTCCAGTTTCTAAGACGCAAACATATGTGTGTCTACCGTCAACATGTTCTCTGTCAGATCCGCCATCAATGGGCTGGATATTAGATTCCTAAGTATGAAAGGCCACCGACTTTATATGGCTAAGTTACTTCATTTTTACAGTTCAGGCAAGTAGGCCCGATTCTGTCCTCAAAGCCTTTCCCTGCTCTCTGTCTCTGACAGCTTCAGCTTGAGCTCGCATCTGTATCCATGAACTTTGTCCTACTCCCTGTGCAGCTAACGGTGCCTGCCTCGGCCAGTTTTCGCCTGTCTGCCAAGAAGTTGTATTTCACCTTCGAATTATCTATTTTGCTCTCCAGCCGATGCATTCCTGTCCAGTGATTTAGGTAAACATTTCCTTTAGCTCACAAGCAAAGGACTCAGCCTTTCCGTCCTCCTGCAAGTGATTCATAGCCCTGTTGCCATGGAAAGTTTTCTATCCCTCGCATCTCATATAGACACTTAGACGCTTGTACACGCACACAGTCAGTATAGAATAGATTCTGTCCGAGAGTCCCTTCCTTGTGGATAACATAGTTCTTTAAACATAGGATGTTAGATATGATTTGGGATTAGGATGACTTGACCCCAGACTTCTCGTCTCCACATGTAGAGCTAAATGTCAAGTCCCCTTCACCCCCTAGTTGCACGTCAATTACACGTCATGCTGCCGCGCGCGCATCTATGCCAAGTATTATCTTATAGATCCACCTATGTCTGATAATTCTAACCAATCATGTTTCTTTTATTCCTTATTACGCCTAGTTTCGATTATGTCACTGTCACGTCATTTTTCTTATCAAATGTTACGCCTTCTACATTCGTTTCATTGTAATGCACTTATTATAAAAATACATGTCTGTTAATGAATTATTGTACTTCACTTCCTGAACCTTCGTGGTGACGGAACCTGAGGGCCGCGACTCGAGTCGGCCATTTTGAATGGAATAAAGCCCATTAGAAAACCTCTTATACCACGGATTCTGCCTCTTGTTATTTTGAGCTATTTACTTTAATTTAAGATTCCGCATGAAATTCAGTCCGGTAATATTTATTTTATTTACCACATAATGGCGCCCGAATAGGGACACTTTCTCATCTCACGCGCCGGCGGTGCGTTGCAGGCCCGGTCTCCTGCCACAGCTGGACGGACCATAAACGCGTACCAGCAGGATTTCCTGTAAGCTCCCTCCGGCCAAGCAGGGGCGACTGAGGCTGCGATCAACCCAGACGAGGCGGTGAGAAGTGCGAAGTATCCCGACCAGAGCCTAGCTGAGAGAGCAAGATCCGAGGTATACAGAGGCCCACCAGGTTTTCCGAAATCCCGACGTGCAGAGGGTCCGATGTCCGCAGTTATCGAGTCCTGTCCATTCTCTGAGGCCTTCCGTTTCAAGGAGCTACTCGGTGAGTACCATCGCCGGGGAGGCGTGTTGACGCGCACATAGGTTGTGCCGGTCAAGACGGATTTGGGTACACAAATCCGGTCTGCACTGTTTAGCAGTGTATATGTACTGTTTAGCAGTATATCAAGTATTCCGAAGTATTCAGTTATTGTCAAGAATTCAGCGTGGTGATTAGTTAAGCAGACTGTCATCATTGTCGATCATTGTTATAATGTTTAATGTTTAATGTTTAAAGTATTCAGAAAATGTCTTGCATATTGTGGTATGAATGACTGTTCATTGTTCACTGTTCATTATTGTGTTTCTCGTATTAAGTAAGTTCAAGAGTAAGTATCAGATCAGTTGTCAATATGCCGCTCTTCTCGAAGTTAAGACAGATTACTACCAGAAAAGGGGTGCTTGAAGAAGCAGTTCCTATTCCTCCTAGAGACACTCCAGGACATTTTATGTACCATAAACATGGCTTAGATGCCATATTATTTCTTGATCTATGGGTAGATTATACCAAAGGATTACCGGAAAGTCAAAGGTGGCCCATAGCGGGAACCTGGGATGCAGAGTGCATCATGAAAGTGGAGGAAGAGTTATGGAAAAGAAAGGTCAGACAGTCACAGAAAGACGCTGTTGAGTTATGGCGTAAAGAATCTCATAGACGAACAGAAAAAGCACGTAGACAAGAAGAGAGGAGTAAAGAAAGTTCAAATAAAGTTCAAGAAAATCTATTAATTGAGGAAGGTATCCGAGTGAAATCAGAACAAGTAAATAGGCAAAGGAATGCTCTTATAAATGGTATGTATCCCCTTCTAGCCGAAGGACTGCCTAAGGCTGTTACGGAGGTGCCAAAAGACTTGCCACCCCCATTATTTCCAATTAAGGTACATCCAAAGGGGCTTCCCAGAACCGCAGAAGATGTTTTTCTTTCCTCATATCTAGACGATGCAGCTCCCGAGTATGCTAACGCCACACCACATAGACCGTCTGGCGGAGGGGTTCAACGTCAGGATCAGGTATCTGTCCCCGTGCAACAGCAAGTCCCGATACAAGCTTCGGCAAGCACATCTGTTTCCGCATCTGTCTCCGCAGTCGACTCTACAGGGGTATCGACACCCATAGTTGCTGTGTCACGTTCAACGAATCCATTCACACCCGACGCCCCAGATGGGGCCACGGGAGGTGCTAGCAGTACTTTCACACCACCTAGAATAAATAAACTTGTTTTTCAAGAGTCAGCGCATTCACGTACACCTAAATTCGTAAATGAACGTACGCTTAAGGAACTCCTTGTAAATTGTAGATATGACCCAGTGGTTGGTAAAGAGGACGAAATGGTCCTGGCATCATTACGTATCAGGCGAGCCGCAGAGTATTTAGCAAGGTTACCAGGAATGACTACGCATCTAGATAACATATATCATTTTGTTCAAACAGGACGAGATTCAGGATGTATTAACAGAGCTATGGAATTCCAGAAAGTAGAGATACAGGGGGAACTGTTACGTTTCCTCATAAACTGTGTGATCAGAAATCAAGATCGTCCGGGGGTAGACCCGAATGCAATGCTTATTCTTACAAGATGGAGTCAGAATATATCAGAAGGGAGACACGATAAGCAAAATTGTATAATAGCCATGTGCCGAAAAATACGTAAAGAAATAGAGCGTATTCATGAAGGAAGATTGGGGTGCAATCACAGCCTGTAAACAAAAGCAAGATGAAGACACAAGCGATTATTATGCTCGATTTGAAAAATGTTTTGGTATAAATAGTGGTATAAAAGCAAGTAGTGACTCATATCCACATTTATTTGTGACAAAATTAGTGGAAAATGCATTGCCTCCAGTGAAGAATAGAATATTGAAATTCGAGAGTACCTGGCAAAGTAACACTCCGTCGCAAATGCTACAAATGTTACAGTATCATCACAATAGAATTAGGGATGAACAAGAACACGAGCATAGACGCATGAAGGATACAAAAATGAAAATGCTAGTTTCTCAGACAGTACCAGCAGATGGTCACAAAAAGGGTGTGACACATTCTGGTGATTCTGCAGTTCCTGTAAAAGGAACCTGCAATTACTGTAAACAACTAGGCCATTATGTACATGATTGTCAAGTCCTGAAACGTAATATAGCTACAGGTATTGCAAAAGAGAGACCACGATTAGTTAGACAAGATCAGAATGAACAAGGAGCTATGCAGCATGGACAGTCCATGCCAGTTCAGCAACAGTCTATGCCAGCCTCACAGCAACCCATACAGTTTGTGCCAGCTGCACCACCGTTGCCTGCTACTGCCACACAAACCACAACACAACAAATGTATCAGACTGCACAGTATGAATACCCTGAGTATCAGCGTTACGCATGAACCAGCCTAGAGAGGGAAGTTGACTTACCGCTTATCGAGATTCCGGTAGATCAAGAAGGACCTTATGTACATAGTGAATTATTAGGTCAAGATAGAAAATTCTTACTCGATACAGGGGCAAGTCGAACAACCATAAAACGTAGTGAAGTTCCAGGGGCACCCCTCTCAGGCTCTCAAAATGTTTCCCTTGGTTTTTCAGGAAAACCTATTGTTAATGAAGTATCACAGCCTCTACCACTTACGATAGGACCTTTGACACGAACTACAGATTTATTGCTTACTAAATCATGCCCAGAAAATCTGTTAGGAATTAAAACTCTGAAAGCACTAGGAGCCATAATATGTTGTTCTCCGGAAGGAGTAAGGTTGTTTTTGCGTGATTTTAAAGGTCACTATGTGTCTAGAGACATGGATCCCCGACTACAGACTTTACCAGTACATCTATGGGCACAAGGCCCTACGGATGTTGGCTGCATGAACATTACACCCTATCGAGTTACATTGAAAGCAGGAGTGGTACTACCACGAATGCGACAATACAAGTTACCGCATGATGCTGTAGTGGCTTTGTTGAAAATCATTGATGAGCTAATTGCCCAGGGAGTAGTTGTAGAAACAGACTCCAATGTATGTAATTCACCGATAATTCCGATTCTTAAACGAACTGATCCTACTGCTCCACCAGTGTACCGATTGGTTATTGATTTGCGTGAACTAAACAAGTGTATTGTACCACAATTCCCTGTGGTCCCTGATATATCATCATTGTTGACAGCAATTGATTCCGAAGCAACATTTTTTACTGTAATTGATCTCAAGAATGCCTTTTTCAGCGTCCCAATAGATCCGGAAAGCCAATACTTGTTCGGATTCAGTTTAAATGGGCGCAGCTTTAAATTCTCACGCGCTCCCCAAGGATTTACAGAAAGCCCCAGCATCTACAGCCAAGCATTGAAACGAGAACTTGACAGTATCCACATGCCAGTCAATACTGCACTGCTTCAATATGTCGATGATCTGTTGATCACCGCGAGAAGCGAGCCAGAATGTGAAAAAGCTTCTCTGACAGTTTTACATTTCCTAGCCGACAAGGGGCACAAGGTGTCCCCTTCTAAGCTGCAATTCTGTGTTCAGCGAGTTATTTATCTTGGTCACTCGCTGTCCAAGGAGGGAAGGCAGCTTACACCAGATCGCATCCAGTTAATTGCTAACATGTCAATACCCCAGACACAAAAGGAGGTGCGGGCTTTCATAGGCCTCACTTCATATTGTAGGCAGTGGATCCCTCAGTACGCATTTCTAGCAAAACCACTCATTCAGTTAACCACACAGGAGGCAGCCACATCGACTGTTCTCCCTTGGACTCAGGAACATACACAAGCTTTTGAAAGCCTAAAGGAAGCTTTATGTCAAGCACCTGTTTTAGCAACACCATGTTATAGCAAACCTTTTACACTCTTTGTTACAGAACGCGAAGGTACTGCCTTGTCAGTACTCACTCAGGATCAAGCAGGATCACGCAAGCCATGTGCTTATTTTTCCAGTACATTAGATCCCGTAGCTCAGGCTTTGCCTGCATGCCTGAAATCAGTGGCAGCGACAGCTTTAGCAATCAGACAAAGCGATGCCATAGTATTAGGACACCCATTGACAGTTCAAGTACCACATGCAGTAGAGGTTCTTGTGAACCGAACACAAACGCAACACTTGACCATAGCAAGACTTACCGGTTATGAACTGACATTGTTTCAACCACACATAGAGATCCGACGGTGTAATACATTGAATCCTGCTACACTATTACCTGTAATTGGAACAGACCCACTAGCTCATGATTGTGTTGAAATCATTGAAATAAAGACGAAACCTAGACAAGACTTGACAGACGTTCCATTGTTAGATCCAGACCTGACGTTGTATGTAGACGGATCATGCATGAGAGCAAGTACAGGAGATTTAGTGGCCGCGTATGCAGTCACAACAGACACTGAAGTTATTGAGACACATTGTATAGATACTCTGTCAGCCCAAGCAGCAGAACTTATTGCTCTAACGCAAGCCTGTATTCAAGCCACAAATAAGAGAGTTAATGTATACACTGACTCACGTTATGCATTCGGAGTTGTACACGACTTCGGCGTGCTGTGGCGAGAGAGAGGTTATTTAACGTCCCATGGTGCCCACATTCAGCACGGGCCCCTCATTCATGCTTTGTTAGACGCAATACATCTACCCACTGCTATATCGATTATGAAATGTAAAGCACACACGAAGGTTACTGATACCATTTCTCAAGGCAATGATTTAGCTGACAGAACAGCTAAACAGACTGCTCAGAATCGCACATTAGACATGACAAAGCCAATAGTTCAGACACCAACACAGTGTATGACAATTAAGGATCCCACACTTGACGTAATTGACATACAGACACATGCCACAGCAGAAGAAATAAAGAAGTGGACTGAACTAGGAGGGATCCAGACAGATCAAGGATGGATGACGAAGGAGAAATCTGTATGGTTTCTCCCTGATTCCATGGTTCAAGCCATTATAGCTACAGTTCACAGTCCAGCACATTTAGGAGAGAAGGCTATGCTAGACAGCATTCAGCACATTTGGTTCAACAAACATTTACGAGCAGCAGCTAAACAAAAAGTTCGTACCTGTATGATATGTTGTCAGTTTAATCCAGGAAAAAGTGTTCCCGTAGAGCAGGGTGGATTTCAGCCTCCTGACCATCCTTTTGAAGTCCTCCAGATGGATTATATTCAGATGGAACGTTGTCGAGGATTCAAATATGTCCTCGTAGTTGTCTGCGCTCTCTCCCGTTGGACAGAGGCGTATCCCGTATCAGATTACACTGCCTCGACTACTGCCAAGCAGCTAGTTCGAGAATTCTTCCCACGGTACGGTTTACCACGTGTTGTATATTCAGATAACGGTCAGCCTTTCTCATCCGAATTAATGAAACATGTCTCACTCTTGTTGGGATATCAGTGGAAATTCCACTGTGTCCGACACCCCGAGGCAGCAGGTCTCGTAGAAAGACATAACCAGACACTGAAAATCAGACTGTCCAAAATATGTAGAGAGAAAGGTGTCGACTGGATAGTAGCATTACCAGTTGCACTCTTTTACATGAGAATGGTAGCACACTCTAGAACAGGGCTATCCCCGTATGAGGTGATCTTCGGTAGACCACCGAATATGTGGGGGACGCCTATACCACGTAAAATAACTGATGTTGATTGTAATATGCTGACAGATTACCTGGCTTCCTTGATGTCTGCACTACAATCTTCTCGTTCACAGGTAGCTGCAGCCTTTCCCGACAACACTGAGGCGAAACCCCATGACGTTGTTCCGGGTAATCTTGTCTTTGTGAGAAACTTCGACAGGAAAAGTCAATTGGAGCCCAGGTGGAAAGCACCCAAGTTGGTCCTGTTGACCACAAGAACAGCCGTGAAGATCGAGGGACGAAAAGGGTGGATTCATTCGAGTCACGTCAAAAAATTTCATGGACTTCCTCTTGACACAGACAGTACTGCCCGTGTGTCTTCCCCCATTGACTCAAAGCTACCTTTGGCTGAGGCCAGTAGCACCGAACTCTATAAACAGAAACTCAGGTCCAGATCTAAACTGTCGGACGATTTGATTGTTTAAGTCCTCTCCAAGGTGAAGCGGTTGAATCTGTCCCGACATGTACCCCTTAGGTCTGAATCATGTAGAGTCCAGAATCATAATGAAACGACATGCTTATTGTAAATTACTGCGTAACCACTGTATTGTGACTTTATTAATTTTGTCTTCCTTGAGTTTTTTAATAGTTACTGCAAGTATATTGTTGCATATGTATTATCCTGTTTCTAAACGTGTTTTCAATATAACTGATGAACATTCTTTTAGTGACCTACCGCCACATGAATTATCCTATAGACTTGCGCTGCGAAATAACACATTCATTAGTATGTTACATCATTCCCATCAGACTAGTAATGCCACCAATTGTTGGGTGTGTGGCCGACTTCCTCCCTATCAGAATAACAAAGGAGTTCTGCCTTTCTTTCCACATCCATTCACACACAATGGCTCCTGTGGAGCATGGTTTAGTTTATTAAATTCCATAGACCCAGACACAGCAGTTTATCAACAACATTGGATATGGGGAAATCTGAATCTAGTTTTATTCAAAGTCTGTCACCCTAATAAGGAGGGTCACCTCAGTAGAACAGGAACTGATTTAGAAAATGAAGTGTATAAATTAGGTAATTTTACGCCTAATCTTATGATTCTGAATGTCAAATCCGAAGTTGAACTAATTTTGCCCACTATGTCTGTATTTCCAGTTAAGGGTGAATTATGTGTAAGAAAAGTTGGTTCCATACATATGGGCCATAGCCAATGCGTTACTACAGTAGAATATAGTGATCAAGGTAAATCTTCATTTAGAGCTTCTCGCCATTCTTACTTCATATGTGGTCAGACGGCATATATGCGTCTGCCTCTAGATTGGGATGGTACCTGTTACATCGCATTCCTTTTGCCACCTGTTTTCCTAGCTCCCCCTGATTATTATCGAGATGTTCATTTAGTACACAATAGAGAGCAAAGAGATCTCCCAGTTGTCGATTATACTGAGACAGCATGGGACAAGTATGTAGATTTCAATAAAGGTATCTTTCCCTATATAGGTACTATATCAAATAGTAAGCTGATACGCAGACTCACCAAGACTCTTGAAGCTGTAGTAAACGAGACTATAGCCGCCCTAGGCAATCTGACAGAGGAACAATCAGTGATGAGAATTGTTGTTCTCCAGAATCGTCTTGTCCTTGACGTCATCCTGGCCGATAGGGGCGGAGCTTGCAGGGTCATCGGATCCAGCTGCTGTATATTCATACCAGAAAATTCGCCATCTGTATATAAAGCTATAACACGCCTTCATAAGATTGTAAGCCAGATACACGAGAATCCAGGCATTTGGACGTGGTCCGGGTGGTTTTGGAGTGTGATATCAGCCTGGGGATGGAGAGTTCTATCCTTCCTAGGTATTGGCCTTCTTATGCTCTTCAGTTGTTGTTTATGCCTACAATGTGGACCAGCGATTTGTGGTCTGTGTGCCACATCATGCATTCCACATCAAGGTTTTCGCTCAAGATCCCGGAAGAAGAAAGAAGAAGAAATGATGCTCCATGAGCAAATCAATGGAATGATGAAGATTGATGTCTCGTGAAGGGCAAGAAGGGGACAAGGAGGGAATGTGGAAATGTGGATTTTCCTGATCAGTTATGTCCCCTATCTTGGACCCCAACGGTTCTATATGCATGTTACAAGTACATGTATGTTCCCTCCAGTTCCAGTTTCTAAGACGCAAACATATGTGTGTCTACCGTCAACATGTTCTCTGTCAGATCCGCCATCAATGGGCTGGATATTAGATTCCTAAGTATGAAAGGCCACCGACTTTATATGGCTAAGTTACTTCATTTTTACAGTTCAGGCAAGTAGGCCCGATTCTGTCCTCAAAGCCTTTCCCTGCTCTCTGTCTCTGACAGCTTCAGCTTGAGCTCGCATCTGTATCCATGAACTTTGTCCTACTCCCTGTGCAGCTAACGGTGCCTGCCTCGGCCAGTTTTCGCCTGTCTGCCAAGAAGTTGTATTTCACCTTCGAATTATCTATTTTGCTCTCCAGCCGATGCATTCCTGTCCAGTGATTTAGGTAAACATTTCCTTTAGCTCACAAGCAAAGGACTCAGCCTTTCCGTCCTCCTGCAAGTGATTCATAGCCCTGTTGCCATGGAAAGTTTTCTATCCCTCGCATCTCATATAGACACTTAGACGCTTGTACACGCACACAGTCAGTATAGAATAGATTCTGTCCGAGAGTCCCTTCCTTGTGGATAACATAGTTCTTTAAACATAGGATGTTAGATATGATTTGGGATTAGGATGACTTGACCCCAGACTTCTCGTCTCCACATGTAGAGCTAAATGTCAAGTCCCCTTCACCCCCTAGTTGCACGTCAATTACACGTCATGCTGCCGCGCGCGCATCTATGCCAAGTATTATCTTATAGATCCACCTATGTCTGATAATTCTAACCAATCATGTTTCTTTTATTCCTTATTACGCCTAGTTTCGATTATGTCACTGTCACGTCATTTTTCTTATCAAATGTTACGCCTTCTACATTCGTTTCATTGTAATGCACTTATTATAAAAATACATGTCTGTTAATGAATTATTGTACTTCACTTCCTGAACCTTCGTGGTGACGGAACCTGAGGGCCGCGACTCGAGTCGGCCATTTTGAATGGAATAAAGCCCATTAGAAAACCTCTTATACCACGGATTCTGCCTCTTGTTATTTTGAGCTATTTACTTTAATTTAAGATTCCGCATGAAATTCAGTCCGGTAATATTTATTTTATTTACCACAATAGCCTGGCCAGTGTCCTTATGGAATAAAATATGGACCAAGATTTGTAAGTCATCCAGAGCAGCCAATATCACACAGACATTATTTTTTGTGTATAATAGACTTTTCTTGACACCCAATGTCTTCAGTAAACGGTTTACAACTGCATCTGATGCTTGCTGGACATGTACCTCCCCAAATGCTGATTTGTTTCACATGATTTTTTCCTGTCCATTTGTACATAATTTCTGGAAGCAAGTGTGGTCTCAAATTAACCTGTTTTATGGAACGAAGTGTTCTTTCTCTTTTACCAATGTTTTCTTAGGCAGTCTATCTTCTTGCTGGGAGAATGTTACGCTTAATATTAAAATTATTGATTTGCTGTTAGCGGTTGCATTCCAACAAATCACTGCAAATTGGAAAGATTTTACAAAAATTTCTTATAAGGCATGGTGGTATACTGTTTGCCACAATCATAGATTAGACACCACTTTTGTGCATCCCTTACATATGGCAACGAAGCGCTTGGATTTGTGGGCACCTGTTACAATATACCTTGACACAAATGCCAAGCGGTGTTCCCAGATGCAACCATCTCGACAAGAAGTTTAAAAACCCCCTTGAATCCCCTCAATGTTTCAATTTTTTTTGATATTTTAATGATTCTTATAATCTATTATACTGTTTTATCTTTCTCTCGTTTATTTATGAGTCCAATTCATATTACTGTATTATAGCAATTTCCATTGTAATGACATGAGTTTTATATTGTGAACTGTGTATCGACACCTTTACTTCTATTAATAAAACCTTTCTGAACTTAAAAAAAAGAATAAGTCGATGTGTTTTCTAATACAGAGCATGTGACATTGTCCTTATAAGTAAGTTAGTTATGTTCACAAATGCTAGGCTACCTCTATCTCAGACAGAACTTACATTTTGAAGAATACGTCACTGCCACTGGTAAGTGTTAGGCTATGGAAATATTCTGAATACATGAACAGCACATGGAGATTTAACAAGCGGAGGAAAGACACAGAAGTTTTTCAGTGACAAGCCGCAGTGACGCAAACAAAATATACTTTCAAGTCCTCAATTTTAGTGATATATATTCTATACTTTTAAGTGCCACTTAGGGGGACACAAGCTATGTAATATCACACAAACGCAATATGCAGATGCCGATCTGCAAAACTAATATCTCTGCTCAGTTATTTACTTATATGTGTAATCTTGTAATGGAAGCCAAAATATCTCAACAAAAATTGACATGGAAAGACGATGAAGCATACCAATTATGAGATTTTTTGTGAGTTTTTCTTCATCTTCGGTCGAGAATTCCAGAATTCCCATGTATTCTTTAGGTAAAGTCGGAACAGCAACTGGATTGCCTGCACGGAAAATATGGCGATACACAAATTTTTGTCTTTTTCATGGCAACAAATATGAGAAAAATAACAAACAAATACATTATGATGAGAATAAATATTTAGGCAAATCAAGGATTCAGAATATGGTGGTTCAGTGATTAAAGATTATTTTATTTTTACTGATTTGTAGAGCGCATGGCTGCCCATGAGCGTCCCAGCGCTAAGTGACAAGAACCTGCTGAGGGCGAACCTCATGGAAATAGCCATGTTTTGAGTGCTCTGCGGAATGAGAGAAGGTTGGGTTGAGCTCTGAGGTTTGGGGGAAGAGTGTTCCATAGTTTGGACACGTTGTATGAGAACAGTCGACCGCCAGAGCGAGCTTTCCTAATTCTAGGTACAGAGGCTAGATTGCAGTTGGAGGATCGAAGCGTTCTTGTGGTGGTGTGAGGTGAGATGAGGTTTTGTAGTATAGGGGGGGGCCTTACCGTGCAGAATTTTGTAGGTAGTGCAGAGAGCCTTAAATTGTATTCTTTCCTGGATGGGAAGCCAGTGTAAGACGCTCAAGGAGGGTTTGGCTGAGCAGCGACGATGGGTTCCTGTGAGAATGCGGGCTGCGGCGTTTTGTACTGTCTGAAGTTTTGACAGTACTTTTTTGGGGGCACCCAGATACAGGGCATTCCCGTAGTCCAGGCGGGACAGCACAAGGCCGTGAACAAGGAGTTTGCGGGACTTTGCCGGGAGTAGGGGTAGGATTTTCCTAGCTGACTTTAGGAGGCCGTGGCATGTTTCAGCCGTTTTCCTTGCCTGGGCTGAGAAGTTGAGGCCTTCGTCTAGCCAAATACTCAGGCTCTTAATTTCTTGTTTAGGAACAGGGGGAGGACTCATGGTTGGAGGCCATAAGGATGTGGAGTGATAGAGGGATTTATTGCCTAGAATCATTATCTCTGTTTTATCGTTATTTAGTTTGAGGTGGGAAGTGTTCATCCACTTTGTTATTTCGATAAGACAGGTGTGGAGGTTGGGGAGGGAATGGTCTTGCTGGCTTAAGGATACCACCAGTTGAGTGTTGTCGGCGTAGGTCAGAAGCTTAATTCCAAAAGGAGCGACGACTTTCTCAAGGGGGGACATATAAACATTAAAAAGGGTCGGGATCAAAGATGAGCCCTGAGGGACCCCGCAGCTGATGGCCGTGGATCTGGACGTAAAGGTGCCATCGGCCACCTGGAAGGATCTGTTCTCGAGAAAGGATTCTAGCCAGGCCAAGGTCGTTCCTGCAATACCAAGGTTACTGAGCCTTTGGATCAGCATTGAGTGGTTGACGGTGTCGAAGGCAGCGCTGAGGTCCAGGAGGATCACTGCCACTGATCCTCCTGAATCCATGATTTTCCTTGCCTCTTCGACTACCGCCAATATTGCAGTTTCTGTGCTCTGGCCTGGCCTGAAGCCCGTTTGAGAGGGTTCCAGTAGTCCATTAGTTTCGAGATGATGGGATAGGCTGTGGTTGACGTGCTTCTCGGCTATTCTACTAATGCCTGAGAGCAGGGAGATCGGTCTGTAGTTACCTAGTTCCAGCGGGTCAAGATGAGGTTTTTTGAGCAGTGCTTTCACCATTGCTCTTTTCCAGCTAGGAGGGACGATGCCAAGGGTGAGTGAGCTGTTGATTAATTTGGTCAGATAGGGTAGAATAGTGGGTCCGACTAGTTTCAGAATGTTAAGTGGAGCAGAGTCAGTGGGGCTACCACTTTTGATGGAATTGAGTATGAGAAGAGTGGTGTCAGTTGTCAGAGGAGTGAGGGCTGACAGCTGAACAGTTGTTGCTATTTGTGGATGAGAGGGCTGATCGGCGTCGGGGGGGGCTGAGTAGGCGTCCAAAATAGTAGGGGGAAGGGATTTGATGATGTTGATGATTTTCAAATTAAAGAATTCTGCAAGTTCGTTGCAGCGAGTGGCTGAGGGTTCTACCAGGGGAGGGGGCTCCGGCACTTTGAGGAGTTTCTTGGCTATTTGAAACGTTTCTCGTGATGAGTTGGTAGATGATCTTATTTTCTCCTCGAAGTAGTTGACTTGAGCGGTTTTAAGTGCTTTTTTGTAGATAAGGAGGGTTATTTTGTATTCGTTTTTTTTTGTGGGATCAAAGTTTTTCCTCCAGTCTCTTTCTGATCTTTTGCAAGCTTTTTTTAAAAGCCGCATTTCACCCGTGAACCAGGGGGAGGTGGCTTTGCTCCGTGGGTTACTGGAGATTTTTTTCGGGAGAGTTTTGTCCAGAGTATCGCTTATCCAAGCTGAGAATTCTGCGTCAGCGCGAATGGGGTTAGTATCAAGTTCAGGGGGGGAGCTCTCTAGGTGATGTTTCCAGATTTCTACATCTAATTTGGACCAGGAACGGGAAGGCTTGCTAGGTGGGGCAGTAAGACGCGGAGTGCGAGTTAGCTGCCAGTTAATTGGGACTAGGAGATGGTCAGTGCAGGGTACCGGGATGGGATCGAGGACAGTGAGATCGATGATGTTGGTAAATACCGGATCCAACAAATGTCCCCTTGTATGGGTGGGAAGATGGCCTAGTAACTTTAGTTGTAGAGTTTCGAGAACTGCTATCAGGTCGGCGGTTGGTTTGGCTTCCTTTTTATCAAAATGGATGTTCAGGGGGAGGAGCCTAGCGCTTGACCAAGATGGCCGCGTGAGCCCTGAGTTCCCGCTACCCTCGCGCCCTCCTGCACTTATCCTGTCCTAAATCCTGATTTTCCTGCACGGAATCCTGCAGATGAGTCACAGCTGGGGCGACTGACGCTGTCCGGGCGAAGATCGCCCACCGGGGACCGAAGTTGTGCATGGCGGAAGATTGCGGCCTACCTCCGAAGGATGCCAGGGGCTTGCGTTGGCAGGATGCCCGGCCACTAATTGAACAACAGCGGCCCTGGGAGGTGTGAACTGACGGACGGATGCCGCTGCACTTTCACTTTCGCTTTCTCGCCCTTTGTTTGCTTTGGCTTGGGAGCGCTTCACGCATATCCTCCTCTGACTGGAGGACTTCCACTCGGTCCTGACTGACTGTTGTAGCCCTATTGACCCTGTTTCCTCTAGCTGCGTGAGGGACGTCCTTTGGCAATTGATTGTCCTGCTGTTCGGGATGTCGACCAAATCGGAGGCGGACAGGTCGAAGTCTAAGACTACCCAGCGGGGAGGCTATACCCAATCCAACAATATGGATCGTAATGCCCAGCAGAAGGGGTCGCCTGGTGGATCGGGACAGTCGCTGGAAGCGCAGAAGGCCGATTCATCCCCTGCCTCGGAGCTGTCGCTGCAGGATATCAAAGGGGCGATAGATGGGATGCAATCTTCGATTGGGCGACAGTTCGAGACCCTGGCGCACAAGGTGGACATGATTCTGATTGATATCAACTTGATTCGCGCGGACCTGGGCAAAACCAATGAGCGGGTCAAGTCCCTGGACCTCAAGACCACTGGTCTCGCGGACGATGTCTCGGAACTTCAGGCTGAGGTTCGTAAGTTACGAACCGCGAGTGACCTCTCCGCCCGCCGGCTCGAGGACTTCGAAGGTCGGGCCCGGCGCAATAATGTGCGCCTTATTGGGGTCCCGGAAACTTCAGAGGATCTCTCCGTGGATTTACTCGTCGAGGATTTGGTGGTGAATCATCTTGCGCCTAAGGGCCTCAGCAAGTTCTTTGCGGTGGAGCGGGCTCACCGAGTGCCTGGAGGACTGCCTAAGGTGGGAGCCCCCCCGCGACCGATTGTAGCCCGGATCTTTAATTTTCGGGATCGAGATGCTATCCTGCAAGCATCGAGGGTGACAGGCCTGGTCCCTTTTCAGAACGCCTCTGTGAGTTTTTATCCTGACTTCACCCAGATGGTGCAGAAACAGAGGCAGAGTTTCCTGGGGGTGAAGCGGCGGCTCAGAGATATGGACCTGAAGTATGCCATGCTTTTCCCCGCCAGGTTACGACCGGACTTTCTTCTTCGAATCACCGGACATGGCGGGGGACTGGTTGGATGCGCTCCCTCGGCGGCAGCCCGGCCGGGACAGCGTGGACGGAGCGGAAGGCGATCATGATGGACAGAAGTGATACCTCCGGTGTTGGCCCGTATTGACTCAGCCCTGGACAGTGACTTACACCTTCCTGCAGTAATGGGAGGGCGGCGGGGGGAAGATAGGAGCTCTTTCCTCCCTTGGGGTACTTTTTGTAGATTTGTTTTTGATAGGGCGACAGGCACACTGCAAGTTGGGGGAGCTTTGTAAGCTGACGCAGGGGTGCAGGGAGGGGGGGGATTTGGGATGTTGGGGTTGTTGTTGGGGGGTGTGTTTTTCTTTCTTGCATGGCGTAGCAATTGTTGTCAACATTGTCCGATCGTGGTTCTCCGGGGGGGGGGGGGTGGAGGTCTCTTTGTGTTCGGGGATGGGGGATAGGGGCTTGAGCATAATCAGCTGGAATGTTAATGGCTTAGGGGATCGCATTAAACGGGGGATAGTCCTGCAATTCTTGAAACGGACCTCGCCAGATGTGGTCCTCCTGCAGGAGACCCATCTTATAGGGAATACGTGTTCTGCACTCAACAGAAAGGGCTATACATTCATTGCTCACTCGGGGTTCTCCTCGGGCTCCAGGGGTGCGGGCATACTTGTTAGAGCTTCCCTACCATTCGAGGTTGATTCCACCATTGCTGATGACAGGGAGCGCTTTGTGGCTGTGGCGGGGAGATGGGAGGGCAGAACGTTGGTATTGGTTTCTGTTTATGTCCCTCCTGCCCTGCAGGCCTCCACGTTTGCTGATCTGGGCAAGGCCTTGTTGGAACTCCCCGGAGGGATGCTGGTGGTGGGAGGAGACTTCAATGCGGTTGGTTCTGGAATGCTTGATAGGTGTCCGCCCAGGGACACCGGGGGTGCTCAGAAGTGGCTTCCCGATTTTATAGACACTTTTGGTCTGGTAGACTGTTGGAGGCTACGGCACCCCACTCAAAGACAATATACCTTCCATTCCGGGGCCCACGGGAGTCTCTCCCAGATTGATTACTTGCTCACTTTGGCTGCGCACGCCTCTTTGGTATCTGAGGCTAGGCACCTGGCACGGGGCATTTCTGATCATTCACCGGTGTGGGCCCGCTTGAATATTGGCCGGGTGGCGGGGGGCAGGGTGGCTCCCATTAACCCCTGGTATTTTCGTGACCCCAAGCAGCGCAGTGCGTTGCTGAAGTCAGTTGACCGCTATTTTCAAGAGAATCAGAGTTCAGTTGAATCTGCGGTGTCCTTGTGGGAAGCTTTTAAGACTGTATTGAGGGGGGAGGCCTTTTCCCTGGTAGTGGCCGCCAAGCGGCGGAGAGATGCCGAGGTGACGCAAGTAGAGGACGAGATAGCGGCTTTGGAAGTGGCCTTGGAAGAGGATGTTACACCGGCCACACTGCATAATTTGAGCTTGAAGCAACTGCAATATAGGGATCTGGTGACGAACGCTGCTAAGACCCTTCATAGGGAGCAGCAGGGTCGACTGTATGATGTCGGCGATAAGGCCGGGAAATTGCTGGCGTGGCTGGACAAAAAAGAGCGTGTCAATCGAGTGGTGCCGGAGTTGTCTAAGGATGGGGGAGAGGTTGTTACGGACCCTGACGGTATAGTTCAGTGTTTCTCGGACCATTTTCGTACGGTATACACCTCGGTCTCGGATAGGCCGACTGAGGATTCGTGTGACCTGTTGCGGGATATCGCTCTGCCCTGCCTTTATGCCATTGATAGGGATGACCTTGATGGAGATATAGCTGTCGACGAAGTGGCGGGTGCTATCCGCGCGTTGCGCTCCGGTAAGGCTTCGGGCCCAAATGGTTTGCCGGTCGAGCTGTATAAGCTTCATCCGGATAAGCTGGCTCCTCACCTGCGCGCCATGTTCGTGGAGGCGCAGGTGAATGGATTTCTTCCGCTCGACCAACGGCTGGCGACGATTGTGGTAATACATAAAGACGGTAGGCCCGTGACAAGTGTGGCTCCTATCGGCCGATATCACTTCTCAATGCCGAGCCGAAAATCCTTGCTAAGCTCCTCGCTAACCGCCTGGTCCGGGTGCTTGGCGACTTGATCCACCCGGATCAGTCGGGCTTTATCCCGCACCGTAACACTGCACTGAATCTTAGACGCCTTCATGGTGTGATTGCCAGGACGGGCACGATGCGGGAGCCGGCTGTTGTGGCGTCCCTTGATGCCACGATGGCCTTTGATACGGTGGAGTGGGCGTACCTGTGGGCTGTGCTAGCCAAGTTCGGCTTTGGGCCTGGATTTGTGGGCTGGCTGAGGTTGCTCTATGAGGGACCTCTCGCCAGCGTCGTGGTGAACGGGCGGGCGTCGGCACCGTTCGAGCTCGGGAGAGGCACCCGGCAGGGTTGTCCCCTGTCGCCGTTATTGTTCGCACTTGCTCTTGAGCCGCTGGCGGCGTGGATACGATGGCACCCGGATATACGTGGGATTCGCTGGTCGCCTGACCACGAAGACCGTATTTCACTTTACGCCGACGACATTCTGCTATACCTCGCCTCGCCTAAGAAATCTCTGATAGTGGTTTGTGACGTCTTGACTTCTTTTGGTAGAAACTCTGGTCTTGTCATTAATTGGGGGAAGTCATACTTGTATGTCCTGTGTGGTGATGTCCCGCCTGTCCCGCGCAACTGCCCGCTCCAGATAGCCCAGCAGGGTTTTTTGTACTTGGGGATCTATATTTCCATCGATCCCATTTTGCGGTACGAGAAGAACCTGCTCCCTCCCTTGGCGCGTCTGCGGCGGGACGTGGCGGGCTGGCGGCGGTTGCCGCTTTCCCTCCTTGGCCGTGCCGCTCTGTTCAAGATGATGTCTCTTCCCCGGTTCCTTTATGCCCTGCAGAATACTCTTGACTGGGTCCCGGCCAGTTACTTCCGTGAGGTTGAAAGCCACCAGCGCGCGCTATTGTGGGAAGGGCGTCCACGTATAGCGATTGCTAAGTTGACGCTTCCGTGGTACGACGGGGGTATTGCGCTTCCGGACATCCGACGTTATTACTGGGCCACCAGTTGAGTGCGATTAACCATGGTGTATATGGTCCGGCGCTGAGCCATGGTTTTGCCATGGACCGATGGTTGCTACGTGGGGGTAACTACTCCAGAGCGCTGTATTCGAAGTCGTTAGACTTCACCCTAACGGGGCCCACCAGGGTGGCTGTGCATGTATGGAAGGTTGCGACGGATTCACTGGGCTGGAAGGGTAAGCTTACCCTTGCCACCCCTCTGTTTGACTCCGATATTCTGGGTAAGCTTTGGCATACAAAAGGGTTTGAGAAATGGGACCTGATCGGCATATCCAGGGTTGGAGACCTCTTGGTTAAGGGTAGGATAAAATCATTCGAGGAGCTGCAGAAGGAATATGAGCTGGGGAGCACGGAGTTCTTCCGATACGCTCAAGTGTCCCACGCCTTGCGGTCAGTTCTTGTAGAAGGGGAGAAGGTGCCTGAGTCCTCTCCGTTAGAGGACCGGATCCTGGATGGCCATATGCCAGAGAGTACGATCTCGCTCATTTATAAGAAACTTGTTAATGTTCGGGCAGATCTTCTTCTAGGGTTACGTGCTCAATGGACCAGGGATGGCCTTGAACTAGATGACGAGGACTGGCAGTACGCAGTTTCCTCTCCCAAAGAGGTCGCGATCCCCGCGCGCCTGCGGTTGGTGCAGCTTAAAATACTCCATAGGGTCTACGTGACGGGGCCCAGGCTGGTCCATATGGGTTTTTCTGAGGAGGGCTTATGTAAGAGAGGCTGTGGTATGGTGGGCACCTTCCTACATATTATTTGGGAATGCGGTGCGATTATGGAGTTTTGGAGGCGCATCCACGAGGTGATGGGGGAGGTGACGGGCATCGTCATGCAGCCTGAGGCGCGGTGTTGTCTTCTGAATGTTTGGGGTCCTACTGACCACGATGCGGCACAGACTCAGTGGGTGACCCTGGGTAACATGATTGCCAAGCGCGACATTGCTCGTCTGTGGGGCTCTAATGGGCCTCCTACATTGACAGCATGGATGGAAAACATGGATTGGAGCATGTTTAGGGAGAAGACAGTGTACTGTGCTCGAGGGCGCCCTCGGAAATGGCACTCTGTATGAGGGCGCTGGAACCAGTATAGAGGGGGCATATGCCTGCTCCCGGACCCGGACCCGCCCGAGGAGCAGCTTTCCCCTTAGCTTTCTTTCCGGCTTTGAACTTCTTACTGATATGTGTATGTCTTCTTGAGTCTCTGACTTCCCCTCCCTTCCCTTACTACAGACCTGTGCCTGTTAGACAAAATGGGGCTCGCTTCCCCTGACGAGAACCCCTTCTGGTGCTTACAGTACTTATCGCCTTGCTTGTGTTTAGGTTTGGGTTTGTGTTTATTTAAAACAGAACCTTCGATTCTCCTGTCATTGGAATGTTGACGCTAGCATGTGTTGTGTTTTTAAAGCTGCCGTACCTCCGGGTTGTCGGCTGAATAGCTGTGTCACTGATCTTACAGAATAAAGGTTTTAAAAAAAAAAAAAAAAAAAAAATGGATGTTCAGCTCACCCAGGATCAAGCAGGTAGCAGGTGGGGTTAGTCGCAGCCAGTGTGTATGAATGCTCCATAAGGGATTCGCAGAATTGACCTAGGGGTCCTGGAGGGCGGTAGATGAGAAAGCCTGATATAGATTGACAAGGGGAGACCTGGATAGAAAACATGATGTTTTCACAGTCTAGGAGGGGACTGCCTTGAAAACGGCATGAGAAATGGTCTTTGTGAATTATGGCAATACCCCCACCTTTTCCCTTAGGACGGTCCATATGGTGGATAAGGAAGCCTGGAGGTAAGGAGTTTACAATGTCAGGATCAGAGTCCGGTCCTAACCATGTTTCTGTTAAGAAGAGAACTTCAAGGCCGTAGTTTTCCAGTAGTTGGTAGATTTCTATGGAGTGCTTGGGAAGGGATCTACAGTTGATTAGGGCCATGCGTATTGGGATGGGGGAAGAGTTTTTAGGTACAGTGAGGGTGAATCTGTACGGGCAATGGGAGCATCGGTTAAGGGGGTGATCCCCGGATACGCTATGTAGGCATGAGTCTTGTACCTTTTTATTAAGGTGAAGTAGAGCGTCCCTTGCGTAGCTGCGCGTCTGGTCGGTGGTCATAGTTGTAAGGTCTGGCTCTGCGCTCTGCCTAGCGCGGACAAGCGCCGACGAGCGCAGACGAGCTTGCCTTAAGTGCGCCTTCGGCGCGCCATCGTCGCGCCCGCTGCGCTCGTCCGCTGCGCTTCCTGCACAGACACATGATTTATAGATGGTGTTATGTGCGTTGGAGGGATGGGCGTGGCCAACAGGGGTGGGCGTGTCCCGTGGCTCCTCGAGGCCGGTAATGGCGGCGGGAGAACAATTTCTGCCCCTAACAGCGTTCAAATCGGCTGTTCGGGAATGCAAGGTGAGTGCTGGGGGGTCGGTGGAGGATGCTTAAAAACAGAGTATTACACAAGATTTAAAGAATTTTAAAACTTTCTGTGAGCAGCGCGACTCCCGGCTTTTCGCCTCATGCAGATGATGTAACCTCTTCCTTGATCCAAATGCTTGGATTAACCCACTACACTGCACTGAGTAGCACGATTTAAATGCACCAGTTTTTTAGTTCGGGGTAAGGAAGGCAAATGCAAATACAAATCTGTGCGATAGGGAGCAATGTTAGTTGTTGTGTATGGAATACAACCTCCTTTATTCTAAACGTTAAGCTTTTGACTAGGCCAAACCGGATCCTATTGTGTAATGAACTTTCTTGATCACTTCTTTGTTCAAATAGATTTACTTTTTTACTTTTTAATTTCAGAATTATATATTATGGAAAATTATAATTATTGTCCAAACGATTTACTGGCTCTGAGGAAAATATAGTAGAAGGCATGCATTAATCAAAAGGAAAATATTTGATCCTGTTATTTCGGAGACTTTTGTTGTTTTACTCCATGCTGCTGTGTGCAAATGTAAATCTGAAAAGTCAAATCATATAAATACCACATCAAATCACATCCTACCTTTTTCCATGGTCTTTGTTAATGCCTTTATTTGATCTTGGAGTTTCTTTATAAGTCTGTCTTTCATATCGATCTGTTCTTCAAAATCCTATTAGAAATTAAAAATAACTATATATTAGTGTTAAGGTGTTACACAAGGTGTTAGAAATTGGGTTACTGGTTGAACGTGGTGTGAGTGCTGATCAAGCAGCACAATCCTAGTTAGGGTAAGGCACAAGCAAACCCCAAATTAACCTGTGCTCAGCCCCGTGGTAGCAGTCAGACTTAACTTAGAGGCAATGTTTATGTTGCTGTGCAACACTTTAAAGAGTAAGACAGTGAAAACACCACTGAAAAAGATACCACAGGACGCTTGAACAATAGAGTTTAATTTAATAAATGAACCAAGACCAAAATAACAAAAATTAAAACAGTAGAAATGGCGATATGACTTTTCAAAGAATAAACTGCAAAATAGCACCTAAAAGCAGAAAGTGCCAACTGCAGCTATCTGGTCATGCTGGAATGGATCAAAGTAAAAAAATCAGGCTGACTGAGATGCAATGTGGGTTGGATACAGTCCTAGATTAGTCTAGTTGAAGTTTTACCATCTCACGTTTTGTGCTAAGAGTCCCGTTTGCATTGAAAAGGGCTGTGAGGAGCAAGAAAAGCTTCGCGGGCAGTGGTCAGTGTGGCGCAAAGAGCAGTCCGGGCATTGTGGATGGGCAGGCGTGAGCTTCACATTTGAGGTCCTCCGAGGGCTGCCAATGCTGCTGTGCAAAGAGAAACGGGCTGGCAGTGGATTGCGCTGACTTTCAGAGTGAGTAGCGCGATTCTGGTGTGAACATGCCCATTTGTGGGCGTGAAGAGCCCAAAAGCTTGATTCCAAGAGTTCAAGAGCCACACCAAGGTCCAGGACCTGAGAGGTGTCATATGTCCCGTGCAGACCTATTGCCATTTGTCCCTATGTTAGCATGAGCACGTTGCAGACTGCACTCTGCTTTGCGCACGTTACTATACAAACATATTTTGCTTTGTGCCACACTGCACTTTCACACAGAACCTGCTGTTATTTTAGCGTTATGTTCTTTCCTGAGATTTAGTCTGCACACCGTAGACAAAGTCAAACAACAATGCCCCAAGTAATTTTGCTCTGGTCAGGTCTTAGCACCTAGAAAATACACACAAGTGCAGAAGTTGTTTAGGAACACACACTTTGACATATAGCTATGTACAGAATAGGTAACAACACACTTGGAGAGGGATCTTTTTTCAGGGAAGAGATTGTGACAGCACCTGAGATGTAGAACTTTAATCTGTGCATTCTAAGGTACGGGGTCTGCCGCATACACCCAGAGACCTTCTTATATATAATCACTTTGCTTCTGAAGAAGGGGAGGGGGCTAGGCTACCCTGAACTACTCCCTCTGCTAACAGTATTTGTGTTGGGCATTTTCTTACTTATTCAAATAAACATTTTAAAGTTTTCTCGTGTCTCTGTCAAATCTTATTGTGGGTTAGTACAAGTGTGAGAGTGAAAGGGTGCATCCTGCAACCGCGATTCCTGAGAGGGTCAGGCGTATTGTGTTGTGGGTGTCTTATCACTTGTTCCTCTCTGAGTGAGTAGGAGGGCAAGTGAGACACTATAGCTAGTCGGCCCCGGGCTCATGGGTACTCAGGTGGTACGATGACTCAGTCCCTGCCTACCACGGTTCTATGATCCCATGCATAGTTCTGTGACTCCGCAGAATCCCTACAACAAAGGCACTACTTGGAGGTAAGAATCTTGCTGAACAGGTACATGAGCTGTTGGGAAGCATTTTATGTTCCTAAGGCTCAGCGTAGGAGGCCATCAGAAGTCTAGCTCTTTAAGCCACTCTGAGGTCCTGGGTTTAGGATGGAGTTACAGAGCCAGTTCTT
This sequence comes from Triturus cristatus, assembly GCF_964204655.1. Taxonomy (NCBI): domain Eukaryota; kingdom Metazoa; phylum Chordata; class Amphibia; order Caudata; family Salamandridae; genus Triturus; species Triturus cristatus. The sequence goes on along the minus strand of NC_140583.1, from coordinate 392,621,419 downwards.
CTTCCCCAGGCATGAGGGCAGCAGGTTAGCAGTTCCTTGTAGAGCAGCAGTCCAACAGAGTTACAGCTCTTGTAGCAGCACAGTAGTCCTTCTTCCTGGCAGAGTATCCACAGGTCCAGAAAAGAACTGAGGTGGTGGTGTTCGAGGTCCTTCTTCATGCACAATTGTGCCTTTGAAGTGGAGATAAAATTCTTGAGGCATGCCTTTGAGGTGCACAGATGCCCTGCCTTCCTGACCATGGTTCCAGACCAACTGCAGGGTGTATGCCTATTCAGCTGTAAATGAGGCTGGGGCCAGAACCTCCCTCCCATCCTGCCAGTGATAGCCCATCCAGTCACACCTAAGCTCCCACTGTGTGTGGCTGTCTAGGAGGAAAACACAATGCCCAACTGCCAACTACACCCAGTCACATGACCAGAGACAGGCTGCAGGCATCAAATGTCTATGGCAAGAAAATGACATCTTTCTAAAAGTGGCATTTTCAGGATTGTAATATAATATCCAACTGCAACATAAGTTAGGATTTTAAATTAGGATTCTAGATACGCCAAACATGAGCCAGTTATCTCTTCCCATTTGGAAATTACACTTAGAAAATATAATAAGGCAACTCCACTGTTAACCTATGGGTGAGATAGGCTTGCAGTAGTGAAAAACTAACTGAAGAGTTTTTCACTACCAAGTTATGTAAAACCTAAAAATACATGTCCAACTTTTTCAATACTTTGCATTCTTCCATTGGGGCTGTCCAGGGTCTACCTTATGGGTGACTTATATATATTAAGAGGAAGGGTTGGGCCTGGCAAAAGGTTTATTTTGCTAGGTGGACACGGCAGGTTACAATTGCACACACTGGCTCTGCAATGGCAGGCCTGAGATACGCTTAACGGGCTACTTAAGTGGATGACACACGCATTAATTCATATGCCCTGGGCACATGTAGTGCACTTTACTAGTGACTCATAAGTAAATTAAATACGCCAATTGAGTATAAGCCAATGTTTCGAACAAATCCCATGGGTACTGTAAGTGGGCGGCCATATCCATTGCCCTCTAGGTACGGTAATAGGCTGTGTTTTTTGGGCAGTTAAGGCTGGTGTATTGAGTACAGGGCAAGAACAAATATCACACACTGTGACCAGAATTGCTTAACAATAGATACAACATATCATGATAAACCTTTGGGGCAAACTTGTCGCAAATTCAAATTGTCCATCAGTACTAGCTTTATTGTGGAATTAGTACCAAGACAAAATAAATAGCTTATAATAATAAGTTTTGTATCTTAGTTTTGTTTTGCATTATGATTGCACTTTTTCACTTTTAATAGTCAACTAGATAGATGCAAATGTGCCACTCAAACCACTAGATTGTATACATTTCCTGTGTCAATGCACAGATTCCTCATTACGTAAGGCCTGATTGAGATCTTGGTGGATGGGTTACACTGTCAAAACGGTGACGGATATTCCTTTAGCCAAAATATAAATTATCTTGTGAAGGACTAACCCGTCCGCCAAGATCTAAATCAGGCCCATAGTCCCTTGGTGATGAGAACATAAAATCAATTGATTTACCAAAATGAATGCTTACACCAAGGAGTGTGCCTGGTATTAGAAGACATGAATGTTCATTGAAAACAATGGCCCTGTAGCAGTTCGTAGCTGATGATAGGGAGCCATCTGATGAAAACTGATGTTTTCTCTGTAGCTGTCAATCAATGACATCAGCAACGAAAAGGGTGAATAGTTCTTCCTTTTCTGCTTTCATGCACTAACAAAAGATAACAGAAGATGTGGAAAAGGGATGAAGGGCTGCAGAGTGCATTCACTTCTTTCTGCCTTTGGGAAATAGAGGGCTGACTTCCCATTGTGCTCCTTGGTTCTCTCTGGCACACACTGACCATTTGAGTATGGGAAGCTGTAGCTGTAACTGAAACTGTCCAGAGTCCTCACATTGATAGTTGAGCTGCCGCTCCTTTACCCAGCCTCACTTACACAACTTCCGCAGACCTTTGACAATATCCATCAGAATAGCCCAAGCTAGAGTGTGTGGCATCATATCAAACTGTCATTCTGTGACTGCAGGGGAAGTAGTAGGGAGTGGATACTTAAAAACTAATTGTGGTAGTCCACTGAGATGATCAGAAGCATGTTCTACTAATGGACTGGAGTGGAGTCACTGTCCTGAAGATAAATGTCCTAAGTTTCATTAGTGACTCTAATGTTCAGCTTGGGACCATTACTTGGAGTGTACTTTTGTTTTTTAAGAGTGCTCACTTCACGTTTACTAACACTATGTTAAAGCCCTACTGAGGTAAGACCGCCCTACCAGAAAATCAACTGCTGCTTAGCTTTCGACATTACACTCATTCTGACATCACGTCACAATGCCTGCGAACAGATACCACTGTCCAGCAAATAGATTAGACAAAAGCATAGTTTCAATTATCACTTTCTAAAATCAACCTCCAGGAGTTTTCTGAATCTTTTAGCATTAATGTATCAAAGGCAGTAATAACCAGTTAAGTGTGCATTATCATTGAGATCATTTTCCTTCATCCTTTAGCTATTGGCTCAAGGTGCATACATTGGTGACAGCCACCAGTATCATGAAAATGCTCTCTGCAAGGTTCATGAATGATATATATTATCCCTCATTCTCATTTCGGTTGCAGCATCATGCATTTCATGAACATTTCTTACTATTGAGGTTCATTGTTTTGTCTAAATATATACACATATATATGAAATATTTATATATTACCTACTGGTGGTCACCAGTAGATAATCATAGTTAGGACCTAGTTTCCATAGGAAAAGCGCTTTTTGTTTCGCTAATAACTTTGGTGCCATTTGACCAATCTCCAGGAATTTTTCAAAACTAGTGTACACCTTGCTTCAGCTGCTGTGTGGAAAGTTTCAGGGTTATTTGACTAGTGGGGGTCAAGAAAGAAGGGGGAGTCCCAAAACGCATTTTCCCGATGCAATTTCCCATAGGGATTTTGAACATGATTACAGCCTGAACCGCTGAACAGAATTACACCAAATGTGACATAGCGAACCCCCACAGCACAACCGAGTACATCTCTTATACTACATGGGTAATGGGGGACACCTGGTCCACTGGTTATATACAGGTATAAGGGCACACGCCGAGACCACACTTACTTCACTTAGAAGACAATGGTCTGAGGACTCTACCACGGAAATCACAGCTAAAGCATGGCAGGGCGTGCTAGAACACCCAAAAAGAGTTTCCCGTAACGCTAAACTAAAGTTCATTCAGACCATGATCCTTCATAGGTCATATCTCACCCCCAAGCAGATACACCGCATGTTCCCAGACGCTTCACATTGCAGCCCCCGCTGTAAAGGGGATGAGGCGGAATTCCTCCATATACTGCGGTCCTGCCATCGACTCCAGGGCTATTGGGAGGGAGTACGGCAATCCCTGAGCGAAGTCACACAAATTCTTATACCGGATGACGCCCTGACCTGCCTCATGGGCCTCCATAGACGCTCGAAAGTCCAGAAGGTACGACTAAGGTTTGTAGACGTGGCCCTCATATTAGCAATACGAGTTCTCACCATGAGGTGGAAATCCCCTAGATGCCCAGCGATATCCAGCTGGCAAGATGACATGATTCAATGGGGAAAGGCCGAAGGTGCAGCCCTTCGGAGGGAAGAAGAGAGAGGGCTCCGTAAACAACCATTTCAAAGGAATGGGAGATCATGCTACATGAGTTCGAATCACTTGACTTACTACCCCCACGGGGTACCCCAACCCCATAACACACAGAATCAATATGGGACTCTTTCATAATAGGTTTCAAGACTCGGTCCCATACTTCGTATTCCATGATCACTGCGGATCCCCCAGTACAGCACTGCTAGCATCTCCCTTTAGATTACAATGGACAATGAAGACACCGACAGACCAGGAGCGGGGGTTGGGTGGGTTAGGGAGGGTGGGGACATGGTTGAACCTGTTATTTACGTTAAATGGAAATATAACTACTTTATGCTGTGCATTTATCTGCCATAACTGCAATGATTTGCTACTCACGTTGTCTACTGATACCATTTACTCTCCGTTTCCTGTTCAATAATAAGGAAAAGAAATATGGCAGACTAACGAAATGTATATGTTGTATCTATTGTAAGTACAAAAAGACTGTCTATTTATAATTTCCATTGCATCGGATTGGATATAAAGGTCATCAAAAAAGTATGTTTGGAAGAAAAAAAAATATGACAGTTTCACGTTATTAACAAAAAAAAAAGATTTATATATCTAGGGATGCGGATGCTCCGTGTATCTAACAGATCTCATGCTGAGATCTGATTAGCTGCAACATTTCTACCAGGAAGTGTTGGCAACCATTTTGGGACTGGGTAGGATTACACTTACCACCTAGGCCCCACCAGGGCCAAAGAGTATTTTATTAAAATTGTTAAGGCGAAAATTATGGTGAATCAGCAAATCACGGGAAACTTAAAAAAGAAAACCAAGCATGATCACCCGCGCTCATTTCTAGTTGAGCCCCCTGGAGGGCCAGGTCCTGGGGGTATACATAAATAAATATTTTGAGGAGAGGGATGCATGCGACCTCCCTCTCCATGGCCGTTTTTGGCCTCAGGGACCACCACCTCCCCGCGGCAGGCCCTGAAATAACAAAGCATGGGACCGCGCAGCCAATCACTCACACATCCATAAAACCACTCACACACCAATACAGCCACTCACACACCCACTCACAGACCCATACAGCCACTCACAATCCCACTCACTGAAATAATATATATATATATATATATTTATATATATATATATATATATATATATATACACATTGATAGAAACTTCATTATTATATTTATTCTATGCTTTTGGACAAGTAAAGTATTTAAGATACTTAGTTTCTTACCATGTTTTCCACTGTTAGACGAGATGACTCAAGCCTCATTTTGCTCTTTAAATCACTCTCTGTTTCTTGTTGCGTTTTCAGATTGTTGTTCATTTCCTCCATGTGTTGTATTTTTTGGGCGAGTTCCTCCTTTTCCCTTAGAAACTGCTCCTTCTGGACCTCTAGTGTTCTGTAATAAATAAATAAATTGATGAACGCATGGCATTAAAAGCAGACCAACATATAGAACATTGGCTGGTTACAATCTACATCCTATTCTGTCGCCCACTTACAGTTTATTCTTTTATTCAAACATCGTGGGCTAATCATAGTTATGACAAGGTTCCAAGCCACAAATTATCTAATGTTTAGAAACATTCAAACAACAATTTAGAACGATTACAACAATTACAAGATGTTTAGAAATATTCAAACAGCAATGACCAAACATGAAATGATTGTGCTTATTGCTGCTAATAAATAAAAAGATAATTTTTATTTTGTATTTATTTAGAGTGTTTTATAAAGCGCGCACATGACCCAGGGGTATCAGAGCGCTGTACATAGGGCTGAATGATACAAGATGAAAGGTATAGATACAGATACCTCTAGAGTAAAAAGCCACATTGTGCTGTTGCAACACATATCATAATTATAAAAAAGTCAGACCATTAAAATACCATTAGTCTTCATAGCACTAGCGACTTCGTGGTGTGGATTTGCTGCTGCTCTGAAACTATTCAGAGCCACATACCCAGAGGATCAGAGTGTTCGAGGGTTCTCCAGTAAACAAAGTGCCTCTTACCAATCCAGAGGTTGCTGGCATTGAGACGTCCCTTGTGCCCTGTCTCTCCGAAAGACTATGCCAAGAATCTATTCATTAGGATCTTTTTGAGCTCTTTTGTGAAGAAGTGGATCAATGGATTTGAGCGTACCTTGGGTGGTAAGGAGTTCCATATCATTGGCGCCGCTCTGGAGAAGGATCGAGTGTACACTTTCTGCTTTCGGAATCTAGGAGGTTCCAGCCTGAGAGAGTTAGCGCTTCTTAGGTAGTGGCTGCCACCGTATATTCAAATCTTTTCTGCCCGGTAACTTGGTTCTTTAAAATGTAATTGTTTGTGTGTGAGGCAGTCAATTTTCAGTTGAGCGCTTGCTTCAAGGGGAAACCAGTTTAGATACCTGAGCGATGGGGTGATGTGGTCAAAGCGTTTAGTTCTTGTTACCAGTCTTGCTGACCCATTAAGAGTCATTTTGAGTGAAGCTGTTCTCGTTTTGGGTAGTCCTGAAATTGTCGCCACACCAAATTCTAGTCTGGAGACCACAAGTGCTTGTACTGCTTGTTTGAAGTCTGAAAGTGGTAGAAATGATTTAATTCTTTCCCGTAATCTGAGTAGGAAAGTTGCACTGCGTGTGATCGCACTGATGTGATCTCTCATATTTAGACTTTTGTCCAGAGTTATTCGGAGGGATTTAGTGGAATCAATGATGGTAGATGTGCAATTGAGTGCGTCTAGGTGCTTGAGCCAGTTATGGTCGAGTGAAGAGCTGTTTGGTGGGGAGAAAAGAAGGAATTTGGTTTTCTGAGAGTTCAGCTTGAGGTTGTTTTGAGAGAGCCAGGACTGGGTTTTTACTAAAGTGTTATTTAGTTGAATTACGTCGTCTAGGGAGGATATCTTTAAGTATAGTTGTGTATTGTCTGCGTACATGTGGTATGCATTGTTTGCTTGGTTGAGAATTTCAGTTAGTGGTTATGTATATAGGTTAAAGAGTGTGGGTGAAATGATTGACCCTTGGGGGACTCCACTTCTCACTGGTGAGGAGCCAGAACATGAGTTGCCAAGTTTGATGCACTGTGAGCGATTCTGTAGGAAGGAAGCAAACCAAGAAAGCACTTTCCCAGACAACCCCATTCTGTGTTCTAGTACTTTTAACAGGATGTTGTGATTGACTGTGTCAAACGCTGATGAGACATCTAGGAGGATGAGTAGGCAAGAGTCGTTGTTGTCTGATATCTTAAATGTGTCGTCCATTATCTGCACAATGGCTGATTCAGTACTGTGTCCTGTTCTAAATCCTGATTGTAATTTGTTAAGTAGGTCGAATTGGTCAATGTGCTGGCTCAGTTGGTTGTGCACATATTTTTCCAGCAATTTTGCTAGAAAGGGGATATTTGACACCAGCCGAAAGTTGCTCAGGATTGTAGGGTCAGCACCAGCTTTTTTCAAGAGGGGTGTCACTTGACCGATCTTCAGGCATTCTGGGATCTTGCCTTGTTTTAGCAATGAGTTTAAATCTCCGTTTGTATAGGTGAGAGGATGTGACTTAGATCCTTTACTGTTGCGGAGGGGATGAGGTAATTGAATTGTGAAGTTAGTATCATAGATATCAAGACCTTGTGGACCTCGTCCTATGTTAATGCTTTGAACTCGCTCCATGGAGCTTGATTTTTGGTCTTAGAAGGGTGGTTCAATGATGGCTCCCTCCCTTGGCCTGTAGGGTCATAGATGGGATGGCGATCATGGACTTTATTGTCTTGTGAACTGTGACTGTCGGGTGCAATTTCCTTTCTGATTTCTAAGATTTTTTCAGCGAAAAATGAAGCAAACGCTTCACATTCTTCCACTGTGTTGATACTGAGCTTAGTTACACTATTCGCCCACGTTTGTTGGTTTACAATTTCAAACAGTCCTTTTGGATGTTTTTTTGCATTGTCTAGAAGTATGAAGCATTGGCTTACCAGATGCTTTTTTTGTATGTTTCATTGTTCCCAAAGTCTGCTTAGAAGTAATGTTGAGGGTTCCTGTCTTCATCTTCGCTCCGCTTGTCTGAGACTTCTCTTTTCCTCATTTAGGCTTTGATTGTACCACGGTTGGGAATGTTTGTTTCTTTGTTTCTTGAGTCTCAGAGGGGCTACTACCTCCATTATATTTGATACTGTTCGGTTGTAGTGTTCGGTTAGTTTGGACACATTATGTTTTGAGGCTGGAGGGGTGAGGTTTTTTTTGCATAATTCTGTCAGTTTCACTTTATCTATGTTTTTCGTGTCTCTGACCCAGTATTTGTGTTTGGTGTATTGTCTTTTGATGGTCTGTGTGTTCGTCATTAGGTGGAATAATATTGAGTAGTGATCCGAAGAGTCAATGGGTGTTATTGAGTTTATTGACAATTCCCCTTCTCTGGATATGATTAGGTCGAGCGTCAATCCTTTGTTGTGTGTTGGGCTTGTACAGGATTGGGTCAGGTTTTGGTCCTCTATGAATTGTTTAAGGGTGGAGACCTGTGAATCGTCCTCTTCATTCCAATAAAGGTTAAAGTCTCCAAGAAAAATCACATTGGGGTATAGCATGGAATGTATTGTGTTTGTTTCCATTATCTGTTCAATAAACAGCTGATTGTCTCCTGGAGGGTGATAAAACAGGTGTACTTTGGCTAGTGATTTATCTGCTGTGTAGATTTCTGCACTCATGTATTCACAGGATGTGAGATTGTCTACAGGAAATATTTTAACTTGAAGGGAGTTCTCGTGAATGATTGCAATCCCGCCTCCTGGTTGATGCTGTCTGTCTAGGTGTTGGATGGTGTAATTTGGAGGAACAAGTAGGTCGAGCATGGGTGCGGACCACTGATTTAGCCAGGTTTCTGTCAGGAAAAGAATGTCCAAGTTTTGGTGAAGAATGGTCTTAGCAAGGTCTGTGGCATGTTTGATCGCTGATCTGCAGTTTAGTAACATACCTTTAGAGGACGCTTTTGGGAGTGACGAGGGATTGAGATTTAGTTCCCTTGGGATTTCAATTAGGTTCTCATGGTTTGTGTTCTGTCTTTTTTCCCGCGGGTTATGCCTTTCTGTGAAATCTACGGCTTGTATGTTGAAGACTTGGGTGTCAGATGGTGGTGAATGGACGATGTAATGTTGAATCAAGTTTTAAATGTCTTTTGTGGATAGATGGTTCCGTGCTCTACTGGGTCGACAAATGGATGGCCAAGGTTGGGTGTCGTAGCAGCGTGCTGGAGGTGATATGTTGTTAGCAAACGTGGGTACTGTGTCACAAAGGAGAGTCTTAATCTCTTGGCAAGCTAGTGAGGTTTCTTTGATGCTTGTTTAAGCTATGCGTACCATTGGGTGGCCAGATTGTGTCTACTTAGCGGAGCGTCTATTGTGGATTTTGTATTGGTTGCCTCTGTCTGCAGGACCTTACTATGGCTTTTACCTGGTGCGTGATCTTTGTAACCTGTGTTGACTAGAAGTGATGATTGACTTATTATTGTGTGTGTCTGTAAGCATCCATGTGATGGATGGTGTGATCATTGTAGTGTTTTTCCCCCAAGTCATTGGAAAAGGAGAGTTCGCTTCTTTGAGCCTTCGGGTGCCCTGGGCGTTGTGTGCAAGTAATCGGTTTATTGCAAACTGGGGGATGTGGTACTTGTATCCCTGTGGTCAGCTTCATTTGGGGGTCCATGTACGTCTCTTCTCCGTCAGGATGAGGTTTGATGTTCTTTCTGTATACAACATACTCATCTATGTGGGAATCTTTGCCTCTCCGTTCTTCCCTAGTGTTTGTCATTGTCATCTGGTGTTGTGACCCTGGGGTACTGTCTGGAATGTGAGCGCGTGGAATTGGACTTGGATCCTTAAACGTTTTCGATCTTATTGTAGAATTGTTGCCGTTCCTCAAGAGGTGGTGTTTTGTATGATTGGCTACAGTTGTACTAGGGTCTTGGACATTTGTGTTGGGGAGTAGGTTTAGTTGGAATTAACTTGTAGCGCTTTGGGGAGAGGGACGAATCATTGTCGTCGAGTCTGGGTCTTGTTCTGTAGTATTTTCCGTTCTGAGAGGTTGTTGAGTGAACTGCATATCTTGTGATTTGTTCTGTGATGAGATGGCTCTTGTGTGTGCTCTTAGTTTGGGAAACCATTGATCAAAGTTTTCGTAGTCAGGGTCCGATGCTTGTACCAGCAGGATGCCATTCTTGTAGATTGATATTGACACTTCTGCCTTGAATGATTGTGAGGGGAAAATAGACAGTTTGAGACCATGCGGTATTTTGTTGGATTTAGAGACCTGTAGTACTGCATGTATCGATTTTCTCCACCTTGCTGTACATCGTGTGAATAAGATCAGATCTGACTTTATTGCTCCTTTCTTTAGGAAGAAGTATGCATCAGCGATTAGTGTTTCCGGGTTGGCTTTTAAGAATCTGCGTTTGAACTGTTTTGCTGCATTCTTAGAGAGATGATGTATTTTGAATGAGTTGGGACCAGATTCTGAGCATCAACTATCTAGGGCTTTGATTAGTGGTTGTGCCATCTTAGTGTAGAGGTTATTTGGCCCTGCGAGATTTGTGGTGCTGTGATGCGCACTGTGGGCATGTATTATTCACCGGAGAAAGCCTAATGGGAATTATTGTATGAGCCCTATTTCATAGAGACTGTTCCCGGGGTGGAGAGTTTCCCAGTTTGAAAAGAAATAAATACATGTGGTTTATACATATGTGGAAGAATGCTAAACTCAGTTGCCAGGCAAACAGTGTTTTACAATTAGCTAACTAATGCTCTTAGAAATATGTACATCTTATATCATCAGATGGCCTCTCAATTGTACAAGACTCCTATTTTAGGTATAAGAGGAAGCAATATTGCACAAAATAAAAGTGAACTGCCTAGTATTTTGTGATGGGGGGTTGTGATCAGAGGTTAGTGAGAAATACAGGCAATGGAAGAGCAATGGTGCCGTAGGCCACTGTGTAAGCAAGGAAAAATGGGCATCCGGACTGCTGACTGGGTGGTAAAAATAGAGCAATAATCAGAGTTCATATGGACCCTCGGACACTTGGACCCCGATGCCACAGCACCTCCTGAATCATTGATACCTACTCCCCCAAGACTAGGGCCCTGCCTTAACTGCCTAACTACAAGAGGTAGGGATGTGACTTCTACCTGTGAAAAACGATTTTTTTTCTCTTTTTCAAATTCTCAGTTTTGACCTCTTCTGTGTTTTGTTACTCCCAAATTTTGCCCAACCCATTGCTTTGCTCCATAGGTATTGGCTTTCGAGCCTCAATCTCCAGTGCCTATTTTGTAGTATACGCTCAGCTGCCTTTGGTAAGCCATTTTACAATCTCTAGGATGTTCACAACACATGCAGGCCTGTTGGCAGGGGAGACCAAGTCTAACTTTATATGTGGACAGACACATGGTGATGTGCATGCCTTATAGTTCAATTGGGCTCAAAAGGAATGCACATTTCCTTTTGGACAGCAGTATTGTTAACACAGGGAATACTTTATGTATGAAGTGTATTAACGTGTAACTTTTTATTGGCACATGGAAACAGACCAGAGACTCTACATAATATATGGGTGTAGGCAAATCCAAACTTACATTTAGGGTGGGTACACAAATTAAGCAGCTATGGACAAATTGAAGGCCCAGCACACCCCAGATTAGTCTATTATGTAAATGTTGTCCTGAAGTGATCCTTTTCCTGGAATTCAGGTGCTACAAATACTACTACACTCTTGTGCAGGAACAGTACATGTATTGTTTGACAATGTCAGAAGTGTGATTTACATCATGGACCACATGCATTATGTCTTATGTGATGAAGAATAAAGAGAAAATTTAACTGGCAACTCGGACTATTTGTCAATTCATTACATGTCACATTTAGAGTGGCTTTACTCTGTATGATTGTGTTGTACCTGCTTACTCTATATGCTCACATAGTTCTACACTATGTTCCTTGGTGTAGCTGTGCACGATTCACTAAGACTCCTAGTAAATGCCATTTGTCCTGATTGACCTGTCTGACCGGAGATAATTATTGTGATCCCAGTTGATATATCAAAAGCTCTTTAGACAACAGGCCCCTCTCCAGAGAGGATTAGCTTTGGCTATGATTTCAGAGGCTGATTGCAGCATCCTACTGATAACTTTGACAGTAGATGTTCTCAGCCTAGACAATGGAGAGAAAAGGAATCTCTTGTCTTCACCATATCCCATAAGACCACCTTGTAATTGGAGGGGAAAGTAGAGGCTGGGTGGCGCACAAGAGAAACATAGCAGAAATGACCTGACCATATTCTGGAGAATTTAGCCATCCTTAAATTTCCCCACGAGCTGTAAAGGGGCATCTCAGTCAGAGGACTAACCCCTAGTAGTTTAAGGTGAAAGTGGATGATGCAGCAGTATATGATTGGCTGTGCACCGAACCAATTACAAAATGTTTCCCCTCAGTTTAAAACCTCCTTCACCTAGAGGAAGAATGGAGAAGGAGAGAAAAGTCTTGCAGCAGCTGAGCAAGGGGAAGGGACTCTTGCCAGGATTACATGTGGCTTATATCTCTGGACTTTCACTGGGTCTTCTCTGGGACTGGTGGCACCAGTCTCCTAATTGTCACCCAAGGACAAGTGGGAGGAGTACAGGTGGTGCTAGAGCAGCCCTGCTGTACTCACTTGAAGAAGTACCATTGTAGACCTGTGCTGCTGTACACGTCCATCCTGGAAGAGGCTGTGGGGTCTAGGTGGCTAGGGATTATTGGTGCTGAGTATGATAATTGGCTGAGGACCTGGGGTACTGCTGTGGAGTTTGTGTCTCCCTAGGTCAGGACACCACGGGATCTACTGTGAAGTCAGGCCAGAGTATTAACAAAGTGGATGTTGTTTGCCAATATATGAGGTGGAGACAGAATATGCCCTTTCAGAGGAGCATCCTGCCTGGTTAAGGAATCAGCTGTCCAGGAGCCTGGTACGGCAGAATACTTGGTCTGCTTGTGTGAGGCTTACGTAAGGGAGCAGGGCTTAGATGTGGCTATTGTGAACCCCTTTTTCACCTGGCACAGTGTGCCCTTAGTTAATTCTCTGTAAGCTAAAGGGGGGGTCCCTGGAACAAAGTGTTCCAAACCCCACAAGAATCGTTGTAGTGTTTCCTGATTACTGTGAATGTTGCCGCTCTTGTGTGGCTGTGTTTAGCCCACCTGAGTGCCCTGCGGTGTTGGTCACCCATTAGTGGAAGGGAAGAATATACCAAGATCATCTGTTTAGCTATTGTGTACCCATTGTGTCGCATCCAAATATTTTGACTGTGTATAGCGACTTCAGAGTTGTTTGTTACTTGTTATGAGTTACTGCTGCTGTCCAGGAAAAAGAAAACTTGACCATGTCCAGAGTTCCAGGAGTATGGTAATTTGAAGAGGTGCAGAGTGCTACAAACCCTGTATAACCCCTTGCACTGCACTTTGTTACTGGCTGTGTCAGGCTGACAAAGCTCTGCACTCACCAATGCACAGCCTGCTAATGTCACTGTGCCCACTTATGAGTTTGCGAAGAGGAAAGACACAGTTGCTTCATGCTGTCCAGCAGAGAGTGCACTGTCATAGAATGTTCATGTGCTAGGGGCTGTGCGAGACCTGAGGAAAGGGTTTGTGCAATGTCAAACAGCAGGGCACACATCGAACATGCTGGGACAGGTGTTACATTATTGTTAAGTACAGCAGGCAGCAGTCATATTGTTGTCTTAAGAACACTGAGGTAGCAATTAAGCTTTTTGTCCTGTTGGTACTGGTGACCATCAAATCTTTGTAAACAAAAACCACATACAGCCCCATACAAGAGGGTAGTTCTAGATAGAGTATTGCTTGATCTCTCACCCAGGACACCTTATGTTTAAAGAAGAAAAAAAAAGGCAGAAGAGCGGAGCCATGAAGCACACTGACACTGGTGTGTCCATACTAGTGCCCTAGAAGGGATAGACAACTTCTAGTTGCAGATTAATTACCTTGATACCCAAGAAGTTCCATCCCTCACGGTGGGTCTGCGGACAAATTTAAACTAGGAAGTCCAGCATGACTGAACAGGAGAAATTCCGGTCCCAGCAGACCGGACTGTCCAGGCAGTAATGCTTGGTAAAGGTGAGGAGGGAAGCCCATGTTGCTGCCTGGTAGATGTCCAGGACTGGGACTCCACGTAGCTTTAGCTCTGGTGGAATGAGCCTGTATGCCTTCAGGAAGCTGCTTCTTTGCCAGTGCAAATCTTAATGCAGAATATGATCCATTGCGAGATAGTCTGTTTCTGTACTGCCCTACCTTTCTTCACACCAACACACCCCATGAAGAGTTGGTCATCCACTCGGAACATTTGTGTGCAGTCAAGGTAAAATGACAACGCTCTTTATAGGACCCAGTGTTGTAACGAAACTTGAGGGGGGCCCCCTGCAGGGTGCGTGAGGGGCCCCCCTTCAAACTCAATCTGGAGCTCTCCAGCTGAAGTGCGGTGCCAAGGGGGCCCCCTGGAGGTTGAGGGCCCCCCGCACCGCATGGGCTGGGGGGGCCTGTGTTACGCCCCTGATGGGTCCAGATGGAGGAGTGGTTCCTCTACCTTAGAGGGATGTGGAGGAGCATAAAAGGTGGGAAAGATGACTGATTGGCCCACATGAAATGGTGTCACCACTTTCGACAGGAAAGAGGCCCTAGAGCAAAGCACCAGTTTGTCTAGATAAACTGCTAAAAATGAAGGCTTAGAAGGTAAAGCCTGCAGCTCACTCACCTTTGGGCCGATGCGATCGCCACAAGAAAGGCTGTTTTGATGGAGAGCGGTCAGAGGGGACAATTATGAAAAGGCTCGAAAGGAGTACACATCAAAAATATGAGGACCAAATTAAGGTCCCATTGAGGCATAATAAAAGGAGAAGGGGGGACATATGTACAAGGCTTTCATAAATCTATTCACAATAGGGGACTTAAATACAGAGGGCTGGTCATGCAGCCGCAAGAAGACAGACAGAGCAGAAAGATAACCCTTCAGAGTGGCCAAAGCAAAGCCCTGCCAGGCAAGGGTAAGAATAAAAAGCAAAATATCAGAAAGGGAGACAGAAAGTGGGTCCATTGACTTTTCTGTTAAATATGATACAAATCGCTTCCAACAGCAGACATGTACCATCTTGGTGGAGGGACACTTGGCACCCAGAATAATATTCTAGGTCAAAAGCTATCAACTGCTACAGCTCAATCTCCACGCAAGTTGACAGGTTCAGGTAGAAGACCCTCCCCTGCTACTGCGACAGAAGATCCTCCCAAAGGGGCAGCCTGATCGGAGGATCAACACTCATCTAACAAGGTTCTCCCCACTGCTGAAAGAGACATTGAACTACCTCCGGGTGGAGACAATATTCGTTATCCGCTAGGCATCGACAGCTGAGTTTGTCCACTCTGGCGTTCAGAGAACCTGCCTGCTGTTCCAGTCATGATCAGAGATGCAGGGCCTCTGACAGAGGGTCCACAACCCCACCTTGCTTGTTTGCTACAGCACCACATGGCAGTGGTATTGTCTGTGAACACCTGCACTAGCCTTCCCTTGATGGAGGGTAGAAAGGCTTTCAATGCCAGTCAGATTGCTCAGAGGTGAAGCATGTTGATGTGGCTCCGGATTCCACAGGGGATCAGAGTCTTCTGATCTCCACTTCTCCCAGGTGGCCGCCCCATTCCAGGAGTGATGCATTTGTCACTATTGTGAGATCTGGTTGGGAAAAGGAAAGGGGTCTGCCTTTGACCTAATAGTGGTTTGATAGCAACCAATGCAGGTCCTTTGTAGTTCCCAATGGGATCTGGACAATTTCTGAGAGATTCCCCTGATGCTGCGCCCACTGGAACTTCAGGTCCCACTGCAGAGCCCACATATGCCATCTGGCATGCGTCACCAGCAGGATGCAGAAGGCCATGAAGCCCAGCAGCCTCAGAGTCAGTGTCACCGAAACCCAGGAAGGAAACTGAAACATTGACATCACAGCCTGAATATCCTGGACTTGCCACTCGGTAGGATAAGCCCGAAGGTGCACTGTGTCCAGAACAGCTCTGATGAAAGGGAGTGTCTGAGAGGGAGTCAGGTGTGACTTCAGCATGTTGATATTGAACACCAGTAAATGCAAGAGACTCGCCTCAATCTGGAGGTAGGAGACGACAGCCTGGGCAAACCCACTTTCAGCAGCCAGTTGTCAAGGTAGAGGAAGACTGGTACCCCTACCCTGCACAGATGAGCTGTGACCACCACCATCACCTTGGTGAACCTCTAGGCCTTTTTTCGTTTAAAAGTGGAAGGGGGCTGAACGGTCCCCCTCCTCAAGCTTTCTCGGCCCCAGGAACCCCACCGCCCTGGGAGAGAGGTGGGTGCCCTGGTGTCAAACTGGGAAACCCAAGAACACATGTTGAGGGCCGTGTGGGGAGCCCTAGGGCCTTGCGGCCCGAGCTGGTTCCCCGCATAGTGTCAGAGCCAACATCGCTCCCGCCCGGAAGAAGAAGCTATTTATGCTTGCTCCCTCCGGGCAGGCGTAGTATGTGTTTTGTTTTCTGCCCACATCAGTGCAGGCAGGGAAACAGAACACAAGCCTGATCCCAACTGGCAGGAGCATTTTTAAATCTCCCCCGGATGGGAGCCGACTTAGAGTTTGCTTCCATTTTGCGGGAGATTTAAAAAATTGGCAGGCAGTTGGAAGCAACCATGTTTCCCTTCCCACACTAGTGTGGGCAGGGTAAGTACTGTGTTCCCAGGACACAGTAAGAGAGCCAGCTCCAGGGGATGGGGAGGTGTTGCCCCCTCCTCTGTTATTTAGATTTCAGCCCTACGGCATGGGGTCCCGGGGCTTAAGTAGGCACCGGAAGAGGGGGCACCTGTCCCCCTCCCCTAACTAATACATGAGGCCATGGGGTTGGGGTCCTTAAGGCGACATTGCTCGGGTGACTACACTCTTTCCTCACCTTATACCCAGCACCGAGGGATGGGTTCTCTGGGGACCAATATGGGCTGAGAGGCCCTATTCACATATATATATATATATATATATATATATATATTCACTGAAAAAACCATAGGTTTCACACATGTTATAGTTAGCTGGACATTTCACTCGTAAAAAACCAATGAAATTCCCCCGTTATAGTTAGTGCAGGCAACTATAACTCACGCGACCGCAATCCTCTGCTGATGATGTCAGATATTACATCACTGTATTTAGACACCTATTTACCCATGTCTTCTTCCATTAATCTTTAGCTATACATATATTACAAATATTTATTTTTCATAAAGACACATATGTCATCAGTGATGTAATATCTGACATCATCAGCAGAGGATTGCGGTCGCGTGAGTTATAGTTGCCTGCACTAACTATAACGGGGGAATTTCATTGGTTTTTTACGAGTGAAATGTCCAGCTAACTATAACATGTGTGAAACCTATGGTTTTTTCAGTGAATTTGCAAGGTTTTTTAAATGCTAATTCCTAACTATAACGTGTGTGAAACCTATGGTTTTTTCAGTGAATTTGTACGGTTTTTTAAATGCAAATTTTTTTGGGAGATTTTTGGTAAACCTATGTATAAAATAATATATGTACTATATCCTGCATTATGGAATGGTTAATTTTTTTTTTTATGCATTTTTTTCCGTGCGCGTACGGTAAGCTGACGCTACGCGCTCCGTACGTCATAAGTACGGTGCGCTTACGTGATACGATGCGCGTACGGTAAGCTGACGCTACGCGCTCCGTACGTCATAAGTACAGCGCGCTTACGTGATACGTACGTGACGTATGCGTACACGCGGAAGCAACGTCGCGGTTACGCAGGGGCGTGTAATGCGCATGCGCGAGTGCGTCTTACGTACGCGCTCCGTAAGCGCTCCGTAAGCGTCACGTTCGCGCATGCGTACTTGTTTCCGAGCGCGTACCGTAAGCTTACGGAGCGCGCACGGTAGGTCATGTGATCCTCAAAGAACACTTTTCATTGATTGAAACTACTTTCAGTTCCAGAAACTTCCCACACCACATCCATTCCCCTCATTACTGCTTAAGATCCCCTAGGAGAAGGAGCTGAATTGACATTGAGATACAATGGCAGAACAGCAGACCTCTTCTGAGAGTGAGGCTAGCAGCACCACCATCATCCAGAGAAGGAGGAAACAAAAGAATTCTTTTGTATGGGAGTATTTTACTTTTCCAGAGGGGGAGAAAAAGGTCAATGCTCCATTGGTCACTTGCACACTTTGTGACCGTGTTTTATCTAGAGGAAATCCAAGGAAGAAGTATTCCTTTGGAAATCACTCTATGATGAGACACCTTAGGGATAGACATCCCAGGACCTTTGCTCGACATAATGGAGAAAACTCTTCAGTAAGTCACCAGAGCCCAACCTCAGAAGCACAGCCGAGTACATCATCGGCAGCTCAGCTGAGCCCTTCCTCTGAGGTGGGAGCATCACCTTCTTCTGCTCCTCTGGACGTTAACCCTCGATTTGGGAGGGTTGCAATGAGGTGTACAACGTGTTGTGGTCTTATTGTTTTTGGGGAGACCAGTGTTTCCCTTATTAACAATAAGATAGACCAGCACGTTTGTAGACGCTCATAATATTCCCATTCTTTCTTTCCTCCATCCCTGTATGAACCCAACGGCTCTTTTAAGAGCCAACCTTACCTCACAATTTTTTTTACTTTTTTTAAGCTTTCCTTTTTGTAAAAATTTTTTGATGTGTGATTTCAGGCTTTGATGGCAATTGATTCTTTCATACACTGTCTAATTTACCATTGAACCCACTAGAGGGTAAATAACATATATCGTTTCTCACACATCATGTACGTTAAACACTATGTTTGTGCTAACCTGATTACCTATCACATCACTTTACTTGTAACTGTGTTGTTAAAAGTGGTCCACTAAAGGATTGTTATTATGACAAACTTATTTCATTCCCTTTCTCTCCCCTTGTTACCTCAGTTTAATTTTGGTAAACTTTGCTTTTGTAATTCACCCGCATAATGTGTAAATACACGGACTACAATGACCAGCATGCTTTGCTAACGCTTAAACAGGAAGTAGCAGCAATAATTGAAATAAATAATGTCTGGCCATTGTGTAGGTAACCCGTGATCAAGGTTCGAGTGAGAATCGAAACGCGTTGGGCCAGTGTTGTTGTTGGCTGGCTGTGCTGATGAACTTACTTTTGGATTAAAAACGAACTGCAAATCATACCATTGGATTTCGTCTGAGTGCGTGTACTCCTGACCTCTGGGCTCAGAGGTCTCTTGCTTCTCATATATATATATATATATATATATATATATATATATATTCACTGAAAAAACCATGGGTTTCACACATGTTATAGTTAGCTGGACATTTCACTCGTAAAAAACCAATGAAATTCCCCCGTTATAGTTAGTGCAGGCAACTATAACTCACGCGACCGCAATCCTCTGCTGATGATGTCAGATATTACATCACTGTATTTAGACACCTATTTACCCATGTCTTCTTCCATTAATCTTTAGCTATACATATATTACAAATATTTATTTTTCAAAAAGACACATATGTCATCAGTGATGTAATATCTGACATCATCAGCAGAGGATTGCGGTCGCGTGAGTTATAGTTGCCTGCACTAACTATAACGGGGGAATTTCATTGTTTTTTTACGAGTGAAATGTCCAGCTAACTATAACATGTGTGAAACCTATGGTTTTTTCAGTGAATTTGCAAGGTTTTTTAAATGCTAATTCCTAACTATAACGTGTGTGAAACCTATGGTTTTTTCAGTGAATTTGTACGGTTTTTTAAATGCAAATTTTTTTTTGAGATTTTTGGTAAACCTATGTATAAAATAATATATGTACTATATCCTGCATTATGGAATGGTTAATTTTTTTTTTTATGCATTTTTTTCCGCGCGCGTACGGTAAGCTGACGCTACGCGCTCCGTACGTCATAAGTACGGTGCGCTTACGTGATACGATGCGCGTACGGTAAGCTGACGCTACGCGCTCCGTACGTCATAAGTACAGCGCGCTTACGTGATACGTACGTGACGTATGCGTACACGCGGAAGCAACGTCGCGGTTACGCAGGGGCGTGTAATGCGCATGCGCGAGTGCGTCTTACGTACGCGCTCCGTAAGCGCTCCGTAAGCGTCACGTTCGCGCATGCGTACTTGTTTCCGAGCGCGTACCGTAAGCTTACGGAGCGCGCACGGTAGGTCATGTGATCCTCAAAGAACACTTTTCATTGGTTGAAACTACTTTCAGTACCAGAAACTTCCCACACCACACCCATTCCCTTCATTACTGCTTGAGATCCCCTAGGAGAAGGAGCTGAATTGACATTGAGTTACAATGGCAGAACAGCAGACCTCTTCTGAGAGTGAGGCTAGCAGCACCACCATCATCCAGAGAAGGAGGAAACAAAAGAATTCTTTTGTATGGGAGTATTTTACTTTTCCAGAGGGGGAGAAAAAGGTCAATGCTCCATTGGTCACTTGCACACTTTGTGACCATGTTTTATCTAGAGGAAATCCAAGGAAGAAGTATTCCTTTGGAAATCACTCTATGATGAGACACCTTAGGGATAGACATCCCAGGACCTTTGCTCGACATACTGGAGAAAACTCTTCAGTAAATCACCAGCGCCCAACCTCAGAAGCTCAGCCGAGTACATCATCGGCAGCTCAGCTGAGCCCTTCCTCTGAGGTGGGAGCATCACCTTCTTCTGCTCCTCTGGACGTTAACCCTCGATTTGGGAGGGTTGCAATGAGGTGTACAACGTGTTGTGGTCTTATTGTTTTTGGGGAGACCAGTGTTTCCCTTATTAACAATAAGATAGACCAGCACGTTTGTAGACGCTCATAATATTCCCATTCTTTCTTTCCTCCATCCCTGTATGAACCCAACGGCTCTTTTAAGAGCCAACCTTACCTCACAATTTTTTTTACTTTTTTTAAGCTTTCCTTTTTGTAAAAATGTTTTTGCCGTGCGCGCACGGTATGCGTAATTACGCTAAGTTCGCGGAATTTCTCCGTTTACGCCGTGCGCGTACGCTACGCGCATTCGGCGATTTTTAAAAAAAAAATTAAAATTAATTTTTGCCCTTGGGGGTCCTTCTGGGACCCCCTGACAAAGGCTAGGGGGTCAGGAACTGTCCAGCCTGCCCCCTTTTCACGTTATCCACCTTTGTTTTTCACCCCCTCAGACTGCGAGAGACAAAATGGCGGCCGACACTTCCTGGTTTCGACCGATTCGAATGTTTACTGAGATCTAACAACCAATCAGAATCGAGCTCGCGCACGGCAGCGTGCGCGTACGGTAAGCTTACGGTATGCGCTCGGAGCACGCCCATAGATATATATATTGATTTAAATGCTATTTTCTCAGGAAATACTGAACAGATTTACACAAGACCTTCAAAAGGCACATCCCTGACCTGAGGGCTACCTCTCTGCCAAATTTCAACTAATTCTGTTCAGCCGTTCGGGCTGTAGCTCGGACTAAAGGTCCTATGGAAAAATGCATGGGGAAAACGCGTTTTGGGACCCCCCCTTTTTCTCAGCCCCCGCTTGACGAATCCCCCCGAGACTTTCAGGGTAGGAGCGGAGCGGAGCGCCCCACCTATTTTGAGAATTTCGCGAGGATTCGTCAATCGGCGCCAAAGTTATTCCAAATAGAATGTTGCGGATTGCCTATGGAAACACGGTCCTAACTATAACTATCTACTGGCGACCGCCAGTAGATAATATATATATATATATATATATATATACACTGAAAAAACCATAGGTTTCAGGGGTGTTATAGTTAGCTGGACTTTTCACTTGTACAAAACCATTGAAATTCCCCCGTTATAGTTAATTCAGCTAACTATAACTCGCGCGCCCGCAATGCACTGCTGATGACGTCACATATTACATCACTCATGACATGGTCAGTGACATCACTCATGACATCACTGATGACATCTCAAATGACATCACTGATTACATCATCCAGTGAATGTCTGTTTTTCTGAAAATTAAATATGTTTTATATATGTATATCTCAAGGTCGATGGAAGAATAAATGGGTATATAAGTGTCTAAATGGAAGATTTGTTTTTGAAAAATTGATTGTGTAACTGACTGATTAAGTGTATCATAGTGAATACATGGCTTAGCGAGTAATGTTTAAATATGTAAATATCTGTATCAGTCTCTCACTTTGTGTATAAGTGGCTGCATGGGTTGGTGAGTAGCTACATGGGTGTCTCTATAGGTTATTAGTTGTTTTTTTGAGTATCAGTCTGAGTGTCTGCATGGTTCGGTGGGGGGTATTACGTAGTGCATAGGTGCATGAATGAGTGACTCACTGTTTGCATGTGTTGAAGACAGCATGTGTGCAGGACTGTATGGGTGGATGAGTGTGTGTATGGGTGTGTTAGTGAGTGAATGACTGTCTCAATAGTGTCTTTATGAGTAACTACATATGTTTTAAACTAGTATATGTGACTATTGGTGTATATAAGTGAGTATATGTGAGAGTGGGAGATTGAAAGAGTTCCTGTATGAATAAGTATGTGTTTCTATAAGTGATTGTTTAAAAGACTAAGTATGTGTAAGTTTCCGTAGAAGTAAGTGTGGTGGTGTGTGTATAACTGTATATGCAAATAAATGTATGTTTGATTCTTTATTAGCATGAGTGACTATGTGTGTGAGTAACTCTATGGATGAGTGGCATTGTGTAACAGGATGTATAGGTGTATGAGTACATATGATGAGTGAGTACATGTATAAGTGACTGTATAGGACTGTTGGTGAATGAGTGGATGTGTTGTGGATGTTTGAATTACTGAAGAGGTTGTTGTAACTGGTATTTGTATGTCCATTGTTTTGAAAATTTTAGTCTCTATTTTTGAATGTGTGTATCAAAGGTTATATTAGGGTGAGAGGAGGTCTGCCACTCTATCACAAGGATGATGTCATCAGTGATGTCATCAGTGATGTCATTTGAGTTGTCATCAGTGATGTCATGAGTGATGTCACTGACCATGTCATGAGTGATGTAATATGTGACGTCATCAGCAGTGCATTGCGGGCGCGCGAGTTATAGTTAGCTGAACTAACTATAACGGGGGAATTTCAATGGTTTTGTACAAGTGAAAAGTCCAGCTAACTATAACACCCCTGAAACCTATGTTTTTTCAGTGAATTTCTGAGGTTTTTTTAAATGCTAATTCCTAACTATAACGTGCCTGAAACCTATGGTTTTTTCTGTGAATTTCAAAGGTTTTTTAAATGCTAATTTC
Source organism: Triturus cristatus (assembly GCF_964204655.1). Lineage (NCBI taxonomy): Eukaryota > Metazoa > Chordata > Amphibia > Caudata > Salamandridae > Triturus > Triturus cristatus. The sequence continues at coordinate 392,598,420 of NC_140583.1, read as the reverse complement.
TAACTATGCCTACAGAGATAGGACATGTGAAGAAAGAAGAAAAAATGCACAGAAAGAAAAAAAAGAAGTGCAGAAAGAAGCAACAGAAGTCCTCAAAGACGAAGAAAAGTGCAGGAAGAAGGATAACGTGCAGAAAGAACAAAAAGAAGAGCAGAAAGAATCCTTGTTGCAAAATCATCCTGTACCCTCAACTTTTTCAGACGGATACTGGTGGTAACTGAGTCTGACAAACCAGTCCTAGAGCCAGTGCTATGTTAAAAGACACTTAGAATACAGTGAAAACACCTACATACACTAGGGAACATTATGCGTTGGGGTCCCCCTGTGATTAGCATGACCTCCTCTGTAAGCCCCTAGTATATAATAGGGCAGGGGGATTAAAACTACCTCTTAAAACAGGCCACAGGGCGTTTTTGCACACGTTAACTCAGGCCCCGTCCCTTCCCTTCACCACTGTGTAAACACGCCCTGTGTCCGTTTTTAGTTGGGAGATTAAGTTCATTTGAATCCTGAGGGTCCCTAGGGTCCAACTAGCCCACTAGGTACCTCCAGTAAGTGCCACAGAGCTGCGTTGCAGAGAGGTGTAAAAAGTGGCACAGCCTGGACCACCTCTCTGCAATTTAGCTCAGTGGCGCTTACTGGAAGCACTTGGTGGGCTAGTTAGCCCCCAGGGGCCCTCAGTATTGAAGGGAAATTATATCCCCAATTTAAAACGTGCCATAGTGCGTGTTTGAACACGTCACCTGAGGCCCCGTCCCCTCCATTCACCACTGTGTAAACGCGCCCTGTGGCTGTTCTAAGTTGAGAGATTAAGTCCCGTTGAATCCTAAGGGTCCCTAGGGTCAAACTAGACCACTAGGTACCTCCAGTAAGCGCCACAGAGCTGCGTTGCAGAGAGGTGTAAAAAGGGGCTTGGCCTCAGAACACCTGTCTGCAGCGCAGCTCCCTGGCGCATACTGGAGATGCCTGTTGGGCTAGTTGGCCCTCAGGGACCCTCAGTATTGAAGAGGAATTAATTCCCCAACTTACAACTCGCCAGGGGGCGCGTTTGCAGAGTGCTGCAAGGAGGGGGCGTGGCCTCCGGCACGATGCCAGTCTTTTATTTATTTTAATTTTTTAAGAAGGGGGGCTGTGTGGTTCCCCTTCTTATTCTAATTTATTGGCCCTGATGACCCTATCCCCCAGGGCCTGTCTCCTAATTATATTTTTTTACCCCAATCCCCAGGGCCGGCCACTGTTTTTTATTATTTTAAAAAAATATATATTTATAGACACACCTAGGACATGCTGGACAAACCGTACGTACCCATCACCATGACGATTTGAGTGATATTCATTAAAAGGCGACTATGCATACAATGAATCCACGTGGAATGTATTTACACCACTAGTGAAGCTCTGACATGTCTGATGCCCTACCGTGCCTAATCCCGGTAGACACCCTTGTCGTTTATTTATACAAACATGGGTAGCTATTGACGGGCACATTTAATACACATGCACACCAAGCCATTCAAAGGGGATTCGACAAAAATTCGACCAAAACTATGTAAGAAACCCCCCTCACGGTTAATAAAACACACATCCACTGCCGGATGTGTAATACTTTTTATTTTACTCTGTGGAAAGGGGACGAACATCACTTGAGAGTCACAGCGCGCTCCTGGCAGAGCTCAATGCTGTGTTACACCCACCATTGCCTAACGAGTGCCACACACCTCTGTGTTGTATTCCACCAGCTAGTGCATATGCTATGACACTCTCTAGCCCATGTGCACTGTAACACCACCCCGTGAATATGTCATGCCACACTTGTCTTCGCACGGGTTATATTGCCCCATCTAACGTGCCTTCCTCGATGCCTATGTTATAACGCACAGTGCTATGCCATACATATTACAATCTGGGATCCATATCTTTGTCACAGTGCAAATGCAACGTTACACTCCCCAGCACATATTTTATATTACAACTTTAGAGACTAGTTAGGTTACACAACACTGCCCTGTGCATATTACACTCCAAGGCGCACATCGCATAGCACGCGCTAGTGCGTGTGCTATCTCGCGCTCTCCAATGAATCTGTCATTGCGCACAATGTATTGCATATTATATTTCACGCCCGGTTCATCTTATATCACACTTTTTGGTGCATAGTTAATACCATACACTATATCTAGTTTTCATTTTCAATCGTGCTCTCAGGACTATGTTCTATATAACACTGTGTTCACCTACCCTTTTCATGGGCATTACATTTTGCGATAGGGGGTGGAGGGTCAGGGGATATTTCTGCCAAGTGAGCCCGGAGCCACAGTCACAAACGTCCTCTTCTTCCTGAATAAAAGTGAGATTATGCTGCATACTTGTTCATATTTTAAGTAGTTCGCACAGACACACGTTTTAAAAACAATAAAGTTCCTAATACCCGCCTTCTCTGAACAGTTAGCTTGCTGCCCCATCCCCCTCCTCCCTATCCTCTGTTGTGTGAATCCATGGACTAGCCTCCTCCCTCCTGCCATGCATGGTCTGATGTGCTGCCACTGCCCTCAATTTAGTATGATGTACCAGTCCCCTCCTCCTGCCCTACATTGCCCAATTCTATGCCCCATCATTGACCTCCTGCTTAAACTCTGTGCTTAGCTTGCTGCCCCAATTCTCCTTCCCCCTGCCCTCCGATGTCTTTGTGCATGCCCCTGCTCCATCCTTTTTGCCCACCATGTTCCATGGACCTGCCACTCCTATCTACTCTGAGTGTTCTGTTGAGCTGCCACTCCCCTCCCACCTGCCTAGCATTGTCAGATGACTGTAACCTGTCCCTGCCACCTCCACCCTGCCTGTCCACATGCCATGCCCCTATCCTCTTCCTCCTGTCCTACATGGTCCATTGTACTGCCACACCCTTCTGCCCTCCCTGGTCTGTTGTGCTGCAACTGCTCCTCCTGCCTGCCCCGTGCGGTCTGTTGTGAGGCCCCTTCCCCTGAACTTTCTTGTCTGTGCACAGGTCCTGACCCTCCCTTCTATCCTCCATCGTCCTTTGTGCATGCCCCTGCACCCTCCTTCTTGCCCATCATAGCCATTGTGCTGCCACTAACCCTCCCACTTGCCATGCATGGTCTTATGTGCTGCCATGGCCCCTCCCACCTTCCCTGTGTGGTCAGTTAGCTGCCCCTGACCCCCTCCCACCTTCCCTCCATGGTCTGTGTGTATGTCATCACAGTCTCACTGTTGCTCTTCATGGTGTGTCTTGCTTCTAGTGCCCATCCTGCCTGACCTCCATGGCTATCTTGCTGCTCCTGCCCTGCCCCCTTGCCCCCAGCCCTCTGTTTACATGTGCAGACCCCTACTCTCTCCCTCCTGGCTTGTCTGTTCCATTGTAATGCCCCTGATCCGTCCCTCCTGCCCTTTATGGTCTGTTATGCTGCAGCTTTCTCTCCTGTCTGTCCATTATGGTCAGCTAGCTACCATTGCCTCTTGCCCCTCTGTTCTCTGTTGTCCATGTGCATGGTCCTGTCCCCTCCCTCTTGCTTTCTATGGATTGTTGTGCTGCACTCCCATTCCGCATGCCCTGTGTGGTGTATTGTGCTGCTGCAAACCCTGATGCCTGCCCTGCAGGGTCAGTTTGGTGCACCTCTCCATGTCCCTCCTGTCCTCTGTTATCCAAGTCCATGTCCCTACCCCATTTCCTTCCATGATCCAATGTACCATACTTGCGAACATTTTGAACTTGGTAAGAGGGAGATTTTGGAAAAAAAACTGGGGTATTGATTTTCCCCTTTGAGTTACATTGAAAAAGAGGAGATTGTAGATAGGAGACAGATCAAATAAAGCCCATTTGAGCTTAAACACATTGGACGTTTCTTGGCTGAATCGAGTCTGTTGGCATGTATGGTTGTACTACCATTGCCTCTTCCTTCTGCCCACAATGGTCTATTACATTGCCACAGCCTCTCTCGCAAGTCCTGTATTGTTGGTTTGTTGCCCCTGCCCCCCTTTCCACTGCCCTCCATAGTCTGTTGTGCTGCCACGGCCCTTCCTGCCTGCTCAGTGTGGTTAAATTGTTCCCTTTGCACCCTCCTACCTGCCTTCAATTTTCAGAGTCCGTGCCCCTGGCCTCTGCCTCTCAACAGTATCCTAATGAACAACTAGATTGCTAACATTCTATATTTATTACAAAAGTGTGGAACGCCTGACGTCATCTTGATGTTATCAAAACTGTAATACCTAGAGCATTTCCTTTAGAAATTACATATATGAGAGGGTCTTATTGGCATCAAAATTATGGTTAGTGCTCTAAAAGACTAAAATAAGGACATATTTTCTGAGTTTTCAAATAGCGACAAAGCACTTTTAAATTATTTGTTATCTTTATGTTTTTTTATCCAGTTGACCACTTGATTAAATGTTGCACTTAGGGGAGAGGATGTGGTGTTACTTCCAGAACTGCAGACTTTGCAATTGGGGAACCAGGTTGGAGTTTCTGCTTCAGCTCGACATTCTGTGATTCTGGTCAAATCACTTAGGGCCTCATGTAGGAAGCCAAATACCGGTCGGTAACGGCCGAAATTCGGTAAATATCCCATTACCGACCGGTATTTAGGCATTTGCGATGTAGGGGGCTGATTTCTGGATTCGGTATTTACCGAATCGGAAATTAAGAAATCGGTAAAATACCGATTCGGTAAATACCGAATCCTGAAATCAGATGTAGGGAGCACTCTAAAGAGTGAAAATTAGTATTAGAAATTCGTTATTTACCACCAAATACAGGTTGGTGATAAATAACGAATACCTTGCAAAAAGTAATTTTTTGCAGATTTAAGAGTGCCATGTGGCAGACATACATGCCCTTAGGGCATGTATGTGCGCCACATGTGCACACATACAAGATTCAGGGGTGCAACAGGGTGTCAATGTGACACCCTGCCACCCTTGAATATGCTCCCCCCATTACCGAATCGGTATTTACCGATTCGGTAATGAGGCATACCTTCCCATTGATTCCTATGGGCCTCCAGGCCCATAGGAATCAATGGGAAGGTATGCCTCATTACCGAATCGGTAAATACTGATTCATGATTACCGAATTTTTCCGATTCGGTAAAATTTACCGAATGATTACCTACATCACATTTACCGATTCATAAATACCGAATCGATAAAATTCGGTATTTATGAATCGATAAATGTGATGCTCCCTACATATGGCCCTTAGTCTCCCCATGTCTACAACCAAAATGAATTTGTTCTTGTGTGATGTAACCAATGCTCATGTAAAGCACTCCAATACCTGACAAGTCTGCACGATATAACACTGCAAAAACACAAAATAATAAGTGTTTTGCACACTTCTGTCATTGGGCTATATTTGGGCTACATCTGGGTGATTTTGGGCTACATTTGGGCTCTTTTGTCTCCGGTGGCCATCTTGGGAGATTTATTTGTTATGAAGTTTCCTAATTTCCTCATGTACTGCAGTCTCCTCAGTAGGAAATGCTTTCAGTTTTTTACTTTGATTCCATCATGAAGGTATTCAGATATGTCACACATTTGCCATAAATTCTGAATGTTAGCACTCTAGTTGCTCATTAGATCACTGTAGTAAAACTACTGTTCACCATGGAAGTCTGCTCCTGGTATTAAAAGTGCATGTTTCAGTCTGCATGTCAGAATTTTTAAATGAAATAGAAGAGGATTTGAGAAGTCACTCAAAATGTGCCCTCATTTTCTTTCTTCAGCATTAATCATAATTTATATGGCAAAATGAACCCCCTCATTGTGTTCCTTTTTAAATTAAATGTTTTAAGTGTTACCAGTTTATTCCAATCAAGATGGCTTCAGGTGTGCCATACTTTTGTCATAATGAAGACAGTAAGCGCTCTAGTTGTTTTTAAGAACACTCTGGGACATTCTGTCATTGGGCTATACTTGGGCTACATCTGGGTGATATTTGGGCTACATTTGGGCTCTTTTGTCTCTGGTGGCCATCTTGGGAGACTTATTTGTTATGAAGTTTCCTAATTTCCTCATTTACTGCAGTCTCCTCAGTAGGAAATACTTTCAGCTTTTTACTTTGATTCCATCAAGAAGGCATTCAGATGTGTCACACATTTGCCATAAATTCAGAATGTTAGCACTCTTTTTGCTCATTAGATCACTGTAGTAAAGCTACTGCTCACCAGGGAAAACTGCTGCTGGTATTGAAAGTGCATGTTTCAGTCTGCATGTCAGAATTTTTTAATGAAATAAAAGAGGATTTCAGAAGTCAAAATGTGCCCTAGTTTTTCTTTCTGCAGCACTAATCATACTTGTTATGGAAAAATGAACCCCCTCATTTTGTTCCTTTTTAAATTAAATGTTTTAAGAGTTACCACTTTAATCCAAGCAAGATGGCTTCAGGTGTGCCATACGTTTATCATAAGTAGGACTGTTAGCGCTCTAGTTGTTCTTTGGAACACTCTGGGAAGCTGCAGTAGAACACAAAGGAATCAACTGACAGTCTCTGCCCTTGTTGGATGTACATGTTTTACTGAGAATGTCAGACTTCATTCTCACATGACTGAGAAAGATAATGTGAATTTACAGAAAATAAGCTCTCAGTTTAGCTTATAGATCACCTTCCAAACCTCTGTGGGAAAAGCATGAGAAAATATTTTTCTCTCAATCATGATATCCCAGCAGAAGGCTTTTTCACATGGTGAAATCACCTTAGAACATACCACAATTCCTAAAATGAGTATGGTACCATCAACAAATGATTTATAATGTAACTAAAGTCTTAAAACCTTCTATTAACTGCAATGCTTTTTAATGAGGTGCTATCATGTATATTAGTCCCAAGATGGCTGCCAACACTACTTGGATGAAGTGCTGACAGCCAATCAGATCTCAGGATGAGATGTGTGGTTAGGCTCCGCCCACATATATATATGATTTTACTTTTGATTTTCTCAGGAACTACTGAACAGATTGACACCAGACCTGCAAAAGGCACTTCCCTGAGCTGAGGACTACCTCTCTGCCAAATTTCAAGTAATTCTGTTCAGCCGTTCGGGCGGTACCTTGGACTAAAGGTCCCTATGGAAAATTGCATGGGGAAAACGCGTTTTGGGACCCCCCATTGCTTGACGAATCCCCCCGAGACTTTCAGGGTAGGAGCGGAGCGCCCCACCTATTTTGAAAATTTCGCGAGGATTCGTCAACCGGCGCCAAAGTTATTCCAAATAGAATGTTGCGGATTTCCTATGGAAACACGGTCCTAACTATAACTATCTACTGGCGACCGCACATGTTATAGTTAGGTAGATATTTCACTCGTAAAAAAACAATGAAATTCCCCCGTTATAGTTATTTCAGATAACTATAACTCGTGCGCCCGCAATCCTCTGCTCATGACGTCACATATTACATCGCTCATCTGAAATAACTATAACGGGGGAATTTCATTGGTTTTTTACGAGTGAAATATCCACCTAACTAATTCCTAACTATAACGTGTGTGAAACCTATGGTTTTTTCAGTGAATTTGTACGGTTTTTTAAATGCTAAGTTATGTATGTATTACTTTCTGCCTTCGAGGGTCCTTCAGGGACCCCCTGACAAAGGCTAGGGGGACAGGAACTCTCTACCCTGCCCTTTTCCCGTTCACCACCTTCCTTTTCCACTCTCGCACTGAAAACAAACAAAATGGCGGCCGACACTTCCTGATTTCGACTTCAGATAACTATAACTCGCGCGACCGCCACTCTATCACAAGGATGATGTCATCAGTGATGTCAAGGGTGATGCCACTGACCATGTCACTGACCATGCCACTGACCATGTCATGAGTGATGTAATATGTGACGTCATGAGCACAAGATTGCGGGCGCACGAGTTATAGTCATCTGAAGTAACTATAACGGGGGAATTTCATTGGTTTTTTACGAGTGAAATATCCACCTAACTATAACATGTGTGAAACCTATGGTTTTTCTGTGAATATATATATATATATATATATGTATATATATATATATATATATATATATATATATATATATATATATATATATCTCTCAGGACCCCGCTTGAGCCTAGCCCCGGAAAAAGCAGTAAAAAAAAAAAAAGAATGGGTGCGGGGAAGAAATACCCTGACCCCCTAGGTCTCTTGGGGGGTCACGCAGGGCCAAGAAAGCATTTTTTAATTTACGGTGTTAACTGTGAACTGTGTGTTTCGTTAATTATTGGCACCTCGGTGGGTCAGTTCCCTGAGGCTTTTTTTTCATAAGGAAGGAGGGTGCACGCCCCACCCCTCATGGTGCTTAATAGTGACCCGGGCCCACCACCTGCCCGGGGCTCCTTAATAAATGTATGTGGGCGTGGGGCATACGCCTTCCCTGCTGGAGCACCTCTCGGACCCCCTCGAGCCCCAGCGACCACCACTTACCTGGGAATTGACCTGAAAAAATGTGGGGGCCCTCCACCACAGCACCGGGGGGTGCCACCTCCCTGGGGCTTTACTTTCAATTGATGCAGGGTGGCCATGCAGACCTCCCGCAGCCAAAGGGACTGCCCTCTCTCTGGAGCTTTAGTAAAATTGAATGTGGGGGGGTGGCCCCCTCCGCAGACCCAGGGACCACCACCTCCCTGGGGCAAAATTCAAAAGAGGGGGACCGCGTGGGCCACCCTCCTAGAGCCAATAATGGCCCTGGGGACCACCATCCCCAGGGCCGGTTCCTGATATGTTCCGGGGTGCCCACCCCGGGACATAGCTGTTTGCTATGACTTGGCGGGAGCTTTGGAAGCTCCTGCCAAGTCAAAGCAAACACTCTGCTGTCAGCAAGCGGGAACTGTGTTATCGCTTGCTCAAGAAAAGAGGGGGACCGCGTGGGCCACCCTCCTGGAGCCAATAATGGCCCTGGGGACCACCACCCCCAGGGCCGGTTCCTGCTATGTTCCGGGGTGCCCACCCCCAAGACATAGCTGTTTGCTATGACTTGGCAGGAGCTTTGGAAGCTCCTGCCAAGTCAAAGCAAACACTCTGCTGTCAGCAAGCGGAAACTGTGTTATCGCTTGCTGGTTGCTAAGGTGTCCTCTGTTTCCCTGCATGCAGAGATGTGGACAGAGAGAGAGAGGACAATTGCTTTGACACACAGGGAACTGCATTTTACCAGCTCCTTCTGTGTGGAAGGAATGCTGCCTCCGAAGGTCCCCATCAGTGGAGAGTGGGTGCCCTGGGTGGGGCCAGGGCACCCACAATAGAGGCTGGGTCCCAGGGCATGGGGCCCTGTGGCCCAAATTGGATCGCCACCCCTAATAAATGAAAATAAAAAAATGCCAACCAGCAATTCACCGGAGGCCCCGCCCCCTTTCACAACCACTCTGCAAACACGCCTTCTGGCCCACAACTGGTTGGGGGGGATGAACTCCCTCTGGCTCTTGAGGGTTCTTGGGGTCCAAGTATACCTTCTGTTACCTCTAGGAAGTCCCATACAGCGGGATTCCTTTGAGGTGGTTGGAAGCCCAGACCACCTTTTTCCACCACTCAGCATATGCTACTACTAGGTAAAAAAACATAGACATTTTCTTTAAAAAACAAAGGTTAAAGGGATGTTACATTTACGAAATAACATTAAAAAACATAGAAATTCACTTAAAAAACCAACGGTTACAGGGATGTTATAGTTTGGAAATAGAATTAAAAAAATCTTACAAATTACTGAAAAAAATACAAAACCAGTGAAATTCAGCAGTTATAGTTACCTGAGCAAACTATAACTTATGCCTCTGATTGCACTGCTTATGACCTCACATATTACATCACTCATGACATGGTCAGTGACATCACTAAAGACATCATCCACAGAACCACTCAAACACTCACTCACACCACCGTACACCTCTCGTACTCCAACTCACACACCCACACAACCACTCACATACCCATTCACAGACCCATACCAGTCTCATCTACCCACTCACCCCTCCATAGAGACACTCACACAGCCACTCACTCACTCGTACAGCCACTCACACAACTATTCACTCACCCATACAGCCAATAACACAACCAGTCACTCACCCTTACAGCCACTCACAAAGCCACACACTCACCCATACAGCTATTCACACACCCACTTAATTATCTACACAGTCACTCACTCACCCATAGAAGCACTCACACACCCACACAACCACTTACATAGCCATTCATACATCAATACACTCACACATATGCTCACTCACCCAGGGGGCATGGCTTGGAGGCCGATAATGGTGGATGCGCCAGCCCGAAGCTCCGCGCCAGCCTACTAATTATCCTGATTACCGGGGTCGGCCAGGGCCCAGAGGACCTGGCGGTGGGGTCCTGTGTGGAGCAGTCCAGGACGCGGAGGAGGCCACCAGTGAAGTAGCGGCGAAACCACGGGCTGCAGGCTTTCAGAGAGACGGCCTGACGGGAGTAACCAGGGCTCGGAGGCCCCGCATGACTTCAGTACGGGAGGAGACGGAAGGAGAAGACTGGGGGCACCCTCCCTCGCACGGCTAGAGGAGCAGACTGACCAAGGCCTGAGCATAGCACCGGAGGGCTGCGCTGCAGGATTAAAGATACCGGGGCGTGGCTGAGGCCTGGCTGGGGCTCTGAGCAGCGAATCCCTGACAGTAGACGGAAAGCGTAGAAGATGACACCGGAGAGGCCCAGGATACAGAAGCTCTGTGGAGCTCACGATTTAAAGATGTGATGCAGGGGCAGGGCCTGAAGCCTCCCATTACAGGGCGAATGAGACCCGGTGATTCGGCCCGTGATAATATCGCGGCCTATTTCGGGGCTCAGTGGCAGATGAGGAGGGGCGGAGTAGGCTCAGAAGAGAGCAGAGGCCCATATCGGACTAAGCTGCCGGTAAAATTAAGGATATTTGATGGAACAAAGATACAGTGGCAGCAACCCTGGAGCCTAAATGAGGAAAGTGGAAAGCAGCTGCAGGTTAGAGCAATCTGCCCATGGGACTAAGTTTGATGCTAGCAGAGGGCGAATGAGTTTGTGGCCTATGAGCACTGAGGAGTGGCCCTGAAATTAAGCATAAGACAAGCTAATTTGTGGCTCAGTTGAGAGGTTGAGATCCACTGGACCTCACCTTCCACAGTATACACCCAGTATAGACTGGGTTGCGCAGACCGAAGGCCTTGGACCATGAAATTAGGAGATATTAAACAAATTATTAAGGGCACGTTGGGTCTGGACAAGTCACTGACCTCGCTGGTGTTTTAGTGCCCAACTGTGGGTGGACTACTCAGCAGAAATAGTATATTGCCACATAAGATGCAGTACCATATCTACTGCATGCAAAATGGGTAAACCAAGGGTGAAACAGACAGGAACCGCACCAGACCCAGACGAGCAGACCCAGGACCACACGGTGAAAGACACAGATCATACTCTCTCAGAGGATCCGGCAATAGCAGATACCAAAGCCACGCCACATAAAGATATTAGCACAGTGTCAGTGGGTTTGGGCCTCCTCAGAGCGGAACACACAAAGCTAACAGAAAGAGTGAAGCAGAATTAATCCTCTATTGCTGAATTGGTGCCGCAGCAGCAGGCAATGTCGCTACAGATGGGGAATCTAACTGACAGGGTCCGCTTATTGGAGAAGAGAGCAGAAGATGCCGAAGTACAGAATAGGAGGAATAACATCAGGGTCCTGGGCCTGCCAGAGGGATCAGAGGGCAGAGACATGGTTGCTTTCCTAGAACACTGGCTTCAAACTGTGGTAGCACCGGAGGGCTTGTCAACATTTTACACCTTGGAAAGAGCACATAGAGTCCCTGCTAAACCACCGCGGCCAGTAGTAGCCAGGTTCCTCCAGTATAAGGATAGAGACTTCCTACTGTAAAAGGCCTAGACAGACGGACCATATATGGTGGACAACAGCAGGGTCTCGATCTTCCCAGATTATACGCTGGAGGTACAAAAGAGGCGCATCTCCTTCTAGGAGGTTAAAAAAGTTCTACGAGAAGAGGGTCTTCAGTATTACCTGATGTTTCTGTCCAAACTGCGTATACTACTGGATGGGAAGGCTCATTTTTGTGATGATCCCAAAATGGCCTGGGACTGGGTCAAAGCCTACAGAACGCAGGCAACACAGAGAAATGAGACGCAGTCCCAAGTCCATGAACCTAGGAGACGACTCCGGAAGCGGCTAAGACGAAATGCCTCCAAGAAACTGAGCTCCTCGCAGACCGAGAGGGAAAGAGCTGAGGCGCTGCAGGCAGAGGATGCACTCATGAACAACAGGAAATCCACGTCGGGGGCTGGCTCGCGCTTGCTCAGGGGGACTGAAGGTTCGGGATCAGACTCCTCTCGGGCTGACAGCGTGGTGCTTCTGATGGTGACCCCGTGAACAACAGATGAGATCGCTTGAACCAGAGAAGTACTGTTGAACCTTGGGGGAGTCTGCGGGGGTGGGGACCACCTGCTGGGGGGCTGGGCACCAGCTGGGAACTGCCAACTTGGGCTGGTGCTTTATGCACAGGGCTCTTACTCCTGGATAGTCCTTCCATTTGCCACTGCCTCCTACGGTCCCTCTCTTCGTGGGTCTGGACCTTACCTAATTGACAATGTTTTATGTCTGGTTTGGGTGGCTGGCCGTTGCCAGACTGTCCTGGAATCGGGGAGTTGTTCAACTGGGGGGGTCTTTTGTGTGTTTTTTGTTATTTGATATGCCGTAATGAGGGGGAGTCTGGGATTGGAAGGTCAACAGTACGGGAGTGCCACAAAGGTTGGGCGGAAGAACATAGATTGTTATTATGGCACCATCACAAGAGGTTGTTAGGTTTCTAACCTGAAATGTTAGGGGGGTGGGGTCTATGTCAAAGTGCCATAATGTGTATACCTACTTAAAACGAAGAGGGATACACATAGCTCTCCATCAGGAGACCCACTTCATTAAAACTGAAGTTGATAAACTGCGTAGGCGATGGAGGGGACAGCTGTATGTGACAACCTTTTCGGCATATACTCGTGGGGTATTGATTTGGGTACAGCGTGGTGTCCCCTTTGATTGTACACATTCACTGTTAGACAGCAAAGGTAGATTTGTGTTTACTGTGGGAAGGCTGGCGGGTCGGGAGGTGATGCTAGGCAGTGTGTATGCACCTAACTATGACCAAGGTGCCTTCTTTGCTACTCTTTCAGCCCGACTGGATGACCCACTGGGGGATTGAAGACATATGGGGAGTATTTCTCCACTACACATCAGGTACACACCAGATTGGATGCCCTTTTATGCACACCATCATTTAGCGGCTCTGTTACAAATACAGAATATTTAGGACGGACCCTTTCAGATCATAGTCCGCTCCTGAGTCTCTGAGGAAGTGGCTATTGATTCCTTTATGGAGGCTGAAACCCCTGCAGCTAGAAGATGCCCCCTTTAAGGAGTCCATGGGCACCCTGGTTGATACATACTTTTCCGTTAACACCCACACACCATCCTCAGCGTTGGTAGAATGGGAGGCATTTAAAGCGGAGGTGAGGGGACATTGCCTGGGTCAATCAATTGGGGCAAAGGGAGAGATTCAACAGAAACTGCTGGACTTGGAGGCTAATATTAAACAGTTAGATAATACTCAGGGGAGGAATGACAGCCATATTGAGCTTACATGCAGCGCGGGCGAGCTATAATGATACATTGGAACGACTGTGATGCCACAGTTACTAGGAATACATGGATAAAGTGCAGAGGGAGGAGGGGAAAGCAGGGCATTTATTGGCATGGTTGATTAAAACCGAATCCCGGGGAGCGTTAATCACCTTGGCATGGACAGATGCGGGCGAGCCGGTCTACTGCCTAGAGGCAATCAATGCCCTATTTCAAGACTATTATGAAAAGCTATACACATTCCCCCCGTCGGTTCCTCATTCCACTATCGGAAGCTTCCTTGATAGTCTCCCATTGCGGACACTTGATGACCAACTACAAGACGAGTTGGGAAGCCTGGTGACTTTACAGGAGTTCCATGCTGCCATTGCAGATATGGCAACAAGCAAGACACCAGGACAGGATGGTCTCCCGGCGGAGTTTTATGCGAGTTATGTTGATAAGATACCACCGCACTTAGTGACCATGTATGAGGAATCCATGAACCTCGGCAGACTCCCAGAGTCCACTCGGAGCGCGTTAGTGATTCCCCTCTCCAAGACCACAGAAATGAGAGCTTGGGTTAAGGAATATAGACCGCTGTCAATTCTTAAATTGGACTTTAAGATCATCAGCAAAATCCTGGCGCCCCGATTGTTACCGCATATGCAGGCCCTTATACACCCTGATCAGAATGGTTTAATTCCTTCCTGTAGCACCTCTTACAACCTTCGCAGGCTTTATTCGGTCCTTTACCACACCAAGGTGAGAACCATGCGGCAATCGGCAGTACTGTCGTTGACCTTGAAAGGGCCTTTGATATGGTCAGCTGGAACTACCTGTTTGAATTGATGTTACGCATGGGCCTGGGAGAGGGATGGGTGAAGTGGGTACAACTTCTTTATGCTTCTCTTATGGCAAGGTAAGACTGGCAGAAATGTATCCCCTCAATACTAGATCACACGCGTGACGTGTCAGGGATACCCCCCTCGCCCCTCTAATATTTGCATTGGCAATTGAGCCACTTGCAGAGTTGATTCGAAAGGGAGGTGAAGGAATGGGACTCCGTGCTGATAGACGGGTATATACCATCTCTCTGGACAGAGCACTTCGGTCCCTACGGATCTGTGTCCTTTTCTGGAATACCTTACAGTTACCCATTATGGCCAGAATTTTCTTGACCAAGATGGTCATGTTGCCTCGCCTCTCATATTTTTTTGTGAATCTCCCGGTTCTGATACCTGCTGGGTGGCTCAGACCTCTGAATTCCATTCTAAGAGATCTGATTTGGGGTGATGGACGACGTAGGGTCTCATTGAAAACATTGCATTGTCCTATAACCGAGGGAGGACTGGAATTGTATGTGCTGGCTGCCCAGTTGCAGTGGTTGGCGCAATGGTTGGAGGGGGTGAACTCGGAAGGTCATTATTTGATGGAACCCGGTGCACACCCAAATTTACTGGTGGCTAAACTGCTGGAGCTGATAACTCCTGCCCCATATCATCCGGTGTTACAGAGTATGACATTAGAAGCATGGAAGCACTGCCTGGGTAGGCTGAGTGGAACTCCGAAGTATACTCCCATACTACCACTAATAGGCCTCCCTCACGGAGTACCTGTGACAATATTTATGACTGAACAGTTATCGTTTTGGACCGGGGAAGAGTTGGAGACGGTAGGTGACTTGTACCAAGAAAAAACCCTAGTTCCATTCGCAGACCTGATGGAGAGTTGTGATCTCCCGCCAGGTCCGTTTTTGCTATATGAAGCCTTGACACGCGCTTTTGGCGGGCTGTGGAGATAAGGGGAGTACAACAGCCAGAGTCACATCCTGTATTACACTCCTTGCTTACCCTGGGGACCATGTCACACCAAGTGAAATGGCACTATGTCTCCCTGAGATCAGAGACCCTCACCCCAATGGGATACTTATGAAGGAAATGGGAGAGAGTAGTGGACAGAGAACTTACGAATGGGGTAAGATCCTTCAATACCCTAAGAAGATCTCTCAGAATACTCACCTCAAATATACACAGTTTCATTATATACACATTACATATATGACACGACATCGTCTCAATGTCACATATGGAGGGGAACAGCGGAAGTGTCCGAGGTGTGCTCACATTGATGCAGACTTTGAACACATGACATGGAACTGCACTCATCTTTGGACATATTGGAGAGAGATACTAGCAAAGATCAAGGATGTGCTTGGGAGAGAACTAGCCCCCACAACTGAAGTCTGCTGGTTGGGGCTTTTCCGCGACCACAGGCTCGGAACGTTGGGATTAGACTAATAGGCCTAGCCTTGAGCTTAGCCAAAAAGAAAATAGCAATAACGTGCGAGTCCACTATCGGACCACAGGTCACTAGTTGGAACCAAGATGTTATTACCTGGGCGGGGGCAGAAGGTAGAGCACTAAGCTAGGATGAATTGAAGGTAATACGGCAGCACCCTATAGCAGACCAATGGAAAGAAGCCTTAAGGTCGTGGGAGAACCCGATGCACATAAGCAGTGAAGATGAAGTAAGTGGGAGTACCTTGGAGTGACTAGTACACCTCGGCACAACACACGACTCATTAGGAGAGTTTGCATGATAACAGACTATAAGGAACAGGAGAGTCCCAAGAATCATACAGGATCAGGATTGGCAGCGTGGACCCTCCCGACACACTTGAAATATTTATTAGCGAATACCCCCAATGGACACCCCCTCTACGGGGGTTCTCGCAAACCCCTCACCGCACACATTATGTTTCTTTCTTTCTTATTATTATTTTGTTATTTTTGTTGATAATTTGGTTTGATCAAAAACAGGATGCCTCATTTATATAAGACACGGATACACCCTGATCTAGTGTAAATGATGGACCTGTAGAGAAAGACTGGAGAACATAATATGCATCCCTACGTATGAGAAACTGGGAACTGTTGACTTGTTTATAAGACGAGATTATACAAAAGGGCTAGGTTCTGA
Source organism: Triturus cristatus (assembly GCF_964204655.1). Taxonomy (NCBI): domain Eukaryota; kingdom Metazoa; phylum Chordata; class Amphibia; order Caudata; family Salamandridae; genus Triturus; species Triturus cristatus. The sequence goes on along the minus strand of NC_140583.1, from coordinate 392,581,819 downwards.
CAAATATAAATTGATAATCAGATTAAATAAAAGGGATGAATCTTGTATTGCAATACCCAATGTTACAAATAAGAGGTATGTAACTTGAAAATTAGCTTTTTATGTACACAGTAAATTGTTTAAATATAAAATTTCATTAAAGATATGTTTAAAAAAAATATGCTCACTCACCCATACAGCCATTCACAGACATTTATTCTCCAAAACAGCCACTCACGCAACAACTCATTTAACCAAACACTCACTCAAACAGCCACCCACTCACCCTTACAGTTACTTACACATCAAGTCACTCACTCATACAGTCACTCACACTGCCACTCACTCACCCACACAACCACTGACACAACCACTTACAAACCTACAAACTTACTAAGATATCCACTCACTTACCCATACAGTAACTCATACATGCATTCACACACCCATACAGCCACTCAAACACCCACTCACACACAGATACAGTCACCCACCCACTCACACCACACATGTTAGAGATAGTATCATTCATTAGTAGTACAACTAGTAAAGTAATCTAACTTTTGCAGTAGGTTATTTATTATATTTTGTCATCATCCATAAACTTTTAAAAACACATACTCTTGGATGATGTCATGAGTGATGTCATTTGAGATGACATAATTCATATCATCAGTGATGTCACTGACCATGTCATGAGTGATGTAATATGTGAGGTCATAAACAGTGCAATACGAGGGCGTAAGTTATAGCTGGCTCAGATAACTATATCTGCTTAATTTCACTGGCTTCGTACGAGTGAAATCTAAGCCTAACAATAACGTACCTGTAAGCTTTGTTTTTTAATCAGTGAATATATATATGTACATACATGTATATGTATATATACACATGTATATACATATACACACACACACACACATATATATATATATATTCACTTAAAAAACCATAGGTTTCACACATGTTATAGTTAGGTGGACATTTCACTCATAAAAAAACAATGAAATTCCCCCGTTATAGTTAGTTCAGATAACTATAACTCGCGCGACCGCAATCCACTGCTCATGACGTCACATATTACATCACTCATTACATGGTCAGTGGCATCACTCATGACATCACTGATGACATCATCCTTTTGATAGAGTGGCGGTCGCGCGAGTTATAGTTATCTGAACTAACTATAACGGGGGAATTTCATTGGTTTTTTACGAGTGAAATGTCCACCTAACTATAACATGTGTGAAACCTATTGTTTTTTAAGTGAATTTGCAAGGTTTTTTAAATGCTAATTCCTAACTATAACGTGTGTGAAACCTATGGTTTTTTCAGTGAATTTGTACGGTTTTTTAAATGCTAAGTTATGTATTTATTATTATATTTTTTATATATTTATTTTACAATAAACTACGTATTAAAATTTTTACATAACTTAGCATTTAAAAAACCATACAAATTCACTTAAAAAACCATAGGTTTCACACACGTTATAGTTAGGAATTAGCATTTAAAAAACCTTGCAAATTCACTTAAAAAACCATAGGTTTCACAAAGGTTATAGTGAGGTGGACATTTCACTCGTAAAAAACCAATGAAATTCCCCCGTTATAGTTAGTTTAGATAACTATAACTCGCGCGACCGCCACTCTATCACAAGGATGATGCCATGAGTGATGTCATGAGTGATGCCATTGACCATGTCATGAGTGATGTAATGTGTGACGTCATGAGCAGTGGATTGCGGGCATGCGAGTTATAGTTATCTGAACTAACTATAACGGGGGAATTTCATTGGTTTTTTACGAGTGAAATGTCCACCTAACTATAACCTTTGTGAAACCTATGGTTTTTTAAGTGAATATATATATAGTTATATTCCATATCGGTACCCTAATATAGGTAAAGGGAACATTGTACACTTTCCCTACATCATCTCCTATTCATTTCATATGAACGAGCCCTATAAGGACATAACTCCTAATAAGGACAGAATGCCTTATAGGGACGTAATGCCTTATAAGGACTTCACCTAGTTCCATTCAGAGGGAGGGCTTTCCCAAACGATATTGCTAAGATATCCTTAGCACATATGAATAATTTATGAGAACACTATCCGGGGGGTATACCTCACCTCTCCTACCTACGCACAAGGTTTAATCCCCAACATCATCCTCATACTAAACAATAGCTAACACACGCACATGGGCTGTATAAATACAGCACCTCTTGCTATCAGTAGTCAGGAGGGAACCGAGACTTCAAGGCTGACACACTGAACAGCGACGCTGAAGCTCCAATATGGAGTCGCTCCAGCTGACAGTGGTCTAAACATCCCTCGCGGGGTGTCCAACTTGAGTCCAGGACGAAGTCCCACACTCTCACTGTTCAGGTAATGGGGTTCGACTAAATTCTAGCTGGATTCTTGGCTCCTAGGCTTATTAGCTCTTTTGCACCTACTCACATGCTAGGTACGCTTAGATACATCTAGACAGGCATTTTAGGAGTATGCGCTTTATTTTATAAATGCATTTTATATTCATGTATATGTTCATGACTCTTGCAAAATGTTAGAACTGTACTATTCCTTTTTATTCATTGTACTCATGATCCTATATCCCTGCTACTGTGTAACAGTTGTAGCAGCGCATATATTTTACACGAGAAGAACAACTGTACAATAAATTCTTATAGTAAACACGCCCGACTGTTTCTTCTGTGTATTTCTCTGAGAGAAAATGAGCAAGCACGAGTGACTGGGTGAAAAGTTGTATATTGTTTCCACGAGTCTGAGGAATCAGGGTTTGCTGTGTTCTGAGGTAACCAAAAATGAATCTCTCTGATAAAAGGAGATTCTAGTTGCACTATGAGCAGGGTAATGCAAAACGAGGCTAACATACTCAGCGGGGGTGTACAGAGTCAGTCTGCCATCAGACCCACAGTGTATGTTATCCAAAAGCACAGGTCCTGCATGAGGATACTATAGGAACTACACTACATGGTGCCACCAACTTTTGGTTTGGTACTTATTTAACAGTAGAATCTGAGTAGCTCAGTCGCGCTTATTCTCAGAGACCCCTTCTCACAAAAACCAGAGACGTCTGGAGTGGATGGGCACAAAAACTCCGCCACAGCTGTGTAGGTGAGATATCCTATTTATTGGCTGTTGGTTAGTCAAGCTTGAAGGACAATTTTCCCAAAATTGTGCATAAAACCATATCTTAAATTTCCTTGGACAGTTATTCCGTGTCTTAAACACGATGTTTATCGATAACGGAGATTTAAACCCAATAAACCAGGCACGTAATCAGTCTGAAGAAGATGCCAATGCAATACAGATTGCAGCCAATGCAAGACACACTCTGACAGTTAAACTACTAAAAAATGGCTTCACTCCCAACGGGGGTGTAGTAATATTCTTGAATGAGGCACACAAAGATTTCCAAACAGAGGCCATAAAAATACTTTTCATTATATTACACGCATGAAGAAGTTCTACCGGTCTACACTCCGTTTGCGGAGATTGAAATTCCAATTACCTACCAGGAAAAAAACATTCTGGTTTAATGGCGCCCTACCCCACGTTACAACAAGAGCAAGGGTTGGTCCTTTAGGAAGATCAGGAGCAACATGGCCGATATTAGCGACCTATGCACCACATCCTGTCATTGACACAATGCCACATGATGAACTGCTTGTTCAACACAAAGTGTTGCTAAATCTTCACAGAAACATGAAACACTTCGACTTGAGGACATTAGCGGTCCAACCAACAGTAATTACACCAAATGCAGCTCCTACACAGAGCACAGGTACTAAAATTACTCCACAAACCTTACACATGGTAATGGGCAAAGTGCCCACAAAACATGAACAAATTCCTTTCTGGGTAGCTCAGAAAATAACCCAGTTAGAAGCAGTATTCTCAAATACAACACCATTTGAAAAACACAGAATGTTAACAATCTGCTTGCCCATGGGGATTACACCACAGTTAGAGGACTGTACCTCTTGGGGTACAGTCTTTGCTGCCATATATACCAGAACTCATGGTATTCCTTCATTATCAGTAATACCAGATGTATTAAGACAAATACAAAACAAGTACGGAGCAGAACCTGCCCTAAACTTAGGGATGAAGTTATTAAATAACTAAGACCAGTTATCAGCCATAATACTAGCTAACATTAAAGGGGAAGCACCATCAGTGGCAATCCGCCAACGCCTACGGGAGTTCTATCCATTAGAACAGGAGAATGAACTACCCAAAATAATTGAAACTGCGTATGCAGAGTTAGGCAGGGATAGTTTGGGGGCAAAAGCTCTAAAACCTCAACTACAGGGTAGTCCTGAGAAGGACACTTCTAAGCAGATACCTACTTCTTCTAAAAGGAAGTGGGATGATAAACAACTAAATTCTAAAGACAAGAGATCTCAGTCCCGAGGTAGGTCTCCTCCACAGAGCCCTCTGAAAAGAAGTACAACCTTAGGAATAGGGATAATATTAGGAAACCTGACAGGTATCAGGATACTGATACACGTTCCTCTCGTTCCTTTCAGGGCTCGAAGAAAAACTCCGAAAGAGAAGGACGGTCAGAACACAGAGAGGAGCGCACACAGTCCAGAGACAAGCAGCACGCTCAAGACTTTACTTCTAAAAAAGAAGATAAGCAAAACTCAAAACCTCAATATAAGAAAAAGAAAGTTGCTGGTCTGAAAATCAGACATGCCCAGAATTCTGAGGACACAACGTCTGAATGGGGAATGGGCTCTGATGATGTTAGACAGTGCGGCAGAAGTAACAATAGCTAGCCAGAACCTGAAGGAATTTCTGGTGACAGCGGACTTGAATGATTACATCACAGTGGAAACACCAGACACCAGGGTGAGCATCCCACATAAGTTATATGAAATAACACTCTGGTTGAAGGGGGACAAGCCCAGGAAAGTAAAAGGTCTTTTTTGGAAGAATTTATCATCTGGTTATGACATCTTGTTAGCAGAACAATATTGTCCGCCTGCATTCGTAATGGAGTGCCCCAGGGGAGAAAGTATACTTTTTCCTGCATTTTCCAACCACGTTCCCGTTCACCTTAAACATACATATGCACAGGAGTAGGCAGTAGCCCAAGCTCCAACATTGTACAAAAATCACGCTGGGTGATATGAGAACTCAACCTACCACGTGATCCTGTTAAAAGTTTCACCTAATGCTCAGAGGCAATATTCAATAAAGTAAGAAGCTAAACAGGTCAGGGAGATTCTTAGATCTACTTGAATACCAGGGGGGCCATTGAAAAGTGTACCTCTCCAATGAACAATCCTTTGTTTCCCGTCTCTAAACCAGACAATACATATCATCTTGTTTTAGATTACAGACATTTAAACTCATGCACAGACATTTAAACTCATGCACAAAGACATTTGCTGTCCTAAATACACATAGTGGCACATTAATTAATAACATTGTGCGCAAAAAATACAAAACAACACTTGATATCTCAAATGGATTTTTATGCCAAAATATAGCGCGTGAAAGCAGGTATCTGACCGGTTTCAGTGCGTCAGGGTCCCAACAACAATTTTGTAAGAATAGCCCCGGGGTATTTTCAGCAAGAGTAACAGAGTTACTTCAAAAATTTGATGAAGAAGCGTTGTCCTATGTGGATGACATTTGTCTAGCAGACGACGACTTAGTGAGGCACTTGACCAGGGTAAGCACCCTTATTATGGGATTTGCCACAGAGGGCTACAAATTCAACTTTAAAAAATCAAAACAAGTCCACCTCAATTGCCTATTTTTGGAATATGAGCTGTCAAGTTAAGGCAAAAGTCTGGCAGATAACTTTTTAGAAAAGTATGCGCTGCTCGAGCCTCCAAAATCATTAAAAAAAATTAAATCAATACTCGGATTCCTAAATTTTGGCAGGACATACATTGTAGATTACACACAAAGGGTAAAACCTTTCTACGACTTCATAAAACCTGACTTTTTAGCCAGAAATTAGACACAAGAACATACTAATATTCTTTGTTCACTCCAGGAAGACATGATTGCTTCCAAACACTTACAAACACGCGTAAACGTACGCCACTTGGTGATCCGAATAATTGCGGGCCAATGCGGGTACACTTATTTGACTTTCAATGAAGGAGAAACAGTACCAATTGCATACAAATCACACCTGTACACAAATGCAGAAATGCGTTTCACTTCAACTGAAAAAATCCTGACAGCTGTTCAGACTGCTGTAGCAAGAGAAGGAGCACTGGCTCAGGGGAAACGCATTACTGTCGTAACCCCGGTGCCGGCTTTAGAAGCTGTTACAAAGGACAGCATCCCAAATGCAAAAGGGTTACATCCAAGACGGATACAATGGCTAATTCTCTTACTGCAACAGACGTTGAATACAGATTTGATCCAAGTTTAAAAACACAAGCATTCCTGCAATATGAACAAGAATATCCTCTACCAAATGAAATCTTGCCTCTAGATCAGTATGAATATATTATTTATACTGACGGATCTGCTCAACCGGCCATAGGAAGTAAGCAGCAACATTTTTCTCTAGGAGACTGCACGGTTGGCAGAATTAAAAGCACTGATACTGGCACTTGTAAATACGGATCATGAATTCCCCACACAAATTGTGTGTGATTTCTTTTACTGTGTACAGTCGTACAATGAGTACTTACAACATTGGGAACAAAACGGGTTTAAGAATGCGAAAGGTGGCACAATTAAGCATAAAATGCTATGGGAACAGGTAGCAGAGTTGAAAGCCGAGCTACCAAGGACTCACGTGATCCATACACTGAGTCATCATTGTGATGGCGTTCACATTGCAGGGAATTCATTGGCTGATGAAGCCGCAAAGGGGGCTGTTCGCATGGCTTCCGTAGCTGCACTCACTCATTTAAAAACGAGAATAGACTGAGATATTATGGTAGCTGTCATCGCATCATGCAAAGGCAACACAGCAGTACCTAAATAATTTCCACTCAAATACTCCTACAAGTTATATGCACAAAACATTCCATATGCTCTGATTCCTGGAGTGGAGGATAGATTAATACCAAATATGGATCGTAGGCAAGGATTAATACTAGCTGCACACGAGGGTTTTGGCTCTGCGCACACAGGCGTTACAGCAACTATTTCTTTACTGAAACAGCGCTATTGGTGGCCAGGGTTAACTAAGCAAACCAAAGACTATGTCTTGAATTGCGACATCTGCCAACAGATGAAAGGCTCCCCCGTTGCATGCCCGGCACAGACGCCATTATTAAAATCAGACAAACCTCTTGCGTGTGTGTACCTGGACCACTGCGGCCCCTTACAAATGGACGGGGCTTACAAATATATTATGGTTGCAGTGGATTCCTGCTCGAGATTCCTGTGGGTATGGCCTCAGCGCTCGGCTGACGCTCAAACTGTTATCAAAGATTTGTGAGTCTTTATCGGCACATAAGCAGTTAGCATGTTACATTCTGACCGTGGCCATGCGTTTAGCTCTCGGGCTTACAAAGAAGCCATGGAAGCAATGGGCGTAGCATTGCGGTTCTCATCTCCATACCATCCTGAGGGAATTTCGGTTGTGGAGAGATAAAACCGGGACTAAAAGCAATCTCTAACAGCTAGGGTATTAGGCAAGGGCGGTAGTTGGGTCACACACCTAGCAAAGCATGGCCTTCTAAGTACATTTGCAGTAGATCAACTTGTGCGATCGAACTCATTTAGAACTGTGATTTGCAGAACTTTACAACAAAAATACATATTTCAAGAGAACGTTTTTAGATCTCCTTGGTTTTTTAAACTGTTTTTCAATGATTTTTTAACCTTTTTAGAAACATTTTAAATGACTCATTGATAATCTTATGCACTGACACCGTTAAAAATGTGTATCTCAATTGTGTATAGGGACTGACACCTTGTATGGACTAAACCTTTCACCTAGTTCCATGCAGAGGGAGGGTTTTCCCAATTGATATTGCTAAGACGTCATCCTTAGCACATATGAATAATTTATGAGAACACTATCCGGGGGTATACCTCACCTCTCCTATCTACGCACAAGGTTTAATCCCCAACGTCATCCTCATACTAAACAATAGCTAACACACGCACATGGACTGTATAAATACAGCACCTCTTGCTATCAATAGTCAGGAGGGAACCGAGACTTCAAGGCCAACACACTGACCAGAGACGCTGAAGCTCCGATATGCAGTCGCTCCAGCTGACAGTGGTCTAAACATCCCTCGCGGGGTGTCCAACTCGAGTCCAGGACGAAGTCCCACACTCTCACTATTCAGGCAATGGGGTTCGACTAATTCCTAGTGGGATTCTTGGCTCCTAGGCTTATTAGCTCATTTGCACCTACTCACATGCTAGGTACACTTAGGCACATCTAGTCAGGCATCTTAGGAGTATGCGCTTTATTTAATAAATGCATTTTATATTTATGTATATGTTCCTGACTATTGCAAAATGGTAGAACTGTACTATTCCTTTTTATTCACTGTACTGCTGATCCTATATCTCTGCTACTGTGTAACAGTTGTAGCAGCGCATATATTTTACACGAGAAGAACCATGTGTACAATAAATTCTTATTGTAAACACGCCCAACTGTTTCTTCTGTGTATCTCTCTGAGAGAAAATGAGCAAGCACGAGTGACAGGGTGAAATGTAGTATATTGTTTCCACGAGTCTGAGGAATCAGGGTTTGTTGTGTTCTGAGGTCGACAGACACTAATCTCTCTGATAAAAGGAGATTCTAGTGAGACTGCGAGCTAGCTAATACAAAACGAGGCTAACATACTCGGCGGGGGTGCACAGAGTCAGTCTGCCACCAGACCCACAGTGTATGTTATCTAAAAGCGCAGGTCCTGCATGAGGGTACTATAGGAACTACACTACAATATGGCTGGCACCATTTATTTATTTTTGCCGCAATCCCACGGAAATCTTGCAGGGTAATGGCAAAAAGTACAGAGTTTTAACATTTTGGCCACTGGGGTTCCTCTGGGTCTCCCCCACAGGGCCGAAGGGGGCAGGTTATACCTATTCTGCCTTCTCTTCTCATATTGGTTTTTTTTTTCCTTCAGGACAAGGGTCATAATCCTCAGTCCTGCAATGGCTGCCAGCAACATTTTCCCATGTCGCTAGTTGCCAATCTGAGTGCTCTCTCCCATGGGAGTCTCACTCCCGCTGGGCGGCCCATGGAAAAAATGCTCCCTGAGCCAATCAGAACCCTCTTTTTTAAATTGGGTTAGAATGAATCTCATGAGAGTCCCTATATCCCACCTGGCCAGATATACAAATATATTTTAAACTTAATTATTAACAACCTGCTGAATGAATTTAAACCTAATCACACTTTCTGGACCAAGATCTAGTTTTTTGCCACAATGGTGTAACTCTGGTGTGGGGGTGTGTGTAGGGTGTGTTTGTGTGTGTGTAGTGTCTGTGTGTGTGTAGGGTGTGTGTGTGTAGGGTATATGTGTGTAGGGGTGTGTGTGTGTGTAGGGTGTGTGTGTAGGGAGGTTGTGTGTGTGTGTGTGTGTAGGAGGGTGTGTGTGTGTGTGTGTAGGGAGGGTGTGTGTGTGTGTGTGTAGGGAGGGTGTGTGTGTATACGGAGGGTGTGTGTGTGTGTGTGTGTAGGGACAGTGTGTGTGTGTAGGGAGGGTGTGTGTGTGTGTATAGAGTGTGTGTGTGTGTGTGTATAGGGAGTGTGTGTGTAGTGTGTGTATAGGGAGGGTGTGTGTGTAGTGTGTGTGTAGGGTGTGTGTAGGGTGTGTGTGTGTGTAGGGTGTGTGTGTGTGTAGGGAGGGTGTGTGTGTGTAGGGAGGGGGGTGTATGTGTGTGTGTAGGGAGGGTGTGTGTGTGTGTGTAGGGAGGGTGTGTGTGTGTGTGTAGGGAGGGTGTGTGTGTCTGTGTAGGGATGGCGTGTGTGTGTGTGTGTGTGTGTGTGTGCGTGTGTGTGTGTGTGGGTGAGTGTGTGTGTGTATATATATATATATATATATATATATATATATACACAACCTTCTCAAATCCAAAGAGATGAGCTTCATGCCAGCCCATGGCACAGATACAGCCCAAATGTTAGCAAACAGATGAGTTAAGGGGACTGGTTGACTGGGGACAGGCGGTTATCCAGATTCTATTAGACCCATCAGTAGCATTCAAAACCATCAACCACCAAATTCTACTCAACAGATTAAAAGCGACAGGGTCTGTTCCTAAAGTGGATTGAATCCTACCTATCAGAGAGATATCAAGCAATCTCCCTCCCACCCTTCAAATCACATTTTAAAGAAACCTTGGACGGAGTGCCACACGGTTCTGCGCTAAGCCCCATTCTATTCAATGTTTACTTATGCCCTCTACTAACATTAAGTCATTTGGGTTGTTGTTCATCAACTATGCAGACAACACCCAATTGATAATATCACTAGATAAAGACAACCTTAACCAGTTCTATGAACTCCAAGCATGCCTAATAGAGATGGCAAGCTGGCTTAGCAAGAACACACTTAAATTTAATGGAAGTTAAACAGAGTTCTTATGCTGCTCCTCTAGCAAGGTTCCATGTCAACTCCCAAATAATTTCTGTCCGTGGACGGAAAACATGGATCTGATTACAGCCCACTCAGTGTGAAATTTAGGAGTACAGATCGATAATAAACTTTCTATGGAAGCTCAGGTCAATAGGACAGTGGCCACAGGCCATGGACATGTGACATTTGCGGGGAATTGTATCTTTACTTCCACAGCCAGCAAGACTCTGATAGTACAGAGCACAATACTAAGCAGGATTTGGTACTGTAACGCCCTTCTACTGGGAATTCCAGATTACCTGCTTAGAAGACTGTACAGGTGAAGGCGGCCAAATTACCACTCAACAAAACAAGGTTTGATTCAACAGAAAATACCCTAAGAGAACTACACTGGCTACCAGTAAAGGAAAGAGGCATCTTCAAGGCACTGTGCATTGTTCACAAAGCAATAAATGGCATAGGACCGAAACTCCTACAGGATAAATTCATTTGCTTCAAACCCACAAGGAAGCTGAGATCGGCCTCAGCTAATCTCTTCTGTGTACCGAGGTTTTAAAAAAAAAACAGGGTCAGAGGGGGGACTTTTCAAGTTGAGGTAGCACAATTTTGGAACAAGCTGCCCACTCCTCTGACACCTGACGGAAATCTAGTCAGCTTTAGGAGAAGCCTAAAAACTTGGCTCTTTCCTGAATAAAAAAATCAAGTCAGAATCTGCCTCCAACTAAATGGAGCAATTTGGGTCACCATTAGCCTATGTTATTTTGCGGTTCGCTAATAGCACCAAGATGCCTGCCAGGTGATCTATGCGCTTTAGATGTTAGTCATATATATATTCGCAACCAGCAACCATCCACCCAAACTCGTACACAGCATCCCATAAGCTCCACAGGCTCAAAAAGTACAAGAGAGAAGGATTTTGAGGTAGCTGCTAAAGAGAGTATAGCCAAGTTTGCTCTGTGATGATATGATATAGGTGCCCTGACAAACACGCTTAATAGAGTAAGAGGAATACCCAGAGGTAATCTGCTGAAAGAAAAAACTAAACAGACTGAAAATGGCAATGAGGGTAAATTCTGGATTGCTACCCCTTATTCGGCAGAAGCCAACTACCTTAAGCGGATGCTTAGGAAGAATTGGCACATTTTAAAAACAGATAGTATCATCCGTGATGATTTCCAGCCTATCCCCTTGTGACCTTTAAGAAAGCTAGGTCACTACGAGACATGCTGGTCAGAAGTCATTTGGAGAAAGTACCACAGCAGGTTAGCACCTTATGATATGAAGGGGTTTTTTCTTGAAGTAGGTGCAAAGCCTGCGCAAATAGTAAAAGGGTCCTGTCCTACAAGATACCTGATATAGGGAGGACTAAGAAAATAACCAAGTTCATAACCTGCAGTACAACGTACGCAGTGTATTGTCTGACGTGCCTGTGTGGGTTACGTTATATCAGCAGTACAATACACCAGCCGAAGATCAGAATATTGGAACACCTTAGAGCCACAGATAAAAAAGATGCAGCATATCCTGTGGCATGTCACTTTTCTGAGAAACATGCTAACGACAGAAATCAGTTGCAGTATTATGGCTTAGATTTTGTTCCGGTGAATGTTCGGGGAGGAGACAGGTTATGTAAATTGCGGAGACTAGAGTCACGCTATATTATAGACTTGCTCACCAAATTCCCAAGAGGATTAAATAGTGGGGAGGAATTAGCCTCACACATAGGTTTGTGAACTGAGAATATATCATGGGGTTATAAAGTTGAGTCAGTGCGTATGAATCGTATAAACTTGAAGGTGTTTCACTATTAGGTATACATATGGATATAGTGCGTAGAGCGATAGCCCTCTGAATTAGAACGTGTTTCTTAATTTGATTTAGTGTTGATTTTGTGTGAATATGAAATGGTACAGTATAAAAATAGTGCATCGATTAGAGGTCTACAAGAAGGGACTTGTGCCGATACACGACAAGATTATTAGAGACACCCTGGTGCACACTTTATGCATTTATTTGGGCCGATATACGGCCTGACACGATGCTCGTAAACGGTGATAGTTTTACATGTATAAATTATTCGTTTATTGAACTGTTTACAAGTATGTATGCCATGGTGGTGACTTAGGATGTGAATAATGTTAATCATTGACCGAGCGTCTCCATATGAATTGTGATACTATAAAATTATTGAGTGTTTCCATATGAATTGTAGTTATATATGACACTACAAGATGGCGCCCAGCTTAATATAAGGATGTTTGTCCCTTTTTGATTTTGATGCACAAATGAAATGCCTTTTAAACATGGCCTCTTCCGGTGTGTCAACTAACACCGAAGAAGGCAGATTGCCGAAACGCGTTTGTTGCTGGCTGCGAAATAAAGTTTCCAAACGCCCCCGTGAGTGTGGAGTTTTCTTCTCTTGAATTGAAGGAATAGAGCGATATATATATATATATATATATATATATATTAACCATAGCAATATTTAAGACGTCAAAAAAAATATTTTCAATGAGGACTTTTTTTTTCTCATGTAAATATTACCAAGTTTTTGAGTCTTTTCTTTGACAATTAACGAGCCACAAAATGAAGCCATAGAACCAACCACCAGAAGCCCTGGAACTTCAAATGAAGAATACACAACGCCAGTTAGAACTGCTTTAAAAAAAAATATAGTAAGCTCTCCTGGGGTCATGGATTCAATGACCCAAGAGACATACAGTGTTTTTTGTAATGTGCCTGGGAGGTTGCTCCACTCCCTGCAGTCCTCCAGAACATTAGAAAAATTATTGATGGCACCCCTGCCCCTTCTAAGGGCACAACTAGTATTAGAAAAATATGACTAAAAAGCCCTAGTTGGTCATTATGTGTAGCTCCTTGCTGGAGTAGTGAATAATAAACGACTGCTTATTTATTATTCTTTTTCCTGCTTTTTTTATTTTTTGGATTCTCCATGCCCACCCAGGGCCTTTACATTTTAATAGATATATTTTGTAATTGGCAGCTGTGGGGTGAACCCTGCAGTCCTGCCGCTCTCCAGCCAGCAACCATAGTAGCGCTGGTGGGAGTCAGCTTTTCTTTTGTAAAGTGGGTGCCCTGGTGCACATTGCCTCTTAAGTTATGCCTAACTGCACTGTGCAAAGCTACCAGAGGGTGAGCACAGGTTCATGTAGGGTGTGTTTGTGACTTACCCTGACTAGGATTGTGGTTACTGCTTGACCAGGGCTTGTACCCCATTCAACCAGGAACCCAATTTCTGGTATGCCCCGTGAATACTGAATATACAACCAACTATAGAGAGAGTGTTAGAATTGTAGTTCCTTTATGCAGCTGACAGATTGTTTTTGCTCTAATCCTTAATGGTCTTAATTATTAGTGAAATGTTGGGCCTTATTAGGATGAGTGTCAGAAAGCCCCCAAACTCAGTCTGAGGCTTTCCGAGCCTCATCGGCGGTGTCACTTCTGACTGTCTAATTACAATCTAGGTGGTTGAAAGTGAAACCGGGCAGTCATTCTGGCTGGATTCCGACGGGCTCAAGAAGCCCGTCAGGGAGTCAAATAGGGACGTAGCCCCTATGGACTGTGTTTCCGCTGTAGGGATTACGATCCTCAGTTTCCGACAGGCTTTCCATGCCGGGCTTTCCGACATGGAATACCTGTTGGAAAGCAAGTTTGGGGCCCCCTAGCAAGAACCCCTTGTCCTTACCGCCTCCAGTTAGTGGCCGGGGGCACCTATGGTGCCCCCCTGTTAATCCCTGCTACGCGTGGCAGGCACTTTGAGGTGCCTGCCACGCTGTGCAGGGATTAACACAATCTCCAATTTTTCTATGGGAGCTTTTGCTACGGCCGGTTTATGGCTGCAGCACAAGCTCCTATAGAGAAATGGGAGAATGTGACCGCACCATGTGCGGTTGCATCATAATTATGCAGTCGGGACCGCTGACCGGAGGTTGGTTGGTCCCAAATCCGCGATGATGTCTGTTGGAGGCAACTCCGACCAACATCATAATCGGGCCCTTTGTGTTTCATGTTCTGACATGCTAGGCCACAATATGTCAAACTAAGACCATCTGTCATAAATTTCATTTGCAGAGGGGGTGGAATTTACAATATGTAGTAGTTGAACTAAATATCTACCATTAATGGGCTTCTCAATGCTCTAGGTCATGTGTCCTAGTGCCATAAGAAAACTGGGCAATCTTTTGGGATGCTGGAAATAAACCTAGACATAAACCAATGTCCCCAGTGTTAAATATGAAGGTGGGAAAGTCTCCATTTGTGGCCACATATTGTCCATGACTTTGGGACTTTTGGTCCCCATTACCCATCCAAGCAGGAGGATAGATGGTTGCGCTGGGTCTCTCTCAAACACCAACCACATAATCTCTTTGCAAGAGGTTGTTCTTCCATATATATTTATCACCACAGCTGTAGTATGACTTTTTTATAAAAAATTATGTGATCAGTATGGAAAATTAGAACTGCAGTCCCCAGTTTAAATTTAATTTAATTGGGTGCTTCTGCATATTTTTTTAAACCCATATTTCTTAATCCAAGCTAGGCAGTAAAGGGCACATTTTTGTTCTCATTTTTAAATCTTGTTCGCTGAAGCTGTAATATTTTTGGGGAAAAAAACAAATTGAGAAGTCCATTGAGGTCAAGGATATCGCTATTCATCAAGATGTTCCCTTTCTTTCTCAGTTTCTAAGAGTGAGATAATAAATGTATAATGAATGTAACTAGGAACTGCACCAAACGGTTAATTAGAACTAGAGTATTCTAAGCCCTGTGAATAATTTATTACCCCTATGAAATGCAAGTTTGAACATCTTGATTATTTATGTTCTAATTATTGTATTGAACATATTGTGATATTAAACTTGTTTATCAATTCTTTATTTTACTACAAAGTAAACATGTTTTATTTTAATCACTCAGTAAAAAATTAGTCCATGCAAATTCAATAAGGGCGGTATAACGGCAGAGAACACACCTAGCTTGGTCCTAATGAACTAGAGCTGAAACGATTTTAGTAAGTCAGCCAGCCAGTACATTGTTCAGGATGATTGCTTTACAATATTCAGGAGAGAGGCCTACAATAATTACATTCTGTAAAATCAAAGGGAAATAAGTTAGTGAAATCACCCAGTCGCAAGCACGAGAGGAACCTTGCGCCTAGCAGGATTTCTGCTGCCTACTCACATTGTGCTTCAATAGACCCCACTCACAACAACTCTTTTCTACTGCAGTCTTGCAAGCTCTCCATATGAGACCAAGTCCTATGAAGCAAATTTCAGCCAATGCCACCAACAGCAAGTGAGGCTCAAGCAATGTGATATTGACATATGTCATACTCATAGTCTTACCCACCACAAAACCTCTTGTCAGGGTGAACCCTCAAAGTCACTAAATTAACCTGAGCTCAACCACCTAGTTGGTATGGTGCAGAGCAGACAGGCTTCACTTAGGGACATTTTTTAAGTATTTATGCAGTTCAAAAACAGTAATTAAATCAAAATACCAAGATGCCACCAAAATAATACAACTCCATTAAGTGGAACAGGAAATAGCTTTGTAGGCTATGTAAACATCAACGGCAGACACTTGGAACCGCACCTCCCTGACAGTTCCTTTTAATCAAGATGTGCTGCACTTGATTCACAGTATCGTTGAAATGATACCGCTGCTTTGCAGAAACAGATGAAGATCATAACATGGTGCACCCAAGAATTGGTCAATCCACCATTTCATATGTTCTCAAATCATTCTTTTTTGCATTTCAAAGTATTCCATAAAAGCAGCTAAGACAACAGCCAATGTGTTTCATTCAAAAATATTGAACTTTCTCATGGCTTACGATTTTAAGCTTTCAAAATCAGGTTTCAAAAAGATTACCTTTATTCAATATGTGCAATTTGATACTTCAACACGGTAGTTATTCATATTGCAATGGGGTGACAGTCCTCCCTACAGTTGACAACTGAATCTGTGTCTGCGCGTCTCGTCTCACATAGCTGGAGTGTAGCAAAACAAAATACACTTAAGTGTGCACTACTGTAAGATGGCGACCAGAGCAGTCGCATTCTGAGTAGCTCCGCAGCCTGCTGCGCAAAAATCCGTAAATTTCTCCTTCCACCCAGTCACATTGAGATTAAAGCAAGACTCCCTACCACGGAGACAATGATGCGTGCTGTGCGAGACCTCCACCACTGGCGACCTTCCCCAAAACAGTCGCAGACCAGAGTGAGGCTGGGTGAACTTGACGGAGAGGTGCTGAACGGACCCAATGGTGTGTCCGTCCCCGGCCCCCCTGGCGAGGTGCCACACTCGGAGGACAGACCTGGGGCCGTGGGTGCCACGCCAGGGCCTTGCGTGAAGAGGGCCTATCCGATGCTGCGGTGGACTGCTCTAGTGGCAGACCCACAGCCTGCATCAGACTGCCGGACGGTGGGGGGATGTAGGCGTGAGAGACCCGCTGAGCTCCATCTCTGTGGTTGACGCCCAGCCCACGCAGTGGCCCTGAGGAAGACAGAGCCTGAAAGGTCGGGGCGGGTGGGCAGGCCACCTAGATTGTATGGACATGGCCGGTGAGACCTTGCACACCTGGAACCAGATGGGAGCCATGGCCGAGAGGTAGGCCGAGCCGTGCCCGGAGCAAAGAGCTCGCGGACCATTGGGCTGCTGGAGCGCGAGTGACCCACCGCATTCCTCTCCCCCTGGCAAGGGGAAGTAGAACATTCACTTAGGATACCGAGAGCACCGGGGAGACCAGCGGCGCATGCGAGCCCAGGGCCACTACATTTCACAGTGCCACGGTTGCCTGGGAGTCCCAAAAATGTACCTATGTGAACCCTGCCCCAGGGCCATGCCTGAGCACACCCACAAAGACCCGGGGGGGGGGGAGAAGAGAAAGAAAGAAAAAAAAGGAAAAAACAAAAACAAAAAAGAAGAAAAAGAGGAAGATACCCCTCACCGGTGGTCAGACACAGCTGGCTTGGTGAGTTTGTGGTCGCATGGGGGTAAATGCAGACAGGCCACACACCTGGGACCCAGGGCATATCCACATGACTGCTGCGGCACAGCTGAAGGTGCTACTACTTATCCTAAAACACAGGAGAGTGGGTCACATGATACTTCAATCCTGGCTTGGCACTCTTCCTTTGGATTTGCTAAGGACCCCTGAACAAGCACTCCCCCTGCACCCCTACAGGGGTGGTCACTGGGGCCAGGTGGAGGGAGCACACGGACACGACGGAGGCGCTCATTCAAGCATGCTGGTGAGCGACCCAGGAAGACACCGCGAAATACAGCACCGTGCCGGCGCTACTCAGATACTGAGCACCGACGCCCCACCACAGGGACAACACAGACATGGGGAAAGACGCCCGCAAAGGGGGGCACAACAAACGAAGATGAACCAATATACGGCAACAAGAAGTGCGGCAAAGACAGATACACTCTGTGAGATGTCTTCGGATGGCAGCAACCGACCAGTCTCCCCCACTAAAGCGCAAATTCCTGCGGCCATGGAAACCTCCAGAGCCGCATTGTCACAATGTCATAGGCCTGCTATGAGTCGACCTCTGCACAGTGGCAGAAAGATCCATAATGACTGAGAAAAATTTTGCAGAACTACAGGGCGAGGTATCTGACTTGAAAGCAGCCTTATCAGATCTAACTGCAAAAAACGGTTACCTGGAACAACATGCCGTAAACGTGGAGGGACGCTCCCAGATATGCAATTTTCAATTTGTAGGGTTTCTGGAAGGAGTGGAAGGAAAAACACCAGAACTTTTTCTTGAGGCATGGATCAAAAAAACGCTCACAAGGGAGAACAACCTCTTGGTGCTCTTTGTAATGGAACATGCACATAGGGCTCTAGCTCCACCACCCCGCGCGGTTGCAGCTCCACAAACTATCATTGTAAAAGTTCTAAACTACAGAGACAGTGACAACATCTTAAAAGCAGCTCACCTGGATGGTTTGAGAACCACGTGATATGCATCTTCCCCGACTACAAGCGCCTAGTGCAACAACAGAGCGCGTCCTTTGGAGGGGTGAAACAGAAACTTATGGCGATGAACCTTCAATATATGCTCCTCTGTCCGGCCGAGCTGAAAGACCTGCATGACAACCGTGCCCATTTTTTTTCATCCCCGGAAGCATGGGTCTAGCTTGAGATATTGGTGAATGGAGACCCCTGTACTGTGGGGGGGGGGGGGTAGGAACAGCAGGCAAACCCCCTGGCACAGGCAAACTGAGGAAGATCACTAGGCAGAGCAGACGGCCTGGACCAGCAGGACACTCGGCTCAGAGAATAGTGGTTCGGCAAAGCAGATCCTTAGACATGGAACACTCAGACTCTGGAGCTGAAGACAGAGGGTCGCCTAGAGTGGATCCATAACTGCAACTAGCTGAGTACAAAGCCACAAGGGTGCTCGTGGAGGAAGTCACAGCCTCAAGCTCAGATGCCAGAATGGGGATATGGTGGAGGACACTCCCCAGTCAGAGAACTCCTGATATGTCTGTAGACTGGGGGTTTGTTGTCGAGACAGTCGAGTGCGCACTGCTGGATGCGAGACATCCCTCATTAAGCAGGGGAAGGACATGCCCAGTGCATATGGGTCCTCCAATGGAGCTTGCGGAAAAGGAATGAGGAACAGCGAGACTGGGTGAGGATCAACTGCACGGCGGGCGGGTGCACGATCCTCTCTCTTCACTTTCTCTCTTCTTTCCTTGATTAGCTTCCTGCGTGACTGAGGGACGAGTGACTGGGTGACTAATTGTTAGCTTGAGTGTTCGTGATGACTGGGATTGAGGAAGGCATAATGGTGGGCACATCTAGGGCCCGGCCATGCACGATAACCAACTGGCACAAAATGTACCTTGGGCGACTGAGTGCAGTGCAACTGACAACCTGATGGCAGGCAAAGTCAGCCAGACCTGAATGATTGGATGATAACTAGAGAGACTTTTTCCCATTTACAGTTATGGATCAGTGCTTTCGTGCTGTCGATGCTGGTCCCTCAGATTTAACCTTGACTTACTTACTGGGAAAAGGGATGGGGGCCTAAATTAATTCATAAATCACTACAGAGTGCAGACTTATCTGTGACGTCGGGAGCCCAATTAGTTTTTCCGCAGGAAACACACCTGTCAGAGACCAAGTCATAGTACCTACATAAGAAATGGAGGGGACAGCTGTTCTCCTCCAACTACCCACATATGCGATAGGGAAATCCCATTCCAGATAGGAATCCATAGTTACAAAACAGACATAGTGTAACGGTACGCTGTAGTGCATGGTGTGTTAGATGGCATAGAAGAGTGCTTGGTCTACGCCCCAAATGTAGATGATGGTAATTTTTATTTAGAACCAGAAAGATAGCTAATTCCCTATATGGGAAATCCATTAATATGGGCAAGAGCCTTCAATTGCGTGCTGGACGGTACCCTAGATAGACACCACCTGAAATTTAAGGGTGGGCGTAATGTGCGTAGGGGACCTACGTGGAGAGACACAGAGATTAAACCAATCTTCGCACTCTCCGCAAAGTTCCCTTACGCACATACCGCCTCCCGCCTGCCTCCCGCCCGCCTCCCGCCCGCAGTCTTAAATACATTACAAAAGCAATTGTTAAGTAACATTACCTTATCGGCGGCGTCCCCAGGCTTCGATCCTTCTCCAGCGCGTCTTCTTCTGGGAACTGCGCATGCAGCTAGTACACGAAGACCAATCGACTTTATACCGGGAAGAGGCACTTAAATGAACCTTCACCGCATTTGCATGTGATGCACTCGGTGGCAGGAAGTGAAATCAGGACGATAGTTGGTGCCCTGGATATCGACAACGTGTTCGACACCTTGAGATGGGAATATCTGTGGGAGGTCTTAAGGAATATAGGATTAGGTAGAGAATACATAAATTGGGTCAAGCTTCTCTACTACCAGCCCAGCGGTTGGGTCTGCAATGACGGCCCAGCATCGGAAACCATACCCATCACAAGGGGCACAAGACAGGGCTGCCCTTTATCCCCGCTCCTTTTTGCCATGGCAGTGGAGCCATCGGCGATCCGGCTCAGTCGTGACATGACAGATGGGGTATGGACAGATGGGGTATGGACAGATGCACACACGTTGTCTCCCTCAATGCAGACGAGGCACTTCTGTTTGTACAGCAGCTGGAGGAGGCGATGCCGGCACTCCTAGAAGTGTTAATCGCTTTCGGGACTGTGTCAGGCCTGCACATAAACCACCAAAAATCGGTCATATTCCCAATGGCCGCGCTGGCAGCGGAAAACACCACAGACTTCCTGACGTGGAACTCACATGGAAGTGGGACTGTTTTCGCTACCTGGGCTTACAGGTGGCCCACACTCCAGAAGCCCAATATGCCCTGAACATGGGGGCGGTAATCGCTGGGCTGAAGGAATCGATTCGGTTCTGGACCAGGCTCCCCCTTTCAGTCATCTGCCGGGTGGCCATGGTCCAGATGGTTATGCTCCCCCAATGCTTATATGCCATGCAGAACTCTTTTTGCAAGATTCTGGCATCCACATTTGTCACCCTGAATACTCTCCTAGTTTCGTTACTCTGGGCTGGGGGACGAAATGGGGTAAAACTAGAATTGCTGAAGCTGGACACGGAGATGGGGAGGCTGGGACTCCTGGACTTCAGACTCTGTTATTACGCGGGACTGCTACAGTATACTGCGCAGTAGTGTACAGATGGTCGCAACTCGGAAAAGGCACTGCTGACTGACCTAAGCAGTGGTTCGAGCCTACCAAAATTGCTCATGATGGGCCCTATGGCACCGAGGGACTGCCCACACAGTCAGACTGGTAACAGAAGCATGGGAGCAGGAGGTTACACTGGTTACCCGCAGGGCCCCATATGCCACTGCGCTCCGACTTCAGTGGTTGCAGAGATTCCTCCAAATTCAATTGGTTATGGATAGCACCAAATGGTATTAGTGGGGACGCGGGAGACCTATTCGCGAATGGGACCTTCCTAACCCTTGAGGAGGCAGGGAAGTGGTTTCAAGTGCCGGCAGGACAATTTTTACAATACGCTAAAATAGCACACACAGTTCATGAGATATGGCCCTCCTGGCCGGATGAGCCAGAAGATTCTCACACGTTATCGCTACTATTAGACCTGGGGTCCACTAGAGGACTGATCTCGCGGATATACAAAGCCCTGAAAGAAGACCGCACTGTTGTGGTCTCCCCAATCAAAGACAGATGGGAGGAAGACCTACCTTCCTCCCTCACCGATGGTGAGTGAGGAAGAACATTTGCACAAGTACAGGAAGTGTCCAGCAATGCAGAGTTCAAATGCACCCAGTTCTATTACTTGCATTATACTTACTTAACGGCACAAAGACTGGCACGATTCAACAGCAATCGCTCTTCCATATACCCACGCCGAAAGACTGACCCTGCCACATTCATACACATGACATGGACATGTGCCAGACTGCAGTCATACTGGCAGTAAATGATACAGGGACTCCGGGCAGCCACAGGTGTACACATCGAAGAGTTGATGAAACAATGCCTCTTGGGGGTGCTCCTGATGCTGAAAAAGGGGGCGCGCATACAACACAAGTTTGCCCTCCTGGGGCTAGCCCTAGCCAAGCACCGCATCGCAATACATTGGGCAGGCGGACCACCCCCCAAACTCAGCAGTTAGAAGGTGGACGTAGGGGAATGGGGAGTGGGTGATGAATGTCACCTGCAAGCAGTGCGCATGGATGAAAATGCAGAGCGAGACCTGGATGAATCGGGATACATGTTTGAGAGTATGAACATGCTTGAGAACCGAGGCAATAACCGAGGGGAACACATTGCAGACACAAAGCAGTGCAAATATCACAACAACCTACAAGACTGATAGAACCCCCCACCCGACCACTCCACTTACAAGCACGGAACACACCTCAGAGACTAGTGCAGCGCATTCTCCACATGCCCCAGGCATGTTTCCCACTATGGAGTGATGAAAATCCCATGCTAGATTATTCCACATTGTCTCTGGAGAGTGGAGCTACAGCCACCATTGCCGCCACAGTTCTACTGGTTCACACAGTTCATGGTTTTTTCAGTTTTATTAAAGTAAAGAATTGCTGCGCAGGAATGTCAAAAGGGAGCAAGCCTCATGTAACACATGTGAATGGCCTCAAATATGTGTATTCAACCAATGTCATAAATCATAAGACGGGCCTGGACCGTAATAACTGTGTATTGAAGCAATAAAAACAAGTTTAAAAAAAATAAAATGTGCACTACTTTGGTGTGTGCTCTCATTTTCAAGTCAGCCCTACTTTGCTTTCAAAGTCTAAAACGACCTTTTTATTACATATAAGGTATGCCCTAGGTGCCCAAGTGTAGGTTGCCTTGTTAAAAAGGCAGGGGCATTATACAAGATATTTTATTTGCCCTGGTGAGGGACAAACTGTTGCTAACTGTATAGGCTAGCATTCAAAGGCTTTGTAAAATGTTAATAAAGCCTAACATTTGCCAGGAGTGAGAAGGATCAATAATTCAAAGTATCAAAATAATAGTTACAATAAATCCAACAACTTTCCAAATTAGTTTTAGTATAACTATTGCTGGACAGTAGTTGCAGAACTTGCTTTCCTGCAGTTACCAAAAGCAGCCTTGTAGCACCCTGTTCTGATAGGCCAGCCTTTGACAGGCTGAGCCAAGTCACTTCTGGTTAGGTGTGAATTGGCCTGCGCTGAAACAAAGAGAGCATCTGGTGGGAGGAGATCTGCTGCTGCATATGCCAGGACTGGAAGGGGGCTGGGTAGAAAAAATGGTCTTCAAAGGAAGAAAGACAGATTACAGAAACTAAGCCCACCCTACTTCCTGCACCCCCAGCCAGATGGGAGCCCTTAGAATTGAATTAGGAGGGGGGTGTAGGGAAAATTAGCCACATCTGTGGTTTGGGTTAGCGAGACCTGAACTACTATGGGAGACTGTCTCCATTATGATTTTCTGAGAAAAAAGCATTCTGGGACACACATATGTCTCACTTCTAAGGAAGTGCTCATCATAGAGAGTAGTAGCAACTTGAACCCCATTAGTTGGGGGTGCCCCCCACTTGCCAGCCCAGAATCTGGAATAGAGTTAGGTACACAGGGGTAACCCTTTAACCCAAGGAACCTGGGCCTCGTAAATATATATGAACAATGGTTCCGTAGGGGAATTAGTATTTACAATGAAGAAAAATCAATAGAACAAAAACACAGCAATCAATGATCTAGCAAGCAATTAATCTTAAAGACTGAGTAATACTTCAAAAAACGTAACAATTTATTTTTAGTATTTCATATGAATTTTAAATCATTCATCAACTCCTTTAGATATGTACAAAAAATATACAAACGGGCTGTATATACAAAAATATTTACAAAGCAACGACACAGTGACAAAGTGAATAGGGTGACTCAGTGTAATAGTGCAAAAGTGGATATTTACAATGTTGATAAAATACGAAGGAAGTTGTTTTAACACAAAAAGTCCTCGGCTAATTTGTGGATAGGTAATGAGCCTTGTATAGCACACGTCCTATAATCTGTATGTACAAGGTATTCCAATTAGTGCAGGACTGTGGAACCGTCAACGTTTCGACCCTGTGTCGACCAGTTGTTCTATATGGTCATGTCGGGTCTTCTTCAGGACAATGGGGATGTATAACAGCCTGCATGAAATAAATATAAATCAGTATCTGCTGTGTTAAAAGTAAAGTTTGGGAAGGTTTAAGTTTCCCATAAACTCACCCAAATAGCGGTGAAGGGACCGGAGTCGGACAGTATGGCGTAGTGGCAGTCAGAGGAGATTACCTATTAACATATGTGCACATTAGTAATCAAGTTCTAAATGCTAGTCTTACTTAAACACCAAATGCCACAAGTAAAAATATTAATTTTTACCAATATCAACGAAGGTCTAGGTTCTTCTTCGCCTAGTTATCTACTCTTGTTCTCCTTTTGTCATTCCGGTCAACGCGCCAGCTATCAGTCACTGCAAATTTGAACGCAGATAGGGATATTCAGAATAATGGCTATAGAGTTAAGGTAAGGCGCCACTAAAGCTTAGTGGTCTATAGGAAAGCTCACCTGACTTCAGGATAATTTATTTAGCAATGCTGGAGTCTGGGACATCAGGGTATCGCTTCAACTAGAATAAATCACAGATCAGCCCTCATTAAGCATTAGGCTAGTATGCTATGTGAACATTTCAAACATACTGAACTCTGGAGTCATCACGGGTTAAGGTAAGGCGCCACTAAAGCTTAGTGGTCTATAGGAAAGCTCACCTGACTTCAGGATAATTTATTTAGCAATGCTGGAGTCTGGGACATCAGGGTATCACTTCAACTAGAATAAATCACAAATCAGCCCTCATTAAGTATTAGGCTAGTATGCTATGTGAACATTTCAAACATACTGAACTCTGGAGTCATCACGGGCTCGAATTCATACAGAACGCAAGCGTAATTGCGTGCGAGTCGTGTCGTAACGCTAGTTCATCATTACCCCCTCATTGTAGTAAGTGTAGATCGAATACGTATTCAGACAAGTGTTGTAATTTCTTTCCTTAAAAAATGACCCAAAAACGAGTGATAGCATGAACTCAGTTTAAGAGTTCATTGAAGTGCGTGAACTAAATCTTTAAGTCTGCATTGCGGGAGTTATTGCAAACAAAAACTAAAGGTCCATACGGCGAATCTGGAATAAGTATGGGAGAGCTGCACAGCACCTCAGATCCCTGCTTGAAGACATCAGAAGAAGAATGATTGCCCTGCACAAGAGAGGACTGTACTCACATGGAGTGCACCTGCTGCACACTCTAGGGCTTCACAAAAGAGGACTTTGCCTTGCTTCCATGATTAGGTAGCAGACTCCCTGGTTAGCAATAAGTCACCTGTATCAACTCCATCAAGGACAAGCCCAGCTGACCAGCTCACCTGGACTTTACTAGATTTGGCATGGTGCACTGTAGGAACTGAAGTCCCAAATCTCCAGGAGGCAACTCAGAGCTTCTGAACCCTTTGGCTGGTGTTGTGGACCATCAAAGGCCCTCAAGAGACCTTCTGGAAGAAGATCCAGAAGTTTGAGAACTGTTTGACAACATTTTGGAAACAACTGCATGAGTTCACTGACCTTGATCGTGAGAGTCAAGCCAGCGATGTCAAACCCTGGCTCGGCCTGGCTTATAGGTTTGCCTTGATGAAAGCTTCGGAGCTCTTCGATGTTGACGATGAAGAGCAGGACCTCTGACCTCCTGGCCAGAGTCCCGCTCTCCGCTCCAGCAGCTCCACTGTGCCGTCGCCTGCCTTTGCCCCGACACTTCTTCCTGGTAGGTGTCCGATGCCCTCCTGCTGTCCGCCTGCGTTTCGCTCCCTGCTTGCCCCTGCATTTGTGCTCATTGTGCCTTGACAAGTGTTGCCCTTGTAAGTTGCCTTATTTTCCCCCGTGCTCATTGTGCCTTTTGTAAACGTTGCCATTGTAATTGCCATGGTCACCTGCCTTATTTCTCCCCAGTTTGCCTTATGTGTCTCTTGTTTTGCTCTTGTGCCTTATTTTAACTGCTCGCTGTTTCTTGTTTGTATTTTTGTTTTCACCGCTGACCCCCCGCGGCTCCTCCCCCTGCCCTATTTAATGGCGGCCGTTACGTGGCCGCGCAGTGGATGCGTGCAGCGGACAAGCCTGTCTGCGCCCGTCTGCAACCTGCCCGCGACCAGCTCCAGAAACCCTGGATCTCCAACCACCCACAGCTTTGACTCGGCCACCCTCCTCGCACTCAACCCCGGGGGGACCAACAACTGCCAGAGATCCAAGCCGAGCACCAACCACGGACAGTTCTCCTGCCATCACTGCCGCCTGACCTTCAACACCATCAGCACCTCTACAGCCACCAACCCCGCACCGAACTCCAGCACCCCTGAAACCCTGAGGTGCATCCTCCTCAATGTTCGCTCCCTGCACAGACACGCCGTTGAGATCTGGGAACTCCTCGATACGCTCTCACCAGACGTCGCCTTCTTCACAGAAACCTAGACAAACTCCTCCTCCACCCCGACATCGCCATCCCAGACGGATACAAGTTCCAGTGGAAAGACTGCCCCAACAGCCCAGGAGGAGGACTCGCCATCGCACACAAGAGCTCCCTCCAACTCTCCACCTCCACCACGAACGACTCGCTCTCCACCACCAAACACCTTCCTTTCCAGATCCAGACCACCCCCAGAACCACCTTTCGCGGCACCCTCACCTACAGACCCCCCGGACTTTACGCCCCTTTCGCCACAACCATCACCGACCTCATAGCACCACACGCCATTGCCTCCATGGACTACATACTCATCGGAGACTTAAACTTCCACCTCAACAACCCCAGCGACCCCAACTCATCCTCGCTCCTGGACAACCTCACCAACATCGGCCTGAAACAGGTCTTCACCATGCCCACACACAAGGCAGGACACACCCTCGACCCCACCTTCGCAGGAGGTTACAACATTCACTTCAGTCACACCACGCAACCCCCATGGACAGACCACCACTGCGTACACTTCCACATCAACTAACCCACGCCGCCCACACCTGCACTGCGCCCCCCATAAAGGAACTGGCGCAAAGTCACTGAGGAACAACTCAACTCCACCCTCAACCGCGGTGCCCCCACCACAACGACCGACGCCAACCTTGCAACCAAACAACTCCACAGATGGATCTCCAACTGTGCAGATTAGCTCGCACCCCTGCACAGCGCTGACAGACAGCGTCCCAGGAAGGCCACCTGGTTCACCACCGACCACCAAGAATCCACATGCACCTGCAGATGTCTTGAGAAGAACTGGAGAAACAGCAAAATGTCAGAAGACCGCACCACCTACAAAAAAGCCATGACGGAATACCACCAACACATAAGATCCACCAAAAGGACCTTCATCCAAAACAAGATCCTCGCCAACGCCAGCAACTCCAAAGAACTCTTCAGAGTCATCCAGGAATTCACCAAACCCCCCTGCGAAACCTCGGACAACACCCCCTCCCAGGACCTCTGAAACAAGCGTGGATCCTACTTCCACCTGAAAGTCAAGGGCCTCTACGACCACTTCAACGACCAGACACCACCTCGACCATGAAAGGCATCCACTCAGGGGCCCCCACGGACCCCACTGCCCGTCGCACATCTACCACAGAGCTAGTGCCAGAACTACGACACACCATCAACACCACCCTCTCGACCGCCACCTTCCCCCGATGACTGGAAACGCGCAGTAGTTAGACCCCTGCTCAAGAAGCCCTCAGCAGACCCCACGGACCTCAAGAGCTGCTGACCCATCTCCCTCCTTCCCTTCACGGCCAAAGTCACCAAACAGATCGGCAATGCCCAGCTAACAAAATTCATCAAAGAAAACGCCATCCTCGACCCCTCCCAATCTTGTTTTCGCAGCAACCACACCACCATGACCACTCTACTTGCCACCACAGGCGACATCCGCACCCTCCTCGACCAAGGACACACCACGGCCCTAATACTACTCGACCTCTCCGCAGCTTTCGAAACCGTCTTCCACCGCACACTCACCGCCAGACTCCATGACGCCGCAATACAGGGAACCACCCTTGACTGAATCCACTCCTTCCTCACCGGAAGAACCAAAAAGGATCAGACTACCACCCTTCCTCTCTGAACCTATGGAAATCAACTGCGGAGTACCCCAAGGATCGTCGCTCAGCCCCAAGCTCTTCAACATATACATGGCCCCCCTCACCACCATCACCAGACAGCATGGACTCAGCATAGTATCCTACGATGACACCCAGCTCATCCTCTCCCTCACCAAGTACCCCGTCACCACCAGACGCAACTTCCAGGAAGAAATGAAGAGCATCACAGCCTGGATGAGCAGCAGCTGTCTGAAACTCAACTCGGAGAAGTCAAAAGTCCTCATCCTCTGGCCCTCCCCCTCTGCATTGGACAACACCTGGTGGCCCCCCGCCCTTGGCAGTCCTCCCACTCCCACGGACCACACCCGGAACCTCAGCATCGTACTCGACTCCTCCCTCTCCATGACCAGACAGGTCACGCCGTTGCGTCCAGCTGCTTCAACACCCTCCGCACCCTCCGGAAGACCTTCAAGTGGATCCCACACGAATCACGGAAGACCGTCACCCATGCACTCATAACCAGCAGACTGGACTACGGAAACGCCCTCTATGCTGGGATCAACAAATCCCTGCTCCACAAACTCCAGACCATTCAGAACACTGCAGCCAGACTCGCCCTCGGAATCCCACAACATGAGCACATCACCCAGCACCTGCGCAACCTCCACTGGCTCCCCATCGAGAAGAGAATCCTATTCAAGTTACTCACCCAAGCTTACAAATGCCTCTACAACACCGGACTCCAATACCTCAACGAGAGGATCTCCTTCCACGTACCTATGAGAAACTCCGATCTGCCGAACTCACCTTTGCTGAAACCCTGCACATCCACAGAGCCAGAACAGGGGGAAGAACTTTCTCCTACATAGCAGCCAAGACCTGAAACAAGCTCCCGGTCGACATCCGAAGCGCCCCTTCCCTGAACATCTTCAGGAAGGCCCTCAAGACCTGGCTCTTCAACTGAACGGAACTGCCTTCCCTTGCCCCCCCCCCCCTTCCCCCCCCCTCCCCCAGTGCCTTGGGACCCTCATGGGTGAGTAGCGTGCTTACAATCCCCCTGATTGATTGATTAAGGCCTCCAGGATTCACAGAGGGTTGGTGCTGCAGCAGGCCACCATCAAACTGAAAGCCGGATTGCCAAAGACAACCATTCGTCGTTGAGAGAAAAATAACCACAAAATGTATAAAGCGCAAAGGTAAAAACTTGACCGGCCCCAACCACCTATGTAACTGACCCGTGCTCCATCACTGTCACCCTGAAACTTTGATTTGATCCCGGACGGTGCGACCAGATAGCCGCGATTGCTGCTTTTCACTTTTAGGCACATTTTTACCTTTGATCTTAAAAATTCATATCTCTGGTTCCCATACATTGGATATTTGTTGTTTTAATTAATTTTAAAGATGAAAATAGCCACTATTTTGGATGTTGGATCTTTTTGTGTTGTGTCTTACTTATTTACTGTTTTGGTGATATTGAATGATTTACACATCTTTCTCCTACATTAAGCCGACTGCTCGTCAGCCAAGCTACCAAGGGTTGAGCAAGGATTCATTGAATGAGACTTGACTGGACCTTATTTGTGATTATGGTGTTATTATTAGCTGTAGGTACATACTTGCACCTACTGATAAACCACCTTTCAACAGGAAGCAATTATCCTTGCTGTGGAGCAGTTTTCACACCTCTTGCACACCTGACTGAGGCCAAGTTAAGGCTAGGAAGTGGCAGGAGAGTAAACTGAGGCTAAGTGCAGCAGCTTCAGGCAGGGTCAAGGTAATTTTATAAAAGTTACATTTCCAATAGATTTAATACAAATACGACTTTACTACTAGATTGGACTTTTATTAAATATAATAGTAAGTCTTTAAATGGAGTCTATCTGGTACAGGCCACAATTTATGAATTAAAGTGTATAATCCATACAGACTTTTTCTATGTGCCAGTTACAGCCCAACCAGTGACAATACTGATTTTGGCCTAGTCACTGGGGGAACATGTCATCTCCAAAGTCAAAAATGTTCCACGCTTAAATATTATGTACACTCTTATGTGGGCAGCAAGATGTGAATAGGGGGTGACATATTTAATATTTAAATCAGGTTTTCCTACCTGTCAAAAGAGTGATTTGGACGGGCTTCTGAAGCAGGGTTCAAACTGCTGCTCTCAGCCTCCACCGGGTGTGGATGAAGCCATGTCTTCACTGCAACTGTAGTGTCCAGCACAATAAGTGCTGCAGTCCAATCAACCAATCAATCAGGGGTTTGTAAAGCGTGCTACTCACCCGTGAGGGTCTCAAGGCGCTGGAGGGTGGCTCCTGACTAGTCGAAGAGCCAGGTCTTGAGGTCCTTCCTGAACGTGTGCAGGGTCGGGAGCATCTGATGTTCACAGGGAGCTTGTTCCAGGTTTTGGCTGCGATGTAGGAGAAAGCTCTTCTGCCGGTTATGTTTCTGTGGATGCGGGGGACCCCTGCAGGGCGAGGTCAGCAGAGCGGAGGTTCCTCTTGGGTACGTGGAAGGGTACTCTCTCGTTGAGGAATTTGTGTCCGATGTTGTTGAGGGATTTGTAGGCGTGGGTGAGGAGTTTGAAGCTGATCCTTTTCTCAACGAGGAGCCAGTGTAGGCCTCGTAGGTGATGGGTCATGTGATCATGGCGTTGTGTCCCAAGGACGAGTCTGGTTGCGGCGTTCTGGATGGTCTGAAGCCTGTGCAGAAGAGTCTTGTTGATTCCGGCGTAGAGGGCGTTGCCGTGGTTCAGTCTGCTGGTGATGAGTGCGTGGTAACGGTCCTTCTGCAGTCCGGGGGGATCCACTTGAAGGTCTTTCGGAGGATGCGGAGGCAGTTGAAACTAGTTTGAGGCGACGGCGTTGATCTGGCGGTTCATGGAGAGGGAGGAGTCCAAGACGATGCCACAGGTGACATTTCATTTTCCCTGACAGGGGTGTATTTCTGCACCATATACCATATACTATGGGGTTCTAGGAAAGTTAATTGCACCAATCAGATTTAATTCAATTTCAACATGCTTAAATAGGGCGCACAGGCACTTTACTCCAGTTTAGCAGGGAGAAACCACACAGAACCTAAATATAAACAAGGTAACAATTGTATGGCAGTCGCACATCTCTACTATTTGGAGAATTAGTAAAACAATGGTGCTCAAAACAATACAACACACCTGTTACCAAGATGTTTATGACTGGATCGAAGAAAATCTTTGCCCAGACCCATACAGAGAGAGATAGTAGAGGAACATCTTAAAGTTGGCAGGATGTGCGACCAAACTGCTCTCTTTGGAAATGACAAGGTCCAAAGAGAGACAACTTTAAGACAATATTTCAAAGGGACTTATCAAGGTCCATAACCGCCCAAGGACTGCATTGTTCACTTACTAATGTGGTACATGTTAAACCTCTTGGCAGCGCTATACTGTTGGGACTGGACGCCACACGTTTTTTACACTGGATTTACATTAGATAAGGACTATAGATTTAATTGGGAGGATACCATTGTAGAGCATCTAACAGGATAAACAGGATTCTTGGATTGCACTTGTACTTAGCCTTGAAGAAGTACCCAGGCAGGGACAAAACAAGTGTCAGCTGAAATCATCTATCGATCTACACTGCCAACATACTTACAATTCTGTTTGTACCATCGCAAACATAATGTGGATATAGATTGTGTGCAAAAAACAATCACCAAGTAAAGGAATATTTTCTATTACAATATTTGGAATCTTTTTCATATTATTTAAAAATCTACCTCAGCTCAATTAGGGCAAAAATTGGGTAGACATCACACAAAAGATGATAGTTTCCTATACTGAGGCTTCAAGGAAGCACATAATGTATTTGATGTGTGGACTCAAGGATGAGCAGTGAAAGAGCGTACGTGTCTCACTGCTGCTCGGCCATCAGCTTTGTTACATCCCACTTCAGTAATACATTGGTAAAAATAAGAAATATGCATCCATCCCATGAAAGAAGAGTATCACACAGAAGCAGAACATCAAACACGAACCCTTTGGCTGCCATTTGATACTAAGTCTTCAAGTGTCCCGTCTAAAGCATTAACTCATGATATCCATTGTGATGCAAGTAGAAAGCCTTTGAAAAGCAATGATCAATAAAATTCTTCTGTTCTATTTATAAAAGACATGTCTTCTTTTTTCAGGTCATTTGAAACCCGTCTTTGTCAGAAAAAACTTCACTTGTCTAAGAGTTCCCCTCATTTACACTTTTTAATCTTTTTATTAAATGAACTTTATTATGTTTTGGCCAAAGGTATGCAATCAATACAACCCAGGAGTCGTAGTTGATCACAGAGGGTCACTATCTGTAGCTCAGTCATTGTGATCGTGGAGGTAAACAGAAAACTCAGGTGCAATACAAGTAAGGCACCCCTCATTTGTACTTGTGAAATTTTACATATTTCTTCCATGGATATGACATGGTGAAATATTTATATTTCCTGATAAGTCTTTAAAAAACTTACTTCCTCTGTGTTCCTTCCTCTTTCAGATCTTGATGCAACTGATTTGAAATGTCTTCAATTTTTTCTGTAGGTGTAATAAAGAATTAGTGTATTTCCATAATGTAAGGGCAGACGCAGATATTCTAGAGAACAAAAGCATATGCTCAATTAAATCATATTTTAAAACTTTCAAAAAGAGCATGTTCTTATTCAAAATGCATTAATTCTGGGCTTTTCCGGTTTTCTGCGTTCTAAGAATAATAAGGTGGAATCAGGTTTCTCTGTGTGACAACGGCATTTGGTGAATGCTTTTAATCATAACAAATTTATATTGTGTCATAATTTGCACTTTGTTAAAAACGCTTTTATGGCTTTTCATTATGAATATATTCATCAATTCCATTGCAATTCAGATTATCACAGGAAGTCAGTATCCATTTACATTTTAATATCCAACATTTACAGTTTGTCATGGAGTAAAATCGGTGTTGTAGAGACACCTTCATTCTACAATAACAAAAACAGCTTTGGTAGCTCCCTCATGACTCCCTCGCATCCACCACACTAGGGCATTCATTTGTCAACTATTAGGCCGATTTTGCATTGCAGATCTATCCTTGCTATCAACAACTTACAGCTGAATTTGCAACACTAATCAATGAAGATGATTCCCTTGACACCATTTTCTCGATATCTTCTGCTATTTCTGAGGGCAACCACTATCCTTCTATATTTGTTTTTCTGCTGCTCTGCACTTTTCCATATCTGTAAGCCAGTCTTCGTACGTCGGAGACACTTTTCCGCCATAGAGACTCAGTATATTTTGTCTTGTATTGTGCAGTAACCCTTTATATTTGGGTGTCAATGATTCCCTCATTATACCCAACATCATGCTTGCATTCCATTCTGTTTTCATTTCCCCAGTATTGTTGAGCTGTTTACCTATACTTCTCAAGAACTTAAAAATATTGGGACATTCCCATTATGTGTTGAAAAAGGTTCCCATCATCTTGCACTTGCATGCATACATCTGACTGGACGTATCCCATCCTTGAGAGTTGTCCCCTGCTCATATTTTATGTTGCACAGAGCAGAAACCTGCTTTAATTGATACCTTGTGGGGGGCCCATCTGACCTCCTCCGCCTCCTCATCCTCTAACTGGCCAACATAATTTTTCCATTTTCCTCTTGCCCTCAACAGCTCTTCTGGCAAGTTGTTGGTTAATGTTTTATAAATCAATGATATTGCTTTTCTCATTAGAGGCTCTGTTAGGACTATATTTTCAAGTGGGCTACTCTCCTGTATCTCTTTCAGCTGTTCTTTATGTATAGCCAGGGAATGCCTTATTTTAAGGTATTTGAAATATTGAATATTATGCAATGCAATTTCCGTCTCCATTTTTCAAATTATGTTATTTTATCTTCCTCCCAAACGTCCCCCGCTTTGACTATCCCTCTTAGTTCCGATTTTCGAAAGCCAGTTAGCTATCCCACCTCATTCAAGTCACCACAATCCCAAAATGGTGTTTCTTCTGTGAGTTTCCCCTGCGTCCTTTCTACTTTAAGCTTACTTTCCAGTCCAATCTCAATATGAGTAAGGGTTCTGGAAAAGTGAGTGATGGGTTTCTAGCATATATAAGGTGCTTGAAATCCTCTCTCGTCTAGTCTTAGTCTAGTCCAAAGCGAACTGCAGGTTTGTCTTGAGGTGAATATATCCATTCCACCAATTGTGCATCGTAATAATATTTTTGGATGCAAGGGAGGCATATGCCTATGTCATACACCCCTTTGTATAGCTTGGTCAGTGACACAGTGGGTGTTTTTCTATCCATAATAGGAGTTTCAATAGCCTCTTTACTTGATGGAAAAAAAATCTTAATAATGAGGAGGGGGTGTTCTGTAGGAAATGCAGCCAATATGGCAATATCATCATTTTATTCACTGCTGCCCTGCCTAATAAGGACAGAGGAAGACCTCTCCAATGTGCCACATTAGCCTTGAAGCAATACAGGGTTGCCTGCTGTGCACCTTCTTTAGTCTGGTGATATATGTATCCCTAGCTATTTAAAGCCCTCCCTATTGATTGTACGAATGGCATAGAAAAATCAAACCTTTTGGTGCTGCCAAAGCTTGTTTGTCCAGCAGCAGTTGCAAGGAAGCATATACAAATGCATCTCAAGAATGTATACTTCAGACAAGACAAATGAGTTCCTTTCTTTTGAGTAGCATAATTTTTTCAGATGATTTTTTCAGCGCTCACTCGGACTGCAACTGGGCAGTTTTCATATAGACTGATTTCAGATGTAAAATAGTCCTCCTGCATTCCAATGGAGGCACACCGGAATGGCCAATAGAAAAGTGGTGAGAAAATAATACTCCTGTGATCTGATGCACAATGAGATTGACAATATCTTAAGCCAATGGCGGAAGGTCCCAGAAAAAAAAAGCTAATGGCTGAGGGAGCCAATTGCTGAAGTATAGGATGAATGTTGAACATGAGTGATGTAATCACGATTTATACAAGTCAACGTCCTTATATATGTAGCATGTTCAGTTTCTGAAGACCCTAGTGCCATTAATATGTCTAACGCAAAGAGCTCAGTTGCTCCTCGGAATTAGGTGCATGTTATAAAATAAAAAAAATAGCATAACATGGAAGTAATGTTTAGGCGAACACACATATTGAGCCTCTGGTATATTAACACACCAGGTACCATTTGTGTCATTATAATCTGTAACTTGTAGGTCGGAAAATGATTACTGCAGCAGGTAATGTTCTAAACTATGCAATTGGGATTGGTGTTTTTAATTTACAGGTGACATTCGATAGATCTGTGGTTATTTCCCAAGCCCCTTTTGAAACCATACATAGACCTCAATGCTTGGACAGATTTGAAGGGTCTGACTTTTCAGAGTATGATCTTCCCTCCAAGAGGTCTTATGTACCTCTCGCCCTCGCTCATAGTGGCAATATATATTTTAGTTGGGCACACTGAGGTGATTTTCTGGAAATCCCAGTCACCCTCATTCCCAAACCATCACACTCACTGTCTTCAATATGCCCTTAGTTGCAGAAACCGTAGACACACACTAACCCTGCGAGGACATACTAATGGCAGATTACATGCGACATAAATATGTTTGACTTAACATAACTTAAAAAACTCACCTTTCATTTCCAGAGCCTGCTCCTGGAGACGGATTTCCAGATCCATCTTTTGTCTCTGAAGTTCAGAAATCTGCTGTTTAAGGTCTGGAAGCAACTTGATAAAACAGAAAAACCAGAATTTTACAAGCCTACTCTTCTTGAAAATCTCTGCTATTGACCTACTTTACTTTAGGGTGTGATACAAAAAAGTGTGAATTGGGAAATGCAGCCTTGTCGCCCTAAATTCCATTCCCGTTTCATTAATGATGCACGAAAAAGAGGAAACGTCTCAAACAAATAAACAAATCAGGCTGCATCTCGGATGTTAGTACATTTATTGGTAAATCACCGTACATTAGTATGTTAAAAGCACATTAACTTGTGCTAGGATTATTCTACATGAACATGTTGATTTACTTAAATACTTCTCCGAATTTACCCCACCAGTGAAAGCCGGGTGCACAAAAGCAGCAAATCATATCCTACATGAGGAGTTATACGACGGTTCAAGTCTATGGTGGCAGCATGCCAATTAGTACAAGTCAACCGCATAAGAACCAAGCACATTTCTTGGGTCTTACACTGAGATGCCTTTCCTGCACTTTTGCAAGGAAATACTGAAAACACACAGATTTTATGAAATAACGAATTACAGACATCCAACTTCAGCATCTATTCATGTATAAATACAAACGAAATCACTGAGTCAATAAAGGAAGTGTTTAGTTAACATGGGCTTATACCATCAGCAATTTGAAATGTAAAGAGGATATGTGTTTTACATTTTAAACTGTGCTGTGCCATGAAGAGTTACGTTTGGAGGACAAAATATTCTAGGATTAGTAAATTCAGAATGAAACTCATGCCCTCCAGCGTCGTCACGTTGGAGTGCTTCATGCCCGTATTTAGATAGACTCCAAGGCAGAAACCATGTTGGCATGTCAACATGTAATACTGGTTCTAGCGTTAGGACGTAAAAGAATCAGGATACTAGATACGGATCCATGGTATACTTATAGCATGATGCAATAATATTTTCAAATATTACCAATAATGTATGTGACATCAAAACTTCACAGAATAAGGTAGCTCCATTGATTGCTGGAAACATCACACACACACACACACACACACACCCTCCCCCTCCAAAATATATAAAAGATAATGATGAGAGTAAAAAGTAGCTGATCCCTGTAGTCCCTACAAACCATACCTTAAAACAATGCATA
This sequence comes from Triturus cristatus, assembly GCF_964204655.1. NCBI lineage: Eukaryota > Metazoa > Chordata > Amphibia > Caudata > Salamandridae > Triturus > Triturus cristatus. Next base: position 392,544,732 of record NC_140583.1, on the reverse strand, counting down.
CACAAGGAGATGATGGACGGAGCGCTGAAACTTTTCAGACACTCACCCCCAGTCACAGATCTGGATTGAGTGTATCATCGTTCTTTAGCTCACTTTGCCACGCCAGTTCAGACACAGCTATATGCAAATCAGTCTTGACCCTGTGCCTCATGGGAACAGTCCAGCCCAAACTGCCAAGCCATGCCTTCCCTGGACCGGAAACAAGCTTCCTAGGACCGGTTTCTGGCATTTCAGCCGTCTTCAGCCAGGCTCTGTCCCAGAATCCCTAAGTTTACCAACACACAGATGGCTAACTCTGAAAAGTCATGTCCACCTCAGATTAGGCCATGTAAGGGGGGTGGGCACGCCAACCTGACTAGCTAAATTTCCCACCTGTCCAGGTGCTGAAGGGCTCTGGACAAAGGGGGATGGCCTTCTTTCCTGTGAGGGAAGCCAGACTCTTATTTCAAAGCCAGTAGCTTCTTTGAAGCTCCCCTATCTTGGAATGTTAATCAGCAGGTCATCCTGTGGGAGGAGGTGTTATCACCCACTTCCTGAGCAGGCTTTGTTTCTGACCTCCTGAGAGCAAAAGCCCTCACCCTTGGGGATCAGACACTCATCTCTGGTGGCAGGCTGGCAGAAACCAGTCAGCCAATACACCAGGGGCTGGTAGGCTATAAGGTGTCCTTGGTTTGCATGTAATAATACATCTGACACTGGCATCAGTGTGGGTTTATTAATATGAGATCTTTGATACCAAAGCATTCCTATTTTCAGTGAAGCCATCATGTAGCTGGAGAACGCATTTTCACCAGTGTCCATCATATAATGCACCCTGCCTTAGGGCTCCAAGGCATGCTGTAGATGTGACTTACATATATTAGATGCAATGACTTTTGCATGGCACACTGGAGGTTTGCACCATGTTACCTAGCCTGCAATGACAGTCTGTGTGGAATTTGCATGTGGGTCCTTAGGGTGGCATAAGATATGCTGCAACCCTAAGACACCCCATGTGCTAGGTAACTGGAGTACCATTTACTTGGGACTTCAAGGGGTGCTAAAGTCCTTAGCCAATTGGAGCACAATTAGACTTTACCTTGTTTTAGGGAAGGAGCACTGCCACTGAGGTCTGGTTAGCAGGCCTAAGAGCACTGTCATATTTGAAAATCAGCATCTAGTAGCTGAATGGGGCCAAAAAGTGTGTGTGGGGGGGCTAACTTCAACAAAAGCCCAGTTCCCTACATATTTGTTACAGCATTATAGGTATTAGGAAAAACTAAATGGGAGATATGGAATAACACCCCTCAATTTTTTCCCTTAAATACATTTTGGCATTTCTGAAAACTAAGGACTCTAAACGTGCTTATAAGGAAAGGCTGTGTATAAACACATTCATGAGACACGTGGAAGGAGCCTGGACCACTAGACAAAGAGTTAAAACTAACAACAAAACGTAAATTAAAAATAAAACAAATAACAGAACAGGCAAAAAAACAACAATGGGTTACTCACCACAGGACCTAACAAAAGAGGATGTAGCACAATCCCTTAAATATTTTGCCATGTGTTTTTTTTACAACTGCCTCACTATTAAGCATAAACATATGCCAATGAAAGCATTTTGCATGAACTAAGGAACAATTTGGAGTTGGTCATCGTGAATACAGTATCAGGCAATAACAAAAAGGCATCTAAAACTAAATATGTACAATATACATGTCAACAACACACTGTTGACAACACATGAATAAATTTTCTTGAAACCTTGTGCTACAAATAGTTACCATGTTTTCTGATGCCAGCCTCGTGACTTCTAGTCGAATACTATCATTCATGTCATTTTTTTCTCTGAACAGCTTCTGTAGATGGCTGGTCTCTTGGCTGAGATGTTCAACTTTAAAATTCAGAACTTCGATTTCCTTTTCATAGTTCTCTTTCTGTGACTGGAAATGACTTTCCAATACTCTGCAAAAAAAAAAAAAGGTAAAATTACTTTGGAAGTGTTCAAAGGAAGAGCAATACTCTGCATTTGTTTTATTAAAGGGTAGTGACTGATTATGGGCAGATAACTGGATTGCACTGAGCATAATGCAGTCTGGGTAATGGCAAGCACTGCTTAGACCACATTATATTATCTCAATTATACCATGTAAAATAATATTTATAAGAACATTTATGAAATCGCAAATCAAATCTCTTGTGAAAACACAGTGCATGATACAGTGGCGAGTTATAGTTAATAATTGTGGCTACTGAGTTGAATACACTGTGTATGGAGGTGCAAGAAATATAATAATTTGAAGGCGTTGTGTGAATTATAAATTAAAGGTATATGTATAAATCTAGAAATTTTATTTTCTGTGTACTTTTACATTTGTTTTTACATAAAGAATAAATAAAGTTATATTAATTTAAAGGTGGTGTGCAAATTATAAATTTAAGGTATAACAAAACTCAATAATTTTTCTAATGTTTATGTATTTAAGTTTGGTTTGCATAGGAAGAATTACATAAAGTTTTCCTAACTATAACAAAAGATTAACATTCTAATTTTTCAATTGAAACTCATAGGTTTTTTATTTTTCGTAACATTTTCTTTTTTATAAATCGTAGAGTTTACTGGTGTTGAGTGGACTGTCATCAAGTGGATTGTGGTACAATAGCATGGAGGCCAGTGTACTATTGTTGAGTATAGTGTTGTGGGTTGGAGTGGAATGTGGTACAGTGGGATGGCGTATAGTGGAAGAGCGTACAGTGGAGTGGTGTACAGTGGAGTGGCGTAGAGTGGACTGTTGTGCAGTGAAGTATCAGAGTAGAGTAAAGTAGATTAGATTAGCGTAAAGTGGAGTAAATTGTTATATAGTAGAGGGGCATGTTGTATAGTACAGGGGTGTGGAGTGCACTAGATTGGACAGGCGTAGTGTAGAGTTAAGTACATTTTTATAAATTGGAGTGGCGTTTGGGACAGGCATAGTGTAGAGTTAAGTAAATTGTTATAAATTGGAGTGGCGTTTTGTACAGTACAGTGGAGTGGTGTGTTGTAAAGTGTTGGAAAGTGTCGTACAGTGGAGTTGAGGGTTCTAGGGTGTTGTGTAGGGGCACAGAGTGGAGTACAGAGCAGTAGAGTGGCACAGAGTGTAGTACAGTCTTGTAGAGTGGAGTTCCATAGAGTGAACCATAGTGTGGGAGAGTAGGGGGTGTAGAATGGAGTGTAGTGAGGTTCGGTGGAGTGGCATACCATAGAGTGGAGTAGCTTGTTCTAGAGTACAGTGGTGTGGAATCGAGTGAAGTGGCATAGTATACAATGAAGTAAAGTGTTGCAGAGTGAAGTGGTGTGTGGTACAGTGGACTGGACTAAAATGTTATATACTGGAGTGGAGTGGCATCTCATTGAGTTGATTAAAGTGTTGTACAATGGAGTGGTGTGGAGTAAAGTGTGGTACAGTATGGTAGAGTTGAGCAGGATAGACTGTTATGGTAGAGTTGAGCGGGATAGACTATTGTACAGTTGGGTGCAATAGAGTAGCATACACTGGATTGCCGTAGAGTGTAGTAGTGGAGTACAGGTAGTAGTGTCTTATAGAATATAGTAGATTAACTGGAGGGGAGCGGTATGGATGGAGTTGCATAGATTGTTGTAGAGTGACGTAAAGTGCTAAGAGTAGAGGGTGGTACTGAGCAGAATACATTCTTGTACAGTGTAGTGCTGTACAGTGGAGTGGAGTGTGGTACAGTGGAGGGGCATAAACTGATCTTCAGTGGAGTACAGTCTTCTTGAGCGGAGCGGAGTAGAGTGGAGTGGAGTTGGGCAGAGTAGAGTGCCGCAGAAAGGAGTAGCCTACAGTGGAGTGGTGCACAGTTAAGGGGCATACATAGCAATAGCATACAGTTGAGTGGCATAGAGTTGAATAGCTTAGACTGGAGTGGGGTAGAGTGGAGTTAAGTACTGTGGAATAGCATAGAGTACAGTCAAAGGGGCTTGTAGCGTGAAACTTGTCACCCCGGGGGGTCTCCAGGCACTGAGTGTGGTAGAGTAGTAGCACACAATGGAGTGTTATTGACGGCAATGTCGTACAGTATAGTGGCGTGCAGTGGAGTGCTGTAGAGTGGCGTACAGTGGAATAGCGTAAAGTGAAGTGGTGGACATGGGAGTGGCATAGAGTAGAATGGGGTAGAGTGGAATAGCATACAACGGAGAGGTATAGAGTGGAGTGGCACTAGAGTGTAGTGGCTTACAGTGGAATAGCGTACACTATACAGTATTCACTGAAATGGCACACAGGTGAGTAGTGTAGAGTAAATTGCGTACAGATGTTTGCTGTAGAGTGGAGTGGCATAGATTGGAATAGCCTACAGTAGAGTGGTGTAGAATGCAGTGGCACACAGTGGAGTGACGAGGAATGCAGTGGGGTATAGTGTAGTAGCTTACAATGGAATAGCATACAGTGTAGTGGCGTACAGTGTAGGGTGGTAGAATGGAGCTATATAGAGAATGGGGTAGAGTTGAGTGGAGTAAAGTGTAGTTGCAATCAGTGGAATAGCATATAATAGAGTGGAGTGGCATACAGTGGAGTACATTAGAATAGTGACAGTGGAATGTCAAAGTGTGGAGTGGTTTAGAGTGTAGTGTGGTGCAGTGTGTTATCGTAGAGTGGAGTAGTGTAGAATAGAGCGGCATAAAGTGGAGTGAGGTACAAAATTTGGTGGCACACAGTACAGTAGCATAGAGTGGAGTGGAGTGGAATAGCGTATAGCAGGTTATCGTACAGTGGAGTGCACTATAGTGTAGAGGCATTGAGTGGAATACCATATAGTGGAGTAGTGCACAGAGGAATGGCATAGAGTGGAGCAGCATACAGTGGAATAATGTAGAATGTAATGATGTGAGTGGAGTTGCACAAAGTGGAATAGTGTAGAGTGGAGTAGCAGTACAGTGGCAAAGAGTGCAGTGGCATAGAGTGGGGTAGAGTAGAGTGGCAGACAGTGGAGTGGCGCACAGTGGAATACCATATATTAGACTGGCGTACGGTGGAGTGGCGTAAAGTGGAGTGGCACAGAGAGGATTAGCATAAAGTGGGGTGCTGTACAGCGGAGATGCGCATAGTGGAATAGTACAGAGTGTACCGACGTACAGTGTAGTGGTTTACAGTGCAGTGGGATGGACTAGTGTGTCGTAGAGTTGAGCAGCATTCAGTGAAATAGCGTACAGTGTAGCAGTGTACAGTGAAGTGATGTACAGTGGAGTGTTAGAGTAGATTGGCATTCAGCGGAATAGTGTACACTGGAGTGGAGGGTAGAGTGGAGAGGCATAGCATGGAATAGCATGGAGTGGCATGCAGTGGAGTAGTGTACAGTAGAGTGGCGTTGAGTGGGGTGAGGTACTGTGTAGTGGCATACAGTAGAACAGCATAGACTGGAGTGGCGTGGAGATGCATAAAGTGTAGTGGCATAGAGTGGAGCATTGTAGAGTGTCATTTTCAGCACATTTGTTGCATTCTGCATTTCGCTGTGTTCTGGGTTAGGGTCTTAGATCTAGGTATGAAGTAGGTTTTATTGTTTGCCCTACCTATTACCACTTTATTAAGGTGTAAAAAGGTAGAGAAACATATTTAAACATTTCAATTTAATTTTACAGCAGTTTAGGGAGGACTGTACATTTAAAAAATAATTTAAGTAGCAATGTTATGTGTAGGTATTACTGCAGTACTCCAAAGACTTTTATGGGAAGATTTTAATATGATGCACATCGAAAATACACGTAGTAACCTATATTCTTACAATATAGCGTACTACAGTGTATTTTTAATTTTGTAACATTTTTATTTTTATTTATTTTAGGAGGGCCGTCCTCCTGAGGACAGTACCTCAGTACTCCAGAGGTAGTAGTGTGATACTCTATTCAATATTTTTTTTTTAATATATAGGAAAACTTTCCCCTATTATTACTTTAATAAAGTGGTAATATGTAGGGGAACATATCAAAACTAATGCTTACCTACATCTAAGCGCAGAACACAAGCAAAATATACGCATTCTAGGACCCCCATTTTTACCTTTGCACCCCTTTGGTCAATCTCTGCTATTATTTCCATCCTCCGCCAATGTAGAAAAAGCAATAGGTTTGGAAAGATTGTTGGAGATTCATCCAATAGTGCAAAGGTATTAGTGACCAAAACAAAGGTTTAAGTGACCATATGGTTAGGTATGGAAATAATATCTTACTTTAACTTAAAAAAGAAGAAAACTCTGAAATTCACTGCAAAAACAAAGATTAATGTGATATTATTGTTAGGTGTAACTTTCAGCTAGAATTTACGATTTTAAACAAAAAAAACACTGAAATTCTCCAGTTATGGTTAACTCAACTAACTCAAGTGCTGGTTCCTGTGGGATTCCCATGGGGACCAGGAGACAAAACAGGCTTCAGTAGAACTCCAGGAGGATCACAGCACCCCAAATACAAATTCCTTTTTTAAATGTGTCCCCAGGAGGGTCCTTCTAAGAAACCCTCACAAAGTCCAAAAGGTCAGGGTACACTTACACCCTTTATACCTTATTTTATTTCTATTTAACATGACAAGAGGACCTGGTCCTGTAATGGCGACTGCAATGTTTTTTTTCAGGTTGCAGTCAACAAGTCAGAGCACGAGTTGCTGCAGGGCTCACAGGAGCTTCTTGATTCCATGGAAGCGAGGAGGCTAATGAGGAAAAAAGCCCTGTGGGCCAATCGACTCACTCGATTGTCTGAAGTTGCATGCCCGCCAGACTCCCGCAAACACAACTGTCCAGATAGCTATACATTTTGAACTTTAATTTCTCAAAAACTGCTGAATGGATTTACACCAAATTACAAAAGTATGGTTTCTAGGCACAGACCTAGCTTTCTTACAAATTTGGTGCAATTGGAAGACCCAGCGAGCGAGTTCTTTAGCCTCTGGCCTCTTACAGGACCTTCTGCCCATTCAATTGTCTCAAAGGGTATATAGGCTCACACTAGAGAATGGCGATCTATTAAGATCCTGTTTTTTTCAATGACAATAGTTCAAGATCCAGCTCTTGTAAACTGGTCAGACCATTTTTTGTTCCTTTGTATTTTGGAAACTCCCAACAACCTTTATATCCCAAACCAGCCATCTGGAAAGACCCCTCTTTGTCTAACTTGCCAGCTGAGTCATGGAAGCACACCCTTATAGACTCCGGCCCATTTCTAGGCTCAGACCCAACTTTAGCCAATTACAAGATCTCCCAGTGTATTAATTCCACACTTTGTTAAGTTATCTCTATAAAAACTCATACCAGATGCTTGAATAGTTTGGCATGACATAGCATATGTAAGAGGTCTGCCCCTGCGTCATTACATCGCGTGCATTTGGCTTCTGCATGGACAAACTACTTATTTATTTTTTCTTGTGTTAGGTGAGCTCTGTGTATTATATAGTTTTGAATGAGCTTGAACCTCGCATTATGGGGAATCTGTATTGGACTTTCAAGTATGTGCCCCCATTCTTGGTCTGTGGCAGGTCTCTGTCCCAGCGAGCTCACAGAATGGATAACTACGGCACTGTATGAATTCTAAGCGATTCTGCGAACAATTTGGTGAGATGGCGACCAGTGCCCAGTTCGTGTAAATATTGTATAGTTAAATGAGTGGTGGGCTCCTGTGCTATGTTCTCGGCAGTCACCGCAGCGTGGAGGAGGAATTGGCCTTGCAGCAGATCTGAGCTTCCTACCAAGTTCTCCAACAGGATAAGTTGCCCGTCATTGAACAAATCCCCCACTGTTGATATGCCCGCTTCTTCCCACTGCGTGAAACTGAGTTCTACACTGGATATTGCCCAATGCCTTCTGGGAATGCCCAGCAGAGGTATCGTGCGTATGGTATTATCGCATGTGTGATGCGAAGACAGCGACGATAACATAGATGTGTCACTCGCACCAGTAGCTGCGGGGGTATGCCACCTCTTCTATTGGGGTGAAACACCACCACTAGCTGGGGTTGGGTGTATCCGGGTACTCGTGTAGATGTGTCTTCAAGGTGCCGCGCACTTAGCCACCCATTGGAACTGCGCCGCCAAGTAATAGTGCTCCATGTTGGACAGCGAAAGGCCTCATCGATTGGTCGGTGGGTACATTTTAGCCATCGCTCATCTGCTCAGCGATTCATGCCAAATGAACTGTCGCATGTTTTACACCATATCCCTAAACAGTGGTGGCCGGATGTGAAGTGGTAGGTCTGTGAAGTGGTAAAGTAACTATGGCAGGACTACCATCTTTAGCAATGCAATTCTACCCATGACCGCCAGTGGCAGGGAGCTCCAGAAGGACATTTGCTCCCTTTCTGCTGTGATGGCATACGTCAGGTTACCCTCCAGGAGGTCCTGCTGGCTCCGGTAAATATGAATTCCGAGGTATCTGAATGCTGTGAGCTGCCAGTGCACAAGCTTACCGCTGATGATTAAGTGCGGGTCTAGAGTAGACTCCATGAAGGGATATAGACATGACTAGTCCCAGTTCACTTTCAATCCTGACACTAAAGCAAACTCAGACAATATATTCTCAATTACCACACAGGGCTGCCCGACATCTCTGAGGTATATTAGTAGATCATCGGCATAGAGCGAGACCGCATGTGTGCCGTCTCCCAAGGGGATTCCCCACTCGTCTTGAGTGCTATGCAGCGCCTCCGCCAGTGGTTCAACAGCTAGTGCGAATAGGAGTGGGGAGAGCAGGCAGCCCTGTCTAGTGCCTCGCTTGATAGGGACCTGATCAGACATGAAGGATCCTGTCATGATCTTGGCTAATGGACGCCTATATAATAGTTGAACAAGATCTAAGAACACCTCTTCCAAATCGTATTTATGAAACAAGGCAAATAAAACCCCCCATTCTAAGGTGTTGAATGCCTTTTCTAGGTCTAAGACCAGGCATCCAGCATGTGGCCAATTGTCCCCTGAGTAATGCGTAACCCGGAAGAACCGACGCAAGTTTAGGGACGTGCTGCATGCTGGCACAAAGCCATTTTGGTCGGCGTCCACTAGCTGCAGCACCAAAGGGGCAAATCTGTTCGCCAAAGTTTTTGCTAGCACCTTGTAGTCGGTGTTAATGAATGCCATCGGCTGGTAAGAGCCGATCAATTCTACATCTCTGCTAGATTTAGGCAGGGACACCAGCAGTGACTCACAAATCGTATCCAGTAATATGCCTGCTTCTTGTGTGTTCTGATATACCGCAAGCAGTCGTGGCGCTAAGGTCTGCTGATATGCTTTGTAAAATTCAGCCGGATACCCATCCGGCCCTGGCGCATTGCCTGTAGCAAGCGAGCTGATGGCAGCGTGTACTTCCAGTAATGTAAGCGGTTCGTTCAGTTCAACTCGCTGGTCTGCTGTGATGTGATGCAGGGCCAGAGCAGAGACGGAGGCATCTATGTCTGCTTATGTTGCACAGTGTGGTGACAGGTAACTATGGTGTAATACGTGGTGAATTTGCCGTGAATATCCCCCTGTGTGGTGAGCACCGGTCCAGTCACAGGCCGTAACCTCAGTATCGGTGTTGTAGTGTAGTTCCATTTTCCCTTATAGGCTCTGCGCATTGGAATGATATACACTATAGTTTTTGCATAGGACTAAGGTCAGTATGACTCTATCGAGTACATTAAACTTAATTACTTGTGTACCAGCTAACTCAGACGTCACTAGAAACTTCTCGAATAAACAAGAAGGGAGTAGATTCTTACAACCGCATAAACATGACAACATTGTTTCCCTTAGAATCGGAACGTGTCTCAGAATCGTGGAAACAATAGATAACAGTTTCACTCAGTCAATTGTGCATGCTTAGTTTCTTCAGAGTTACACAGTAACAGATAGACGGGTGTTTCAATAAAAGGATTTATTGAACAGTCTTGTTTCTCGTGTAAGAGATATGAGCTGTTACAATCATTAGACAGTAAGAAAGAAATAATACGCACAGCGTAAGCAGTAAGAAGAAATAATACTGCAATAGCATTGTCTTTTAGCTATGACATATATTCATATATACATACATAAATAACAAAAGAGAATACTTGTCTGATGCTTCTAAATAGTTCTACCCCGGTGTACCTAGTACAAGGTAAGAAGTAGGTGCTGTTTTCTATAGTATGATATATACTAAGTTTATATGCCAAGAGTCCCTCTAGGTTCTAGTCAGCTCCATACCTTAGACTGAGAGAGGTGGAAATCTCTTTCCGAATCTCAAACTCCAACACACCGCGAAGGGAGTCAGAACACTGGAAGCTGGATTCTCTGCGAGCAGGGATGACAGCGTCTTGTTAGTGTGTCAGGCGGGGACTCAAATTCCTTCTGAACTTGCCGTGGCGAGCCATATCGAGCTGAGCCGTGCCGAGCCATGGTTTGCCATGGTAAGGCATGGTATATTTATACCTGGAAGGTACTTAGGAATGCTAGCATTGACGTAAAGTCGGCCAGAGGAAGACGTGATGAATGAACCCCTAAGGAATAGTAGTTCATGCATAATAGATGAGTTCTTGGAGAAATCAATAATCCTATCTAGGGAAAGTCCCAATGGCTTAAGGGTCTGGTTTCTAAGAACTCGTTGTGACGTGGGGATGGACGGATGTAGGTGACCATGCCTGTATTTGGATAGCATGGCTAATGCCTAAATAAGGACTGGGATTCTATGCCTAAATAAGGGCAATGCGAATTGTGCCTATATAAGGACATGATTCAGGGAAACCTGTGTACGGGCATCATCTAAATCGAAACACAACAGTGTGTGCGTATGCTCCTACCGGATCATGCGTGCTAGCAATCTGCCTGCTCTGTCCGCTGCTGCATGAGTATGTGCGGCGTGAGATGCATAGTTCAAACAACGCAGCCATTCTGATACCACAGCGTGCTGTTGGCGCCGTTCATCTATGTTTGGTTGCACTGCGTCAACCTATGCCAAGTCAGCTTTGAGTTGGGACAGGTCAGCTTCATGCGTTTTATCTCGTTATCTAGCTGCTTCTTGATGCACCAATTCAACCCCATGCATTGTCCCCTGACCACTGCTTGCCTGAATCCCACAGAACGCCTGTGTCTGCAACTGACCCCTCATTGTTTGCAATGTTCTCCTCTAGGGCCGCATTCACCACTGTTCTGAATGGGGGGCCTTCCAGTGCTAGAGGCTGGGGCCTCCATAAATGGCTGTCGGGACCACTATCCTCCTCTTGTAATGTCATGATATATGGATTGTGATCTGAATATGTTTTGCCCATATAATCTGCACTGAGGCACTGCGCTAGCAGTGGCGCTCTTGCAACAAATCGGTCGATAGCCTGTGTGCGGGTGCGAGTAATGTGAGTAAAATCACATTTGCGTGTTGTGGGTTCCCCACACATCTGCCAGGTCCTAGAGGCGCAGCCATGCCCCCAGAGGTCTAGCATTAGAGGTTGCTACTGCTTGCTGGAGAGGTGGGAATGATCTGTCAAGTGTCGTGTCTAAGACCGAATTAAAGTCACCGCCCCAGCAGCCAGGGAACGTCGCACTATCACGACAGAAGATCTGTCAGTGTCTGCCAAAAAGTGCCATGGTTCATATTTGGTGCGTATATGGAGCCTAATACCACACACTGTCCATTGAGGCGGCCCTTCGCAAACACATATCTACCGTATGTGTCTATTACCGTCTCCTCAGACACGAAATGGGTGCCAGATCGAATCCATATTAGTGCCCCCCTAGCGTAGGCCGAGTAACCTGTGGCCAGTATTTGGCCATGCCACCTCTGCTGTAGTCTGCGGATTTCTGGCTGTGAAATGTGCGTTTCTTACGTTTGTGGGCGGCATATGGGATTGTTGGAAGGCGGTGTGTCGTACGGACAGCATGTCGCACGAGGCATGAAACAATGGCATGTCGAATGCTGTATACTTGTGCGATGTACTTGCGAGATTCGTAGGTGTGTGATCCTGCCATTCTTAACTAGGGATGTAAATAGCAAACTTCGAGGGTGTAACTGGGAAGAAGCAGAGGGACAACATGTGTCAGCCCAAACAGGTAACAATGCTATAGGGCAATTCACGGCTTCGTACGCTGCTTAAAACTTAGTAGAAGGTGGGGGTGGGGGTGGGTGTTGATCTGCTAGGGACCAGTTTAGGTGTGCATTGACCCGTTGTATTCCTGATGTGTGTGCACTGGTGCTATGCATCGTGCAATATGAACATTACCCTGAAGCTTGAAATGTGCATGTATTAGCACCAGCTATCCGGCGCAGCAAGGTCACAAACGCACAGTAAGAGGTTACATGTGTGCAAAACATATACATCCCATATGTGCATACTGTTACATACTCATACTTGAAGGACCACAAAATACAGTTGAGTGCTATATTAGATCATCTACAGTCTGGGGAGTCACATCAAGAATTGACTGCAGTTCTTCATGGACTGTCCACACCGTATGCGAACTGTCCTCACTCAACAACTGCTCAGAGGAGGCATCTGCATCTCTGCTATCTTGTCTTTTCCTTAAGTCCACTACGGCTTGCAGTGCGTCTCTCCTCTCTTGCAGTAATTGATCACGGTTGGGAGCCACCACTGATGGTGTCGGTGATGCTGTAGTGCGCATACGATTTCTGCTGCGACAATTCCTACGTGATCTCGCCTATGGTCCCACGTTGGTGTGATTCGGACTTGGGGGAATGTGATGTCCCTTGGCTTCAAGCCAGTCCCATACATCTTCTGCTGTATTGAAGAACTGCGTGGTTCCGTCAGCTACTACACGCAGCCGGGCAGGGAACATGAGAGAGTACTTCAAATTTAGGTCTTACGTGCGCCTTTTAACTGCAAGAAAGGTGCTCCCCTGCTTCTATACACCTAGGGCGTAGTCTGGGAAAAAGAAGACTGTGAGTTGTCTACCTTGATTGCATCCATTTTCCTGGCTTCACCGAGTATTGCATCTCTGTCCTTAAAGTTCATAAGACGAAATAGGAAAGGGATCGGCCCTTCACCCGGCGGTGGACGTTTCAACGGCACACTTTGCGCTCTCTCCACAGCAAAGAAAGCGGATAGTGTGCCCTCTGGCAGCAGGGATCGCAACCAGGTCTCGTGTAGGTCATTGCATCTCCTCCCTCCGCGTCCTCTGGCAGACCCATCACAGGCACATTATTCCTGCGGGAGCAGCCCTCTGCATCGTCCATCCTACATTCCAAGAGCTGCAGCTTAGAGGCAAGAGTACGGACTTCCATGGTCACTTCTTTGGCTATTGGGGCGATCTCCTTTACCTCTGCAGTTAGTTTGTTGACTCTCCCTTCCTGTTGCCGAAGGTCAGCATGAAGTAGCGTAAAGTCTGCAGTGATCTTATCTATTCAGCCTTCAAGTGACGTGCGAGTTTGCATCAGCGCTTCGCTGATCTGCACTACCGCTTGTAGTACAGAGTCTAATTTTGTCTGCAGGCTGCAGGCCCTGGAGTCATCCGGTGGCCCAGATTCATGGTCGGACTGAGCTGAGCCTGTCACTGATTATGAAGTTGCCGATCCCGTGACTGCGTGCTGCCTACCCATTTCGCCAAAGCAGTGAGGCCGCTGCGTTCAGAGATAGAATAGGGCACTGCAGCCCCCGCGTCTGCCAGCCCCTCAGGGAGTTCTACTTGTCCAGTTTATTGGGCAGGTATGCGCCAGGAATGCAACTGCCTCTGAAGCACCTTTATGCCATAGTCTGGGGTCACTTGACAGTATTGTGAATGTCTGGGAGCGCCACTACTACCTTGTCCAACTCAATGGAGATTAGTGTCACTGTAAGCCCAGCGGCACCACGTGTGTGAAGCCTACCCAACTCTCCAACCCGTGTCGCGGAGGCAGCCCGCAGAGTGGCCCCCTGGTGCTTCTGGCGCGTTATTGATTACTCACTGCTGGTGTGCAGTTCTGTAATAGGCTCCTGATTGCTTAGTGTCACCATTTAATTCGCTGTATCACTCACCTAATTGTACCAGGCGTGTTCTACTTCTCCACCACCAAAAGTTTGGCAGTGTGGAGGGAACGAGCGCCACACCCGGAAGACTCCCCCTTCCACTTCCGGTGAGCCACCACCTCCTGCAAGGTTAGCTGCGTAGCTCTCCGCCTCCCCCCCGGTACATAAGGCGATGCACTCAGTCAAGCGCAGCGGACGTGCGCAGCGGGCGCGCCGTCAGCGCGCCGGAGTTGCGCCAGAGTCATGCCTGTCTGCGCCCGTCCGCGCCTGGGCCGTGCCGCGTGCCATCCCCCCTGGCCCAACTTCTCCCCACCATATCTACAGCTCCACGCAATTGCATGCACTTAGACCCTCTCTACTGCTACCACACACTCCCCCTCAATTCTTTCTGTCAGAACACATTTGTGGACCATCCATCTGTAAACTCTGTACATGTCCTCCCCCCAAACAAAGAGTATCTAAACCACTACAGAAGGCTCTCATAAATGCACGCTCCCTCCCAAAACACCATCTTGACATTTTGGAACTTATTTCAGCACACTCTCTGGACATACTGTTTGTCACAGAGACGTGGGGAGATGCGGTAGCTGACCCTGACTTCACGGCGGCTCTTCCACCTGGCTTCTGTGTCCATCGGTTAGACAGACCACTAAAAAAGAGAGGCGGTTTGGCCATTATATACAGAGAACACCTCCACATTAATACCTCCCCCCTCCCCAACATGGAATGCGAAGCACTCTCGTTTACGATCACCCTCTCTGGCAACCAGTCACTCACAGGGATTTTAGTCTACCGTCCTCCAGGTTCTCGCCCCAAATTCCTAGCTAACATTAACAGCCTCTTAGAGAATGCTGCAGGGAAATTTAATTTCACTATTCTAGGCGATTTTAATTTCCACCTAGAGGCCAAAACTGACACTGACACGACCTTACTCCTGGAAGACATGGCAGCCGCAGGACTTATCCAACTAGTCGTGGCACCCACGCATACTGCAGGGCACACCCTTGATGGGATATTCAGTAACAACACAGACATTATCTACTCCTCACAATTACCCCTCACCTGGACTGACCACTCAGCGGTACTGTTCCACATTAATTTTAAATCACCCACGGTCCCTCCATCCAAACCCGTGGCACCAGTTACGTCCAGGAACTGGAGAAACATCAATATTCCCGAACTAGCGGCTACTCTTGCAACCGCATTAGACTCTTCTGACACCGATCCAGTCACATCCTCCAGTAACTATCTAACTCACCTTAATACTGCAATAAATTATCAGGCACCACTGAAAACAACCTATCCAAACCGTACCTCCCAGTCAGCACCTTGGTTCTCCGAAAATTTGCGCCTGCAGAGACAATTCTGCAGGAATTTAGAAAGAAACTGGCGCAAACATTACAACCCCACTGACCAAATCACATACAAAAACGCGCTTACTAAATACAAACAGCAGCTAGCCACTGAGAAAAGCAGTTATTATGTTACCCAGATCACCTCAGCAGTAAATTCCACCAGAAAGCTCTTTCAGGTGGTCAACCATCTGGCCAACCCTCCCACCCCACCTGAAAACACCTCACAAGAACTTTGCAATTCTCTGGCAGACTTTTTTACTGATAAAGTCACCTCCATATTCTCTGCATTCACCCCTCAAACCATACCCATGGTAAAGACCTCTGTCTCTACCCCTTTCTCCATCACCCGATCTTTTCCACTTTTTCCAGCCTGTCACACTTGAACAAATCTCCCATCTTATTACAACCATCAAATCAGGCTCACCACTAGACCCATGCCCTCCCTCCATCCTTAACCTCATTCCGGAGGCAATCTCACCAGCCTTAGCCAACAGGTATCTACCCAGCAGTGTGGAAAAAAGCAATTATCAGACCCCTGTTAAAAAAACCTTCCCTTGACCCCACTGATCCGGCTAGTTACAGACCTATTGCCTGCCTACCCTTCCCAGCTAAAACCTTCGAGAACCTCATGAACCAACAACTATCACACTACATTCACACCCACAACCTTCAGGACGATACACAATTTGGCTTTAGGAAAGGCCATGGAACAGAGACGGAACTCATCAAGGCAGCGGATGAGATAAGACACACCATGGAAAAGGGAGGAGCGGCAGTCCTGGTGTTGTTGGACTTATCCGCGGCCTTCGACACGGTCGACCATAACATCCTAATCAACCATGCCGCAGCCATGGGTGTGGTACATAAAGCTAAGAATCTCATTGCCTCATTCCTACACAACCGTTCCCACAATGTCAAACTAGGTTCCTTTCTATCACTTCCCCTTTCCCTTCCCTGCGGTGTACCACAGGGTTCCTCGCTAAGTCCGACCCTCTTTAACATCTATGTGTCGGACTTGGCGAGGGTGATTAAGGAACATGGCATCAGCCTCACTCCCTATGCTGATGACACTCAGTTAGTCCTTTCAATACACCAGGACGGAGACAGGTTGGCCGCCAACTTCCAAGAGGGAATGTTGGCCATCAGTTCCTGGATGGCGGCCAACTGTCTCAAACTGAATTCCAACAAGACCGAGATCATGACCTTTGGTAAACTGGAGCCCTGTTGGTCCCCTCAGTGGTGGCCAAACAATTTAGGCACTCCTCCCACACCTGTCACTAAAGTGAGAAACCTCGGAGTCATCTTTGATGATCGGCTTCTTTTTGACCATCATGCTAATAATGTTGTCTCGGCCTCTTTCTTCACCCTGAGGAAAATTAAAAAGCTCCTACCCTTCATCCCAACCTCAGCTGCAAAGACCCTAATCACCTCCCTGGTATTTTCAAAAACCGACTACTGTAACTCCCTATTCCTCAACGCCCAGGAAAAGGTGCTTAAAAAAACTTCAGTTGGTACAGAATGCCGCAGCCAGGCTTCTGCTTAACATCCCTAAACACAATTCTATCTCCTACTCCATTCGCAAACTCCACTGGCTCCCTGTGAGGTGCCGCATTAAGTTCAAGGCCCTCTGCATAGCATACAAGGCCATTAACAACTCTGGTCCTCTGTTCCTGAAACACGCCTTTAGACCTTTAGAAGCATCTAGAACACTTCGTTCTTCATCAGCCCACCTCTTCAACGTGCCACGCACAAAAAAGGTCACTTGGGGTGACAGAAGCTTCACAGTTGCCACTGCCAAACTGTGGAACTCACTCCCCCTCAGTATCAAGACATGCCCTACTCTGCTTAGCTTCAGAAAACATCTCAAAACGTGGCTGTTTGCACAATAATTGCCTTACCTGTTCAGTTTGATCATCAAAGCGCCGAGACACCCCTGGGTATTTGCGCGCTGTAAAAATCGCAAAAATAAATAAATAAATAGAGGATGGCTTTTCAGGAAGAAGAGGGTGGCGTCCCCCGTTGGGCGGCATGCGTGGTTGGTGGAGGATATTCGCAGATTCGTCCTGCACAGCTCACCAACCATGTATTGAGCTTGCTAATTTAGTCCTCTGAATCACTCGCTGGGCTAGCAAACGCTTACTGAATATCCAGAGCGAACAACACGGTAGTGCGCAGCTTCTGTTGCATGTTACCCCAGTCGAGCGCTCAGCTCGTCACAGGCCTTTGCCGGTATCTCTCCGCAGTATTAGGGCTCAGATCCACTGCTGATGTCGCATTTGCCGCACTTAATCACCCAATCCTGGCCCACAGAGGTAGCAGAAGTTCCGTTAATATCAGTTCTTACCTCAGTTCCCGAGACCTCGTGCCTCTAACACGACCTGTTACTCCACCTCCGTTGTCACACTGCTATCCTCCCGGGTCCGACAAGGGGAGGGGGGCTCACTCCACTCTTCTTCAGTCTCTGCAATGGAGGAGGAAAGAGGAAGGATAGGGGCCTCTAGGGGACGCAGAAAAATGACTACAGTGCCTCTGCTCACGCAGCCCCAAACTCGGGTCACTGGTCTCGTCTGGAGTTAGGAAGGGGGCCGTACACTGTCCCAGCTTCACGCTGTTATGTGCGGTCGAGTCAGCACCACGGGCTCTCCTCCACGCCCAGGGCCCAGGCAAAGCTCGAGTCCGGCTTCACTGGATTACATCTTGTGTTGCCAATCTGCCGCGCTGTACCTCGGGACACTGCTGCTTGGTTGCGGCTTTGACTATACGGAGCCTGTACCGCTGCACGGCTCCCAGATCAGGTTAGTGGTGTCTCCACTGCGCAGTCAGCCATAACTCAGCGTGTGTAGCTGCTGGTGCCTCCAACTGGCTGGTTCTGGTGTTACAATGGCATTTCTGTGCACAGGAGTAAAAACATATAATCGGGCTGTGACGGAGCCTCGCTAGAGTGCACCCGCCATCTTGGCTGGCAAGCCACGCTGTGCCCCATCCATCCCTCTTGCCAACAACCCCCTACTGTGCCAAAATCTGGGTTCTGTGATGCGCGGGCGACAGTTCAAGACATTCTCAGACCTATACCTGACAATCACTTCCCATTCAAGGTAGTGTCCTACCCTACCATACCCCTATCCTCCTAGACACTCTTCTTTATTACCAACTCAGGGCTGCTAGTT
Organism: Triturus cristatus; assembly: GCF_964204655.1. Classification (NCBI taxonomy): domain Eukaryota; kingdom Metazoa; phylum Chordata; class Amphibia; order Caudata; family Salamandridae; genus Triturus; species Triturus cristatus. Next base: position 392,526,286 of record NC_140583.1, on the reverse strand, counting down.
GAACAATTCATTACACTTTCCCTTTTCCCCCACAACCCCTCCCAGCACTAGAGCTTATCCATGCTTCCCCATCCCCGCGTGAATTAATCCCTCACCTATATAACAGTATGCAAACCACCTCACCGATTAGCACTCCAACTGTATGCAAGGCATGGGGCTAGGATATATACCTCCCTTTAACAGATAAGCAACAGGAGTTTTTCTGTGGACAGCTAGAATCCCTCTCCCCAAACTACAAAATGATTTTAATACACTTCAGTTTCTTCCACCGTCTATACCGTCTCCCGCTTTTTAAAATAGGGGCTAGCCCCTGATCCTCATTGCCTCTGCTGCGGTTCCCCTCAGACTTCCTATATCCCTCTGCATGGCAATGACCGAGAGTGGCATCATTTTGGGAGGAAGTATACACAACCATACACACTATCACTGGGCACCTACCACCCTTCAACACCCTGGTGAGGCTCCAGGGGTATGTCTCGGTCACGCCTGCTTCTCAGTGCAGACTCACTGCCATGTTTTTACTATTAGCCAAACAAAGGGTAGCCGTGCAGTGGGGGCGGAAGCCTACTACTACGCTCAGGGTGTAGCTGAGCAAAGCCACATATTGTCAGGCGCAATTACCCAATTACTGGGAGTTAATGACATTACACTCCCATCCCAAGGAACACTGGGAGCCTTTCCTATCATTTCTCCATCAAAAAGATTTCTCTTTGTCGGTGCAGGACGAGAGTCTGATAGAGGGGGGCACAGTCTGACCAGGATGGCAATCAGCCATCTGCCCCATATTCCCGTGAGTGATATTGTGTGGAACTCTGATGGGGATAAGCAGATGTAAGTGAGTTCATGGTAGAGCCGTGGCCTACTTGTCGGTCACACCCGGTGCAGGATAACTTGATGTAAAATACTGTATGTATATGATACGTGGTCTCACTCCTAGCCTCTGTATCTTACTCTCTCAGAACGTTGCGCAAAATGGAACTTCACTGCTTAAACACCAATTGTGTATCTGTGACTGCAATTTGTGCTGTTGTAATGTTTTTTATTGCTAAATGGCAATTAAAAAAATTATCTTGCCTCATGACTTCTGGACTACTACTCACCAGGGAGTCCCCCATACAGTACACTCTCCGGTATGTAATGTCAGGGTAACTGGGAATGGTCAACCCTAAAACTGGATCCCCTCGCACTAAATGCCAGTATTTCCTCAAAGTGCCTCTTAATTGGTTTTCTTGCCTGCTGTATGTTGTTATTAACCTTAGGCCACTGGTGCAGTACTGAGCTCCCTGCCTGCCCTTTGCTAAGCCCTTTGACTCGCAATGTGACCAGACAATCAGTCACCCTGGGCTCCATCACTGGTTTCCCGTTTCCTCTCTCACCTTGCAGCTTGTCAATGGGACCACGTTTTTTTTTTTTTTTTTTTTAATTTTTCTTGTCCTCATATATACTGCCAGTCTATACTCTAGATGGAAACTCCATATGCCTTCCACATTGTCTACTGATACCGATACCACCCTGGACTCAATGCACGGCAATAGGGGTCGCCCAGAGGTAGGCTGTTTCCTTGTCCCACTCCCCTGTCCTATGATGGGATACCTCAGGACAGGGGAGGACCGGATCAAAACAAACCTCTGGCATAATCATCGGACCGTTATGTCGACAACCAGGCCACCAGATCCGACCACACACTATCCGTATTCTCTGCTTGGCTCGCCATATCCATCTTGCTGACTTCTATAATATTTCGTAGACAGTTAGTAAACCTGGGAGGGGCCAATGACTTCCATTCTTTACGAATCTCTCTCCTGGCTATAACCATCACGTAAAAAATGAATTGTGTGGAATAATTATTGACATTATAGCCAGGTGGTAGGCCAAAAAAAACTAACCTCGGAGAGCGTAAAATGGTAGTTGTTAAAACCTTCCCCAGGAAGTCGAAGATCTCCTGCCAATATTCTAGAATCTTTGGACATTCCAAAAATATATGAATGTCGTCAGCTGACGGGAGTTTACAGCGTGGGCAACAGTAGTTGACTCGTGTAACCCTGGTCAAGCTAGCAGGGGTCCAATACACCCGATAGGCCGTGAACAGATGGTTTCTCCTTAGATTGGCCGGTTTTATAAGGCTCTGAGACAAAGAAAAGGAATCTATCCAGATCTTACTTATAGCTTCGGGACTATCTGATATCAAATTACCCCAAAGATTAGCCAACTCACAGTTTGACATTTCTGTTGGCCCCAATAGAGCCCTGTACCAAAATGATACCTCACGTTTCCACCCGCCTATCCTACTGACAGATTCAAGTATCTCAAGGTCCCTCTGTTGCTGTAGCATGTGTCTTAACCACCAGGCGGAGAGTTGGTAAAACTTAAATCTTGTTAAAGATCCATTAGTTAATAAAGCTAAGGAATCCCAGTCCAAAAGGCCCGAGTTGCCCCAGAGGTCTCCCCATATCCTCACGCCTGCTGTTTTTAAAGGTTGGGACAACTGGTCCTGAAGGCATTCCGGAGTACCCGGGGAATCCCACATTGGGGCGTAAGCATGGTAATATGAGATTCCCAGAGCCCTCCTAACATATACCCAATTCCTAAGGGCAGCCTGCAGGATCTTAAAACGGACTTTTTTGTAGAATTTCTGGTCGCCGAATTTAAATAAAAAAAACTCCTGACCCTGTGGTAGATCATGAAGCAAAGCCTGAAATAGACGGCCCTGTGAGGTTGAATCCAGTTTATTGGTCAGTAGTCTAAAATTTTTAAAGTGAAAGGCATGACAGTATATGAGTAAATCTGGCAAGCCTAAACCCCCAATCCTTAACCCTCTCCTTAGCTTTTTCCAGGCTATCCTAGGAGATTTACAAGCCCATATAAAAGAGCCAATCTTACCTTGAAGGCACTTGATCTCTTTCTGAGGAAACAGTAGGGGGATGGAATTATACAAAAAGGTTAATTTGGGAAGTATAGACATTTTGATGAGGTTGACGCGTCCATAAATATTTAATGGCAGATTACCCCATCTAGTTAATGTTTTTGTAATTTCTTTTACTACTATCTGCCAGCTAATTTTTGGAATATTTTTCAGTTCTTGAGTTAAATGGATTCCCAAATATCTCATTCTATGTTTTGCATTTTGTATAGATGTGGTATTATTCCATCCCATTATTTCGGTCTTGTCTCTATTTATTTGATACCCCGAGAACCTTCCGAATTCCTCAGCTAAATAAAACAGCCTGGGTATAGCTTCCATATGATTGGAGGTGTATAAAAGAAGATCGTCTGCATAAAGAGCGACCTTTAGCTCTAAATCTGCTATCTTAAAAGGTTGAATTACATGGTCAGCCCTTATACCACAGACAAAAGGCTCAAAATAAATATCAAACAATGGGACCACGTTGATTGATGTTCTTCCTCTGACCTTCCTGTTCACGCTGGCTCGTACCAAGATTAATAGACAAGGAACATTAGAATCACACTCCATTTCCACCAAGCTGCCTATACTCCTTTTATTTCCATAGTGCTGGATGCATACATTGTGATTTATTTCACTGACCACAACACAGCTTGCAAGATAGTGAATATTCCGTAATATCTTGTCTTTTCAAATGACTTTGAACACTGGAGTTTCGCGTTGTACATAAAATCTCTGATGGAAACAAATGTACTCTCAGAGCCATCTAATGGCCATCCAAACCCCTATTGCCTCTAATCTGGTCCTCCACCAAACTCTAAGGTAACACCATTCATTTGAAGTGTCTCTTGTCTCCTCCCAACCTTGCCATCATTTGGGCCACCAGATTACTGACCCATACCTAGGCAATGCTTGCAATGCACAACTACCACCTCATCCTGACTAGGACTAGACTGCTGGTGACTGCCACGATGTCCTGCCCCCGCCACAATCCCCCCAATTCTGCAATTGAGAGATTTGGCCGTAACTCTTGGAGCATAAAGTATAAAAAAAGTCTCTCTATCAATTCCAGAAAAAAATTGAAACACAACCTTCTCAAACAAGGTTCCGAAAGACTGATAGCAGATACCTATTATAGGGCCAACAACAGTAACCTCAAAAAACTGACCTAATCTTTTATTTGAAACTCCCTGCAAAATGGAGAAACACCTTCATACTCCACCTACATATCACAAAATCATCCAAAATTCCTCATGGAATTAAACTCCCAACCACCCCCTCCCTTTAGAGGGAAGATCTCCATTGCTCTCTACTGAACAGAGATCATACTAACCCAAGCATCGGACCAACACATCACTATCTTCGATCCACACATCTCAACACTTCTTGCCTCACTAACACAAGGTGTTTCTACCACCAACCCACCCGGCCTTCCTTGAAGGTCAATCCGCAACTCACTTCCTGTACCACTCAAGCCACCACTGCGCCCCCCTCACTCACATGTTGCAGTCCAAGGAGTGTCAATCCATCCAACATCACACACACCACTACACTTGATCCCACGAACATGCTGTCACTTGACATGCTCACCAGACTTGAGCACACCAGTCTGACTTCCAGTCCCTATACTACACTTACCCTCTTGTACTCAACTCTCCTTACTCAACCCTCCCAACCTAACCTAACAACCTCTTCCTCCCAGCTCAATGACTGCCCCCTCCTCCTCCTTTGTAGATCACCTGTCCACCCCAAACATGACTCCCCATATTCAACCCTCCCATTCCAACAAACCCACCCCTTCCTCCTAACTCGATGACTCTGCCCCTTCATCCACATCTGTGGATCACCTGCCCATTTCGAGAACCTCTGCCTGTTCCAACCCACCCCAAAACAGACAACATCCTTGATACTCTCAACCGGTGCTTCAGTTGAATGGAACTAAAACGTGACTCCCCATCGATAGACCTTTCTCATTTAAAATCTAGCTTTGGGAACATGGCCACATCCCCAATTTACTCCGCCCAAGAATAGAGAACTGCTCGCGCCAAAACAGATCTTCTTTCAACAGCCAACACTCCATCATGTCCACTTTACCCCTGAAATGATGATCCCACAGGACCGAGCCCTCAACCACCTATCCCCCTTGAAAGCTGAATCACTCCGCAAATCTTACAACACAAATACCTCTCCTACAAACCACAAGCCTCCCGCTAGAATCCCTGTAATTTTGAGCACAAACCATTGCCCCAATCCTGTGCATCACCCTGATGACCCGCACACTACACCACTATCCAGACTGTACACTCCATGAACGCTAGTCCCAGCTCTCTATCCTGTACACTCATTTACTTCAGATCAGCAGTTAGACATGCCACCAAACTAGCCAAAACAATACTTGAGGATAACATTGACAATGCATTTCTGACTGAAAGCTGGCTATACAAACACTCTACCCCACTATTCCACCTGCTCAATCCGCCTGGCTTCTGTATCCTTAGACGGGACAGACTAGGGCAAGTGAGGGGGCGGGCTAGCAATCATCCACAAAGGAGAAATTCTCCTCATTGCACTACAACCTATGAACGTCTTGACCTTCGAATACCTTGGGGTCATAATCACAACTAAAGCCACCACTCCCATCATACTCCATACCATCTACCACCCCCTCGGTGATCGCACAATCTTCACTGAAGAATTAACTGACTTCATCACACAGCACTCCCTTATTGACATCAATCACATTTTTCTTGGGGACTTTAACCTGCACTGGAACGATAGCACTGATACCACAGTCTGGAGCTTAACAACTATCTTGATCTCAATGACTTCAAACAACTATGCAATGTCCCGACCCATGAGAAAGGCTCTACTTTTGCTGCTATAATCTCTAAGAAAGAGCGTCTCTCTCTCGATGCATCAAACCTGTTGATTGGTCTGACCACCATCTCATTCAGTTCAATCTCAATTCCCCCCTCCTGAATCCTTCCAGCCCCTGCTATCATACACTGGGCAAATGAACATCAAACACATTCCCCAAACAGACCTGGAAGCTATGGTCCTCTCCCAGCTACACTCGCAACCCCTTTCTCACACTGTCAATGACCTTACTACCCACTATAGCTCAGCCACGACCGCTGTGCTCGACCAAGTCGCACCGTTTCAACGTAAGCGATCCAGAAAACTTAAATCTAGACCTGCTTTAACTTTGACCTCAACATCACAAGGAGACAATTAGGACAAACAGAAAGATGCTGCAGACTAAACCCCTCTCTGGCTCACCTCTCACTCTAAGATCTGAACAGCTCGCATACAAGAAACACATCTTTAGGAAAAAAAGCCACTTTCTTTCGCAATCAATTGAACCGTGCAAACAACAGACCCAAAGAGCTCTTCAACATAATCAAACATCAAATGACCACTACCTCACAATCTAATAAACCAGTCACAATTGAACACTCTGAAAAAATCACTAACTACTTCACCAACAAGGTTGCAAAAAATCAGCTTACTCATATTCATGATACCAATCTGTCATCCCTATCCAACTATGTCATTGACTCTTTGGGCGCCTCATCGACCCCCTCCCTGGGCTCAACCAATGACCGCTACATCCCAACAAAACCTGGAATCAATCAGGATCGCTATCAATGCTAAGAGGACCGACTTCAAATCTATGACTGAAAATGAAGTCTTCAAAATAATAGCAAACTTGAAGCCTATAGCCCACACTTCTGATCCCCTACTCTCCATCTTAGTACAGAACCTCAACCATATCATCTCCCCACTCTGGACCAAAATCATTAATACCTCTCTCTCCTCAGGCTGTGTTCCTGAGTCCCTCATAATAGGTCAAGTCACCCCATTACCAAAACAATGGTAATGGGCTTAAATGACTTTAGCAACCTCAGACACATCACAAACCTTCCCTTCCTACCAAAACACTGGAGAAATATGTCCTGCAACTAAACCTACACATTGAAGAATTCAACCTCCACAAGACTTTCTAATCAGGATTCAGGAAAGTTTGTAGCACCGAAACTACCATGCTCAATATTTTGGTTGACATTCACAGAAGCCTGGATGAAGGCGATGCCTGTCTCCTAATCCTACTCATCGGCGGCTTTTGATACAATAAATCGCCCAGCTCAACTCGAAACTCTCAGATATCACACGGGTGTCAATGACACTGTCCTGAAATGGTTTTCGTCCTATCTGCACCATCATTGCCAGCAAATTAAAATCCACAGCTGCTTCTCCAACCCAACTCCTGTGACGCAAGACAAACCCCAAGGCTCTATTCTCTCCCCAGCCTTGTTCAATCTTCATTAAACCCTTCACTGACATTTTTAACCAAGCAGGGGTCAAATACCAACTATTTGCTGACGACATACAACTCTACTGCAAAATCAAATCACCTGGTGACCTCCGACAACTGAACAACACTCTTACTAATATATGATCTTGGCTTCAAATTAACCATCTTAAACTGAACCCCAAACAGACAGAACTACTTCTCTTCTCCTCCAAAACTAATCCTTTGCCTATCCTAGAATCGATCAAGAATCTGAAAACTCTTAATTGCGCCTTATCTCTCTCTAACTCCGTAAAGTCACTGGGCATCAGCCTGTATAAGAACATGTCCATGGTGGAGCACATTAGCAGCTCTGCTTAAGGAGCACTTTGCATACTCAGACACCTCAAGAAAGTAAAGCTGTTTATCCCCCCAGACGATCTTAAGCTGGTTGTGCAATTGCTTGTCATCTCAAAACTTGTTGACTAAGGCAATTCTCTCCTTACTAGAACCCCTAATTGTCACCTGGCACCCATTAAAGCTGCTCTTAACGCAGCTGACAGACTCCTTACAGGTTCTAAAACATTTGACCACAACTCTCCCTCGGTAGTGTCAAATGGCTTCCCATTGAAGGCAGATGCCTCTTCAAGACAGCCTGCATCACCCACAAAGTACTTCACACAGAAAAAAAACAATACCTAGAAACCGGAATCCCAAATGCTGGAAGAGCCCGAACACTGAAAAGCTCCGACGCTCTTCTTCTTTTTCCTCCAAACTTCGAGAAGAGAAAATCTTAATCTTGCTCCTTCTCAGGTAATGCACTGTGCATCTGGAACTCACTCCCTAAAGATCTCCACTGTAATCCTTCCTTCCCCTCATTCAAGCATGAATTCCAATCTCTACTCCTCCACAGCTACCTCAACAAGCACACAAACTGTTCTTTGTTCCACTCGTTGATTAACACCTACACAGTCCTATTACCTGCTCAATTGCCTCAAAATGACTTGCTAATTTGCCTTTTTTCCCTGATGCCTTAATTCTCCATATACTCTGTGTTTTTTTTTACCATATAACCATTGAGTGCTATACTGTCTTTGATTTTTACATTAAGAATTCCATTTGTACCTCTGATGAACATATTTATGTATCCGCATAACCTGTAAAGAGCTCCGATACCCTTGGGTCTAACAAGTGCTAGATAAAACTGAAATAATAAATACAATAAAATAGTTAATTCATCTTTCTTGTCGTCCCTCTTGAGGAAGAGCAGAGATTCTCTACCTTTATGTTGAACTCTCTGTGCTGTTTTGGCAAGGGATTCTCTTGTGTAGCCACACTGCACAAATCTACCTAACATATCATCCCTGCCAGTCTTCAAATCACCAACACAACTGGTATTTACTCTTAATTTCAGCAGCTCCCCATTAGGGATGCTGGATTTTAAATGACTTAGGTAAAAGCTATGTGCATGTAAGGTGGAATTTCTCGAATTCTTCTTTCTAAACAATCCAGTTTCTAGCCTGCCAATGCAAACAAAAGCTATAAATCAAGAAATTCAATTTGTGTTGTACTAATGTGTCCTGTTAAGTGTAAACTGAGATTGTTTTGGCTGATTGCCTCTATGAATACTTCAGCAGTTTGCTGCAAGCCCCTCCATACGACAAATAAGTCATCAATAAAGGGCAACCAATAGATGACATGTTTACCCCACATAGTACCGTGGCCGTTGATGAGCAAATGCTCCTCCCACCAGCCCATATGCAAACAAGCATAGATGAGGGCGAAGCAGGCGCCCATCGCGCTACCACATTACTGTCTGAAGATTTGATCATTGAAGAAAAAGTTGCTATTTTCAAGACACCAGTTAACCATAGCTTACAGCATCACTGTATGTTTATAGGGCTTAAGCGGTCTGCCTTTCAAGAAGTTTTCAACAACATGAATTCCGTTGTTGTGATTGATACTTGCATATAGTGAGGTCACATCAAGAGTTATTAGAAGGTACTCACCTCTCCAAGGAATGTCATGGATTATTTTCAAAAAGGTACCCGTGTCTTTGATAAAGGAGGGTACATTATGCACATACCCTTGTAGGAAATTATCAATATATGTCAAAGTATTTTCAAATAAGCTTTTATTGGCTGAAATAATGGCTGTTCCTGGTGGTTGTGATGGATCGTTGTGTATTTTAGGTCTATGATACATAGCTGGTGTCATTCCTCAAAAAAAGGTATTCGTCTTGGTTTTGAAAGCCTGAATTTCTCCACTACAATAATTCCAGATGGGGTTGCATCTGAACTTTTCGCATGCTCTCCCAATTACTCCTCGATGCAGCAAAGCTCATTATTTAATTGCTTATAGGCTTCAGTTGTAAACATTTCAAGGGGCCACAATACAATGTTACCTTCTTTGTCCTAGTTGTGAATTACAACTTGCTTTTCTAACTGGAGTTTCAAGTTGTGATATGACTTTTGTTTGTGATCTGATTGTTTGCTCGTTTTGTTAGTTGCACTACCTAATATTTTGATCTTCTCAATAATGCATTAGGTTACCGGTACATGGGTTGAAACAGGTTTAAATGGAGTGTCGAGATCCCCTTAGACATTCAAATTCATCACGTCAATGATATGTTGCTCTCCTATTGGTTTAAAATACCCAGGGTTTAGTTTCCCAATTTTTGATATTACTGCATTAATGTTATTGCTGAAACCTGTAGGCATGCCTGTTTGGTTGTACTTCATCCTCTGACAGGCTGCCGCATGACTTTCTGAAGATGATATTTGGTCAGTTTTAATTTTCTAATAAATTTGTAAATGTCGACTCTTGACTAAGCATTATTCATGGTATTTTCCGGGCAATACAACAGTTCAAAAGATACAATCCTTGGTTTAGCCTTATTGAGAGCTATATTGGAAAGAATAATGGCCATCATGGTCATGCCATTACCTATTTTCTCTTCCATTGTGGTTGTTTTGATTTTGTACTTTCTACTGCGCTTCGTTTGTACACTCCTTTTTTTCTTCCTTTGTCTGGCTTGAATTGCTGCTCCCTCTGTCTGAGCATTTGGCGTCGGTCCAATCTTAAAAAATACAGCTTGTTGGTGAGAGGTGGTTTATTGGTTACTCCAGATCCATGGGCCGCAACCCTTCCATCTTCAGAGTCGGTCTCAATTTCTGAACTGCACTCAGAGCCTGTTTCACGTACTCTGTTGGCAAACACAAGGGGCCTGATTCACAGAACTAATCTGAGACAAAATCCTAAACTTACTACTTTTGGTATTCACAGAAGGCATTTAGTAGTAGTAAAGTTAGGATTGTGTCTTAAGTTTGACTTAAAACAGACTTAAGATAGACTTAAGACAGACTTAAGACAAAATCCTAACTTTACTACTATTAAATGCCTTCCGTGAATACCAAAAGTAGTAAGTTTAGGATTTTGTCTCAGATTAGTTCTGTGAATCGGGCCCAAGGAGATGATGGACAGAGTGCTGAAACTCTCACCCCCAGTCACAGTTCTGGGTTGAATCCATCATCATTCTTTTGCTCACCCCGTCACCCCAGTTCAGACACAGCTATATGCAAATCAGTCTTGACCCTGTGCCTCATGGTAACAGTCCAGCCAGAACTGCCAAGCCATGTCTTCCCTGGACCAGAAACAGGCATCCTGAAACCGGTTTCGGGGTAACACCACTCATTAGCCAGGCTAGCTTGTATCCAGTGGCAAAGTATGCATGGGACCCACGTCTGGGCATACCCTGCCAGCTTAGGGTGAACAAAGCAAACACAAGGAGATGATGGACGGAGTGCTGAAACTTTTCAGACACTCACCCCCAGTCACAGATCTGGGTTGAATCTATCATCATTCTTTAGCTTACTTATTACTTTGTTGTCCTGTAATGGCAGGTTTCCCTTGGTTAGCCTCTGCCTCTTTAAGTTATCGAAATGCCTGGCAAACGTAAATATTTGTCCTTGCTCATATTCAACTCGGTTATGGTACAATTTATGCACTTTTCTTGCTTTTATGTCATAAAGCTACGTTAAATATGTGACTATTTCCTCAAGAAACTTTAGCACTATGTCTTGTTGAGCATGTGCACTCATTTCTTCATTAAGTGGATTAATTTTCATCTGTTAAGTGTTTCGATCAATTTCAGTATATTTGACAATGTTTTTAATGAAACAGGTTGAGGTCTAGTTGTTACTCTCTGCCCATATTTTCCTCATTTCCACATTGGGATTCTCATAGCTAAGGGCTATGAGAGTGCACAGCCCTCGGGGAATATGGCCAACTTCCAGGTATTTGTATAAAGAGCATATCTCCCACCACTTGGCTGATTCGCTTTTCATTAATTTTTCTACCTGTCTTAATTTGATCTTTACATCTTTGCCGCTTTGGCCACTGGCTGATGTATGTGGCTGGTTCAGACTTAACAGTGAAGTATATAATTCCCTTTGGATTCACTTATTCACTTAAGCCACCATTTCGGGTACTTGTTTATACGTGAAAGGTTCCTCGACGATAAGCGAGCATACTTCCTGACGCGGCAGGATGGATGCAGATTCAGAATCCCTGGCACAATTGAAATAACAAAGGGACATTTTTTAACTCCCTTTACGGGGCTACATTCAAGGTCGTCCTCTGCAGGGACTTACTACCATAATACTGGGGCTGTTTTGGAGGATGGGTGGAGCATATCAAGCCCACTTATGAACTGAATTGAGTTACAGATACAAACCTGAAGGGTCTAAACGACCTGATAGGAAAGGGTGACTACACATAGGAGAGCTTGGCCCTTACTAGCGTTTATCCAAATTTAAACACATTTTGCTAAGAAATTGTTTCTGCAATGTGATGTCTTGATGCATTTTCATGAATTAACCTTTTTATGACAAATGTGATTGTCTTTGTGTTGTCTCTCTCTTTAGTACATTGTAAGTTTTAAAACATTTTATGTATGGTTTTAAATATATTTCCGTATGGAATTGAATAGAATGCACTGTATGGGGCTCATTGGATAGCCCCATACAGTGTGGGGGGGGGGGACCCCAGCGGACAGAAAGACCGTCCGCCGGTTCTCCGCCCAGTCGCAGAATCGACTGAGCGGAACAGCAGCTAACATGGTGGCGGTGTCAGGGAGACACTGTCATCCATATTAGCATGAATGCGGGGATGTGCCTTTCCGTGGCGGCAACGCCGCCACAGAAAGGTAGGCGGTTATTGCCATTGGCGGCCCATAGCGGGCCCCCAGGGATTCTGGGGGGTGCACATGGGGGGTACCTATGGTACCCCCCTGCAGGTCCATGCACAAGATGGCAGGCACCGTGCGGTGCCTGCCACGTTGTGCATGGAAGTGCACGACATGCCTTCCTGGCATTGCTGCGAACTGTGCTGAGAGCACCGCCCACCGCAATGTCAGGAATGCAGGATGAGCCCGCCAGTGTGGCGGGCGCATCCTAATGTCTGCAACAGGACCCCCGCACCGATGGCGGGCGGTCCCATTCTCCAACAGGATGGCGGGCAGACAAAGTCCGCCCGCCATCTTAATGACCCTCTATAACTGTATTTTTTTTGTTAAATTGGATTTATAAGTGTTTCGATACCCTGTGGAATTCATAGCTTCTTTAAGACTGTGTTTAGATATGTGTGTAGAGGATACATGGAGTGGTTGATCTGAAAGATAAGTGAATCCAAAGAGAATTATATACCTGACTGTTAAGTCTCCTCTGGCACCCTGTCCCTTTGGGTCTGTGGGGCTCATCTCTTTGTGCTGGTTCAGACTGCCAGAGTTCGGTACACAATAAAAGGTTTTTCCACTGCTGCTTCTCTTTCGCGCAGCACGTCGGCAGACACTGCCTGCTACTGCTTGAGCCCACACAATAAGAATGTATGGTGCAGCTACATACATATATGAGATAAACGTTCAAAACCAAAAACCACTGAGATTTGCCAGTTATAGTTCAGCTATAATTACATCAGAGTTTGAAATTGAAGAGCGTTTTTATTTGGCTAATAACTTTGGCTCCATTTGAAGAATCTTCAATAAACTATCCCAAATTAGTTTATCCACCTCGGCTCCTTCCTGGAAAGTTTTGGAGTGATCCACCAAGTGGGGGACCAAGAAAAAGGGGATTAGTGATCCCAAAACAAAGGTTTCCCAAGGTAATTCCCATAGGACATTTTGGGAAGAGATATAGAAAAAAACAGCTAAACGGAAATATACCAAATTTGACAACAAGTTAGAACTTTACTCAGAAAGCATGCTTTTAGTGATATGGTGTTAATCTGTTCCACTGCATTTGAGAAAATCGTATTTAAAGAGGTACTTGTGTGGTCATTAAAGAGTTTAACATTTAGTGATATCTAAATAGTTGATGTCACTGTAATCTCGCAGGATAGATTTTATAAAAAACGAGGACCTCTAATTGGCCTGGGAGCATTTTCTCACTTGAGACATATCAGTCCTGCATTACCAAGACTGGTACTGTGGTACCAAAGGAATTGATTGTCTTGTCGCAGCTAGAAACAAAATTCGCCAGCCGCCAGTACAGGACTTGGGGACTCGGTCTCCAAGTCTTGAAAGGATTTGTAAAAATACCATGATTCCAGTACCAAGTGCGGCATCTCAATGGGACACCCCTCCGCCCCTCAAATAGGATAGAAAAGTGAAGATTTTTTTTAACTTGGATGGCGTGTACTGCGGTACCAAACAGCTGGTACAGTGATACCCAGTGCAGAGCAGCATGTTGTACCAATGTATCAGGTGCCAGAAACGCGGTACCAAAATCGTTAAAAAAATGTATACTCGGTCTGCAGGGCAACAAAGAAGGATAGATGTCAGGGTCAGCCACATCACAATGGACCAAGAAGGGAGGGGGCAAGGCACACACATGGACAAATTGGGGTGACGTAGCAGGGGTTGTAACGGAGGACACTGCCAGCACAATGGAGCAGGAAGGGAGGGTCTCACTCAAGGAGATCGAAGGGAGGGTCTCTCGCATGGAGGTCAAAGGGAGTCAGGCACGGAAAGGGGGGTGGGAGGAACAGCAACAAAGGACTGCAGCTGCACAGGGGCAGTGGCAGTACAGCGGACCATGGAGGGAGGTGAATGGGGTGCACATTGAGAATGAGGTGGGAGGGGTAGGGAGGAGGAGCAGCAGCCGAGGTGATTGGCAGCACAACAGACCAGGGATGGAGTGAGCAGGGGTACACAAGGATAACATGGGAGCTAGGGAGGGTGGCAGGGACAGCAATGGAGGGCAGGTAGGAGGAGAAGTGGCAGCACAACAGTTTAGAGAGGAGAGGCTAGGGGCATTCACACCGAGAATGGAGAGCAGGGGAGAGAGTGGTAGGGGCAGTAACCTGACCTGGGAGGGCAGGTGGAAGAAGCTGTGACAGCACAGTGGACCATGAAAAGCAGACAGGAGGGGACAGGGACACACGGGATTAGAACAGAGGGCAGATGGGAGGGGGGGGGGGGAGTTGGGCACGGTCATGGTCATGGGCAGTAAGCTGACCACAGAGGGCAAGTGGCAAACAGCAGGGACATGTAGGGAATGGAAAAAACTAAGTTTAAAGAGATGCTATAGTTAGTTATAGTTATTTCATTTTCCCATACATGAAAATCACCCCCGAAATTCATTGAAAAAAACAAATTTTAATGTAATGTTATAGTAAGGTACAGTAACAAGAACTTACTTTACGTTAAAAAAAAAAAACTAAAAAAAACAAAGGTTAAAGAAACATTATAATTAGGAATTGAAATGAGTTAAAAACTAAAGTATAAAAAAAAAACACTAACATTTGCAATAATTCAGTGTGCTAGCTATAACTTGTGCTCCTGTGATGCACTGCTTCTGACCTCACATATTGCATCACCCATGACATGTAAAATGACATAATTATGAGAACACTGATGACATCAACCAAATGAATGGGACAGTTTGCTATACACTTTTCATAGTGGGCGGTATTCAGCGAGAGTAGTAAATATATAACTGAAGTGGTCCAAGAACTTGTGTTAAAGTAAGACATTGTTCGCAAACTTCAGAGTCCTCAAATAGGCTGAAAGCCTGTAAGTCCACTCTTAATTACAGGGTAAAGAACTCCACTACTACCTGCAAGACATACCTCGCTAATGTATGAAACAGCGGGTCAGTCTGCAAATTCCGAGAAGCGAATTGGGCATTTCTTTCTACATCAGATGTTAGCGTGCATTCAGCTATACATTTTGGTGCCTCTGTTCACATCCCAGTAATACAGGTGAGAAGGTTCACTGTCAGGCTAGCATGAGTTACATTTAGAAGTGTTCACATTCAACTGGAATGTGGCATATTTTCCTAATTTATGTATGACGAGGTTAAGGAAGGGGTTGAGGAGGACATTCCCTGGCAGTCATCGGAAATATGATTGCTGCTGGAAAATATATTTTTTAAACAATGCTTTAAAGCATAACAACGGGAATCAAATGTTTATGCTGCAAACTCTTCACAACATAGCCGACTTATTACATTTAAACCTGCATGTAAAAATAATATCTTAGGAAAATCATGCTTAGACTGAATCTTCAAGGCATAGCATGGATCCAATAATCCAATCTGCTTTATACGGTTAAGGACTTTTATAACTCTGTGTGATGAAACCATTTGTTTACTGACCGTGTGGCTTTCTTGATGCCTTCATAAGCAAACCATAATTCCCCATCTTCGTTCAGATGTTCCAAATGTTCGGGAGACAATCTAGATATTTAAGCAAAAAAAAGTTTATATAAAAATGCATTTGCTTTACAGAAACACAGGCCTTAATGTAAAGCCATAACTTACTCCGCCCGCAACACCAATTTGCAAAAAGTCCTAAAACCAAGGAAAGGGGAAAACGAGAGCAAGTTCGAGGATGGCGCAAACTATCACACGTGTTGTCCATAACTGGTGAATTTTGTGTTGGTGCCAGAACCACAACTCTTATTTTAAAGTTGTGTGTTGGTGTGGAATTATACAATTTAAGATTTTGCTGGCGACCGGTTATATTTATGCTTGTAGGGTCATCAGTAATCATTTTGCTGTCTAATGCATCAGTTGACCTTTAACATCTGGCTTTTTATGCATGCAATACATGGGCGTCACCGACCTGCTCCTCATGGCCGAGACTTTACAGCAGTGGCTGCAATAGCTGTTCACACCTTAACTTATCTGTTGTGAATGCCTTGCTTTTTGGGCATTGTTTCAGTCTCTTTTTTTCTGAATTAAGAGTCATAAACAAACACGACCATCTATTCACACTGTGGAACATCACATGTGGCCATGAGTAGCCTAATTGCCATAGCAGATGACCTCAAGCAGTTAATTAGCACCCCGCCCTCCCCAACTTAAGCAACATCCATGCAGCACCACCTTGCAACTTCCCAGTATAACCCAATAGGTTTTTTGCTTTACACATCTTGGCCTGCTAAGCAGATTTAAGTAAGGTGGATGTTTGGTGTGTCAGCTCCGTGCCTTTCATACTAATTACCGGCATAAGTCTTTCAAGGACTATAAAGGCCAGAAAGCGAAATATGCTAAGATAGTAGAAGTAGCATAGAATTAACAACGACCCTCCCTCAACACAAGTCAATTATTGCAATAGCACGCGTTTGTTAATACAGTATTTTTGCTGAAAAGAAAGTTCCATAAATCATAATTTTTAATGCTGCCACTGAAAGTACTACTTGATTCATTCAAAAAGTATGGGCCCTTTTTTACAACTTCTAGCTTTGGACGCATTATTAACCTTATTTCTGTAAATCCGGCAATGGTCAACCTTCACATCCATACCTCTCACAGATCTTCCTGACATACTCAACTCCCTCAAAGCCATTTCTTATGAAGATGCTGTCTTACCCTCATCCTTCCTCAATGCCCTATTACCTCTACTTACCACTGTCAATACCTCCCTCCTTGAAGGCATCTTCTCGTAAGCTCCCAAGAAAAGCCAGATATGCCCGTAGCCAAAATAAAATCTACAATAGACTGATGATTCTTGGCAACTACTGGCCCATCACTCACCTACCAGTCATCGGCAAGGTCACTGAAAAACAGTCCATGTTCAACTCCAAGACCACATCAATGCTGGCCATTTCCTGTACGACTACTAGTGTGGCTTCAGATCACACCACAGCATGGAAACCATAGATGAAGATGACCCCTCCTGTTGGACCTCTCAGCTCCCTTCGACACAGTCGACTGTCCAGCCCTCATAAACACGCTGGAGTCACAAATGGGATTCACTGGCTATGTGTTTCACTAGTTTGTCTTCTAACTTTCCAACCAACACCAGTTTGTTCACATGGGCATGTATAGGTCACAAAAGATCCCAATCACCTGCGGAGGCCCCAGTGGTTCTTTGCTGTTTCCTGTTATCTTCAGCCTTTACATGGAGCCGCTTTGTGTTCCAATTACAGATAACAGCATCAAAATTCTGCAATATGACAATGATACACAACTCTACTTAAAAGCCTCATTTGCTTCCCACATCTACTGTCTCAAACACAGCCTGCACATCATTCAGACCTGGATATCCATCTCCTACTTGAAGCTTAACCCAACTAAGAAATAATGGCTGTTATTTGCCAAGAACAGCAAACAAGAAACGGTACAAGCCTGACACAATTACATGAACCTTGACAGATTCGAACCCTGATTTTCACAGAATGTCAAGTCAAATAAATTAACCCTGGACACCAACCTCACCCTCAAAGCACATATTGCCAAAAACACACAAAGAGAGCCTGCTACTCGCTCTCTCATCTAAAGAAAGCAACTTCTGAACTGCTGTTCAAGCCCGCATACACTTGCATCTAGATGGGGTTAGGGCCCCGTTCCACGGCCTCCCAGACTCCACAGTGGCACCCTTGTAAGCCTTTTCTGTGGGGTTGGGTTATTTATAGATCACCGGACTCTCCATGGAGTTTAAATCAGTGCTTTAAAGGAACATAGTCATCATATGTAGCTGCATGAATGTTATAGGTGTATAGTTGGCTGTATAATAAAATAGAGAAGCTTATAACTCACCTAAAGCCTCATGTCGTGCATGAAACTTTCATAAAATGCCTGGTGAGCAAGACAAATGACTTCCAATTCAATCTGCTCAGCAACTAGCAGCCAGAGAAACATTTTCCTAGCTTCAGATACATGTTCAAACTTCTGTCATTTTCAGACTAGCCTGAGTGGCATGTTTATGATGCCCTGAGAGGCATGTTACTTCACAGTTACAGATATGCATATTGTACATGGCAACACATATTATGAAGCCTATAGTAATGCATACATGTATATTATATCTCTAAAGCAGAAGCCTAAACAGAAAGCAATAGAGCACTGTATGGGATTAAAGACAAGTATAAAGCCATCGAGTGAGAGGAGAGTGTTGTGGGGCAATAATTTACATTACTTACATCGTATATGCAATGAAGACAAGGGATCAAATCCAGGAGATGCAGTGATAAATCCACATTCTCAATTTCTCTACTGAAGAACAGGAGTGAGTGTATAATCCTCAGTACAGCATTGTCCAAAGCAAGAAAGCAAAACTAGATAGTTGATGGCTCGGCCAGTAAGAAGAATATCCCTGCTTTAGTCAGGGTCTTTTGCATGTATGGCCTTAAAAATAACAGCCAAGGACTTACATTTAAGGTGTGTTAAAATTGCCTGCCTGTGGACCTTTCTGGGTGTGGGACTAATGTGGAAAATGTTCTTTTGCTTGTCAGACAACAGCATGGGAAGTGGCTTCGGTTGGGATGTGTAGGGAGCCTGAGAGGTCAGTGAGGTTATTGATGCATCAATTCGACACAGGAGGAAGGCTACTATGGTTGAGCCAAGGATTTGTGTTAGAAAGGGTTTAGTGTGATTCTATTGTTCCTACTTTGTCCCTCCCAATGCTCATCTAAAATGCCATTTAAACTATAGCTGAACTGGAGGGCGGCTGAGATTTACAGTCCTTCCCACAGAGGCACTATGTATACTGAAAAAGAGTACACATTACAGCATGACTTTACCTGTTTTTAACATCCTTAACTTCAAAGCTTCCAAGAATTTGTTGTGTAAATTCTGACATCTTATCTGATAGAAAAAGTAAACAAAGTTATGTAAGTGACATACTTATCTATATGTTAATTGTAACACTCTGATAACCCAGACCAAATACCTTTGTACAAAGCATGTTTGTTAGACATGCTGCCAAAACTACACAAAAAAACATAAAAACAAATATATATAGATATATATATATGCATTCAACACAACTCCCAGCACTTCCTTTCGGCGAACTGTAAGTAAACGAACCACCAGTGCAATTAAATGGCAATGTCTTTATTTCTCACTCCTCATCTCCATGACGTGTTTCGGGCATCCAGTGCCCTTGATCACATAAAGAGAGTGCAGTACGCCATGTTTTTTATGTAAATGCTTGCTGAAAGAAACACCAACGTGACTATGAATAGAGAAGAAACACTATCAATTCTTGTATATGCTCATTAACTGAAACAGGTTATTGCAATATATTGCCTTCATTTTGCCACGCAATAAAAGTAAAATCAACAGTGTACATTATTCTAAAATATATATTGAACTCGTATCAATATTAGTGTGTAAAACATATTAAATAAATACATTATTAATTAAAATAAATATGTATAAATAATTTAAAATATACATATCATTACACACGAATAGATATAGATATAAATATCAAGAAAATGTACAAAATCTTCCAAAGACAATATATATATATTACCTACTGGCGGTCGCCAGTAGGTAGTTATAGTTATGACCTAGTTACCATAGGACAATCGTAACATTCTTTTCCCAATAACTTTTGCGCCGGATGACAAATTTTCGCGAAATCTTCAAAACTGGTGGGGCGCTCCGGTCAGCTCCTATCCTGAAAGTCTCGGGGTGATTCACCAAGCGGGGGCCGAGAAAAAAGGGGGTCCCAAAACGCGTTTTCTCTATGTTATTTCCCATAGGAAATTTTGGAACAGGCTACAGCCCGAACTGCTGAACGGAATTAGACCAAATTGTGCAAAAAGGTAGCCCTTGGCTCAGAAAGAGACCTTTTTTTTAAATGGTGTAAATCCGTTCAGTAGTTCCTGAGAAAATCAAAAAATAGAGTTCAAAAAATCAATTTCCCATAGGAAAGTTTAGACACGGTTATAGACAAAACTGCTGAACGGAATTACACCAAATTTGGCAAAAATGTACTGCTTGGCTCAAAAAGTGTCCTTTTTAAAAATGGTGTAAATCCGTTGAGTACATTTTGAGAAATTAGGAAATAAAGATAGTGATATCCATGGCCGCGGTGAATCTACGCACCCTCCCGATCACAAGCTTTATTCTAATTGGCTGTCAACACTCCAGACCAGGAAGTGTTGGAAGCCATCTTGTGCCTCGGTAGAACCGAGGCACAAGAAAAGAGAAAAATAAAGGCATACAGCAAGAAAAGGGGTCAGGGTAGAAACACCCTGACCCGCTAGGCCTGCTCAGGGGGTCCCACAAGGACCCCCAGGGCCAAAAAAAGCATTTTTTTATTTTTTTATTTATTGGCGAGATTTGCGCACCCAGCGCGAATATCGGCCGCAGAAAAAACCAAAACGAAGCGTGGGCTCCCACTCTTCGTTTAATAAAAGCCCCCGGGTGGGCCAGGTCTCGGGGGCATGCGTTTTCCTGACTCCTGCACTCTTAACCCCCAGCAGTCCCCCCAGCTTCTGCTCCCCATACTCTCTGGAGATCTCCCCACATTACGGTCTCTGGTCCCTACATCCACAAAGCGCTTTGATGTCTCTTATGTTTTTGGCGCTATGTAAACAATTATTGATGATGATACTGCCCATCTGAGGATAATCCCACAGCAACACTTCCTCTTACTCCCCAGACTCTGCTCCCCTGGTGTCAAACCTCTGCCACAGCGTTCCACCACAGCCCCTTACTCCTATTCTCTTACTCCTACTAAACAGCCTCTGTTCCACTTCTTTCTAGACTCTGCCCCAGTGCTCTCCGTTGCCCCATACTCCTACTGTCCGGTCTCTGTTGCTCTACTCTCTGGACTCTGCCCTAGCGCTCCTTCCTCCCAGTGCCCAGTCTGTGACACCCGCACTTCAAGGCGCTGCTTTCCAAGCTCCTTCATGGCGCACCCCTGCTCCAGCCCCAGAGCCCTTGCTCACCTGCTCATTTTTGCAGAGGTCTGCCCACATGCTCGTGCCGTCCCCGCCTCTCATCAGGATGTGGTAGGTGAAAAGGTAGATCCTGGGCACCTGGCAGGTGAACTTGCCCGTGGACTCGTCGTAGTGGTTGCCCAGGTTGGTGACCACGCCGTCAAACTTCAGCACTTTGTAGCCCTCGTGGGGGCTCTTCAGCCCCACGTAGAAGGCGATTTTTGGTCCGCTGAAAGAGGTGGTCACCGTCCCCCCCATGGTGTCTGTTGTCCCGGCCACAGGCAGTCCTGGGAAGCCCGGTTTGCCCTGGTACCCCCTTTCTCCGGGGGGAACCCTCGGTCCTGGGCCCCCCTTCCTGCCCGCGTCCCCCTTGGGTCCCTGGATGAAAGGCGGAGTGGGCACGGTGCTCAGGTCCTGCAGCGCCTCCACGGCCGTGCTGCTGGGCTGCTTGGTGCTATAAGGATCACAGATCATGCGGCAGGTCCCCATCATCTTGTAGTGAGCCGAAGCCTTGGGGGGCTGGATGAGGAATGGGATGGCAACAAGCAGCAGCAGCACCATGATGATGCCGAGCACAGCAACGATCAGGCGCTTCCTCTGAAGGACAGGGAAGCGAGGGCCAACAAGTAATCTTTAATGTGCAAAGTAATGATGGCCACTTGCGAGTGGCGCCCACCAGACAGAAGCAGGAGCCCGCCAAGCCACGGGAAGCTGGGCACCCCCCGGTGCTGCTGATGCCCAGTAACTTTGCTGTGACCTCAAGCTGAACGTGCGGTGTCCGCGGGCAGCCTCAGCCTGCCACTGCCGCTCTGCTTCAAAGAGAGGGGGAGGCGGCAACTCATGGTGACAGCACTTGCCCGAGCCCACTAGTACACTCACTAGTGGAACACACCTGCGAGGCGGCGGGAAGATAGCGAGAAGGGGTAGAGAGGGCTGAGAGAGGATGGGAAGAAGATGGGGGAGGGACGGGGGGCTAAAGAAAGTGACTGGCGAGAGAGTGAGGGAGGCTGACAGGAAACTGATGGAGGTGGGAGGCAGCTGGTGGAAAGATAGGTAGAAGGAGGGGCAAAGGATGGGCATAAATAAAGTAAGTGAAAGGAAGGATTTAGATAGAGGGGGGTTCAAGGGAGGTGAGAAGATACTTAAAAAGTGGTGTTGAAGAGTGAGAGAGGGGAAAATGAAACTCAAACAAGGAGGGAATATACTGGAGTGACTGCGATACAGTAGATATAATCTGATAGATAGATAGATAGATAGATAGATAGATAGATAGATAGATAGATAGATAGATAGATAGATAGATAGATAGATAGATAGATAGATAGATAGATAGATAAGCAGCTAGGAAATATATCAGAAGAGATTTCCACAGAGATCCCAATAGAAATCAATTTGTTGAGCAAAAAACTGAAATGCATTGGAAATTCCAAATTATTGAATTACATTAAAGCTGCCAAATACATACCACTCAGAACACTGAGATAGACATGGAGACGAGATATTTGATTGTTTCAAGCATAGTGTCCATTAGCATCACGTGTTAGTTAAGTAAAGCACGTAACGCATGGACCGTACAACCATATATATTGATAGAAGGACAGACAGACAGACTGGCAGATCTGCAGGTAATCAGACGGACAGAATGGCACTGCATGCTCCTAAAAAGGATGACTGAAAAAGGAGCTAAAACGAGAGAGATGGTTAGTGAATGAAAATGTATTGAGGAATAAAATGTAGATACTAAACCAAGGGGCAAGAAAAAGAGAAATAAGACTAGAGTTAGATTTTGAGGATCGATACATTAAAGAAAGGGAGATATGGATCACAGAAGCAAAGAACAGATACGATTCGAATAGAGAGACGTGAGTGTGGTTAAGAGAAAGGAGGAGGCAGCTAGAGGCAGGTGGATACCAAAGAGTTCAGAGAACGGGGGACTGGGTAAGACAGAAAGGGAGCAGATAAAGACAGGGGGTAGAAAGGGAAGATGGTGAGAGAGACAGAAACAGGTATGTAGAGGGAAAGATATGCTGAAAGAACAACGGGTAGAGAAGAAGAAACAATAAATAAGGGAAAGAGAGCGGTGAGTAAAAGTCTTAAGAATTTGTGAGAAATGAGTGACGGGAGAGAGAATGAAGGACAAAGCAAGAGTGCCCGAGTAGGAGTCAGCAGAGAGAAGGCGCTTACAAGAGACACGTGCTTTGAGCAGGGCACTGTGAGGACGTAAAGACTCTCGGGTCAGAGGGAGTCTATGGTGTGGGAGGGAAATGGGACTCATAGGAGAGACTAAAGGCAAAAGACACCGGAAAGAGATGACAATGAAGAGAGTGCTAGGAATGAAACATGATGGAAAGAAAACGGAGTGAGAGACTTCAGGAAAACCCCCAAAACAGGCGAGGGAGCAAGAGAGAAAGGGCGACGGGGGGAGCGAGGGACGAGACAAGTGCCTTTATAGAGATGGGGAAGACGCTCTGATGGAGGGCCGAGGAACAAGTAATGGAGCGAAACCCCTGCGGAAATGGAGTGGGATGTGAGCGAGGCGCTATCCGAGAGTGAAGAAGCGCGAGGAGCTGTCCGAGCATGAAGAAGCGCCTGACATCGAAATCAGATGCATTTTGGCCAGATGACAGAAGTACAAACCATGTCAGCCTCGTTTAACCCTAGTCCAGTACTCCCTGCTTAATTGGCAACACATATGCACATCTATCCATTCATTCAAAACACACAAAGTGCAAACCATGATGCGCACAGCTATTGCAATGCTGATTTAATGCCCCTGTTAGATGCTGACGTAATCCCTTCATACTCACGCTGAAACACTTTTTAAACTTTGCTGTCTCAAAAACTGTTGAACGGATTTAGACCAAACTAACAAGCAAAGCCACTCTCTCGAGTAAAGTTTCACTTTCATGCTAAGTTTGACGGAAGTTAATTTAGCTGTTTTATTCTGCAGAGGAGAGGGAAAGATCCTTTGAGTGTTAGAATAGGATAGAACACCTTTTTTGACCTCCCCCACCTTTAATTTTAATACCCCTCACAAATCAGCAAGCCACCTACCATATCAAAACGGATCAGATTCGTTAAAGAACGCAATAGTTATTAAGAAAACGAAACAAAAAAGCTGGTCAGTGTATATATAGCTAGACACCCAAAGTTGTTGCTGGGCGCCCGGTGCCAGCGCTGCCCGGGATTGCAGCTTTTGAATACCAAGGGCGCCTTTGTCTTAATTCCACCGCCTGTGTCTTCCTTCCACCACCCATAACTTGCAAGTTATTTTTTTATCCCTGCTTTCCCCCATTTTCATGTTTTCCTATCCTTCTATTCCTCTTTTCTGTTTTCTGTATGTTAGGGTGAGTCTGATGATTCAAAATAAACCCCTGCCCCAACAAATGAGTGCGGCAGTCCACAACCTGCAACAATCTCACACATTAATAGTGAAGTACCATTACACAGGGCTATTGTAACACCGTTAGTGGCAGTGCTTAGAAGCGTAAGCCGTGCTGCATGACGCGCCACAGATAAAGCATGGACAGTTAGTAAAAGAGCGACTGTAATACGTTTTTTGCGGTTTTCCCTGTGAAGAGTCTCTCTCCGATTATACGCAGCAGGGTAAATAAAGCTCTGTCAGGTGCAGCCTTCGGTCCTCTCAGCCTGCAGCGTCAGTGCCCAGCTCAACTACAGGTAAGCTTGGGCGCTGCATCTCCACTTGAAAGCCCACGTGTCTCAGCCTTATAACTTGTCAAACATCACCTTTCCCGCGAGTCTGAGACCTCGGCCCCGTCTCCTGAGATTCTAACGTGAGAGAGTCGAGGGTGCGTGAGAGAGTCGAGGGTGCGTCCAGGCTGGGGAGACTCGCCGTGAATGGGCTTAGCTATGAATGGCACTGCAGGTGAGGTGGCCCCGACACTCAAGGTTTGTGAAAAGAGAACCTAACCCCTAATTGTAGTAATCACTTTCTACCCAGCCTTGGCAAGGGGGCATTTTTCTTGCCTGGATGGGCCCATGGCACCTTTGCTATGCTACTGTCTCTCCAAAGGGGCCTATCTTGATATTGATAACCATATGAATACGATGTTTCTCTCAGGCTGCAGAGATTGCTCGAGGAGGGAAGTGAGTTTTTTTCCCTACTGTGAGCAGCCACAAGGGAAGGCAGATTATACGGTGAAAGCTTGCTGTAAAAAGAGAAAGCATAAAATTCAGAGAGCAGACATGGGTCTCGCAGGCATTGAGGATAATTCCGTGCTGAAAATACTCTAGGTCATGGCTGTCTGTTGAATATTTTCACTGATTGCGCCCACAAATCCTAATTTTCTGTGGTTGCGGGCCATAATATATGCTATTTTATTTTGAATATATATATATATATATATATATATATATATATATATATATATATATTCACTGAAAAAACCATAGGTTTCAGGGGTGTTATAGTTAGCTGGACTTTTCACTTGTACAAAACCATTGAAATTCCCCGTTATAGTTAGTTCAGCTAACTATAACTCGCGCGCACGCAATGCACTGCTGATGACGCCACATATTACATCACTCATGACATGGTCAGTGACATCACTCATGACATCACTGATGACATCTCAAATGACATCACTGATGACATCACTGATGACATCATCCAGTGAATGTGTGTTTTTCTGAAAATTAAATATGTTTTATATATGTATATCTCAAGGTCGATGGAAGAATAAATTGGTATATAAGTGTCTAAATGGATGATTTGTTTTTGAAAAATTGATTGTGTAACTGACTGATTAAGTGTATCATAGTGAATACATGGCTTAGTGACTAGTGTTTAAATATGTAAATATCTGTATCAGTCTCTCACTTTGTGTATAAGTGGCTGCATAGGTTGGTGAGTAGCTACATGGGTGTCTATATAGGTTATTAGTTGTTTTTTTGAGTATCAGTCTGAGTGTCTGCATGGTTCGGTGGGGGGTATTACATAGTGCATAGGTGCATGAATGAGTGACTCACTGTATGTGTTAAAGACAGCATGTGTGCAGGACTGTATGGGTGGATGAGTGTGTGTATGGGTGTGTTAGTGAGTGAATGACTGTCTCAATAGTGTCTTTATGAGTAACTACATATGTTTTAAACTAGTATATGTGACTATTGGTGTATATAAGTGAGTATATGTGAGAGTGAGAGATTGAAAGAGTTCCTGTATGAATAAATATGTGTTTCTATAAGTGATTGTTTAAAAGACTAAGTATGTGTAAGTTTCCATAGAAGTAAGTGTGGTGGTGTGTGTATAACTGTATATGCAAGTAAATGTATGTTTGATTCTTTATTCCAATCCAATCCAATCCAAAAATTCTTTATTTCGGTCATATAGACCATAAAAGACACAATAAAAACATTACAGACAATAAAACATTATTAAAATACATTTAAGTAAAAACGACTCTCCCAGCAATGAATGAGTTAAAATTACATTTAAAAGATTCTTTAAAAAGTTCAGGGAGCTTCAGACAATTTTTTCCTTCTAATCAACCAAATGGCCATAAGAAATTTGGAAACAGCAAACACAATGTGGCCCAGGGTACTAGTTTTCAAAATCCTGTATGCTTGTGCAAACTCTCTGAATCCCAGGTTCTTACAGATTGGCGCTATCCAATATTTTCTGGGCCTTTGGTATGCAGGGCACACAAACAAAATATGGGGGTCATCTTCCACATGGTTGTTACAGCAGGGACATATTTTATCGCCCCCATTTGACCACTTCGAAGTGTATGAATTAATAAGTAGTGTGCTATACCTCCACTGAACATACAATTTCCTTGCCAGGATGGGAAAGATAAAATCCATAAAAGGTTCGAAAACATAAGAATTTTTGGATTCTAAAAATTGCAGGGTTAAGGTGCCACTATTTTGAGCAGCCGTCAAATGTTCAAGGGACCTGGCTTTATAGATTTGTGCCAGAGCCTTGCGCGAAATTGCACGGCAGCCTCGTACAGGGTCCTCCCACAGAACGCGGAGATTAATGCCAGACAGTTCGTTTTCCACGAAGGTGAGCCAGGGGATTTTACCGCTAGAATTTAAGCTCATGACATGGGTAAGATCCTCCCTATAATGATGGAGTTCGTCCGTAGACCAGAGCCTGTGCCAGAACTTCACTGGCTTTGTCACAAGCTCCTCTGCGATAGGGGGGAGACCCATGTCCATTCTCAAAGGCTGGAGTGGCGTGGCACTTGGAAGGGCTAGAAGGCGCCTTAGAAAGCTATTTTCCACTATTGATAGACCCTTCACCGTTTTATGTCCCCATAGCTCACTGCCATACATGGCCGCTGCCTTGGCCTGGGTCTTATAGGTTTCAAGGGCCGGGCTTATGGGCTTGAAGGAAGAAGTGTTAGCCACTTTCAGGATTGCACCCGAGAGTTGGGATAGTTTAGCCTTGGATCGTACTATCTGTCGGTCCCATGCCAAGTTTTCCTGCAATATAACCCCCAGATATGTGAAGGTGGACACCCTCTCGAGGCTAACGGTCCCCAGGGTAGGATTAGGCCTAGTTTTAGTTGGTGGGTTAAAGATCATAAACTTGGTCTTCTCTGTATTCACCTCCAACCCATGCTGGTGGCAGAAGAGACCAAAACCATCCAGGATCCTCTGGATCCCCATTGGCGATTTTGAAAGGAGGAGGGTATCATCGGCGAACATGATTGCCGGAACCCTCCTACCTGCCAAACAGGGGGCGTCGTTATCCTTGACGTTTTCCAGATGTGAGATGACATTATTGATGAATAAACAAAACAGGGTCGGTGCCAAGACACAACCCTGCCTCACACCTCGGCACACAGGAAACCTGGATGAGAGTCTACCATCCTTCCCACACCTAACTTGCGCATAGTTGTTCTCATGCAGCCTGACCAAGATGTTAAGTAGCTGGGGGGGAATACCTAACTTCTCCAACACCTCCCAGAGTTTCCTGCGCGGGACTAGGTCAAAGGCTGACCTCAGATCCACGAAGACCATGTACAATCTCCCGCCCTCGATCCTCACCGTCTTCCAGTAGAGGAGAACTAGGCGGAAGATCTGGTCCATGGTCGATGTGTTTCTCCTGAAGCCAGCCTGCAAGGGACTCAAGATGTCATTTTCCTCGACCCAGTCTAATAGGTGGTTCAGAATGAGGCCCGCAAAAAGCTTCTGGGGAACATCTATCAGGCTGATAGGCCTATAATTTGCAGGACTCAAGGGGGACCCTTTCTTATAAATCGGAACTATTTCAGCCCCTAACCAGGAGAAAGGGATCGCCATACCTCCCAAGATGGCATTAAAAAGGACTAGAAAGTACGGGGCCCAAATGTCAGGGTGATATCTGAACAGATCACCGGGTAACTTGTCCAGCCCCGGTGCCTTGAATTCTTTATTAGCATGAGTGACTATGTATGTGAGTAACTCTATGGATGAGTGGCATTGTGTAACAGGATGTATAGGTGTATGAGTACATATGATGAGTGAGTACATGTATGAGTGACTGTATAGGACTGTTGGTGAATGAGTGGATGTGTATGTGGATCTTAGAATTACTGAAGAGGTTGTTGTAACTGGTATTGGTATGTCCATTGTTTTGAAAATTTTGGTCTCTATTTTTGAATGTATGTATCAAAGGTTATATTAGGGTGAGAGGAGGTCTGCCACTCTATCACAAGGATGATGTCATCAGTGATGTCATCAGTGATGTCATTTGAGATGTCATCAGTGATGTCACTGACCATGTCATGAGTGATGTAATATGTGACGTCATCAGCAGTGCATTGCGGGCGCGCGAGTTATAGTTAGCTGAACTAACTATAACGGGGAATTTCAATGGTTTTGTACAAGTGAAAAGTCCAGCTAACTATAACACCCCTGAAACCTATGGTTTTTTCAGTGAATTTCTGAGGTTTTTTAAATGCTAATTCCTAACTATATTTTTTTAAGAAGGGGGGCTGTGTGGTTCCCCTTCTTATTCTAATTTATTGGCCCTGATGACCCCATCCCCCAGGGCCTGTCTCCTAATTATATTTTTTTGACCCCAATCCCCAGGGCCGGCCACTGTTTTTTATTATTTTAAAAAAATATATATTTATAGACACACCTAGGACATGCTGGACAAACCGTACGTACCTATCACCATGACGATTTGCGTGATATTCATTAAAAGGTGACTAGGCATACAATGAATACACATGGAATGTATTTACACCACTAGTGAAGCTCTGACATGTCTGATGCCCTACCGTGCCTAATCCCGGTAGACACCCTTGTCGTTTATTTATACAAACATGGGTAGCTATTGATGGGCACATTTAATGCACATGCACACCAAGCCATTCAAAGGGGATTCGACAAAAATTCGACCATAACTATGCAAGAAACCCCCCTCACGGTTAATAAAACACACATCCACTGCCGGATGTGTAATACTTTTTATTTTACTCTCTGGAAAGGGAACGAACATCACTTGAGAGTCACAGCGCGCTCCTGGCAGAGCCCAATGCTGTGTTACACCCACCATTGCCTGCTGAGTGCCACACACCTCTGTGTTGTATTCCACTAGCTAGTGCATATGCTATGACACTCTCTAGCCCATGTGCACTGTAACACCACCCCGTGAATATGTCATGCCACACTTGTCTTCGCACGGGTTATATTGCCCCATCTAACGTGCCTTCCTCGATGCCTATGTTATAACGCACAGTGCTATGCCATACATATTACAATCTGGGATCCATATCTTTGTCACAGTGCATATGCAACGTTACACTCCCCAGCACATATTTTATATTACAACTTTAGAGACTAGTTAGGTTACACAACACTGCCCTGTGCATATTACACTCCAAGGCGCATATCGCATAGCACGCGCTAGTGCCTGTGCTATCTGGCACTCTCCAATGAATCTGTAATTGCGCACAATGTATTGCATATTATATTTCACGCCCGGTTCATCTTATATCACACTTTTTGGTGCATAGTTTATACCATACACTATATCTAGTTTTCATTTTCAATCGTGCTCTCAGGACTATGTTCTATATAACACTGTGTTCACCTACCCTTTTCACGGGCATTACATTTTGCGATAGGGGATGGAGGGTCAGGGGGTGTTTCTGCCAAGTTAGCCCGGAGTCACAGTCACAAACGTCCTCTTCTTCCTGAATAAAAGTGAGATTATGCTGCATACTTGTTCATATTTTAAGTAGTTCGCACAGACACACGTTTTAAAAACAATAAAGTTCCTAATACCCGCCTTCTCTGAACAGTTACCTTGCTGCCCCATCCCCCTCCTCCCTATCCTCTGTTGTGTGAATCCATGGACTAGCCTCCTCCCTCCTGCCATGCATGGTCTGATGTGCTGCCACAGCCCTCAATTTAGTATGATGTGCCAGTCCACTCCTCCTGCCCTCCATTGCCCAATTCTATGCCCCATCATTGACCTCCTGCTTAAACTCTGTGCTTAGCTTGCTGCCCCTATTCTCCTTCCCCCTGCCCTCCGATGTCTTTGTGCATGCCCCTGCTCCATCCTTTTTGCCCACCATGTTCCATGGACCTGCCACTCCTATCTACTCTGAGTGTTCTGCTGAGCTGCCACTCCCCTCCCACCTGCCTAGCATTGTCAGATGACTGTAACCTGTCCCTGCCACCTCCACCCTGCCTGTCCACATGCCATGCCCCTATCCTCTTCCTCCTGTCCTACATGGTTCATTGTACTGCCACACCCTTCTGCCCTCCCTGGTCTGTTGTGCTGCAACTGCTCCTCCTGCCTGCCCCGTGCGGTCTGTTGTGAGGCCCCTTCCCCTGAACTTTCTTGTCTGTGCACAGGTCCTGACCCTCCCTTCTATCCTCCATCGTCCTTTGTGCATGCCCCTGCACCCTCCCTCTTGCCCATCATAGCCATTGTGCTGCCACTAACCCTCCCACTTGCCATGCAAGGTCTTCTGTGCTGCCATGGCCCCTCCCACCTTCCCTGTGTGGTCAGTTAGCTGTCCCTGACCCCCTACCACCTTCCCTCCATGGTCTGTGTGTATGCCATCACAGTCTCAGTGTTGCTCTTCATGGTGTGTCTTGCTTCTAGTGCCCATCCTGCCTGACCTCCATGGCTATCTTGCTGCTCCTGCCCTGCCCCCTTCCCTCTGTTTACATGTGCAGACCCCTACTCCCTCCCTCCTGGCTTGTCTGTTCCATTGTAATGCCCCTGATCCGTCCCTCCTGCCCTTTATGGTCTGTTATGCTGCAGCTTTCTCTCCTGTCTGTCCATTATGGTCAGCTAGCTACCATTGCCTCTTGCCCCTCTGTGCTCTGTTGTCCATGTGCATGATCCTGTCCCCTCCCTCTTGCTTTCTATGGATTGTTGTGCTGCACTCCCGTCCCGCATGCCCTGTGTGGTGTATTGTGCTACTGCAAACCCTGATGCCTGCCCTGCAGGGTCAGTTTGGTGCACCTCTCCATGTCCCTCCAGTCCTCTGTTATCCAAGTCCATGTCCCTACCCCATTTCCTACCATGATCCAATGTACCATACTTGCGAACATTTTGAACTTGGTAAGAGGGAGATTTTGAAAAAAACCTTGGGTATTGATTTTCCCCTTTGAGTTACATTGAAAAAGAGGAGATTGTAGACAGGAGACAGATCAAATAAAGCCCATTTGAGCTTAAAAACATTTGACGTTTCCTGGCTGAATCGGGTCTGTTGGCATGTATGGTTGTACTACCATTGCCTCTTCCTTCTGCCTGCCCACAATGGTCTATTACATTGCCACAGCCTCTCTTGCAAGTCCTGTATTGTTGGTTTGTTGCCCCTGCCCCCCTTTCCACTGCCCTCCATAGTCTGTTGTGCTGCCACGGCCCTTCCTGCCTGCTCAGTGTGGTTAAATTGTTGCCTTTGCACCCTCCTACCTGCCTTCAATTTTCAGAGTCCATGCCCCTGGCCTCTGCCTCTCAACAGTATCCTAATGAACAACTAGATTGCTAACATTCTATATTTATTACAAAAGTGTGGAACGCCTGACGTCATCTTGATGTAATCAAAACTGTAAAACCTAGAGCATTTCCTTTAGAAATTACATATATGAGAGGGTCTTATTGGCATCAAAATTATGGTTAGTGCTCTAAAAGACTAAAATAAGGACATATTTTCTGAGTTTTCAAATAGCGACAAAGCACTTTTAAATTATTTGTTATCTTTATGTGTTTTTATCCAGTTGACCACTTGATTAAATGTTGCACTTAGGGGAGAGGATGTGGTGTTACTTCCAGAACTGCAGACTTTGCAACTGGGGAACCAGGTTGGAGTTTCTGCTTCAGCTCGACATTCTGTGATTCTGGTCAAATCACTTAGTCTCCCCATGTCTACAACCAAAATGAATTTGTTCTTGTGTGATGTAACCAATGCTCATGTAAAGCACTCCAATACCTGACAAGTCTGCACTATATAACACTGCAAAAACACAAAATAATAAGTGTTTTGCACACTTCTGTCATTGGGCTATATTTGGGCTACATCTGGGTGATTTTGGGCTACATTTGGGCTCTTTTGTCTCCGGTGGCCATCTTGGGAGATTTATTTGTTATGAAGTTTCCTAATTTCCTCATGTACTGCAGTCTCCTCAGTAGGAAATGCTTTCAGTTTTTTACTTTGATTCCATCATGAAGATATTCAGATATGTCACACATTTTCCATAAATTCTGAATGTTAGCACTCTAGTTGCTAATTAGATCACTGTAGTAAAACTACTGTTCACCATGGAAGTCTGCTTCTGGTATTAAAAGTGCATGTTTCAGTCTGCATGTCAGAATTTTTTAATGAAATAGAAGAGGATTTGAGAAGTCACTCAAAATGTGCCCTCATTTTCTTTCTTCAGCATTAATCATAATTTCTATGGCAAAATGAACCCCCTCATTGTGTTCCTTTTTACATTAAATGTTTTAAGTGTTACCAGTTTATTCCAATCAAGATGGCTTCAGGTGTGCCATACTTTTGTCATAATGAAGACAGTAAGCGCTCTAGTTGTTTTTAAGAACACTCTGGGACATTCTGTCATTGGGCTATACTTGGGCTACATCTGGGTGATATTTGTGCTACATTTGGGCTCTTTTGTCTCTGGTGGCCATCTTGGGAGACTTATTTGTTATGAAGTTTCCTAATTTCCTCATTTACTGTAGTCTCCTCAGTAGGAAATACTTTCAGTTTTTTACTTTGATTCCATCAAGAAGGCATTCAGATGTGTCACACATTTGCCATAAATTCAGAATGTTAGCACTCTTTTTGTTCATTAGATCACTGTAGTAAAGCTACTGCTCACCAGGGAAAACTGCTGCTGGTATTGAAAGTGCATGTTTCAGTCTGCATGTCAGAATGTTTTAATGAAATAGAAGAGGATTTGAGAAGTCACTCAAAATGTGCCCTAATTTTTCTTTCTGCAGCACTAATCATACTTTTTATGGAAAAATGAACCCCCTCATTTTGTTCCTTTTTAAATTAAATGTTTTAAGAGTTACCACTTTAATCCAAACAAGATGGCTTCAGGTGTGCCATATGTTTATCATAAGTAGGACTGTTAGAGCTCTAGTTGTTCTTTGGAACACTCTGGGAAGCTGCAGTAGAACACAAAGGAATCAACTGACAGTCTATGCCCGTGTTGGATGTACATGTTTTACTGAGAATGTCAGACTTCATTCTCACATGACTGAGAAAGATAATGTGAATTTACAGAAAATAAGCTCTCAGTTTAGCTTATAGATCACCTTCCAAACCTCTGTGGGAAAAGCATGAGAAAATATTTTTCTCTCAATCATGATATCCCAGCAGAAGGCTTTTTCACATGGTGAAATCACCTTAGAACATACCACAATTCCTAAAATGAGTATGGTACCATCAACAAATGATTTATAATGTAACTAAAGTCTTAAAACCTTCTATTAACTACAATGCTTTTTAATGAGGTGCTATCATGTATATTGGTCCCAAGATGGCTGCCAACACTTCTTGGATGAAGTGCTGACAGCCAATCAGATCTCAGGATGAGATGTGTGGTTAGGCTCCGCCCACATATATATATGATTATACTTTTGATTTTCTCAGGAACTACTGAACAGATTGACACCAGACCTGCAAAAGGCACTTCCCTGACCTGAGGACTACCTCAAGTAATTCTGTTCAGCCGTTCGGGCTGTACCTCGGACTAAAGGTCCCTACGGAAAATTGCATGGGGAAAACGCGTTTTTGGGACCCCCCTTTTTTCTCAGCCCCCGCTTGACGAATCCCCCCGAGACTTTCAGGGTAGGAGCGGAGCGGAGCGCCCCACCTATTTGAAAATTTCGCGAGGATTCGTCAACCGGCGCCAAAGTTATTCAAAATGGAATGTTGCGGATTTCCTATGAAAACACGGTCCTAACTATAACTATCTACTGGCGATCGCCAGTAGATAATATATATATATATATACATATATATATATATATATATATATATATTATCTACTGGCGGTCGCCAGTAGATAGTTATAGTTAGAATGTTGCGGATTTCCTATGGAAACACGGTCCTAACTATAACTATCTACTGGCGACCGCCAGTAGATAATATATATATATATACATATATATATATATATATATATATATATATATGTATATATATATATATTATCTACTGGCGATCGCCAGTAGATAGTTATAGTTAGGACCGTGTTTCCATAGGAAATCCGCAACATTCTATTTGGAATAACTTTGGCGCCGGTTGACGAATTCTCGCGAATTTTTCAAAATAGGTGGGGCGCTATGCTCCGCTCCTACCCTGAAAGTCTCGAGGGGATTCGTCAAGCGGGGGCTGAGAAAAAAGGGGGGTCCCAAAACGCATTTTCCCCATGCAATTTCCCATAGGATCTGTTGTCGCAGCTACAGCCCGAACCGCTGAACGGAATGACACCAAATTTGGCAAAGAGGTAGTCCTCAGTTCAGACTCGTGCCTTTTGCATATATGGTGTGAATCCGTTCAGTAGTTCCTGAGAAAATTAGAGTGAGTTAAAAATACATACATATCTATGGCCGCGGAGGATCCGCGGACCGTACACGCACCGTAAGCGCACCCTCCCCGAATCAAGCGCGCACCCTCCCGATCGCGCGCTGAATGCTAATTGGCTGTCGAGTGTCTCTCTACATTCGAAACCAGGAACTGTTGGCGGCCATTTTCTGCCTCGGTAGAGGCGAGGCTGAAGAACCAAGGGGAAAAAGTGTGTAAAACATATAAAGGGGGCAGAGTGGAAATACTCTGACCCTCTAGAGGTGCTTAGGGGGTCCCAGAAGGACCCCCTAGGCCCCCCTTTTTTTATTAAAAAAAAGTGGCGAAATGCGCGCACGGTGCGCGCATCCTATCGCGTTGGATGCACGGATTCTCTCACGGTGGGTTCACGGATCCAAGGGAAAAAAAATGAAATTGTTGGGAGATAAAGATTAAGCTTAACTGTTTTGTTCTTGAGTGGCTCTAAAAAGAGCCGTTGTGTTCATTCTGAGTTTTTGGTACTTATAAGTAAGAACCTATACAGAGTGTAAAGTTGTTGAGGAAGACTCTGTTTCCTTCATCAGTAAAGTGTACTCCATCCCTCCTATACATCTCTTGCATATGAAAGCGCAGATTGTTATTGTAAATGGACCCCATTCTGTAGTCTCGGAGAAAAGCAGAAACAGATGTATTCACATGTTTCCTAGCTCTCTCAATCTGTGGACAAAAATGATCGGACCAGTTCCATTTCTGCCTTTGGCATATGTTAGAATACACAAAGGCAGTTTTAGGGAACAGTGAAATCAGTTCTGCAAAGGTGTCCTTCATAAGCATTTCCAGCCCTACCCCAGTCAAAGTGCCTAGGTCATTGCCACCACAGTGCACTATTATGAGGTCAGGGTGTTGGATTTGCATGAAGGATTTCACCAATGGCATCAATTGGTGCCACTTTAACCCTCTCTGTCCAATCCATTTAATGTCTACATTTAGCAAACCTAGGTCTTTGTGAATGCCTTTGTTTTCTGCATACCTTTGGCTCCAGAAAATATAGCTGTGTCCCACAATCCACACTCTAAGCATCTTGAAGGGAGGTCTGGATGCACTCAGATGGTCTCTGTAAATGAAATGGCAGTTTGGAAAGTAAGATGTTTCTAAAATGGTGGCTAAGATGCAATTTTGAAAAAAGACAAGAAATCATTGGTTGTTTGACAACCTTCTACACTGAAAGGTAGGGTGCATATTTCTGTTTTTTAAACGCATGATTCTTACTGGTTAACAAAAACTTATTGTAAGTAACATTATATATGATAAGCTGATATGTTGAGAAGTCAAGCACACTTGCTGTTTTGATTAGCAACATTGTGTGTGCTGAACTTGTGACCTGTGTGCTCGGTACAGTGTTCCATGACCTGTTTCTATGGTAACTGGCAGAAGGCAGATTGGGGGAAGGGTTGAAATGTATTTCAGTTGGAAAGGGTTGAAACGTTTAACCAATAGAAATGTATGTTTGCTTTTGAGTTTATGTGTGAAGGATTGTGATTTGATGTTTACATGGATATGTGTGGAAAATGAAAGGGAAACTTTTCCATTCTTTGTTTTTGCTGAGAGGTGCACAGTGCAGAGATTCTGTAAAAGAAAATATGGTGAGTGACTGATATACTTCTTAATCTACAAAAGAACTTGAAAGATGAGTTATTTAATTGTGAGGGGATGTATGTAGACTATTTTGATTTTAATCAGACTAATGTATTTCTCCTGCTAAAGTGTAGGGAGTACTTTTTTTCTCTACAATCTTAGTGACAGTGTGTGTGCATGTAGAAACCATTCTGTGATAATCATTTTTGTTTTTCATGTATTTGCAGACGGATAACTGTGCTGTTTTTATATTTTGGTAGAATTAGAAACCAGTCATTGTTTATGAATTTGTGAAATGAGTTATGTTTCTACACTAAAATGTAGTACTCCTTCTAGATGAAGAAATGTGTTTTGGTATAGTGCAAGGGATAGTGTTGTTTGTCTAGAATCACACAGTGAGTCTGTGTGCATTTGGGAACCACTGTGAGAGAAGCATTTGGTAACATCGTGTATTTGCTGACAGATATCTGTTTTAACCTGTCATGTTGTGAAGTTTTAGTAGTATTGGAAGACAGTTATGGCTTATGATTTGATTAAATGAGTTAGGCTTTGACAGAAAAGTGCAGTCCTGAAATATGTAGATTGTGTGCAGTTCCCTTACCACTTGCACTGTAGTGAATGAGTTTTAGTAAACTCCTAGGGATAGTGGTGCTTGTCTAGAATCACACTGTGAGTCTGTGTGCATTTTGGAACCACTGTGAGAGAAGTGTTTGGTAACATCGTGTATTTGCTGACAGATAACGGTTTTAAAACCTGTTATGTTGTTAAGTTTTAGTAGCATTAGAAGCCAGTCTTTGCTTATGCGTTGATTAAATGAGTCAGGCATTGACACTAAAGTGCAGTCGTGAAATATGTAGATTGTGTGCAGTTCCCTTACCACTTCCACTGAAGTGAATTAGTTTTGGTAAACTCCTAGGGATAGTGGTGCTTGTCTAGAATCACACCATGTGTCTGTGTGCATTTGGGAACCACTGTGAGAGAAGCGTTTGGTAACATTGTGTATTTGCTGACAGATAACTGTTTTAAAACATGTCATGTTGTCAAGTTTTAGTAGCATTAGAAGCCAGTCTTTGCTTATGCGTTGATTAAATGAGTCAGGCTTTGACACAAAAGTGCACTTTTGAAATATGCACATGGTGTGCAGTTCCCTTACCACTTCCATAGTAGTAAATACGTTTTGGTAAACTCCTAGGGATAGTGGCTGTTGTCTAGAATCACACTGTGAGTCTGTGTGCATTTTGGAACCACTGTGAGAGAAGTGTTTGGTAACATTGTGTATTTGCTGACAGATAACTGTTTTAAAACCTGTTATGTTGTTAAGTTTTAGTAGCATTAGAAGCCAGTCTTTGCTTATGCGTTGATTAAATGAGTCAGGCATTGACTCTAAAGTGCAGTCGTGAAATATGTAGATTGTGTGCAGTTCCCTTACCACTTCCACTGTAGTGAATTAGTTTTGGTAAACTCCTAGGGATAGTGGTGCTTGTCTAGAATCACACCATGTGTCTGTGTGCATTTGGGAACCACTGTGAGAGGAGCGTTTGGTAAAATTGTGTATTTGCTGACAGATAACTGTTTTAAAACCTGTCATGTTGTAAAGTTTTAGTAGCATTAGAATCCAGTGTTCGCTTATGCGTTGATTACATGAGTCATGCTTTGAAACTGATGTGCTGTACTTAAATATGTAGATTGTGTTCAGTTCCATTAACTCTTCTAGACTAGTGAATGAGTTTTGGCAAACTCCTAGGATAGTGTTGATTGTCTAAAATCACACTGTGAGTCTGTGTGCATTTGGGTAAGGATTGTGAGAGAAGCATTTGGTAACATCGTGTATTTGCTGACAGATAACTATTTTAAAACCGGTCATGTTGTCAAGTTTTAGTAGCATTAGAAGCCAGTCTTTGCTTATGCTTTGATTAAATGAGTCAGGCTTTGACACAAAAGTGCAGTCCTGAAATATGAAGATTGTGTGCAGTTCCCTTACCACTTCCACAGTAGTGAATGATTTTTGGTTATCTCCTAGGTATAGTGATTGTTGTCTAGAATCACACTGTGAGTCTGTGTGCATTTGGGAACCACTGTGAGAGAAACATCTGGTAACATCGTGTATTTGTTAGCAGATAACTCTTTTAAAACCTGTCATGTTGTCAAGTTTTAGTAGCATTAGAAGCTAATGCATTGATAACATGAGTCAGGGTTTGACACTAAGGTGCAGTACCATGTACTAATCTGTTCACTGTGGCAGAACTGAAAATTTAAAAGTTTTACCTAAGCACTGTCCTAGAAGTAGTCTGATTATTTAGTCAGTTTCTAAGTACCAAATAGATTGCTTCAAATGTCTATGCAGTATGCATGTAGTGTTCTAACATACTAAACACTTGTCTTTTACACCTTCAATTCCCTAGTCAGTATCCATACACTTCCAGGAAACACCCTGTCACTCCCTTTGCAGTCCTCTAGTGACCCATTCAACACCATGTACTAATCCATTCACTGTGCCAAAACCCAAACAGTTATAAATTCACCAAGACACTCTCTTTCCAGTACTCTAATGATTCAGTCACTGCCTAAGTATTTATGCAGTGAGCCAGGCCTTAGCACATGGACTTCTTCAAACCCCTATCCACTATGCATGCAGTCCTCTAACCACCTACACACTTGTGTTCACACCTTCAATTCCCCAGTCAGTATCCATACACTTCCAGCAAACACCCTGTCACTCCCCTTGCACTCCTCTAGTGACCTTATTAAGCATCATGTACTAATCCATTCACTGTGCCAAACCCTAATAAATTCACCGAGGCACTCTTCTTGCAGTACTCTAATCATTCAGTCAGTACCCAAGTACTCATCCAGTGACCCATGCCTTAGTATATGGACTGCTTCAAACCCCTATCCACTATGCATGCAGTCCTCTAACCACCTACACAATTGTCTTTCACACCTTCAATTCCCTAGTCAGTATCCATACACTTCCAGGAAACACCCTGTCACTCCCTTTATAGTCTTCTAGTGACCCATTCAACACTATGTACTAATCCATTCACTGTGCCAAAACCCAAACACTTATACATTCACCAAGATACTATCTTTGCAGTACTCTAATCATTTAGTCAGTGGCTAAGAATTCATGCACTGAGCCAGTTCTTAGCACATGGACTGCTTCAAACCCCTATCCACTATGCATGCAGTCTTCTAACCACCTAGACCCTTGTCTTTCACACTTTCAATTTCCTAGTTAGTATCCATACAGTTCAGCAAACATCTTGTCACTGCCTTTGCACTCCTCTAGTGACCCATTCAGTACCAAGTACTAATCCATTCCCTGTGCGAAAAGCCTAGCACTTATACATTCACCTAGGCACTCTCCTTGCTGTACTCCAATCATTCAGTCAGTACCCAAGTAGTGATGCAGTGAGCCAGGCCTTAGCACATGTACTGCTTTAAATGCCTCAGCAGTCCATGGATGCAGTCCTCTAATCACCTACACAGTTGTGTTTCACACCTTCAATTCCCTAGTTAGTATTCATACTCTTCTAGCAAACACCCTGTCACTCATCCAGTGTGTCTCCTTATAGTACTGTAATCATTTAGTCAGTTAGCATGAAGTCTTTTAGTGAGGTAGGCTTTAGGGCATGAACTGCTTCAAAGTAGTATGCACTGTGCATGTAGTGTTTTAACCATCGTCACACTTGTGGTTCAGGGACATAGTTTCTT
Organism: Triturus cristatus; assembly: GCF_964204655.1. Lineage (NCBI taxonomy): Eukaryota > Metazoa > Chordata > Amphibia > Caudata > Salamandridae > Triturus > Triturus cristatus. The sequence continues at coordinate 392,485,574 of NC_140583.1, read as the reverse complement.
AGTCAGTATTTATATAAAATGTGTTTGTACAGTAATGGAATAGTATAATTTTGAAAGTTATTAATATACATTTATTTTTGATTCTTTTTTACAGATACAGAACAGGAGTGTTTCTCATCTGTTTGCACTCTTCTCGTGCAAGATTGTTTGGATGAAGGGTCCTTAGGTGTCATCATACTTGCTGTGCCGCATGAGTATTTTTTGTTAGGATCTCCCCGTACAGAACTCTTTTGAAAATTTTGTGCATGAGAAAGGTGGTATTGGTCTTTGTTTGCCCCTCGAGAAAAGTAGAAAATTTCCACATCACTGAAGGAAAATGTTGTGGGCGTGGTGCATCCTCCAAAAATTCAACTTTAGATTTGGTGAATATTTTATAGCGACATCATTTACAGTTTTTGTAAGTTAAAGTTAAAAAAATGTGTTACCTGTGTGCATTTTATATTTCTGTGATTTGTATTCTGAAAATGGCATGTTGTTTTTTTTTTTAACAATCTTTGAGATTGTGGTTTTTTTGCCCGCTGTTAAGTGATGTGTACTATTGAAATCACTATTTTTAGTGAAATTTAATATATTCTGAGAATAGCAAAAAAGGCAAAAAAATTACTTTGTGGAAATTATGCTGTGTTGTATAAAATGTATTATTACATGTTATATATTTTTTTCCTTTTCTTTCACAGATCCAAATTTTAAAATAAGCAATTTATATGACTTTATATTTGAATGAAAAACAGAAAAAAATGTATGCCATTTTTTATTCCTCTTACTGTGAAGGTAAGTTTAACTAAGTCTCAATATGCAGAATGAAGAGGCCTGCAAGAAGCTACAAAGTTGAAACACATTTCTAAAAACACTCTGTTTATGTAGTTTTGAAATCTGACCATAATCAGATATCATGTGACCTGCAAAAAAAGAGATTTGAGGGGTTCATAATATTTCACCTTTTTAGCTGTTGAAGGACCGCAATTATTTCAATCATTCTTCTTTGAACATCTTTGCAAACAAAACTCTGTGCTTACCTTCTACAATTCGCAAGGAAATTTAAAAACGGAAATATGTCACTTTTTGTAACATAGTTATTGTGCAAGATACTCTTTTATATTTACAAAGAGAGGAAAAGGCACTCTGCACTTTTTATACTCCATTTAAATATAACCTCATCATGCACACCACTTTGTGTTGAAAGGGTGTTCTATAAGTGTTGTTGTGCAGGATTGCACTTAATACTCATAGAACAAGACACATGTCTAGTTTTATCAGAAATCATAAATCTCAATATGTTTGTGAATGCTGCACCATTCTAAAATTGGTGTAGGAAAGCACAACAAGGAGAATTGTTTTCATTTCTCCACATTTTTATATCTTCAATGCATGCTGAAATGTTTAGCATACGTTGAAGGACAAAAAAGCATTTTCCCATTGTTTTTTTGCAGGAAGGTGTGTCTTCCTGCAGAAAAACAAACAGCACATGACACAGATATCCTTGCAGTATGGTGCAAGGGTGCCTGTGTCACCACATGGCTGCAGTTTAAGCAGCCGTGCAGAGAGAAGCATAGATTTGCAACATATTTATGTACATATGTTGCATCCGTGTGCTTTGGAAGTACTACAGCACACTGCAGTTAAAGAGGTTACTGAGTGATGCTGCAGCACTTCCTCATAGTTCTGCACTTAAACATTCACCATACGCTACTAATGCATTCATTCAGTCAATTACATACTACACATACATTCATCTAAACTAACACTAAAAGAAATTTAGCTCTTTTTTTAAACCAGGAAAGTTAGTTCTTACAAGAACTTTTTTTTTTCTTCTTTTATAATTTTTTGGGGGTTTTCTGAACTATTTTTAAATTGTTTTGGTTTTTCTGCATAAAAACAAAACAGGAGAAACCAAACAATGAACTTCAGGGAACAATAAAAAAAACAAAAAAACTAGCAAATGTGACTTTCTTGGCGGCGGCAGATCAGATCGATCGACTGCTTACCATAGCACAAACTCACATTGCACTTAGTGCAGAGCACTTTTAAAAATTGAAATTGAGACGGATGTCCAAGGTTTGGGCTGATGGATGCACTCTTGATGTGCTCGGCTGCGATGAGGTGGATGGCGCAGGAGCAGGAGTGTTTCTCATCCGTCGGCACTCTTCTCGTGCAAGATTGTTTGGATGAAGGGTCCTCATGTGCTTCATCATACTTGCCGTGCCGCAAGAGTATTTCTTGTTAGGATCCCCTCTCGATAGGACTCTTTTGCAAATCTTGCACGTGACCAAGGTGGCATTGGTCTTATTCTGCCCCTCGGGAAAAGTAAAAAATTTCCACACCACTGAAGATAAACGTTTTTTGAGTGGTGCCTCCGGCAAAAATTCATCCTCAGAAGTATGAGGTGATGCAGGTGATGCCTGCTGCCCTGAAGCCATTTTTGGTTGAAAAAGGTTAGAGCTAAGTGTAAACTTAGTCTATAAAATCTTCTTCTCTCCAAAGAGATGGTGCTCAAAAGAAGGTCAAAGAAGAATGATTGAAATGGGTGGGGTCTTTCAGTAGTTATAATAGGAAGTGTAATGAACCAATCAAATCTCTTTTTTTGCAGGTCACATGGGATCCGCGCACCCTGCTCGTACGTAGCATGCACCCAGCGCGCATCCGCGAAATTGAATTAAAAAGAAATATAGGATTAGATATAAAAATATATTAGTTTTAAGACTAGTTTAGAGTTTGTCTTCAATTAATATTCACATGAAATACATATATATATGTTTTTTAAATGTTAAATATTTCATGGGATCCGCGCACCTACAGCGTCATAGACGCAGATGACGCGTCGCGGAAGCGCGTAAACGTCGCGTTACGTACATCGAACTTGTCGCGTATAGCCTGGGAGTCGCGTACCGGTCGCATTGCGATCGCACACTAAACACGTACCCAACTCATACTATGCGTGGATGCTATCACGTAGGGATCGAGAACGGTGCGCATAGGGTGCGCGGATCCAAAAACATTGAAAAAATATATATATAAAATAAAGTTTTGCACATATAGTTAAAAAAATATTTTGAAAAATATAAAAAAAATATGTTTGAAAAACCCATTAAGTTCAAATAATATTTTTTAATTTTTAAAAGAATTAATCGAAAAAATGAGTTTAAAAAATGGTGATAAAAAAGTATTTTAAAAAAAATGTCATTAATGAAATTGACACACTGAATTTGAAAAATATAGAAATCCAATCAAAATCATTAAACATGATATCTTCAGAGATAAGTTATAGATAGGAATTGGCATTTAAAAAACCTTTGAAATTCACTGAAAAAACCATAGGTTTTAGGGAAAGTTATAGTTAGCTGGACATTTCACTCTTACAAAACCATAGAAATTCCTCCGTTATAGTTAGTTCTGCTAACTATAATTCCTGCGCCCGCAATGCACTGCTGATGATGTCACATATTACATCATCCATGACATGGTCAGTGACATCACTGATGACATCACTGATGACATCTCAAATGACATTACTGATGACATCACTGTTGACATCATCCACGTGACAATCTGATCACACACTACTATAACCTTTCATCACTCACTGTAAAATACAGAGTACCGTATTTGAAACCATTGAGACACCAATACCACTTACTATATACCCACTCAATGATTGCTAAGCCTACACACACAACTACCCATTCACCCACAAAATCACTTATATATGCAGTCACTGATCCATAGAACACTATCAAATGCACTTATACACCTAAATAGACATTGACACATCAGCAGTCATCCTAGTCAGTTATGCAGTCATCCTACTCACTCATAAAAAAAATCAATCAGACCTACATTTGCTCACCTTCGCAGTTATACACACAACACCTCATTTATTCATACACATAGTAACTCCCAGGTACTATTTTAAAAAATCACTATTACAATTATACACTCATCCATACAGTTACTCTCACAATCACTGACTCTTACGTTTATTTATTTATATACACCAACTCTCACATAGAATGCCTTTATTTTTGCACTTTGTTGTAGAGGTACCACTGAGACATATATTCAGTCACCAACACACAAATAAACACACTCAGTCACCCAAACAACTGTTTCACATGCACTCTTAAACCCGTACACCTAGTTAATCAACCACTCACACATCTATGCATACAGTTACACATCACCCACCCAAACACATACACACTCCCATACAAATACTCAGCTAACTAATCAATAACTAATATGGACACTCATGTAGTTAGTGACCAACTGATACAGAAGGTTATACAACGATGCACATATTCACATACTTTAGTTACTAACACATGTATTTAGTGAGACACTTTTAATTACTCACTTAAACAGACAGTCAGACAGCTACTAAATCCTCCATCCAGATTGTTATATATCCACTCAATCTTCAATACAGTTTGGTATATATATAATACATATTTAAATTACAAACAAAACCACATTCACTTAATGATGTCATCAGTGATGTTATCAGTGATGTTATTTGAGATGTCATCAGTAATGTCACTGAATGATGTAAAATGTGACATCATCAGCAGTGCATTGCGGGCGCACGAGTTATAGTTAGCAGAACTAACTATAACAGAGGAATTTCTATGGTTTTGTATGAGTAAAACCACTCTTTTTTTTTAAATTCTTTAGTTTATATCTCAAGTGAGAGCTACAGACCAACACGTTTCGGTCTTATCAAACGACCTTGATCACGATCCTAGTTCGCGCTCAACAGTCAGTCGGTAAAGTACTTTTTTGATATCGACATGTCAATCTCGCTAAGCGCCTCTAAGCATTATGGGATATGTAGTCCCATATGAGCAATATACTTATTCTTTCATTTACAGTGCCCCAACTGTGCATAATCAAAACAAATGATGTAATATGTGACATCATCAGCAGTGCATTGTGGGGGGGGTGAGTTATAGTTAGCTGAACTAACTATAACTGCCGAATTTCTCTGGTTTTGTACGAGTATAACGTCCTTGAAACCTGTGTTTTTTTCAGTGATTTTCAAAGGTTTTTTAAATGCTAATTTCTAACTATGCCTACAAATGCAGGACATGTGCAGAAAGAGGAAGAAAGGTGCAGAAAGAAGCAAGAGAAATGCAGAAAGAGGCAACAGAAGTCCAGAAAGACGAACAAAGGTGCAGAAAGAAGCAAGAGATGTGTACATAGAACGAACAGGAGAAGAAAGAGGCCTTGTTGCAAAGTCATCCTGTGCCCCCAACGTTTTGCTGACAGGTACTGGTGGTAACTGACTGACTAACCAGGCCTGGAGCCGGTGCTATGCTGAAAGACACTTAGAATACTGTGAAACCACCTACATACACCAGGGTACACTATGAGTTGGGGAACCCCTGTGATTGGCATGACCTCCCCTGTATGGCCCTAGTTCATAATAGGGCAGGGGGTTAAAACTACCTCTAACTAAGAGGTGCAGAAGGAGGCAAGAGAAGTGCAGAAAGAAGCAACACAGGTGCTTAAAGAGGCAAGAGAGGTGCAGAAAAAAGCAAGTGAAGTGCAGAAAGAGGCAAGTGAGGTGCAGAAAGAGGCAAGTGAGGTGCAGAAAGAAGAAAGAGCAGTGCAGAAAGAACCAACAGAGGTGTAAAAAGTGGCAACATGGGTGCAGAAAGGGGTAGGAGAGGTGCACAAAGAGGCAAGAGAGCTACAAAAAGAGGCAGGAGGGGTGCGAAAGAAGGAAGAGAAGTGCAGAAAAAGGCAACAGAATTCCTGAAAGAAGCAACTGAGGTGTAGAAAGAAGCAAGAGAAGTGCAGAAAGAGGCAAGTAAGGTGCATATAGAAGCAAGAGCAATGCAGAAAGAACCAATAGAGGTACAGAAAGAGGGAAGAGGGGTGGAGAGAGAGAGGCAAGAGGGGTGCATAACAAAGTAAGATGGTTGCACAAAGAGGCAAGAGAGGTGTAGAAAGGAACAAGTGAGGTGCAGAAAGAGCCAACAGAGGTGCAAAAAGAGGCAAAAGAGGTGCTGAAACATACAAGAGAAGTGCAAAAAGAGGCAAGAGAATTGCTGAAAGAAGCAACAGAGGTGAAGAAAGAAGCAAGAAAAGTGCAGAAGGAGACAAGTGAGATGCAAAAACAAGGGAAGACAAGTGCTGAAAGAGAACACCGGTACAGAAAGAAGCAAATGAGGTGCAGAAAGAGGCAACAGACGTGCAGAAAGAGGGAAGAGAGGTGCAGAAAAAGGCAAGAAAAGTGTTGAAAGAGACAAAATAGGTACATAAAGAGACAACAGGGGTTCAATAAAAAGGAAGACAGGTGCAGAGAGAAGCATGGACATTGCAGAATGAAGAAACAGGGGTGCACAAAGAGGCAAGAGAAGTGTAGAAACAGGCAAGAGAAGTGCAGAAAGAGGCAAGACAAATGTAGAAAGGAACAAGTGAGGTGCAGAAAGAGCCAATAGAGGTGCAAAAAGATGCAAGAGAGGTGCTGAAACAGGCAAGAGAAGTGCACAAAGAGGCAAGAGAATTGCTGAAAGAAGCAACAGAGTTGTAGAAAGAAGCAAGAAAAGTGCAGAAAGAGGCAAATGAGCTGCAAAAACAGGCAGTGTAAAAAGGGGCATGGCCTCGAACTACCTCTCTGCAACACAGCCCTGTGGCGCTTACTGGAGGTACCTGGTGGGCTAGTTGCCCCCAGGGACCTTCAGGATGGAAGGGGAATTAATCCTCCAACTTAAAACCCTCCATGGGCATGTTTGCACAGTGGTGCAGGGAGGGGGCCTGGCCTGATGTGACACGTGTGCAAACGCGCCCTGTTGTGCGTTTTAAGTTGGGGAGAGGTGGTCCGTGGCCACGCCCCTTTTTACTCCTCTCTGCTTTCTGGTTTGAAATTTTCAAAACTCGTGGGGTGCTCCGGTCAGCTCCTATCTTGAAAGTTTCGGGGTGATTCGGCAAGCGGGGGCCGAGAAAAAAGGGGGGTCCCAAACCGGGTTTTCTCCATGTTAATTCCCATAGGAAACTTTAGACACGGCTACAGCCCGAACTGCTCAACGGAATTACACCAAATTAGGCGAAAAGGTAGCCCTTGGTTCAGAAAGATCCCTTTTTGTTAAATGGTGTGAATCCGTTCAGTAGTTCATGAGAAATCAGAAAAAGAAAAAGTTTCAATTTCTGGGCGGAGCCTAACGACACATCTCATCGTGAGATCTGATTGGCTGTCAGAACTTCATCCTGGAATTGCAGGCAGCCATCTTGGGACCAATATACATGATAGTACCCCATTTAAATGCTTTGTAGTGAATCGAATATTTTGAGGGTTACCCAAAGGAGAGCTATAAAGGGTGATAACAGACATTGGTTACATTAGAATTCATTTGTTGGTACCATACTAATTTCAGGAATTGTGGTGTGTTCTAAGGTGATTTTACCCTGTGAAAAACCTTCTGCTGGGATATCATGAATCATGTTTGAGAGAAAACTGAAGCTAAAATGAGAGCATATTTTCTATAAATTCACATTATCTTTCTCAGTCATGTGAGAATGAAGTCTGTTATTCTCAGTAAATCTTGTACATCCAACAAGGGCAGAGACTGTCAGTTGATTCCTTTGTGTTCTACTTCAGCTTCTCAGAGTGTTCTAAAGAATAACTAGAGCGTTAACAGCATTACTTATGACAAAAGTATGGCACACCGGAAGCCATCTTGATTGGAATAAACTGGTAACACTTAAAACATTTAATTTACAAAGGAACAAAATGATGGGGTTCATTTTGTCATAGAAATTATGGTTAGTGCTGTAGAAAGAAAAATTAGGACATGTTTCAAGTGTGATCTCAAATGTCTTCCTGTTATATTTCAACAGGAGCAGCCTGTCAGTTGATGCCTTTGTGTTCTACTGCAGCTTCCCAGAGTGTTCTAAAGAACAACTAGAGCGCTAACAGTCTTACTTATGACACAATTATGGCACATCTGAATCCATCTTGATTGGAATAAACTGGTAACTCTTAAAACATTTAATTTAAAAAGGAACAAAATGAGGGGGTTCATTTTGTCATAGAAATTATGGTTAATCCTGTAGAAAGAAAAATTAGGACATGTTTCAAGTGTGATCTCAAATATCTTCCTGTTATATTTCAACAGGAGCAGCCTGTCAGTTGATGCCTTTGTGTTCTACTGCAGCTTCCCAGAGTGTTCTAAAGAACAACTAGAGCGCTAACAGTCTTACTTATGACACAATTATGGCACACCTGAAGCCATCTTGATTGGAATAGACTGATAACACTTAAAACATTTAATTTAAAAAGGAACAAAATGAGGAGGTTCATTTTGCCATAGAAATTATGGTTAGTGCTGCAGAAAGAACATTTAGGGCATGTTTTAAGTGAGATCTCAAATCCTCTTCTATTTCATAAGAAAATTCTGACATGCAGACTGAAACAATCACTTTCAATACCAGCAGTAGAATTCCAGTTAACTCCCTGGTGAGCAGTAGCTTTACTACAGTGATCTAATGAACAACTAGAGTGCTAACATTCTGAATTTATGGCAAATGTGTGACACATCTGAATGCCTTCTTGATGCAATCAAAGTAAACAACTGAAAGCATTTCCTACTGAAGAGACTGCAGTAAATGAGGAAATTAGGAAACTTCATAACAAATAAGTCTCCTAAGAAGGCCACGAGAGAAAAAAGAGCCCAAATGTAGCACAAATATCACCCAGATGTAGCCCACATATAGCCCAATGACAGAAGTGTGCAAAACACTTTTTATTTTTAGTTTTCTGCAGTTTTATATAGTGCAGGCTGGTCAGGTATTGGAGTGTTACATCTTACGTGGACCCCTTATTGCGTATTTTGCACGAAGTACATGAGATTGATCTTCGGAAACATTAAACTTTACGATTCTGTTAACCTGAAGTTGCTCTGAACCGGGCTTTATAACACCCGTTTTTACCTACTGGTTTTATTAACTCTCACTGTATTGTATTAGGAACGAGGATTTACTGTTTTTTATGTACACTTTTATGATCTATGTTTCTAAATCAGATCGAATAAAGTTTAATGAATTCTATGGCAGGACGGAGGCGAGGATTATGCATATCTTTCCTCACTTTATTTGCATAGCAGTTCAAATAAAACGTAACACAACAATCATTTAACAAAAGACTACACAACCCATGAACCATTAGGGGGGTAGTCTCCAAGGCAACTATAGTCCAATCATATCACAGTCCATCGTATCGTGACGTCCCTTCCGCTTCCTCTTTCTTCACTGCTCGCCAGTTAAATGCATTCCTTACCTTCTTGGCTTAATCTGACGTTGTTGCTGTTTGTATAGCGGTTTCTTGTGCACGGTATTAGCATTATTGCCTTGGTATTGTTTCATATTCCCTGCGCAGCAGACTCTTGCCCGAGAGTGTTCTCCCCCTCGCAGTTTCTCCCGCTGTGTGCTCTGCGTGCGTTGAGATCCTGTCAGGCGCGTCTGGTCCGAGCGAGGCAGCTCCGTCGAGCGCACCCGCTGGTCTTTACGCGCGTTTGGGAATCCGGTCACTCCTTTAGTGTCCGCTTGATTCCCGACCAACCCTCGCCTAATTTTGACACTGCTACGTGGTGATGTCCCCACACGGCCACGTTAGTGACCAGCTCCACCTGGTGGTGGTAATTGGTATTGCGCCTCAGTCTATTCTTATAACAGCTTCAGGAAAAGTCCAGCTGTTGGAGCACCGGCCAAGGGGCTTCCTTAAGAATTTTAAGGGCATTTGTTCTGTGCTATCATGACTTCTCCAGAAGAACATTTTTACTCCTCCTACCAGGAAGTGGAGGAGCAATGGCCCCCCAACTTCTCTCTCCAGCAGTGGACCAAGCCCTCTCTCTGGCTATTTCTAGGGCGCTGGCTCCTCTTAGGGAACAGGTTGATAAGCTGGCGAAAAGCATCCCTGGGGTGTTCAGTGACCCAGATCTGGTGGTGGCGGGTCCCAGTAGCTCCCAGATGGGGAATAAAAGGTCTGTTAAGCATAACACGGGGCACTTGAAAGGATTTGATAAACTTACGGAGACCTTCCTCAAGAATGTGCAAAGCCTAAAACATGCACCCTGCCGGGAAGAGGAGGAGTCCGGAGAAAATTGCGACACAGTCACCACTATTGTAGACCCCAACAGCGGGTTTCCCTTAAAGGGAGAGGGGGTGTATCGGAGTCCCACTCCTCTCAGTCCTGGGTTGGGGATGGAGTCCACTCGGACATGTTCGAGCCTATCCAAATTTACCATCCTAGGTCGGCGGAGTGGACCCCTGACACCAAAGTGGCAGAGTATGTGGTGGGGAAAATCCATCAACCCCTTGAAAGTTAGGTCAGGAATAGGACGAGGGGAGAATACCCCATGCCCTCACTGAAGAGGAAGGTGGCACACACACCTGAAATTGATGAGAAACTATGTACCTTTTTCTCCAAGTATATGAGGGATCCCAAGAAAGGAACTGATAGGTCTTGGACGTGGTAGGGCCCTTGACCCAAATTATTCAATTGGTGGAGCGTTCAAAAGAGTCAGGATCCCCTTTGTCCACGGATATTGTGGCTGGTTGGGCGCACTACCCTAAACCCTAAAACACTACCCCTCCACTACCCAAACACCACTGCACTACCCTAAACCCTAAAACACTACCCACAGCACGACATCCTACACTACCCAAACATAACTGCACTACCCTAAACCCTAAAACACTACCATCAGCATGACTCCCTACACTACCCAAACACCACTGCACTGCCTTAAACCCTACACCTACCCCCAGCACAACCCCCTACACTACACAAACACCACTGCACTACCCTAAACCCTAAAACACTAACACAGCACGACACCCTACACTACCCAAACATAACTGCACTACCCTAAACCCTAAAACACTACCATCAGCATGACTCCCTACACTACACAAACACCACTGCACTACCCTAAACACTAAATCTACCCCCAGCATGACCCCCTACACTACACAAACACCACTGCACTACCCTAAACCATAGAGAAAAAAACACCCCATGCCCAAACCCCCTTACCTCTCACTCCTTGTGGTTCCTCTCTCCTCGTGGTTCCTGCTTCACGTGGTCTCTGTGGGGCGGTGCATGTCGTTGTGAGGAAACGGAACAGCCTCTGTTTCCTTACAACAACATAGATCATCAACATGTTTTTTAGAACGCATGGTCATTTACCATACATACCTTTACAACAAAATTTGTTGTAAAGGCATGCGTGGTAAATGACCAAGCGTTCTAAAACAATGTGTAGTAATGACTTCGCGATGTACAACGCATGTGTGGTAATGCATGCGTTGTAATGGTATCGCAAAGTAGAAAAATCATTGTAACGGCTGTTTACCGATCGAAGCTGGCCCCTGTTCTTCAGTGAGATGTTTATTTGATTAATTAGGAGGTAGGAATGTGATTTTTTCCCCAAAAAGAGCATTCCCAGCTGTTGCATTGTGAAAGTGTCCGCGTGGCCTGGCTTCACTTCCGGTGAGAAAGTGGAAGAGTCTGTTTGGATCTAAAGGAGTTCTGTTGTTGGACGGGGCCGGCGCAACACGTCATCAGAAAACATAGCTAATGGAAAGCGTCCTCCCTGAAGTGTGGAGCAGTGCCATGAGAGGTCAACGAGTGTGCGTCACACCGCAGTATGATCGTACCGCGTGAGCCATGTGCCGCCTCCAGGGTACGGGAGGTAGAAGCGGCATCGCAGGTCCTCTTGAAGACCGTTCTAATTCCTCATTTTGGTACTAGGGCATTTTAACTTTGTTGGTCCTGCCAGATACAAAGAGTAGATCCTGTGTTATTCAATGCCCTTGTTACCTTTTTTGTGGGTTGTGGTGCTTGTCACTTCGCTGCCCTGCCGGTGCACACGACTGGGCACCCCACCTCATGTGCCATCTGCAGGGCCTCTTCCCTTGGATCACTGAATTCGGTTTCTGGAGTGGCAACATAAACAGTTGCTCCCAAAGGACTAGCATGAACACTTAGGTGAATATACCATGCACCAGCATTCAACGGAAATTCTTTCCTAGCTCTCCCACGTCGACGAGGACGTCATAATAGCACGGCTCCGCTCGTGACACCGTATGACGTCATCGGAGTCATAAGAAGACCTCGTCGGTGTGCTGACGTCCGTTCCACCCATTTTTTCTGTGCCACCGAGGCAAACAGGCGGACCGAGACATTTTCACATGTATGCATAGTATAATAAATATATATATATCTTCACTGAAAAAACTATAGGTTTCAGGCACGTTATAGTTAGAAATTAGCATTTTATCATATAGACACTCATGTAGCTACTCACCAACCCAAGCAGCCACTTATACACAAAGTGAGAGACTGATACAGATATTTACATATTTAAACATTACTCACTAAGCCATGTATTCACTAAGATACACTTAATCAGTCAGTTATACAATCAATTTTACAAAAACAAATCATCCATTTAGACACTTATATACCCATTTATTCTTCCATCGACCTTTAGATATACATATATAAAACATATTTAATTTTCAGAAAAACACACGTTCACTGGATGATGTGATCAGTGATGTAATTTGAGATGTCATCAGTGATGTCATTGACCATGTCATGAGTGATGTAATATGTGACGTCATCAGCAGTGCATTGCAGGCGCGCGAGTTATAGTTAGCTGAACTAAATATAACGGGGAATTTCTATGGTTTTGTACGAGTGAAATGTCCAACTAACTATAACGCCCCTGAAACCTATGGTTTTTTCAGTGAATTTCAAAGGTTTTTTAAATGCTTGTTTCTAGCTATGCCTACGGAGGTAGGACATGTGAAGAAAGAAGAAAAAAAGCACAGAAAGAAGCAAAAGAAATGCCGAAAGAAGCAACAGAAGTCCACAAAGACAAAGAAGAGTGCAGGAAGAAGGAAGACGTGCAGAAAGAACCGACAGAGGAGCAGAAAGAGGCCTTGTTGCAAAATCATCCTGTGTCCACAACTTTTTCAGACGGGTACTGGTGGTAACTGACTCTGACTAACCAGGCCTAGAGCCAGTGCTATGCTAAAAGACACCTAGAATACAGTGAAAACATCTACATACACTAGGGAATACTATGCATTGGGGAATCCCTGTGATTAGCATGACCTCCTCTGTAAGTCCCTAGTACAAAATAGGGCAGGGGGATTAAAACTACCGATTAAAACGCGACACGGGGCGCGTTTGCACAGTGGTGAAGGGAGGGGGGCCTGTGATGACATGTGTGCAAACACCCCCTGTGGCTGTTTTAAGTTGGGAGATTAAGTCCCCTTAAATCCTGAGGGTCCCTGGGGTCCAACTATCCCACCAGGTACCTCCAGTAAGTGCCACAGAGCTGCGATGCACAGAGGTGTAAAAAGGGGCATGGCCTGGACCACCTCTCTGCAACAAGGCCCTGTGGCGCGTACTGGAGGTACCTGGTGACCTAGTTGGCCCCCAGGGGCCCTCAGTATTGAAGGGGACTTAATTCCAAAACTTAAAACGCGCCACAGGGCGTGTTTGCATAGGTCACCTCTGGCCCGGCCCCTCCCATTTCCACTGTGCAAAGGCATCCTGTAGCACGTTTTAAGTAGGGGGATTAAGTCCCCTTGAATCCTGAGAGTCCCTGGGTCCAACTAGCGCACCACGTACCTCCAGTAAGCACCACGAGCTGGGTTGCAGAGAGGTGGTTCAAGGCCATGCCCCATGTTACACCTCTCTGCAATGCAACTCATTGGACGTACCTGGTGTGTTAGTTGGCCCCCAGAGAGCCTCAAGATTCAAGGGGACTTAATTCTCCAACTTAAAACGTGCCACAGGGCGCGTTTGCGCACTTGTGACATCAGGCCACGCCCCCTCCCTGCACCACTGCGCAAACGCACCCCCTGGTGCATTGTAAATTGGGGGATTAAGTCCCCTTCAGTCCTGAGGGTCCCTGGGGGCCAACTAGCCCACCACTTACCTCCAGTGAGCGCCACAGAGCTACGTTGCAGAGTGGTGTAAAAAGGGGCATGGTCTGGGCCACCTCTCTGCAACGCAGCACAGTGGTGCTTTCTGGAGGTAAGTGGTGGGCTAGTTGGCCCCCAGGGACCCTCAGTATTGAAGAGGAATTAATTCCCCAACTTAAAATGCACCACAGGGTGTGTTTACACACATGTCACCTCAGGCCCCGTCCCCTCCCTTCACCACTGAGCAAAAACGCACCCTGTGTTGCGTTTTCAGTTGGGGGATAAAGTCCCCTTGAATCCTGACGGTCCCTGGGATCCAACTAGCTCACCAGGTACCTCCAGTAAGTGCCACAGAGCTGTGTTGCAGAGAGGTGTAAAAAGGGGCATGGCCTCTGAACACCTCTCTGCAACGCAGCTCCCTGGGGCATACTGGAGGTCCCTGGTAGGCTAGTTGGCCCCCAGGGACCCTCAGTATTCCAGGGGAATTAATTCCCCAACTTCAAAAGCGCCACAGGGCGTGTTTGCACATATATCACCTCAGGCCCCGCCCCCTCCCTTCACCACTGTGCAAACGCGCCCCATCGCGTGTTTTAAGTTGGGGGATTAAGTCCCCTTGAATCCTGAGGGTCCCTGGGTTCCAACTAGCCCACCAGGTACCTCCACTAAGCGCCACAGAGCTGTGTTGCAGAGAGGTGTAAAAAGGGGCGTGGCCTCTGAACACCTGTCCCAGCTCCCTGGCGCATACTGGAGGTACCTGGTGGGCTAGTTGGCCCCCAGGGACCCCTAGTATTCAAGGGGAATTACTTCCCCATCATACAACGTGCCAGGGGATGTGTTTGCAGAGTGCTGCAGGGAGGGGGCTGGGCCTCCGCACGATGCCTGTCTTTTTTTATTAATTTTTTTTTTAATTATGGGGGCTACGTGACCACCCCTTCCTTTTCTATTTTATGGGCCCTGGGGACCCCTGACCCCCATTAAAAAAAAAAAAAACTTTTACGGGAAGGGGGCTGCATGGGACCACCTTCCGTGGCCTATTCCGGCCCCGGGGACCCCATCCCCCGGGGCTAGGCCAATTTCTTTTTTTTATTATGGCAAGGGGGGCTACGTGGCCCTCCTCCTAAGGCCTCTATCGGCCCCGGGACCCCATCCCCCGGGGCTGGCCTTTATTTGTTTATTGTTTATAATTATTTTTTTTTCTTTGGGAGGGGGGCCACTTCTGGTCCCGGGGAGCCCATCCCCCGGGGCTTGGCCATTGCTTTTTTGTTTTTCAACTTTTTAGGGGAGGGGTTGCATGACCCCCTTCCCGGGCCACCTCTGGCCCTGGGGACCCCATTCCCGGGGCCGGCCCTATCCTTTGGGGACCGTGGGGTGGGGCCCCAATCCCACCACGGTCCTGTTGGCTCCCCGCGTCCTGCAGGCGCCGGCATTGCTTTTCCACAAGGGGAGCTGCTGACATACAGCTCCCCTTATGGAAAAGAAATTCTGCTTTGCTTCATTGAAGCGAGAGCACGTTTCCCTGCTCTCGCTTAAATGAAGCAAAGCAGGGTTTGCAATGACAATGGCTCCCGCCCTGTCATTGCAAACAGCAGTGTGCCGGGGGTGGGCACCCCGGGACACTGCAAGAGCCGGCTCTGGGGGGTGGCGGTCCCCAGGGTCATCATTGGCTCCAAGAGGGGGGCAGCCCAGCTCCCCCTCCCACTTAATGCAAAGCACCGGGGGGTGGTGGTCCTCGGGGCTCTGGGGTCTGAAACAGATCCCCTATTTTGAATAATTAGTGCCCCGGGGAGGTGACGGTCCCTGGGGTGTGTGGGGGGATCGAGTCGCCCACTTACAATTCATGAAAGCCCCTGGGGTGGCAGTCTCTGGGGTTTGGGCAGACCTTAGAGGCCCGCCACACATTTAAAAATTTGCCCCGGGGTGTGGTGGTCCTAAGGACTGCGGGGGGCTGCGTGCCCCCCTGCACCTATCTCATCAAGCCCCGGGGAGGTGGCGGTCACCGGGGCAAGTGTGGGGGGGATTTATTTTTTTTTTAATGCTTTTTTTGGCCCTGGGGTCCTTCTGGGACCCCTTGAGCAGGCCTAGGGGGTCAGCGTGTTTCTACCCTTCCCCCTTTTCCTGTTTTGCGCATTTGTTTTTCTGTTTTCTTGTGCCTCGGTTCCACCGAGGCACACGATGGCTGTCAACACTTCCTGGTTTGGAGTGTTGACAGCCAATTAGCATGAAGCTCATGATCGGGAGGGTGCGTGGATCCACCACGGCCATAGATATCACTATCTTTATTTCTTAATTCCTCAAAAACTACTGAACGGATTTACACCATATGTTAAAAGATCGCTTTCTGAGCCAAGCAGTACCTGTTTGCCATATTTGGTGTAATTCCGTTCAGTAGTTTTTGCTATAACTGTGTCTAAAGTTTCCTATGGCAAATTGATTTTTTGACCTCTATTTTTTTTAATTTCTCAGGAACTACTGAACGGATTTACACCATTTAAAAAAAGGTCTCTTTCTGAACCAAGGGCTACCTTTTTGCAAAATTTAGTGTAATTCCGTTCAGCAGTTCGGGCTGTAGCCTGTTCCAAACTTTCCTATAGGAAATAACATGGAGAAAACGCTTTTTGGGACCCCCATTTTTTCTCGGCCCCCGCTTGACGAATCACCCCCAAACTTTCAGGTTAGGAGCAGATCGAAGCGCCCCACCTGTTTTGAAAGTTTCGCGGAGATTCGTCATCCGGCGCCAAAGTTATTGGGAAAAGAATGTTACGGTTTTCCTATGGTAACTAGGCCCTAACTGAAATATGCTGATATTGACAGAAATGAATTATTGGCACAAATTGACTGTTTGAATCAACAAATAAACCAGCTCGAGGTCAATGGTCCAAAATTAAAGATGCGTGCAGAGATGTTGGCACGTTTGAAAAAAGAGGAAGAAATAATAAAGAGCAGAAAAACCTACAAATTCCCAAGGGACAAAAACGATTATGACTTAGGTCAAATATTCACCTTCTCCCGCAAGTTTGATGATACCAGGGCAACGCAAAAAAGAGATCAAAGAAGAAAAGGCCCAGCCTCGTCAGTAGATACGAGAAAGGATTTACCGGCGACTCCATCTGTATCAGATCTAAGTTCATCAGTGGAAACTGAGTCAGAAACAGAATCCAATTCAAGATCAACTGATGGGGCAAATCAACACATCCCCAAAATAACAATAGGGCAAGAATTGAATTTTTAAGGGAATCAAGACGACAGACCCTGCGCCCCCGGAAAGAAAACTACATAACAGGAAAAGGAGGAACATCAAACGAAGAGAGAGAAGGAGAAGGAGGCGCCAAAACAATAAACAAAAAGAAGAACAACAAGGGTTGGCGCCGCCAATAGTCCCTATGAACGAAAATGCCAACACAGTCATCAACTTGTCAACTGTAACATTGGACACAGCAGAGCAACAATTGTTGGCATTGGGGCTCACATATTGTGTTGAGAGTAAATTTAATTATCCACAAACTCGTGCAGATATATATAAATTCATCAGAAAATTTAAGTTACAATAATACCATCAGCTCAGGCGGGAAAAAAACAGTACCTGCACAGGCTCAGAAACAACAAATGAGGCGGAAGATCTACTCACAGCCTCTGATGTGAACTTATTTTGTGATATCCATGAGCTACAAAGTGAGAACAATGAGCCCCTGGTCCCTGACTCAACACAACAACTAATATTACATCACGGAGTAAACATCAATAGGGCACCATTAACTAAATTCAAACCCAAATCAAAATTCATCCCAGTATCAACAAGAGACTCTATTGATACATTTAATGAATACTAATAAGGGAAGTGAGAACTCTAAATTTCAAGACACAAGCAAGAAAGAGAAAACTTGATGTATACCAACTAAAATACCAACAATTAATCAAGAAATTACGTGACAATGAAAACGTGGTAGTACGCAATTCAGATAAAGGAGGCAATGTGGTTGTGTGGCCAAAGTCTTTGTACATGGAAGAAGCGTCAAAACAGCTAGGAGATCGTAGTTGCTACAGGATCAGCAACAAAATGATTATCAAAACTGCGCAGAATGAATTATACACAAAACTCCTAGCATGGAAAAGCAGTGGCCTAATTAATCAAGATGAACTGAAATTCCTAAAAAATGATTATCCAATATTGCCGGTACCAACCCACCCGGCAGACCAATAATTTCTGCTATTCAAAGCTTGACAGAGAATGTCTCAATTTACATTGATTCATTTCTACAGGAACAGGTGAAAAAGTTGCCGTCATATATACAGGACACAAGTGACTTTTTGAGGCAAATACATGGATTTCAGTGGCAACAAGATTTTTTACTGATCTCTATGGATGTCAGCAACCTCTACACGTCTATCCACCATCTAGACAGAATACAAGCTTTGGAACATTTTCTGGGAAAGAGATCTATTGAGTACCACACCCATAACAAAATGTTATTGGACCTGACCAAGTTTTGCTTGTATAATAATTATTTTTTATTCCAGAAACAGGTCTACCATCAAGTGAGAGGCGTGGCAATGGGTGCGAGTTTATCACCCAGCTACGCCTGTCTCCACATGGGGAGGTGGGAAGAAGTAACAGTAAAAACTGAATTTGCAGAGATTTGGTCTAAAAACATAATCAAGTGGATCAGATTCATAGATGATCTGTTTTTAATATGGCAGGGTGATAAACAAAGTGCTGAGGAATTTATAAAATGCTTAAATAATAACAATGTTCACATCCAGCTTACTTATACTATAAGCAAAAGTACCATCTGTTTTTTGGATGTAGAAGTGTATGTCTCCAATAACACTCTGGAGACTCGTCTACATCGAAAACCAACAGCTAGGAATACAATACTGCACTCCAACAGCTTTCACACTAAACATACAATTCTTAGCATCCCCTATGGGGAGATGTTGAGAATTCGTAGAATATGTAGTAACGAAATTGATCTGAAAAAGGCCCAGGATGAGTGTAAAATTTGTTTCCTAGTGAGAGGTTACAAAGAGAAGGTGATCGGTGACGCTATAAGACAAACTAGAGCCAAAACACGGGAAGATTTTCTCTTCAAACGATCAGCCGGTAAGATCAAAAAAATGAAAATCTCTGCCACAGAGAGTAGCCCTCGTTTAATACTTACATATAACAAACAAAAGGACAGCCTAAGAAAAATGATTAAGGACAATTGGCATTTAGTGCAAAGTGATCCGATCATAGGGAGTCAAATGCCAGCATTTCCCATGATAACATACAGGAAGGCACAAAGCACAGGGGATCATTTAGTCAGTAGTAGTCCAGAGGTCATAGTGGTACATGAATAAAATCTACAGGTACCAGTCTGACAATCATTACGACTTTATAAAATTTGAACCTCAAATAACTCTGAACCACCCCCCCCCCGATTCGTTTTTTTCCATCTAAAGGATTGTTGTAAGAACATGGGCTCATGTGCACAACACACTTTTAGACAAGACAGTTATAGGCACAATTTAGGGTATGTAGCACCAGCACTTTTTTCTGACATCTTGCACAAACATGAGACTAAAAAAAAATGTTTTAATTAAAAAGTGATTTTTTAATTAAAAAGTGATTGTTTACATAAGTAGGAAATGTTTACACCAATTAGCGTATTTTGCACAGACATAACAAGATTACAACGAGTAGATAAACAGGTATTATGTCATGATTTTTTAAATTTGTATTTATACTGTTTTAACAATCAAATTGTCAATTCTATATAGAATTGATAACAATGTACTGTGTTCAATATGATTCTTTGCATTATACACACATGGAAACAAACATTGAGGGGTGATAAAGGACAAAGTCAAAAGCGTTACTGATTAATTGATAATACTTACCAGGACAATAACAACATTTCTGTTTTTCAAAACTTGAAGCATTTATGCAACTATATGGACTGTAAACTCACTTATTAACAAATTAATAATGTTTTGCACAAGGTGTAGAAAACACACGGATAGTCTGTTTTCTAGTTTCATTATCAAAGTGAAAGAGAGGAAGGAAAAAAATTATGCACTTGTCACTTTAAAATGGGGAGAAATGACGTGGTGGGTCATGTGATCAAGAACCCTCAGAGGTTCGAAACGCGTCATGGCGGCCATGCACTGAAGAAAATAAATATATAATTGCACTGAAAAAAGTGGAGTTCGCGCCTTTCTTGGTTTCGGGGGATTGGACCGCTGAGAGAAAGGAGTACGGAAAAAAAAATATATATATATATATATATATGAAATCGCACACACACACAATGCTTTTAAATATACTTACTAATGTTTGCTGATTTGAGGTATATGAAACTACTATTTATAGTGCAAGCATTATCAATTCTACAAAACTCAGTGAACATAATGGAGTTTGCGATCTATTAAATGACATTGGGGATAATAGCTACTTCTGGGTATTAATTATGTAAAAAGAAAAATAAAGAAACAATGCCAAAGTAGTGTCTACAAACGAACATACTCCTTAAAATATGCAATAAAGGCTAAAAAGAAACATTGCTTAAAAAAAAGACTGTTTTTCAATAATAGATATGAAATCAACTTTATTCTCAAATGACCATAACTACATTAATATCAATAAGGCCTATTTGTGCACTGTCATATTTCTTCATAAATACCTCAGGTCACTTTCAATGTATATCCAGAATTCTGGCAGAAAAACAGGACAGACAGCCCACCAAAGTTACTCAGGTACTACTAAAATTATTGTTTCTTATAGCTTAGGACATCAGTGTATATATCTCCATAATATCAATGTGTCAAAGTATCTTTAATTTGAATGAAATACACTTTTATTGAAATGTGTTCCAAGCCCTTACAACTACTTAATTTTTTCAGCAGTGTGCATTTGTGCTACATGAAAACTACTCATTCCACCATCAGCTGCACTAGCCAAATCTTTTGTTCAAGTAATTTTTATATTCATACAAAGACAAAGAGAAACAAAGGTATACAGTAGACTCCTGTTACACTAAATATAGTAGAGGTAGTGCCATTGATGGGTAACCCAACAGAAGCAGGTGGAATTTATCTTGTTACAGACATGCATGATGGAAGACCTAATGAAATACAGCAAGATCTGGTCTTGGGGTGACTTGAGAGGTACTGCGTCAGCGTGCCAGGAAATCTGGGTCAACAGGAGTGTAAAATGGCAAACTTGGCTGCTCTTAAGGAGAGAAAGATAAGAGTGATGGGGACATGCCCTAAAAAAGCATGAAGGAAAGACAGGCGAGAGAGACAGAGACAGGAGGGAGGCTACACTGGATCGGGCTCACAATATTCACTGGAGGTATCATCCAGGTGTATGCAACAAATCCTAAGAAAAAGAAAGACTAATTCATTCCCCAGTGTAGGGAGGTAGTCTTCAAGGCAGATTTGTGGTGGCTTGCTTTCTTTTAGGTACTTGTCAAAGGCTTACCAAAGACGTCCAGGGCTAGTGGTGGTGTGTACTATTGTCTGTAGAATTTTATCAGCCCCTCTGACAGAGCACATCTATTTCCACCATTTGTCGAAGGAGCTTGGGAATGTGCCTTTCCAATCTGCAAGTATTGTCTTGGTTCCCAGGGAGCGCAGGAGGTCCACTAGCAGTGAGATATTTCCACTGAGTTCTGAGGAATAGGGGTTAGCTTGTATGCCCAACGCTGTAGTTAGGAAGTCAGTTTCTATTGCTACCCGTGAGATCGCATGTATCAGTGTTTGTATTCTCAACCACAGCAGATGAGACATCTTGCTTCTAAAGAACATGTGCTGTAGGTCACCTATGCCCTCCCCGCATCTCCAGCATGTGTCCGAGTCTCTTAAGCCAAGTTTATATAGTCTTGAAGGGGTCCAAGAAGTACTATGAATTGACTAGAACATTGACTGTGCTAGAGCTGGAGACTGCCAAATATTTTGCAACCTTTTGTCTCTGAATTCCGTTTGGCGTGTTAGGTGTATGAGAGGCCCTCATTTATGGGTAAATAGCCGCAGTGTAAGGTTATTGGATGTGTCTGGAAGTTTGTATATATGTGAAGCAGAGTGACCCTTTCATTTAAGTTTACCCACTTGTTCCGGGAGGTCTGGATGGTGTGGAGACTTCATTCTACCCAGTGTGCATTTCAGCATCAGGAACCTATAGAAGTCTATATTGGGGAGGTCAAATTTCAACTGCAAAGTTGAGAATGAGATGAGGTTGTTGGTCAGTCCAGGTCGTTAACTGAGTTATTACCTTACCCAGCCCATGTCTCTCATAGAATCGCTTTGCCCTCCATTTCGATTGCACAAATTTGCTACAGGGAGGCCATGGTGGAGCCGCATATGCAATGCTCTAAGTGTTTATCTAATAGTAGGAGAGATGCGACAGTGTCCATTAATATTGGTCTGAAGTGCTTCAGGTGGTTGATAGATGGCTAGTATTAGGGGGAGTCATTCTAAAGTGTTCAGAACCATCACGATCCCTGTGAGGTCAGAAATGCCATTTTGTAGCAGGGTTTATCTGGTAGGTTTATTCCCCCAGATGATTATTCCTCTACAAAATGTTCACTGAGATTTTCGGTTTCCTATCTTTCCAAGGGAATTTGGAAATGGCTTTATCTATTGACTTAAAGGAGGAGGGGGAGAGGATGACGGGAAGCATACTTGTGAGGAAGCTGATCAGTGGGGCGATCATCATCTGAATAGTGGCCACACGCCTCCACCATGTGAAGTTCTTCAGGGACTAGGTGTTAAGGAGATCCTTCATTTTGGAGAGTGTCTTTTGCTCACTGATAGCAACTGAGTGTTTCCGATCAGAGCTAAACCATATGCCTAAGTATTTGAAAACCTCTGACTGCCATTTTAGACCGAGGGCACTGATCTGGGGTGACATGTGGGGCTTCTTCGGTAAACAAAAGTACATCATCTGCATAGGCTGCCACTAATTGCCCGCCAGAGGGGAACTTGACACCCATATTATCTGGATTTTCTCTAAAAGTGGCGATTAAGGGTACGATGACCTGCAGGAAGAGTAGGTGTGATAAGGGACAGCCTTGGCGAGTGCCTTGGGAGAGATTAAAGGGTTGGGATAGATGGCCGTTGACCCAGACTCTTGCTGTCGGTTTGAAGTATGGAGCCATAATCATACGTATGATGTCATCTTCAAGCTGTTATTTATGGAAGGTGATTTAATGGAAGGGCAGGTGACATTGTCAAAGACCTTCTCTGCGTCTAGTGCGAGGGCTGTGGTCAGTGAGTGGGATAGTTTAGCTTTCTGTAGGACATGGTAGAATGTTCTGATGTTGTCCAAAGAGATCCTACCTTTGAGGAACCCCATTTGTGAGTTCGCGATCAGATTCTGACTAACCGATTCCAATCTGTGGGCCGTGATCGTAGTGTAGACTCTACAATTGATATTAATGAGGGAGATCGGTCTATAGTTTTTAATGTTTAGAGGATCCTTCTCTTCTTTTGAGATTACCATGGCTGTGAGCTTAGTCGCCGAGCCCTGCTGGCAAAATTTTTTGAGAATTCCGTGAGTAGCCATCTGGGCCAGGGCCTTTCCCGGTTTTAACAGTGTGTATTGCTGCTTTGATTACGTCCTCTGTGATAGGTTTGTTGATCGCGAGGGTGTCCTGTGATATTTTCGGAAGGTGGCAGGACTCCAAACTGTCATTGATTGCTGATAGGGAAGTAGGTGCATCAGAGTTGAAGAGATTGGCATAGATTGATTTAAAGGTACTGAGGATACCTTGAATTGGCGATGTACTCTCACCGTTGTTTTTTTTTTATTGCTGATATGATACATATTTTTTTTTTATGTTTTAGGTGATTAGCTGGGTTTTTTCTGACTCTGTTGTTATGGCAGAGCCTCCCAGGATTTGCTACATGGATCCATTTCCTTGCTCTCTGGCTAAGAATTTGATTGTATTCATATTGTACAAATCGGAGTTTGGTTAGGACTGAGGAAGCTTTAGGGTGCCTAAGTTGTGTGTTTAGTGTCTGAATTTCCGCCCCCAGTGTCTGGAGTCAGTTAGAGATATCTTTGTTTTTTTCCAGACATGAGCTGGATCAAAGTGCCTCTCAGGGTGGCTTTGAGAGCATCCCATCTTGTGGTGGGGACCTGGGAGGTTTTCCATAAGGAAAGGCTCAATGGTATTTGTCATTTCAGTTCTGTTGTTAGGGTCAACTACTAATTCGTAGTTTATGTGCCAATATCTAGGTGGGGGAGGTTGGATTATTAAAGGGCAGTTGCAGGGACGTGCATGCATGGTCAGAGACTACTATAGGCTCAATTTCTGGGGAATGGGAAAGCTGAAGTAAGGATTTACTCGTCAAAATGTAGTCTATCCTCGAAAAGTATTGGTGTGGTGGTGAGTAGAAGGTATAGTCGCATCCTATGGAGTGATATAGTCACAAAATATGTACTAAGTTATTGTTGTTGCAGCAGATTTTTATTTGTTTGTGGGAGCTATTATCTATAATTTTTTGAGCCGAAATTCTGCCTAGGTTAGCATCTGTTAGGAGTTTAAGTCTCCTCCCGGATTTATACCACGGTTATGTGGAACATTAGAGAGTTGTTTATCTGGGTCTTTCCAGAATGTTACAGCATTGTCGTTTGGTGCGTATATATTAACAATAAAGAATTCTAGCTCTCTTTCTTCACTTGAGAGATGAGCCACCTGCCTCCATGGTTGTGAGTGTGTGATAGTACTGAAATATTAGCTTTTTTTTATATCAGCATGACTACACAGTTATTTGTTTACAGGACAGGTGAGATGCCAATGCCTGCAGGCAATGAGCTGTAGAATTTTGCATCATCTATGGATTTCAGGCTGGTCTCCTGTAGGAGAATAATATCCCCTTTGAGTTTGTTACGGTAGTCCACCACCAGTCTACGCTTTACTGGTTGATCAAGGCCCTTTGTGAATAGACAGAGTATGTTTATGGGATAGTCATTGTGAGAGGGTGTGCTCTCTTGGGGCACTAGGATGCTGTGTTGGAGGAGGGAGTCTCTGGACTATGTGTGAGTGGCAGTGTTAGTGTTAGCATGCTTAGCCGGATATGATGTAGCAGATACCCTTTGGGAACATATATTTTGATCTGCTATGAGGTAGTGTGTGTTTTGATGCGGTATGCTTCGCTGAACAACCCAGGTGGCAGAGTGAATGGTAGGAGAGACCAGTGTAGAGAAGGGTTTGGGTAGGAGTAAAAGGGGGAGGGGTGGAAATGAAGCAGAGAGAGAAAAGAGAAGAGGACGAGAGAATAAAAGAAGAGTCAAATGGATACAACATATCAAACTGGGAAAAAACTTCTACCTATTACCCACCCTCCACCCAACTCTTGAAATGCGCCCTGTGGTAGTTTGGGTATTCCTTCCAAGAAATGTTGAAAACATTTTAGTAGTTGGGGAGAGAGAAACAACATTCAACAGCAACAATTATATCACGATTACATTTCAGACTGTGGCTAAGACCTGCTGTTAATAAGACACTAGATCAAGAACAGTTGAATATCAATTATGTGAGATGTGACTATAAGGCATAAGATAGAAACAGGCCAAATATATGTGTTATGATGGTCATAGTCATCATGTCTATAGCCATCTTCAACATGTCTATAGGCCTTTAGAAGCAAGCTTATGGGTTGCATCTGTGTAACATAGTTTAAGGACGAGAAACATTGCAAACAGGGATTCGGCCATGTGTGATGATGACGCCTCAGATCTGGATGCCTATGACAGGAGTTCCTGAGAAACGTGGGAGTCTTTGTTTGGTACACGAAGTACAAGCAAGAAAGGAGCATTGACAGTCCAAATTCCCAGATACAGTTCAGAGGAATTGTGATCTGTTCATCAAGGCATGGGGAGCTTAACCTATGTTAGTTTAGGGTTCAGGCACATACACTTCTAGGAGCCTTTGTAGTTCAGCCAGATCTGAAAAGAACAATGTCTTTCTCCGGAACACAATTCTGAACTTAGAAGGGCTAGCAAAGCCAAATTGGATTTTGTGGTCTTTGACAGATTGGCAGAGGGCCAGGAAGCCCTTCCTAATGGCAGCCATCTCTTTTGAGTAGTCTTGTGCATAGTTGATCCTGTAGCCATTCCAAAGTATGTGCTGGGCTTTTTAATGTGTGTAATTATGGCTTCAGAGTGGCACCGTCATCAAGGCCTGAAGATCATAACTTTGGGAGCCAAAGAAGAGTTTGGAGGACCAGCGTGAGGTTTGCTCATTGATCCTCCATGCGCCCTATCTATCTCGAAGTGCTTGTCAAATGTTATTCCAAGGGTGCGGTCTATCCAGGCCTCCAGGGACTCAACACAGCAGTTTGTGTCCTCTTCAACTTTTTCTGGGAGCTCACAAATCTACAGTTTGCCTCTGGGGTTGCAATCCTCCAATTTAGATGACTCTTTAGACGTTGATTTGATCCTATTGGTAGCTACGTCAAGTCTTTTCTTTTAGGATGATGAGGAGTCCTCTAGAACACCAATCCTTAATTCTGCTTCCATTAGTCTACCTGCCATACTTTGGAAGTCCTTCTGTAATGCTTAGAGATTGTGCAGCATGGCATCTGTGTTTGCTTGTGTTTCTTGGGCTGGTCATGTAGGGCTACAAGGTGAGGCAGTATAATTTCTAGGCTAGCCACCGGGTCTGAATTAGGTTTGACTAAAATGTCTGGGAAAGGGGGTTCCATCATCACACTTTTTAAGGTTGGCGTATTGTCTTTGGGGTCTCTGCCGTCTATGGATTCCTTGCCCCTGTGATCCACTATATAGCAAGTGGGTCTGGGCTTGGGTGCCAGGATAGACACTGCTTAGGTAGATATTAGAGTGTTTCGTAAGGTCTGAAGTTCTAGAACCTCAAGCTTGGTGGTCTGATGTGATGAGGTGCAGAGGAGGGCAGATGTGCCACTGTGAGTACTTCTTCAATGCTATTACCGTATATATTGGCACTGATAGCTGACCTATTTGATACTCCCGGAGTTGAACCTGGTAAGGTTAGTATAATTTAACACAGTACCGGGGGGACTCCGGAGATTCCAAGGCCACCCGAAGTGGTGATCAGCTCGTACCATGCTGGTTGTGATGGTATAGTTGGCTGTCTGATCTGACTGTGGACACTCCGGTCAGTCAGTGCTCATTCCTCCTAGAATTAAGGGTAAAAGCAGATTACGCCGAGGAATGGGGGAATGCATGGCTTAGGATTTGTGTGTAACGCTATGTACCAGGCCTCATGGCAGAGTGCAGTGCTATAGGAGGCTTTCTAACTCCTTTCTTCTTTAGGTCTGCCTGGCCGTGTCTTTGTGTCTTATTTCGTGGGCTGCAGCTCTGAGAGTGGCTGCCATTTTGTGTACAGGTGTCTTGCTTCCATTTCGACCCTGGAATCAGCTGGGGTACAGTCTGTGCTTTTAGTTGCAATGCTATTGATGCTATAAAATCGTTACGGAAGCACAATAATCTGCAGATTGCTTCTGTGGTTATGATTCTCCAATTCGGATAACTCTTTAGACGGTGATTTGATCCAATTAATAGCTGTATACAGTCTACAGTCTTTTCTTTTCGGAGGATGCGGAGTCCTCTAACACACCAATCCTTGATGTGCTGGTATCTACTTGGCATTCATTTTGTGCTATAGGGACTGCGCCTCCATGTAGCCCCTTGATTCTACTGGATTATGGGCTGTGATTGTACGCAAGGGGCTCCTCGTGTGGAGCTCATTCTGGTGTCTGCTTGGGAGATACTAGAGTTAGTAGCAGAAGGGAGGTGTACACAAGAGTCTTAATGTTGAGATGTGGCAGGCACTCCTTCTATAGGCCTAGCTGTGGTGGCCGGGAGCAGTCGTCATTTTGTTATCAGATAGTGTCTTCATGAAGCCCCTTAAATCAGATATGTTACTTGCCTATGTTGCCTGTATTTTGGTTGCAATGAACACTCAGGGCTATTGAGGTGCTGGCCTCTGTTTGGGAAGTTAGGAGTCTGCTGTGCTGGAGGAGGTGCACACGAGTATCTGTGGCAGACTGTCATCGGGCACTCGGTATTGAAGGTTAGATGTACGCTGGTCGATGTGGTTGAAAACGCACTCACTCTCCAATCTAGGCTGGTTGGCATTGGTGATCCCCAGGGGCCCCTAGGGTGGTCACCATGTGATGTTGGGGGCTAATGCCTTACACCTCCTTTTTAGGTCTCGGCTATCATGGGCTGCACACATGCGCAGTCTCGCTGGCGAGATTTAATGTTTTGGGGTATTTTTCTGTAAAGGGCTTTAAGCCCCGCCCCTCCTTCCCATTGGCTGGCGTCACCATTTATGCTAAACGGTGGCCAGCCATTGGGAAAGAGCTGTTTGTGACGTTCTCTTTTGGCTTTTTGAGCCGTCCCACTTGGACTGGCTCGTCTGCCTTCAGTGCGTAGCAAAAGCTTTCTTATCTTTATGGGGCCAGGTGTTTCAAACACATGGCCCCATAAATAAAAGAAAGCTTTCACGATGGACGAAAGTGGAAGCGGGGGACAGTTACTTGTCTTAGACGTAGTACACGCCTTCTGGAAGTGCGGGTCTGAGGGCGGTGCCGTGCCAACCTGCACGACACTGTGCAGGTTTTGTGAGGGAAGCGCAGCAGTACCAGTGTACGTCTCGAGGACAGCGGCGGCTTTTACCCTGCGAGCTGGCTGCAGTGGCAGCTTAGATTTAATGTGTTCCGATCCAGTGGGTGTTCTTCGGCACGCCCCATGTGTGTGTACAGTACATGTATCTTTCACACTGTGTCAAATCATGAATCGTCTCTGGGTGAGTCAGCGCCTTTTTGCAGAATAATACAAGGAAAGTGCAGCGGGGTTCAAATTTCATTCTTGCTGCAGTTAGGGTTAAAAAGAAAGCTACTCGGCGTGGGCGTCCAGGCCAAGCCGTACCGAGCAGAAGCAGTACATCTAGAGCACACGGATGCATTGCCCTGAGGAGAGTGTCACGGGAAGGATGATGCTGTGGTAATTGGATATCCAAAATGACTGTTGGTGCGTTCATCAGACTAATTAATCGAGGGCCAGTCGGGTCAAATGCAGAACAGGAAGCCCTTCAGAAAAGTTGTGCATTTAGCGGTCACATCTGTTAGATGTTACTTTTGGTCGTGCATAGACAAAAGCAGCTGTGGAAAGTAGGGCTCCTTTAACGGTGTCGTGTTAATTTGTCTATGACATACATTTCACAGTGATTTCAGGCCCAGACAGTGTAGGACCGTATAAAGCTGGAAATACGTTTGTGAGGCCATTCAGAATAGCTCCGTACCCCTGAGGAAAAGTAAAGTGTCCACTCTGGGATAGTTAAGTCCACACTACAATGCCTGTAGGAGCTCAGTGACCACACAGGGCACAACACGCGTCATTGTAGGATAACAATGTGCTCCTGGTGGACAGAACACTTTTGTTTGCCCAAGCTAGAGTAGGGCCGCCCCTGTATTAGGGAGTGGGTCGAGCACGCTGAAAGGCAGTCTCAGTGTATGTAGTTAAAGCCCTCTCATGTGCAATATAACGCTCCCAGTCCAGTTTGGTGGGAGAGTCCCGCTGATGGGCAGTGCACTCCCTGCCTGTGCTGCGAAAGTGCTGTCCCAGGGATGGAAATTGTATTGTGTGGCTCGGAGAGGTGTCTTCGTCCAAGTTGTGATTTAGATGTTTCAGCTCCTTTGGTGTGCAGTTTAGATGGTAGCCAGGGGCGTAACACAGGGCCCCGCACCGCCCGCGGTGAGGGAGGCCCGAGCTGCAGGGGGGCCCCCACAGCAGAATACTCTGGCCCAAGAGCTCGGATTAGATCCGGAGTGGGAGCCGCTCCGTGTACGTGGCAGGAGGGCCCCCTCAACTTTCGTTACGCCACTGATGGTAGCTCGGGTCCTCTGATGTGCATTGCACTTGTTGTGTGTGTTAGGGTACGGAAAGTTAAAGCAATCCTGCGGTCCTGGTTAGGAGAATATGCCTCCTCCTTTTTCGTAAACCCTCTGCACATTGTGTCTAGGCTGGCACAATCTATATGGCGAAAAGTACATGCGCCATTCCTGGCTTTGCTAAGACCCGTGTCTCACTCCCTCAAGTGTAAGAACATATGTCCATCACGAGGAAGAGAACTCCCTCAAACCTAAGCCCCTCAGATGGGCAGGGCACACATCTGTCGTGCGGTTGGTAAGTCAGCCTGGCAGGCAATACACCAGGTTTAATTGTATTCGCGAAAACTAAATACGTTCTTCATAAGGTGGGTCAGTCCTAGTAGTAGGTACTACAGTGTCTGGGGCAGGTCAGCCTCTTTGGTGAGGGGTACAGATGTTAACTTTGAGAGGCCGTTCCATATGTTGGGCAGTACACCTTGTGTGTGGGGGTTACTTAGTTCTCGAGGTTGTCAGTGCATGGGCAGGGCTTGCTCGGTTCCTCTGGTAGTCACTTTTTGATGCTCAGTACTTGTTGTGGAAAATAAATGTGCCTTTCTTTAAATAGTTCAGTCCTCTGTCGGGTAGGACATGTATCCAACCCACAATAGCTACAGTTGTCAAAATCCTGCATCAGTAACCCATCCATTTTCTTTTTTCTTCGCATTCTGGGATTTGTTGTCCCGTTTATGCCATTAAAAATAACATTTCCGAAATAAAAGGAAAAAACAAACTGTGTGAGCTACTCGGGAATTGAGCAGGGGAAATGTCCGTCTGCCGGGCCGCGCACGGTGTATATTATGGCAACTCTGCGGTGAAAGGGCGATTTCTTCCTTGGTTAAGTCAGTCCCTGTAGTGGAATTGGCACTCGTAGCTCAGTCCCCTCACACACGTGAGCAGCGCAGGGTCCCGTGGGGGCAGTGCACGTGTGTTGTCTGTGTCGAGTCGGCTCTTTTGTCTGAGGACTTTGAAGTAATCTGTTTTCTTGTTTTCTTTAGAAAACAGATTTTGGTAGTCTGCGTGTTTTTAACAGAGACTGGGGCCTTTTATCTATCAGGCGTGAGTGGAGCTGTACCAGACGAGATTATATCAAAACGCTGTTTAATCGACTGGCCAGGTGTTTTGAAATTCCTGGCCCAGGTGACAGCGTTAATGCAGTCGTATCCCGCACCTAGCACACTCGCAGGGACCAGTTACAGCACGCCCCGTGCAGAGCTCGAGCACGAAGCCTGGCTCCGGCTCAGCTCGAGGTCCTGTTGGAAAGCTCGATTCTATAACGAGATGAGCATTCATCCGGCTTCTGCCTGCCTCCTTTGCCCCCCCCCCCCAACCCCCTCTCTACCACGGATGTGATGTTCGGTCCAGAGCCGTAGGGTTTGGACCTCGTGAACCAGGTTCGAGTCTCAGCGTCTGCTCAGCAATCCAGTGATTCTGGGCAAAACACTTCATCTCCCCATCCCTATAAGTAATGGTTATCTTGTGTAATGTAATGGGTGCCCATGTAAAGCCCTCCAACACCTTCAGGGTCAAGCTCACCCTATACAAGAAATGCAGAAAAGTGCACAAAGGTTAAAACAGAGGCTTAATATAAGGGAAGGTAAATAGATACCCATTTGCCGAATGATTTGTACAAAGTGAAATTAGAAAACCTGGATAAATCGCGTCTTCACCACCACAAATTGTGTAACTATGAGCAAATATTTTATTTCACATCTGGAAGATGATGACTTATGTCTCCCAACGGGAAGCTGGGGAGAGGACACCAGAAACACTGTTTTGTTGTATACAAGTCTCTTTAATAAGAAGGGGTGACTATCTCTTTTGAACTTCAACTCAATAATTAATTTATACCTTCAAAAATGAGCCTACTTTAAACGTGAAATCGATCATTGTTGGCACTCACTCCACTATTGTTTCATAAGTCCACTTTTATGTTGTTTTCAGCCTGCTCCCTCCCCTGGACTACAGCTGGCATTGCAACCATTTTAAAAACATACCTAATATAACTATTCAACATTCACCTTTCATTTAAACTATAATCCTGAACATGAACGATCCCCACTCTGCTGCCGCACAAATAACATTATAGGTGTTTCTTTCTATCCCCTGCTGGTTCTCCTCAAGCAAACTATCAGCCGCTTCCATCAATACAGACAAATATTCTTTCTTCCTCAAAAAGGACTCATGTCCTTCATCGTGACAGAACAATGCTGCTTGTCGTATTTAACCATCAGGTATTCCACAACCCTTCAACTTAGCATCCCGCAAAAACCCCTCATTTCCCAAGTGAATCTTGTCTCATTCCATCAACAGCTGATGCTTTCTTGGCCCCTTCTATGGCCTTCTTGAGAGCAACTTCCTCCTGCTATGTGTATGGCAACCTCCACGCTGTCTCATTTCATCATCTTTGGTAGCCCCAGGCACAAAATCTGCATTAAGTAATTTTTTTACAAGTAGTAAGACCAACAAGCCTGGCCTGACTGTTTTACCCAACTACTCCCACAACATGGGCAACAGCTGGGGCAAACTCACCTTCATGACATCTTCACTTCTTTTAACCACAACTAGATACGCCCCACAAATCCTCTGATGCCAGCTTGTTTTCCAGCCCATCTCATGATGGAATGACTACAAATCCATACATCCACTGGATGACCATCACTGTTCGCCCAGTCTGGAACAATAAGAAGTGCAAACACCTCCTACTCATCAGTTTCCTACTGCCTCTGATGTTACTTATGGGCCCCTCTTACCTAATCACTCCTCTTTTGCCTATCCACGTGTGAACTGCTCTAGTTGCGGTCCCATAGGGAACAAACTGGTATCAACCCTTCAGTCATATGCAGGAATTGTTGTAACATTCGGACAGACATTCACTCACCATTATCCTATGAACAGAAAATCATAGAGGTAGTGTAAAGACAGAGCCATTCCAGACCTTCATCACAGCACCCAATTGAGAAACATTCTAAATCTCTTGAATACTGCACTCAAAACTGCACTATTTGGGTAATGCACCAGCCACTGAGAAAGAACCTCCAATTTAAATCCATTATTGTTTCTTTTCATAAGCCCACTACCCCAGTTACTGCCAGCCTTGCTTCTCGTAAGCAACGACTACAAGTACAAAGTGCATGTTTACGCACCGCTTGCAGGTTTTCAAAACACATAAATAAAAGACATTGTCATTCAAAATGCCAATAGCTCAAATTTATGCAAAGGCGAGACCTATTGCATTGCAAATGCTTGTTTGCTGGAGATACCTGGTGTGGGCTTCTCCGAGACATGCCAGCAGCAGGTAGCCACCATCTTATTTCTCTCGCACAGAGAAAACCTGCCTGTGCAATCTGCTCGGATAGTGCAAATTATGGGCTGAAAATGGAACTCAAAGCCCACCGCCGGTACCTGGTTGCTCTTAGGAGGACGGATGGGTTTGCAAATCCACATCTGATCCTTTACAGCTGCAGGGCGGGTGGGAGCAGACTGCTCAAGCAGCCATATTGCTTGGGCTCAAGCCACTCCTCCATGCACTAACCAAATCTGACTCTTGTTGCTGTCCTATTACCAAGGTACACACTGTTGAATAATCAGCCAAAGAAGGGATATTTGCAAATTGAGACATATTCCGCGTCATTAGGTCGATACTGTTGTTACCACTACACCAGATTCCATTTAAGGCTCTGTCCCTTAGTGCACAAAGCACTACTCACCCAATTTCTATAAAAAAAGCATTTGCAATGCAATCGGTCTTGCCTTTAGGACTTTAAAAGTATTTATCCATTCAGCACATTATCCTGGGTGTTATATCCACTGTTCTCATTTAGTCTTACACAATGCCCTGAATGTGAAACACTATTTGGAACTCGCACGCAATGCACTGAAGCAGCACGTTTAAACTGCGTCAATGCCTTCTAAGGGTAGTATATAAATACAATAATAAAATACCACATTTGAAGCGGCGGAGGCTATAGATAATGTACATTAAGGGAATAGAGACATAAAACAAGGTGAATATATGGTTTACTGCCCAAGTTGTGAACTCTAGAAGCACTATATTTATATAAAAAACACGCCTACAAAAAAGCATTCTTCCCCATTCTCAAATGCCTTTAGGACCTTAACAGTATTTAGAAGCTGCTGACAGTGGACACGGCGCCATTGTTAAAGTGCGTCAATTTGTGGTTCTTTAAAAAAACAAGTTTAAAAATTGATTTTGGCCAGCCCCAGAAATAATGAAAGGCACGCGCCACCATGTAAAATGTTTGCATTTGCAGTGAAGTTCACTCGGTGAAACCCTCCGCTCGTTTTCTCGGTTTTAGCCGGTGCTTATTAAAAGCTTTCTTTTGCATTCAGTGGTGTGTCACTGGCACATTAAATGACAAAAGCGTGTTTCTCAGTTTCTTATGTTCCATGGTAAATTAGCCATCTTCGGAGAACGTGGCAAACTCATTCCTGCTATTTGAACAGTGCTAACGCAGAGTGATCGGCGGGTGATGAGAGCTGGCACAGGCTATGTACACAAACAGGCCCAGACAGGGAGTCTGTCCCCAGCAGGTGGCAGTCAAACAATCACACTGAGCCCACAGGTTGCCTGGTTTGTGTAGACTCCCTGTGAAAACAAGTGCGGGTGGGTTGATGGGGGGAGTTTTACAATTTTGCTAGCGGGGGCTGAAAAGCGATTGCCTTTAAACCGTCAGGTGAGAAGCTTACCTGGAAAGACAGACTGCGAGGTAAGGGAGACCGAAGGGCCTCGCGCTCTAATTATATGATGGTGCAGATGTTGCTAACCTGCAGAAGTGAAGCTGCCAAAGCAACTGGCAACTCCACAATCTAATATATTCACATTCATTTTCCCCTTACTGTAAACATCCGTGGTGGCTTTGGAGGAAAACTGACCTGACAGGAGTCTGCAAGAAACTGGCTATATGTTTGTGATTTACATCCCCACTGAACTTTTTTCCCACTCTCTACGGTTGATTATTAGCTACATTGCACACATCAGTACAGGGTGCACTCTTTACAAAAGACTGAATGCTTTTCTTCTTTCAGCACTGCAGTGCTGTCCGGCATCTTAAAAAACATAAAACACGTCAAACACTGTTTCCTCTTTACTTGCGTGTGGTCACTCTTTTACACAGCTCGTGTCAACAGGCTGCAATGTCCGCACTAATTGTTGCTGCCTGGCTAATTGATGCCAGGGAATTGGCACCATTACTGGGGTCCACTTTGGAAGCGTGTACACCGACAGCACAGAAGTATTTAATGAGTTCAGTCGTAATCAAAGCCACTAGATTTATAATTTTCTGCCACAACTGCATTTTCCACATAATTATGAATTACTCATGCCTAATACGTAATCCATCGCTTGCTGCATAATTGCGGATTTCAACAAAAAAAATTCTAACTTAAGTGCTAGAAAAGTTTTTAAAAAATGGATGCCACTTGTTGTGTGGGCAGTGGCTGATAGATCCTTTACAGGGGTTACTTGGTCACCTTTCAATTCCATACTCCTTTATTCAGGTGTCAAACTGGTATTATTGAGCTGATAGTGTTAGTGTGTGTTATGACAAAATAGTGAAGTAATCCTGCCACATAATTTGATGGTTCTTGTTGTATAACTTGGTCAACCTTCCTACAAAACTTGGTCCTCCCTTACCACATAAATCAAGTGGTCTCTGCTAAAGCGTACTGGGTCTAGGTGATTTTGGCAACTCCTTGCAGGGACCTCAGATGAGCCAGTACTAAAATGAATGAGTATCTCAGTCAGTGCCTGCAGTGTTGCCAGTGCGTGATAATACTTGCATGTGCAGCTCCATTGCTTTGGCAGCTGGCCCCATCCATTCCTGCTTTCTTTCTGATACTTTGGCATACTAAGTGGGTACTTTCTACAATTTCAATTTGAAATGTCTAATAAACAGAACTCAAATTAGCCCGGATGGGCGGCAAATCCTTCTCACACCTAGGCCCCTCACTTTGAAATTCTCTTCCCACTGCTCTCCGTAATGAGACAAGCTATATCAAGTTCCGCTAGTCGCTAAAAACCTGGCTGTTCGATAAATAGAATGCTTTCTGTCTATCACGCCTTGAACTGCTTCTGATCCGGGAACCCCTTTTTGGGTAGCTGTCGCGCATTATAAATGTAAAAACGAAACTAAACTAAACTAAACGGGTCCAAAAAATCTGAAAAAGGTGGGAAACAAAGACATCTGCGCCTTCCACAGGAAACTCTGCGCTGCGGATTTGCGCCACTCCTTCGTATACATTATAACTTAACTCAGGAGCTGATTGCCTCCTAATGTTTGCGTGTGACCTTCGGATTGGATGTTGGGAAGCTGCACTGCACACTATTTCACCACATGCCAAAGAGCTTAGTACAAGACAAGATTAATATTGACATAAACCGTTAATGTATACGTGCAACAAATCATACTTAAATTTGCAATCATGACCACACCACCACGAGATGAATGAAGCAATTTCTGGTGACGCCCTTTGAGGAACCGAAGCCAATTCCGCACCAGTGTTCCTTTTGTAATTAAAGTTTGTGTTGAGTCCCACATTCTGCAGATTTACAATACAGGGCGAACATAAAGGCAACATTGAAGACGGCGGGAAAGTGGAAGGGGCAAGGTAGCGAGGGGAGGAGACTGAATTGAGGGAAGACAGGGCAAGAAAGGGAGGTGGTTAAGGGAAAGGAGCGAAAGAAGGAGAGCATTGCCACACTAGAAACATTGCAGGCGATTTAAGGCTGAGACCTCCCAAAGTGCTTTGGTTCTATCACACAGACAATAATTCAGTCAACAAATGAAATGTGTGCACCCAGAGAAGTCGGAACAGGATCAGCACTAGCGGAGAGGTGCAAGGAATAGAGCTTCCAGGCGCTCACCTGAGGCGCAGAGCCTCTGCTGACCTGCAGTTAGAACCGACAATAATAACACAATGAAAGTGTAATAAAAAAGAAACTCCGAAGTCGCAGGAGACATGGGGCACACTTAGCACAGGGCCGAGAGAGGTTTTTTTTTTCGTATGTAAAAGGCAGGCACAGTCCCATCTCGGCATTACTGCTTGAGTCTGTCTCGGTTAATTGTTCTGGCAGGTAGCTTCCTTCGGTCCTGATCCAATTCCAAAGCGCCGAGGGAGGCGGTGGGTGCTACTTCTGCAAACCAGCTCTTTTTTTCTAGAACAATCTCGGTAAAACAAGAAGCGGACATGCCGATTTTTTTTATTGTGCCTTTTTTATCCTTCCTCTTGAAGGCGAAGCTTGTGGAGCAGGGCGCCCTGTCCTGGGGCCTCAAAGACGAAGGGACGGAGGCGTTTGAAGTTCCGTCTAGCTGCTGCTCTCTTCTTAAAACCAGCCCGCGCCGCCTGCGTCAATGCCATTAAACTGCTTCCCACAGGCGGAGAGGAAGCTGAGCAGCCCCCCTGCACTTCTCGCGGGAGGTGGTCGTAGAAGCAGGCATTATTGCCAATACCGCAAGTCTCATGGCGAGTGAGGGCTTAATGTTACACTTGGCACGAACGGGTGAATGAAGAAGCATTTACACAGCAGGGGTGGGCAAGTCTCATGGCGAGTGAGGGCTTAATGTTACACTTGGCACGAACGGGTGAATGAACAAGCATTTACACGGTGGGGGGAGAAAAAGTAGTCTGTGCAGTAAAGGGGCCAATAGCCGTGGAAGGACACAAATGAATACATGTCCATCATAAGGAGGGACTAACAAGCCTACAACCATTCAGAAGGCAGCATTTAAGACACAAGCTAATGAAAATGATGGGCGGAGAGTGGGTGGAGCTTCCATGAAGCTTCCAAGCTATAGTGTATACTGCATGTCTCAACGAGACAGCGCAAGTGCTGCCTAGTCGAGACCTAAAAATTAAAAAAGGTTGCAACTAGACAGCTTAACCAACACTCTGCTAATCTCTCAGACCAAATTCAACAAGCTGCTTAGGGTTGGTTACACCTTTTTGGTAACTGCTGAAAATGGCGACTGCTTTATCAATCAGCGCACACGTTATTTCGCACAATGCAGAAATTTAAAAACTCAAAGACATTTCTCTTTTCATCGAACATCTAGGCAGACGGGAGTGTCTTCTTTTTGCAGGTCCTATAAAATATTTGACTTTATGGCAGATTTAAGGCAGCTAAAATGACTTGATACACTGAAACGTATCAAATTCTTTATTGGCCAATAATTATACCTTGTGTTTCTTACTGTATTATTTACAATTAGATATTCCTCTGCATTCTAGTCGCATACGCCCACATTACTGTTTTATTTCTTTTCTGGTGTTTTTTTTACAAAAACGTTTTTAATAGACCTTCGGTACAAGTTTGAGGATGCTAAAATGCACATACACCACAGCTGAAAGATACAGTACGTGAGGTTTTAAAGTACTTATATAAAGCAGATCAATTGCTTCTGCTTCAACAAGGTGCATAACAACAGTCTAAGATTGCTTGTAAAGAAAGATTCTCTAGGGCTAAGCATCACATATCCACCTTCTGGGCACCAATGAGTTGAATACCAGTGTGTTTTAATTTTAGCACATTTCGTTACCTCTCATTTCACGCTTTTGTGATTGGACCAGCCTTTCTGCTTCCGCTTTCTCGGTTTGAAGGCGTTCAATTTCTTTTGCAAATTCAGGGATTGTCTGTTAAAAAGATTTCACAGGTGGTTATGCTTTATATGCACTCCTCAATAATATTAGTTATTAAAGCTCTACAAAATATTCGCCTTACATCCTCGATCTGGTATCTTAGCTATGAGGTTTCCGAAGTTGTATGATAACGGGACAAGGTCACAGAAGAAATACATAATAAGATTAATGCAAATTAAATCTCTTCAAGTGCAACGAAAAATTAGAATTTATGAAACTTTTATCACACGCACTTCTGGCTGTATAAGGACAGCAGTATTTGATTGAAAAGAAACAAGTAAACGTATAAATAAAACGAAGACAGTTTATTTTTTATCCTGCAATAATAAAAATAGGGTGCTCCATCTCAATACTTCCCATTTATGAAAGAGGAAAGAATACATCTTCTTAAGTGTATTTTATATATTCATGAGCCAATCCCACCAGAAAAAAAATCATCTATCAACTTTTCTGTCTTTGCCTTCTCCAGCATCCGCCACCTCGTCCTCAAAAGGCACCCATGAAAGCCTCACATTCCTGTGGGGTATTCGAGGTCCCCTGCAAGAGAAGCACACACAGTGCAGCAATTTGAACCATCACTGCATGTACTAAGTTTGTTAGCGCATAAATGGGAGAGATCCCCAACAATGAGAAAGATAATGCGAACATTTGTCTATTTTGCATTGTGCCAATGCATGCTTCTCTTACAGTGCCTGCACGTGGTATATGGGTGTGCTACACTGTCGCCTCACTTTTTTTTACACTGGATTTGCACTTGACTAGATCTGTTAGCATGTGATATTTTGTTTTTCATTTGTCTTTTACTACTGTGTACCGAGCACAATAACATGCAAAGCATCGCCTTTATAGAAGTTGAATCTAGCATTGAACGGAAGTAATATACGTGGAAAAGCAAAACTGAGCATCACTGGACACTTTCTGTTTGCCACACAGCATCCGCTTAGGACAAGTAGCATTGAAATTTAGTAACTGTAACAAAGTGCACACAAAGACAACAAAACAAAAGATGCCTCTTTATTCTTCTACAAGCAATCCACTAAGGATGGTAGAAAAATTCCCTATCCTGTACTTGCATCTGGTCTCTCTCGACTACACATTCAACAGTTGTGGAGAACATGAAACATTCCCACAATGTAAACGTCCTTTATCTAAACAGAACAAAACTGAAATCCTACCCTGTGGTTGCTAGAGACAGCCTCTCTTCCATGTAATTGGCCTCTAGCTTCGTCCCTGTTCTGCTTCCTCTGAGAAGATTAAGATCTGACGTCCTCTCTAACACAAATGTTTCATTTGCCCCTCAAACCCATGCTGTGGTTAAGTTTGGCAATATGCGACTCTTCATGCTTCAGAACATTCTCCATCTTCTGCACACCTATCATCTTATCAACCCAATTACAGTATGTATTTTGATGGAGCAACCAGACTACTGACTGATGTGTGATCGATAGAGGCTTTCCAAAGAACTTAAAGACAGACAGGCATACAAGACTCAAACGTTAGGCAGCCGGGATGCGCCTAAGCCTGTAAAAATACTAATCTAAATTGCATCCCAAAGAGGAACTTTAATCCACCTTTCTAGAATGTAATCTATGAAGGCCCGGTCAAGTACAAATAGAAGCATGTTAGTGTAAGTACTGGTTTATTGTCTGGAGCTCGCAGTAACATGTCCAGCTTCACTGCTCAGTACTCTCCTAGTGACATATACATTCTCTCAATTCTAAATGAAATATTCCAACATAGAATCCCCAGTTGCTAGGCAATACCTTCAATTAAGAATACAACACATCCCCGTTTTTATAATAAAATAAACTAATACATAAGGAACTATCCTACTAAAGCTGAAAGAAAGACGGTTAACATAACAAATAGACAATACAATGAATAAAATCTCTTCAGAACTATTGAGGTTTCCGAGCCTTGACTCCATCAAGTACATAATCCTCTAACCATATTGAAGGTTTCCTCGTCCTTTCCACAACACACTCATCACAATCCTCAAAAGGGATAACTTGCTCAAGTGTCGTTATCTCGGGACTTCCATCCGACTGATTCACATCACTACAAGGCCGAGCTGCTACACTCTGTCTTGCACCTTCAACATTCACCGTGCTCTCCACAATCTCTTCACAATCAGTTTGCACATTAACTCCATCCTTGCATCCACTTTCACCTGAGAGATCAATATCCAACCAATGAAAATCACCAGGAATGTTTTGCTGTGTAGACTTACCACTTCAAAATAATTTGGAAGTTAAAGCAACACAATGCAAATTCTACACTTTACCACTCCTGACTCAAACAGCATTATTCAGGACTTCCACCACTTCCTCTAGCTCAAAAAATTGACTTTCACCCAATCGGCAATGTCAACACTGGCAGGTTTGGCTCCCCGTTCTACATCACAATAAGCCTTGACCTCAGCATGGTGTTCCATCAACTTATTGTGAACTGAAGAGGGAGACCAATGACAAAGTAGAATTATATAACCAAACAGGGTTATACTTCGATCGAGGTTTCCGTCCTCTCATCATTACAAATGGTGAGAGACCAGTGCAACCATTCTTAGTCACTCTGTACGCCCAAACAGCCTTGTACAACTGCGTCATCCAATCAAACCTGGAATTACATGCAGACTGAATAACACCTTTAATCACACGATTAAATCTTTCCACAGCACCATTTCCGCTGGGATTGTATAGTGAAGTAGTCTTATGAATAATGCCAACTTTTGTAAAATAGTCCTTAGCAGCATTAGACATAAACTGAACACCATTGCCACTCAAAATGGTCCTCTGTAACCCTTCAGATACAAAGGTCTTATTAAGATATTCCAAAATCACAGCAGTGTTAATTGCATCCACAACTTCTACGATTGGACACTTTGAAAAAAGATTGAGTAAAACAATAACATACTTTTGCTCATTCCCAACAGGTCCAAACAAATCAATGGCAATAGAATCCCAAGGACATTGAGGAGGTACACATTCCAACATGGGGGGCCATAAGGTTTGTAATGTTTTATCTGCCATGGAATAGTTCCTACATTTCCTTACATATCTCTCCACATCTGCATCGACTGCAGGCCACCAAAACAAATCTCTTACAACATTTTTGGTCCTTACAATTCCAAAATGACCATCATGACACAACTGGATAATTATTTTGCGCAACCCAGTTGGCGGTACAATTCTCTTGCCTCTAAGAACAGTGTCATTCTCGATACTCAATTGTGATCTGACCTCCGAAAGGGTCTCAAATTCTCATTACATTTGGACATATTTGCCCAATTATTTTGAATACATTCAATAACTTGTTTAAGTACATCGTCTCTTCCACACTCAAGCAACCATTCCTCTTTGCTTACAGCACAACCCACATCATCATGCACAAATGCCACTTGAAAATTGTCACAAACATCATCTTCACAATCTTCTAACTTGAGCGGCAATCTTGATAAGCAGTCTGCCAAAATGTTGTCCTTACCCGGTAGATACACCACTTTGTGAATAATAGACAACCTATCAATCCTAGCAGAAGCATTCACAGTGCCTTCTGTTAGCAGTTTAACAAGAGGTTTGTGATAGCAAAATATAGTGACAGGTTTTCCCCACACAAAGGCTTTAAATGATTGAGGGCCCAAGCGCAGGCTAAAGCCTCTCTTTCAATTGCAGGATACCTTGCTTCAGTAGGTGTCAAAGCTCTTGATGCAAACAAAATAATTACCTCTTTACCAGTAGTATCCTTTTGGGATAGTACAGCTCCTAATCCTTTTCCACTTGCATCAGTGATAATATAACTATTCAGATTCGGATTGAAACCTTCTAAGGCATGAACTTTATCAATGGTTTAGTGAGGAAAAGGAATTCTTATTGACAGGTTTTGGACCATTCAAATTTAACTCTATTTTTTAACAATTGTCGCATATTGAAGCATCTGGTAGCGAAATGGGGAATACTTTTTGAGCAATATTCCACAAGTCCTAAAAAGGATCTTAACTCATCCTTGTTGCTGGGAGTAGGCGCCTCTTTAATGGCATTAACCAAGGTAGCCTTTAGTTTAACCCCATCAACGCTAATTTCATGTCCCAGGTATGAAACTTTCTCTTCAGTGAAATTGCACTTGGACAATTCAACAGTAAAGCCATTATCTCTTAAAATACCCATTATATTTTTAAGTGTACAATCATGACTTGTTTTGTTTTCCCCATAAACAAGGATATCATCTTGAAAAAATCTGGTGCCAACAGTTTTGTTAAACAGTTTAAACATCAATCTCTGAAAGACTGCGGCGGTGGATGCTAGTCGGAATGGTATTCTTTTAAACTGAAAACAACCAAAACGTGTGATGAAGGCTGTAAGTTGTTTAGAATCAGGTGTTAATGAAATTTGGTGATACGCCGATGACAAATCGATTGTCGAGAAAACTTTTGCATTCTTTAAGCTACTCACCATTTCATTGATTTTGGGTAAGGGAAAACGGTCAATTACAATATTTTCATTAAGATGGCGTAAATCAACACACAAACAAATTTTACCATTGCTTTGTCGTGTGACAACTAAGGGAGAAATCCACTCTGAACCATCGATGGTTTCAATGACATCCTCTGCAACCAATTTGTTCAATTCGTTGGTCACTTCAACCCTGAGTATAATAGGAATGTTCCTACATTTATGAATTTTAGGAGTTGCACTGCCTTTTAAAACTATGCTATGCTCGAAATTTTTCAGCTTGCTCAAAACCTTGCTGAAAACTTCAGGAAATATAGTCGACATACTGTTAGCTATAAATGTTCCCTCATCCACCACTTTAACTTGGTCCTCACTATTATGAGCCAGCACAATGTGTAGCTTGCCTTGATCGACCCAACCTAATACTGGTGGACCTTTCTTTGCAATGTATAACTTAGCACGAATACTTGTTCCTTTGAATCTAAAGGTAAACCACCTGTACCGCAGCATTTCAATTTTTTCACCAGAATATCCATGAGGATGTATATCTGGTTCAAGTAAGGTATCGCCCACTTTATGTATGAACTTACTGTTCCACAATTCTTCGTGGATGATAGTATATAGTGAGCAAGAATCTGTGATTTCTTTTATCTCAACACCATCAATGCTAAGCAAACATCCAGGTTTGTTCATAGTAGCGTTGACATCAATGTTAAGAATTAATTTGTCAGAGAGATTTAAAATATTGTCGAAATTACTCTCATCAAACTCTCTATCATAATCATTCTCCGGAAAGTCTGCCTCCAATACACATTTAACCCCAACTCTTTTCCTTCTGCACACTTTGGCATAATGGCCCATAATACCACAATTAGTACATTTCTGTTTTAAAGAATGAGAATATTTGCTGTGAGCTAAATGGTCCCTACTATTACACCTGTAAAATCTGAATTTACTCACGATAGTTGTTCTGGTTTGAGGTTTGCACTGCTTTTGAACAACTTTGTTATTGACCTTAGCAACAACACTCTAACTTTTACTTTTGTCAGTTAATTCTTTAGCACATTTGCCTGACATTTCTCCTTTGCGTGCAATACTGATAATGTCAACCAGGGGAGAGTCACCATTCACCCACAAACAAACTTGAACAGTTTGATTGTTTGTGTGCA
This sequence comes from Triturus cristatus, assembly GCF_964204655.1. Taxonomy (NCBI): domain Eukaryota; kingdom Metazoa; phylum Chordata; class Amphibia; order Caudata; family Salamandridae; genus Triturus; species Triturus cristatus. The sequence goes on along the minus strand of NC_140583.1, from coordinate 392,441,467 downwards.
TGACAAGCTGATCTCGTATGCAATCATCTAAAAGATTCCCAAACTTACAATCCAGGGCTAGTTTCCTTAACTCAGCTACATATTGGTCAACAGTTTACCCATCAAGCTGTTTACGTTGAAAGAATCTGTATTGAATTATGCCAATACACACTTTAGGTGCGAAATAGCTATCAAGATCATTTAAAGCTGCAAGAAAAACATTAGCATGTCCTACAATAGGTGGCTTAGGCATTTGATTGTAAATAGTTAAACAATAAGGTCCTAAGGAATGTAATAAGATGCGTTTCTTTTGTGCAGTATTCATTTTCTTCTGACTCATCAATAGCTGCAATACAATTTAAAAAATAGTCTTTCCACTCACTCAATTTAAGTGTAGGTTCCGCACCATATGGCCAAAAGGAGTGTGGAGTACATATTTAAAAACTTTGAGTTGCCATGTTAAAGGAGTAGGTATAACTTGAATTATACAATAAGTTACAATGTAAATGGAAATGTAAATGTAAATGTTGTAGACGTGTAAAGCGCACAGCTGCCCAAGCAACGGGGCGTCCCGGCGCTGTAGACCGCTGGGGAACCCGTCCTGGCTATCCCTGTGAGATGGTCCCTTTCTGGGTATGAACAATGTAAAAATAGTACCCTGAATAAGAAGCACAATGGAGTAAGATTAGTATAATAACATAACTTATGGTGCAGTGCTAGTACTCAACACTATGAAATGTAGTATACGTCAATGCCGATGTAGTACAATACTGTAGTACAGTAATAGTACTCAGCACAATAAAATGTGTTGAAGTCGCTTCCCCTGTAGAAAAATACCTTGAATCTAATCGTAATTGTCACCGCAGGAGAGAAGATCAGCCGTTTTATCCAGTTGCAGTAAACCTAATGAAAGTAGTCCATGTACCTTGAATCCAATTGTAATTGGATGAAGAATCACCGCAGAAAGGAAGAGCACAATCGTTTATCCGGTTGCAGTAAAACTTAATAAAGTACTTTGTGTAAACTGTCAGGATGCCAATAAAGATTAATTGAAACAAAATGGCGGCACGCACATGCTGCGTAAGGTCACGTCTTTTGACCTTGACGCTTGCGTGAGGACGTGCAATGCGAGGAGACGCATAAGGAGGAACATTCACCACGACGAGAAGTTCCAAAGGGAGGCTCCGAGGATGAAGATTCTAAGTGCCGAGGAGCTCGTCCAAGGCTCAAAAGATGAGGCCATATTGTTAAGTACCAATACACATAAGCAAGTTAGGGTAAGTACTGGTTTATTGTCAGGAATTCGCAGTAACATGTCCAGCGTCACTGCTCAGTACTCTCCTAGTGATCTATACATTCTCTCAATTCTAAATGAAATATTAAACATAGAATCCCCAGTTGCTAGGCAATACCTTCAAGTAAGATCACAACAGCCCCCTTTAAGTGGCAGAAATTCATAGTGTTCCATGGATCCCTACCTGAATGCACATCTAAGTACCTCTGATTCAGAAAAACACCTTAAAACTGAGCTATGGAGAAGATATTTGGCTTTAGATGTTTCAATGATCTGTGATTGTAAAATATAAGACAACTCATCATATCCTTCCAAACTTACATTCAGAATTCAACTTGTATCCTGTTTTCTGCTTTTTTTCTTTATTTTTATGTTAGCACTCAAAATGTATCATAAGATGACAACCATCACTTTACTAAACCTCTAACCAAATACACGAACCACAGCTCACTCCCTCAGGCAAGTTATTGGGACCCCAAACACACAAACAATGATGAGAGGAATGCTTGAAAGTACTCTAATCGCTGGCAATCGCTCAAGGTAACATTCTAACCCATTGTTCTTTTGCCCACTGTGCCATCTCAGTTTGGAACCAGCCATATGCAAATCAGGCTTGATCCATCTCCAATTGGAAGAGTCTAGTTCGACTGCCAGGCCAGGTCCTCCCTGTACCATAATACACGAAACACAAGACCAGTTTCGCTCAGAGAGAGGATCCTCAGTCGGTTGTAACTTGGTTCCAGTGGCGCAGTGAACACAAGACCCACGTCTGGGCATCTCCTTGCCATTTGAGGGGTTGGGATGGCTTGAAACATGCAAAAGGTGATGGGAGGAATGCTTGCTTGCAATTTATCTAACCACTGGCAATCGCTAAGGCTAGCATTTCAGCCCATCATTCTTTTGTCCACCATGGCACCTCATTTTGAACCCATCTGTATGCAAATCAGTCTTGGCCCTGCTCTAATAGTAACACAAGCAACCCAAAAATGGTTTCGGCAAGACTTTGGTCCTGTGCTCACTGTGCTACTAGAAATAAGCTGCACCAAGTAGGTTGGAATACTATACTGAGCCATCGCCCTATTGCTATGCAAGCATAGTGCTTCCCAGTGATTAGAGACATCTGCAATATACATATTAGTGAGGTAGTCTTGTCTCTAAAGCAAAAACTAGATTTTAAAGGTGGAACTGGCAAGGTAAAATCATTTGTCATTGTTATGATGAGGTGCAGGATGTGCGCACTCTTGCAGGCTGATCATGTGTAACAAGCAACTATATGGCCCAGTAGCTCAAGAAAGACTACGGGCCTCATTTAGATCGCGGTGGCGGGGTACTCCATCACAACGGTGATGGACATCTCATCCGCCTAAATGTAAATCCCATAGGATATAATAAGACTTATATTTCAGCGGACGGGATATTCGTCACTGTTGTGGTGGAGTAACTCATTCACCAAGATCTAAATCAGGCCCTAGGTGTCCCATGAGTCAACAGGACTAACAACACTTGTCAATGGTGACAACCTTCTTGAAAGCATGGGGTATATGTTCTTATGGTCCACAGCATAGAATCATATCCATAGTTGCTGAGGCTAGAACTTGTAGTTGGAACCTATGATTTGTTCTTACATGTAGCTGAGGAACGGCATCTTGGAATCAGAGAAGTACATTCCAAGAATTATAGACTCGCACTTGTTGGTGTCATCCATTAAGACTATACACTCAATTGCACTTGTTTGATTTCACCAAGCGCCATCTTTAGGATTGTGAACTCTATTGCACTGATTAATCTACACTGAGTTACCAGTGTTTGCTATAAATGTTTTTATAAACTTCAATGGAAGTATATTAGCACCAAATATTTGTTTTATGTTATGCTGACATCAATGATAGTAACTATCTAGAACCAGGGGTAGAAAGCAAACACACAGTATTAACACTTGCATTGCATATTACAGTTATCCACTTGTCATTTCAAATGTAAACTAAGTATCGAAGGATATTTTCTAATATTGAAGGGCGCTCTTGTTAAAAAACAACCGATTTGTAACCCTGATTTCGATACACTGTCACTATATTCAGCTTAATTATATGTGGTAGGCCAAATGCTTACGTAAGCAGGGAAAGAAAAACTCATCAAGCTTTACAACAGCTTTCCAAGTATTACCTAAATACACTGGAGATATTAGAAGCAGCATGCAATTTTTCAGAGCTTTTGATTTAAATTTCCTCAATTCTAAAACAACCTGAACATCATTTAGGTGTACCCAGGGGTTGCAATTTCAACCCCTGGCTTGCCCCTTGCTAAAAAATGGCAAAACATTTGTGACCTCTAGCGTCACAGGAGGCAAAATCAGTGCCAAGTACAGAGGGGCAGTGTTGTACAGAGGGGATTAGCATAGCGTGTAAGTATGTACCTTAAATATAGAATGTGGCATCACTGGAGTTCTGGGGTGATGCTATTTTATGACAGAGGTGAATTTCTCCCCAGTCAGTTGTCTGCTGGCTGGAGAGAGACCACCAACTGCAGTGTACCTTGTGCGCTTAATAGATACTTTTATTAATCCTATCCTCATCGCCAATCTTGAGATTGGAAAACTCTGTAGATTGTGTGGGATTAATATAAGTACAATTTGGAGCAATGAGGGATAAGATGATCAGGGATCCGTTGATTGTCCAGTGCTGGAATAAAAAATGAAAGAGAAGCTGTGGGCAGCGAAAAATCCCACATTATGCAACACCATTGAAATAGCTAAGGTGGTAAAACAGTCGAATTTGTGCATGAGAAAAATGGAAAACAACGCAGGTGTCCTGTGTATCCAGCAGGAGGAGATAGTGGTACTTAGCACCGAGAAAGGAAGCGTTAATCCATGAAAAAAAGGAGTACTAAATAATAAGTATATTGGAAGCACTTTGAGGTCGACTGATGTCACCAAACATCTTGAAATGATGCGTACTAGATGTGAGTGTAGTTTTCACACAGCAGAATCGTTTGCAATAGGTAGGGAGTGTAGACAATGTGGACGCAATGGCCATTTTGCTAGGGTGTGTACAGTAAGCAGCAAGTTCAAGGTGGCAGCTGAGCAGGAAGCTGTGGAGGGTACCGAGAAAATAACTGATAGGAATTTATGTATAGATGGGATATACCTGTAAGGAGGACTAGTCCCAGTGCGTTGTTTGTAATACAAGGAGAAAGTGTTCAGTTGATGGTGGATTCTGGATCATTCTGCACAATTGTACCTAAAGATATTTTTATGCGACACTGGCCAAACGTATAGTTACTCCCAAAAGATATAAACCCTGGTGGGTATCAAGGGGAGAAGACAGACATAACAGGCTACATGTCAACTGAGATAACGTTTTCAATAAAGATGTGTGAAGGGTAAGGTGTATGTGGCATGGAGTGGACTGCCAATTTTTGGGTGGCTACATCAGTATGATCTGCATATAGTCATCAATCCAGGAGCACCCAATCAGGTCATGGTGGTGGATGAGGTTACTGTGGAAAACTTAGTGGAGGGGGCAAGTGGAGTATTTTCAGAAAACATAGGTGAACTCAAGGGTTATGTGCATAAAATAGTGGTGAGGCCGAATGCTGTGCCTATGCAGCATAAAGTGCAGAAGGTCCCTATTATTGCAAGGCAAGAAGTGAAAAGTATGTTGGAGGAGATGGTTGACCAGGGGATAATAGAACTTATAGAAACATCTAGTTTGATTTCTCGGGCAAATCTGATGGTAGTTTCGGTTTCTGTGTGGACCTGCTACCTTAAACTGAAATATAATTGTGGATAATTATCCACTTTCGAACATTAATGAGCTGGTGCTATTGTTAAAAGGAGGAACGTTTTTTATAAGCTAGATTTTCATAGTGCATACCATCAGATTAAGCTGCACTGAGATTCCAAGGACCTCATGACATTTATGACCACTGAGGGTGTGTTCCAATTCACAAGGATGCCCTTTGGCCTTGCGTCAGCGGGCAGTGTATTTCAAAGGATGATGGGTACAATTTTGAAAGGGTTGGAAAAAATGGTATATTTTCAGGATGATGTGTTGGTGTTCAGGGACAAAAAGGAGAAACATAATATGGTTTTGAAAGAAGTATTAGATAAAATGGCTGATGCAGGTTTGACACTCAAAAGGAAAAAATGCAAATTTTGTGTGGAAGAAGTAGAAAAGTCTTGGGTATCAAGCCCAAGAGGCATCTCTTGGAGACTATATGGAGGGCGGCCACTCTTGGACTCATCGAGTACTATGCGAAGTTTGTTCCACATTTTTCATAAAAAACTGAATAAATCAAGAAGTTGTTCGGAAAATGGTGTGTAAGCATGTGTAGGCTGTGGATCAAAAAGAGGTTTCTGAAAATATAAAAAATGAAATATGTTCTGCGAATGTATTCACACCGTTTGACACAAAATTTACATCCATTTTGACAGTAGATGCCAGTGCGATAGGAGTTGGGCTGTGTTAGCGCAAGTCCATAAGGCAGGTGAGAGGATGGTAGCTTTTGCTTCCCGTTCTTTAACTGCATTGTAAAGGAATTATTCAATTATAGAGGGGGAGGCTTTGGCTGCTGCATGGGCAGCAGAGTGCTTCAGGATGCGTTTGTGTGGGGTTTTTTTGTGCCATGTACAGACCACAAGCCACTAGTGAAGATTCTGTCCCCAGGAGAAGCGGGGAGGGATCTGCGAGGTTGGCCAGGTTGGCAGCTCGCTTGCAAGAATATCAGACCAAAATTGAATACATTCCAGGTTAGAGAAATGCACAAGCAGATGGGTTGTCCAGATCGCCATTACCTTGGAAAGATGTAGACATTTTGAAGGTGGAATCCTATGACAAGGAAGTTGTGGGGCTATTGATAAGGTACGGTGGTATGAATGTATAACTGGTGATGGAGTTTTAAAACAGGTTCTGGATATGATAGTGAAGGGTGGCAGGTGCGAGAGTATGGTGCTAGTTGCAGTGAGACCTTTTGTGAAGAGTTTGAATGAGTGGTCTGTCTGTAGGGAAAAGTCAATAGTCAAAGTAGACAAGTTCGTTCCTCCACAGGAGTGAAGATTTGAATAGTTCAAATTGGCATGTGAAGGTCATTTGGGGCAGTCACTCACAAAGAGGAGAATACAAGAACCTTTTTGGTGGCCTGACCAACAAGTCCCGGATTGGGTTGAGAGGTGTGTGGACTGCAAGGATGGTGAGAAAAGATTAAGAATAGGGAATCAATCAATCAAGGGTGAAGTTGTGGACCCAGGTCTACCCTGGCATACTGTTTGTATGGATTTTTTAGGATCATTGGGGACGTGGCCACAGCATTGAAGTTTGGTATGGTGATGGTTGATGTTTACTTCAAGTGACTTATTGTGAAATGTATGTATGAAGTTACGACAAGAAACACCATCAGGGTGTTGGAGGAGATTTTTAGAGAAGAAGGGTATTTGCTGTAATTTATTGAAGATAATGGTACACAGTTAACTTCAGTGGAAATGACTAATTATTTGACATTTTGTGGTGTTTGTGCACTCACGTACCTCGTTCTATAACCCACAAGTGAATGGTATTGTTGAGAGGGCCAACCGTATGGCAAAGGGGGTGTTTCAAATGGCGGTAGAGAGTAGTAAAAATATTAAGAACATGGTAGATGACATGGTTTGGGTTTATCGCACCACAGAAAATGGAGTGACGAAGAAAATACCCTTTTGTGTGATGAGAGTGAGCAAAGCTAATACAAAAATGCTGCCTGCGTCGATGAAAGTAATTTCTGCTCAGGCAAAGGCTGAGGAGGACAAGGTGAATAAGTGGAAGGGGAAGGGGAATAGGATAGTGGAAGGTTATTGGGTGAAGTGTTAAGCCAGGACGTATTGGGAGTGGATTTACAGAGTTTTGGGGTCAATTCAAGGTGAGGAGTGTGCATGGGTTGGTTGTGGTCTTCGAAAATGGAGAAAGGTGGAATTTGAGAAGGGTGGCTTTATATGAAAGAAGAGGTAGGGCGGGTACGGTGAGAAGGGAAGCTGGATGTAATGATGAAGGTTTGGGGTGTAGTAGTTTCATGTTAATGAGTGGTGACGAAGTGTTAGATGAAAAGTCGCTGAGTGTGGCATTGAGTGGTAACGTTAATGAGACCGTGTTGAATGAACGAGTTGAGAGGAGTGGTAGGCTACTGAAACGCAGAATCCCACCAAAGTATCTTGAGGACTATGTATGTGTTGTGAAGGCTAGAATAAAGGATGGCGTTGTGTGGACCTCATGGGGTGTGTTCATATTGTACACAACTTGATATACGCACGCTTTGGGTGGGTATAGTGTTTGTATTTTAAATGTTTGGCAGAATACTGTATTTGAGTAAAAGGGGGAAGATGTATTGTACTTAGGGGATTAGTATAGCATGTAAGTATGTACCTTTAATATAGAATTTGGCATCACTGGGGTTCTGGAGTGATGCTGTTTTTTGATAGAGGTGGATTCCTCCCGAGTCAGTTGTCTGCTGACTGGAGAGGGACCACCAACTGCAGTGTACCTTGTGCACTTAATAAATACTTATAGTAATCCCACACTCTCTACCGAGTTTTCTAGCAACAAAAGGCAGCTCACTGTTATGGTAGTTGGAGTTCTGTTTGTCTTCTTTTCTGCCTACTTTTTATTCTTCTAATTGTGAATAATACGTTATTATTCACTATTAGTGTGTCATATAATGTAGTACTGGGAGCTGGTAAGGGACCTTTTCTGGGAGTTGAGGTGAGTAAAATAGTTTTTAAATGTATGTTTTGTGCATGCATATGGGTGAGAGTATGTAAGTGAGAGATAAGCAGCATAAATGTGTGAGCTTGTGTCTGAGCATACGTTTTGGTGAATCAGGTTTAATTGACTTGGCATAGATTAATGGACTTGGACATTTGATGAGTGCCCTTTCAGAGCTTATGGCTTTTTAGCAAATGTATATGTGTGCTTTAAAATGCACCATTTGATTCCATGTTTTTTAAGTGTATTATTGGTAGCAGAATCCCACCATTCCCGAGTCATCTTTCTCTCAATTTGCTGGTTCACCACAATTCAGGGCAAATACTTGTCCTATCACTTTTAAATATGACGTTGGCACCCCAACACAAGTGGAATGTAAAAAAGGCATTTGTCTGTGTTGTTATACTAATCATGATTTTATGATGGAATTTCAGCAATGTCAATTATCATGATGACATCAGGTTTAAGGTTCTCTGACATTACTTTCTGGGAAGAGTTAGAGTCATATGTCCCATTATGTCACCTCCTGTGATGTCAATAAGGACAAAGGGTGTGTGATATCACACCATACTATTGCATTTTGGTGTATCAACATCCATATTAAACAGTACAAGTTACATTTAATACATGTAACTGCATTCACTTTTTATGATACTATAAATAATGGTATTTGTGAACTAACAGTACAAAACATTACAGTATCACCGCTTAAGGAATTAAAAGCCCTTCTTATCTAATGTTGGGTTCCAAAATCTGATTAGGTTACATTAAAACAGTGACAGTATCTGTGAAGCAGGAGAAGCATTCTGGTTACTCTGTGTAAACAACAATCCATGTCCAACTAAATTTCCAGTTCACCCCAATGTGAATTTCTCAGAATCCCTTTTAGAGGGCATGCAGGGGTTACTAAGGCCAATCATGAAGGTTGAGGCCTTTTACTCCTGATGTACCAGTGCCAGACTTACTATGTATCCTTAACAACTGTGCCACACCACTTCTGCACTGTACCCCATCTGCACTTGACTCTCAGGATAGCCTGGTCAAAGTAGTTTAAGGCTCCCTCGGGGACGAGAAGTGGATACAGGAATTGGAAAACAGGCTCACAATTCAAAATGCACGCAGGAATAGAAATAAATCATTGTCCTGCCAAGTACTCACTTTTATGAAGAAAGAGAAGTACTTTGTTTCTACTGCTAACCACACAAAGGAAAAATACAACATCCATAAACAATTATACAGTCCTCCCCTGAGGTCAGGGCTCTAGTGTTACTGTGACGGTTCCCTGTCCAACTCACTCCTCGCTCTTAGTGATTGTGGTTATCCCCATTCACTATTGGTAACATCCAGGGTATGCCCCACTAGTAGTCCAAGTCTCAAGAGTCCACCATGACTCTAACCTAAGGTCAAAAGTGTTCCACCGCTACCGTGCTACTTTATCAGCAAATTCAGCTAGGGCTGACAGGTCCTAAACCAGTCTTACTCACAGTGGCAGGTGTGAAGAGTTTGGAGTTCCTGAGTGTGCCCCATCTGTGGGTGCTGGCAGCAGTTGAAGCTGAGTACAAGTGAGTCAGCCCACTCAGAGTGAGTAGTCTCTCATTGCAGTTGTATTTCGGAAGCAAGCAGAGGTTCTCTGCAGCTTCTTCTGCAGGGTAAGCGTTGAGTTTGTCTCTTTTCGGATTGTCTTGGGTCCCTTGCCTGGGTGATGGTGAGCAGGTGCTCCCACAGCGCAATACACTTCCCCAGTGAAGAGCACAACCAGTGGATGTCCTTGGTGCTCCTGGTGAATCTCTCCGACATATGGGGTAACCGCAACTCAGTGCCTTTGGGCCCCTAGCCGATTACACAGTGAAATTGTTCTTGGTGACTCCTCCTGGCATACGGTGTCATAGTTCGCTATCACACAAAGCTACAGCCTTTACCACACAGCAGTCTTTTCCACAGCGGCCCCTCTTGCATATGGGTTGCCACCTGCTGCCGCACAAGGCTGCTGCATTTTCTGCACAGCAGTCTTTTCCTTAGGAGTCAAACCTGGCACGAGGTTGCCAATTCGGCACTACGCAGTTCCCAGCCCAATTGGAACAGTGGGACAGATGGCTTATTTCATGGAGGCCCTCTCCTGGCAAACAGCAGTTGTTGACTTTTTCCTGCACTTGGGCAATGACCCAGTTGGTGCAGCAGTCGTTTCTTCACACCTCGCCCAGGCATCCCACTCGACAGGGCTCCCCACTGGAACTAGATTCTCTACAAAGCTCTCCTCTTCCTCACAGGGCACACTGGACTTGGCAAGCAGGCAGGAGCTTGTCCTCAAGGCTCCAAGGCAGGTGGTCTTGGATTCCCTGGGTGATGTTCTCCCACCCATCAGGGAGACTAGCATGCCTTGAGCCCTAATCCTGGTCACAGGCAGAAGTCTCATAGAGTTTCCCCTCCTCATACAACCCATCTAGTTGCGTGGACGATGACAATTTTTGGGGTCTCATATTCCCCTTCATATTGTCCACTTCCAGCAACAAATGTGATTTAGGGTCTGAGTTTTTAAGTTTTACGTTGGGGTTCTGATTTGTTTGAAGTTCCCACTCCTCTGTTACCTTTTCCTTTTGAAAAGCAGTCTGTCACTGCTGGGGTATCGTCACAGCTGATAATCCAACAAAACTGTCCACAGGAGTGACTAGAGTTCACACCTGAATATCAGCCACAGTGCTATGTGCATCAAAAGATTAGCCCAGTGCCCCCAACCCTAATCTTTATGATCCTCTTATCAGCCCCATCTCCTTCCTGAGATGTGCCTAGGCCCCTTCCTTGTGACCTCTCACTGAATCAAAGGGCAACCTTTGAAGTGTACAGGGAGGTCTTGCTCTCCCTTTCCCAGCAATACACAAATCTGTCTGGGGGATCTCTCTACCTTCTCTCCATGTTCCACCGAGCAGGCCAGGAGCTCTAAAAGAGAACCCAGGACCTCCATGTGAATGGCATCCCAATTCACAGGCACACATACAACCAGTGCATGTATACAGCATGTATGCACTGCACAGTACTGTATCCTCCATGTGTACTGTACCACAGAGGCACACATACATCCAGCACTTGTATTTAACATGCACGCACTACCCAGCATTGTATCCTTCATGTACTCTATCACTCACACGCACACCTACATTCAGCAAATGCGCTTTAACATGCACACACTGCATCCATCATGAATGTACCACTCACAGATACACATACACCCAGCACATGTATTTATCATGCATTCACAGCACAGCACTACATCCTTCTGGTTATGTACCACTCATAGGCACATATACATCCAGCACACACATTCACCTTGTTCACACTGCTCAGTACTGCACAATCCCTGTATTGTACCATTCCGAGGCACACATAAACCCAGCGAAGATACACCACCTGTGCGCTGCGCAGCACTTCACACCAAACCGTAGCAGGCCAATGGTGAGTTAAGCACACAGCAGCTGAAATGTTAAAATGAGTGAGCCTGTAGGCCTCACACCGGTGACACAGGTTAGAAAGGACCTGTTCACTTCTACTGATCAGTATGCTGCCGCCACCACCATGCTCGTGCTGCCTAACCCTTGGTGAAGGCTGCAACCTTACACGACTATTGGGCTAGGGTTTTGGGAGACCCTCGAAGTCCAATAAGACTACAATCCGTGAGACAGGCCTATGTCATGACACACACACATCATTCGTATTTGCCTATGTCAACAAAAATCAGCATTTAAGATCCAGTACAGTTGGGCACTCAGGGCAGGGGTGCACGCCCATTACCATGAAGAGGACTTTTCAGTCCCAACAGCATCCATTCTCCCTCATACCTTAGCTTGCTGTGTCAGCTGTGCAACCTCAAGTTTTAAACCCTCTTTATGAGATAGCTCATCTTGCACTTGGTGCTGGAGTGCAACATTCTCCCTTTTCAGACTTCTTATCTCATCCCTCTGAAGATTGATTTGCGTCTCGTACTCCTGCTTCTGGATTTCAAAGCTTTTCTGCAGTATTCTGTGAAAATAAACAAAGATGAAAAAATGATATAAAGTGTAATTATTATTAACTAACCTAACAAGTGTCAAAAACGGTCACGTGTTGATGCCATGTGCAGTCCTAAGCTGCTATAAATTAACAATTCAGATAATTTGTGGCATTATCCAGAATATGGCAGATGTGATACTCCATCACAACTGTGGTAGGTATACTGTCCACCTTATTATGAGCACTCGTAATACAGCAGACAGTTTATCTGTGAAGTTTACACAGTGTATCTCATCTGTCAAAATCTAAATAAGGCATTTAGATATTAGGGTTCCTTCTTTTGAATGAAGTTCCACTGTAAAGTCCTATACCAAAGAGATTGGTATTTAAGTGAAGTATTTTGTCTGTGCGTGGCTGTTCAGTATTTAGTAACTAAAAATGAAAAATACAATTCCTGTATAATGTTCGATGCACATTTTTCACAGAAACACAAATGGATAAAAAACCACTTTTATAGAAGTGCCACTATATATTGTAATTGAAAAAAAAATAGCTGTGTATGCCTATGTTTTATTGTCTACCAGATTTCCCCATGAAAGAAAACATTTCAGTCTTTTCTGCACTCCTCATTTTGTTAATTGTTGGCGTAAAGTTTTAAAGAGTATAATAATTAGGATATTTTTAAATTTGTCATGCAGCAACTAAAGTGCTTCCCTATTTTCCCAGAGACTTTTTAAGGTATGGGCAAAGTGGGAAAGTGTCCGAGACCCTCATCTTTAAAAGTGTCCCTATGGAAAGTGCTCTTTGTGTGTCTTCTCTTGCCTTTTCTCTATCTTAACCTTTTCCCTCTCCAATGGTAAAATATTTCAAACGTTTTTGTGCGATTCCATTTCTAAACGTTTAATGTGCAGTTTAATATTATTGGCATGTGCAAGCTTTAATTAGCACAAAATTGATATTCAAATTTAAAAAACTGTTCCTGAGCAGAAGGCCCATAAATATGTCTTGCCTGAGTCCCCAAAAATCCTTAATATTTACAGCACCTGCACTCCTTTACTTGAAATGTTTATGAAACATAAGAAATTGACAATAAAGCTTCTAAGAAGTGTTAAAACCATATAAGCTAAACACTGGTGGTTCCACAATGTGCTACAACCCTACCAATATGTAACTCCTTATTTAAAAAAAGAGCACATTTTAGACATTAAAAAAATTGGTTGGATACCTATTAGACCTGGCATCCTTGGTGTGTTTTTCACCGAACATTTTACCCTCAATCCTCCTTTTTGCTGACATTGTTTTTGCTGGCTGTAGGACTCAGTGCACGTTACCCCTGCTAAATAGTCCTAAAGTCCTTGTGCTCTTTCTTTAACACTTGGTAATAAATGCTAATACTCATTTGTCATATTTAATTTACTTCTAAGTCCCTAGTAAGGTGACACTGCCTGTGCCCAAGGCATGCAAATCAAATGCTAGTAGTGGGCCTGCAGCACTGATTGTGCCACCTACTTTTTGGTTTTGCATTTATTTATTAGCATTGCAAATAACATTACTAATGTGTCCACAAGTGTGAATCCCTGCTACCCCACTAATATGAATTGTACCACATATATTGTAGTGTTCAGTATACACTGGGTATTAAAGCACTGCAGGCCGGAGGGCCGCAGCCTACCATGCCCCCCAACCGGCACTTATATTGTCAAGTGTGAAAAGAGAAAATAGGTAATGTGCCACTCACTTAAGTAGCACTTTAAATATACCTCAGGCATGCCATTGCAGACCCTGTGTGAAGTTTCCAACTGCAATTTAGACCTGATGTAATAAACAGTTTGCCAGGCCCAACTTTTTCTTTTTAATACAAATAAGCCTCCCCAAGGGTAGGCCCTAAACAGCCCAGAGTGCAGGGTAGGGTGCAGTGTATCTTGTATCTAAAAGGTAGGACACATAGCTTTACGTTTTATATGTCCTAGTAATGAAAAACTCATTATTGCAAGCCCTACCTCTCCCATAGTACAACACTGGGGTTATCTTATTACATTTAATAAGCTGTAATGTCCAAGTGAGAGTGAGTAGCCAGTTCATGTTTGGTGTCTTTGGAATTGTAATGAAAAGACCTAACTTATGGTGAAGTGGAATTTTAAATAAAAAGTTTGAAAATGCCACTTTTAGAAAGTTGCCATTTTGCTGCCATAACCATTTGGTGCCTGCAGCCTGTCTCTGGGTCACATGATGTGGGGTAGTTGATAGTTGAGTCTTGGCTATTCCTCCTAGACAGACACACACAATAGGGAGCTTAGGTGTGCCTGGATGGTCCATTATCACTAGCAGGATGGGAGGGAGGAGCTTGGCACAGCCCCACTTACACTTGAATAGGATGTGCCTGCCTCTACACACAGGGATGCATACCCCCTGTAGTTTATTCTGGAGCCAAGTCAGGGAGGTCAGGGCCCCTGTGCACTTCAACGACATTCCTCGAGAAGCCTCTCCCCATTTCTAAGGCACACATGGGTATAAATACTTGACCTCAGACACCAACTATTAAGTACTGTTAGAAATTGTGTTTCTGGTAGCAGAGGTATGCACCCTGACCAAGCAAGAACCGCAATCCTAGGCAGGGCAAGCTAGATACACATTAAAAGGTAAAATGTGCTCACTACAGTACCTTTGGCTGGAGGCTACATTGACGTTGAGATGTGAGGAGCAGGGAGGCGATACGTTGTTGTTCATCCAAGGGATTTGTAGGCGAGACCTCGTAGTCGAGCTACATACTTGAGGAAAGCTTTGTCGTCGAGCAGCACTGAAGATGGGCAATGCATCGTCGTTGAGCTGTTCATTTGGGGAAGCTTCGGCTTTGAGCAGTGCTGAAGATGGACGATGCATCATCGTCAGGTGATATGCGCCGGTTCCGAACAGCACAACAGCATCGATGTGCCGTCCTTGAGCATTGCAGTAAAGAAAACCTCACTTCCAGGGGTCAAGGACTGGATTGGCACCACTTGGCAGGGCAGGACTCACAGGTGGCAGAGTCCAGGTGCTGTGACAGGGTTGTAGGAAGTCTTTGATGTCCCTGAGACCTCAGAACAGGAGACAAGCCAGTATGCCCTTGGAGTCATTCTGGGTTCAAGTGAGATGGGTCCTGTCCTTTCCTCAGCAGGGTAGAGGGTAGCATGCATGTGGTCAGCACAGCACAGCACAGCAGAAAAGCAGTTCCTCAAGAGCAGTAGTCCAGCAGAGTAGCAGTCCTTGTAGCAGCACAGCAGTCCTTCCTTCTGGCAGAGGTCTTCTGATTTGATGCTATCTCATTTGGTGGGGTCAGTGAACCAGTACTTATACCCAGGTGTTGCTTTAAAGTGGTGGTGACTTCGGGGGGGCGTGGCTAGTGTCCGGAGATGGCGGCGGACGCCTGTTAGCTGAGCACCGGGCCGGGGCTCTAACATCCTGCGAACTACTCAATCCTGTGGAGCTGCGTGGGTGTCCGGAGCCCGGGCGTTGCCTTCGGAGTCAGGCGTCCTGTGTGGGATTGTTCGCAGCAGGAGCATGAGTCGCTGCGGCCGGCTGAGGAGCTGTCCCCGCTTCGCGCCTATTCTGGCCTAGCGGCGGCAGGGAGAGGCCGAAGCCGCGGTGCTGTGGTGTAAAAGACGCCGCAGGCGTGAAGCGACATGCGGTGGAGGGTGGCACCCGACCCTGCCGGACTGCGGCCTGGCGGAGAGCGGCCCAAAACCAGGTGTCGGGGGTCCCAGACTCGCCAGCGGAGGTCCGCAGAAGGGCTCATTGAGTGGATCCTTGATAATAACCTCCTGGAGGCCGGCCTGATACTTTGAAAAGCCCGTGTCCGCCGGGGGACCGCGGCTGGCCGGGGCGTGGTGCGCAGCCCGCCCGGTCCACCCCCAACGTGTGGGCTGTTGTTCCAGACTGATTGCTGAGCTGCGGAGAGCCTGGCGGCATACTGAACCGGAGACCTTTTGTGCCGCGGTTCGGTGGCAGGGGGTCGGAAACACTGTGAGTGCCAGCGGTGGCCAAAGCTTGCCTTTCATGAGCTGCTGTGTCCGGGGAACCGTGGGGGAGGACCCCCCCGGGCTTCGCTAAGCACCAGAAGGCGGGTGAGTTTGCTGAGTGCCCCCCTGGTGATCCTGTCGGTGCGGGCCATCGGCCGGGTGGTGGCCGGCTGAGGAGGAGGCGGCCGGTGTAGGTCTGTGACCCGTGGGTGGCCACCGCTTGGGGAAATAAGCGGTCCCGAGTGTCTGCATGGAGCTGCGGTGGAAGGAGTCGCGTGGTGGCAGCGCCAGTAATGGTCATCCTTGAAAGGACGGCTTCCCTCGGACCAGAATTGGAATGTTGGTTGCTGGAGTGATAGCCTGGGGTGGACGCCCGGAGCCCTGCCTAAGGAGAAACGGGGCCATTGGGACCATACCCCCACCCCTCATTTCAGTAAGACTTTGGGGACCCGGACGACCTAATATTCTGCTGGGCAGCCATTTCCTTGTGTTCTTCTACGCACTGGAGCCTCTTGCCTGTTTGTTAGCCCACTCACCTAGCGGGGACTGTTGTTTGTTTCAAGGGGGGGCTGCGGAGCGGTAACCCTCGAGTGATCGCCCGGCCTTCCCAGCTGGTAACCAATCTTTTGCCTGGGCGACGCCATGGGTAGGACTAAACCCAGGGTACCTGCACAGCCATCTGGCGAAAGTACTAGATCTCACTCCCCGGACTGCGTGGATGAACGCCCGGGTCCATCGGTGGGCGTGGGGCCGACCGCCCCGTCCTCGGATAAATTGGACATGATCCTCCAAGAGATCAGAGACACACGGTCGGCGTTGGAGGGCCAACAAGGAGTGATATCCGTAGACCTGAACCTCCTGAAGAATGACCAAAAGAAACTGGCAGATAAGGTACGACACACGAATCAGACAGTGGAGCCTTTGGTATCGCAGGTAGCGACCCATACAGAACAACTGTCCCTTATACGTCAACAGATCGAAGCCCTACAGACACGGGCGGATGATGCGGAAGGGCAAGCGCACCGCAACAATCTCTGGATAGTGGGATACCCGGAGGGCGTGGAAGGCTCGAACCCCACGACCCACATTGAAAACTGTCTGAGAATGGTGGTAGCCCCTACTGGTCTATCCCCCCACTTTACTGTAGAAAGAGCGCATCGCTTTCCTGCGAGGAGACCACCGCCGGGAGCCAATCCCCGTCCTATGCTAGCACGCATCCTCAATTATAGGGATCGCGACCACCTATTACAAGCGGCTTGAGACAGAGATCCACTCCGCGTGGAAAACACCACCGTCCTCATATTTCCTGACTACACGCAGGCGGTCCAGCGAAAGCGCTTCTCCTTCATGGAGGTCAAGGCACAGGTCCGAGCCGCAGGCCTGCCCTTTGCGCTGCTTTTCCCGGCCAAGTTGAAGGTAGTGCATCAACAGAGAGCTATCTTTTTTGACACCCCGGACAGTGCATGGGACTGGCTGGACAGAAACTTCCCGGAAGTCCTTCCGGCTAGGAGGATGGATTCTTCAAGACCACAATCGCAGCGACTCCCGCGACGACGTAAAAAGACTATGCTAACACAAAGCACATCCTCCAGTGTCCCGCAGCAGCAGCAAATCCGTGAAGGTCAGAGGGAGGCGCTGTGCTCGGCCTCTTCCTTTCGCTCTGTCCGGCCCCCGATCAGCACTAGCCCATCCTTGGGAAATTCCTTAGACTCGGACACGGAGGGCAGTGTGACGCTGTTCCCATCAGATTCCACGCACTTGAGCAAGGATCCCCTGGAGACCTTCCCGGACTGACCTTCTTAGGGTGAAACTGATCCTCAGTGGGCGAGGTGGGGGGAGAGTACCCCCTCACTGCTTAGACAGTGAGAGCTCCTGTGTAGTTTGCTCCCCTCAGTGGGCCAATGGCCCGTATTGTGTTCTTTGTTCATGTATGAGTAGTCCCCCGGCCTGCCCTGTCTTGGGCGCTTCCACGACTTACATACGCTACTGTTAATTCACTGTGCTGTTAACCTTCTCCCCCATTAGGCGATAGCACTGGTTCAGGATCTGAAGTTATGATCCGTTTACAGTTTGGTCGGACGCAGATAGGGCGTCGGACCCAGTATTGGGCAAGGGGGTTTTTGTTTATAGGATTGCCACATGGTCTGGGGGACGGAGGAGGGGGGATGCGGTGGGGGGGCGGGGTTATGGGGGGTGGGGGGCGGGGGTGGGATGGTGATTTTACCCTGGCGAGATGACGGCTCCAAGGTCATATGTCTTCATATCCTGGAATGTGCGGGGTATGGGATCCATTCAGAAACGCCATCGGGTAGTGGCCCAATTACACCACCGTAAGGCCCAAATTGTATGTTTCCAAGAAACCCACCTGATCCATGCAGAATCCTTGAAGTTGCAAAAGCGGTGGAGGGGTCAATTCTATGCCACTTCATACTCCGCCTTCTCTAGAGGGGCTGCAATATGGCTCAGAGCGGGAGTCCCCTTTTCCTTGCAAGAGAGCCGGATTGATGTTTTGGGTAGGTATGTACTGTTACGGGGCCTATTGGATGGTTCACCTGTAGTGCTGGGTTCTTTGTACGCCCCTAATGTAGAGCATGCCCAATTTCTCTCCCGGGTGTCTGTGGCCTTGTCGGACTGGAGTGATTGTCCATGGTTGCTAGGTGAAGACTTGAATGCTGTATTTGATGTTGAGTTAGATCGATCTCACCCTCCCCTGGCGGGGACTGGGGCTCAGTCTAGAGCCGCGGCCTTGGGTCAGTGTACACGAGGCTGGAATTTGATAGATCTTTGGAGAACGCAGCACCCGACTGACAGGGAGTATTCCTTTTATTCTTATCCCCACCAACTGGATACACGTCTGGATTACTTCTTGGGCTCACCGTCATTGTCCTTTGCGATCTCCCATTGCACTTATTTGGGCAACACCCTGTCTGACCACAACCCTATTGAGTTGGGCCTGCAGTGGGGGCGTTCCCCGGCACCAATACCGACTTGGAGGATGCAACCCCTTCAGTTAGAGGACCAGGTTTTCCGTGATACCTTACAGAGGGCTATAAATACTTACTTTACTATCAACGAAGGCACTGCCTCGTCCCGCTCCATAGAGTGGGAAGCCTTCAAGGTGTCTATGAGAGGGGTGTCCCTAAGCTCCTTGGTGGGGGCCCGTAGGGAAGTGGTCCGGGACCTAACGGAGTTTGAGGATGTGCTCCAGAAGCAAGAAGTAGAGGCCCATAGGGACGGGCAGGCTGCGGAATCCTTGCAGGAGACCAGAATAAGGTATGCGGAGGCCCTGGAGCGGCTTCGCTTATTGGACTACAGAGCATACACCCATCGTACGCACTCGGAGGCTGATAGGGCAGGCCCCTTACTGGCACGGCTGATGGCCCCCTCAGCCTGCCCTACTCCCATCCTGGTTATTAATACCGCACAACACGGACAAGTCCAGACCCAAATGGAAATAAATTTGGCGTTCCGGGCTCATTACGAGGCACTCAATGGAGCACATCCAGCGCCAAGCACAGATGCTGTGACAGACTTTCTGACACAGGCAAACCTCTCAGTGCTTGCTGCAGCGGAAATCCACGACCTAAAAGCCCCGATTACTTCGGCCGAGATTAGAGTAGCTATTAAGTCCTTAGCCCATGGAAAGACTCCTGGTTCTGACGGACTGCCCATCTAATTTTATTCCACTTTCTCGCCTCAATTGATCCCCAAATTATTACAACTCTATACGACAGCACTCGCGGAGGGGAGGCTGCCCCCTACCACTCGAGAGGCGATCGTCACATCCCTCTTGAAACCAGATAAAGATCCCTTGGATATGTCATCCTACTGGCCGTTATCGATCCTTAACACAGAATACAAAATTCTCAGTAAGCTTCTTGCTAACCGCCTTCTTCCACTCCTGTCGCGGTTGATCCACATGGACCAGTGCGGGTTTGTCCCACGGTGAAGTACATCCCTGAATCTACGGCGTTTTCACGGCATCTTGCACGTATCTGGGCTCCGACCGGCGGGAGCGGGGTGCTTATCCTTAGACATATCGCAGGCCTTTGATACTCTCAGTTGGTCTTATATGCTGGAAGTGTTGGCAAAGATGGGCATTCCCCCAGAGCTGTGTGCCTGGATTTGGCTGCTCTACACTGCCCCTATGGCCCGGGCAAAGACAGGCTCGATCATCTCTTCTGCCTATCCCATCTTCCGGGGCATGTGCCAGGGTTGCCCGTTATCTCCTATTTTGTTTGTACTGGCGCTTGAACCGTTAGCACAAAACCTTAGACGGGTCATGGTCCCACATGGCATTCAGATGGAAGGATGCCTCCATTCAGTCTCGCTTTACGCGGACAGCATGCTGCTGTACTTCCGAATCTCCAGGCTGACTTGGGGGAAGTGGCAGATCTCTTTCTTCGATTCGGGGAGATATCCGGTTTGCACCTCAATGCTTCTAAATCCATAGCCTACTCCTTCAGTGGGGTGCTGGCAGCCCCAGAGCTCCGCTTCGGGCCCTTGGCCATACGGGTGGCACCAGTCACGTTTAGGTATTTGGGGATTAATATCTATCGTTCCGTGCAAGATGTCATAGCAGGCAATCTAGTACATACAATCTTCCATACGTTCCCAAATAGCATTTTGGAACACCTTGCCTCTTACCGTTGCGGGAAGGCTAACGATCTCTACAATGGTGATGCTGCCTCGCTTACTCTACCATTTTGTCAGCATTCCGGTGGTATACCCAGCTTGGATTTTTCGAGAGTTAGATGCGCTGCTGACCTCGCTGGTCTGGGGCCCGGGTAGGCATAGGGTGTCGTTAGCTAAGTTGCGGCTGCCAAGCTGGGCGGGTGGTATGGGAGCACCCGACTTTAGGGCATACTGTATTGCTGGTCAGCTGCAGTGGTGGGCCTATTGGCTGGCTGGGAAAAACCTGTTCGAAATCGGGTACACCCCGGCCCAATTAGCGCGTGGTACCTTGCAGTCATTGTTGTGTCCTGGGACCCCTAGGCTATTAGACCCCCCGGCCCTCCTGAACATAGCGCTGCAGTATTGGAGAAGGGCATGTAAATATGCCAAAATCCATATGCTTCCAATATACCACTGTGTGGCCTCCCCACGAGGCAGGGGATCCTGAGTGCCAGTCAGAAGTGCCTTCTTCCAGGAAGGCGAGCTGTTGTCCCATGAGGACTTTGTGAGGGTAAACATGGTACCTGGTACCCAGTTTCTGCTACATGCGGCGATCTTCCGGTATATTCGGGCACAATGGCTGGAAACGCCGCGGGAACCCTCGACATTTCACCTCCTGCGCTCCCTCCATATAATGGGACATGGACGCTACCTGGTCCGTTGGCTGTACCGGGGCCTGGTGGAGCACACCCGGGTCTCCTTGGCTCCTCTCCGGTTGTGGTGGGAAACTGACTTGTCCCGAGCATTTAGTGATAGAGAGTGGACCTATGTGCTGGAAAACCCTAAGAAAGTGTCCCGAAATTGTAGATTGAAAACTATTCAGTTGTTTGTCCTTCATAGGGCTTACCTTACACCCCATACACTAAGTAAGATGTATACTACAACAGTTGCGTCCTGTCCACGGTGTCCGGCACAGGATGCCGATTTGTTGCACATGTTGTGGCTATGTCCAGCGCTGCGGGGATACTGGGGTAGGATAACACATGTTTTAAATATAATTAATGAACGCCCCTCCTGGGGCAGAAGCTTGCCTATTGGGTCTGCTGCCGCTCCCCCTTAAAGCGAAACTGTTGCGTCGTTTTGTCAATCTGGCATTAATGCTGGCAAAGTGCCTGATAACCCAGCGGTGGAAGTCTCGAGCCCCACCGCGGGTGGAGGTCTGGGGAGAGGAGGTATGGAGGTGGTCGGTGGCAGAGCGAGAGGCGTTGTACCGGGAAGAGAGTCAAGGGCTGCGAAAGCGTCCTATATCCCTGGAATGAGCACACCTAACTGAGCTATTCAAGGGTGAGGTGGAGGAGGGTGAGGAGGCTGCGGGGAACAGTCCCCGGAGTCCCCCAGCATGAGACAGGGTATATGCCGGCGGATGAGTCTGGTAGTGACTGGAGCCAGTCCCCTGGCACTGAGTGTTGTAAATTCCCGTCTGACTGAGGCCATTTTCTGGTGGGAGATGATACAAGCCTTCCCTCCTCTGTTACACTTGTCTGTAACCATTGGTGTCCCCCCTGGCCGCTGTGCTTGGCCTCCATCCTCCCCCGATTCCACGCTTGAGATGTGGGCCCTGTCCACTCCCCTTCCCCCTCCCGCGAGAGAGATGATCTGTGACCCTCAGACAAATTCGTGGCACGTTTGGGTTAAATGGGTGGGTTAGGGTGGATTGGGAGTTAGAGGGTTGTTCGGGAGGGGTTGCCCCCATAGATACAGAGCCTTGAAGATTGGGAAAGTAGCACATAGTCGTGGTCGGATACCTAGTAATGTACCTGTCTGATGTACTTTCAACCTCTCGTATGTCTTATTTGGTGTGCATCGACTACTAAGTGATACCATCTGTAAGAACGTTCAAGATACTTGTGTAATATCCTTGGACCTATGTATAAATACTGTGTTTAATACGGATTGTAACTCATTGCTCCTTCCTATGCAAAAATTGAATAAAAATGTGTTATAAAAAAAAAAAAAAAGTGGGGGTGACTTCAAAGAAGGGTCTTTGAAGTGCTCAGAGGTCCTTTCTGCCCAGCCTTGTCACCAGACCATCAGTAGAGGGTAATCAGCCCTTTGTGTTGGTACAGGGCACTGTCTATTTAGGTTGTGTCAGCCCCACAATCACTTGCTGCCAGGAAGAGCCATCAGAATGCACATGAGCACTCAGACAGACCTAACCTTCCTGTGTTTGGGACTGTCTAGAGGGAATGCACAAATTGTAGTTGTCACCCACCCTAGACGTGTATTGGAGACAGGCTACAGGCACAGAGAGCTGTAGGAGCAGAGAAATGTTCACTTTCTAAAAGTGGCATTTCTAAAATAGTAATGTTAAATCTAACTTTACATGATACAGCTACTCCTTTCTAATCAGGAATGATAATTAAAACGGTATTAAGGAATTCCCAGTGTTACCCTATGAGAGGAGTAGGCCTCGCAGTATTGAAAAACGAATCAGGGTTTTCTTTGCTACCAGAACGTGCAAAAGTTAAAAGTACATGTCCTAACTTTTCACCTTTCACCTATGCAGCACCCAATAGAGCCAACTAGGGCCTACCGTAGAGATGACCTTGCTTTAATAAAAGTGGAGTTTATGGCTTAGCAAAGGTTTTTAAATGCCAAGTCGAAGTGGCAGTAAAACTATATACAGATCCTGCCGTGGCAGGCCTCAGACCTGTTTAAAGACTACTTGTGTGGGTGGCACAATCAGTGCTACAGGTTCACTAGTAGCATCTAATTTACCGGCCCCGAGTATATGGTATACCACTTTACAAGGGACTCACAAATAAATTAAATATGCAAATTGTGTATACACCAATGCTACCAGGTTTGAGCGAGAAGCCCATGCACTAAAGCACTGGTCAGCAGTGGTAAAATGCTCAGATCCTAAGGCCAACAAAAAGAGGAGACAATCGGACAAATAGTTAGGGGGAAGACCACCCTAAGGCTGACAGGTCTAATAACTACACTTCTGGACCTGTGGATACTCTGTCAGGAAGAAGGACTGCTGTGCTGAAGCATTGTTGCTCTGCTGTGCTGACCTACTGCCTATTGCATTCTTGCTTAGGTGAGAAGGACTGGACTTGCATCTGTTGACCTCAGGACCACTAAAGGGACTCCAAGGGATAGTTGTCTGGCCTCCGGACTTGAGCCTTAGAGATAGAACGCCCCAACTACAACAGCACCTCGACTGAACCATCTGTGGGTCTACCCTGCCAAGTCCTGCCACCCCAGTCCTGGATGCTTGAAAGTGAGCCTAAGGTGCTATGCCTGCCTATGTGGATCCAGCGGAACTGAGGTATCTCCTCTGCTACGTGGTGCATCCCCGCGCAGAACTGATGCATCGCCGCTGCTACATGGATCAGTACTGCTGACAAGACTAGCAAAGCATCACATCCCGTCACCCCATCGGAACTGCCTCTGCACAATGCATCCTCAGCACAGGCTCTCATATCCTTCATCAATGAAGCCTCGACGACATTGCTGGACTCTGCATTGCAGCCTTGCAACCCTCAGAATCGACATATCGCCCTGACTGTACAACGCATCCTCGACAACGGTCTTCGCATCGCAAGCCCACGGGATCCTCGACAATGACACAGGACCTTGCACCACAGCCTCGCCACATCTCTGAACCGATACATCGCTTCAGCTGTGTGACTCATCTTTGATGTGGATCTTCGCAATGCGACACAAACCAGGATTTATGGTGATGTTTTCAGTGGGCCTAACTGGGTCCCTGTAACCCGCTTATGCTCCATCGCGTTCGGCCTGAACTTGTGTCTTTGTCCTGGTCCACTGCGACCAGTTATCCACATTTGGTGCTTTGTGCTTTTTGGGTGATTATCAGTGAAATCTTTAAAATTGCACATCTACGGCCCATATGATTGGACCATTGTTGTTTTGGTCTTGTTTTATTTATTAAAAATAACTCAGTTTTTCTAACTTGGCTTGGGATCCTTTTGTGTGGTGTTTTTCACTTTATTACTGTTTGAAGTGCTGCACAAACTATTTACACTTTGCCTCTCAGTTAACTCTGGTGCTGTTTTGTGATAAGCTACCAGAGGGTTAAGCACAGGTTAATTTAGGGTTTGGCTTGTCCCTCACCCTGATAAGGATTGTGATTGTTGCGTAACTAGGGATCAGATACCAGTCAACCAACAACCCAATTTCTTACACTATCTAATACATAAACAATCATTTATCATCATGTCACTGAAATTGGAAAAACAGAACCCATGATCTTCTTTGACATGATATCTACTGTATGTTATTTTATGGGGTCATAAAATACCTTTGTGGACACTTTCCAGTGTAAATATTTGAATCAGTTGCAACCATGTTCAATGTAAGAATCCATATTCATATTTGATTTTTAAGAGTGTGTCCTCTTTTGTTCCTCTAGTGAAATAGAGCTTTTGAACATTTATAAAATTGGGCAACTTCAGATTATAGTAATTAGCAGAGTAAATACTTTATAATAAGCATATGTAACATAAGGATATTAAGAAGATCAGTTCTCTTATAAAACAGTACTCCTCCACAGATACATACATTCTCTGTCTTTCTTCTTTTTCTACATCAGCGAAGAGTTTCTTTGTAAGTTCATCCATTTTATCTGCAAACACAGAGAATATTCCACTATCACAGTCCACATGTGTTTTTCAAGAAAATATTTACTACATGTACCCTAGCAAAGAAGTGAGAACTTACGTTTTAAGGAAAAATATATATTGAGGTTGTAAAATGAAAGTAATTATACAGATGTCAATCCTCTTTTCACAATGAATGCTTGATTATGTTGCTATTAGTAACTATAAACTCTAAACTATAACAGAATGTATGGAATTAGTTGCCCACAAAACTGATGACAAGACTATGGTGACACAGCTCTGTGTGATGTTTTAGACCCCAATAAAATAGTTTCAACAGTTTGTGTGGAGTAAGGTACCAATATTCAATTCATTTGTCTAGTCTTGTCTAGTACAGCGATTTGAGATCAGTTTGTTGTAACTTCAATAACAGCAATGTCAAGTGTACACTTTAAAGAAATAACACAAACAAATATTATGTTCCTTGTAATACTAGTTTCATAAGGTTCCAGTTAAAAACCCCACTTAGTTCTGTAAGCAATATTCAGTCCTGCATGGGCTTCTGGAAAACAAGATAGGTCTTCAGTAGGCAAAATAGCTAATGTACCCAAATATGTTCAAAGTGGTGGTATAGAGTTTGGGATTATCTAAAGAAATAGTGGGTCATATGTAGTAAAATATTTCAGCATAGACACAGAATGGGTAAAATGCTTTTATATATCTGGCCCAATACCGTTCATTTGTTGGATATTTGCCTTCTTAAATTATAAAAGAAGAACTTCCTTGCCTGAGCATACTTCCTGCATTTACAAGAGAATTCGCATCAGGAACTGTGAATCACCTTGCTCTTCATCCACATCTTGTGTACCTACTTTGGTTAAGCTAATATCACTGCTGACTGGCATTTAGTGATATGTATTGAACAGGGCACAGCACTGAAGGGACATTGCATTGAAAGACACTCCATATGCTGGTTTGTCCCTGATTCTTAAAATATACCTGCTTTGAAGTGATTCATAAACATGGTTTCACCCATCCTGTCTGAGCAAGTATCACCTAACAGAGATAGTAAACGCCCATCATTTGCTAAACTCCAAATAACATGACTTAACATACTGAGGGTAGGAGAAAGTATACTGTTTTAGTTCCAACAAATTTAATGTTTAGTTTTTGAAAGAGACAACTTACAATTCTGTGTGCACTTAATATTTGTAACTGTGCAAAAAAAAATCACATTGCTAGAACCTCCACCGTCGAGATATAAGCTGCATTTTTTTTCAATTATATGGATAGTATTTTTCCAATTCCTGCAGAGAAACATACCACTAAACTAAACACTAAAATACATTTAGTGCACTTTAGATTATAGTTTTTAATAAGGTTCTTCCTGCTTTTTTTAAGATAGGTTACTGCCTTTTGAGGCTGCCTAATCACTGAAATAAAAAAAGGTTTGGAAAAGATACACAAACCTTAAACACTGTCTGCCAGCCTCACAAAATAGGACATCCTATACCCCACCTCTGGAAATACTTTCTTTAAAATAAAAAACGTAGAGAGACCATTGGTAATGGGATGGAGTTCTCTTAATTCATGTTCCTCTGAGAAATACAAGCTACTAAAATGAAATGGACTTCTAGCCATCAGATACCCAACTGGTTTACAAAACATCAAAGGAAGTCTTTCACCTACTTCTGGTCTCTGAGAATATAGGAATACTTGTTTGAAAAGGTAGTGGCTGCCTACCAGATTACAGGTGAACACGGCTGACAACAGACCACTGCACTATCTGGCACTTACTGGCCTCGATAGCTAGGTTCACCATTCAAGCGACTAAGCACTTTCTGAACCTGTATTAGATTATTAATGAAGGTGGCCCTCAATACTGTAACATTGTAGAAAACTGGCACAGGGCCATCTTGCAAAACTCTGGGATGCAGTAGTGGTATTACGTAACCCAAAAGGCAACAATGTAAACTGAATATAACTTTCTGGGGTAGAGAAAAAGCTCTATACAGGCAAACACTAGCAGATTGCTAAACTAAAAGAGCTCTGGAACTTGGTAGCTTATCTGCGTAAGGTACGGGGAACGTGATCTATTTTTCAGAATTTGTTCTGTTGTGAAACACACTCAATTTAGAACGGACACCTTAACATGTACTTTAGGGATAGACTAGTGTAGGGCTTAGTCAGCACTGGATAAAATTGAGTAACCTCCTAACAATGGCTGTTAGAAACAACTTTTGTTTTAAATAATGCGTGCTTAGATTTTGACTTGTTTGTTGTCCATAAGGTTGATGTCTCTGCACACTCCTACTTGTAAGATCCCCAAACCAGTTGAAGAACTGTTACGATAGGTACCGCTTGTAGCTGCACTGCTTTTAAGTCAGTTATGAAGAAACATTAACTTAATGCACAGAGTCATTGTTCTCTTCCCTTGAAGTGAGTAAAAGAGGGGCTTGTCTTCATCTGCAATCATATAATGTGACAGAAAACTAAACAGCACACCACCATTGCTAAAGTGGAGTTCCATCTGTTGGTATGAAAAGCATTGTGTGTTGCCCATGTTCTTTAATTCAATCCAGTTTTTCAGATCAATGCTTTACTCAAACAATGTTTGCGGGTCAAGCCACTTAACTTATAATGTCCTAGCTAGCCTTCACAAGCTCCACAATCCAAACTGTGGAGCTTTCTAACCACATCATTATTGGATCTGCTCTTGTCTAGCTTTGACTGTCGGATGAATACATTCATCATGTACTGAGCAATCTTGCGTCTAAGGTCTTGCACATAGATTATCATATCACATGCAAGGATTTCTCCACACATTTAAACTAAATGGGCTGTTAGATACACCCTCTCTGGCATCTTTACAAAAGGGGGTTGACTCAAGAAGAAGGACTACCAGAAAAGCAGCACTGTACAAAAAGGTATAGTTTTTCTGTAACTGGTGGCCTGGAATGGTCATAGATCAAGAGCACAGTAATACCCATCTTCAGCCTATCAAAAGTTGTCTGCAGCACTGGCTGTGCTACTGAGGGAGTCTTAGTTAAGCTTTTCAGCTAGCCAATTATTTGGTAGTCCACACAGAATCATCAAACGTATTTCATTGTTATGGAAACTGCATTCACCACTTAAGACTCAGCATTCTTTTTCTGACTACACTATTGACTATTCTTCAAATGCATGTCAAACAACCAAGGATCAACTCTGGTTGGGGGCAGTGGGGGGCTGTCACTCTTGCCTTCATTAGTAAAACCTGCTTTCAATGTCTTTTCAGAGTTCTGCCTTTGCTGGCCATTCTGATGTCAGCCAGCTCAGGCAATCAATCCAGCTCCGAAATTGGAGCCTTACTCTCTATTTGACATTCCTCACTAGTCTTCAGTTGTGGTATGATATATGGTAGGGATGGGCAGAATCCATGGAATTTGACTCAGTTGAATTCCCTTGAAGTTAGATAAAAACTCAGCAAGATTCCAGTTTCCCCAACAGGTGGAAAGAGGCACGTTGCAAAGATCGTGCTGTGATTTAGGGCTGGCAGTGCATTCCCAACTGAAGAATCAGAGCGAATGAACCATGCAGTGCCCCAGAGGGTGCCGCTACTCGACTTGATTTTGCTGCCTCTCAAGTAGATTTTCAACTTGAGTGGCAAATCTACTCGAGTGGCAGCCTTCTAAACGCGAATGGTCGTGACTGCCAGCGACCGTCTGCGTTAGAAAAATTCTTGCCAGAGGTCCTCGTAGCAACCAAAAATGTGCTAGGGGATGCCAAATCCCGCTCGCCAACTTACTGTTCTGGAGCCATCTACAAGAAAGAATTCTGCACAAGGTGATTGGCAGATTTTGGCATAACTCCGTATTATAGAGGTAACTCGGAGTCGCGAAAATGTCATCAATACTGCATGTGGAAAGGACTATTCTGCCAACCCCTAATATAAGGCTGGTTTCTGGGGGCATGTTAGGTCTATGTTGCTACATCTAATAGTGAAGCTTTTTTGAGTGTGAGATCTGTGGTGGTGTTCCGTTGTCTGACAAAGGTACAAACATGTTATCTGTACATTTTTGTCATAATGCACTGCCAAGGCATAAATATAACGCTCATGAGCGTGGTTTATTTACACTGGTTTTAACTGAGTGGTTGTTGGATGCATGTTTTTGTGGTCCGTGACACTGATGTTGGCCAGGCAGTTTTCTTAACTAAATAGCATGGGTGATATGTTGTGCATATGAGGGTGTCCCTCAAATATTATCTTTTTGGAAAGTGTAGGTAAATTATTTAGTAAATTGCTACTTATTCTATTTCAAACGTTTCAGGGTGATTCTTCGAGCGGGGTTGAGGAAAAGGGGAGGGGGTGTCCCAACATGCCTGTACCGCTGAACGGAATTACACCAAATGTGGCATGGAGCTAGATCTTGGCCCAGAAAAGTGCTTTTTAAAAAAAAAGTGTGTACATCAGTTTAGTAGTTTTGGAGTTATGAAAGAAAGCAGATTTATGTTTATCTAGGAATGTAAGGGTACGCATGATCTTGAAACTCAGAACTTGCCTGGGGCCCAAAAAGCTTTTCCTTTTTATGAATTTTGTTGCAAATTTGCAACTCTGCAGCAAACGTTTTAAAAAAATAACTGCGGTCCCCATGCATTTTTTTTAGCCCCCCACATGGTCCCAGGGGAATTGGTCTTATTATTATGAGGAGGGGGCAAACGAGGCCCCTCTCCCCAGGCTGATATTGGCCCCGCCTGCTGGGGCCCAGCCGATATTAGGAAAAGGGGCCATGCGGCACTACTACCCGGGCAGATTTCAGTCCCACGGACACCATCTCCCACGGCCCAGCCTCTTTTCAAGTGGGAGAGGGGCACATGGCTCCTCTCCCAGGCCTATGTTCACCTCAAGGGCCCCATCTCCCAGAGCCAGGCCATACTAGTAATGTTGAAGGGGGCAATGCAACCCCCTCTCCCAAGGTAAATTTTGGCCCCTGGGACCCCATCCCCCAGAGGATAGCCACCATAACAAAGGGGAGGGGGCCATGCGGTCCCCCCCGAAAGACATAAATGTCCCTGGGGACTCCATCCCTCAGGGCCGGCTCCTGCTATGCCCCGGGGTGCCTACCACCGGGAAATATTGGTTTCCCTGCCCACACTGGCACAAACTGGGAAACCTGTGTTTGATCTCGCTTGGCAGGAACATTTCAAAGCTCCCGCCAAGCTTGAGCAAACACAAAGTTCACTCCCAGCTGGCAGGAGCTTTAAACATGCTCCTGTCAGCTTAGAGCAGATTTCATGTCTATTTCCCTGCCCGCAGTAATGCGGACAGGGAAACAGATCATACTGCTCCCACCCACTGGAAGCAGCATTTTTCGCTGCTCCTTGTGGGTGGTAGCAATGCTGGCTCCCACTGGATGCAGGGAGCCGGCTGGGGCCACAGGGGTATTGGGGCTCCCCACGGCCCCCAAGCAGGATATGGTGTATGCATTGGGTGGGCACCAGGGCACCCTCCATTAGTTGGTCGGGCCCCAGGGCATTGTTTCAGCCCATGGAGGAGGGCCCCCTCCCCCTTTAGAATATGGCCAGGCCATGGGAGATGGCTTTCCCTGGGCCACAATCGGCCCATGGGGGGGGGTATGTGTGCCCCTGCACAAATATAATGCCGGGTGCCGGAGGATGGGATCCCTGGGGAGAGGGGACCACGTATGCTGGCCCCAGGGGATGTGCTCCCTGTCGCCAAAAGTGGTTCAGGGAGGGGGACATGTGCTCCCCCTCCCCACAAAATTTGCTGGGCCTGAGGGATGGTGTCCCAGGCCAAAATTGGCATGTCACACTCCCCCATAAACATAATGGTGGGCCCCGGGGGATAGGATCCCCGGGGCCAAAAGAGGCCAGGAGAGGGTGGCTGGGAGTTGGCTGCCTTTGGGGCATTCACCACAGGCCGTGCATGGTGTGGGGTTAGCTGCAGGGCCTGGCCGCAGGTGCACTGTGGTGGTTGGATTAACATATGGTAATTAAATATTACTTTACGTTAAAAAATACCTAGAAATTCACTGGAAAAACCAAAGGTTACAGGGAAGTAATAGTAAGGAAATAGCATTACAAAAACGCAGAAATTCACACAAAAAAAAAAAAGGTTACAGGGAAGTTACAGTTAGATTCAGATTTTACACACACAAAGCCACAGAAATTCAGCAGTTATGGTTATCTCAAGTAACTATATCTCATGTTCTAAGGAAACTATCATTTGTACCCCCACCATGCACTGCTCAGTTCCCACCTATTACATCTTCGATGACATCATTGATAATATCAGTGCAACATTTGCTTTAAAATTATTGATGAGAAAACAGTGCATGGTAGGGGCGCGAGTTTGAGTTACCTTAGGGCACGAGGTATAGGTACTTAAGATAACTAACTATAAGTGCTGAATTTCTATGGTATTGTGTGCATAAAATCTGAACTTAATTATAACATCCATGTAACATTGATGAGGTAGTAGGATCTTTTATAACATTGTTATAAAATTGGTACAGTATACGTGCTTAGCAGCTTGTATAAAGCATATGGTAGCTGCGAAATCACAATAAAAAAGGTAACAGTAAACCTTATGTTGGGTGTTTTTAATACCTTTCATTTCCTGGGTTTTGTCTTGAAGCTTTGATTCCAGCTGTTGTTTCTGTTCAAGCAGCTCTGTAGTTTGCTTTTGAAGTTTTGCTACTTTCTAAATTTAAACAATGTAAACAACCGTTATGAAGACATAAAAATACAACACTGGTTATTTCAGATCTGCCATCTAGCAATGAAACATTGCTTAGAATATTACTTCACAATCATAAAATGAAAGATGTAACCTCATAGGTGGTCTTACAACAGACAAATCCAATGATTCTATGCACATCTTTTTTCTTGAGTGGTATTTGGTTTTTAAGAGAAATGGTCACAATTAGAATTAGTATGATGCAATCTGAATATTTACAAGTTTTGTTATGTTATCATGTTCGAAATATTAAAATATTCATTATTTGCTGAAACTCTGAATAGAAAACATTTATGCTTAGCAAAGTATTACTTAAATGTTACAATAATGTAAAAAGGTGGAGCAGTCCCTTTTCTTTGACCTGTAACTTGAGTAGTAATCTATGTAGTTCAGTGTGCAACAAAGGCTGACATACTGTCCGATATGTCAACTTAATCCGCACCTTCCTTCAAGTACATTACTTCACCTTTGTGCACTGTTGCTATAGTGCCTATGCAACCTAATATAATTGGACCTCGATTCTTTTTACCAATACATACGCATCAATCATGAACTCAACAAACTATGTGAAATATTACACAAGTTGTTGCTAAATAACAAAGTCATTTAATCTGTTATCAACACAGAAAATACAGTTCAATACAATGCAGGTGTTCCATTTCTTGCTTGTGCCCAATGCATTTCCGGCCTTTGGGTCCTTCTTCAGGGGCTAATATCTCCGTGTCCTAGACCCTGCCTTAACTCCTCATGCAGCAGCGGTAACTATAATGTCAACATGACCTTACAGCTTTACGTGAAATGCCATTCGTTTGAATCAGGTTTCGATTCATTCGAACTAACGCATTGGGCACAAGAAAGAATTGGAACACTTGTATTGTATTGAACTGTATTTTCTGTGTTGATAACAGATTAAATGACTTTGTTATTTAGGAACAACTTGTGTAATATTTCACATATTTTGTTGAGTTCATGATTGATGTGTATATTGGTAAAAAGAATAGATGTTCAATTATATTAGGGTGCATAGGCACTATAGCAACAGTGCACAGAGGTGAAGTAATGTACTTGAAGGAAGGTGCGGATGTACTTAAATTAAGGTGCCTACATAGATGCTTCCGATCATCCAATTGGATGATTAAGGGAGTGTCTTACAAGTAAAATAAGTAGCTTTCACACTATAAACCATAATTTGCAATGAAGATGTCTAAATCACAGATGTACCACATCACAATTCATGGAGTTGTCTATAATTTAATTAAAATGTCTACTATTTTGCCTCTATTTGTATGTCTTTTTTTCTAATCTTCCCATCAAATTTAATAAGGTATTTCTTTTTCAAGAAGTTGATTCTCTTATCAAATTCATGTAGAACTGCAAAATCTTGAGGGCAAAATATTCCATTCTCCAGCTAGACAGGGACCAGGGAGGATTGTTTTATGCAATTTATTTTCTTACTGTCAGGTCACGAAGCTGGATATCGGAGTGAAGGGGGAAGCATTCTGGAGGGCTTGATCATTTTTTATTAGAATTGTTCAAGAATCAGTAATAGAATTACCAGTATTTGTAAAGATGGCTAGGCTACCAAAAAGGACAAGGTACAAGGTGCTGGTCAAAATTAAAAACGGTTTAAAGAGCTTTTTCAAGGCAAGATAGGTGCTGACTTGCAAAAGGTTTGTACGGCTACAGGACTGTAAAGTTCTAGGTTTGTATCTTTCTAAACCAGTGCTTAATTTGTGGAATTCTCAAGGGTATCGAGTACTGGCCAATTTTTGTGTTGGAAACAGACAGTTAACTTGGGAGGAAATGAAACCGCATTTACGGATAGGGTGCCATCGAAACTGCCACAGTTTGTTGCAGATTTTGAGATTCTTGACAATTAATTTTCAAGACAGGAGTGAATCGACTCAGGCTCTTAATCAGTTATAAGCAAAAATTAAGCTAACAGGGATAGGCAATTGGTTTAGGGCCCTGAGGAAATACTCTAGTACATCTTTGATTTGTGAATATTTAAATAGGCTAGATAAGGAAATTGGGTGTAGGGTGACTATAAGAGAATTGGAACATATCTCTATGGTGGGTTAGTAGTCCCTCCGGGCAGCTAATTTTGAAAGAATAGTAATCCTCTCAAGATGGATGGCATATTATTCCCCACATGCAATACATACAATGTTCCTGTTCATCCTGAACTAGTGTTTAAGATGTGCACAAAATGATGAAGGGGACTGGTTGCACATTTTTTTTGTCTTCTGCCTCAAATTTCAGTTCTGGAATGATCCATTTCGAGTTCTGAGTGAATGTTTTTCAAATAACGATGATACCTTAAGTTATGGTAGTCCTATTCGGGGCATCTTATGCAACTCAGAAACTAAACAAATATATGCAATATTATATATTAGCTGCCCTATCAAGTCACTCGTTCTCTGATTCTCCAGTTTTGGAGGTCAATTAATGCCCCAATGTTTAAAATCTGCTTTGACAAATTGAAGAGGACCAGAACCTTTTGTCGAGGCATATGCTTGGCGGGTTGCAAATATCAAGAGGTATACAGCTGTTTGGGCACAGTTAGTTGTTCTTGAGAATAAAAGTGTTCAGAGATGCACTTTACTAAGCCCCTTATGGAGGGGATGGTTATATATAATATAAAATCTGCATTCTTGTACTAAATGTACTTTAATTTGACTAGCACTTTTGCACCTCTGCACTTTGTTTTCATTCCGCTATGTTTCTTCTGTACACGATATTGCACAGGATTAATGGTTAGTGCAATGCTCGAGCTATCAGATACAATAATGTATAAGATCAACTTATACCAAAGGACTAAGCAAGGAATAGGGCAATGTTCAAGCTACTAGCTATGGGAGTGTTATGTATTAATGAGAACATGTATTGTTAATGTGGTTCTCCTCTTCCTTCTTATTGATAGCCTAGTGTTAGAATGAGTATTTCTTTTGTATGGATTTCAGAATTGTTTAGCACATTTGCTCTTTACTCATTCTAATGCGGATGCTAAGGTTCTTGTATTACATGCAATCTAATTCGATTAGCATTTTTGCATTTTATTAGTTTCCATGCTGCTATGTTCCTTTTATATATGATATAGTAAGCAATTAAGTTCCACTAAAGGACTAAGTAATGGATAGTGCAATGTTTGAGCTATTCCTCTTCTATCTAATTGTTAGCCTAGCTTTGAGAAGAGTATCTCCTTATTTACAATGCATTCTAGATTTGCTTGGTACATGTGCATTCTACTTTGTCTAATGCTGCTCATAAGGCAATGACTGGTATGTGATATGAGAAATAGTTAGGATAATATGTACAGAATGTGTTGTTAATCTTCTGTGCTCACTGTTGCACTTTATTATACTACATCACTTAATTTATTAATGTTACTAAAAAGTCTGTATGTTCTTTGCTCTTCTTGATAAATATGGCGGTATCTGCTCAATCAAATATATTTATTTTAAAAAAGTGGTGTCGATAATTTGTCTCACAAATGCCTAAATTGGAAGGAAGCAATTATCTAATCGCAAAACGGATAGACAATAATGCTTTTCAATTTGTTATGTTTTAACAGTAATAAAAAGGAGTGTCTGGCGTTTTTCTAGTGTGTTAAATTACAAATGCCGAAACAATATTAATAGACAGCGTGAGATCTTAAAGGGAAAGACTATTGATACCTAGGTTTATGGTCTCCTTAAGCAATGTAGTCAGTTCATTTATTGTGTTTGTGTTAACTGCGGGCCCTCTACCTGGTTGAATAACTTTCTAACTTCTGGTCTAATAAGAATAGCACACCCAGTGGAAACTATTTACAAACATCGATAAATATTTAAGATTGAGTCTAGAATCTGAAATGTAAAAATGGGTTAAATAATTTAATACGCATAAAAGAAGCAAAATATGAAATAAATTAAATGTTTCAAACAAAGGCACTGGGAAGAAAGAGAGGGGAAATTGTTACCATATAAAGTGAAACAAATGGACAACTGCAAAAACTTTCTGGCACACAAAATTACATTGCAAGAGTTTCTTAATCAACTATGGAGTTAAAATGTGGAAATAGCCAGTCCCTGGTAGGCTTACCTCAGATTGTCTATTAGTTACTCTCACATTAAAGGAGGGCATTTTCCTATTCTATTACTTAATCTAGTTACTTACACTCAACTCAAGACTCTGATGACATTATTTATTTGATACCTCTTCCACCCAAAAATGCCCACTATCACTTGGGGGACTGAAACAACTATTTAGGAAGGCCAGATTTGGATTTACAAGATTGAACAAATAAAATATGGCCTTTATGTTTATACAGATGCAGAACAGATTAGAACATTACAATCCAGACCAAACCAACTGGGTTCTGGGTGAACAACAAGTGATTAAAAGGTTTTTGTTATGTTATGTTTCATTTTAAAGATTGGTGCAGAAAGCAATTTATGAGTCTTGAATGAATGAAGCTTACTAAATCACCTTTTAGACTGGTTATGAAGAAGTATGCCCTTGATAATTTATAATTGCAGAAAACACTAACAAAGTGATCGTTAGGCAACGAAACACATTTGATTAAATGTTATATTTTAAGAACTTTAAGTAGGGTCTATACAAAGTGGAGCTGTGAACTATTTAATAATCAAACAATACCCCAGAACTGTGAAAGAGGGTATAATGCAGAAACCCATTTTATGCAGAGAGCAATAGGTCTGGGTGTGAACTGTTCAGCCGACAAAGTTACAAGTTTCAAAATCTGTCAACAAGTCAATTACAATTTAAACTTACATTAAAAAAACACACTTGATGGGAAATCTGATTTATTTGGTTTTATTTCTGAACATGACTTAAATGAGTGTCTGTGCCAACTTAAGAATTGAGGTAATGCTACAAAAATATGTTATATCATCATGCGTCTCAAAAAAATGATGAGAGTTCTGGTAAAAGAAAACAACTGCTGGAAATACAAGGTACCAGCATTTTTTTGGTATGCCTTGTCAATACTGAATGGTGAAAGGAGGTGCAATCCAGGATAAATATGATTCTAGGAACTGGCATGATGCTGTCAAATAAGAGGCTTCTTTTACTTTAAATTTCAAATTGGGATTATCAGGGCATTAGTTGGTGAATAATGCAGCCTAAAAGGATTATGTTACTTACCCTGCAAGCATCTGTTCTTGGCATGTAGAGCTGTAGATTCACATGCTTTGAATACTCCTGCCATCTAGTGTTGTGTCCAGAAGTTTGCAAGTTGTTTTTCTTCAAGGAAGTTTTTTCCAGTTTCAAGGTAAGGTGACTCCTCCTTAAAGTGATAGTGCACATGGGTATCGACTCCATTGTTAGATCGCTTTCCCGCAAGAGGGTGAGAATGGAGTAATTAAGTGTTGTACAGAGATGTCCATGCATATGTAATGTGAATAATAAGAACTGCAACAACCAGAGGTGTCCGGGGAGGATAGAGGGCGGATGTGAATCTACAGCTCTACATGCCAAGAACAGATGCTTACTGGGTACGTAACATAATCCGTTCAATGCATGTGTGCTGTAGATACACACGCATGCTTTGCATAGATTGTATAGATTGTATAGCAGAATCCTCCCAAAGCGGTGGATAACCAGTTGGTGTTAGAGTTGTTTGAAAAAGTGTTTTTAGCACTGCTTGTCCTACATTAGCTTGATGACGTGCTATAACACTCACACAATGTTTGGTAAATGTGTGTGGTATAGACCATGTAGCTGCCTTATATATGTCAGCAAAGGGAATGTTTCCTAAAAAGGCCATAGATGCTCCTATTTTGCACTTAGAATGTGCTCTAGGGGGTATAGTTAAAGTTCTTTTAGCTTTATATAGCAAGTTTTAATACATTTAACAATCCATCTAGAAATACCGAATTTACAGATAGGATTTCCTGTACTAGGTGGAGCAAATAGAACAAAAGGTTTTTTGTTTTATGGAAATCTTGTGTTTTATCAATATTGTATAATATTGCTCTTTAAACATCAAGTGTGCGTAGAGCTCTTTCTGCTACTGAATCAGGTTGAGGGAAGAACACCGAATTTCTAACTGATTTGTTAATATGAAAAGCAGAAACTACTTTTGGAAGGAATTTTGGGTTTGTACGAGGAACCACTCTATGTTTATGAAGTTGTAAGAAAGGTTCATCTAAGGTTAATGCCTGTAGCTCGCCAACACATCTTAATGAAGTGATAGCAATTAGAAAGGAACCTCCCATGAAAGAAATTGTAATGCACAATTGCGTAATGGCTCAAAAGATAGACCCATACGCCTTGTGAGAACAATGTTAAGTTTCTAGACAGGTGCTGGTGGTACCCTGGGTGATTTTATTCTTCTAAGACCTTCCATAAAAGCTTTGATAACTGGAACTTTGAATAAGGATACATTTTGTCTGTTTTGCAGATATGCAGCTACTGCCGCAAGGTGTAGTCGAATAGATGTGTAGGCTAAGCCATCTCGCTGTAGTTGCATTAGATAACAAATAATATTTTGCATAGATGCATCTGGCAGATTAATTGTGTTATTATTACAATATATAACTAACCTTTTTCACTTTGCTGCATCACATGCCCTAGTGGTAGGTTTTCTTGCTTCTTTAAGAATTGTAATACCATCTGGTGGAAGATTTAGGTATCCAAACCCTATGACTTTAGGAGCCATATCACTAGGTTGAGTTCCTTGGGGTTTGGATGTCTTATTTCTCCACAGTTCTGTGTGAGACGGTTGGAAGTGAGGTGCAGTTTTTGGTGTGGAACCACTGACAGTTCTAGTAGTGTGGTAAGCAAGGGTTGACAAGCCCATGTGGTAGCTACTAGAATCAGTGTGCGTTATGTCTGCCTGAGTTTCCAAACCAGAAATAGAAGGAGAAGGAGAGGCAGAAGAGTGATAGCAAATAGCCCTGATCAGTTTATCCATAGGGCATTGCCTTTGGATAAATGGTGTGGGAATCTGGAGGTGCAGTTTTGGCATTTTGAGTTCTCTGCTGTGGCAAAGAGGTCTATCAGTGGAAGTATGCATTTTTGGAAGTATGCAAGGAGAATCTGGGGATGAAGTTCCCATTCGTGTACTTGTTACCACATCCTGCTGAGGAGCTTGGCAAATTGCCTGTGCATGCCAGGAATGTGTTCTGCCAGATGATTAATTTTGTGATGTATTCTCCAATGCCAAATGGTCTGAGAGAGGCATGACAACTGTAGAGAGTGTGTACAACCCTCCCGTTTTTGTACATAGTACATAGCTGTCATACTGTCTGTCTGAACTAGGACAACTTTCCCTATGAGGTGAGACTGAAAAGCTTTTAGTGCTAGATAAACAGATAGAAGCTCCAAATAATTGATGTGAAGACTTTTGTGTTTGGTGTCCCATAAGCCCTGAATTGTTAGGTGCTGGAGATGGGCACCCCAACCTGTGAGATATGCATCTGCTGTTAGTACGACTTGTGTAATCGGGTCAATGAAGGGCCACCCTTTTGTGTGTTCCACTACTGTAGGAAGTGATGAGTGCGGCTGTCTTCCAATGCTAGATCTGTTAATTGCCCCTGTGATTGATTACACTGACGTGCTAAGCATTCCTGTAGAGGCTGCATGTGTAATCTTGCATGAGGTACTACTGCAATGCATGATGCCATCATCCCTAATAGTGCATGTAAGTTTTCACTGTTAGGTATTGGTTGTTTTGAAACTGTAGTTATAAGCCTGAAAGTGTTAAATTCTGGCTGCATTGGGAGAGGCTAGAGCTGTTTGAGTGTTTAGCGTTTCTCCTAGATATGTTTGCAGTTGTGAGTGTTGAAGATTGTACTTTTGAGCTTTGACTGTAAATCCCAATTGGTGGAGATGGTATATGGTAGCTTGAGTGTGTTATAAACACTTTTTCTGTGTGTTGGCTTTGATGAGCCAATCATCAAGACATGGGAAGACAGGAATATCTTATCTTCCTATATGAGCTGCTACTACTGCTAGACATTTTGGGAATACTCTGGGTGCAGTAGTCACTCCGAATGGGAATACTTTGCATTGATAGTGATTATCTGGTATAGAAAATGTGAGATATTTGCGATGTGGTAGGTGGACAGGAATATGGAAGTATGCGTCCTTTAAGTCTAGTGTGTACATAAAGTCGCCTTGTTGTAGAAGTGGAAGCACTTGTTGGAGGGTAACCGAATGGCAGTGTTCTGACAGTATTTATAGGTTTAACGTTCTGAGATCTAAAATTGGTTTTAGAGACTCATCTTTTTTGGGGATTAGGAAGTAAAGTGAGTAAACTCATGTTCCTTGGTGTCGTAAGAAAACTGGTTCTATAGCTCCTTTTGTTAGAACAGCTTGTACTTCTTGTTTGAGAAGCTGTTGGTGTTATAGCAAGAGTTTGGGAATGGGAGGTAGAATATTGGAAGGATTGCTGTTAAGCTCCAAGCAATAACCATGTTGGATAATATCCAAAACCCATTTGTCTGATGTTATTGATTGATAAATGTGAAGAAACGGTTGTAATCTTCCCCCAACAGGCGATGAATGGTCAGGGGTACCAGCAAGTCACTGCTTGTTAGTGGACTGGGAGGTACATGTTGGTATACCTCTACCTCTCCCTTCAAAATTATTCCCTCTACATCCACCCTTGTAGAATCTTCTAGAGGGGGATGATAGTGTTTGTGTCTCGTATGAAGTGGCGGCCACATCTGTGGTGTTAGTTTTGGAGCCTCCTCTGTAAAAGGAGCGACAAAAGGACCCTCTGGTGGAAGGAGATTGAAGTACCCCCACAAACTTTCCTACTTTGGTATCCTTTTTCATCTTTTCAAGTGATTGGTCTATTTGAAGCCCAAACAGGTGTTCCTTATTCAAAGGGTGCATTACGAATGGTTTGTTGCACTTCTGGTTTGAAACCAGAAATTCTGAGCCATGCATGTTTCCTAAGCATAATGCTAGTGTTGATTCCTCTAGCTGCAGTATCTTCAGCATCTAATGCACACTTGATAAAGGAATTAGAAATACGTTATCCTTCCTGAAATATTTCCTGCCATCTTTTTGTGTTCTTCTGGAGGATATTGCAATAATTCTTCCATCTCATCCCAGTGAGCTCTATCATATCTGGGCAACAGACCTTGCATATTCGCCTTATGCCAATGGTTGGGTAATTGAGCAGCTATTCTCTTCCCTTGGATCAGCTTGCATTCTTAATCTGGAGGTGGTGCCTCCCATGATGTTTGTGAATTTGCCCTCTTACGGGAATTAGAGACCACTAAGGTATCCAAAGGCCCCTAATAAAAACTAAGTCAGATGGGGGGTGGTTATATTTT
This sequence comes from Triturus cristatus, assembly GCF_964204655.1. Taxonomy (NCBI): domain Eukaryota; kingdom Metazoa; phylum Chordata; class Amphibia; order Caudata; family Salamandridae; genus Triturus; species Triturus cristatus. The sequence continues at coordinate 392,400,216 of NC_140583.1, read as the reverse complement.
TTGTCCACCATAGGTGTTAATATACGTGCTCTAACTGGGACTTTAGTCATATCATTAGTATGCCTCATCTCACCTTATAGCATAGGTAACATTTGTGTTATTTTGTGTGTGTTTCCTAAGTTTTCGAAATAGGAAATCTTCTTCTAGTGCTTCTTTGTGTAAAAGCACTCTGTGGTAATTGGCTGCCATAGCAATTAATTCCTGATATGCTGTATTATCATCAAGGGGGAAGGTTTTGATGGATATAGATCAGGGTCTCTATCTCCTATATCAGGATTTTTGTTCGGAGAACCTGATGGTGTAATGTGTAGGGGATCTATGTGGTATAATGGACATAGGTGAAGAAGGTGAAAGGGTTTGGGGAATGTGGTAGCTATGTCCTTTTTCTTCTTGAGAGGGATTTCGTATTCAGTGTCTGCCTTCCTTTTTGAAGGTATTACTGGTTTATCTGTTATGTGTCCAGTATAAGGATTTAAATAATTTTTCTCCTGTTTTGGATGCAGCTTTTCTTTCATTTTTACCAAATCAGCTCCAGCAGCTTTAAGGGAGAGCCTTTTTGTTTCAGTGCCAAATTGTTCTGTACTGAGCTGGATCTGTCTTTTTTCTCTTTCGATATGGAATTTTTCAGAACCAAAGGGGTATCATTTTGGATTGGGTCCGAGTCGGAAGACTTGACTTGCTATTTCTGTCCTGAGACGGAATGCGGGGCGTTTGAATCAGAGTCTCAGTGCCTACAATGGCCTGATGGCAGTAGAGGCCCAATAGCCTTCGGGTTAGTGGACACTGGTTTGGTGGATGAAGGGGCTTTGGTACTCATGGCACCCTGTACAGCTGGAACATCGTGGGACTCTAGTTCGATCTCCAACTCGAAATCAGAGTCCTAGAGGGAGAAGGGCTCTTCTTCTTCTGCTGCTGATGCTTCCATCTCTTCTTGCTCGATATCTTCACTGAAGATATGAGGGGTGTCCTCGATACTCTGCCACTGCATGACTCTTCGCCGAGCCCAGCGGCCACACAGAGTCTTTTTGGATCCGAACGACCAACACGCGTCGCAGTCTTCCTCTTTATGTTCGAAGGAGAGACAGAGGTTACAGAACTTATGCTGGTAGGTGCACGGATATTTGGAATGGCATACGGGACAGAACTGAAATGGCGTCTGTTCCATCAGTGTAAGACTGGGGCTGGATTTTGAATTAGAAGCCAATCGAGGAAACAAGCTTGGCCCGAAGGCCGCAGTTAGAGTTTTTCAATTAGTTATATTTAGACATAAAAAGGGTGGAAGAACGATCGAAACAATACTGACAAGTGTAGAGTGAATTGAGCACTGAAGGAATCCCGATTGATGGTTTTAAATCGGAGCGCTGCAATACATGTCCAAACCCGATGGCGGAAAGAAAACAATCTAACAATGGAGTTGATGCCCATGCGCACTACCACCGAAAGGAGGAGTCACCTTAACTTGCAGCTTCCAACTCTTATGACCACACTACAAGATGGCGCTGACCAACTAAGCAACTCCTTACAGCCGGTCGCGCTAATCTAAAAGCGAAGTGGGGAAATGAGTAATTAATAATGGAACAAAATAGATGTAATCCCTATTTCTCTGATGTCAACACATAAATCACACTTTAGTTATAGACCCTGTTTTTACAAATACGACAACACTACAAGATGGCGCCGTAATAACTTTGCCTAACGCAAAAGACACGTGACTGGCCGCACCAACCCCTTTAAGATGGCCGCGGACCAGAACGCGAATATATCGCGCCGAAGAATACCCGTGACGGCAATCCCTTCGTGACCCTGATCCTCAAGCCCAACAGTAAGTAATTAGCTTCTAGGAGACGTTTCTCTAAAAAAGCATGGTTTTCGACTGGGTCCCCTGATTGCTTTGCAACTCTCCCCATGGGCTCACACCATGATACTTAAACGCGCTGTTTCACTCTCCACAACCGGAGAATAAACATAAAAACTCCATATCTAAAATATCCGCTGTTGGGCTCAGGGAATTTTACTACTAGAACAAACTTAAGAGGTGTGATTAGTAATGCGAATACGATCGTCACAATGCTTATGCATAGCTTAATATTAGACCACCAAATACCGGGCGGTCCCTTGTATAGATTGGTCTCTATGAAAAATAACTTCTCCTTTTCATTTCTTCTTACTATGTCCACTTTTTCGTAGTCTGCTATTACACATATATATATTGTTTTGTGCAGAGGCTGGTATACCTGTATTGTACAGTAACCTTTGAAATAATGAAGAAATAATGAAGAAATAATGAAAGATTTGAGATGATACACATGGGAAATTATTCTGAAGTATACTCCCAGGTAAAAGCTTGACCCTATCAATCTGCCTCAACCTGGCATCTTGCATTTGACCCCTACTAATCTTCTCTGGTGAAGCACTTCTCTCCCTGCATATGTTGCCATTTCACTCTATATGTGACTTTCTATCAGAACTGTATGCAATTAATCAAACGTGCTAACTACTACCAAGCCTAATACCCTCTAAATTGATGAGGAGTACTAAACAATACTAACTTGTTCACAACAACTTGAAAGAGATAAGTCACATCGACATCTACCTATGGATACGGGTTTCTAAAACATCACATACTCAACCTTATCTCTCAAAGTCTTCACAGGGTGTTGTCACATAAACTCCTTTCATTTTATACAATTCTTTTCCCTCAGGACTTATCCTTCTTGTTCTTCTTCTTTTTTTCACGTACAGCCTTGAGAAAGCCCCGGCCAAAATCGTGCCAAAGGGGCGAAACACGTGTTGGCTGTTCTTGCTCACTTTTGTCACGAATAAAGAATTCTTTGGATTTACCAAGCGACTGGATATTCCTTATTACAGAGAGAGGGAAACTGACTCACTACTACAAGGATTTATGATTTGTTAAGGCCATAGAGGTCCAGTGCCTTGAGTCTTTTCCCTCGAGAACACAATAACGAACTCACCTAAATTCAGCAATACTCTCCAGGACCTGGGATCCCTGGGCCTCAGTACTCCCAGTCACCTTAACTTGCGACTGGAAAAGACTTCTTCAAAGAAAAACATCTCGCAAACATCTGGACCCAACAATAGATGGCAGGAGTATGCAAAGCATGTGTATCTATAGCACACATGCCTCAAACATATAGTTTTGAGAACCTGGAAGTCTTCATTCAAACTATCATTTGAAAAGTTGCATATGGGAAAGAACAGCTCAAGAGTTCAAGTTCATTTATTTAATCTCAGGTGGAAAAAATCTTAGTGCATATGTACTGAAAGTAGACTGTAAATTTATCACAAACGCATGAAGTGTCTAGCCTTTCCCAATACTCCTATGTGTGGCCTGATGGAGATCATTTACTTCTAATATAGGCTATAGAAAGGGCTCAATATATATTAGAAATCAATGGACTGTTTTTTAGATGGTACAAAAATGTTTAAAATGGTTAGGCGAATAAAATTAGTATAATGTATGCAAAAGTATTATTATAGTAATTATTTCTATTTCTTTTTAATTGTAGTTTATCATTTTATTATTGATAATATTGCATGTAAGTCAATATTTCAATCCTGTGCGAATCAGTTTTACACCTTCTAGGCTTAAAATACGGAACTAAAAAAAGCTACAACCGGATGATCTGTTTCTCACAAGTACTCTGAAACCATGTCACGCCGGATACTCGCAAGCTATGTGTGTGCTGGAGAGTACCCTATTTAGCCTTTGCATGCAGATTCTTCAACACTTGTAAGGGAAAGGTATGTTAAAAGGTACCTAAGAAGCATTTGAAATTAAAGTGTTGTAAAAATCTTTATTTTCATGCAAATGGTCAACTTGCGTTAAAAGCTGTGGCATTTGTATGTTTTTTATATGGGAAAATCCATACACCCTATTAGTATGAATATAACTTTCATACGGACCACTCTTTCTTGCACATTGCTTGTCTATTTAAAACAAAATAATGAAAACAGTGTTAAATTGAAAATGAATGTTTGAGGCCCACAGGGAATCCTAAAATATACTTAGGGTTCACCCGAGCAAACTATATTGGATTGTAATAGCGCAGAACATCTCCAAGGTAATCAATGATTCTCCAGATGTTTTGTATTGCATCTCTTAATGACTCAGGAAATGCATGTCTTGTGTTTAGGCATATGGCATCTCCTACTGCAAGGTGCTCAAGAGAACTAAGTTCAGAGTCTACATCTCTGAGAGAAAAGACTTTGATTGTTTACATATTGAAGAGGGTCACTAAATAATAAAATGGAGGTGAAGACGAGAATGTTAGTTCAGAATGTATTTTTTCATTCATTTATCTAAATTTTACATTAAGATTTGATTGAAAATCGGAGCAGGAAAAATAATATTACAGTCTCAAAACAACATCCATGATTTTAATATTTCAAATTATCTTACTGCAACTAAAACGTATATAAATGATGTACAGACCTCTCATTTTTCCTTAATAGATCTATTTATTGCACACAGGTGGAAGTTCCCCTCGTGGACAACAACTTTTCTCACTAGAAGAAACCCATATCTCAGCTGTAAACAAACACTATCATTTGGCTATTTCTGGGTACAGTACATTAGATCTTCAAATGCCTTTGTAACAGGGAGAGACTAGGGGCCTCATTACGATGTTTGTCAGAAAGCGTCCGACAGACTCGGAATGTTTTCCGACCGAATCGGATTCGGAGAGTCTGACTGACTGATTACGATGTTTCCGAACACCGTTCGGTCGGACTCCCATTGACTTCGATGGGAGCCTGTGTTCCGACCGACTGCGCAGGATTCCATTGAAAAAAGGGGTGGGTGGGGAAAACCGTGCACCCTGTGGAGGGCACCCCATGGTGCATGCCACACTGAGAATGGTATTGAAGAGGGGTCACATGGGTACCCCAATGGGCCCCATTCAGAAGGCCCTGGGTGAAGGGGTCACTCTACGGGCCACCAAAGTCAGATTCTGATAGCCGATCTGTGTTGGAACAACCGATTCGGAAAGGCTGCTAGAATCCAACATTGTAATATCAATATAATGTCAGAAACGCGGTCCATAGACCTGTACGAGTTGGCTCTGAATGACTCGGTTACTCCAAATGCTGTTTGGAACCGAGTCAGAAAGTCCAAACAGTTTCTGACTATCATAATCGGTCGGTCGGAAGGCTTTCTGATTCGGTCAGAAAGACTGATTCCGAATCGGATCCGGACGGACCGAATGCCATTCGGATGCCTTTCCGACCAACATCGTAATCGGCTCCTAGGTGACAAAATCATTTTGAGATAAACAGATATCTGGCTAATTTTCAAAGTGAAAGCAATCAAGGTTGGTGTCAGGTAGTGATTATATAATCACAACCGACCCACAGCTTGGTATTACTCTGGTCCAACAGTGAACAATCTATCCTCCATAAAAGCTTTGTTGAAGGAGCTGGCCATGTTAAAATGGGGTTCACTGACAGAATATCAGAAACTAAAATATTGTGTGGACAGAATATTGTGCCAAAAATATCAAAGACAAGAATATCGTGTGCAAATAGATAGGTATAAATGTACTATTTTTAACTCCAGATCTACGTACCTTGAAGATATATATATTGTTGAGGTACATATATATGCAGTTATATATAGTAAAACTTTACTTACACATAGAAAATGACCTTTAAGATATTCTTGTCCTGAATATTTTTGACAAGATATAGTGTCCTACGATGTTTGTGTTTCCGATATTTTGTCCAAAACACCCTTACATGGAAGATTTTTAATGTTGCACTCAAAGGAAAAGAAAAAGATACAACATTAAGAGGAAAACTGAGTGTATAGAAAAAGCTTTGATTTGGTGTATAACTGGTGACAATTGTATCCAGAAACGCAATTATAACAAGTTTAGTCAAAAGAAAAAAAAAACGAGGCTAGAATTAATTATTTTTCATCATTAGATTTAATCAAATACTTAGAAGCAGAGATTGTTCCACCAGTCACTTTCAACCATGAACCTAGTATCTGATAAGTAAGTCAAGGGTGAAAAGATGTGTTTCTACTACTTATCAAAAGAATAGAGATATGTTCCTTTTTAGGGATAAAGCCAATCAAAGGCAGCATAAAAGTACAATGCCAGAATCTTTTTTGAGATGAAAGCGGGTAAAGCAGCTGAAAGTGCATATTGCCAAGCTTCTAAACCTTGTTTCAAGATGGTTCTTAATTTCTGCTAATTGCAAAGAAAGAGCAGTAGAGGGCCATGTACTGTTAGAGTTGGAGCACAAATGAACAGCAGCATAAAAATCGGTTGCAGCCGAGCATTTCACAGAAAACAAATCAGCTGCAGGACTTCAAGGAGAAGTTGATATTCAAGTATTAAAAGAAACACCTGGGCAACTGGTACTATAACAAAGATCCTTCAAAGAGGACAACATAATAGGTCAGTTTATAGACTGCAAGATGAGGGAAAGAAATGCTTTAAACCAAGTAAAAAAGATATAGAAACAGTTATGCTTGAGGAGGATCATGAACATATACAAAGTCTTCTATAGGTTTATAGAAATTTTGACTGAGAAGGATCAGGTGTGGATGGCTGACATTTTGGAGAAATCTAAGCCTATAAAGATTACTAGACAATATCAGATGACAATTTGTAACCACATTTGGAGAGAAGAAGATAAGAGCAGTTTTAAATCCCTTCCATCAGCAAAGGTCGTGAGAAAGATGGACTTCCTAGAAAATTGGTAAGCTTGTCTTTGAATCTCTTGTCCCACAAGTTGGATCATTTATGTAATTGCATTCATGGTTGCATCTCTACCTATATCTTTTGGGAAGGAGAAATGAGTGATCGTACTCACACAAGGGTAGGACTCAGCACTCTGTGGAACATACACAGACTAATAACTTTATGGAACACAGACTAGATCTTCAATTACATTTTTTTATTCCAATTGGCCAGCATCATACACTGGGTTATCTAGCCAAACAAGACCAGGTAATTCAGGGATATCTTTTGCATCTAACAACCACTATCTCTGTTAAACCACAGACTATGTGGAGGTCAAAACTCACCCTTTGCCAGTCTATCTTCCTGGTAAACCCGGCATTTATGATGGCAATGCTAAAGAAAATTTCTCATCCAGGTGCATCAGGTGAATCAATTCATTATACCAAGGCCCTCAAGGAGATCTGACGATAAATGGGTCACCTGTTGGAAATATCATAATTGAATGTGATACCAAGAGTGATGATCACTTTTACCTAACCTCTTTGCAGTCTTTACAGAGCCTCTCTCATGCTACTTATCACATGAGGATTAATATTAGGGGTGGGCGGAATTTGCGTAGTCGCGCTATGCATAGCTCCGCGAAACGGTAAAAAAATCTCCGCGAGCACGCAGAGTTCCGCGAACACGCGGAATTGCTTGTTCCGCCCGTTCGCGATGCTTTTTTCCTGTTCGCGAACGCTGTTTGCGTGCTCAGAGGGAAATATCTCGCGAACACGCATTTTGAAGGCACGAACAAGCAAAAACTTCCGCGAAGCCGTGGAATTTTGGGCAATTCCGTGTTCTCCACGGATTGCGAAATTACCCAAATTCCACAAGCGGAACGGAATTTACCGCCCAGGCCTAATTCATATCAAATTTAGGTGTGCTCTATGTTCCCAAGTGCAGATAAACTTTGTCTCCACATGGGCAATGTTGTATTTATGCCAGAAAGTGTATTATTAGGGGCATGCTCACTATTAAGGAATTCTAAAAAAATGCCTGGCTATAAAACGGTAAAAGTCCAAGATAGAGGGCTTGTTAATTAATGCAAAGAATTGTGAGTGGGTGTGTGAGTCTCTGAGTAGATCTGTGAGTGGTTGAGAGTATTAATGATTCTGTAAGTGGGTGCATGACTGTCTGACTGTTCTGTGTGGGTCTGTGAGTGGGTGTGTGAGTCTCTGAGTAGATCTGTGAGTGGGTGAGAGTATTAATGATTCTGTAAGTGGGTGCAAGAGTGTCTGACTGTGTCTGTGAGTGGGTTACATGTCTGAGTTAATCTGTGAATGTGTGCAGGAGTGCATGAGTGGGTTCTGCTAGTTTTCTGCCCTTTTCTGCTAACTTTTCTTTCTGCTCGTTGTTGACCTTTAATTTTCTCTTTCTGCTAGTTTCGGACCTGTATTTTGCCTCTTTCAGCTCGTTTCTGACTTTTATTTTGCCTCTTTCTGCTTGTTTCTGAACTCTAGTTTGCCTCTTTCTGCTTGTCTCTGACTTTTTTTCCCTTTTTCTGCTCGTTTCTGATCTCTATTTTTCCTCTTTCTGCTAGTTTCTGACCTCTATTATGCCTCTTTCTACTCATTTCTGGCCTCTATTTTGCCCTTTCTGCTTGTTTTTGACCTCTATTTTGCCTCTTTCTGCTAATTTTCTGGTCTCTATTTGTCTCTTTCTGCTCGTTTCTGACCTATATTTTGCCTCTTTATGCTCATATCTGACTTTTAGATTGCCTTTCTGCTAGTTTCTGATCTCTATTTTGCCTCTTTCCCGCTCTTTTCTGACCTTTAGTTTGCCTCTTTCTCCTCGTTTATGATCTCTATTTTGCCTTTTACTACTCCTTTCTCATCATTATTTTGCCTCTTTCTGCTGATTTCTCACCGTTGTTTTGCCTCTTTCTGCTCGTTTCTGACCTTTATTCTGCCTCTTTCTGCTCCTTTCACACCTTCATTTTGCCTCTTTCTGCTCGTTGCTGACCTCTATTATGTCTCTTTCTGCTCGTTTCTCACCTTTATTCTGCCTCCTTTTGCTCATTTCCATCTTTAATCTTGCCTCTTTCTGCTCATTGCTGACCTTTATTCTGCCTCTTTTGACTCATTCCAAAACTTTTTTCTGCCTCTTTTTGCTTGTTTCTGACCTTTCTTTTGCCTCTTTCTCCTCTTTCCCCCCGTACCACGGGGGAGCTTCAATGCTCCTGAGATCCCAGCTGGCTCCATGCCTCATGCGGGAGCTGGCAATGCTCTCACAGACAGGGAGATGCTTAACTTGCAGCTCCCTGTCTGTGAGAGCAATCCTTGTGTCTGTTTCCCTGCCTGCTTGGGTTCTTCGTTCTCAGTAGGCCAGATTTGCTTTTGTTCCTGGGACCACAGAGACCATGTTGTCACTATCATCGAAAGGAATCTATAGGACCGCAATTCTGATACTTTGCCTTGAGAAAGCCCTCGGCCAATCGGCCATCGGGCGAAACATGTGTCGGCTGTTGTTTTTCATATGATATCACTGTTGAAAAGAAGGAATTAAAATGGCACATCTTGCCTACTAAGAACTACACTACATAAGTCTTGGAAATTATTATTCCTTTCATTACATCTGATTAAGGGGTACAGACCTCCAACCACAACTCAAATTATCCTTTTTACTAATGGCCATTGGGTGTAGCCATTTGTGAGGTATGTGCCATTTCTTACAATGGGTCTCTATAATGGTAGCGTGAATCCTAGATTCATCCACCCATCTCAGCAAAAATTTACTTACAATACTTAGTATCTACTACATAGAATCTTTTCCCTGTTAGAAACTTTTTCTGCAGAACCAAATAGCTTGTGTCGAACATACTAGTCACAAGTCATTAACTGTCATCTGCACACAGAATTACTCTCGAATTCAAAGATTTATAACGTGTTCAATGCCTGTATACACCTATGATGCATTAGAAGCACATGCAGTTTGTAAGCACTAATACCCATTAGCTGGACACAGGTTGTAAAAAAAAAAGATAGAAAATTATTATGGTAGTTACCCGTGACTATGTAAACTATAAAACAAACTAACACACTCACTGGATGATGTCACCAGTTATGACATCAATAATGTCGGTTGAGATATGAGTAATGTCAAACTATGTCACAGAACATCAGTGATGCAATATGTGAGGTCATAAGGAGTGCATGGCAGGGGCGCAAGTAACTGGTGAATTTCTGTGTCTTTTAGTTGAAGACTTGAATGCTGTCACTGACAGCCACCTAACTATAACATTACGTCAACCTTTGATTTGTTTCAGTGAATTTCTAAGTTTTTTTTTTTAAAACAAAAACTGATTTTCCAATCACACCTGTGTACAACGCTCCTTAACCTTTGTTTTTTTCAGTGAATTTCTAGTTTTTTACGTAAAGTAATATTTTATTGCCATATGTAAAACCAACAGCCCTGCATCGAACTCCCTACAGGCCTTTGGTCATGCGTGGTATGGGGTTAGTCTTGCAGCCAGTCCTTTTTTCAACACTTCGCAGGCAGCTGACGCCATGCTGTGCAGAGCCTCTGGCATGCGCAGCATATGGTTGGTCTTCAAGCCCCAGGGTAACCATCCAGTGGCCAAAACATTTATATTAAGGGGAGGGGACATGAAGCTCCCTAAACCTTAATTTGCAGCAAGCCCAGTTCCAATAAAAAGGGGAGGGGGTGTTTGGCCTCCCTCTCCTAAAGCCTTATTAGGCCGTGGGGACCCCAAGATCCCCAGACCGAATAATGAATAAAGGGTTGGGGCACACACTCCCCCTCCCTGAGCCTAATTAGGCACAATCAGACCCCATCCCCTGGGGCTGAAATTTAAATAAAAGAGCTAACCAAACGTTCTACTGGTTAATTAGTAAGTACTACCTTGTTGGGTGAATGTCTAGTGCATACTCTACATTACAGTTGCGTAAAGGACCACAAGGTAATGTCTGCAGGGACCTTGTATATGTGCAATTTTGGAAATGCGATTGTTCCTTGAGCATCTTCATACAGAAATCAGTGATAAAATGAGTCCTCATATAGAGAAGACAACAAGACTACAGACAAAGAGTTGAATCTCCACCAAACAAGGGTAATTCCTCTAAATTATATGTAAGTGCTTCTTTGTTTGGTGGAGATGTCCTCATATTCCTGGGCATTAAGGCCACACTATCAAAATTGTCGTGAAAAGTGCTTGGGCCCCTTTGATAACTTGAGCTGTTCACCAGCCTTGAAAATGGCAGGAACACCATTGCACAGTACTAACGTGGAAGGGGCAGGGATAAAGGGCAGAGTTTGTAGGTGATTTGGCACCTTTGAATACTCAGCAGCAATTATAAGGGTGAACCATTGACTCTGTCCTCAGGCCAGGAAACAAGAAAGAACACACTCGTCTTGGACAGTCACTACAGAAGAGATTGAGCTTCAATAAATCAACGATGCACTCATCTCGATCAAGGATTTCAGATCATTTTTCAACATACAATTGAAGAGAAAACACACTGTCAAGTTTTATTAGTTTAGGGGGTGCATCATTAGGGCCTGGGTACACCATACTCCTGGGACGCCTTTCGTTTAAGGGAAGGGGGCAGTGTGACCCCCTCCCCAAGCCTATTATGGCCCCGGGGACCACAGGCCTGCATTATTTAGAGGTGGGTGCACAATGCCTACCCAGGGCATCCAACATACCAATGATGTAATCAGTGGTGGGAGCCCCAGGGCCCCCACGGGCCCAGATGGCTCCTCACATGCTGCAGGAGCCAACATTGCTCCCACCCATAGGGAACAGCTATTTATGCTGCTCACTCCAGGTGGGAGCAATCTGTTGTCTGTTTTCCTGCCCACACCAGTGCAGGCAGAGAAACAGATATCAAGTCTGTTTCCAGCCAGCAGGAGCATTTTTAAAGCTCACGCCTGCTAGGAGCAGACTGTGTGTTCAAATATTTTTATCCCGTCTCTGTGGGCAGGGAAACTGCTATGTCCTGAGGTGGGCTTCCCTAGACACAGTCTGTGAGCCGGCAAAGGGGGATGGGGTCAAACGGGGCTGTTGAAGGCTCATGGGAGTGGGTGCTGCTGAACGGAATTACACCAAATTTGTCAGGAAGCTAGATCTTGGTCCATAGATTGTTGTTTTTATGATTTTGTGTAAATCAATTCAGTAGTTTTTGAGACATTAAAGGTAAAAAATAATTGTATATCTGGATGCTTGGATCCGCGAGAGACGGAGAGTAAATGATCTGGGGGCGTTTGTGGAGTGTTCTCCACTACTTGCACCGTGAAAAAATGTACCTCAACCAGTCAATCTAGATTCAAGAGAATCAGGTTTAGTTGCTCTGGGTCTGAAAAAAACACAAAAGTAAATAATAACCTGTTCAGCTTCTTCCTTCTCTTTTTTCCCTTTAACTTCTAGTGCATTTTTCTGTGACGCTGTTTTTTTAAGTTCTGTTTCCATCCTGTGGAGTTTGTCGACATCGTTAGAGTGTGCTGATGCAAGAGTGGTGAGCCGCTCTAGTAACCCATGGTTTTCTTTACTCTGAAATATAAAACAATCATTTTGTTTAAATAAGATACTTGTGACAGTTACATAAAAAGACATACAAAGAGGAAGGCATGTATGGAAATGTGCCTGGCTTTCCTATACATTAATCATAGAGATGTGGTTTCAAGGAGTAAGGGTCTAGGCAAGTTGAAATAATACATAAAGAAATGTTGCAGTCATTTCAGTGATTCAGATACTAAATACAACACTGCTAAACTCCATTTTATTTGTTAGGAGCAGCATCTTATATAACAAACAAACATATGATATTGAGAACTTAGTTGACTTTGCATGTGACTCCCAGGCACAGGCGTCAAAATTCACCAATAACCCTTGAATGTGTCTTTATGTTGTAATTTATGTGCTGCGCTACAACTATCCAGGTAGTATATTCTGTAAAATATTAAAATTAGTAAACAATACTATGCCGCAGTGACCAACATGAATATTTAACTCTCTGCAGTAAGATCGATCTCCCGGGTTGGGGAGTTATGTATTCTTAGTGTGTCTACCAGAGAAATTGCTAAGAAACTAGCAAAAAGAGAGTGACATATGGAAGCTTAAATTAATCTCAACCACTTTCAATTACTCTTTGATGTGTTTTTTTGCTCAATGTACTTTACTACAGACAGTAACCAACAAAACACAAATCTGTCTTGATCCAGCTTCAGACGAGGCAGACGAGCCTAAAATGTTAGGCCACGTCGTCTCTGAATGGGAACAGAAGCAACCCCAGACCAGTTTCAGCCTCGCTGACAAAAAAATAAAAAAGTAGTGTTGATGCAATTCTTGAAATAATCTCAGCCAATGGAGCCATCTTGTCAATCAAACACAGATGTGTATTTGTTAGAGAATGGGGACAGTGGGTCAAATAAAGTTAGGCTTCTTAGTTCAATTACTTGGGAACCCTTTTTTTAAAAAAAACGCAACTTATGTTTGCTCAGTTGCGAATGTAGCATGCTAGGGGCATTGTGTTAAAACTTAAGTGATGAGGAAATTCTATTTTTCTTGAGTCATGAAAGGAGTGAACTGCAGCAAAGTTTCAAAACAATGATCACAACTTATTTGCAGACTTAGCAAATCATTGCTAACATATAAAATAAAGCACTTGCACTGCCGTAGCCAACTAGGGAGAAATATATACTTGCCTGCAATATTAGCTTCGCAGCGTGGCTTTATATTACAGATGTGAAAGCTGTTAGAAGGGTACCTCACATTTCACATATACAACACTAGGAAATAAGCTTTTGACTGGAACAGGTTTCGGAGGAGTGGCTGATCAACTGTCCACATGTCAAAACAATATTATGAAAAGATTAGAGCTTGTACATAGTGTGAATATAATTCTAGTAGTCTAACTTTCATCCTGTACAATGAACTTGATGAGGACCTATGATCTGCTTTGAACATACAAAAGGTGATGGGACGAATGCTTGCAATAAGGGCCTGATTACTATCTTGGCGGGTGGGATACCCTGTCACAAACTTGACGGATATCGCGTCCGCTGTATTGCAATTTCATTATATCGTATCGAGCTTGTAATACGGTAGACAGGATATCCGACACGTTTGTGACCGAGTATCCCATCCGCCAAGATCGTAATCAGGCCCTAAGTCTAACAACTGGTAACCACTCAGGTAGCATTCCAACCAATCATTCTTTTGCCCATCATACTACCTCAGATTATACTCAGTAATATGCATGTCAGTCTTGATTCTGCTCCAATAGGAACAGTCCAGCTGAAACCTGCAAGTCAGGTCCTCTATGATGCGAAACACAAGCAACCAAAGACTGGTTTCGCCCTGATTGGGCCCTTTAGTCAGGTGTAGCTTGGATCAGGGACCCACTGAGTAAGTCACTCACATCTGGGCCTGCTCTTGGCCACTTAAGTCATTACACCAAACACATAAAAGGTGAAGGGAGGAATGCTTGCAGTGAGTTGGCAATTGCATGGGGTATCATTCCAATCCATAGTTCTTTTGCCCACCATGCCACCGCAGATTAGACAATGGTCTGGCATGTGGCCCAAGTAATTACTAGTAGCTGACATTAATTCAAGCATTCCACCCGAGGGAGCTTTATGTATCAAGAATGGACAGTATTAATAGTGTGCTGAGCAAGTGATCGATACTCAAATCCATATACATGTACACGGAACTGGAGCTAGTGCACTTGAAACTATTTAGATATGACATGTTGAAGTCCTTTTTCCTGACTTCTGCGAACTAGGCATCAGCTAGGCTTGGAACGTAGATGCTATATTCACTTTTTATTATTTCTGCTGCACGTAGTCAAGCAAGTCGTATTTGTTTTTTCTGAATGACACTGTTTTGGAAGAAGAATCCCTACAATGGGCTCACTAATGTAACATTTCTCCAAGGATCTTTAACTTGCCTGTGGCATCACATTCATTCTAAATTGTTTATGTAACACATTTCTTCTGATAGCTCCGAAAGATATCATTTAGCACCTCTGATTCAATATTCATGTAGTGGGTCAGTGCTAAGATGGTAGGGTTGTATGATGATTTTCTAGTCATTCTGATTTGTTGAAAATGTATTTCTTTGTTCACACCACAATAATTATGTACTTTACATGCTCTTCTTTTGGGAAATTTCTTCTATAAACCCTTGATTTTGTTGGTGTTCTAGGAACATTTCCTACACTGCTAGGGATGCTGTCTGATTTCTTACTGACTTTGCTGGATATTTTAGACTTAGGGCTTGATTACGAATTTTTCAGTAGGGGAACTGCCATTGAGGCAGCACGGGATTCATGCTGCACAGTTAGCGGTCCGCCAGCCGAATGATGATGTTGCCGGAGTCCCCCTGATGCTGCCAGCAATTCGCAGACTGCTGCAATCGAGGTAGGGTGAAAGCATTTGTCAGAGGGGAATAAATACAAGTTCACAGCCATTGGAATTATGAGTTGGCTTTCTGCCGAACTGAACATGGCAGGAGGTCGGCTTTGAAATGGGTTGAGTTGGCGGAATCGAAGGAATTGAGGTGCATATTCACCCATTTCCTTTTCTTGCCTTCAATCTCCCACGTGGATCCCTTCCTCTAGTGCCTCCAATCAGAGCAGCATCTTGACCTTGAAGAAAACAACTCTCTTGGCGCCGAAATCCAGATAAGTCAGATTTGCACTATTTACCCATTGACTGGACTGGGCATATATTGTTCGGAATTCAGCAATAGGAAAGTACTCGTAGTAGGTACTTTTTCACAGGTCATTTATATGTGTACATTTAACACTGCAGTCAAAATATACACACCGGCATCTCCACATATAAAAAATTATTTGGTGCCGTCGGACACAATGCCGCTGGCCCAACAGTGACGACGTAATATGGCAGGCAGGAGACCACTGACACAGCCGTAAGGTCACCGAACTCATAATCAGGTCCTTAGTTTTTATTTCTGATTTTGTCTATAATTCCGTATTGTCCTATTATTGATACCCTTCATGGTAATGACTTTATGCACTTAAATGAGTTTTTGTGCATGTTCACTTTACTCTTTCTACATTGTACCCTTTGCATTTCTGTAATAAACCTTACTTACATTTTTCAATTCCACCCTAGAACTCACTTATTGAGTCAGTCTTTTCTTAACTGAATTTTTGAAATGCTGATTTTGGACCTCATCTTAAGATACATTGCCTCATGAAATTAACACCGTCCCTGATCCACACAACCAGTAGTTATATTCATGAAGTATAAAATGTAGGGGTACCGCGCACCCACACACGCATCACTTTTTTGTATACTTCAGCGTGCTATCCTGCTTTCAATCAGCTTTCATTATTATGAAATCTGTTTATTGGCATTTTAGTTGTAAACAGTTTACATAGTACAATTTAGGATCCGATTAACTAATGATTGCAGTAAATCCACTGATGCATCACTTGTCATGAGCACAATAATGAGTGGGATCCAGCTCTACGCCCACTGACCAGAAGGGAAGAAGATTACGGACCCCTAGGCCAAGACCATCATCAAAATATTCCCTTCGCTATCTTGTCATCAGGTGCTTCCCCCAAGGGAACCGCTAGCATTTCACCCAATTATGCCCGTCAGGTGCTCACTTCTATTTCATTAACCATAAGGGAACGAGGCAAAACAACATGTGTCCCAGTAAAACAAAACAACAACAGCAGCAAATTCTGGCCTTACTTTAGCATCCCCTCACATTGTCCTCTGTTACGACCCCCTCCCCTCCCCCCACCATCCCCGCACCCCTCCATTCAGGCCGCTCGTTCAACATAATCTCTAGCACCCTGAACCTCTACCTAGTTAACTAAGCCCTGAGCACCACATTTCGAGCCCAGTCTGCAAGCTAGCTACCACGCCTCCCCTCTGAAAGGGCATCCCCGTCTTGGTCCCCGCAATGTCCCAGGGTGTCCTCATCTAGGCGCGTCAGAGCCTGTAAGATTGTGTCCCATTGGGCCGCTATTGGCGTCCGCCTGAGGCCTAGTGTTTCCTCCCTCAGGAGGGCCGTGCTCTCTGCCCTTGCCCACACCAGTAGCGAACTCCGCCACGCTCGCGTATGGGGAGGATCTGCCGCCTTCCAGCGCTTAGTGAGTAATCGTTTTGCCACCACCAGTCCCAAGTCGAAAAACCTCGACGTGACCTTCGTAGTTGGAGTTCTGTGAAAAAGGTGCAATAAGCAGACTGACCATTCGAATGGGATCTGACGACTCGTACATGTACTCAGCGCTCCATGAATTGCCCGCCAGTATGAATTCAGCGCGGGGCAGCTCCACAACATATGGACCAGCCCGGCGTCCAGTTCCCCGCAACGGGGACAACCCACGTCCGTGCGACGGAAATACCGGTTGATAGAGGCGGGCGTGAGGTATGCCCTATGCAGAATAAAATATTGGATTTGACGGAATCGCATGTTCCTTGGGATCCTTGTTGGGCCCTGCAGCGCCCTGCCCCATTCCTGTCAACCATAGGACGGGCCAAGTCCGCTTCCCATTTACGGCGCAGCGGAGTCAAATCGGCCACCGCGTGCGTGCGCAGGGAAGCAGCGAACCATCTGATCATATGCCGCCCGCGCCCCATGACATGGAGGTATTGCAAAGTGAGGTGTTGCTCAGGCTCCTCTCTGATGTCGCCCCACCGACTCGTCAATGTCGCTATCAGCGAGCGGTGACAAAGAAATTGACCAGGCGGCAACCCTGTCTCCTCCGCCAATGCGGCGAATGAGAGAAGAACACCGTCTCGGTAGAAGTCTCCCAGCGTGTAGATATCCGCCGCATGCCAGTCCACAAGCTCAGTTGAACGCAGCACTCTCCGCCCACTAGGAGAGCCCTCTATCGGTATGGCCGGAGCGTATGGGGTACAATTCCGGGTTAAGTAAAGAGCGCGGCGATAACATTTGTAAGCCACCTTGACGAGAAGGGGCCCTGGTTTGAACGCCATTGCGGTCGGGTGGAACCGCGCGGTGATAACGGCCAGGGAAATGGGGGCCTCCACGGTTGCCGTGTCGTCTCGCTCTCTGTCCGCTAGCCATCTGGCCACCCACTGCAGCTGCGCCGCTAAATATTAATGTGCAAAGCATGACATCGCAAGTCCCCCCTGCCCCGAGGGGAGATACAGCTTGGGTAACGCGACCCTATGGCGTGCGTTACCCCACACAAAGTCGCGGAGCGATCGCTCCAAGTTTGCAAAGAACGCCGCCGGGATGTAGATGGGCAGATTAGCAAAATAATAGAGGAGCCTGGGCAGAATCACCATTTTGGTTAGGGCAATCCGCCCCGAGAGAGGGAGGGTACCCCAAAACCGCATCTGGGCTCTGATCGCCGCCACTGCTTTACCTAGGTTGCCCTCCACCAAATCAGCCGGTTGCCGATATATTTGGATACCCAAATAGCGGAAGGTGTCCGGCTGCCATTTGACCCGCACACCCCCAAGATTGTATTGCGGGTCCCTAGTCTCGGCACGGAACGCATAGAGGCATGACTTGGCGGCGTTCACCCGCAGCCCGGATAGCGCGGCAAAATCAGACAAGACTCGCTATAGCTCCTCCGGAATGTGTGCCACATCCCTGATGAACACCATGAGGTCGTCCGCGTATAGTGAGACCTGGTGGGTCGCATCTCCCAGGGGGATGCCGTCTTTCAGTACTCTGCGCAGCGTAGCAGCTAGGGGCTCTATTGCAAGCGCGAATAGGAGGGGCGAGAGAGGGCATCCCTGCCTTGTGCCACGGCCGATCAGAATTGCGTTGGAGATGTAGGGACCGGTTCTCTCCCTAACCACAGGGTTTTTGTAGAGAAGCGCCACTATCTGGAGGAACCCCAAGCCCAGACCGTAATGTGACTGCGTCGCCACCAGATACCCCCACTCAAGGCAGTCAAAGGCCTTTTCAAGGTCTAAGACCAAGCAGCCCGCCCTGGGCCATTGCTGCGCTCCCTCCGCCGCCACCCGGAAGAACCGTCGCAGGTTAAGCGAGGTGCTGCGCTTCGGCACAAAGCCGTTTTGATCCCGATGAACTAACGTCGATACCGTTGGGGCCAGGCGCTCCGCCAATACCTTAGCCAAAATTTTGTAATACGCGTTAAGGAGGGCAAGGGGGCGATACGACCCCAGGTTGGTAGGGTTGCGCCCGGGCTTGGGCAGGGAGATCAAGTAGGCCTCCCTCATGGATGGTGGCAAAGTGGCCTCCTCGAGGGCTGCCAGGTACAACGCATGTAGCTTGGGCACCAGAGATTCCCGGTAAGCCTTGTAATATTCCGCCGGGAGCCCGTCCGGTCCAGGTGCCTTTCCAGTGGTCAACGAGGCCACCGCATCTCCTATCTCTTCTACCGTGAGGGGGCCCTCTAGTGACTCCTGATGCTCATCTGGGACGGAGGGCAGTTGGTCAGCATCCAAAAACTGATCTACAGCCTGCGCTTGCCGACACCCTGATGAAGTGTATAGAGCCGCATAATGTGCGGTCAGGATTTGACCGCACATTATGTGTGTGTACCAACGTCCCGTCTGGCCCGCAGATTGATTCTTTCAATCAGCTTTCATTAAACAACATTGCATTTGGCTTTTCTCTACCACTCTATCCTATCTAAATATTGGGGCCTATTCACAAACTACATTTTGCCGTACGAGAAATAGTACTACAGTACTACTACATATGCACTATAAAATACTCTTCAGTAACCTATTAGAAGAGACCTCCTCCTCTCCAACCTTTTCTGTGAAGAGATCTCTGCCAAGGTGGCAGAGATTATTGCACTTTTAAGCCTATGTTTTATTGGTAAATGAGTGAGGGACACAGGTGAGTGGCTTGAAAATAGGGAAACTTGCTACAAAATAGGAGGGGTTTAGGGAGGTTCATGCAACTGAAAAACAGTCACCCAAATTGCAATTCACAAACTACACCTCTAAAGTTACTACAGTTCTAAACGTGGCATAAGTGTAGTACATGTACACCAGGCCAGCCGTGGAGTAAGCCTCCAACATGGACAACCATTGATAATACAACACCCTCCCATGGAAAATAATAGAGGCAGGGACTTTAAATAACAAATAATGCTGAATAAATAAAACAATTTTGATTAATATGATAGATATTATGCATAATAATACTATATATATATATATAATATATATATATATACATTTTCAGATTTCCTATGGAAACTCGGTCCTAACTATAACTATCTACTGGCGACCGCCAGTAGATAGTTATAGTTAGGACCGAGTTTCCATAGGAAATTTGAAAATTCTATTTTGAATAACTTTGGCGCCGGTTGATGAATCCTCGTGAAATTTTAAAAACTAATGGGGCGCTTCGTTCAGCTCCTACCCTGAAAGTCTCGGGGTGATACGTCAAGCGGGGGCCGAGAAAAAAGGGGGGTCCCAAAATGCGTTTTCCCCATGCATTTTTCCATAGGACCTTTAGTCAAAGGTACAGCCCGAACGGCTGAACAGAATTACTTGAAATTTGGCAGAGAGGTAGTCCTCAGGTCAGGGAAGTGCCTTTTGCAGGTCTGGTGTCAATCTGTTCAGTAGTTCCTGAGAAAATAGCATTTAAAAGCATATAAATATTTATAAGCGCGCACCGTGCGAGCAGCCTAACGTGCGCAAGCGTAATTCTGATTGGTGGTTACATGTTAGTCAACGTTCGAATCGGGCGAAATCAGGAAGTGTTGGCCGCCATTTTGTTTGTTTTCAGTGCGAGAGTGAAAAAGGAAGGTGGCGAACGTGAAAAGGGGGCAGGGTAGAGAGTTCCTGACCCCCTAGCCTTTGTCAGGGGGTCCCTGAAGGACCCCGAAGGCAGAAAAAAATGTTTTAATTATTTTTTTTTTAAATCATGGGGGTGCGCACACCGTGCGCGCACGGTGAAAAACCAAAAACAAAAACAAAAATGTTTAATACGTAGTTTATTGTAAAATAAATATATAACAAAATAATAATACATAAATAAATTAGCATTTAAAAAACCGTACAAATTCACTGAAAAAACCATAGGTTTCACACACGTTATAGTTAGGAATTAGCATTTAAAAAACCTTTCAAATTCACTTAAAAAACCATAGGTTTCACACATGTTATAGTTAGGTGGATATTTCACTCGTAAAAAACCAATGAAATTCCCCCGTTATAGTTAGTTCAGATAACTATAACTCGCGCGACCGCCACTCTATCACAAGGATGATGTTATCAGTGATGTCATGAGTGATGCCACTGACGATGTCATGAGTGATGTAATATGTGACGACATGAGCAGTGGATTGCAGGCGCGCGAGTTATAGTTATCTGAACTAACTATAACGGGGGAATTTCACTGGTTTTTTACGAGTGAAATATCCACCTAACTATAACATGTGTGAAACCTATGGTTTTTTAAGTGGATTTGCAAGGTTTTTTAAATGCTAATTCCTAACTATAACGTGTGTGAAACCTATGGTTTTTTCAGTGAATATTATATATATAAATGTTCACAGATAAGGTCTGCTAGTCGTTATCTGGCGGCTGAATAAGAGTCATATTGTGCTTCTTTGTAGGGACTCTGCATTTTTAAGAGATTATTTAGGTCATACACCATGCTCCAATAGGAGTTAACACTCATGGTTAGAAAAGGCCCTACAGCTGAGCAACCCTTCATGTGAAAACGGCATTAAAAAAGGCAATTAGCCAAAGTGCATCTGCCAAATGTTTCAAGAACCACATATGATATAAATTTATTCACGTTCATGGTGGTGAAATAAAAGGCTTGTCAACCGAGCTGTGTCTGAGCCCATTCTTGAACCAGAGTTCGTTTTGGAAGAAATGTTTGGCCAGTTTGCCAGCACTGGAAACCGATACACCCTCCCAGTCTGGTGCAACGCGGCTGCCGGCAACAGTGGATGTTTGTATGGAGTGATGCACCGCGATGCCCCGCAGCAGTGAAGTTTCTTATGGTCGCACTGGGGAGAAAGGAAAGCAGTATTAACTACTGGGTGTATGGGTTCAAGACTGCATGTGTGAAGGGCTGTATGGGTGGGTGAGTGTGTATATGGGTGTGTTGGTGAGTGAATGGATGTCTCAGTGGTATATGTGTGAGCAACTACATATGTAAAAGGCAGTATATGTGAGTGTTGGTGTATATAAATGACTATATGTGAGAGTGAGCGATTGTGAGAGTGGCTTTATGGATGAGTGTGTGCTTGTATCAGTGATTGTATAAGAGAGTATGTGTTAGTATCTGTATGAATAAGTGAGGTGGTGTGTGTATAACTGTATAGGTGAGTAAATGGGAGAATGATTGATTCTTTGCATGACTGACTAGGTGTGTGAGTAACTCTATGGATGAGTGGTGGTGTGTGAGTGTCTGTATAGGTGTATGAGTGCATATATTAGTGCTGTATTGATGAGTGACTGCATGTATGAGTGACTGTATGTGTGAATGAGTGGATGTGTGTGTAGATCTAGGAATCAGTGAGTGGGTATGTAGTAACTGGTATTGGTGCGTCTATGGCTTTGAAAATGGTAGTCTGTATTTTAGAAAGGGTGTATCAAAGGTTATATTAGGGTATGAGGAGGTGCATCAGATTATCACATGGATGTTGTCATCAGTGATGTCATTTGAGATGTCATCAGTGATGGCACTGACAAGGTCATGAATGATGTAATATGTGATGTTATCAGCAGTACACTGCAGGGCGCGAATTATAGTTAGCTTAACTAACTATAACGGACGAATTTCTCTGGTTTTGTATGAGTGAAATGTCCAACTAAATAAAACGTCCCTGAAACCTCTGGTTTTTTCAGTGAATTTCTAAGGTTTTTTAAATGCTAATTTCAAACTATAACGTCCCTGAAACCTATGGTTTTCAGTGAATTTCAAAGGTTTTTTAAATGCCAATTCCTAACTATAATGCCCCTGAAACCTATGTTTTTTTCAGTGAAATTCAAAGGTTTTTTTAAATGCTAATTTCTAACTATATCTACAGAGGTAGTACATGTGCAGAAAGAGGAAGAAAAGCGCAGAAAGAAGCAAGAGAAATGACGAAAGAGACAACAGAAGTCCAGAAAGGCGCAGAAAGAAGCAAGAGATATGCAGAAAGAACCAACAGAGGTGCAGAAAGAGGTCTTCTTACAAAGCCATCCTGTGACCCCAAGTTTTTGCTGACTGGTACTGGTAGTAACTGACTGACTAACCAGGACAGGAGCCATTGCTATGCAGAAAGACACTTAGAATACACTGAAAACACCTACATACACTAGGGTACACTATGGGTTGGGGTACCGCTGTGATTGGCATGACTTTCCCTGTAAAGCCCTAGTACATAATAGGACAGGGGAATTAAAACTACCTCTAAGTCCCTAGCATATAATAGGGCATGGCAGTTTAGAGGCTAGCAGCCCTTTTCTGCACTTGCATGTGTGCACTGCTGAGCCTGAGGTCAGCTTAAAAGTAGCCCTGTGTGTGCAGAGAGAGGCAAAAGAAACAACAGAGATGCCGAAAGAGGCAAGACAGGTGCAGAAAGAAGGAAGTGAAGTGCAGAAAGAGGCAACAGTGGTGCAGAAAGATGCGAGAGGTGCAGAAACAAGTATGAGAAGTGCAGAAAGAGGCAAGAGAATTGCTGAAAGAAGCAACAGAGGTTTAGAAAGAAGCAAGAGAAGTGCTGAAAGAAGCTACAGAGGTTTAGAAAGAAGCAATAGAAGTGCATAAAGAGGCAAGTGAGGTGCAGAAAGAAGCAAGAGCAGTGCAGAAAGAACAAACAGGTGCGAAAAGAGGCAAGAAGGGTGCAGAAAGAGGTAGGAGAGGTACACAAAGAGGCAAGAGGGCTACAGAAATAGGCAGGAGGGATGCAGAAAGAAGGAAGAGAAGTGCAGAAAGAGGCAAGAGAATTGCTGAAAGAAGCAACAGAGGTGTAGAAAGAAGAGAAGTGCAGAAAGAGGCAAGTAAGGTGCAAAAAGAAACAAGAGCAGTGCAGAAAGAACCAATAGAGGTGCAAAAAGAGGCAAGAGGGGTGCAGAAAAATATAGGAGGGGTGCACAAAGAGGCAATACAGCTATAGAAAGAGGAAGGAGGGGTGCAGAAAGAAGTAACAGAGGTGCTGAAAGAGGCAAGATAGGTACATAAAGAGGCAGGAAAGGTGCAGAAAGAGGGAACAGGGGTGCAGAAAAAGGCAAGAGAGGTGTAGAAAGAGAAAAGAGGGGTGTGGAAAGAGGCAAGAGATCTACAGAAAAAAGCAACAGAGGTGCTGAAAGAGGTAAGTGATGTGCAGAAAGGGGCAAGAGATCTGCAGAAAAAGCAACAGAAGTGCAGAAAGAGGCAAGAGGGGTGCAGAAAGAGGCAAGAGAAGTGCAGAAAGAGGCAACAGAGGTACAGAAAGAAGCAAGAGGTGCAGAAACTGGCAGGAAAGGTGCAGAAAGAGGGAGCAGGGGTGCAGAAAGAGGCAAGAGAGGAGCAGAAAGAGAAAAGAGGCGTGCAGAAAAAAGCAACAGAGGTGCTGAAAGAGGCAAGTGAGGTGCAGAAAGGGGCAAGAAATCTTCAGAAAAAGCAACAGAGGTGCTGAAAGAGGCAAGTGAGGTGCAGAAAGGGGCAAGAGATCTGCAGAAAAAGCAACAGAGGTGCTGAAAGACGCGAGTGAGGTGCAAAAAGAAGCAAGAGAGGTACAGAAAGGAGCAACAGGGGTGCAGATAGAGGCACGAGTGGTGCAGAAAGAGTCAAGAGAAGTGCAGAAAGGTACAGGAAAGGTGCAGAAAGAGGGAACAGGGGTGCAGAAAGAGACAAGAGCAGTGCAGAAAGAACCAAGAGAAGTGCAGAAAGAAGCAAAAGAGGTGCTGAAGGAGGCACAAGGGGTGCAGAAAGAAAGAAGAGAAATGCAGAAAGAAGAGGTGTGAAAGAGGCACGAAGATTGCAGAAAGAGACAACAGAGGTTCAAAAAGAGGCAAGAGCGGTGCAAAAAGAGGCAAAAGCGGTGCAGAAAGAAGAAAGAGAGGTGTAGAAAGAGGCAAGAGAGTTCCACAAAGAGGGAAGAGGAGTGCAGAACGAGGCAAGAGATGTGCAGAAACAGGTGAAAGGGGTGCTGAAAGAGGCAAGAAGGGTACAGAAATTTGCAAAAGAACCAACAGAGGTACAAAAAGAGGCAAGTGAGGTGCAGAAGGAGGCATTTAAAGCCCCGGTGCCCGGGCCGGGGGGGTCCACAACAGACCCCTGTATTTGCATAAAGTGTGCCCCGGGGAGGGGGTGACCCCCAGGGCTTGGGGTGGCCCACAAGGCCCCCTGGCCCAAAATAAATAAAAGCCCGGGGAGGTGGCAGTCCCCGGGGCAGTGTGGGGGGGTAGGAGCCCCCTCCACACATTTGCATACAAAAGCCCCAGGGAGGTTCCGGTCCCCGGGGCTGTGGGGTTGCTATGTGCCCCCACGAATTATTACCAAAGCACTAGGGAAGTGGCAGTCCCCGGGCTGCAAGGGCCCTGCATAATAAATCTGCATTACCTCCAGGACCTGGCCCACCCAGGGGTTCTAGAAAACGAAGCACAGGAGACCACGCTTCTTTTTTAAAACATATATTTCGGCGGGGATTCGCGTGCATACCGTATGCAAATCCCGCCAATTTTTTTTTTTTAAAAAGCTTTTTTGGGCCCTGGGGGTCCCTGCGGGACCCCTTGAGCAGGCCTAGTGGGTCAGGGTCTTTCTACCCTGCCCCCTTTTCTTTTTTTTGACCTTTTTTCTTGTGACTCAGTGCAAACGAGTCACAAGATGGCTGCCAACACTTCCTGGTTTGAAGTATTGGCAGCCAATCAGAATCAAGCTCATGCTCGGGAGGGTTTGCGAATCCACCGCAGTGACCAGATATTGATTTTTTTAAAGTATGTATTTCTTAGAAAATACTGAACGGATTTACACCATTTAAAAAAAAGGTCGCTTTCTGAACCAAGAGCTACCTTTTTGCCAAATTTGGTGTAATTCCGTTCAGCAGTTCGGGCTGTAGCTTTATCTGAAGTTTCCTATGGAAATTAACATGGAGAAAATGCATTTTGGTACCCACTTTTTTCTCAGCCCCCACATGACAAATCACCCCGAAATGTTAACACAGGAGCTACCTGGAGCAGGGCACTAGTTTTAAAAATCTCGCGAAGATTCATCAAACGGCGCCAAAGATATTGGCAAATCAAAAAACGCTTTTCCTATGGAAACTAGGTCCTAACTATAACTACTTACTGGCTCCAGGGACGTTAGATCTAAGTTCTGAATTTACACCCACAAAACCATAGAAATTCTGCTGTTAGAGTTATTTCAAGTAACTATAACTTGTGCCTTAACATAACTATAACTTGCCATCCCGCGATGCACAGTTTTTGTATCAATAATTTTATTATAAATGTTGCAGTGATAATATCAATGATGCTATAGAAGATCAATAACGTAATATGTGGTGTAATTAGCTGTGCATGGCGAGGGCTCAGCGGGGGATTGGCCGCAGGGCCTCTCCCCCCATTTTTCCAAGTGCTTGTTCCTTTGTTTGCCTAGTTTTTTTACTGCTTTCTCCTTCCTCTCCCCCATTTTTTTGAGGGCTTTCTTCTGCTTTCATCTCACTTTGAACTGTTTACTCCTTTCTCCTTTCTCCCAGTTTTTAGCACCAGGAACCACAACCTCCCCGGGCCTTTATGTAAATATTGATAGAGGGCAGTGCAGCCCCCCCTCCATGCGCTCATTTGAGCCTTAGGGACCACCACCTCCCTGGGGCTAACTGTGTACTATCTATAATTTAAAAGGGGGCTGCCAGGCTTCCCAATGGACCACCACCTCCCCAGGGCCTAATCATTGGTAGAAAACCAAGAGGCATAGCTACACGCCCACCCTACCGGGCCGATTCCAGGTTCGGGGACCCCATCCCCTGGGGCCTGGTCATACTTCAATGGGGGAGGGGGGCCGCATGGCCACTCCTTCCCCAGGCCGTTTCAGCCCCAAGGACCCCATCCCCTGGGGCCGGACATGAATTTAATGGAAAAGGAAGGCCACACAGCCCCCTCCCAGGTGCGATTTCTGCCCCGAGAACCCATCCTCCGAGGCCCGACCAGGTCACCTAGATGCCCCCAGGGCACCTAGTGTGCAATAGGACTGCAGGGGGCCTAAAGGCCCCCACAGTCCTAGCCAGCCCCCGCCTACTGCCGGACCGGCATTGCTTTGACAGATGGGTCTGTCAGAGCAATATGTTCATCAGTTTCCCTGCACACATATTTGCGTGCAGGGAAACAGATGAAAACGCCCTTTCTGCAAGCAGGAGCTGTTTTACCGGGTCTGTCTCCAGTTAGGCTCGCTGATTAGCTGGTCCTTCTGGAACTCAGAAGTCCTTCTCTTTTTTTAGTCCATGTAGCAGGTGATAGGAGCCCAGTCTCTTTACCCTAGGAAAGCATATTTAGACACTGGCTGCAAACAGGAGTCAGGAGTGTTCTTACTTCCAACTTACGGACAGAAACTTCCTTTTTAAAAATGTTTTCTTCCCAGGTCCAGCAATGGACTGAGGAGGTGGAGGTAAGGTGCCAATCTTATTTTGTGCACTAGTTAGTGATTACCGATTTCCCTGCATCCAATACATTCTCATACTATCACCACTTCCTTTTTCAGCAGTTTCTCTTTTGGTTTACTGTAAATCTTCTCAGAAGCCCTAAAACAAGTCGGCTTCCACCATCCTCCAAGTAGAAGAGCTTTCACCCTTCTCCTGATCACTTCTACCTGACAATGAGTTATCTTCCAGGCTGTCAGAAGCAGAGCTGATGGTACTGCAAATGAATGGCACCAGTTGCTGCCTGCCCCATTTGGCATCACCAAATTAAAGGGAGACCAGTAAAACCAGCCCTTCGTTGTCTCAACTGTTCTCCTTCTACCCATCTCCCATATGGCTAATCCCGGCTAAGCGGCTACTTGCTGACAAACCACCCTTGCCACCCTGACTCCATAAACTAAGCCTCTGTCATCCAGGAACAGGGTTATTAGCAAGCCGGCCAATAATGTATATTTTGGCCATTAGAGTAAGGCAAACTTTGTTTAAACTGATTTTCTCTCAGGCAGCATAAAGTACAAATTTACACTAAAGTGGACATTCATCATTGAATTCGATTTTAGAAAGTAAGTGAAAATTGTTTTATCATCGCTATATCATTTACCCAGGCTAGGCCTGTTCCTGAATAACACGGCTCTACCTATACAAGGAGAACACATTTTGGGTAATGCTGTAATTATTATCTTTTGCATTGTATTCTCTACAACTTTTTTGCCTTTGTTTGCTAAACACAAGTGTACTGGCTATAGGACCCTGCACACTTTACTTCTGCTAACTAGTGATAAAGTGCTTGTGCTCTCTACAATTTCTACACGTCTGATTAGCACATTTAATTTAGTTATTCGTCCCTAGTATATGGTACTATATGTACCCAAAGTCTTAAAATGAAATACTACTTGTGGGCTGCAGCACTCATTTTGCCACCCACTAAAAGGTAATTATAAACATGTCTCTAGGCCTGTCCTGCAGCCCAGATGTGTAGTTTCGACCTGGCAAAATAAAACTTCTGTCAGGCCTAAACTTTCATATTTTCTTACTTATAACTCACTCCTCGGGTAGGCTGTGACTGCCCATAGGGCATAGGGCATGGTATTTAAACAGCTGTTTTTCCACTGTGGCAAGGCCAACTCTCCCATAGGCTAATTCTGGTTTACACTATTACATTCAATAAGTGCTAAATCCAGTTGGGAGTAGCTCGAAAAATATTTCAAAGACTCATTTTAATAGCATTTTAAAATCCAACTTAATGGTCAAGTTGGATTTTAATTAACTATTTTAGAAATTACACTTTTAGAAAGAAGTCATTTTTCGGCCCAAAACTAAAGGGCTTTCCTGCCCGTGTGCACATAGCACCTGACCCCTGGTGGCTCCTCTGTGGTGAGATGTTTATTGCCTCCAGACAGTGGACATAGGGCACTAGCCCATTTCTGGGTTTCAAAGGATGCCCACCTTGTCACTGGCAGATAAAGCTCACATCTTCCATTCGTCCCCCTTTTGTCTCAAGTCAAGGTGGCATAAAACCCAATGAGATGAGAGAAACTGATCAGAACTGGTTTATGTGGTAGACAAAGGCTTGACCTGTACTCACAGGTGGAAGAAAGTGTGTGGCTCCTCACAGATTCCAGACCTTTCCATCAAAGAAATGTGAGGAAAATGTGTTTTAGTCAAAGTTTGATGTTTGCAAGGGATTTTGGGTAAAGCAAACTGGTGAGAGCCACAGAAGTCACTCTATCCTGAATTCCTCTAGGTGTTTAGGTTGCAAACATGTCAGCCTAGGTGCCGGCTGAGTAGGGCCCAAAATCCACAGCTACCCACTTTGCAAAAAACAGGTCAGTTTTGAGTGGGAAAATTTGATGTATCCATGTTGCATTTTAAGACGTTTCCTGTCACGGGCACTGGGCCTACCCACACAAGTGATGTACCATTTTTATCAGAAGACACGTGGAGGCATAGAATAGTAGGATATTTATTATTACCAATTGGATTTCGCTGAATTTGTGCCTTCCAAATGTTAGCCAGTGGGTAAGAAAGAAGACATTTTGAAAAATACCCTCTGAATCATATGCTCGTATGGGTAGCAACAATTTCAGAGAAGTGCAAATAACCACTGCTCCTGAACCCCATATTTTGTGCCCATTTCACAAATACATAGGTTACCTTGATACCTTATTTTTACTCTACATATTTCACCACATGAATTGGTCTATACTCAGTGCACAATGAAAAAACATTGTACGGTGCAGTCCAGCTGTTGGCTCTGGGTACCCCGGGATCTTGTAGAACCTACAAACCAATATATTTCCACAAATAGAAGAGTCTAGTGAACATAATGCACCATTGCTTTTGTAAATCAGCCATCATGATAAAAAGTTACAGATAAAACATTGTGACAAATTACTATTTTTTCCTACTCCTTTTCAATATTTCTTTATTTCAACAGTTAGTTTTTTGGGTGAAACTGAGGGATTTACACACATGACCCCTGCTTAATTCAGAAATGAATCTACTTTTCAAAAATATATAGCTTTCTTAGCTCATCCTTGTGTTTCACACTGGTTTGCACCACAAACAAGAAGTATGTTGAAAGCAAGAAAAATAGAAAAAATGGGCTACCTCTTTGAAAAATGCCAAAACGATAGTAAAAAAAAAATTGTGTTTTGATTCGGCTGTGCATGTTCCTGAGAACTGGGAAAATGGTGACTTTAGTACAACAAATCATTTGTGATTCCATTTTTATGAAGAAAAACCAGACACTGTGGGGGCCTGGATTAGGAGCGTCTTCTTAGAGCTCCGCAGTTCGCTCCTTCTCAGGGCCAATATCCTAGAACACACCGCTATCCTGCTGACAAAATCCAGTGGTGGTGGCGGGAGGCCGGGAAAGCATAGTTCAGAGCCTGACCTGCGGAGCCGTAAGAGAAGGAGGATTGCCGCAGCCGCCATTCACCTTTCTCGCAGGTGAGACGGCTGCGGGAGCGGTGACCCAGTTCTGCGCAGCTTCTGTGACATGCCTGCGGCGGGTCGGCTCCTGAGCTGTGGCTGACCCTTGCGGCCTAGGCAGTCGGCGTACATCGATGCAGCGCCATCATTGTGGTGTCCCTCCCCCAGCTTGTCTGTGCTTTAGCGCCCGAGGGAGTGGCGCTTCAGACTCAGCGGGGCCCACACGGGGCCTGGAGCTCAAGACCGCTGCTTAGCCCGGATAGCTCCGCATGCCACCTAGGGCGGACCGCCCTGGCCAGAGTCGCCGAGACTGCAGTTGCTGGGGCGGCGGAGCGGGGGATCGCTGGTGGGCCTGACACGCCGATTCAGACGTTGCTGCCTGGCTGACGCTGAGTGCATCGAGGCGGCTGCACGGGGTTGCAGAGCTGGTGTTCCCTGAGACCCTGGGCCCTGTTGGTGAGCCGTTTCCCACTGCATGGCTCCCCGCGACTCTTCCCCGCACCAGCTTCCTGTCCCGAGGGGTTTGCCATGCGGCCTATGCTCCAGGAGCCACCTGACTGTCGGAGCACATTGTGGCTGATTTCCCCTGCACACGACCGCCTCCTTGTCGTAGAGGGAGCCTCCCTGCGACACTGGAGCGGAGCTGGTGGTGGTTCTTCCAGGCCCACCTGGGGCGGCTGGGGGCTAGGCCCAGATAAATTCATCGGAGGCCTTGGGAAGTGTGACTGCTGGAAACGCTGGGACAGAGCCCTTTGGCTGGACCTGGGGTGGTTTGCCACATGCTGCTGACCGCCGCCTGCCAGTCTCTTGCTACCTACCTCGCTGGTTGTGCCCGCGGATAGGGCCGGTCGGCACAGATCCTTGTGATCCGCACTCTCGGCCGCCATGGGCAAGGATAAATATGGGCCGGTGGCTCCCAAACAGAACACAATGGACCACTATACTACCACCACCCCCGTGGGGAAGGAGGCGGGGGAGGGTCTATCCTCCGGCACGTCGACATTGCCGGCAGCAATAAACCAGTCGTGGACCGCACTAGAGGCCCCGATCGGGCCGTGGGTTTAGAGGTGTCTTTTCTTCGTCAGGACCTCTGGAAGGCGGTCGACCGGATCACTTAAGCAGAGACTAGGGTCTCCACTGTGGACGGCACTGTATCCACCATATAGCAGAACGTGGATAAGCTCACCATGGTTTCTCGGGAGCTGTCGGAGCGGGTCGAGGACGCAGAAGGTAGGGCCCGCCACAAAAATATTTGTTTGGTGGGTTTTCCAGAAGGTTGCGAGGGGACGTCGATGGACAACTTCCTCTCGGGTTGGCTCAGGGTGTTGTTGACACCTGAAGACATGTCCCCATGCTTTGTGAACGAGAGGGCCCATAGAGCTCTGCCCAAGAAGCCACTGCCAGGGGAGTGTCAGAGGCGGTAATCGCTCCGCTCCTCAATTATGCCGATCGAGATGCCATCCTTCGGTTTGCCTGGCTACACAAGGACAAGATGATCTTTGACTCTCATCCCATCATGATCTTTCCGGATATTACTAGGTTGGTCCAGCAGCAAGGTCAGTCCTTCGTGGCGGCCAAGCGACGACTTCGAGCATTGAACTTATCCTACGTGCTGCTGTTTCCCGCCCTGATGAAAGTCATGTATAACGCCAAGACATTGTTCATTGACACCCCGGAAGAGGTCTTCGTGTGGACTGATGAGAGACGAAACCTCAAGACACACTCGCTACCCCCTGTAGACTCGGACTCCTCCCAGGGCTCGCACTAGAATGGTCGGCAGGGCAGGGACACAACTACAAGGTGTAATCGATCGCGATCCAACTGGAGTGCTCAGAGCCAGGCAGGCCCTGAAGACTGAGTTGCCTGGGCTGACAGACCCACAGTATTCCGTTCCTCTTCAATCGTTGGTTGCAGATGGTGGTGGTGGCCCCGTGTTGGGTTGATCTTGATCCTATGGTTGGGGTCTCATTCCAGCCCTGAAAGGAGTCGGACATAGCACGCCCTGACTGTTTTGGGTAATGTTGGGTAATGTTGGGAGGGGAGATCCATTGGAGAAACCACTTGGGCCATCGTGTTTGGGGCCTGGGACGGAATTCCACTGCGACAGATACTCCTTGTTCTTGAAAGTATAGGGGTGGGGGGAGGCGGGAGGGTCTTAGGGGGTTATTTGTAGTTTGTTCTAAGTTTTATGCACCATGCATGCAAACCATTGTATTGTCACCTTCACTTCGTCCAACACTATGCACGGTAACACCTAGAAATGGCCCACACGACGGTTAGTTCTCCACTGGGGGACCTCAACATCTTAGCCTGGAAAGTGCGAGGCTTACTGAATAAGGTTAAACGGGGGGCAGTACTCCAGTTGGCAAAGCGTTACTCGGCTGATGTCCTGCTACTGCAGGACACACATCTCCTAGGCACCAAGGCCCCTTGCCTCTCCCGTTATGGGTTCGCCACAGTGTATCATTCGGTCTTTAATTGGGGAGCATGGGGCACGGCAGTTCTTGTTCATCGCAGAGTGCCACTCCAGGTTACACAGCATTGGTCCGACCCCGGAGGCCTTTATACGGTTATCTCTGGTAATATAGTCAGCGAACAGATCACAATTGGGAGTGTCTACGCACCTCCTCTGCTCAGCCAGACATTCATAGACAAATAGTCAACTCTGGGGAGATCTCCCAGGTGGCCTGGATGGAGAATGGAACAACGTTATGACTCCATTAGATAGGTGGCGAGCTAGGCCGCAGGAGATGCCCCCTACAAGATCCAAATTGCACACACTGGCACACACACTTGGCTGGTCAGACTCTTGACGGGTCTTGCACCCCTCAGAAGCCGGATTCACATATGCGTCGTCAGTACACCCCACCCTTTCACGCCGTGACTATATATTCCTTCTGCAAAGCTATGTACACAGAGTGTCTCACACGTCTATCTGGTCTCGGGGTCTTTCCGATCATTCGCTGTTTCAACTCAGGCTGCGCCTGCAGATCCGTCGAACCCCATATCGGTGGCGTATGTCCCCATGGCTGCTCCGGGGTGCTGAGTACCAGGAGATGCTCCATCGGGCGATCGCCGAGTTTCTTTGCTTTAATGCCATAAATTACTCGCCGCGATCATTCTCTGAGAGGCTCTGAAGCCTATAATTATAGGGGCAGACATCAGTTTTCGTTCAGGGGAGAAGCAGCGCCGGCTGGAACAGATACGAGACCTGGAGGACCGTTTGGTCCATCTGCAATCTCAAATGGTGGAGAACTCAGACTCCTGTGCATGTGCAGCAGCAACTCCATCAGTTGCACACAGATAGTGCTAAAGAGGCCTGGTTGGTGACCCAATATAGGATATACCAATGGGTTGATAAGTCCAGCCAGATGCTCCATAGGCTCTGCCAGGCCAGAACATCCCCGATGCAGGTCCCCATACTAAGGTCCTCAAACGGAGACATGTGCACCTCCCCCAAGGCTGTGGTTCAGGCCTTTGCCGACTTCTATGCGGCACTGTATGAGAAACGTGAGGTCATTGCTGAATCCCTTAATGATGATTTGTTCACAGATATCCCTCCCCTTCGCCTTTCGGATGAACAGCGCAACGCCCTAGACGCCCCCATATCCCTTGATGAGCTTCAGGCAGCATTATCCAATACCCATCCAGGACATGCACAGGGACCAAACGGGTTCCCGGGCGACTTCCTACGCCCTCATATGGGGACTCTTGGACCGTGTCTGCTTAAGGCCCTACAAGAGGCCTTTGAGCAGTGCACTCTGCCCCCGGACTGGCGACACGCCAAAATTGTAGTCTTCCTCAAGCCTTGCCATCCCCCTGAAGACCCGGGCTCGTATCGCCCCATCTCATTATTGAATTTTGAGCCTAAATTGCTAGGGAAGGTTCTTGCCGACCGCCTTCGCACTTGTATCCAGGACCTGGTGCATCCAGATCAGTCTGGCTTCATGCCACAACGCTCCACCGGACAACATCAGACGGGCTCATAACGTGGTGGCCGAAGCCCACTGACTGAGTTGCCCCACGGAGGTCCAGCTGGCGCACATAAATAAGGCATTGAATTAGTTGAGCTGGACTTATCTTTTTAAACTTCTGAAGGTCGTCAACCTGGGACCACGCTTCCAGGCCTACGTGAAATTATTATATACGGACCTTATGGCATCGGTTCGTGTGGCCGGACATTGTTTGGCCCCTTTCCCTATCCGCATGGGAACTAGGCAGGGGTGTCCCCTCTCCCCGCTGTCATTCGACCTGGCAATCGAGCCATTAGCTGCGTCGGTGCGCCTGGACTCAGTCTTCCGGGGATTGGATTGGTCGCCGGAGTGCTCCGACAAAATTGTGCTGTATGCCGACGACGCCCTGTTCTTCATATCAGATCCTTGGGCCTCCGGGCCCCGTGTGCTCCAAATCCTGAAGATTTTTGAAGAGACCTCCGGGTTATGCGCTAATCCGTCTAAATCGATTCTGTTCCCCATCTACGGTGAACAGAGGAGCCACGCTTGGGCTTTGCAACTGATTATTGCAGACGCGGTCTTTAAATACCTCGGGACCTATATAACGCGGTGTCCTAACGAGGCTTGGTTGTGCAATGTAGCCCCACTGCTCTCTGCGGTCTGTGACGAAATGACGGTGTTGTCCCACCTGCCCCTATCGCTCTACGGTAGGTCTGCCATTTTCAAAATAGTGTCTTTACCACGTGTACTGAATCGGTAACAAATTATCCGTACCCTATCCCCCGTCGTGGTTTCTCCAAATGAATGCACTCCTGAACCAGTTTCTTTGTCAAGGAGGCGCAGTCGGGGTGGCACTCACAACATGTATCCAGTCCACATACTGCGGTGGGATTGCATCGGCCGATATACGGGCGTATTACTGGGCCTCGCAATTACTAGTAATTAACGAATGGTGGTATGGCTCTCAGATGAACCCGGCTTATGACGTGGAGAGGCTCTTCATGGCAGACGCCCTGCTGCTCCATTACTTGTACAGTTCCTCATCACTGGAGGCGTTTCCTCCGGCCTGTCGGACAGTTATTCAGATATGGAGGCGGGTGGTCAGGTCTATGGGTTGTTGGGGTAAGCTGGCCGGGGCTACTCCCCTCTAGCAGGGATCTCATCTCCGGCCCGTCTCGTCACTGGAGGGATTTCGTAAGTGGGACGATATTGGGATATCCACTCTCGGAGATATCATGCAGGGATCCATGCTTAAGTCCTTCCAGAGGTTGCAGACAGACTTCGGCCTTCACAAATCACAGTTCCATAGATATTAACAGCTCTGGCATGCCCTGTCCCCCCTGATTCGACATCTCCAGTCCTTACCCGAGTTTCATCCGCTGGAGGGCTGTTTACTGATAAGCGACCTGGGGGCCCACAAAATCCGGCAAATCTACCAAACGCTCACTACACATGCAAAAACCACTATACACCGGACCCGAGCGGCATGGGAGGCAGACTTGCCCGCTTTGGCAGACGACGATTGGACGGAGGCGCTGGCTAGTCTTAGGTACTCCACGGTCTCCACTAGATACATGCTGATCCAATTTAAATATCTCCATAGGGTTTATTATACACGCCTCCGCGTCTGGAAGATGGGAGCCATTCAGTCCCGCATCTGTCTCCGTTGTGACTCGGACAAGGAGACGTTTCTTCACACGGTGTGGAGCTGTGGGGCATTGCAACACGTCTGGTCGGGCGTACTGTCTTGCATGGGGTGGGTATTAGCATGGGACATTCCCTCAGACCCTAGATTGACACTCCTTCACAGCACAGAAGACATTGGGGAGAACAGATATAAAAGACACCTTCTGTTCTTGGGCCTTACACTGGCAAAGCGTGACATTGCGCAGCATTGGAAAGATACATCCCCACCCTGTGTAGCGAATTGGAAGAAGGCCATGGACAGGTGTATGTCTGTGGAGGTTGCGGTGTTTCAGGCGAGAGGCTGCCCGCAAAAGCATGGGAAGATCTGGGCCAGGTGGGCCAAATATAGGGGATTGATTTGTCCTTACTGATGCAACCCGTGACTCAAGATCCCCTTGAACGGCTGGTGGTAAATGGCTTACCGGGTTAATATGAGGGGTGCATATAACTGTGGACAGAATTTTTGCGATGTGCATGCGCTCTGCAGTTAGTGGTATATATGGTGCGTGGTTGGGGAGGGGGTGAGGGGTGGTTGTCTGTCTGATGTTCAGCAGACCTTCTGGGAGAAAACTGTGCAGTGCCTAGAGTTTTTACAATATGCTTTACGACTGTATGTTTCTTATCAGGCTTGGCCCATCTGGTACTGGAGAAAATCAATAAAATCTGTTGTTGAAAAAAAAAACAGACACTTTTGTCCAGAGCACTTTATTCTTTTTTTTCCGAAAACCTCTAGATTTTGCTATGTTTTGGTTATTTTCTTCGTCCCTTTCAGGAAAATTCACAAATACTGGGTACATTTAGAATTCCCAAGATGTTGGACAAAAAAACAAAAAAAATTTGTGCGGATAGTTAATGTGGACAAAATGCTAAGGAGGCCTAAGCGCAAGCTACCCCAAATAGCCAAAAAAGGCTTATCACTTGGAGGAAAAGCCCTAGCTGCGAAAATGCAGTCACAAAACAATAGGTCATGGCAGTGAGTCTCCCTAATAGTGAGAGTTGCAAACACTATTTTGCGAGTCAGTGACTCGCAAAATAGCGTTTGTACATGCCATTACCCTTTTTTCCAGTCTCAAACGGCCCGATCTCCCGTTTGCGAGTGCGGGTCGTGCATCTGGCCTATAATTATTACTTCTCTGCAGGTAGTAGCTGTTAGAATCCGATTAACTTCCAGTCATGACTTATAAGGGAGTGGTGAAGGAAGGCAGTATTATCTTACTTTCCAAATGCATGAATTAAAGTGAATTTCCACACCTGTCTCGCAGAAGGGTAATTAATTTAAAAACATGCAAATGACTAAAGTGAACAACTCTTAGAGGCCTAAGGTCCCCATCTGGCTCCTCCCAGAATGACAGAGAAAAGGTAATGGAATGGCCAGGGAGGGCACAACTGAGTCCCATAAGTGCTGTGTAAACGAAAGCGCTCCTTTGTCTTCTTGTTTATTCAAGTAGGAAACTCGTTGGATCTTGCATGTCCAGCTGCACAGCACAGTTTCTGATTGTTGTCAGGTAGTTGATGGAATTTACTCTGTGCTCTCATTGGATGGGACACAAACAAAAGGAGGGCTGAAGCCGGGAAAGAATTCTGGCCCTGAGTACCTTCAATGTCTTGTTGGAACTTTGGACTGCTTATGCCTCTGGGAGAATTTCAGAAACTAGGCAAACTAAGATGGAAGGAAATATTCTGGCATAGGCACTATGGGATGATTTGGTGGTAGTTTTCCAAAAATGGAAGATATTTACACCTTTCAAATATCCCTACCATGGTCCTTGTGGCTCTTAACTATGGAGCAAGGAAGAGGGAAGAAGTGTTA
Source organism: Triturus cristatus (assembly GCF_964204655.1). Taxonomy (NCBI): domain Eukaryota; kingdom Metazoa; phylum Chordata; class Amphibia; order Caudata; family Salamandridae; genus Triturus; species Triturus cristatus. The sequence goes on along the minus strand of NC_140583.1, from coordinate 392,362,559 downwards.
CTAGGCATTCACTTGACTTTGAGGAACAGACAGACGTGTGTGCAACCCCGCAGGAAGCGGTACACTGATACGTCATCTATATAATGCTCCATGCCTCTGACCCAGAACACCTGAAGTCTGATGAAGTCTGGCATTGCATGTATCTGGAAAACATCATGGGTTCACAGCTACAGATGCAGGCTCATTTATATCAGCCCAGATACGACTTCCCAAACATTTTATATTTTGAGCCAGTTTCATGCAGCTTGACGGCTTTTTGTGAATGGTTTGACCAAACGTCACATCTCAGCTCCCTGCATTCTTCCTCGCTGCAGAGTCAGCTCTGCAACATCTGCTTAAGCCTGGCTTGCTGAGGATAGCTACGCATTTACAAGCGGGTTTGACAATGACTTGAGGGGACTCTCTTGTGTTTGTATCTGACCCGAGGCCCGCCCCTGGGATAGCTTTTGTTGAATAATAACTCCAAACCTCAGACCCAATTTACTTTTTTTGCGTTTTTTTCTTATGAATAATCAGTATTTATTGTCACACCAATAATTTGCAAGATAAAGTTATTGCATTATCTGCACTTTTGCATACCTTTTGACATCGAGAAACACCTGTCTTCTTCCAGAGTAAAGCCTTGGTTCTAAAGCCACGTTTGCTAGGGTAAGCAAAGGACACTACAGGGAAAATGTTTTACCATTTCAGACCAGAATGCGGACTATAGCTAAACAGGTTTGTTTATCAAAGATATTTGCGCTACAAGGCAATTTCAATGCATGAAGCAAATGGCTAGGAAGGAAGGTGCATAATTAGGTTGGGCTGAACTAATGTACAAGGATGGATTTATCAACGAAATAACTTTAGTTGACATGTGAAGCCAGCATTGACAACAAGCAAATCACCTGTATAGCAAACATTTGTTTTTATATAAATAACTTAGTGAGGATTCAATTGGTTAACGTAAAAAAAACACCAACTTTGCAAATACTTAGAGTCCTCTACCTGTTCTTCCAGTTTCTTCTGCAATCGCTGGACCCGATAAGAAAGTTGAATGTTCAGCACAAAGCGGCGAATACTCTGGAATCTGCGTCTTGCCAGCCATGCACGGGCATACTTTTGCAGTATTAGGGCCTTATGTTCCTCCACCATCTTTAAAATTAAAATAGAAAAAATACATAAATACAATGCGAATTTGAACTTTGGCACTTTTCCACTTAGGAGCAGTTTTAGGATAAAGATACATCGTAAAATAGATACATTATTTTATGAGATATATTTATTGGGGATATTTTTGTTGATTTTGAGGGTAACATTAGCATTTGTATTGCACAATTCTTCAAACAATTCAGAAACGAAATTGCCAGGTGAACAGTTTACAGACATTCCTACATTTGAAGAATGGAAAATATCTGCTAATCAAATGGCAAATACACATTTAGGTTCAGCATGGTCAATTGTGACAAATTAACACCTGACTAGGTGTTCAGTTATATAGGAGCATGGGTCTTTTCACAAAAACATCTATATTTGTTTCTGGACAACAATTAAACTCACAAAAACATTGAGGTACAAAAGCCCCCATAACAAACATAGGCACTATATGTTGTCTTAGGACGGAATCAAATGTTTTAAGCGCAACTGAGACTCTGTTACCAACAGAGAACAATGGTGCAAGTAAGACTGATTACCAGCCCAAAAGGCCACAGGGTAACTTGCCTGCCATATAGCGCTTTAGTGCTGGAACACTTTTGACTTTAATTGGAGTCAGAGTCGCACTCCTGTGACTCGGACTATGAGTGGGCCTAAACTGAATGATGACCAGAATGAAAGGGGAATAACCATTACAGCTAGCGGAAGGGGAGTGATACTCAGGAACCACCAATTGAAACACTAGACCCCTGACCTTGGGCGTATATTGTTTGGGAATGAAGTATTTTACGTTGTGTCGGTATTTAAATACTCCTTTTTTCAGAGCAAGTATTTGACAATCTTTTATTGCAGCTATTGAGCATATTCTGAAAAGCCCTAATCCACAGGATAACTGGAACAATATAGAAAATGGCAACCGACTAAATCTTATTGTATAGTTGGCATTTTATATGGACATTTTATCTCACACAGTCAATCTAGTCAATTTACTTCTAGACAATTTTGTTTTTGTGGAAAGTTTTAAATAATAGAACTTTCAGATTGCTTAAACCGTTAGACAACATTTTACGTGCATTATAACGTTATTCAGATTTTAAAATATTGTAAAACGCATCGCTGAAAAGTGGTATTTAATGGAAGATTAAGTTTAATATATATATTATTTTATAAAAACGTGTAAATTGTAACGATTTTAAGTAATCATATACAATAAACTATTTGACTTCACTTGAGTTGTAACCCTATGTCACCCCCCTGTGTCTATCCCCCCCCCCCCCGATAAGCCTAGGACTGCTTTCCCCACACTACCACCAAGAGTCAAGTGCTGAAGGGATACTTGGCCCACTTGATCAGGATTCATAGTAGGTCGGACCCGGGACATCAGAAGCAAAAGCCCTCAATCTACCATGGTTGGGCCCAGTGGCTCTCACTAGCCTCTTAGCTCTCTGAAGGGGCTATTGTTCTGACATTGCCTATAAATTATTTTGGGCAAGGCATAAGCTATCAGACACAGATACAAATGGTTGTGATTAGAGAAGCATTCCCGGGACTTGGCATTTATGGCAATATCGCAATATCGCAATAGTTGCGCCTGAGATAATGCAAGAAGCGTGTCATAGCACAGATAGATGACACACCGCTGGTACCAGCAACATTTCTCTTTCTTAAGCCAAAAGACAAGTCCATGACAGCGAGGAACAAGAGTGGTCAACAAAGCTTATTGAGTAAATGTGATGGCATCTGAAAGAACTCCGTCAACTGACTTTTGAAAGAAGATAGAAAGGATCGAGAGAAAACTATAATAAACTCAACAGAAGAGGATTCGCATGACTGGGATAATTGCCTGGGGAAGATAACCACAATAAAATTCCTTTTCCATAAAACCATGCATGACCACAAAGTCATAATGGTAGTCACTAATAAATTACTTCAAGTAAATCTAATTTCAGCTGGACAGCCCACCAAAGGATGTAAACAACACAAGGCTTTTCATTTCTTACCCACATGGCAGCTCTATTACACGTTATATAACTGATGCGTGAGATTGCCTACCTTCCGATATCTTTTTCTTGCTAAATACCCTCTTGTGTATGCTTGAATGGTCACAGCAGCCACAAGGATGAGCTGGTAAATGCGCCGGATGAGGAATCCACGGCAGTACTTCTGGATGGTTATAGCTGCCCAGGCATGCTTGAGAGCTGTAGCAGTTATTGCTTGGCTTCAATAGTGATACAGAAAGGATAACAATTAGATACTTTTGTACATGGGATCCTGAGATAATTTTTACAGGTGTGCCAAACCAATAAAGGGAACAGTTTACAATAAAAAGAATTGTCTGAATTTAATGCTATTGAAAATACACAATTTCATTAACTGAGCAAATGAATTTACTCTTAATATCAGAGTTATTACTCAAGTGATCACAAACGCACGAACAAAAATCTTGCATGTGACTAGAGTTCCCAGTGATAATATATGCACAATGTGCTGCTTCATTACACATTTTAACACGTACATGCTCAGTAATCAGTAAGCACAAATCACAGTTGTGTTAACCAGAGAAGTATTGTACCATGAAGAATTGATGCAATTTTCGAGTACATTGCCAATCTCAACATTTGCATAGTCAGTATCAAAATAATTCATATATGGAAATTACCGTACAGTCCGCTGTCCACGGAAGTATTGTTGAATTACAATAGCAGCTTGCTTAACTTGAAGAAACTTCTTCCTCTGTACCCACCCTCGAATGTTCTTTTGGATTGTAACACATGCATTCCTTAACTTATCTGACCGTAGTTTCTCTAAAAAGGCCACCAGGCCAGCTCGAAAGAAAATTTTAGTTCTGCCAAACTGGTACTGGTTGCTATCCTGGGAAAGAAAATAGTTGAATTTATTGATGTACAGAAAGTGTATTGTCAGACAATACTGAATTTTTTTTTAAAAAACATTCACATGCTTAAAAAAATCGCAAGTGGTTGAGTAGGGTTTCAGAACAATTTGCATAACTTTCGTCCTTAGAAGATCTTTGGATTAGGATTTTTTCTATGAGATGCATCTCATCCAAAATACATTTCAAAGGAAGAGACATTTGGTCAATATAGACTATATTTGGGGGAGAAAATTACACTCAGGAGTATATGTGGCAACAAATCTCGCTTTCTTCTTCTCAAGGTCATTCCAAAGTCAATTGATAAGTAAAATGGGCCTAATAGGAGATACTCCTTAGTACCTGCCATTTTTCTGAGTGACACTATCCTGAGGTCCTATAATTGCAGGTTGAATATGGCAAACCAAGGATGCCTACCATACATCAGGTGGACTGGATTCATGCCACATTTTCAGGATTGACACATCTGCTAAATCTATGCATAATGAATCTTGTTCTGGTAGGTGTGCTATGTGTGGTATGCAGAAGGGGGTGAGTGATGAGGGATTTACACCTCAGTTATGTCCTCCATTTTCCCAGTCCTGCATAATATTATAGTGGTGTAATGTCAATGAAGTTGGTATTTAGTTCTTTCAACTTTGCAATTGTTATTTCTATATTGTATATTTCTCTTTTGAATTGATGTTACCAGATGGCGTGTACTTCCATTGTACATTGTTGTAACATCATTATTAATTGTTTCACCTAAGGGAAGGAGCTGTGTTGTAACTTGTAATGTTGCCTTACATCCTTTCCCTTAGCTTTCTGTTCCCTGCTGCTCAGCCAGTTTGAATGTGATGTGTGTGTGGAATGTTAGAATACCTGGTGAGGTGGTGGAATGTTGGAGTGCCTGGTGGAGTGGAGAGAAAGACAGCTGGAGTGTGTGGGCTGCTCCTGGTGGGGCTCAACTGCTGAACTACTGAACTTATTATCCTACTTACCATCCTGTAACTAAGCCTAATAAACCTCATACCTACAACCTACTTCATGGCTACCAATGGATTCCTTTTGGATTACATCAATTTCTTATTATTATGCTTTTGTTCTTGTACTTTTGTCCAACAGGATGATCAAGACTGACTATTTAACCTCAAGAACTACCACTTAAAACCCCACTAATATATAAATCAAACCTCCTCAACCAATAACCCAAATTCTTATAATTTCACAGTACAAAGGGCTAGTATTTATGTTGTTAGGAAAGCCTAGATGTGTACATCATTAGTTTGTAAACAGAAAAAGCTCAAAATCCAGCAACAAGTTATCAAGATAGTGAAGTAAAGGAAACAAAGCTGAAGAGTTATTAGTAAATACCATTGTGCCCCTAAAACAGGCTAATGCATTCAAATCAAAATGGAAAAAAAAATGAACTAGCATTTAAAATTAAAGTGCGGTCATGTGAGGAAAGAAAATACATCAAAGAAAACACACTAATTCACTTATAAGACACATTATACTGCATCTGCAGGCTCACAAAATAGAGAGGTTATTAGTAAACAGCACTGCACCCCTATAACAAGCTAATGCATTCATGTTGAAAGCAGAAAAGAATGGACCAGCAACTAAAATATAGCCATGCCAGCATATTAAATACGCCAAAGAATACAAACTAACTCACTTATAAGTCACATGTCATATTGCATCTGCAGTCTGCCAAAAGGATCACTTGTGCTCCATCACTAATACGAACATGCATGAAAAATGGAATGACATTCTTTTGTGGACAACCCCTCTATGAAATCGTAAAATCTGGAAAAACACATAAAAACCAATGGCTGAAGTGGGCTGGCCCAAAGCCCTCTCCCTCTCTGCACCTCTTGTTCTTCTTTCCTGAAAAGCCGATGACATTAGATGGAGCCAGCCCTGAAAAGACGAACAAGATGTCTACTAGTCTTGTATGCATGCTCCAAATGCGGTTTTTGTTTTAATAGTGGATAAATGGCCTCTTGGATGGCCCAAACGGATGTTGCAGGCAATTATAGGCTTTTTCCTTCCTTCCTGCACCTTCTCAGTTAACTCAAGAATTTGTGAATCATCAGCTCTCCAAGTATTTGGAGGTAAGGCTTCATCATTCGAGGCAATCAGGTCTCAGACCTAGGCATAGTACTGAGACTGCTTTGGTGGAAAACTCGGATCTTAGAAGATGTACCGTTGATGCAGGTGGCCGGGCAGTCTTGGTATTGTTGGTCCTGTCGGAAGTGTTTGACGTGGTCCCACATGCGAGGCTGCTCGCATGCTTCCTTGAAATAGGCATTAGAGATAATGCCTGGAAATGGATGAAGTCCTTCCCTGAGGATAGGATTCAAGAAGTCTGGCTACCTCCTTATTCCTCGCTAGCCGAAGGGTTTCGAGTTGAGTCCCTCAGGGCTCATCTCTTAGCTCCACTATGTTTAATATCTATATGTTCCCCAAGCCAAGGTGGTGGAATCATTTGGGGCTAAGATTATTTCTTAAGTGGATGACACCCAGATCTTCTTTACTTTTAGCATATGGATGCCTATCGATACGGATGCCATTCAACCCTGTCTCTCGGCTGTCTTCCAATGGATGACTCACAATCATTTGAAGTGTAACACTGAGAAGATGGAGGTGCTTAGCTTTGGACATAACTTTGCTTCAAACTTGGATGTCCACTCGCCTGCAGGGGTGACCCCACCAAGCACCCAAACTGATTCTAATAAACAATTTAGGGTTTAAATATACTAATAATATGTCATTCCACAATCAAATCATCTCGGTGGTTGGTGTTTGTTTTGGCATCCTACGCATGGTAAAATTAATCTGCACCTCTCATTTCCATCTAAGATCACAGTGGTATTTGACCTGGTTATGTCCAGACTGGACTACGCCAATGCATTATATGCAAGCCTGCCAAAGTTTCTTTTGAATTGACTCCAGACTGTTCAGAACGAGGAAGCATGGTTGATGCTTGGTCTCCCAAGACGTGAACACATCTCCAGGCACTTGAGTCACCAATAAAAAAGTTTTCTTTTTAAGTCCGCTCTCTTAATGAATAGAGCAATCCTAGAGTTCGCCTGGCTACAGCAGGCGGTGGCTCCTTCTCTCTTTTGGCAGGGGTTGGTTAAAACAAGTTTCCTTTAGACTTGTGTCAAACTAAAACTGAAGCTGTTTTCAGGAAAAAGCACAGAACTGGCTCTTTTCGCGGTAATTGCCTTCTTCCTCTGCTTCTCACCTTGACCTTATAGCGCCGGGACAATCGTGAGTACCTAGGCGCTCGATAGATCTCATCACTATCACCTATAGCAATGTGCCATCTATGCTACAGACTAGAATTACGTTTTTTATCAATACACGTTTGGAGACCTGCAGTTCTGGGAAACCAGGAGCATATACATGTTCTACCTTCCAGCTCCAAGAGATGTTAAACTCCCACACATTACAACACAATGTATAGTTTAATGTATACACAGTGAGCAATTTAAAATAAGCAACAGAAGCGCGATGTACCTTGATTAATCGCTGCAAAACGTTCTTACAAATCTGTTTCTTATCGTTCAGTGAAAGCTCCTGTTGAGTCATGAGGATGCTGTAGCGGCCATAAAACTCGAGATAAGTCCATCTGCAGAACAAAAAAGTACGAGTTAAAATGTATCTCAAACATCTAAGATTTGTTTGAAAATATAATGACCCCGCATACCTGGAGGGATAGCTCTGGGCACTGATTCGAATTGTTTCCAAAACGCCACACGCTCTCAGTTGCTGCACAACTCTTTTTGGGTCGTATCTGACGAGAATCATAAACGTGTATTAGGGGTTTATAAAATATATAGACAGGAGCTCTAAAAATATATGCACGCCATAATGATGTGTTACATAATTCTGAAAATTAATGACGCTGTGATGCTGATTGGTAGATTTTTTACAGTTCCCTAAGAAATCTTAACACTAGCGTAAAGACGTAGATGAATGCTTTATATCCCTCAGTAAATCTCCAGGACTTTATACTGCCACTAATAGACTTAATAAGCCATTGTTCCAAAAACAATGTACGTGAGTCACAAAGCTATTTAGGGCTGTAAATGTATGCTTAGTGAAGAAATGGCTTCATTTAAATATGTTCAGATATACATTGTTTTACTACTGAATGGTTTTACTACTGCAAGGTTTTACTATAGCCATGTATCTCACACAGTGATATATTGCACACAACTGGGTGGAGTGTGGGAGAGTCAAAGCTTGGTTTGCATTGAAAGTTTGTGAACGCCCACAAAATTGAGAGTTTATAAACATTCACAAACTCTTCTACACCTCTGGAAATGGTCAGACATATACTCTTGCAAAGGGCCGGAGCATCTTCCCTTCCTAGGTAGGAAGGGCAACAGTGTGAGAAGTTGGCCTGGTATATGCTGTCCACTGGTTAAAGTGGGCACCTTGCACCTGTCCAAACGACACTTATTGATGATTAGGTTAAAGACAACCTTTATTGAAAGCAATCCTAGTGGTAGCTATGAAGAGCAGCCTTCAGGCTAAGTCTCGAAGGAATGTAAAGCAGCTTGGTTTATCAGATTATAACCTCCTGAATGACCAAATGAAAGGATAACCACACAAGATATATATAAAATATATATATTTATTACTAAACCCTCTCTACTAACCTCTTTATAAGATTAGAGCACAAGATACACAAAATTAAAGCACTAGAGCGACAGTAAATAGCACAATACACAGTGTGCCCCAGGGGGAGACCAAACCATATATTAAGAAAGTGGTATAACAACCACGACTTGACTAGACACAGTGCCTAGAGCACACATAATCGCTGGGACCCCAAGGAACCACCCAAGGTAGTGACACAGGGGACCCACGGGGACGCGTGCAGTGTGAGAACACAGCCGCGACCTCCGTACAATCCTATGGGAAAGTCGCGGTTGGAATTTTAAAGCTTAAGGACACTGAGGAGAGGACTTTGATCAAACCCTTTCAAACTTAGAAGGTTCTAAGGCCAGCACTCATGTTCCCTAACCCAGCGAAGCCGGTTGCATAGGTGTCAAATGGTGTCGGGAATCTTCGTAGTTTTTCAATGGCGTGATGCGGCAAAGTGCTGCTGCCGTGAAGAGGAAAAGTGTCCGGTGTGATCCAAGCCTAGATCGGAGCTGAGAAGACCCTGAAAGCAGAGGGGACAGAGTCTGGGTCACTTGCCAGTGACCAGTGTCTCGGTAGATGAATGCCCACCGATGTCGGGTGCTTCAGGTGTGAAGAGGTGAAGCTTGACTCTGCAGCCACGGGGACCAGGAGATGTTGACGATGACCAAAGTCCGCAGGCAAGCTGTCCCACGAAGGATGTTGAGTGCTTGGGGGGTCAGTGTCTGGATTGGAGACCCAAAAGTCTTGGCACCTGCAACCCACGCAGTCAGAGAAAAGATGCTTCGGTGTGGACCAGCAAGGTCCTGTGGACTCCCCAAGCAATGGAGAGTCAGGGCACATCTGGAGCAACCAGAAAAGCCCACTGAAAGTTAAAGTACCCTTCTCAGGGACGCACAGGTCGACGGACCAGGGGTTGCGAAGGGACCTCGAGAGGAATCACAAAATACCCGCCCACGGAACACTCTTGGAGTGTAGGCCAGTAATATTCAGTGGAATCACTGCTCGGGGTCTGGATTACAAGTAGCCCAAAGCACAGTCTCAGGGATCGCCAAAAAGGATATGTTGCTGCAAATGTGCACGGTGTCCAGGGGTTCGGGTTGCACAGTCCCCACGAGGGCTGTGGGTCTCAGGTTTGCTGAGAGCACTGGTTGGCTTCGGGGAAGCTTAGGAACCCACCTCCTGTGTTGCAAAATCCTCGGAGTCCTTCAAGAGCTGCGTAGATGCAAACCAGTCAGATGCATCTTTGGTGCCTGCCTTGCAGGGGAGTAACTCCTTTTCTCCAAGGAGATTCTTCAGTCATCCAATGTAGTGTGGATAGTTGCGGAAGTACTTGGTTTCTGTAGCAGAGTTTCATACAGGCAAAGCAAAAGTCCTGTAGCCAGGGGTTCCTACGTTATACCCAAGGAAGGGGTGGGACAAACTCTGGGGACCCACCTATGGGAGGGTCAGGACAGAGGGGTGCCTACACCCATTTCCTTTGTCCAGTTTCGCGCAGAGCAGGGGCTGAGAGCCCCTGCAACCGGTTTGAGCTGGACTATGCACAGGGACACCAAATGTGCCCACAGTGCAGACATCAAAGCACTCTCAGAGTGCACCCACCCAGCCCCAATACACCAAAGCCTGTCTTGGAGGTGGTCACACCTCCCTGTGACAGGAAACCTATTGTCCAGCCGTCCCCTGCCAGAGTTTTGTCCAGCAGCAGGAGGGTAGACTCGTGTCTGTGGCTGGCAGCATCCATTTTGTGATGCCAGGGTTTGTAAAGCTAGTACCGGGTGTACCGGTGCTGTCATATTTCACCCTCTAGTAGGGTGGAATCATACCTCCCACACCAGTTACTGATGTGGAGGTATGATTCCAAGGTGTTTAACACCAAACACGACATGTTTCCATGCAGCCGTTTTAAAGTTAGCATTTACCGTGAGGTTATAATGCACTTAAGAGTATATGGTTGGCTGCATCACAAACAACCCCGGAATAGAGGTTCCGAAGGCTGAAGAGGGGCTCTGCACATGCATGGGCACCCTCTCACATAAAACCCAGCACCTTGCCTTCAGGATTGATAAGGCCTGCCATAGGGGTGACTGATGGGTTTATAGGTGCAGTGATAAGGATAGATATAGTGAACCTATATCTAAGTAAGGGGTGCATACACCACCTTACACAGGCTGCTGTAGCAGACCTGTTGTGTCATTTTGAATGGTCTCCCAGGGGTGGCATAATACATGCTGCAGCCACTGAGAGGCCTCTGGGGTACCTATGCCCTGGGTATATAGTATACCATATACTAGGGTCTTATAAGGGTACCCCAAAATCCAATCTGAAGTGTACATAAAGTACATGCAATCAATTTAGAGAGAAAGCAGCTAGGCTGGGGTCCTGGATAGCAGGATCCCAGCCAGACTAAGTCGAAAACAGTGAAACATCAGCAAAAAGTGGGGGTAAATATAAGACGCAGATCCTACTCTCGTACAAACAGAACACTCAAACTTCGTGGAGAAGAGGTTTATCCATAAGGAAAATGTAATTCCTGAAAATGAAAAAAGAAAGAGAAAACAATAATGCATTAGCACAACATGGCTACCTTTCCCAAACGTGGAGCTGTACCCTAGCTTTCCATGTGTACTCCTGGGAATTTTTGTACATTTCCAGAAACTGCACATTTATACCCAGGTCTATGAGTATGTGTATGAGTATAAATGTAGACCTCTATTTTAGTGATTCAGTGATTCATTACTAATTACCACAAATGCCTTTTTCCTGACTGAGCACAGGAAGCCACGAGGGAGTTGTAGTGTGTGAAAAGGAGCGATATGGAGATGGCAGGCTTCGTACCACAATGTTTACCTTATGTCATGTTCTGCATTTGGCAAAAAGATTATTCATTGTTACCAACAATGTAGGAAGTTAAAAAATAGACGGTCACAATATTCGACTGAGTAAATGCGAAGTCTGAATTAACAAAAGATATCTGGTTAGGAGCCAAAATGCCTGCTGAAAGCATACAATACAGCAAAAACTGCTGATTGTGATGGACTACCTGATCACCACAGAAGGTTTTGTAAGTGCTGGTAGGGTCCTTACTTCATTGTTTTATTGGCCTTCCTTGACGAAGGATGTATACGTCAATCCACTATACAATCTCTAGAAGAAAAATACAGTTCCTCTCCAATACCTCTTAGCTTACTGTCTTCCCATAGTTTGCTTGATATATATATGTATATATATATACATATATATATATATGCACAAGAACGCTTCTTACATCGAAGAACCAAAGGGACACAGCGGGGCTTCCAAGAAATTCCTTTAATGCAGCAGATAACTGGCATGACGCGTTTCGACATAAAATGTCTTTTTCAAATGCCTTCAACAAAGTCAATTCACAACCAATCCGCTTATGTATTCTACAAGTCGTTCTGCCATTGGTGGCCATCCAGATGAACCGGGTTGTTTAAAGGAGATACGCTGTGGCTGCGTCGGCGAACCACAACACCCAACATGCATCAGCCTTGAACAGTCAGGTAAGTTACTCCCCCAGGCTTCAATATATCCGATCTTGAGTACTGGATTGAAATATGAACGCAGGTAAACGGAATGATGTCTTTGCTGCTGCCACAAGTAACAATCCTGGGTCCCCAGAACGCCTTCAGCCGCAGAGATCTCTCATAGTCTGGCCAGGAGCCATGCATACAATGATTCAGGCTCCTCCATGAAGTCATGGACTGCGTTGCAGTGGTGCCTTACTGCGGGAGGATGCGGTGGGCTGGAATCGTCCCAATACCTTGGGTCCTGTTTGCGTGCCGAAGCTGCCCTGAAGAGTCCGGCCACTTTAGAAGACGGGTCACCTCAAGCGCGCTCGGGGCCAGCGTGCGAAATATGCACAAGATCGCTTCTTACATCGAAGAACCAGAGGGACACAGCGGGGCTTCCAAGAAATTCCTTTAATGCAGCAGATAACTGGCATGACGCGTTTCGACATAAAATGTCTTTTTCAAATGCCTTCAACAAAGTCAATTCACAACCAATCCGCTTATGTATTCTACAAGTCGTTCTGCCATTGGTGGCCATCCAGATGAACCGGGTTGTTTAAAGGAGATACGCTGTGGCTGCGTCGGCGAACCACAACACCCAACATGCATCAGTCTTGAACAGTCAGGTAAGTTACTCCCCCAGGCTTCAATATATCCCATCTTGAGTACTGGATTGAAATATGAACGCAGGTAAACAGAATGATGTCTTTGCTGCTGCCACAAGTAACAATCCTGGGTCCCCAGAACGCCTTCAGCCGCAGAGATCTCTCATAGTCTGGCCAGGAGCCATGCATACAATGATTCAGGCTCCTCCATGAAGTCATGGACTGCGTTGCAGTGGTGCCTTACTGCGGGAGGATGCGGTGGGCCGGAATCGTCCCAATACCTTGGGTCCTGTTTGCGTGCCGAAGCTGCCCTGAAGAGGCCGGCCACTTTAGAAGACGGGTCACCTCAAGCGCGCTCGGGGCCAGCGCGCGAAATATGCACAAGAACGCTTCTTACATCGAAGAACCAGAGGGACACAGCGGGGCTTCCAAGAAATTCCTTTAATGCAGCAGATAACTGGCATGACGCGTTTCGACATAAAATGTCTTTTTCAAATGCCTTCAACAAAGTCAATTCACAACCAATCCTCTTATGTATTCTACAAGTCGTTCTGCCATTGGTGGCCATCCAGATGAACCGGGTTGTTTAAAGGAGATACGCTGTGGCTGCGTCGGCGAACCACAACACCCAACATGCATCAGTCTTGAACAGTCAGGTAAGTTACTCCCCCAGGCTTCAATATATCCCATCTTGAGTACTGGATTGAAATATGAACGCAGGTAAACGAAATGATGTCTTTGCTGCTGCCACAAGTAACAATCCTGGGTCCCCAGAACGCCTTCAGCCGCAGAGATCTCTCATAGTCTGGCCAGGAGCCATGCATACAATGATTCAGGCTCCTCCATGAAGTCATGGACTGCGTTGCAGTGGTGCCTTACTGCGGGAGGATGCGGTGGGCCGGAATCGTCCCAATACCTTGGGTCCTGTTTGCGTGCCGAAGCTGCCCTGAAGAGTCCGGCCACTTTAGAAGACGGGTCACCTCAAGCGCGCTCAGGGCCAGCGCGCGAAATATGCACAAGAACGCTTCTTACATCGAAGAACCAGAGGGACACAGCGGGGCTTCCAAGAAATTCCTTTAATGCAGCAGATAACTGGCATGACGCGTTTCCACATAAAATGTCTTTTTCAAATGCCTTCAACAAAGTCAATTCACAACCAATCCGCTTATGTATTCTACAAGTCGTTCTGCCATTGGTGGCCATCCAGATGAACCGGGTTGTTTAAAGGAGATACGCTGTGGCTGCATCGGCGAACCACAACACCCAACATGCATCAGTCTTGAACAGTCAGGTAAGTTACTCCCCCAGGCTTCAATATATCCCATCTTGAGTACTGGATTGAAATATGAACGCAGGTAAACGGAATGATGTCTTTGCTGCTGCCACAAGTAACAATCCTGGGTCCCCAGAACGCCTTCAGCCGCAGAGATCTCTCATAGTCTGGCCAGGAGCCATGCATACAATGATTCAGGCTCCTCCATGAAGTCATGGACTGCGTTGCAGTGGTGCCTTACTGCGGGAGGATGCGGTGGGCCGGAATCGTCCCAATACCTTGGGTCCTGTTTGCGTGCCGAAGCTGCCCTGAAGAGTCCGGCCACTTTAGAAGACGGGTCACCTCAAGCGCGCTCGGGGCCAGCGCGCGAAATATGCACAAGAACGCTTCTTACATCGAAGAACCAGGGCTTCCAAGAAATTCCTTTAATGCAGCAGATAACTGGCATGACGCGTTTCGACATAAAATGTCTTTTTCAAATGCCTTCAACAAAGTCAATTCACAACCAATCCGCTTATGTATTCTACAAGTCGTTCTGCCATTGGTGGCCATCCAGATGAACCGGGTTGTTATATATATGCGCTTGCACATCCTTTTTTCTCTTTTAACAAAACGTGACTTAATATCATATCTCTGCAATTAGTCCTACACAGTACAAAATCATATGTACAGCCTTTCTTGGCCTCCAGGACTATTTGGCAAACATTCTTAATGGTTTCCTAATTGGCATGTGCATAGCAAGCTCAAACTGTTCTGGTACAAACGGACCTGGTTCTCCCCAATTCACCCCCGATAACTACAAATATGCCAAACACTGCATGGTGCTAGATAGAAGTAGTGCACCAAACTCTCAAAGCTATGTAATGCTGCACATATGTTTTCTGCTTAGGTGGATCAACCAAAGTTGACCCACAAAGAGGGCATAAAAAAAGACATCACTTTGCCCTTAAATACTAGGAGCTGATCCTAGGTTTCACCATGGAAAGGATACTTTGCAGTTTGGAGCCACCGCTGTCTTTTTGACCTCTCAATCCTCAATAGAGATGTATAAATATTCCCCAACAGAAGTACTCAATGCAAGAAAGGCATAGTGATGGACAAAATTTTCCTTAAAGACTAAGCCTCCAATATTCTTGGAACGGAAACTTGCCATGTAGTCCAAACACACGCTTAAGCAGGTTTTATATCACTCACAAATGAACTTCTCAAATTACATTTTGAGCATCAGACATGATCATCACTTTAGCCAACTTAAAGCCTGGTAAGTCGGCTTGGGACAGAACGGCGCATCGGCCGCTGTCCATGCTTAACATGGACTACAAGATATTAAGTCGTATCTTGGCCGCCCGTCTGATGCCCTACATGACTACTTTAATCCATCATTTTCAATCTGGTTTCATCCCTACTAAGAATACTACCTTAAACATACGGCGATTGCTGCGTATCTTGGAGGCGGATACCTACCCCAAGGCCACTGCCGTGGTATTTGCCGTCGATATAGAGAAGGCCTTTAATAGTTTGGAATGGCCTTACCTCTTTCACGTCATGGCCCGGTTTGGACTGGGAGAGGACTTCATAGCATGGACGGCTTTGCTTTATAAATCTTCTACAGCATGGGTTCGGATGGGAGGGATGATATTGGAAGCTTGTGAGGTGACCCGGGGCACAAGATGTCTGTTGTCCCCTCTTCTGTTTGCATTAGCCATGGAACCCCTGGCGGCGAAAGCTAGGTCAGGGAGGTACTTCATTTAGCTTTATATGCGGATGACCTGCTTATGTTCCTAGGAGACACAGAGAGGGAATTACTGGGAGCAAAGGCAGTGTTGCATGAATTAGGGGAGATGTCTGGCCTTAGAGTTAACTGGGCTAAATCCTGTTTGTTCCCCGTAGACGGACATAGGCAAGACTTACCGAATGTGGCGGGAGTGAAGTGGGAATGCCGGTGCCTCTCCTATTTGGGGGTCCAGATATATCATTCCAGATCAGATATTCTAGAGGGCAACATTGGTAGAGCGGTACGGGGCCTAGCCGGCAGTTTTGATTTTTGGGGAACGCTGCCGCTATCGGTTGCTGGGCGGGTGTCTTTACTTAAAATGGTGGCCCTTCCCTGATTGCTGTATTATTTTGGAACCTTACCGATTTGGATACCAGATAAGACATTTAAGCAACTTACATCTATGGTAACAGGGTTTCTGTGGGGTGCTGGAAGACGGCGGGTTGCCTTGAAAGTGATGAAGCATCCACGGTCAGAGGGTGGCTGGGCGGTTCCTGACTTCGAAACCTGTTATTTGGCTGCTCAATTGCAATGGTTGACACAGAGAGTGGCAATGAGACTGCGAGGTACGGAAGGAGGAGGGGAGGGCACTCCGGAATTGCAGCAGCTCCCTCAAATAATCTTGCATCTTCCTCTCCGGTTGGGTGTTCTCTCGGACGAACTGCGAACATCGTGGCAATGCTGGAGGCGCAGTTTCAAGAGGGTGGGCTTGAAAGTGCCGTATTCCCTTGATATACCGCTCTCAATGTGTGAGGCACTCCCTCACGGAGGGTCTTGGCGGGAACTGAGTGACTGGGCTGAGAGGGGGTTGACTGCCATTGGAGATTTATATGAGGATAGGATCTTTCTACCTTTTGTACCTTGCAGGAGCGTTATGATTTGATTTGAGAGGTGGAGACTTTTTGCTTCATGCAGCGCTTACCACAGCTATACGTGCGCACTGGAAAGAAGGCCAGGCGGAACCTAGGGCTTCGTTGGGATGTCAATATGTAGTAACTGCAACGGGGAAATTTAAGGTGATCACATGCTTGTATAAGCGCCTGACTACTGAGAAGTTGGCCCCTCTGAATGAACTTAAGCGAAAGTGGGAAATAGATGTGGGTAAAGAGATTCCGGACAGGGCCTGGGCTGAGGTGGTGGAGAGAGCGTGGAAGAGTACCAGGAACTCCCGCTTTCAATTGCTTCACTTTTATATTTTGCATCGCGCCTACTTCACGCCGGCAAAAATTAAAGCAAACTTTAATACTGACTCAGATGAATGCCCAAGGTGTCGCAGGGAGGGGGCGGATTTCCCTCACATGTTGTGGGGATGCCCGCTACTAACTGGCTATTGGATGGATATATTAGCACTATTGCAGGAGGTGACAGAAAGAGTTGGAGCTATCGCTAGGGACTTGTATCTTGCATTGATTCCCCCATACTGCTAGAACTAAGATCACCAGAAAGTTTATAGACATGGGACTGGTGTTGGCCATGAGAGAAATTACGATGCATTGGAAGGCGAGTGGACTCCCAAGCTTATATCGGTAGAAAAGGGACTTTGTCAAATGGGCGGAATGTGATGGCACAGTTAGGTTACAATTAGCTAGAAGAGTTGGGAGCGAGCGGGCGCTAGAGGCGGCTAGAGCGTGGAAACCCTTAGTGGGATTATTGAGGGACCAAGAAGCTACGAGCGATGATGAGGCAGACTTGGGAGCCCCCAATACGGAATAGGCCCCTTACAGCACGCAGATGAACTTGCTCGACCATATTCTATATGTATAGGTTGAGTGAGATCGAAATGGTGCCCTGCCCACACTTGAATTGCCTACGACTTGGGATCCATTGACTACACACTTTTTTTAATGGGGCTTAATAGCTCCAGGAGCGTGCTGGATGTGACATGCCTGGAGGGGGGAGGAGGGTAGGTAGTATAGTATAAGATTGATTGGGACAATTGATGCAGCATATTGCGGGTTGTGTTGAACATATGACAAGGTACCCCTGCTCCCTCGATTATGGCATTCAAGACCGGGATAGAGGGAGAACGAAGAAGTGTACTAATTATCCATGAGCAATTGACCTGGGAAATATTGGAAGGGGGGTGATTAAGATTTATATTGTATTATTGATTGGAATTATAAACCTAATAAAGTTTGTTTAAAAAAAAACAAATCATCAGTTTAGCCAACCAATAATAAATAGATATTTTAGATTAGGATAAGTATTTATTTAGTTGATTTTCACAGACAGGGACACTTACTTCAGCAATACTGGCATTCCGTTCTCATGTATTTTTTTACACTTTCCTTACAAGGAAATGTATTAGCAGCTTTCTTTCTGAACCCGCAATCACCAACTGAGACTGGGTCTGTCCATCAATACTTGCATTTGTACATTTGCAATGTGGTACACACTGCTAGTGCAATTTCTGTCATGTTTGGAAGACTGGGTACGCCCAGAAAAAAACTGTTAATTTTCGCTTATATAGCTTGAAAAGGAAATGCATTTATCTATAAAAACACAAACTTACTCAAATGGTAGCTTCTCATCATTTGGCTTTATACATCGGACGTAGTGAGGAGTAGTTGCATTAAGTGTCTCCATGAGCAAAGACAAAGAATTGCGGAACTAGGGAACATGCAGAAAACAAAGAGAACTAATTGGTTTTAGCAACAAACATTGCCTTCATAAAATATTCATATTATTAATTTCACAATGTGTTAAATTGGTGAAAAGCCAAGATATTAGATGGACAACACCACCAAACTGAGCATTTTAATAATGCTATTCAGTTTCCTGCTGTTTGCACCTTCAATATTCATTTTATTTAGTTCCTTTAGAGAATGTTCTAGAAAGTGTGTGTCTTGCATTGTCTGGGTTACGTGGCTCCTAAAACGCCAATCAATCAATTCCCTATTCTATAGAATTTTGAGCTAGAAATCCATATAGAAACCTGCTATCATCCTTGTACACTGGGGCAAGTATGGGCCCTAGATATCTTACTTTATGTTCATCCCATGGGTTTTCTTAGTGCTAATGGCCTCCCTAGAACTCATTTGCCAATCCTGGTGAGCACCACCAGAGAGAATAAGTGTGATGAGTGGGGTTACAGTAGTTGTTTTCATGAGCAGGAAGAGGGAGCAAAGGAGGAGAAAGATGCATAAGAGCTGAACCACTAGCCAGCATGGTGTTCAATGCTGGCCATGGAGACCTTCAAATTACTTATGTAGCTGGCCTGCTCAAAGACCTGATATTTCTGTTAGCCAGAGGTGCTTCATTGTTCTTCTGCAAGGAACAATGCAATTAGGAGAGAGTCATTTTTCTCAGTGAATTTGTTTGTAGTCAAAGTAACTGGTCTCTCTAATTTCTTATACAAGGTGGACGTCAAGTTTGATGTTCAAATGCAAAAACAGAAGCAAGGCTGTAATATTTCCATTATTAGAGAGTACATACTGCTGATAGTTCCGTTTAAGTATTTTTTACTGTCATATCATATTGGGGAGTCCTTGATCTTCTTGAGAAGAATGAAGCACCAGACACACAAAGAGGTTTACAGAGGTCTCCCAGTCTTCTTTATAAATCATGGAGTTTACTAGTGAGATTTAAAGGGATGCACACAAGGACATTGGTACTGTTCTCAATAATTCTTATGTGCAATCCCAGGGATCCTTTACAATGGCAATAAACTAACTATATATTCATTTTACTAAAAATAAGTACACAATAAGAAAATACATTGGATACATAATGAGATTTGTAGTGCAGCAACACCCATCATGTAGATCCCAATAACAAATATTTCATAAAAAGTGCATGTCAACAATTGAGGAAACCACTGACATAGAGCCAACTCCAAGAATAAAGTAGCCTGTGAGTGACGACAGTCTTTCAAAGGGCAGAGTTATACCTTCACATAAGAAACCCACAAGTGGCATTTTCTGAAGAAATTGAGATTGGAAAACAGTGGATAATTAAGAGGAAGACAAGGTCCACAACACAAAAATACAATTCAATCTAAATAAAGCAAAACCATGCCCGTGCTACATTAATTTACATTTTTTTAAGACAGCACACCTGTTTCATTTCTGTACAGAAATCCAATCAGAATTCTGAGTTTAATAATGAGTCAGACCTATTGACTTGAAAAAGCTGGTGGGTATTCTGGATTTGTATTTCAGTAGCAGTCCTGCTTCAGAAGCAGAGGAACAGTTGGTAGTGATAAATGTCTCACTGGACTAATGCATGAATGTGGTTGCTAGGGATACCAAAGGGTGTTCCCTTAATCGGAACCATTTGAACAACTACTGAATGGCATCCCTAGCAATTCATGTGTTTTGCCATTCAGAGAACAAATAAATCTTGCAGAGAAAAAAACACAAAAAGTATGACTTTTGGTATACTAGGCATGTATAAAATAAATAATTGAATATGTCAGAAAGTATGATAATCGAAAGTACTTTTTAGATGTGAAATAGTCACTAATCCATTATTATGAAATCACTTGCTTAGCGACAGAATGAGACATAAGATAGTCAATAGCATGAAGAGAAAGATCTGAACTCCGACCAGGAATGTGATTGGCATTGTCTGAAGTTGGCTGCCTCAATAAATCAATAGTTGAAGTAGGCTGCCCCAACACCGACTCTGTATTTTGTAAACAATGGGTCATTGACAGCTGTGGTGTCTGGACAGATGTAAAAAATGAGCATATTGAGCTATATATTAATAGCATTTATCATCAGCATATAGACTCAATTGCTTGATTTTTGTCCAATAAAAGTGTATTAATTTCTATTGTAAATCAGACAGATGTACTCGGCATTTTGACCGGCTCCTAGTCCGTCATTATCTACCCAGTAAATTCATAGCTAGTACCAAAGACAAGCCTTGTTACAGTTTCAACCCACATATCACTACACTTTCTTCTGTTAACACCTGCTTGAAAACATTGCAGATTTTTTTAAAAAGAACAATATGTTCACCTAGCTCACAGAATGCGCTTCCCTTAGGAGATTTGCTGAAGGAGAGGAAAGCTTTAAAATCATTCACTTTCTTTTGCAGAAGGCTGAAAATGCACATAAACCACTTTCCATCCCTCTCGCTACAAATTCCTGGAATAAACATTAATTTCCATTATTTGTAATAAATATTTAAATTGCTCTAAATCTGTGGAAAGTGAGTAGTCTGTGACAGTTTTCATTGTACGAGCCCCGGTCTCCTGTCTGATTTACAATGTTATTTATTTTCAACTGTTACATTAACCTTGAATGAAGTTGTTTATAAATTACACACAGCAACACTTTCAAACACAATATATATGTATTGTTAAAAATTCCTCATCATTTTATCATTCGTGCATATACATGCAACTACTGACATGAGAAAGTGGACAAAAACTAAAGGAAACGAAAAAATATCCGAACAGCAACTCTTTCAGACGGCTTCATTAACCACTAGTGAACAATTAATTCTGAACAGCTTCCTGCACTTCTAAAATACCCTACTCCCATACATGTTAAATGGAAGTTTAGAAAAACCTCAATGTCTACCAAATTATTAGTATTTTAAAACTGAAGAGGTATTAAGTGACAGAGAGGATGGGTAGCCTCAATAAACAGTTGCAGAAAAGAGATCTTGGACTCTCTTATTAACTATTTCTTGCCTCATTTTTTTTAACCCAACTTATTCCATAAGTGCATTACCACCTCAATGCTCACGTACTTCAGCCAACTCCATTGATAAAGCTTTAAATTCACATGCATCAAATGTTTCCACAGCGGTCTCAAATATTGTCTCTAATCCGCAAAGAGATCCCTCTGGCCAAAGCAGGGCACTCACCAATATTGAGATGTACCATGTTTCATTATCGGGCTTCCTTCACCATGGACCCAAATGAGGCTCTACCACACAAAACATGTTAGCGGGGTTGTCAAAGAGAGGTTCGCCATGTTGTCACTGTTACTGCATAAGTCTGACGCCCAAGGTAATTACCAAGGTGTTCCCACGGCCGAGCCTCCTTGGCTTCCCTGGGTTAGGCAATTTCCTGTTTTTACCTGGCACGCTGATTTCCAGAGTACTGTTTCTTTATTTCACAATAACTTAGGGTCCAACGGACAATCGCCAAGGGCTACATAGAGGACAGCAGACGTAATGCCATTTCACCTCCTAGCGTGAGGTTTTGGTATTTGACTAACCAGACTGTAGGTTGGGAAGAAGGCGGCTAACCTTGTTAGGCATATTTAGGATGGCCGACACATGTTGACCGTATAATGGCTGACAGGGGTACTAATTTTCCCAATTTCATCCCTCTATCAATAAATACCAAAAAGCCAAGAGAGTGGGAAATACTCCTCAGAGCATAGCCAAAGTCCACTCTATCCATATTGTAAAGAACTGGTAACAATAGGTCAAGTCAGACGTAACAATAAAGCATTTTCAGGAGGAAATACAATGTATTTTTTACATATCTGAAACCACATTCTAACAGTGGAAGGATGGGTGTGATAAAACAAGTATCCCTTTTGGGCAATTCCTGCGTCCCCGCGGGAACTGTACCAATTTAGCGTACTGTGATCAGATGTCGACAGAGATGACAGAGAAATTCATTACAAGAGGTTACTCGAAGTGGCTAATACGTGATTCTTATAAAAGAGATCGTTATTATGACAGACAGCACCTGCTAAGTAACCGGGACCCCAAACAGATGTCCAATTTGGTCTTTGTCACACGCCATTCCACCATGAATTAGAAGATACGCCAAATTATTATAAATCCCATTGGCATATCTTAAATGCAGAAAGAGAAAGAGAGTACCATATACCTAGACCTTTGTTTGCCCATAGGAGGAATAAAAATATCAAGAACTATGTTGTTAGATCACACATGACACAAAGTAAGCCCGGTATTCAAACCACCATATATAATAGCACTCTCCCTATAGGAAACTTCAAATGTATGTCATGCAAAGCATGCGATTTTGTCACTGAAATAACCACATGGAACATCAATGGTGTGAAGGTCTCATTGAAAAGCCTAACAAATTGCAAAACTGGTAAAATCGTATATTTTCTACTGTGCCCTTGTAAATTAGGATACATGGGGGAAATCTCACACACTATGGCTACGAGGCTGACAGAACATCGCTCAGACATATGTACAAAAACATCTGCTGCATCATTGGTTAAACATTATATAGAGGCACAACACCCCCTCCCCCCAATGATATACAATGATTAATCCTTGTAAAAATCCATACGAATACTGGAAATCTAAGAACAGAGATCAGAAAACCAAGAGAAGTTTATTGGAACTTTTCATTGGCTAGCTACAAATGAGGCCTGAACAGCAAAATCCCATGGGAACAGGCAATCAGGTGCAACTCTAAATGACCCCATAACACTTAATTCTATCTAAAAACTTGTTTTGAAGATCTGCTTTACATCTTTGAGTCCCATTGTAGGTATTCTCCAGTTATAGGACATGAATAACTCACGGATCTAAGGGGATCCCTAAGATAGCTTTACATATTGCATAGCATGATAACATCGATATATACTGCTATTAAAAAGCCCTGAATATAGACTTAAACTTTATCCCTAGGACGTCCACATTGACATATCTAGATTGCGTACATATTCTTTTACCATTTACCATCTTGAGGAATATGGGTTCTATCCGATCGCATGCATTACACATTATTATCTAGCTAATACTAACTTTTTATGTCCTCAATAGAAATTAGGATGTACCATCTGTTTTCTATTAAATGCCAACAGCTTTTCTTTACATTACTGTTACTTAAGAAATTCCCACCTCTCAGTCACATTAAAACACATAAGGGATTTCTCTATTACCATGGCTGTGTATATAGTTTAGGGTTCAATACAGTTATTTTGAAACATGGCCACCATTATTTAGTGGTCGATAGATCCACTCAGCTTTGAATATATTGCCAGGATTGCAGGGAATCTTTTGGTAAAACATTAATATACAAATATATTCTAAATCTGCCTTATTTGTATCACGGTATACAGGTATCATCTCTCCAAGACTGATCAGGTTCGATTTTCTTTTTCACCGTATTAGACCATTCCATAATAGCTAACACTATTTCGATCATAAACACCTAGCCCAGCCCTTTGTGGCCACCCTATTACACACCTGACGTTTTCTAATCAAGATCATGCAAATAGTTCTCTTGCCTATTTAAGTCCCGCAGACCCCAGTTAACCTGGGACAATATGCTGCTGATACACTAGCATGCATCGCAATTAGGTGCTGTTTAATTGGGTTGGATTTATAACCGATGGTACTAACAGGGAGACTTTTCCGGTTTCGCAACGATACCCGCAAATCGGTTCGGGTACCTGATATGCAGCGCACGCTTCCTTTTTGAAATACATTAGCATCCTGCCTTTTGAGATGCTCTGTACGAGTTCCCCACAGAATCATACAACGACTTGTAGGTAAGAGTCCCACTAGGAAGTGATTGTAACAAACTTTTACTTTTTCATTACATGGGATCTAGAGTACATTATGTCCTCCTTTCTTTTGAATTTTTAAACACTTAGAAGGGCATTACAGCAAACTTCACCACAAAACAGACCCTGTATAGCACAGCTCAGATTAACTATACACCATAGTGGGCACATGATGCTATTCGCACAAAGGGAAAATTCTAAATCGTCTCTCTCTTTATACGTTTCTACATTTTAGTGAAGGAATCTCTCAATGTATCCTTTGTCTGTTTCTGTTAGAATATTGGCCCTGTTTGCCACAGATGCTTCATTTAAGATCATCCCTGACCTGGAAACACTGCAAAATGCCAGGTAAATTCGACTTTTAAGTCCTAAGTTGCAGCTGCAGCTTATACCTGTTATTAAAAAGGCTTTGTCATTTGTTAATTCACCATCCTTAAGCCTTGTCACTATAAAAAATGGAACAAGCCAGGTGGCTTTATGACAGCTCTTTACACTTATCGCCTCATTCCTTTTCAAGTTGAGAAGCCTATTTTTTGAATAGCTCTAATCTTTAGTTTAAAAATCCTATGACTATCTTTCTGGTATCTTGCTTTTAACTTTCATTGCTTTCTTATATGAGGTTGTATCTGTCTAACTGTGAAGCAGTTCTACTGCAAACTTGGGATATAAGGTGACATGTATATAGTAGAAGTTTTATCCGAGCACATCACTGATCATCTATTCACAATGATGGGACATTAGGTGGCACAATTGATTTGTGATGCACATACTAAACTGTATAGACTAAGGAGATATATTGGAGGGCTCTTAGACCCTAACCAGATCTGTTTTAATATATACATTTTTATAGGCTTCCAGTATACATGGCTTCCTGATGAAGGCTGCTAAGCCGAAATGTGCGTAGTATGATGGGAACAAATAAGCCATGATGAAGATGAAAACTTAGCTCTAAATATTTTTGTTAGTTGACGAAACGACCGAGATCTTTTTATTGCCAACATGTTCACAAGAATATCTGCTATCTTATTAGAAAACATTGTTACAACTGGTATTTAAATATAAACAAAAAATATCCTCCATGTAAGATATAAATGAGAACATTTAATAGACCTGTGACTTTATTGTTATGTTTATGTAATACTGAATCCTATGTACAGTTTAACAATATTGAAGGTTGAATGAATAAGTATGACTGAATGATAGGGTTGTTATGTCATATATCAACATGAAAGTCCTTTTTAATTAATTTGTTTGATATATATATATATTGAAATTCATATTCATGATGATTTTTTACTCTCCTTTTGATATAAATAAAAGATTCAATTGCCATTCATGATCTGTTTTTTTTATTTATACTTTAATGCCCCCATTTGATGCTGTTGCCTAAGTAACTTTTCATACAATAACTACATCATTATAAATATCCTAGGGCTCTCGCCGTTCATCACCGCTCTAGTTCTTCTAAGCTAGGTTCTGATTTGATTCCACTGAACCAATTAGACTAACCCATCTGATGGCAATGATTTGTGAAAGAAGACCCCAAAACTAGAGATATGGTTTTGTGATGACAAGAGTGAACTGGCAACCCCCAGCAGGTTCAATGAGGCTATCATCCTTTAGATGGGATTTAAATAACATATGTTAACAGCACCTAGGTGTGAACCACTTGTGTGAACCACTTCTTAGTGCGAATAATTATTTTTATTATTATGAATGTTTTGCATATATTGAAGTTGAACAAGTTGCAGCATGTCCTAGCAGGGGTCTTGGTTAAAGTTTTTGTCCCTTTTTTGATATGACAGCTGGCCAATCATGGCATGGTGAGTGGGACCAAAACAATTTTGATCCATGTTTAAGAAAGTTGCTGAGCACCTCATCAGAGACAGCAACCAAGCTAATGATTCCCAAACCCTTGTAAATGCAATCTGCAAGCATGAGGGAAGCTTTGAAGTAGTCCTCCTTCTATAAGAAGTATGCATGAAAAAGGAACTCACTTGATTTACCATTTAATGTGCTATAATGTACCATTAACTCCAAATGTTTATACATTTTTCCAAGAGGTTCTGATAAAGAGTAACTCCTCATTCAAGTCAGGGACTCAGATCTCCTCTGAAATTGAGGAGACATCATTTGCCAATTCACATTTTGAGCAATATATTTTAGGTGGGTCCCTATGGCAAGAAAGTCCTCTATTAGTGTGTCACTCCATAATGATTATGCTGATGCTACTCATTTCAAGCAACAGGGAGAGCAGACAGTAGAAGTCTTTATTCGGCACCGGAACCTTGGTGTTTTGTGAGCCTGCTATTTGCAGTGGGACCAGTGTACCTCCTGCATTGCCACATAATTTAGACATTCTCACTTGTTCAATAATTTTTAGATTGTTTTAAATATAGATGTGGAAGGAGTGTTTTTGTAAGAGTTTTTTTTACAGTCACGAAGGGAGCAGTTTACCATTAAGGTTATCCTGTCCAGATGGTTAAATTCTCTTGTCATTTTATTTCAAAAGTACTAAACATATTTTTTCTTAAATATATCTTTTTCTGAATAAAGGTAAAAATATATTTACAATAAATTTTAAAAATATCACAAAAGACTAAATGTACAATTACCCATCATTTTCCTATAATGAGTTGCATTTATAGACAACTGGATGAGAAAGCTATTAGTTTTGGAAAAGCATCTGATTCACTGCTGAATGCAGCCTCCGTAACCTTTATCCCTTTTTTGAAAGAATGTCTTTTTTTCTTTGTTCTCCATATCGAATTGAGCTTTTGGCTTAACAAGGACTTAGACAGTGGAAAATCAGGAAATCAAGTATCGTTTATTGTCATTTGGCCTTTGTATGGTGCAGAATTATAGAATGCCATTAGTATGTAATGCCAGCACTCACACGAGCACAGCGGAACTGCAGGTCAAAATACTGAGATATGGGGCCAATTAAGGAATGTCTAAAATTCAATAAGAAGTAATTGCTTAGGTACAAAATGCATGCCAAAACTAGTATTTTCTACCAATTAATTGTTCTTTTTATGTATCTGTAAAATTAATAAAAACAAACCCAAGTTTCCCTTAATTTCGTGTGAATAAATTCAGTATCCTGTTCATTTAACAAAATTCTACAACCCCTTCATCAGACATTACCATATTACATGCGCATTCCACATCACCCACCTACCTACCAATTATCATTATTCTAGCTTCCCTCAGTGTACAGAAACCCTCTACACACTTAGAGTGCACAATCAGTACATATTAAACATCTTTATTTATCATATAAAACTAATCTACACCCACACATTGTCCCCCGTATTACCATCTCCCTATCAAAGACTAATTTCACAGTAAATACTTCACCACTCCCCACTTAATAGCATTACCAGTTCGCCTCACACCTCAACTTTTATTAAATCCACATTGTATTACAATCAAATATGCCAGAAGGTGATAATCCCATTGTTGAACAGTAACTCCACATTTCCATTTATCTTTTCGTCATATCATACCCTTTAGATTTATGCTACAACCTAATTCACTTCATCACAGCCTAGTTTTGTGCTATTGCATATTAACTGGTTCTGCAACTTTTATTCCTCATACACCTCACTTATTCATCAGAGCACTACTTTATTTCACCATTAGGACACAACAGCATCATCTGTTCGGCACAAATCACTTTCCAATCCTATTTTTAGCACAACATAGCATGACCATTTATATCCTGCGCAGCTAATATCATCACTATTGTTCAAGTTATACTGCATCACTACACCTACATATTTCTCATACCTTCACTTTACATCACCACCACACATACATTATTTTATAAGGACTGATGTTCAACAGAGCGTATTGCGTACGTTTAAGCAAAACATTTTTTTTTAAGTTGCAAGAATAAAACAAATAATATGAAATATGAAAACATTAGTGTGACATATTCCTTTTTTCCTGTCATAATTCATATTTTTGTATTCTTCCCTTTTAACCATAACTGGTGTCTTTGGCCTCCAAAATAGGTTTCAGCTCATGTAGGCTCTTTAAAGTACTGTGACTTGCTATTCCACCTCCCCTCGCGGGCCTGCAGGCTTGCCCTGCTCTGGCAGGCCAAAGCACTAGACTGACAATGGAAGGTGTTTAACGTTTAAAGCAAAACCAAAGGGGATGATGGACGGAGTGTTGAACATTGCATGCACTCACCCCCAGTCAACTGATCTGGGTTTAATCCATCATCATTCTTTAGCTCACTCCGCCACCCCAGTTCAGACATGGCCATTTGCAAATCAGTCTGACCCTGTGTCTCATGCGAACAGTCCAGCCCGAACTGCCAAGCCATGTCTTCCCTGGACCGGAAACAAGCATCCTGGGACCGGTTTCTGGCATTTCAGCCGTCATCAGTCAGGCTAGCTTGAATCCAGTGGCAAAGTGAGCAAGGGACCCACGTCCAAGCATCCCCTGCCAACTTAGGGCGAACAAAGCAAAACCAAAGGGGATGATGGACGGAGTGTTGAACATTGCAAGCACTAATGTTTAATACATTCTCTGCTATAAGGTAACTATAAATGTACAACTCCAGGCAGTTACATAGCTGCATGTGAAGTGACTAGGGAAAGATATTTTTGAATATTCATTAGACAGAAATTACTCTGATGTCTGAAACCTAGTTAAAACTCTTCACTTCCTATATCTTAATTATTGTAATGTCAGATTAGATTATTCCAGGCTAAATTTACTTTTGGCTGAAAGGAACAATTTTGCAACAAGAGTGTACTTCTTTTACATATGGAAGATTTTCTGTTTAATATATTTTTTAGCTTACCCTACAAAAGATAATCATCTTTCTTGGCCTGGAAGTAAATCCACTGTGTGTGGCTTAAGGTCATAACTTTCAAAAGTTCAAGAGCCGCTGTGGGTAGGAAAGGAGAAGGGTTTGCTCTACATGCTTGGAAAACGGGAACAACTTGTGGTGGAGCTTGCAGCAACGGAAAGTGGGCGTTGTGGATCTGCTGCCTCTGGAAGGAGGGCATGGACATGTATGTCACTAGCACATATGGATTGTTTTTGTTTTGTTAAGAAACATGTCTGACTTATTGCAGCGAATTCAATTATAAGACAATAATTAGGCATGCCTTTGATGCGAGTGCATGCTAATCTCTTGCTTGATAACAATCGTTTTTGATATGCTATTGATAGTAGGCAGCTTGGTATTTGAAGAGTGGCTTTTGCTAGATGTATTGGTCCTGTGAAGTAGTATATTCAACAGTAATGACCCCATTAATAATCAGTGAATGCTCATATTTACAGCAAAGCTGGCACAGTGCTCTGCCTCTGCTCCCAGCCAGGCGGGTGTGCAATGACAGTGCACACACCTCAAAGCCAGAGCAGAGGCAGAGAAGACAAACAAACTGACTGGCACTGCTGAAACCTCACTGCTGGGTCCGGTGACTAGCCCACTAAGTCGCCTCTCACGGGGGGCCTGCAGTACTATGAATATTGAGATATTAATGACCCTTCTCCTGAAGTTGTGGTACACAACCCTACTGTAACAACCCAAGGGGGCATGAATGCAGGGAATGAAGAGGGAACTACAAAAAACATGATTCCAGCCCCCAAATCAAGTAGAATTGCCAGCCTGGTCCTGCCTACTCCATTGGTCGTGATCCCAGAGAAGGATTCCTTTGCCCTGGTACAGTAAACAAGATGTGCATCCTTGTGATGGGGTCCCGACTCCATCTCAGGTTTCACCATAATTCATTAATGTCCCCCTAGAGGACAACTTTTCTTCTTCCATTTTTCCAGAAGAGAATACTATCACTAGAAATGCGTCTCCTACATTTAAAAATTATAGATATAGCCTGCAAACCCAGTTTAATCTGTTTGATCAAGTACTCGGTATGTAAATTAACATTTGTCTATTGTGTGCTGCCTTGAGACCTGACCTGCACCGTCAGCTTAACAAACTCTGAAGTGGTGTGTACAGTGCCTGTCACACACATCAAGGTGCACAACACATTCCCATAAGGTTCAACAATTAGGTAAACTTTTTTAACCAATTATTTTCATGCAACTTTGTTGCAATTTATTTCAATTTTTTATCTTTCTGTTATTCGCAACCATTATTTTTAAACATTGCAACTCTGAATCATACAATGATCATGATACAGTTCTCTCATTGCATTGTATTACAAACAAATAACCATCATGGTGTATTCAATGCCGTGTTCCCAATGCATTTCGGGAAAGTCCCTTCATCAGGGGAACTCTAAAAATGACAAATAATACATATGTTCAAGCATAAACATAAAACAAGAAATTTTAAGAACATTACAGGCTCTTCCTTCCCATGTGGGATTCTGCAAGAGTGCTTGATGAGGCTGTTCAAAATTAATTGTGTATTTACAGTGATTGCCGTTAAATCTAGAGTGCTCCTAGCACTACTGTATTTTGCATACTCATAAAAGTACTAAAATGTGCCAAAGTAGCCATGCTTTGTGAGTTAACAGCAGCGTGCGACCAAAACTGCGAGTCTCCATACCTTATATCCCAAGTGCAAGGTGCTTTCACAGTGTCTGTTAGCCGTATTCAAAGTAACCATTTAAAACAGCAAGTTTTACCCTACCTGGGCATCAAGCAGTTTAGCTAATACGGTGATGTAAAAGACCTCTGTAATACAACGGGGATACGCGTCAGTACGACCATAAAGATTAACGTGTATATAAGTGAGTCACATTCGCAATTAACTTACTGGGTCAACAAGTCGGAAAAGCGTGTTTATGATTAATCCATACTTCTACCCTACAGCTGTTTCCTAAGTGAAAACCAATTATTTAATTCAATAACACTACTCGATCATTGATGGGTGCAAAAGTTCAAGGGAGACTATAGGACTTACTAGAATCCCCAACACAACGCTTCACATCTAGCTGCCAAAAATGAGTCCAAACAAATGCCTGATCTCAACGCCATAAGTATCTTACACGCTTTCGCGTATGCGTGCGTACGGCCGCCATGCAAACCGCTGTAAACAAAGAAAACAGACTCACCAAAGTTCTGAGATTTACATATTGCGATATGGTAGTAATGTTAGAATGGATGTACGTGGACTGATTATCAAAAGTGAAAGAATAATAAAGTAATTGAAAAACTGTGACATAATACGTGAAAGGAATGAAAACAACTCAAAATGAGTTATGAACCGTGCTCTGTGTGCTATTCAGAAGCTCACGGTACATGTAACCTCTACTCTTGTAAGTGACTTAGTGATTCACAGATAATTTTGATCAACTACACCAAGAATCTTCAGAGACGAAAGTGACCATCAAATGGAAGAAAACAAAATACTCCACTGGTACAATATTCCTTGCCAATACAGAAACCCTGTTGCTGTCGTACCTAATAGTTCTGTATTGAGAGTCATCAAACACATATGCAGGGTAAAAACTCAATACTGAATCCCACTGTAATTTTGCAAATTCACAGAAAACATGTCATTTCAATTTTATCATTTAGCCCATGCGGTATCAGGGAGTTTAAGCGTTTGATCCAAATTGTTTCATGCTGCGCTAATACTTGGTTGATGTTCCTATGTCTTGTAGAGAATATCTTGTCAAGAATAGTAAACCTGAGTTGTGGTAGGGTGTGTTTATTCTCTAACCAATGTGTTGCTAAACAGGAATTGGAATTCACTGTTCTGATCATGCTTTTATATTTTGTGATAAGTGTTTTGACTTTTCGTGATGTTCTACCCACGTAAACCAATCCGCAAGGGCATTTTATGGCGTAGACTACCTTGTCTGTGTTACAGTCCGATGAATGTGCCAATTTTATCTTCTTCCCAGTGTCAGGGTGTGTGAATGTGTTCCCCACAATGACATTGCCGCAGTGGCTGCAGTTAAAGCATTTTCTCATCCCGTTTTTTTTTCACTGTTTTTCTGGGCGTTAGTCCTTTTTTTAACAGCTCTTGCATGTTTTTTGCCCGTGAGTGTTCGAACAAGGATTTACAGAGAAACACATTCCTGAAATTAAATTGCTGCGCAATGATTTCCCATCTGCGTAAGATGCTCCGCTTAATGGCTGATGCCTCAACAGAAAATTTCAGAACACACAGTTCTCTCTTTTCTGTTTGACGGACCATGTTAATAGATCCTTACGTTCCATGAGTTCATCCTTCGTTCTTGCTGCTGCTAGTATTTCTTCTGGATAAACTTGTTTATTTTTCCAGAAGAGAATACTATCACTAGGAATGCTTCTCCTACGTTTCATCCACAGAGTGGGCCACGGAGGGGGCCCCTCTCCGTGTACTTTGCAGGGGGGCCCTCTCAAGTGTCCTTATGCTACTGGTCAGATGGGTGGGCCTAAAGAAGGAGAAGCAAGAAAGGACTCCAAACGGAGAAAGGTTAGAGGAAGAAGGCAAGCTGGACAAAAGGAGAATCCTAGTTGAGCGAACAAGGAGATAGGAGAACTAAGAGGGCCACACAGAGTTCCTCAACCCATCACAGTACTCCCAAACTAAAAGATGAATGATGCTTAAGTGGGAGCAGGCACAGAGTCTGCAAAACAGTTGAAAACCTGACAATATAAACAGATGATCTTATAAAGCAAAATGATAAGCACTAACATTATTACCCAATTGCACTACCTTGAGTGATCAGTTGTAGCGGGGAGCACTGCTCTTGAATGGACCTCTAGTAAGAGGTCTAGTTGGAAAGCACTAGTGTTGACGCGCTAAGGGAGCACTGGAGCACTGTAGGATAAGTAAGGATCTGGGAAAAACCCGCAAAAAAAATTCTCTGGAGAAGGGGCTTCGATATTCGGAAAGTAGAATATACGAGGCACTTTTATCTCCTCCCAGAGCCTCACACTTAGCTTATGTTTAGATGGGTGAAGCAAGGCTCAGACGAAAGGGTGTGTGTATGATGTAGTCACGCTGTCAAAACTATAGGGAGTGACTCGGTATATTCCTGCACCATATTCAGCGACAATTGTGAAAAACCACAGAATGAATCGTTAGGAAATCTAAGCTTACTAATAAAATCACCAGTCAAATTCATAATTCTCTGCCTGATAACTTCTGACTTCCAACCATACGTCACAAGTGAGAATTTGAATAATGAATGACTGTAAGTAATGTGGGCTGATCCCAAATGTAAATGCACTGCGAACAAGCAGTGGAATAGGCAAACTGCCCCACTGCCCCTATGTTTATTGTTATTATGTACATATTGCAAAATGCGGCAAGGACCTTGAAAGCTGGCTCTACAAGACCTAGAAAAGAAAGTGAGGCAGCAGCTGAAGACAGAGCGGGGCCAGTGCAATGATCCAAGGTATGCATACCCTGCAGCTGATGTATATTTTTGTTATCAGCAAATGAGTACTCCTTAGACATTGGCTACAGCCAATAAGTAAAAGTTATGAGAATAACATATAGCACAGTACTTACGTGCATTTAATTAATACATGTTTTACAGGCATCTTCACTACACAGAATTCAGATTATTTTTTCTTTTGAATGAAAAGGTATTTTCTGTACACTCTTATGCAAGTGTGTGTTTTGGTCGGTTAAACAAAGTCTTAGAGCAGTTATGTGCGGTACCTTGCTGCCAACTGTTGTCCGGAACTGTTTGTTGGCTGACTTGACGGCAGGCCTCGCGGGCTTGACTTTGATGCTGGAGCCGAAAGGAGACGGAGCAGTCGAGTTGTCGTGGAAAAAGTTGGCAAACAGACTGAACTAGAAGAGCACAAAGGGCGATTGTGAAATTTCAACCACATCTCAACACCAACCTTTCATGTATGAATACAGGAGCAAGTAAGCCTGTTGTGCTCGGCTTCTTTACAATAACAACAACATTAACAGAAAGGATATACCATCAGCATGCTCGTGAAAGACTGCTTACGCCAGAGGTCCACAGAATTTAAATAGAATTGCAGATGGGTAGCTGTCAATAACAGCGGGGTTTTACATGTGGTTTCAATAAGGTCGGTGACGTTCGAGTTGATAATGATGTCACTTAAAATACCGAGAATGAAAACTACTCAATATTGACAGATTCCCCGTTTACAAATTATGTAAAGCATGCTTTCTGCCCAATGAGAACCCCTGGTTGCTGATTCCACGAATCGTCATTGGAACAAAGGATTAGTAAGGGCACATTCTTTATTTGATTATTTTATTCAGAATTCTTCGTTTTTCCACACTGCTTTGAGTACGTTTCAGTATACTTTATTTCCCTAGCAGTTTAAAAACATTTCTTCTTTCATTTAACCACTATATAAACAAACTTTGGACGTGGTTTGATCTTGTTCTAATGGACACATGAGCCTTTTGAAGGCCAAATCCAGTTTATGGTTCGCATTCATAACCTCATAGCGTCCTGATTCTTAGACATCAATCTCACCACAATCGGCGTCTCTATGGCGTAAGATCCATATACCATTGAGACAACATCTACAGAATTCTGAAAGGTTATTCATATATGTGTGCCCAGGCGAACCCTTTGTCAATGAAATACACTGAAAATACCGAGCAGGATAGCCATTCTCGGCGGAAATCAGCCACTAGAAGCCCCTCTCAAAACAAAAAGGAGGCTACTGGACGTTGTACTGATCACAAACCTGCTGTGCAGGGCAAAAGGGTCATGGGGAAGACTTGTACAACATGCCCTTCTTACCGCGTATTGCCGCCTCAATCCTCCTCTTTATGGACATTAAATAAAACATACCAATATTCTGGTCTGTTACAACCATCACCGTCTGAAACAGCCCCCCCTGCCCCCCCCCCTTTTAAAAAGATTTTTTTTTAACTGCGTGGCATTGTGCAAGCTTCCTCTTGTCACGTCCACATATATTTTTTTAAATACTTATCATGCTATCACCCGCCTCTTCATACGTGTATCTATGTTACAATCCTAAGTATAACTGCAAAGTTGGAGCTTCTTCTTTGAGAAAACTGTGATGCTCTTTGCTCTAAACTTTCAAAATCTGTATATTATAAATACCTGCAGAACGATCTGAGAAGTTGTTACTTGCCTGTAACTTCAATTCTCCGACTACCTTTCATAGGTTTACATAACTAAACTATTTCCTGTTGTCATACTTTAAATTCTGGATCGAAATGATAAATCAGCCGTTACATAGATGTACTCATTCAACATATTATTATGTACACCATATACAAGACCAGCAAACCAGCTAATGAGGGAGAGATGGTTTTAAACTCCACTCCCCCTCGAGGCCTTCTTAACGCAGACTGCCTACTGTTCATTAGTGAAAGGTACGCGTAGAGCCACAAGAAAAGAGGAAAGGGGGGACTATCAAAGATACATTTAGTCTCAGAAATGTAATTACATGTAAGTAACATTTTCGTCGCCAGCACTGAATTGTTTTATTTTTTTTACATTCACACACTATCAATTAATTGAATTAGGACTGCCTAAAAATACTAGAATCAAGAAATGTAAAAAGCGGGAATGGGACCCTTCCGAATGAAGGTGTTTACACATCACCACCTTTCCCAATCTGATCTCTGTTAAAGACTAAGGGCCTCATGTAGGTAAATAAATTTTACCGGTTCTAAAATACCGAGCCGTACCGAATCGGTAAATAAGAATCGGTAAGTTACATGTAGGTAAAAATTCGGTAACAGTTACCGAATCGGTAACATTCGGTAATTAAGAATCGGAAATGACCGAATCGGTAAATACCGAGGTGGTATATACCGAATCGGAATATACCGAGGTGGTATATACCGACTCGGAAAATACCGAGGTGGTATATACCGAATCGGAAAATACCGAATCGGCATGTACGGATTCGGTAAAGAAAATCACATGACTTGACGAAACAGCTAATCAAGTGCAACGACAGCCCACCCAACAAGGAACAGGCCACACCCAGGCAGGTGTACAAAATTAGCCGAAGTGGCCACACCCAGGCAGGTGTACATAATCAGCCGACCCTGGAGAGGCTTGGAGTGCAGAGGAGAGGCAAGGAGCCGTTGCATGTGCGAGCGGGTAAACGAACAGCATGTCCAGCCAGAGAACACAGAAAGACGGAGGGGAAAGGAGGAGGAAGCTGAAATTTAGCCCCAAGGAACTCCAGGTGCTGGTGGAGGAGGTGGTGAAGCAGCACCACAAGCTGTTCGGAAGGCAATCCCTGCAAGTGCCTGAGGTGGAAAAGCGCAACACATGGCTGGCCATCCAGGCGCAGGTCAATGCTGTGGGAGTGACCCACAGGGACATTGAGGTACTCAAAAAGCGCTGGTATGACCTCCGGATTGTAACCAAGAGGAAGATGGGCGACATCCAGAAGGAGGCCAGCCAGACCGGAGGTGGAACCAACAGGGCACCTGCCCTCACCGAACTTGAGGAGCTGGTGGCGGCCACAATCGAGCAAGAGAGCGTCGTGGGACTTGGGGACGCCGACAGCTCTGCCAGAGCCGCAACACACCAAGGTAAGACGAAAGCACAGCAATGTAGCCCCCCCAACCCCTATCCCACATCCCCCAATTGTGAATCGAGAATCACACTGCAGTCCACACGTGTCAGTGCAGACAGGCAATGCATTCCGGGAGATGTAGTCAGGGCAACACTAA
The DNA here is from genome assembly GCF_964204655.1 of Triturus cristatus. Lineage (NCBI taxonomy): Eukaryota > Metazoa > Chordata > Amphibia > Caudata > Salamandridae > Triturus > Triturus cristatus. The sequence continues at coordinate 392,325,658 of NC_140583.1, read as the reverse complement.
CCATGACGTAAATGTTACAGGGCAACAAGGCATGTCACGCACTCGAGGCACAAGGAGACAGGGGACATATTGGAATGTGAAATGATTTATTGTGACGCATGCAATGCAGCCCTTCGGGGACACTGAGCCAATGTTGTATTTCTGTCCACAGATGTGACACCATGCAGGACAGGGCATGCTGCAGGAGAGACGGCACACCGGCCACATATATCGCCGCAAGCCAGCACATGTTCAGACCAGGGAGCAGGCCCACTGGCAGCCGCACCACCTACACAGCCAGCCTCGCCGCACACAGAGCCAGCATCACCTCACCCAGAGCCAGCATCGCCACTCATGTTCGAATCACCAGCCACATCCCCGCTTGCAGGCGTGAGAATGAGGAGGCGTCCAGCAGTCAGGCTACGAGCCTTAGACACCTCGTCAGACGACAGCATGGGACCAGAAGACCGCACCGGGACCCAGGAAGGGAGCCATGCCACTGTGCCCCACACCTCACAGGCAGCACAGACGGAAGCAAGAGGGCGCCGCAGGTCGCGTGTCCAGAGTCCACCAGCACCCACTGACGGCCATGGTGTCTTCTTGGGGCTCGAGGGCCAAATGTTAAAGCAACAGCGCCTGCAATCAAAGGCAGTCATGTCAGTCCAGAGGCACATGCGGGTGATGACGACAACATTAGTCAACATGGACACTAACATTAGCGGCATGGCTGCGGGCATTCGGGACATGTCCCAGTCTATCCAGCAGTTGTGCAGCAAACTAGATGCTGACATCGATGCACGGCGCCGGGAACGCCAGAGAAGGGACACCACCAGCAGGGCACTCAACCGTCTGGCAACTGCGACTTCTCTACTGTGCCGGCGCTCTGTGACGATGCAGGAGGGCCTCACACAGTGCTGCAGCGACCTGTCTCGGGGGATGGTGCAGGTGACAAGTGCACTAGGGGTGCTATTGCCTAGTCAGGCGTCGACAACTGCTGCAGGGGATGCTGCGGAGAGCATCGACACCAGCAGCAGCATCACACCCCCCGTCCCAGAAGCACGCAGGAGCAGCAGGCGGCTTGGGGTTGGCTCTAGTGAGGATGCACAGGCCGTGCAACCCACCACTGCAGCGCGTATGCGCAAACATTGATGTTGCCCTGCTTTGCCACTTCCCATTGGGTGACGTAACCCTGGACATACTACTTGTATAGATGGTATATTGCCAGATTGGCCTGTTCATGTGTTCATGGCGTGGTGCCACATTAAAACTACGTCATGACTTCTCACAACTCGCTGTGTCCCCTTACTTACTCAGAAATAGTTGGCTGTGATCTCTGCCCGTCTCTCTCTCCCATCGATTGCAGTTGGCACTCTAGCTGCGTTGCCCTCTGGCTGGCCTGACTCATCCTCGTTGTCCTCATGATATGTTAGTTCCACATCTGTCCCTTTTTTCGTGGCAAGGTTGTGCAGCATTGCACAAGTGGCAATAATCTTGCAGCAGGTGATGGGTTTGTACTGGCGTGCGCCTCCGCTCTTGTGCAGGCAGCGGAACCTGCTCTTCAGTAGTCCAAACGTGCGCTCCACCACATTGCGTGTTGTTTTGTGTGCCACGTTGTATCGTCTCTCACTCTGGGTTGCTGGGTGTAGGTAGGGAGTGAGGATGAATGACCGGCATGCATATGCACTGTCGCCTGGATGAGTGAAAGGGAACCATCAGTAACATGCCTCATGACACTATGATTTGCAGGTTTCAAGGGGCGTCACTGTTACTTACCTAGCAGGTATCCCTCTCCAAATTCTCCGGCACTCAGTCGTGTGTATATCCCACTATTCTGGAAGATGTAAGAGTCGTGGGTGCTCCCAGGAAACTTTGCAACAATATCTGTGATGATGTTCCCTGCATCACAGATCACCTGCACATTGATGGAGTGGGTGGACTTCCTGTTCCTGTAGATGTGCTCTGTATCAGCTGGTGGACAGATTGGGATGTGTGTACCATCAATACAGCCGATGACATGGGGGAACTGTGCCATGTGATAAAAGTCTGTTTTTGTTTTCTGCAGTGCAGCCTGTGTGTTGGGGAAGCTGATGTAGTGGTGCATTCTCTGCATCATGGCATCCAGAAACTTCCTGAAGAAACGTGACAGGCAACTCTGGGATACCCCACCCACCGCAGCTATCACCACCTGATAACTGCCGGATGCCAGCAGATGTAGGCTGCAGAGCACCTGCACATGTGGGGGTATGGCGTGCGCCCTTCTTATTGGCTGGTCCAGGCGTGGGTGTAGGTCCCTGATTAAGTCCATGATGGTTTCGGGGTCTAGCCTGTACCTCTCATGTATCTCTGCATCAGTCAGCTGGAATAGTGTGATGCGCTGTCTGTAGATTTGTTCCTCCCGTCGCCACACCCTCAGTCCTGCTGCCTGTAGACGTAGGCGCCTTGCAATGACGTACATAGCGGCCATGTTGTCCACGCTGTAGCATTTTGGGTTTGCATTTATCCATTGTTGATGGTTACCACCTGCTTTTCATCCGTGTTAATTACCGACTCTTATTTAACGAATTTACAGGATTTCTTAATTACCGAGTGCTCCTACATGTCATTTTAAAATTTTACCACTTCATATTTACCACTTCATATTTACCGATTCGTTAATTTTGTATTCGGTAAATTTGAATCGGTATTTTAGAATTCGGAATATATGAATCGGTATTTACCGCCTCATATTTACCGAAAAGTGGTTTTTGGACTCCTACATCTCACTTGTCTGAATACCGGTCGGTAACGGCATATTTACCGAAAATCGGCCGTTACCGACCGGTATTTGGCTACCTACATGAGGCCCTAAATATCCAGGCAGCGGTGTCCAGGAAACGTATGGCAGGACCTCCATTCCACAGCTTTGCAATTATATGGTACTGAAACAGCAACAAAGTGCACTACAGTTCTATCCATTTTCTATCATTGTATTTTGGAGGCCTCCCGCCTTGATACAGAAAACGGTGTTGGGAGCTACTATCCAATAGCAGACAAGCTGTTGGACAATGTTTGACCTTTGTTAGAATTACTGAATTGCAGATATAGCTGGTATGTCTTGCAGGTATTTTTTTTCTAAACAGACTAAACTTTAAATAATCTCTTCAAGCCTATAGAGACTTTTCTGCAGACGTTATTGGATTAAAAAGTTATAGTTACAGGCACCTGTTGGTTCAATTGAAAGTCCACAGGTATCCTGAGCATCAAACATGGATTAGTCTTTAAAACTCTGTATCTATGTAATTCGAGGTATGGTTTATTTTATTTATTTAATGAGTTTTGTGTAGCGCAAACTTGACACAAAGTTATCAGAGCGCTTTACAGAGCTAGCACAACAAAACCACGAGTTACATAAGAAGTAAATAAAAATATATAGCAGTGGTAACAATGAGTAAACAATGTACTGTGGGATATGTGAACGAAATAGCAGCAGTTACTGTGCTACATAGAGTGTAAATAAAAATACATAGTAAAAATATATAAAATACGTATACAATAGACAGTAGGATATGTGAACGCTATAGTTCTGAGGTAGTAGCAGAAGGGAGTTACGAGGGTGGGGGTAGTAGAGGCACAGTTTTCCCCCAAGGTAGTGATGTTGAAGTTTACGTGGGGGGTGAGGGGTAGAGCATCAGGCCAAACAGAAGGTTCAGTGTGGGGGGTATAGGTATTTATTGTGAAGCAGAAGTTTAAGTTTCTTCCTGGAATGAGTCATTATATATTTATTTACAGTTTCATACAGCGCAAACAAGTCCCATTCGGGTGACAGAGTACTTTACAGATACTGTATACAGGGGACAAGAAAGAGAAGACAAAGGAATAAGGTGACAGTAGATAAGAGTACAACATATATGATGTGTGAGAAAGGTTAAATGGGAGATAAGAGTACAAAACATTAAAACAAAATACATGTGAAAGTGGTAGGTGGGGCGACAGAAGCACATGGTGTAGCCTAGGAACGAGGAGAAGAGATTTTTCGGTGTGACAAGAGGAAGCGGACAAACGTCGGGCAGGGTTTAACCAAGAGAACGGCGCCTGGCCTAGTCCTCAGTGGAATTTGTTGGATAGAAAATGTTTTCTTCTTTCCTGAAGAAGGATGTCTATGGATTGCATTTGATTACAGTTGGAGAGAGTTCCAATTTTGCTTCAGACAAGGAGCAGTTGTAGGTATTCTTTTTCTTTACATTTTTGTGGCTTCAGAAGTAAGGAACTTGTGCTTCTGGAGGATCTGTTTCCACCCAATGGGGTCAGTTTCTGGGACAGGTTAGAGGGGGTATGATGGTTTAGCGCTTTGTGGGTCATGCAAGCAATTTTCAAATGCAACCTGGCCTTGAAGAGTAGCCGTTTCAGTGCTCGAAGGTCGGGGGTGATATGATCACTTTTTTTATTATCCCGTGATGAGCCTAACTGCTTCATTAAGTGTAGCCTTCAGAGGTGCATGTGAGGTTTTCTGGAGGCCCACAAGTGCAGTGCTACCGTAATCTAATTTCGATAACACAAGTGCATGAGTCGCAATAGTGAGGTAAGCCATGGAGAGGAAAGGTTTTAGTTTTCTAAGATTATGCAATGGAAGGTAAGCTCTTCTAGTGATAGCGCTGATGTGTTTTTGCATGGCGAGGTCTTTGTCTAAGGTTATACCTACGGATTCGGTGAAGTCCACAATCTGTGAGGTGCAATTCCAGGCAGAGAGAAGTAGCCAGTCTTTAATGTCAGGGGTGGTTGTGGGTGGTGCGGACAGTAAGAATGTAAATTTTGGGCCTTGAGTTTGAGGTGGTTATGAGTCAGCCATTGTTACATTTTTCTTAAGATATTGTTGAGGGTGAGGATGTCCTCGAGGTTGGTTATTCTCATGTAGAGTTGCGTGAAGGAGGATTGCTGGGTTGCCAATCTGGAAAATGAAAATGTCTGATCCCATTCCACTCGAATGTGTTCTATATGCAGAGAGATGCAAAGAAATGCAATGGGTTAATCCTGTGTGACAAGAAAAGGTTACCTTTCAGAACTTCATAAATGAACCCAAATCTTATGTTGGTATGGTAGGAAGGTATAGACAATAGCTAGTGCAGACTACTGGGCAACAGCCATTTATATGTATTGAGAGTTGAGATTTGTGGTTCACAGTATGGTTGTAAATAAACTGAGAGACAATGTTGGGTTCGTTCTTGTGGTTTCTATATATAGTTCTAAGAATGAAAATGCCTGAACTTTATAGATCATTCTTACTGAGTATACAGCTAAAAACATAGACTTCCAAGATAAAAACGTCAGATGTTTACATAGTATTGGATTAAATAACAAGGGGTGTGCAGCATACAGAAACAGGTCTGAGGACTGACTCAAAGTACATCATTTTGAATGTCTTTTTATACATTTCTTGAAGCACCATTAAAAAATCATAGATCCTGTTTCAGGAGTGGAATGTGGGTCTTGTCATTAAGCCATAAATTACTCCCACCTGAAGACAAATGGAGGTGGGTCTCAACCTTGCGTGGACACAATGAGGGCCAGTGGATAACGTGCCCAGATGTCAGGCATGGGGAGCGTGTGATCGCTGCATGTTTAGTGTGTGCTATGTTCTGATTGGCTTAGTGTTATTAACTTCATGTGACATCTAACTTTATGGTGTTTTCGGAATGCATGCCCGTCTGGCCAGGAGTGTTTTATTGGGGCCAATCTCCTAGGACCATTGTGGTGTCGCTGCCTATCTCTGGGACTAAGCTGGGTTTTTCGTGTTCGCTCGCTTGTTCTGCTGGTTATATGCCACCCCACCTGTGATCTGTCAATCAGAAGCCTCAACTGACCACGTATTTTTGACTCAAGGTTGAAGGAGAGGTCATATCTGGGGATTTTGACAACAGTTATTCAATTTCGTTTTTGTACATACACGGATCATTGCGTACATCAACATCAATACTAACACTGTGAGCCTTGTGCTGTTGGTTTTTAACTTCCATGTAAGGCTCACTACATAGGCCAGCAGGAATGCCCCAAACAAACAATTTGATGAAAAAGACTGAATGTTTGGCTGTCTTCTCGAACATTTAATTGCCGGAGGAGGACTCTAAGTGAAAAATATGTCTCACCAAAAAGCAGAAACTCTCATTTGAGAGCATATGTGTTGGAATTGGATTGGGGTTTTGACTGTGTTCACGATGTAACAATAATCCTTAGAAAGATGAAGGGAGCCAAAAGAAAGTAATCAGTCACCAGCTTGTCAGGTACAAAGAAAACCTGGTCCAGGTACACTATTTGCATTTTGTCTTTGGTCAGGTGATGAGAATGTGGTCTGATGTTCATGTCCACTGAAATTCTCCACCATTCTGTGTATGTGTTGTTGCACTCATACTGGGGCTACTAAGATCAGCATGCAACTCTCCGTATTCACTTTTGAGAAACAGCTAGGGAATCAGGAGCATGGACAGACAAGCAAATGCATATACACTGCACCATGGCACAGAAATCTCTATCTCCTGGCATCCCTGGATGCCACCTTCTGCTTGTGAAGAACAAACATTTATGGTATTACCAACAGATCCTGAGTGGAGATAGATTCAGTTGCTTTTCTACCAGCTTGCTCATGAATGAGGATTACTAGAAATGGAATTTCTGGTTGGCAGAGTTCACACCCTGTCCAAGCAGCAGCCACAGTCCTAGTTAGGGTAAGTTACTACACAACCTAATTTATCCTGTGCTTACCCTCTGGTAGCTCGGCACACAGCATTCAGGCTTAACTTAAGAGGTAATGTGTAAAGTATTTGTGCAACACTTAAACAGTAAACACCACAAAAGGACTCCACAACAGTTTAGGAAAATAAAGTATGACTTTATAAATAAAATAAGGTAGAAACTATGAAAATCCAATATGTAGAAATTGAGATATAAATTAGAAAGGTATAAATGTCAAGTAGTGCTTAGAAGCAACTAGTGCTTAAAGGGTTAATTGGTCGCACTGGACTTAGGGCCGCTGAACAAAGTATCTTCATCCTAGGATCGCGTCGACAGAGGTGGAATGCAGCCAAGCGATACTTTGGTGATCCCCAATGCAGTACCGGCGAAGCGACAAGGGCTGTGAGTGAAGTGGCGGTCCAGGAGTGCGGCGGGTCACAGTGCCAAAGCAGTGGCTTTGGTGCGATGCGCAGATCCGATTCCAGCAGCAGCAGACGATACATTGACACTGCAGCAGACCCGTAGGTCCACGTCCACGGGTCAGAACTAGGTTGGCACCACTTGGCAGGACAGACTCACCAGCAGATGAACCCAATGGTTGGAAAATAAGAGTTCTAAGTCTTTTGTATTCCTTAGACCGATGGTACAGGAGGTAAGCCAGCAAGCCCTTGGAGTCACTCTGGGTTCAAGTGATGCAGGTCCCAGAGGGAGAGTGGCAGCAGCAGCGCAACACAGCAAGGCAGGAGTTCAGTGAACAGCAGATCCAGCAGAGTGGCATTCCTTTAGCAGCACAGCGGTTCCTCTAATTCCTAGCAGAGTGGTCACAGGTCCAGATGTGTACTGCCTTGGTAAGGCTACCTATTGAAATGTAAGTATCAGCCCTTCACTCCCTTAGTGCTCAGGAAGAGCCATCAGAATGCAGATGTATGTAGATGAGTACTCCGACACACCTAGCATTTTTGTGTTTGTGGCTGTCTAGAGGGAATGCGCAAAGTGTAGCTGTCACCTACCCCAAAGGAGTATTGGAGGCAGGCTGCAAGGCACACAGAGCTAAGAGCAGAGAAATGCCCACTTTCTAAAAGTGGCATTTCTAAAATAGTAAGGTGGAATCCAAATTTACCAGTACAGAGAACTTATTACCATTCCAAAGATATAAAACATAATGCAGTTACTCCTTTCTGATCCGGAATTACAGCTTAAAAATGTATTAAGGCATTCCCAACGGTACCCTATGAGAGCAGTAGACCTCATATTAGTGAAAACGGATTGAGCTGTTTGTCACTACTGGGACACGTTAAAAGTAAGAGTATGTTCTACCTTTACTTAGACAGCACCTTGCCCTTACTGCTCCCTAGGAACACCTTTAGGGGTGACTAATGTGTAATAAAAGTGTAGTTTAAAGGCTTGGCAAGTGGCTATAAATGTCCAAGTGGCAGTGTTGCAAAGTCATCCTGTGCCCTGGGCACCCCCCAACTTTTTGCAGACTGGTACTGGTGGCAACTGACTCTGACTCACCCTGGGCTCTGCCTAACCAGTACCAGGGCCAGTGCTATGCTGAAAAACACTTAGAATACAGTGAATACAGAGCTTCCAGACCTTTGTAGTGAGTTTGAGACACTTCGGACCCTTTGGAGAACTTTGGAGCAACTTTGGAAAAAAGCTCCATAAGGGGACCGACTCAACCTAGCGAGCCAAGCCGCCTGCATTCAACCGCGAGCCGGCTGAAAAGCTCCATGGGTGTTACTTCCAGAGTTTGACCGGGAGTACAAGAAATCTGAGGCCGGCAAACCCTCACCGAATCTGGCCTGGTGAAGAGCATCAAGGGACCCCGCGAGAAAAAGCTCAGTTTTTGAAATCCGAAAGAAGAAAAGGAGACCGAGAGTAACCGCAAAAGCCAAGCCACCTGCCTTCAATCGCGTGTTGGCCTGGATCCTGGTTTGTCTCTCTGGAACTCTCCATAGGTCGGACTTTCATAAGTTTGACAGGGATCTCGTCGCAAGGAAATCCGGCGAACCCTCACTGAATCCGGACTGGTTGAGAGCTTCCAGAGACCCCGGGAAGAAAAGCTCCACGAAAGTTTCTAAGTCAGATAGTAAAAACTGTGACCAAGACCTACTGTGAGGAGTAGCCGCCCAGGGCTCCTTCGCAGTCAGACTGAAACTTTGACTTTGACCCGGTCTATCCCGACCAGATGTCCCGATAAGGCGCTATAGGTTTCTATGTGCTAGAAAATGCTACATCTTTGAAAATTCATATTTCCGGTTCACTACATTGAATTTTTGTCGTTTTGGTGTCATTGTAAAGATAAAAACATTTCCTTTTTTTATAAATTGGTGTTGGAGTTTAATTTTGTATTGTGTTTTAATTATTTACTGAAATTGTGTTTTTAAATGCTTTACATACCTGTCTTTGAAGTTAAGCCTGCCTGCTCGCAGCCAAGCTACCAAGGGCTGAGCATAGGAATAATTTTCTAAGACCTATTCTGAGCCCTATACTGTGTTAGTGGCTTTTTTTGCCAGTGGCAAACCTATATTTGACCCTACCAATAATCCACTTTTCAACTGGCAGTAAACTGCACACACAGCTTCTACAATGGCAGGCCAGAGACAGAGATATGGTTAATGGGCTACTTATGGGAGTGGCACAATTAGTGCTGCAGGCCCACTAGTAGCACTTAATTTGCAGGTTCATGGCACATTTAAGTACACTTTACCAGGGACTTATAAGAAAAGTAAACATGCCAATTGGGGATGAACCATTATTACCATGTTTAAGGGAGAAAGCACAAACCCCTCAGCACTGTTTAGCAGTGGTAAAGTTAACACAGTTGTAAACCCAGCAAAAACAAGGTCAGAAAAATAGATGAATGCAGGTAAAAAGTTGGGGAAGACCACCCTAAGGCTGTCAGGTCTACCAAGGTTGCTCGATAAATAGTAAGTCACTGTGACAAAATAGCCATGGCTAAAGAGCTTGTGTTCTCACCTCTAGAATACAAAATGCAGGTCCAACTGTCTGCAAAAAGACAAACTTTAAGCCTTTGATGCAGGTTGTCCGGCATTGAGATCTAGGTGTGTGAGCTTACATTCCAAAGTGATGATATGCAAATGCGTCTCTTCTTTAACGTAGTGCCAACTGGTTGATTGTTCCTTGATTGGTGCTTCAAACATAAAGAGATATGTATTTTCTCATGTAAAACTAGCATTGGCACGACTGGAGGAGCAGACACACGAGCCTTGTACTCCTTTACCTTTCAGATAAGATAGACTTTGGAATCTGTAGGTCAGCTTCTTCTGCTATGCAGTTATTGCATCAGATGGATAAAGTTTTGCCTTCTAGGTGTAAATCTTTGAGTTGATGAATACCATTGTGCAAAGGACAAGACCAACCTATCAAATAGATTTATTGCTTTGCTCATATCTTCAGTCACCTCACCAGGTGACTAAACACTAGAGATGGGCTTCTTCAGGGATGAGGCTCTTTGAAAATGTCTGGATGAAAATAATTGAGGGTACAGGTAAATACTCTGAACTGATCATGTTGGCTGTCTGCTACAAAATATAGGAAGTGTTAGCGATTTAGACAAATTGGAGTATAAAATTGATTCCCTAAACATTGCTAGACATAAAGTACTCCCAAGCAAGGATGAATATCTTTTGAGATTACTAACTTAAATGTTTGCTTATGTTGTTATTCTTCGATCTACAGAAGTTTCATTTGGAAAATTATCCACCGAATTTTCTCTTTGTGAGACAGTACATTGAATAACATAACACAAGTTTCAATTTGTAGAGCCTGAGTAAGTTTGTGGCTCTTCTTCTGATGTGTAGAAAACGGGGGCTTTGCTATGAACTGAAACATATGGTCAAAGTGAACACTTTCTAGTACTGATTAGTCAGAGGAAATATCTTGCTATGCCACCAAATGATTCACAATCCTGCTCCCCTCACCAGTGTTGCATGGGTGGGTGCAGAATGTCTTACATAGTCATGTTCTTCCATGGTCCGACAACTAGGTATGGATGCACTTCATTGTCTCGTATTGGGGCTGGTTACCTAGAATCTTAGCTGCCTTGTTGATAGCCCTGGTGGAAGACGTTTGCCAACAGGGATTATCGTATTTGGACGAGCGTCTGCTTGATGAAAACTGTCACTGTCTAGCAGTCTGGGATGGATATTCACTCTCCAGGAAGTTAGGAATTTTTTTGACTATTGATCGTATGGTCAGAGTCAGACCTGGCATTCTTGGCTTGGTTTCCCCCTGGCTTTTTGCCTTCTGACCTCCTGTTTTGCTGAATTCTGGGTATGTTACCACTGCTAACCAGTGCTGAAGTGCATATGCTCTGTACTCAAAACATGGTAACATTGGCATATCCACAACTGGCATGTTTAACTTGCTTATACGTCCCTAGTAAAGTGCCCTCTATGTGCCGAGAGCCTGTACATTAAATGCACCACTCAGTACCCCATTAATCATGGCTCAGGCCTGTCATTGCAGAGCATTTATGTGCAGTTGTGAACTGCCTTTTCGACCGGACAAGTTGACTGTTATACCTGCTGCTCAGCCAGTGTGACAGGGTGTGGAATGTTGGTGTGTGGTGATGCTGTGGAATGTTGGGTGAGTGAGAGAGTCAGTTAGAGAATGGGCTCAGAAGCAGGAAGGTTGCTCCTGTTGGGGCTCTTTAGATTATCTACTTAAATAAACATCCTACCTATTTTATCTTGGACTACTGGACATCTTTATAATACAACATTAACCTACTTGCCAGGCCCAAACCGTCCTCTTTTTTTACATGTAATTCATCCCTAAGGTAGGTCCCAGGTAGCCCCAAGGGCAGCGTGCAGTGTATTTTAGGGTTGGGCGGTAAACTCAGCTCTGCCGGCGGAGTTTACAGAGTTCTGCTACTCCGCACTCCACTTGGAGCACAAAGTTCATCAAAAACTCCACCCAGAGTTTACCGGCAGTCACCCCTTTAAAGCCATCTTTTATTGGGAGCAATGCTAATGTTTTAGGGGACCTATAATTGGTGACATTAGGCAATCATAGTGCGCTGAAACCTGATAGGAATTATGATTCAAAGCGCTGATTGGCTGTGGAGTCTCCCCTTGCCTCTGTCTGAGCTGTCCTCCGATAGTTGGCCCTTTGCTGTCCAGTTTAAGTAGCTTGTCCTTGGTTGGCTCTACATTTGAAGGTGGCACGACTCTCTATTTTTATGAGCAAACCCTAATTTGAAGGATAGCAGAGAGGGGCACGAGGATGTTGAGCAAACGGCCTGTGTTTTACAAGCAGGCTAAAATTAAACAAGCATTGGCATAGCCAATAGGTCTCGCTTTTGGGACCTTATCAGTATTTAGTTATGCAGCACAATATCCTTGGTACAATAACATCAACTGTTGCATGGCTAGACTGTTTGGCTATGCCAATGCTTGTTTGGCTTAGTACTCAATATTGCTAATGACCCTTTCTTTTTTTACTCACTTGACGAAAGTAAGTGCTATGTGTGCCTCCTCACTTTTAAGACTCGGCAAATAGTGCGCCAAACGAGTTACGTTACAATGAAAAGTAAAAGGTGAATTTGTACTTTGAACAAAATAACAAGAAATATTACAGCTATTTTTACCCACATGCACTAATGAGAATAAGAGAGGGTCGTACAAAACATCCGGACCACAGCACACAGTGGGAGGAAACTATTTTCAAACAAAACTATGGTGCAATAAATGATGAGTGGCATACAGAATTTAGGACAGGGCACACGTATATTATGTACAAATAGAACTAGCTAACATAAGTATTCCAGAAGGCAGTGGTAATGTTTTGTTTGACAAAGATGGAGAGACATGCATTCCAGCCTGTTTCTGCGTAAATTCAAGAGATGCTTTTCTGCTGTAATGTGCATCTCTGCCTCATCAATTAATGCGCACAATCAAAAGAGCATCAAGCTTTTCTGTGCTGGGCACTTACAATATAGATGAGAGAATAATACTCGTTCACTGGCCAAGTATTCTGATACGTGTGGTGGCTCCAATGGAACAGCTGGCAGCAATGGATGTGCTTTTATATAAACGGGATGCTGTCAGTCTTAGGAAAGAAGGGCTTATACAAGTGGATGAAGTATTCTAGAGCTCTGTGAATACCCGCAACTTCGAGTATAACCTCTATTAATCCGAATAAGAATATACAGAAGGCATTGGCACAGACGGTAGAGCAACTGTCCACCCTGTTTAAGCGATCGAACATGCGAAGGAAGGGAAGGCTTGTCAATGGGTACACATGGCGGTAGAATTACGTCAACAAATATTAGACAGCATTGGCCCACAGTGATAAATGCGGGGGTGGTCTATTACTGGTGCATTTGAAGAAGGAAGCTGGCGATCATTAGTAAAGCTGGTTTATTGTTACCGATTAAACGGGGGGGAGGGGTACATTTCTTCGGAAGACGGGGGTTGTCAACGTCCAAACTTCGAAGAATAAACTGTGAAAAGTGAAACCATAGATGCAAACGGCAAAAGGGAGTGACCGGCAGTGTCAGAGGCAGGAACAGAGCTGAACCATCCCAGTAGGGTGAAGTCATCTGAAGAACCAACCCTCAGGTGACGTTCCTGTGTTTATCGACGCACTGTGACGTCATAGACAAAACTTGCTCGCTCTGCAGCGAAGTGTTGCTATGGCCTCTCCTTGAAGGCTCACAACAACGTATACCGGAAGTGTCGTCTGGAAATGAAGATAGCCTCCGATGAGACTGTGCATGGTTGTCAGAAGCCACGAAAGCAGACTGTAAGGCCAGCTATGAGAACCGGACCAGTACAACAAGCGTGCGCGCCTCGCGCAAGTAGGGGGTGGGGGGGCCGAGAGCAGGCAGCGTTACCCTTGCGGGAGGGAGCGCGATAATTGCTACCAGTTGGCGCCGCTCGTTCCAGCAAGGAAATCGCCAAACGTGCACGCGTTGCCATTCAAAGCAATGCAACGCGTGCACGTTTTTGCCTGCAAGACCGGGCCGATTTCTAAAGGTCTTTTTCCTATGAAGCGCATGCGCGCTACGTAGGCGAGACCTAAAAAGGTGCGCGTCTTTCTGCAGTGCGAAAGGAAGCCGGTTTACTGAGCACGTTCTAGGGTGCTACATCATGATGACCCACAGGTACCAATTTGCATTGGCAGCAATGATGGCGGAGACACTTTAGCAACTTGGAAACACACAGTAATCGGTTCAGAGTGCAGGTTTGTCACGCATTGCATATTTAGTGCTATTTTTTTAATTCTACCTTCTTTAAGAATAACAGAGTCCCCAGCCTGAGAGTGTTGGAAAAAAATGGAAAGCAAGCGTTCTTTGACTGCAGCCTTTCGAGGATTTGTACTTTAAAGCAGCGGGTGCGCCGGAATTTGTCAAATGCTCTTTAAATCTTTAATTTCAGTTTGTAATTTACTGTATTTCTATCTTGTTTTTTTCTTTTGTGACTTTTTTCAGTAGTGGGTTTGAAATTCTCCGCTGTGAAATACTTATATCTAGCGCATACGGGTGGAGGTTCACGAATACAAGGCCTAACCGTCCTACAGGTTAACACTGGGATTGCCTTAAACACCTTTTAAGTGTAATTTCCAATTGAAAGCAGATAGAAACTTGGAGTTTGGTCTCTAGACTCACAATTTAAGATCACAACTGATGGTGAGGTGGGATTTTAAATTATAAAACTGAAAGTGCCACTTTTGGAAAGTTGGCATTTTCTTACTTCAAATTTTCTGTGCCTCTGACTAACTCTGAATACATGTGTAATCAAAGGGGGGGACAGAAGAGCTAGTTGTTTACAGAGGTCCTGTTCCTGTGCTCCTACATGTGTAGTTTCCTGGGTTGGTTGACAGCTGGGCAGTCACACAAAGGGAGTTGGGGTGTGCCATTTGCATCCTGATGGCCCATCACCAGGCTGATGGCCTTCTTGAGGTAGAATGGGAGGGAGGAGCCAACACTTGTACCTGAATAGGGCTGTGCCTGTCTTCACACAAAGAGATGCATACCCGCCTGTAGTGAGTCTGGAGCCAGGGCAGGAAAGGCAGGGACCTTGTGACATTCAAAGCCCTCTTTGATGTATCCCTCACTTCAAAGGCACATTTGTATATAAGTGCTGGACCCCTGACACCAGCAAATCAGAACCAAGGAAATTCTGCTTGGAAGAAGAGCTGCTGTGCTATAGGAAGGACCACCACTTTGCTGTCTGCATTGATGTGTTGGCCTGCTGCCTTCTGATTGCTGTACTATAGAAGGAACTGCCACTTTGGTACCTGCCCCTTCTTGCCTGGGATTGGGAGGGACTGGACCTGCTCTCCACATCCCTGAATTCAAGTTTTCTAAGGGCTTGCTGGCTTGCCTCCTATTTTTTGATGTCTCAGGGACATAAAAAACTTCTTGCAACTCTGCTGGTGTGGCTGGACTCTGCAATCTGTCAGTCTTATCCTTGCCTGTAGTGCGCTCCGACACCAACGCAGTTACGATTCGACGATGACGCAGGTCCCTACTGCGAGACTTGACGGTGGTGCAGCGCTGATCCTTTGACACTGACTGCGAGGCTTCATGTTGATGCAGCACCGATCTTGTGACTCTAACTGCGAGGCTCAACTCCAACGCATCGACCCGACTGCATGGATTGGAACGAATGCAGTGAAACCTTCGGCGCTTGCTCCGTACAATGCTACTTTTTCTCAGCGGGACCTACGTGGGTCCTTAAGCGGGCCTGCTCTCCATCGCGGTCAGCCTGAACTTTGGATTTGTACCGGTCCCTTGTGACCTAAAGTAACCTTTTGACCTCTAGTGAATTCTAAGCAGTGTATTTGCATTTAATCTTAAAAAATAATATCTCAACTTCTACTTATTGGATTTTTGTCATTTTGGCCTTGTTTTAAACAGATAAATATTCTCTATATTGCTAACTTGGTGTGGAGTCTTTTGTGGTTAATCACTGTGTTACTGTAATTTAAGTGCTGCACAAATACTTTACACATTACCTCTTAAGTTACTCCTGGGAGCTGTGTCCCAAGCTACCAAACGGTGAGCATGGGTTAATTTAGGCAGTGTATCTGACTTACTCTGACTAGGATTGTAGTCCCTACTTGGACAGGATGCATACCTCTGCCAACTAGAGACCCAATTTCTTACAATCAACAATACCTCTTGATCATGATTTTCAAGCAAAGACTGTATGTCAAAAGACAGGTCTACAATCTTTGTTTGTCTCTCCAGATGAAAGGATTTGCCTCACAGCCACCAATGCAAATACAGAATGGCCTTCTTAGCCTTTTGTTTAGAGACAACATTGGCCATGTCCATGAAACATGTCCATTATGGCGGAGGGTGCTTAGACTCCATTATAGATGGCTTTGACTCCTGAAGAGGCTCTTTGGACTTCATAATAATGAAATTAAATATATGGTGCAGGATCTACCTTCTGCTCCATTGACTCAAAATTGGACTTTCATTAGCAACCTTCCATTATGTAGCTGCAAAGGCAAACCGTTTTTTGCTAGCTGAGTTACCATTTCTGCCCCCACTGCATGTCATGGTGCTTGTACCTGATTTGTGCAGTGGCTCAGATGATATTTGGTTTAGAGTTTTGATGGACAGGTGCTCCATCATAAACGCAAAAGATATCCCACGCCTTAGTATACGAGTTATAGGATATTGTGTACTTATAAGAAGACAGATAGGGTATTCATCACATTTGTGAAGAGAGTGACCCATCTCTCCAGACTCTTAGATCAGACCCCAAGTCTGCTTTAACTTATTTGAACAGTCATACTAGCATTACCCCAGGAGCTTTATACTACTTCTCCTGCATGTTTTGAGGCTGTAGAAGTGGTAAGATTCTTAACTTGCAATAATCATTTTTCTCAAAAATGCATAGTTTTCGAATGGCCTTGATTCACCTGAAAAAAAGCTAATAAAGCTATGGACAAATCAAATTGATCTGAGGCTCAATCCATGACTCTGTTAATCCTTCTTAAGCGCTCAGATATATAGTCTTCTTATAGTATAGGCTGGGCTTTTTCTAAGTCAATTTAGACCCTTCCATTGTCCCATATACAAGTGCTGATGCCTGAGCTTTCGACCTCTAAAGATTTATAGGACGGGTAAACCCAGGTTTCAAGAACAAATCTCTCCCCTAGACCCTCATACCTGCCTACTTGAAAGCGCAGCAAACAAATTGTAAAATGAAACGTTGGTAGTGAAATAAACCCATAAATGAGGCATACAGTTAATGGTATCTCAGCTAAATGCTCTAAACATAACATAGTGTAAGTTATATATATATATTTTTGCTATTGTTCTCTGTATGCATGTTAAATTATAAGGCAAAAAGAAATCAGTTGCGTTCAGATAATTTCATGGAAAGCAATTTTATTTTAAAATCTGCAATGTCCAACTCAAATGCATAATCGATCTCAGCTGTTTTTGTCCATGCTGGAGGAGAGACATGTCATTCTGTATTTTATCGAATGCAGATAATACAATATTATTCAGAGAATAAATACGAGTTCACAATGTGATAATGCCATTATCTACAACAGCTAAAGCCTTCTCCAAATTTGCCCTGTCAATTTCGCTCAAAATGTCAGCAGCTTCCTGCTGGGAACCTTTCCATATGTCATTATTATGCTGTATAGAAAATGTTTGGGTTGTAATGATCTAGGAGCCAGCAAGAAATATTGTAAATCCAAGTCATCGTAAAGGAGAGATAAGTGTTCCTTTACTACACATATGGTTGAATGTTGTAACTGTTGCTGGCATAACTTCACTATGCTGTAGGTGGTAACCACTCCTGAGTGTTGTGTCTGCACACATCGGGGGTCGGTTGGTTTGCTTTAATATCCTTTGTGGTGTTTAAAAAGCGTGCCGGAAAACCATTAGTTACTACTACTGGCCACACTAAACACCCATCTGAACCTCAAAATGTAGAATTATATGTACCATTCTCTATGATATTGTCGAGCTGTTCTACTGTGAAATTTGCAAAGTGTTGACAGTCTTCAAAATGTGCAAAAGAGGGAATTTTAGATGTGTTCATGTCCTTAATTTTAGCCAAACCCAGGCAGGTGGTTTGCTGTACTGTCTTGTTCAGGAAAATCATTTATCTAGGAATTAGACAAGCGCTAAACAAAGCTTCATTTCCCTGGACTTGCCAATTTCATGTTGACCCAAACTGATTTTAACTCAATGTTGTCTTTCTCAAATTCATAGCCTTGTATGGACAGCTGGGAAATGAATGAATCTGAATAGATTAATTTTGTTTGGGACAACATATTTTTCTTTGCTGAGAAGGTGTAAGCGTATAATAATAAGAAAATGCATTTAAAGGGTTCATCCCAGAAAAGTATGCTAACTTATGCAGGTATGTTTTTAGACTGCCCACTGGTGGTGTCAAGCAATGTTCCCATTGGCGTAATTGAAAGTTATACGTGGAGCACTAGCTCTGTGTAAATAATAATGTGCATAATTATGACAAAACCTTTCACCATAATTAGCAGATTTTAAATATAAGTCCTTAGTTTTTAATACTGTACAAGATTATAGTTCAGAAGGCATGCTTTCACAGCAGTAACATCGCAGTCATCAGAAATTCTACCAGGAGTGATAACATAAATCCAATGAGACTTTAAATACATAAACAATTTGAAATGATTTTGTCGGGCCCAAAAAATAGCAAATGGGACATTATCCCTAGAATTCCATCCAGGACAGGAAATGCAGAAATGTTGACAAAGGACAGGTCTCTTAGCACTTTATGTGAAGAAGAATGAGGCTGCAATACCTCAGCTACCAGTTCACCAGCAGAGAGTTCTGGGAGATAATGTCAATTTAGGAGCAAAAATAAAACTCCAATCCAAATGAATATGAAAATCAGTGAAATGGAGATCTAAATGTATAATCCTGGTGGAATCAAATAATTCTGTTTCAGCCGAAAAACAAATGCACACATCCCATGCAGTGAAGTATGTGATGAATCTGAAGAAAAGTCATCAAGATCGGCAAAGTAGCCAGAGGCAGCCTGTGGAAAAACAGGGACCTCATGGGGTAAAGTAGAACTGGTCGGAATTGCCAAAGGTGGTTGATAGTCAACAACTTTGTTGTTAGGAATGGCAGTTGAAGACTGTAAATTCACATATAATGTGTTTTCGGTATGAGCAGTAGTAACAGAAATTTGTGAAACTTCAGTATCTGACATCCCCAGCCAGGGAGTAGCAATTTCTGTATTATTTAATGTTTGTAGAGGTATTTCCTGTATGGTAGTGAGAGGAAACACTTAACTACCCAGGAGCCCCCGTGGCCTACTGTGTAGGACTGCCCACATGGTTTGATAAGTTCAATGGACTCAAGTCATTTGTTTCTACAACCAGCAAGCAGTGGGAAAATCACAGTTCTAGTACCTCCAATTCCAAGGACTGACACTGGTGCTGTGTCTGATGGTAATCTTCTCTCAAACTAGATAACTAATTTTAGGGATCCAGACAGCAGTTCATGTCGACTCTTTAACTTCTTCAGTGGTAGAATGTTTAATAGTTTCATTTAAGCGCTCATATCCGAAGTCTTGTAGTTCCTGTAAGACAGCGAAACGTTCATTGATGTCAAAAGGCACATCTGCTGCCACTGTGCCAGGATTATCAAGGTCAGGAACGTATATGTGGACACCCAAAAGGACCTTGTCGGGGGTCTGGCCACCTATTGATCTTCAAGGCAGAGTATATAAAGATCTCTAAACTCCATACAAGTGATGGACCCAACTACGACCTGACCCTAAAACTCTAGCTGGTAAAGACTTCTTTAAGTCACAGTATTTCCTTTCCACTATAAAATTTCCCTCCGGATAATAGCGGGAGGAATAATGCACAGCCACACCCACGGTTCCCATCATATCCTGGTAAGCCCTAGAGCCAAACAGTGTTCCCTGGTCTTGAGTGGAATACAGCTACTGTGTATGCCTCAATAAAAACTTGAAAAGCTATCCCTGGAGTCTCTCTGGGTTAAGTGATGAAGGTCCAGTTATAGAGAGCAGCAGGCAGCGGGGCAGCTCAGCAAGGCAGCAGTCTTCCAGAGCAGCAGTCCAGCAGAGTGGCAATCCTTAGCACAACAGTTCTTCTTCTTGGCAAGTAGGTTTCAGGTCCAGAAGTGTACTGAGTTGGTAGGGTCAGAGCTCCATTATTTATACCCAGTTGTGCCTTTGCAGTGGCGTTGACTTCAAAAAAAGGTCCTTACTTCCTGACCTGTCTCTATTTTCACTACAGGGGGGTATGCAGTCCTTTGTGTGTGGACAGAGCACAGCCTATTCATGTGTAAGTGTGAGACTGTGCCCCACTCTTTCCTAGTTTCCTTCCAGGAAAATGCATGTAGTCACACCCAGCCTTCCTTTGTGTGGGACTGTCTAGAGAGAATACACAAAGTAAACTGTAACCCAGCCCAGCCAACGATCAGAGACAGGCAGCAGACACCAAATGGCTAAGAGCAGGAACATTTTCACGTTTCTAAAACTGGTATTTTCAGAATAGTAACTGCAAATTCAACTGTATTATTACCTAGGATTTGCCATTACCATTACAGAAACATGGGACCTCTACCTTCTCTCAATTAGGAATTACAGCTTAATAAAGGTAATAAGGAATGTTAACCTTTGAGAGTAGGCGGCCTCTCAGTAGTAAAAAATGAGTTTGGGTGTGTTTTCACAACCAGGACATGCAAAACTAAAAGGTACATGTCCAGCCTTTTGATTATACAGCCCCCTGCCCTATGAGCTACCAAGGAACTAACTTAGGGGTGACTTAGGTGTAATAAAAGCAGAGTTAAAAGCTTGGCAAGTGGTATTAAATGCCAAATCGACATGGCAGTATAAACTGCACACACAGGTTCTGACGTGGCAGGCCTAAGATATGTTTATGGGCTACATGAGTCGGTGGTACAAGCAGGGCTGCAGTCCCACTTGTAGCATTTAATATACAGGCCCTGGCACAGTTAGGGATTAAATTAAATGTGCCAATTATGGATAAGTCAATCAAACCAAGTTTTAGAGGAGAAGTACATGCACTTTAGCACTGGTTGGCAAGAATAAAATGCTCAGCGTCCTAAGGCCAACAAAAGAATTAGCAAAAATCTAAGGCAAAGAGTTTGGTGAAAGACGCCCCTTAGGCTGTCAGGTCTAACAGTGTGTCAGTGAGTGAAGTATTGACAGCAACCATGATGTCACCATCCACTCTTGTGTGTGACTGAGTAATTGCAGCTACTGCAGCAGTCTGAACCTCTGCTTTTGCAGATTCATCAGACAGTGAATTCCCTGTAAAGTGTATTCCGAAACATGTTGGTGACTCAATGTATGAATTACATGAACCTGTGGCAAACATTCTTTAAGATGTGCCACCTTTCCCCAAAGCAATTTGTGCTTGATAGCATTCCCTTTTGATTCTCTGAATCCATTCAAGGGCAACTAATGTAAATGCTGAAAGCACTGGGCACAGTGTTAGAAATGGGATTCCTGGTTGCCTAAGATATGCAACAAGGCCAGGCAGGAACCCCCACGCTAGTCAGGGTAAACTAGATAAACACTGAAAGATGACTGTTGAAGGTATGAATGACAGGAACCAGAGTAGGTAGAAGTACTGCTTTATTGTCCATCCGCTATGCACAACTGCAGCAAGGTGTCAACATTCTTTTGTCAGCTCCAGGTGGAAGGAACCAGGGAAAGGGGAGGGGGAGGAGGATCGGAACATACCATAGGCAACAAGAGAAAGGTTACAACACCTCCCTCTCTATATGATGAGAAAAGATGCAAACATAGGGATACAAGTTCATGAAAACGTTTGGGACTTTACAAATTTGTCACAACTCCACCATTGCCCATTGTCAAGGAGAACTACATTGTTGAATGTTTTTACAATGTGTCAAGGAGAGTAGAATTTACAAAGGCTGTGAGGGTCCTTCACACTTCTCTTGATCTGCACCACATCACTTACTCTCCAAATAGGGGCTTTGACCCCATTCTTTTTGTCGTACAATTCCTTGTACTTAGCTGGGTGCAGGTCAACCTTCCTACCCACCTCCTCGGGGATAGTATTCATGGCCCTACCTCCACCCAATCAACTAGGGTTAAGTTTGGTGCAAGGTTTTCTCCTCCTGAGGGAAACAAAAGGGGTGATCCCTGTTACAAGGTTAGGCGTGTTGTGATATGCCCACATACAGTCACGTAGGGATGATTCCAGGTCATGACCGTTGGCACTGGCCTGTTGGATGTGTTCCTTGATTAGTCTGTTTGTCCTCTCAACCAAACCATTAGCCTTAGGACAATATAAGGCTGTCAACTCATGTTTGATGTTCATGTTGTCTAAGAACTCCTTCATAGGTTGAGACATAAATTGTACCATTGTCGGTGATACGTGTGGAAGGTATGCCCTCCTTGGAGAACACGTCTTTGAGGAAATCCAGGACTGTACTAGTGTTTATGCGATGTACACATTTCTGAGTAACCCAATGGGAGATGTAATCAACTAAGACAAACATGAACCTCTTTTGGACACCGAGGTTGTCCATGGGTCCAATTATGTCCATGGCTAGATTACTCCATGGGTTAAGGGGCACCGTGACAGGGGGCAAAGGGGCCTTGCGTAAGGACTAAGACTTGTCACTTCTGGCACAACTGACACAGTACTTCGCTAACTGTTCTGCCATGGCATACATCCTGGGGAACCAGAAATTCGCACAAACTCTATTCTTGGTAATGTTGCGTCCCAAATGTCCTTTGTGTACCAGATCCATTCTTCTTCTGAGACCCACAGGTGGTACAACTTTATGTTCACGGTAGACTCTGACCTCCATGACACTCAATTAATTCCTGACTTCCCAGAAGTCTTTGAGTTCTGCTACCAGATCACTGCATTTACCAGGCCACCCTGCTCTCAATGCAATTCTCAGTCTGCCCAAATTGTCTTCTGTGAGAAGTTGGCCTGGTATATGCTGTCCACTAATTAAAGTGGGCACCTTGTACCAGTCCAAACAACCCCTCATGGTGATAGGTTAAAGACAATCTTTATTGAAAGCTATCCTAGTGGTAGCTATGGAGAGCTTGAAGGAATGTAAAGCAGCTTGTTTTACCAGTCTATAATCTCCTGAATGAACAAATCAAAGGACAACCACACCAGGTATAAATTTAAAACATATGTATTTAAGATAAAACACACCCCTCTAGTCTTTTTATGAGGCTGGAGTTCGAAGTACTGAAGTTACAAGTCAGTATTCAACAGTAAAAGCACAAATACACGTTTGGGCCCTAGGGGAGTACCAAACCATATACCAATAAAGTGGTATAAGAACCATGACTGAACTAGACACAAGGCCTAGAGCCTGTAGAAGTGCTTGGACCACAAGGAACTACCCAAGGTAGTGACACAGAGGACCCACGGGAGACGCATGCAGTGTGAGAACACAGCCGCGAATCGCCGTTAACTTCTATGGGGAAAGTCGTGGTTGGAAATGAAGAGTTTAAGGACACTTAGAGGATGGCTACGAGAGCGAACCCTTTTGGTCTTAGAGGTGTCTAGGGCCAACACCCACGGGAGCACCAGAGTACTCGAGTTACCTTACCCAGGGAAGCCAGGTGCATAGGTGTCTTTTGGTGTTGGGTCGCATCGCTGTTTCAATGGAAGCTGGCAAAGAAGTGCTGCTGCCGTGAAGAGGAGAAGTGTCCGGAGAGATCCAAGCCTGGATCGAGGATGGAAGGAACCTGAAAGTAGAGGGGACAGAGTCTGGGTCACTTACCAGTGACCAGGGATACGATAGTCCAATGCCCACAGATGTCGGGTGCTTCAGGTGAGTTGACGGGTGTCTTGATTTTTCAGCCACAAGGTCCAGGAGGCGTTGACGAGCTGGATTCGAGCTGTCCCACCAAGTCTGTCGAGTGCTGTAGTGTTGGCGACCAGATTGGACCCAATAAGCTTTGGCAACGGCAAGTCACGTGAAAATAGAAAAAGGACGTTGGTGCAGACCAGCAAGGTCTGGGGGACTCACCCAGCGAGGGTAAGTTGGGGCACGTCTGGAGCAACCAGGAAAGCCCAATCAGAAGAGGAGTTGCCTTCGTGGGGACCCACTAGCCAACGGGCGATCGCGAAGGAGCATCGAGCAGTCGCACTTGAAGAAGCTGGCCCACGGGTCACTTGTGCATCTTCGGTGCAGGAGGTGCTCAAGGCTGGGGCTACTCGGAGCCCAAAGCACAACTTCGAGGAAGACCAGGAAGATGATGGTTCGGCAAAAGATCACTGTGTCCAGGGGTCACGGTTCTATGTCACCCACGATAGCTACGGGCCTCAGCTTTGCTGTGGACTCAGGGTAGCCTCTGGGAAGTCTGGAAATCCACCTCTGGTGATGCAAAGACTTTGGCGTCCAGTGGGAGCTTCAGAGTTGCAGACCGGACAGTTGCTTCTTTGGTGCCTGCCAAGCAGGGGAGATACTCCTTGACCCCAAGGGAGATTTCTTCAGTCTTCTAGCGGAAATAGAAAGTCGAAGGTCCAGGATATATGTTGCAGAGTTTCATCCAGGGTAATCTAAAGTCTCAAGGACTGGGTTCCCATACTTATACTAAGTTTGTGGGTTGGACATACTCTAGGGACCCACCTATGGGAGGGTTTGGAAAGAAGGGTGGTCCCACCCATTTCCTTTGTCCAGTTTTGCGGTTTGAACTGGACCATGCACAGGGACACCATTTGTGCCCCCAGAGCAGGACTTCAAAGCACCAGAGAGTGCTCCCGCCCAGCCCCAATACACATCTGCCTGTCTGGGGAGGTGATTACACCTCCCTGGGACAGGAAACCTATTGTCCAGGCCTCCCCTGCTGGAGTTTCGGTCAGCAGCAGGAGGCCAGACCCGTGTCTGTGGCAGTGGCATCCATTTTGTGGTGTAATCACAATTGAAGAGAGGGGGACAAGGAGCTTTTAGAAAGAGGTCCTGGACCAATGCTCCTAAAGATGCATGTAAAATAATACAGGTGGTACCAGTTCCTAAAGGGAATTAAAGAGACAGCAGCCTATTATGGTTGCAAAGAACAAAAGGAGGGAAATTGATGTTTCTCCAAAAGGGATGAAATGTGTAGGAGTGGGGAGTAGTACTCCAGTATGTGTTGTGCCCTCACACACATTTTCAGGGGTAGAGCATCATCATTGGGCACTGCTCCTCGTGGGGGTGGTGCTGCAGTCTGGCAGGCTGTTAGGTCTCCAGGATTTGGACAGAGGGCGATAACTTCCCCTCCCCACTCTACCTCTTCACACCGTAGAAGCCATACCCCAGCCAGGGAATTGTTTGAAACAGATTACACGCATAAAACAGAGAAGTGTGGCTCAATGATTAGAGCGGCAGACCCTGATGCAGAGGTCTAGCCCGGGACCAGGGTTCAATTCCCCGCCTCGGTGGGTCTTGGGCTCAAAAAATTCCACGGACCTGATAATTCTCGCCTCGGTGCCTATTCCAATCATGGAGTCCCACTCTGCAACTCTGGGCAATAGCTTGCTTAATCTCCACAACGGCCCCCACAACGCTAAAGATGCCTCACAGGGAAAGCCAGGATGGGTTCCACAGCGGTATTCGTACAAGCGCCTTGAGACCCTTGCGGGTGAGTAGTGCGCTATACAAGTATCAATTTACATTTACTCATAACCTAACTAGATTTACGCTACCTCATCGACAGGTTTTGTAGTAATACATGGTGTCTTTCCCTGATTCTACCTTTTCCCTCACTATTTTTGACGGTCCTGATGAAGCGCTGCGGGATCCATTAGGGACCCATTTAGAGCGCGAAACATGTCGACCACTTTCTATTTTTAAACCTCACTAGAACACTACCACACAGGTTGAGAGTAGAGGGACTATATTTGCTGAATCCCCTCTCAAATCAGCATAAAGTGCATCTCCATCCCGCCTTGTTTTTTAACCTAACCCAGAGGACTCACCAATAAACCTATTAGGGTACCAACGGGTTATTTTAACGACACTCACTATCACCACTTGGCCCACACACCCTCATGTACACCTCTTAACTGCGGCTACTCCTTAAAAGATCTCTGACAGAGAGCCCTCCTGGAGGGCCCGTGAGGGACTGCAGCGCCACCCCCACGAGGAGCAGTGCCCAATGATGATGCTGTACACCTGAAAAGGTGTGTGAGGGCACAACGGATACTGGAGTACTACTCCCCACACCTACACATTTCATCCCTTTTGGAGAAACATCAATTTCCCTGCTTTTGTTCTTTGCAACCATAATAGGCTGCTGTCCCTTTACTTCCCTTTAGGAACTGGTACCACCTGTATTATTAGCCATTTTGTGATGCCAGGGCTTGAGAAAGTCTTTATCAGGTAGACCAGTGTGAACATGTCTCTCCCTCTAGAAGGGTGGACTACTACCCCTGCTGCCAGAACTGGCGGGGGAGGGTAGTATTCGAAAGTGTTTGACACCAAACACGACATGTTTCCGTGCAGCCAGTCCAAAGTTAGCATTTACCGCGAGGTTATAATGCACTTAAGAGTATATGGTCAGGCTGCACCACAAACAGCATCAGAGGAGATACTCCGAATGCTGCAGAGGGGCTCTGCTCATGCAGGGGCACCCTCTCACATAAAAACCAAGCACTCTGCCTTCAGGACGGTTAAGGCCTGCCATAGGAGTGACTTATAGGTTTTATATGTGTGTGCAATGGTAATGATATAGGTAGCCTATACCACAGTAAGGGATATAGACACCACCTTACCCAAGCTGCTATAGCAGACCTGTGGTGTCATTTTGGAGTGCTTCCCAGGGGTGGCATAATACATGCTTCAGTCCCTGGTAGGCCTCTGAGGTACCTATGCCCTAGGTACATAGTATACCATATACTAGGGGCTTATAAGGCACTCCAGAATCCAATTAGAGATGTGCCTAATGTACATGGAAACCATTTTAGAGAGGAAGCAGCTAGGCTGGGGTCCTGATTAGCAGGGCCACAGCCAGACTAAGGTCGAAAAACAGTGAAACACCAGCAAAAAGTGGGGGTACCCATGTGAAGCAGATCCTACTCTCCTACATCTTCCTCCATGTATTTCTTCCATTCTTCTTCTGTAATGGCAGGGTCGTCTACAACCATGATGGGGCTGTCAAGCATTTCCTCAGATTGTTCCACTTCCAAGGGTGTTCTAGACAAGAAGTCTGCAATTTTGTTGTCTTCGCCAGAAACTTACTCCACTTTGAAATTATAATTCTCTAAGCCCAGAATCAGTACAATTTTCCATACCATTCACCGTGAAGATGAAAGTGAGAGGTTTGTGATCCGTATGAATGGTCAAGTTTAGCCCCCACAGGAAGAATTTAAAATGCTTTACTGCCCAGAAACATGCCAGGGCCTCCTTTTCAATGATGGAATAATTTCTTTCTGCATGTGTAAGCCAACAGGACGCGAAGGCAATAATCCTTTCTTCCTTTGCATTTCTTTGAGATAGGGTGGCCCCCAATCCCTTGTTGGATGCATCTGTGGTGAGGATGGTTTTATTATGTGGATCAAATACACCTAAAGCTGGCGAATTTAAGATCTCTTCCTTGAGAGCATCCACCACACACTTATGTTGCTCATTCCATTCAAACTCCTTGTTTTATTTTTAGTAGTTCTCGCACTGGTTCACATTTGGATGAAAAGTTCTTAATGTACTTGGCCATGTATTCCATCAACCCTAGGAAAGATCTAAGTTCCTCCTTGTTTCCTGGTTATATGGAGCATCTCTCACAAAACCGAGAACGTTGCTTTGAGGTCTAAATCCTTGTTCAGAAATTGAATGTCCTAGGTAGTCGACTGACGTCATCCTTATTTTGAAAACGAGTCTAAGGGTGTTGTCATGGTCCTCCATTTTGGGACCATACACCAAGATATCATCCTAAAAGCACATTGAGCAGTTTACGCCCTTCAAAATTTGCTGCATGACCTTCTGAAAAACCGCTGCAGCGGACGCTAATCCAAAAGGCATCCTTCTAAACATGTACGCACCTTGAGGGGTTATGAATGCCGTGAGTGGTCTAGATTCTGGGTGCAGGTCCATCTGGTGGTAAGCCATTGACAGGTCGATGAAGCTGAAATACCTCGCTTGGGACATGGTGCTGAGCATCTCATTTATGTTAGGCAGTGGATGTTTTTCTATCCATATACTCTCATTGAGGCTCCGAAAGTCTACACATAGACGGATGCCTTCTCTACTGGCCTTGGCTGCGATCACGACTGGCGCCAACCATTCAGAACATTCCACAGGTTGTATGATTCCCATGTTGCACAGTTTGTTAAGCTCTTTCTCCAAGGGCTCATTTGTTGTGGTACAGGGCGCAGCTTATGTACCACTTGGCTGTCCTCCTCATCTTCCTGAACACTTGCCACTAAATCAGTTGTGGTCTTCATTTCTTTGATGGACCTGGCGGTATGTTCCACTGATTTTGCGATGGCAACTGCCTCTCTTAGATTGGGGTTGTTGGCCAACAGTTT
The DNA here is from genome assembly GCF_964204655.1 of Triturus cristatus. Classification (NCBI taxonomy): domain Eukaryota; kingdom Metazoa; phylum Chordata; class Amphibia; order Caudata; family Salamandridae; genus Triturus; species Triturus cristatus. Next base: position 392,297,476 of record NC_140583.1, on the reverse strand, counting down.
CTTTTGAATACCAACATTGTTAGTGCACCGCACCAACTGGTCTCTTATTAGTGAATCTGTTAGATTGCCAAATTTGCACAATTGGGGAGACCTCTCAACGCTGCAATATAGTTGGTTACAGATTCTTGTTTACCTTGTGCTCTGCTGAAAAACTTGTGTTGTTCCAGCACTACATTTATTCTGTCCCCAAAATGTGTCTCTAGTTTGACCACGGTGCTCTCAAAAATATCCATACCCACAACTGCTTCACCTCCCTCACTTTCTGGTTCAGGCAATGTCTCGTAAATTTTGTGCCGGTATACTTCCAAATTATGAAGAAGGATGTGCTGCTTACGCATGGAATTGAAGCGCTCTCCACCAATGGCAATAAGGTATGACTCGAACAATTTGACCCACTCTTTCCTGCTTCTCTCAGGCTCTCCAACCTCATTTAAAAAGGATGGGGGTTGGCTCATGCTGGCTGCAGCCATCATAGTGGGTAAGTAGAGTTGCCAGTGGGTACTTTACAAATATAGGCGGGGAAAACTCAACTGGAATAAATAGGCTGCACAGTATTATGTCCTTGCCTCACAATAGTTTGTTCAAGTGTGTTGAAATATATGTGAGAAATGTAGCCGGCAAAGTGGTGCTGAGCTGTGGGGCAATTATAACTCTGGCAAGGAAGTGCACGTTGAAAACCAGCCAAAGATAATTCAACTGCTGCTGGACCACGGAGACTCACGTATGCCAGGAGGAAAAAACAAAAACGATGAACAGTCAAAAATTGATTACTATTGTTTTTTCCTTACTTACAATGCAACTAGAACTCATGCTGTAAGGCTCGCAATGCCACAGCTCCACTTGTCGATTTACCACATCTATTGAAACTGACACGTCGAAGGCAGGTTAACTGTAATACACCAGCACTCTGACAGGAATAGCGCGCACGTTCAGGAGATCAGTGTCTCAGCTCTGCACACTCCGGAACACGCTGACAGGATGGGGAATGTGAAGAGCGCTGCACGCCGCAGAAGCAGGAGAAGCTCGCTGGAGAGAGGGAATGAACAGCGCCTCCCTGCCTTTCCTTAGAGGAACACTCCTGAACTCCCACAGGCAGAGAACAGTCGCCACCCCTAGCTCGAGACGCGATGACTCAAGGCTCTCAACACCCCTCCTTGTCCTTGCGATAACGCGATCCACCGGTTAGGCAACAGCCTTGCTACAATTCACCCCGGAGCCTCCACAAGTCCTGTCAGATGCTCACCCCTCAATCGTCAGGCAGAGGCTGACATGCGACCACAGCGCAACATTTTCGACTCTGATGATAACCCACTCCTCCTGAGTGTCTGTTACCTTCTTTGTCATTGACCACTTTACCCGCCAGTCCGAAGGTCTCCTCTGCACCTCACGCCCCAATGAATTGATGCTACAAACGCTGAGGCACGGCCGGTCACAATGAAAACAGGAAAGTACTGTACTTCGATGTATTGAATCTCGCCAAATTTACAGGGGATTGCGAGATGAACAGTGGTAAAGTCCACGGTGGAGCTGCCTTTCTGTTCTCTGTTTACTCTTCAATACGCCTTCTGAATAAGTCCTGGTATGTACATCATAACGACCAGGTAAGTTCCTTTTCTTGTTTCTTCATTTGCTCCTTAACTTGAAGTATTAGTAACTGGAGAGTGCACACAGAGGGGAGATGGCCAAAACTGCCCCCTTTGCAGTTAGTCGTCGCCAGTGTTGAAAGGGTGAATGACAGGAACCAGAGTAGGTAGAGGCACTGCTTTATTGGGCATCCGCTCTCCACAACTACAGCAAGATGTCAGCATTCTATTGTCAGCTCCAGGTGGAAGGAACCAAGGAAAGGGGAAGTGGAGGGTGGAACGGAACATACCATAGGCAACAAGAGAAAGGTTACAACAATAACCTTTGCTGATCCTCTGATAGCTTGGTACAGAGCAGTCAGGCATATCCTAAGAGGCAATGTGTGAAATATTTGTGCAATCATTTACCTTACCATAGATTGAATGGCACCTGCCTTTAATCTAAGGGGAATGTTTACAGGTTTAGGGGCATTTGAGTAAGGGAAATATTTACCTGGATCTAGGTCGCCTTTTCGGTATTTGTGTAGGAAAATGCATATTTTTGCATGATCACCCCAATTTTTTATCGATTGATGCTGCTGTTTTTTAAAACAAAATCTGTGCACTCAGACTGCTTACCAGGCCCCAGTGCATGTGCTATGAACCCTAAAATATGTAAAAATGTATTATACACCTATTTGGCATATTTAACTTACCAATAAGCCCCTAGTATATGGTACAATCTGCACCCAGGGCCTGTGAGTTAAATGTCACTAGGGGACTGCAGCACCCAATAAACATGCAAACATGATTGCAGGCCTACCATTGTAGCCTAGCTGTGTTAAAACTCATTCAGTCAAAATAAACCCTATTGCCTTGTCAAAAACTTCCTTTTAAATATTCATAAGTCACCCCTATGTAGCCCTCATAACACCTAAGGCAGCGTGCATGATATTTAAAAATAGGAAATGTAGAAATGTCATGTTACAAATGTCCTTACACTGAAAAAGTTCTAACAGCTATTTTCAATAAGCAAAGCTGGCTGTTCCATAAGAAAGCACTTCATTTTATTATTATATTTAATATTAATAATAATAATAATAAATAATTCCTAGTTGTAAAGCGCATACATATCACCCCTTAAGGTTTCAAGGTGCTGGGTAAGCTATTGCCCAGAGTCACAGGATGCTGAGCCGAACCGTGAGCCCCACGCTCCAGAGTCAGCCGCTCTGGCCGCTGCATCACAGCTCTCCCTCTAATTGTGGTTCGGAAACAGCTAGAAATATAATTCAAAGATTCTTTTTAATAGTCATTTCAAATCCAATTTAAAGGTAAAATCAAATTTGTGATAACTATTAAAGAAGGCTAACACCAACTGTTGCAAAAGTGGGTAGGGCTGCTTTTGAGAACTCTTTCCCTATTGGTCAGGGAGGAGCCAGGAGTCACCCACCCCCAGCTTAGTAACAGGCAATAATGTGGCAACCCTGAGACACTCTTCAGAACAATCTGGAACTGTGGAAGACGATGAATGACTGCACCTGCTGTTGAGACCTGTGGGGAGACCTGAAGGGCTGGGCCTGCTCTCACATGGACAAAGGACATAGAACTGCCCTCCAAGGATCAGTTGGCTGACCTCCTATAATACCACAGGGCTACAAAAAGTTGCAAGAAACCCCTTTTCATGAAGAACTCAGCTGAGCAGCCCCATACTCTGCCAGTGCCGCCTTCTGGAGTGAGGTTTGAACCCTAAGTGTTTTTCCTGACTGTGTCAAAGTGTACACCTCTTAACATACTGAAAAAACTAGGACTTAGAAACTTTCTGCCTCCAAAGACCTCCAGAGGAATGGAACAAACCTGCCAAGTCAATCCAACGAATGTGCATAGTTGCAGGGCCAAACACTCAGGTTGCTCTCACTTGGAGTTTTTCTGAAGAAGTAAATCTGTTTTAGCGGGGCGTCATCGAGAGGATATCTGGCCTCCTGGATGCCTGTTCAGCTCCATCTTGTAGCCTTGCCCTGCTGGAGGAACCTGAACTAAAAGAAGTAACTAAGTCCGAACACAGAAATCTTCACTGGGCGAAGGCTCCAAAAGTATCTGGCTGGTGATAGACTGTCCTCGGTCTCAACTTTTGGGTTTCTGCTGCTTAGAACCTTCCCACCAAAACGGCTTCACTGGGACCTCATGGCATTGTGGACAACCTTGCCGGCTAAGGACTTTTGACTTCCATCTCAGAGACTTAGTCAGAAGGCAAAAATTCTGACCAGGTTGGACCTGGTTTCTGCCATCAATCGATGCTCCATCATGGGCGGCATGAAATGGCACATAGGTCCATTAAGTGTAACCAGATGACCACGTTTGTCTCTTAATGCTTTCTGCTGTAGTTTTTTCTTCAAGCTTAAAAAAATCATATCTCAGTTTCCCCTTATTGGATTTTTGTTGCTTTGTTGTCATTTTGTTCATTAGGTTATTCTCTATGTTTATAACATGGAGTAGGAGTTTTGGTGAGATGTTTTTATATTTTTCAACTGGGTTGGTACTTCTAAATGCTTTACACCCTTTCTTAAATTAAGCATGCCGGCTCTGTGCCATAGCTACCAGGGTTTGAGCTCAGGTTTAATTACTGATACCTTTACTGAACCTGACAACTTAGTGACATTTTTACTTGAGGTGGACTCCCATCCACCTCAACTAATAATTTCACTTTCTCACAAGTACTATAAATAAACAAATCAATGCATAATCACTTTTCTAATAGTGTTCTGAACAAATACCCATCATCGCCAGATTTATTCACAAACTTTAAGGTGTTGCTTCATTCCCAATTTAGCTGAGATTAGAGCTTTCATCTGTAAACCTAAGTGCTAGAAGTAGGGGTTTAGGAAGTGCTGCAGCACAACTAAATTAATCATGCTGGAGTTCAGAAGATGAATAACCAATAAAGAGGACTTTAGATGTTGTTTGTGTCTGGTTACGTGTGTAGTGCGTTTAAAGACGTGTAAATGTTAGGCAATGTCTTCTGGCCAATTGTTGTTTATTCTTTTAACATGAAGATTGGTGTTTCCTTTTCTTTTTCTGACTACTAAGTGAAAAGGCTTGTATAAGTGAACTCTGCAACAATCTTGCTGGCATACAGGGAGTATTTAAGGAAAGGCTGTAGGGCGTCAATTTTTATCTAATGCACAACAACATTTTAATACTTGTAAATGAGCTGTATAAGTATTTCAAAATAGATCACCAACAAGGAAACCAGATAAAAGGCACACTGTTTTTTGTATCTCTATAGTGTGGTGGAAGTTAACCTTTTAAGAGAAGCAAACAAATCAAGACACTTTTCTTGTGTGATTTGCAAATGATAAATATTTGCTACAACTTGATTTCCACACATTGTTTGTGCATTATAGTGGTTTATTGGAAAACTGCATGCCTAATGCAAATTTAGTGACCTTTTCAAGAGGCCATTTCAATAGAAAATGTGCTGTCTGTAATTGACAGAGTGCTACCACACCATGTGTTAGTCATATATTTGCAACATTGTACTCTAAATGCATTACCAGTGACATACCACACTGATCACTCTCCTGCTAAATGGACGTGGCTCATTTGCTAACCTTGTTCTTTTCAACACTTGGACTGTTGGATCCCTACATTTTATTATTTATAGATTTTACATTTTATCATTTACTGAAAATTCATAACAAGATGGTGAACCCCCAGCACATCCAATAGTATCTTCCAAAATGAGTTGGCTGGAGAATACCTTAATCTATGTGGACTATTATTTATTTCCTTTTGTTAGGGAATTGAGTTCTTATATTCTAGATACAAAGGATGTTTTGAGAAACATTAATGAAATACAATGGAAATCTGATTTCTCATGATCACATTTGACATAACCAGTGTAAGAAATGGGGGTCTCTAGTTAGCAGAAGGTAGACACCTTTGTCCAAATAGGGACACTTGCTTCTAGTCAGGGTAAGGGGGATACACACTTTAGATAACCCCTGCTCACCCCTGGGTAGCTTGGCACGTGCAGACAAGCTTCTCCCAGAGGCAATGTGCAAAGTATTTGTACTCAAAACAGACTTTAAAATAGTTATTGCAAAAGTAAGGCTTGTAGAAAACAAATAGCTCCACCTGGGGCTATTGCAATGTCGTGACAGCAATAAATCCAAAGTATGGCGCCGACCGCGAGGAGCACTGCATCGGGCATGGAGTGACACTGACAACCTAAACAAACAGTACCTTGGATATGAAGTCTCTGGCGATGCACAGCATTGTGGAGGTGAGGCGTTGGTGCCGAGGTCGAGGCCAGCTTCCTGGCTGCCACAAGGGAGGCAAGGCATCATGTCCGCAAGGAGGTGACGTGTCAAGTCCAGGACAGGGAAAGGCTGTTGCGTCGGTGGTGAGGCATCAGTTCTGGTGACGATGCATAGTCGTTGAGTTTGTGGAGTCACCCTAGGCTGACATTAGTGCCCCGATAACAGGAGGCAGGAGCTGGCATGAAGGAGTCGGTGTAAGCTCTGGCGTCGGGCACAGCTCATAATTGCGGACCTCAGTACAGGTCGCAGCATCACAGCGGCATCGGAAACAGGTTTTCTTGCTTCTTTTAGGTTTCTTTCAGCTCTCAACAGCAGTAACAACCTCCAGAGGCCCAAAACAGGAATAGGCACCTCCTGGCAGGTCAAAACTCTCAGAGAGAGTGTTCAGGGGAGCTGGGGATGAAGTATTTGTGTGCCTGAGACTGCAGAATAGGAGGCCAGCACACTTCAGGCCCTTGGAAATCTTCTTCAAGCAAGTTCAAAGCAAAGTTCCAGTCTTTATTCTCTCCTTGGCACGAAACAGCAACTGCAGGCCAACCCCACACAGCACACAGCAAAGGGCAGTACTCCTCCTCACAGTTCTTCAGCTCTTTTCCTTGGCAAAAGTTCCTCTTGAGTCCAGAAGTGAACTAAAGTTCTGGGGTTTTAGGTCTAATACTTATACCCCCAAATATATTTGTTATCTTTGTCCAAGGGTCTCTGAGCTCCGTCCAAACCAGGTCTGTCCTCACTGATGCAGTATGACCACAGGGGGTGGAGACAGGATTGTGCAAGGGAGACAGGCCCTATTCAGGTGCAACAAAATCCCCTCCCAATACTCTAAATTCAGCAAAGGCCTATTCTGCCAGCTCTGATTCATCCAGGAAGGGTCAGGCACACCTCAACCCTCCAGAGGTTGTCTACAGTGAATGCACAACCCCAGCTCCTGTAACTCCAAAACCAGAGAGTCAATCCACAAACAGGCAGAGGAACACATAATGTTTAAACAAGAAAATACCTACTTTCTAAAAGTGGCATTTTCAAACACACAATTTAAAAAACATCTTTACTAAAAGATGTGTTATTACATTTGGAGTTCAGAGAGCCTAAACGTTATTTCTCTATCTTGTCCCAATGGGAAGTTATACTTGTAAGATGTTACAAAGTACCTCCCATTCTATCCAATGGGGCAGATAGCCTTTCAACAGTGAAAAATTAATCTGGCAATATTTCACTATTAGGACGTGTCACACACACCAGTACATGTCCTACCTTTCATATACAATGCACCCTACCCATGGGTGTACCTTGGGCCTACCATAGGGGTGCCTTACATGTAAGAAAAGGGAAGGTTAGGGCCTGGCAAGTGGGTGCACTTGCCAGGTCGACAAGGCAGTTTAAAATTGCGCACAGACACTGCAGTGGCAGGTCTGAGATACACTTACAGGGCTACTTGTGTGGGTGTCACAATCAGTGCTGCAGGCCCACTAGCGGCATTTGATTTACAGGCCCTGGCATACTTAGTGCACTTTACTAGGGGCTTACCAGTAAATCAGATATGCCAATGCAGGGAGAACTAATTGTAATCACTATTTACACAGAGAGCATATGCAATTTAGCACTGATTAGCAGTTGTAAAACTGCTCAGAGTCCTGAAGCCAACAACAACAGGTCAGGAAAAAAAGGAGGAAGAAGCAAAATGCTTAGAGATAACCCTGCAAAAAGAGCCAAGTCCAACACAACCCCCTTCCAGCCTAAAGCCAGGGTAGACCAATCCATACCTCGATTGGGCTTCCCTGCTTGGGTCGATAGAAAATGGGACCTGGACTACAGCAACAGGGGTCTATTCCCGTTTGAGGCCTCCATGAACCCAGTTGGATCCCTCTATCCACTCTATATCTCCGGAGGTCCTAGGCAGTTCTCGAGTGCATTGTCACCCTGCCACTATCAATCGGCGGAATTTCCCACCCTCGGACCGGTACTCCCGGCCCATTACAGCCCGGTTTGCCTCGACTGGATTACCCTTCACGGAATTGTTCCGCGGCTTGGCTTCGCTGTCCGGCACTACCAGTGTGCCTCCTTTCGAACCCCTGGTCCCTTACCCTTGGTCAGGAACTCCCGACCTGTAATCACACAGGTCAGCTATACCTGACCTCGCTCGTGTATGAGCCCGGTCTCATCGATCCGGCCTACTGGCCTTACCCCCGCGACCAGTTGCTGAGATCCCCATGGCAATTTCTTATGCTCAGGCTAGCAAATTATTCTTGTCCTGATGATGATCCTATTATTCTAGACAGGATCGAAACATCGTCGACCCATGTTAACAACTTGCACATTAAGCCAGTGTGTTAAAAAAGTGCAATTGTTGTTACTCTAAAAGCTTTTACATTGGATCTGTAACAAAGCTCATTACTTCTTGCCTGAAATGCCCCTTTGTATGTAATTGTTTTACATGTATTGTCTTTTCCCTTTTTTTCCCAAAGGATACAGGACTGTGTCCCACCATTAGTATGTCATTGTAATCGTTATTTCTTCATTCAAGAAATAAATAGGGTTGTCCGGCTGGACATCCCAAAATACAATATAGTTTCGATTCTGTACTATATTTATCCTAAGTGTATTCTCTCTCTTTCCAAGGACCACTGTTTCCTTTATAACATAATTACCCAAGGTCCTTGATTACCTTTTTGGGTCCCCTTTTGTTTTCAAATATGCAGGCCCACTAGCGGCATTTGATTTACAGGCCCTGGCATACTTAGTGCACTTCACTAGGGGCTTACCAGTAAATCAGATATGCCAATGCAGGGAGAACTAATTGTAATCACTATTTACACAGAGAGCATATGCAATTTAGCACTGATTAGCAGTTGTAAAACTGCTCAGAGTCCTGAAGCCAACAACAACAGGTCAGGAAAAAAAGGAGGAAGAAGCAAAATGCTTAGAGATAACCCTGCAAAAAGAGCCAAGTCCAACACAACCCCCTTCCAGCCTAAAGCCAGGGTAGACCAATCCATACCTCGATTGGGCTTCCCTGCTTGGGTCGATAGAAAATGGGACCTGGACTACAGCAACAGGGGTCTATTCCCGTTTGAGGCCTCCATGAACCCAGTTGGATCCCTCTATCCATACTCTCAGGGCCCACTAAGTTGACCCATGGGGAATTCTTCTCTTCACCACAAGTCTTTATACAAGCAAGCATTGTACACAAAGATGGTATTGGATCGTCTGAATATTTTTTGGAGGGGAGGCCTCTGAAATATTACCAGCACAATGAAATGTTGCTGAAAATGCTAACTTTCTGACTCGCTGAAAATATCTTCCTTTTAGGGGGAAATTGTACAGTCAGATGAGAGGAACTGTCATGGGCACCTGCGTCACCCCCAGCTAAGCAAATGTGTTTGTGGGCTGTTGGTAGAAGTAGTTGGCCTGGTCAAAGAGCAATGATATGTTGTTGGGCCATTTAGTTTTATGGGTTATATTTTAGATGACTTTTTCATCATATGAAAGGGAACAGAAACAGAAGCCAAAAAAGATATCCAACTTCTAAATGAGAAAGACTTAAAATTTGTTGACAGTTAAAGATAATAACATTTGTTACAGTCTTTTTAGGAAGCCGACTTCAGGCAACACGATTTAACATGGGTCAAAGAACCATCCACACAATGTGAAGTGGAGCCTTCCCTATGGAGAATTACTCCAGATAAAACAAAATTGCTCTAATAAGGCCAATTTTGAGGCTGAATAGAGAGCAATAATAATGTGTTTTCAACAATGAGGGCATCCTCAATAGGTTTCAAGAGATGTGTTGAGGCGAGTAAAAGATCATACACAAGAAGAGTTACTGCAAGTCCAGGCACAGGAAGGAGCAGTAGATGAAGTCAGGTTCATTGTGACCTTTTCAACAGATGTGCCCTTAATCAGTAGTATATTGTGAAAAAGTTGGGACATACCTCTAGCTGATAATGTAATAGGGCAGACTTTAAATCCCTTCCCCCAAATCACACTCTGGATGTCAACATCTTTGAAAGAACATTTAATGAGCAGTCACTATGTAGTAACAGATCATGAGGCAAGCTTTTTATACATGTCTGATTTGTAAAGCATGTAAAATCAGTAAGAAAATTACAGAATATAAGACCTCAAAAGGTGGCAAACCACTGAAAAAATAACAGATTTATTAATGGCAACTCAGATTATGTGATTTACTGTCTGGAATGCTCATGCAGGAAAACCTATGTGGGACATTGTTGGAGCATATGCGAGTAATAACAAAGAACGACCCAACTTATCAGGTGGCCCGAAATTTTCAGCGTGTACATTGAGGTGATCAAAATTTATTAAGCATTTTCTGCTTGTACAGGGTCCTACCAAATCCCTGGGGAGGAAATCGACCGATGGTACTCAGACATCAGAATCACAAATTTGATCACAGAATGGAGAACTAAGATCCCCAATGGATCGAACATAGAGGAGGAGTTAGCAACCCAACTAGGTAAAGACCTGAGCACACATTAAACAGTGAGGTACATTATAGATTCTCAAAGGAGATATTGACCAAACAGTGCTGACACTACAGTAAAATATGCTCATTAGTTTAAGTATTGTGATAATATATTAGATTAGATTGCTTTGGGTATAAAATGGTAACAATGATTAATATATTATTGATTACGTAGGACATGTCTATATTTACAATTTGAGATTGTCATTAGAAAATGATATGGATTGATTGAACATCATGTTCATTCAGAAAAACTATATACGTGAATCACACTATATGACTGGGTAAGCAAATTTGACAAATAATTTTTGTAGATTATGTATTAAAATATAGTAAAATTGGCTAGTCCAAAATGGCTACTGAGCAATGTGTACAAGAATTTTCAGTTGCTACTGTGTGGTTTGAGGTGGCGGGCCCTGGCGAGATGCCCTGACGGTGATGAAGCAGTGACGGGAGTGCGGATCGTGGGACAGGAGCAGAGTGAGTGGAGAAGAAGAGGAGCTGTCCTTTGGTACAGCCGAACTGGCCCGGCTACATCATTTAGGCCATTTGGGCCTGGGGAAATGCCGTGGATGCTATGCAGCCCTCTGGCCAGTCACTCTTCCCTTGAAACCTTGCAGCCTGTGTTTGCCTGCCAAAAAATATGTACTTGAGAGGGCTGGACTGCTTGTGCCACCATGGCAATCCCTGGGCTGGACTGAAGGCGGACTGGATGACTTGCCTAGCGTTATACGAGTTGGTCATCCAGACGGGGGGAGCAGACCACTTGAGACAGGTCCACGGTGTGCTGGGACTTACGCATAGCACTTGAGTTTCCCATTGACCATGTGGCTGACTGTTGGGGACAGAACTGCATGCCCTAGAATTCCATGCTGCCAGGAGGCAGGCCACAATAACAGCTCCTATGGGGCACATTTAACCAGGAAAGCCTCCCTCTGCACCGTCCTTGGCACTTGGCTGATAGATGGGGGCAGGACTGCATGCTCCAGATAGTATGTGCTGCAATCACAGCGCTGAGGGGGCATTTAAGCAAGGACGGGCAAGCCCGTCTGCCGCCATCCGAGCTCGAATGAGGCTGGTTCCACCAAATCTAGGCCTGTTGGAAGGTGTCCCTCCAGACCTCCACTCTTTTTACAGCCCCATATTTTGGAGGCTGCAAAGGGTAACTGGATGAAGACACCTAGCAACAAAGTCCCTCGGCCCATGATACAGACACCCAGTCCCGGCAAAGGCCATGGAGATGCAGTACAGCTACTGGGGTCTGGAGGAGCACCAAACCTGGGCAGGGGTTCCAAACATTTCCCAAAGACAGTCACCATTAAACTTCCCAAAGTACTGCCTGGCAGTACTTTTGGTGTCCCCAGACTTTTGCATGGTCAATCTGAGTTTGTTGAACAACTCACCAACAACACACACACACACTCAAAACGTAAAACTGAAACCTTAAAAACACTCTGTAATGTAAAATTGGTGGCTAAAACTTAAGTTGGTATCCTTGACTTCATCTTGAAAGCAGCACAAGTACAGCAAACAGAAAATAGTATGAATGATGGGTGGCCCCAATTGAAGCACGGACAAAAGAAACCATGCTTTAGGAGATTAAAAGACAAAATGATATAGAGTATAGCATTTTGCATCGTTTTTAGAATTAAAAAAGGAATTTAGATAACTTTCTACCTTCTCATTAAAATTAATATTTGGATTTTTCTATATTTGTTTGCGAATTAAATATTTCACAATGTGAGCACTTGTTTGATTACTATTGTTTCTATATTTTTGTGTTTTATTGTGTTTCAAATCGTAATATACTTGTTTTGTGGTATGTTTGTGTGTTGTTTCGATGTTCAAATCATATAAATTGCCGTGGTGGAGATTCCCCGTTTCTAGTAATGACCAGTGTGGGTCCTCAGATTTCAGTAATGATTCAGTGTGAGTCCAAACAGGTCAAAAGGTTAAGAACCGTTTATCTAGTTGGTGTCCTTCACCATGGAATACGGGCACTGAATTGCACAATGACTTGCAAACTCAACACAGACAATGGGGCAGACGGAAACAGAAAGACAGCTGGAAAGTAGCCCAAATGTTGATTCTTTAAATATCTTTAAATATTTTATTTAGCGCTTCTCAAACCTGTTGGTGTGTCAGCGCACTTTACATATGTGACCAGAGTCTCCTTTACAGTCATTATGTAATAGAGAAAGGTTGGGTACATGGGGAAATGAGAGACATTAGTGAGTCTAACAGCAAATATGTTGCTTGATGATAGAGTCGTATAGATTAGGGCAGGAAAGAGAGCAGAAACAGAGATGGTGTGTGACAAATGGAAGAGCTCAAACTATAAAAGTGTAAGATGTATGGGTTGGGAGTAGAGTGAGTGTGAATACAGACCATGATTCTGGTGTTCTACAACAAGTGCCATGCGAAGTAATGCCATTGAATATTTTAAGACAGTAGTTAAAAGTCATTTTTGCAATCCAACAACATAATGAAGAATTGTGCTTGAGGACGGATGACCCGTCATCTTTGTTAGAACTGCCAGGGACATGTGTTGAGGGGACACTCTGAAGTTCAACATCTCCTCTACTTCGCAAATAGGAACTGGGGGTTACATTATTAATGATATACTATGTCATCATATAATGATATTAATTATATACTGTCATGTCATCAGTTATCTCACTGATAAGATTTCACGATTTATGTACAAGGCCACAAACACTGAATCGGCAAGCGAGCGATAGGGTTCTACAACTACCTACACTGACATTTTTTAGACTGAAGTTTTGCTTTGAAATTTTAATGGCAATTTATCTAAAGATGTTTCAACAACTGGATTACATTACTTTAGTAATATACAAGCACACCAATGAACGTGGAAGTGTAAATAAATGGTTTGTACAAAACAAGTATACGTTTACTTGTGAAAATATGCAATTAATTAAATTTAAGTAGTACAAACAAAGATACCTGTGTAGTCTTCACATAAGGTCTACATTGTATTAGAGGCTTCTTACAAAAAGATTTTAATCCGAAAATGTAAATGTACAAACCTTACTGTTTTTAAGGATGTCAATCAAAACTTCATAGAGCATATCTCTGTTCTTCTCCAAAAATCCATCACATTTATATTCCACCTGTGCAAAGAAATGAAATGTACTGTAAGCCCTTTGACTCCACACTGGAATCCATTTGACTAAAATGTTTGATCCAAATACACTGATTATTAATGATCCTTTTCATGTTACATTTATTTACCACACCATAGATTAAATGTCCTTCTGTATATCTATGACACAAAGAGCACTTTTAAAAATACTGTGTATAACACACCAAGGATCTCTTTTTTGATGTAGACATGTGCACACTTGGAATAGGGCAAAAAGGAAAGGCATCAATTTTTCTTTACATTTTAAAGAAATGTCCTAGGCTTTCTAACATTCATCCTCTCAATGTGCCCCAACCAGATAACTCAGGTTTTCTTACTCCAAACCAAATGCAACTTGCATCAAACACAAAGGCAGGTCCTTTTGTGGGATAGGGCCTACAACACAGGAATATACTCAACCTACCTCTGTGGAACAAGCCACACTACCAGTTATTTAACTGTGCCTAAGGATTTACAATATAACTAGTTCTTTCCACTGCCTCAGGAACTCTCATTTGTTGCAGGGGGTTCCCTCTATGTACAATTACTTACCCATAGCCTGTCGGTGTGGGGCTTGCCTTGTATTAGGTTTAATTACCTCTTATTGAACTTGTGTATGTATTCAACACGTCTTATCTAGATCTTCCCTTCTATTGGCACCATTTCACACTTTCTTCAGACTTTTTAGGTGGGGGTTATCTCTATCTGTAAATGACTGTGACTGCCGTGGGAGGCATGGACTTGCTACAGACCCCTGGGTTTACAGATGAAGAGTATTCCACCCTGGTAGGTAGGTCAATTTGATTTGATAATCAAGCCAGTAGTCGACCTGTAAACAATGATGATGTACATAAACTACTATTAATAAAAAAGATCAAAAGAAATTAGATGCATGGACATTTCATGCTAGAATATCTCCGAGCTGGGGTCATACCCCAGGGACTCCGGGTCCGTAATATACCTGGATTATTTGTACAAATAGAACATCTTGTAGAACTTTGGTCTATGCTAGCAAATCGCTGGTTGGGGGATTTTATTATGTTAATTGTAGAGACAGCAAAATGATTAGTTATAACCTTATTAAATGAACTTAGAGAGTTAGAAGAGAAAATCAAAAAGTCTAATGTGTTAGAAGAAGCGAAGAAAAAACTGGAGGAAGTTGAGAAGGAACTGTCAACCTATTCGGAGCATTGACTGAAAAACAAAACTGTTAAGTTGAAAATGGATGTGAGATTTTTAACTAAACAAAAAACATATCCTTTTTTGCAATTATAATAATTACCAGGATGATAATGGCATGGAACAACATAAATAAAATAGAAAGGTCACTACCTTCTCAGAGACGTCCAATTCAGATAAAGAGGGCTGTTCTTACCAATATGACAAGAATGAACATATATGGAGCAGATCAACCCACATGCCAGCATTTTTAAACCAGATGAGGGGCCAGAAGGTGCCCCTGGAGACCCAGATATCCACCCCGATACAGGAGTCAGTTCAAACAAAACAACAACCAGTATTTGGTCACCAGGAATGGCAAATACTGGAGACCTTAACTCAAATTCCTATCTTTAATCTTTCTGGAAAAAGAATGGGACCTGTTGTCAATTTTCAAGCTATCAAAAGGTTTATCATTTGTTTCAAATACTAAACCTAATGCGTTCTAACTTTTTAAGAACATGATGGCGTTTTTAAAACAATTTCAACTCAAGACATATTTTATAAATTATAAGAACCTGGCTAACATCAACACCACTGATAATACTTCTGGGCTACATCCTCCATGTACCTTCACTCCCACACTTGACCAAGTAGGCCCAGAGAAATTAAAAGCTGCTACACAATATATACATTGTACCTCACATAATTGAATTAAAACTAGAGGAAATGCAAGCTCTAACAGAATTGAGTACGAACAAACAAGTCACAATTAAAAATTGTGACAAAGGTGGAGGGATAGTTATCTTGGATAACAATCAATATATTATAAAAATTACAATTTCTAGATAACGGAGCTCATTTTTCCTCAGTTCAAATAGATCCCACTTCCAGAGTGCAAGGAAAATCCAACGGCTTACTAGTAAAGCTTTGACCAATGGTGATTAAGTGAAAAGGAATAGGACTACCTCAATGTGGCCCATCCTAAAATGGCAAGTGTATATGGGATCCCTAAGATCCATAGAAATTAATCTCATCCCCCATATCGCTACAGAACCACTATCTAAATATATAGATGCCATCATATGGCCAAATGTACTTCAAACAAAATCATACATTTAAGATACTAGGGACATCATTAGGAAAGTAGAGGGTCTTCCTTTCAACAGAAATCAACACATTCTAGACACCTTTGACATTGAATCACCCTATAGCAATATTCCCCAACTACATGCTATTGAAGCTGTCAGTTTGGTTCATGAGACTCCATGATATGCAAGGTATAAGATATGAAGTGGCACCTTTTTATGAATCTATAACCCATTGGGTAAGATTCATTGATGACATTTTTTTTTACATGGACTGGTACTATGGACATCTTGGATGAGTTTTTAAGTTGGCTGAATCTATGTGACGCTAGCATGAACTTCATGGTACATACAAGTTATGGATATTTTTGGGATATTCTAATACAACACGAAAATTAGCTGTTGGAGGTGGATTTATATATTACTCCACTTCGACAGCTTTCATCCCAGAAACCAAAAGCAAAGCTTTCCCATTGGACAGTTCCTGAGGTTACATAGGAACTGTACAAATTTAGCAGATTATGACATGAGAGTGAATGACATGAAATAAAAGTTTATCTCGAGAAGATATCCAAGACTATTGGTGCGAAAAGCGTTTAAGAGAGGAAGGTTTTATGTTAGGGATCATCTTCTTCATAATACTCAAAGACCGAAAAAATATAAACTGGTTTGTGTCACCCGACACTTGGCCCTTAATGAGAAGATCCGACACATCATTTGTGTCAATTGGCACATTTTGAATGAAGGGACTAACACAATGAAAAACTTCCAAGGCCTATATTCACTCACAGGAGAAGTAGAAACATAAAAGACATGGTTGTACACTCGCGTCTACCAAGTGAACCCACAGAATTTCAATCTTCCATCATGGGAGGAATTCTGGTTATAGAAAATGTTTATTCTAAAACATGCATAGCGTGTAATATGTGAATGGAGACACCCAGTCTTACTTTGAGTAAACACAGTTCACCTAAAAGCCTTTACCAATTGCAAAACTAAAAATGTAGTGTATCTACTCCTATGTCCTTGTGGGTTCGGTTACGTTGGAAAAACAGTTCGCCCCATTGCGACTCCTCTCACAGAACATCGCTCAGCCATCCATACTAATAAAACAACAGCCCCTCTTGTGAAACACTGTCTTCATGAACAACATAAACAAGAAGAAATTCACTGGGTCATCCTTGAAACAAATCATGAACAAAGAAGGATGTGACCCCACAGTGATACACACGAGAAGGGAAGTATATTGGATCTTTATTTTAGATACACATAGAACAAGGGTTGAATAATGAAATCTTATGGGAGAATGCAATCAGATATAATACAGGTTAGATTTCATGTTTTCTGGACATTATCTTCATATCCTTTATAGTTCATAACACTTTAAACTATATTTTGGATGTGAGAAGATTTATGGTTTCATGCAAAAAAAATTAAGATTTGATGTCTCAGAATCTATTTAGTGTCCAGGATCCTGCATATCTCATCTGTATGTGAGGTAAGATATGCTTTGAGGGATATTCTCCAGGTTTAGAGTAGAACTCCCTACAATATTTATTGCAATTATTATTAGTTATCCCAATACTATTTGTTTTCTTCGACCAGTTCCAACATGGTCGAATAAATTGAGCTCAATGGTGTATGGTCTTGCTCTATACATGTAGCTTGTAGAGTCGTTTTTTATTTTTATGGTTGAATGTAACTCCAATCTTTAGAGTCGACTTTTTTTAAACATGTCCAAGATGGCTGCACTGATGTAGCTTCATGGTGCATGGTGATATTCCAACGATATAGTGCATGGAGTCCATTTTTGATTTTTAGTTGTTGAAAGGCTTTTCAGTCAGGGGCAGGAGCCATATAAAGAGGATGTGTCCGATGGGGTATTTTTTAGATCAATGTAATCCGGTGGACCCGGGCATTCTAAGACATTTAAAAACCTTTAGCGACTGTCACGGTAAGGACATTCATCACATGGGGTTTCGGAACATGCGGGGAAATTAGTAAAATTGGCCCATATTTCTGATTTGTTTCACGGTTACTATTTTCTCTCCACCTAGTGCCTGGGAATTTATGAGGATGTAATTATACCCTTACACGTCCGTACAATTAATGTGACACAATATGGTACAGATGAACTGTCACCTTTCTGTTGCAAACTGAGCATGTTTGACACGAGATGAGAACACATCAAATCTATATATCTCAAGGTATGCGTGTAGTATTTCTCTGTTGCCAATCGTCGGGTTTAATTCAGAGTTTCATGCTTCTTACATTTTACACAAGATATCTATATATTTATTCCCTAGGATAAATAGTTTGTACATTACTGCCAGACGGGTTGCATCGATTATCCGGTATCATATATCATGTGAGTGAGATCCCAGGTGGTGTTGGCTCACAAATGGGTGGAAAAGCATGTTGGTTGTATATATTTTCTTTGGTTATTATTTTTTTGTTATGCACAATTTTCTATTCTCTTCACAAATTCTCTTCATTGGGCATTGTCCAGGCACCAATTAGATAGCCTGCCTGTACTGCCGGTATTAATTCATGGTAACAGATGACACATTTGAATGATGTATACTAAATGAAGTGAGAGGCTGGCTTGGCTCTGTCTTTCAATTCTTTTCTTGGGTAGAATCTAGGTTTGTGGTGATTGGCTATATGCGTTGGATCATGTATCATGTTAGAAGTACAGGGCTCTCATATTATCTGACATTTTATATACTCAACCTACCTCTGTGGAACAAAGCCATACTACCAGTTCTTTAATACTTTCTTGAAATCAGACTGGTTTGAAAGGGCATTTGAAGGACCACAAATGATGAATGACTTGGCACTCGAAACAACCCAAATGACCTCTGCATACATCACACCCTATCTACACCAGTTCATTACTCCAACTACATCAACTGCCTCCACCAATGATACTAATTCTTCACCTCCGCTTACCTTACTTAACTGTACTAATTTGTATGATTACAGGTATACTTAATGGTTTAGGTTCACAACAATTATTACAGAAGCTGGGCAAAAGTATTCTACTTTGTACTAATCTTCATGCAAGAAACCTCAAGTTCCTCAGAGCGGACTGCTACCTGTGGTAGACTCTCATTTAACTACAAGTGTTGCAGTCCTGAGTGGAACCAGTAATGTGCGGAGAATTGGTCTGTTGTGTTCTGCTGGAGGGTTTGCCTTCCTGAAGTATGCACACAAACTGCAACAGAGTACACACTGGAAAGAAATTCCAGCCCAGTCATGGACAATGAGAACCTGCAGAGATGTGGCACATACCAAACAGCTTTTAGCCAATAGAATTTGAACACTGGGAATGTGTTTTGAAGATTTCTTGTGGTCCCAGAAAGGTAAAACTCCCTTTACTGTTTTCGAAATTTTGACCCACAGACCAGCATTTTTAATTAGGATGTGCCTTAACCTTGCAGGAGATAAATCTGCTTCAAGGGATAGTCAACAATATCAGTTTATCACATCCATCATGTGCTTTGTGCAAAACAGCTTCTTCAGGGCGCAACTCGCAATAATATGGACACCATTTCTGTTTAAATTAATTTACCACTCACATGCAGCAATAACAAACTGCAAAGTATTAGATCTGAGAAAAACGACAGTATGCAAGCAAATATATTAGTGTCTGGTTTCATAAGACGGATGTGTGAAAGTGGCATGGGCTATGTAAGAGGAGTTGCGATAGAGTGTGATATGTGGATTAGTCATACGGTGTGTGCTTGGTCTGCATCAAACCTGATTGATCAGTGACTGCAAGTGTTGGTTAAGTTATTACTACTGACCAGATAGGAGATGCCGGTGGGTGTCGGCATCAAAAGTATAAGAATGAAGATCAACACTAAAAACAGACAGGTGCATCTTTTAGGGGGAGGTTCTGGTCAGGAGACTTTTTGTCTAGGATGGAGAGGCCCAGTGTAACTAGTTGCTTTGCTTGAAATATGCCAAAATAATAGGTTGTTGGCAAGTCCTGAGAATACCAAAATATATATCCAACTGACCAAAAGATATGAATAACAACTTATGGTTCTGGACCAGTCCTGTCTACTAGTCATACATTTGTAGGGAACCAATTCCACACCCACTACAATTAACAAAAACTCTTCTAGGATGAGCTGATTTATACCAAAGGGCACAGAGAAGAGATAAGTTGCATTCCCAAGAATAAAGCAGAGAGATTCATCACAAATGTCCAGAAGAGCTGTCTCTGAGCAATGGCAGGAGCTGAACCCAAAGTGAAGCGAGGATAGCATTTTCTCAATGTCTAGAAAGGTCTGTAGCTGCTGGACTGTAATGTTTTCACTTTGTTTGGAAATAGGTCAGAAGTAGGATAGGAGAGAGTTAACTACACTATTTTTGCTGGCCTGATATATAGGATGGTAGGTTTAGGAGTAATAAAAGAAAGCTCAGTCATTAGCATCATCCTGCTACACTAACCATAATTAAGAATTCTCAAAAATGTGAGTCTTAACAAAGGGTACAGATATGTACGTATGTGGTATTACTTTAGACTGAACCTAGCCACATGCTGTACATGATCAAAGTCAAACAGAAAGTTTACAAATGATATGAGAGGTTGCTGCGTTGTGGCAGTTTAATTCATTGTCAAACAGGCGGGTTTCCAACTCTTTTCCAAACTGGAGCAGCTTTGGGAGGTCCTGATGGACACAGGGATGTTGTTTCAGAACCAGGGTGCACAGATGGAAGAGGCCTGCTGCCGTGATTTTTTCTTTCTTACACGTCTTAGTCTACAGTCTAATGGTATCTGGATGTGGGTGTGGCGAGAACTACCAGAGATGGTGAGCTTGCTGCAAGAGAAGAGGGGGTGTTGGGCATGATGACTTCGTAAATCATGCAGCTGGTTTTGAAGATGATGTGTGCCGGCATGTAAAGCCAGAGGAGTTCCTTCAGGTTAGGATAATGTGATCATATTTCTCCAGGCTCTGGGTGTGACATGCGGTGTGTAGGATGCCCTTAAGGAGAGGTAGTGTGCAGTCTAAATGGCAAAAGAGCAGGGCATTACCTTCATACAAATGTTAGCGTATGAGGTCTTGAACAGCAGTTCTGAGGTCATTCTCTGGAAGAGACAGTTTGACTTTCTTTAGAAGAGACAGCTGGTACCAGGCCATATTTGTGTTTTTGGCAATGTGTTCCTTAAAGGTGAGGTTGGTGTCCAGAGTGGATCTAAGTGACATGATATTCAGTGAAAGTTGAGGTTCGCAGCCATCGAAGTTCAAGTCATTGAACAAGGTTTGTAGTGTTTCTTGTTTGTTCTTCTTAGCAAATAACAGGAATTCAATCTCGATAGGAATGAGTTTCAGGTAGGGGCTGGGTATCCAGGTCTGGATGATGTACAGGCAGTGTTTGTGCTGTTGGATCTTAATCAGAGGTGGCTTTCAAGAAGGTCAGTGTTTCATCGACACGTTGGTGAATGATGATACGGTTATATATGAATAAAGTCCTAAGAAACTCCGTGCAGAGGGTGAAGATGACAAGAAGACAGTATGGAACCCTGGGGTACTCTGCATGTTTTAGGATTATTATTGGGACCTGGAGGTGCCTATGTGAACAAAGTGGTGTCTGTTGAAAAGGTAGGAGAACCAGTGAATCCCAAGCGAGATTTCAGTGTGCATCTGAGGGTGGGATGGTCGCTGGTGTTGAAGGTAGCTGAGAGGTCCACCAATATCAGGAGGCAACTAGCCTTTTCCAGTAAGCCACTTTAATTTGGTAAGAATACGGGGAGAGAGGACAGACTAAATGAGTTTTAGTCATGTAAGGTTTAAAATATATGAAGGTGTACTGTAACATTATTTTTTTAATAAAACAACGGTTGAAGAATCAAGGATAAAAATATATGCACTCAAGTAATATATGACAGAATTTAACATCACAATATGATTTCGCAATCTAATGATGTACTTTGTTTCTCTCAAAAATGTGCCCTAAAATAGACAACCAATGGCAATGGGTGTCTTAGGCACACATAAAATGACCAAGGTTCCCCATGGAAGTAGAGAGTTGATTAGTGCGAAATTTGACTTGTAGACTGTGGAAAAAAATAGAAGCCATCTTGTTTTTTAAATGAAGGTAATCAAATTGAGAAAGGCAAAACTAATATGCTAAAGCATAATGCTAACATTTCGTTTTTGCTGGAACAACGTGTCCCCTCAGTAACAAGTGTCTGTCATAAGCATTGACAATGCCAATATGTCTTCTGCTCTTTTTATTTTTCATAAAGCTCTAGTAAAACTTAATTAAAAAAATAGAATTAAACAAATTGCCATTCATGCACAGGCGGCCCTCATTGAATGTTTTTCTAAAACTTTATTTAAAAAATGATCACAGATGACCACCAGTAAAATTATGTATACACACACATTCACAGTCACTTTTGAATGGATTCAAATCTCATTCTAAGGTAGCCATCCCTGCATCTGCATGCATGCACATGTAGACATCGTTAAATCAGTTGGAAGCCTTATTGCCTTGCTTGTCATTGGTCTGCAAGTGTCAGCTTCACTTTTGCCTGTCCCTACCCAGGAGTACGTCCCAAGTACTACTTCCCTTGCCTAGTGTCCTTCACTGCTCGCCACTTTCAATCAGTCAATCAATCAGGGAATTGTAAGCGCGCTACTCACCCGTGAGGGTCTCAAGGCGCAGATGGGGGGGTACGCAGATCTGTTTAGCCAAAGATCCAGGTCTCGAGGGTCTTCCTGAAGGTGTTCAGGGAGGGGCGCGTCTGATGTCTGCCGGTAGCTCGTTCCAGGTCTTGGCTGCAATGTGAGAGAAGGATCTTCCATCTGCTCTAGCTCTGTGGATGCGTAGGGTTTCGGCCATTGCGAGGTTGGAAGATCGGGGGTTTCTTTTGGGTACACTGAAGTTGATTCTGTTGTTGAGGTATTTGGGTCCGTTGTTGTGTAAGCATTTGTAGACGTGAGTCAGGAATTTGAAAGTGACTCTTTTCTCTACAGGGAGCCAGTGGAGACTTTGTAGGTGTTGGCTGATGAGTTCGTGTCGGAGGATGCCGAGGACAAGTCTGACAGCGGTGTTCTGCATTGTCTGGAGTTTGCGGAGTAGGGACTTGTTGATGCCGGCATAGAGTTCATTTCCATAGTACAGTCTGCTGGTGATGAGTGCATGGGTGACTGTCTTCCTTGACTCAGGGGGGATCCACTTGAAGGTCTTGCGGAGGATGCAGATGGTGTTGAAGCAGCTGGAGGTGACGGCTTTGTTCTGTTGTTCATGGATAGTGATGAGTCGAGTACGATGCCGAGGTTCTTGTCATGGTCTGAGGGGGGCTTCCGAGGGCAGTCAGCCACCAGGTGGTGTCCCATGCAGAAGGGATGGTACCGAGGATGAGGACTTCTGTCTTCTCGGCATTGAGCTTCAGGCAGCTGTTGGTCATCCAGACTGCGACGTCTTGCATTCCTTTCTGGAAGTTGAGTTTGTTGGGGTCTTTGGTGAGGGAGAGGATGAGCTAGGTGTCGTCTACGTAGGATACGATGTTGAGGCCATATTGTCGGACGATGGCTGCAAGGGGGGCCATGTAGATGTTGAAGAGGGTGGGGCTCAGGAATGAACCCTGTGGGACTCCGCAGGCGATTTTTGTGGGGTCGGAGAGCAAGGGTGGGAGTCTGATGCTTTGGTGTCGAAGGCCGCCGATAGGTCGAGTAGGATGAGGGCTGTGGAGTGGCCTTGGTCCAGGAGGGTGCGGATGTCGTCTGTGGCGGCAAGTAGGGCGGTCTCTGTGCTGTGGTTGCTTCAGAATCTGGATTGGGACGGGTCGAGGACAGCGTTCTCTTCAATTAATCATGTCGGTTTAATGTTGACTGTTTTCTCTGCAACTTTGGCTGCGAAGGGGAGGAGTGAGATGGGCCGATAGTTCTTTAGGTTGGTGGGGTCAGTTGTGGGCTTCTTGAGCAGGGGTCTGACTTCTGCACGCTTCCTGACGTCTGGGAAGGTGTCTGTTTTGAAGGTGGTGTTGATGGTGCGTTGTAGCTCAG
This sequence comes from Triturus cristatus, assembly GCF_964204655.1. NCBI lineage: Eukaryota > Metazoa > Chordata > Amphibia > Caudata > Salamandridae > Triturus > Triturus cristatus. The sequence continues at coordinate 392,273,697 of NC_140583.1, read as the reverse complement.
GTGCGATGGTGGTTGTGGCTCTGTGGTAGATGTGAGGGGGCAGGGGTCCGTCGGGGCCCCCGAGTGGATGCTTTTCATGCTCGAGGCGGTGTCTTCGGCTGCGATCAGTGTCCAGTTGGAGATGGTGGGCTGGCTGGTGTTTCTGGGCATTGGGGAGCCGTCTGTGGCACCTGGTCGTGGATGGTCGATGAAGTTGTTGTAGAGGTTATTGATCTCGAGGTGGAAATAGGTTCCAAGCTTGTCACAGAAGTCTTGGGATGGGGTGATGTCTGTGGCTTCACTGCGTGGGTTGATGAATTCTTGAATGACACTGAAAAGTTCCTTGGAGTTGGCCAGGATTTTGTTGTGGATGAAGTTCCTCTTAGTGGCTCTGATCTGGTTTTGGTAGTCCGTCATGGCGTCCTTGTAGGTGGTGTGGTTTTTGGCTGTCTTGGTGTTTCACCAGTTCTTCTCCAGGCGTCTGCAGGTGCGTCTGGCTACTTGGAGAGCGGTGGTGAACCAGGCAGCTTTCCTGGGGCGTTGTCTGTTGGGGTTGCGTAGCGGGGCGAGCTGGTCTGCGCAGCTGGAGATCCAGGTGTGGAGTTCTCTGGCTGCGTCGGGTGCACAGGTGTGGTTGTCTCGGGTGAGGGTGGAGTTAGGTTGCTCATCGGTAACCTTGCTCCAGTTCCTTTGAGGTGGGCGTGGGGCTGATTTGGTGCCTTGGGTTTGTTGATGGTAAAGTGTATGCAGTGGTGGTCGGCCCATGGCGGCTGCGTTGTGTGGCTGAATTGGATGCTGTTTCCTGCTGTGAAGATGGGGTCGAGGGTGTGTCCTGCACTGTGGGTTGGTGTCTTGATGAGTTGTTTAGGTCCGATGCTGGTGAGGTTGCCATGAAAGAGTGGAGTTGGGGTCGCTGGGGTTGTCAAGGTGGAAGTTCAGGTCTCCAATGAGTATGTAGTTTGTTGAGGCGATGGTGTGGGGTGCGATTAAGTCGGTGACAGTGGTGGCAAAGGGTGTTCGGGGGCTGGGGGGTCTGTAGACGAGGGTTCCTCGGAGTGTGGCTTTGGGGGTGGTCTGGATCTGGAAGTACAGGTCTTCGGTGGAGGGGAAGGTTTCGCTGGAAGTGGTGAGGCGGAGGGTGCTCTTGTGGGCAATGGCGAGCCCCCTCTCGTGGGTGGTTGGGGCGGTTTTTCCTCTGGATCTTGTATCCGTCTGCAATGGCTGTGCTGATGTCGGGGGCAGAGGATGGGTTGGTCCAGGTTTCTTTGAAGAAGGCGATATCGGGCAAAAGAGAGTCGAGTAGGTTCCAGATTTCCATGGCGTGTTTGTGTACGTAGCGTACGTTGAGGAGGATGCATTTTAGGGTGTTGCCGGTGCTGGCATCGGCGGTGTTGGAGGCGGGGTTGGCGGTGAGGGTCTGGCAGTGTCTAGCGATGGGTAGTGGGAGGTCCAGGGTTCCAGGCATTGGCTGGGGTCGGGTCGCAGATGGGCGCAGACGGGCTTGTCTTTGGAACGCGGAGGCAGGAGAACTGGCCGTGGGTCGTGTTCGGTGAGGCCTGTTGGCATTCTCTAAGTCTTCCAGGGTTGAGTGCGAGGAGGGTGGTGGTGTCGTAGCGATGGGTATTGGGAGGTCCAGGGTTCCTGGTGCTGGCCGCGGCAGGCCGCGGACGGGTGCAGATGGGCTTGCCTTTGGCATGCCGGCAGCGCGGCCGCCATTAAGTAGGGGAGGTGGGATGGAGGAGAGGCTGGGAGGTGGGAGCGGGGAAATTCTCAGGGGAAATTCCGGGGGGGAGGGACAGCAGGGGCAGCAGCGGCGAAAAACAAAAGGAACAGCAGGCACAAGAAAATATAACCAGTGGTGGAATTAGAGCAAGACACAGATGGGCACAATAACAGTGGCACAACAGGGAGAAAGTTTATGGTGGTTGCAGGCAGTCTGTTCCCAGTTGGAGCGCGCAGCAGGCGCAGGAGCGGGCAGCAGTCTCGAACCTCCCAAGGAGGAGGTCGGGGTCTGGAGGCAAGAGACGGCACAGCGGAGCTGCGGTGAGAGAGATTTTTTTTCCTTTTACTTGCAACCCCTTCCTCCCTCCTACTTTCAACATTGTTGCTTGTCCTGCCACCGCTCTTCTCCTGCCTTGTTGCTTCTGCGGTCTGCCCCATCTCTGTTGTCGCTTGTCTTGTCCTGTCCAGCCCCAACCCTGCCCCCTTAGTTGCCTGCCCCCTCCTGTATTGCCAGAAAAGAAAACACCCAAAGGTCACACCAACAGGTTTGAAGATGCTATAAAGATGCAAATGCGCTGCACTTCCTGCTCTGCATGAACTTTTAGGTGCAGGCCCAACACAGCAAACTTCAGCTCGTACATAAGATAATTAATCATTGTTTTTTGTCCAGACTGAGAATTAGCCCATTCTAAGAAAACGGAACAGAGCCCCTCACGGTCGATTCTGGCTGAATCACAGCACTTTTTTGTTACCTTTCGGTCAAGCTGCACATCAGCTGCACTGCTGTACAACATGGCTAAAAGAATTTGATGAAGCCAATAGATTTCCCACATACATAACCTATTGGCTTTACTAATGCTTACTTTTAAGGGTTTTGCTCGGATTTTCATTATGAGATAAGTCTCTGAAGGCTGTGAGAAGTAAGCCGGAATAACGCTGCATGCTTGTGTGTCCTGTGCTCTCTTGAGAGTTCTAGTTACTACTGTTTTTCTATTTTTTACACACAAGGTCATACGAAAATCTACACAAATTTGCTCGAAGGTAGATTCTCTTTTCCTAAATCTTTGCACTTGACATGATGGTTGTGGATAAAAACCTCAAAGGACAATACACTGAATTCTTAACATATCTGTGACTGTTAATAAGTATGCTTAGCCAGGTAAAAAAAAGTGGAGGGAAAAAGCAGGTGAGAGGCTAGCATTTACCATATTGATAATCAGTTACACAATACAGTACAACCATTGGCATAGCCAATGTGTCTCACCTTTGTGACCTATTGGCTTTGTCAAAGGGTTTTAGCAATGCTGCACAGTATCCACGATAAATGAACAAAGACAAAGCCCTTGACACGAGTGCTACTTTATTTTGTAGGTGCGTGCATCATACATGAGCAGGTCGACTACAAAATGACATGGGAACTTTTTAATATTATTTTGGATACGAATCAAAGTAGGATCAGTAAGTTAAAAAACAAAACATGCAAGGCTTTTTTTTATATACAGGTAGCAATGTGGCAGGGGGAATACAGAAGCAACATGCGGGGTGCAGGAAAGCTAAAGCAACACAGGAGGTTGGGATGAGCAAACAAATGTGGGAGAGTGCAATAGGAGAGAGGGAAGCCAAAGCAACACGAGGAAGGATGGGAAAGCCAACGCAACATGTAGGCTGGTGGGAGGGACGGGAAAACAACACAGAGGGCGTGGATGGGAGGAGAAACACACAGGCAAGAGGGAGGGGGCAGGGAGAAGCACTGAGGTGACAGAAGTCGAAACACGAAAAATAAGCAGAGTGACATGAAAGCCCAATCAATGGTAAGCAATGGGTGGACTCCAAGCCCTTCTATGTTCTTGGTAAGCCACAATTTGCCTTTCAACAGACAGTGCATGCTCTATATTGTATACTCGAGCTAGAAATTACATCTAGTTGAGCTCACAGAAGAGAGAGTGCACGGAGGCCCGAGATCAGATAGAGGATCACAGCTTGCTGGGCAGAGCACTTCACAAACATAGCAGATAGGCAACACTTTTAAAAGAACATCAAAAACAAAACAGTTTTATTATGAATACTTACCTGTAGTGTACTAGCCACAGAGGACACAGACGCAGGGTCAGGATTCTCTCAACTTTCTTTATTGCTACCTTCCTTAATCGATTCCTTCTCACTACTGCCCTTCCCCAGGGCATGACTCCGCCTCCTCCCTTATCCCACCCTCAACCCGCCTCCTCAGCCGAGGAGGTCCTAGTGCCTAATGTTTGAATGAAATACTACATCTCCCCCTTTCTTAACAAAATGAGTTAGTTCAATCTTTTCAATAGATAACCAAAACAAAATGTCACACAGTTACAGTTCTTCAATCAGACGACTCGGTCTCTTAATGGTTCGGCGGAGACGGATATGGACGTCTGGACAGTCAGGTTCTCCTCCATCAGGGATCGCTCTCGATGGCTGGTCACTGGTTTCAGTTACACTAAGTCTCGGTTCTCCAGTGGCAGGACCATTGAGTAGTTCTTTAACTTAGGACTGCACTTCTGAAAGTGCGCCACATTCCTGGTGATTCTCTTCTCATCCGATTCAGCAGTGATCATGGTTCCCTTTTGTTTGGTGACTACTAGTGGAGTTTCATGATAACGACAATCGGTTTTCTTTTGCTGTTCTTGTTTCACTAGTACCCAGTCACCTTCGTGAATCAAGGACGGTGGAGCTCTTCTACGACGATCTGTATACGTCTTCATTCTCTCCTTCTTGAGTCGGTCAGTACCAGCTATGTCATCTGGGTCAGAGTCGTGGGATACTGCTTCATCATTCCAGTCAACCATGGGTATTCTGGTGTGCACCGGCCGGCCCAGCATTAGGGTCGCGGGGCACTTACCGGTAGTGGAATGAGGCGTGTTTCTATAAGCTTGCAGGACTTCATTTAGGACCATTTGAGTGTCTTGCTGCGACATTTCAGCCTGTTGAATGGCTTTCTTTAATGTAGACATAAATCTCTCAATCATTCCGCTGGCCTGTGGCCACAGAGGTGTATGTCAGGATCACCTCCGTGGCACCGAGGCGCCTTCCTAGCCGTCAGCGGACAACAACTCCCAGAAGGCCGGAGTTCCGATGACAGGATTTAAGCGCCAATGGCGCCCGAGACGGCGCGCGTAATTGACGTCACCCGGATCCCTCGCGGTGGCGAGAACGAAGAAACTGATTCCTAAGCGGCCAGGAGTCGAACGCTACGTTGACGGCTCCTTGGCGAACTTCCCGAATACAGGGGGTCGAGGCGGAGAAGTCAACCGCTCGTCCCGCATTTCAGGAGCAGACGGTGAGTCTGCGAGTGCGTTCGGTGGCAGCATCCCGGGAAGTGCCGGACCTCCTGATTCCGAGGGGCTGTCCTGCCTCCCTTCGCTCCGCGTCAACAGCAGGTCGGAAGAAGTCTATTCCGAGTGCTGCACGATTCGATTGGGTGTCCTCCATCTTCACCAAACAGGTACCGAACCGTGACTGTGTAGGTGGCAGAATACAGAGGCGGTCCCAACCGCGTATTCTGATCACCCGTTCCCTTTGCTTTACTCTGTCCTCCTGCATCCCAAGCCCGGTGCGAGGGGTGCCGAACTATAGAAGTTTCCTGCCTTCTAGGTAACCTTGTACATATCTCTGGAACTATGCCAGGATTGCCGGCGAATTGTTTTTCCATTTGGCTCTGAAATCTCTGAGTAAGGTGAAGTTAACCTTATGGGGGAAAGAGCCTAAGGATATCCGTGACTACCAATCCCTTCCTACCGCTGCTCGGAGAAGGATGTATGTTTGCTGGGAGGGCATGTTTCTACCCCAGGACCTCAGGCTATTCATTTACAGGTAGAGGCATTACTGCACTAGTGAGATGGGTGTAGAGTAGCCAGCAGTTCCCATATTTAACACTGTCTTTGTCGTTTCAGGTTTCCCTTTCCCCGCTGTCCCTTCCCTTTCCTTTCCCTCGCCTGATAGTTCGAATGCCCTGTTTTGTTAACTCTTCAGGGACTTGGTAATATCAGGAGGTGGACGCTCTTTCTACACGACTGACCCCTGCGGAGCCTGGCCTGACAGAATTACGCGCCCAAGTATTTGGCTCCGCCCGGTTCAGACGGGGTGGGAAGAATGGCGTCCATAGAGGACGTTCTTCAGGCACTCCATTTGGTGCAACAAGAGCTGGCCTCATTTAGGGCGGAGACCGCCACCTTAAGAGAAAAGGTAGAGAGACTAGCACAAAACCCTTTTGATGCCAGCCCAGGGCCATCCCAAATACAGGTCACCGTGCCCCCACCAATACCGTTGGCTAGCCCTGAAAGATATGCCGGGGATCCCTCCAAAGTGCAGATCTTCTTAACACAAGTGATGTTGCACTTTTCGTGCAGGCCTGCCTCCTTTCCCACCAACCACTCCCGTGTGGCGTTCGCCATTTCGTACTTGATAGGGGACGCGGCCAGTTGGGCGGTCCCGCTGGTTCGAAACAACGATGCAGTGCTATCAGATTGGATGGCTTTTCGAACAGAATTCGAAAAGGTGTTCGACCGAAGAGCCACGACATTTAGCGCTGATAGAGAGCTTCTGGAACTCAAACAAGGGAGAGGGGATTTGGTCACCTATTTTACCTCTTTCAATCGTCTCGTGGCCGAAACCTCCTGGCCGGAGGAAAAGAGGATGTCCCTCTACTATCAAGGGTTGCGAGACGAACTGAAGGATGTGGTGGCGCAAATAGACCCACAGCCTACCTCTTGTGCCGACATGATTAGTTTGACCTTACGTTTAGATGGGAGAATGTTGGAGCGTGGGGGGGAGAGGAAGAAGTGGGAGAGGGGGAGCCCTCGAGCCGATAGACCTCCCCGTAGACCCCTTCCCAGTCCGGACACCGCAGCAGAACCCATGGAGCTGCGGGCCATTCGCCCCCCATTATCCAAAGACGAACGGGAAAGCCGACGAATCCAGGGGTTATGCATGTATTGTGGCAAGAAGGGGCACTATGTACGAGAATGCCCGGCTAAACCCAAGGCAACAGACGCCTGGTCCCGGTCGAAGCAGGTGGCGGTGTCCGTCACTCATACTCCTGAACCCCAGGGCCTAACTCAAGAAGGTAGCGAGGGGAAAAAGGGTTTACAGCTCCCTTCGTTAGCTACGTCACCTCCGAAAGACACGGAAACACAGCTGATGCTACCCATGCACCTGGGTCGCAATTTACCGCTAAGCCCCGTCCAAGTCATGCTGGATTCGGGTGCGACGGGTAATTTTATAGACCTCGGCCTGGTGACACGATTAGGACTGCAACGAGTCCGTAAACCCATAGCCGAAGAGGTGTTAACAGTGGACGGGAAACCTTTGAAGTCAGGGCAGGTGGTGGAACAGACAGAGTACATAGAGTTGACATACCAGCTAGCAAGGGGACAGCACAGAGAAAGGATGTCTCTTAACATTATTGAAGCACCCCAATACGATGTGATATTGGGTATGCCCTGGTTAAGTTACCACAATCCCGTCATAGATTGGCGAGCACGGACAGTCAGCTTCCCCTCGGAAGAATGTCAAGGACATCTAGAACCTCGCCCCCCTTCACAGGAAGTGGCCCTGAGGCCCTCGTATGTTGTGGCCACGGCCGCCGAAAAGGAAGTAGCCTTACCTCGACAATACGCACACTTTGAGGATGTGTTCAGCGAGAAACAAGCGGAGCAACTACCCCCTCATAGGGAATATGATTGCCGCATAGATCTAGTGGAGGGAGCCACCATACCAGCCTGTAGGGTTTATGCTCTGTCCAAGCCCGAGACTAAGCACTTAAGGGAATATCTAGATCACTATGTGGCCATAGGGTTCATAAGGCCATCGAGATCACCCGCTGCCTCCCCCCTCTTTTTTATAGCTAAAGCCAATGGAGATCTGAGGGCTTGTGTGGATTATAGGGTACTGAATAAAAACACCGTCAGAAATAGGTATCCTTTGCCCCTTATCTCTGTACTGCTCGACCAAGTGCGAGAGGCCCAAATATACACACGGTTGGATTTGAGGGGGGCTTACCACTTGGTGCGTGTCAGGAGCGGAGATGAGTGGAAGACCGCCTTTAAAACGCGGTTTGGCCTTTTTGAGTATACTGTAATGCCGTTCGGCCTCTGCAACGCCCCAGCGGCATTCCAGTATTTTCTCAACGATGTGTTGCGTGACTTTGTGGACATCTTTGTGGTCGTCTATATAGATGATCTCCTCATCTATTCCGGCTCCAGAGAGGAACATGACAATCATGTTCTCCAGGTACTCTCCAGGTTGCGTACTCACAAGCTTTTTTGCAAATTAAGCAAGAATTTGGGGTGAGAAGCGTGGAGTTCCTGGGGGTCATGCTTTGTCCTGAGGGGTTACAAATGGCCGACCGCAAGGTATTGGCCGTCCAACAGTGGCCAACCCCTACCAACGTGAAAGAAGTGCAGTGTTTTCTGGGCTTCGCAAATTACTACAGGCGATTCATCCTCCGTTTCTCACAAATCGCAGTACCACTCACACGACTGCTCCGAAAGGGACATGTCTTTCTGTGGACCCCAGAGGCGGAGGAGGCCTTCGAAATTCTGAAAACCGCCTTTACGGCCTCTCCGGTACTCGCACATCCCCGGCCGGAGCACCCCTATATCGTAGAAGCCGATGCCTCGGATGAGGCTATTGGGGCCATCTTATCCCAAAGAAACGCGGGGACTGGCCAACTGCACCCGGTGGCGTACCTCTCAAGAAAGTTAAACTCCGCGGAAAAGAACTACACCGTGGCCGAAAAATAACTTTTGGCAATAAAGAAAGCCTTTGAGGAGTGGAGACATTACCTGTGGGGGGCCCGACACTCCATCACCGTTTACACCGATCACCGAAACCTGCAATACATGAAGGAAGCCAGACATTTAACCCAAAGACAAATGAGGTGGATGTTATTTTTTGCCGAATATGATTTTGTTGTCACGTTCAGACCCGGAACAGAGAACCGCAAGGCGGATTCCTTGTCTCGTCTGGGATTTAGCGACTTCCCTGGCCAAGAAACCAAAGACGAGGCCATCATCAGCCCTAAGAAAGTGGTGTGTGTCCTCAGAGCAGAAGCTTTTTTGAAAGAGGTAAAGAACCACTCTTCCCGTGCAGTCTTGGAAAGATGGGCCGGTAGGGAGGTGGAGCGCTCCCTGAAACAAGGACTACCTTTATATGGGGGGAAGTTGTTCCTTCCCACAGTGGCGTTGAGAAGGAAGGCCTTTACTTTGTGCCACGAAGCCCCGCTGGCTGGACATCCGGGAACGCGGAAATCGATCCACCTCGTACAGCGGCACTTCTGGTGGCCCTCGTTACGCTCGGATGTCACCACATGGGTGTCGAGTGGTGAGGAATGCGCCCAAGCAAAACATGAAACAGGAAAAAAGAAAGGCAAACTTATCCCGTTGCCCACACCGCAGTACCCGAGGCAAAACATAAGCCTGGACTTTGTCACGGGGTTTCCGATGGAAAAAGGCAATTCCGCAGTCCTAGTAGTGATCGATGGGCTCACTAAGATGGGACACTTCATCCCCTGTAGCAATCTACCAACAGCCAGTCAAACCGCCCAGTTACTATTAACAAACGTAGTACGAATCCATGGATTGCCAGAAGTCATTGTATCAGATAGGGGTCCCCAGTTTGTGGCCCGATTCTGGAAAGTGTGGTGCAAGGCGTTGCACATAGAACCCGCCTTGTCGACGAGTTTCCACCCTCAGACCGATGGTCAATCGGAAAGGTTAAATCAAACCTTAAAGACCTATCTCCGATGCTACGCCGAAGACGCCCAGAACTCTTGGACAGACTTTTTATGGATGGCCGAACTGGCCTATAACAACGCTTGGCACACGTCTATCGGACAGTCCCCTTTTTATGCAACGTATGGATATGACGCCCGAATCCTACCCCTTAACATTCCTACGGACATCGACTCCCAACCCTTGGTTGAAAATCATGTTAAAAGACTTCACAGGCTACAACGCAAGATACAAAAACATCTCAGCAAGGCCAAACAGACGTATAAACGGTGGGAGGATCGCCACCGTAGAGAGGGGCCGCAGTATCAGGTGGGAGACAAGGTGTGGCTCTCCACAAAAAACATACGTTTTAAACTTCGCAGCATCTTCCATCCGAAGTTTATCGGACCCTACACCGTGCTGCGACAAGTGAATCCGGTGACCTATCAATTGAAACTACCTGGTACTCTTCGCATCCACCCTGGTACTCTTCGCATCCACCCTGTATTTCATTGTAACCTGTTGAAACCAGCCATTGGGGCACGCAGAAGAACCCCGCCTCCGGTGGTGACCGATGAAGGCCTGGAGTATGAGGTCCGTAGGCTTTTGGACTCCAAGATCAGGAGAGGAGTGTTATGGTATCTGGTTTCCTGGAAGGGCTATTCAGCTGAGGAAGACTCCTGGGAGCCCTCTACCAATGTGCATGCACCGGCCGCAGTCCGGTCATTTCATCGCCGCTTCCCCCACAAACCCGGGCCTAGGAGGCGCTAGGGAGAGGGACCTGCTGTCAGGATCACCTCCGTGGCACCGAGGCGCCTTCCTAGCCGTCAGCGGACTACAACTCCCAGAAGGCCGGAGTTCCGATGACAGGATTTAAGCGCCAATGGCGCCCGAGACGGCGCGCGTAATTGACGTCACCCGGATCTCTCGCGGTGGCGAGAACGAAGAAACTGATTCCTAAGCAGCCAGGAGTCGAACGCTACGTTGACGGCTCCTTGGCGAACTTCCCGAATACAGGGGGTCGAGGCGGAGAAGTCAACCGCTCGTCCCGCATTTCAGGAGCAGACGGTGAGTCTGCGAGTGCGTTCGGTGGCAGCATCCCGGGAAGTGCCAGACCTCCTGATTCCGAGGGGCTGTCCTGCCTCCCTTCGCTCCGCGTCAACAGCAGGTCGGAAGAAGTCTATTCCGAGTGCTGCACGATTCGATTGGGTGCCCTCCATCTTCACCAAACAGGTACCGAACCGTGACTGTGTAGGCGGCAGAATACAGAGGCGGTCCCAACCGCGTATTCTGATCGCCCGTTCCCTTTGCTTTACTCTGTCCTCCTGCATCCCAAGCCCGGTGCGAGGGGTGCCGAACTATAGAAGTTTCCTGCCTTCTAGGTAACCTTGTACATATCTCTGGAACTATGCCAGGATTGCCGGCGAATTGTTTTTCCATTTGGCTCTGAAATCTCTGAGTAAGGTGAAGTTAACCTTATGGGGGAAAGAGCCTAAGGATATCCGTGACTACCAATCCCTTCCTACCGCTGCTCGGAGAAGGATGTATGTTTGCTGGGAGGGCATGTTTCTACCCCAGGACCTCAGGCTATTCATTTGCAGGTAGAGGCATTACTGCACTAGTGAGAGGGGTGTAGAGTAGCCAGCAGTTCCCATATTTAACACTGTCTTTGTCGTTTCAGGTTTCCCTTTCCCCGCTGTCCCTTCCCTTTCCCTCGCCTGATAGTTCGAATGCCCTGTTTTGTTAACTCTTCAGGGACTTGGTAATATCAGGAGGTGGACGCTCTTTCTACACGACTGACCCCTGCGGAGCCTGGCCTGACAGTGTCATTTTGCGATGCTTGAAGTTGAGATGCTTGGCAAAGTCCGCGAAATCTTGACTGTTGAATAGGCCTGGGCAAAAATTTCGTTCCGTTCGCGGAAATTGCGATAATTTGACATTTTTGCGTTCCGCGGAGAGCGCGAAAATGTCAAAAATTCCGGTTTCCGCAGCTTGGCGATAATTTGTTTCTTGCTCGCGCTGTAAAATAATACATTCTCGCGCGCGCGCGATCGCCTTACCTGAATCCCTGCGTTCGCCGACAAGTTTTCTTGATCCGGTCGCGTTCTCCATGAGATGTTGTATTGTTTTTAACCATTTGCGCTGTCTCGCGACAGTTCGCGCCCGCAGTGACGTCATGCGTCGCGCGATCACGTCTTTCTTCTCGCGATCATGCACCGCGAGAACAACTCAAAACAAGATGGCCGCGCCCGCAAGCAACCACATGGGTAAGTTGGCGACCCGCAACCATGCAGAAAATCTCGCGAACATGCCGGAAAAAAACTTCCGCATCTTCGCGATATTTCTGCTTGTTTGCGATAATTTTAAACATTCTCGCGATAATTTGCGAAGGTTAATTCCGCAAATTCCGCCCACCCCTACTGTTGAACGTAGGCCCATTATCCGTTTTCACAATTTTGGGAATGCCCCAGGCGGCGAACACTTCATCCAAGACAGGTATTATGCTGGACGCTTTTGTTGACGCAATGAGTTGTGCGATCGGAAAACGTGAGTACTCATCCATGATAACCAGGATATATTGTCCAGATTTAAATGGGCCAAAGAAGTCCACAGCAATATGCTGCCACACACCATCCGGCAAGCGGGACATTTGCAGTGGTGCGGGAGGATCAGGTCGACTGACCAGTTGACATTGGGGACAGTCCTTAAATGTGAGCTCTACCATTTGGTCTAGCACTGGAAACCATACCCGCTCCCTCAGTGCTCTCTTGGTGGCCACAATGCCTCTGTGGCCTTCATGTGCCAGATTAATATGCCTTGCCGTAAATGTTTCGGGATGACTATTCGATTGTCTCGTTCCTCCTTCACGTGCTTGAAAGCGGCAAGTTCATGTCTGTCAACTACGCTGTTTGGAGTGTTGACATCTAAGTGTCTCCAGTCATTGTTTTGTATACGGCACTTTACGTCTTGCAGAGTGACATCTTCAAGAGTGACATCTAAGATGGCTTCCAGCGGGACTGCTGGTGGTCGGGCTTGATCCACCCCAAAGCATATGTATTTCTCGGCTACAGACGATCTGCTCTTGGTTGTCTCTTTGGGGTGCCTTGACATGTAGTCAGCAGGGTTTTCTGCTTTTCTGGGCTTGTGCACAATTGTGTAAGTGTATTCTTGGAGGCGAAGGCCCCAACGTTCTATTCTCGGTGGCATCTTAGCTCGAGGATTGCCAAAGATGGTGATGAGGGCCTGATGATCGGTGATTAATGTGAAATGTTTTCCGTATATGAAGATGTGAAAATGCTCACAGGCCCAAACGACAGCCAAGCTTTCTTTTTCGGGCTGTGAATATGCTTTCTCCGTCTCAGTCAGGCTTCTGCTGGCATAGGCAATTATGTATCGTTGGTCGCTTTCGGAGTCATATTGAGCTAGAATGGCTCCCAGCCCCACGGGAATGGCGTCTACGGTGATTTCTGTCTTTTTCTTCGGATCAAAATAAGCCAGGTTGTCGGATGACTCCACAGCCGCTTTCATTTCGTTGAAGGCTTGTTCACATCCCGCCAACCACTGGAACGGATGACCTTGTTTTGTGAGTTGTCTCAGGGCATAGCTGATGGTTGCATAGTCTTGGATATACCAGGCACAGTAGCTGGCCATCCCTAAGAAGGAGCGAACAACTCCTGCATCCTGAGGGCTGGGGGTGTTATTCAACACAGCCACTTTGTCTAGATCTGTTCTCATTCCCGCCTGGGAGAAGATATGGCCAAAGAACTTCAACTTGGACTTATGGAACTCACACTTGGCTTTATTTAACGTGAGGTTGGCTTCCATTAGTGCATGACAGACTCGTTCTAGGGCGGTGTCATGTTCTTGTGTTGTTGACCCATAAACCAGGATGTCATCACTGTAGTTTAGGGCATTGGGGATGTGATGAATCGTTTTTCTAATGGCTTCTTGAAAGATTTCAGCAGCAGAAGACACTCCAAAACTGAGTCTCTTGTACCTGAAGAGACCAATGTGGGTTGAGAAAGTTGTGATGTAACGCGACTGCTCGTGTAACTCCAGTTGGTGGTAACCTTTATTGAGATCCAGTTTGGAGAATATCTTTGCTCCGTTGAGTGAAGCAATCATGTCACTGATATGTGGCCCGGGGTGTCTTTCTCTTTCAATGGCAGTGTTGGGCGCCCTCATATCAACACACAGACGGACTTTGTCAGGTTCACCTTTTTTCGGCACGACGACTACTGGAGAAACCCAGGGTGTAGGTCCATCTGTCCTTTCAATGATGGCAGCTTTGAGCAGATCCTGTAGCTCCTGTTCGACTGCTTGTTGGAGATGAAAGGGGATCCGTCGATGGTGTTGAGCTACAGGAGTTATTTGTTCATTAATGTGTAATCGAATTTGACTTCTGCTCCAACGTCGGCGGGGGCTTACAGGTGTCCCTCACTCCTTCTACACTACTCCAACGTCGGGGGGGCTCTCAACTACCCCTCAGTCCGTCAGCGAGCCAGCCACGACCGGGGTGGGCACCCGGATCGCGACACGCCAAAATGAACGCGGTCAGGGTAGGCTCCCGAACCGCGCCACATAAATCCTTTAGAAGCGCTCCACGCACTTGCACAGCACCTCCTGGCAGCCGCACTCACAGGGCACGCACCCACACCGCATGGGCCGTGGCCACCCTCGTCGCCAGTTGTAGTGTCCTAGCCACAGAGAACACAGACGCAGGGTTAGGATTCTCTCAACTTTCTTTATTGCTACCTTCCTTAATCGATTCCTTCTCACTACTGCCCTTCGCCAGGGCATGACTCCGCCTCCTCAGTCGAGGAGGTCCTAGTGCCCAATGTTTGAATGCCATACTACATTACCCGGCAGTCATCCTTTCCTCTGGTCTGACTATGGCTTCAGAATTAAGAGCATGCAGCAGGAATCCATGCAAAAGGCATGAAATGCAAGAAACGCTCCTCCTCTGCACATAATTTGCCCCTATTTGATGCTACCCATTGTTTACACTGCTTATGCAGGCATGCACTTGCGGACTGCCCCAGGAAGCATGATTAATGGATGAGGCACTGTTTTTGCACATGTGCACTGAAATTAACCTACAGACAGAAGGAGCGTAAAACTGTTTCTTTTTTATGACAGTAAGCTTAAAACTATGCTCTAAATATAATTAGATAATCTTTTAAGTTACCTGTTGCTCACAGCCTACTCCACACTGCTCCTACATACATGTGCCTGCCGTTTGACACAGTCCATGAAAGGGATACTATAATGCAGGGGATACGTTCTTTGTGAAAAGCCAAAACGCAGTCAGTAAAAAAGCTAACAGCTGAAGTGGGCTTACCTTTACCCCAAGGTGTATGTTGTAGTGGGCGGAAGAAAAATGTGAATAACACAGAAACAGACCAAAAGACCTAGAGGACTCGCCCAAAGTCTTTATACGTACACTATCCCGATATAATTCTACTAAAATCAAAAGGTTTTGGCTAAGGCCATCCCAAAAAATTTAATGGGGCACGCTAGTGACACAGCAGAGATCTGAAAGCTGAATTAATAGTCTAATTCAAAACAGAATTTAATTCATTGCTGTTGCATTCAAGTCTGAACTCACCCTCCTTGGGAAATTACTAAAAATCGATTAACAGGTGATGGTATGGCCCTAATGCTGATGCCCCCAAACTGGGCCCAGGATGATTGTTTCTGGTCTAGGGAGGACCTGGCTTGGCAGTTCGGGCTAGACTGTTTCCATGAGGCACAGGGTCAAGACTGATTTGCATATGGCTGGGTCTAAACTGGGGTGGCATGGTGAGTAAAAGAACGATGGATTTAACCGAGATCTCTTGACTGGGGTTTAATGTCTGATTTGATATGAATTCCATCCATCATCTGTGTGTCTTTTGCTTTCTCACCCTAAGTGCGCCGGGTATGCCGAGACGTTGGTCTCGGGCTCACTGTACCACTGGATTCAAGCTAGCCTTTCTGATGAGGGGTGATGCCCCGAAACTGCTAACCAGTGCTAAAGTGCTTGTCCTCTCTCCTCTAAATATGGTAATATTGGATTATCTCCAACTGGCATATTTAATTTACTTTTAAGGCCTATAAGTACCCCGTTCCTGTTACTTAAATGCCGCTAGTAGGCCTGCAGCACTGATTGTGCCGCCCACTTAAGTAGCCCTTTAAACCTGTCTCAGGTGTGCCATTGCAGAGCATGTGTGTTTATTTTTAAACTGCCATTTCGAACCAGGCAAAATAAATCGTTTGCCAGGCCCAAATCTTCCTTTTTAATGTATATAGGTCACCCGTAGGGTAAGCCCTGGACAGCCTAGAGGGCAGGGTGTAATGTATTTAAAAAGCAGAACATGTACTTGTACATTTTACATGTCGTGGTGTTGAATATCTCTTAAATTTGTTTTTCACTACTGCAGAGCCTATCTCTGACATAGGATAACATTGGACTTGCCTTTTTACATTTTATAAGTGTAATTTCCAAATGGGAAAAGATGCCTGGTTCATTTTTGGAGTCTCTGGAATCCTAATTTAAAATTCTAATTTATGAGGAAGTCGGATTTTAAATTAAAATCTTGAAAATGCCTCTTTTAGAAAGTTGTCATTTTCTTATCTTAACAATTTGGTGCCTGCAGCCTGTCTCTGGTCACATGACTGGCTGTAGTCGGAAGTTGGGCTCTGTGTATTCCTCCTAGACAGCCACACACAATGGGAGCTTAGGTGAGACTGTGGGGGCCACCACTGGCAGGATGGGAGGGAGGAGCTGGGCTCAGCCTCACTTACACCTCAATAGGCTGTGTCCTGCCTCCACACTAAGGGCCTAGGAACCCTGCATTGTCACTTCAGCAGGCTTGGAGCCAGGGCAGGTATAAAATCCCATAAACGGCAAAGACACTGTCTACAAGCTTCTCCCACCATTCAGAACCAAGGCACCAGTGTATAATAAAAGGAGGACCTCAGACGCCAACTCTTCAGTACACTTCTGGATCTGCGGATACTCTGCCAGAAACTAGGACTGCTGTGCTGCTGAAGGACTACCACACTGCTAGACTGCTGCTCTTAAGAAACTGCTGCCATGCTGTCCTGACCTGCTGCCCTCTTGCCTGGGTGAGAAGACCTGTACCTGCATCTCTTGAACCCAGAACCACTACAAGGGCTACTTAACTGACCTCTAGATCTGAAGCCTGAGGGAAATAACAAGCTTCCAATAACCTTGCACCTGGAAGCTGCCATCTGTGAGTCTACTCTGCAATTGGTGCTACCCCAGTCCTGGATCCTTGGAAGTGAGCCTATGGTGCTTTCCAGCAGAGCTGACACATCTTCTCTGCTGAGTGGTGCATCCCAGAGCAGAATCAATGCATCTCCTCTGCAGAGTGGTACATCCCTGAGCAGAATGAACACATTGCCGCTGCTGCATGGATTGGACCAGTCGCAAAGACCCGCATCGCCTTTGCAGTCCTCGAAAACAACGCATTGCCCCTATGGCGTGGGCATCCATTGCTCAGGCCGCCGCATCTCTCATCAACGGAAGCCTTGCTGACGACACTGGAAATCCCAGCATCACAGCTCCTTGGAACCGACGCATCGCCAGCTGCAGGTGTTGCATCCTCGTCATCAGACTTTGCATCACAAACAACAGGATCTCGTACTGCAGCCTCACCGTATCTCGGAACTGATGCATCGCTTTGGCTGTGTAGTGCGTCTTCAATGCGGATCCTCACAACGCTCTGCAACCAGGATCTCAGGTACTGAGCTCAACAGGCCTAACTGGGTCTCTGTAGCCGGCCTGTGCACCATCGCCTGACCTTGTGACTTGGTCCCGGCCTGGCGTGACCACATATCAGGAAGTTTGCATTTTGTGCATTTTGGTACTATTTTCGCTAAAATCCTTAAAAATTAATCACTGGTATTCTACTGATTGAATTTTTGTGGTTTTGGCCTATTTTTCTAAATCTGTTGTGGGTTCCTTTAGAGGTGTGTTTGTACTTTTTTGTTGTTTGACATGTTGCAGAAATACTTCACACATTGCCTCTAAATTAAGCCTGACAGCTCTGTGCAAAGCTACCAGGGGGTTGAGCACATGTTTTTTTGTAAACATATCTTTATTGGTTTTTGATAATCAATATCACACATAAAAGAACACCACAGATGAGGACTTACTATCCTCTAGTCTTCTTATAACATTGCTATATTACATGTACATACTGTTTTCGTTTCCAACAGATTTTGTCATGTTTTCGATATGGGTGGCCTGCCGACCTTATTCTCAAACATATGTAGAATTCTCAAAAACTGTGGTCCTATTGTGTTTGTTTCTCTACTCAGACCAATTCAAAGATAAACAATAACATGAAGAAAAGAAAAGATAAAGAACTGTTGCAGAAGAGTGGTGCGCTTGATCCATTTCAGAATAACATCAAGTGAGCTTCAACCCCTATTGACCGACAGTTGTGGGGGTTGGAGTGGAGTCCCCTACCACGCGGATCACATCCACCCTCCCGTTCCCACCGTTCTCCCACCGGACTATCTATTCTGACCCATTCTCTTCAGCATTCGTGTCTCCAGGCTTTTCCCATGCCGCCATTACCTCCCTCCATTGACCGGCTACTGGGCGCTTCCTCGCTCCCATATCCTCTTCCCATTGCAGCTCTCTACCTTCTGCCCCAGCACACAGAATGACATCTTTATTCCAGGTTTCCAACTGGGGCTCCCTTGCTGACTTCCACTCCATCGCTATTCTACGCTTAGTGAGGCCCAGAGCAAGATCTTTCAGCCTGTTCCCAACCTTACGTTTGGGTGACCAAGGGAAAAGGCCCATCAAACACACCAGAACCGTGAATGGCATCTCCCTACCCAGAACACTCATTATCTTGTCCAGAACAGCCCCACAGAATAGCCGTATATATCGGCAGTCCCAGACCATGTGTCCGAAATCCGCATCAGGATGATTACACCTGGGACATTGCCGTACTTCTCCCCTATATGTCACATTGAGACGGTGGGGCGTTAGGGACGACACGTGTATGTAATTAAACTGGATATAT
Source organism: Triturus cristatus (assembly GCF_964204655.1). Classification (NCBI taxonomy): domain Eukaryota; kingdom Metazoa; phylum Chordata; class Amphibia; order Caudata; family Salamandridae; genus Triturus; species Triturus cristatus. The sequence goes on along the minus strand of NC_140583.1, from coordinate 392,255,210 downwards.
TTTCGGCATGTGTTCCCAGAAATCTTTTTGGGAGACATCAAAGTCTTACGCCATTCCGTATCCGTGAGTTCCTTTCCCACGAGTCTTTCCCATTTCTCTCAAAGCCCACTCAGAGGGCTAAGGGACGTTTCTACCAGCGCAGCATAAAACCATTTTACGAGATGCTTTGCTGTCCCTAAGGTAAATAAGGCATGTAACATCGAGTGCATCTCTGGTACCTCCATCCCTTTACCCCAAAGCTGCGCAAAGGTATGAGACAGGGCCTCATAGTGCAAAAACTGACCTGGGGGGAGCCCGCAGTCATCCACCAACTCCTCAAACAGGATCAGTACTTTGTCCGAATAACAGTACCCCACAGCATCCAGCCCTGCTTCCACCCACTGTGACACTTGTTCACTTGTAAATACAAACTGGGGATCCCCATGTGGAAGTCCCACCAGTGGCAGCACCGGAGTATATTTAGAAGAGCGAGAAGGCGGTGCGTTGTAGTAGTGAGCAGTATGGCGTATTCGTTGTTGGTATCAGTAGATTAGCCATCAGTAAGTTGGGGCGGGATTCCGGGTTAGATAACCATGTGCCGTCCTCATTCACCCCCTCCACCCATTTGGACAACCACTGCAGTTGGGCCACCTGACTCCCAGTCCCCCTTCCACCATAGGATGCTGCAGTGCCTTCAAGGACACCCTTGGACATCCGTCACCCCAAACTAGACCCCGTAAGAGAGTGTTCAGAGTGCGGAACCAGCTACTCGGCATCAGGACCGGAAGATAAACAAAGAAATACAACAGGCGGGGCAGCATAACCATCTTGGACAGGGAAATCCTGGCCATTATGGGTAATTGAAGGGTACGCCAAAAATGCACACAGGAGGGGAGGGAGCGCAGCGCTCTATTCAGGTTCCCTTCCTTCTAGTCCTCTAGGGAATGAAAAACATGTATGCCCAGATATTTGAACGTATCTTGGGCCCAATGTATGTTTGCAGTCTCGGACTCAGGTCTACGTAGAGGGCCCACCACAGGGAATAAATATGTTTTTGCTTAATTGACCCTAAGGCCGGAATGCAATGCAAATCCATCCAAAATATGTAGAGCAGTGAGGGTGCCAGGAACAGCCTCCTCCAAATAAATTAGCAAGTCGTCAGCATATAAAGAAAGGGTATGCTGACGTCCTCCAATTGTTAGTCCTATCCCTTCCCCACCCTGTCTGACCCTCTCCGCAAGAGGCTCTATAGCCAGGGTGAACAACAGAGGAGGAAGCGGCCACCCTTGGCGGGTCCCTCGTGAGATCCGATACTGTCTAGAGATTGTTGTGCCCGTCTTGACCCGGGCTGTGGGCAAGGCATATAAAAGCTGCACCCAACGGACCCATTTCTCACCTAGTCCCATACGTAACATTACCTCGAACAAGTACTCCCAGCTAACCGGGTCGAAAGCATTTTCTAGGTCGACTGACAAGACTGCAGCCCGTTGCTTGGTAGGAGCTTCCGAATGGTAAAGGATAGAGTAAAGTCTGCAGAGATTGTAGGAAGTACTGTGTGAGGGGATAAAGCCATTTTGGTCAGGATGGACTAGGGAATGCATATGCAGAAGTAGTCTACCCGCCAGCAACTTGCTTAAAATTTTAAAATCCAAGTAAAGCACGGAAAGAGGTCTGTAGTCCATCACCCTGGCTATCGGCGTCTTGGTCTTTGAGAGTGGAATCACTAAGGCAGTCTGCGCAGAAGTGAACAGTTCCCCACACTCATATGCCTCTGTGTACAGCTTCACAAGGTGTGGCACTAATGTGTCAGCATATCTTTGGTAAAATTCTGCTGGCAGGCCGTCAGGCCCCGGCGTCTTACCAGGTGCCAGCGCCGCTATGGCCGGCTTTATTTCCTGTGGGTTTATTGGATCCCCCAGCTCCTCCCATGCCGAGTGAGGAGCGGCAGCGGACCCAAGAAGCCCCTAATGTCGGGCAGGTGTACCCCTGCTGGAGCAGCATACAAAGCAGAAGGTATCGTTGATTATGGCCGGACTGTGTATGACCTCTCCTGTCCCTGCTTTAAGCTGCGTAATTGCGCCCCTCCGAGCTCCGGTTTGATTAATCTTACTAAAAGGTGACCTGCTTTGCCTTCCTCCCTCTGCACCCTATCCAGATATTCTTTGTGGCTATAGCACCTTTGGCGGCTAAGCGATTTATCATATCTCCCGCGTTTTACCAATAAGACTAACCGGGCAGCTTCCCCTGTACCTTGAGCATTATCTAGCTGATGTACTTCCTCCTCTAAGTCTAGGATTTCCCGCCGCATTTCCCTGTGCGTCCCGATCGTTTGCCCCATGCAGTGTTCCACCACCTTAAACGCCTCCCACGCCATCTGTGTAGAGGAGGCTTTGTGGGCATTAATAGGAAAGCATGACTCGATGAGCGCTTCCAGGAAGACGCGGAAAGGAGCATCCTCCAACGCCGCCGGGTTAAGTTTCCATGTTGGAATCAGGGGTCGACCCCCTGCCATTTGGTGTGTCATTATCAGCGGACTATGATCAGACAGTGTACGACCCAGATATTTGATACTTAATACCATACTATTAAAATCTGGGGTACAAAGAAATGTATCTAGTTTGGTATGTACCTGGTGAACAGGTGAGAAGAAAGAATATTCCCTAGTCACAAAGTGCTGTGTCCGCCAGGTGTCCTCTAGGCCCCAGTAGGATATCCAATTACGGAATCCTGCTGCCGTGCGATGAGGTTGTGTTCCCTGCAGAGGAGAATGCGACCAATCCACCAGGATATCCTCCACACATTTTAAATCTCCTCCCAGTACAGTGAAACCATTTACGTGGCTACCCATTATGGCTGAGAACGACTCAAGGAATCCCACCTGATCATGATTGGGAGCATAAATATTCCCCAAGGTTACTGCCTGTCCGGACAACCTCACGGTGATCAGTATGTATCTTCCTTCTGTGTCAAGGGACACATGGTCAAGAGAAAAGGGGACCCCAGGTTTAATCCAAATCAGCACCCCCCTCGTGAATACTTGCCCCCTCCATCTCTGTTTCAGCTTCCCTGCCTCCTCCCCATTCAGATGTGTTTCCTGGAGGTAGGCAATATGTACATGCCTGCGCATAAGGTACTAATAGATGTTGTGGCGCTTAGTCATGGACCCCATCCCACATATGTTCCACGTTAGGAAGTGTATTGTGTTTAGTGGGTATGCCATTGTAGTAAGACAACCTGTAGTGACCCCTTGAGGAGACCCCACCCCTTCCTGGCTCGCTCAATCGTACACCACCAACCCCTTCTGCAGACTAACCAACTTACTTCTCCAACAAAAGGACCCTCCAAAAAAAGGTCAACCTCCCATCCCCAGAGCAGTCCGACAACAGTCGGCCGCCCAAACAGAGTGTGAAACATTATGCACTTAAGTGAGGCTCGAACCTGGTTAGGCTCTCAGCGGGGTGACAAAGATCGAGACATAATTCGGGGCGCGTAAACCTTCTAGGGCGCGCCGACCCTACAATATGTAATTCAGTCCGGGACCTGGTTCGGCAGCAAAGAGTTCACCCATACTTCTGGGACCCAGTATTGCTCCCATACTTCCCCCATTTCAAATGATCTAGTCAGCTGTATTTGGATTCACCACCGGCAGCTTGCTGCTGTCGTTATGGGAAGAGTCTGTGTCGTGTTCCTCAGTTTCTTTTGACGAGCGAACTTCAGGCTCCAGAGACGGGCTCCTGCCCGACATGAGTGCCGCCACAGCCTGCAGCACCTCCGTCCTCTCCTTCTCTGTCTGTGATGTGGTCGGTGTCTTATCAGACACCGTCTGAGATCGCCTTCTAGACCGTTTCCCAAGCTCCATCGTTTTCTTTGCTGCTGAGTTGGAGCTCTGCAACTGAGGGACCCCACCTTTGTAGGTTTCAATTCATTCCCACGCATCCTTCGGATTGTCACAATAGTGTGTGTTCCCATCCAGGATAATACACAGCTGGGCTGGAAACATCAAAGAGTACTGTAGGCCTTCCTCTCTCAGGGCCCTCTTAACTTCCCGCTTTCTCCGCACCTCTAGTGTGTAGTCAGGGAATATGGATATTTTACTGTTGCCCAGAGTGTATGGGCCCTCAGCGTGCACCCTTTGCAGAAGCAGATCTCTATCTCGGAAATGTAATTGTCTTGCCATGACCGGCCGCGGCGGTCTCCCCAGGGGCAACAGCCGGGCTGGCACCCGGTGAGCCCTCTCCAGTGTATAGAAAGTTGATAGGCCCTCGGGAGCCACGGTAGTTCTAAGCCAATGTTCTCATAAGGTCACCATGTCGCTGCCCTACGCCCCCTCTGGAAGGCCCAGGACTCTAATATTGTTCCATCTGTTGCGCCCTTCAGCATCCTCAGCTCTCTGCTCCAGCACGCTCACTCTGTCTGCCAGGACCCCCACCTGCGCCTCCAAGGACTTCTGCGCTGGTCCCCAACATTAGACTCCGTCTCCTTCACCCTCTCGGACAGTTTCTTGTGTTCCTCCCGCAATAGGCCTAGGCCCGCCGCCACTGTGCTGATATCTTCGTGCTTTTGTATCAGCAATGGCCTCCAAGATTTTACCTAATGCTGCTGCACTGCATCCTCGGGAGACGTTTGAGCCCGCTCCTGCGCACTATCCTCCTGATCTTGGGCGGCCCCCGTCGTTTGGCCTCTAGGTTTGCCCATTCTGGCACTGGGCCGTGCGTTAGCAGCTTGGCTCCCGGGGGTGGGGGGTGGAATCCCACTCTGCTACACCACTCTCCGCAGGATCCACCCTTATTCTGCGAGTCTCCACAGGGATATTCGGGATCTGAGGCACAGACGCACGGTCCACGTGCCAGGTCCAGTGCCACCGGCGCCCGTGCAACTGCTCAGACCCACCGTGAAGCAGCGTGGCAGCGAGGCAACCTCTCCTACGTCTCACCCCCTTGATCCAGTGGGGTTCGGGGGCCTCCTCTGTAGTGCCCCAGGGGGACAGGCACCGTAGCCACAGGCACTCGCAGTCTCCGGCGTTTAGGGCGATGGTCAGCCTGCTCCTGTCTTTTCCCACCCCACCAGCCTTTCTGCTTCTTGCTCATACAGGGCCGCCAAGCTGCAACAGCTCTCGATAAACACCCTAAGTAGCACCAAGTCACATCGCCTGGACCACCTCTCGCAGCCACAGCACTCTACCCTACCAGTCCCTTTCCTCCAACAGGGTCAGGCAGTGCCCCCTGGCCGAACCCACCATCTTCACTCCACTCTAGTTCTTTTAGGTGGCCTTACAACAGTGAAACCTTCCCTCCATGCTATAGTCAGGCACGGGGGTCAGGCAATCCCCCGCAGCCCCCCTTCTGGCTTCCAGTGTAAAATGGGCACCTGAGGCTTACCTTTAATTACAGGCTGTGCAGTTTTGCAGGCCGCGGTTCCCCGCTGTGCTCCACCATCTGCGGTGATTCTGATGCGCCGCCCTCCGAGCCCCGAGCAACACCTCACTCCCTACCATCAGAACAATGCCTGGCATGCACCCGCCACAAGGATTGGCATCTCGGTTGTCCGCCACAGCCTTCCGCCGCACAGCCCACGCACCTGGCTCGGGCCTCAGCAGACCCCGGGCTTTGTATCTTTCCCTGGGTCACCATCCCTGGGTCACCATCTTTAGTGCGCACGGCCACGGCCGCCTCGCGGAGCAAGACTCGCCACTGCTGCCAGCTAAGCTATGGGGCCGCTGACTTAGCTCCTCTTCTCGAGGATGTCACCGGACCCGTTTCGGGCTGCTCCAGGTCCCGGACTTCAGCGATCACGCCGGTAATTAGCGGGCCAGCACGGAGCTCTGGGCTCATGCGTCCGCCACCATCGGCTCCTTGGCCACGCCCCCTTGAGCACATGTTAATCCGGGTTTTGCTTGGGCTTTACCCTGCCTGTCAAGTATTGTGGTTGCTGCTTGACCAGGGCTCACACCCCAGTCAACCAACAACCCAATTTCGTGCAGCATGGTTATCACTTTACATCTGTAAACCTGTCAGGCGGGGTTGCCAACCATCACCAGACACTTATTTCCCTACAGACATGGTCCAATGAAAGAATATGGGATTGTGTTCTTGGAATGCAGTGATAATTATGTCTGAAATCCTGGCAACTACTGTACATCTCTTTCTAACTGCAATCCATGAAGTTAGAATGAGATGTAATTTCTGTCCTCCTCTACAACCCCTTGAGCAAACTGCAGCCTGGACCTGTTTATAAGCTTCTTGTAACTGTAAATCATTGCTAAACTACTTACTAAGCCTCTTAATTGTGGATCTCTTGTCAAATCCCGCTATGCATTGAAGCTGACCCATTTCACCTTGTATACTACCATGCTGGATTGCCGCAGTTTCCTTTGTTAGATAGCTTAGCAGTCTGTCAGCTCTCCTGACATCAATACGAAACAATACACAGAAAGAAAATGGGTCAGATCCCCATTGTCTTTTGCAACAACAATTCACATTTTGGATCAGCACACCCAAAAGCCATCAGGAGTTGAATGGCCAAGCATGACAAATGGCGTATTTCCTTTTTACACTGGCCTTCCATGGAACTGTGAGACAAGTGTGCTAGGAACCATGAGGCAGTGAAGCTGTAGACATGCCACAGCCCCCACACGAGTGTGACAACAGAATAAGCACAGCTCCCCCACACAGCTGTACTGTGCTTCCATCATACTCTACATGGGGGCATCTACTCGTACTTTGGGACATTGGTATATCGCATGAAGGGCCCCCAATTATTGTTTAGCAAATAAAGTATGTTTGAATTACAAGCAGGGTTTATGGGATATCTGACATCTGTTTTGTGAAATTCAGGTCTCTGGAATCCATCCTCGCCTAGGCGCATTCATATTGTAGTCTATATATCCTGTAAGGGGTTCCCTATGTTACTTGGGATGAATGTTAAAACCCCCACAAACCCAAAAGAAAATCTTGAGCAAGAGGTATGTCCATTACTTACCTGGATGACAGTGAATCCAGGACAACGAAAGCCCAGCACAGGTAAAGGGGGATTAGAACAGCACATGTCCAGCTGAGACTACTGAAACGAGAAGGTGAAGTCATGTGGGAGGGAAAAGGTGCAAATTCCCTTCAACAAAAGGAAGTATTCCCAGCAAGGTTCAGATCCATAACTGAGGCACAGAGGGGAGACACCGCTACTATACTGCCAAACCAGGACACAGAAAGGAGATGAGTGAATTTGAGAACGGAACATCATCTGCTTTGTGCACTCAACAATAAGGCTGCACTCATCCTATCTGGAACTCCAACAAATTACCTTGCCCCTATCTGCCCCTGTTGTTACCCTCACACCTGGTCTGTCCCCTGTAGTTACTCTCACCTGTGTGATCTATCATCTGCAGACGTTCTTGTCAGCAACACTAACCTTTGGAAGAGGAGACTGATATGAGGTATCTGATGTTAGAAGAGAAACACTGAGTAGAGAAGGATGCAATGTGTAGTGACCTGGGACAGGGCACTAGGACCCTGCAGTGGACCACAGGGACCCCCAGGGTAACTCGACACCACATCCGGTCAAGGGTGTGGAGAGGGGACAGTAGAGGGGACGAGGGAGCCTGGGCAGACGTGGTCACAAGCAGCTCTGCGAAGAAGTACAATAAAGAAAGGCTATAACCCCTACATGTGTCCGGTGTCCTTGTGGGATTGTGGGAACACGACAACTGGCGATCGAAGGTGGGATTCATCAAGAAAAACAGAAGGAAGCCGAATCGTTGTCCTCCCTGACTTGAAGCAGGCGTGACGAACCAGGAGCCCACCCTGGTCCGCCGGACGACTGGAGGACAATCGCGACGATCAGTGATCATCACGCCGATCCCCGATCCAGCCGGAAAGCCAGGAGCCCACCCTGGTCTGTGGAAGCAGTCAAGCGTGCAGCGACGCGTGAGCCCACCCCAGCCGCAGGAAAATGAAGCGGTAAGAGCGCTGAGGCAAGCATGATCAATTGAATAATTTAGGCGCCTGCCCGTGAAGCGCAGAGTGAGAAGCACCAGCACCGGAGTGTGCACAAACAGAACTATATACTAAAAAACGCGCGTGATTCAAAGGAAATCTCGCGAGAACGACGGCCATCTTTAAGTCAGGCAAAACAGTCCAATAGGAACAAAGAGCAGCTCGGCGGCCATTTTGAAAGGTCAGGCATACTGGGAGAAGACAGAAACATAGCGAGACTACGGCGGCCATTTTGAAGTCAGGCAAAACGGGCCAATAGGAACAAAGAACAGCGCAGTGGCCATTTTGAAGTCAGGCAGCCATTGAAATCAATAGGAAAAACTGAAAAAGAGAAGAAAAAAGGCATAAAAGAAGAGAAAAACTGCGAAACAAAGCAGGATAGAGTGGAAACAAACAGGAAAATAAAGAACCAATTAAATAAATAAATATATAAATAGAAATAAATAAATAAATGAACAGGGGAGAAGGACCAGAGAAGGAAAATGAGCGACAATGAGGAGAAGACGAGCACGCAAGCCATATTCCGCAGGCCTCTACCGTTCAGCCTATCGGAGCCACAGGCGGGCATCCGGTGGGAAAGATGGATAAGAAAATTTGAGCGCTACATGAGCGCCACGGATGTCCCGGATAACAAGCAACTGCACCTGCTTCTGAATCTAGCAGGGGATGAAATAGAGGATTTATTGTTAACATTCCCCGCCGATCAAACGGCGGATTACAGGGGAGTGATAAAGTGTCTCACTCAGAAATTTGACCCCCAACGAAATGTTGATTTCGAGAGATACACATTCAACGCTGCATGCCAACAAGGAGAAGAGAGTCTAGATGACTTTGCAACGAGGCTAAGAAAGTTGGTTACGTACTGCGAATTTGACAAATTTGACAATGAACAAGCAATAAGACTGCGCATCATCGAAGGTTGTCAATCAGTGGAGTTCAGAGCACTTATTCTGAAGGAACCAACGACGCTGGAAAAGATACTGACGATGGCTCGCACGGAAGCAAGGGCCACAGAGCATGCCAAGCAGATGGAGCTAGGAAAAGAGAAGAGAGCAGCGGTAGCACATCGCGTCACTGGGAACTTCAAAAAGAAGGAATTCCGGGCGCAGACTGTACCAAAGAAGGGCGAACAAACATGCTACCGGTGCGGCCTCGAATTCCCACATGTCGGCGCCTGCCCAGCTATGGGTCAAAAGTGCAGGTAGTGCAACAGGGACAACCATTTTTCAAGCATGTGCATGACTAGACAATTCAGAAGTGAAAGAGGCAGAACAATGAGATCAAGGATGACCAGTAACAGGTACGCACGACACATGGAGACAGCAAATCGCAGCTCCTCCGATGAAGCAGAAGAAACGGCAGCTCCTGTGTCGAGAGCAAGAATATATCTCATGTCAGATGCCCCAAGAGAAGGAAAAGAGACAGAACACATTCATCTTGTGGAAAAACATCAAATAAAGAAGACAGCCACAGTGGACATCGGCGTAGGGAGGCACCAAGCTAAGTTTGTACTTGACAGTGGAGCAACATGCAACATCATGTGCATGTCAGAATACCAGAAAATGAGAGTGAAACCACAACTGTTACCGTCAACAGTGGATGTGTTCACTTGGGGTTCCAAAAGGCCAGTCGAAAACATGGGAAAATTCACGGAGATTTTGACATACAAAGACAGATTCTACAAAGAGGAAATACATGTGCTCAAAGGAGACATCCCAGCACCATGCCTGCTCAGCAATGTGACGGCACAGGTGATGGGGCTACTAGCAATGACATACCACATGTCGGAAACGAAAAACATCCTACAAGAATACCCTGCCATACTGAAAGGTCTTGGTAAGCTGAAAGGGAAGCAAATATCGTTGCACATCAATGAAGCGATCAAGCCGGTAGCTCAGCATCATAGAAGAGTACCAATACATCTCCAACCACAAGTTGAAGATGAAATAACAAGCTTACTGGCACAAGACATAATTGAACAAGCGGAAGGACCAACGCCGTGGGTGTCTCCGATCGTGGCAGTTCCCAAGAAAAACACCTCAAAGATCCGCATCTGCGTGGATATGAAGATCCCAAATACAGCAATCGCAAGGGAACGTCACCCGGGGCCACACTTAAATGACATGATAAGCTGCCTCACTGGAGCGTGCCGGTTCTCGAAGATGGACTTGTGCAAAGGATACAATCAGCTAGAACTAGATCACCAGTCCAGATACATCACAACATTCTCCACACACCTGGGCCTGTTCAGATATAAACGGCTAAGCTTCGGAATCTCGTCGGCAGCGGAAATATTCCAGGAAACAATACGGCAAGTGATAAGGCCAGTGCGGAACAGCCTCAATTACAGTGATGACATTTTGGTATTTGGAAAAACAGACAAAGAGCATGACGCAGCGTTGCGTCAAGTGTGCACACAACTGGAGCAAGCAGGCCTAACATTAAAAGGAGAGAAATGTGAGCTGGGGAGAGGGGAACTAGTGTTCTTCGGGCAAATTTTCTCCAAACAAGGGATGAGGCCAGATCCCAGCAAGATTGAAACACTGAAGATCGCAACTCCTCCGACGGATGTTGCGGAAGTAAGATCATTCCTGGGCCTCGCTAGCTACTGTGCGCGGTACATACAAGATTTCGCCACAGTGAGCACACCACTAAGAGAACTGACTAAACAAGGGCAGAAGTTCATCTGGTCCCAGGAATGTCACAAGGCATTTGAAGAAATAAGACGAGCAGTGATGACAGTGGAACATCTGGCCTACTTCGACCCGCTACTATGCACTGAACTGACTGTCGATGCCAGCCCAGTAGGACTAGGAGCAATTCTAGCGCAGCATTTGCCAGGGAGAGACTCACAGAGGAAAATTGTTGCGTATGCAAGCAAAAGCTTAACAGACGTTGAAAAAGCATACTCGCAACCAGAGAAGGAGAGTTTAGCAGTGGTATGGGCATGTGAACACTACCACATGTTCATTTACGGAAAATCATTCACAATAATAACTGATTATCAGGCGCTAGTGACGATTTACGGCAGCCCATCAGCCAAAATGCCAACCCGGATTGAACACTGGGGCATAAGACTGATGGACTGTGATTTCACGATTGTGCACAAGCCAGTGAAAGAACACAATCCGGCAGACTACATGTCGAGACACCCATTGCCACAGGTCCACGACACAGGGATAATGATGAGAGGGACGAGAATAGTGATACCAAGCTCACTCCGGAGGCAACTGGTCAACCTGGCTCATGAGTCACACCGAGGCATGGTAGCAACCAAGAAACTACTAAGAGAGAAAGTATGGTTCCCCGGCCTGGATCGCATGGTAGAAGAAACTATAGCGACATGCCACCTCTGTCAAGTGATAGGACCACCGGCTAAGCATGAGCCACTACAAATGTCGAATCTTCCAAGAGCGGTATGGACAACATTAGCAGATGACTTCTTTGGGCCCCTAGACACGGGCAACTACCTGCTTGTGGTCATCGACGAATACTCACGGTGCCCAATAGTACGACAGGTCTCTTCAACATCAGCTACAGCAACACTACCGATATTGGATGACATCTTTGCAGCATGGGGCTCACCAGAAACGCTAAAAACAGACAATGGCCCTCCATTCTCAGGAGAAGAGTTCCGCAGATTCATGGTCTATCTAGGAATAAACCGCAGGAAAGTAACACCACTATGGCCTCAAGCGAATGGAATGGTGGAGAGGTTCATGGGGAACATCAAAAAGGCAGTTCAAAGGGCGTAGCTAGCACAGATATCGCTTAGTCAAGCGCTGTGCCAAGTACTACGTGATTACAGAAACACACCCCACAACTCCACAGGAAGGTGCCCAGCAGAGCTAGTACTGGGAAGAACGAGTCGGACGAGGCTACCGCAAATAGAAGTAACAGTGCCACCCGATCACAGCAGCATTGCAGACAGGGACAGTGAGGCGAAAGACAAAATGAAAAGATATGCAGATGCCAAGCGACACGCCATCCCGTCAAACATAAAGGAAGGAGACACGGTAGTCGTGCGTCAACGACAACAAAGAAAATCTGACAGCATGTTCTCCAAAGACCCGCTAACAGTAACAAGAGTGAAGGGCCCAATGATCACGGCAGAGTCGGAGCATCAGAGGATAACAAGAAACAGCTCTTACTTCAAAGGATTACAGGAGAAGGGAAAAGAAGAAGATGACACGGAGACAGCAGAACAAGGAAAAGCGGGAGCACAACAAGGAAGAAACAAGAAACAGAGAGGGACCAGAGGAAGAGCAACAGACAGAGGCCGGCCCGCGAAGAACATGCCGATGCCCAAAGAGACTAATAGAAGAAATGTAGTGATGGGGAGCATACTGAACTATGCCATGACATGCCTGCATCTTTCACCTACCTACACATCTGTGTATTGTCACTTCTCGTCATTCTTTGTGACACAAGGGGGAGATGTAGTGACCTGGGACAGGGCACTGGGACCCTGCAGTAGACCACAGGGACCCCCAGGGTAACTGGACACCACATCCGGTCAAGGGTGTTGGGAGGGGACAGTAGAGGGGACGAGGGAGCATGGGCAGATGTGGTCACAAGCAGCTCTGCTAAGAAGTACAATAAAGAAAGGCTATAACCCCTACCTGTGTCCAGTGTCCTTGTGGGATTGTGGGGACACGACACAATGCAGGGTATCAAAAGTGAAGAAAACTATCACAAAAGAAAGATTTAACCTTCTACTTCCTGACACACATTGACCCTACTGAATTTGTACATATTCACAAAGCAAAAACTAAAAAGTAAAGCAACAGTTTGGAAAGAAGAGTGAGTGATACAAAAATACCAAGGGAGGATGAGCGAGACGGCTTGGGTGTTCTTAGTAGGGTAAATAGACATAGGTAAGCACAGTATTTGCAAAGATGGGGAGTGATGACTTCCTAGCAACAGAGGGATTCCCAAATGGTGTTCACGGCAACAAAAGGCATAGTTCATAACTATGGTTTGGTCCGTGGAGATAAGAGGGGTGACTGATGTATCCTGCAGCAAGATGTTGTTTGAAGAGGTGATTCTTAGGTTTCTTCTAAAGCAGAGGAAGTAAGCATCTTTGGGGCTCTAAGGTGAGATGGCATTAAATACACTTGGGGCACAACGGGAAACTGGCATATCATTTTCCCCCTTTTGCACCTCCCAGATTCTAGCAATGCTATGATGCTGCTTTCTGTCTTGTGCCACTCTGCATAAATCTTTGCTGGTTAAACAGTTCTGGATATCAAAGTTATTACTTTACAGCTAATTCAAGTGGTCTTGGAAATGATGCAGCTGGGAATTTATTGCTTCGTCGATGCTGCAGGGGTCTTGAATGTAATGCAGGTGAGAGTTGGCATGGTCAAACAGAATTTCATGAGATGTTTAATGAGGTGAGCTTCCATGAGTAGGACACGTTTCAATAGGACAGGTTGGTCTCAGAGATACCAGTCTTTGCCACCATCAGGCAATGCCACCACCACGGTCAACTAGATGTAGGGTGAAGCTATCATTCCTACACCTTGTCTGTTAGCACCACCAATTAATGAATTCTTCAGCTTGAAGAAGTGGGCTGGTAGAGATACCTTGACGTAGGGCTTCCAGCCTCTTGAGTACTGGTGGATGCTGATGCCTAGGTAGGATTTGAAACAATGTTGTTTGATACCTTCGAAGCTCAAGTGTATCCAATAGTGCTGTGTAATCAATGGTTGTATAGTAACAATGGGGTGACCCAGTATCCCTCAGAACCTGGGCGTTCATATACAAAACAAACAATTGGTTCTGTCGGGTGTGTACTATTTCTTAAAACATTGGATCAATCATAGGTTAATTCACATAAAGGACTAATTCTCATAAGCAACACACATAGAGACCAAAGGAGGGGGTAATTGAAATTTTTTATAAATTACGTCATTTATAAATCCCCACATTCAATTTGTATGGCTGTCACGACAAAGGGTAAACTGTAATTTGTGACAAAGTGACAAGTGGTGCTCAGTGCTGTGGTGAGGTGCGTAATATATACAAAGTGACTTTCGTGGTATTGACGTTTCTTGGATAAAAGGCCAGAATACAACGGCTGTTTGAATAGTTCTGTAGATTGAATAAATGGGTCTTTATACAGAGACTTTCAGCTGGTCCAGGGGATATGTCGACGTTTCAACCCAGGATGGCATTACTGTCTTAGTCAATGCGGGTCTTCATCAGGACAAGGACAATGGGGACAGCCAGGGCCCGGGGTGATTCAGAGGGCGGGTGTGTACGCAGTAACAATGGTGTACTGCAAGAATTCTTCCAATTGGGTTTCCCAATGAAGGGAATCGGCTCCTGTCTTCTAAAAGTAAAAGATCAGTGTGGTGAAGGGTCATAGGCAATCGTCCTGTCTCCTGTGATCATGAAGATCACTATGCGATTCTAAGTGAAACCGGGAAAAACGAATTATTCCGGTCCGCGGGTGCAGGCACCGGGCACCGGTCCCGCGGGTGCGGGTGCAGGCAAACGTCCTCGCTACTCAAGCTGCGCTTGAGTAGCGAGGACGTTTGCCTGCACCCGCAAACAGGCAAACGTCCGCGGGTGCAGGCAAACGTCCTCGCTACTCAAGCTGCGCTTGAGTAGCGAGGACGTTTGCCTGCACCCGCGGACCGGAATAATTCGTTTTTCCCGGTTTCACTTAGAATCGCATAGTGATCTTCATGATCACAGGAGACAGGACGATTGCCTATGACCCTGTTTTTAAGAAATAGTTCACACCCGACAGAACCAATTGTTTGTATTGTGTAATCAATGGTGTTCAAGGCTGCAGAGCAGTCAAGCAAGATGACAATTCAAGGACTACGGAGATAAGAGATCTTAAGGGTGTTGTCACTAAACTAATACAAGTTTCCGGTACTTGTGACAAGAAGATAACCCTGCGAAGAACAAACTCGCCAAGGGTTAAAAAGCACACCCCTAACCTCTACACTCTCTCCCTCTTCCCTGCAGCTCAGATCTGAATGTCACTATTCATTTATACAACTCTTCAGCTCTTGGAGGGGAGTCTCATGAACTATAAATGGAAAAAAGATGGCAAGTACTTATGCATGTAAGGGTAATTCCATTAGATAGAAAACAATAGCACACTGTACATAGTATAAAGAGGCCTTTCCCTTCAGGTCTCCTATATTCTGCAAGGAGGCACTGCAAATGGTACTCATTTTGTCAAATATAGATTTATGAAGATGTGAGGAAAATCTAACCTCTTAATTTGAGCTACCTCCCACCTTTAATGGCATGTTTTTTTATTGGTTCAATTATTTAAGATGCCCTATTTTCTAGTAGTCACATGCTGCCTGCAGGTGGTTAAAATACTTGCCAGCAAAAAATGAATTGTAAGTACTCACAACTCACAGGCAGAATGAGATTACATGAAGTAGGCCACATAGATTACTGGTACAACACTGAAAGCAGCTACATGAAGAAGGCCTGCACATTTCCTTCCCCCTTGAAACAGCAGTATAGCTTTTGCGACACAAATGGGTCGCAATTACAGCTAGCTTTCGCCTGCAAGATGGCTGTCAGAACCAATGTCAGAGGGCCATGAGGCAAGTAGGAGCTACTGGGCTCAACCATGGTGGTTGAGGCTTTTTACCTCCTGATGTCCCATCCCACTACAGGTTCTGAGCAACTGGGCCAGTATCCCTTCAGCACTTGACTGTCAGTGGTAGCACAAGTCGAGCAGTCCAAGACTTATCAGGAAGGAGGTAGATGTAGGGCGAACACAGAATCACACCTCAACTTCGTTCAGGAAACGCAATAATTTATTGTCAAGTCATATACTTGCATTTATAAAGGGTAGTATTTATATACACACAAAGGGAACTACAGTGCACACTAAATAATAATACACTCTTTGTAAGGTCTGTATTCTATCATGGTCTCCACGGGCATCAGCATCCAGGTCTGCTAACTACCGGGTATTCCCAAATCACTTGAGGCAATATCAAGGCTAGGGTCTCCAAGAGAACACAAGTCTTAGAAGTCCTAAAGTGGTTAGTTAAAGTTCTTTAGTCAGAACACCTGCCCGCACCCACAGACTCTGAGATTTAAGGTTCAGTCTTAGCCGCCCCCCCTAGAAACAAGACAGAGAGCCCAGCAGTCCGTGGCCGAGGTCGATGGTGGCAGGTGCTGGTGAGGATGAGCAGCCTCTTTGCAGCCATCACAGAATCTGAACCACTGCGGCACTCCTCTGTTGTTGCCTTGACTACTCTTGGGGCCTGATGGTAGACTTGTTATGCTCCTGACATTCCAATATTGACGTAGCAGCTCTCAGTTCACAGTTCCACTTGGTTCGTGTGTCACGGTCACTCCTTCCATAGCCCCATCCTGGTATATGAGGTCACTTTCCATGCTCTAAATGTAATGTCCCTCTGCTAGTTACAACACTTTCTAGGGTGACAGCCCTCTCGCTACTACAAGGCTTTCTAAGAGCGGCAGCCCTAAAAAATTACTGTGGTCCCTATCTGGCATATAGGGATAACAAAGCAAACACAAGGAGATGATGGAAGGAGTGCTGAAACTTTTCAGACACTCACCCCAGTCACAGATCTGGATTGAATCCATCATCATTCTTTAGCTCATTTTGCCACCCCAGTTCAGACACAGCTATATGCAAATCAGTCTTGACCCTGTGCCTCATGGGAACAGTCCAGCCCGAACTGCCAAGCCATGTCTTCCCTGGACCAGAAACAAGCATCCTGGGACCAGTTTTGGGCTAACAGCCCTCATCAGCCAGGCTAGCTTGAATCCAGTGGCAAAGTGAGCAAGAGACCCACATCTGGGCATATCCTGCCAACTATGGGCGAACAAAGCCAACACAAGGAGATGATGGACTGAGCGCTGAATCTATCAGGAGGCAGGGATGTGCGCAGGCAGCAGTACTTTTCAGCAGGAGAGGGGAGGCAGTTCACATGACTCTTGCAAAGTTCCCCGAGGCAGGGGGAGGCATGGAAGACACCCTCAGTCAAAGAGCTGGAGTGTCTGAAGTTTTGGTAGGCTAAAGCAAGTAAACTCTATGTGCATGAGGTAGTGGATTAGGTGCTTCCACAGAAGCTGGAACTTTTTGTCCATGTTAGTCAAGTTGTGAGATATCCGCTCGATTGCTAGGCGATACCACACTTGAGCGAACCATTGTGCAGCAGAGGGAGGGTCTGGTTACTTTCACATAAGTGCTATGAGTGGTCACGCTGCCAAGAGTAGATGATTAATGAGCGTGCAGTCTAAATGGGTCATTGTGGCTAAGCTAGACGGACGTATGCCTATGATAATCGTAGGATGTGAGAAGGGGAGAGGATAGCCTATGATGCCTTTAATATGCCCCAGTAACTCTTTCCAGTATGTAGCAATCACTCTACAGGACCACCAAATATGACAGAATGTCCCCTCACCGCAGCCCCAACATAGGGGGGAGACATCCATATAAATGGTAGACAGTCGAGCAGGAGTATAATACCATAGAAACATCAATTTATATGCATTCTCAGGTAGAGAGAGACTGCAGTAGGTTTTGGGTAGATCCCACCACAACTGCTCCCACTGTTTGGATGTTATTTTCTCCCGAATGGTGTTGTGCCATGCGGATTGATACGTATGGGTGCGGATCGGGCAGAATGTTGCAGAACCTGATAGGTATTTGGATATTAGTCCTTGTGTACCATCAAAGGTTCGAACAAGCTTTTCAAATAGAGTGTGGGGTGGATAGCCACTGGGTAAACCGCAGCATGCAGTGCCCAGTACAGCAGCTGGTGGTATTGGAGTTTAGTCGTGACTGAAAGTTTAAATTCCGCCCTGCATTTGTCAAACGACTTCATGACACCTCCGGTAAAGAGGTCTTGAAGTGTTCAACAATCCCCTTTGCTCCAACTACGAAAGGAAGGGGGTGATAGTCCAGGGGTAAAGGCTGGGTTGCAGGTAATAGGGGCATGAGGGGATGAGAAAGTAGTCAGTCCTCTTTTTAGGGCCACCCTGTCACAGATCTCCAAGACTTTCCTAGTAGGTGTGGCAACATACGCACTGCGCTGTCAGGCAGGCTTAGGCAGCCAAGCAAGGTCCCCTAGGGGCCCATACGCCACTGCACGGTCCATGTTGAACCAGTGCTACTCACTTTCATGCACTACCCATTCAGAAACATATCACAGGTGGGACACCCAGTAGTATTCTAGAAGGTTGGGGCAGGCTAAACCGCCGCTACAGCGCGGCAGCATCAGCAAGGATTGGGTTGTTTCCCATTCAATATAAAAGTAGCAGGATATCATCTTGTGGGATTGACGTGGGCAATGTATGAAATAAGTAGAGGACCCACGGGAGTACATTCATTTTTATGACATTTATACGCCCCAGCCAGGAGATGTGAATGGGCTTCCACCACTAAAAATCAAACAATAGGGAACGCCAGTTGGTTCGAGACCAGGAAGTAAGTGTGGGAGTGATAGTCAGGCCTAAATATTTGATGGAGTCCGAGGACCACTGGAAAGGCACTAGGCTCTGTAAGGCACTTACATTTCGGACCGGGATAGCGAGATTGAGCTTAAACAACTTGGTCATATTAATCTTAAAACCAGAGAGAGCCTCAAAGGCCTGTAGGCACTCCACAACGCTGGGCAGGCATATCTCAGGTTGCGTCAGTGTGAGCAGGAGATCGTCTGCGAACAGGTTTATCTTGTGCGTTTGGCCACCAAAAGGTACGTCTTTTACTGTAATGTAATGTAAAAGTAATTTATAGAGCGTAAACTCATGCCCGAGGGCGCCTTGGTGCTATCAGAGGCGGTTCTGAAGCAAATCAGTTGGAAAGGGAGGTTTCTTGCTGAGCTTAGGTGTTAGCTAGTCTTGCGAAAAAAGCCGCCTTTCTTAAGGTAAGTAGGGAAGGAGCGGCCTTTAGTGTTAATGGTAGGCTGTTCCAGAGCACCGCAGAGGTCTTGAAAAAGCTCTTGCCACCCCAGGTGGTCCTCTTGAATGGCGGAACAGTCAGGTTCATGGCAGAGCCAGAACAGAGTCCTACATGGGATATACCACTTAAGCTTCTCCTTGAAGCATGCAGGTCCCTGGCCAAGCAGTGATTTATAGGCCAAGCATAAGGCTTTGAACCTGCAGCGTTGTCTAACTGGTAGCCAGTGGAGTTTCCTAATTTCCTCCTCCAGCGGATTCATATTTTGGAATTTTACAAACATGCAGCTGCATTTTGCAGAGTCTGGAGCCTCTTCAGGGGACCTACCGCAAGGTTACGGTAGAGACTATTACAGTAGTAAATCCTTGAGAGTATCAAAGCGATAATCAAAGTTTTTAATAGTTTTGGGGGTAGGAATTTTCCAATCTCTTTTTACCACCCTCAGAGCTCAAAAAGAGACGGATGTAATTTTGTTCACCTGATCTTTAAGCTTCATTTCGTTATCAAACAAGAAACCGAGATTTTTTACCTTGTTTGAGGGTTACAGGAGTGGGGCCCACTCAGGCAATCACAAAGCTGGCGTCCAGAAAGAGAGGTTATTGCCAAAGATGACGACCTCAATCTTGGTGGCATTCAATTTAAGACTGTTATTGTCCATCCAAATGCTAACTTTACTCATGCAGGTCTTAAATGCAGAGCTCGAGTTTGCTTCTGGTTTCATTAGTGACACCACAATTTGAATGTCATTAGCGTATAATGCAAGAGAGAAACCAGAGTTTTTGAGTGTCGCCAGTGATGTAACTTGAAGATTGAAGAGCGTAGGACGCAGGGTTAAGACTTGGGGGACTCCGCAAGGCAAGGAGAAGGGCCTTGATGAGATGTTGTCCTGGACCACAGTTTATTGTCTATTGGCGAGAAAGGATTGAAGGAGATCTGGTGCAGTAGCCTTGATCCCAAGGCTCCACATACGGTCATCCAGGCTTTACCAAACAAAAGTATCTCAGTTTTGCATCCAGTCAGTTGAAGACAATGTGGGACATTCAAATTACTATTTTCTTGTATGTGATGTAGAAAGTGCACCCTGAGCCTGAAAGTTAAATGCCACTTGTGGAAGCAGCACATATTCTGCCATCTAATATGGTGGCAGTGCAAACATGGCTACAGGTCTACGGCTGCAGTGCAAAATCTGCAGTGCAGACTGTCAAATCCTGCCTTACAGGTCTGTTGAGCCACATGTCACATTTTGGTGCACTTGAAAGGGAGCGAAAAGGATGCCAGGACAATTCATGTGTGGCTGCTTAAGGATCCTGCTTTTCTCCTACCACATTTCTGTCCCTGGGTTTGTTGTGGGTACAGTGTCTGTTTCAAGTTTGACTTTACGGTTAGATGTATGAGGATGCTGCATGCCCCTACCTTTCACACTCACAGCCCTCAGAGCCCAAGTTTAGGGTGGCCAAGGACTCTCATCTTGAAAATGCCGGACACATTTCAATTTGGGTCTGTTTGCAGTAAGGCAAACAGGAACTACTGACAAAGTAGGCAGGGTTGCCCCAGGAACTTTTACCCCATTGGTTAGAGAGTGCCCAAGAGTCATTCCCACTCACCATCTGATGCTAGGTATAAATGTGGCTTACCAAAGCACCTGAACAGAACACTTTCTGGACCTGCAGAATAACAGAGGAGGACTAGAAATGCTCTTTCTCACCTGAGTGGAGCCTTGTGGGATTGATTCTGTTCCCCCTTATACACAGGACTCAGAAGTGGACTTCAAGGGACAGTTGGCTGACCTCCTGTGTGGCTACAGGAATACAAGCTTCAAGAAGCTTTTTCTCTAGGGTGCCCAGCTAACACGCAGTAACTGGAGATGCACTGTACCTTGCTGGTAGACTCTGCTGGATTGAGTCCAGATCCCTAAATGCTGCCTCTGCGGTCCGGGGAACCTTAAAAGTTACCCAGAGTAACTGCTCCAGAAACCCTGAAAAGATGGGACTTAAATGACTAAGTCAGGAGGTAAAATCTTGGACCTGGACAAACCTGGTTGGTGTTTCGGCAAGGTGCTCCATCGCAGTCAGCCTTAAATTGCACCTAGGTCTCTGCTACTGCACCATTGACTACCATTGTTGCTTTGCACTTTTTGGCACTATTTTTACTTACGTCTTTAAAAGATTTCCCTTCTGGGATTCTTGCCATTTCGGTGGAATTTTGTTCATCGCTTTTTTCTCTATGCTTCTAAATCGGTTTGGGATTTTCATTGCTTGGTGTTTTGACTTTATTAAGAATTTGGTACTGCATAAATACTTTACAAATTGACCTATGTAAAGCTTGTCTGCTTTGTGCCACAGCTACCATAGGATAGAGCTCAGGCTAATGTAGTGACTTTAAGCACTCACTCTGACAAGAGATTTTGTAATGTAGTGAGGTGGGCAGTCGAATTATAATTCAGTTTCTTACACTGACCTATTGGGTGAACCCTTGGTACAGTTTATGAGAAAACTGGGCCAGCTCCGGGGAGGCAGGAGTAGTGGAATTTCGTTTGCACTAAGCAAAATGTAAATTCGCCTGCTTTTTTACTGCCAACAGAGATGTATTTGTGCTGATCCTCTACTCAGTGGGCACAAACAATGCCTAAAACCAACAGCACAGTTTCTTATTCAAGTATTGTGGTGGGAGGACAGAGTGGTAAAGTAGTTTAACTAATGCGATTTGCTTTAAGGTAATACACTGCCTGGACCTCTGACTTCAAAGCAACGTTCCCTGCATGGAAGTACTGAGTGCTATGTCTGCCGCAGGGAGTCTTTGGTGCTCGAGCAGGCAGGTGCCACACACAAACTCCTACGCTGGGAAAGTTGATTTGAAGAACACTGTCAGGGGCTGGCTTGTGTAATTACTTATTACAATTGTCCAGCCTCTGACGGTGCAAGAGGATATTACTTTTTTTTGTTTTTTAAAAACAAATTCCTGTGAACGTTGAGTTTCATATGCATTATTTAGGTCTTGCGTGGTGTTGTAAGAGAGGACTTTCAGAAGAGGGCTTTAAGCCCCGCCCCTCATTTCCATTGGCCGGCGTCACCGTTTATGCTAAACGGTTGCCTGCCATTAGGAATGAGGGTTTTCTGTTAACGCCCTTTCTCTCCAAGCCGGACTGGCTCGCCTGCTTCACGGCTGACGTGAAGCACTTTCTTATATTTATGGGGCCAAACACATGGTCCCATAAAGATAAGAGAGCGATGCTTGTTCAGCATAGCAGTGATGGCAGGACGGTACGGACGGCAAGGGAGCCTTCGATATAGACGACCTTTCATTTCTTACATGTGTCTGGCTTTCGTGCGTTTATGCTTCATGCGTTAGCACAATAAACCCAGACCTGCCGACTTTGCCAATGCTCGTTTTCTACGCCTGTCCCTCTTAGGCGTTCCCAGATGTTGTCAGGTATGCAGTAGTATCTTGGAGGGCATGTATCCTTTTAATTTAAATAGGAAATCGTGTGTTTCCATATGGCGCTTCTTAAAACAGATTTCAGCATTTTAGAGGATAAAAGGAGGAGTCATTATCGGAATTTTTTTTCCCTCTGCATTAAGTGGCACCTTTCACACTCACTCATTCATACACTCATTCTCAGTGCTACTCACCGACCCAAAGGCATCACATTCATTTGCTCACTCACAATCGGACACTCACTCACATTTCCAACTAAGTGCCCAAAAGCACATGCTCTCGGACACTCGTTCAGTCGCCCGCACACAGTCACTCGTGGCTTACCCAGTCACTCGTGGCTCGCCCAGTCACTTGTGTGCAGGTTGCATTTGTTTATAAATGCATCCTGTAGACGTTTTGACAGGCGTTCAATAATTTAAAATAATTAAAACTTTTATCCTTCACCAAACGAGTCACTCGTCCTTCTCACGGCACCTTTGTCTCGTGCACACACACGCACAGGAATGTGCTCCTGAGTGACAAAGTGCTTTGAAGGTCTGCGGGTCTGTGATACAGCGCTATTCGTAACTCAGCAGCA
The DNA here is from genome assembly GCF_964204655.1 of Triturus cristatus. Classification (NCBI taxonomy): domain Eukaryota; kingdom Metazoa; phylum Chordata; class Amphibia; order Caudata; family Salamandridae; genus Triturus; species Triturus cristatus. The sequence continues at coordinate 392,232,310 of NC_140583.1, read as the reverse complement.
ATGGGCGGGACAGCCTCGACACGGAGAGGGGAGTGACTAGTGACTAGTATAAAGATGAATGCTTTATCTTTATACTACACCTCGACTACATGGACTTATTACAGACTGCCTCGACACGGAGGGGGAAGTGATTGCCTCGACACGGAGGGGGGGTGACTGCCTCGACACGGAGGGGGGTGGGGACTGCCTCGACACGGAGGGGTGTGGTGACTGCCTCGACACGGAAGGGGGAGTGACTGCCTCGACACGGAGGGGGGAGTGACTGCCTCGACACGGGGGTGTGACTGCCTCGACATGGAGGGGGAGTGACTGTCTCCGACATATAACAGTCATCTTCGCCTTCACTTCCAGAAACACTATCTAACAAGCACTGGCAATGCCAACAGGTCTTTGCAAAGTTCCTGTTAGAAAGGCTTCCAATTGCTAAGAAAGCAGTTAAAAAGAGTTCAGAGATGGCCAGTTGGTCTCGCTGTGTTATAAATAAAATTACTTCTGAGTTACAGAATGCAGAACACATTTGTGCATCAAAGCCAAACGTATTAGCTGTGCCAATGATTGTTTTAGGGAATGCTAATACAGGGAACCTGTTCGTATGGACACAGCCAACTTACATGTGTACAAAGGTCATGGAGGAGAGGCGAGACAGCAGTGGAAATCATCTTTTCATTGGGTCGCGAGTCTGTGGTGGGGGGCGGGGACAGGTTGGGGGCGAAGTGATAACGTGTAAATGAATAGGCCTCCGTCCAGTCATTCATCCATCCATCCACACACTCAGTCACTCATCACCTATGAACTCGAATACTCCTCCAGGTACTCATGCATCCATCCATCCATTCATTCATCTACCTGTCGACTCATTCTTGCATTCACCTATTCACACATGTACAACACCATATACACAGCATCAGTAAATGCGCTTCCTTGTATCAGCCAGAGCCACTGGCTTTGGAGAATGTGTTTTGTGTTTAGTTTTACTTTGCATGAATATTCGGGTAACTTTGAGGCTCAAGGACACAGCTACACCGGAGCTGCGAGTAGGCACATTTCACTCTGTCTGTAGGGCATCTGTAATGCAGACGCACATCCCCCATAGCCGCCCACAGACCTCTTACAATACAAGTGTTTATGGAACAGATAATTACAGTGATGAAATTGTGCTGCATTGCACCGCTCCGAGCAATCTCTGCAGAGACATGCACATATTTCTATTGCAAATATATTCAACAACGACCTGCGATTCACCTGCTGTTAGAATAGTGTATTTCCGTCCTTTATTTACCGCTCAACATTTTCTATCTGTGAGGCCCCTGGAAGCACATCACTGCGGTGTCAAAGGTCACACATAGCCAATGAAATGCATTGTAATTAATATTGTTCTGGGTCCCAAGAAGAACAAGATTCCTCATTGGTTTCTTTGTAGCATCCATGACACACAGAGCTTGGCCATTCCTCTGTCTGGTGTCTGATGACAGGAGGTTAACGGAAGAGCCGTTCACTGCTCGAGATCCCCCGCAAAGTCTTCCAGATAAGGGAGCATCACGGGATGGCCCAGGGGGGCAGAAATGTTCTTCAGACACCCCTCAAGCACAGCTTATCGATTTTAAATGCATTTAAAGTCCGCTTCAGGATGTGCACCTAATGGTTACCTCCCATGACAACTGCCACCTCCTGCCCCAACTGCCGCTCACCGCTCCGCCTACCGCCCCAACTGCTTCTCTCGTCCCATCTGCCACCTTCCATCCCAGCACCCGCATCCCGCCCCAACTGCCGCATCCCGCCCCAACTGACGCCTTCCGCCCCGACTGCCGTCTACCACCCCAACTGATGCCAACCGGCCCAACTGCCGCCTACCGCCCCAACTGCTTTTCCTGTCCCATCTGCCCCCTTCTGTCCCATCTGCTTCGTTCTGTCCCAACGGCACCCTCCCGTCCCAACGGCCGCCTTCCGTCTCAACTGCCGACTCACACCCCAATTGTCCCCTCCCGTCCCAACTGCCCCTCCCGTCCAACTACCCCAAACACCTTCTCCTTCCCGTTCCAACCGCCACCTTTTGTTCCTATCGCCGCCCCCATTCCAGTCCTGCCTCCTGTTCCAGTCCTGCCTCCTATTCTAAACACCCCGTATGCCATCTCCCATTCCAACTGCCTCCTCCCATTCCAACTCCCGCCACCCATTCCAACTGCCGTCACCCATTCCAACTGCCGTCACCCATTCCAACTGCCGTCACCCATTCCAACTGCTGCCACCCATTTCAACTGCCGCTACCCATTCAGAGAACCCTGAATGCACATGTGACTGCTACTTCACCTTCAGAGACTCCTGCAAAAACAGAGCAACACAAGATATTCTTGTTCTATTGTTCTGTGACTTAGCAAATTAGTAGGCATTAGTCCATCCACATTGGGCAGTCCCCTGCCGCTGCCCACACTAACTGGGGCAGCAGTGCATGCAATGAGTCACAAGTGGTTGAATATATATGTGGTCTGGCAATGAACGGTCTCTAAATATCTGTTCTGGGGTCAAAGGAGGGACATGTTCTCAAAGATCCAGTATCTTCTTAATAAAAATAAAAAGGTTTGACGTATATTTGGGGGGAAAAAACACTACTGACCTGTCTCTCACATTGAACATTACAAAAGACTTTTTGAGCTGTTATGTGTGGTCTGTCGTCCGTCTTATCGCAACCGTGCCCAAGTACTTCACAGGTCTTTAAAAGACCATTTTCTTGTGAACTGGGCTTTGTTGTTGTTTCACCCCTTCTTAGAGGCCCCGCACCTTCACTCTGCTGATTGCTGGAAGAATTAGTACCCCCAACCCCCCATAGAACGCTTGCACTGCCAGGACCGCTTTGGAATCATAGAAATCTTTCAAGGAGAAAAGGGGAAGGAGCAAAGTCAGTGGCAAGGTAAAATTGTGTTTTTCTAACTGCCGGGTGCAGACTTTGACATGGTTGGAATATTTCATGGCTGTTGCTGATGTTAATCGACCTTTGCCTTGAGCAAGATTTGTAATTTCAATATTTGATGTGACTTAAGTATTTAAACATGCTATAACTTTTCACTTAATGAACTGTAAATACGTGAACATTCATAAAGCAGCTCCAACAATAATACATAAAAAAGCTATTGGCATTGTAAATGACAATGCCTTTTGTTTATGTGTTTCAAAAACCTGCACGCAGCACTGCGTAAATACGCACTTTGTACTTTGAGGGTTTGCTTAACACATAAATAAAAGGTATTGTCATTTACAATGCCAATAGCTCAAACTCTTGCAAATGCTAGACCTATTGCATTGCTAATGCTTGTTTTCCAAATGAGTGAGAGCCCTTCGAGCTCTCTTAGCAAACTGCCATGCTTGATTTTTGTTTGCTCACAGGAATTTGGGGCAAGTGCTGGGCTCTGCCACCTCCAGGGATCACAAACGATCAGGAGCGAGAGAAGTGACAGAAAGAGAGAGCAGAGCAAAATGGGCACAGTGTGTGCAGCAGGGCCGGGATCAGAGGAGTCTGACTGAAATTAACAGCTTGGATTAGCTTTAAAGTGAAGCAAAAATTGCTTACATTGAAAAAGTGGATCAGCCTGCAGCACTCCCGCCCTAGTTGCAATTGCTCCCAATTTATAGACACAAATGGGTCATGTGATCCAGGCTCTACCAATAATATCGTCAATAAGGCTACGTGTATGGAGGCACTGCTGGCGTTAACAGAAACTAGTGAGCGATTAACTAATGCACAAGAATAAAAAGGCAAAGTAGATAGGACTTGGAAAAATCAAAATAAAAAAGCCACCTACATCCAGTCTCTAGTGCCCAATGAGAGATCTGCTGCACACAGATCTGCCGAAGCCACGACACTCAGTCTCTGCTAAGCGCAGGAGTGAGTCTCTTTCGCGGGGTATTGATGCCAGAGTGAGCTCACCTCTGCGCATACGTCAGGAGGAAGGATATGTCTCACATCTGCGGCAAATAAAATACACATTCTGCCACGCGCCCTGCATGCTCTGTATCCACCCTTGCTGTGTTGACAGTAGCTATTATGTGATATAAAAGCAACGGCTGTAGGCATTATCAAACATTACAAACATTATGAAGCAAGACGCGCACAAAAACACAACGCCCATCCTCTAAGAGCCAGCACGCGGAAAAGAAACATATGAGAGAGACTGGATCTGGAAGTGTGTCTTTTGTGAGATAAATGCCTCGTTGGGTGCTAAAAAACACAGCACTTTTCCACACATTCTGCCGTATTGAACAGGCACGCCGCTCAAAGCTGTGAGGTATTTTACTGTCCGTTCGAGAGCCCCTGCCTTGCCCAGCTGTGAGCTCCTGCCCTCTGACTCTAGGGCAGACTAAACGTTGACCCTTCAGGATAAAAAGGGGCAATTATTTATTTCGATATTGGATCTACAATGGTTGACCCCATTGTGCCCTGAAGCCACAGTTGGGCACCAAAGGGGCATTTCATGGTGAGGAGGATGTCCCAGAGGGTGAGGGTTGGCTGTTCATCACGGTCACCACAAACCGAACCATAACTGGTTCATTTCGCCCGATCCAGAACTAGGTTGCCCCCTCAGTTGAAACAACGGGGTTGTCTGCCAAGTAGGATCGGGAGGTAGGCGGTTTTCATACAGTATTTTGGAACCAGGCCTGCTCTGTGCATGGGTGGTTGAAGGCGGCGTGTAATCAGAACCTGGAGTCTATCCAGCTGAAACCGCACAGTGGGTGAATCCATCTGTATATCCTCCAGCTACGAGGCAGGTTACAAAATATTGAGGAATGCGTCACTATTTTTTCTCTATAAAGCTTGCTATAGAACGAGGCTGTTTACTTGGGTCCTATTTCAGGCTTCTGACAATATTTGTGTAAAGTTTTCCAGAATCTCGAGATTGCCTCACAGGATCACTCAGTACCATTGTTTTTCCTATAGTTATTTAACCCCGTAACTGCTAGGTCTTCCCAACCAGTGGGAAGTTCTTTTTTAGCCATTTGGGTTAGTTCGTCCTTAGGGCTCCATAACTTTTTTTCCATGTAGGGTACCCACTCCAAATACGCGCCCTTTTTTCCCCAACATCCTGGGGAATTCACAAGTACCCAGAGTTTGCGGATTCCCTATAGGGGATTTAGAAAATAGGCAAAATATAGCAAAATATATGTTTATTTGGTAAAAAAAGGAAAAAGGTGCTCTGGATGAATGTGTTTTCCCCCCTATAAATGGCATCAATGAAGGTTTGGCTGTGCTAAAGTCACCATCTTCCCAGCGTTCAGGAACATGTAGACCCGAATAAAAAAACGATTTTTTTACCACAGATTTGGCATTTTTTCAACGAGGGATCTCTTTTTTTCCTATTTTTTGGGATCACAACCTACTTCTAATTTGTGGTGGAAACCAGTGTGAAAACCATGGGTGATCCAGGAAAGCTATAGATTTCTGAAATGTAGATAGATTTCCAAATTAAGAAAGGGATCATATGTGTAGATCCCTCAAGGTTTTTCCAAAGAAACTAATTGTTGAAGTAAAGAAATATTCAAAATTACAAGGAAAAAAAGGCCATTTGGGACATTTTCAGCAGTAGATTTTTGTCACAATGGTTGATTTACAAAAGCAATATACCATTACATCTGCTGGATCCTTTTGGTTGTAAGGATATATAGGGTTTGTAGGTTCACAACAAAAGAACAAGAACAAGAAGAAAAGGTACCCAGAGCCAACAATTGAGCTGCACTGTACATGGTTTTTCATTCCAAGTATGGAACAATTTATATGGTGAAATTTGTAGACAAAAATGGGGTTCGAGGAAACCTATGTATTTCTGAAATGGAAACACAATATGGATTTTAGGCATAGTGGTTATTTGTACATATCTGTTTTGTGCGTACTCATACTAGGATACGATTTAGAGAATGTTATTCCAAATGTCTTATTTCTTATACTCTGGGTTACATTTAGAAGGCACAAATGCAGCAAAATACAATTGTTAATAACAATTCTATGCTTCCACATGTCTCCCAATAAAAATTATACCTCGCTTGAGTGGTTTGGACGAGTGCCTGTGACAGCAAAACTGGCCAAAACACAACATGAATGCATTACATTTTCCTACTCAAAATGGACCCATTTTTTACAACTTCGGTAGCTGTGGATATTAGGATCTAGCTCAGCCAGCAATTAGGGAAACCTAGCAAACCTGCACATTTCTCAAAACTAGACACCTAGGGACATCCAGGGCGGGGTGACTAGCACGACTCTCACCAGGATTTTATTTACCCAGAATCCCTTGCAAACCTCAACTTCTGACTAAAATAACACATTTTCCTTGCAATTTTGTGATGGAAAGTTTTGAAATTTGTGGAGAGCCACAAACTTTCTTCCACCAAGCATTCCCCAAAGTCTCCTGATAAAAATAGAACCTCACTTGTGCGGTTAGGACTAGTGACCGTGGCAGGAAACGGCCCAAAACACAACATGGATACATCACATTTTCCCACACAAAACGGACCCTTTTTTGCAAAGGGGGTAGATGTGGATTTTTGGCCCTAGCTCAGCCGTCACCTAGGGAAATTAGAAAATGTGCAAATCTTTTAAAACTAAAGAACCAGAGGAGTCCAGGGGTGCATGATATGCATGGCTCTCACCAGGTAATTTTACCGGAAGCTTTTGTAAAGGTAAAACTTAATTAAGAAACACATTTTCCTCATATTTATGTGATTTAAAGTTCTGGAATCTGTGGGGAGCCACAAATTTCTTACCACAATGACTACCCACATGTCTCCCGATAAGAATGGTACCCCACTTGTGTGGGTTGGCCAAGAGGCCATAACACAAATAACCCTAAAGCACTACATTGAAAGATAAGCAATAGTGGTAGCTGCTATATTTGAGGCCATGCTGTGGTGCTACTGATGCAAATCTAGAACCACAGAGGTCTTTGACAATTGAACAACCAGTGAAGTCCAGACTGGTCTGCCTTGCATTGATCTCACAAGGTTGTGCTACCTAAAATACCCTGCAAACCTCAAACTTTACCTGAAATTATGCATTTTTCTACATTTCTGCGCAGGGGCGTAACACAGGCCCCCATAGTCCCCGCGATACAGGGGGCCCTGAGCGGCATGGGGCCCCTCAGCACAGTACTCCGGCCCAATAGCTCTGGAATAAATCCAGAGCGGGGGGCCCCTCCGTGTATGTGGTAGGGGGACCCCTCAACTTTCGTTACGTCACTGTTTCTGTGTGGAATTTTCATGAATCCGAAGGAATACACACAATTCCTACCACCTGGCATTACTCCACTTGCGATGACAGGAACGCTGCCCCACTTGTGTGGCTAGTTGTAGTGCCCGCAACAGAAATGGATCAAACTTAAGTCAACGGGAGTCCCCTGGCCAAAACAAATTTGAGCCCAAAAAGAGGTCAGCTTATGGAGGGCTCAATCATCTTGGAAACCTCCTCCTTGATGCTAGCTCACACCTTGTCTGACAACCTGTAAATATTGTTCGAAACAGGCATACTGTCTCCAGTATCAATGTCATGGGTACACAAATGTGTAAGCCCAGGAGTGAGGAAAACAAAGAGGAAAACTGGTGACAGTCACTTTGCTGTTCTGTGGTCAGAGTAAGGCAGAGGTTAACACCATCTGCTGACCCATAGTGCTTCTTGGAAGACAGGTCAGGGAGAGGTTCACTCTCGTCTTTCACTCCATTATCTGTCACCAAGAGCATGATAACTTCAAACCTCTCAAAGTGTGGTTTGAGGCGGTTCATGTGGAGCACCCTTAAGAGGTTTGGAGGTGTCTTGAAATCCACCAGGTTGGGGGCACTCCGCTTCTACTCCTTCACCTTACATGGGCCTGTCCAGTGATCCTGGAGAGATCCAGGCTCTTCAGGTTCCATTATGCACACCTTCTGGCCAGGTTGAAACTCCTCCAGAGTGACCCTCTGTTTCACTACCTTTTGACTGGTCTCAAGATTATCTTTCACCTTTTTCCAGAAGTGTTGCATCTGGTTACAGAGAGTCAGCACATATCGGACTACATCCTGAGCAGGTTGTTTGGGAGTTTACTCCAACCCCTCTCTCATAATTCTATCATATTAATGTTACGCTTGTGTTTCCCTGCAGGATCAGGAAACCCTTCTATCCATACTCCTGAAGCAGATAAATCAAGCTTAGAGCTGGATTTAAATGATGAAGAAGGGCTTCAGAACTCTACTGGACCTGAGGAAGATCAAAAGAGGAAAGAACCTGCTGTCTACATCCTAGGAGGAGCACCTGAAGAAATTGCCCCTTTTGTATTCAGAACACAGAAGTGGACTCCAAGGGTCATAAGGCTGACCTCCTGTTAAAGCTATACAAGCTACTGAAACTATCCAGTTGATCAGTTCCAACTCGATCTGCCCTTGACCTTGATGATGACCTCCACTGGAGTCAGTCTTGACTCCCAAGTGCTGTTCCGGAGGTCCTGGAACCCTTGGCTTTTTCTACCCAGACTTCTTCTACCACCCTGAAAAAGATGGGACTTGCAAACTTTTTCAACTGAAAGATCTATGGAGGACCGGCACAAATCTGCCAAACTTATCCTCTCAAGAAGTGTTGCAGCTGGACTGAAGATTCAGGTTCCTTCCACTCAGAGCTTATCAGCAGCAGCAAATTCAATTCAGTGGGACCTTGCGGAGAAGTAATCAATGGCCTTGTGGCAACCTCTTTTTCTACATCCTTCAGCCTTGTGCCAGTGAAGGAATCGAGCTCTGAAAAAAGTAACAAAGTGCAAAAGTAAAACTCTTGCCTGGGCAAAGGTGCCAAAAGTACACGACCAGCAAGAGGACTTACCTGGGTGTGAAGCTTGAATTATCCCTCCTAAGACAACAGCTTCACCTAGTCCAACAGCCATCCAATCTTGCGAAGCAGAACGATACATCTCCCACACCTCCAAGTTTGAAATACCTTCAGCTGGGCTTTGGGACAGGAAATAACTGAAGTCATGCCTTATTGTAATTTTAGATCAACTGATTGGTCTGCCTTGCATTTTTCACTTTTGTCATCATTTTTGTTGGGGCTGTCTTTTTGTAAAATCAAGAATGCTTTCTCCATTTCCTTTCATCTAATGGCTATGTGCCAGTGCTCACCACCTTGTACTTTCATTTTGAGATCGGCTGCAGACAATGATCTGGTAACTATAACTCGTGCCCTAAGGTAAATAACTCGAGTACTCACCTATTAATTACCACACACATTACATCACTCATGACAAGCTCTAGGACATCATTGATAACATGACAGCAACATCTGAAATGCCATCACTGATGACAAGACTGTGCATGGAGGGGGCGTGAGCTATAGTTACCTTAGGGCACAAATTATGGTTACCTGCAGGTACAGGGCGATATAGTTAGTCTCAGATGTCACATGTACAAACCATAGAAATTCAGAAGTCATAGTTACCTGAGCTAAATATGACTTACGCTCCTGCAATGCACTGCTTATGACCTCACATATTACATCACTCATTACATGGTAAGTGACATCACTGTTGCCATCTCAAATGACATCACTGATATGCAGTGATTGTGTGTGTTTTCTAAAACTTTATGATTGTTAAACATATCTACAAAAGTTAAATTAGTATACTATGTGTACCACTAATGACTGATACTACTTCTAACATATATTATTTGAGTGGCTGTGCAACTTTTTGTATCCGTGTGTGAGTGAGTGGCTGTATGGGTGTGTGAGTGGCTGTATGGTTGTAGAAGTGGGTGTATAAGTAGCTGTATGGGTGAGTAGGTGGCTGTGTGAGTGGCTATATTGCTGAGGGAGTGGATGTGTGAGTGGCTATATGGGAGAGTAGGTGGGTGTGTGAGTGGCTGTATGAGTGAGTGGCTGGGTCTGAAAGTGGCAGTATAGGTGAATGAGTGGGTGTTTGGTTAAGTGAGTTGGTGTGTGAGTGGCTGTATTGGAGTGTGTGTCTCACTCACTCTCCAAAAACTGCACTGTATGGGTGAGTGAGTAGGTGAGTAGTTGTATGAATGGGTGAATGGATCTGTAAGTGGTTGTATGGATGTGTGAGTGGTTGTATGGGTTAGTGAGTAGTTTTATTGAGAAGCTGTATGGGTGAGTGGCTGTATGGGTGAACAAGTGAGTGTTTGAGTAGCAGTATGGGTGTGTGTGTGTGCCTGTGTGAGTGGCTGTATGGGTTAGAGAGTGGTTGTGTGAGTAGCTGTATGGTCGAGGGAGTTGTTGTGTGAGTGGCTGTATGAATGAGTGAGTGGGTATGTGAGTGGTTCTATGGATGAGTGAGTGAGTGAGTAGTTGTATGGGTTTGTGAGTAGGTATGTGATTGGTTGTGTGGGTGTATGACAGGTTGCATGGGAGTGTGAGTGGTTCTCTGGATGATGTCCTCAGTGATGTCATTTGAGATGTAATCAGTGATGTCACAGACTATGTCATGAGTGAGGTAATCTGTGAGGTCATAAGCAGTACATTGCGGTGGCGTAAGTTATAGTTAGCTCAGGTAGCTATAACTCTGAGAAATCTGAGCCTAACTATAACACCCTGTAACCTTTAGTGTTGTCAGTGAATATATATATATATATATATATTCACTGAAAAAACCATAGGTTTCACACATGTTATAGTTAGCTGGACATTTTACTGATAAAAAACCAATGAAATTCCCCCGTTATAGTTACTGCAGGCAACTATAACTCACGCGACCGCAATCCTCTGCTGATGCTAATACTGTATTTAGACACTTATTTGCCCATGTCTTCTTCCATTAAATTTTAGCTTTACATATATTACAAATATTTTTTTTTCATAAAGACACATATGTCATCAGCAGAAGATTGCGGTCGCGTGAGTTATAGTTGCCTGCAGTAACTATAACGGGGGAATTTCATTGGTTTTTTATCAGTAAAATGTCCAGCTAACTATAACATGTGTGAAACCTATGGTTTTTTCAGTGAATTTGCAAGGTTTTTTAAATGCTAAGTTACTTTACGCCATTCGTGGCGTGCGCGCCCAGTTAACACAGTTCGTTCCGTGCGCGCCCACTTTACGCAGTTACGCAGTTAGTGCCGTGCACGCACAGTGGCAGCGCACCGCGTGCCCACGTTAAGCGGGATGGGCCATGTACGCACGATGCGCTTCGCGCACCGTGCGCTCATGGGGGACATATTTTGCGCATCTTTGTGAAATGTATTCTTCGGGCACCATTTGCACACGGGGTGGGGAGAATGTGGATAGTTTTTTTTTTTTTATAATTTTTTACCGTGCGCGTACGGTAAGCGTAATCGGCGATTTTCCGAAATTTTTTTTTTAATTTTTTTGGGGCTTGGGGGTGGTTTGGGGACCCCTGTATCAATGCTGGGTGGTTAGGATCTCATGAAACTGCCTCTTTACATATATTTGGGGTACGTTTTTGCTGCCCAACTCAGGAAGCGAGAGAGAAAATGGCGGCCGCCGCTTCCTGGTTTCGACCGACTCAAATGTTTACTAAGATCTAAGAGCCAATCAGAATCGCGCTCGCGCACGCCACCGTACGCGTACGGTAAGCGCACGGTAAGCGCACGGTAAGCGCACCGTAAGCTGCCACAGATATATATATTGATTTAAAGGCTATTTTCTCAGAATCTACTGAACAGATTTACACCAAACCTACAAAAGGCACTTCCTTGACCTGGGGACTACCTCTCTGCCAAATTTCATTAAATTCTGTTCAGCCGTTCGGGCTGTAGCCCTGTCTAAAGGTCCTATGGAAAAATGCATGGGAAAAACGCGTTTTGGGACCCCCCTTTTATCTCAGCCCCCGCTTGACAAATCCCCCCGAGACTTTCAGGGTGGGAGCGGAGCGTAGCGCCCCACCTATTTTGAAAAATTCGCGAGGATTCGTCGACCGGCGCCAAAGTTATTCAAAATAGAATGTTGCGGATTTCCTATGGAAACGTGGTCCTAACTATAACTACCTACTGGCGACCGCCAGTAGGTAATATATATATATATATATATATATATATATATATATATATATATATATAAATTGATCAGGTTGCCCAAAGGAGGATTCTGCTGGGGCCCTCGTGGTTATGAGATTTGAACCCTGGGTGGCCTCCTCACTTTGGGCAACCTGATCGATTTATGTTTAGCGGCCGGCTCGGTCGCGAGGTGGCCCGCCGCTTACTTGCGGATCCAGGCGCTGAGACTTCAGGCGTCATCGGAGCAGAGTTCTTCGCAAACGAGGGGGTTGCTTAACTCAGCGGACTCACCCTATCCTGTCCATTCAACCCACTTGGATTTTTAAATTGGGATTTCGAACTATGGCACTATTCATGAACGCACCGAGGTAATACATTTGATTTGGACTGCTAATACCAGAAGGCAATGTGATATCGTTGCAGTGAGTGACTTAAAGACACGCCCATGTGGGCGGACGTTTTGTCAATAAAGCAGGTGTTCCAGATCAACATAGTTGTCTTGTGTCTACATTTCCTGAGGCTCGTGAACAAGGGCGGTTGGCCTGAAACGCGTCGAGCCGCGCAGTGGATGGTTTTAGGAGGATTCTGCTGGGGCCCTCGTGGTTATGAGATTTGAACCCTGGGTGGCCTCCTCACTTTGGGCAACCTGATCGATTTATGTTTAGCGGCCGGCTCGGTCGCGAGGTGGCCCGCCGCTTACTTGCGGATCCAGGCGCTGAGACTTCAGGCGTCATCGGAGCAGAGTTCTTCGCAAACGAGGGGGTTGCTTAACTCAGCGGACTCACCCTATCCTGTCCATTCAACCCACTTGGATTTTTAAATTGGGATTTCGAACTATGGCACTATTCATGAACCCACCGAGGTAATACATTTGATTTGGACTGCTAATACCAGAAGGCAATGTGATATCGTTGCAGTGAGTGACTTAAAGACACGCCCATGTGGGCGGACGTTTTGTCAATAAAGCAGGTGTTCCAGATCAACATAGTTGTCTTGTGTCTACATTTCCTGAGGCTCGTGAACAAGGGCGGTTGGCCTGAAACGCGTCGAGCCGCGCAGTGGATGGTTTTAGGAGGATTCTGCTGGGGCCCTCGTGGTTATGAGATTTGAACCCTGGGTGGCCTCCTCACTTTGGGCAACCTGATCGATTTATGTTTAGCGGCCGGCTCGGTCGCGAGGTGGCCCGCCGCTTACTTGCGGATCCAGGCGCTGAGACTTCAGGCGTCATCGGAGCAGAGTTCTTCGCAAACGAGGGGGTTGCTTAACTCAGCGGACTCACCCTATCCTGTCCATTCAACCCACTTGGATTTTTAAATTGGGATTTCGAACTATGGCACTATTCATGAACCCACCGAGGTAATACATTTGATTTGGACTGCTAATACCAGAAGGCAATGTGATATCGTTGCAGTGAGTGACTTAAAGACACGCCCATGTGGGCGGACGTTTTGTCAATAAAGCAGGTGTTCCAGATCAACATAGTTGTCTTGTGTCTACATTTCCTGAGGCTCGTGAACAAGGGCGGTTGGCCTGAAACGCGTCGAGCCGCGCAGTGGATGGTTTTATGAGGATTCTGCTGGGGCCCTCGTGGTTATGAGATTTGAACCCTGGGTGGCCTCCTCACTTTGGGCAACCTGATCGATTTATATATATATATATATATATATATTCTACTGGCGGTCGCCAGTAGATAGTTATAGTTAGGACCTATTTTCCATAGGAAATCCACAACATTCTATTCGGGAATATCTTTGGCGCCGATTGACGAATCTTCGCTAAATTATCCAAACTTTTGGCCAGCTCCGCTCCGCTCCTACCCTGAAAGTTTTGCAGTTATCCGTGAAGCGGGGGCCGAGAAAAAAGGGGGGTCCCAAAACACGTTTTCCCCATGCAATTTCCCATAGGATCTGTTGTGCCAGCTACAGCCCGAACTTCTGAACGGAATGACACCAAATTTGGCAAAGAGGTAGTCCTCAGTTCGGACTCGTGCCTTTTGCATATTTGGTGTGAATCTGTTCAGTAGTTTCTGAGAAAATTGGGGTAAAAAAGTTAGTGATATCTATGGCCGCGGAGGATCCGCGGACCCTACCCGCACCGTAAGCGCACCCTCCCCGAACGGACCGCGCACCCTCCCGATCGCGCGCTGAATGCTAATTGGCTGTCGAGAGTCTCTCTACATTCGAAACCAGGAACTGTTGGTGGCCATTTTCTGCCTCAGTAGAAGCGAGGCTGAAGATGGAAGGGGAATAAGTGTGTAAAAGATATAAAGGGGGCAGAGTGGAAATACTCTGACCCTCTAGACCTGCTTAGGGGTCCCAGAAGGACCCCCTGTGGCCCCCCTTTTTAAAAAAAAAAAGCAGCGAAATGCGCGTACGTTGGGCGCATTCTATCGTGTTGGATGCACGGATTCTCTCGCGGTGGGTTCGCGGATCCAAGGAAAAAAAAATGAAATTGTTGGGAGATAAAGATTAAGCTTAAGTGTTTTGTTCTTGAGTGGCTCTAAAAAGAGACGTTGTGCTATGTCTGCCGCAGGGAGTCTTTGGTGCTCGAGCAGGCAGGTGCCACACACAAACTCCTACGCTGGGAAAGTTGATTTGAAGAACACTGTCAGGGGCTGGCTTGTGTAATTACTTATTACAATTGTCCAGCCTCTGACGGTGCAAGAGGAAACAATAATTATTTGTTCCATGCCCACCCTAATGAGGAGCACATTATTTAAGTACTGGAATATTTCACGAGAGTTCTTTTGAGCATATTACTTTTTTTTTTTTTTTTAAATTCATGTGGACGTTGAGTTTCATATGCATTATTTAGGTCTCGCGTAGTGTTGTAAGAGAGGACTTTCAGAAGAGGGCTTTAAGCCCCGCCCCTCATTTCCATTGGCCGGCGTCACCGTTTATGCTAAACGGTGGCCTGCCATTAGGAATGAGGGTTTTCTGTTAACGCCCTTTCTCTCCAAGCCGGACTGGCTCGCCTGCTTCACGGGTGACGTGAAGCACTTTCTTATCTTTATGGGGCCAAACACATGGCCCCATAAAGATAAGAGAGCGATGCTTGTTCAGCATAGCAGTGATGGCAGGACGGTGCGGACGGCAAGGGAGACTTCGACATAGACGACCTTTCATTTCTTACATGTGTCTGGCTTTCGTGCGTTTATGCTACATGCGTTAGCACAATAAACCCAGACCTGCCGACTTTGCCAATGCTCGTTTTCTACGCCTGTCCCTCTTAGGCGTTCCCAGATGTTGTAAGGTATGCAGTAGTATCTTGGAGGGCATGCATCCTTTTAATTTAAATAGGAAATCGTGTGTTTTCATATGGCGCTTCTTACAACAGATTTCAGCATTTTAGAGGATAAAAGGAGGAGTCATTATCGGAATTTTTTTTTCCCTCTGCATTAAGTGGCACCTTTCACACTCACTCATTCATACACTCATTCTCAGTGCTACTCACCGACCCAAAGGCATCACATCCATTTGCTCACTCACAATCGGAAACTCACTCACATTTCCAACTAAGTGCCCAAAAGCACATGCTCTCGGACACTCGTTCAGTGGCCCGCACACAGTCACTCGTGGCGCACCCAGTCACTCGTGGCTCACCCAGTCACTTGTGTGCAGGATGCATTTCTTTATAAATGCATCCTGTAGACGTTTCGACAGCCGTTCGATAATTTAAAATAATTAAAACTTTTATCCTTCACCAAACGAGTCACTCGTCCTTCTCACGACACCTTTGTCTCGTGCACACACACGCACGCACAGGAATGTGCTCCTGGGTGACAAAGTGCTTTGAAGGTCTGCGGGTCTGTGATGCAGCGCTATTCGTAACTCAGCAGAAATGGGCGGGCCAGCCTCGACACGGAGAGGGGAGTGACTAGTGACTAGTATAAAGATGAATGCTTTATCTTTATACTACACCTCGACTACATGGACTTATTACAGACTGCCTCGACACGGAGAGGGAAGTGATTGCCTCGACATGGAGGGGGGGGTGACTGCCTCGACACGGAGGGGGGGGTGACTGCCTCGACACGGAGGGGGGTGGTGACTGCCTCGACACGGAGGGGTGTGGTGACTGCCTCGACACGGAGGGGGGAGTGACTTCCTCGACACGGAGGGGGGAGTGACTGCCTCGACACGGGGGGTGTGACTGCCTCAACATGGAGGGGGAGTGACTGTCTTCAACATACAACAGTCATCTTCGCCTTCACTTCCAGAAACACTATATAACAAGCATTGGCAATGCCAACAGGTCTTTGCAAAGTTCCTGTTAGAAAGGCTTCCAATTGCTAAGAAAGTAGTTAAAAAGAGTTCAGAGATGGCCAGTGGGTCTCGTTGTTTTATAAATAAAATTACTTCTGAGTTACAGAATGCAGAACACATTCGTGCATCAAAGCCAAACGTATTAGCTGTGCCAATGATTGTTTTAGGGAATGCTAATACAGGGAACCTGTTCGTATGGACACAGCCAACTTACATGTGTACAAAGGTCATGGAGGAGAGGCGAGACAGCAGTGGAAATCATCTTTTCATTGGGTCGCGAGTCTGTGGTGGGGGGCGGGGACAGGTTGGTGGCAAAGTGATAACGTGTAAATGGATAGGCCTCCGTCCAGTCATTCATCCATCCATCCATCCACACACTCAGTCACTCATCACCCATGAACTCGAATACTCCTCCAGGTACTCATGCATCCATCCATCCATTCATTCATCTACCCGTCGACTCATTCTTGCATTCACCTATTCACACATGTACAACACCATACACACAGCATCAGTAAATGCGCTTCCTTGTATCAGCCAGAGCCACTGGTTTGGAGAATGTGTTTTGTGTTTAGTTTTACTTTGCATGAATATTCGGGTAACTTTGAGGCTCAAGGACACAGCTACACCGGAGCTGCGAGTAGGCACATTTCACTCTGTCTGTAGGGCATCTGTAATGCAGACGCACATCCCCCATAGCCGCCCACAGACCTCTTACAATACAAGTGTTTATGGAACAGATAATTACAGTGATGAAATTGTGCTGCATTGCACCGCTCCGAGCAATCTCTGCAGAGACATGCGCATATTTCTATTACAAATATATTCAACAACGACCTGCGATTCACCTGCTGTTAGAATAGTGTATTTCCGTCCTTTATTTACCGCTCAACATTTTCTATCTGTGAGGCCCCTGGAAGCACATCATCACTGCGGTGTCAAAGGTCACACATAGCCAATGAAATGCATTGTAATTAATATTGTTCTGGGTCCCAAGAAGAACAAGATTCCTCATTGGTTTCTTTGTAGCGTCCATGACACACAGAGCTTGGCCATCCCTCTGTCTGGTGTCTGATGACAGGAGGTTAACGGAAGAGCCGTTCACTGCTCGAGACCCCCCGCAAAGTCTTCCAGATAAGGGAGCATCACGGGATGGTCCAGGGGGGCAGAAATGTTCTTCAGACACCCCTCAAGCACAGCTTATCCATTTTAAATGCATTTAAAGTCCGCTTCAGGATGTGCACTTAATGGTTACCTCCCATGACAATTGCCACCTTCCATCCCAGCAACCGCCTACCGCCCCAACTGCCGCATCCCGCCCCAACTGACGCCTTCCGCCCGACTGCCGTCTACCACCCCAACTGATGCCAACCGGCCCAACTGCCGCCTACCGCCCCAACTGCTTTTCCTGTCCCATCTGCCCCCTCCATCCCAACAGCCGCCTCCCGCCCCAACTGCCGCCTCCTGCCCCAACTGCCGCCTCCTGCCCCAACTGCTGCCTCCCGCCCCAACTGCCGCCTTCCGCCCCAACTGCCGCCTTCAGCCCCAACTGCCGCCTACCGCCCCAACTGCTGCCTACCGCCTCAACTGCTTCTCCCGTCCCATCTGCCCCCTTCTGTCCCAGCTGCCTCGTTCTGTCCCAACGGCACCCTCCCATCCCAACGGCCGCCTTCCGCCTTAACTGCCGACTCCCACCCCAACTGCCCCCTCCCGTCCCAACTGCCCCTCCCGTCACAACGGCCCCCTCCCGTCCAACTACCCCAAACACCTTCTCCTTCCCGTTCCAACCGCCACCTTTTGTTCCTATCGCCGCCCCCATTCCAGTCCTGCCTCCTGTTCCAGTCCTGCCTCCCATTCTAAACAACCCGTATGCCATCTCCCATTCCAACTGCCTCCTCCCATTCCAACTCCCGCCACCCATTCCAACTGCCGTCACCCATTCCAACTGCCGTCACCCATTCCAACTGCCATCACCCATTCCAACTGCTGCCACCCATTCCAACTGCCGCTACCCATTCAGAGAACCCTGAATGCACATGTGACTGCTACTTCACCTTCAGAGACTCCTGCAAAAACAGAGCAGTACACAAGATATTCTTGTTCTATTGTTCTGTGACTTAGCAAATTAGTAGGCATTAGTCCATCCACATTGGGCAGTCCCCTGCCGCTGCCCACACTAACTGGGGCAGCAGTGCATGCAATGTGTCACAAGTGGTTGAATATATATGTGGTCTGGCAATGAACGGTCTCTAAATATCTGTTCTGGGGTCAAAGGAGGGACATGTTCTCAACGATCCAGTATCTTCTTAATAAAAATAAAAAGGTTGGACGTATATTTTGGGGGGAAAAACACTACTGACCTGTATCTCACATTGAACATTACAAAAGACTTTTTGAGCTGTTATGTGTGGCCTGTCGTCCGTCTTATCGCAACCGCGCGCCTAAGTACTTCACAGGTCTTTAAAAGACCATTTTCTTGTGAACTGGGCTTTGTTGTTGTTTCACCCCTTCTTAGAGGCCCCGCACCTTAACTCTGCTGATTGCTGGAAGAATTAGTACCCCCCACCCCCCCCCCCCCATAGAACGCTTGCACTGCCAGGACCGCTTTGGAATCATAGAAATCTTTCAAGGAGAAAAGGGGAAGGAGCAAAGTCAGTGGCAAGGTAAAATTGTGTTTTTCTGACTGCCGAGTGCAGACTTTGACATGGTTGGAATATTTCATGGCTGTTGCTGATGTTAATCGACCTTTGCCTTGAGCAAGATTTGTAATTTCAATATTTGATGTGACTTAGTGTTTAAACATGCTATAACTTTTCACTTAATGACCTGTAAATACGTGAACATTCATAAAGCAGCTCCAACAATAATACATAAAAAAAGCTATTGGCATTGTAAATGACAATGCCTTTTGTTTATGTGTTTTAAAAACCTGCACGCAGCACTGCGTAAACACACAGTTTGTACTTAGAGGGTTTGCTTAACACATAAATAAAAGGTATTGTCATTTACAATGCCAATAGCTCAAACTCTTGCAAATGTTAGACCTATTGCATTGCAAATGCTTGTTTTCCAAATGTGCTAGAGTGAGAGAGCCCTTCGAGCTCTCTTAGCAAACTGCCATGCTTGATTTGTTTGCTCACAGGAATTTGGGGCAAGTGCTAGGCTCTGCCACCTCCAGGGATCACAAACGATCAGGAGCGGGAGAAGTGACAGAAAGAGAGAGCAGAGCAAAATGGGCACAGTGTGTGCAGCAGGGCCGGGATCAGAGGAGTCTGACTGAAATTAACGGCATGGACTAGCTTTAAAGTGAAGCAAAAATTGCTTACATTGAAAAAGTGGATCAGCCTGCAGCACTCCCGCCCTAGTTGCAATTGCTCCCAATTTATAGACACAAATGGGTCATGTGATCCAGGCTCTACCAATAATATCGTCAATCAGGCTACGTGTATGGAGGCACTGCTGGCGTTAACAGAAACTAGTGAGCGATTAACTAATGCACAAGAATAAAAAGGCAAAGTAGATAGGACTTGGAAAAATCAAAATAAAAAAGCCACCTACATCCAGTCTCTAGTGCCCAATGAGAGATCTGCTGCACACAGATCTGCCGAAGCCACGACACTCAGTCTCTGCTAAGCGCAGGAGTGAGTCTCTTTCGCGGGGTATTGATGCCAGAGTGAGCTCACCTCTGCGCATACGTCAGGAGGAAGGATATGTCTCACATCTGCGGCAAATAAAATACACATTCTGCCACGCGCCCTGCATGCTCTGTATCCACCCTTGCTGTGTTGACAGTAGCTATTATGTGATATAAAAGCAACGGCTTTAGGCATTATCAAACATTACAAACATTATGAAGCAAGACGCGCTCAAAAACACAACGCCCATCCTCTAAGAGCCAGCACGCGGAAAAGAAACATATGAGAGAGACTGGATCTGGAAGTGTGTCTTTTGTGAGATAAATGCCTCGTTGGGTGCTAAAAAACACAGCACTTTTTCACACATTCTGCCGTATTGAACAGGCACGCCGCTCAAAGCTGTGAGGTATTTTACTGTCCGTTCGAGAGCCCCTGCCTTGCCCAGCTGTGAGCTCCTGCCCTCTGACTCTAGGGCAGACTAAACGTTGACCCTTCAGGATAAAAAGGGGCAATTATTTATTTCGATATTGGATCTACAATGGTTGACCCCATTGTGCCCTGAAGCCACAGTTGGGCACCAAAGGGGCATTTTATGGTGAGGAGGATGTCCCAGCGGGTGAGGGTTGGCTGTTCATCACGGTCACCACAAACCGAACCATAACTGGTTCATTTCGCCCGATCCAGAACTAGGTTGCCCCCTCAGTTGAAACAACGGGGTTGTCTGCCAAGTAGGATCGGGAGGTAGGCGGTTTTCATACAGTATTTTGGAACCAGGCCTGCTCTGTGCATGGGTGGTTGAAGGCGGCGTGTAATCAGAACCTGGAGACTATCCAGCTGAAACCGCACAGTGGGTGAATCCATCTGTATATCCTCCAGCTACGAGGCAGGTTACAAAATATTGAGGAATGCGTCACTATTTTTTCTCTATAAAGCTTGCTATAGAACGAGGCTGTTTACTTGGGTCCTATTTCAGGCTTGTGACAATATTTGTGTAAAGTTTTCCAGAATCTCGAGATTGCCTCACAGGATCACTCAGTACCATTGTTTTTCCTATAGTTATTTAACCCCGTAACTGCTAGGTCTTCCCAACCAGTGGGAAGTTCTTTTTTGCAAAGGGGGTAGATGTGGATTTTTGGCCCTAGCTCAGCCGTCACCTAGGGAAATTAGAAAATGTGCAAATCTTTTAAAACTAAAGAACCAGAGGAGTCCAGGGGTGCATGATATGCATGGCTCTCACCAGGTAATTTTACCGGAAGCTTTTGTAAAGGTAAAACTTAATTAAGAAACACATTTTCCTCATATTTATGTGATTTAAAGTTCTGGAATCTGTGGGGAGCCACAAATTTCTTACCACAATGACTACCCACATGTCTCCCGATAAGAATGGTACCCCACTTGTGTGGGTTGGCCAAGAGGCCATAACACAAATAACCCTAAAGCACTACATTGAAAGATAAGCAATAGTGGTAGCTGCTATATTTGAGGCCATGCTGTGGTGCTACTGATGCAAATCTAGAACCACAGAGGTCTTTGACAATTGAACAACCAGTGAAGTCCAGACTGGTCTGCCTTGCATAGATCTCACAAGGTTGTGCTACCTAAAATACCCTGCAAACCTCAAACTTTACCTGAAATTATGCATTTTTCTACATTTCTGTGCAGGGGCGTAACACAGGCCCCCATAGTCCCCGCGATACAGGGGGCCCTGAGCGGCATGGGGCCCCTCAGCACAGTACTCCGGCCCAATAGCTCTGGAATAAATCCAGAGCGGGGGGCCCCTCCGTGTATGTGGTAGGGGGACCCCTCAACTTTCGTTACGTCACTGTTTCTGTGATGGAATTTTCATGAATCCGAAGGAATACACACAATTCCTACCACCTGGCATTACCCCACTTGCGATGACAGGAACGCTGCCCCACTTGTGTGGCTAGTTGTAGTGCCCGCAACAGAAATGGATCAAACTTAAGTCAACGGGAGTCCCCTGGCCAAAACAAATTTGAGCCCAAAAAGAGGTCAGCTTATGGAGGGCTCAATCATCTTGGAAACCTCCTCCTTGATGCTAGCTCACACCTTGTCTGACAACCTGTAAATATTGTTCGAAACAGGCATACTGTCTCCAGTATCAATGTCATGGGTACACAAATGTGTAAGCTCAGGAGTGAGGAAAACAAAGAGGAAAACTGGTGACAGACACTTTGCTGTTCTGTGGTCAGAGTAAGGCAGAGGTTAACACCATCTGCTGACCCATAGTGCTTCTTGGAAGACAGGTCAGGGAGAGGTTCACTCTCGTCTTTCACTCCATTATCTGTCACCAAGAGCATGATAACTTCAAACCTCTCAAAGTGTGGTTTGAGGCGGTTCATGTGGAGCACCCTTAAGAGGTTTGGAGGTGTCTTGAAATCCACCAGGTTGGGGGCACTCCGCTTCTACTCCTTCACCTTACATGGGCCTGTCCAGTGATCCTGGAGAGATCCGGGCTCTTCAGGTTCCATTATGCACACCTTCTGGCCAGGTTGAAACTCCTCCAGAGTGACCCTCTGTTTCACTACCTTTTGACTGGTCTCAAGATTATCTTTCACCTTTTTCCAGAAGTGTTGCATCTGGTTACAGAGAGTCAGCACATAGCGGCCTACATCCTGAGCAGGTTTTTTGGGAGTTTACTCCAACCCCTCTCTCATAATTCTATCATATTAATGTTACGCTTGTGTTTCCCTGCAGGATCAGGAAACCCTTCTATCCATGCTCCTGAAGCAGATAAATCCAGCTTAGAGCTGGATTTAAATGATGAAGAAGGGCTTCAGAACTCTACTGGACCTGAGGAAGATCAAAAGAGGAAAGAACCTGCTGTCTACATCCTAGAAGGAGCACCTGAAGAAATTGCCCCTTTTGTATTCAGAACACAGAAGTGGACTCCAAGGGTCATAAGGCTGACCTCCTGTTAAAGCTATACAAGCTACTGAAACTATCCAGCTGATCAGTTCCAACTCGATCTGCCCTTGACCTTGATGATGACCTCCACTGGAGTCAGTCTTGACTCCCAAGTGCTGTTCCGAAGGTCCTGGAACCCTTGGCTTTTTCTACCCAGACTTCTTCTACCACCCTGAAAAAGATGGGACTTGCAAACTTTTTCAACTGAAAGATCTATGGAGGACCGGCACAAATCTGCCAAACTTATCCTCTCAAGAAGTGTTGCAGCTGGACTGAAGATTCAGGTTCCTTCCACTCAGAGCTTATCAGCAGCAGCAAATTCAATTCAGTGGGACCTTGCGGAGAAGTAATCAATGGCCTTGTGGCAACCTCTTTTTCTACATCCTTCAGCCTTGTGCCAGTGAAGGAATCGAGCTCTGAAAAAAGTAACAAAGTGCAAAAGTAAAACTCTTGCCTGGGCAAAGGTGCCAAAAGTACACGACCAGCAAGAGGACTTACCTGGGTGTGAAGCTTGAATTATCCCTCCTAAGACAACAGCTTCACCTAGTCCAACAGCCATCCAATCTTGCGAAGCAGAACGATACATCTCCCACACCTCCAAGTTTGAAATACCTTCAGCTGGGCTTTGGGACAGGAAATAACTGAAGTCATGCCTTATTGTGATTTTAGATCAACTGATTGGTCTGCCTTGCATTTTTCACTTTTGTCATCATTTTTGTTGGGGCTGTCTTTTTGTAAAATCAAGAATGCTTTCTCCATTTCCTTTCATCTAATGGCTATGTGCCAGTGCTCACCACCTTGTACTTTCATTTTGAGATCGGCTGCAGACAATGATCTGGTAACTATAACTCGTGCCCTAAGGTAAATAACTCGAGTACTCACCTATTAATTACCCAACACATTACATCACTCATGACAAGCTCTAGGACATCATTGATAACATGACAGCAACATCTGAAATGCCATCACTGATGACAAGACTGTGCATGGAGGGGGCGTGAGCTATAGTTACCTTAGGGCACAAATTATGGTTACCTGCAGGTACTGGGCGATATAGTTAGTCTCAGATGTCACATGTACAAACCATAGAAATTCAGCAGTCATAGTTACCTGAGCTAAATATGACTTACGCTCCTGCAATGCACTGCTTATGACCTCACATATTACATCACTCATTACATGGTCAGTGACATCACTGTTGCCATCTCAAATGACATCACTGATATGCAGTGATTGTGTGTGTTTTCTAAAACTTTATGATTGTTAAACATATCTACAAAAGTTAAATTAGTATACTATGTGTACCACTAATGACTGATACTACTTCTAACATATATTATTTGAGTGGCTGTGCAACTTTTTGTATCCATGTGTGAGTGAGTGGCTGTATGGGTGTGTGAGTGGCTGTATAGTTGTAGAAGTGGGTGTATAAGTAGCTGTATGGGTGAGTAGGTGGCTGTGTGAGTGGCTATATTGCTGAGGGAGTGGATGTGTGAGTGGCTGTATGGGAGAGTAGGTGGGTATGTGAGTGGCTGTATGAGTGAGTGGCTGGGTCTGAAAGTGACAGTATAGGTGAATGAGTGGGTGTTTGGTTAAGTGAGTTGGTGTGTGAGTGGCTGTATTGGAGTGTGTGTCTCACTCACTCTCCAATACTGCACTGTATGGGTGAGTGAGTAGGTGAGTAGTTGTATGAATGGGTGAATGGATATGTAAGTGGTTGTATGGATGTGTGAGTGGTTGTATGGGTTAGTGAGTAGTTTTATTGAGAAGCTGTATGGGTGAGTGGCTGTATGGGTGAACAAGTGGGTGTTTGAGTAGCAGTATGGGTGTGTGTGTGTGCCTGTGTGAGTGGCTGTATGGGTTAGAGAGTGGTTGTGTGAGTAGCTGTATGGTCGAGGGAGTGGTTGTGTGAGTGGCTGTATGAATGAGTGAGTGGGTATGTGAGTGGTTCTATGGATGAGTGAGTGAGTGAGTAGTTGTATGGGTTTGTGAGTAGGTATGTGATTGGTTGTGTGGGTGTATGACAGGTTGCATGGGAGTGTGAGTGGTTCTCTGGATGATGTCCTCAGTGATGTCATTTGAGATGTCATCAGTGATGTCACAGACTATGTCATGAGTGAGGTAATCTGTGAGGTCATAAGCAGTACATTGCGGTGGCGTAAGTTATAGTTAGCTCAGGTAGCTATAACTCTGAGAAATCTGAGCCTAACTATAACACCCTGTAACCTTTAGTGTTGTCAGTGAAAATATATATATATAAATTTTCCAAACTTTTGGCCAGCTCCGCTCCGCTCCTACCCTGAAAGTTTTGCAGTTATCCGTGAAGCGGGGGCCGAGAAAAAAGGGGGGTCCCAAAACACGTTTTCCCCATGCAATTTCCCATAGGATCTGTTGTCGCAGCTACAGCCCGAACTGCTGAACGGAATGACACCAAATATGGCAAAGAGGTAGTCCTCAGTTCGGACTCGTGCCTTTTGCATATTTGGTGTGAATCTGTTCAGTAGTTTCTGAGAAAATTGGGGTAAAAAAGTTAGTGATATCTATGGCCGTGGAGGATCCGCGGACCCTACCCGCACCGTAAGCGCACCCTCCCCGAACGGACCGCGCACCCTCCCGATCGCGCGCTGAATGCTAATTGGCTGTCGAGAGTCTCTCTACATTCGAAACCAGGAACTGTTGGCGGCCATTTTCTGCCTCAGTAGAAGCGAGGCTGAAGATGGAAGGGGAATAAGTGTGTAAAAGATATAAAGGGGGCAGAGTGGAAATACTCTGACCCTCTAGACCTGCTTAGGGGTCCCAGAATGACCCCCTGTGTCCCCCCTTTTTAAAAAAAAAAAGCAGCAAAATGCGCGCACGTTGGGCGCATTCTATCGTGTTGGATGCACGGATTCTCTCGCGGTGGGTTCGCGGATCCAAGGAAAAAAAAATGAAATTGTTGGGAGATAAAGATTAAGCTTAAGTGTTTTGTTCTTGAGTGGCTCTAAAAAGAGACGGTGTGTTCATTGAGAGTTTTTGGTACTTATAAGTAACTACCTATACAGAGTCTAAAGTTGTTGAGGAAGACTCTGTTTCCTTCATCAGTAAAGTGTACTCCATCTCTCCTATACATCTCTTGCATATGAAAGCGCAGATTGTTATTGTAAATGGACCCCATTCTGTAGTCTCGGAGAAAAGCAGAAATAGATTTATTCACATGTTTCCTAGCTTTCTCAATCTGTGGACAAAAATGATCGGACCAGTTCCATGTCTGCCTTTGGCATATGTTAGAATACACAAAGGCAGTTTTAGGGAAAAGTGAAATCAGTTGTGCAAAGGTGTCCTTCACAAGCATTTCCAGACCTACCCCAGTCAAAGTGCCTAGGTCATTGCCACCACAGTGCACTATTATGAGGTGAGGGTGTTGGATTTGCATGAAGGATTTCACCCATGGCATCAATTGGTGCCACTTTAACCCTCACTGTCCAATCCATTTAATGTCTACATTTGGCAAACCTAGGTCTTTGTGAATGCCTTTGTTTTCTGCATACCTTTGGCTCCAGAAAATGTAGCTGTGTCCCACAATCCACACTGTAAGCATCTTGTAAGGAGGTCTGCATGCACTCAGATGGTCTCTGTAAATGAAATGGCAGTTTGAAAATTAAGATGTTTCTAAAATGGTGGCTAAGATGCAATTTTGAAAAAAGACAAGAAATCATTGGTTGTTTGACAACCTTCTACACTGAAAGGTAGGGTTCATATTTCTGTTTTTTAAACGCATGATTCTTATTGGTTAACAAAAAGTGCGTGAAAGGAACATTATATATGATAAGCTGATATGTTGAGAAGTCAAGCACACTTGCTGTTTTGATTAGCAACATTGTGTGTGCTGAACTTGTGACCTGTGTGCTCAGTACAGTGTTCCATGACCTGTTTCTATGGTAACGGGCAGAAGGCAGATTGGGGGAAGGGTTGAAGTTTATGTCATTTGGAAAGGGTTGAAATGTTTAACCAATAGAAATGTGTGTTTGCTTTTGAATTTATGTGGGAAGGAATGTGATTTGATGTTTACATGTATATGTGTGGAAAATGAGAGGGAAACTTTGCCATTCTTTGGTTCTGCTGACAGTTGCACAGTGCAGAGATTCTGTATAAGAAAATCTGGTGTGTGACTGATATCTGGTGTGTGACTGATATACTTCTTAATCTACAAAACATATTGAAAGGTGAGTTATTTAATTGTGAAGCGATGTATGTAGACTATTTTTATTTTAATCAGACTAATGTATTTTTTTCTGCTAAAGTGTAGGGAGTATATTTTTTCCTCTTATTGACAGTGTGTGTGCATGTGGAAACCATTTTGTGATAAGGATTTGTGTTTTTTCATGTGTTTGTAGACAGATAACTATGCAGTTCTTATATTTTGGTAGATTTAGAAACCACTTATTGTTTATGAATTTGCGAAATGAGTTATGTTTCTGCAGTAAAATGTAGTACTCCTTGTAGATGAAGAAATGTGTTTTGGTATAGTGCAAGGGATAGTGTTGTTTGTCTAGAATCACACAGAGAGCCTGTGTGCATTTGGGAACCACTGTGGAGAAGCGTTTGGTAACATCGTGCATTTGCTGACAGATAACTGTTTTGAAACCTGTCATGTTGTCAAGTTTTAGTAGCATTACAAGCCAGTCTTTGCATATGTGTTGATTAAATGAGTCAGGCATTGACACTAAAGTGTAGTCGTGAAATATGTAGATTGTGTGCAGTTCCCTTACCTCTTCCGCTGTAGTGAATGAGTTTTGGTAAACTCCTAGGGATAGTGGTGCTTGTCTAGAATCACACTGTGAGTCTGTGTGCATTTGGGAACCACTGTCGGAGAAGCGTTTGGTAAAATCGTGCATTTGCTGACAGAAAACCGTTTTGAAACCTGTCATGTTGTCAAGTTTTAGTAGCATTAGAAGCCAGTCTTTGCTTATGTGTTGATTAAATGAGTCAGGCATTGACACTAAAGGGTAGTCGTGAAATATGTAGATTGTGTGCAGTTCCCTTATCAATTTCACTGTAGTGAATGAGTTTTGGTAAACTCCTAGGGATAGTGGTGCTTGTCTAGAATCACACTGTTAGTCTGTGTGCATTTGAGAACCACTGTCACGTTTGGTAACATTGTGCATTTGCTGACAGAAAACTGTTTTGAAACCTGTCATGTTGTCAAGTTTTAGTAGCATTAGAAGCCAGTCTTTGCTTATGCGTTGATAAAATGAGTCATGCTTTGACACTAAAGTACAGTACCATGTAGTATTGTCTTTACTGCCCCAGAACTGAAAATTTTATATTTTTACCCAGGCACTGTCCTAGAAGTAGTCTGATGATTTAGTCAGTTTCTAAGTACTTATGTTGTGAACCATTCATTACCAAATAGACTGCTTCAAATGTCCATGCAATATGCATGTAGTTCTCTAACCACCTACACAGTTGTTTTTCACACCTTCAATTCTCTAGACAGTTCCCATACACTTCCAGTAAACACCCTTTCACTCGCTTTGTAGTCTTCTAGTGACCCATTCAGCACCATGTAGTAATTCATTCACTGTGCCAAAACCCAAACATTTATAAATTCCCCAAGACACTCTCTGTCCAGTACTCTAATGATTCAGTTACTGTCTAAGTATTCATGCACTGAGCCAGGACTTAGCACATGGACTGCTACAAACCCCTATGCACTATGCATGCAGTCTTTTAACTACCTAGAGATTTGTCTTTTATACTTTCAATTCCCTAGTCAAAATCCATATAGTCCAGCAAACATCTTGTCACTCCCTTTGTAGTCTTTTAGTGACCTTTTTAGTCCCTGTGCGAAAAGTCTACCAGTTATAAATTCATCCAGGCAGTCTCCTTGCTGTAGTCTAATCATTTAGTCAGTACCCAAGTACTCATGCAGTGAGCCGGGCCTTAGCACATGGACTGCTTTAAATGCCTATCCAGTATGCATTCAGTTCTCTAATGAGCTACACAGTTGTCGTTCGCAGCTTCAATTCCCCAGTTAGTATTCAAACACTTCTAGCAAACACCCTGTTACTCACCCAGTGTGTCTCTTTTTAGTACTGTAATCATTCAGTTAGTTAGCATGAAGTCTTTTAGGGCCTCATGTAGGTAGCGAAATACCGGTCGGTAACGGCCCAATTTCGGTAAATATTCCGTTACCGACCGGTATTCAGACAAGTGAGATGTAGGAGACCAAAAACCACTTTTCGGTAAATATGAGGCGGTAAATACCGATTCATATTCACCGAATACATAATTAACGAATCGGTAAACATGAAGTGGTAAATATGAAGTGGTAAAAAGTTAAAATGACATGTAGGAGCACTCGGTAATTAAGAAATCCAAGAAAATCGGTAAATAAGAGTCGGTAATTAACACGGATTGAAAGCAGGTGGTAACCAACAACAGTGCAGCTAAGCAATCCCAAAATGCAACAGCGTGGACACCCTGGCAGCTATGTACGTCATTGCAATGCGCCTACGTCTACAGGCAGCAGGACTGAGGGTTTGGCGACGGAAGGAACGCATCCACAGACAGCGCATCACACTATTCCAGCTGACTGATGCAGAGATACATGAGAGGTACAGGCTACACCCCGAAACCATCATGGACTCAATCAGGGACCCGCACCCACTCCTGGACCAGCCAATGAGAAGGGCGCACGCCATACCCCCACATGTGCAGGTGCTCTGCAGGCCACATCTGCTGGCATCCGGCATTTCTCAGGTGGTGACAGCTGCGGTGGGTGGTGTATCCCAGAGTTGCCTGTCCCGTTCCTTCAGGAATTACTTCCCCCATTATATTGGCTGCATTGATGGGACACACATCCCACTCTGTCCACCAGCTGACACAGAGCACATCTACAGGATCAGGAAGTCCACCCACTCCATCAATGTGCATACCGAATGGAATGATATTGTGAATGGTCCCGTGGGTGGCAGAACCAAAAGGTGCGCGTATGCTATTTACAACGAGGTCTGCAAGTTGTCGCACAGTGAGGCGGCT
The DNA here is from genome assembly GCF_964204655.1 of Triturus cristatus. Classification (NCBI taxonomy): domain Eukaryota; kingdom Metazoa; phylum Chordata; class Amphibia; order Caudata; family Salamandridae; genus Triturus; species Triturus cristatus. Next base: position 392,202,498 of record NC_140583.1, on the reverse strand, counting down.
TCCAGACTGAGAGCTGTTGACCAAGCAAACATGGAGAAGGCCTAAGCCGATATAGATATTAGCTCTAGCACTCTCACTTCTAGGATTCATACATGAGACAATAGGCACATGCAAGTACACGGCGCATGCAATGTACAAGCCCCGATTTTGGCGTGCGTCCTACGAGGTATCCCAGTGCCTGTGATTACACCTTCTTTCACTGTGCTTGCAAACGGTATTCATTTAATAATGAGTGATGAAGTTTGCTGCGGGATGTGAGTGGTAATCCCGTACATAACTGTCTCGCATGAAGTTGTCTGCTGCAATACTGTTCTTTTTCCACCCCCGCATGGGCGGCGGGATGTTTCCATCTGGCCTTCGATTCCAACCTTGAAAGCAGAGTCCAACAAGTTGAGCAGAATAGAGCGCCATTGTCCCACAAAGAGGTGCCTTTGACTTCCTCTCGTTAAAATATTTGTCCTTCACGTTGCTACTACGCGCACTGAGGAACAGGCGCCTCTGAATACTGACCTCCCCCTGCATTTCGGCTCTTTGATCCAAAGTATTATCAATGCCTCGTCCACGACCGGCCTGGCTCAATTTTTTCTAACATGTGGGGCTCGGGTCTCGTGACCTCTTTCCAAACAATTTGTGGTGTAATTCCGGCATTTGTTCATTCACTGTTCTCGAGCATCTTTGGAGGTGTTCCGCTGCTTCTGGCGCTGGTGGCAGGTGTGCTGCTTGTACTTTTCATACTACGGAATGGCTGCTCCTTCTGTGCCACACGAGCACCTGTCCCGTCTGCATCTTCTTCGTGATAGGATGCTTGACTTCTATGGTACTTTGCCATTGGCGACTTTGTGCCTGGCTTATGGATTATCCTTCAGGTATTCCTACTTCACCTGCGTACAACCTGTATTGCACTGCCTGGATTGTCCCTTTGAATGGCCTGTGGATTTGTGCTTGACCAACATGGTGTCTCCGGTGCCGGATTTCGATCGACTGATGAGGCCCTTAGTGTCTCACGAGTTGTCCTGTTCTGGTGTCCGGATCATGGCGTGTGGAGCGGCGCATGGTATCCTGGGTAATTGGGACATCTCAGCGGCAGCCTACGACTTCTTGTCCATGAGCTATTTGGAGGAACATTCCGGGTGCCCTCTGATTGTGCTAGAGGCTCCGTTGGTTGGAGAACACGTATGTTCCTTTTCTTTACTCAATTGGATGGCTGAGACTTTTAGTGGCCCTGAAAACGATTGCTTGTTGGAAGCCGTGGCCACATATGCTGCCTATACATTCATGGATTAACTGGATTGTCGTCCATTGCGCCTGTGCTACTGGACAGCACCCTGGCGCAACATTTATTTCTTTTAGTTCTCGTTTTTCTCTTCCTGATGGTCTGCTTGAGTTTTTTACTATACTTGCATTGTGTTTTTGGAATTGTATGCTGCAATTAATTGGACTGTAGGACTTTGGCGCTGCATTGGTTACGCCCTGTTCTGCTCTGACGAAACTGAACTCTGCGTTCTCTCTTTTCTTGCCTATTGCATATTGCTTCGCTCAAGGGGGCGTGTAGTGAGTTCTCCCTGAATACGTACATGCATTGTTCAGTTGGCATTACCACGTTGAATGTTATGTAGCCATGTTTGTGTCTTTGCACACGACACTGCGTTTACATGTTCTTTCTTGAATAAACTGCTGACTCGAGACTTCCTTCAGACGAGTGCATTCTGTTGTTCCCATCCCAAGCTCTGCGCAGCGACCTTGGTCTGTACATGCTGTGACACACAGTCTGGAATTTTACACAATGCATGTTTTCCACTCTAGGTTGTTCGACCCACGATTTAGCCATGGCACACGCGCAGCTGCACATACCCGACAGTTGGTGCTTTTCATATCTCAGACGTCATGTTTATTATTCAGACCGAAGACGAGCCTTCCTGCGAGGAGACTCCTGATGCTCCTGTGATGTGATTTCACTAAGCTGATCTTTGAGGTATGGGGTCCCCTATTCAAGCCTGAGAGACCTTCTATGATGACATGATTGTGATATTGGCTACTTAGTTAAGGGAAGGTGGTAGTGTCCTCGGTATTTTCCGATTCGCTAAATACCACCTCGGTATTTTCCGATTAGCTAAATACCACCTCGGTATTTACCGATTCGGTGGATACCACCTCGGTATTTACCGATTCGGTGACTTCCGATTCGTATTTACCGAATGTTACCGAATCGGTAACTGTTACCGAATTTTTACCTACATATTACTTACCGGTTCTAATTTACCGATTCGGTACGGCTCGGTATTTATGAACCGGTAAAATTTATTTACCTACATGAGGCCCTTAGTGAGGTAGGCTTTAGGGCATGAACTGCTTCAAAGTAGTATGCATTATGTATGTAGTGTTTTAATCATCGTCACACTTGTGGTTCAGGGCTATAGTTTTTTAGTCTGTTTTTATATAACATGTGTTTGTACAGTAATGGAATATTGTAAATTTGAAAGTTATTAATATACATTTATTTGTGACTCTTTTTTGCAGATACTGTTTTTCAATGTTAAAATCGAGAAAGTATGCCAGAAAAAAAAAGAAAAAGAAAAGAACAGAGACAGGAGGATTATTTGAAGAAACATCAACCACAAGTATTGAATGAAAAAGATAATGTGGCTAAAAGGAAAAAATCTTCTGGTAAGATCACGAAGCAATTTATTAAAAATGTTTGTAGGAGCAAATAGAATGTAGAGAATGCTGCAACTTCAAATAATTTTTTAAGTAAGAAAAAAAATCAAAATAAGAGGAAAAGTAAAAAAGCAAATGTTCAGTCAAAGGAGATAAAGTATGGTAAAAGAAGACAAAATCAGTATAAGGAATTACGCAAAAAAATATTTTACAAGACAGTAGTGCATAGTTTGCTGAAAGATATAAAGAAATATAAAAAGAGAGCTTTATTTTATAAAAAGAAGAAGCATATTGAAAGCATTGTGGAAAAGGCTTTTGAAGTAAAAAGGAAACTGTTTATTTTAGTGTTGAACAGAATTCGATCACTAGATAAATCAATATATGTAATGAAGGTCAAAAGTAGGAGGAAAAGAGATATTAATAAAAAAAAAATTTGTAATGTTTTTTTGGGAGAATGGAAACACAGTTCTAGTTCAGAGCCTTTTTTTTAATGAAGAGAGTTATTCACTAAGTGAAAAATTATTGTATGCAGTTGACACCAGTGGTAGAGGTTATGAGGTTAGTGATGGTTGTCCAATGGAGAAAGAGAAAATGGTTGAAAGAAATGCAGAAGAAGTGATAGCTGATGAAGTTTTAGGGAGACGTGCTAAAAACCCTGTGTACACTTAGGATTGCAGTAGTGTTTGTAGTGTATGACAGGAATCTATTGAAAAATTATGTCGTTTTTTACGAGTCTATACTAAAAAGAGTGTAAAACAAAAGATTAAGCTGTTGCAAGGACTAGACCCTTGCAGAGTGAGAAAACATACTGGTTTGCAAGGTCATTCTCTGGCTTGTCTTTCTAGGAAAGTTTGTGAAAGTATTTTTCACCATTTCAGAATGCTGGCAGTACATCATACTCAAATGCGGAAGTTAGTGAGAAGGTTGTATTATGCAAAAAGTCCAGCAGTAAAGTTAAGTGAGTTGAACAGTGCTCTTTTGCGTGGGTCAGTTTCAGATGTGAAGCAGGTCTGTGAGGATATTGAGTTTTGTTACTTTGGGCCTCAGCAAAAGAGTGGAGAAACTGAAACATTAGTAGAACAAAATGTTGAAGACAATGTAGAACCTGTAATTACAGAAAAATTTGAGGATGAAATGACAAAGTTTAAGGTAATTTCAGGTGAAAGACCAAATGTTTCTTGTATTTGTTGTCGGCGAAGTCACTATAAAAATCAGACTAGTGGTGTCAATCTGTATTTAAAAAGTGAAATAGAAGATAATGATAAGTGGATGGAATTTGCAACTTATTTGTTGGTAGAGGATTGTTTTGATTTGGGATGTGAGCAGCGTATTTGCAAATATTGTTATAATAAATTAGATGAGAATAAAATGCCTGCAAGAGCTGTTCATAATAATCTAGAGTTGGTTGCTATTCCTCCAGAGCTGATAGATTTAAATACGTATGAGTCTATTCTGATACAATGTGTTCACCCATTTCAGGCTATTGTTCGTATGGAGCCCAAAACAAGTAAATTACCTCCATCAGAGTTGCAAAGAGGATTGAAAGGAAGAGTTGTGTATTTACCATTAGATTTAAGGAAAAATTTTGAAACTATTGGTGTAGATCATGCAGAAAATGAGCCACTAGTCATTCTAGTTAATGGTGTTCCTACTAAGAATAAGAAAATCTGGCAAGAGTTAGTGGATGTTAGAAAAGTGCAAAAGGCATCATTGTATCTGATAAAAAATAATGAGTACTATAGAAATGTGTTTGTTGGAGAAGAAGAAATAGATTTAGCAGAAGATAGTGAAACATTAAGTGGACAAATTGAAAAAGTGGACATGTCCAGATGTGAAGAGATGTATGAACATTACAGTGTACATCCACTTCATTCCAAAGAGGTGATGGGGAATACAATTGAGTTGTTTCAAATAAAAAAAGCAACAGGAAGTCCCATGAGTGTATGGGAAGAGAGTTTGGAAGCTCGTTGTTTCCCGCAGTTGTTTCCAACAGGAAAAGGTGGACGATATGATGAACGTCCTGTGCAGATTCCTGCATCTGAATATCGGACAACAAGATTATATGCAGAAGATCCAAGATTTCGACAATGTATCCCTTATATGTTTCATCTTCTGTTTGAAAGTGAGTTGTCTGGACTTTCATATGCAGTAAATCACATTTTAAAAACTGGAATGCATCTGCAAAATGTAACTGCAAAGGATTTTATGGATAAAGTGCATCAGAGAGATGATCATTTAGAATCTCAGTTGATTAATCTGATGGCATGTCAGCGTGGGACTAATGAATATTGGTACCTTCGACATGGAGAACTGAAATGCATGCTACGGAACTTGGGAACTCCTACATGGTTTGTTACACTAAGCTGTGCTGAGTATGCTTGGGATGATTTACTTGAATTTCTTCGAGAGGCAAATTCCAATATAAATAATATTGAATACAAGACACCTGGAAAATTGTGCTCTTTGGATCCTGTCAATGTATGCAGATATTTCAATCATAGATTTGAAGCTATGATGTCTTTCATCTGCAATAAAAAGAATCCTCCTCTTGGAGAAGTTGTGGATTTCTTTTGGAGAAAGGAGTATCAAGCAAGAGGTGCTCCTCACATACATATGTTGTTATGGGTCAAGGATGCCCCCAAATTTGGAACAGATTCAGATGAAAGTGTTTTGTCTTTCATTGAAGATTATGCTACATGTGCTGTACCAAATAGCAGAGAAGACAAAAACTTAAAAGAACAAGTCTTACGATTTCAAAGCCATAGGTGTGGAAAATACTGTAGACGAAAGTACAAGTCAAAGGATAAGTTCTATACCAAATGTCGTTTTGGATTTCCACGTCCTGTATTAGCCAAAGGAAGAGTGAACAGTTTCATGTCAGCTGTACGACATACCATCACAAGAAAGTCTCCGAAAAACACCTACAACTTAAGAAGAAGCGAAGAATCAAAATACATAAATGACTACAACCCAGTTATTTTATCCATGTGGAACGCTAATATGGATATTCAGTATGTTGCGGACAATTCTATTGCTGTTGCTCGATATGTAACGTCTTACATTACTAAATCAGAAAAGACTGAATTGAAAGAAATGTGGGAAGAGATTTCTCACGAGAAGAGTCTAAGTAAGAAATTATACAGTTTCAGTTTGAAAATGTTATCGCATCGTGAAATTGGAGCATATGAATGTTCAGATCGGTGATCATCTGCAAGTCTATATTCCAAAAGTAGAAGAATCATTTGGGTGAGTCTAGGTCTTGCAGGAATGAGAAATCGGGTACTGAAATCTGTTCAAGAAATTGAATATTTAGCAGAAAATGACCCTGAAAGTACAGATATTTTGAAAACCAATATGTTGGACACATACTATCCAAAGAGAAGTCATCATCTTGAGAACATGTGTCTCTATGAAGTGTTGCAAAACTACACTTTTAAACGGAATATTACAGAGAACATCAACGATGGAAAATATGGAGTGATTGGTTCTGAAGGATGTCTGGTGAAACAAAGGAAAGGAAATTTAATTAATCACAGAAAACTGAGTTGCAACACTGCTGACAAAAGGGAATTTTACTATTGAGCCCTTTTGCAAATGTTCAAACCATGGCGTTCTGAACTGGAATTACTTCGAGATTTTCCCAGCTATGAAGATCCATTTAATGCTTGTAAAGATAGCATACAATGCAGTGCTTTCGCAAATTATGTGAAAATGTTGAATGATGAAATAGATCAAGAAGCTACAATTGCAGCTGAGATTGCTAGAGACAGTTCTCAAAGTTCTGCTGCACTGAGTCAAGATCCACTTGGACAACCAATTGTTGAAAATGAAGCAGCGATTGCCATGAATGAGGTGGAAACAGCAATGTATCAAGCACAACAAGATGCAATACAGTTAGGAAACTTGGAAGAGCAACTAAATGTTGAACAGAAACAAATATATCAGCAAGTGAAAGAGCAGATGGACTATGGATTACTTCATGAAAAGAAAGACTGCTCATGTACATCATTTCAACCTATCCGAATGTATGTGAGTGGTCAAGCTGGAACAGAATAGAGTTTCTTAATTAAAGTAATTACAAGTTATCTGCAGACAACAACTGAGTCGCATTTGTCTTGTGTTGTCACTGCTCCAACTGGGTTGTCAGCACATAACATTAAAGGAATTACTTTACATCGTTTACTAATGCTGCCAGTAGAGCATTAGAACAAATTGGAATACCACAAGCTATCTGGAGAAGCTTGTTGTGAAGTTTCAAGAGTGCTGAAGAAAATGAAACTTCTCATTATTGATGAGGTGAGCATGGTTTCAAACTTGATGCTTGCCTTTGTGCATTTAAGAATGCAGCAAATTCTTAAAACAGAGTATGACGTGTTATTTGGAGGAAAACACGTCATAGTTTTTGGAGATCTACTGCAACTGACACCGGTAAAAGGACAACCGGTATTTAAAACACTTGCCCATGAAGATACTAGAAAGTCTCTTGGCAGTGTTGGTAATGTGAACATTTGGAGTAATTTTGAATACAAAGAACTGACAACAAATATGCGACAGGCAAATGATGCTGAATATGGAAGTATTCTTCAAGATATAAGAATTGGAATTCTTTCAAAAAAAGGTAAAGAAGCTTTGGAGAGTCGATTACTTTGCAATGTCTTTCCAAATGAAAATGCAGTTGCTGCAAAAGTGTACGTGGAAATTGCTAAAAATAAGTCAGTGATTTGCTTAATGCCAACACTGTGTGAGTGTTCAATATTCAACGAAGAATTATTAAAATTGGAAAATGAAGAAATTGACAAAATGGAAGCCATCGATAAAATACTACATGAAGGAATCACTATTATTTTAACGGGTAAGTTGAGATCAAAACGAGATTGTTTAGAAAAAAAAATATCTAAAACTGCTGGTTTGGAAAAGACACTGTATGTGTGTGTAAACTGTCGGGTAATTTTAAGGCGTAATTTGGATGTAGAGAAAGGTTTAGTTAATGGTGCAATGGGCAATGTGGTGGATTTTGTGAATTATCAGAAAAAAGAAGGAATTGAATTTTTAAAAATGTAATTTGATCAGATTGATGAAGTTAAAGAAATTGGTTGTTGTTCAGTTCGTTTTTTGCTTGTTAAAGATTTATATGTCCGTAGGAAACAATTTCCATTTTCTCTGGCATATGCAGTGACTATTCATAAATCTCAAGGATTAAGTGTAGACAGTGCTTTGGTGAACATTGGATCTACTGTATTTAAAGAGGGTATGGCATATGTTGCTTTGTCGCGAGTCAGAACATTATCTGGTTTGTTTTTGATTGATTTTGATGAGACAAAGGTTACTGCAGATGCAAACTGTGTAAAAGAGTATAATAGGTTAAGAAGGGTGTATGCTCTAAATTTAGGTCAATATCCTGTATTTGAAAAGCGTGTGGTTGGTCGAAAAAGAAGGTTAGAGAATATCTATTCTGAAGGTACCAAGAAAAGAAAAGAACAAGATAATGTTGTGATTGCAGGTAAAAAGAAATTGGACACTGTTGAAGAGATTGTTGGTTATCAGTTTGAAAATAGTTCTGGTGTCAACTGCTATGCTAATGTAGTGAATGTAGTGGTCAATGTTGTTTTTTATCTTGAAGATTTGCAAGAGCAAATTATGGAGAATTGGCAAAAAAGATTTTGTTCTCTGTTGCACTCTGTTTATGAAAAATTGACAACAGATAGAAGTAAAATACAATCTGTTTCAGATGTTCGTAGTCTTTTGGATGTGTGTTCTGGTTCTACACAATTTACACAAAATATCCAACAAGATGCTCAGGAATTTTTAATGTATATGCTTACCATTTTTGAAAATGAAGGTGTAGAAATAGAAAATATTTTTGGCGTTTCTTACAAATGGGAACATCATTGTGAAAATTGCACGTATACATGTAGCACCAATGTAGACACTGAGAGATTTCTGTATTTAACATTACCAGACTGTAAATCAGTGGCTTTCAATAAATTAGTGAAAGGTGCAATTCAAAACATGGAGTGTAGCCAATGTAAATCAGAAATGTTATCCACATTATTGTTAACAAAATATGGAAAATACATCATTTTAATGATGCAACGTTGTACAGCTGATGGAAGAAAATTGGATACTTTAATAAAACAATTTGTAGCAGCACAAATATCAATATCAGGAAGGACTTTTGTAGCAATTGCAATCATTTTCCATGATGGTCCTTCCACCACGTCTGGACATTACACTGCCTATCTAAAATGTGACAAAGGCTGGACACTTTGTAATGATGCCCAGTTGGTTTTCAAACAACGTTTGCCTAGGGAATTAAAAAATTCCTACCTAATATTTTTGAAGCCAAAGTTTTAGGAAGCTAATTCACTCTCTGAGGAATTTATTATTATAATTTAATAGAAATACCATTGAACAGTTTACATAAAGAAGAAGTGCAAAAATACCATTTGGCGTCAAGGAAAGGTATATTTTTGAATTATGGACTTTATGGTGGTCATTTATTCGGTGATAATTTTAATGTGGCAACATTTACAGTTTTTATAAGTTAAAGTTATAACATTTTGTAATCTGTAAGCATTTCATATATGTATGATTTGTATTTTCTGGTATTCTACTGAGAATAGTATGTTGTTTTTTCTTTAACAATCTTTCTGATAATTTTTTTTTTTGCCCGCTGTTAAGTGATGAGTACTATTGAAATCACTATTTCGAGTGAAATTCAATATATTCTGAGAACAGCAAAAAAGGCAAAAAAAATTACTTTGTGGAAATTATGTTGTGTTGTAAAAAATTTATTATTTTATGTTATATATATATATTTTTTTTTTTCACAGATCCAAATTTTTAAATGAGCAATTTTTAAGAATTTATATTTTAATGAAAATTAGGCAAAAATGAATAACATTTTTTATTCCTATTACTGTGAAGGTAAGTTTAACTAAGTCTCAATATGCAGAATGAAGAGGCCTGCAGGAATCTACAAAGTTGAAACACTTTTCTTAAAACACTTTGTTTATGTAGTTTTGAAATCTGACCGTAATCAGATATCAAGTGACCTGCAAAAAAATAGATTTGAGGGGTTCATAATATTTCATCTTTTTAGCTGTTGAAGGACCGCAATCATTTCAATCATTCTTCTTTGAACATCTTTGCAGTCAAAATTCTGTGCTTACCTTCTATCATTCGCAAGGAAATTTAAAAACGGAAATATGTCACTTTTTGTAACATAGTTATTGTGTAAGATACTCTTTCATATTTTCAAAGAGAGGAAAAGGCACTCTGTGCACTTTTTATACTGCATGAAAATATAACCTCAACCTGCAGACCACTTTCGGTTGAAAGGGTGTTCTATAAGTGTTGTTGTGCATGATTGCACTTAATACTCATAGAACAAGACACATGTCTAGATTGATTAGAAATTGTAAATCTCGATATGTGTGTGAATGGTGCACCATTCTACAATTGGTGTAGGAAAGCACAACAAAGAGAGTTGTTTTAATTTCTCCACATTTTTATATCTTCAATACATTGAAGGAGAAAAATGCATTTTCTCATTGTTTTTGTACAGGAAGGTGTGTCTTCCTGTAAAAAAACAAATAGCACATGAAACAGATATCCTTGCACTATTGTGCAAGGGTGCCTGTGTCACCACATGGCTGCAGTTTAAGCAGCCGTGCAGAGAGATGCATAGATTTGCAACATATTTATGTACATATGTTGAATCCCTGTGCTTCGGAAGTACTACAGCACACTACAATTAAAGAGGTTACTGTGTGATGCTGCAGCACTTCCTTATAGTTCTGCACTTATACATTCACCATACGCTACTAATGCATTCATTCAGTCAATTACATACTACACATACATTCATCTAAACATTCACACACTAACAAAGAAATTTAGCTCTTTTTTAAACCAGGAAAGTTAGTTCTTACAAGAACTTTTTTTTTCTTCTTTTATGTTTTTTTGGGGGTTTTCTGAACAATTTTGTAATTTTTTTGGTTTTTCTGAAAAAAAACCAAAAAACAAAAATGGAGAAACCAAACAATGAACTTCAGGGAACAGTAAAAAAAAACAAAAAAAAAAACTAGCAAATATGACTTTCCTGCCGGCTGCAGATGAGGTCGATTGACTGCTCGCCATAGCACAAAGTCTTATTGCACTTAGTGCAGAGCACTTTTAAAAATTGAAATTGAGGACGGATGTCCAAGGTTTGGTCTGAGGGATGCACTCTTGACGTGCTCGGCTGCGATGAGGTGGATGGCGCAGGAGCAGTAGTCGGCACTCTTCACGTGCAAGATTGTTTGGATGAAGGCTCCTCATGTGCTTCATCATACTTGCCGTGCCGCAAGAGTATTTCTTGATAGGATCCCCTCTCGATAAGACTCTTTTGCAAATCTTACATGTGACCAAGGTGGCATTGGTCTTATTCTGTCCTTCGGGAAAAGTAAAAAATTTCCACACCACTGAAGCAAAACATTTTTTCTGTGGTTCCTCCGGCAAAAATTCATCCTCAGAGGTTTGAGGTGATAGAGGTGATGCCTGCTGCCCTGAAGCCATTTTTGGTTGCAAAAAGTTAGAACTAAGTGTATACTTAGTCTAAAAAAATCTTCTTCTCTCCAAAGAGATGGTTCTCCAAAGAAGCTCAAAGAAGAATGATTGAAATGGGTGGGGTCTTTCAATAGTTAGAAGAGGAAGTGTAATGAACCAATCAAATCTCTTTCTTTTCTTTGCAGGTCACATGGGATCCGCACACCGTGCGCTTACGCAGCATGCACCCAGCGCGCATCCGCGAAATTGAATTAAAAAGAAATATAGGGTTAGATGTCAAAATATATTAGTTTTAAGACTAGTTTAGAGTTTGTCTTCAATTAATATTCACATGCAATACATAAATATGTTTTTTTAATTGTTAAATACTTCGCGGGATCCGTGAGCCTACCGCGTCACGGACGCATATGACGCATCGCAGAAGCGCGTAGACGTCGCGTTACGTACATCGACCGTATCGCGTATAGGCTGGGAGTCGCGTACCGGTCGCATAGCGATCGTGCACTAAACACGTACCCAACGCAAACCATGCGCGGATGCTATCGCGTACGGATCGTGAACGGTGCGCTTAAGGTGCGCGGATCCAAAAACATTGAAAAAATATATATCTAAAATAAAGTTTTGCACTTCTAGTTAAAAAAATTTCATCAGTGATGTCATTTGAGATGTCATCAGTGATGTCATCAGTGATGTCACTGACCATGTCATGAGTGATGTAATATGTGACGTCATCAGCAGTGCATTGCGGGGGCGCGAGTTATAGTTAGCTGAACTAACTATAACAGGGGAATTTTTAGGGTTTTGTACGAGGGAAATGTCCAGCTAACTATAACGCCCCTGAAACCTATGGTTTTTTCAGTGAATTTCTAAGGTTTTTTAAATGCCAATTCCTAACTATAACATGCATGAAACCTATGGTTTTTTCAGTGAATATATATACAACAACAACAAGAATTACCACCTGACACATCAACATGCTTCATGTAAATTTTCGCATCAATTAAGTATTTGCTGGTTTTTAGATGTCATTCTATTAAAAGCTTTTCCTTTTTATATATATTTAATTATATTTATATATATTTATATATTTATATATTTATTGCAAATAGCGAACTTAATTTTAAATATTATCACTGTGATATTTATTTATTGATGTTGAAAACAGGAGATGCAAATGTGTCTTTTATGTCTATTACCATTACATTGCATAATACCATTGGTAATCCTACAAAGCACCTTGTCACTTTAAAAATGAAAAAAATGCACCTTTGAAAAAAATGTTTAAAATGCCCAGGTGTGATTGCTGCTAGCGTCATGTGATCAAGGGCCCACGGGCTCGAAACGCGTAATGGCTGTGTAAACACTTGTGAGTGGACGAATAAAGATCCTTTTGAAGCACCTAATCGTGGTCTGGGCTCCTACCTGCAGCGGGAACGAGTGCAAGCAAAGGGAGTAGAAGTAATATGAAGTTGCCGGTTTTGTCTCCTCCGGCTTAACCTGGACCCCCTCCGCGCAAGCGGCGAAGCTGTTCCCAAGGGAGACGTGGCCTTCGAAGCCGGAAACGAAGTAATCCGGGAGGATTAACGAACAGCGGCCCCCCAGCAACAGCAGAAGAGGACACGCGATCACGGAAATACTCGCAGGTAGGAGAACTCACGTCTTTTGATGTGACAACCTCCTGTACCAGCGAGGCATAGCGATTTAGCGGTCCGTATTTGTTTTCATTACGCTGGGTCAGAGGTGTGCAAGGCGGAAAAGCAGAAAAGGCAATTAAATCACAAGGAACATTGTCAAGTGTTCGCCACTCGCCTATTAAACTGTATTCAATTGGTCCAAGCTCCAAGTTAACATCTACTATGTCAGCAGACGCGCTTAAAGACAGAGAGGCAGCTGCAGCAGATATTTTTGATGACTTTAAAGCGCCCACCATGCACTCAATCTCCCAGAATGCAACTGACAGCATTAAAAATACCAGCTTGAAAGAAAAAGTAAAAATCCTGGAGAAAAAGATGAAATCAGAACAAAGTAAATGGTGGGAGGCAAAGTCATTGCAACGATATTTGGATGTTGGGAGAATACCAAGAGGCCTACGGATTTTAACAGCTCCCAGTTATGAGAACCCCGACCCTGAAATGATGAGGGAGTGGGCTGAGACTAACTTAGACTCTTCCAGAAAATTAGTCATGATTTTGGTGAAATATGCGGAAAAGGACCGCATAAAACTACAAGAAGAAATTGTTTTACTGAATGGAGAACTAATACAATGGGACAAAATGAAGAATTAAACAAATTAAAAGAGGATATGACAAAAAGACTGAAAAAAGAAGAGTAAATCATCCGCGAAAGAAAGGCATTCAAGTTCCATAGAGACCGCATGGATTACGAATGTGGTCGCATCTTCACATTTGCAAAAAAATTCGACTCTATCAAGGCATCTAAATATGGCACAACACAAGCAAATGTAGGAATCAGTGCTAACAGAACGGCAACTTTCTCCAATTCTGATCTCAGCTCTGCCATAGAAAGTGAATCGGAACCTGAAGTTGGTGGACGCACTACGAGACAAACGCACACACACATTCCTTTGGTTGATGAAGTGGATTTTTTATGCAGAGAACGCAGAGAAACATTGCGCCCCAGAAACCAAGGGAATGCTTACGGAAAACACCAACCATCAAACGCAGAGAGAGGCGAGCAGCAAAACACAAACGCTCCCAAAAAGAGAGGGATGACTCACAGAAATTGGAGACGACAAAACCGGCAATGAGTCCAACAATAATAAATCTGGCCAACATTGACTTGACCAAAGCTGAAGAACAATTATTGTCGCTAGGACTGTCTTATTGCCCGGAGAGCACTTTTGACTATGCTTCAACACGCATGGATATCTATCGCAGTATACGAAAACTGAAATTGAAAAAAACACTTCATGTCACAGAAAACATCAGGGACAGAAGATAATTTACAACAGGTACTTGGGCCATCAAAATCACCACCCATTGATGTAACCAATGCTGATCTATCCGTGCTCAGTACAATGCAAGCTCTGCTAGATGAAAATATGACATCAACACAATATGAGATAGAACGTCAAGTGCCAACTACCAAGGATATACAAATGATCAAAACAGGATTTAAACCTACTTCAACTTTCAATCCTATTATGCCTCGCGATGGAATCGAAATCTTCCATGAACATGTGGTTGGTCAAATAAAAAAACTCAATCATAGGACACAAAGAATTGCCAGAACTAAGAAAAACAAGACAGAGATTCAATATCATGCACTGATGAAAAAATTAAAAAACAATTCTGATGTTGTCATTCGCAATTCAGATAAAGGTGGCAATCTAGTCCTATGGAACAAATCTGATTACAATGAGGAAGCTATGAAACAACTACAAGACAAGATATGCTATCGCAAAAGTGATCATTTAACCCTGAGAAACACCTGCAACACTTACAGGATGAAACTGATTACCTGGAAAAATGCGGGACTTCTTACACAAGATGAATACCTCTATCTCCGCAATGACCATCCAACAACACCAATTATATACTTCATCCCCAAAATACATAAAGATCCCACAAATCCACCGGGAAGACCCATTATCTCGGCGAGGAACAGCCTGTTGGAACGAACATCTAAATATGTAGACTTTTTTCTCCAAAACTTTGTACAACAGTTACCATCATACATTCGTGATACGGGTGACTTTCTATCCAAAATCAAAGATTTTAATTGGAACTCTGATTATTTATTAATCACTTTAGATGTCTCCTCACTCTATACGTCTATCAATCATCAAGATGGCATCGTGGCATTACTACATTACCTCAACCAAAGACCCTCACAATGTTCAAATCATAACAAAATGCTCAAGGACATGACTGAGTTCTGTCTTAATAACAATATTTTCATGTATAGAAATACACTATACCAACAACTACGGGGCGTTGCGATGGGGGCCAGCTTCTCCCCCAGCTATGCATGTCTACACATGGGCTGGTGGGAGGAGCTGGTCCTCCTCAAAGAATATGAACACACAATGAACACTCATGTCAAACTTTGGCTTAGGTATATTGACGACCTCTTTATCGTCTGGCAGGGGACCCAGTCAGAGGCAGAGGGGTTGGTCAATAAACTTAACTCCAACAATCTAAATCTGGAATTCACAGCCAACATCAGTGATCATAGAGCGGAATTTCTTGATGTTGAGGTATACATAAAAGATGGGGTAATTGCCACCAAACTTTACCGCAAAAAAACGGCGGGAAATGCCATACTACATGCCACCAGCTCTCACCCTCGACATCTTATACAAAGTATACCATATGGAGAGATGCTTCGATTGAAACGTATAAGTAGCAATGAAAATGATTTATACAGTGCCCAGGTGGCAAGCACTAAATGATTCCTTGAGAGGGGCTATTCGAAAAAAACAATAGACATGGCCATAGAACGATGCAGTAAAATCAGTAGGGACAGTCTTTTGACAACACAGACTGACAATAACACCATCAATGTTAGTCCCACGAAAGAAACTGCTGTTAATATGGAAACATTCCGATTTATAATGGAATACAGCAAACAATCGAGGGCCATCAGCAAAATTATTAAAGACAACTGGCCACTCATACTAGGTGATCCCATTATTGGCCATGTTCTATCAAATAAACCAACAATCACATACAGCAAAGGACCCTCGATGAGAGATGAGTTAGTCCACAATGACCCTTTTGAAAGCAAAAAAACTACCTGGTTAGAGCAACGCACTGGTTTTTTTAAATGCATGGTATGTAAAGCATGTCAATATGGAGAAAATAAACGGTCCTACAAAACACTCTTTAGTGACAAAGAATTCCCCATACACAGATTTTTGACATGCAAAACAGAATATGTGATCTATGTGCTGGAGTGTCCTTGTGGCCTTCAATATGTTGGAAGTACAGATCTCCAAGGCCACAAACGAATACTTCAGCACATGAGATCCATCAAGAACAAAGATCACACATACCCTGTGGCACGTCACTTTGAAGAATCTCATAATGGAGATCCCAAAGGCTTAAAATATTTTTTGATTGACAATGTGCCACACAACAAAAGAGGAGGCAATAGGGAAAAAGCCCTAAGACTACTAGAAACCAGATACATCCTACAACTGGACAGCAAACAACCTGTAGGCCTAAATGGTACGGAGGATCTATATACTTGTTTATAGACCCAACCCTTTATGAGTTTACTAAATCCATTTTATTCTCAATTTGCAAATGATTAAATATTTATGTAATACTCCCCATAGAAGTTATCTGCAAACTGCCTCTCTGTACTTCATCACTGTCACACGTTTTGGGTAGGGACGAGGTGAGATCAATAAACACAACAAGCACTAGACACTTTATACACGTCAAACGTTACTGATTTTATGTCCATGCAATGTTGGTTTTAGTAAATAATACCATTATTTTGAGGAATATAATTAGGCTCTCTGAAAATATTAATTTTACAAGCCGAATCGCCAACACCGATTAAAACTAAGACACTATGTCACAACAACAAGAATTACCACCTGACACATCAACATGCTTCATGTAAATTTTCGCATCAATTAAGTATTTGCTGGTTTTTAGATGTCATTCTATTAAAAGCTTTTCCTTTTTATATATTTTTATATATATTTAATTATATTTATATATATTTATATATTTATTGCAAATAGCGAACTTAATTTTAAATATTATCACTGTGATATTTATTTATTGATGTTGAAAACAGGAGATGCAAATGTGTCTTTTATGTCTATTACCATTACATTGCATAATACCATTGGTAATCCTACAAAGCACCTTGTCACTTTAAAAATGAAAAAAATGCACCTTTGAAAAAAATGTTTAAAATGCCCAGGTGTGATTGCTGCTAGCGTCATGTGATCAAGGGCCCACGGGCTCGAAACGCGTAATGGCTGTGTAAACACTTGTGAGCGGACGAATAAAGATCCTTTTGAAGCACCTAATCGTGGTCTGGGCTCCTACCTGCAGCGGGAACGAGTGCAAGCAAAGGGAGTTGAAGTAATATATATATATCTATATATATATATATATATATATATTCGCTGAAAAAACCATAGGTTTCACACACGTTATAGTTAGGAATTAGCATTTAAAAAACCTTGCAAATTCACTGAAAAAACCATAGGTTTCACACATGTTATAGTTAGCGGAAATTTTACTGATAAAAAACCAATGAAATTCCCCCGTTATAGTTAGTGCAGGCAACTATAACTCACGCGACCGCAATCCTCTGCTGATGCTAATACTGTATTTAGACACTTATTTGCCCATGTCTTCTTCCATAAATTTTTAGCTATACATATATTACAAATATTTTTTTTTCATAAAGACACATATGTCATCAGCAGAAGATTGCGGTCGCGTGAGTTATAGTTGCCTGCACTAACTATAACGGGGGAATTTCATTGGTTTTTTATCAGTAAAATTTCCGCTAACTATAACATGTGTGAAACCTATGGTTTTTTCAGTGAATTTGCAAGGTTTTTTAAATGCTAATTCCTAACTATAACGTGTGTGAAACCTATGGTTTTTTCAGTGAATTAGTACGGTTTTTTAAATGCTAAGTTACTTTACGCCATTCGTGGCGTGCGCGCCCACTTAACGCACCGTGCGCGCACAGTGAGCACGCGGTGCGCTTCGCGCACCGCGCGCCCACTTTACGCAGTTAGTGCCGTGCACGCACGGTGGGCACGCGGTGCGCTACGCGCACCGCGTGCCCACATTACGCTAGATGGGCCATGTACGCACGATGCGCTTCGCGCACCGTGCGCACATGGAGGACATATGATGCACTTCGTTTTGAAAGGTAATATTTTAATTTTTAACAGCTGTTAAAAGCCATGCACAAATGGTGCCCTTTGGGCACCATTTGCACACGGGGTGGGGAGAGTGTGGATAATTTTTTTTTTTTTACATATTTTTTTACCGTACGCGTACGGTAAGCGTAATCGGCGAAATTAGCGAAAAAATAAAAATTCCGTTTTTGGCCTTGGGGGATCTTTGGGGACTCCCTCATCATGGCTAGGTGCTTTGGAGCTGTCCAAACAGCCCCTTTACATGTTTTTGTCCGTGGTTTTTTAATCCACACTCTCAGTGCGAGAGAGAAAATGGCGGCCGCCGCTTCCTGGTTTCGGCCGATTCGAAGATCTAAGAGCCAATCAGAATCGCGCTCGCGCACGCCACCGTACGCGTACGGTAAGCGCACCGTAAGCGCACCGTAAGCTGGCTCAGATATATATATTGATTTAAAGGCTATTTTCTCAGAATCTACTGAACAGATTTACACCAAACCTACAAAAGGCACTTCCTTGACCTGAGGACTACCTCTCTGCCAAATTTCTAGTAATTCTGTTCAGCCGTTCGGGCTGTAGCTGTGTCTAAAGGTCCTATGGGAAAATGCATGGGAAAAACGCGTTTTGGGACCCCCCTTTTATCTCAGCCCCCGCTTGACGAATCCCCCCGAGACTTTCAGGGTAGGAGCGGAGCGTAGCGCCCCACCTATTTTGAAAAATTTGCGAGGATTCGTCGACCGGCGCAAAAGTTATTCAAAATAGAATGTTGCGGATTTCCTATGGAAACGTGGTCCTAACTATAACTACCTACTGGCGACCGCCAGTAGGTAATGTAGAGAGAGAGAGAGAGATACATATATATATATAGATATAGATATATCCACTAATTCGTCTCCAGTAATCCCAAGAAACCACAGCACTCCGGAATTGCTGTTGTCAACAAAACATGTTTATTTGGCCAGCAGATTCAATAAAACACCAAGGCGTTTTGGTGCCTGAAAGCACCTTTGTCACGGCGTTCGTTTCTAGCAACATGCATTTTTTTATACACTTTGTTCGTACTAGTGTTTGCATAAAGTTCATAACAACAAAAATAGGACTGCCTCATGAACTTGGCAGTCATCTTTTAACATGTTTGATAAAGACTGTGTACATTGCACGCAAATTCTTGTTTCAGCTAATGCATATTGCTAGAAACCAACACGGTGACAAAGGTGCTTTCAGGCACTGAAACGCGTTGGTGTTTTGGGGGAACACCATAGCTCTGTGGTGTTTCAGTCGAAGATCTCACCTGCTGTTAACAGGTTAAGTCTCTGGCTACATTCCTGAGAAAAATATCCAGGAATCTGCACAGTAAATCTGATTCCGGTCTGTTATTCGCAACACTATTGTAATCCCTGTTAGTTTCACCTGTCTGGGAATTATTGGGATGCCTGGTAATGGTAACCCCCGGGTAGGTAAATAACTGTATTATGGGGCATTCATTAACAGGGCTTAAATGAGGCTTGTCAGTGTCTTATTTGTTTCTTCTCTTTTGTGATCTGCACTCTGCAGTCCTCCAGGTTGTGACCTCTGCTAATGCCCTATACTAGTCCCTGCTTGTCGCCTGTTTCTTTTTGCCTTATCCCGTATTTTTGCAGCATGCATGCCAAGACACACACTGTTGTCATTGGGCATGCTTTGCATTTGTCTGTACTCTAAGAAGAAATTGCTGACTTTTCCATCTCTTGTCTTACATGCAGTCTATATCTCCTATTGCCTTACTTGTAGCAGTGTGATAATGCCACCTTCTCAGAGATCACCTACTGTTTCCTGGAGGTACCAACAGATGCATGCCAGTGCACCTGCTACTATTCCTTTCCCTATTTTGCCAAAATGTAGGTGCCTTATGTTCCAGACAATGTTTTCTTATTCCTAGTCCTACCCATTGCCTCCTCTTTCCTTCCTCCACCACAGGCACATCCCCTTAAGAATATATTTGTGGTCTTCTCTAGGTCCTTCTTATTGAGTCTTATAAAAATAACACATTCTTGTCTGTTATTTAAAATTCCCAAGGGAGAGACATAGTCCTGGTCCTCTCAGAGGATATATAATTATCTTCCCAGAGAGTAATTGATACAGTTTTAATGGGAGTGGGTACTTTCTCATAGACACATCAACAATTGGAGAAAAACCAGCATGAATATGTTTCAGCTGAGGCTTGATATCCAGGTGGGATTATTTGCGATCCGATAGAAGCCTAAAAAGACTAAGTTTGAAATAATTTTTTCATCAAAAAGACTTTGATTTCAGGCAGAAAATGTAAACAGAAGTTTCAGACGGGCACAGATATGGACTGAGGGTATTTATCTACTCTCTTTACCAGTACTATGTAGTTTGCTCGTTTTAGGTCAGTTTTCATTGGACAGTTGTGCAAGAAGAAAGTTTGCTTTTACTTTCAAAAGTCAAAACATTTATCACTTCTCTGAACTCTGTGAATCAGAAAAGATTCTTGCCAGGACAAGCGTTATCTGATTTTTTTAAAGAATATTTCTTCAAAATGCCTGAATTAAGCTTCCACAATTGGCCTGTTTACAAGAACAGCATGTCTGTCTGGAGGTATGGGATGGTCTGTCCACTGGAAGATATCCTGAAAGCTTGTAAAGCAGTGCATCCAGCTTTAAGGGTAAGAAAATATATCACATAACCCTTATATTGCTTTGGTGATTATCAGAAATTAGTAGGGACACAAAGATGGCAAGATGGCCCTGATGGCTTTTGGTTCCAGACAAGTTCCACTTCAGTGACATAAACATGAAGAGTGTCAGCCAGCTAGAGTGGAGGTGTGGATGAATACACAGCTTGATAAAGAACCCCAGCGTTTTTTCTTTCTGCAGTAGAAAGCTGCTTTCACTGTGCCAGTGATTCACAGACACAGACCTTTGAGATGATGCTGGTGTACCCAAGCCTTGCACTCCCTAAGAGACCCAAATGCAGTCTGTAACAGCAAAATGTCTAATTCCAACAACATTTCGAGACCTATTCATAATAATCCAGGCATTGTTAAGACCCACAAATATTTACAGGTTTACTAAATGAGGTTTGTGTAACTCAACTATATTTTCTGGTCAGTCTGGGATCTGAATCTCAATCACAAACACATGGAAGGGTTCAGGACTTCCACTCAAATTCAGGCTTGACAGCGCAGCTCTATGCAAGACATATTCTGAACATTTCTTTAAAATATATGTAGCGTGGGCTTTGGCTCCACCCAAAGGGGTATTACTGTCTCATCTCATGCTATTGGCTATTTGGTCTATCCTTCCACCTTCTGGGAAGTGTTTCTATTGCAATGCATCAGGGACTATTTTACACCTCAAAACTACACTCAATCATCACGATTTGTGCAACATTCAATTATTTATCTCTTAAATAATTCTATACTGAAAGCCTTCCTTTTTTATTATTTTTTTCCCCAGCCTAGGCAACAATAATATGAATGTTTGCATGCATTGGCAAATTAAAGCCAGATCTTGCCGATTCTTCATTTCTTTATATCATCTCCTGCAGTGAAATAACTTTTTTTTTAAATGTAACACTTAGCATGTCCCTGTCTCCAGGAGTTACTGCCAACCTAACTTTGAGCTCCCAATCACTGTCCTGTAAGGAAATAGTAACAGTGCAATATCTGAAACTATATTTAGCAGCAGAAGATATTCCGATTACCAGCTTTATTTAATCCAAAATAGGAAAGCAGCATTTGCTGTGCGTTTTCACCCCGGGCCAGCTGACTGTCTGTTAACTAAGATAAAAAAGGTATCTTCTGTTGCTATCTGGGTTTTTACTGCTGCTTCAGATTGTATTCTGTATATTATATCCAAAGCATGAGAAACATTGTCCGTATACAGCAGCCACCAATAGTCTGTTCTTTATTTTTACAGAATTAAAACAAGAATCACCACAGACGAGCATTATTACTTTGATTTAAACAGACAAATGTATGAGGTAGATCCATGTCACACTCAAATATAAATAGGTAGCCTTTCAATTACACAACAAGGCACATCTTTAAACATACAATAAATAATAGGATAAATGAATTGTGGAATGTAAAATTATAACTACGCCAGCAAAGTTTTGCTCTTCACAAAGTTTGTACTTAGCACAACTTCTTCTATTGTTTCCCCCCCAAAAATGCTTTACTTGTTTTAGAAAAATAACAATACGAACTAAAGGACTGCCCAGAGATGCCGATAGTGGTCTAATTTTGAAATATAATTTACTATACAAAGAATAAGGCACTGAGGCCGTCACAGGTAGAAACAATTCAAACGATACACTGTCCTAGCGAGTCACAATTAAATTACAGTGTAAATCACATTTATTAGTTAGAAATATTTTCCCTGTTAAATTATTTACTCCGTCTACTACAATAAAACTACATCAACAAGAACCTTTCACCGATTTGTCTTGTCTTTGATCAAAGATTTCTAACAGTTCTAAAAATGCATATGCAACTTCTGCATTACATATGTATGTATATACAGATATTTTTTTTAAAGTCCTTCCAATTCTTATCTGCAGGATCAGTTTTTTTTAACCACGCTCAAAATGTCTTTTAGTACATCATACACATCGCAGATATTTTAGTGTTTAACAGAAAAGTCTGCACCTGTGGAAGCATTGTACCTTATCAGCGAAGTGCTGGATGATAAACGCTCTGTTCGACATTCTTGGCTTCTCAAATAGGGGATTCTTCTCAATGTAGTTATTGTAGAGCTTCTGGAGCCAATTATGGTCAGTCCCCTGCGGTAACTAAAATTAAATAAAAAAAAGAATCATCTGTCCTACACTACAATTAAGATTATGCGGCAGGAAAATGCATTGGACACCGTACAGAAATGTTTTTTCACAGCTAAAGGGTTTTAAATGGTATCCAGATGCACTCATTTTCGTTGCCATCAAAGTACCCAAATAAGGATTTACAGAACCATCATTGTGGATTTTTACTTTACCAATGTGCACGTGCCATTGTGGTACATTTTCCACCATCATAAATTCAGAATTAGGGTCAGGACAGTGGCCATTTTTTTGGGACACACCTGCAAATGTGGTTCAACAGCCACAAACTAATCCATTTGTAAATGTATGCAAAAGTACTCCTGAGAAAGAAGGAGACAATGGCCTTTCCAGGTTGGAAATTGATTTAAAAAAATGTAGAAATTCACTTAAAAATTCCCAAAGTTATAGGGACATTATAGTTAGAAAATAAAATTTTAAAAAAACCTTAGAAATACATTATAAAAACAAAGGTTGCAGGGACGTTATAGTTAGGTTCAGATTTTACACACACAAAACCATAGAAATTCAGCAGCTATAGTTACCGGAGCTAAATATAACTTATGACCCCCCAAAATGCACTGCTTATGACCTCATATCTTACATCATTCACGACATGGTCAGTTATATCACTGATGACATCTTAAATGACATCACTGATGACATCATCTAGTGAGTGTAAGTGTTTAGTAGAAATGTTGAGACATAAAGATATATACTAGGTTAATGCAAAAGATAAATTAATTCTTCAGTACGACTAGTGGCACTACTTCTAACATATGTTTTCTGATCTATAATCCCGTTTTTAAAGCAGGTTTAATATTTATCAGTAAACTAGCTTCTACAGTGACACATCTCCCCTGCTAATGTATGTGTATGGTAGTGCCTTGCATCAACCTAAGCTGTTCATTGAAGCTTCACGCCACAGTGATGGCTGAGTATAGCTCTGTTTTATGACATACAGCACAGTTTCCTTAGACCTTTGTCCTTGTGATAAATTACTGTAGCAGTAGATTGCAATAAATTTCTCTGTTCACTAAGACCTTTCTCTATGGTGATGGCTCAGTATAGTAGACATTTACAACACTCACCTCAATACTCACACTTTTGTCCAAGATAAATAATAATTTGACTAGTGGGCTGCGCAGTGGCGCTTTGGAAGATCTTCTTCTCCCTCCCTCCTACTTGAATCTATTCTATTTTATATTTTAATTACACTTTTTATTGTTCATATCTTTAAGTAACCCTTTGGCCTTTATTCAATTTTGTTTTTTGTTTACTTAGTCCCTTTTATTCAGTTTTGGGTGTTAAGTTGTGGTTAGTGAGAAGTTACAAGAAGGAGAATTTTAAATCTACTTTCAATTTAGGATGGTGATGTCGCATACTTCTACGGCTGAACTAACTTGTTTCTCCTTATTGTTTTGTAAGAATCTAGGAAGTTGAGATTGAGGATCTGCTCCTTATTCACCACAATAGAAATATTGTGCACCTGAGCGGACAGATGTTCCAGAGAACAACCACCACTCCTAGTTATCCAGAGTTGACAGAGATAGCCTCCGTCACTATAATCACAGATGTACGAATGTGGGTACAGATCGACTGAGAATTGAGACCTTTTCAATTGTAGCTTCTATGTATGAAACTGTACTGGTTCTGGTTATTTGCTCATTGATAATGAGGTTTACTTTTGACTTATGGTACTATACCGTAATTTGCCTTTAATTGAAACATGTTGACAGGATTGCACTTAGGTGCTATACCTACATTGTGAAATGATGCGCTAGTCAGATAATCTCATCACCGATACGCCATAATGCTATGCAATGAATGATTTGGCACAATTGTATGCATTCACACACTGAGAGTATTAATTAAGGTTCAGCAGACAACACTGACATTTTGTGTAACACCGTCTTGACCACTATGTGTGCATTATTTCTGATGGAATGCGTGATTATTATAACTTCTTCTCCCTTTGAACCCAACTTTATTGACAAAAGTACATCCAGATACCTTCCAAAAATGCATATTATTTTGGATGAATTACCTTATATGTGGTATGATTTGATATGTTGGGTTAAACGGCTCACTTGTGGAGTACAAGAAGTTAAACGTATCACTTTATGGATGTGTATATTTTGTTTATGTTGTTTTATCACATCATGCCTGACGTTGTTACCTGTGCCTTGACACGATGTCAGGGTCATGTGATCAAGACCACGGCTGTGGTCGAAACGCATATTTTTTCTGGCAAGAAATAAACTACCTTTTTGCTGATCAGAGGGGCTCGTGGATTTTCGTTATCGAGAAGGGGAGATATATCCATCCTCATATAATAAGCAATTCAACTATTAGATTAGGTTTGTGAGAGTAATCAGATGTGGTCTTACTAAACCTATATGAAGTGACATTATTTATTCTCCAGCTCAACTTATTTACTCTTTAAATCAAGCCGGATGTTTCATACATGCCAGGTCACGATCAACCGTGTTCAATGTTAAATTTAATTGAAGGTGAAGACAATGTAATAACTAACCAGACATTCTTCGTCAAGCAGCTGCAGAATCCCCATTTTAGCTTCAATCAGGTCAATGACAGGCTGGTTATCATAGAAATCTATTAGAGTCCAAGGGATGTCTTCTTTCATGTACTCTTCTTGCTCAAGTTTAAAGACATGCTGAAGGGAAGTAAGGTACATATGTTAAGGAAATTCATTTCAACGGAAGTACAAGTTCAGCGAAATGCGTAAGAAAGACAGATACATGTATTCCATTAACGGTATCTACATTCACATGAATTACAAATGAAATTACTTCGAAAAAATAAATGCACCAACATTTCCTTGTAGGCGGTCAGCCACCGTCGAAACAAAATATGTCTGGAGCTACTTGCCTATGTCTCTCACTTGGATTACATTTTCAGAGTATGAAAATAAAATAGGAATAAACCAAATCATACTCGAGTGAGGCGCTACAAGGAGCCTTCCCTTTCGGCTCAGTTATCCATAAAAATACCCATAGTCTATGAAATGTGCACAGCAGGAAGTAAGTTTCCTAACAGATGTGAAATTGCCCCAGTAATATTGTCCGACATACTCATGAAATTGTCTGGATGAGCTTACCAGTCTCCACCATTAGCTTTGAAACTGGTCCACAATTGATCATTTAACTTAAAGGCCTTCTAATTATCGATTAGAAATAGATTCACATAATTAGCACCTAGAGTTGAACCTGGCCCTTTCTTTAGGTTCGTCCCAGATTATTGCCTTCCTTTGCTGAATCTGTTTTTGATGGCTTTAGCTCTCTGCACACTTTTACTCCAGAAAACTGGGTGCTGTAGAAAAAGTTAGAGGTGGCCAGGAAGAAGGCCGACACTGCCAGGGCCCTGGAGGAGAAAGGTTGGCCTTGGAAAAGAAAAATGCCTTGCTGGCTCATAAAATGAGTCAGAGAGAACTGGACTTGAAGGCAAGTCAGGCAACAGAGTCCAGCGATAACGGTGGCAGTAAAAATGGAGTGCCTAAGGAAAGTAAATAACCAATTACTTGGTGCCTAGTAATGCAGTGGGAAATATTATTGACAACTGGCATGCAGCATATGAGGAAGCCCTGCATAGACGAGCGAGGTAGTCCTCTAGAACAGAGGGTAGAATATAGCCTAGTTTCTCTTAGTTGGGAGGGCGACTCAGAGGGTAAGCTTGTGATCCCAGAAGGTTGGAATCGTCACCGCCACCAAATGGCAGTAAATGGAGTGCCTATCAGACCATGGTGGTGGAAAGGCTGGTTTCTCCAGGACAGAACATTCCTGGGCAGGTGTGTGGGGTTACTTAGTCCAACACAAGGACTTTGATTGCCCTATGGCCCTGGTGCTCCTGGAAAGGGGTGGGGGCGTGGTCCAGAGGAATAGTCAGTCCTAAGAGGCCCACTGACTGGACCTGGGAAATTAACTACTATCAGGGATAGAGGAGCTTGGTAGGGCGGCCAACCGGGATGCCCCCACAAGGGCCAGGTTTCTGGAGATACTCTTCCTAAACACAGAATATGGAGACTCAGCTGGAGAGCCTGGGAAGGAGGTGAAGACAATCCACAGTTGGAGGACCAGTGGATTGGGTGACCTGCTTCCAGACAAAACTGACTCTGGTGAGGGTCCCTCTGTCCTGGAGGTGCTGCCTGTGCTTTCCCAAAGACCTAAGGCAGGGACAGGAGACATGCATCAGACATACCTATGCCTGACACAGACAGATTGTGCCATGCCTTGAGCGGGGTAGTTGTTCCCCTGTGGAAGTCCTGGCTTCTCAGGCACTTGTTCAGCCACCGGGCACATACACTAGGCTGAGAGGCCAGTCTTAGAACACCACCCCTGGGAAGGCAGGAGAGAAAGTTAAAGTAGGGTGCTTATCATCCGGGCTAGTGCCCACACTCTGAGAAAACGAAGGGGTCAGGGAATTCAGGAGCCAGAGGGGTTACTCCTTGCTAACCCCAAGGCTTGAAGTGAGACCTGCACAAGGCCCCAACTTGGAGCCTTCACCTGGCAGTGGATGACTCAGGGCCTGGCTTTGACACAGACAGTTGTCAGTGTCCTCTGTTGATTGTTGTCCTTATGTGTAGAGTTTTCCTTGGTTTGGGGAAAGAAGTATGATCCAAGGTGTGGAATGCGCCCAATCGCCATTGGCCACAGTGGTACTGTCTGCCTATTGGGACGCATCTGTGAGCAAGCTAAGGTCAGGCGCCTCACAGATGAGGAGAAGGGACCCTCATGGGTCAGATCAGTCACCTTAAATGATGTTGGCAGAAGGGGTCAAATTAGGTTCAGAGGGCCAAAGGACTGACAAGGGCCACTGTAGAATAGTCTAATTGTTCATGTTCTATCGCCTGAGCAGGGAAGCCCATCAAGGTATTGATTAGTATACCCTAGTTTTTGTCTGGAGGGATTCCATGTTGGACCTGCTCCTTTCTGAAGTGTCAGCGCAGATTTGTGCTTTCCTGTGCTGTACTCATTTTGGTTGGATTTAGGACTCTGCATCCTTTTTACTCCTGCTAATCAGTGGTGACATGCTTGTGCTCTCCCTCTTAAACCCCTGATTACGCCACTTAATTTATGTGTAAATGCTTAGTAAAAAGTACAAAAAGTACCCAGGGCAATGGTACTAGTGAGCTGCAGCACTCATTGTGCCACCCACTAAAGTAGAACTGTAAAACATGTCTTAGACCTCCCACAAACACTTTTAGAAGTAACAAAGAGAGGCCTGACACACTCTTGGCCTTCCAATCAATGCCCATTGTTTAGGAGACTAGCTTTTGATATAGAGGATCTAGGGACACTCATATGAGTGTAGAGCCAACTACACCGCTTTGAGGTAAACTGGGAGAAAAGGATAAGTGTGTCCTCCAAATGCTCTATTATTGTTTAATATTTATAAGTTGCACTGATATCTCAAATGTGAGAAAAATTTGATCCATATACACAAATGGTCCTGTAACAGTGTTTTTATTATTTTTCACACTTCCATCCTACAAGCCACAAGCTGTCAGCCCAAAAATACAATAACAAATATTCCCAAAAATGACTTCTGCAGAACCCATAACAGGAACATTCGTGTATGTGGATCAGATATCAGCGCAACATTTAAAAATTAAACAATAATAGATCATTTAGAGGCCACACTCATCCTTTTCTCCTAGACTATAGTTTTAAACTGGCATTTCGATCTGGCAAAATAAACATTTGCAAGGCCTAGACCATTCTTTTTGATACAGATAAATCACCCTTAAGGTAGGTCTTAAAGCATCCCAGGGCAGGGTGCTTGCTATTTACAAAATAAGACATATGTACTTAAGTTTTACATATCTTGGCAGTGAAAATCTCCTAAAGTTGTTTTTGACTGTGGCAAGACTAACTCTCTCATAGACTAACACTAAGTTACCTTATCACACTAAACTGATAACTTTGGGAGTCAATGCAGAAATAGGTCTTCCACTCATCTGAATTGCAATTTAACATCCTCTTTAATGGTAAAGTTAGATTTTAAGTTACTATTTTTGAAATGGCACTTTTAGAAAGTTGGCATTTTCTTGCCTAAAACAAGTGTGCCTCTCTGCCAGTGCCCAGGTTCACATAACAACTAGTAGGACTTCTATGGTGTGATGTGTACTTCTTCCAGACAGGAAACAAAAGGGCATTTTGTGTGAGGTGAAGGGTAGCAAGATGGCCTTAATTTTGCACTCAGTGCTTCCTGAGCTTCAAAGGGTAGCTTCAGGGCTGTGCCCACCCCCTTCCTGACTTCTGAAGCTCCCTGCTTTGTCAGTGGCAAATGCAGCTCACACCTGGGCCTGTCTTCCCTTTGTTACCCTAGACAGTTCAGAGCCAAACCCAGGAAAAGGGGAAGAACTGTCCACAATTAGTTTTGAGTTAGACAAAGTGAGTAACCTCAGCACACAGGCTGGCACTAGATATGAAAGTGGCACCCTCAGAAACTCTCATCAGAACACACCTTGACCTGGAGACTCACAAGCACGACTGCCCGGCTGCTAGAAGAAGGAAGACTGAACCGGCTTACCTTAAACCCAGGATCTCAGAATTGACTCTGCCTTCCCTGCAACGTCTCACCACCCTACCTGGACTGTGCTGCTGGCCTATGCTGGAGTGAGTCCTGACCTCCCAGAGATACCTTCCCAGGTCCTAGATTTGTGGCTGATGTCCAAGTGTGCTCCTCCAATCTGCAAACCACAAAGACTCAACTCCAGATGAAAATCCAGATGTTTTGGGATCTCTGCAGCTGCGAACGACCAGCCATATGTCCCACCAGCAAATAGGCTTAACGATGACCTGCTCTGCAAGCCAGCATTGACCTCCAGCATCTCCTTCCAACGCTAAGTTCCAACAGTGACCTGCTCTTCGGTCCGACAACGATCTCCTTGAGGCTCCCTCCAACGTGAACATCTGGCTGAGACTCCTCACATGGAACTGGACTGTGTGAAAAGGTAAACTTTCCACAGGGATGAACCTGGTCCCTGTATTTAACCCTTGCTCAATTGCGCTCAGCCTGAACTTTTGACTTTGACCGTATCTAGCGTGACCAGATAATCAAGAGTGGCACTTTGTGCTTCATGGTGCTATTTTTACCTGAAACTTTAAAAAAATCATAACTTCTGGACTATATTAATTTAAGTAGACTCTGTTCTTCTAAATTAGTTTGGGATTTTCTTGCATTGTGTTTAGGACTTTATCACTATTTCAGTGCTTTATTAATACTTTACACATCGCCCATAATTTAAGCCTGGCAGCTTTAGTGCCAAACTACCAGAAGGTTAAGCATAGGTTTATTTATTGAATTTTGTGGTTTGCCCTAGCGAGGACTGTGTTTATTACTTGATTGGGGCTCTCATGCCGCTCAATTAGTAACTTAATTTCTTACACCTAGCAACAATAAAACATGAGAGAGGGACAAGTTATGCCGCAAGAGGGGCTAGTTCTAATATTCCATCGAAATATATCTGGCTGATTAAATTTGTATGAGGATAAGTGAAAAATAATTTTGCATTGTATTGTGTTTTTTTTATTTAGCTCCCATATCAAACTAGTCTTCAGCAGCAATAAACCAGTTCACAGTATTTGCATATGTAAACAACAGGCAAGCAGCAAAATTAAATGAGGAAAGTTATGTTAATGCCTTCACTTCACTGCCACTTTCAGAGGAGCACTATGTACCCTAGTATAATAAACTCACTTTGACATACCATAAGAAGCATACATACAAATGAGAGAGGGAGCCGCTTGTAGTCCATGTAGCCTCCTCATGAGACAGACAAAATCATACAATGTTAACAGTTAAAAGTAAAAAAGAAAATGAATGGACTGGACACAGGGTAAAATAAGCAATTTTTATTAGGAGACAAGATTGATATGTAATGGCTGCCAGACATTTGGCCTCCAATTAGTTTAATCTCTGCAGTTATGTTAATTAATGGGTATCTATGTATACATGATCATCTCTGAAACGTTTGCACTGTCTGTTAAAAAGGTGTTTCATATTGTAGCCCATGTCCGATACTATGGAATCCAGGTAAGGTAAAAAATAGTGGAAGGTGGTACTTAGTGGTGATAATGGCCTTCGACATCCTCCACATGAACCTGGTCTACATATTTCAACCACCTCAGCACGCACCGGGTCTCGTGGCTTTTCTCAGGACCTACTAATGACAGATCCCTATGTGTTCAAGGTACTTCCTATACTTATTATATCAGTTGTCACTCTATTTGGTCTTTAAGTGAGAATGGTGAACCAAATGAGTTTAATAACTTATGCAAGTATAATAACTTACACTACACATTTCCTGGATACACATGCCCGATTGCATTAATGAAGGGCTTACTGGGGCCCCAATGGCAAGTAGGAGGTGGGCAGACCCTGTAGTCACATATTCGTCTAGTGTGCCAGGTCAGCTTGTGCACCTACTCGGACCTCTATGCTCTGCATCTTGAAGATTAAAATTTTACCATGTTCCCAATTCATAGGCAGGCACTGTCTGTCTTGTTTTTTTTCCTAGCTGTCAATGATTGCAGGCAAAGGTTGGTTGAGCACTCTATAGAAATTCATTAAAATTGTAAACCTATGTAGGGTTGGTGGTGGCCACCTTTGAATAGATTAATTCAACTATTCAATCTAGATTTATATATATTTTTTTTATAAACCCATATCTTGTTTTCTGTTAGGATGTGTATATTTTTCAGCATTAATTACTAAAGGAAACTACCTAATATGGAGGCAAATTACTGCCCACTTTCCTATTCCAGGTTAATTACGAACTTAACTTGACTGAAGCAGATCTGCAGACTGGTTCGTTGCAACGTTCTCTACTCTATTGCTCGCTTCAGAAGGTGGTTTATCATCTATTGGTCTTCCACTACATCCATTGAGGACTGCTGACTGATCATTTGGTATGCTTAGAAGTTTTTTAAGGAGATAAATGTTTATTTGATCTGCTTCTCAAGCCTATCTGCAGTGTTAATCCTGAATTCAAAGGAGACTTTTTCCAGTGGCAGGCCGTCCCTTCAAGTCAAGAAAAACTCCTCTAGGACCACCAGAAGACCAGGTTTTGACAATATGGTTGCCATCTTGAACTTGTCCTTGAGTCCTACTTCCATTCCTTGAAAACATGCTTTGCTTTGTTTCACTTATAAAAAAACCCACTTAATTTACCTGAGGATCAATTTAAGCCCATCTCCCCATTGTCTCGCCTGTCTAAGATTTTTTGAAAAGAAAGTCAATAGACAAATCTCTAATACTATTGATTCTGTAAAATTGTTAAATTCTTCTGGATTTGGATTTAGTGGCTTGCACAGCACAAAACGTCTTCTGCGGTCTGTTTCAGAATCACTTTTTGAAACTTCAGAACAGGAAGGGCAGCACTTTTTCTTGTGGAGTCAAGCGCAGATTTGATACTGTCTCTCTGACAGGGCCTATGTCCCTCTGGAGCAAGACCCTTTAAAAGGCCAATCTTCAGGCAGCAATGAAGTACAAAACCAAGTTCTTTTGAGTCATTTGCAGCTGTGTTTACAAATAGCCCACTCCACAGCAAACCAAGCAGTAGAATAGGAAGGGCATCTAGGCTAAGAATGTTTCAAAGGAGAGAATACATCCAAAGCAGATGTAATCCAGCTATTATTACCATTTACCTCAACTTCAACATACAGCTGTTTTTTGATGTCTGGAAGTGGTTGTTAAAGAAACAAGGAGTAGAGCCCAGATTCTCTTTGGTCAACCTGGACCACGATCTAAAATGCCCGCAAACGCTGTTCAGATTGATCAATAGATTTGGGATTTAGGAGAAGAAATGTAATTGTAAGCAGTATAATAGAATGGTCCGACCAGCCTAAAAGAATAGGTGCTTTGGCCAAAAAGAATAAATCAGGAGTGAAAATAGGGTCCGGAGACGCCCTGTTATGTGGCTTGCCTGCTCAGATCGCTGTATCAGACAGTGAATAGCTAGGCTTATTGTAGACTTGCTTTGATAGGGAAAACTGCTTGTTTACTATTTCCCACCAGGACAATGTTCCTCCCTTCTTCTATCGATGGACAGGCTCGTGTGAACAGGCTCTAACGAAACAGCAGCATTTAATAGGCATGTTATTCCTGTATTCCGCCTTCGTCATCGAACTCTTGCACTTTCATGCACACTTTCACCTCCTAACCCATTGCTAATAACAACTGATACCCCTTCAGTACAGACACGTCTCCACTCTCCTGACTCTGCATATCTGCTATGGCCACTTTTGGACTTATTTTGAAGGGAAGTTGTGCTTGTTTACATTTCTGGGAGATTAATGCACATCCCACCTTCTGTCAGTGGATGGGACTGTGTGTACAAGATCTTATGAAACTGTGTATAATCTGCTATTTGTTGCATGTGGTTCTAGTTTGAAATGTCTCCTTTTTCCACACGAACCTCCTCGCAGTGAGTAGCTGCTAAAGAGCTCTAACTGTATGTTCTTTCCCTCAAAACGCGAACACCTGTTTGGAAAATACTAATTGGCATGTTTGACTTTTATCTAAAGTGCACACATACTTCGAGTGGTGATTACCAAACATGAGGCACAACTAAGCTCAAACCACTCACACATGGGCAACACCTAATACATGGGTTTAATAATAGCCATGTCACATTGTGACTTAGGCCTCCGTGATAAACTGCCAAGTCAACATGTTGTGGCATTTAATATACACATCTCAACTTAAGCACGCCAACTGTAAATGTGCCTTGAATTAGCAAATCTCAGAGGCATAATGCTAAGATTAAAGAGCTAGAAGTTGCGCCAACTAGTCTCTTGCATCATTTTAGATCTTAATAAATAACAGTGTTTATAAGCCTGCATTTACTAAACTGGAACCCTCACAGCACACTATACAGAAGAGGGTCCCTGTCTATGGCACATAAGGTGTTTTGCTTCCCAGCAGTCTTGCTGTCTCATCACAAGACAACACGATGCTTGAAACCGATCTTAGGATTTCAACGCAGTTTGATGCACTATCCAGAAAGACCTCCCCAAAAGGAAATGCCTGCTGGAAATTGGCTAGCGAAGACAAAGCCTATGTCCTCTTGGAAGAAGGTCCATGGACATCAATTGGGGGTGCCAGGGGTCGCAGGTGCAACCCCTGACTTATCCTCAGGTACAGTTCTTGCGACTCCTGGTGCTCTGTTTGCAGGGGTTGCCACAATAAATTAAAGCAAACATGCTTACTTTAGATGGAGGTTTTTGTTTTGCAGTTCTACTGGTTGCATAGCTATAAGCAGAATGAAAGGAAGCAAACATCACAACTGGATGATGAGAGAAAAAGATGAAAATATGGATTGGGAACGAGAGAGTGAAGAAAAAAGAGAGGTTATAGAGATAGGCTTCCATCACAAATAAAGTGTTGGTGAGGCCTATAATGTTTTAATCAGATACAATGAGTAACTTCAAGTTTAAACTTTAATAAAAAAATGTTTTGCAGCATTGAATATGTACCTGGTTAAATCAACCGTTTGTTTTGTGAGATAGACGTGCATTTTTTAGTTTTTTAACAAACGTAGAATGGCAAAATTGCAAACAGTTTACACATTACTTTGATCTGAACCATATTTACACACTTATCTTAATTAAATTAAGATTCCTATCAGTTCTTGTATCATATCTGAAAGTTAGCATATAAAAGACATGCATTACATGCATTGGTATATTGACTATAGAATGAATGTTTTAAAAAAAATCTTGGTAGAGGCAAATAAGCATCCATTCTAAGTGAGCTATGAATGGCACATACAGAAGTGAAAACATGAAGTTGATGTTTCCGGGGAGCAATTCCATTGGCTCATACAGTAACGTCTGTTCAAAATCGTTTATGCTAAATTGCTGTCTTCATTAAGCTGCTAATAACCTCAATGGGTGGATGCACCTCCCATAGACAGCTGTACATAGTGTGTGCTACGAGTTCTAAAGCAACCAATGCTCAAATAGCGGATACTTTCATTCTACTGACCTCTATGACAAGCAGTGGCATAGCCAATAGTTCTCGCCTTTGGGACCTTATAAGTATTTAATTATGCAGCACAATATTCTTGGTGCAACATCAACTGTTGCATGGCTAAACACTTATAATGTCCCAAAGGCGAGACCTATTGGCTATGCCAATGCTTGTTAGAACCAGTCAGCCACACAGTATCAGGAGTTACATAAGAAAACTTGGCGGGACGTTCCTATTTGTCTCCAAAGTCCAGAGAAGTCTGCTCTCTGTTATTGTAACATCTCTATTCTCTACCTAGAATATTAAACACGTGAGAAGGCTTCCCTCATGCGGTCATCAACCCATGCATTCCACTTTATAGGGCAATTTCTCTTATTTTATGGTTGTTCTATTTTACTTTTTTAGCAATAATGCGTCTTTGCATCTCGTTCTTTTTATACGGTTATCCTATTGTATGTTGTTTGACGTCACGACACTCTTAAAATACCACTTACTCCAATGCAGCAATATATTACAGACGTCAACTTTGGGGTTACCTAGACACGGACCAGAGCCTTATTGGAACTTTGGAGGAAACAAGATTTTCACTAGGGTCCAAAAAAGTTACTTTTTATGCCCAGAGTAAGTCCCATGCTCGACGGGTAGTCTGTATTTTTGTTATTTTTTAAATGCATGACTGTCGTTGTCAAAATGGACGACAGCAACCTAACTCCTCCCCCCGTAACTGCCACACCTGGGGACAGGTTTGTAACTGAGAAGTCTCAGTTGGACGCATTGACTTTAACGGGATCACACAGTAAGGCAACTCCGCTTTTATGAAATGATTAAGTTGTAATTGTAAAAACTCCTTAAGCTTTGAATGTCCTTATCTCTAAAGTGCTACCCACTGGGACAGAGCGGCTCAGCCACTGCCCTGACCTTGCCTCGCTCTGGGAGGGGGTTAGTGAGACGCGGTACATCGATAGGATTGGGCAGAGAGGAGTAGGGTTGGAGCAGAGTCATTCGCATATGAGTTCCCCACCTTAACCATAAGGGCCCGCCAGGCAGTTTCCGATGCTCCGGGGACCTGGGTCCATGTCAGCCCGCACACGGAGCTCCGAGGCGCACTGGGTGAGCTTCGCCCACCTCGCACAGTTTGTAAATAAATATCGTCAGCCTGAGAGGAGGCGCCACAGCGTGGACACTGAACGCAAGTGTGTGAGTCACCAATGGTAGCCCAGCCGCCGTTCCAAAGAAACCCAGCAGCGAGGGACGGCAGGTTAGGGCCCACCCAAAACAGTCATGCTTTCTATCCCTCAAGTATCAAAAAGGAAGCTCAACATCCTGGGATTATGGGCAAATCACTTAATCTCACCGTGCATAAAAAAATAAATGAATATGTCCGTCTGTAATGCAAGTGGTGCTCATGTAAAGCGCTATGATATTTTGGGTCAAATTTGCGCTATTGAAAACAACTTTCAACCCTTTAAGCATAATTTAACAAAGTTTCTGTATTAGGGCAGCAAGCTCACCTTTCACACCAGTAATGGAACATACGAATTCAAAGCGAAAAAATAAAAAGTATGACTGTCCAAAAAAGTAGGAAAAATTGCAAGTTTACGTGTCAGAGTAAAAACAGCTGTACTGAGAAAGCATCGCTTAATTAAAGAGCTGCCTGGGTAATATGGATTGCCTTAAAACAATACAAAATTTTGAATGGTGTTGCATTACGCGGAGCAACCAATTTCCTGAGGAAAAAGGTAAGTAAAGAAAATGATGCACTGTTATGTCGTAGAACAATGAGGATGCCAGTGGTATTTATTTACCTACAAAGGAGATCTGGGTATACTGGCAAAAAACAAACACATCGTGTCCATAACAAGCGGAAGTAAAACGCTACGTTGTGCAGGATGAGAGCGTGCCTCGACTCTGTCATGTGCGAGGTTAAAGATTGGATGTGAAGGGCTCAAAGGGGTTTCAGTGGCGCGTTTCCCTTGTGGGAGCGAGCTGTGAAACCATCTGTTTGCAAGTTAATTACAAACAGATGGTTTCAAAGCTCGCTCCCGCAAGGGAATTGCCAAACGAGCACGTGTTGCTATTCAAAGCAATGCAATGCGTGCACGTTTTTTGCCTGAAAAACTGAATCGATTTCTAAAGGTCTCCTCCTATGCAGCGCATGCGCGCTGCGTAGGCAAGACCTGAAAAGGGCAAATAAGACCATGATAGGCATTATTGGAATGTCCATTATAATTGTGTGCAACCGTTAGAAGGTCGTTAGTTCTTGTGAAAGGAAAACAAGATATTAATGGAAGGGATTTAATCAGATTTTAATTTTAAAGCAATGTAATCCATAGTCCTGCAACTTCACCAGTGATCTTTCCTCTTTTTTGGTCAGGGTGAGGTTAAAAAATTATTTTAAAGTTCATTCGTCCAGGGACATGTAACGCCCTGCAACACATAATCTCATGATCAAGGCACGGTCGGTGCGTGACAGAGCATCATAGGAAGTGTCATGTTACACCACATATCCACATATTACAATACACATTTGAAGCATTAAAATGATAAATTTAGACAGTAAATGCGGCTAACACTCCAGAATGTACTTCCCTGAATGTGTGTCATGTAGTTCCTAATAATACATAGGACCTGTGCATTTAGGCCACACAAATCTAAGGGATTGGTGTTCAGACTGATTCCAGACACCCCCATAGGATATGTTAGCCTATAGACCAGCTAGCTCACAGTGCCACCATAAGCCCCCTAACCTTACAAAACAGCAATAGTTTCTGGCAACTATTGAACATGACAACCCTTGATCCTTCAGCGATCGTGGAAACAGTACAGTACTTTTCGCTCAGTCAACCATGCTCACTCTGTCTAAGGGAAATACACAGAATAAAAGACGGGGACTTTTTCAATAAGCATTTATTGAACCAGCGTCATTCTAGTATAAAACATGTGTGCTGCGACAACCATTAGAAAGAAACAGATGTATAAGATTACAAGCCACCAACAGAGTAAATAAAAG
Organism: Triturus cristatus; assembly: GCF_964204655.1. Classification (NCBI taxonomy): domain Eukaryota; kingdom Metazoa; phylum Chordata; class Amphibia; order Caudata; family Salamandridae; genus Triturus; species Triturus cristatus. Next base: position 392,164,606 of record NC_140583.1, on the reverse strand, counting down.
GTAGAATTCTACCATGGTGCTAAGACAGTGAATATATGCAGGCACATAGATACATGACAGTAATCAAGCATATTCCTAAGAATCAAACCCTACCTAAGTGTACCTAGCATGTATGTGGGTGTAAAGCCAAGAATCCCCTATGAAAGAGCCAACCCGATTACCTGATGGGAGAGAACAAAGGATCCGATCTTGGTCTTGATTTGGACACCCCGCACAGGATGTCAGACCGGTGCGTATTGTAGCTTCTGCAGGCTAGGACCTCAGCATCTAGTGTGAGCATTGAAGCTTCTCCGCTGCCTATCTAGTGTTGGTATGTGTCTTTTATACCATAAAGATAGACTCGGGGTCTCTTAGAAAATCGATGTGGTGTAAGTATGATTATGTAAATGAACCTAGAACAATATCTGTGACTATGCAAAGTAGTTCTTCTGCCCTAGGATGAAGATGACCATGACATTTTACAAATAATCTGTTTATGCTGTTACGTACGTCATGTGTAGGGACTTTTCTAAGAATTCTCATGCATAATAAATGAGGCTAGTCTCCAAGTAACTGATCGATATTTATTCAGCACATAACGAGGTAAAAGGTCAGTGCTAGAACCGTTATGCAGAGCAAGGTAGGGCAAATGTAGTTAAAAGGTTGTGTAGCTACCCATCAGGAGGATGTTAAGTTCAACTAATGCTAAAATATGCCTGTCTAAAAAGCATAAAAAATATTATGATCAAAACTAGTGTAAAAATATTAAAAACATGATATATGTAAAAAATGAAGTTAAAGTTTAAAAAGCTCTATAAGTCCTCTAAATAGTAAATACACTGTTAAACCAACTGAGCACATCGAAAGCCATGGTGCTCAGTGGGAGCAGGAGAAAAATAAAACAACACAATGTTTTTGAATTCCAATTTGGCTTGTTTTGGAAAAAGGCCAAATTATTCCCATCACAAGGAGAGCCAAATCTTTATGTGTCCTGTTTGGGAGACGCAACATCACTGTCGCTTGCATTCGTAGTTGACGGTCCCTGTAACACCTCTTGAATCAGGTCAGTGGAGCAAAGGTGATCATCTTCAGTTCCCACAGCAGCCACTGAGGAAACACTCAAAACCTCTGTGATGGTTACAGAGCCGGGGTCAATTCCGCCAGGAGCTGAAGCATCCTGTGGAGACTCTAAGAATGCGTTCATCAACATGGGAATACGCTGAGGACACTGTAATACGTGGGCCTTTCAGGGGTCCAGTAGAACATCTACGTCCGGTGGCGCAACCGATGGAAGTGTTAGACATATGTCCAACACACATTTGTATATGCAGAATAGGCAGCGGAGCACAGGCAAGAGGCAGTCTACCCAGACTGGTCTGAATGACAGGAAGCAATGCTGGTTTAGCTCCCGAAGCAGAGGTGTGCCCAGCTGAAGTACCATGCGCTCACGGCAACGTCGCACCAGGAGTGCCTTTTCCATCTCTTGAGGAACTAGGCTGTACATTGCGTAGCAGGAAAATTAAAACCAGGATACCCACTACAAGTAGTAGGACTAGTGGAAGACCTCCAAAAACGCCTCCCAATATGAAGTGTATGAATGCTTGGATAACTTTAAAGATTGTCTGAAACGTACTTAACAGTCCAGAACCTCTGCTTTTAAATAGCCCTCGTAACAGACATGTTAAAGATACGATGAACCATTTGCCTGAAATGGAGTGGGAAGTTCATATGGACTAGCGCCTGTATCTCAGATGAAGACCTCGCAACCTGGAGTCCCTCGGGCTGAGGTTAAGGCCACATCCTTCTGCAAAAGCATGGCTTTCAGTCTGCTAAGAGGATCAAACCGCATAAAGGAAATATTCAATGAAGGCCATTCCGTTGCCTCCCTAACTGTGTGGGATGGTGGAAACAATACTTGCATACAACAAGTAACCCTGGAACTTACAGTGACAAGATATACAATGCCTTGTACCATCCCACAGCAACCTTGATTATTCAGCATCAAATAGCTTCCATTAGAAAGCAGCTTGAACACTGGATGAATCATGGCAGCTGGGGAACCCTTCAAATTACATGATAAGTTGGCAACCGAAGCATTGCAAGGTCCGTGAAGCAAAATATAATTGCAAACTAGAGACCCACTTAAAGCAGTTTCACATTCTGGACCACTGAGAAAAACTTTATTGTCCTCATTCCTGCATCTAAATCTGTACTGTAATTCTCAGTAATCATGTATAGATCCCTCTCCCAGCGCTTCATACCTGCGTACCAGCAGGTAGGCAGGTATGCAGATTTATTTTTATCAATACCAGATAGAGGTCCAAATAAAGAGTATTTTTGCCTACTAGCCAGGTGTTTTTAAATCTCTAAAAACACAACCCCCCACTCCTATCTCTCTCATTTGGTTTAGCCAATACCTATAGTGCACCCGCGTGCCCGTAGGTCATAGCACGCCCCATCCTGCAGCGGGACGGAAGAACCCAATGATGAAGCATGCCACCAAAGGGTAACTCTGGTGGGTGAAGGTTATTTGAAGAAATGTTTCTACCTTCCAGAACTGTTGAAGGGGAAACAAATTAAATGTCTTTGGACAGATTGAAGAATAGACAAATCATGTTCAGTTATATCTATAGCAGAAGACACAATGTTACTTGTGAATAAATTCTAGAAGATAGTGTGGTCATGCCATTGTCGGCTACAGCCAAAGCCTTTTCTAGGTTAAGCCTGTCAATCCCAAGCAATCTCTCAGCTGCCAACTGCTGGGATATTTTCCTTACCTCATTGTAAATAGCGTGCAAGAAGCCCTTTTGGCGTGGCTTCTGGGGACCTAACAAAAAATCCCTATGATCCATGTCATCTGAGAGTAAGAACAAGTGTTGTTTCACCTGGGACACTGTTGAGTTTTTTTTTCAGCCAGTGTAGGAATAACTTCCCAACACTGTAAGATGTCACCACCCTGAGTGTTCCGTTTGCACATAATGCCGGTCAGGACTATGAATACTGAACCCTTCGGTGGTACGCCTGAATCGTGACTGACACCTATTTGAGTCAATAGGCCAAGCCAGCCATCCCTTCCAATTAGGATCTGATTAATTGTATAGCATCTAATGTATCCTCGCTGTTTTGTTTGCAATTTTTGCATCCCTCAAAGTGTGTAAGTGAAGGAATCAGCGGTATATTCAAATCCTTAATCTTGGCCAGCCCAAGACAGGGAGTCTGTTGTACTGTCTCATTCAGGAAAATCATTTGATATGGAACTTGCCATTCTTTTGTCCCCCAGACCAATTTTGTGTCTAGAGTGACCCTCCAAAACTCGAAACCCTGTAAAGATAGCTGGGAAATAAAGGAAGCAGAGTATATCCGTTTTGTGTTAGTGAGCATATTTTTCTTTGCAGGTGTTGGTGCAAGATTTTAATAATAAGAGGTTGGGTCTGAAGTGTTAAACCCAGAAAAATAAGCAAACTTTTGTGCAAATAGGTTTGAACTACCTTTCGGCGGTGTTGGGCAATGTTCCCATTGATGGTAAGTGAAAACATTACGTGGGATACTTGCTTTGTGCAAGTAATGATGACCATAGTTTTGGTAACAAAACATGGTGTCAAAATTAGATGTTTCATCATACAATTCATTGGTTAAAACAGTAGCCTGTTCTATATCAGACAGCATAGTATTTACAGTTTCAAAGTCCCAATCATCAGAGAAAGTACTGGAGGTGATGATATCACTATAAGAAAGTTTAAATAAGTGTGGTATTTTTAAGAGTTCAGTAGGACCATAAACATCACAGGAAACTCTGTAGCAAACTATTCCTTCGGGAACTGGAACTGCTGTAATGTTCACTAAGGACAGGTCGCTTTGTTCACGGTGTGATGATGAATGCGGTTTCAGGACCATATTCAAATTCTGTGCTGCAGAGCGTTTTAGGAGATAATGCCCATTAAGGAGCAGGAAAAAGACAGTTACTATACCAATACAAAGTACTAGAAATAGTAGACCAATTGAAACCCAGAGTTGCATCCAGGGTGAAACAAAGTAAGTCTTCTCCAGCTAATGGTAGAACTCACAAATTCTTTGTTTGTGGGAAACAGGCGGTGGCGATAGCTCAGGTTCACTTGGATCCAATAAGAAAGTATCAAAATCGATAGAGTTGCCAGACGCAGTTCGATCTATCTTTGGCAGCTCAGCAGGTTTTGTAGAACTGGCAGATGTCTCCGTTTGAGACGTATTCACATAGATGTCGGTGTTAGGCCAAATAGAGTTCTGTGAGTTATTTGTAGATTGACGTCATTCAATTTCAACAGGTACAAGTTGCATTCTGTGGTTGATATCCCCTTCAGTTCATGGAGCAGAATCTTCAAACGTAATTAATCTTTCCATATAAACTTCCTGTATGGTAGTGAGAGATCTGGTGCTACCCAGGAGCCCACCCGGCCTACTATTCAGTATCGGCAACACAGTGTGGTTTGATCAGATCAATGGAGACAAATCACATTTCTTTCTTGCCAGCAGGGGGCGGAAGTACTACTGTTCTCGTTCCTTTGACAGCCAGGACAGGTACAGGTGCTCTGTAAGATGGCCCAAATTATTTTTTGTCCACAATATTTTCTCTGACCAGGTCCTCAATCTTCGGGATCTAGGCAAGTTTTGCCGGAACAGCTTTCACTTCCCCAGTGGCAGTGCGTTTTTCTTGGACGTTGCTTTGTAATGCCTGGAATTCATTGAGTTCCTGTCAAACAGTCAAATTATCATTGATGTCAAATGGTTTTTCATCCGCCACTGTGCTGCAACAGTTGAGTTCAGGTACCCACATTCTAATCCCGAGCATGACTTCAAATGCATTACGGCCTCCCAGGGAACTTCTTGGCACGTTGTTTAGCGCCCTCTGGACCCCATATAGGTGATTGACCTAACTTCTACCCCAGCCTAATACCCTTGCTGTTAAGGATTGCTTTAAGTCTCGGTTTTTCCTCTCCACAATCCAATTTCCCTCGGGATGATACAAAGAGGAGTACGGCAATGCAACACCCAAACCTACCATGGCTTCTTTATAAGCCAATGAGCTAAATGCAGGGCCACGGTCAGGATGTAATGTGCCAATTGCGAATGTCCCTATGAAGACTCACAAATCCTTTACAACAGTTCGGGCGTCAGCCGAGCGCTAAGGCCAAACCCACAGGAATCTACAGCATGAATCCACTGCCACTAGGATGTACCTGTAAGTCCAGTCAGATCCATGTTTGGTATTACTCTATCCCCCACTCTTGGATTTTGAGCGTACAGAATGTTTTGTGCATCTAACTTGTAGGAGTGCTTGAGTAGAAAACCTTTTGGCAAGGCTGAGCTGTTGTTGCACATAGCATTCACAGCTATCATTAACTGTCCGTCTATTCTCGTACTAGAACGAGTGATTGCAGAAACGCAGCAGTTCGCACTGTCGACTTGGCAGCTTCATCAGCCAGTGAATTTCCTTCAACGTGCACGTCAACACGCTGATGACCCAATGTGTGAATTACATGAGCCAGTGATAAGCCTTTTTTCAGCTCTGCCACTTTTTCCCAAAGCAACTTGTGCTTTATTGTGCAACCTTTGGAATCCCAAAACCCGTTTTGGCCCCAATAGCGGATATATTCATTGTATGACTGGAGACAGTAAAACAAACTGAAAACAATGAGTGTGGGGAATTCCCGATCCGTATGTTTTAGTGCCAGTATCAGGGTTTTTAGTTCTTCCAGCTGCGCCAGGAAATCTGTTAGAGACTGCGTCTGTGTACTGCTAGAACAGAACTTGCTATCCCGCATACGTCCCTTCACTATTGCTCATGCTGTGCTGTATTGCTGTTTACTTCCTATGGCAGGCTGAGCAGATCTGTCAGTATAAATGATGTCTTCATACTGATCTAGAGGCATAATTTCATCCGGCAGAGGGTATTCTTGTTTGTACTGCAGAAATGCTTGTGTTTTTAGTGTAAAATCAAATTTGTAGTCTACATCTGTTGCAGTGAGAGAATTAGCCCATTGTATCCATCGTGGATGCAGTGCTTTTGTGTTTGGAACACTTGTTTTGCTAACAGCCTCTAAGATTGGTACTGGAGTCACGACAATTATGTGTTTCCCCTGAACTAGTGCTCTTTCTCTCACCACAGAAGTTTGTACTGCTGTCAGTATTTTTTCTGTGGATGCGAAACTCATTTCAGCGTTTGTGTAAAAACGTGATTTGTATCTAATGGGTACAGTTTCGCCTTAATTGAAGGTGAGGTAAGTGTACCCTAATTGACCCGCAACTACATGGATCGCCAAATTCGCAGTATTTACACGTGTGTGTGTAAGTGTTTGGAAGCTATCATGTCCGCTTGAACGGAACGAAGATTTTCTGTGTGTTCCTGTGTCCAATGTTGAACTTAAATATCAGGTCCAATTAGGTCGTAGAAAGGTTTTACCTTTTCTGCATGCTCCAAAATGTATGTTCTACCAAAATTTAGAAATCCTAAAATGGATTGTAAACCTTTCAGAGTTTTCAGAGGTTGGAACAGCACACATTTTACTTAAAAATTAGCTGCCTGGCTTTTTCCTTCACTTGGTAGCTCGTATCCCAAAATAGGACATTGAGGTGAGTATTTTTAGATTTTTTTAAAGATAAATTTGCAGCCCACAGTTGCAAACCCCAAGATTATGTTGTTCACTCTGCGCAAATGATCCAATAATTCATTGTCTGTCAGATAAATATCATATACATAGGACAATGCCTCCTCATCACAATTTTGAAGATATTCTGTTACTCTTGCTCAGAACAACCCGAGGCTATTCCCATACCCTTGGCGTAGTCTACAGAATTGGTGTTAAGAATCGAGCGCTAAAAATGCCGTTAAATGTCTGCTTTCAGGTGCTATATTTTGGCAGAAAAATCCATTTGACATATCTAGTATTGTTTTGTATTTCTTCCGCACAATGTTATTCATTAATGCAGCACTGTGTTCATTTTGTACTGCAAATGTTTTTGTGCATGTGTTCAATTGCCTGTAGTCTAATACTAAACAGTAGGAATTGTCAGGTTTCATTACGGGAAACAAAGGATTATTCATGGAAGAGGTGCAATTCTCAATCACACCTTGGTATTCAAGTTGATCTAAGATTTACCCGACCTGTTTCTTTGCGTCATGTTTTATTGGTTACTGCCTCTGTGGTGTAGGAGTAGTTTTAACTGGGATTTCATGGTGAGGTGACTCCGCATCCCACCCTAAATGATTGCAGTTAAGCGTGGGAGCTAGCACTAACTCCCACACCTGTGCATATGTATGTTTGAGGGACTCTGGAACAAGGTTGGGGAAAGCTGGTAATATTACACTTTCCCCCTTTGGGCACTCTAAGACGAACTTAGGCGGCTAATCATTTTCAGCCAAAAGGATATCATATCCATATGTCAGGTTCTCTCAAAAGAGACCTTTCACTTTTCTGGGTATGTCCCTCTCCATTTAGAGGGTTATTTCATATAACTGATGTGGGAAATTTACCCTTGTATCAGGTGTACCCACCTTGATATGCTCAGTCAATGCTGCTGTCACCAGAAATTCCATCAGGTTCTGGCAAGCTATTGTTAAATCTGCTGCGCTGTCTAGCATCATCAGAGCCCATTCCCCGTTCAGTAGTAGAGTCCTCAGTAGCCTGGGCATTTCTTATTTTGAAGCCAGCTATCTTCTTTTTAAATTGTGGTTTACTTTTGGGTTTATCCTCTTGTTTGTTAATGTAGTCTGAAGTGCGCAGTTAAGTGTTCGCATTACGAACTGTGCTAGATTTCTGTATAGTTTAACTATCTCTTTGTAAAGTGTAAGTAAGTCTGCTGCTGGCATCGTTTCAATGTCATGATGCGGTGTGTAAGCAGCTAGGACCGGCCAGGTCGCTCGTTCTCAGCTGAGTTGACCTAGTCTCACATATGTTGTGGTATGGGGGAGGGCGCCTTTAAGCCAAATAATATCTTCTTGGTAAGTTAACCGGACTTCTCTGTCCTCGTATGGAGAGTATTCTTCAGGTGTCTCATCTGGAATGTAAGTATGAAACATGTGTATGTGCATCTGTGTGTGGTAATCTGACCCAAGAATAGAATACGTCTGTTCTAAATGCCTTGAGTGCCTTAATTACGAAGGTAACGTCCCACCTATTGATGAGATGCCATAGTCCAATAATTTCATAGTAAGTGCATGTCTGCGATTCTCTGAAATAGGACAGACATTGAGGACGGATGTTTGTATGGATAAGAAAAAATGGTTATGTACAATGTGGGGAAATATAATCCTTCAAGATTGAACAAACCTCCAGCCACTACATAGGATATACCTACTAAAATGCAGTGGATTTTCCCTTCCCACTCCAGACATCTCTGGTTAGATATGAGTAGGGTTCTCTGAGAAAGCCTGACTGAACTACTCAGATTTGACCGTTAAATAAGAACCAAACCAGGGTTGCTGGTGCCATGTTGTGTACTTCCTAATAATACATAGGGCCTGCTCGTTTAGACTACATAAACTACGGTATTGGTGTCCAGACTGCTTCCAGACAACTCCTAAGGATATGTCAGCCTTTAGACCAGCTAGATTACAGTGCCACCATAAGCCCCATATCCTTACCGAGGAGCGAATAGTTTCTGGCAACTATCAAACATGATAACTCTTGATCCTTCAGGGATCATGGAAACAGTACAGTACTTTTCACTCAGTCAAATGTGCTCACTTAGTCTCAGAGAAATATACAGAATAAACGATGGGGACATTTTCAATAAGCATCTATTAGACCTGCGTCATTCTAGTATAAAACACGTGTGCTGCGACAATCATTAAACAGAAACACATGTATAAGAGAACAAGCACCAACAGAGTAAATACATGGTAGAATTCTACCATGGTGCTAAAACAGTGAATATATGAAAGCATTAAGATACACGACAGTAATCAAGCATACTCCTAAGATGCAAACCCTACTTATGTGTACCTAAGTGTACCTAGGATGTGCGTGTAAAGCCAAGAATCCCCTAGCAAAGAGCCAGCCATTTACCTGAAGGGAGAGAACGAAGGACCCCGTCTTGGTCTCGAGTTGGACACCCCACAAGGGGAATAAGACCGCTGCGTGTTGTAGCTTCTGCAGGCCAGGACCTCTGTGTCTAGTGTCAGCATTGAAGCTTCTCCTCTGTCTAACTAGTGTTGGAATGGGTCTTTTATACCATAAAGATAGCCTTGGGGTTCCTTACATAATCGATGTGGTGCAAGTATGATTATGCAAATGTCCTGTGATTATGCAAAGTAGTTATTTCGCCATAGGATGAAGATGACCATGACATTTTACACAGAATATGTTCCTGCTGTTACGTATGTCATGTGCAGGCACTTTTCTAAGAATCCTCATGCATCATAAATGAGGCTAGTTTTCAAAAAACTGATCGGCATTTATTCAGCACATAACTAGGTAAAATTTCAGTTCAAATACCATTATGCAGAACAAGGTAGGACAAATGTAGGTAAAGGGTTGAGTAGTAACCTAGGCCTAGAATGGGGTACATTAGGGTACATAACAAAGAATGATCATTATAGCACAGTGTTAGAACCGGGATTCCCTAGTTGGCTGAGGTAGGTACCTTAGGCAAAGTAGGGACCACCGCTTCCACGTCAGGGAAAGGAAGGACACCTTCTCAGATAACCCCTGCTCACCCCCTTGGTAGCTTGGCATGAGCAGCCAGGCTTATCTTCAAGGCTAATGTGTAAAGTATTCGCAACCACGCACACAGTGACCCATTGGTGGCACCAGGCTAATAACCTGTTTCACTCTAGCCAATCTGGCTTCAGGCAGAATCTCAGTACAGAGACGGCACTGCTGGAGGTATCTGAATCTATGAAAGAGACCTTGGATGCAGGTGGCAAAGCGGTCCTGGTCCTCTTAGACCTCTCTGCGGCTTTAGACACCGTGCCCCATGGAGAGTGTGGGTTCGAGGGCACGGTGTTGAAGTGGTTCGCCTCCTTTTTAGAGGATAGATATCAGGAGGTCTGGTTACCTCCTTTTTCGGCCAGTATGCCACCTTTGAGTGTGGGTGTGCCACAGGGCTCTATCTTGAGCCCCGTACTTTTCAATCTGTACTTGGCCCCCCTGGCTACCCTGGCTGAAGAGAACGAGGTCACAATAATATCGTATGCCGATGACAGGGGAGAGGAGTTCAACGGGGGACAATATCAGCACGTGCCTGAAAGAAACTTTTGCCTGGTTCAATCATAACCATCTGAAATGTAACACAGACAAGTCTGAAATCATTTTCTTCAGCTGCCCCCCGTTGGACGCCTGGAAACAATGGTAGCCACAAGACATGTCTCCTCCCCAGGCTGCAGTCAGGACTGTTAAGAACCTGCGAGTAAAAATGGATGATGCCCTCTCTATGGTAGCCCAGGTTCAGTCGGCAACCGGGCCTGTTTCGGTCTCCTGAAGATGCTTCGGAGGTTATTATTTCTACTACAGACCTCGCATAGAAAAACAGTCATTCAGGCCCTTTATCATCTCCAGATTGGACTATGCCAATGTCCTCTATCTGGTCTTGAAAAGAGGGTATACCAGAAGGGTTTCCCTGTATCCTCCATAGCTCTATGCCAGGTGGACCCGAGGGTAGGATCATTCAACTGTAATGCTCAAAAGGCTTTGTCTACTGCCCAGTACTCTTGCAGGAGGAGGGTATTTTGGCTATGACTTTTTTCTTCACTCCTTTTTTCTCTTCTTGTTTTCTCAAACTCAAGTGTTCCTTCAGTTCCAAAGTGTGCATGTTCTAACAATTCTTTTCTTTCTTCAAAGATATATTTAAAGAGAACAACAAAATTTAGGTTATCTGTTTCTAAGATAACTTCGTCTTGGAGATTAGGTAAACTGCCAACCTATACAAAGTTCCTATTCCCTGAAAGGGTTATAATTGGCACTTTTGAGAGAGCATACTCTTTTTGATCCCCATGGGGAAAACAAATTATGATTCGATGCTGGATAATATATGATGGGTGAAATCTAAGCTCTCCCTAATCACTGACTGCTTGTCTCCTGAATCTAGTATGGCAGCTACCCACATATAATTCACCTGCAGTGATAAATAATAGCTGGGCCCTTGCTCTTGTGTATAGTAAATGAACTTTTGTTACCAGTTAACTTCCCTTGGTTAGTCTTTTACTTTCTTTTTTTCAAATAAAAGCGGGCTATGTGTTCTCACTCTCCACATTCAAAGCACTGAGGGCCTGTTGTGACAGAGGTGGAGGTGAAAGTGATACTAGGAAGTGGAGTTTCAAAACAAAGTTGAGTGTCCTTTTCTAAAAGTGCATATATAATTTGTCATTATTCTACAAAGAGAGAGATTCAGAAGGTTCCAAGGTACTTTTAATAGAGTAGGGCTCTAGTAAAGGTGTTGGCCATTTCAATATCCATTTCTACCGTAAAACCAGGATGTTGTCTCAACCAAGAATGAGTTAATAGCGGTAGCAGCTTTAAAAATTGTTCCAAATAAATGTTTTCATAATGTTATCCTTTAAAGATACTTGTGGTTTCAGTCATCGGTCTGCTGCATCTTTTAATTTGTAGAACAGGGCTCTAGGTGTGTCTGTAGAGGTATCCCTCTCCTTAAGGAACATTGAGGCGGTAAGTCTTCTCATCCACTATTAAGTCCTTCTAAAGTTGCTTGTTTAATGTCTTTTTAAGGAATATCTCCAGAAGGGTTGGCCACCTGAAGAGCAGCCTGAGTATCTCTAACTAACAAGGGTGCCACGTATTGAGGCCATCTTTCTCTAGGCCAGTACTGGCTGTAGAATACACGCCCTGGGTGAATTTCTGTAGGGCTATTATGGGCCCAATGGGTAATAAACTGTTACTTTGGAAAAGACCGGAAGCTACTTCCAATTTTCTGTAACAGATTCCCTTTGTTTCTTAGAGTAGCTTGAAAGATAGCTCTCTTATGGTCTGCAGTCTTTGAGTGTCATTCAAGGATCCACTCTAGTTTTTGTTGGCCTTCAATTAGCTGATTTACAACGGCCTCCACCTTATAACAGAAGGAAGCTTTAATTCCACTCCTAACACCATGTGTGAGAGACTGCCAGTCTGGGATTGTGATGGTTTGGTCTAAATAATTAATTTCTTCAGGCCATTTAGAATGCTTAGTAGGGTTTATTAGTATACATGTCCTTGATTTGCCAAAGGTGAAAGGAAAGAAAAAACATTATTTCCTTCCTTGATATTCTTGAGTGTTTTAGTCACAATCAGCAGTATCTTGACCACTCACTTTTATGCTCTTTCTTCAGGTATCACTGTGGGCTGGAGTGCCTCAGAAAAAAAAAAGTACATGCAAGTGTTTTGCCAGAAAACAATAGAATATGTTAGCCCCTCTTGTCTGTCTTCTTTTAATAATTATTCTTTTTTTCAGATATAGTGCTGGTTTGGTTTTCTTCTCTATCTTTCTTCATTCCAACTCTCGATTAATCTCACTTTAGGGCCCTATCAGGAATGTAGACCCCTAAAATGAAAAGGAGTGACCTATCTTTTAGGTTCCCGGTTTCCTCCACAGAGCATGAGGCGTAAACTAAATAAAGTAGACAGTTAAAAAGAAAAACACTTACAGCCACAAATTGTTCTTTTTCATTTCCCTTAGCTAGTTAGAGATGTGCTTAGTTTATCCCTGCCTGACCCATGCTTCCCCACTATTATTCGAGTGCCCTTTAGAGTTAGCAAAGCCCCTCCTGGAGCTAGGGAAGTGGGCAGTTATGTCTCCTGTTCATTCGGGTTTTGAGAGGTACTGCAGCCGCTGACAGAGCCTCCCACTGTCTTGGACGCCAATGCTCCAATGAGAAACTTTCCCTCCTCTGGCGTGATCACTCGCTACAGCAAGTCCTGGTCTGGCCATTGACTATGGGGATGAGATTCCTTCCTCTGGAGTGTCCTTCTTCCTCAGGTCCTTCTTCATGACTCCATTGCCTTTCCTTGCTTTCGCTTTCTTCCTATTCCGGCTTTAAGCCCTGAAGGGAAAAAAATTGAATTTTCTTTTCTGTCTGTATTTCATATTCCTTTTCTTCTTTGCGGTCACCTGTCTTTTTTTCTTTCCCCAAAGCGCTGAAGGTCATCTTGTGGATCTGGGTACCAGAACCCCACATGCAAGTCCTCGTCTTCATAACACCCAACAGGATGGGTAAGAGACGATCTAGAACCAAGAATTAGGGGAGGTCCAAATCACCCTTCGCCAGAGGGTACAGTAGTCCTATACATCTTGGGACGGAAACTGAATTACTGGATACATCAGGAAACTGCAAGGGAGATCAGCACAATCACCTCTGTTTATCATAGTCATAGAACAGAGATTTTACCACCTCCTCTGCCAAGCCATGGGAGACAGCTGTAATCTTTATTTACAGTGGTGGCTGTCATTTTTCGAAGGGAAGGCGCGGATGAGACACGTGCATACATACACACTCACTTTACACATGCGCACACACACACACACACACACATCTATTCCTGACACTCACTACCAAATATTCATGCATACATGCGCCCACGCACACATCATACATTAAAAAAAAATCACACTTACCTGCTGCTCTGTCTCGGACTTCCGAAGAGGGTGGGGACTGTTGCCTGAGGGAGCAGTCCCTACTCATCACAGAGTAGGATGGGAATCATTGAGAATTGCTGACCCCCTCTCCGTTCTGTGATGAGCTGTAACTGATTTACACTCACCCCTGGGCACTTCATAGCTTAAATCTGAGACGCCCAGGTCCGAGGCAATCAGTGATAGTCCCCCTCGTCATGAGGGAGAGGGCCTCAAGAGCCATTTCTGAGCTGAGGTGGTTACGCCCACAGGAGCTGTGACATCCTGAGTCCAGCAAAGTTCAGATCAGGCAGTCAGGAGCCTGCGCATTTAGCACAAGTCTAGCTCCTAGAAGCCTGACCTGGAAATAAAGAGTGTCTGTCGGGCTGACCTTTGCTCAGCTTGACAGATACTCTTCTTGAGGGGCAAAAGGTGAGGGGGCATTGATCCTCAGCCCCAAAGGCAGGCTATGTCCGCCATTTTAGCATCTCTCCTCACAGCATACAGATAATCGTCCTTACTAGGATGAGAACAATAGTTCTTCTTTTGAGAATGCTTGCCCATTTTATCTCAAAAAGAGGTCTGCAGACTAAGAGAAGAGGAAGTATCTAGCTTCAAATAGGAGTTTTGAGTCCTCAAAAAGGAGGGCCTCGAGATGATACCTCACAAGGTACCCATACACATTACCACCTAAATAGTATTGCTTTCAAAAAGAACTTGTTTCTCCATTCTTATTATTAATATTTTAGATGCAGAAATAGCAAAAAAAATATAAAGGGACACTCATACTGTAGAAAGAAAGTTCAGAAAGCAATGCAGAAACACTTATCAGAACCATTCCTTCCTGATTGAGGCTGACTCCTGGGTAAGTATAATGCACTCATGCAGTGCCAAGAGAACCAGGGTGTCTCTACAATAGGGAGACACAGGCATATGACCATAACAATCCTTGGAGTAACATGGATACTTCTCCCGGGAACGTGTGGTGATCTGCATTTTGGGCCCTCCTTGCCACCATTACAGGGAGAAACCAGGTGCTCTTTCATTGATTCCTGAACAATTAAAAAGAATAAAGACATGCTTTACCAAATCAGTGAGAGTACGTTTAATCAAGAAAGGATGCAGGGGGGAGGAGCCTAGCGCGCATCCAAGATGGTCGCGTGAGCACAGGGCTCCCCGGACCCTCGCTGCTCCTCGGAATTTATCCTGACTTTATCCTGACTTGGTTGATGGAATCTGGAAGACAAATGTTGGCTGAACACTAAACTCCTCTCGGAAACCAAATTGGACCTGGCAATCCTGAGTTATGGTGGTTTGAACTTTTGAGGCCCAACCGATGGCTGTGCCTGATGCAAGGGTGATCTGTGGAGCCGGGGCGTAGTTGAACAACAACGGCAGCGGGACTGTGCCAGTGGCCGTCACATCACTTTCGGTTTCACTTTTGGATCCCTGAGGGGCTGGACAGTGGAATTGCTTGGTGTGACTGGGCTCTCACTTTGCCTTCGTTTGATGCCTGTGTCTTCGCCTGCTACCAGTGTGCCCATCGACGGTGGTCCCTTCGCTCCGTCACATTGCTGCCTCTGGTGCGGCCCGCGTCTGCTTGGCCTGTGCCCCCTCGACGCTTCCTCGGTGGTCCCCTTCGGCGAACGTGGTTCTCATGGGAGGCAAGGGAGACCCCGAGAGGCGTAAGACCAAGACATCCCTACGTGGGGGGCCGGTCCAGACGAACAACATGGACCGCTACACTCAGGGTAAAGGATCCCCCGGGACAGCCAGTGTCCCCCCGGATGATGCCAGTGGTGGCCCGTCCGTTTCTCCGGATCTGTCCCTGCAGGACATCATGGGCGCCATTAATGGCATCAGGGAGACCATCGCTACGCAGTACGAGGCCTTGGCCTGTAAAATCGACACGGTGGCCATCGATGTTACGCTAATCCGGGCGGATCTCTCTAAGACCAACGAGAGGGTTCAATCGCTGGATGTGCGGACGTCCTCCCTTGGTACGGACGTGTCGGACCTGCAGACTACTCTCGGCGATCTCAAGTCGGCCAACGATCTGATGGCCCGGCGGCTGGAGGACTTCGAGGGACGGGCTCGACGCAATAACATCCGCGTCATAGGCGTTCCGGAGACCTCCGACAACCGCCCGGTTGATCTCATGGTTGAGGAGCTCATCCTCGAACAGCTTGCCCCCGCTGGCCTGAGTAAGTTCTTCGCCGTGGAGCGGGCCCATCGAGTTCCAGGTGGTCGGCCGCGACCGGGGGCCCCCCCGAGGCCTATTGTTGCGAAACTTTTTCATTACAGAGACCGAGATGCGATTCTGCAGGCCTCGCGGGTCCATGGCCCGGTCCGATATGAGAACTCGTCCATTAACTTTTTCCCGGACTTCACCCAACTTGTCCAGAAACAGCGGATGGGCTTCCAGGGGGTGAAGCGTCGTCTCCGGGACCTCGGTCTCAAGTACTCTATGCTTTTTCCTGCTAGGCTCCGAGTGGAATATGAAGATCGGACTACCTTTTTTGACTCTCCTACGACTGTGAGTGATTGGCTGGATTCGCTGCCGGACCGGGGTGACCGGACTGGGCCCTCTGCTGGTACCGAGGGTGGCGGGTCTCCTTTGGAGTGACTTTTGGTCCTTGACTTTGCCATTTTGTATTGTTCGGCTGGGTTCTACTTCTTTTGTGCATTTTGTTTCATTATGTTCTGTGTGGGGGGCGGGCGGGGACGGGTCCCTTTCCTCCTTCGGGTTCTTTTCGTAGAATGGGGTTTGTAGGGCGACAGGCACACTGCAAGTTGGGGTGGTTTTTTGGACCGCAGGGGTGCAGGGTGGGGGGTGTTGGATTCGGGGGGGGGTTGGTGGGTGGGTGGGGTTGTTTGGATTTGTGTTTTTTGTTTTCAAGGCGAGGTATTGGCTATGGTTCAGTTTCGGGTGTTGCGCTATTTGCTAGGGGACCTTCGATCTACTGGAGGGGATGGGGGGGGACGGGTTGAGATTGATGTCTTGGAACGTCAACGGATTGGGGGACCGTATCAAACGGGGTGTTGTGCTGCAATATTTGCGTCGTCTGACTCCTGATGTGGTGTTCTTACAGGAGACGCATCTGGTTGGTAATGTTTGTCATGCCATGAACAGGGGGGGATACCGACTCGTGGCCCATTCTGGTTTCACCACTGGTTCTAGAGGGGTTGGCATTCTCCTGCGATCTTCACTTCCGTTAGAGATCACCAGGGTAGTCCTAGACGATAGAGGGCGCTATGTGGCTCTGACTGGGAGGTGGGAGGGGCAGTCCCTTTCCTTGATTTCGGTCTATGTTCCCCCGGGCCTCCAGAACTCCACCTTCTCAGACTTGGGTCGTATGCTGCTTGGGCTTCCTGACAGTCTTTTGCTTATGGGTGGGGACTTTAATTCAGTTGTCTCGGGTGACCTGGATCGCCACCCGCCCAGGGCCCTCCCTGCTGCCCAGGCGTGGCTCGGCGGACTCCTGGAGACCTTCGGTCTGGTGGATTGTTGGAGGTTAATGCATCCGACACAGTGTCAGTACACATTTCACTCTGGGTCCATGGGAGTCTTTCCAGATTGGATTATTTTCTTATGCCCGCGGCCCAGGCTGCCCGGATTCGAGAGGTTAAACACCTGGCCCGGGGTATCTCTGATCATTCCCCACTGTGGTTGCTTTTTGACACTGGGACGCGGTCCGCTGGGCGGATCGCTCCTATTAACCCTTGGTACCTGCGAGACCCCAAGATCCGTGATAGCCTGATTAAGTCGATTGATC
The DNA here is from genome assembly GCF_964204655.1 of Triturus cristatus. Taxonomy (NCBI): domain Eukaryota; kingdom Metazoa; phylum Chordata; class Amphibia; order Caudata; family Salamandridae; genus Triturus; species Triturus cristatus. The sequence continues at coordinate 392,147,276 of NC_140583.1, read as the reverse complement.
AATATTTTCTTGAGAATGAGGGGTCGGTGTTGTCCTCAGTGTCCCTGTGGGAAGCTTTTAAAGCAGTGCTCCGCGGGCATGCCCTCTCCCAGATTGTGGAGGCTAAGAGGGTTAGGAGAGAGGCGGTGGTGACGCTGGAGACTGAAATATCGGGGCTGGAGGCAGCCTTGGAGGCGGGTGTCACTCCGGATGGGCTGCATGCCCTCAGCCTGAAGCAGTTTGAATATAAGTCTCTTGTTACTGACGCTGCCAAGACCATGTATAGGGAGCAGCAGGGTAGGTTGTATGATGCCGGAGACAAGGCGGGTAAGCTGATTGCCTGGTTGGACAAGAAGGAGAGAGTGAATCGTGTGGTCCCGGAGCTTCGGGCTTCGGATGGAGTGTGTGTGACTGAACCTGGTGAGATTGTGGAGTGTTTTGCTGACCACCTCCGGGCTGTGTACTCCCCGGTGTCTGATAGAGATGAGGACGACTCTCGTCTTCTGCTGCGGGACATTGCCCTGCCCGGCTTATCCGTCGAGGACCGCGAGCTGATGGATGCCCCTTTGTCTGTTGACGAGATTGCTACTGCGATTCGCTCTCTTCGCTCGGGCAAGGCTATGGGCCCCAACGGCCTGCCGATTGAACTGTATAAATTACGCCCGGATAAAATCGCGCCTTTCCTCCGCCATATGTTTCAGGAGTCGCTCGAGACGACCAGCGTCTGGCTACTATAGTGGTGATTCCCAAGGATGGTAAGCCACGTGACCGCTGTGCCTCATATAGGCCTATTTCCCTACTAAATGCCGAACCCAAAATCCTTGCTAAGGTCCTCGCTAATCGCTTGCTGAGCGTTATATGTGACCTGATACATCCGGATCAATGCGGCTTCATCCCTCATCGTAATACCGCTCTCAACTTACGGCGTCTGCACGGCGTCCTCGCTAGGGCGGAGTACTTCTCTGAACCGGCCATATTGGTTTCCTTGGACGCCACGATGGCCTTTGATACCATTGAGTGGCCATTCCTTTGGGCCGTCTTGGCGAAGTTTGGCTTTGGGGAGGGATTCCTTAGCTGGGTGAAGCTTCTTTATGCTGGACCAATGGCTCAGGTTGTTGTCAATGGGCGGGTTTCTCGGCCTTTCGCTCTCGGGAGGGGAACTAGGCAGGGGTGTCCGTTGTCCCCGCTGCTCTTTGCTCTCGCCTTGGAACCGCTCGCTGCCTGGCTCCGTTGGGAGCCCTCGATTAGGGGGCTCCGGTGGGCCCAGGGCTTCGAGGATCGGGTCTCATTGTACGCGGATGATATTCTCTTGTATCTCACCTCGCCGCGGAAGTCGCTCAATGTTCTCTTTGATGTCCTTACTTCCTTCGGGAAAAATTCGGGTCTGATAATTAATTGGTCCAAATCTTGTGTGTATCCTATCTCTGGTGGCCTTCTTCTCTTGCCGCCTCGGCTTCCGCTCCAAATATCTCAGTCCGGCTTTAAATACCTGGGGGTGTACGTTTCGTTGGATCCGGCGGTCCGCTATGAGCAGAATCTCCTGTCTCCACTCCGGCGTTTGAGGGCGGATACGGCTCGGTGGTGTAAGTTGCCCTTGTCTCCACTTGGTCGCGCGGCGCTGTTTAAAATGATGTCCCTTCCCAGATTTCTTTACGCACTCCAGAACTCCTTCGATGTCATTCCGGCGGCCTACTTTAGGGAAGTGGAGAGTTTGCAGAGGAGACTGGTTTGGGACGGGCGAGCGCGTATCGCTTTGGCAAAGCTGACTCTCCCCTGGTATGACGGGGGCATCGCGCTTCCTGATATTAGACGGTACTATTGGGCCTCCCAGCTGTCTGCCATTAACCATGCTATGTACGCTCCTGGTTTGAACCCGGCATATGAGATGGATAAATTCCTGCTTCCCGGCGGTAACTATAACAGAGCGCTCTACTCTCGATCCGCTGGTAGGACCCTTACGGGCCCTACTAGGATTGCGGTACGTGTGTGGCAGGCGGCGAACGTAGCGATGGGCTGGAGTGAGCGTTTAACGTGTGCCACTCCTTTATTCGCCTCAGAACGCTTGGGAAGCCTCTGGACAACGAAAGGTTTCGAGCACTGGGACACGATCGGCATCAGCAGAGTGGGCGCTCCAGAGCGAGCACGAGCTTAGTGAAAGAGAGTTCTTCCGTTATGCGCAGGTTCGGCACGCCCTGCTCTCGGTCTTTGGGGAGGGGACCACGGTCCCTGCTGCTTCGCCTCTCGAGGACCGCATACTCGATGGTCACGTCCCCGACAGTACTATCTCCTTGATTTACAAAAAACTGATAAATAATCGGGCTGACCTCTTGGTGCGTCTTCGGGAGGCATGGACGGGAGATGGGGTGGAGTTGGACGACGAGGACTGGCAGACTGCACTGTCATCCCCTAAGGAGGTGGCCATCCCGGCCCGTCTCCGTCTGGTCCAGCTTAAGATTCTCCATCGTGTTTACGTGACGGGCCCCCGCTTGGTCTCGATGGGGTTCTCTGACGACGGACTCTGTAAGCGTGGCTGCGGGCTCAGTGCCACCTTTCTTCACATTCTATGGGAATGCCGCGAGGTGGCGGAATATTGGCGCCAGGTGCATGATGTTATGAGACGAGTCACCGGGGTCGCTCTGCTGCCGGAGGTGCGTCGCTGTGTTCTGAATGTATGGGAGCCCAATGACTATAATGCGGCTCAGACTCGGTGGGCGGCCTTGGGGAACATGATCGCAAAGAGAGATATAGCGCAGCTTTGGGGTTCCCAACGGCCTCCCACCGTGTCCGTATGGAAGGAGAACATGGACTGGTGCATGTTCAGGGAGAAAACTGTGTATGTGGCTCGTGGTAAACCGGGGGCATGGGGTAGAATTTGGGGGCAGTGGAACGTGTATCGCGGGTCTATCTGTGCTCCCCCCCTGGTGGATACGTCTGGGGTTGCCTCGTCCCCCTGATCCTTGAGGGTTCCTTGCTTGTCTCGTACTTCGGAGTACAGATTTGGTTCTCCCGTGGCCCCCCCCTCCCTCTCAGGCCTCCTTTTATTGACCGCCCTCGGGTGGTCGGGTGTGGACTCCCCCGGCTGTGGTTCGACGCCCATTTCAAGTCGTTTCGCCTTGCTTTTTGTTTTTCTTTATTTTTTGTTGTTATTTGTATTAAAAGTGTGTATCCTGACTTCCCTTATGTGCAGTCTGATCTACTGTAATATAGCGGAGCCCCTGTGGGCCAGTCATTGTTTTTTGATCTGCTTGATCACTTTAATTACTAGCGGCCGGCCCTGGCGGTTGTAGGCCCTTGCTTGTAACCTTTTCTCTGCACAATAAAACTTTTTAATAAAAAAAAAAAAAAAAAAAAGAAAGGATGCAGGGAACAGCATTGCTGCCCCTTTTAATTGTTATTGCAGCAGGGGAACCAAACACACTCTAGGGACATTGGGGGAATCCCCGGTAAACGAAACAAAAATGCGGGGCACTGCTGTTTTTCCCTTCCAAAAGAAACACAATGCGCTCTTGCAACCTCCATGGAGGTACGCAAACAAATAGGTTCAGTCCTTTGCACTGCTACAGCATTTAAAAGGAAAAAAACATGTTCCTCATGGCACAGCAGATGAGAGTGAAACCAGGGAGAATCTATGCCTCCTGAATTGCCACCAAACAGATACAGGACACACTACTATTAAATAAAATATAAAGCAAGAAAAACACTCTGACAATACTTGGCCCTATATAGCTGATAACATTAAAGCTGAAAGTGCCTAAACAATTCTCAAAGCTTCGTTGGGAAAGTTGGAATCAATAAAGGGCACAAAAATCAGTTAGTGGAAGCAGTATAATTATAGGGAGGTACTGTGGATATACATGGAAATAGAAAGAAGCTTGGGGAAGTGGACACAAAATAGGAGGTAAAACATAGGGGTATATTCGCAAGAACGTGTGCTAACTACCGCAAGAGTAACTTAACACAACTCTCAACCTCGCAGCCTATCAAGGGAAAATTACGCCGTGCCAACCAAGTATTCACAACGCGGTGGTAGCATGCGATAGTCACCAGATAACATGTCAAATGGCCGTGCAAAAATCAACGCCACGCGCAAAAATGCAAAACACGACTGCTAAAAAAGCTGCGATGAGGCCAATCGCAATACAAAAAGCCGCGAAAACCAGCGGAAGTCCAGCAAATCCCACGCGTCTGGCGGGAAAATACACTATAAAAGCAACAAAAACAACACACCAGAAAGAATCCAAAGTGCGTAGCAACATGGATGCACCCTGACCCAGCGCAGAGGCCAATGTGAACCCTACAAGCCCCACAGACCACCAGCAAGGAACAACGGGGTCGGGGAAGGCCAAGGAGAAGAGGGAGAGGAAGAATGGTGCAGACCGCAGGGAAACAAGACCAGCGTCACAGAGATGACAGAACACTACCAGCAACTGACCCACAAGCAGACTATCTTGAATACAGACGCAAAGTCGAGGAGGCCAATGGAGGAGGTCAAGAGGCGCTGGCATGATGTGGAAACCTAAAACAGGCACAAACCCGCTGCCACCAGGAAGGCAGCAACAGGAGGTGGGAGTCCTGAGCCAGTGTGAGGATCTAAAAGGGACTGGGGGGAACAGGGGAGATGGCCACAATAGCACACATGCGCAACTATGTGTAGCACACTGCACAACCACAAATACCCAGGAACCTGTCCCCCATCCCCGTGGCACACTGCAGCACACACACATAGCAATCACAGCACATCCCATGACAATGTGGCACAAAGTGCAACACCGACACTGCAGAACAGGGAACACAACTGGGTCCGCCCATGCGCAGAAACAGGCCAATCACATTTGACAGAGCAGGAAACTGTGAGATGCATATGTACGGGTACAACCTCACATCAGTCATCTAGTCCAAATATCCACTGTCCCAACTCAAATTGCCAGCACCGCCCAAACAGTCATGATGTACATTGTCACACAGTCTGCATGTCCACAAGAACAATGCGCCAACATAAATGTCAACACAATGTCAACATGTATCTCCCCTTCACATTACATAGGGACAATCACACCTCCAGCAGGTCACACCAGACAACCCATCAGTGATGCTGGAGACGACCACCACACCTTCGACACCGACGCCCTACAACAGCCCATGGACATCCCACGCAACCCACCACCAGGACCAGGGCAGACAAGCCACTTAGAGGAGAACCCAGCCCCTGCAACAGACCACACAGCATGAAGCTGCCGCAAGCACGGCTGGCACACAACACTTCACCGACCCACACATGGCACACCAATGCCAGGTGTCAGAAACGCCAAAAGGAGGGGGCCCAACAGGTGCGGGTGTGGTCCGAACCCATGGAAGGTGCAACAGAACACATACGTGGGTGTCCATTACCCTTCAGGGACCACCTACACGCCACAAAGAAGACCCACACTGCCATAGAGACACATGCAGATGCACATTCCCAGTACAGAACCACGCCCAGGGGCACGCACATATCAGTCACACACCCACGTTGTCTCTGCGTATGACAGCACAGTCCACTTCCCTTATGAATTGAGTGGGTGACGACAAAGCTACATGTCCAAGTTCTAACCCGCTGCCTGCGGTGACATGTCTGCGTCCGCTGTACACAGCACAATGTAATGCTGTAGGGCCCAGGGCCCTCATGCATACAACAAGACCACAGGGACACACGCAGATATTATGTCGAACTGGCTACGGGCACGTGCGCCCTGCCCCTTTATTGGCAGTGCCACAAGTACAGTGATGCTTGTGCTGGATGTGTGTGGGGTGGGTGCAAGCCAGCCCTCAGGGAGTTGTTGGTGCTGGCAACAAATACAACAGTTAAGACAAGGAATACGGAAATAACCAACACCAGCATTACAGGGACAACTGTGGAGCATCATGGAGGTAGCCTGAGCAAGTCCAGAGGGCACACAATGAGCAAACAGAAGTGTCCGTGAGTTGCAGTGCGCTGACTCTGGGGCACCAGGGCTGAGCGTGCTCATGTGAAGAGAATGTCTAGGATTCTGTCCGTTCGGGACCTACAAGATGCAGCTGCAGTGGGGGGTGTTGCACCTGTATCATCTTCCTCATCATCTCCCCAGGTCTCCCAGACCGACTGAGGTGACATTGCTGCGTGAATCCACCACAGTACATAACCAAGACAGTAATGGACGATCATTCGTGGTGCATTAAGTCAGTGGCACCTGGAGTGTTGAGCAGGGGATCAGGCAGAAGATGGCATCCACGACATGTGGAGGCAACTCCGTCAGTCTGCCAATTCGACCATTTCGACACAGGCATTTTGCGGTTGGAGTCGGTCCTGGCGGTGGTGGCGTGTGTCTCCTGTGGTGATGCGACGTCCAGGCCGGTCAGGACTCGATTTGATGTGCGAGTCCTGGTGGGCCGTAGTTGAGGCCGGAGGCTGCGGACAGCACAGGGTCACAGACACATGGCATTGATGACCCCAAGGCCATCGCTTCGGAGGCCATCCAATATCTCAGAAGAAGGGGTCCCGGACATGACCAGCACAGAGTTAGTGGCCCCGGATGCACTGCGGCTGGCACAGGCACCCAGCCACGGGACGGTGACTTGCGGTGCAGTCATTTGGGCCATGCGACCTGAGCGGGTCCTCATCAATGTCCGAGGTGTATGTTGCATTGGGTTGCGGGGGACAGTTGAAGGTGTCCTCCAGGGCATGATGCAGTGGGTGGTAGCTGTCATGAAGCAGCAAATGGAGGGGTGGAATGCCACAGCCTCGTTTTTGCCACAAAGTCAGTATCACCGCCATGATGGCAACGACAACCCCAAGACTCAGTCGCCACCAAAGTCCAACCAGAATGTGTCCATGGGTCTCGGGGAATAGAGATAGTGGCACCGGGGCTGAAAGGGGAGGCAGTCTGCGATGAGGCCTGTACAATGACATCAAGTCAGCCATAAATAAATGAAGGCTGAATTCGAAAATGTGTGTGACCTATTCGACATAGTGTAGGCCAGGGGCAGCAGTCAGCAAGGGCCCACAGCCATGTGTTGTTGGGATGCTATGCACATGGTTGCTACCACCTGACCGAAGGGAGTACAGTGAAGTAGAAGCTTCATTATTGTGCGTACACGGACAATGTATGATCAAAACTCAGTTTCAAATGTGTGACCTACTTGTCCGTAGTGTGAGCCGAAGGCAGTATTCAGCAGGGGACAACAGACATGTGTCGTAAGAATGCCATGCACAGAGTTACATCTCAGGGAGTACACTGATATAAAATCTGCAATGAACATATGTACTCTGCCCTTGTGTAATCAAGACTCAGTTCCAAATGTGTGACCTACGTCACCGTGGAGTAGGCCGGAGGCGGCAGTAGAGTACATCGATATGTCAACGAGAAAGGACTAAAGCCGGTCTGCGTCGTTGAGGCCGTGATGGTCTGAGGAGGCTGCCAAGGTCGCGGGCCTCGGGCTTGGAGCTTGCGTAGGCACGTGGTGGACCCTCCTTGACACACACTGGTGTCGGAAGGTGATCAGTGTGGCCTGGCTGCGCAGGGGCGGGCCTGATGGGTTCGGGGTCCAGTGGGAAGGGTATGGCAGGTGCACAGGATCGTAGGCAACTCCGCTCACAAGGATGGCGTCGGCCTCGTGGCGTGGTGAGAGGCGCCGCCCTGGCAGAGACGTTGGGCTTTCGGGAAGAGGACCACGCCCAGGACTACATGATTTTTATTCACACCCCTACGCTGGCCTGGCATACGCCGGGCCATCCCACTCCGCTCACACTTACAAGGGGGACGTAATAGGCAACATTTCCGCAAACTTCCCCACTGGTTGGGGTGACATGGTTGCGTCCACTGTCCACTACACTCCATACACCAGAGGTGTATGTCGCCATGGATATGGGTGTGTTCTGAATACTGCGGTCTGTCCAGCACATCTCCGCCTCTCTTGGCATTGTGTACTTTGCCAATCATGGTTCTCCTGCCTCCTTCACATATGCCTGGTTGCCATCTCTTCCCACATTCAGCTATTGTGTAGCTGGGGTGCCATGCCGTTGATGGCTCATGTTCACGGCTTGCCCAGGTTACCATTGTGAGTTGTTCTGTCGTGTCTGGTGTGTGGGCATGTTGTTTTGCATGTTGGTTGCGATTTTGTGACATGTGCATTGCCAGAGTTGTGAGTTGCATGGTTGTGGAGTTGAGGTGAGTGGGTTATTCATTTGGAACTTGCCAAGGGTCTGTGCCATCCTGGGAACGCTGGTTGCTGATGGACTGTCGGAGGCTGGAGGTATCATGCACACTGGCTGGGTATTTGGAGGCGACATTGGTGGAGGCTCCACAGTGTTGGGATGTTGCCTGCACATTTGATGTGAGATGTGCGCTTTCTGTTGCAGTGATTGTGTGCTGTGTCACCAGGGGGCACAGGTATGACGTGTGCTGTGGATTGCCCCCAACATGTGTGTGCATCCAGCTATGGCATATGGTCCTTGCTTGGTCTCTAGCGGATCCTGCGCATTGTGTCGGACCTATAGGGACTTGGGTACCAGGCTGATGGTGATGTCCAGGACAGGTGTGAGGGACATGGATGTGGCTGACTCCTCCGACTCTGGCGGGTGTTGGTTGGGGGCACCAGGGGCCAACAGGTGCAGCACAGCCAGCAGTTTTGTGTGGGGTGGGATGTTGGATGTCCGCTGTGTTGGTGCCATCGGCCTGTTGGGCGATGATGGTCAGGATGCATAGGATGGTTGTCTTTTTGAGCTTGTAGTGGGCAATGACATTGTCAGGTGTTGGGTCTGTGAGGCTGGTGCGTTTCCTAGGGGCCGGCTGTCTTTGTCTGCGCTGCCTCTGTGGTGGTCCTGGGGGAGTTGTGGGGGGGTGTTCCGGGTGGGGGTTGAGGTCCTGGGATGGTGGTGGTGTGTTTTGTGGCCCTCTTGAGTTGGGTGTCCGGGCCGCATGACCAGTGGCTCCAAGGCATCTGTTGCCCTTCCGATGTGGCTGTGGGCTGGGCTCCCTTTTGTGGTGCAGGCTGTTGTCCGACTTTGCACCAGGTCTGAGCAGGTGTTAGTTTCCGGGTGCTAAAACGCCTTCTCGCCCGTTTTGTGTTCTTATCGCCGATCTGGCTGGTCGTTGAGAATGTTGAGGTGTGGTGTTGTCGTGGCTTTTCGCACAGGAACGCCTACTCTGCATCTCATTAGCGATTGTTGTGGGGGTCATCTGTGGCGATGTTTTTGCTGCTGCTATCGCGGGTATACTGGTGCTGTGGGCTGTTAACACCAGCTTGTGATTGGGGCAATAAGTTTATCGCAACATTGGCTGCGATAAAATGCCGTTAACTCGGTGATACATCCTTGTGAATATGCCCTATAGTCAAGTGACAAAACAGATGAGGAAGGAGCTGAGGAGGTAATTCACTGGCTCTGTCTCCATCATTGGGTTCCTACAAATGACCATTAACAAATGATAGTGCTGTCTGGAAGTTAAAATAGCTCATTGGATCTTTTACTTATGTTATGTAACTATTTTAACAATCATCGTTGCCATAGGCTCTTGAGAGTAAAATTGCATCCTACTGAACAAAATAAATACTTAGGCGAAACTTGGAGCAACATACCATATTAAATTGCTGTTGAAGTTTTTCATTTGCATAATTAATGCAAAACTGCTCAAAGCTATTCACTTCAAATGTTTCAAAGCTGAAAAAAAAGATATCAAAGTTATTAATAATGAAATCGACCACACTTATCAATTTACAGATGCAGCTAGCAAACCACAAGTAAAGCACACATAACTTTTAGCAACTTGCAAACAAATTAGTCATGAGACAGAAAAATAGCATTATGGCACCAGACCACCGTGAATTCTAGAGATCAACTTCAAAGGACAAAAAAATAGTTCACTGCCAGAAAGGCATGCAAAATAGAACAATGGACTGGAGCTCTCTTTAGTTAATGAATGGCTGCTACTGTAGACATGATTGTAATGTATTTCTGAATAAACCAATGAGGAGCAAGGCACGTATTCCCTAAAAGTGGTTATATCACTGGAAAATAGATCACACAAATTGGTATGTCTCTTTCATGTTGCCAACATTTTCTCTTTCAAACAACTGATTGTCCTACAATGGTGTAGTTAACATATCTCATCAAACTTTTCATAGATTTCCCAATTAATTTTACAGTGTTTACAACAATCCTAAGGAATTGAACGCACAACCGCGTTGTATTATTATATTCTGAAAGAAGTCTTGGATCTAGTTGTAGGGTTTGTATTCTGGCTCATCATATGTTTTTATTTTCCACAATTTTTTAATGTACCTTTTTAGGTCGAGCCTAGCGTTGCGGCACATGTGCTGCTCGCTTTGCGAGGCATGGAGTATTCAGTATAGCGTGGAAGCTCCGCCCACATCCCTGCCTATCTTTTTCATTGGTTTTAGGCTTGTAAGTCCATCCTCATGACAGCCATGTCGTCATTTGTATCCTTCCATGGCTACTGGCCCCTTTACTCCGAACACTATTTTCTTCCCTGTCTCCCCCCCAATCCCCTCCCACAGTCCACGACTTCTCGTCCCCCCACCCCCCACTGCCGTTCACGCCTTCTCGCCCGCCCGCACTCGCGTTTCCAATGCAATAGGTCTCGCGTAGGTGCGAGTCCTATTGCATTGCAAATGCTTGTTTAGTCAGGCACAAAGTATGTAATTTAACCATCCGATATCATCAAGTATAGAAATAGAAACAAATACAAAGTTGCCTGTCCTTGAGAAGGCTGATTTTCAAGACGCGACTCCCGAATATAGTAAATAGTGTATGACTGCTGTAGTTGCGCAGGAGCGAATTTAGTAACTTGTCTACTTCCGCTTCCTTTCTGTAGGTGCCCTTGCTAGGACTGTGCGAGTAGGTTTTCCTTAATTGAAGTCCAGTCAAGTGTGAGCTAAGATGTTGTGGAACCGTATGGTAAGCTAATGGCGCACTCCGAGGCACTGGGTGTTGGGAATTGGGCAAGCGTTTGAAAGCTGGGGTAGTTCACACTGTCCTTGAAGCCAGTGCTATTTCGCTCGTTGTGACTCAACTTTCAGCAGTTCCTCCAGGGCTGTGGGGTTAATAGAGAGATAGAGAGAAATGAGCTCTCCACATTAAGGCTGGTCTACAGTATTACTTTTAAGTTTGCTTTACAGTATCACGACTACTATCCATTGATTGCATTAGCCATAATGTTTTATCGACGTTTACTTTAATAGTAATAACTAAGCACATTAGGATCGAAAAGTCTAAATGAAGGACTCTTGAGAGACCCATCCACTTCACAACAATAAGCACGATGTGGGTAAATGGAATGTGTTGTTCTCATAATGTCGACCTCGATGGCTGTGAAATATGCAACCACGATGGCTAGAGCGTCTTTGCATAGTCTTAAAAATCAGAAAATCAAGGACACTACCGTTACAGATTTATCAGTAGGAGTAAACATAAAAACAGAATTATGCAGTCAATTTGTTCTTTTTTCATTATTTATTTTGGGTAAGCATTCAGGTTTGATGGATTTCAACAATACAGCCGCCTGCTCTGTGCCTATTTATACATTTTCTAAATGTTTTATTGTAAGTGGATAGATTCAATTTTGTGGGGGGGGAGGAAAACGTTGGGGTTCTTGCTGGCACCATTAACTTGAAGGGTGCTTTGTTTATGTGTGTTAATTGAAAGGACAGCACAACTGTTGTTTAATCTATATTTTGCAGATTTGGTCAGCGTATTATGCAAGTCAGGTCTTTTCCTCATAAGTTTGTAACCTGACGTTACAGAGCACATAAATATGTGAATGTTAATACCCCGCTGCAGGTTTTGGAAGTTCATAATGTTTATTTTTTGTGTTACTATGAGCTTCATTTTGTCAGTGGGTATAATAATCTGTTTAGACTTTTGCCTTTTCTAAATTTCTTCTTCGTTTTATCTGAAGATGATCTAAAGTGGCAGGTGCGAGGAGTCTACCAGTGGTTTTGAGTTCTTTGTTTGCTATCAGATGTAAAGCTAAGTACTGTGGACCCATGACTTGTAGGATCTAAAGCTCACTCTGACCTGCACTGGCTGCAGGAAACTAAAGTTAGATCCTGCACAATTTTGTGTACATTGGCATGGGGACAGAATGGAGCTAGAAAAGAGTATCACATGTTGTAATTCCCGTGTAAACTTTGATAGAGCTTTTATTTAATCCAGTCTAGCCCAAGACAGGTGGTAAACCTGGGAGTGAGTCTACAGATCCCATGTTCAAATTTTGAACACAAAAGACTTTTTTTTCCTCCCAGATATTTGTTTGATTTCTCCAATGAATTTTGTGGCATTTCTTCTTACAACATCTGCAGTGCAGCTTGAATATAAAAAGTTTTGGAAAAGGCCCTATAACTTATTCCAAATCTTTGCAGAATTAATATCCTTAAACTAGGGAGCGCAAGAGTCTTTCTTGTAAATAAATAAAAAAACAAGAACAAAGTTTGTGTGCGAGATTAGACTGAATTGCTCCAAGTTATGACTTTTCATATTGACTGATCCACAAATGTAGATTTTGTAACAGTGTACAACCATGAGGTCATCTAGAATGTTCTCCAGTTTCTCGTTTTACCCCCTCCGATCTGTTTGGGTGCGAGAACAATAATTCTGGAATAAAAATAGAAAACCTTTTATTCTAGACGTGTATATAAAACCCTGTGACCATCATCAAACTCAACCCAGAATGTTTGCAATTTATTTGTGCTCAGGGTCCAGTGAAGTTGCAGATTGTATACCCCTGCCTTCACAAAAACGAGCATTTGCAATGCAATAGGTCTCGCATTTACGCAAGTTTGAGTTAATGACAATGCCTTTATTTATGTTTTGGTTTTTAAAACTTAAATAAAAAGCATTATCATTTACAATGTCAATAGCTTAAACTTGCTTGTTCTTTAGTGTAAAGCATTTTTACAAGCAGATGTTCCCAGATGAGCAAAACCTGCACCCATTCTCGCACTGCTGAAGAAAATGAGGTTAGCAACTTAAAAATGGGAATTCATGTGAAAATATCTCAATTTCGAACACAATGTGAAGTTTGGGGTTTTCATTTCTTTCTGCTTCCTGCCTGATCACTTTTTCTTGTTACTCAAAATAATTTCAACACAATTATAATTTTTTCTTTTTGAACATTTCTCCTGCTAAGCCTGTCAAGTGGTCGCCTTTGTGCTAGTTCTACAAATGAAAACAGAGACAGGAGGAAAGCACACTTAAATTAAAGCGCATATATGTGGCATGATCACAACTTACGTAGTATACTAAAAACTGTCTCTGCATACATTTTTAGTTATGGTTATGATTCAAGAATACTGCTGTCGCATGTTAATCACAAAGACATATGCCAACTCCTGTCCTTCCCCGAGCAACCCTAGCCCTGCACCAGTCGGGTTCTTATGCAAAAGTGGAACAAAAGAAAGGGCAGTGTGCTCAGGGCACAATTATTTGCATTGTGCATCTCTTACACCAACAGAAGGATGGAGTGCTGGTGAACAGCTGTTCTTATCTACCTCTGAATTAGAGGCACAAATGGATGCGTTTTTTAAATGCCCGTCATCGAAAGGAAATGTACTCACTGACTACTCTGACTACTTGCATTGTAGGCATGGAAGATAGGGCCCGTTTGTTAATCAGGGCATGCTTGTTGAAAAGCTACACTCACATAATGGAAAACAGTGAGCAACATTAGTGGGCCTATCCCTCAGACATTACCAAAAGGGTCAAACCCTCACAGAGAGTTTCCCTTTTCAACTCCAGAAGAAAAAAATTTAAATTTAATCACCCCTCGCTCATTCTTCGCTTAAATTAATCACCATATTAGCTGGTACACCCCATCCGACCTCTTCCATGAAGCTCCCCCCTCCCCCCCCCACCCACTCGCCCTGATTTTCTTTTTGGGATAAAACCTTTCATTATAAGATTTTGCTATAAGTACAAACCAAACTTGCCACAGAAAATCCTGGTCACTGCACACTTGATCCTCATCATATCATAGTTTCGTTTCCCACGCTATGTCAAACAGGGACACTTTAATGCAGACATGAATCCCTCCTGCCAACACCCAACATTATGTTGCCTCAAAAGTATGAAGTGCCGGGCATGGTTCGATATGTATCTCACGAGATCCAGCCCAGTCTTTCCATATTTTGTGGTACTTTTGTGGGCATGGCCGGGGCAAGTATACCGGGCGTTCTAGACCCATGCATTAGTCCATTCCTGTTGCCCAGGTCTCAAGGGAAGGGGATGCTGATTGCAGCTCAGTGTCGCCCACTGATCAAAAGGAAAAATAAAATGATAACGTATCGTTATTATCATTTTGTTTTTCCTATTGAAGTCAGTGGCTCTCTGGGCAGGGCTTGCCAGAGCAGGGAGAGGAGTGGTTTGCACTCCTTAAATGGGCATGACTGCTTGGCCGGCCTGCTTAGGCTGGCCAAGCAGTCCTATACACTTTGCATCTTCCCCACCAGACTTCCTTTACACAGTCTGATGAGGAACATTCAAAGCCTCCCAGTCCCCGTCTGAGCGCCGTGGTTGGGCGCTCAGACAAATCACAACGCTGTGATTGGGGAGCCTGGGAGCTTCCTGCTGCTGGCGAAGACAGGAGGAAGAGGATGGAGGAGAGGTGGCAGCCGGCAGGCCCATGTATGTATTTTTTATTTTTTCATTTCTTATCCGCAAACCTCCAACCCCCCGCCCCTGCCCAACCACTCCAGATTGGTAGCAGCCGCTACTGACTGATTGCTTCAAAAGGCCCTTGCAATGTACCATTTTACAATCAGTAAGCCCAGCCACAACAGTGACATTTTATGTCTGTTTCCTCCCACATCATCTATTATGTGTAACAAAACCGATTTTGGCTCTCTGGCAATCCTCCAAAGTGATACCACATCAAGGGTCCCCGATACTCCCTACAAGAAGTGAGCCAAACTGAGCCAAAGCTGGACAGGTCCACAAGGTATGTAATAAATCCCCTGCCACTGTGTTTCATCGCAAGCAGTTGTCTTCTAGCAGGCCCAAGTCACTGGACCATATGTATATGTAATCGCATGTCGGAGCTGGAGGTACTGAAAACATTGGGCACAATGCATTTGGTACTGTATCTGCAGCTCAAAGAGTTGTTGTTCAACGTCTCTCCCAAAATGCCTATAGTGTCCCACTTATCAAAGCCTCGGAGCACAGACCCCTGGGGAAATCTAGTCTTCTTCCACAGCGGATCTCCAGTGTAAGTCGAAGCTCCCATCCAGTGGCTTTCGCAGCCTCCCTCCAGGTGCAAAGCACCACCCGGGTGGCTGCAGGCAGTGTCTGTGGTAATTTGCCTTTGTACAGAAAATGAAAGAGGCAGTTTTGTCCCATCATCAAGCCCTGAAGGACATAGGTAGGATCCCTGAGCCCCTCAAAGCACCATATCTGTGATACAGCTCCAAGTCTGACACCACCTGCTGAGTACGTCCCTTCTTTCTGTTATTGTAAATGATTATCTCACCCCTCAAGGTAACCTTTAGAGCCACCCAGAGGCCACCCGGGGATTCTACTGAAACGTCATTTTCTTGTAAGTATCTCTCCGTCATCTGCCCACATGACTCCTGAAACTCTCCATCTCTTAACCACTGGCTCAGGCGCCACCCCGCCGAGAGATCAGAAAATCCCCTCACCAGAATTTGACATTGAGTACTCTATGCCCTTCTAACTTGAGTATGAGAAAGTGGTTAGGCAAGAAAATTATCTATGCACATTTAAAACAAAGGTATCGCACTGTTCTACCGGGTGATGTGCCCGCTATACATCTATTAAAGTTATAATTTTCAGGAAGGTAGCCAGGATTGTTGGGTGCGGTCTGGCCATCATTCTTGCTGAGGAGCGATCCATCTCATTGACCCCATGGAGGTTTTCACCTATAATCCACTGAGTCACCGGCAGCTCCAGGACGATACGACTCAGTGTGCTGATAAACTCCAATGTCAAGGAAGGGGAACCATACCCACAAATCAGGGATATCAGAGTGCCCTGCAAGGTCCCAGTCGCCACCACGTATCTCCCTAGTTGATCATGCCATACTGGGTTACAACCAGCGGGACATGCATTTGGATTAAAATGGCTACGCCTCTCAATTCTCTATGAATGTCGAATGGTATGCCTAAGAGAAGCCTTGCTGAGTCAAAAAGGGACTGTGTTTACCCATCAGATGGGTTTCTTGCAACATGAGTATGTCGGTGTTGGTCTTATGCGTTGCCCTCAGTACTGCCCCCCTTTTAATTGGGTCTAGTAGGCCATCGAAGTTCCACAAGAGAACAGTGAGCTTACCCAAGGAACTAGGTCGTGCTGTGTCAGCCATTTGGTGGAGGGAATGTTAACAAATTCGCTTGTGTCAGTTCTCTACATTTGTGAACTGCATGTGGGACCATCTTAAGCGGTAATGTGCGTGTCAGAAACAAATCAAAACAAAGATACCCCTATGCCAAACTTCAATAAGTGGAAGTACCTGTCACGATGCAACTAGGGACAGTAGCCAACTGGGTTAGCCTGAGATGTATACCTCCCCTTCTGTTCAATCCCCCCACCAAACCCAAACCACAGCCATAGCAAAATATAAAAACAGTAAATCATAACCAGGGCGTGAATCACCAACCTGCGCTATTTGCCACCATGCATCATTATAGCAGCTAGACTGATACTTTACGAGTCACGTAAATGTGCTTCATGCAAGAGACTTCTTATTGGACTTAAGAGGGTCGACTGTATCAATTGCAGGTGGAAGGTCTGTCTCCACTGTTGGGACCAACTTCTCTGACAGGGGCCTTTCCATGTCCAGGGAGCGGACTCTCCGATCTCTTCTTCGAGTCCTGCATCTTGAGGCTGTATTCCATTTTCCCGCGGTCCCCCTGCCACCCCACCCACTTCCCCTTACAGCCCTCTTGCAGGGGGAGAGCCTCGGCCACACAGATTGGGTTGATCTTCCACCCGGAACCAGGTGGCCTCTGGAGTGTCAAAGAACAGGGTCTTGTCCTGAAAAATGACTTTTTATTGCGCGGGAGATAAGAGCAGATATTGGATGTTCATGGCTGTCATCTTTTGTTTAACGTCCTGGAAGGTTGGCCTTTGCTGCTGAACCTTTGAAGTGTAGTCTGGGAAAATGGTCACTTGGGAGGATTGAAAGGTGAGGGCGCACCTCGTCATGGTCCACATTTATTTTGTATTTTGAGAGATTTGTAAAGCGCTTTATACCCGAGGGTGTCAAAGCTCTACCTGATGAAGAGCCACTACTGGAGAGATTACCATAACTAGCATCATGAAAGGAGAAGAGAGAGGTTTTCAGCTGCTTGCCAAAGGCGACATGGGAGGAAAGACTAGCAATATGGGTGGAAAGAGTATTGCATAGCTTGGCAGCAGCGACCCGAAAGGCTCGCCCCACCTCAAACTGTCTTTACGAAATCTCAGTATCTCCACCTTCCTGAGAGAGGCGGACCTTAGATGTCTATTATGGGTGTACCAGTGGAAAGCCGTTAGCAGGTGCACCGGGCCCTGATGGAAGAGAGCAGTATAAACTAGACAGAGAGTTGGAGATGCGAGCAATGAAGGGATCTGGTAGAGATCCCATTGGGGGGCTCACAGCAAGGGCTCAATGCGCTCTTTCTACTAGAAAGCAGGGCAAGATTTCGCCCGCTGGAACCCAACTATTTAGCCAGTCAGTGAAGAATCTCATCAATGTGGTGCCTTCCGCTCCCTCTGGAAGGCCCACAATTCGTAAGGTATTACGTCATGACCTACCCTCCGCGTCCTCTGCTTTGGCCTCTAGTTAGTTCACCATTCTTTGAAGGGGTAAAAGCTGGGCCTCCTGCAACTTCACCGTGTCCTCAGTCTCGTACACTACCTTCCACCTCCGTAACTCTGTTGACGGTGTTCTGCATTGCCGAATTAGGAATGGGTCCACATTCAGCTCCCTATTTTGCCCTCCATAGTGTCCTTGAGGTTCTGGATAGCTTGTAGGATAGAGGCCATATGTGATGCTTCAGACACAAGCTATCCCCCTCCCATCACACCTGCCTCCTCTGCTGGCAGTGCCTTTTTGGTGTACTTATCAATTTTTTGTTAACCCGCTGAGGCAAAGGTTTGTCTCATGCCATATTGCTAGGCCAGCATGTTAGAGCTCAACATTACTTTGTGCATACCTAGGATTGCCAAGTGCAGCTGCCCAGTCCAATACTACTAATCACCGCAATGTGGCCAACAAAGGAGGTGCTATAGGTGGTCAAGGCAGCACCTGTCTCACATGATCAACCGCATTAGATTTAGTCACTTGGCACGGGCTCCTGGGGGGATCAGGTCAACTTCCCAACAGGTGGCAGCAGACAGTCTCTAGTTTGGAAGACAGGTGTGGGCTTCTTGCTGTGGTGCATTGCCTTTGATGGAAAGGCCACCGCTATGGCTTCTTCTTCGCCCCAGTATATTCATACAGGCCGGCCAATTGGATGACACCAGATACATAGACCAATCAGCCTATACTGAGCGGCTCGATTATGCAGCTTAGTAATGGAACCACCAGGGCAACGCGGATGCTCATCACCCTTCAGTATGCTCCTGCTACGTGGCATTCTGGGAAAGTACATGCACTGCCACCGCTCACACATCACTCACACATCACTCAGGCTAGTCGCCTCACCAATTTTTATGCTGTTTCTGTGTCTTCACGTCAAGCAGATGGCCCAGCAGAGTTTTTCTTTCAGGGACCTTCTCCAGGACCCTGCAGTATCTAGTACTCTCTGCACAGGACCAAAGGGGCAGACTGGGTGCTCCCCATCCGGCTGGCCACCAGCAATCAGGTATGTTCAAGAGGCCCATTCAACAAAGGCCACTATTTGTTTCCCCAGCAAGTGTGACTCAAGCTGCAGCTAATATCAGTCCAGTCCGGGCTCTGCACACCTCACACTACATGTGGAAAGAAGGGATGCGCCCCCCCGCCATCAGCCCCGCCACTGAAGTTGTCCGCTGTTATTCTTATGAGGGACCACCGAATCAGGGTGGGTGTTTTAGAACGGCTGATCTCTGGTGATCAAATTCATGCAGGAGGTCCCACCCAGCAATGGCTGCAGCTCGTCTCTCAGGGCAGATGACAACTCCGGCCACTGACTTTAACCGGTAGTCTTATCGCCACCCGTCTTGCATGCAGGAGGGAGGATAGGGGGGCTCCTCTGTGCCGCTCATCACCGCAGTCAGGAGGCATCCACCCCCCTCTTAGAGCCATTACATGGCCAGCACAGTTGGCTCCTCCGCTTTCTTTCTCATCCAGGCCTCAGGCATATTCTTCTCAGTAAGGATTTCCCGTAAGCTGAGCCTCCGATAAACTCACTGTTAGTGCCACACTCTGAGGATCCACTCGGGTCATTTAACCATTGGGTGTTAGACCTGACATCCTTGCCGTGGTTTCTCCTTACTTTTTTGCCTTCTGATCTCCTGTTTAGGTGACTTAATTTTTTCAGTCATTAGTATTCTGGGCACTTTACAACTGCTAACCAGTACTAAAGTGCATTTGCTCTTTCCCTGCAACATGATAACATTGTCATATCGACAACTGGCCTATTTAATTTACTTATAAGTCCCTAGTAAAGTGCACTACATGTGCCCATGGTTTGTAAATTAAATGCTACTCGTGGGCCTGCAGCACTGATTGTGCCACCCACTTAAGTAGCTTTTAAACATGTCTACAGCCTGCCATTGCAAAGCCTGTGTGCAGGTTTAAACAGCCATTTCGATCTAGCAAGTCAATCCTCTTGCCAGGCCCAAACCTTCCTTTTTAATACATACAAGTCACTTCTCAGGCACGCCCTGGTCAACCCTAAGGGCAGGGTGCAAAGTATTTAAAAAGTTGGTCATGTACTTTTAAGTTTTATATACCCTGGTAGAGAAAAACTCTTAAATTCATTTTTGACAACTGCACGGCCTATCTCTCCCATAGGTTAACATTGGGATTACCAATTGTAATTTCCAATTGGGAAAAGATGGATATTTCAAGTCTGGTGTCTCTCGACTCACAATTTAAAGTCACAATGTTGCAGGGATTCTGCTTATACACAGAACTATGCGTAGAACCCCAGGACCTCAGTGAGTTGTGGTGTACCAGAAACTCACCTCAGAACCCAGAACCCAGTATCCGGCTAGCATAAGTGTCCCATTTGTTATCCGAGATTTAGCTCGGCGGTCCCAATGAAAAGACAACCCAGAACACGCGACTCAGTACATACTCAGGAATGGTGGGAATCGGAAATACCTGTTCGTATATTATTCTCACATCAGTCCACAACAATAATCAACAGAGACACGGTGTAAATAAAAAGAGTTTATTTTTATAGA
Source organism: Triturus cristatus (assembly GCF_964204655.1). Classification (NCBI taxonomy): domain Eukaryota; kingdom Metazoa; phylum Chordata; class Amphibia; order Caudata; family Salamandridae; genus Triturus; species Triturus cristatus. The sequence goes on along the minus strand of NC_140583.1, from coordinate 392,126,941 downwards.
CCACGTGTCCTAAGATGCAGTACTTTGGCTAATACAAGCAGACAAATGATTAATACCAAAACCAGCAACATAGTTACAATACCATAGAATATAAACGGGGTAATCATATTATAATGACAGTGGATACTACCACCTTCCCTTTACTAAGAAGCTAATATTATTATTATGCTAATAGAAGGTCTCTTAGGCTTGAATAGGGGACCCCATACCTCAAAGATCAGCTTAGTGAAATCACATCACAGGAGCATCAGGAGTCTTCGCGCAGGAAGGCTCGTCTTCGGTCTGAATAATAAACATGATGTCTGTGATATTAAAAGCACCAACTTTCAGGTATGTGCAGCTGCGCGTGTGTTATGGCTAAATAGTGGGTCGATCAACCTAGAGTGGAAAACATGCATTGTGTAATAATCCAGACTGTTTGTCACACCATGTACAGACCAAGGTCGCTGCGCAGAGCTTGGGATGGTAACAACAGATTGCTCTCGTGTGAAGCAAGTCTCGAGTCAGCAGTTTATTTAAGAAATAACATGTAAACGCAGTACCGTGTGCAAAAGCAGAAAGATGGCTTTCTAACATTTAACGTGGTTATGCTAACTTAACAATGTATGTACGTATTCAGGAAGAACTCACTACACGCCCCCTTGATCGAAGCACTATTTAATAGGCAAGAAAAGAGAGAACGCAGAGTTCAGTTTCGTCAGAGCAGAACAAGGCGTAACCAATGCAGAGTTTCAGAACGCGCCAAAGTCCGAAACTACAAAAAATATAAACCAGGGATTGTGAAAGAAAAAAATGGAAGTATAAAAAAAAAAAAAAACTCAAAACGACCATCAGGAAAAAGGAGAAAGAAAAGAAGAAATGTTGCGCTAGAGTGCTGTCCAGTAGCACAGGCGCAAAGGACGACTGTCCAGTTAATCCATGAATGTATAGGCAGCATATGTGGCCACTGCTTCCAACAAAAAATCGTTTGCAGGTCCACTGAAAGTTTCAGCCATCCAATCCATCAACGAAAAGGAACATACGTGTTCTTCAACCATCGGAGCCTCTAGCACGATCAGAGGGCACCCGGAATGTTCCTCCAAATAGCTCATAGCCAAGAAGTTGTAGGCAGCTGTTGAGATGTCCCAATTACCCAGGATACCATGCGCCGCACCACAGGCCACAATCCGGACACCAGAACAGGCCAACTCGTGAGACACTAAGGGCCTCATCAGTCGATCGAAATCCGGCACCGGAGACACCAGGTTGGTCAAGCACAAATCCAAAGGCCATTCAAAGGGACAATCCAGGCAGTGAAATACAGGCTGCACGCAGGTGAAGTAGGAATACCTGAAGGATAATCCATATGCCAGGCTTAAGGTCGCCAACGGCAGAGTTCCATAAAAGTCAAGCATCCTATCACGAAGAAGATGCAGGCGGGACAGGCGCTCGTGTGGCACAGAAGGAGCAGCCATTCCGGAGTATGAAAAGTAAAAGCAGCACACCTGCCACCAGCGCCAGAAGCAGCGGAACACCTCCAAAGATGCTCGAGAAAAGTGAATGAAAAAATGCCGGAATCACACCAAAAATAGTTTTGAAAGAGGTCACGAGACCCGAGCCCACAAGTTTAAAAAAATGAGCCAGGCCGGTCGTGGATGAGGCATTAAAAATAGTTTGGATCAAAGTGCCGAAATGTAGGGGGAGGTCAGTATTCAGAAGCGCCTGTACCTCAGTGCGCGTATTAGCAACGTGAAGGACAAATGTTTCACGAGAAGAAGTCAATGGCACCTCTTTTTGGGACAATAGAGCTCTTATTCTGCTCAACTTGTTGAACTCTGCTTTCAAGGTTGGAATCGAAGGCCAGATAGAAACATCCAGCCGCCCATGCGGGGGTGGAAAGAGAACATTATTGCAGCAGACAACTTTCTGCGAGACAGTTACTATGTACGGGATTCCCACTAACATCCCGCAGCAAGCTTCATTATTCAAAATTAAATAACTACCGTTTGCAAGCAGCGTGAAAGAAGGCGTAATCACAGGCACTGGGATACCTCGTAGGACGCAGGCCAAGTTCGGGGCTTGTACATTGCATGCGCCGTGTAATTGAATGTGCCTACAGACCAAGGAATGGTCTGGTGTCGTGGTACATTCCTCGCCTTTCAAATAAACTTCAGTTCCGTCCCTCGTACATCTATACGTAAAGGGGAGGGACCAAACCTCATGTATGAAAGCTGTGCCCAGCGGTTCATATCTACCCAAAGCATAATGTTTCATACAAGATGTAAACTTAAAAAGCGCGAAAGGGAGAGTTATCAATCCGTGTACTAACCACGTAGCTGAATTGATCTCCGCTACAGAGAAAGGCAACGGTTCTAACATTTCAATATGTAACAATGAATATGTTGCATCCTTCATGGACATAAATCGCTGCTTGTCAGTAAGGTTAAAGGGAAGGAATAACGATGTAGTGTTCAGATAGTCCCAAGGGACTCTCCCTGCCTTCAACGTCTGTAATGTCCATGCAAACTGCATAACAGAACGCAACTGGTTTTGACCATGATATAACACAGACATATCATCATGCACAATATCAACAACAGAAGAAACAATATTATCTAATGTATAAATCCTAGAAGAGAGAGTGTTAATGCTATTATCTATAACGGCTAAAACCTTCTCCATGTTTGCTTGGTCAATAGCTCTCAATCTGGAAGCCGCCTCAATCTGCGACAACTTCCAGACTTCGTTGTAAATAGCATACGCCCACCTTTTGGTTCTGCCACCCACAGGGCCCTTAACAAAATCATACAAATCTATTTTGTCATGTAATTGTGATAAATGAACTTTGACAGACGCCAAGGTGGAATGTCGCAGCCAAGATTGACATAACTTGCCCACAGAGTATGTAGTTACAGTATGTGACGACTCAAACCAAGGGTCTACGCGTTCCCGAGTATACCCCGGTTTCAGTCCCAGAAAACGACGTTGACAGGTGTCTGAACTGCTTTGCCAAACTAACCAACCCTCACTACTAAATTTCGAAATATTAAAAGACGTATTTGAAACTAAGGATTGCAAAGCAGCAAGGGATAGATCTGTGTGGTTATCCCAATTGGGATAAGCGCCCAAATCCGGCACAGATGGTGACTTTAATTGTTTAGAAGTAGCCAATCCAAAACAGGTGGTTTGGAAGATAGATGAATTTAAAAACAAAATATGATTTGGTATAAGACAGGCACGATGTAAAGCCTCTGTACCCTGAACCTGCCACGGTCTGGAACCCCAAACCGACTTTAGATCAATAGTAGCCTTCCATAGATCATAACCTTTGATTGACAACTCGTCCATAAAGGACTTGGAATAAAGCAACTTTGTGTGTGTCAGTCGAACCTTTGCGGCAGACTCAGGCAGCACCTTAAAATAAAACGCTGCCGGGTTGGAAACACTGAAATCGGTAAAATAAGAATACTTGTTAACTAGGGTTTGTGAACTTCCGAATGCGGGAGTAGGACAGTGTTCCCATTGGGTAAAATTTACAAAATTTCTAAATGTATTTGCTTTATGCAGGAAGTGATTGCCATAATGTTGAAAACAATACTGTTCCGCATAATTAGCCGCATTTTCATATAAATCTTCAGCATCAAAAGCGGCATAATATTTCAAATCAGAAAACAGTGATTCAATGGCGTGTACATCCCAATCATCAGAACGTATGTTCTGCCTAACCACATCACCCATAGAAACACGAAATACATTAGGTACATTAATGACCTCTGTAGGTCCATGAATTTGGAATTTAACAGCATCCCATGCGATTCCATCCAAGACGGGCCAGGCAGTAATATTCACAAAAGTCTGGTCCCTTTTCATGATGTGGGACGAGGAGTGGGGGGCCAAAGTTCCATTGATAAGTCTAATTGTCGATCTCTCACTCAGATAGTGGCCATCCACAAGACGGAAAAAAACTATTACAAATCCAATTGACATAAACAAAAAAATGGTAAAAAGCATCAACCAGATGTATGTCCAAGGGGCAATCAAAAAATGTCTCTTAAACCAGCTGAAAAAAACAGCAATGTTTGATGGGGGGCTCGAGGGTAATGAGTTAGTGTCAAAAGAGAAACGGGACTGGCCAAGTGCTGTAGATTGTAAAACAGGCGAGGGACCACGTGTAGGATAAGCATACTCAGTCTCTTCGGGCAAACCACCAGCCGATGGTATCAACAAGGGATCAGTAACAGATTGCATCTCGATGGCAACCTCAGGCAAGGTGTTAGAAGCAAGAGCCAACATTGAATTTCTTTGCATCGTCTGGCATGAAACTGCTGGAGTCATACTAAGAAGTATCGGCCACTCGCTGAAGTTTGACATTGTCAATAGAGATGTACCTGTTTTCTTTGCGACCAGGAAGTGGAGGTAAAATGACTGTTCTTGTACCCTGCACTCCAAGCACTGGAACTGGTGCACGATAAGAGGGGCCAAACTCCTTCTTGTTCTCCACCTTCTCACGGACCAGGTCTCCAACTCGGGGTAGCCAGCCGACTACCGGAACCTGAACTTCAGCTTCAGACGTGGAGGGCAAATGTTCCTTCGAAAGAGTGTCTCTGGCTTCTTGTAGAGTCTGTAAAACAGCACAGTGATCATCTACGTCAAAGGGTGCGGTCGACGCCGCCATGTCTAGACCATCAAGGTCTGGGACAAACATTCTGATTCCGAAGAGCATCATGTACGGGGTCCGCCCACCCAGAGACCTTCTAGGGAGATTATTAAGTGCACGTTGGACGTTATACAAATGGGCTAGCCAGTTCCGGCCTGTGCCTAAAACACGTGCTGTCAATGATTGCTTTAAGTCACGGTTCATTCGCTCCACCACACTATTACCCTCAGGTCGGTAGGGGGACGAAAATTTGACTAGGACCCCCAAATTTCTCATAGCCTCCTTGTAAGCCTTAGAGGCGAACGCAGGGCCCTGATCAGAATGGAAGATACCACACGCAAAAGTTCCCACAAAGACACGCAAATCCCTGATGACAGTCCGCGAGTCAGCACTCCTTTGTGGCCATACCCATAGAAAACGTGTGCACGAATCCACTGCAACCAAGATGTACTTGTACGCAGTATCAGAGGAAAAAGGACCGCAGTGATCTAAATAAACACAACCAAATGGCTTATTAGAGATGTACAGCTGTGTCTGTGGTGGGCGCGCAACAGTAGAAGGTTTAATCTGTTGGCAAATGTCACAATCAAGAACATAAGCGCGCGCTTGTTTATATAAACCAAACCACCAGTAACGTTGTTGTAGCAGAGATATTGTAGCTGACACACCGGCGTGGGCAGACGCCAACCCCTCATGTGCAGCCAAGATCAGTGCTGGCCTGCAGTCCGCGTTGGGAATAATTCTGTCACCAACGTCGTTAATCCTCACTAATGGGACATTATCAGGACTTAAATGGTAAATGTAACGAGAAGGAAAACCCTTCGGGTAATCGCCTCCCTTTTCTGTAGCAGCAATAGCTGCCAAGATGTCATCATCAATCTTACTTTTTGATCTGGTAACTGCTGCCACTAAGTATGTAGCCACTGCTGTTTTTGCTGCCTCGTCAGCCAAGCTGTTGCCGACAGCATGGACACCAAGTCGCTGGTGACCAAGAGTGTGAATAACATTCACGAGAGGGAGACGGTCTTTAAAGTCTGCTACTCGAACCCAAAGCGTTTTATGCTTAATTGTGCTACCTTTTGTGTCTCGATAATCATTCTGAGACCAGAAATGTAAATTGTCATTATAGGACTGGACACAGTAGAAGGAGTCACTCACTATAAGAGTAGTGACCCGGGGATCAGCAAACTCCAGTGCAAGGACTAGAGCCCGAAGCTCCGCCAATTGCGCGGTACAATCACCCAATGACTGCGTATGCACTGCATCAGATTGGAATTCACCATTTACGAATGTACCTACGACAATAGCGCAAGCCGCTGAGTAAGCGTGCTTCGATCCAATCGCGGGCTGCGCAGACCCGTCAGTGTATATGACACAATGGTATTCTTCGAGCGGGCGCAAAGACAGAGGTGCCGGATGAACAAATTCATACTGCAAGAACTCTTGAGTCTGTAATGAGGCATCAAAGATGTAGGTGACGTCTGGCGACGTCAGTGTTGTGGCCCATTGTATCCACCGAGGATGCAAAGCCTTAGAATTTGGTACACTTGCCTTTGTCACTGCTTCCAAGGCAGGATAGGGTGTTACAACCAAAATCTGTTTCCCATGTGACAGTGTGCGTTCTTTAAGGATCGCCATCTGCACAGCAGTCAGAACTTTTTCGACCGCGGAAAAACGTAATTCAGCAGAGGTGTACAAGTGGGATTTGTACGCAATGGGGACGGTATCGCCCTCATTAAACGTCAAATACGTGAAACCCACGGCGCCTGGCACTATTCGTATTACCAGGTTAGTGCGGTTATCACGTGTCAGCAAATATTGTGAAGCAAGAAGGTCAGCCTGTAAAGACTGTAAAATTTTAGAATGTTCCAGCTGCCAGCTAGACTTCGAAAATGTAGGTTGTACCAAGGCGTAAAGCGGCTTGATACGCTGGGCATAATCAGGAATGTACGTACGGCCGAAATTCAGAAAGCCCAGCAAAGATTGTAATTTCTTTAGTGTCGTAGGCGCACTCAAGCATGCGCACTTCTCCAGAAAGTGGGGAGCTAACCCCTTTCCTTCATTATTGAGCTCGTAGCCCAAAAACAACACCGTATATTCCGCGATGTGAGACTTCGCAAAATTGAATTTGTAGCCATAGTCAGCAAAACTCACTATAATATTGTCGACTCGAGACAGATGTGGCAACAGCTCATCATCCGTGAGGTAGATATCGTCAACATAGGAGTATGCCTCGGGGTCTATTCTTTCTAAGAGAGAAACCACGCGAGCGGAAAAGACGCCAGGGCTATTTTTGTACCCCATGGCTAATCTGGTAAACTGTTTTTGTTTTCCGCCCGAAGTAAACGCTGTCCACTGGCTACTCAGTGTGGACAGGTTATGGCTAAAAAAGCCATTGGAAATGTCAAGTGTCGTTTTAAATCTTTTACGCACGAGACTGTCGACTAGAGCCGAGCTATGTGTATTTTGTACCGCGCAGGTCCGGCAATGGGAGTTTAGGTGCCGGTAATCCAAAACTAAACGGTACGAGCCGTCAGGCTTCGTTACAGTGAATAAAGGGTTATTCATAGGGGACACACAAGTTTCAATTACACCCTGATATTCCAATTGTTCAAGGATTGCCGCGACGTGGGGTCTAGCTTCACGACGCATGGGATACTGGGGCTGAGGCTGGGGCATAGACCGCAATGGAATCTCATGGCAGGGGGACAACCGGTCCCAACCCACCTGAGTACGATACACCGCTGGCGCAAGCGCCAGCGCCCACTCCCCAGCGTACATTTCAGCCTGGTCCTTAGGCACTGTGTGCGCAAAGGACGGGAGGATTTTCTCCTCCCCTTTAGGAGCTTCCAAAATGAAGGCTGGGGGCCAATCTGCCTCCGCTAGGAGGATATCATAGGTGGTGGTCAGATTATCCCAAAAAATCCCTTTTATAGTACGTTGTATGTCACCCTCTATTAATAAGACTATTTCATAAAGTCTGTCAGGGGGAGCCACTCTGGTGTCAGCTGTTTCAATAGTAACCAATACATCAGTTGCTGTCGCCGCCAGAAATGGACGCAGAGCTTGACGGACTATGGTAATTTCCGCCGCGCTGTCCAGTAGCGTCAGCGCCCATGTCCTGTTCCGAAGCTGTGTCCGCACTATCTGAGGCATACTTTGCCGTCAGAGCCGCCACTTTCTTCTTCTGAAACGGGGGTCTTTGTCGAGCAAATTCGTCCTGCTTGCCTTTTCCCTCAGTCTGTCGAGGTTGGTCACGCTGTTGTGGAGCACCCCGACCTTTGCCACCGCCTCCGCCACCGGACTGTGTAGCCGATGTTTCCTGTGAAGAACGAGGAGAACGCGGTTCAGAAACCTGAAATCTATCAGGAGACTTAATAGTAGCACGATCTCGCAGATCATAAGTGCGTTCACTACTTGACTGTACGGGAGAGGCAGGCCGAGAGCCCTGTTTCTGCTGCTGCTTTCCCTGTTGTTTTGACCGCCAATTTTGTTTTTGAAAAGCTGGCCGGCCATCCTTACCAGGAGTTTCTGCCTTACCCTGCTGCTTAGAATCGGGATTTTTGATCACGGGCTTAACTCCTAAAGAGCTACGACCCAAATCTCGATATGCCTCAGAGATTATTTTTGCAAATTCCTGCGGTTTGTCCTCTTCAGCAACTTTCTTCAGTTCATTACGAACCTGAAAGTGCAACGCATCACCCTTAAGGTTTCCCATTATCATGGTAGCCACCAGGCCAAAATCTCCGAGGAGCCGCATCCCCAATTCTATCGCAGACTCCGCTCCATGGTCCTCTTGAACCTGTTTAATAATGGAGGGCAGCTGTAACATAGACGGAGTGCCAAAGCACTGCGCGTACGTTGCAGCAAAAATCTTACCCCAGGATACACAATCATCCATATGGGGAACTAAATCTTTAGGCAAACTAATGGTGAGGATCCTGTGTTTCTCCACAGGAATTGTATGCGGATAAACCGCCTCTATTTGGTCAAATTTTTCAGCAAGCCAAAAGGGATAATCATCCCTTGTGGGGGGACGCTTGCCCATAACAGAATTAACCATAACAGGACTAATGACCACCGCGTGACGATCACTAGGTTGTCCCGCACTAACAGGCGCCCCCGCCTGTACAGTGCGTGACACATACTGCACTAACGCCCTATATACTGTTATAAGGGCAGTGTGTAGTACACGCAATTCATCCACCGTCACCGTGAGGTAACGGGGATGAGGCGTAAATCCGGCTAGTACCGGCCAAGTGGCCCCCGCAATTGATAAAGGGCCCATTCTCGGCGGTATAACCACATGGGGGAGGGCGCCATTAAACCAAATCTGATGTTGCCAAGCAGATATTGGAATTTCCTGTGTCCTATACGGCGCATAGGCGGCAGGCACGGCAGTGGCCGTGTAAGAATGAAATGTGTTATCATTACCACTGACTGCCGGAATCGTCACCCAAGAGTAGAATAACTCAAAGGGATGAGCCGCATCGGCTCCCACCACAAAGATGACGTCCATGCCCGCGTCCGGCACTCCATATTGCGTCAAGTGACGTTTCAGTGCCGCACGGCTATGCGCCGCAATATTTATCGCCATAAGGACACGCCACACTTCAAGTATTCAGTAGCACAAGGGTTCAATAACCTTTTTAATAATCAAGCTTGAAAGAACCTATATCAATAGAACTAGGTAGGTTTAAAATCCCTCAGACTTGTTATCCGGAAACAAGAATGAGGGTGCTGTGGACTAAATGTAAGCACTACTAAGGCGTTTCAACTCATAGACCAAACGTTAGGTGCGCCATGTTGCAGGGATTCTGCTTATACACAGAACTATGCGTAGAACCCCAGGACCTCAGTGAGTTGTGGTGTACCAGAAACTCACCTCAGAACCCAGAACCCAGTATCCGGCTAGCATAAGTGTCCCATTCGTTATCCGAGATTTAGCTCGGCGGTCCCAATGAAAAGACAACCCAGAACACGCGACTCAGTACATACTCAGGAATGGTGGGAATCGGAAATACCTGTTCGTATATTATTCTCACATCAGTCCACAACAATAATCAACAGAGACACGGTGTAAATAAAAAGAGTTTATTTTTATAGACCACGTGTCCTAAGATGCAGTACTTTGGCTAATACAAGCAGACAAATGATTAATACCAAAACCAGCAACATAGTTACAATACCATAGAATATAAACGGGGTAATCATATTATAATGACAGTGGATACTACCACCTTCCCTTTACTAAGAAGCTAATATTATTATTATGCTAATAGAAGGTCTCTTAGGCTTGAATAGGGGACCCCATACTTCAAAGATCAGCTTAGTGAAATCACATCACAGGAGCATCAGGAGTCTTCGCGCAGGAAGGCTCGTCTTCGGTCTGAATAATAAACATGATGTCTGTGATATTAAAAGCACCAACTTTCAGGTATGTGCAGCTGCGCGTGTGTTATGGCTAAATAGTGGGTCGATCAACCTAGAGTGGAAAACATGCATTGTGTAATAATCCAGACTGTTTGTCACACCATGTACAGACCAAGGTCGCTGCGCAGAGCTTGGGATGGTAACAACAGATTGCTCTCGTGTGAAGCAAGTCTCGAGTCAGCAGTTTATTTAAGAAATAACATGTAAACGCAGTACCGTGTGCAAAAGCAGAAAGATGGCTTTCTAACATTTAACGTGGTTATGCTAACTTAACAATGTATGTACGTATTCAGGAAGAACTCACTACAACAACTTATGGTAAAATTGGATTTTAAGTTGCAAGTCTGAAAATCCCACTTTAAGAAAGTTGGCATTTTCTTACTTTAACCATTCTGTGCCTCTGCCCGTCTCTGAATACACATCTGGGGTGTGTGACAGCTGGGCTCTGTGTATTCCCTCTACATACCCACACACAAAGACAGCTTAAGTGTGCCTGGTGGGCCATTCACATCCTGATGGGCCATCACCAGGCTGATGGACCATCCTGAGACAGGGTGGTAGGGAGGAGCAGACACTTGCACCTGAATAGGGCTGTGCCTGTCCCCACACAAAGAGCTGAAAAGTCCATCTATAGCGAGTCTGGCACCGGGGCAGGAAAGGCAGGGACCCCTGACACCACCAACTAAGTACCTTCTGGACTAGGGGACATCCTGCCAGGAAGAATGACTACTGTGCTGCTAGAAAGACTGTCACTCTGCTGGACTTTGCTGGACTCCTGCTTTGCTGAGTCTGCCCGCTGTCTGATACCCTCCTTGCCTGGAAGTGAGAAGGACTGGGCCTTCATCTCTACATCCCCAGAACCAAAGTGACTCCAAAGGCTTGCTGGCTTGCCTCCTATTCTGAAGTCTCAGGGACATCACAGACTTTCAACAACCCTACTACAGCCTCTGGACTCTGCCAAATGTGAGTCCTAAATTGCCAAATTGTGCCAATCCAGTCCTGGGCCCTTGGAAGTGGGTTTTCTGGCTGTCTTCTGCTAAACTCCATGCGTCACCGTTGTCACGTCAGAACCAACGCATCTTACCTCTATGCCAATGCATCGCAGCTGCTGCCAAAGATAAGGACATCGCATTGCCGGCTGTGTGGCTCAACGATGATGCATTGCCTTTTTTGCAACGGGTTTAATGACAATGCATCTCCACACTGCGAGACTCTTAACCAAAGCACCAACTACACTCCTAAGGATCAACGCCCATGGGGGACATGCCCTGGCAACATGGCTGACAGGACATGAGCCCTTGAGCTCCTGGCCAGCCAGCACACAAAATCCTGAAAAATCATGGCAACCACAGTAGTAAATTTGGTGATCTGGTGCAGCACTGAACTGACCATACCAGGTGGAGAGGGATGTAGCAGGAGGCTGCAAAAAACGGTGCTGCCCATGATCAGGTCTGGTGAGTGGCAGCCCACTGCAACTGTTGGTGGACAGCGGTAATTGCCTCCCGGACCCCGGGTGGTGGACTTGCTTTGAGGTGGAGGACCAGACGACTCCCTGACCTGGCTCAGGTGATCCTGAGGAGTAACCAGCACACCGAGGCAAGGTGCAAAAGCCGTGCGGGTCGGGCTGTATGTCGGCTGTGGCAGGAGCTCTCGAAACAGAGGCACTGACATTGATGCCACCAGCACACCATGTCTTGCGGTGCCCCTGATAAGAGGTGTTCTGAGACGAGTTGGCCTGCCCTCTCCCTGCAGCACAGGGGCCTAGCTGGGATGACTGCAAATGGTGTGTTGCTTGCTTACAGGCCGCAGTGCCCAGAGGAAGGGTTGGAAGGTGCCCGGTAAGGAGCCCGGGCAATCTGTGGTACAGCTTGAGTAGACCCCAATGCAGCACTTGCACCTTTTGCAGCTCACCTCACTCTGTGGGGGGGGGGTTAAGTTGAGGGTTACACAACCCACATTGATCCAGTACTGACAGCAGTTGGACCAAATCCTTGGTGGTTCAGCAAGTGTTGCCCTGTCCATCCTCAATTGCGGTTCATAGGGGCCGGGGCCTGGTCAGGTGTTGCTTGTGGGCAGCAGCATCCCATGGGGCAATAGATAGGCCCCCAGCACAGCACCCAGGGCCCCCATCAGCTCACTTTTACCATGGGGCAAAGCAAAGGAACATACTGTCCACGGATCCACTGCTTGCTCAGCTAGTGGCTGCATCGAGGTCTTTGGAGATTGCTGTTGGGGAGCCTGCCCAGCTTCCATTGCGGCCGATGGTAACCAGGGCCTACTGTCTTCTCTGGGGCCCACTTCGGTGGTCTCACTGACTAGGCTGAAGGCGCCCTGCCAACTACGCCGGGGCTCGTCCTCACGTGCCCTGCATCTCACCTGGGGGCACAACTCCAAGTTCCTCAAGGTTTCACTGCATTTGGTCTGCCCTCTTCCACCACCACTCTCGACAGACCACAGTGTTTGCTCCAGAGGGGCTGGTCACAGCGCTGAAGGACCCTCCGTCAAGAAGATATGGCAACTGGAGAGGGGGAAGTGCATACTGTGCCAAGGAGCTTCATCACTCTAGGAGTGGTGCTGTCACCTTGGGAGGGGCCCGGCCGCTGTGGCTACGGTATCATGCTGACTCAGCAATCTTGAAGGAGAAGAGGTGGCTCCAGCCAGGCATCCCTGTCTGCAAGAGATACCAGCAACTCCAGTAGTCTGGAAAGCTGAGCGATCATCTCCACCCATCAGGGGTAAGGACAAGCCAGTTTGCACTCACTCTGCGCACACTATCAACCAATATACCACCATGTGCCAACCTACTCACAGAATAACGAGGCAAACGGGTGTGACAGATATTGGGGATGTAATGGACAGTGGCACGGAGTCCTCTAGGCAGAACTGTTGGCGTCAATTGAAGGTTCTTGGCTTGCACTGGAACATAAAATTGAGATGGTTGTCAGTTGATGTTAACCTCCTGCGCGCTGATCTAAGGAAAGTTGCTGATAACGTTATGGTCGCATTGGTAACATCACCAAACTGTAGGGATAATTGGTCGCTCTTAAGTGTCAAATGGCCCAGATGACAACCACCCCGAGGAAGTTGGAAAGGTGAATGGAAGACATGGAAGGCCACTCCTGTTGCAGTGATATCAGCATCCTGGGATTCCCAGAGGGAGCTGAGGGGGGTGCCACTGAAAATTTCCTAGTGGCTTGGGTGCAGTCAGAACTCAAGCCATCAGGACTATCTGCATTTTTTTATAGTGGAGAGAGAGCACAGAGCGTTGGTGCCACCCCAGCCCCCCGGGGCTTCACTGAGAGCCATCAAAGCCAAAATTCTCAATTACCGTTACAGGGACTGCATCCTTCGAGGGGCCCATGAACAGACACCTCCCCTCTTTGGAAGTAGTATGAAAGCAATCTACCCGGACTACAAAAAAAGGTGCAGGAGCAGCGCAAATCCTTTCAGGGTGTGAAGCAAAAACTAAGCACACTACAGCTCTAATATATGCTACTATATCTGGCAAAATTTAAAGTCCTTTCACAGGGGAAGGCCCATTTCTTTGACTACCCAGATGAAGTGTGTGTATGGGTAGAAATCAGAGGCAAGCCGGTGCAGCTCCATCTGGTGTACAATCCACAACAGAATTGGGGCTCTCGTCCCCAAGGGGCGGCTGCATCACCATAACTCAACTAAAGATGATTCCAACACTACCCCGCTGGGCTCCCGGAGGATCACGGTCACTGAGGATGGTACCATGCAGCTCAGTACTGCGGCATCCCAAGACATTGAGCATGAGGGTGGCATACAACAGTCATCTGATGGAACAGAGACTGGGTCCTCGAGCCCCACGCTGGACTTTGTGCCTGACACCATGGTTGCACTGGCGGTGGGGACTGGTGATAATGGAATGAATATGTGACTTGATGCCTACTTTTGTAAGGTTGCATAGCTGGAATAGGCCAGTCAAGTACCCAGCAGGGTTGGGAGATCGCTTGGAATGACTGCAAAGAGTTTACATTGGCTGTGTCGTGCGTTGGTATATTATTGATACCTGTTGCGCTATCTGCAGGGACTTGAGTGAATGAAACCCAGGCTGAAATTGCAGTTCTATGAGAATGCAGAGTGATTGTGTGTTGGGATGAACAGATAGAGTTATGACCCAGGCAAAGTGTATGGCTGGCAGAGACGTTGGTTAAAGACGTAAGCTAGCTGGTTTTAGTTGGATCGGTTGGAATGTTGTGCATGTCCTGGCACATGTATGGGGTGAGCACAGATAGTCAACTGGCTGCACTATTTTTGTCCTTGGGTGGGTGAGGGGGTTATTGTTTGTATTGTTGCATGGGTGAGAGGGAGGTGCACACTACCACACCAGATATAGGATGGGGGGTGACTGAAGGCTCCTAATCTGGAACGTCCGGGAACTGGGTATTTACATCAAATGCCACAGAGTACTCACCTTTATCTACTCACACAAGAGTTCCATCTGCCCCTACTGTGGCTAGGGTACTTCAATTGTATATTGGACCCAGATCTAAATAGAACCCCCAATAGGACGTAAACAAAACCACGAATGACGGCAGTGCTCCAGGAGGTCATGACAAATGTTGGCCTAGAGGATGCATAGCACCAACAGCATCCCACACATATACCTGCCACTCTGTAACCCAAAACACATATAGAAGACTGGACAGAGTATTGGTGGCTGGAGGACCCATCTTGTACGTTTTTGTTTTATCTTTCCCCATAAGTGGCACTGTGGCAATGGGAGGCACACCACAAGGACTGAGGTCCTCGCGGATACCCGTGGATATTCTCCAGAATACGGTGGGACATGAGACACTCACACTTCTCGACAGGGAACTTTGAATCAAACTTGTACTCCACCAGGAGTAGATCCATGGAGAGCTGAGGCAGTACTTCCCAGTACATGCATAGGATTGACTTGTGGAGTACGGTGACAACTGCAGTGGATGGAAGCTAACCTTGTATACAGAACAGGACGAGTGGTGGGGGGCCTTTATAGATAAAGTCAGAAGTGGGTGGGATGTCGATGGAGGAAGCACCACCCCATATGGTGATAAATTAAAGCAAGGGAGTAGAACTCAGAGGAATGCAACTACCAAGTAAGCAATTAATGAATTATTTAAAATCTCACCTTTCCTCATAACCCAAAGATGTCCTTAGTAAAGTACTAAATAGCCACAAACCTGTCACTTCCTTTTTTTGATCCTCCCTTCACAACCTTCTGAACAACTAAATCCTATTCACTTTCTGTGCTCGATCCTAGACCAGTGGCTTTGATGAATGGTAAGAGCCAACATAGATTTTTGGGGGAAATTCTGCTAGTTCGACATGCCAGTGTTTTTAATTTCAAGAGCTGGATACCGCCTGTAGACTTATTACTGAAGTGTACTTAGAGAGATTTTCCTGTGGGCACCTGTTTCCTACTCTCTGGATAACAATACACATTGGTGCAGATGTATCATAGATCCAAAGTGAAGTGTCTTTTGCAAAGAAGGTAAAGCCTTTGCCCATATACCTGTGCCAGATTACAGGCTTATGGAAAAAATGCCCCTTAGGGGTATTCCAACTGTGCCATGCTTACGAGGTGCACACAATTGTAATGCTACAAGCAGTTATATATAGTGAGATCGTGTATTGACCATTGACTCCATTTTGCCTGAAGCAGATTTTTGTGAGCACGGTTTCATCTTGTGTCTGTTTGACCCTGCTGTTCAGCTGTGAATGCAGGCAGGCCCAGGTTACTTGCATGCCCAGGTTGTTTATGTTTCTCATTCACCAAACGAGAGAGATAAACTGCTAGAACATACGGTGTGGGATTTGTACAGTGTCCAAGGATGAGAATGTGAAGAATTCTGCTTGAGAACTCTCATCGGAGTCTGGCCAGCTTCGTCGAGTGACCTCCAGGGGCGGCTCTTCCACGTGAGTGCACCCCACTGCTTTCTCGCTGCGCGAGAATCAGAAACATAAAATGGTATTTTAAATACCATTTTATGTTTCTGCCTGTCGCACTGTGAGAAAACAGATGGGTTTGGTTGGGGGCGGTTGGGTGGCCGGTCCTGCTCGAGGGCAGGGGACGAGTGGCATGTCAACTCTGAGGACGCTGACTGTTTTGTCAGTCTCAGTGCCGACCAAACCAGTCATACTCACTCTCCCTTTTCTCCATGTAGGCTGCATGCAGCCTACATGGAGAAAAGGGCCTTCCCATAGACGTCTGTGTGGTCGGCGTCCCAGCCAATCACAACGCTACCATTGCAGCGTTGTGATTGGCTTAAGGGAGGGGAGGGAGGCTGCCTGCTTCCTGTGAGGAGCAGAGACAATGGGGGACGACGCAGGACCGGGCCAGCAAAGGTAAGTAACCTATTGTTTTTAATATTTTAAATTAACCTTTCTACCCCCGTGCGACCCTCTCCCCGCGTGAACGCCATGCCCCCACATGCGAGGAATGCCGGCCGCGACTGGTGACCTAGTTGCGGAAAGTGTAGCCAGCACCTACAGTGCAGATGAAGGGAGGGGGAGCTTCTAGAAGTCTCTCTGCGTGTTAGTGAAAAGTATAAAGGTGGAGACCTCTTGCCGCTTTGACAGGAGCTCTTTTGTGTACCCAGTTGAGATCTCCTGCCTGAGACTGTCAACAGGTTCCACCGCCATGCTGGCGAGGATGATGCCAAACAGACAGCAGGTGAAGTATTCCAATTTCTAATTACTTATACTTGTGTATATGCATTCACTACATGCATTTATTTTATAAAAATATTATTGCAATTTGATATATGGGAACTTGCTGCAGTAAATATTATCCTTTACTTTGCAAATAAGTATTGAGCTTTGTCCACATTGTGTTCTGGTATTCTAACGTGTGTAGAGTACTATTTTGAAGAATGTTCACGTTGTGCCCTGGTATTTTGAAGTCTTGCCTAGGTGCTCTGAAGAAAAGTAATACAATACTACACTTTCCAAAGCAGCTCTTCACAATAGGTCCTGTGGGTGCAGGGATTTCCCAGAGACACAGTTCTTTCACCAGATGATCTGTCACAGATTCCACTCCTCTGTGGGAGATCCCTTGGTACTCTGTGAAGTCAGGCTAGGGTGTATTTGTAGTGAAAATCGTAGCAGCAACTTGAACCTCTGCTGTATCTTTTACTGCTGGTCTCTCTCAAGTGCATGTGCTCACTCACGAAGTTAGTCTTTGCAGCGCAGAAAATACATTTTGGGCAAATGGACACTCCCAGTTTGATCAGGGCACATCCAATAAGGGAGTGAACTGATGCAAACCAGTAACGCATGGCTGGTTAAATAATATCCCCCTAGACGTCCATTACATATTTCATGAGATATAGTGCAGCCTGAGGCAGAACATCATTTTACTGCCTGGGTGGGCAACGTGAGTGGACAAGATTATAATGGAAGTCTCACTCTTGCCAATTGATGGTAGAAAGGAAAACTCGCTTTTTCCTCACTCATTGAGATGGTTTGATTCTATTCTACACGTTTCCCCAAAACCTAGATATTTTGGGTTCACCCGATATTTACAGTATAGATGCTGTTAACAAAGAAAGAGGTAGGTACTTGCCCAATATAACAATATGTTTGAGATCATACCATTTTCTAATTTAAAAGCAAATAGATTAATTAAATTGATCTCCGGGCCCCAACTGGTTTGCATACAGTGTAGTCTGGACAATATACGATAGGGATAAGTAGCTTTTAGAGAGGTTTTCATAGCATATTATAGCAATTGGTGGAGTTTACGAGTAACATTAATAAATGGAAATTGTACTGCTGTAAGCCAGTCCTTTAGAGATTCTCATTATTCTGGTGAATCACAGCTTGTAACTCACCCATCTTTGATCATGACATTTGTTTCAGGCTGGTTTACAAGACTGCACGATTTTACTGTGTGCTATCGATTACAAAATCAAATAAAGAATTGCCAAACATCATACCCATAAATATCCAACACTCCTATGAAGGTGTGCTGTGTGCCTGAAAACTGCAAGGCTCTGTTGATTCGCTCCACGATGAAGTCAAACAGGTGGGAATAGATATGTTTTGCCAAAGCATCTCTGGTGTTGACTGCTCGGAGTGGCGTCATGGGTTTGATGACTGTCTCCGACGTGGTTACGATTTTTCGATTGCACAGCCACTGTGCCACTTTGTCTGCTTCCAGATTCAAAAGTTCACAAAAGAGTTTCAAGTGCTTGTCGCTCCGCTGCAGAAACCAATGCAGAAACAAGAAAAGAAGGTAAATGTTACACAGCTGTAGCGAGCAGCGACATCACTGGATTAAACAGTAACAGAGTAAAGCGATCCATTCTTAGTTAGCCGTTCATCTGATGCTCTACAACAACCGCAAAGAAAGTTATTTAGATGGCAATGCCACTCTGACACTAGTAAAACTCAATCACCAATCGAAGCATGTTGAATTGGCTGACTGACAATCAATCAAAAATCAATATCTCAATAAAGTAAACCTGGTATTTGTAAATGTAAGTTTCATTGAAATTACTAATGTTTGTAACCTGCTTGCTTTTTCATTCATTCCTTTGGAGTTGCTCAATGCCAAGGTTGAAAGGCAACATTGGTACTCCTGTAATTCACAGTGGCTAGGAGATTACCCTAACTAAGCCCTCCAAAAACGAGAATCCAGAGCTTATGTTCTGCAGTGTTCACTTGTCATTATGTAGCAACATATTACACATATTCTTCTTTTTACTAAAATGTATTTTCCAGGAAAGAATAATGTAGTTACATTTTACAACTGAAATTGAAATATTGAATTTTAAAGAAGAATTAAGCCTTGACTTGAATTCTCCCCTGTATCCAGTTCATGCGCCGCTTTATATAAATAAAACAGCTAGCAGCATCACAAATACCAGAAAGATGAATAATAGAAAGGCAAGATGGTTCAAAAGTCGGGGAAAACATTTTCTATAAAAGAGGCATTCCCATTTACATTTGCAGCATTTGGGAGAAACTGGTGCAGCACTGTTTACTATTCTGTCAGCAGTCAGCGGCAGTAGAGGACCAGCACCATCCAGCCTGCAGCCCAAGGCGAGCAATCCGGTAAGTCGGCCATAACCGTTCGGCCAGTGCCATTAAGTTATGTCCTGTCTCTGGCACTCAGAAGAACAGACAGGAACAGATAGGACACGGTTGCTCCTCTGTCCTTTCCCATTTTGTCGCCAGAAGGGGTGAGGTGCAATGGGCTTGCTGATTCACTCCACACTGTGACAAGATGGCAAGGGTTTGGTAAGAAGAGTTTGTCACTAAAGGGGCCCTCATGAGACTGGGAAGAGAAAGCATCACGCCAGTGATAATTCCAAAGTGGAGGGCTGGCGCTCGAGCAGATGGAGGCAATACACTCGGTAATTGACTAGACATAACTACACATAGTTTGCAAAGCGGAGCACAGCTGCTGCCCTGCCCCGCCTCCTGCTGTTGGACTGGTTTGATGTAGAATCTGATGAGCTCTATATCAAAGTTATGATGACTAGTTGAAACAATCTATCAAAAATAGGGAACAGAAATGGCTACTACCGCGCATTGTGCTCTATGATATACAATGAATGTATTTATTTGAAAACCTTTATACAGCGCAAACGTGACTCTCGCGGGTGTCAGAGCACATTACAAGCACATCAAGGCACAAACATATATATCAGTCAAACATGGTCTGTATGCATATATCAAAGAGAAAAAGTTTGCTCAAACAGGAAAAAATATGAAATCTAATCTAGAAATGTGTTCATAAATATAAGTTTGACTTCTTTCTTGAAAGAAGTAGTTAAAGGGATCATTCTTATTTCATGGGGGAGAGAGTTCCAAATAAGAGGGGCAATGCCAGAGAAGGTTCGATTGCAGGTTTTCTTCCTGGAGAATATCTGTGGTTTTAGCAGTAAGTGGAGCTACTAGGGAAAATTGCCCCTCCCGAAAGTTCAAGCTTCTTAGCGAGATAGCTTGGGGTATTGAAGTGTAAAGCTTTGTGAGCCATGCATGCAATTTGCACTTGAATTCTGGCTTCATAGGGGAGACAGTTGAGCAGGGCCGGACTAGCCGTAGCGGGCATCGGGAATTCCCCCGGTGCGCCACACGGGTGGGAGACGGTTTTGGGCCCCTGGGGGCCGTTTTTGTTATAGGGCCATTTTTGCAGCATGGCTGCAAAATCGGCCTTGTAACAAAATCGGCTGAAAACCGGCCCTGGCAAAGAGCTCGGCCGCACCCCCAACCCCCCGGGGGCGGGGGGGGGGGGGGCTGAGCACTTTGTCAGGGCCGGGTTTGGTTCCCAGTCCAGCCCTGCAGTTGATGGATTTCAGTTCAGGAGAAATGTGATTGTTCCTTTTTGATCCTTTGCACTGTTAAAGTCATAGAACTCTTAAAGTTGGATACAAGTATGATTTTAAATCCAAAAAGAGAAATAGCTGTAGAAACAATGCTATAGAGTACTTAGGCATGGCAAAATGCGAACGGAGCCATAGTAAAGAAAACCTTTAACATAGCAAGACCTGGTATTATTTGTTGGCCTGGTTTGTTATGTTATTCAGATTTGTAGAGCACACCATCACCCAGGAGGGTATATTGGTGGTATGAAGGTGTGAGTCTGGCCACACCTCTGGCCTAATGGGTGTACCCGAATAGCCAGACCTTTGGCATCTTGCAAAATTCAAGAGGCGAGAAGGAGGCTCTTATGTGTAGCAGCAGGTCATTCTACGCTTTAGGAGCGATGTAGGAGAAGCCTCGACCGTGAGATCTGGTTTCAGTATGTGTGGAATTTGTGCACAGTGGAGGTGTCTGGAAGGTTTATGAAAGCAGATGCAATTGTTGACTTATGCTGGACCAGTGTTATGTGCTGCCTTGAAAGTGTGGATGAGGAGTTTTTTTATTGTGCTCGTATGTGAATGGGGAGCCACTGGAACTCCTTCAGTTGTGGTGTGAAGGGAATTCAGGGTGGGAGGCTGAGAGTTCTGAATGGTCTGCAACTTTCTGGTGAGTTTCATTTCATTTTCCAATCTTTATTTCGACCATTTGGTCATAAAAGATGCACATACAAAAAAATCACATGAATTCTGTCAGATTTGTTAAAACATCAATACATGATTTTAAGATCAACACAGACAATAAAAACAGTTATTAAGAATTGAAGTGATTCTAAAATCTACCCAGCATTTTTTAAAAGACGAATACGCGTATACCAAACATTCGTAAAGAATTTGGAAAGTGCAAAAACGGTTGGGCCAGAAACATCGGATTTTAAAATCCTGTACATAGGTGTATATTCCCTGCCACCCAAATTCTTAATCAAGGGAAGCAGCCAATGCTTTCTGGCTGTCTTGTAGGCTGGGCAGAAAAAGATCACATGCAAATCATTTTCCTCTTTATCAACGCAAAGAGGACAGTATTTGGTGGAAGGGACTTGTAGCCAGGTGCTTGAAAAGGACCGAAAAGGCAATGTACTGTATCTCCACTGGAGAAATAACTTTCTGGTGAGTATGGGATATATGGGATCGAAAGCCTTCTCAAATCTGTAGAGATCCTTAGTTTGCAGGAATATGGAAGAGAGGGACCCCTCTGTCTGGGTAGCTAAGGCCCTTGCCCTTTTGTGTTCGTGATACAGATTCGCCAGGGATCTCTTAGAGATTCCTGGTGCTACATTCGCTGGTTCGGTCCACAATTCAGGGAGCCCCAGATCGGTGCAAATTGACTGGATGTTTTTGACCCAGGGAATACTGAGCGCCTTGGGGTGCTTTAATAGTTCGGCCAATTCCGCCCTATAGTCGGCGAGATCATCGCTGCTCCATAGCCTGCGCCAGAAGGCAATGGGTCTTAGACTTATCTCGTCGGCAAGTGGCCGTAGCCCTAGATCAAGCCTCAGAGGAAGAAGTGGAGTGCTAGGGGGAAGTGCGGTTATTTGTCTTATAAACCTATTTTCCGTGGAAGACAGGTTCCGACATGGAATGTGGCCCCACAATTCAGCCCCGTACAAGATCGCCCCCCTGGCCTGGGCTTTATATATCTGAATTAAGGCCCCCAGTGGGCGGTAGGTCGAACCAATCATCATCCGGGATATACCCCCGGTAATTTGCACTAATTTAAGGTTAGCCCTGCTCTGATGGGTCCCCCAGATCATATTTTCGTTGAGCGTCACGCCGAGATATTCAAACGTGGCTACTCTTTCCAGCCGCACTGCTCCCAGTTGGGGATTCGGGCGCTGTTTGGGGCTCGGATTCAATACCATATATTTGGTTTTTGTGGCGTTGATTTCCAACCCTCTATCCTGGCAGAAGGCCACAAAGGCATCGAGTATCCTTTGGATGCCCATGGGTGTTTTAGATATTAACAATGTGTCGTCCGCGAACATTATTGCGGGCACACTGTTGCCGTTTAATTTGGGGGCATCTGTGTAGTCGGTGGCGTTAAGATGGGCGATTACCCCGTTGACAAAGAGGCAAAACAGGGTCGGCGCCAGCACACAGCCCTGTCTTACCCCTCTGCCAACGGGGAATCTGTCAGTCAGTTCCCCCGACCTCCCACACCTCACCTGGGCATAATTGTTATGATGCAACCTCTGCAAGGTCAATAAAATATCTGGTGGTACGCCCATCCCTGCCAAGATAATCCAAAGTTTTCCCCTGGGTACGAGGTCGAAGGCGGCCCGTAAGTCCACGAAAATCGTGTACAAACTACCGCCCTCGAACCTCACTGTCCTCCAATAGACCAGATTCAATCTAAAAACCTGGTCCACAGTCGATACCCCTTTCCTAAATCCTGCCTGATAGGGACTGAGGGCGCCCACCTCCTCTATCCAGTCCTGGAGCCTATTCAGGAGAACCCTGCCGAACAGCTTCTGCGCTACGTCTATCAGACTAATCGGTCTGTAGTTGGCTGGGAGGAGGGGGGATCCCTTTTTGAAAATCGGGACCACCTCAGCCCCCAGCCAAGTACTAGGGATTTCCATCCCACCGAGGATACCGTTAAAAAGAGCAGCGAGGTAAGGCGCCCAGACGGTGGGCTCCTGCTTGAACAGGTCTCCCGGTAGCCCATCCAGTCCAGGCGCCTTCCCCGAAGCCAGGCCTGAAATAGCAGCAGTGACCTCACTCAGTGTTATTAGATCCGCCTGAGGGCCCAGCCTCTCCGGTTCGATTGGCGCAGGGAGTTCTCCAGACTCAGCGCTATATAGGGACTGGAAGTGGGCCTGCCACACTCCAGGAGCTATGTTAGGCTCCACTGCCGAGTGTAGACTCCCTGATCCCCCATTCACAATTCTCCAGAACAGGCGTTGATCTTGAATTGCTAGGGCCTTTGTAAGTTCTTCCCACAGATTTTCCTCCCATTCTATTTTGGCCTGAGCAAGAAGCTTCTTGTAAGCTTGCCTGCGTTGCTTAAGGCGTTCCCCTCCTGTGCCCTCCTTAATTGCTCCAAGGAGTTCTGTTTTGGCCCGTCTACAGGCTACATTATACCATTGTGTTTTACCTTGGCACCTCTCCCTTGGCTTTCGTATGTTACGAGTAAAGTGGGGTGCCGCAACTTTTATAAGTTCCTCATGGGCAACAAACAGTTTGCTCCTTATATCTATTTTATTTGCCACACTGTCAAGATCCCCAACAGTTTCCAGGATGGGAGTAATCTCTGCATAAAGCAGTGGGAGTTTATCCTTGCTTGTGACCATATGCTCCCACCTAATTCTTCTCCTACTGTTGTCTATGAGGAGCGTGGGGCGATTCCCTTCCTCATGGGTCACTGGGGCCTGAGGTGCTGGATGAGCAAGGTCTAACTCGAGGGCATTGTGGTCACTGTCCAACCTGTCTATTACCCTGAAGTCCTGTATTGTTGACCATCTCGCCAATTGGACCAGGACATAGTCCAAATGAGACTCTCTTCCCCGCCGATTGTAAGTATTTTTGCCTGGTATATCGGATTTAATTCGCCCATTACACGCTCTGAGTCCAAACCTTAACGTAAGGGCAGTGATTTGCAGTGCCAGTGGGGTCCAAGCTTTCGGAGATGGCACATCAACCCATGGTACTGCCCACCTAACTTCTTCTTCTGATAAGAACCCTTCCTGGAGGCCGGGGAGTGGCTCAAAGTGAGAGTTAAAGTCCCCACCCACCACATAATATGAATCAATCGACAGTTCAGATAAGAAGTTCGAGAGTTCATCAAAGGTCGATGATTCTTTTGCCATTCCCATCGGCCTGGAATAGATGTTGACCAGCAGGAGGTTAGCTTTGTTTGGCCATGTTAATAAGACCGCAAGGATGTCATCAGAGTTGAATGGGAGCCGTGTGGCCACACAGCCCAGGTGCGCAGCAACCCACGTCGTAAGGCCCCCTGATGGGCGGCCTTTGCCTTCCCACCTTGCTGGGATGAAAAATGACGAATAGCCTTGATGTCCATAGTCCTCTCTGGCCCAGGTTTCCTGGAACATGCATATGTCACCAGTTTCTATGTACTTTGCCCAAGCCGGGTCTTCCAGTTTGTTAGCTAATCCCGCGATGTTCCAGGAAATTATCTTCAAATGTTCGGAGGTGGCAGATGCCATACCATGAGGGTTGGAGGAGGTGAGTCCATGCCCCACTTCAAATGCGGGACCTATAGTAGGGGCAGCAGAAGATGCATGTGGCACCGGTGGTCTTGGCGCACCATTGCCCACAAGGAAAGGAACCGTAGTTATCCCCTCAGCAACAACTACCCCATCAGTGGCTTGGTGAAAAGATTCGGTTCTGCCATGGTCTGAAGCAGCTGGATCATTCAGGGGGCCAGAAATTGAACCGGAGGCCACAGCGGGGGAGCCCGAGACCCCTGGCACTGTCTTACAGACGGTAAGTCAGTCGACCCCATCCAAACCGTTCAGGCAGTTAAAGCGATTAAAATCGCAAAAAGGTGTTTCAGGCGGTTGGAAGTACGGGCGTTGTCGAAAGCCTTTGTGTTTACGGCTGTGTTCCACCCTTGTCCAGTCATCGTGTGTTGGGACCTGGTGCCTGGGAATCGGGGGGAAGAAAAAAGATACTGGGAGGGTCTGTATGGTGGAATCAAGGGATCGGTTCATTCCTCCACAAATGTGTCGTACCGTTCCCGGATCCTTAAAGGTTACCATAATACAGTCCCCCACTATGGTTTTCCTGGTCTTCCCTAGCCATGGAACCCTTCTCACCATGATGATTTCGTTATTAAAATGGGATGGCAAGGGTCGGTTCCAGTTAAGCCATTTGATTACCTTTTTCTTAAGGGATTGGTAGTCCTCATTTTCCCCTGATCTTAAGTGGGGGGCACCAGCTAAGACCACCATTAATCTATTAGCTTCAGGCGGGAGGTCTGGCCTTCGTGGTCTGGGAGTTGGGCAAATGGGCGTGGGTGGGGGGGCGTTAACCTGATCTTGATGTATTCCAGAGGACTCTATTTGAGAGCTATGGGAGGCTAAGTCCACGGGGTGGGTAGGTCTGTTGCTTTGATTATTGTGCCGTGCCTGGAGTTGGATGGCCATAAGGGGTTGCAGAGGGGGGGCAGGCGGTGGGTTTCTGGGGGGGGCTTTATTGGCATTAGTTGCAGCTTCTGCTTTGGAAGGATCCCCAGCAAAGGAATGGGTTCCCACTAGCTTTGTCTGCTTACTTACTAGAGTGTTCAAAGTGGTAAGAGAAGTTTCTAGTAGGGTGAGCCTGATCTCGACTTTTTTTAAGCTGTCGGTAATGGGCTGCAAAAGGGAGCGGAGTAGGAATTCAATGCTCCCTTTGGCAGAGAGTGGGAGGTTTAAGTTTGAAGAAATTACCTCTGGTTCTTTAGTGGTGGCCGTTATACTGGGGTTTGGGGGCGTGGGCGGTGGAATGGTAGGCACTATCTCCGTAGGCTTCCCCGATAGAGCGGTGTTAGTGCGTTTCTTGCCAAAGTCAAGATGTGATATTTTGGATTTCCCCCGCCCCCCCACTGTTTTCCGAGCACGTTTACTGGGTGGGGGCCTATGTAACTCCACCACTACATTTAATTTGGACTTGCTCTTATTAACCAATTGCGTAGGTGGGGTTTGAGTTACCAGGTTAATAGGGGTATGGGAGGACTCGAGGGGGGCTGGCTCTGTGTTTTTTCCAAGCGCTATCCCTGGAGTAGAAGGAATTTCCCTTAGTAAGACGGGGAAGTCCTCGAGTGTCGATTTAATCAGACTGCTGGGTGGAGTGCCTTCCTCTTGAGTGGTGGGATAAGGAATGATATCGGTCAAGGGCCTGGTTTT
Organism: Triturus cristatus; assembly: GCF_964204655.1. Taxonomy (NCBI): domain Eukaryota; kingdom Metazoa; phylum Chordata; class Amphibia; order Caudata; family Salamandridae; genus Triturus; species Triturus cristatus. The sequence goes on along the minus strand of NC_140583.1, from coordinate 392,100,650 downwards.
CATAGATTCAATGGAGCGCCTGCGCTCCATCCTACGCTTCTCAAGCGAGCTTTCCTTGTCCGCTTCTCCTTTAGTGGGTTTAAAGTAATTATCCAAAGTCCCAGAGCTGGAGGCGCCATCCCTTGAGGGGGTTTCCCGTGGTGGGGGCGAAGGCATTGCCTTAATTGTAACACAAAGGGGGATCAAGAGAGTGGGCCCAGCCCAGCCTCCTTCGGCCACTGACGGCCAAAGACGGTCCCGCCCTTGTCCCGGGCTTCTCCCGGGACGCTCCCGTGCGCTCCCGCGCAGCGGTGTTCGTGCTCTTACTTATGGCCTAGGATATAATTGGGTAATGGGTAAGGGCGTGGCGATGAGGGAGAGCGGCCCAGGTGTTGCGGGCGGAGCTGAGCTGTGACTCTTGGGAAACTGAGTCCAGCCCCTCCTGCTCGCAGCCCTCACAGCCCTTAGCCCTGGTCTGTCCCAACAACGGCAGCTCCCAAGTTCCAGGCGCCCCTTGGCGAAGCGGGACCCGCGGAGCGGGTTCCGCGAGGCGTGAGGTCAGAGGCAAAGGCAATGGCGATCCAAACGCCGTCCAGCAGGTCCACGTACTGCCCAGGTATGTGCGAGTGTTGTCCCACGTAGAGGGAGGAATCCGGCAGCTTTCACTGGTCAGCTGAGGGCGGGGCGATGAGGGAGAGCGGCCCAGGTGTTGCGGGCGGAGCTGAGCTGTGACTCTTGGGAAACTGAGTCCAGCCCCTCCTGCTCGCAGCCCTCACAGCCCTTAGCCCTGGTCTGTCCCAACAACGGCAGCTCCCAAGTTCCAGGCGCCCCTTGGCGAAGCGGGACCCGCGGAGCGGGTTCCGCGAGGCGTGAGGTCAGAGGCAAAGGCAATGGCGATCCAAACGCCGTCCAGCAGGTCCACGTACTGCCCAGGTATGTGCGAGTGTTGTCCCACGTAGAGGGAGGAATCCGGCAGCTTTCACTGGTCAGCTGAGGGCGGGGCGATGAGGGAGAGCGGCCCAGGTGTTGCGGGCGGAGCTGAGCTGTGACTCTTGGGAAACTGAGTCCAGCCCCTCCTGCTCGCAGCCCTCACAGCCCTTAGCCCTGGTCTGTCCCAACAACGGCAGCTCCCAAGTTCCAGGCGCCCCTTGGCGAAGCGAGACCCGCGGAGTGGGTTCCGCGAGGCGTGAGGTCAGAGGCAAAGGCAATGGCGATCCAAACGCCGTCCAGCAGGTCCACGTACTGCCCAGGTATGTGTTTCATGTTAATCCCACCAGATATGTTTTCTGCGTGCTTATTGGGAGCCATTGGAAAATCTTCAGCATCTTCGGTGTATGGAAGAATGAGGCTGTGACAACATTGATTTGTGGGTGGTCATGTTGGTTAAAACAAAGGTTAAGCTGCATGTCGTATTGTGTATGCTCTCTAAAGCACTATCTGTATTATTTTTATTTTAAATAGTGACTTTTTTAACATTGTCATTGTTTGGGGGGAACTGAAATTCACTGTTTACCTTGAAGTCGCATTGAATTTGATTACTGCTCGCGTAATGCTCCAAGTTCTCATGCTAAAGACACTCCATTCATTTGTTTTTTTATTCCTGGTTCATTTGCACTTTGCTCCCCCTTCCCTTCTGGGAGGAGGAAGGCCCGTTTGGAGTCTCCATCTTGGTGCTTGAGCGCTCTAGTAGTTGGCAGGCACCAGTATTTGTTCCAACTTCACCTCATTAACAGTTAGTACTCCAGTTCCTCAAGTTTGGTCAGATCATATGTTAATTCCATTTAATATTAATCTCTCTTGCATAACTTACCTTCTGAATCAGAAAGGAAATTTCATTACCAAGCCACAAATGGGCTACGATGATAGTGAATTCAGAGTTGCCTTATATAGCACGAGCAACTATACCTACCCTTTAGGAAGTACTGTATATGATACTCAACACTTTGAGACATGGACTACATCTATCAGCAATGATCTAGCTCCCATAGGGAAATCTACAAACAAACATATCTAAAACCTCCGCTCCTTGGTACACATGCCTACACTAGCAGAGCCCCACCTTCAGGCCAAGCAACTGGAACAGAGGTGGAGAAGAGCCTACAAAGCAGAAGAATTAAACCTCTTCAAAATAAGTAGGTTAATATATAATTTACAAATCAAGCTAGCAAAAAAAAAAAAAGAGTATTTCTCTCAAAGAAATATTAGATGCTCAACATGATCAGAAAATTATTTTCACAATTGTAAAATCCTTCACAAACCCAAAAATGTTAGCAAAGGAAATTCACCTGTCACAGATGTTATGTGATCACATTTCCGTTGTCTTTGAATAAAAAATCCTTAACATTCAAAAAGAATGTAGCACTCTATACATTCATTTTCAAGATTTAGAGCCTTATTCCATCTACACATGACCGTCCCTCAAGGTTTTTGATAGAATCTCACTGGATTAGTCACGTAAAGCTATTGCTTTTTGCAAATAGGGATCAATCTTTGATGCATGTTCTCCTGCTGTACTTCATAAGATCATAGATACTGTCAACCCAGTAATCAACATAAATTCATCCTTGGCTACAGTTAAAGTCCCTGCAGAATAGAAACTGGCAGTTGTTAAACCATTCCAATAAAAACAGGTTATCTCTCCAACCTCTCTAACCTTCGACCCATTTAGTTACTACCCATTCTTGGGAAAAGACTGGTCAATAAATAGCTCACTGATTTCCTTGAGGAGGCCAGGATATTGCACCCCCGTCAATACGGTTTCCGTCCTAAGCACTCGACCGTATCTGCACTATTGGAAAAGGTGAATACATTAGAATTAATCCTAGATAAAAGAAAAAATGCGGTGCTGATCTTATTAGATTTGTCAGCCGCATTTGATACCATTTACCATGACATTCTTCCATCCTAAATGAAAAACTGCGGCATATCTCGTACCACCTTAGCCTGGATAAAATCTTTTCTTACCAACCGCAGACAGCCTTAGGACCTTTCCTATCGGAGTGATATAAGTCAAATCAAATGTCAAGTTTATGGTCTATGATGGTCCCAAAGTTTTTGAAGTTTCTTGCCGTGGGTGGTGGGAATAGGTGTCAGTTCTGGCCGTGTTGGTCACCCGGTGGAGTCCACAGTGATTTGCTCTACCCGAAGATCACGATTCCGGCCTTGCCTGTGTTCAGCTTTAGACAGTTGACCTTCATCCAGTGGGCGATTTCATTCATGCAAGCATTGAACTTGATCCGCTTACTTGGCGTCTTGTCCGCGAAGGAGAGAATGAGTTGCGTGTCCTTGGATTAGGAGAGGATGTTGATGATGTGAGAGTGGATGATGCTGGCAAGAGAGATCATGTATGCATCGAAGAGGGTTGGGCTCAAGGAGGATCCTTGTGGAATTCCGCAAATGAGGTTGTAGGAATCCGAGGTCTATGGTACCAGGCTGTTTGACTGGGTTCTTCCAGTGAGGAAGGAGTAGATTCATTGGGGTGCGAGTCCATGGATTCTGATGTCATGTAGGCATTGGATGAGAATGGGGTGGGAGACTGTCAATGCTGTGGCGAGGTCCCGGATGATGAGGGCTGCCGTGTCTCCTCTGTACAGAGTCATGCGGATGTCATCCATGGCAGTGATAAGGGCAGTATCCGTGCTGTGGTTGGGTCTGACACCAGAATGAGTTATGTAGATGGTTGTTGAGGTGTTCGTTGTGATGTCTATTAATAATTTTCTCTGACACCTTAGCCAAGAATGGTAGCAGGGAGATCCACCTGTAGTTGGCGAGCATTGAAGGGTCCACAGGGGGTTTCTTCCACAATGGGAGGACTGCACCATGTTTCCGAGCATCTGGGTTGGTCGTGGAAGAGGTGGAGACATTCAGAATGGGTACGGCGCTGATAAGTTTATTACTCCCTTAAGAAATCATGATCATTCAGAAGTACCTTAGCTTGATTATAAGCTGCTCCATTATACATTAAATATGAGATAACATACTCTCAGCCTTATATTATAAGGATACTGCAAGTCATCAAGGAGTTCCATGACCATATAATATCCTTTATAATGTTATGGAAGTCCAAGGTGACTTGCAATCTCCTTTTCATATACAGAAGGGAGTACATTATTCCTTAAAATACATGGTCATAGCAACACCTTTTCCTTAATGTTTAGCTCTTTCATTTGAAAGAGAGTGCATGTATGCAATCGAAGAATAAAAATAGAATCTTTAGTGCAAAATTAAACTCACAAAAAACTGTTAGATGTGTGGAAAAAAGATATTAGTATCAGTTTAATACAAGTCAGTTTCTTTAACAGGTGCAGTTGCTCGGTGTGGAAATGTGGTGTATTAGTAGGTGTAGGTAGGTACCTACCACTAGTATTAAGGACACAATCACAATATAAGCTCCAGTCAAGGTCTCAATAAATTATTCCCTTGCTCAACCCTTGGCAGCTGGCTGCGAGCAAGCAGGCTTAACTTAGGAGACAGGAGTGTAAAGCATGGCAATACATTAAATAAGTAAGGCACAACACACAATAAAAATCCAACACCAATTTATAAACATTGGAAATATTTTTATGATTAAAATGACAAAAAATGACAAAAGTCTAGAACAAGACATATGATTTTTTAAAGATTAGAAGTAAAAACTAGCACTTAGAAGCAACTAGCGCTCAAGGTGGTCAAAAAGGTTGCGTTGGACGGGGACGAAGTCACGAGTTCAGGCTGCCCACAATGTAACACATTTAAACACTTATTTCCAGAAGTGTTTCTCGATGGAGGAAAGTGTCCACAACACCAGTCAAGGGTCCAGAAGCTCTGATTTGCTCTTGGATGTTTGGAACTACAATTCCCAAAATGCACCTGGTCAAATCCTTTAAAAGTCCACTAGAAGCTACTCGGCTGGGATCTTCTTGGTTGAGTTGATGCTGGTGGTTCTTGATGCTCTTTAGTACCTGTTGGTTACAGGAAGCCCACTACTTAAACTTTAAAGAAAAGCAAAGTCCTATTTTGTGAAGGCGAGTGTGTGCAGCAGGTGCAGCCCTTATAAGTGAAGTTCTCTGTGGGGCAGAGCGGGGGTTCCAGCAGAGCAGTCATTCTTCTTGTTTCACAAGGCAGGGATCTGAGTTCCTTGGCAGCTCTCCCATATTTGTTGAGTGTGCCTGCTTGAAAGCAGGAGGGCACCCCTGACCAATGGGGTACAGGGTGCCACCCAGAAGTATGACAACTTCCTCCAAAGTGTGACAAACTCTTGTCCCAGAAGGCACTGTATTTTAAAATCCAAAAGGGAGAAGCTCTCTCCTGGAGGTTAGGATCTGGCTAAGCCAACCAACAGACGTAACCAACTTTCCCTAACACTTACCTCCTAGTGCCTCTGCTAATTCAATTACTGTGGCTCCTGCCTGGCTGGAGGTTTAGGATGATGTGGGGGTGAGGCTCTGTCCTGTCCGGTCATTCCCTCTTCGAACACCAGTTTGGCCACTCTAGCTTCTTACTTCCTTTTGCTTTGAAACTTGCAGATCTCTGCCCACTATATGTTCTCTATGCAGGGCACTTCACATCTCATCAGAGATGCTTAGCCTGTCAAAGGCTGGCCAATAAGAAGAGGCTGCTAGAAGGCTAGATTTTAGCACAACAGAAAAACTACTTCTATAACTGCAATAGTTATAATAAATCTAACCTTGGCAAGTTTTGGATTTATCATAACTATTCTTTTTAAGTCTTTGAAATATCATTTTAGCTCACTAGTTATAATTTATTAAGGTATTCCCACCTAGTTACAAGGCACCCTACACGTGGGACACCTTGATAAGACCTTAGGGGTGACTTCAATGTAAAATTAAGGTTGTTTAAGACTTTGGAAGTATGTTTAATTCCAAAATCAAATGAGGATATCATTTCAATCTAAAAGCAGGCTGCAAAGCAGTGCTGACGTTTAAAATGACAGCAGCCAACACAGCAGTGCATACTTAAGTGCATTACATCTATTGGGCCTCTAAACCTACATGCCCTACCATATACTAGGAACTTACAGGTAGATTGACAGTACCAATTGTAATTATACCCAATTGCCATGTACCTTTTATAAAGAGCACAGGCCCTGGGTCTGATTAGCAGAGCCCCAGGCACAATTAGAGTCAGAAAACCAGCATCTAGTAGTCAAAATGAGGGCAAAAAGTGCGGGTACACTGCAAAAAGCCTTGGTTTCTCACACTCAGAATATTTATAAACATGCAGAAAGATTCAAACTTTTTAATTTATTTTAAGTACTTAAGGCGTGTTCATAATAAACATGGTACCATTATTATCCCCTTCCTTCTTGTCACTGCAAAGCTATAAAAAAAACAGCAGTTCTTTAAACAATTGCTTTAACTATGGTCTATGACCTAACCTGCCCTTCTCCTGGCATTGTTAATCAACTGTAATCAGTTATTACTGTTGAATTCTGACATAATTTCTTTATAATAGTTGACTGGGTGCATCACAAGTAACCTATTACAAGGAAATTAAGACAAGTGTTTATCCAGGGATTGTCAGAATCCCATGTATTATATGAATGGTGATATATTGTTATGTAAAATCATTTCTACGCCGTGTCGCCACAAACTAGTCAAAGCCTTTTAAATGAAGACACAGTCAGTTAAATGTCTATTTTATTTCTAAGCTTAAAGTTGTAATATTTAAGTAACACAGCATACTCATCATGGAACAATTTGAAGAAATGTGATCACTGTCACGAAATCAAATTCAACAAGCAGCATACTAATATTTCATGCAATATACTTCTTTTACAATCTGTGCTGCCTTTTTAGCACTTATACGACAAGGTAATAATTTTAAAAGGCAATGTTTTAAGGCAAAATGTCAGTAATTAACAGAAGATTTGTTTTATTGTATTAAATGACCCATTATTTCTCCTGGGTTTTTTCCACATCATTCTAAAAGAGCACCTTCTTTTGAAATGAACACAATGCCAATATTTCAAAATAAGGTATTCTTTCAAAATGATGTGGAAACTTGAGCACATATAACTCATCCAGCCCCCTCAAAGAAAAATCAGTAGAAATGCCAAGGCTCGCTAGGAAAAAAACATGAATCATTTTGTTGTTTTCCTTCAGAAATACATGCGAAATGTTATGGGAATTATTCTGGAGAATGTAAAATGTTGACATAATTAATAAAAACATTATAAGGCAGCAGTTCTTACCCATTTGACTTCTGTGCATCCCCAAGGAATCATGAAAGCTGGGGACCCCATCAAGAAATGTCTACAATGTGAACCGCAAAACAATACACAGAAATAAAGAAACAAGTGTAAAATCGAACAAATACACAGATTGGGAAGGTTGGAGCTTTTCAAATCCATGCCCATTGGTCTACTGATGGTTCTGTGGGGCTCTACCGTTAAATTAAACGAAATGAGCAGATGAACTGACCATGCCTGAGATCAGGCGGGCCAGATTATAAAAAAGGATGATTTGCAAATATTAAAACTAGTGTGTGACCAGCCACATGGATGGGGCCTAAAACCTGCTGAGAGAGATTAAAAATGGCTAGGTTATCAATTAATATCTTAGCAGCCAGATTGCTTACATCATCAATATGGCAATTGAAATCGCCTAACAATGTAAAATTTGAATATTGTAACAGATGAAGGGTGAGGGCATCTCCTAGTGAGTCCAAGAACTTTGAACATGGTCTGGGCAGGGGGAGGGGCGATAGACTAAAATCCCAGCATAAGAACATGATTGACTGATTTTTTTAAAAAATATGCTTTTTTTTTTTTTTTTTAAATATTTTTATTTTCATCATCACAGTAGGCACAAAACAAAATACAGTAAAACAAAAGCATATATAGTAGTATACATCAACAGTATAGTAAATTCAAGAAGGCAATGAAGTGAATAGCATATGACATGACATAACATATGAAGAAGGAAGGCAGCGATAATAAAGTAAGCAGGTAATCAGAAAGGACCATATAATCGCAAATTGAGATGATCGCCAAATGATATAAAGCAATATAATCATAAAGACACACAGGAGCATTTACATCGCAAATTACATAACCACACATTCAATATAAAATATATAATAGATTAATCAAAAAGACATTGGTCGCCAAAGTGCTTCTAATTTAACCAAGGAGCGAAGTCCCCTTGTATTTGCTAAGGCAGCCTCCAAGCCATAAGTTTCCTTAATTATCAACCAAAAATCCTCAACCTGAGGAGGTGTGGGAGAAATCCAAGCCCTAGCAATAGCTAGTCTAGCAGCCGCCATTAAAATTGAGAAGATACATGCTAAACCTAGATTATTTTCTTTACAACCCAGCATGATCTCAAGACCAGTCAATGGTCGATTCAGGCCGAATTTTAACTGAAGTAGCTGTTCAATTTTCTGCCAATAAGCCGTCAGTGAAGGGCATGAGATAAACATATGCAACAAGTCGGCAGCGTATAATCCGCATTTAGGGCAATATTTTTTATCTCCCATCATACTACCTGAATCCCATTTTGCAATTCTAGCCGGTGTGTAGTATAGCATACAAGTAATACGTAATTGCTGGAGTTGCAAGTTGACAGAGTGCACCGAATCCTTTACATTAACTAATGCTTGTTTGATCATACTAGGGGAGACCGCTATACCCAACGTTTGACTCCAGCGTTCAGCTAATTTTACGCTACCATCAGGTTTAAAGCTAGATAGATGAATATACATCATACCTATTAAGGACTTGGTCTTTGTACCATATATACAATCCCAAACATTTGACTGTGTAAACTCAGTTGGAGCGAGAGTTGTAGTTAAATAGTCTCTTATTTGCAAATACTTGTAAAAAAAATTTACCGGTAGCTTATACCTTATACGCAAATTTTCAAATGACATGATTCCTCTCTCATTATAAATTTCGCCCAGGTATGAGATCCCATATTGACTCCAAGATTTGCCTGCCTGATCATGAAAAATCTTAGGGAGCAGTGGGTTCCCCCACAAAGGAAATTTAGTATGAATTTTGGGTAACTTACACTTAATAGCCATATCTCTCCATATGAGCACAATATCCCTCAGAGTCTTAAACTTAACTCTCTTAAAGTAGTTTGGATCATTTATTCCATACAAAAACATGTCCCTCTGATTACCTAAAATAAGCTTGAATAGGGAATTTGACTGGTCCAAGCCCAACAAGCATCGAAAACGAACAATAAATGAAGACCAGAAATACATTTTAAAATCCAGAAAACCCAGTCCTCCTTGTTCATAAGGAGATTTAAGTAGCTCGATTGCTCTTCTGGGTTTTTTATAACCCCATAGAAAGCTACTGCATGTGCCCTCAAGTTTTTTAAACAGGTTGTTAGGAATTTTCAGCGGAATGGAGCGGAACAAATATAAAAATTTGGGAAGTATTTTCATTTTTATTAAGTTAGATCTACCCAGTAGCCCCAAAGGGAGCCTGTGCCAAAATTTAAACAACCTAGCGGATTCCTGCAAGAGTGGTAGATAATTGATGTCTATAATCTGTTTAACATTAGAAGTTATTTTTACCCCCAAATAAGTTACTGTAGTGCACGCCCCGACCATAACATTATGAATCCCTGAAGTAGTAAGCACTTGAGTTTTATTCACGTTCAACTTGTATCCTGAGACATTACCGTATTTCTCAGCTTCATCTATAATCTTATTCACGGCCTCACTTGGATTAGTAGCATAAACCGCTATGTCATCAGCATATGCTGTGAGCTTAAGTTGAGAGGTGCCGGAAACCAACGGATCAATATATACACAAGATTGAAGGATACGTAAAAATGGCTCTATATATAGAGCAAAAAGTAATGGTGACAGCGGGCAACCTTGCCTGGTCCCGCACAGTATCCTGAATGATGTTGACCTAGAGCCCATATAACAAAGATTAGCTTGAGGATTACTATATAAAGCTTTTACACAGGACTGGAACTGCTTACCGGTACCTATCTTTGCTAGGATAGCCCATAAAAATTCCCATCTGACACGATCGAACGCTTTTTCAGCATCTAATAGGATCATGCCAAAATCAATTTTCTTTTGCTCTGCATAGTCAAATGAACTAATGGCCGTGTTAACGTGGGCAGTAGTATCCCTCCCTAATATAAATCCATGCTGACTTTCAGAGACTAAGTCCGTCATAATCGGGGCTAAGCGATTTGCCAAAATCTTAGAAAATATCTTCGCGTCCGCATTGATAAGCGAAATTGGCCGGTATGAACCACACTCAGTCGGGGGTTTGCCCTTTTTTAAAAAAAACACAATCTGTGTCTTATTCCATGATGCCGGCACCTCACCGTAAATAGCTACATATTGGATTGCGCTGATAAGAGGTAAAAGTATGATCTGTTTGAAGGATTTATAAAACTCTAAGGGTATTGAATCAAAACCAGCCGCCTTCCCACTTGGCAGTAGTGACAATGCAGATTCAACTTCTTCTGACAGAATTGTTTCTTCTAATGTATTAATTTTCTCATTGTCTGCAGGCTGGAGGCCACTGTTATTGATATAGCCTAGTATCTCTTCTTGATTAGATGACCATGTCAAAGAATATAACTGTTGATAGAACTGCGAAAACTGATCTAAGATATCCGATGTTTCCGTATACAATACCCCATTTCTTCCCTTAATAACATCAATCTTAGTTCTGGCTTTTGCCTCTGCAGTCTGATATGCCAATACATGTCCGATATGCTCCCCATACTCATACCTCTCCAACCGATGCTTACTGTACTTTGCGGCCATTTTCTCTCTTAAATGTTTTTTAACTGCAATTCTTGCATCAATTAAAGAGAGGAGCATACTTTCCTGGGCCTTTGAATCCTTACTCTTAACTACCTTCACATGTTCTCTCTCAATATCCCGCAGATTAAGTAGTAAATTCTCCATTTCGCTTTTTCGTTTTTTGTTCTGTAAAAGAATATATTTCTGTGTGATACCACGGACGAACGCTTTCATAGTATCCCAAACAATTATTGGGGATGCAGAACCTGTATTTATTCTAAAAAATTCCTCTAGTTGCTGTGTAGTACTCGACAGATATTCAGTATCAGTCAACAAATACCTAGGAAAAGAGAATTGCCTGATTGCCTTATCTTCAATTTTAACCTGAAAAGAGAAAATAATAGGGTTATGGTCGGAGGTCACCCGGGGACATATTTCCATTTTCGATGTTGTAAGTACTCTATCAGAAACCAAGGCCATGTCAATCCTAGAGTATGATTTATGAGGAGCCGAATAGTAAGTATAACCCGGTATTAGAGGGTATATATGTCTCCAAGCGTCCTTAACAGACTGAAGCCTCATCATTTGCATGATCGCTCTGCGAATTTTACACATTCTTACATTACGCCTATTCCCCGTAGAGTCTATATGATAATCTAAGACGCAGTTGAAGTCCCCCAAGATTAATTTTTCCCCCTCCCAGTTTAATAATTCCAAATTGAGGAATTCGAAAATATTAGGATCGTCGACATTTGGGCCATATATGGCGCAAATCACATATTTCTTACCCCCTATAGCCAGCTGAGCTATTGCCCATCGGCCCCATTGATCTGCCAGTTTGTTGATGACTTCACAGGCAAACTTTTTATCTTTTAAGATAGCAACTCCTTTGGTAGATACAGTTTGAGTTGTACTAATGATAACCTCTAACCCCAGGTCCGCTAATAAGTTCCGGTCTTTGTAAGACAAATGGGTTTCTGTCAGCACCACTAAATGAGACTGATACATTCGTAACTCCTCTCGGACCAGCCTTCTTTTACCTGTGTTGTTAAGACCAGCGACATTACAGGCCAAACACTTGATCCAAATCATAATTAAGTTTTATCTTTTGTGTTAACCCTCCTCCTCCTCCTCCTACAACAATAATTATCAAAAAAGTTGAATGAACTATAACATGTAGTTTATTTTTTATACTATTATACTGTTGACAACTAAAAAAAAAACACCTTCCCCATTCTTTAAGAACACAGTGCCCCACTGATGACGATTTTCTCCCCCCCTTAAACCTCATACACCCTCCCTGACCCTCACCGAACATAAACCCAATCTGAGGGTGACACCTCACCCCGTCTCCAAGAAGAACCCCCCCTTATTACCAGCTGCCGCTGGGAATGGCAGCCCTACCGAGCCACAACCCAATAGGTCAAGCCTACCCTCACTTACATCTGTTTATAATATAGTCATAAACATAATCACAGGCTTTAAACATAATTGACAGTTTCTACAAGTTTCTACAAACAACTACAATACTGCAAGGAAGAAGAAAAAAAAAGAAAAGATGGAAGAGAGGGAGGTAAACGAAAAGAGCCAAAGTTCCTAGTCGCCATAGAACAAACCCCCCTTCTATCCCACCTATCCCTGTTCAACATCTTCTGCGCGCCATTTAGCTATTGCCGCACTTGTTTCTTTTTCTTCCAAAAAGATGTAGGTATGACTACCCTTAAGAACTTTCAGACGTGCAGGTTCTTGTAGAAAAGCTTGAGCGCCAAGAGCTTTTATAGGATCAATAAATTGGCGCAGTCTCCAACGTCTGTCCATTGTAGCCTTACTCAAATCTGATCTAACAAAAAAAGAAAAAGAATCTACTGAGACTGGAGCGTTAGGTCTCGCTTTCATTGACACTGCTTGTCTCAATAAAAAGTTCCCAAAATAGATCAAGAAAGGGCGAGGATATTGCCCCCCTTTATTCCTCTGAGTTAGCGGCAATCTATGGACCCTTTGAAGTTGAGAGTCCCAGTCCCAGTCAGAGAGGTCAGGGAAAGCTTTCTGAAATAATTTAACCAAAAACCCCCTCGGGTCTGACCCCTCCGCACCTTCAGAAATACCAAAAAGTCTAAGGTTCTGTCTTCGCTGGCGGTTTTCAATATCCTCCAGCTTGATTTGCATATCCGAAATCTGTCCTTCATGCTTTCTGGCAGAGACATCTGTAAGTGCAGATAGATCTTCGGTTGCGGAAACTCTCTGCTGCAGCTCAGTTAAATCTTGAGTTAACCCGCTAATTTTATCAGTCATTTCCCGAAGGGATTGTTGAATTCTATTGTTGTCCTCTCTGACCTGTGTATAGTGCAGCTGCGCCTCTTGTCTTTGCTCAGCTAGAGACTGCAGAATCAGAGAGAGTGATGGTGCTACTCCCTCATAACAGTCAGTTCCTGCCTCAGGTAATGCCGTCGCCTGACCAACTTGAGATTGAGTTTCTTTCGGGGAATACGGATCATTGTGACTTAAGGATTCCGGCTGTGCTATTCCTGGGGCACCATACCCAGAACTGGCTTCTGATGGCGGGTCGCCAGAGCGAGATGTTGGTGGATTAACCCCATTGACCCCATTGCTGTTGCCGTTAACACCTGAGAGTCTTAGTGACATATTTCGCACTCCGCCCTTAGCTTGCACCCACTTCCTTTTATTATTTTTATGCATGAATCAAAAGAAAGGAATACCGTTATGCGCAACAAGCACCAATGTCCAAAGAAAGTGACAGGAAGTACGCAGTAACACTTACTCTGTTATGCACAAATCTTGAAACACCTAGACATAATCAAAAAGCTAAATATGACAGCCAAGGCATGGCCCGACACCCCTGAAGTTGTTTGTACCAACGCAGCTGCCGAGCTTGGGGTTGGTCCAGGACTGCCTTCTATAAATACCAACCCATAATACTCCATCCAGCTCACTCATATTTTATTAAACTTACGAGGGCAACCCCTGTTACAGTAAGTGACCTTCTCTGCTGCCACGTACAGGTCATTCCCCACCTCCACTGGGGAATTGTTGGTACCTCCTGTGCCCCTCAAAACCTTGCCCAGGACACAAAAGATTAGCTTAAAGTGCAGCATGTCCATATCATCGTGGATTCCCAACAAAACATATTTTGAGTGAAGTGGGATAGGATCTTCAAATATGTGTGACAGTTCCTGAATAATCGCTCTGCGAGGCTTTTTGTAAGGGCTTCTGTAAGGGCTTCCAACGCTCGTGCGTATGGGTTTTTTTGTGCTCATTTTGCTCAAACGCTATTGGCCTTTGCGTGCATCTTTCTAAGAAAGACAGCACGCAATTGGCCAAAGGTGGGTGCATGTCCCACCGTCTCTGTAACTGTTCACTCCCATGGCCTACAGCTGTCGGGAGCGAGCATTGCCACCATCTGTTGTGGATCAGGTTACTACTACTTTGTCTGGGGAAGCCTCCCCCGGCCGTCCTCGCAGCAGGCATCTGAAGAACCTGAGCCCCCCCCTTTCTCATTCACCAGCCCCCCTTTTCCCCTCTCTCTCCCCCACCTACCTGGCCCCCGGGCTTGTTTAATAAGCACAGCTCTCCTGCCGGGCTTCCCTTCCCTATTCCATCCCAGCCCACATCAGGAGGCGCACGCAGCATGTTTCTTTAAAGACTGCTTTCCATGTCCATGACATGTCTTTTTGAAAGTTAAAAATAAACACATATAGTGTATTAAACATGTTAGGAACCCGAGCGCCAATAAATAAATAAACCTCATTTGATCGGTCTATATTATAGCCTGTGGTATGGTTTTCATTTTTTGTTTACTTGGGAAGTGCACGACTTTCCAGACAAGTCCCTTATTTCGCCACCCACGCAGTCCCTTCCTTCCCTGGGCCAGCCTGGAAGCTGTAGATTTATCTGTGGCAGGGACGCATATTTGGTTCAGGGGGTTCTGGTTGTGTTACAAGGAAGGTTGCTGGTGTGATGCGGGGGTCCCCGGTGCCCTGCAGCTCGCCTCACAGGTGCCGTTTAGCAAGCTCACACTGCAGCCAAGCCCTCAGGCTGCACCGTACTCACGCCCTCTGCGTGCTTGGGTTTCTGTGCTCTCCGCTGCCTGCGCATCCACCCTTACACGTACTCTGCCTGTTCAACCCTCTGAGCCCTCTGCCTGCTCATGCTTCTGTCCTCTATGCTGCCTGCTATATCCACCCTACTCTTTCTTCTGCATGGGCTCTCTGCCTACTCAGCCCTCTGGCCCCTCTGCCTGCTCAGTCATCCGTGCTCTCTGCTGCCTGCTTCAGCCACCCTGCTAATCCGCGTGGGCTCTCTGCCTGCTCATTGTTCTGTCCTCCCCTGCTGCCTACTTCATCCACCCTGTTCATCCATGTGGGCTATCTGCCTGCTCAGTCCTCTGGCCTCTCTCTCTTTAGTTTTCTGTCCTCTCTGCTGCCTGCTTCAGCCACCCTACTCTTCCACATTGACTCTCTGCCTGCTCAGGCTTCTGTCCTCTCCGTGCAACCAAAGAGAAGTGGGTCACCTGCTGCACCATGTGTTGTTGCGGCACACTCATGCACATGAACATAATGTGTCACATTTGTTCTTTTTAAAATACCTCATCTACTCAAACTGCATTATGTTGCTGAGGTATAGGTGCAAGCATGTTGCATTGATCTCTGTGTATGCAAATTGATGGTGCCTCTCTGTGAGGGGCAGATTAACACTATGATTTAGAATCCCACTTGAAATGCAGGTCCTTATAGACTACATCAGCACTTACTTCACCAAATATGATCTCTTTGCATACCGTACAATCTACTCAATGCTACATAAATACACTCCACATAATAGCACTCAGTACCACATAATTACACGTCACATAATTACTATATTCAATGCAACATAAATACACTCCACATAATAACACTCAGTGTGACAGTTACACACCACATAATTACATTCTACTCAATGCAACATAAATACACCCCACATACCACTCAGTGCCACATAATTACAAGCCACATATTTACACTCTACTCAATGCAACATAAATACACTCCACGTAATACCACTGTGCCACATAATTACACACCACATAATTACACTCTACTCAATGCAACATAAATACACTCCACATAATAACACTCAGTGTGACAGTTACACACCACATAATTACATTCTACTCAATGCAACATAAATACACCCCACATACCACTCAGTACCACATAATTACAAGCCACATATTTACACTCTACTCAATGCAACATAAATACACTCCACGTAATACCACTGTGCCACAGAATTACACACCACATAATTACACTCTACTCAATGCAACATAACTACACTCCACAAAATACCACTCAGTGTGACATACTTACACGCCACATAATTACACTATACTCAATGCAACATAAATACACTCCACATACCACTCAGTGCTACATAATTACACGCCACATAATTACACTCTACTCAATGCAACATAAATACACTCCACATAATACCACTCAGTGCCACATAATTATATGCTACATAATTACACTGCACTCAATGCAACATACACTCCAAATAATACCTCTCAGTGCCACATATTTACACACCACATAATTACACTCTACTGAATGCAACATACACTCCACATAATACCACTCAATCCCACATAATTGCACGCCTCATAATTACACTCTACCCAATACAACATAAAAACATTCCACATACCACCACTCAGTGCCACATAATAACACGCCACATAATTACAATCTACTCAATGCAATATAAATACACTCCATTTAATACCACTCAGTACCACTTAATTACACACCACGTAATTACTCTACTCAATGCAACATAAATACACTCCACATAATACCACTCAGAACCAAATAATTACACACATTATTTAATGCAATCTAAATACACTCCACATAATAACACTGTGCTAAATAATTACACTCTACTCAAAGCAACATAAATACACTTCTTATAATACCACTCAGTGTGACAGTTGCAAGCCACATAATTACACTCTACTCAATGCAACATAAATACACCCCACATACCACATAATTACAAGCCACATAATTACACTCTACTCAATGCAACATAAATACACTCCACATAATACCACTCAGTGCCACATAATTACACGCCACATAAGTACACTCTACTAAATGCAACAACAATACACACCATATAATACCACTCAGTGCCACATAATTACACGCCACATATTTACACTCTACTCAATGCAACATTAATACACTCCACATAATACCACTCAGTAGCACATAGTTACACGTCACATAATTACTCTATTCGATGCAACATAAATACACTCCACAAAACACTGTGCCACATAATTACACACCACATAATTACACTCTACTCAATGCAACATAAATACACTCCACATAATACCACTCAGTGCCACATAATTATATGCTACATAATTACACTGCACTCAATGCAACATACACTCCAAATAATACCTCTCAGTGCCACATAATTACACACCACATAATTACACTCTACTGAATGCAACATACACTCCACATAATACCACTCAGTCCCACATAATTGCACGCCACATAATTACACTCTACTCAATACAAAATAAATACACTCCACATAATACCACTCAGTACCAAATAATTACACGTCACATAATTACTCTATTCAATGCAACCTAAATACACTCCACATAATAACACTGTGCCACATAATTACATGCACATAATTACACTCTACTCAATGCAACATAAATACAATGGAGAGGTGTGGCTCACTAGTTAGAGGTGGCAGACCCGTAAGCAGAGAATCGGCCAGGGACCAGGGTTCAATTCCCGACGTGGCAGGGTCGTGGACCAGGGTCAAAACGGACTCGATAATTCTCGCCTCGGTACCTACTCTAACCAGGAACCCACTCGGCAACTCTGGGCATTAAGCTTGCCTCATCTCTACAACGGCCCCCCACAGACGCCGGGGATGCCTGGTTTCACCTTGGAGATACCCAGAAAGGGACCATCTCACAGGGATAGCCAGGACGGGTTCCCCAGCGGTCTACAGCGCCGGGACGCCCCGTTGCTGGGGTAGCTGTGCGCTTTACAAGTCTACAACATTTAACATTAACATTTAATACCACTCAGTGTGACAGTTGAATGCCACATAATTACACTCTACTCAATGCAACATAAATACACTCCATATAATACCACTCAGTGCCACATAATTATATGCCACATATTTACACTCTACTCAATGCAACATAAATACACTCCACATAATAACACTGTGCACATAATTACATGCCACATAATTACACTCTACTCAATGCAACATAAATACACTCCACATATTACCACTCAGTGTGACAGTTACACGCCACATGATTACACTCTACTCAATGCAACATAGATACACCCCACATAATTACAAGCCACATAATTACTCTCTACTCAATGCAACATAAATACTCTCCAAATATTACCACTCTGGGCCACATAATTATACGTCACATAATTACACTCTACTCAATGCAACATAAATACACTCCACATAATACCACTCGGTACCACATAATTACATGCCACATAATTACACTCTACTCAATGCAACATAAATACACCCCACACACCACTCACTCAGTACCACATAATTACGAGCCACAAAATTGCACTCTACTCAATGCAACATCAACTCTACATAACACCACTCAGTGCCATATAATTACACGCCACATATTTACACTCTACTCAGTGCAACATAAATGCACTCAACATAATACCACTCAGTAACACATAATTACATGTCACATAATTACACTGTACTCAATGCAATATAAATACACTCCACATAATACCACTGTGCCACATAATTACACTCAACTCAATGCACCATAAATACACTCCACATAACACTCAGTACCACATAATTTCACGCCACATAATTATACTATACTCAATGCGACATAAATACTCCACATAATGCCACTCGATGTCACATAATTACATGCCACATAATTGCACTCTACTCAATGCAACATAAATACACTCCACATAAATGCACTCTTTGCCACATACCACCAATCAACATAAATACACTCCACACCATGACACAATTTCACTAAGCATAATTTCACTCAACACCACAGTTCCAGGCCACACAATTCAACTCCACACATTTCCAATACACACCACATAATTACACACAAAACAACATATTTCAACTCCACAATCCACAACGTACCTCCAATCCACATCATATAGTGGCACCACCTGAGCACCAAACATCAATCACCACCATCATTTTGCATCAGCGCACCACCTAAGCATCACCTAAACATCACCTAAGCATCACGTCACTCTGCCCTCGAAATCTGGCATCTGTTGATTCTCCCCTAGTGTCCGTCCACTGCTCGTGTTCTAATAAACTACTGTTTTCCAACCTCCATTCCCCTGTTATTTAAGTCTCGCTCACCTATAACAAAAAAATTATAACAAACAAGCATGAAACAGACAGGAAGAAGTTGCCGGCAATGCAAGTACAAAAAAACTAGAAGACATTTTTTATGTTCAAATCTTTTTTTAATCAGGTTGTTTAGTTGTATATAATGTTGTCTTGGTTTGTATAAAGGTAACACAAATGCTTAACACTTTTTATTATAACTTTTCAACATGATGCACAGCAGCTCCAATGCTCTGCAACATAGCCAAAAGTTCTGGTTAAACACATAACATCCCAAAGGCGAGATCTATTGGCTATGTTGATGCTTGTTTTCATTGCCTCCATTAGTATCCTCCCTTCTAAAGGGTCTCCAAGCAGCCAGGCCAACCTGTGTTGCCAGCGGCAACCCTTGGGCCCTCCCTCTCCCACCATGAAGGTAGCATAGGTGAGATGGCATGCTCCAGCATATTGAGTCGAGTGATCCTAGGGCACACAGATCCAGACATTGATGTTTATCAAGTAGACAGCCCGGTAGTGCCCCATAACATCCAGGAAAGCGATCCCATCATTTTAAGCCAGAATGAGCCCCATAACCCCCAAGGATGTAAAAAAGTACTGGCACTGTAGTTGCCGGGTCTGTAATATACAGAAGAATATCATCAGTGCATAGCAATATTTTTTCTTCTACCTCGTCTCTAGCTGATTCCCCTTACTCTGGGATGTGTTCTTATTTTGCACACAAGAGATTCTACCATAAGGGCAAATAAAAGTGGGGACAAGGGACATCCCTGCCTGGTCTCCCGCTCAATTGGGAAGACATCTTCCCATTCACTCTAACCACTGCAATGGGATTCTGTTACAGCACCGCCACCCTCCTTTTATAGTTTGGCCCAAACCCAATCTTCTGTAATGTCTGTTCGAGGCAGGGACAGTGTATGGCATCAAATGCCTTATCGGCATTTAAAGAGAGGAAGACATGTGGTGCCTGTCAGGCTTGCACTGTTGGCAATACATTGTGTGTACGCTGCAGATTAACCCATGTTGACCTACCGGGCATGTATCCTGATTGATCTGCTTGAATTAAAGGCGTGACAACCAGCAGAAGTAATATGAATCGCACAGCTCCTTGGGCTTTCCCTCCTTGGAAAGCGCTATAATGGTAACCCTCTGGAGATTCAGGTGCAGCACCCCTTGGTCCCTACTTCCCGAAACATGTTCAGCAGGTGAGGCCTAAGTAATCCAGTGCAACATTTGCAAAACTCGGCTGGTATGCCATTGGGTCCCACAGATTTGCCTGTTCTTAGTCTGGTGATGACTGCCTGCACCTCACTCAGTGTTAAATATCATCCCAGGGCCTCCCATGCCTCCACGTCCAGTACAGGAGTGAGGACAGCAGCCAGGTACTGCGCAATACTGGTAGAATCATGAAGAGTTCGGGCCCTGTTGAACCGCTCATAGTAGGGGGCGAACTCTACAACAATTTGTGCATCAGTGTCACAGGAATCTCCTGCTTGATTTATTAGACTTTGCACTCAGCGAGTCTCCTGTTTCTGTCTGCTCAACCACGCTAGGAGCTTACCGGCCTTATCTCCTGTCTCATAGAAGAGATGTATCATGGCCATCATTTGCTTTTTCTGTACTTCTAGTATTCAGTTTGCCTGACTGTGATCTGCCTAAGAATCAGGGGGTCAGTCATGGACTTTGGTGTCCCATCCAATTGCAGTATCTGCGTCTCCAAATCCTCGAGTTCTGCTACGTCCCTTCTTTTTTTCTGTGCTATCAGGTTTTGGGCCCTGCCCCGCAGTACATTCCTGTATGCCTCCCACAACATGATCTTGAATGACACGGAGCCTTCATTTTCAGTGAAATACAATTCAGTGTCCATAGGGATGCCCCAAGCAACCCCAGATCCCTCAGGTTCCCTGCATCTATTTTCCACCCAGCGGACTCCCAGCCCCGAAGTCACCCCATTTTGAACTAACAAGGGTGAATGATCTGACAAGCCCCTCGCCAGATACTTTGCCTGTGCAACCTCCTCTACTTCATCCATGGGGGGGACCAACTCATAGTTCAGTCTCAAGTAAACCCTGTGAGCCCCTGATAAATATGAATACCTTCTATCCAAGGGATGCAGACACCACCACAGATTTGACAAGCCCACGGATTCTGTGAATTGTGCCATTGCCGTTGACCAAGAGCGCACTGCGGGGTCCCCTCAAGTGGTCAAGGTATATGAGCATAACGTTGTTAAAGTCTCTACTCATAACATGTCGACTCAAGGAATATATCTGTAACTTTGGCCAGGGTGGGTCATTGCAATCAAGGAGGAGCATAGACGCTCAATAGGTCCGTCCCCAGTGACCTTGCACCTCTACCAATCTGCCATTGGGGTCTATCCATGTTCTAATCACCCAAAATGAGGGGGTTCTTTCTGATCAATATGGCAAACCCCCTGGACCCTGTAGTAAACCCCACGTAGGCTAGTTTAGTATATGCTCACCTGCCCAGGAATCTGCAATGGGTCAGCTGTAGGTGTTTCTCTTGGAGGAGGATCACATTAGGCTGTAGCCGTTTAATGTGTTGCGCCACTAGCCGCAGCTTAACTTTGTTACCCAGACCACTAACATTCCAGGTTAGGACTAAAAGGTGTATGTCCTCTAGCAGTCTGTCCTGTACCATATCCTAAAAATTATGTACTGTGTGTTCGGGTGTCTTCCTTAAAATCCATAGGAAAGCAATTGCAGCAGTGTGACTCTCCAATCATCAACAAAAACAGTCGAAAAACACAACAACGCCCCCACAATAGCACCCCACCCCACTCCCACTGTCTTCCCTGAATGCAAAACCACATTACCTGACCAAAACAATGCGTAAAGAGGGTATGAGAGGTCTGTTTCTGACCACCCTCCTTACTCACAAACCCAAACAAAAACAACAACCAAAAGACAGAAATTCACTCTCATCGCCGACTGAGACTCTTGGGAGGGGGGGAGAGATCCAGGTCTCTCCAAACGTCTTCGGCTTGATATGCATTCTCAGCTGCTTTGTCCCCCCTGGTGTAAGATCACACCTCTCACATCAAAACTTTGTGTTCATGCTGCAGACTGGCATTTGCTATGAAAAGTGGGTGAGTTCCATCACAGTCCGACAACAGGTTCCTTTCAGAGTTGCTAGGAGATACATCATCCTGTAGTCTGTTGTGTTTAGTCTTTTTTTAAGTCAAGCTCAACTTGTCTTCATGTCAGAGGAAACCCTAGGTTTCTGCTTGAGTTGTGATCCTGGCAGTAGATTCCCTCCACTTTCCTATGCAGTGGCCCGACACCGTCTTCGCCTTTCTGATGTTGTCTTTGGATCTTGCCCCCTCCTCATAGGGGGCACTCAGGCCAGGCTGCTCTCCACCATTTCTCGTCAGCCTCAGGTGCTCCTCCGACCAGGTCCAGGCTCCCTCAGGTGAATGAAAGAAGGACGCTTCGCCATGATCAAGGAGCTTGAGCTTCACCGCAAACAGTAGCATGTACTGTATTTGCAAGGCCCGCAACTTAGTTTTCACAGAATCAAAGGTATGGAGTTGTTTTTGGACCTTGCGGGTGTAGTCCGGGAATACCATAATTCTTGAATTCTCGTGGCACACTTTGCCCTGGAGTCAAACTTTCCACAGTATCATGTCCCGGTCAAGGAAGTAATAAAAAGGGATATTATGTGTCGTGGAGGAGTCCCTGGGGAAGGCTTTGCACCCAGCGCTTTGTGGGCTTGCTCTATTATAAAGCACCGTTGGGAGGAAAGCTCTCAGCCACTGATCCAGAAAGGCACCCATGCTGGTCCCCTCAACCCCTTCTGGGAAGCCCACAAAGCGAAATTAGTTTCGCAGGTTCCGGATTTTTAGCTTCTTCCAATCTCCAGACCACATCCTTAGCCAAAGCACGGATTTCTCCAATGTCTTTCTGAAGCCGATAAACTGTGTCTTCTACATCCGAGATCCTATTTTCGGCTGCTGTGACCCTCTCAGACACATTGCGTAAGTCCTGTTGCAGGAGGAAAATCTTGGACCGCACCTCTCCTATCCTCCCCTCCAGTGCCCCCCAAGAAGATTGGATCATCAGAACTATTGCTGCATTGTCCGGCATATTCAGCGCTTCTGCTTCTGAGTCCATCGGCGGGGTCACCACCTTTGTATAGTGGTCCATTTCCCCTGCCACTTTGGGTTTTGGGTTCTCTGTCTATGGTCACTACTCCTGCACCACCCCACCTGACAAATGGAGAGTCAATGCGACGGGCCCTCCTGAAAACAAGCTGCCAATCTCCTAGCCAGCCCTACCCCCCTCTGCCTCCGCAGGTCTAACTGAGTCTATTCAGGCGCAGTGCACCTGTCGCCTGTACAATGCCTCCCTGCCAGGTCGGTCTGTGAGTTTCTTCCCACCAAAAACGACCACAACCATCCGGCTGTTGTATAGTAGATGGTGGGAGGAGCAAGGGGAACCAGAAAGACCGCCTGGCTGGTTTGTCCAAGAATTGTTTCTCAAGAGGCTACCGCCCTTGCGCCGCTCAGACCTTCCGGCACTAGGATCTTTATGGTGCTGTCTGCATGTGCCCCTGGTCAGGCTCGATGTAGTGGCAGACCAGTTGGAGCCACTCCCCTTCGGTGCCCAGATGGGGAGCCCCACTCGCCTGAACAATGTAGCGGGCTGAACTGCCTCTGCAGTCTGCCTCATTTCACGGTCTTTTCGAGGGAGATTTTTAGGGGCCTGCTCCACATCTGGGCCACCCCCTGCTATTCCGAGTCAAAGGGCCTGTACACGACCCTGACCTGGGTGCTGCCCGATGGTCCCAATGTGAGCTAGGATGCCTGTCACAGTAGCTCCGCTCAAGGGCCTAGGGGAGACAGCCACCGCTGTTCCCTCTGCACACTCCAGAGGCACGCGCCGCACCCGGGGCACTCACCACTGCTCTAAGCCATGAGGAGGGGAGGCGATACCTGCTGCCGAGTGAGGCACAGCGAACTCTGTCAGCAGGAGACGTCCCCCAGGCCCAGAAGGTGCCCCGCTGTGCTACTGAGCAGCGCAGACTTGGGAGCCCCACTCTGCTCACCTTTGGAGCTTCCACAAGGTCTCTCTGGTCTACTCGCTTGTGCATCCCCTGCACCTGCCGCAGCAGCGGCTCACCCCGAGCACACAACAACAACAGGCGGGGGAAGGGACGGAAAAGGTGTGAAACGGGAGAGGAGTTGGCCTAACAGCTTGGATGGGTGAATTCAAATATGGGGATCCGGGTTCGAGTCTCGGCAAGGAGGCAGAACATCCTGTGATTCTGACGAAATCACTTAAACTCCTCGTGCCTAACAAAAATGAATGTGCCCTCATTTAATGCAACTGGTGCTCATGTAAAGCGCTCTGATACCCGATACCTTCCGGTCAAGTTTGCGCTATATAAAACTCCGTAAAAAAAAATGGGACCCGGGGCTCCCTTGTTAGCTTTGGTCTTGCCGCCTATGCTCTGCTTCAGCTGGTGGATGGCATTACCACTTAGCTGCCACCATCTTGCCTGGAACCTGAGCCACCATGCCCTCCCAGTCGTGCAGCTAGTCGCTCCCAGGATCCTGGGGAGCCAAATGCGGACCTCTACTGCACTCGGCATGCCCACATAGTGACAGAGACTAAGTTTTGCACATCAATGGAAGGTGGATGGCAGGACAAAAAAAAGGATTAGGGTTGGGTTGCTGGATCTCACAGACTGTGCTGCTAATCGGCAATCTTGTTGGTCACGCCCCCCTGATAGACTCATCTTTAAATAGAAACCAAGATTCTCTCCTACCTCAATCTACATTGAATACTGAGCATAGAAATGAGTCCTGAAAAATAAAAGCTAGGCCACCTCTTTTAGCTTCTTTTCTTTCAAAATGGAGGATAGAATACCCTGCAGGGACAGCAAAGGCAATATCCAGATAAGATACATCCTTAAGCCATGTCTCAGTGCTAAACAAAACAATCTAAATATGGTCCTACAAAAAGGTGAAAAATTTCCAATGCATGCCTAGGGAGGGAGCGTACATTCCTAAGACCCCAATAAAGAGTGTTGTTGATCCCCGCTTTGGTATCCAAAAGGCTTAGCATACTTATTTCAAAGTTAAAAGGTTGTTTACACTCAGAACAAAAAAGATCCCACCACTTTTGCAGTATATAAGTTGACTTTGCACTGAGCTGACTTATCCAGCTGCCCCAACTTGAAGGAAAAGAGAGTTGAAGGCAAAGCATTGCTTGACCTAAAACCTGCACCATGCGGACATAACACATTCTGTTTGCTGTGCTTGCGTTGCTCCCACAAATCAACTTAAGAATACCAAGTTATTCAATTTTAGTGTCCAATTTCAAACTGTTTCACATTCCTAATGTTTTAAAATGAGTTAGTTTACATTTGCCTTTTTTCAAGTGTGTATATACTTTATAAATCTTCTAATATTATTTAATTTTGTAAACAGTCGCAGACTTCCTGAGCAGGCTTCATGGATGCCCAGGAGTCAATAGACCGCAGTCTAAGAGCCACTGTTCAAAGGGGTTCACCATAGGGACCCTCTTTGGAGGGAGGTGTCCTCTCACTTGCTTAACTTTCTTAGTAGAATATAAGGTACAGGTTTACAACCCACTCATTTTAAATTCCACCACTACCACAGCTAACAAAAAACTGAAAGCAAATTAAATGCATACAGACCGGTTTTATTCGGTCCACTGTAATATTTCTTCCTCGATTTTGTGCTTATTCATAAATGTGCTCCACTTTTACGTTTTTAAATCTGAATGCTTGCATAGAGACAAGGCATAGGCCAGCAATATATCAGTTCTTATTTTATGTTACTGATGCTGCTATAACATCCTCTTACATTATCTCTTTGTCAGTCTGGAAATTGTGCTCCTTTCAACTGAGATCTTCCTGAAACAATAATTGTGGAGTTTATTTGAGGGATGCAAATAAGGGAGAAAGGTCACTGTTAGACCAATCAGCCTTAGGATGGCCTTCCCAAAACCTTTTTCCTTCATCCCTATTTTTGCAGATGAAATTTTTGCTGGCGGTAGGATCAGTGCTAAAATGCATGTGCTCACTTCTTAAAATGTGGTAATGTTGGCGTATCCCCAAATTGACATATTTAATTTACTTTTAAATCCCTAGTAAAAATGGTACTACATGTGCCCAGGTCCTGTAAATTAAATGCTACTCATGGGCCTGCAGCACTGAGTAGCCCATTAAATATGCAGCCAGTGTGTGCCATTCAGCCTATGTTTTCAGTTTTAAACTGCCATTTAGAACTTTCAATATAAACCTTTTGCCAGGCCCAAACTTTCCCTTTAAATACAGATAAGTCTACCCTAATGTGGGCCCTGAAATGGCCAAAAGGCCAGTGTGCAGTGCATTTAAAAAGTTGGACATGTACTTTTAAGTTTTACATGTCCTGATAGTGAAAAAGTCTTAAAATGGTTTTTCACTATTGCAAGGCCTACCTCTTCAATAGAATAACATTGGAGTTACCTAATAACATTAATAAGCAGTAACTTCCAAATAGCAACAGGTAACCAATTCACGTTCGGTGTTTTTGGAACTATAATCAAAAATCCTCTTTTATGGTGAAGAAAGATTTTAAATTACAATTTTGAAAATTCATTTGGTACCTGCAATCTGTCTTTGGGTCACATGACTGGGTGCAGCGGACAGCTGGGCTTTGTGTATTCCTCCTAGACAGCCACACACAATAGAAGGAGCTTATGTGTGCCTGGGTGGGCCATCACTGGCAGGATGGAAGGGCACAGCTCTACTTACACTTGAATAGGATGTGACCTGCAGCCACAAAAAAAGCTGCATAACCCTGTAGTTAGTCTAGAGCCAGGGTAGGGAAGGACTTGAAAGAGAAACGACTAGAAGCTTCTCCCACCTCAAAGGAAGGTCCAGGTATAAATATTGGACGTCAGACACCAATCCTTCAGTACACCCCTGAACCTGTGGATAGTCTGCCAGGAAGAAGAACTGCAGTGCTGTTGAAAGATCTGCCACTCTGCTGGACTTCTGCTTCGAAGGACTGCTGCCCTGCTGTCCTGACCTACTGTCTGTTGCCCTCTTGTTTGGGTGAGAAGAACGGAACCGACACATCTTAGTGACTGCACGCTGCATCCTCAACGCTGGACTTTGCATCGTAAGCCCTTGTCGACTGGAACCTCAACGATGACTCAGGACCTCGCATTGTGGTTATGCAGCTCCTCCGAACCAAAACATCGCCTCGGCTGCGCAACACAGCCTTGATGTGGAACCTTGCAGCACTCCGCAACGAGGATTTAAGGTACTCTTTTTCAGCAGGCCTAACTGGGTACCTCTATGAGACCCATACTCCATGGCAGCTGGCCTGAACTTGTGACTTTGTCCCGGTCCGGCACAACCAGATCTCCACAGTTGGCACTTTGTGCTTTTTGGTGCTATTTTCACTGGAATCCTTGACATTGCATATCTTCGGTTCTACTAATTGGATTTATGTTGTTTTGCTCTTCTTATATTTTTTAAAGAATACATCTACATCTGGTGTGGGATCCCTTTGCAGTGTGTTCTCACTGGGTTACTGCTTGAAGTGTTGCACAAATACGTTACACATTGCTTCTGAATTATGCCTGACTGCTCTGTCCAAAGCTACCGAGGGTTGAGCACAGGTTAATTTGGAGTGTGATTGTGACTTTACCCTGACAAGGATTGTGGTTTCTGCTTCAGTAGGGTTTTACCTCACTCAACAAGCAACCCAGATTTTTTACTTTCACACATCAAAGCCAATCACTATTTATGGGGATCACACACTGTTAGCTATGCCAAGCCTCAAGATATGTGTATGTGGCCTACATAGCTGTGGAGAAGTGTACAACAGACAAGTATTTCCAAGTATTTCCTCCTGTTGGACTTGGCCATTTTTGCAGGGTCAAGCTAGAACTTTTTGCCTTCCTCCTGTATTTTTTTCTGACCTGCGGTTGGTGGTTTTATGACTAGCACTGAACCTCAGTGATAAAGTGCCCAAAGTGAATGTGCTCTCTATGGTAAGTTTGGTAAGATTGGTCTACTTCTGTTTAGCATATTTAATTTACCTATTAGTCCCTTGTACAGTGGTATCTCATATACTCAGGGCAAGTAAATTAAATGCTACTGATGGGCTTGCAGTGCTCCTTGCGCCACCCACCAAAGTAGCCTTTCAAACCTGTCTCAGGCCTCTGCCACTGCAGGGCCTACGCGTGCAGTTACTGCCATTGTGACGTGGCACATAGAGTGGTTGCCTCGCCTGTGAATCCCCGTTTACTAATTATCAGTCACCCCTAAGGTATGCCCTAGCTAGCCCTATGGGCAGGGTGCAGTGTAGGTAAAAGGTAGGACATGTGCCTTAACTGTGTGGCATGTCCTGGTGGTGACAAACAGCCTATTTGGTTTCTCACTGCTGTGAGGCTGCCATCCCATAGGAATGCATTGGGGATTCCCTTAGATATGCTTCAGTGGTAATTCCTGACATGAGAGGGGTAGCGTGATCAAGTTTGGTATGTTTGGAATAGTGGTGATAAATGCTGCATATTGGTATTCACGGATTTATTACTACGATTTTAGAAATGCCACTTTTAGAAGTAGGCATTTCTGTGTGCTATGTGTCTTTGTGCCTGCCTGTTGTGTATTGACTGGCTGGCCTTGGAGTGACAGGGGCTGGGGAGGTGCAGTGGCTTCAGAGAGTCTGGATGAGTCAGAGCTAGGCTGAATAGGTCTGGTCTGCATTTTGAGTGGTGGAAGGAGTAGCACCTGCACCTAAATAGGGCTGTGCCTGCCTTCCACAATGATGGCTCAGCCCCCCTGTAGTGTGTCTGGGGCCAGGCCTTACACTTACAATGGGGATTGTTGTTAACTATAAAGATATGTTTAGTGCCCCCTAGAACTGGTTTGGACCGGGCTCAGAGCCCTCTACCAGTAGAGAACAAAGACTGTTAGTACTATAAATATTCGGGCTGAGACCCCATGTCTATGAGCTTACTGGGAAATTGTGGAACAGACGATACTGCGCTGGCAGGGAACCTCCACTGGGACTTTGCCTTGGGAGCTGCTTGCTGAAGGGACTGCCCCTATGCCCAGGGATCATGTATGCTGGCCTGCTGCCTGTGTTCTCAACTAGCGTGCCCCGTTGTCCTCAGGGGGATCAGCATGAAAAGGAGCGCTGAGGGCTGCTCCTGCAGGCTGCTCTGGGCGTAAGAAATCGTACCGCGTGTTGAGCGCTACACAGGGCCTGAGGACCGCCTTTTGCCCTGAACACAAGTTGAGGCGTTCTCGAGTTATTCTCCTGAACCCTGGGTTTGGGCTCCTACGACTGTGGTGCACTTCTTTGTTCAGCGCTCGAGAGACACGGGCAGGGGTGGAGAAATCACTGTCGGAGCCTGAGACAATGGCCCGCTCTTCAGTGTGCGGCATGAGACGCTGCATCAGTGTGTTACAGGAGACGCTGCACCTCTCAAACTAGGGAGCCTACCCTCCGTTTGTGGATCAAGAAGGAGGGCTACTCTGAACCCTCTATGGAGCCTCGCATACTCCAGCCGAGGGCTCAGGAGGTGCCGTCGAGTCGTGGCAGTGTAGCTGGGAAACAACTGAGATTTTGCTCTGTGATTCCTGGCATGCAGGAAGTCAGGCAGAGGATGCCTGACCGTGGGCGGGGCTCCCATGAGGAAGTGAAGAATATCTAAGAGAACAACTGCATATCGTGTATGCGGGGGACCACATGAGGTCTCCCCCCCACGGTGATATCTCGTACTTGGGGGCCCACCGTTATAGGACCATCGCATTTGTTGTTGGCAGTCACACCGCATGTCTGCAGGACTGTCAGGGGGCCATTTCTCCAGTGTAATGGGACTGAGTGAGGTCTCTCTGCCATCAGGGGCATTGTGGTATTTCAAGAGGCTTGGGTGGTCAGGATCATGCAGTAAGGTGATGTTCTGGTTCCCAATGTGTGCCCTCTGCAGTTTTGATGTTATAGTTATGCTCTGATGTGATTAGGCTTTGGGGTTACATTGCCAAGGTTTGAAACATACGCATCACTATGGTGATTTTATTGATGGGTGCACTCAGATAAGTGTTTACAATGGGGCATACTATGGGGCACTGCTAATTATGTTTTGCCTATGCTAAGTGCAATCCTGCCAGTATTTACTGGTGATGCTAAATGCTTATGACCGTGGCCCGATTGGCCACTGATTTATGGAATCCTGTGAAGTCATGACAAGTGCCAGTGGCACACTGATAGGTGTGATTGTGTTCTAATGTGTTTTTAGGAATAATACAAAGGCTATTTTTATATAACCTAGTGTGGAGTTTCTTTGGTGGTGTGCCTAGTGTGTCGATGCTGTGTGAGTGTGTTGCGCAAATGCTTTACACATTGCCTCTGGGATAAGCCTGACTGCTCTGCCAAGCTACCTATGGGGTGAGCAGGGGTTATCTTCAGAGTGTGGGCACTTAGTAAACATCCCTAATGTATTAGTCTAATTCTCCCTACTCGCCCTTTGGATTTCTATTCCTGTGCTGCCTGGTTGCTGAGCTGTGTAATACACTACCCCATAGCTGCTGCAGACCTGGTGCTCTGCAGTGTGGTGTCCCTTTGGGCAGACGGACTCCAAGCATCTCCTGCCTCTCGTACTCCTCGCTATCTAATAACAGATTATATCGGCAATACATCACACCATCCTTATGGAGATGATGGGAGTAATTTCCTTTCACAACACAGTACTGGAAATCTGGAGCGTATCGAGGGCGCATTAATTGAAAAGTTTTACTTCCAAGCCGTAGTTCATAATAAACAGCATGGAAGTAGAAAGACTGATATTTTGCACCCAAAACAGAACTGACTATTCTACACAAGCAGGGCAAACCCATGTTAAGTGAAAACACATTTTAATATATGTTAATGCCTTATGCTTAAATTAATTAATGGATATTAACATTAGAACAGAGAGTGGGTTTGGGTCGACTTAAAACCCTTCAAAAAAAGACATGCACCTGTTTCCTTGTTATGTAATATCGTTATTTGGACAGCCAAAGAGTACATCAATTTCTGGTAAATAATGCTGTATTTATGTTTATGAAGTACACAGAGCAGAATAAAAACTGGCAAACATCAGTTTGTGAAAGCAACTACTATTAACCAACATTTACACAAAATTGGTGACCCAGTTTGCTTAGCAGGATAACTACCGTTAAATGAGTTACACGATCATTGCAGGATTTTTTGTAAGATATTTTCCAGATTTTGTTGAAATAATAGAGTATGTACAGTATATGGTAAACAACAGATTTTAACTAACTTTTTTCAATAAATAATTGTCAGATAATGTTTTTCTTACATTGACAGAAGACCGATCATCTCCAACTTTTTTGATGTTAACATTGCCCAAATGCAGAATGGCAGCCAGGACTTTAAAAACATCCATTTGAAAGTCCTCATTCAGGCCTAAAAAAAATCAAACTCAACATAATTAGATAACTCTTACTTTATGCATGAAAGAGACTCTGAATACTAGTTGTAACATTAGCCTGCAGTTCACCACTTTATAAACATGTTTGTTCTTTATTTGTTCACAGTCTAAAATGAACAAGGATAAATAATGTTTGAAAGAAGCAGCAAGGCACAATTCATTTGAAAATGATGTGTGAGGTATTTTGGCAAAATCACACAGTAACCATGCACAAACTGGTAACTCTAGATTTACTGGTGGCACATTCATAGGCATGCCAAGCCCAATAGCCCATCAGGCTCCATGGGCTAGACTGAGCCTTGAGGTTCTTGCCTTCATATGCACCCTGTGGGCAGCAGATGGCTTTGCGGACACTGGGAAGGCTAATATACTATTTTAAGTCAGTACAAGAATACCTGGGAAAAAGTGCACCTTTCCTCAAAATTGTCCAGTAACCTGATTTACTATCCCAACGTCAGTCCTGGAATATTTTGGAGAACTTAAAAAAATCTCCCACATATTTTGACAAAGGGTTGAAAAGCTTTTTATGTTAGACAAGAGATGTCCTGGGGGACGGGGGCATTGTTGAAGCCAAAAACAACAAGAAATACATAAATGAGGGATGCCAAGCCCCAAAATCCCATATCTCACTCTCTAACCTCTCACTTAATGTCATTAACACCTTCTCTGATAGGCCTTCCCCCCACCCCCGCCGCTAAGTTTTTTTTTAGCTATTTGGGGTAGTATGCGCTTAGGCCCCTGTAACGTTTTGACGACATAAGGGATCCACGCCAAATTTGCGTCCTTTTCTTCCAACATCATGGGGATTCTAGAGGTACCCAGAGTTTGTGGATTCCCCAGGAGGGGACCCAGAAATTAGCCAAAATACAGCTAAACTTTTTTTGAGGGGGGCGAATGGGACAAAAAGTGCTGCAAATGAAAGCGTCTGTTTTTTCCCCTGCAAGTGGTATCAACAAAGGGTTTGTGGGGATGAAATCACCATTTTCCCTGCTTTCAGGCACTGACAGACTTTTGTCAAGAAACCAACATTTTTTACACAGTTTTGGCATTTAATGAGACATAGCCTATTTTTGCTATTTTTGTGTGCTTTCAACCTTCTTCCAGTTAATGGTAGGAATGGGTATGAAAGCAATCATGGATCCCAGAATGCTATACATTTTAGAAAAGTAGACAAGATTCTAAATTCAGCAAGGGGTCATTTGTGTAGATCCTTCAAGGTTTCTTTAGAGAAACTAACAGATGAATATAGGAAAAATTGAAAATAAGTTTAAAAAAACAGCCATTTGTGCCAACGTTTTCTCCTGTAACTTCTTCTAATTATGACAGATGTTTGAAAGCAATATACCGTTACATCCTCTGGACCTTTCTGGTTGTGGGGATATATAGGACTTGTAGGTTCACCAAGAACCCGACGAGCCCAGAGGCAACAACTGAGCAGCGTCTTGCAATGGTTTTTTATTCTGTACCGGGTATTAATAATTAATTTGGGAAAATATATACAGTGAAAAATAAGAATTAAAGACACCTATGTATTTCTAAAATTGGAACAAAATATAGAGTTTAGAAACAGTAGCTATTTGCACATTTTCAAAATTGTGAGTACCCATACTAGCATGAGAATTATAGGACATTTTCAAAGTGATTTTCTTTTTACACATTGTCTTTCATTTGGAAGGCAGAAATGCATCGAAAGTCAATAGGTAATAACAGTCGTTCTACAATTCTGTGTTACCCTAAGTCTCCCGATAAAAATGGTCCCTCACTTGTGTGGGTAGGCCTAGTGCCCGCGACCGGAAACGGCCCAAAACGCAATGTGGACACACCACATTTTCACAGTGAAAACTGGCCCATTTTTTGCAAAGAGCCTAGCTGTAGATTTTGAACCCTAGCTCTGCCAAGCACCTAGGGGAAAACTAGCAAACGTATACATTTTTGAAAACTAGACACCCAGGGGAATCCAGGATGGGGTGACCTGACTGGCTCTCACCAGGTTCTGTTACCCAGAATCCCCTGCAAACCTCAAACTTTGTAAAAACAACAAAAAAACACATTCTCCTCACATTTCTGTGGTGGAAAGTTTTGGAATCTGTGGGGATCCCCAAAATTACACCCACCCAGCATTCCCTAAAGTCTTCCAAGAAAAATGGTACCTCGCTTGTGTGGGTAGGCCTAGTGGCTGCGAAAGGAAACGGCCCAAAATGGAACGTGGACACACCACATTTTCACAGTGAAAACTGACCCTTTTTTTGCAAAGTGCCTACCTGTAGATTTTGAACCGTAGCTCTGTCGGCCCCTAGGGAAACCTAGCAAACCTATACATTTTTTGAAACTAGACACCCATGGGAATCCAGGATGGGGTGACTTTTCTGGCTCTCACCATGTTCTGTTACTCGGAATCCCTTGCAAACCTCAAACTTTGTAAAAAGAAAAACACATTTTCCTCACATTTCTGTGGTGGAAAGTTCTGGAGTCTGCGTAGATCCACAAATTTCCTACCACCCAGCGTTCTCCCAGGTCTCCCGATAAAAATGGTACCTCACTCGTGTGGGTGCACGAAGTACCCACGATAGGCAAGGGCCCAAAACGTATTGTGGAGACTTCAAAATGACCCATCACAAAACAACCTGGTTTTGCAAGGGGAGTCACCTGGGTTTTTGGCCCTGGAATAGGCGGCCAACTTGGGAAACCTACCAAACCCACACATTTCTGAAAACTAGACACGTCGGGGAGTCCAGCAATGTATGCCTTGCGTGGGTTCCCCAACGTTTTCCTACCCACAATCCCCTGTAAACCTCAAATGTAGCTGAAAAAACCCACTTTTTTCTCACATTTCTGTGTGGGAAAGTTCTGGAATCTGCATGGATCCACAAATTTCTTACCACCCAGTGTTCCCCCTCGTCTACCGATAACAATGGTACCTCACTTGTGTGGGTGAGTCAAGAACAAGGCCCAAAACTTATTGAGCGAACATCTTGGTTTTTCTAGGTGTCACCTGGGTTTTTGGCCCCGGGCTCAGCGGCCATCTAGTGAACCTACCAAACACACACATTTCTGAAAACTAGACAACTGGGGGAGTCCAGCGAGGTATGGCTTCTGTGGATCCCGTAACGTTTTCCTACCCAGAATCCCCTGTAACCTCAAATTTAGCTGAACAAAAACACATTTTCCACATATGTTTGTGTGGGGAGACAACCTTTACTACGCGGGCGTTTCACTGCGGTAGGATTACAACGTGGGCTTTACAACTCAAGTCGTTTCAACAACTTGCGCTGGAGGGCACTGTAAGCTAAGGAATAGTACGATTTACTATCCAACACCTTCCCTACTGTACGTAGACTGGTGTTGGAATAGTAAATCGTACTATCCCTAAATCCAGCGCCCTCCAGCGCAAGTCGTTGAAACGACTTGCGTTGTAGAACCCGCGTTGCAAGATACCGCGATCAACATGATCGGGTACTATCGTCACCTTTTCTGACACGACGGACTCTGAAGGGGAAAACTATGACCAAAACCAAGCTGGCAATTCAGGCCGACGGGTCGCAGGTAATAGCAGAGGTGAACGTCCCGGTTTTTTAGCCAGGCGAGGGGGACAAAGATCCAGGTGGCGGCCCAGATACCAACGACGTCAACGGGGCAACTACCAGCAAGCGTACAATTACCCGCAAGGGCAGAATGTTTACCAGGACGATCCCCAGGTCCTAGTAACGAGACATGCCCATTACTGGCGCGAGTGAACCAGATACCTATCTTTAACCTCAGCACTTACGAGATAGATCATCAGACAGAGTCTTTGTTGACGAAAGGTCTTTCCTTTGTTCCACATGCAAAAGCTAACAGATTTGAACTGTTTCAAGATCTAATTTCTTTTTTCCGGAAGATCAGATTACGTGCCTTCTTTGAGGGACGGGAACATCAAGAACCCCTTACGCCTAATAAATCAGGCTTGGCCCCCCCATCTACTTTTGTCCCGACACTAGAACAGGTAGGACCCGAGATCGCCATCTTTGAGCACGTGGTGTTCAACAAAATGATGGCAGCTACTAAATTCATCCCGGTGCCTAAATACAATCTCTCCCGGGAGGAATATCAAGCCTTGTCCACCCTTAAGAATAATAAGGATGTAACTATTAAGGGTTGTGACAAGGGTGGAGGCATAGTGTTAATGAATACTGACCAATATGTAGCAAACATGACTACTATGCTATCCAATAAAGATCATTATATACCTGTACGGACGGATCCCACTAAAAGGGTTTCCAAAATGATCAAAGATCTAACAAATCATGCTTTGGAAGATGGGGTCATTTGCGAAAAAGAGTTTACATTTTTGAATGTGGCAAAACCCAAGATGGCCTCAATATATGGAATCCCTAAAATACATAAAAGCACCACGGACCCCCCCTATAGGCCTATCGTGACCACCATTGGATCAACAACAGAAACATTATCTAAATATGTTGATGCTCTGTTGCGCCCACATGTCCCTAAAATAAGATCTTATATAAGGGACACAACGGATATTATTAATAAGGTTGAACAAATCCACTTTGACCAGGACACCCAACTTCTGGTCACGATGGATATTGAGGCCCTTTATAGTAATATCCCTCAGGCGGAGGCATTGGAAGCCGTGAGGTGGTTCATTGAGACCTACGATATAGAGTGCCCGGCCCAATTCATACTGGAATGTCTGGGTATTGTGCTCCGAGAAAACACTTTTGAGTTCAATGGGTCGTTATTCCAGCAGACCCAAGGAGTAAGTATGGGGGCTTCATGTGCGCCAACGGTAGCTAACATCTTTATGGCGCACTATGAACACAGGTACGTCTATAATGAAGTGGCCCCATTCAGTGAATCAACCACTAGTTGGTCTAGATTCATTGATGATGTCTTTTACATCTGGAACGGCACCGAGGAAGATCTAGCGCAATTTGTATCATGGCTGAATCTTTGTGATACGAACATTCGGTTTGTAGCTAAGAGTGACAAACATAATATTGAATTTTTGGATGTCACCATCAAGTCTGAAGGACGTATGCTATCTGTGGATTTATTTACGAAACCCACAGCTCGTAACACATTGTTACACTTTTCTAGTTACCATCCAAGAATGCAGAAAACAACTATTCCGTTTGGACAGTTCCTCCGCCTTCGGAGGAACTGCACCAATATTTTGGATTATGATCAACAGTCAGAAGTAATGAGAGCGAAATTCGTAGCCAGATGATACCCTAAAAGATTGGTACGAGACTCTTATAAGAGAGCTCGATACTACGATCGCCAAAGCTTACTGGGCAAAAAAACACCCAAACAACATGACCGGCTTGTGATGGTAACACGGCATAGTACAATGAATGGTACCATTTGCCAGATTATCAATGCTAACTGGCATATTTTGAATGCAACAAGAGCAGAACCAGACTATCTACCTAAGCCCATGTTTGCGTATCGCAAGAATAAGAACCTCAAAGATCTAGTGACAAGATCACGGATGCCAAAGAATACACCCACATTCATTCAGACCACGATTGGAGGCCTACCTGCTTTGAAAGGCAATTACAAGTGTATGTCATGTCTGGCTTGTGATTCTGCACTAGAAGTAAGACAATACTCCATAAATGGAGTCAAAATAGACCTACAATGCCTGACCAATTGTAAATCTACTAACATCATATATGCCATTTTATGTCCCTACAATAGAACCTATGTAGGGGAGACATCAAGGTCAATGGCAACCCGTTTAACGGAGCATAGGTCAGCGATCAGAACCAAGAAGGTACAAGCGCCGTTAGTCCAACATTTCATTGAGCACAGTCACACCATTAAAGATATGCGATGGCTGATCCTCGAGAAAATCAATATTAGTGGGACACAAGGAACTGAAATCCGAAAAAGGAGAGAAGTTTTTTGGATATTCTCTCTGGACACCTACAGGAAGGGATTGAACAGTGAGATACCATGGAGTCAAGCCATCCGATATAACAATTAACCGCACACTTGATAGCGAATAATTCTCCGGTATAAGAGAAAATAATTGGCTGGATGAACAATTAGGAACTATCTATTTTTACATCTATAGGGTTGGAGTTTTTATAATTAATATTCCATTAATATAGTGATTGCATGGGTGTATCAAAAGCTGGCTGTTTACCCTCACGATCAGAAATACCGCCATTATTGCCAGGAATTCCTTTGATACATCCATCATCTCCTCAGTGGAAGATCTAGTGCCGCTTTAAGCGGAAGAGTAATGCTCTCGGGAATTGACCAATGACCGAGGAGTTCCGAGTATAAGTAGAGTGTTTTCACGCCTAGTCCCCTTTCTACTTTGGTGATCTGCTGGTAAAGGGAAAGAGGACTTACACTGCGAGGTGAGTGCTGTAAGATCACACCGGCGAATTAGCTCCGCGGTTTTTTAACGAACCGGCATGCTGAGTATGCTTTGGCACATTCGGTAACCGAGCAGATTTATCTAATTAACTATATGCTCCTAGGTTCGGACGATCCGGATATATATTTCAAAAAATCTCAAATCACGCCGATGCACCGTTTGAAACAAGTCGAGATAACGGGCCTCAGTAACAGACTAATGTGACCGGGTAAGTTGTGATAGATTCCTAACGAATTGTATTATACGAACACCATGCCTAAGCGTGCTGCATTAGAACCAACCGCTTTATGTGTTCTTATTTAGAGCTCGTGATAATACGCTGAAGGAACGTACGTGATCTCCTCAAAACACGTTCCTCCCCAGGTATCAGAGAAGCTCGTTAGGACGAATACGGAACTTCCGCTGCCCTAGTAAGTGCTTTCTGGCGCTTTAATAGTTAGAAATAGCTATAAAAGTTAGTATAATGACTAAAAGTATAATACGCTATTCTGCTCTATCTGGTGCTATTTTAGTACATCTATGGTCGGTGACCCGGTGACTGCTTGAGTGATTATTTGATACATATCCCGCCGACAAACAACACCGCCATCAGAAAAGATAGAACTGGATACAATATCCATTTAACAGAGGGAACCTTGGATGCAGACATTCTTTGAATAGACAAGGTAACAATAGCAGCTTAAAACGATAACTGCGAATGTAGCAAGTGATTGACAAACCCGCTAGCGAACACAAGAAGTCAGTTTTATTTTGTTCATACCAATGAAGTCTCTTAGTTCCCAAAATTACGGTGGGGTGGTCATGTGATCATAGAAAGGCACTGGAAGACTTCTTAAACCTGAAACTAAATATAGGAGATGGATATTCACATAAAGGGGGAATAAGGCATAACAGGTGCAATAACGATGTGAAGTATCAAATGTATAAGTCATTATAATGGATAAAAATCGTATCTTTGTCTCTGAAGCCCATTGATTCTAATTAGAGATGGTTACTGTTTAATATTCAACTTACGGTTTGTGCTATATAAATAAAGTGTATATAGATGTATATATGTATATATGTATAGGGTCAATGTAGGGCCTTTTTAATGTAATGTGCACTTGATTCAGTTGGTATGTACAAATTGTCATAGACTATCCTTTTTCTTTATTATGTCTTAGGATTTTTGAATACCATGGCCGCCTGAGGAAGGCTGAACGCCGAAACGCGCGTAGACTGAAATAAGCCATGTTCATTATTCATTATTTTTGTTTGACAAAATTTGTATTATGATTGAATACGTAACTGTATAGTGTCTGACAAACCATATATTGATAAAGGAAGGTTTAGATAAACTTTGTTAGGACGCTATAATAATTTGCTTGTATAAGTATTGCTTTGAATGAATAAGGGAAAAGGAAAGCAAAGGAAAAATAAGGGGGAAAAAAAGTTTGGAAAAAAACGATATAATTTTACAAATATCACTACAAAAAACATTAAAGAATGAATTTTCAATCAATTCCCTTTTCTTGATAGTCATGTTTAACCTTGAATATTGAACAATTTGTACATTACCATACCTTTTTAATTATTGTTTCCTATATATTTTTCATAAAAACGGGTACTATCGTCATACATTCTTTTGTGTGGAATCACCGTGCCGGCACAAATGTCCTACCCCACAGCATTCTCCTTAGTCTCCCAGGTAAAATTTTGCCAAACAGCCTTTCTGCCTCAGATGGGGCAGAAAGGCTGCCTGGCAAAATTAAATCGGGGGGAGCAAAGGCCCTTGCCCGAGTGGCTAGTGTGTTGATCCCTGCGTGGGGATTGCCCTCCTGGGGCGATCCCCAAGCAGGGATCCACTAGGGAAGGGTACCACTGGAAAGGGGAGATTCTCCCCTTTCCAACGATACCTCTCTCAAGTGTTTCGGTGCTCGGGGCTGAGATAGCCCCACGAGCACCGAAATATTGAAAATGAAACTACGTTTCAGTTTCATTTTCAATGTAATGACGACAGCGCGTAATGCGTGCGATCGTCATTAGACTGAAAATGAGCAAAGGACCTCGTTAGGTTGGAGAAGCCCTTCCCCACCTCCAGAGGCCCCCAAAAAAATGAAAATCCCTCTGCTGTTTGCAGCAGAGGGATTTCGTGCCGCTGTCCTCATGACGGAATGGTTCCGTCATGAGCACAGGAGCACTGTTGCTCATGAAGCAACCATTCCGTCATGAGCACCAAATGGGTTAACAGTTTGTTGAACCTTCATTGCTTCTTTGCATATCTCCCTCATCCACGTGCAACCAGTGAATATCTCTGCATGATAAAACAAATAATGGCAATGCCAATAGGTCTGGCTTATGAATAAAAGTACATTTTGTGTCATTGAAGGGTCTAGGCACTCAATAAGTCATCATTCATGCATTCTGTCAATCATATTTGCATTCATGCATCTATTCATCAATCCACTGACACAATCAAGCATTCGTCCTCTGGAATAACCACAATAAAACACATAAAAACTTAACAACATATGCAAGATAAATTAAAAGAATACAAGTTGAAAACAGAAAACAAGATGCCTTTTAAACACGACGAGCATATGTTTGCAATAACAGAACTAAACATAGCAACGGGTGTCCGCCTCGCAAAGATATTGTAAATGGCCTAACATTAGTTTGAAGTTCCAGCATGGCCACCACATTGAGAAAGAACATTTTGGACATTCTGGAATGGTAAAAGAATGATACACTATGGAATACCGCTTTCCGTAATATTCTCATGGTTTAGAGGAGGTGGTCACATGGGATGCGGTGCACTGTAATGAAATGAGCGGCAAGCAAGCCACACTTTAGTGCTGCTGGGAGAGCTTTATTATCCTTTCAAGAAACATTAAAATAAAAAGAGGGGAATCAAAGAAATGAAAAGGGAGCTAAAAAAGAAGAGAATAAAAGGACTGGCCATCCCACCCTGACACTGAAGCACACTAATTTTCAAGTGGATGTACACAAGCAATCATAAACCTTCCCAAAAGGCAGCCATCAGGTGTAATGTAATAAAATAACAAACATGTACAAGAAATACGGTTATTAAAACAATAAAAAACATCCTACTAATATAGGTTAATAAGGATTACCATAGTGCAAATCGTCTATTACCACAGTTTCTTTAGATGGGTCACTAACACTAAAACCCTTTGCTCCTACAGTAATCTGTGAGTTTTTATGTAACAAAATATCTATCCACAGGCTTCAGGACAGTGTAATAAAAAACACTCTTAAAAAAACCTATGTCCTTTAAAGCATGCTTTAAAAAAAAAAGTAAGACCGACCTTCTTGCTTTGTCATAAAAGTATATTTTAAACAGATCACATCTATGGAATCTGACATAACTTTTCCCAGTGAACTGAAAAAGCCTCTAGCCTTTACCAATAGCTTGACATTTTGTACAATACAGTCCTCCTGAAGTGCTCATAACTAGCAACCATCAGACATACATTTATAAAATTCGAAATATATCATAAAATTCAATTTGTCAAAACAATACACATTTCCATTTAACAGGACCTAAAAAAAATCATCACATTGAAATTCTACTCTCAAGGTTGGCCAGAGAGGGTGACCAAACATTTGCCCACCATGGCAATCTGTGAGACTGCATGTAATCTAATACCTTTCTATGGCCTGTAACATAATGTGATAACAATCCATTGTTAGAGAGCTATTGGATTTACCATATGCTTTTCACAATATGTAAGGCCTACTACCTTTGTCATAACTTTTCCTATTGAACAGGCCAGATTTTACATACTATTTTCCTATAAGGCAATCAAGCCTTTGGCTGTTATCATTGGCTTGTCACCATAACCAACTCAGGGCTACGGCACGGGTCATAAGCTTTTCTACAAGACAAATAAAAAACAGACAGGCAAAAAATTGCAAATGTAAACAAAATTACAGTTGGCAAAGCAAAATACTATCTCTCCTAAAAGGTATTAACAATGTACTGCAAATCTTCAATACTCATGATTTGTCCGAGGGGACAACGAACACTAAAACCCTTGCCTACTAAGAACATCTATCAGATTCCATGTTACAAAATACCTATCTGTAGGCTTTAAATCATCAAAGTAATAACAACCCACCCACAAAATGCCAATTGACATACAGCAATCAGGTCTATAGCCTTTATCATTGGCTTTTCACCATAACCAACTCAAGCCCTTTGTACTGAGAGCAAGCTTGCCACAACCATCTGGCATACAGTCATAAAAGTACAAATGTATGCAAATGTACAGTTGGGAAAGCAAAATACTATCTCTCCTAAGAGATCTTAACAAGGACTACTGTAGTGTATATCTTTCAACCCCACAGTTTGTTCAGGTGGATCACCGACACCAAACCCTTACCTATTAAGGTAATCTGTGAGATTCCATGGAACAAAATACCTGCCTACAGGCTTTAGCACAGTGTAAAAACAATGCATCCTTAAAGGCCTATTGTCTTCAGCACATGCTTTTCCAGGTAAGCAATTCACACCTACTGGCTTTGTCATGACATTTCATAATAAACAGGTCAAAACTATGAAATGTGGCCTGACTTTTCCCAATGAACTCTTTACCCTTTAACATTGGCTTTACAGCAACCTATTAAACTGCACATAAACTGGCAACCATCATGCATACTGTTGTAAATTTGAAAATATGTAGAAAAATACAGCTTGCAAAACAATATACAATCCCTCTCAACAAGGCCTAACAAGAATGATCACAGTGAAAACCACCAGGTTTTGTAGAGTGGATGGCTAACGCCCAAACCATTGCCTACTACAGAACTCTGTGGAATTACATGTAACAAAAAACATTCTATGGCCTGTAACACAATGTGATAACAAACAACTGTAAAAGAATTTCTGGCTTTTACATATGCTTTACCCAACTAGCCTAGATCAACTGCCTTTCGTCATAATGTTTCACAATAAGCAGACCAGACCTACTGCATTAGACATAATATTTGCACTGTATCAAGCAGGCATATAGCTTTTCACCATAACCAACGCACGCCTACAGTTTGAGTGTAAGCTTTTCCACAAGGGAACCATCAAAAACATATTCATAAAATTGGAAAGGTACACAAAATTACAGTTTGCAAAATAGTCTAACAAAGATTCTCACAGAGCAAACCTATATCCATGATTTGTCACACTGGATGACCGACACCAAACAAATATCTCTTACAGTAACCTGTGGGATTCTATGTAACAAAATACAAATCTGTTAGCTTTAATATATAGTAATAACAAAACAACCTTAAATGCCTATCCACTTTAACATAAGCTTTTCGCTGTCTATTCGTTAGGCCATATGCCTTTATCATGGCATTTCACAATAAACAGATCAGGCGTATAGTGATGATTGTTTGCTTGCCACCATATCCACCTCAGTCCTGCTGTATTGAGTATAAACTTTGTCACAAGCCAAAAAGTGCAATACTTGCAGTCCTTTTAGCATAAGCACCCAAATTATGTACTTTGGGAATCAACATGTGGGTGGAGTCTAAGCCCCTCTCAGTAGGATTTCGAAAGCTCTTTTTTTGAGGCTCACATAATGTCAGGCAACAGTTGACCTGTCCAGCCAGTTCAGAAATTCCACTTATATTAGACATGGGCTCTAAAACGCAAAACTGCACTCTGAATTCTAAACTTAATGACTGCTTTCCCCCATCTGAGCTGCTGCCACAAAAAGACAAACACTGTAATTTATCTAGTTATCTAAGACACTTTAAAACTACTAGCATTATAATGTCATGTGTATGCCCCTGAAAGTTCATGCTCAGGCAGATGGATACATAAACAAAATGTGTGGAGGGCAAGCATTTTTTTGTGAAGCACACAACTTCTACCCAATGAAAACATGTACTCCTGGCTACCAACATGTGGGCAGAGCAAATGCTCCTCTCCTGGTCGTGCTTCTTGAAGCCCTCTTGTAGGTTCATCATTTAATGTCTGTTGACAGATATGATGTCAAGTCAGACTGAAAAACAACTAGCTAGTGTTAGGTGTGAAATTAGAAGTATAGGAGCTGCTCTTAGAGCATCTTAGCCCTATTCAAAACAAGCATTGGCAAAGCCATTAGGCCTGGCACTGGCCACAAGCCAAAATCTTATAGTTCAAGAAGCTCTCGGTCCTCATCAATCTAAAAACAAAATTGTCTAAAGGCAAAAATGCTTTTTTCACCTAAAAACAAACATTACCGTAGACCTCCCTGGCTCTGAAGGGAATTACTTTGTGGGGGGGATGTGCTTTTTGTAAAAAGTAAGCATGCCATACGTCAAAGTGAAGCCAGCCAATGGCTGAAATGGGCTGACACATTGCCCTTTGATGTATGCTGGAGTGAGTGGGAGATGCAACTACAGACTAATTGATGAAGTTTGACTGAAAATACCTATAAGTATTTATAAACATAATGGTAGTAAAATCAAAAAGGTCTCGGAAAACAAACCTAAAAAAGCCAATTGGTCTGGCATTGGCTGCCTGCCTCTTGCCTATGAGAAAGAAGGCAAGAAAGAAAGAGGGAAA
Source organism: Triturus cristatus (assembly GCF_964204655.1). Taxonomy (NCBI): domain Eukaryota; kingdom Metazoa; phylum Chordata; class Amphibia; order Caudata; family Salamandridae; genus Triturus; species Triturus cristatus. Next base: position 392,056,060 of record NC_140583.1, on the reverse strand, counting down.
TAAAGACATCAAGAAAGAAGGCAAGAAAGAAAGAAAGAAAGAAAGAAGGACAGAAAGAAAGATAGAAAGAAAGGAAGGAAGGAAGAAATAAGTGAGAGGAAGGAAAGAAAAAATGAAGTAAGGAAAGAAAGAAAGCAGACAAGAAGAGTAAAGGAAAGAAAGAACAAGAGAAGCAAACAAAGAATTAGGAAAGGAATCAACAAAGGAAGGAAAGAAGCAGAGAAGGAAAGAGACGCAGAGAGGGATGGAAAGAAGCTAAGAAGGAACGAGACACAAAGAAGGAAGGAAAGAAGCAAAGAAGAAAGGAAGGGAAGAAAGAATGAAAGAAAGAGAGAAGGGAAAGAAAGAAAGAAAGAAAGAAAGAAAGAAAGAAAGAAAGAAAGAAAGAAAGAAAGGGTAAGAAAGAAAAAAAAGGCAAAAGAGAAGGGTAAGAAAGAAAGAAGGCAAAAGAGAAAAGAAAAAGAAAGAAAAAGAATGAATGAGGAAAGATAAAGAAAGAAAGAAAAACTGTTTGAGTTGACCAGCTTGATAGAACACACTGATTAGATTATTTTCAGAGTTCCTGTGAGCTGATGTGAAATAGCAGCAGTTGTATCATCAATCGTATCAAACCTTTACTCAGGCCACAAAAAGTAACCATAAAAGCACATCAAACAAGCATCACTAAGACAAAAAAATAAAATAACATACTTAAAAGTTACATTTCCTAGACTGCAACAAAAATCATGAATTCAAAAGACATCAAATAAATATAATAATTATCACTTTGAACAATGAATCCCGGTAAAAAATTATATGTCAGATATTCCAATTACATGATTTAGGGCATTTCATAGGCCTCCGACACAGCCCTCAAAAGAAAAGGTGCAATTAGTCAAAATTAATAGTTAGGACATACATTGTAAAACAAACAAGGACTAAGATAAGTTAAACCTACCGGCTCCTCAAAATTGTCCAGACCCAAAGTAAACATCTGCAAGAAATGGCCACGCACCACTAAAATACTCCCTGTTAGTTGAAAACTTTGTATTAAGTAAATGCCAGTGACAAATGCTCTCACTGTTATTGCCTCTTAATTCTGATGGGCAGATAACTAGTTATCAGCTTCATCAGAATGATAACATCTGCTGGAACACCTTGGAGTTTCTGATTGGTTTCTGATGAAACACCAGGGACTATGTAGAATTATTGGGGGAATTGTATGGGGACCAACTGATTCCACTGGTACTTCCTAATTTTTTAGCGTAACCTCTGGGCTACACCTGTAATCTCTGTTAACCCTGACCAACGGACATAATAGCATACACGGCCCGTGCAGGTAAGAGCGGTGGGGGGGGGGCAGGGTTGGGGGGATTCGACAGACGACCACAAGGGAAAATTAAATAATTAATTTTTCCTCGTCGTCTGTCGAAATCCTCCCAACCCCCTCACCCGGCCCCACCGCTCTTACCTGCACGCCCCGGGGCTGCATAATGGTCCACCAGTATTGTTTACTCCAAAAAGGGAGGAATTGGAATTAACTGGTAAGAATCTGGGCCACTCATAGTAAGGACCTTCCTAGAATTATGTAGTGCATAGTAGAGAAATGACCAATTCTAAATGGGTGTGTGGCATTTCAGGCTTCTGCATCTGTTGCTAAGAGCTTCAGAATGTCATGATGTAAGATGCTCTGAGAGGCAGTTGAAGTTGAGCCTGCTCCCTGGTTGCAGTGTATTTATGGATGGGATCCTTTACGAGGAATAAACCTTATTTCCACATCAACCTGATCTCCTGTGACTGCTTCACTTCATTACATTAGGCGACAGAGGATGGCTGGACAGTCCAGTAAAAGGATCTCAACATCAAACTTGAGCTCATTATTTGAAGCTTAAGCATCTGAATCTACAACAACCTGCATGAAAGCCCCCCCTCTAGATATTGTTGTATGTTTATGTTAGTTTATGTGACCCCACAGATTCTGCCATTTAATGGGTCCTTAAAGAAAAGAGGGAGATTGCTTCACCGGACACTCGGGCCCTACAGGTCTGTGATTCGTACGAAGCATACCTTTATGAAAAATAAAGGGGACGTTCTCGAGCACAGGAGAGCTCGGTGTAATACTGTGTGCCCGTTGTGAAGCGGTGATTTTTAACAAGTATTCATCTGAATTGAAGAAATCCGTTACCTCTTTCACAAGGTCAAACCCGCGCTACAACTCACACTCTGGAGTGCACTGCCTCTGGGTTTGTTTACCTTCAAGCCGCCCACATTCCACCATCTTTGCTCGAAGATCCGAGTTCTCTGACGTCTCCTGGACTTTTACGCTAGACTTCAACGCTTCTACGTTGTCCCTTACGTTGCGTGACGTTACGTGGTGGCCATCTTTGGTGTGTCTTGGAGGCATACTTGACTTTCACAGTGCAGCGTTAATTTCTTTATAATTGCTCAGGTTGCATAGCAATGCTACCGCTTTCATATTTGTTACACGTTGCCTGTCACTTCTGTGATACGCACACACACTTTTCTTTTGTACTGAACAACTCTGAGAATTTCTCCCGTGACATTCATACAAATTACGACTTCTTCTTTTGTTGTGTTTAACAACGCTGACAATTTCTCCTGCATTGTGTGTCTTTTCTGTTGCAAGCACACAAATTACGACTTCAACTCATGATGCTTTAATAATTTTGCGTGTTACCTCAATGACGCGCACACTCTCTTCAAGATATTCTACATTTATTACACAGCAGTATATAATAATATTTGGTGTGTCATTTTTTGTGTTTTTCTCAACAGTGACACACACACTACTTCTATATTTCACCAAGTACATTTTTTATTTAAATGCATGCATCAGTGACACACACACTGCATTTATTTCTTGTTCTCTTTCAGGTTCACACTAATTCTTTGACATTCCTCAATTGTTTTCTGCTAATTAATTTTTCAACAAAATTCAATATGTTACTGCTCCCGCTTCCTTTTGTCATCCCCTGGTGATCCAACAATTAGATGGCAGAAGTGGCACAAAGTATTTGAAAGACATGCCTGAGTGTTTGGCTGCTCCCTGAGTGCTGAAAGGCAAACAGCCTTATTACTACATTGTCTAGGGTCCGAGGACCAAGAGGTTTTTGATCATCATCTCGAAATTCATGATGGTGACCTAAATGAATTTGAAATTTGTATAGCCAAATTGGACAAATACTATTTACCTAAAGTCAGTACTATTCTGGAAAGGTATCATTGTGGCCGCTGGAGCCAATTAGAAGATGAGTCTATAGAGAATTATAAAGCTAGTTTGAGAAAGTTACCCTCAACTTGTAAGATTGGCTCCACCCTTGATGAGAGAACTAGGGACTAATGTATGCTAGGGTGTAACATTGAACTTGTAAGAGAGGAACTGTGGCAAAAGGGTGAACCTGCCCTTGAGGATGTTCTTATTATTGCGAAAAGGATTGAACATTTTCTTAAATGCGTGGCAGTCATAAAAAAGGAAGGTGACAAGGAGTAGAAAGATGCTGTTCATGTTGTTAAACAACCACTAAAGGAACAAAAAGAATATGAGAAAAAGAAAACTAATTTTGAAAAAACTGGAAGGTCTAGCACTTTTCAAGCTAGATGTTTTCGTTGTGGGAAAGTGGGTCATTTAGCCAATGACAAACAGTGTCCAGGTTGGAAAGTCACCTGCAGTAATTGTAAGAGGAAAGGTAATTTTGCTGCGGTTTGTAAAGGTAAAACATATAAAGGAAGGGTAAATGAAATCAAAGATGAGGCAGCTTGTTCATATGACCCTTACTCTCGTCTAGAGTGTGGGCAGATATTACTGCAAGTTACTGGAAATGTGGAGAGCAGGAGCAGTCCAATTGATGAAATCTTGGTGCAAGTTGAAATAACTAATGTTCTTTTTGATTGAGGTGCCAAGATCACCATAGTTTCTAAAGAATTTTATTTAAAAAAGGTAAAGGATAAAATAAAAATATTTCGTCCTGACATTAGACCGTGTGCATATGGGGGTGAGCCAATAAAATTGTTTGGTTATTTCTGGGGTCTCCTAGAGTACAAGAACAGGTTAGCTAATGTTAAAATATACATTTCTCAAAAGAGTTGGTTCCACCAGAGAGACCTTGGTATGATTTTAGATACAAATGAATCACCTTCCATTAAGCTTAAGGAAAGTTTTGTGACAAACATTATATCTTCAATACAAAGTAACTCATCAGAGGATTTTATACAAATGTTAAAAATTCCTCAGGTCTTTTGTACAAACATTGGGATGTTTACGATATTATGTTCATCATATTCATTAGTAAGGTGTGTAATGTGCCTGTGGCTGTGCGTGAACAAGTGCAAGTTGAGTTAGAATGACTGAAAGCAGATGGTATTTTTGAGGAAGTGGAAGCAACGCAATTGCTTGCTCCAGTTGTAGCTGCCAAGAAAGCTGATGGATCTTTACGTTTATGTGTGGATCTGGGGGAATTAAACAAGCATGTTTTGGTGGATCGTTATCCTTTGCCGAAGACAGCCGACATGTTGATGCTGCTACAGGGTGCCAAGGTGTTTAGCACCATCGAACTAAAGTCTGCGTATCATCAGATTAAGATGGATGAGGACTCTAAGGATCTTACCACGTTGTGACCCCTTTCGGTACATATCGCTTTTTCAGGCTTCCATTTGGTCTGGTTTCAGCAACCTCGGTTTTTCAGAGAGCTTTGGAAAATGTCTTTAAGGGTTTAACGGGTATGAGGATATATTAGGATAATATATTAATTTTTGGAAGGGATAACAGAGAACATGATGAGAGAGTGTTGACTGTTTTGAGCAGACTTAATTAATTTAATCTGACTGTCAAAATTGGAAAATGCTAATTCAGGAGAGAGTCCATTGATTATTTAGGACATTCCATTTCTGCAGGTGGTGTGATGCCAAAAGAGGATCTAGTTGATGCCATTTACAAATTGCACTCTCCTACTAACAAAGAAGAGTTAATGAGTTTTGGGGGAATAGCAGAGTATTACAGTAAGTTTGTCCAGGGTTTTGCTTCTTTGTGTGTTCACATGAGGTCCTTGCTGGGTTAAGGGTGTGAGTTTGTATGGGACCAGGTTTGTGAAGATGAGTTTTTCACTTTGAAGTAGAGATTGGGTGCTGCACCAAAGTTGAGTAGCTTTGACCCCAAGACGAAGTCTTTTCTAATATGTGGTAAATAAAATATCACGCTCTCAGACTTTTAAATATTATCAATAGGATCATGCATAAAGCAAGAGGCTGAGTCTGTGGTATCAGATTCATAAAGGGCTTTATTCCAATAACTCGAGTCAAAGGGAGAATATCTCCATCACCAAAAAGGATCTGGACGGGGCTGAAAAGTATTCTCAATATTCTCAAAACATTATTCACAGAGTACAGTATATATACATTTCTCAATTGTACGTAAGCAAGAGAGCAAGAGAGAATGAGATAAGAGCATGTGGGCGTGTAAGTAGGCGTGAAGGTGGGCGTCCATGTGGGCGTCCACTTGATGATAAGGGGTAAATTGTCATGTGTGGGTGGATACCTGGAGATGATTTCGCAATGTCAGCAGAAATACTTGGCAGAGATGCGCGCTCAGCAGCATGACGTGTAATTGACGTGCAACTAGGGGGTGAAGGGGACTTGACATTTAGCTCTACATGTGGAGACAAAAGTCTGGGGTTATGTCAACCTAATCCCAAATCATATCTAATATCCTATGTTTAAAGAACTGTGTTATCCACAAGGGAAGGGCTCTCAACAGAATCTATTCTATACTGACTGTGTGTGTGTGTACAAGCGTCTAAGTGTCTACACTGAATGCGAGGGGATGGGAATATTCCATGGTGACAGGGCTATGAATTACTTGCATGAGGACAGAGAGGCCGGGCCTTTTGCTTGGTAGCTGGAAGAATGTTTACTTAAACTACTAGACAGGAATGCATCGGCTGAGGAGCAAAGTAGATAATTCGAAGGTGAAATACAGCTCTTGGCAGAGAATAGGCTGATGTCAGGCTTCGTGAGCCGCGCAGAGAATGAGACAAAGTTCATGGTCACAGATGCAGGCTCAAGCTGAAGCTGTCAGAGGCAGAGAGCAGGGAAAGGCTTTGAGGACAGAATCGGGCCTACTTGCCTGAACTGTAAAAATGGAGTAACTTAGCCATATAAAGTCGGTGGCCTTTCATACTTAGGAATCGAATATCCAGCCCATTCATGGCGGATCTGACAGAGGACATGTTAACGGTGGACGCACATGTGTTTGCGTCTTCGAAACTGGAACTGAAGGGAACATACATGTATTTGTAACATGCACATAGAACCGTTGGGGTCCAAGATAGGGGACATAACTGATCAGGGAAATCCACATTTCCACATTCCCTCCTTGTCCCCTACTTGCCCGTCAAGAAACATCAATCTTTATTAATCCATCGATTTGCTCATGGAGCATCATTTCTTCTTCTTTCTTCTTCCGGGATCTTGAGCGAAAACCTTGATGTGGAATACACGATGTGGCACACAGACCACAAATCGCTGGTCCACATTGCAGGCATAGACAGCAACTGAATAGTATGAGAAGGCCAATACCTAGGAAGGATAGGACCCTCCATCCAAAGGTGGATAATACACTCCAAAACCAACCGGACCAAGTCCAGGTGCCTGGATTCTGGTGTATCTGGCTTACAATCTTATGAAGGCGAGTTATGGCTTTATATACAGATGGCGAATTTTCTGGTATGAAAAATGCAATAGCTTGATCCGATGACCCTACAAGCTCCGCCCCTATCGGCCAGGATAACGTCAAGGACAAGACTATTTTGAAGCACAACAATCCGCATAGCAGACTGCTCTTCTGTTAAATTGCCTAAGGCGGAAATAGTTTTGTTCACTACTGCTTCAAGGGTTCTGGTTAATCTACGTATCAGCTTACTATTGGTAACTGTACCTATATAGGGAAAGAAACCTTTATTGAAATCTGTGTATTTTTTCCCATGCTGTTTCAGTGTAATTGACAATTGGGAGATCTCTCTGCTGTATATTGTGTACTAAATGAGTATTTCTATGAGAATCAGGAGGAGTTAGGAAAACAGGTGGTAGGAGGAATGCTATGTAACAGGTACCATCCCAATCTAGAGGTAAGCGTATATATGCGGTCTGGCCACATATAAAGTAGGAATGACGAGAAGCTCTAAATGTAGACTTGCCTTGATCACTGAATTTTATTACAGTGGTGCATTTACTATGGCCCATGTGTATGGAGCCATTCTTTCTTATACATAATTCCTCTTTTACTGGGAATACGGACATGGCGGGCAAGATTGGTGTAGCTTCAGATTCAACGTTCAGGATCATGAGGTTAAGTGTAAAATTACCTAATCCATATACTTCATTTCTTAGATCAGTTCCTGTTCTTTTGGGAAGTCCCTCCTTGTTAGGGTAGCAGACTTTAAGCAAAACTAAGTTTAGGTTTCCCCATACCCAGTTGTCTTGATAAACGGCGGAATTCGAATCTAGGGAATTAATCAAACTAAACCATGCTCCACAGGAGCCATTGTGTGTGAACGGATAGAGAATAAAGGGGCAAAACTCCCTTATAGTTCTGATAGGGGGGGAGTCGGCCACAGACCCAGCAGTCTGTAGCATTGCTAGTCTGATGTGAATGGTGCAGCATCTGAATAAAGGTATTGTTGCGTAAGGCAAGTCGATATGATAGCTCATAGGATGGCAGATCACTAAATGTGTGCTTTATGGTATCATTAGTGGAGGAGTGTAAAAGTGAGGCAATAGGAGGAAAAATAGCATGTAGTATTAAGCTGATACATATTATCGTGATGCTCTTAAGATATTGAAAAATTACAGTCACTATACATCTATTTGCTTCTTATCTAACTCTCTTATTTTTGCTTTATGTTATTGTCCAAGATCTTATGCGAGCCAGAATACATGTTCAACCGCTTCACCACCTAGTGGACTTAATTGATCAAACGGGTTCTGACTTTTTGAATCAAGGTTTAGCTTTGTGGAAACTTCTGGGCATTCTCCTCTAGAAAATGTTGTTCAAAATCCAAGTTCAAAGTTTTTTTTCCTTTGTAAAAGAGTGGTGAAGGTGCACTTTGACTTTAACGGCTGTCCCCGTGGTCCAGAGCACTGACTTCGGCGCCTGTCATCCAGGAGCGATGGAGTATTCTTTGACCTGGGTGTTGTCAGGGAAGGCGGCAGCAACCTGCGAACAACAAGAGAGTAGTGCAGACATCAAGGAAGCCAGGTAATCTGTCAGCATGTTACTGTCAACATAAGTAATCTTTTAGGCATTGTAGTGCCCCACATATTTGGTGGTCTACCAAAGACCACTTCATAGGGAGATAAGCCTGTTCTAGAATGAGCTACTATTCGCATGTAAAAGAGGGCAACCGGCAGGGCTACCATCCAATCTATACCTTTGTCTGCGCAAATTTTAATGTCTGATTATGTCTTTCTACAAGGCCTGCTGCTTCAGGATGTCGCACACAATGGAATTTCCAGGTATACCCTAACAGAAGGGACACCTGCTTCATTAGTACCAGGACATATTTGTAACCTCTACATCTGTTTATTTGGATATAATCCATTTGGAGCACTTCAAAAGGGTGGTCAGGTGGATGGAATCCACCTTGTTCCATCGGAATGCCTTTACCTGCATTGAATTGGCAACAGATCATACATGTTCTGACCTTTTGTTTCGCTGCTGCACGCAGGTGCTTGTTGAACCATATATTCTGTAAGCTATCTATCATTGCTTTCTCTCCTAAGTGTGCAGGACTATGTGCGGTATTTATAATCACTTGTACCATCGAATTTGCCCTTATTCATCCAACCCTGATCAGTCAGTACCCCTCCTTGTTCCGACCATTTCTTTAATTCGTCCATAGTAGCATGTGTCTGTATGTCTTGTACATCCTTGGAAGGATCCCTAACTGTCATGGCTTTGGACAGTGATAGTATCTGTGATTTTGTCATGTCTAGTGGGGTCTGAGCTGTCTGTTTAGCAGTTCGGTCTGCCAGATCATTGCCTTGGGAAATGGTATCTGTGGCTCTAGTATGTGCTTTACATTTTAGGATAGCTATGGCTGTTGGTAAATGTATTGCTTCCAGTAGGGCTTGAATAAGGGGGCCATGCTGTATCTTGGCCCCATGAGAGGTCAAGAAACCTCTTTCTCTCCACAAAATCGGTGTAAATGTTTACTCTCAGGTGCTTAGCTCTTATGCACGCTTGTGTCAGGGCGATGAGCTCTGCTGCTTGTGCTGACAATATGTCTATTCTTTTAGTCTCTATTATTACAGTATCAGCAGTCACTGCATATGCTGCCACTAATTCTCCCGCCCCTGTCCTCATGCATGAGCCGTCAACATATAGTGTTAGCTCGGGGTCTGGGAGTGCAACATCTGTCAAGTCTTGTCTTGGTTTAGTCACGGTATGTATTACTTCAACATAGTTGTGTGGTGAAACGCTTTCTGTACTGGAGGGCAAAAGGGTAGCGGGATTCAGTATGTTGCATCGTCTGATCTCTATGTGTGGTTGAAATAACGTCAGCTCATAATCCGTCAGTCTAGCTACAGTCAGGTGTTGTGTTTGTGTCCGGTTCAAGAGAACCTCTACTGCGTGTGGTACTTGTACTGTCAGAGGGTGGCCCAGCACTATCGAGTCACTTTGTCTTATGGCTAAGGCCGTTACTGCAACTGATTTAGGCACGCAGGCAAAGCCTGTGCTACTGGGTCTAATGTACTAGAAAGATAAGCACAGGGCTCGTGTTTTCCTGCATGATCTTGTGTTAGGACAGATAGTGCTGTTCCATCCCGCTCTGTCACAAAAACATAAACGATTTGTTGTAATCAGGGTTTGCTAAAACTGGTGCTTGACATAAAGCTCTCTTTAATTCTTCAAATGCCACAGTGTGTTCTTGTGTCCAAGGGAGGACTTTAGTAGAAGCTGTATTAGGGGCTTGGACTAATTCCCCTGAAAGATCACAATAAAACATGAGAAAAAGGGGAAAACACCATACCTATTTCCTTGGCTTAATTTCTAAGGGGGCTAATTTCTAAGGGGCTTAATTTCTTAAGGGGCTAGCGGGAAGCGAACCTCCTCAGGGGCCACCCTGTGTCTTGACAATACTATTAATCCCTGTGTGTAGCTACTGGGCGTAAGCAAAATTATAGGAGATACACAGCGTATGTGAAACGGCGAGAAATCCTTCAAATTAATGTACAAACCTCATTGTGTTAGCTCATAAGCTAGCCAAATGACATCTCATATGCAAATGTCCCTATTACATGAACCTACACCAACCTGAAGTCAATATTAATGCTAGGAGGCCCTAATAGGAATGCTAAATTACCTAAATATTCGGAAAACCAAGTTTAAGAACAGTTGTTAATGTTGATAATTAATAATTTATCTGCTAAAGAAATCAGTCAATGTGCAATAATTTCCACCTATACAATAAATAGCCTGATTCAAAAACAAGTCAACTTTTGGGGCCACCACTCACAAGAATGAGCTTACTAAAGCAAACTTTAAAAAGGAAATCCTGTCAGATATTTTCTCATTACCCTAAATACCGGGCCTCATATGTCCCTCTGTGGTGGCAGTCCCTATTTAAAACAGGCCTTTCAAGAGTTAAAATGCGAGTGCACAGATCATAATTGTTCCTTAATGTCCAATCTGGAAACATATGACCGAGGCTGCCTGTCTATAAGAGAAAGGCAGTTATGTGAAAAATATTTTAGTCTTGCATAGCCTTTTTCTTTTGTTTCATTCATCTCCAACACCAATTAGACATACACTGATAACGTGTTGTCTGCTATTTTGACAGCATGATAATGGTAATATCATGTCTGTGAAATTTAGTAATTGTGCCAAGCCATCAGTATACCGGGCACAGAAAGCATGGATAATTACACTAACATATATAAATGAGCAGCGATGCGTAATTACAGTACCTACAGCTCAGATGCGAACATTCTGGCCTGCTTAATTTGTCAGGCTTATAATCAATAACTTATTTACCTGCCCTATACAACCCCATCTGGCAGTGGGTCATCCCAATGATGACCGCGTCAAGTCTGACACACAGGATCAGCAACAATAATCAAAAAATGACGAACACACGAACCTGTCTCTTTTTTTTTTTTTTTTTTTTTTTTTTTTTTTTATAAAAATGTGCTATGCTTCTTTGTACACAATGTACCCTCATGTCCTAGTCGAAGATGCATCTCACATCTTTCCTCACAGACCCGTAACCACTGGATCATTTATCCAATGCAACTGGTGGCAGCTTGTGGCCACAATTCAAAAATGTCTGAATTTGAAAATCGTTTTTATATAGGCACATAGCCCTTAAAATTCCAAGCAAGAGCAACATTTTACTTTCTGACCAGAAGCAATATAACAATTGCTAAAAAATAAAACAAATCTTCTCCATAGACATTTCCTCGGGGCACTTGTTTTGCACAGAATAGAACAAGGGAATCTTTCTCGACTTACATTTCTCAGCTGCCCTGTCTTATCAGAGAAGTTAAAAATAGCCCCTCAGCGCGGCCTGAGCCTGGGCTGCCAGCCATCTTTTGTTTGTTTTTCCTACTCCTGGCCCCAAGGCTCTCCAGCTGCAGGCATTACACAGATGCGATGTCAGAGAAGCCTTCTAAGCAGTGCCCTGTTCTGCTCCTCTCATCGGCCCCCACCTACACTGGCTACAAGGTCAGAATCTGTCTCCGATTTCTGTATCACATTCTGCTCTACACGGCCCCCACCTTCTCCTCACTCTGAAGCTGTCAAAGACAAAAAGACTACTCAATTCCATAAAAACTGCAATAATTCGCTCAATTGAAAAATTATTTTTACATACAATTTGCACTCAGGGGGTCATAATCTTACCGACTTGACCCTGCACATTGGCTCACTGGACCATCAAGAACACAAACCTGTATTCATGAAAAATTTGCAAATTCGAAATACCCACAATTCTTTTTCCAAGCTAAACTTGTCACTAATTATTTTTCGTTAACACTTTGTACATTAGGGGTGTCATCAAATCACAGGAGTTGCTCCTTCTCTAGCTGCACCCCTCTCAATTTCCTATTGACAATGTAGTCAAATGTTGGACCATGTAAAAACCAGCTATGCGCTGTTCATTTGGTGGGGGGCTCAAGAACCTTTGGGCTACTATGTAATTAATATATGTATTAGAACTGGTCTTTTTACTGGGGCCACTCTTGCTAGGTCCTCTGAAAGGACGGGATAAATACCAGCAACGTCAGTATTTCTTTTTCTGTCAGCCTACGCTCATTTTACCAGCTCAAATTCCTCCTGTAACATCTCATCCTTGGCTTTTCCAGACACCAGTCCACTTCTCTCTGCTTCGTGAAACACTTACTCTGTCCTTCTATGTCACTCCTTGCGCCAAAAACTCAATGGCATCCTTCCAAGCTGGTCTACATTTTCTCTTTCATAAGAGTGTTTCGTTGTCCATCTTTTACTCGTATACCTTCCTCAACTAACACGTTTTCTCGGGCTTTGTCTGAATCCTCCCTACTTTTCTCTTCTTTTCTGAGCGCTTACTCTGTGCGTCTATGCTATTCTTTACGCCATAATTCAACAGCGTCTTTCTGTGACTGTCTAGCTTTCCTCTTCCACAACTCTTCTTCGACTTTCATGATACATTCGGCATCCCAGGTCCCAGCTACGGGCCATCTCTGACTTTCTGGTAACTCTTTGGTGTAGTCCACCCATAGATCAAGGAATAATATGGCGTCTAAGCCATGCTTGTGAAAAATAAAATGTCCTGTAGTGTCCCTAGGAGGAATAGGAACTGCTTCTTCAAGCACCCCTTTTCTGGTAGTAATCTGTCTTAACTTCGAGAAGAGCGGCATATTGACAACTGATCTGATACTTACTCTTGAACTCACTTAATACGAAAAAAACACAATAATGAACAGTGAACAATGAACAATCATTCATACCACAATATTTGAACACTTTAAACATTAAACATTAAACATTTTAACAACGACCGACAATGATGACAGTCTGCCTAACTAATCACCACGCTGAATTCTTGACAATAACTGAATACTTCGGAATACTTGATATACTGCTAAACAGTACATATACACTGCTAAACAGTGCAGACCGGATTTGTGTACCCAAATCCGTCTTGACCGGCACAACCTATGTGCGCGTCAACACGCCTCCCCGGCGATGGTACTCACCGAGTAGCTCCTTGAAACGGAAGGCCTCAGAGAATGGACTGGACTCGACGACTGCGGACATCGGACCCTCTGGACATCGGGACTTTGAAAACCTGGTGGGCCTCTGTATACCTCAGACGCAGCTCTCTCGCAGGTGGGCTCTGGGTAGACAATCTGCGTTCCTCACCGCCTCGTATGGATGCCTTGTCGCAGTCTGTCCCCTTCGGTGGCCTGAGGGAGTTGGCGGGAAAAACCCGCGACGTGCACGCTTGAAGTCCATCACGGCTATGGAAGGGGGCAAAACAGGACCTTCATCTCCGGCGTGTGGGGAAAGAGATTAAACTGTTCGGGCGCCATTCTGTGGTAAATAGAATATCACGCTGTCATAATTTTTCAGATATCAATAAGATCATGCATAAAGCAAGAGGCTGAGTCTGTGGTATCAGATTCATAAAGGGCTTTATTCCAATAACTCGAGTCAAAGGGAGAATATCTCCATCACCAAAAAGGATCTGGACGGGGCTGAAAAGTATTCTCAATATTCTCAAAACATTATTCACAGAGTACAGTATATATACATTTCTCAATTGTACGTAAGCAAGAGAGCAAGAGAGAATGAGATAAGAGCATGTGGGCGTGTAAGTAGGCGTGAAGGTGGGCGTCCATGTGGGCGTCCACTTGATGATAAGGGGTAAATTGTCATGTGTGGGTGGATACCTGGAGATGATTTCGCAATGTCAGCAGAAATACTTGGCAGAGATGCGCGCTCAGCAGCATGACGTGTAATTGACGTGCAACTAGGGGGTGAAGGGGACTTGACATTTAGCTCTACATGTGGAGACAAAAGTCTGGGGTTATGTCAACCTAATCCCAAATCATATCTAATATCCTATGTTTAAAGAACTGTGTTATCCACAAGGGAAGGGCTCTCGGACAGAATCTATTCTATACTGACTGTGTGTGTGTGTACAAGCGTCTAAGTGTCTACACTGAATGCGAGGGGATGGGAATATTCCATGGTGACAGGGCTATGAATTACTTGCATGAGGACAGAGAGGCCGGGCCTTTTGCTTGGTAGCTGGAAGAATGTTTACTTAAACTACTAGACAGGAATGCATCGGCTGAGGAGCAAAGTAGATAATTCGAAGGTGAAATACAGCTCTTGGCAGAGAATAGGCTGATGTCAGGCTTCGTGAGCCGCGCAGAGAATGAGACAAAGTTCATGGTCACAGATGCAGGCTCAAGCTGAAGCTGTCAGAGGCAGAGAGCAGGGAAAGGCTTTGAGGACAGAATCGGGCCTACTTGCCTGAACTGTAAAAATGGAGTAACTTAGCCATATAAAGTCGGTGGCCTTTCATACTTAGGAATCGAATATCCAGCCCATTCATGGCGGATCTGACAGAGGACATGTTAACGGTGGACGCACATGTGTTTGCGTCTTCGAAACTGGAACTGAAGGGAACATACATGTATTTGTAACATGCACATAGAACCGTTGGGGTCCAAGATAGGGGACATAACTGATCAGGGAAATCCACATTTCCACAAATAACCGATGCCAGTATGAAAGGTCTGGTGCCGTGTTACAACAAAAGAATCAAGGACATGATGATGTAATTTTATTTCTTTCAAGGAGCTTGCGGGGTGCCAAAATGTGTTATTCTATTGTAGAAAGAGTAGCCCTTGCGGTGTATTGGTCCATTAAAAAATTGAGGAATCTTTTGTGGGGCTGTGTGTTTGAAGTCAGGACAGACCACAAGCCATTGTGTGAAATGGTTTTTAAAAAGGGAATCGATGCTGTCTCAAGTAGAATCACAAAATGGGTTGTGGCATTGCAGGACTATGATTTTGACATCAAATATTTGCCAGGTGTAGTGTATAAAGTTGCAGATGCTTTGTCTCGATTGGTAGATGATGATAAGAAATGTTCTCTTGGAGATATGGTGTGTTGTAGCATTGCCAAAGAAAGATGGCATGAGGCTCTTGTTGCGGATAAAGGTATGCTTTGAGTTTTAGAGTGTGAAAAGGCAGGTTGGAAAGCCAAACCCAAAGGCGAGGAATAGTTGGAAAAATGTTGGCATGTCAAAGATCAACTTTCGGAACAAGGAGGTCTGCTGGTCAGGGGCCTGAGGTTAGTTCCCCCGGTTTCTCTTAGGGAGGAACTTATTTCTTTGGCTCATGCAGGGCATCAGGGTATGTCTAAGACAAAGGAGAGGCTAAGATTGTCCTACTGGTGGCCTGGTATTGATTTGCATGTGGAACGGACCATCAGATATTGTGTTCAGTGCGCATTGATCGAAAGAATAGCTAAGCCTAAGGTTCAACCCACGATTATACGGGAACACCCCGATGGTGGATAGAAGGAAGTTGGGTTAGATATTGTTGGCCCCATCCGATCCTCTGGTTCTGAGTGGTACATGTTCTGGTTGACTTATTTTCCAGATGGCCAGAAATAACCATTACACGGGGTGTGGAGACCAAGCATGTGAAGGCGTTTTTGGAAGAGCTTATAGCTAGAGAAGGGATACCTGATACGATCCTGACTGACAATGGGGTGCGTTATTTTCTAGAGAAATGGAGCAGTTTCTGAGTAGACATGGTATTAAGCATAAGAGGCGCTCATTGTACCATCCAGAAATGAAGGAGAGATGGTATGACCCAAGAAAATCAAGAAAGAATATTTTTTACAGAAGAGGAGAGAGAGAAAAACCGCAGAAAAGAGAATTATGGTGGAGAGAATGAAGAAAAGGAAAACAAGTGGGGGGTAAATAGTGGGAGTTTCCTACTGAAATATTGTGTTGAAAGAGAATAAATGGCCAAAGTTTTTATTGATACTGTAAGAGAGTGCAAAAGAGAGGGTTTCCATCAGCAGGAAGGGTAGTTCTTGAAATGGAAAATGCATAATGTAGGTATTTACTATTTTGCATTACTTGTTTCCTGTTCAGAAAAGGTACTATTATATTTATGAAGTCAAAGGAGGTTGAGATTAGGACTGCCATGCCTACTTATTGTTTCCACTTCCCAAAACTATTCAATTTAGTTCATTGCAACTCATACTTTCCTTCACACTATGATTGCAGCTGGCTGGTCAGAACCTTTTGCAATTCTTCTTTTGATTTACACACCTTATTCCTGCTACTAATTGATTCCATTAATTTACTATTATTTCTGTGGTAACTGTAGCACGCACTGAAAATTCTCTCACAAAGTCTTATTACATGATTCTTTAACCTCATTACATAACATGTATTTGTAAAAGACAAGCTTACCATGAAGGGCAACCTTCCACTGAATTACAGATAGTTGTTACCCACCTCTGTGGTGTCTGTTTTATTACCAAAGAAGGGCGAAAGCTTGAGGGACTCGCTGGAATTTGTACCTGTTATGATGGGGCCGCACACAGACCTCTGGTGTAGCTCAGTCATTCTTTAAATATGTTCATAGAGGGTATTGCTATTTAATGTTCCTTTGATACCAGTTTACATTGGTTTTGTTGCATGTTTAGATATTGATTTTGTGTTGTGAGGGCAGGTTAATAAGATGTCATGGCCAGTTAATTTATTTAATGCATGTTTTTGAAGCAATCATCTTTGCAAATGTAGGTTTATTTTACTACTGGAGTGCCCAAGAATTTAACAGCGAAGAATATTTGACAGGAGCAGAAACTTAAAGATACCAGGTAAAAGCATGAGATACAGATTCAACATTCCATGCGACATAAAGGCTGGACAAGTGACGTTTCCTCCCCAGACTGCAAAAGTGCTGTTTTATGTGCTAATGTCTTTCCTGCAAAAACAGGGGTATTGTTTGCTGGTAAATTCAGTGTTAACAGACCAATAACTAAAGACTTTGCTTGCCCAGTACCGTTTGCCCCATTTTTTGCAAATATTATGTGGCGGATGGCATGCAAATATCTAGTATGTGTTATTTGTAAGTCCTCCCCGTTTGCAAGTAATAAATAGAGATCAGCGTGCGAGATACTAGATCATAAACTTCTGCACCCTACGAGGTCTACTGATGTGTACTACACCAAAGCAACATGGTAATCAATATGCTAAATTGTCTTCAGGGAGAACCACTTAAAAAGTTGTTAAGTCTTGTTAGACTGAGATTAATGTTACTAATCCAGTGTGTTGTAAAATGCACCTTGCCCACGATACTGTCTGCAATAAAATAAATACACTGCATTTCACACTTCGTACCAGAAGAGTGAAGAGAGCACCCACAAGAAAACTTTGACCCCAAGCTCTGGATATGGCTCCGACTGTACTTATCAAATTGCTAGTATGCCCCCCTACATGGGATATATTTGCATTCATGTCATTGATCATGTACACTTACACATATATTTTGTAAATTAAATGTGACACTTGCACTTTTGGCATTCTCCGTAAAGATTAAAGGCAAGATTAAAACCACTCATAAAACTTTGTCAAGTCAAACTGATGATTTAAAACAGTAATGACAATAAACAAGGGTGTTTGAATATTACAATTGGACATGGGAAATATTGTTGTGAAATACTCATGTTTATCTAATCATTAGATATTTAACTGTGCAATGCTATGATAATGTAATATGTTTTGGAAGCATCAACAGATGTATGATATGTTTGAGTCGCAGACAAGCAACTGAGAAACCTTACATAGACATAATCAACATAGTGTATGTAAAATGTGACATATCTTCAACTTGTTGTCGTGATGCATATAATGTTCCATTTATCATGTGTTAGAGTATCAAACATAACTCCAGTTACTGACCATTGCATTAGAAAAATTCCAGATTGATCCATTAAAACCCTTAAAGAGTAGAGAGTATATCATAAATGGATCTGGTTTCTACCTGAGAAAAGGATGATACTACCAGCATAGCCTAACATAGAAACACTGCATGGCTACTCATAATATCAACAAAGTCAACCTCCAAGTCCTTTGATCTGTGCGGTCAGGTTTCAAGGTGTGCGCTCATTCTTCCATTGCAGGACTTTTTAGCTGATGGCTTTCAGCACACTTGAAAATTAGATGACCTGAATAGGTGTATTGTTGCTTCATATTGTACTTCTCGTCACTGGTGATCTTCCCCAACTAGACAATTGACTTAAGACAGGTAAACCCTAGTTCACTTTTGCAGGTTTGTCATTAGCGGGTCCATTATATTCCATGTCCTGCACCTTTATTGTTGTTTTTCATCTTTCACTTTTTACAGGGGATTCCCTCTAATTTGTGGCTTTGATCGGATTTCTATGTTTATTTTCAGTTTAGCGTCCTTCTGTTAAGACCTACCCAACGCATCACTAGGTCAGTCAAAGACCCATGGCACTCTATACAACTGAGGTCTCTGACAATGATAGCCTTAAGCTGAGCATCCAATTGCAAATTCATACATAGTGGTTGTTTGGTACTCTGTGGGTAAAAAAAACAGACAATACTTCTGGACCAACTGGCTTTCTATACCAGTCTTTCACAAAAGTTCCCATATTCTATCACCTATCTCCTTCCATACGTCCCACTATTCAGAAATTATCTCCCTTGAGGGCTCTTCACCATCTTATGTTCTATCTTCCAGTTGGTAGGTTTTACACATAAAACACTATTGGTAAATTACTGACAACCCTAATGAATCAATTGTGCAACTGCTGCTACAGAGCCCATCTTAGCCAAACGTCTGAGTTCTAACTTTGTATCCTGATTTGATTGTAACTGTTTTGCTTCACTTTTTAAATTCAATTATTCATATTCAGAAAATGTATAGACATCTTTTATTTATCTCTCTTTATTCATGTAATTACCCTGAGTCACCTTCTAAACGTGAATCTACTTTTTGTCAGGACAACACAGACAAATATTGGACTTTTATAGCTTTCAACAACTAATCCTTGAGACTTTTTTGGAAACCCTTAAAAGACAGAAATCTTGTTAAATTGTAAGTGGAAAACCATGATGACTACATAAAAAGCTTTTGAGACAAGCTTTATCCGTCCTCTATGGTTATAAATGGGTTTCAGTTCTGGTTCATATTTCTGACTTATACCTATCCTTATACCTATCCTTCACCTACATCATGCACACAGTGTCAGCAAAGCAACATGCAAAAACATTTTTCAAATATGTTGCTACCCTTACTCTTAGCTACTACCCCTCTCTCTCTATTTAATGCATCAAAGTATCTCCTACACATGCTGTAGTTTTTCTCTCACATCTCTCCTACACTCAGTTTTCTCTGACTTCTATTTCATATCTACCTCACAGTTCCTCATTGTTTCATACATATTCATGGCCTCGCCTGAGTCTTTCACTCATCTATCCTCACTACATTTCTGTACCTCCTCAATTACCCCAACTGCTCTCTATAATTTTCATGTTCCACATTTCTTCTTCTCCTTTCCATTTACCTCCAGCGGGTGGTGTCCAAATGTTCCTCACTCAATCAGCATCAAGGCACACAACTACAAAATTGCGCTATGTCATGCATGTCACTGGTGCAGTACAACTTTGCCCATCCTTTACATGTCACAACTTTATTTATTTATTTATTTTATTTATTTATTATTGACCCCGTAGGGTATCAGAGCACTTCACAGTTCATGACATGGTAATTTTTCCGGTACAAAGTTCTGTACAGCATTTAATATATTCCAGTGCAGTTCAAAGTTGACATCTCTATTTCTTTTGATAACTGTTATAGTACGTTCGCAGGCTGTAATACTAGAAGGACCATGTCCCCAAGGGAAGCAAGAGCCCTGTAATGGACAAACGGCATTAGCTCTAAAACTCTTGTGTCCTTGAGCGAGAGTATGCGGGCAAGCCATGTGTGGATGCTCTGTAATGTTTACGGTAGGAATTTACTCATTAAGAAGATCTTGGTTTCTTTCTTGAATCTTGTGTGGTTGGGTAGCCTTCTGATGTTTGGGGGTAGCGAATTCCATATTCTCGGTGCGGCACTTGAGAACGCTCTGTTGTAAGTTGTTTTTTTTGCGGAAAATCGGTGGTTTCAGCACTAGGTCTCTGGCGCTCCTTGATTGTCTGTTTCCCCCAGAAATCACCAGTTTCTGTGCTAGGTATCTTGGTGACTTGAAGTGTAGAGCTTTGTGTGTTATGCACGCCAGTTTGAGCTGAAGTCTGGCTTCATAAGGTAGCCAGTTCAGTGCTTTAAGGTGAGGAGAAATGTGGTCGAATGTTTTAGACCCTGCTATGAGCCTTGTTGCTGCGTTGAGGCAGGCTTAAAGGGGTGCTGTTGCAATTTTGGGGAGCCCAGAAAGTGCTGTGCATCCGTATTCAATTCTCGAGATTACTAATGCTTGAACAGCCATTTTGAGGTCCGTCGTTTCGATGAAAGGTTTTCATTTCTTAATGTAGCTCAGGTGAAATCTTGCACTTTTAGCTAGCATGTTAATGTGTGACTGCATGTTTAGGCTTTGGTCTAGCGTTGTTCCTAACTTTATAACAGACACATGATATGAAAGTGCATTTAATACATGATTCTTTTGTGGTCTAACAATATTAAAATAAGTGTTGCATTTTGCATTATAACTGCAGTGCATTTACTGTAGGACCAGTGAATTTACTCAAACTCTATGTTCAACAGTATTACAAGAGAAATTAAAAACCATCCTTACGGGAGGCGTGGCCGGGCAAGATGGCCGATTGGACGTAGACCGTCTCGGCTCCCGGTCCACACGCTGCTCCGGCCCTGTTCCTGGCGACTGAAGGAAACCCTCGGCGACGCTCATGCTCCCTACCTGAAGCGGAAGGTGTGGGGCACCTGTGGGGCTGCTCTGATCGTTGCTGGTGCCGCGGGAGCGGCGTAGATCTGCGAAGCGGGGAAGAAGGCGGAAGCGAACAACATGGCAGGCGGAGCGCTGCTGAGGGCGCCGATGGTTGCAAACCTCTATAGGAGGTACGTCTAAAGGGCGCAATTCAAGGGACACAGCGGCTGCCACAAGCTGTACAAAACCTCGGTAGCGGCATTGCACCGGTGGCGGCCCCCGCCGCAATCTGCCTTCTTGTGACTGCCTGACCTTAAAATGGCGCCTCTACTTGACTGTCTGGGCCCAGCGCTTACCGTCTTTCCCACAGCAAAAGCTGCTCCTGTTGCCACGATTTGCCGCCCCTCTGTTTATACTGCAACTGGGCTGACAACGCCACTGGCCTGTCCTGGGGTCACGTAGTACTGCTCTACATAGCCACAGATTTGTTCGCCTGCGGTGGCGCCTCTCCTGCTCTGTACTGGAGAATGTGCACTGGTGGTGGATCCTTGTTCACGTGCCCCGCACCTGCTGAAGAAGTCTGCGACTAGTAGCACTAAGTTGATGACTGCCAACTGCATCCGAAGGGCTCCCTCTTCACTCCATCCTGGCTGGGTAGAGTGCAGACCACGATTCCTCGCATCCTCTCTCAAGTGACGGTCGCACTCCCACATAACGGTACTAGCGCCAGCTAGATAGGGTGCAGCTCACATAGCAAGTCCATGGATATGGGATCACCACTCTCTTGATGCTGCCGCGCCTTGCTGCCCTGCGGACCTTCCCCTGTCTAATCCACTTCGCTCGACCCTCTGCAACCTGGGCCTCATACAGCTTCGCCGCTCTTGCTAGTTTCACAGGGGCCATCTTGGTCAACTTCATATGCCGCCGAAGAAGGCGACAAGCAGGACGAGTAAAGTGTCGGACTTCTTCGTCCCTTCAGACAAACGCCCGACGCTGCGAGGAGACTCCGGAGCCACAGCTATGGCACTCACGAAGGCGGACTTACTTACCGTTTTCAAAGACTTTCAAAATGAACTACGCAATGATCTTAGCCAAGACATCAAATCCTCTATGGACCAACTACGGACAGATCTAACGGAGCGCTTGACCTCCCTCTAGCAGGATGTGGACTCGGTGGGCACCAGGGTATTGGATCTGGAGGCGCAGCATCAAGAGCAAGAGAAACGCTCTACTTAACTGCGTGAGGATGTCCGCACTCTCCGGGACTAGCTGCACCAGACACAACTCAAGACAGAGGAACTTGAAAATAGAACACGGAGGGAGAACATATGAATTCGAAATCTTGAAGAGGGTGCGGAGGGGCCCGAACTGGCGGCCTTCATAGAGGGGCTGTTTGCAGAGATTCTGGCTCCCCAAACCCTTAAAATCAAGCTGGATTGGGTACACCTTGTGGGTAGTCTGCAGGCTGATGAGAAGAAAAGGCCGTGCGACGTCCTTGCGAAGTTCCACTCCTTCACAGTTAAGGAGGCAATGTTGCAAGCAGCCAGGACAAAGGGATCCATCTCATTTCAAGATCACTAATGCTCCATCTATCAAGATTTGGCGCTGACGACTTTAGCGCAGAGACAGCTGTTTAGGCCCATCACGGCTAAGCTGCGGGATGATCACATTAGATACAGATGGACCTACCCGTTCTGACTCAGTTTTGAATTTAAAAACAAACGCCGTCATATTACTGACTTAAAGGAGGGGCTGGAGCTTCTGGGTCGCCCGGGCGATGACCCTAACCCCACGCAAAATAGAAATGGAGAGTCTTCCCATGGGCCACCGGAGGCTTCTGCCAGGTCTGCAGGCTCCCGCAGGTGTCACTGATGATCTTCTAATGGCCACACCAGAGGTAATGCGATGTTTATCTTTTGTGCCTGGAATGGGTCTCATGGAGACACGAAATTTTTTCTACTGGGGCCTACATCCTTGGAGACGTTCAGTGCCAGTGGATGGTCCTCAACTACTATCCACGTTTCCCGCCTTCGGATCTCCCTAGGTCCCTGATCCCGGGGCCCTGTCACCGGATGGGGAAGTGGAGAAGCCATGGACTACCTTCCTTCCATATGTAAGAACAGTGCCTTTATCTTTATTCTAAAGCTATTTTAGGTTGGATGCGGATATCACAATCGTACGGTGACCTCTCATGCTTACTGGGGCCTGCATCATGTTTTACTCTCCATTGCGAGTGACCTATCTGTACTTTCTTCTCCAGGAATGGCCCTGTATTATTGGCTAGACTTCAGTCGCACTCAGATGTTTTCTATTTTTCCATTGTGCTTAGTGCCGGGGCGGACGTGGATGGGGTCCTCGGACCCGTTGTCCCCCCTAGTCCCTGTGGGGGCTTTACACCCCCCGGCGGGGAACTGGTAGTGATTCTTGGTATCACATTTCTGTTTCTGTTTGTTTTCCTTTTGTTGGGGGTTTGGGAGTGGGGAAATGGGTGGGACATGGTGGCGGCCTTTTAACATTTAGCTCTGGCGGGCTTTTTGACATTTTTGCACCTGCAGTTGCAGTGAGATGGCAGTACACGTTCCTTTGGGGAATGGCGAGGACACGGAACATGGTTAGGCGAGTGGAGCTTTCAGAGAGTCTGTGTTTTTCCCTTTGATATTATGACGATCGCCATTGGAACCTGGAACATTAAAGATCTTAATTTCCCTCAAAAACGCCAAAAGGTATGGAAGTGTATTATAGATCATCATCTTGATGTGGTGGCCCTACAGGAGACACACCTAGCCAGAGCCGAAGATACACGCCTTAGAAATAAACAATACCCATTAATTTATAGATCCTCGGCTTTTACGAAACATAGAGGAGTGGTGCTTATGTTCCGTTCTACCATACAATTCCAACCCCTAGAGGTTCTTAGTGATAAAGATGGCCGGTGGATAATGGTCAAGGGCCGTCTAAGAGGGAAGATTTGCACCTTTGTGGGTATATGCTCCCAACATTGGGCAGACGTTCTTCTTGCACACGCTACTGGGGAGGCTGCTGGATTTTGTGGAGGGGCCAATGGTTCACATGGGGGATTTCAACCAGACTTGGCAAAAAGAATTGGACAGCACACACTCACATAGCTCAGACGTGGGCTCCTTTTCCACTGACACTCAGCAGCGCTTCCACGACCTGGGCCTGTTAGACGCCTGGCGTACCCTTTATCCACACACCCGAGATTACACTTTTTATTCCATCGCACATACTCCCGACTGGACTATATTTTTATTAGCCAATCCCTGTTAGGTGCCCTTCGAGAGGCCAAGATATTCCCTCGTTCAGTGTCCGATCATAGCCTGTTTTCCATCTGCCTGTCCTGGTGTGGGAATACTCCGACCACTCCCAAGTGGTACTTCCCGGCCTCGCTAGCGCGGGATAAGGAATCCTGTACTAAGCTTAGAGAAACCATTATGGAATATTTGATATTAATAGACCAGAGGATACGTCGGAGTTTACCACTTGGGACGCATTTAAGGCGGTCTTCGTTAAACGCGCAACGTGCTAGAGAAAGGGAGCACTTGGAGCAGAAACTGGCCTCTATCGAAAACATTCACAAACTGAATCCCACACGGCAAATGCTTCGCAATTTGACAGCGCTCTGCGGCAAACTTCGAGCTATTTATAACAATAGAGCAGAGTTCACACTCCTTAAACTCCACCATTTATCCTACACCCAGGGCAACAAGATTGGTAAACACCTAGCTAGGCAGCTAAGAGATAAGCGGGAGAGAGATTACATAGGCGGAATTCAGGGACCTTCTGGGGAGGTTACGCACAGGGATGAGGACAAAGCCGAGATCTTCGGTTCCTTTAATGAAACCCTTTACTCTAGGGACGATTTAGACTCAGATGCCCAGCAAGACTTCCTTCCTTCCTTCCTCACCGGTCCTATCACCCACGATGAAGTCAATCTTGCTATTAAAGCCCTTAAGCCCCACAAAGCTCCAGGCCCGGATGGGTATACAGCCCTCTTTTATAAAACTTTTGCTCCTGACATCTGCCCCCACCTCACGCGGCTCTTTAATAAGATGGCTGAAGAGGGTGAGACTGATGCCTCCATGACTGAGGCCATGATCTCCGTAATACCCAAACCTGGGAAGGACCCCCAGCAATGTGCCTCATATCGACTTATCGCGCTTCTCAACCTCAACGTGAAACTGTACTCCTCCATTATAGCCAAACGATTGAATGACCTTATGCCTGATCTCATACATCCTGACCAATCTGGGTTTATTAAAGGCCGTCAAACCCATGATAACACCCGTCGAATTATTTACCTTATAGAGAAGGCCAACAGACGTCAGATCCCCGCTGTTTTGGTGGGACTGGATGCTGAGAAAGCTTTCGACAGGGTTGACTGGGCATTCCTGTTCCACACACTCACGGCGTTTTTTCGATTTTCACACAAATTTTTAACCATGATCCGAGCTAATTACCTTCAACCTCGCTCTAGGGTGGTGGTCAATGGGGTACGCTCATCCTCCTTCTTCCACTCTAGAGGCACCAGACAGGCGTGTTCCCTTTCGCCCCTACTCTTCGCTCTTAGCATTGAGCCCCTTGCGATGGCGATTAGAGTTAATCCTGTAATTCAGGGGATTCCTTTCGCTGGGGAACCCCATAAAATTTCCCTCTTCGCTTATGATGTCCTTTTATCCCTTTCCGACCCGGCCACGTCCCTCCCACCTTTACAGTCAGAACTCGAATGCTTTGAAGCGGTAGCAGGTTTTTAAATAAATTTCAGCAAATCGTATATTCTCAACCTCACATTACCGCAAACCGATGTCCGCAGGCTCCAATCTCTTATTCCTCTCCGTGGACTACCTCCTCTATACAATATCTGGGAGTCCACTTAACACCGAGGGTAGAAGGGCTCTACGCGGCTAATTTTCCTCCCATCCTTACTCGTATCCAAACGGAACTCACGCGGTGTGGGACTTCCAGACATCCAATTATATTATAAAGCAGCACAGTTAAGAGTGCTGATTGAGTGGTCAAAACGGGAATCTGATAAGCATTGGCTACATATGGACCGTAGTGTGTCAGGGAGGACTATCTGGGACTTGGTCTGGCGCCCTAAAAGAGATAGACCCAAGAATACCTATATTGCCACTCCTACTCGCACCACTCTGAAAATCTGGGACACGGTCGCAGGGGATGATAGATGGACCTCTTTCCCCTCACAATTTACACCACTCCATTTCAACCCAGCATTCCCCCCGGGCCTGCAAGAGGGACCTTTTGATGCTTGGAGGGAGGGAGGATGCCTTGCTTTGACTTATCTTTTTCACAATTTTGACCCCCTCACCTTTGACAACTGTCAGCGAGATTATGGCCTAGGGAACACAGAGCGATACCACTATACCCAGTTAATGCATTGGGACCTTACACCCCAAGTGCGTGAGGCAGCCACCCACCCTCTCACAAAGTTTGAATCCTTCCTCACCAAGACCACTTCCATGAGGGGGACGATTTCATTCATATATAAACTCCTACTCACCACCACACTCTCCCCGCGACCACGATACATGTCCATGTGGGAAGGAATATTACAACGCGGTATTTCTGATGACAAATGGGGGCACTTATGGAAAGAAATCAGAAGATTAAATCACTTCTCTAAGCTACGGGAAGCCCACCTTAAGACTATGATGGACTGGTATCTCCACCCGTCCAGGCTTAGGCAAGATTCAATCACTCCTCTGAGCTGCGGGAAGCCCACCTCAAGACTATGATAGACTGGTATCTCCACCCGTCCAGGCTTAGGCAAACCTTTCCCACCACTTCTGATAGATGCTGGAGAGGGTGTGGGCTGCTGGGAGACTTACTACACATATGGTGGGATTGCCCGAATATTCGCCCCTTTTGGGAAAAAATACTCGCACACATTAAAGATATGCTAGGATACCCTATTCCGACCACCATGGTGAGGGTCCTTCTGGGGCTTCGTGACCCCTCCTTAGAGCACCAGACCCGAGCAGATAAGACGATCATGTGGCTCTGTATAGGAGCAGCGAAGATTACCCTGGCAGCTGCTTGGAAAAGGAAGGAGGCACCAGCAATCTCCCTTTGGCATTCTCGACTATGGAAGCTGCTTAGTCTGGAATGAATGTCAGACGTCTTTAGAGACGATTTTAAGAACTTTGAATTCAAATGGGGCCCCCGGTCACCTTCCTTTCACGTGGTCTACCATCAGCTGTCTGTCCTTCCACCATTAGAGCCCTTCATCTCTTTCAACTTTGAGCTGCCTCTCATACCACCAGTCAAATAAACTGTATGGATGCTGCCGCCACCATTGTAGGGGAGGGTGGAGGGGTTTTCTTTGTTTCTGTTTTTGTGGCCTTCCGTTTGGGGGTTGTTCCTAAGTATTTGTACCTTCTTCCCAATGGCTTCCTCCGATTGGAGGACCTAGGACACTTGCCATCGCAAAAGAAAGATGGGATGCATGCTGACCTGCCCGCTATCACTGATTCTAAAGATCTACCCCAAGCTCCGCTACTGTAAGAAACTGTAACCTTCATTTAAGCAAACCATTGAGACCGGGGTTGGGCTTATATTGAGCATTATGTAACTCTAGCTACTCAGAGCCTTATTGAATCCTGCACCACCCCCTGCGAGAGGTGAAATGATAGCATTGACGTATGATGTTCTTTGGAAAAAGTTCAATTAAAATATATTTGAAAAAAAAAAAACATCCTTACTTAGTAGATATGTACTTACTATAAAGATTAAATTTCAAATTTCAAATAATCTTTATTCGGATATTAAAAATACCCATAAAAGATACATATAATATAATCGGGCCTTCATCTAATACACAATATTTCAAACATCTATGCATAATTCACGTTAAAACAATCATGTTAAAAAAATCTGTCGAGGGAGGCGTGGCCAAGCATGGGCTGAAGATGGCCGTGCTGTGAGGGAGCTCCGCCGTCCATCCTAGCCCGCTACTATCCTGTTCACTGATCCGCTTCATCCCTCGACAGATTAAGTGACCGGAATACCAACGGACCCCATCCCGCCGGTTCCGGTGTTTGTAGCTCGCCCAACCGCGGAGAAATCGTCCCCGGAAGCCTCATCCTTCGCCAGGGCCTGAAGCCGGGACGCACAGTGGCGAGCCCAGCCGGGCCGTTTGACACCCGGCGGTGGCGCCGCGACTTGTGGAGCCAGCAGAGGGATCCTTGCCCCAAGCGGCCTGGGCGGCAACTAAGCGGACACACGGCAGCAGCAGCGCTGAAGATTGGGGAGCCGAGACTGGGCTCCGGAGCGGCACTGAAACGATTTGACCAAGGTGAGGCAGGGCGCGCCGGCCGCGAGGAGGAAGATGGCGGCAGCTCGTCCCTAACAAAGAGTTACTCCTGTTGTCCCCGCTTCGCCGGGACCGCTGCCTGCCCTCAGGATTGCCTGGACCTGCATCGGGGCATACGATCTACACCCCCAACCAACTGTGGCCCCCCGGCGAGACGCCCTTGGCCGGCTTCCTTTTTCACGGCGGTGGCGCGATAGCCCGGCGCACCGCCGTGCTCTACTGTCGCGGCCGCTTTGACCGCGGGGGCCTGCCTGCGAGCCCGGCTCGAGGGCCATTGACCTGCTGGCGGTGTCCGCTCCCCCCTGCCCCGGCCTTTGTGATCCTGAGCCAACGGAGCGGGGAGACTCTGCAGATTGGTGCGGCTCAGTGCAGCCTGAAACGCTCGGTCCCATATAGTTAGCAGAGACTGTTGTGCTGCCTGCGCTGACTAACTGAATAGGAGGCCCACTCATTTGGAAGGGAGCTCGGCGGGGGGTGTGGAGCTTGTGCTGGACCCCTTTTGGCTTGTTGGTGTCTGATTGTGCCCGGGAAGAACCGCACAAGTACCTGAGTTTGCCCCATTCCTACCGTGGCCTATAACAACACTAAAACCTGACGCAGTTTGGGGCATAGCCTTACAACCCCCGTCGCACGAGTCGCCAGGGAGTAAGTGTCTAAAGCGTAGCTGAACGCGTGCGTGCCCGAGGTGGCAACTCCAAGACTCTCCGGTGATTGCTTCATCCTTCGCCGGTTAGCTGCCCGGACGCCGCCCGTACCTTGCCCCGATTTTTGCGGGCCACTCCCGGATTTTCGCGGGCGCTGGTCCGTGGTGGGGGCGACTGTGGCCCGTGACCACACACCGGACACATTGTTTGCTTGCCCTTGGAATCTGCTACCAGTGCCATGGAACCCGAGGCGCTTGTGTCTGAGTCCCGGTCCCGATCTGGGATGGACCTACCCTGCGGCCATTTTGGTACGACAGAGTCCACCATCCTGTACACCGGGTTTCAGCAGGATTGGGAGGGTGCGACTCTGAGGAACGTAGCGGAGCGAGCGCCGGGAGCTGTACTGGGGTACGGTGACCTTCTCGAGGCTCTCGGTGCCCTTCACTCCACCTTGATACACGGCGCCTGGGTGTTGGGGAGCAAGCTCGATGGAGTGACATTAGCGTCGGAACAGTTGCCGCCTGCCTATCCCCAGGTACGCTGGGACTTCTTACGCCGCGCACGGGGGGACAGTGTCGTGGCCGCCCCGGTGAATAGTGCACGCCTGAACTCTCCGGACAGTATGTTAACGTGCGATCAGCTGGCGGTGGATCTGGTCGGCTCCGGAGGTCTCGGGCTTGAGTGGGGGGTGGTGGCCTTGACCCGTGCGCGGCCTCCGACGACCCGGGCAACCTCCAGGCTACGGTCGCCCGCTCTGGCTGATTCCGCCTTCCTGGGCCTGGTGTGCAGTGTAAATCCTGGCTCGGCATTGGGAAAGACGATCCTCCATAGAACTGACTGTATCGATCTTCAGAGCCCTCTACCCTACCGGTGTGTGTCGCTTCCTGAGTTTTATTGGACACTTCTCTCCCTGGTGACATTGGACATGGCGCTGGGACGAGGGGTATGCATGGGTGGGTTTTCAAAGAGTGGCCAAGGATGAGGCTGACCCTTCAGAGGTGGTCACCTACTAGGCGGGCGGGCTCGGGAGTTGTGTGTTCACACGGTATAACTGTTATTGTACTAAGTATGTAATGCTCCTTTCTCCTTTCTTGACGGGGTCGATTTGGTGTTCTTTATTGGTTACTTTATGGGACAACGTATGGTGCGGGAGGGAGAAGCCGGGGGCGTGTTCTGTAGGCCCTCCTCCAGTTTATTAATACTCTCTCTACCCCCCCCCCCCCGTCTGGTGGGGGCTCTTTTCCCACTCCTTTTCTCTGTTTCTTCTATATTTCGGGTCTGGTTCCGGGGCGACAGGCACACTGCTGGGGGGAGGGGCCGTACTCATCTGCAGAGGTGCAGGGTGGGGGGCTGGGGGGGGATTCTTTAGTCTTTCACCTCCTTTTTCTATGGCCTCTTTTTCTTCTCTTATTCTTTCCTGTCCTTTTCTGGGATCAGCATGATAGAACTCCCTTGTTGTTAATCACTGCTGTTTTCGGAGTGCCATAATTTCCGTGGAGTTTCCTGGGTCTTGGGGCAGGGGGTTGCAGGCGCAAATGGCCGTGTCCTTTCTTCACATCCTGAACTTCCTGTTTCAAGCGCCATTGCTAAGATAGACTGCTGGATATTGTTGACGTTCATCGCTCTGCCTGCCATTTTTCGCTGCTGGGAAACTGCTTGGCACCTGATCCTTCCATCCCTTTCTATTATAAAATGTAAACCTTTATTATCCTGGTCTCCTACTTGGGCTGTTCAGAGACTGAGAGTATGCTAGCGACGAGATTTTGCTCCCCGAGGTACTGCCTGTGATAGCCCTGCTCTGTTATTCTGACTGCTTAGCGGCCGGCCCCGGGGGTTGTAGGCCCGTATGTGTAACTGATTAAAATGTCAATAAAGGTTTAAAAAAAAAAAAAAAAAAATCTGTCGATATAAACATTAAAAACCGAGACAATGATACTCTGTTCATTTGGTCATATAAAAATTTCCACCCTCCCTGGAGAGAAGGATCATGAGGCGCCAATCTAGATTTAATTCTTTCATTTCTACTCCCTATAATGAGGGCAGCCTGATTAATCCTCTCCCCTGGTCTTTCTTAATTTAACAGCCAGACGCAAAAAATGTACTATACTAAATAGAGTGAAAGGTTCAGAGGCGAGTTTGAGAAATAAAAGAGCCACTTTAGCCTGTCTTATATTGGAGCGTTTTAGGATTGTTTTTAAAAACAGCGATCGTGGGTAAGCATAAAAGGGACAAATTAGGACAAAGTGGCGGGTGTCTTGCGGAGATCTAAGATCGCAGCCGCAACACCCTTTTAAGCTGATGTCATGTACAAAACCCGCTGGGACGGACAGGATATGGTGCAGAAAATCCAGTCTAAATCTGGACATTAGAAATCTGTCCTGTCTGTTATACATATTGGCAAGATAGAATTCCATGCCCGGGTTAACTTTAATGAGCTGGTATGACCTTACTGTGCTTTTCAGCCCTTCTCTAGCCTCTCTAGCCCTAACTAGATGCTGCATGCAATCTGTCCTTATAACACCCTTGTCTCTGCTGGCCAACGTGCATGGTTCATAAAAAAGAGTTTTCATGACCCAGACTGGTCAGTACATCCCTTACATATTTGAGCCATGGAATTCGGGGCCACTTGTCCCCTTTCATACAATCCTCTAAAATCAATCTGCTTAGGCTTGCCTCTGGGTTTGTCCAGATTTTTATCCAACAAGAAATTAGTTTAAGGCCAGCCTTATCAGTGAGATAATCTATACCTAGCTCCTCATGTGCAATAAACGAAGAAATGCACATTGACACTTGCAAAAGCCTTTTTAGAAATTTGTCTTCTTCACGTTGGATGTTCCCCACGTCTGTAAAACCCCAGACCTCGCTCCCATACAGGATCTTTGCACAACATACCGAACTATATAATTGAGCGATTTCATGCGGGGACCAGCGACCCAATCTTGTCGCGTAGTTCATAATAGACCCCGCAGCGCTGGGATGTTGGCTACATTTATGACTTACTAGGGGCTTAAAGTTAAGATCTTGGTAAAAAAGCGATCCCCAGATAATTGAAAAATTGTACTTTTTCAAGTATATGGGTTCCTATTGAGAAACTACAATTCTTGGCTGGCTTTTTACCCACTTCCATGACATATGATTTTGAAAGGTTGGGCACTAAGTCTAAATCCGCCATGAATCTAACAAAACCATTAATAAGTGTCTGTAAACTCCTTCCTGTACGGGCCAAAAGGACTGAATCATCTGCATATAGGAGGACTGGTATACTTCTCCTCCCTATGCAGGGACAGTCTGCCTCCAGTACTCCCAACGCCTTGTCTAGCCCATTTATATAAAGCGTGAACAGAAAGGGCGCTAGGATACAGCCTTGCCGACCCCTCCCCGGCATTGGAAGTCTTCTGTGAGGTCACCGTCATCGGTGAATCTCACCCGTGCCGTTGTATCGAGGTGAAGCATCTGTAAAACTCGTATCAGTCCTAGTTCGATGCCCATCTCTGCCAGCATCTCCCACAGCTTTCTTCTGTTAACACAGTCGAAAGCTGCTGAGAGATCCATAAATGCTAGATACACAGTACCTTCCCTAGCCAGAGTGTATTTGGCCACTAGATGATAGAGATTGAGGCACTGGTCTGTGGTAGAACGCCCATTTCGAAACCCAGACGATCATGTGGCTCTGTATAGGAGCAGAGAAGATTACCCTGGCAGCTGCTTGGAAAAGGAAGGAGGCACCAGCAATCTCCCTTTGGCATTCTCGACTATGGAAGCTGCTTAGTCTGGAATGAATGTCAGACGCCTTTAGAGACGATTTTAAGAACTTTGAATTCAAATGGGGCCCCCTAGTCACCTTCCTTTCACGTGGTCTACCATCAGCTGTCTGTCCTTCCACCATTAGAGCCCTTCATCTCTTTCAACTTTGAGCTGCCTCTCATGCCACCAGTCAAATAAACTGTATGGATGCTGCCGCCACCATTGTAGGGGAGGGTGGAGGGGTTTTCTTTGTTTCTGTTTTTGTGGCCTTCCGGTTGGGGGTTGTTCCTAAGTATTTGTACCTTCTTCCCAATGGCTTCCTCCGATTGAAGGACCTAGGACGCTTGCCATAGCAAAAGAAAGATGGGATGCATGCTGACCTGCCTGCTATCACTGATTCTAAAGATCTACCCCAAGCTCCCCTACTGTAAGAAACTGTAACCTTCATTTAAGCAAACCATTGAGACCGGAATTGGGCTTATATTGAGCATTATGTAACTCTAGCTACTCAGAGCCTTATTGAATCCTGCACCACCCCCTGCGAGAGGTGAAATGATAGCATTGACGTATGATGTTCTTTGGAAAAAGTTCAATTAAAATATATTTGAAGAAAAAAAAACATCCTTACTTAGTAGATATGTACTTACTATAAAGATTAAATTCGACTTGTATAAGGTGTGTTTTAATACATTGAATAACGTTTACTGTTTATATAACTGAATAAGGACCATCCTCACATATTTAGAATGTGATTACACTAGAAGCGATAAAGAGTTTGTATAATGTGTGCAGCAATATTTCATATACTTCATTTAAATATAGTTCTTAGCCATACATACACATGATTATTCAAAGAATTTACTGTATGCTTTATGTAACATGAACCTAATGCACTGATCATTTATATTTGTTGGTGTTTAAATATGCACACGCATATTAAATGTGCACTCTTGCTGATGCTTTCAGTTGATAATTTAGACCTATAATTTTTTAAGCTGCATAAATGTAGATTTTTATTTTCTGCTAACATGATATTTCCTGCAGGTATTCAAACACATTGTTAGTTGTAGAACAGATACATTTCTGTACTAGAGATAAAGTGCCTGAGAAGAAGACCTTGATGAAAGAACCTGGAGGGCCAGAGTATTAATTGAAAGGCATGTTCAGCAATGTTTCAACCTGGCTTGTGCGTGCGAAGACTATACGTTCCCATGTTTGGTGTGGGATATTTGGAAATTGTTTCAGTCTACAACGTGAGAAATGTAGAAAGACAAAGGACCCCTGATGATACGTGCAAAGGGGTGTTGCCCAAGAAGACTATTGTCTGTTATAACTTAGTGTTCACACCCTTGTAGATTCAGATGCCCTTGAGATTCTTGCAGATGCCTTACAGATCCCTTCAGAGGCATTCCCCTGAATGCTTAGAGCACTTTTCCTTGAATTTTGAGAGGTTTAGACCTCCATGCTTTCCTCGATTCTTTGCTGAGTGTGGCTTAGGCTAAAACTCACATGCATGACCCAAGAAGACTTTTGACCGAGCTTCTGAAATGCCGATAACTTCCTACTTATTTTTTCCTTGCCTAGTTCTTGTTTCCATTATAGAAATTCCTGATTTTTGAGATCCTTTAGATTTTTAGAACCCTCCTTTGGCTGGAACTCATCGCTTTCAGTCTGCACAGGCTTTAAAGTCAACAGCATATTTCAATTTGAGAATTCCAATTCATTTTAACATTATATATCTGTGCTTTACATGCCAGATTATCAGAAAGACTTGCTGTCTTTTGCCAGCTATGAACACACCCAAACTGAGGATCACGTTTAACAGCAGCCATTCATCTATTTCTTTAATTTGGACCCCATTCATAATGCATCCCGTAAGTACGTGCATCATACACATAGAGATTGAGATCTAAACAGCTAATAACCGCACACAGAGCATGTACTGGCAAAGCAAATGGGTTTGGCTTCTTGTAATGGGGTTTGAAAATGGCTGGCGGACTTCCATAATAAGGCAACAATATGGGCTCCCGCTCTCTCTCTCTAGCTCCTATTTCTGCACCTTTTTTTAAGAATTGATTACGTGAGGTGTTCCAAACATCTAAAGCAGTCAGTAGTCAAAACTAAAAAGTGTTGTGACTTGAGCCCTGTCTCTTTATCACACACACTTCAAAGCACATCTTTTTTTACTTGTCTTTCCTCATCACTTCCCTATTTATCAGAAATGATACCTTTTAGACTGTACTTTATTTCCTTTAACCTTTTTGAAATGAACAGAACCATTTATACCTCTATATGTAGCACTGTGGTCAGTGATGTAGCTAGACCTTTTGCCGCCCGTGGCGGTCAGGGCGTTTGACGCCCCCGACGACTGCAGGTGAGAGCAGTGGAAAGGGGCGTGATGACAGTCCCTGCGTCTGCTGCCCCCAATGGCCGCAGGTAAGAGAGGGGGGTCTGCTGAACGTGTGCCTCCCCCTTTGCTACGCCACTGCTTTGGTAAAAATGCTTAATTTAAATATGTAGATGAACAATGTATTATCTTGAATGCACCTAGGTCCTAGCTCAAACGCATTCCATATTAAATGGGGTAAAACGAATTTAACAGACATGGGCGCTATGAGTTTAAGAAATAAGCATGACATATTTTTCTACCAAAAGTAAATGGTTGTGCCACTCACCCAGCAATCTGAATGTCTTTTGAGTTTCTTTCATATCAGCTTTATCGTCAACCCCTTCGATAGTTGTATTTCCACCCAGTTTGGTATAATTAAATTCATTGGCACTCGCTAAAGATGAAAAAAATATTTTAGTAAACACATATCATACAAGTAGATGATCAGCCATTTTATCTAAAGAACCAGACGTACCCAGGTGTAGATTCTTAAATTCTTGCAGGGATGCACATGCACAAAGCTGGTAGAATATATGGTAGTTCCTCTCATTTTCTGACTAAAGAAATGTAACAAAATACAAGTAAACGTTAAAAGTGTAATGTTAAACATGTTAGTATTAACAAAATACAAATGCATAAATTAATCAAACAAAGAATCATGATACTGATTTGTAAGTAAGGCACATCATCTAAAATAATAGCTTAAATAAAGATTTACGGTGGAAAGCAACAAACTCAATTTGCATAATAGTGTTTGAGTTGCACTTGACAGAAAACTACTTGTGAATGACAAAGAGCCATAGAATGTTCTTGAAAAACTTTTGCAAACACACAGCAACCACAAAGGTGTGCTATTCAGGAGTTATTTCTTTTACTGAACAGCTTCCACTGTACTTGACAAAGAGGTCAAACACTGATTGCAATTAAGCATAAAAGCCATACAGTCTTCTTAATAAGACGTCAGTTGCTGCAGCTAATTTGACGGGGGTGGGCCAGGCACAAACATACTCACTCCCATGCACTCACACATGTGCACACTTACCCCCACCATTCACAAGCCCATACACATGCACACACACATTCACAGCACGCACGCACAGATACATGTATATTCATAAAGGCAATAAACTTTAAAAAAGAAATTACTTACCACAGCGATGATCTTGGGTGAAGGAAGGGAAGCCTCACTGGTTCTTGGGGGATTAGGACTGTTGCCTCCTCTCACTGGCTCAACTTGTTATGGGTCAGTCAATAAGAGGAGATGGCAGTCCCCTACTTGTCACAGAATGGGATGGGGTCAGTGAGACTGCTGACAGAACCCCACTCTGCGACAAGTGTCACTTATAGACAGTCAGCCCAGGGCGCTGCAGGGCTTAAAACGGAAGCATCCTCTATCCGTGATGCGCCCCCTTGTAATGCTGGGGAGGCCCTTCAAGCACTTTGCAGTGCTGAGAGGTTCACGCCTACATGGCTCTGAAATCTTGAACCCCACAAAGTTCAACTCAGGTAGCCAGGCGTCTGTGTTTTTAGAGCATGTAAAGCACACGGCTGCCTGACCTGTACATGAACAATGTCTGTCAGGCTGTCAGGCTGTCATTTGCTCAGCCTGACAGACACTCTTCATGCTTGCAAAATGGTAGGGATGCAGGGCCCCTCCACCCTTAAGGACAGGCCAACACTGTATCAAATGCAGAGTTTTGCAGTACACTACCCATCAATGTGCATATTCTTATTTATCCAGAACCCTATGAAAATTTGAAAAAAGTGCTGTTCTACGAGTGTGCAAATACCTTAGCAAGTATTACTTAAGCATGTCGGAATAGCAAAAGACATTCAAGCTCTATGTGTTATTAGACCAACAGCAAGAACACAGTTCTAACAGGGTATTATAATTCTTGCTTCTACAATGGTTCTGCTATGACATTACTGGATTTAAGCAACCCTAATAGTAATTGGTAGTAGGCCACACTACAACATGGCCCTAGTATTTGGGGGAGCATGTATGTCGGTAGGAAGACAATGGTATTACAAGTCACTGGCGGACAGCGGCTGAAAACAGGAAGTCCAGCCAGAAGAACAGAGGGGCAAAGCAGACTAGAGCACAGCCAGTACTTTAATGGCAGGCCAAGTGGTAGCAGCATTCTCTACCCTCTCCATGTGGGACTCTCCCAATTGATAGTGGAGATGCAGTTGCCATCCTCTAAATCTAGAATTCACCTCTCCTCTAAAAAAAAAATTAAACCCATGGAGAAAACATAATTCTGAAAAAGGAATCCATCAATACTGTCCTCATATAAATCCCACTCCGAATATTCGTTACCACAGAAGCATCCTGAAATGTGACTCAGTTGAAGCAGTAGTGGTGTAAGCATTGACACTGCCCCGGGGGGCGCTAGAGAGCTCCTGCAGCCCGGTATCACTATCCGGCATCATCCTGTATCGGCGGCAGCACTAGCTGCCAAAAACTAAATTATTGTTAAGCCCAATATGCAGTGAGTCTGAACAACCGGGCCAAACGCTGTTGATGGGTTGAAACTGGCGAAGACTTAGCATGTGAGCCTACCAAGCAATGAGGCGCTCTGGAAGATGGCGGCTGCCCGCAGAGCAAACTTCAGAGATGCGAGGACGGTGTGCCAAAGGAGAAGGCCGCTGAGAGCGTCATGCAACTGACGTCTGCTGGGGCAGACCCGTCCCATCCTCACACCACCGAGCCACGGATTGCTGGGACAGGCTGAAGTTACGGCTGACCCGTTTGGGAGGTGAGGCCTACCACTCCTCGGCACCGGTGAATGCAGCCTTGCACTGACCTGCCCCAGCCGAGTGAGGAAGCGTAGTGATCGCAGATCTCCTGCCAGCTCCTTGGGTTGTCCGAGGGGAATTGCGACGCCAAACCGCATTGTCTGCGGGGTGCCGCACTGTTGTGGACACCTTCCTGACGCAGATGTCCTTTCCGCCTACTGCATTGAGTGGAGCCGTGCTCCCAGGGGCAGACACATGGAAATCGGGCAGCGGCGATGGGAGCCACATAGACAGTGGTGGCTGCAAACCACACATCTCCCACAACATAATTGTGTGCCCCCCCGGCCAGGACTCACAAAAAACACGCCACTGCTGTCCTGCTGAACAGGGACCGATCATCAGCTATGCGGCAGACGCGCTGTGGGCCCCGGCTCCTAGCCGCAAGGCCCGGCTGCTTCAGGGACATGCAGACTCTCTCGTTGACAGCCCTGCCGCGAGGAAAGCAATTGAAGTTCGTGCACAGGCACCAAAGCTGGGGTGGACGTGAAAGTGCCCCTGGGATCACACCTACTGTTGCAGCGGGCCCCTCCAGCACAGCACATTGCCGGTTCCCTATCCGCCTCACCTTTCACCCACAGGGCCTCCATCCTGATGGAGTGCAGCTGCTAGCTCCCCTCCTGATAACACGACTCAGCTGTGACAATGGGCAGGACTGAGGGTATGCAAGCTAAACTGCCCTTTGAATGGGTTTGGGCCGTGGGCGTGGGTGGGCAGAGGTTGTTCTTGGTTACAGTAACACAACACATAGTTGTTCACAGATATGTAAATGCATGATTGTCCAAAAATACCAGATTAAATTATTTAAGAAACACACAAACACTACACGGACTTCACCAAATAAGTAGACACATGGGCGCACTTAAGCCCAACGCCAGCCCGACCTACAATCTTCAGACGTGGAATGTGCGCGGTCTGATTGACCCTCGCAAACTTAGACATATACTTGACTACCTAGATAGACATAATATCCAAATAGCAATGTTGCAAGAAATACACCTTGATCCCAAGACATTGCCCAGCTTTGCTGGGAAATGGGCAGCCCACAGATGTTTTGTTTCATACTCCGCATATGCCAGGGGAACTGCCATTTTGATTAAATCTAATGTCCAATACCGGCCAACTGGATCCTACCAAGAACCACAGGGATGCTATTGTGTAATATGGGGATGAATAGCTGAGCACTCTGTCACGCTAATAAACTGCTATGCCCCCAATGTAGTTGACGCTACCTTCTTTGACAAAGTTTTGGGTCTCACACTGGACATTGGATCCACACATTTAATATGGGAAGGGGGTTGATTTTAATGTCACATTGAATCCTAGCATGGATCGCTCACATGGCACCCCAGGCCTATGTACCAAAGTGGGAAAGCACTGGGCAGATATCATGACGGATTATCAGTTATTTGATGCCTAGAGGACCCTGCACCCCACACAAAGGGATGGCACTTATTATTCTGGTGTACACTCGAGTTGGTCCTGCATTGATTACTGTATACTCTCGCGGGGATTGGGAACTTGGCTGTGGGAAGCAAAGCATCTCACATGGACATACTCTGATCACTCCCTGGTGTTGATGAAACTGTGCCCTCTGGGAATCACTGCCTAGTACCAATCATGGAGGCTCCAGCCACTGCCTTGTTAGATGATAGCTTCCACGAAGAGATAGGGCAGGAAAAACGTAACTTTTTCCCCAGAAACTTAGATACAGTCCCAACCTTAGCTTGTGTCAGGGAGGCTTTCAAAGTTACCATACAGGAAATGTGTATCGCAAAAGGGGGGGAGATACTGCAGGACATTAGGGGATCACTACAGAGACTGAAAAATGTCATCAAGGAAACAGAGACTCACATCACAGATGGCCCAAATGCTCAGAAGCAGGCGCAACTCCTTGAGAAAACAGCAGAATATATAGCCATGGCGGAACGAGAATCTCTCTTCCGCTCCAAGTAACATCGAGCCCGAGGGTTTGGGGAAGGGGAGCGACTAGGGAAAGCGCTGGCTGAGGTGGTGCGAATTACCAGATTCTCCAATGATATTTTCGGGGAGGTGAATACAGCAGGCACCTTACAAACAGATTTTAAAGCCATCCTTAGTACTTTCACAGAATACTATGAAAACCTCTATGACACACGCAGAATATGTCAAATTGACGTGACATCCTACTTCAAAGACATTGCCCTAGGCTGGTCAGTGATCCCCAAAGAGAGTTTTTATCAGCGGACATTGAGGAGGAGAAACTCCACACGGCCATAATGCAATTATGCTCCGGCAAGGCCCCAGGCCCTGATGAGCTGCCGGCTGACTTCTACAAGTGTTACGCTGGAACTTTAGTTCCCATCTTCAAAAAAGTCTAGGAGGAAGAAAAACAAATGGGCAATCTTCCACTGACTATGCATGAAGCGACGATTATCTCGCTCTTCAAGCTGGGAAAAGATGCTACCGCATGCGAGGCCTACAGGCCCCTGTCCTTAATTAACTGCAATGCAAAAATACAAGCTAAAGTATTGGCCAATCGGCTGAGCTTGCTGATGGAAGGACTAGTTCTGCCTGACCAGGCGGGCTTCATACCTGGGAGAGCCACTTCTCATAATTTTTGCACTATATTTGCACTATTGCAGGATATTGATCCTAAACTGGCAGCAGTGGCAGTCTTTTTGGATGCCAACAAAGCATTTCATTCACTAGAGTGGGATTATATATTCGCTGTTTTGCAAAGAATGGATTTTCCATCGCCCTTCTTATCCTGTATCGCATTACCTACAGCCAGCCCTGCACCACAGTGCAGATCAATGGACAGCACTCCAGCTCCTTCCCCATCTCATAGGGCACTAGGCAGGGACGCACCCTCTCACCCCTGCAGTTTGCATTGGCAATTGAACCTCTCGCGGCTAAACTCCGACAACACTATTGAGAATACATGATAGGTTATACTTCCCGGCATATATTATTGTCATTACACGCCAATGATATTACTATCTACATTCGAAATCCACAAACCAGCATGAAATCCATACTAAGAGAGTTCATTCGATTTAGCGAAATATCAGGCATAAACATTAACTGAAGCAAATCCCAGGTGTTCCCTCTCACCCCCAACATCCCTGAATTGTCCCTGGATTATCCACTGATGCGATTCAGAAATAAAATATTTAGGAGTAGTGATCTCCAGAGACAGGGAAGAGACGCTATGGACGAACTACGGCACCGCCATCACCTCGATTAAGAACCCAATAACTTGCTGGATCTCGTTGCCATTATCACTGGCAGGGAGGATCTCATTAACGAAAATGGTAATATTGCCTAAATTACTCTATTACTCAACATACCATATCACCCTGGTCGCCCTTTTTTCAATGCTCTTCAAACTCAGCTTATCAAACTGGCATGGTGAGGCAGACAACCCGGAGTGAGTTGGGCTACACTCGCACAGCCTTTCTCGCAAGGAGGCTTCGAAGCACTGGACATGGAGCAATACTTTCTATGTGCACAGGCTCCCTATGCGAAATATTGGTTTCAACCGACACCATTCAAGCCCCATCTGGCCATTGAACAAGGCTACATGGCCTCCTTACCTACGACCTCCTTCCTTGGGATGCGTGTCCCTGGGGAGGGTGCAACTCACTCCACGGTGGCATGCACTACCTCACGCTGGTCACTCATGAAGCCTTATGTCGAAACATTCTTCAAAGGAGAGGAATTCACACCTGGGGTGACCTTTAGCATGAGGGCGTGTTTAAGGATCAGGAAACATTGCTAAGTGAGGGAGGCCACCATGCCATTGGAGATTTTTCTCTACATCAGAATTGAACATGAAGTCAGAGCTAACACCCCCAACTTCCCTCAGGAGCCTCCCATTCATGATTTCCTACTACAGGCAACAGGGCCAGCACATGCAGTATCTACTAGAACGTCCAGATACACAGAATGGTACAAGAGTGGGGTGGGGTCAAGGACGGGCTTCTTACACCTAGCGTTACAATGTGAGATGCTACACAAATATTGGGTAGAGGTGCTGACCTCTTTGTCCAAAATGGTCGGCTCTTCTAGTCCCAT
Organism: Triturus cristatus; assembly: GCF_964204655.1. Classification (NCBI taxonomy): domain Eukaryota; kingdom Metazoa; phylum Chordata; class Amphibia; order Caudata; family Salamandridae; genus Triturus; species Triturus cristatus. Next base: position 392,014,163 of record NC_140583.1, on the reverse strand, counting down.
CTCCCCAGTTACGGCACTATTAGGTTACACTGAGGAGTTGGTTGTCGCACACAGTAAATTCATCGCACTGGATCTGCTTATTGCAAAGCAAAGGATGGCATGCAGATGGGGCCGAGGGCGGGCCCCGAAATTCAAAGAGTGGCTGACAGATCTCATATATTGTAAAGACCAGCTAACAACATATGAAGAACTATTGCGAGGGGTGTCCCACCCAAGAGCCATCTGGGACCCCCTGCTAACCGACCTGTGAGAATGCCCAGATTGACAGTTTCACATAAAGGGTCAGTAGACTCTAGCCATTTAAACCTGCACTGTAAAGCGGAAACGATACACGGGCGGGGCACATACTCCATTCACATTGGGTACATATGAATGTGTTAAGGTAACAGGCTAATCTCATGCTAAAAACTCCATATTGTGAGGACACGCACGCAAGAAGCGCTAGACACAATCCAACGACCACGAGCTAAGCACCTAGGGGAATCTGCATTGAGTCAGTATGCAAATGTCCTAATGCTGTTATTTTAAGCTTCATTTATACTGGGGTTGGCCTTGCCTCATGTATGTATAAGCCAATGTAACAACGAACAAATTGTGTGCGTACTACTGTGTTTTATTGGGAAAATAAATAAAATCATTTTTTTTTAAAGCGTTGACACTGCCCCAGAACAGTATCAATTATTTAACATCCTCGTGACATCACCAAAAATGGTATTGAAATATGTTGAGTGCATTAACCAATAATGCTATCAACAGAATCTTAAAATCATGTTTATTCTGCTAAAATCAGACAAAAGAATTCCAAAAGAAACAACAATTGTGGACGATTGTTGGTGCTAAATTATTCCTTGTACATAGCGGTTGTATTTACCCAATTGAGGTCTATTTCTTTTATTCACACGTCTGCACTCTAATATTTTATACTGAAAATCTCAATAAAGAATTGGTGCAAGAAATCACAGCATTACCTATGGGGATTCCTTTTACAGACTGCCCATTGTCAAACTAGGCTGCTTTGAACAAGGATTTCATTGGCTGAAACCTGTTTTGGATTACTTGTGGTGCCTTTCAGAGGGGATATTGCCTGGCTGTTCAGGCTGGACTTCTATTGTACAAGGATCAAGGCTGATTTTATCTGCAAATGCACATTTGTGCAAAAATTGGTGGACAGGAATGCAGCCCAGAGTAATTGCCATTGGTTGAGATTAAGTCAAGCAGTCCACCCATCGCTTTTGTTTTTTCCAGTGTGATAACCTACATGCAGCATTTGTTACCAGACCTGTGCTCCACAGCTCAATGTGTGGTAGGACTGAATATGCACATATCCTGATGAGGCCCAACAAGGTTAAAACTAATCTGGGGTTGTTTATGTTCTTATTCTGAGCAAACGGGTCCTAGTAGTTTGCACTGGGCTATTCCTGCGGGTAGAGGACCAAGGCGATTTGCACATGGTTAAAACGTGTGACTATGACAAACAATGCACCTCACTCCATTGGCAGTTGGTCAGAGCTGTCTTCTAAGTCTGAGTCTTACATAAATCTTGACCGTGGTATATCCACAGCCTTTATCCAATCTCGCTACAATATGCGAGCAGAATCAGGATATTTTTTTTAATTTCTCAACTGTTCAACAGGCCCATACTACATCATTCATGCTTATTACAATTTTAGATGATACAGTTTTACTTACTTGAAAAACAACTCTGGATTTCTCGAGAAGGTAAGTTCGCATGTTCGCACCAATAATTTGGTACCTCTTGTCAAAACTGATCTCCATGTATTTTCCAAATCGACTGCTGTTGTCATTCCTTGTGGTTTTGGCATTTCCAATAGCCTATAAAATAATGTAGGTGACATTTTGTTGTTAGTTTTACTTTAATGTGTTAACTAAAGACTTTGAACTCGTGTGCATTCTTATTTTTTTCAGGGAATGCATTATAAAATATTTAGTGGACCTTGATTTCAGAACAAACGCACAATTATCTTTCAAAATATTATTTTAAAAAATAAATCATGGTTTTGTGGAACGTGATTTAAGTCTGAATGGAAGCATTTACCACAGACTTAATGATGTTGAAGTATTCTATCTATCACTATAGAGATGTGCCCCAATCTGCATTTTTCTTCTGTACTGTTTTTTTGGCAATTGCTTTAGATTAGTAGATGTACGAGTATGTACTCAGAGAATGTACTTTATTCTGTTTTATGTCATAAAAGAAGCACGATGCTGTGTGGGTGTGAGAATGTTGACAAGTTAGGTTCCATGCTTTCCTCCTGCTAGCAGCTCTAGAAAGCGAGCACATGAAGCACTGAATCATTCACATGGAAGATTGAGCTAGATCATACAGAAAACTTGAGGGTTCTGCTGTCAGAATAAGGCTAAGTTCCATCATGAACAAAGACTGTACCACCAGTAACTTATAACCTAACTGTTGCAGCCACTCCATAAAGTGGATAGAAGTGCACTGCTCCTCCCCACCACCTACATAATGTTTCACCACATACTGTGGCTGTCCACCCCAGATTTACATCATATCCAAGATGAAGCATCATATAGTATGGGCTGTGTCCTTTCACCTAGGTCATTTCAGCAAAGTAATGGAGATTCATGGCAGCTATATTACATGATTTATGGTACATGATTATTGACCAAAACAAATTAGTAGTATGTCCTACAGAAAACGCCTTTGGTTGTGCCCCAAGTCAATTTCTTCCTTTCCAAATGGTAGACCCTGTGCAATTTTTGAGGTGTAAACCTGGATTTGAAAATATGTTCTCTTTGCTGGGTCAGTGACATTTATGTCAAACAAGCTTTAGAGTATCTTAGGAACCTACACTTGAAAGAAACATCATAGAAAACTGGAAGAGCTTTAGATGTGATGACATTGATTTGTGGTAAAATGAACAGGTTATTGCCAATCAGATGGTTTGTGACTGACTGGATTATATGCTTCTTAAATATTTAAACAGAATATAAAATTATAATTGGTCTTTGAACAGGAGTGATCCTTTCTTTGGGGTATTTCTGGATCTTCTAAATTCACTGATTCAGTTTAATATGCATTACAACCAGCTCCTGTTGGTATTAAAAAGGTACACTCCATCTGCACATTGTTAAGCTAACGAGACACAGGTACCTAAATATCCTCCAGCTGTGGTTGTCAACAAACATTCTTAGATGAAATAAAAACAAGATTGAAAAGCACATTATAGTGAGCAAATGTGTATTATGCCATAATTTGCAGGAATAGTCTCCGTGGCATCATGACCTCATTGATAGATTGGCAATAGTCACTAGTAACAAAGTCTAAAAAGTGGGAATAATTTGGAATGACAGCATTCCTCTAATTTCCCCAATCTTTCTTTAAGTTAAGAGATGCAATTTTCAGAAAAAGCTTTACAAATATTTTTTCAACTCATTATACTTTAATATACGAATGTGGTGATTGGAGCTTACAAAAGCCTAGTAATGGATTATTGTACATTTCCTTAACTAGGGGTGTCATTAAAGTTATTTCATACACAGAAGTATTGTAGAACATGGCAGTCCAAATCTTTACAATCTCTACACTAAATGCCTAACATTGGTTCCCACTGTCAGCTTATGTGCATTTTAAGGTTTTGTATCTTGTGCATAAATATGCATTCAGAAGAGGGAAATTACAGATCAAGGACAAATTAAATTGGATTCCAAAAAGAGACACGTATTTACCATATTTCTTGGGTTATGATTGCTAAGATTTATAGTGAAGCGTATGAAGGTAAATAAACTTTTAATGTGTCCTTCTCCAGAGATTTTACATTCAAGATAGTCGATTTTTAAAAAAAAATCTATATTTCTGATTTTGGATCTACCAGTTTAGTTGAGAACTTGAAGCAATTCAACTCTGCCTAAGGCCTAGGAGGTTAATTTAGTAAACAGACCTTCTCTCATAGAAGAAGGTTCTTGCAAAGGACATTTATGAAGGTGTAACTTATTTTCTTTCACATTCAAGGCTAGGTCTTTTTTATTGTGAACAGAAAAGGGGGTGAGTTGGGTAATATCGGTTTCCAACGTAGACAGGAATGTCAGATTCTGCTAAAAAATTATCTTTGAAAGAAAAGTCAAATTCTTTGTAGCCATGTCCAAAAATTAATTGCTAATCTTACGGTTATAGATAGATTTAGAAGAACAATTATTTTCCTCCATAGGTGAAAACACAATCTACTTGGGATATAATCAGGGGCCTTTCGGTATGATAGGGGTATGTATTATATCAGCAGCAACATAAACATATGGCTGAGACAGAGGTGCATATAGGCCAGTAAATAACGTGTCTGCAACTACACTTGAGAAAAGAGTCAATGTTAGGGTCAATAATGAAAACAGGAAAATCAAAATACTCATTCCTGCTTTTACTAACATACCTGGAATGGCTCTACTTGGTTTGTGGTTTAAGGAGAATTCTCTTCCTTTTGTATCTTCTCCTCTGCAAGCTCCATGCATTTATGTTCTTTCCCAAAAGTACTTCTCTTCCAACCACCATGATGCCTTGCAACCGGCATGATGGCTTGCATCACTGAATTACTGAGCCTGTGTTGGTATAAATGTCTGAGTTCTCTACAACTATTTATTTTTCCCTAAACCATATCCACACCGCGGTAATACCACCTTTATCTTCTTGAAATCCACTCTATTTGCATTGCTGGTTCCCTTGAAGGGCAGAAATCATGCCCCAGCATTTAATTCCTTTGCTATTTTCTTTGTGTACCACTGTTATAAAACAAAATAACTCACCTCTGTTATTGGATTTGTTGCAAGTACTTTGTCTTCCACATTTGCTTTACTGCTGGATTTACTGACTGTCGCAAAATACCTCATAGCATATCTGGCAGATACTGTCTTTCCTGCACCCGACTCTCCACTAACAATGATAGATTGATTTTTATTGTTTCTAAAACAGAAAACAACATAAAAAAGCAATTTAGATATTTTATTATAAATCATATAAATCTCTTCTCAGAATATAATGATATTTCATTCTCTTTTACAGAGCATTATCCTAAGTGGATTTGAAATGGATCCTTTGTAAATAAATCCAAAACCTCTTGAAAATGACTTCCATATCTAGGCTCCAGACAACATCATTGGGTCTGGCTACAGACAACTTTAGCTGTCTGGAAGACCACAGTTCATCAATCCTTCAAAACTGTACAATAACAAGTGGTATGGAGTGAGAGGGGGCTTTAGGTTGAGCCAATTCATCAATTGGCTTCCAGTGTTTTTGAGAATTGCCTTTGCTCAGATGTACTGTCCATCAAGGCAACGGCATTATCCGAATGGTTACATTGCCACATATGTTCCCATTAAGATCTAATGATGGACATCAAGTTGTCTTTTGTTAGGTAAACAATATTTACCACAAATCTTTTTCCACGCAGGGAATCACAACGCGGACGTTACAACCGCATACCATTACTCCGCAATTCGGAACAAAGACTTGCGGGGGGTGGGTGGGAGACGTTGGATTTAAAATTCAACACCTTCCCTATTGTCCGCACAGACTGGAGTTGGACTAGTAAATTATATTATTCCAACATCCAGCGCCCCCCCTCCGCAAGTCGTTGTTCCGACTTGCGGAGTAATGGTATGCGGAATCACAACGCGGTCTTTGTAACAACTGCGTTGTGATTCCCTGCAGGGAAAAAGCATGCGGGATAACAACACACATTCCTTTTGTTAAGCTGTGGTTGTGACATGATGAGTTGTTTGTAATGGAGTTTAAGTATTCCTTGTCGTATTTACTTTGTTGGCATGTTGTTTGGTTCGGAAGGATATACTTCTTGGATGCCTTAACCTGTCAAAGATACAGTGACACTCACTATTCACACTTAAGTGTTCATTTCCTTTGCTCTGCAGTTATAATAAAATGCTGTATGATGTCCATGGTTTATTTACTAAGTAAAGACATGCATGTGCACAGGCTTTCTTAAAGATACAACAAAAATACAGGCCAATTGTCAAATATATCTAGCTAATGTTTTGCTGTGTATGCCTTTTAAACTTACCACTTATACTGCAAACGTCATATTCTGACTGGTTCATATAACACTCTTCTTTGAGGGTGCTGTTTTTTATTATTAAGGAAAAGCACAAACAGGAAATCTTACAAATTATTTATCAATATTATTTTCCTTCTCCTGCTGGACTAGGTTTTTTATGTTTCTTGTTGTGAATTGTAAGCAAAATCCATAATTTATCGCATCAAATATAACAAAGCCATCCATTTATAAGCCAGAAAAGTGTGCTTTATTTATTACAGTACCTGTTTATGTTTCTAGTTGACAATCTCATGATTTATAAACAAAAGATCTAGAACATGATTTTATGCAAATGTTCAATTATTTACAGGTTCTATTCTACTATTCCTAATGTACCACACCAAACCAACCATTGCTGCCTACCATACCTAATCTACCATACTTATGACACTTAACCTACCATATCCAACCTATCATACCTAAAATATCATGCATACCTTCAATAGCTACTGTGACAAATCCAGTTCGGGGAGGTGGGATCAGACAGCAATCAGAAGCTACTGGGCTCTAATCCTACTAATGGTGCTAACTTCTGCTGTACTAGGGCGTACGTTACGCAGTCCCTCAAGCGGGCACCAAATGCCCTTTTCAGCACTTGGCAGTAAAGGAGGGCAGTCTTAGGCTTATTCAAAGAGGTGAGGGGGGCTAAATACTCAGAACTCACCAACGGACAGAATAAATATCAATTAATCATTGCCCAGTTTGTATTTGTTTTTTAAGTACTTTGATGTACACACAACTACATACTATGCACTAAATGACTAATATTTGTATGCAATACAAAAGGCGGTAGTAGTGTCTAAGGGGTCGCACCTCAGAAAGGTTTACAATTAGACTGGGCAATCACAAATGTGGTTAACTCTCAAAGTAACTCTAAGCAATGGAACAATTGGTTATGGTGCCACTGAGGGTAAAGAATGTACCCTACTACCTTGGGTACATGAATACACAGGTACTGCCAACAGTCACTGTGCGGTACAATATAACATAGTTATACCCTGGTAATCTAAAAGTTATATCCCTTCTAATGTAGAACATTAGTACGTAAACTTCACAAAATTGTATCACCAATATGTCACTGGCAAACAACAAAGATGAGTTTGTGCAGAATACTTTCTTTACTTTAATTTATGCAGATATCTTAAAACATAATTTCAGTCAAGACTGTAAAAACCCCTGTTACAAAGAACATAAAGATGGGGAGATATTGTACAGAAAATTCAAAGCTACACAGTCTTGATCAAGATGCGCAAGACCAGCCGACACGTGTTTCGTCACATCCAGTGACTTCCTCAAGGCTTTCTAGACAAGATTTAGTACTCGTGATGGTGGCCGATCCTGCTTCTTCATGTATTTTGTAGGATGCGACTATGGTGTGAAACTCAACAGTGTTTTTCGTATTTATCCAAAAGAAATTTCGACCTGTTTCACAAGATGCAATTCCGGAGATCAACCTAATTAGTTGTCCAAAATACTTATAGCTTAAATCCTACATATATCTGTCTGTAGGATGCAACGTATATAACAGATGTCCAAGCGTGTTATTAATTGGAAGCCCAAAGAAAAATTCCAAGGTATGCTTGTCCCTGTGTGCTAGTCGTGGTTCCTGTATTTAGTACTAAAAGGTACAGGTACCCTCTGAATTTTGTTTGTAAAACCGCATCCGTATTCAGAATTCTGGCTCGGGCTATAATAGGCTAAACACGAATTTGGAAGCCTACGCCGCCCAATCTCTCGAGTAACTATGAGGGGCCTATTATAGCCCGAGCCGGAATTCTGAATACGGATACGGTTTTACAAACAAAATGGGTACGTGATGTACTCCACTTTATCTTCTGTAGCTCAGTTGTGCTGCTCCGCTTTCGTTATGCACACACCATGTTTGTCCAGTTTGGCTGTCATGGTATCCATACGCATGTTTAAATTATCAATCTTACTGTCAATGGTGTGTAAGCTTTGCTGCATGGCCAACATAATTTTTTCCAGTTTGCTGCTGCTTCCTGCTTCCAGGTCAGTCTCATCTTCCGAGGCAGCCTGCATCTGTGGGTTTTTTTGTCGTTTGGACTCAAACAAAAGTTTAGGTTGCAGCTGCTTGTCTGGCTTACCCATCGTGCTGGCCGTGATCACAACCTCACTACCCAGTGGATTCTCGGTCACAGCTCTCCAGCGTCGATCAGGCTGCACAGCCCAGTCTACTCCCACCACCAGGCCCTACTCCGACTGTCACTATCACAGCTCTTGCGCAGGAAATTCATACGAAAATCTCACCACCAGCGAAGCAGGGCACCGCAGCGCTGCTACCAGCCAGCGCTCAACTCCTCCACGCCTCAAGGTCTAGGCCTTATGTCTGCAACACTCTATTGGTGAAGCCACTCTATCCCATGACCGGCACCTCGTTGTCAAACGGCCTGCAGGCTTACCCCGTAGCGCTCTCTTCCCCCACAGTCCAATCCACCTTGAGGCACTCAACAATCCTATTAAGCGCGATGCTATATGCGCATACCTGAAGGTACATTGATCACGAGTTGCAGACGCCCGGTCTCACAGGGGGGACCTGCACTATTCAGTATGCACGCCGGACCGCACTGCATTAAGCAACCGCTTGATTCAGGATTCCATGTATAATTATTTAGAGAGCGGCACTTAATCTTGTTGGTAGTCAGGCCGCATCAACCGCCACCAGATCGGAGGCCCCCAACTCCACTGCGCATTTAGGGGCTCATTTATGAGCCCCTGCGTCACTTTTGCGCCGCCGGTGCGTCACTTTTTGTGACGCACCAGTGGCAGAAAACATGCGCCATGTTGCGCCATATTTACAAAGTGACGCATCTAGGTAGATGCGTCACTTTGTAAACCCCTGCGCCACATTATACCTGCGCCAGGTATAATGTATGCAAGGGGGGCGTTTTGACGCAACAAAGGGTCGTAGAAGTGACGCAGTGAAATCTACGAGATTTCACTGCGCCACTTCTAGGGTGCAAATGCGTCAATTTCTTGCGCCTGCCTCAAGGCAGGTGTAAGACTGACGCAGACCCTTTCACATGGGGCTTGCCCCATGTGAAAGGACACATTGCTGGAGTTGCGTCACTTTTGTGACACATTCCAGCGATGCGTCACTTTTGCGCCTACAGATACGTCAGAAATACTGACGTATCTGTGACTCCTTGCGACATGATGCGTCATACTGTAAATATGACGCATCACTGGAGTCGCAGGGAGGGCGCAGTGAAAAGTGGCGCATCACTGTTTTCACGCAGTGATGCGTCACTTTTCATAAATGAGGCCCTTAGTCTTTCTTCCGGTACGGCCACAGAGAACAGCGGCTCCAACTCCTATTTCAGCTAGGCGCAGGAGAAATGCACCAGGTTAATGCGGCCCACAGAGCCGTGCAGCCGCCAGCGAGCTCGCGTAACCCAGCAGCGAGAATCCACACACCGCTAACGGCTATCTCTCACCTCACCAGCGCTGTTTTTTCCAAGCCGGAGCCAGAACAAGTACACAGTCCGTATCGGCGCAACTCCGCAGCTGCCACCAGCTCATACACCATCAATCCGCAGCGCCTTTGATCACCAAATCTCTCAGGTGTCTCCGGTCCAGCCCCAAAGCACCCAACGGCCTCCACACCATGGAGCATAGGCACGGTCTGTCCGGGCCCGAATAGCCAGCAATCACCACGTCTCCTGTCAAGCCGGATTGCTGCACTGTCTATCGAGCCCAGAGTCAGTCCGGCAGCTCTCTCGTACGTCGCACCGGCACACAGGTAGGCTCAGCTCCGGCGCTGCAATTCAGACTCTCCTCCAGCAGTCAGTTGTGCACGCCATCCGCCATGTTGTCACCAGGCCAGAGTCAGTACGTTTTAAGCAGGAATTCTGATCTATAGTTACCAGAAAACACCGCCAAACCGTGTAGTTAGTGTAGCCGATACCAAATTGGGGTCACTTGTGCGTAGATGTGAAGGGGAAATTCAGGATTTTAAATGGATTGCTGCCCCAACCAGCAGAGCTACACTAATGTGCGGCCATCTTGCTTCAGGCTCGCTAGCGCCCCCTGTCAACGGAAACTTTAGTATCACTTTGACTATCCAGAATGGTAATGTTCAATCGCTGAAGCATATGTAGAACTGCAGAGGCATCACAATGTTACTTAATTTCAAATAATATGCCTGTGTTAGCTAAAACCTAGTTCAAAGTGGAGAGTAAAATACAGAAATTGTTTATAATGGCTTCCAGCCCACCCAAGTAACTGTCACAGTGCTATAATAGAAGTCACTTATTGTTTTAAAAAATACTTTCTTACATATACCAGAAAAAAGAGATACGTTGGACCCACCACACACACAACAGAGATCTGGCGCCAGGCGAATTGCAGGTTGGGTTGGGCTAACACCCTTACCAGGGTAACGCCACTATGGTACACTGCAAAATTAGGTATGCTGTGTTATCAACAGGAGTTTGATAAGTGGGACATTATCGGGATCTCAGTAGTGAAAGATCTGGTTAAGAAGGGCTCAATCGTTAAATTTGAGGAGCTCCAGAGGCAATACCAAATGACCAGAGGGGAGATATTCCGATACATGCAAATAAGACATGCCTTGCAGGCGGCATTCCCAGACCTCGCGGACATACCAGAATCATCACCGTTAAAGGATCGCTTACTAGATGGCCCACTATATTCCAAAGCCATATCGCTAACGTATAAGAAACTTAGCAATAATATGCCGGATAGTTTTGGTAAACTCAGGGAACAGTGGGAAAGAGACGTGGGGTCAATAGATGAGGAAGATTGGCGGTCGGCTCTTATGTCCCCTAGAGAAGCAGCCATCACGCTTCAATTTAGGTTAATACAACTTAGGATTCTACATAGGTCCTATATGACTGGGATAACCTTGTCCAAAATAGGCGCACGATCGGATGACCTTTGTCTGAGGGGTTGCCAACAGCCAGCCACCTTCTACCACACTATCTGGGACTGCCTGGCTATTCATCATCTCTGGGATGGAGCCACCAACCATATACAGAACGCACTAGGTAAAGAAGTTACACTGACACCGCAAATGGGATTATTGAACATATGTATGCAACTGACCTTACCGAAATTGAACAACAGTTAGCGACGTTAGGATACACGTTGGTAAAAAGAGAACTGGCAAAGGGATGGGAGAGAGAGAGACTCCACCTTCTATTGTTCAATGGGCGAAAGAATTTGACAGATGCATGGTAGCTGAGAAAGAAGTTTTCATAACCAGGGGTTGCCCCCAAAAATGGGACAGAAAATGGTCCAAATGGAATACCTATCGTTGTGACATCTGCATATCCCAAATGGTAGAGTTAGAATTACGTAGGAATTTAAACAGGGATGTACACAATTAATATAATTGTTTTGATGACCTCTGTGCAATGTATTGATGATATGAGTAACCAGTCATTATTAATCGGCAATGTTTCTGTGATTTTCTTTACTTCAATAAAAAGAATAAAAAAATAAAAAAAATTCTTTCTTAGATCATAAATATAGCATGTAACTGTCAGCTGTGGATATTAGAAGGTTTTGTAAAAAGGGTTGGGTTAAGTACCAAATATGTGCATATTAAATTGCGAAAGACACCATTTAAAAAATAAATCCCTCTATTTTATAGAGAGTTTTTGAGGCATGGTCATCCCAGTCTTTGAAATGCCTGAATGTATAACAGTTCCCAGTGGATAACGTTATCTGGGTTCCAGTAAGTGTAAAAATTCGAGTCCAGTTATCTCACATTGTTGTGCTAATTCTAAAAAAGGGTGATTCAGGGAATCTCTTTCATTACATTCCTATTCTCCTTCTAGATATGTTCTGGAAACCACATGGGAGGCTGCTAGAGGAGCACCTGCACACAGAAATAGTAAAACAATGCCTCTTAAACATGACACAAGCAATTTTTCGAAAGGGGCCGGATACAATGGATCTCAGTTAAATTGTCAAATGGGGCCAAAAAGCAAATTTTTTTCAGAATATATGACAAAGTGCATAACTGGCCAAAATAAATAATTATTTGATGTGAGAGTTTGCAGTAAAGGTATTTCTTTATCTTGGGGTATCCAATGTAGAACCTGGGGGACCGGGCACATGCAACATTTTCAGGATAACCATTGTCTATGTAACTGAGATACCCTTGGTTCCACGTAAATTTAGCTAATAGGAAAATCCTCAAAATTGGAAATGTATCTGGCCAACCTTAACTTACACTAAGCATTCTTTGGTTACACCCTATCGAAAAAGCAAAACCAATGGGTTACATCATTTTGAAATAGCCTCACTCACTCTACTCTTCATTTCATGCGCCATACAATGCTTTAATAAAATAATATGGGAATCACATGCTCACAACTGCTATTGAGACTATTAAGTGGAAGGAAACGAGGTAAGGCTGACATCTTGTGGTGTTTGTCCCAGTTCAGGCCATGTGAAGCATACAGCTAGAACAACTGCTTCTTGGCAGTCGTCTCACTCCTAGACTCCATTAAATCCTTTTTCCATCAATTCACCTAACCTAATAATTGTTTTCCTTCCAAAACATTACCCTGCTCTTAACACTATAACTATGGGAGAACTAGATATCTATTAGTTTCGTGTCATCGGCTTGCCCAGATTGACTCCTCAGACGAATTACTTTTGTTGCCTGCAAGTAGTATGTGGCTATGGACGGCTCCTGTGTTGCTCCTGTGTGGAGCCTATAGAATACTTATTCTGGCTACCTATACTCAGTGCACACTGTGGGCTGCTCCTATGTTGCTCCTGGGTGGACCTTAAACAGCATTTGTCAATGATGCCTGGCTGGATTCTGTGGAGATTTACACTCTCAGGGCCAATAATAAATTCATGTAAAGTGCACACATTTCATCTTTCACTCCTCTTGAATGAGTACATGCTAAGGTGCACTGACCTATGTCCGGATAAGCGCATCACTTTGGTCACACAAACACAATAGCAAAACACTCCTCGTATAGGTCACACTATAGTTCAACATTCTGCCAGCCAAGCACTCCCTCGTGCTCCAGCATGCAACCCATCTGTTAATGCACTTGGGACATCATCAGCAGTATGAAGCACTTTATAAAAGCAACTGCAATATAACACAATATAGTGCAATTCAATGAAATGTTACCCAAGAAGTTACTGATCATGAACAAATCAACATCCAGTATTTAGGCATGTCCATCTACTCTTGCTTAATTTAGACATCATGTAGGGAGTGTGCCATCATTCAACGAGGTTAAAGAAGAGAAACAGGGAGGCAGGCCTATTGGGTATTGCAGTCTTTCAATCCCAGGCAAGCAGTCATACAGCTTTATGGAATGTATGGTCATACTAGAGGTTATTTCTATCTAATACTTAATAGTTTCACTGGATTTGTTGTTAATGTCGTTTGAGCGCCTCTTTCACACCCTGCTTAAATTCATAATTTTATAAGAAGCTGATTTCAAAATAATTGCACTTCGTATATTTGGTAATTCATCGTAGATTGCACTGATTTATTATGTTATGTGGCATACTGCAGTGATTTACCAGCGTCTAACTAATTAAAATGCGCCCTGTATTTGGAGTAAAATGAACATTCTGCAATGTTGTCTTTATATACCTTGCCATTTGCTTGTACGCCTCCTCTGCCACAGCAAATATATGTGGATCCATATCACCCATATTTTGACCACTGTATGCATGGATAATGGCATCTCCATAGATTGGCAACTCTTTGTATGGATTAATGGCAACCAAAATAATTCCTGTTTCGAGGTAAAACACAAATACATATTAACATTTATGTTTTGTACAAATTACAATTATTTAAACTTCTGCATTAATTATTGCCACTAGTAAATATTCTTTTGTTTTCTGATAAAATCCCAGAACGACAAAATGTTGCATCCAATAAGTATTCTGTGCTGATAGTTAATTAGCTGACCTATGTTTATTCACTCTCCTGCAGACTGCACATTGGATTACCATAGCACAAGTCTTGCAACTTGTAAGATGTTCCTCAAAGTAGAATGTCAGAGGACAGGTCAACATCTGAGGACAGGTTTACACAGCTTTTCTTCAATGGTTTAATCTCACTAATATAAATTGTTCCTCAGGATTTTCCAGCACAAGTACTTTCATAGAAATTAACCAAACTTTTGAGGTTTTTGATTACTGAAAGAGTGTGTATGTGGGAACGGTCCTGTTGCATTCACTTCTTTAGCAAGTGGGTCTGTAGCCTTCCTTCGGGGACAAGCATTCGGGTTTAAACAAGCATTTGCAATGCAATAGGTCTCGCACTTTAGAAACTTTGACCTATTGGCAATGTAAATGAAAATGCCTTTTATTATTACAGGTTTTTTAAACACAAATAAAAGGCATTGTCATTTACAATGCCAATAGCTCAAAATCTCACAAAGAGACCTATTTCATTGCAAATGCTTGTTTTTCATGTTGTGGACTTCTATTCATCATGTCCACTGCTGCAAGAGGAGACACTGGCTGAGATTAGTAATTCTAGCTCCAATATCTCCTTCACCAAACTCCTGGCTACTCTTACTAGGGCCCCATGTATATAGCGTGAAGTATTTTGTTTCCAATTTCTGAGGTCTACTTGTGGACCTTCTGGAATCCTTCAACTATCTATCCCATAACCCCTACATGACTCCTCTGGTCCTTTAACATGTCCATTTAGAGTTTAAGCAATACACAAAATAACTCAAACAACTACATAACTAAATGAATACATAATGGTGGCAGATATGTAACACAAATGGTTCAATGTCAGGTGTTAGGAATGCACTGAACGTAATATGCTAAAGAGTAACAAAATTAAATTGCTGACAACCATAAGGCAATGGGCAGAGTGGGTCTGTGGCAGGAAAGATTCTATGGCAGGACCGGAGGCTCCGATTATGCTTTTCCTTTCTCCGCTTTATTATTATGTAAAACTCACAGCAGCCAGAAAAGCAGAACAAGAGTGAACTTATAACCAGAAATAGGAAAAAACATCCTTTGGTCACCAGAAAACAACTCGAAAAGTTCATTGCGAAAACATCAACTCCCATCAGTCCGAGGGATAACCCAGCGTCCAAGTCCTTTCACGCTGTCCATGACCCTTAGAAAGCTCCTCCATTCCGTGAAGCCCTCCTCTTTCTTCGCTGCTGGGCAGCCAGTTAAGTCCCTTACTTGTTTCTCTGGGGATTTGTCTGTTTCTGAATGCTTTGACGCTTTGGTGGTTATATATTAGGAGCTCGCTTGTGTGTTTAGATTATTGTGTTGGTTTTTCCTTCCACAGAGTCCCTTTACGGCCGCGGGAGCGTTTCTTTTCGCTCCTTTCGCGGCCGTCCCACCTGCGGCGGCCTTTGCTGGCCGCTAGGGGGAGCCCGTGCGTCTCGTTGCTCTCAGCGCGGCTGTCTCTTCAAAGGGAGCCGCTGCGAGAGAACCGAGTCCGCCAGAGCCTGTCCCCCTGCCGCCTCACCAAGACGCCCTTCGGGGTCAGTATTGTCCCGAATTTTCCACATTATACGCCCGCGAGGGTCTGTATTTATCAGCGGAGGTCTCCGAGCCCCGTTATCGCCTGAGGGCAGGTTTTGGCACTTTTGGTTGTCAGCGCGCTGGGTGGCGGTGTGGCCTTGTCAGGTGCTGAGGGCCAGCGCGCTTGGGGTGTGTGTGCCACCCACAGCGGCTAGGCCGCGCTTAAACCCTTGCAGTTCCTGCGATCTGCCCAAATTCGTCCTGGCGCTGCCAGTACACGTCTGCCCTGCTAAACACTTGTCTGTTGGTCCCAGCCTGCACTGTTGCTTACCTGTTACAAGGTTCCCAGCTTCTGAGGGTACGGCATTGCCTTAAAGTATCTGGAAGCGGTATGGAGCAAGGGAACTATTATGAGGAGGAAGAGGGGACGCAGTACTTACCTCTGGACGACGATTTCTATGAAGCGGTAGATAGTTCTATCTTTAGGTGTGTTAGTGAGGTGGTAGCCCCAATGGAAGACCGCCTGTCTAACCGCATAGTAGCGGAATGCGCTAGGTTGGCGCAGGCCTATCGGGGGGATCCTTCTCCTGTACCAGGTCCTTTACCTGAGGAGGTTGGGCCGTTCCCCAAGAAAGTATGTAGGGAGGGCGCCATGGAGGAGTCGCAGGGAGTGGACAAGGATGCCTTTGAACGCTTGAGGCAGGCTTTCTTGGCTAAATCCAGTCCACCACCTTCGGCGCCTCCTCCACCGTCGGTGCCCGCAGTTCCCACCGCCCCCCCCTCGCCATCCCAGACTGGGGGTTCCCCGGCGGATACCGATGATGAGGAGGGGTCTTCGCGTTCATGGCGTCCGGCCAGTTCCAAGGGCGCATTGCCCCAGGATGATACAGGTATGTTGGATCCGGATGAGATCATGCATCCGCGCTCCGCAGCCTGGGCTCCGGGGGACAAGGTGGCCAAGTTCGTGGCGGGACGCCTCCGCAAGCCTCTAGAGAAGGAAGCACGGGGATGTCTAAGAGCGGAGTGTCCGCGCCCCACTTTGGAGGGGAAAGTAGCCCTTACGCCAGAGTTAGACTCGAAGATGGCTACCTTTCTAGCTAAATATGTGAAGGACCCCCGCAAGGGTATAGACCGATCCTGGCGATCGTGCCAGGATAAGCTTCTGGATGCCATAGGTCCTATGACCAAGATTCTTGATATGGCGGAGGAGGCAAAAGTCACGGGCTCTATTATTTCCCCCGAGGTGCTTTCCAACTGGGCGCAAAGGGCGATAATCTTTCTGGGAAATGCAAATTGCGCCCTCTCAACGGAACGCCGCCGTTCATTACTGATCAAACTCGACCCAAAACTGGGCGATTTGGCATCTTCCGAGGCAGGCGCGGTGGCTCAAGGGGGCCTCTTTGGGGATCCCTTTGTGAAAGAATTGGGAAAATTCGTGGCCACTTTCACCTCCTTAGATAAGGCCCAATCCAACATTAAAAGAGTTTTCCAAACTCGTTTTTCCCAAGGGGCCGGTCGCGGGAGGGGCCGCGCGACCGGCCGTGGCGGTCAGCAAACTAGTAACAGGGGACAAGGCTCCGGGCGAGGGCAGTACAACTCCTCGGCCAACTACAACAACTTCTACCCAACTAGAGGTCAACGCTTCCGGGGCCGTGGTGGCTTTAAGAACAATTCCGGCGGAGGCCAATCAAGCGGTGAGTGTCATGCAAGCGGAGCACGTGCGTATAGGGGGCCGTTTGGCGGCCTTTCAGGACGCTTGGGCGCAGCTTACGGCGGATGCTTGGGTCTTGCAGACTGTAAAGGGATTTCACGTAGAATTTTACGACTTGCCTGTTCAAACGGAATTTCCACGTCCCATTGTTTTTTCCGCCCCCGATGCGCAGCTGATCGACGAGGAGGTATCCGCCCTGCTCGGGAAGGGAGCCATCTGTCGAGCAGCTCTGCACCCACACGGTTTCCTCAGCAATATTTTTTTGGTCGAGAAGACCGATGGGGGGCGGCGTCCGGTGATCAACCTCAAGGAGTTCAACGGGTGGTTGGTCTACCGGCATTTCAAAATGGAAGGGATCCACCTTCTTCGAGATGTACTCCTGCCGCACGATTGGATGGTGAGGCTAGACCTCAAAGATGCGTATCTGGTAGTTCCGGTCCATCCTCCCCATCGCAGATTTCTCCAGTTTCTCTGGCGGGGCCAGGTGTACGAGTTCACTGCCCTTCCGTTCGGGCTTTCTTCCGCACCTTGGTGCTTCACAAAGGTGCTTCATCCTGTGATAGAGTTTTTGAGGGGGCAAGGAATCAGGATGATTGTATACTTAGACGACATCCTTCTCATGGCGCAGTGCCCCCTGAGGCTGACGGCTCAATTGCAGCAGACGGTTTCCCTCTTGGAGAGCCTGGGGTTTGTCATCAATGGGACGAAGTCGGTCCTAACACCAACGCGCAGTCTGGTCTTTCTCGGTTTCGTCGTGGATTCCGTTCAGGCCTCCTTGAGCCTCCCATCTCGCAAGATGGCCAAAATCCGCCATACTTTGCGGCAGACCATCTCCAGACCCCAAACCTCTCTCCGTCAGATTGCCCGGGTAGTAGGACTTCTTTCCTCCTCCATCCAGGCAATCTTTCCGGGACCCCTTCATTACCGGGCATTGCAGCGCCTGAAGGCGCATCATCTCAGAAGGGGGCTTTCATACGACCAGGCAGTCCCCCTGTCGGAGGAGGCCAAAGAGGAAATGTCATGGTGGTTGACACACATGGAGGCCTGGAACGGCCGTGCAATCTTCGGCTCGGCACCGGATTTGGTCATAGAATCGGACGCAAGCAGGTCAGGATGGGGTGCCCGGTGCGGAGATTTTTCTACAGGCGGCGTCTGGTCGTCAGAGGAGCAGAAGTTGCATATCAACGCTTTGGAGCTTTTGGCGGGTTCATTCGCTGTCCGTTGTTGGACCAAGCGCCAAGCGACCGCGTGTGTGCTTTTGAAGATGGACAACGTTTCAGCGGTCCGTTATGTCAACCGACTGGGAGGTCCCCGGTCCCGGACCTTGGCGCATCTCGCGAAGGAATTTTGGGAGTATTGCTTGGCACACCAAATTTCGGTGACGGCGGAGTACCTGCCGGGCCAGGCCAACCAGGTAGCAGATTGGCATTCCAGGCATCTGAGGGACTCCAGCCTATGGCAGCTGGATGTCCTGGTCTTTCAGTGGTTGAACGGCCTCTGGGGCCCGTTCTCGGTGGATCTTTTTGCGTCCCGCCTCGACCACCAGCTCCCACGCTTCTTCAGTTGGAGGCCCGATCCGCTAGCGGAGGCCACGGACGCGTTTCTCCAGGACTGGAGCCACGAGAACGGTTATGCCTTCCCACCGTTTTCGATGGTGATACGAACGGCAACCCGGGTCCGGCTCCTGGAAGCGGATTTAGTGGTGGTGACGCCTTGTTGGAGGTCTCAAGTTTGGTTTCCAGTTCTTCTGGAACTTTCTTGGGATTCTCCAATCCTACTCCCCCCGCTTCCTCATCTCCTTCTGAATCCGCAAGGGGAGCAGCACCACCTCATTCGCCAAGGATCTCTCCGCCTCATGGCATGGAGGCTTTCAGGAGACGCTGGTCGCTCCCAGGCCTTTCGGGATCGGCTCAAGGTCTCTTGTCAAGGGCCTGGGCCGACAGTACTTCTAAACGCTATCGGTCCGCATGGACTAAGTGGATGCGTTGGTGTCTTCGACGGGGTCTTGATCCCATGGTCGCAGGCGTCGTTCCCCTGTTGAATTTTCTGGCTGAATTGGCCACGGAGGGTCTGGCTTACCGCTCTATTAACGCGGTTCGCTCGGCGATTTCTGCAGCTCATTATCCGGTAGACGGAGCCCCGATCGGGGAGCACCCGTTTGTTTGTCGCCTCTTGCGGGGTATCCGTCTGTCTCTTCCCCCGGAACCGCGCTACTCGGTCCTCTGGGACGTCAATTTGGTCTTGATTCTTTTCTTATCCCGGCAGCGGAATAAGTATTTTTCCTTGAAGGAACTCTCCGGTAAGCTAGCCATGTTGTTATGTCTAGTTTCCTGTCGCCGGGTTTCGGACGTCCGGGCGTTGAACGTTACGGCACGAACCTTCTCCCCGGAAGGGGTTACTTTTACGTTGGGTCGACGTACCAAATCGGATTCAAGGACTATCTCTTATCCGGCTTTTACGGATGCGCCCAAACTGTGTGTGGTAAATTGTCTAAAGACGTATGAGGACATGACTCTTGAATTACGCCCTCCGGGCGAAAGGCAACTGCTTATTGCCTTGAGAAAACCGCACAAAGCTGTCTCCTCGCCCACGATAGCCAGGTGGGTGCGGTGGGTCATGCAAGAGGCGGGTATTGATACTAAGCAGTTTGGAGCGCATTCGGCCAGGGGCGCGATGGCGTCTAAGGCGTTTTCTTTGGGAGCTCGCTTGGAGGATCTTATGCGAGCGGCAGATTGGTCTTCCGATTCCACCTTCAAGAGGTTTTATTTTAAACCGGTGGTAGATGTGGCTCAGTTGGTGGTAAGTAAGCTTTGAACTAGCATAATCGGAGCCTCCGGTCCTGCCATAGAATCGAAATTTGCCTAGCAGGGTAACGGTAAGTTTCAATTCTATTAAGGACACGGAGGCGAGGATTATCCCTCCCGTTGCACGATGGTGCGAACCCCCCCGTTCTGCTGTAAGTAATCCAGTTTCCAGTTTTCACTCAGCTGTTGATTTGCCGCTTTGAGACCTTCTTATGGGATGTTGTGTTGCCGGCTGGGCCGCGTAACCAGTAGTAAAGTCTCGTGTTTCTTTACATGCAGGGAATGATGGAGCTAAGCAAGATCAGTGATGTCCAGGCGTGAATTGCGCGAAGAAAGAGGAGGGCTTCACGGAATGGAGGAGCTTTCTAAGGGTCATGGACAGCGTGAAAGGACTTGGACGCTGGGTTATCCCTCGGACTGATGGGAGTTGATGTTTTCGCAATGAACTTTTCGAGTTGTTTTCTGGTGACCAAAGGATGTTTTTTCCTATTTCTGGTTATAAGTTCACTCTTGTTCTGCTTTTCTGGCTGCTGTGAGTTTTACATAATAATAAAGCGGAGAAAGGAAAAGCATAATCCTCGCCTCCGTGTCCTTAATAGAATTGAAACTTACCGTTACCCTGCTAGGCAAATTTCGATTCTGCATCAGCAGGCAGGATGGCAATCTTATGTTCAGTCATTGTCAGTAACCATTCACTTCTTACTATCCGGCAGGGAATGTGCATGTCATTGGTAAGTACGATATAGTGCAAGGTATGAGGCAGACATTTACCTTGGGAAGTCAGCGAAAGGGTAGGACATTGTAAGAGGGGTTGGGAAAGCAAGACCGCCTCCCAATTATTTAACAAGGAGACGCCTGATGAGTGACCTTCCTACAATGAATTAAAGTGCTGTTGCAATATGCCTACTGCCTGTAACCATCAAGAATTAAAATAACGTTTGATGATAAAGTGTCATGCAAATCACGTCTCTGCTCACTCGGTGGGTGCTGTTGAGTGCATCACTCACTTACTAAAAAGTCCACCCCCACATAAAAAAAGCGCCAAAAATAACATGAAACAAACAAAACCTCTTAAAGGTCCTGCTTTTACAGTGAAAACAAACTACCGCTGTAACTAACCTATGAGCCTTCAGTTTGCTAGATTTCCTAGTTAAAAATAATTAAAAAAGGGTTCAGCAATGTTGGGAGACGATTCCTCTATCTGCCAAACTTTGTGTATCGTTTATATTTTTTTGCACTTCCATATAGCACAAACTGGACCTGAAGGTATCAGAGCGCTTAACATGAGCAGCATTTGCATTATACAGACGGACATATTCATTTTTAGGCATGTGGAGGATTAAGTGATTTGGGCAGAATCACAGGAGGTTTGAGAACACGCCAAGACTCAAACCAGGCTTCCCAGCTTCAAAGTCGGCCACCCTAGCCGTTAAGCCACATCGCTTGCACAACAACCTCTACCACTACAACACTAACCTACTTTCTACTAAAAAGAGGCAGGCCACCAAAGAGTTAATCCCGAAGAAGAAAAGTGTGCATTATGCTCTAAACCTGCCTCTCTTCCTAAATCCTCTTTGTAGCCCGGTGTGAAAAACAGAAACCAGAACGATTACACTGATTTTAGAAGGGATGGTCATGGTCCAAGATAAGCCTGAGTAGAGCAGTGTCAGTTTAAACCTGACACTAAGAGACAGCGTGGGGATAACACTCGGTTCACTCCCACTGCCGCTAAGGGGGACTTCATGTGATCGCCTTAGCGGGATGCCCACATCCTCCTTTCTTTTTCCCAGACAGATCTCGCTTTCATGCTCCCACGGTCTCCTCTCCTGACTGGCAATGGCCAAAGCAACCAGGCTACCGGCACCAAAGTCCTGTAGATAGGAGGGGGTGGGGTCGAGGGATACTCAGCTTCCCTTCGCAGTCCCAGCCCCTCTGTCTCGTTTCTTCGTTCAAGTGAATGGTGATTCCGGTTTCGCCTGAATATCTGAGCCCCGGTTATGCTGGTGGCTGCAGGCCTTGCACCTTTGGTTTTTCCTGCTGGTGTGTGAATGAGGCCTCACTCCACAGCTTCTATGCAGCTGCTGGCTGTAACCACTCACGCTCTTATCCACTCTGTGTTATTACCAGCGCACTCGGCAATAGTCTTTTTTTAGTACCAGAAAGATTGAAGGCAAACACTAACCACCCTGTCAGAATTTCAACTTCTGAACTTAAGATTCCATGTGGTTTACAGCCCGGCCGAAAGTGGGGCCTCAGGCAAGCATGTTATGGAGGTGCGTTTCAAATAACACATCACAATGTTTTCACACGCACACAAAGTTAAATATTAGAACACATGCACACTCTCATTAAAGTTCCCACAATAAACATTATGCATCAGTGCCGCGCAATGCACCCGAATGACGTTTTAGTTTGTCTAACCTTTTTTGCTCACAAATTTAAAAGATTCTTCCTTGTAAAATGCGCATCGCAAAAGCATGTCCTGGAGTGTGGTAAGTTCGCAAAACTTGCAACCAAATATTTAGGTACCACTGCGCTGAACGGCAGCAGAGAAAATAAAAGTTATAGTGTGGTAGCCAGTGAAAAGGCCGCTGTGATGAAGAAATAAAGCTGCAACATTTAAAAAAAAAAGTTCTCTAAAGAAAAGATGAAGAAAGTAAGCGTAAGGAGACTGTGGTTGGCCGGTGCTCCTAAACTTTGACTGGAACTGCCATATGGGCTGCCTGAACAACTGATGAGGCAGAAAAGAAGAGTGGCGTACAAGTGGTCCAATGATAAGTAGCAGGCAGGATTTCCCTCCGTGTAGTCCTTACAGCAGGTCTTACAGACAGCGCATGTGCGCTGCCAAGGCTCGACCTAAAAAACATAAATAGGCTGTAGTAATGGGAAAGTCAGGATGTTTGAGTTCATCACCATAACCACATATCAAATCCTCAGTGGCTGTCACTCCTTTTATTTTTTTTGCCCTTCAGGATATCAAGGGTGATACCAACACCCAGTAAAGAGGAAATGGAGGGTGCCTCTATGAGGCCACCCCTTTCTCCATCCATCTTGGGATACTTCTCTTAGGCTGTAACTTGACAGTGGCATCTGAAGGTACATGCTTGGCTCTCCCCAATTGCTGCATCTGCCAGGCAATTCTGAGAGATGTTTTTCTCCTTGCTCAGCATCAGGGAGAACTCCATCCTTTTGTTGCGTTTTCTAATCATCTGCTCTTCTTTGGAGCCTTCTCATGGCCTCCAGGTGAGGTCCAATCCAGGCAGTCTCCTGTGCACCTCTTTATTCATGATCATGTGTGGTTTGGCAACCATTGAGTCTTGAAGTGCCTGTCCACTCTTCTTCTTCTTGAGTCTGCTGGCTGCTTGATCATAGGTGCCAATTTTTCATTAGACTTATGTATTACATTTGTAAATGTTTCGTGTTTTGTGTGACATTTCATTGATTAAGGTGTGACACTTTGAGTAACGCTATCATTAGTGCCGAAGACAGTCATGTCCATGTAAGTAAATTAATTTCACAAATAACTCTAATAACTATGGTAAAAGTGCAGTATGAAGCCCTCTTTAAAATAAGTTATTATTATAGTATGAGAGCCATTTTCCAAATTACCAGTTTGTGCCCCATAAAAAGACTTTCCGCATTGATATACAGTGTGCCTTTTGATTATGTGGTTAGAAATACTGAGTGCAGATACGCTTTGAAAATAATTATTTGTAGTCATATCAAGCATAGGTTTTTCTTAACATTATGGGATTGGCTGTACTGTAAAACCAGGATTACAAATATCAGAATGCAAAGGAAAAACTTGGAACAGAACAGCTAGTCATGCATGGATCTTCGGAAACATCACAGCTATGCTCATGCTGCTATATCCATTGCGTGAACTGTGCCTTTCTTCCTCCAGGTCTGCCGCTCTTCCTGCCCACGTATTTCTCCACCACAAAGGGGGTTTCACAGCCTCCTTCCAGGTCTGCCGCTCTTCCTGCCCACGTATTTCTCCACCACAAAGGGGGTTTCACAGCCCCCCTCCCTGACTTGCATTTTAATGGCCTTGCACTGGCCCAGATACTTCTCAAGGGCAGAAGTGATGATCAGTCTCTTCCCTATTGATCACTGAAGGTTTTTAGGTGTCCGAGACTCTAGGTGCTAGACTTTGGATAACAATTTACACAGCTGGGACTAGTATTACACATTTTGAGGTTAAGACTGAGGCCCTGGAAGATGGACTGATCTCAAGATGCTACGATTTCAAAATTGTCATTAACTCTCAGAGAACTTATTCTGATGCAGTTGCTTTGAGTGAGGTCCATGATCCAAACTGCATGGGTTTAATTTAGGAAAAAAATAACATTGGGCAAACAAAGTGAGATCTGTTAGTTTGGTGTGACATGGTGCTGTCCGCGGTTCTAATCTTTCACATGGAATTTAGCTTTGATACTTAAGTCCAGTGAGGGGTAAGTGGGCTGCGCAGCATTACTGGGCACTGGTGAGGACATCCAGCCCAACCTCCAACAAAGACAGCTGCAGGCATTAAGGGCTGGGAGCGCGCTGTAGGACATTTGGGCTTTGAGAGACAGCAGACCAAAGGAAAGTATGTTCCCCAGGGACATTGGGGGATGGGTTTAGAGGCGCAATCTAGATGACTATGTGCCTTGGACTATATCCGTTAAAGGATGTAGTCCAAAGGATATATACTACGCAATTTTAGGGATGCCACCCACCATTTTATGGTAGGTGGCCCTTAGCCCAGCATAACACTTTTTCTTCTTAGTAGTGTTTTGTGGTGCTATGTACTGCACATCAGTGTATTTAGGGTAGGGTTTAGAGCAACGTGGTTTGTATATTTGTTGTTACCTGTGAGTTAATTTACAGCAGTTTATGGCGCCATGGAATATCATACGGTCAAATGGCGCTCCGGCTGCTATACGAAGCCGTACCTCCTGGTCGATGGTGGTGCACCCGGAATGACGGCGCAGCTGGTGAGGCAGGCGTTGAGTGGAATAGTGGCTGCATTCTGGCCTCTTCTCTACCAGCAGAAGCCTGGGTGAGTCTTAGGGGCAGACCGCGGATGCGCGGAATGCCCCGGGTAGTGAAGGCGGGCCGGGCAGGGGCCACGGCCCATGAGTGGCATAGCTAAGAGGGAGCGGGAGGGATAAAGCATCAACAAGGATGGCCGGTTGTGGCCGAGTCAAGGCTGGCCGAGGGCAGGGCAGCACGCAAAAGCTTGCCTTTAAGATCACGAGGTAGAAGAGGTGGGGGAAGGGCCCCGAGTTGCACGGAGCTGGGGCAGGAAAGCCATACTGAAGGGGGTGGACCTGGAGGACAGGTTTAAAGCACAGGGGTATTTGGGTATCAAGGTGTAGAAAATAAGTTTGATTAGTCCTGGCCCCAGGGGAGACAGCAACCTTCTGGGAGCAGCCAAGCAAGAGCACACACACAGCCGAGGTGGAGGGTCCAGTGACGGTGTCAACCGGAGTGGATGCCGGGTGCAAGTGGCAATGGGAGTTGGAGGAGGCACGATTGTAGATGGGTAGATACGTCAGGGACACTAGGGTGGGGACGGATTTGAAGTGGAGACAGACATTAGAGGCACCACATAAAGCAGAAGTTGCCTGTGGGGTAGGGAATATGGACAAGGGGACAAACCCAGGGCTAGGGAGTGGTAAAGCACGGCAACGGGTGGGGGGTGAAGGTGAAAAGCAAGGGGATAAGAGAAAGGTAGATGATACAGGAGGAAAGGAGAGTAAGGAACACACATTACGGAAACTCCCCTATGGCGTTTCTCATACACGCCAGTGTATATTGTGAGAAATACCCAGAGAGGAGTGTCATGTTATTTAAATATATGGATGTCATACGCAAGGCCCAAATATCATTTGGCAAGAATGCCTGGTCTCAGTATGATGACAAATTTTGGGCATGCATTGCCTGAGATCTGAAAGCCGAGTAGGGGGATATAGATGTGTACCTCAGGCAACAAACGATGGGCCTGGCCAAATTTAGGAAAAACATATTCACAGCAAGTGGACTGCCAAACGTATATCGTCCCTTCACCTGGGGAGGGGTGGGGACTACTGGTAAGAGCCAGCGAGGCATCCAAGGGGCCTGTTGGGATTCCAACAAAGGTCTCTGTATGAGGAAGAATTGCAGATTTAGACATGTATGCTCCAAGTGCTCGGGGAAGTACACCCTTGTACAGTACTACAGATACGGTGGGGGTAACAAGTCAGGATCCCAGTCTGGTGTCAACAGAATTCAGGGGGGGGGGCAGGAGCACACAACGCAACCGGCCTATGAACCTTTCCCTTGACGTCCCAGCGTACCTCTTGTTCCCCTGTAACTACGGAGGAGCAAGTGAGGGGCGGGGACCTCACCGGAAATGCTCAAATGCCAGTTAAGTTGGTCAGGCACGCAATTTGGGTGGGTTTTTACCCTAATACGGAAGATGCCCACATTCTGCTGGATGGTTTTGCATGGGAATTCATGTTGGGATATAAGGCCCGAGGGTAAGGCGATTGCTAGAAAATTTGAGGTCTGTTCCAGCACATCCACAAGTGCTGCAGAATAAATTTTGGAAGGAAGTGGAGAATGGCCAGTCCATTTGACATATGGCCAATGGAGGACTTGATTGTCTCCCTGATAAGGGTAGTGCCCAAGAAGAAGAAAAGACAGTTGAGACTCATTCAACACCTGTCATGGCCGGCTGGTCAATGAATTAATGATTTAATTTGGGAGGAATTAGCGTCAATGTCTTAGTCCTTGGTGGACGTGGCTATGGCCATAACTGTACAACCGGAGTCCAGATCTTACATGGCAAAGTGCGACATAAAATCAATGTTTCGTTTACTACCTGCACACCCAGAGGATTTCCAGTTACTGGGTATTCAATTTGATGGATGCTGGTATGTTGACTAGGCCCTCCCAATGAGGTGCTCTATTACTTGTGCTCTATATGAGTGTTACAGCACTTCCCTACAGTGGCTTTTCGGGCAAGGCACAGGACCTGGGAAGGTGACACATTATCTTGAGGATTTTTTCATAGTCACGGACTCCGGTTTCCCGGACTGTCAGAGGTTGCTGGTAAGTTTTCAGGAGCTCATGGGTGATGTGGGGGTCCTTTGGCCCCATGTTAGACCTGGCATCTTTTGGTGCGTTTCCCCTGTCTTTTTGCTTTTTAACCTCCTGTTTTGATGGTATGTTGAACTTCGTTTATGTTTTTTAGTGTATCTGAACTTTTCACTGCTATTCAGTGCTAAAGTGTAAGTGCTCCAACTGTAAATTGTGTTATGATTGTTTTTCCATGATTGGCATATTTGATCTACTAGTAAATCCCTATTACAGTGCACTGTGTGTGTGCAGAGCCCATAAATCAAATGCTACGAGTGGGCCTGCAGCACTGGTTGTGCCACCCATACAAGCAGCCTTTCAAAGATGTCTCAATACCTGCCCCTGCAGTGTCTGCAAGCACTTTTAACTGTCATATCGACCTGGCAAGTGCACCCACTTGCAAGGCCTTAACATTCCCTTTTCTTACATGTAAGTCACCTCTAAGGTAGGCCCAAGGTATACCTGTGGGCAGGGTGCAGTGTATGTAAATGGTAGGATATGTGCTGGTGTGTTTTACATGTCCTGTTAGTGAAATACTGCCAATTTAATTTGTTAACTATTAAAAGGCTGCAAGGATTCAGTTTACCCAATATTTTTCACACTACAGGATCAATTGCTAACTCTGCTCCAGCACAATTTTCCTTCAGCCAGGCAAAACTGGAACATGCTCTTGTCTGCTACAAGGCAAGCCATGCCCTCTGCTTAAATTAATTTTGTCACTCTATTCAGCACTGCCAAGAGACAGTGCGTGACAATTTTAGGTCCCTGCAGGGATGCGAGGAAATGACTACCATGTGTTAGTCTAACCTGGGGTGTGGGGCACTTGGCAGCACTGCCTGATTTCTGTTCCTTGATAAAGAATGTCTTCCCTTAGGTCGATTCTCTTCCTAGTTCTCCTGTGCAGGGCCAGACAGGTAATTTATTCCCCTGGGCAAATTTCACTGGTAGGCTGGAGCCCTTTGAGATCAGTCTGAAAGCCCAGGTCTGCTCCTGGTGCCTCTGCCACAGTCTCCAGCATCCTGAGATTATGTGGAGCAGGCACAGGGAGGCTTCACGAGAGAGAGAAGAAAGGGAGAGGGAAAGTAGAGAGAAGGCATTCAGAGAAGAAGAAGAGAGAGAGGAGAGACAAGAAGGGATGGATGGAGAGAGAGAGAGAGAGATTGCTTGAGGATAGGAAGGGAGCAGGAATAGTTGTGATTACTTGCAGGGTTAAGCAGTCATACTAAAGTTTGGGATTTGACACCATGTTTAGTGCTCAATTCTTTCCAGCTGCAGTTGTCTTAAATCTATACCGAACAAGGATTCTGGAAAATTAGATAGGGTGAGATGGTGGTTGCAAAGAGGAAACAAAGGAGTAGAAACAAATCTGTAAATAGCTCTAACAATCCATGCAGAAGGGAAGGTCACACAATGAGCATTATCTGCTGTTTATATCAGACCATCTCGATTTTAAGGAACGTGAACCTCTTCATTAACGATTGGCACAGGATCAGGACAAACTGAGTGCCGTTCACTCAGTTCGAGCTTATTGGATGTCTTGATGAAGGCATTTGTGGTAATGCAAAAGTTCTAATAGGGGAAAACTGCCATTGAGGCTGGAATGCTCATGAGATTGGGACTCTGCTTTGCCCGGTGTAAAAACCAGAAGGAATTCCAAACTTGATTTTTGTGGATTTTGCTTCTTGCAAATCACTTCAAAAGTAACAGCGATCTCTACACTTAGAAAATCTAGTTGCTCACCTAGGTGCAGCGGCGGCCCCTCCGTTAGGGCAGAGGAGTGTTGCCCCTTGCTGCCAGTGCAGCAAAGGTGAAAAATAAAATGGCAATACATTGAATTTATTACTATTTTATTTTTCCCTTTGCCTAGCCCGAGACAGTGTTTGGAGGCAGGGCCACTGCTACTTACTGACAGCAGGGAGTGGGGCTCACTCCAACAGCTTACATTGAGCATGTCACTTTGGCCAGCTGTCTTTCGACGGCCACCTCGACATGCACAGTGTAAACTTCTCCACCCAGCTGTCTGGTTGGAGAGCAGGCACAAGCACACAGTGCCTGTAGGAGCGTCAAGGCTGCCCACTCTAGCCAATCCTGGTGCTGCTCTCATGCCGCTGAATATTATGTGCAGCATTAAAGCAGCATCTGAATTGGTGCAGAGAACTTAACTGTTTCAGCTTCCAGCCCTTAGGGGCTGAAGCAGAGTACAGGAGGAGACGGACCAGCGGAGTGGGTAAGTACTCTCTTTGCTCATTCTGCTCGTTATTTTGCCTCTTTCTGCTCATTTCTGACCTTTATTTTGCCTCTTTCTTATCGTTTCTGACCTTTATTTTTCCTCTTTCTGTCCAATATTTTTTCTCTTTCAGCTTGCTTCTGATCATTATTTTTGCTTCTTTCTGCCCGTTTCTGCCCATTATTTGCCCTCTTTCTGTTCGTTTCTGACCTTTATTTGTTTTCTTTGTACTCTGACCTTCATTTTTCCTCTTTTCTGCTTGTTTCTGACCTTCATGTTTCCTCTACCTGACCTTTATTTCTTCCCTTTCTGTTCGTTTCTGTCCTGGCTCCCTGACGGAGATGTCGCATCCACAGCGACCAGATACCCCAGGAGTAGCACTGCTGAGTTATACAAATGCTTATTGATTGATTGACCAAGCATGATTGCAATCATTTGTTTGCCTGCCACACCACTGTCTGGGGTCACCAGCCGCCACTATGTAAGTGTACTCCATTCCCCAGCATAACAATTTGTCCCATGCCACCAAGTTTGTGCCAAAGCTTCACTCCTTCTGTGTCCATACAGTCACAGGCTTTGAGCAACCAGGCTTGTAACTTTAACCCATTTATTGTGGGGAGCTTCAAGTACAGCCAGAGGCTATTTTTATGATGATCAAAAACCGAAAGCTCCAAATGATTTAAGTTTGATCAGTATTCGAGGGCACAGCTCAACTTCGGAGCACTGATTTGGATGAGAGCAGTGCCAGTGGAAAGTAGGCACATTCTCCTCCTTTCCAATGTCACTTTTTCCTAGGGAATTCCCGTTTGAGGACTGCTGCAGAACCTCGGTGGTGAAGTAAGTTGGGGTACTATAACCTCAATCTGGCTAGGTGGGAAGAACTTCCACTATATACAAGGAAAGAATTTTAAAAAGAATGAAGTCGTACCCAGTAGGCACTAGGAAACGAAATGTAAAAAAGCACTGTATCCCATATCGTCTTCTCGCTCAATGACTGGAGCATTTACCCCATATGTCAAATCCCTGGATCCAGAAACCAGGGCACCTGGGGATTAAGTGAGAAAGGGAATCGGATAGGGGCTTGCCATAACTGGCATCAGGTTGATCCCACTAATAAACCTGGGCCCCAACCAGTATTTCTGGCCCTTTTGAGGAAGATTAGCACCAGCCATTCTGCACCTCTTGGTGGGCCTAAAGGGGATTTACTACCTCCTTGCCAAACCTATGATGGAATAATACCAAATTTCCTCTCCTTTCCCAGTGGAAATGGTTTGACTATTCAGGTCCAGGGTTAGATAAAACTAAAGGAAATCTACAGATACTGGGGATTCCTGAAAACTTAATTTGATCCTAGCAACTTTTCTTACCCAGAATGCTCACCTTCCTATTGGGATGGCTGCAGTGGTTGGGTCTTGGCTGGGCCAACATCCATTGAACTCTACAAACATTGACCATTTGTGAAAAACTAGAAAAATCGTAAAAAGTGTGAATGCCAGCAGGCGTTCTCACCCAGAATGCCCAGAAATGTCAAAATATGGTTCAATAATGAACCAATGTGGGCCCCTCGGCAGTGAGCACTCGCCATATGCCTCGTAATATACACACAGGATGTTGTTCCTAAAATGACCATTGAGCCCACAGTGAAGAGCTACAGGCTGAATAACCTATGGAGTGTCAGAATGTCGAGTGAAAAGGCAGAAGAGAAACGCTCATAAAGGAGAACAGTGCCGGATGTCGGATTCCAGCAGCAGGGATGAGAGGGTGTGTACCATATTGGGCCTAGGCACCAGAAGCATCCTTTTGAAGAAGCAGGACTGGAGTGATTGTGTGGCCCACGATCCATCATAGTCCGCTGTGGTCAATCCTTTAATATGTCGCGGCAGAGAGCGGCGAGGGCAATCTGAGAAATTCTATCCTTGCTAGTGAGAAATTACTGTGCTAACCTTTGTTTCTGGGCCAAACAGCTTTAAATTACTACAATCTATGCGAGCTCAAAGGATACTGCAGAGGTTGAGATGGAACTTTTGCCGATTACATGGATCTTTTTACTTACAATGGCAGCTTTTCTTTCTATAGCGCAGAAGTGGTTTTAACCTGTGCTGTAAGTCGATTTGCAAACAGCTGAAAAAATTGTTCTTCATGTATTTATTTAAGGGTATTTTTAAAGTGAAACAATTACTCCAAGAGAAGCCTCTTGGTGCAGAACATCAAGCTCCCATCACCGATGGCAAATAGGAACCAATCTGCTGTGGATGTGTTGATCAGTTCTGTTCTAAATCTAGGCCTGAAGCTTGCCTGAGACATGGCCAAGAGATGATTACTTTCTACAAAAGACAGTAGTTGGGAGGTGACCACTTTTTCTAAGTATCTGCATTTATCAAGGAGTATGGAAATATTGCTGAAATTAGTACGACCTTTATTGTCAAGCAGAGGTTTTTAACAAACGGGAGTTTTGATGTAATTCTGCAAGGAAGATGGCAGCAAGCACATCGTGAGGGACAAATTAATAATTGTGGTAATAAAGGAAGTGATCGCTTGGTGGATCATTGTAAGTATGAGGCAGGGCCGGCATCGAGAAGAGAGGGTTTACAGGTCATAACGAGTTTCCAACATACTTTCTATGTTATAATAATGTAGGTAGAGAGGCCACTTTCCTCATTAGTCGAGCATGAGTTGTCTTATTCATGCCCGGGCGAATCGTTGGGTTAATATCTCTGGGTTACGCTCGATCTGATCTGTTTTATTTTGTCAGGGGGGAAATTGTCTACAAAATCAACCAAATGTTGAAAGGGGCGGATATGCTGAGTAAAACACGGTGGGTCTGTAGCATATCGATAATTCTTAATTTTTTCTCTAGGGTGTCTTTGGCAAATAGATTTCTGTTGGAATAATCAATCCAGTTTCAATTCAATTCTTAATCTTTATTCGATTATGCATCATGATCATAAAAGATAAAAACATAAAAACCACATAAAAGCCTTAAAAACCTTAATATACACAGTCCACCTTATTTTATTCAAAATTGCACTATCTATAAGCAAAATATGTACAGTTTAAAAACAGCAAGCCAACCTATCATGCACATCATTATACGCTAGGCACACATTATTTTATTCCAATATAAGGCTCCATTTACATAATTGGTGACCGTCAACATCACAGCATGGTCAGGTAATAGCTGTAAATGTAAAAAGGCAGGTCGAAATTCGATAAAACCCCTCGCTTTTAAAAGTGGTAATAAACACCTCTTGCGCAAAAAACATAAAATCTACAGAATAACCAAGTGTATTAGGATTTAAGGCGAGTGATCATCACAAGGACAGGTTAAAAGGGCATGGGGATCAAAATTACCCGGAGGAAAACAGTTTATTGCACGGATGGAACCCAGACAAAGTTTTGTGAGCAATGATCTGTCCCTAGGATGTTTAACTGCTGTAAGATATGGTTCAATACCAGCGACATATTTCAGGAGTTGGAATAATAATTAGTTGTGGTTTTGGATATGATTTGACATAAGCATTTGTTGATAATTATTGACCTTATCAAGGGTGCTATAAGTATCATGTACAGCTACCTGATATAATACGGAGACACACTTATCTCATCTGATTTCATACTTTCTTTTGTCATCCCTGCACCCCACATAATATATTGATCATGGAAGAGATGATAGTCAAGAAGTAGACTACTGCCTGTGCTACCTTCAACCCAAAAGATATTTGCTATTGAATATAAGGGTAGGTAGAGTATATAGCCCTGACAAAGATAGAGTTGTCCAACGCCTGGCAGGACCTCTCTGTAATAGGGGATCAGAATTTAACTTTAAGGTCAGTTCCCATCATTTGCACAAGGACAGCAGCTGTGATGCACTCTATGGGTGTTCTGCCTCCATGAAAAAGCCTTATTTGAAAAAATGGCACAGTGAACTTCTTTTCTGCTTGGAAAAAGGGGCTAAGAGAAATAGAGTTTCAAAACCACCAAGTCACCGATGAGCTTTAAGGTGACAATCAGGAGTTGACATCCAAAATGCAAGATCTATCCACCTGACAAAAGATGACTTGTTGCATTGCCCCAGGCACCAAAGCAAGTAAGTCAAAATTTTACCAATCAGATCCATGTGGTTTAAAATGGAAATGGCTTGCACAATGAACACCACTGTCAAAGACAAGCAAGTGGTGGTTGACAGGGTGAGCTCCAATGAGGAAGTTATTTGCTTATATATAAATTCCTCTTTTTCTCTGGTCTCGCGGTGGATCACCTTCTCACCCAGGCAAGAGGGCAGCAGGCAGCACCGCAAAACAGGAGTCCAGCAGAGTGACAGTCCTTGTAGC
Organism: Triturus cristatus; assembly: GCF_964204655.1. NCBI lineage: Eukaryota > Metazoa > Chordata > Amphibia > Caudata > Salamandridae > Triturus > Triturus cristatus. Next base: position 391,980,432 of record NC_140583.1, on the reverse strand, counting down.
AGTACAGCAGTCCTCCTTCCTGGCAGAATATCCACAGGTCCAGAAGGTAACTAAAGTGTTGATGTTAGATCTGGGGGTCTCTAGTTGGCAGGGTAGGTACCACTGTCCAAGTAGGGACCCTTGCTTCTAGTCAGGGAAAGGGGGATACACTGTTAAGATAACCCCTGCTCACCCTCTAGGTAGCTTTGCCTGAGCAGTCTAGGCTATCAAAGGCAATGTGTAAAGTATTTGTACCAACACTCACAGTAACACAGTGAAAACACCACAGATTTACTCCACACCAGTTTTAGAAAAATAAGGTATCTTTACTAAAAACTTCACAAGACCAAATACTACAGAAAAACCAACATACAATTAAAAAGGTTACTTTAAAGATAGTTCAAGAGTTTGTAGAAAGTACTCCAGGATGTAAAAATCAGTGTCCTGCACAATGCGACTCTCAATGCACAAAATGCGACACTCTCGTGCCCAACAGTACCTGTAGTTGCGATAAGGTTCCCAAAAGCTATAGCAAGGAAGATGGCAAAGGCGATGCGATACTCCTGAGACCTTGGGAAGGCTTTGCAGCAGCCCTGCTTCACGCAGCAGAGGTGGATGCGCCGGCTCCGATCTGTAGGGGGAGGATGCGATGACTTTGGCTTTCGTTGCGTAGGTTTCTTAGGGGGAAGCTTCACGCACAGGTACGATGCGACGATCTTCGGTGTGGCGCGATGCGCGGCGCAGCGTTGACTTCTGGCGCCGCAGCCCTCGATGCGTCGCGGTGCGTGGTGCAGCGTTGACTTTGGGTGCTGCAACCCTCGATGCGTCATGGGACGGGACTCTGCGTCGACACACGCAGCGACTGGATACTTTCACGCACCGGCAGTGGTGCGGCTCTCAACGGCTCTCAACTGGTTCTGCGACGACCCTCGCAGTCAGGAATCTTCACGCACCGGGACGATGCTCGACGCACTCGGCGATGCGGGGACTCCGGGTGCTGCGATGACGCCGCGATGAAATTCTCCTCGCACTCTCGATTCTGTGACTCGCAAATGGATGATGCGTTGGGTACCAGTTACGGTTTTTCACGCTTCTGCTTCCCAGCTCCCAAACACAGCAAAACGACCTCCTGAGGCCCCAAAACTGGGCAAGCACTCCAAGGCAGGTCAGAACTCCCTCAGCAGAGTTCCAGGGGAGCTGGTGGTGAAGTCCTTTTGTTCCTGGGACTTCTTAACAGGGTGCCAGCTCTTCTCAGGCCCTTGGAGATCAGAATCAAAAGAAGGGGACACAGCAAAGTCCTTCCCCTCTCCTTGGCAGCAAAGCAAAACAGCAAGCAGGCAGTCTTCTCCTCTTCAGTCCTTTTCAGCTTTCTCCTTGGCAGAGGTTCCTTCTTAGTTCCACAGTGATCTAAAGTTTAGGTGTCTGGGGTCCTCTTCTTATACCCCTCCAAGTCTTTGTCTCTCTTTGTTTCAGTGGGGGGATTCCCCTGCTCAAATCGGTTCCTGGGTGTGCACTGCCCTGGAGCACCTGGTTCCTTTCAGAGTGAGGGGCACGGTCATTAGACGCTCAGCAGGAGGTGGAGCCTTCTTTGTGCTGGCAGAGGCAGCCCTATTCAAAACCCAGGGGCTACTCCTCCCACCCATCTAGAGCAGATCTCCCTATTCACCCTGCTGCTGACTCATCCAGACTCCTGGAGCCACCTAGCCCATCACATGACACCAGTCATCCAACCAGCACACAGGCACACAGGAAGGTTAAACAGGAGAATAGCTACTTTCTAAAAAGTGCTATTCTCACACAGTGAATTTAAAAACCATCTTGCTAAAAAGATGTATAGTTAAATTCTGAACACAAAGATACCAAACTTGGATTTTCTATCTTGCCTTTAGGGGAAGATAGGCATGTAGACAGCCTCCCCCATTCTGTCCTATGGGCAAGATAGCCTCTCAGCAGTGAAAAACGAAAATGGCTGTAATTCACTACCAGGGCATGTTACACACCCAGTACATACCTGTCAGATACACTGCACCCAGCCCAGGGGGTACCTAGGGCCAACATAGGGATGCCTTACATGCACAGAAAGGGAAGGATAAGGCCTGGTCAGTGGTTGCACTGGCCAGGTTGACATGGCAGTCCTGAACTGCACATAGGCACTGCAAGCAGGCCTAAGCCACCATTTTAGTGCTACTCCTGTGGGTGGCACAATCAGTGCTGCAGGCCCACTAGTAGCATTTGAATCATCAGCCCTGGCACATTCAGTGCTCTTTAACAGGGGCTGACAGGTGAAACAAATATACCAATCATGGATAACCAATCAATATAACAATTTATACAGAGAGCATATGCACTTTAGCACTGATCAGCAGTGGTAAAGTGCCCAGTGTCCTATTGCCAACAACCACGGGTCAGAAAGAATAAAGGAGGAAGAAGCAAAAAGTTTGGGGATAACCCTGCAAAAAGGGCCGTTTCCAACACAACCCCCTTTCAGCCTAAAGCCAGGGTAGACCAAGCGATACCTCAATGGGATTCCCTGCTTAGGGCGATAGAACACGGAAACTGGCCCAAACAGCAGGGCACTATTCCTGTTCTACGCCTTCCTGAACCTGGTTGGATCTCTCCATCCATACTCTCAGGGTCCACCAAGCCAACCCATGTGGAACCCTTCTCTTCACCTGTGGACACCACCTGTGCAGCACCTAGCCTTAACTTGCTCACAGGTGTGTCCTAACAGACAGACAGCAAGCCGCAGTGACCACTGACAGTGGTCAGGGATGAGACCCAGGCCTTATGCCTCTCAGGGCTCTCAAACCCCTGTGGCGTCAGAGGGTGGGGGGCAGTAGCCCCAGGTGCTTGGCACCCTTTGTCCACTCCCTTCCCTGTCGGGTCAGGTCTGACAACCTGGCACTGACCCACCAGCCCCGGGCCTGTATCCGGTGGCTGGACAGGAGGCTGGGGTGGGCTGTTCCATACCCGGTCCTCCTCTCCCTTGGGGCTCTGTACCCTCCCACCTGGAGCAGTACCCCTTCTAGAATAGTCAGGGCACCTGTGGCAGGTGTCCTGCACCATTCGCCCACCAGTTCAGGGGTTCTATCCTCCAACTGGGATTCCAGGTCAGGGGGGACACCCCGGACCTGGCCCTCCAACCTAGGGTCTATACCTCCCAGGTGAACCGGGGTCTGAGGCGAGGACTCCCTCCCTCTGCTTCCCACCCCAAGGACCAACCCCTGCGGTTGAACACTTGCCCGGCACACCAGGACTTCACTCACAGATGTGTCCACACTGGTAGACAGCCCCCACCTGGCCAACACAACGGTGTGGCCCAGTCCACCCCCAGGGTGTGACTCCTGCCCCCCTTCCAGGGGCAACCCTGTCCACCAGGACAACCAGCCACAGGGGCCACTGACAACTGTCAGTGATGAGAGACAGTCCTCATGCCTGTCAGGCCTCTCTAACCTCTGTGGCGTCAGAAAGTGGGGGGGCAGTAGCCCCAGGTGCCTGGCACCTTTCCTCCACTCTCCCTCCTGCCAAGTCAGTTAGGGCAACCTGACACTGGCCCACCAGCCCAGGGTCTGTACCCTCAGGCTGACCAGAGGTCACGGGCGAGGCTCTCCTCCCCCTACCTCTCCTTCTGGGGTCCTGCCCTCTCCTCCCCAGAGAGTCACCCTCAGAACACAACTCACCCACCAGTTCAGGACCTCTCTCCAGCAACTGGTCTCCCAACCTAGGGTCTAAACCCTCAGGTTGCACCGGGGTCAGAGGCGAGTACTCTCTCCCTCTGCACCCCCTTCCAGAGTGCTGCACCCTCCCCACTGGAGTGGTACCCCTGGAAGCCAAACCGGTCGGGATACAGCTTACAGATGTCCTTCCCTCCAGGTCAGACAGATCCTGATCCTGGCCTCCCAACCCAGGGACTAAACCCTGCGGTTGCACACCTGCCTGGCATGCCAGGACTTCTGGGGACTCACACAGTATCTCCCCGAGGGTGACACATGACTCATGTGTCTCGTGACAGTCTGCCTGGCGCAGATCTCCCGGCTCCTGTCCACCTGACAGTGCGCGAAGATCCCCCAGGACAGAAGTGGTGTCACCATGGTCACTCCTACGGGACTCAGCCCTTATGGCTGGTACCTGACGCACTGGTTCTCCCACTGGGGAACACATCCCCCTCTCACCCCTCAGTCTGGACTTCTGCACCCTCCCAATTGGAGCGGTACCGCCAGACACCAGAACCACTGGAGCTCTGTTTACAGAGGCTCCAGGTTCTCCTGACACTAGGAGATCCTCCTCAAATGGCCTACTAGCACTGTCTAGGCCCCCAACCTGGTGTTCCCTTAAGGAACCCTCCAGGCCCTGAGACTGGGTTTCGGGCACCTGGGGACCCACAGTCCCACACTCACCCCTTCTCCACTGAGACAGGACGTGAGCCCCTACACCCCTCCCACTACACTGGGACCTAACTGGGCTACACTGAACCTCTTCCACCTCACAGGTCTGGAAGATATCTGTGCCACTCCTTTTGGGATCACTCCCCAATGCCTCTCCAGACCTTCTGGCATCCAACCAAAGGTCTGCCTCCAACGCAAGCTCTCTGGAACCAGAGAACTCACACTCCACCGGGTGTTGGCATAGCACTGGAAAACAGGGACTTAAAATATGCTCTCCAACAAATGAATCACACAGCCCCCCACAGTTGTTAACCAAACTACCTTTTGCCTCACCCTCCAGTGCCTCACACAAGTACCCCACACCACTCTCCTGAGATTGGCAAGACAGTATCTGACTGTCTCTGTCACACAACTCACACTCTTCTGGGCGGTCTTCACACTCACACACCAAGGTTTCTACCATGGGGGAACCCCTCTCCCTGTACCTCTCATCTAGGGTCAGTAGAGTGTCCCTCCCACCACTAGGGATATGGTCCCCTGTGTCAGTTCCCCAATCTACTTCAGGGACACTGCACCCCACTGGAACTACATCATAAACCTGAACCCCCTGGTGTATGTCAACCCCCTCCTTCAAGTCAGGTGCCACATCTCTGGGTGTTTGTACCTTTCTCTAAGCACTAGAAACTACAATCTTGCTGCCACCATCTAAGCTGGACTCCACCTCCAACTCAGCAAAGCTCACTTCTTGAGCTACCCATTTTTCTTCAGCTGAGACACTCATGGCCTCAAGCCTCTCGAGCTCCATATCAAGCTCCCTCATTCTTAATTCATGTGCCAAGGTCAATTTCAATACTTCCAAGGCATGCATCTTCTTGCTCGCCTCTGCTTTGTTCTGGGTTTCTATTTCCATCAGCTTCAACTCAAGCCTCATGACTTCTAACTCATGATCTCTAACCCTTTGGTTTTCCTCCAACTCCTCTGGAGTGAGACCCCGACTGGAATGGGAGCTGCCAGCCCTTGAGACTGGTCCGACCACGGGCAGATCTTGGGGAACAAAACCATTCTCTTCATCTGCATCATCTTCCTCTTGGGCCTCCCACCAGGCCTTCAAGACTCTTTGTAGCACATCCTTTCTAGATCCGCTTTTCACAGGGCAACCAACTTCTTTGCAGAATTGCTTGAGCTCCTCAACTTTGTACGAACACAGATCCTCAATTGAAAACTCCAATTCTGCCCTCTCACTTGTTGCCACTTGAGATATGATGCTTTTGAAGAGTTACTCAAAAATAGAACCAAAAATACAGTATGTGGTTGTGTAGTGGTCTGCACTTAAACTAGTGATGTACACCAATTACTGTGGGTCAAGTACAAATACAAGTTCAATCCTCACCGCTGACCACCAATGTTAGATCTGGGGGTCTCTAGTTGGCAGGGTAGGTACCACTGTCCAAGTAGGGACCCTTGCTTCTAGTCAGGGAAAGGTGGGTACACTGTTCAGATAACCCCTGCTCACCCTCTAGGTAGCTTGGCCTGAGCAGTCTAGGCTATCAAAGGCAATGTGTAAAGTATTTGTACCAACACTCACAGTAACACAGTGAAAACACCACAGATTTACTCTACACTAGTTTTAGAAAAATAAGGTATCTTTACTAAAAACTTCACAAGACTAAATACTACAGAAAAACCAACATACAATTAAAAAGGTTACTTTAAAGATAGTTCAAGAGTTTGTAGAAAGTACTCCAGGATGTAAAAATCAGTGTCCTGCACAATGCGACTCTCAATGCACAAAATGCGACACTCTCGTGCCCAACAGTACCTGTAGTTGCGATAAGGTTCCCAAAAGCTATAACAAGGAAGATGGCAAAGGCGATGCGATACTCCTGAGACCTTGGGGAGGCTTTGCAGCAGCCCTCCTTCACGCAGCAGAGGTGGATGCGCCGGCTCCGATCTGTAGGGGGAGGATGCGATGATTTTGGCTTTTGTTGAGTAGGTTTCTTAGGGGGAAGCTTCACGCACAGGTACGATGTGACGATCTTCGGTGCGGCGCGATGCGCGGCACAGCGTTGACTTCTGGCGCCGCAGCCCTTGATGCGTCGCGGTGCACCGTTGACTTTGGGCGCCGCAACCCTCGATGCGTCACGGGACGGGACTCTGCGTCGACACACGCAGCGACTGGATACTTTCACGCACCAGCAGTGGTGTGGCTCTCAACTGGTTCTGCGATGACCCTCGCAGTCAGGAATCTTCACGCACCGGGACGATGCTCGCCGCACTCGGCGATGCGGGGACTCCGGGTGCTGGGTTGACGCCGGGATGAAATTCTCCTCGCACTCTCGATTCTGCGACTCGCAAATGGATGATGCGTTGGGTACCAGTTACTCTTTTTCACGCTTCTGCTTCCCAGCTCCCAAACACAGCAAAACGACCTCCTGAGGCCCCAAAACTGGGCAAGCACTCCAAGGCAGGTCAGAACTCCCTCAGCAGAGTTCCAGGGGAGCTGGTGGTGAAGTCCTTTTGTTCCTAGGACTTCTTAACAGGGTGCCAGCTCTTCTCAGGCCCTTGGAGATCAGAATCAAAAGAAGGGGACACAGCAAAGTCCTTCCCCTCTCCTTGGCAGCAAAGCAAAACAGCAAGCAGGCAGTCTTCTCCTCTTCAGTCCTTTTAAGCTTTCTCCTTGGCAGAGGTTCCTTCTTAGTTCCACAGTGATCTAAAGTTTAGGTGTCTGGGGTCCTCTTCTTATACCCCTCTAAGTCTTTGTCTCTCTTTGTTTCAGTGGGGGGATTCCCCTGCTCAAACCGGTTCCTGGGTATGCTCTGCCCTGGAGCACCTGGTTCCTTTCAGAGTGAGGGGCAGGGTCATTAGACGCTCAGCAGGAGGTGGAGCCTTCTTTGTGCTGGCATAGGCAGAGTCCTCAGCCTGGCCAGCAGGGGGTGGAGCCGGCATTGTGCTGGCAGAGGCAGCCCTATTCAAAACCCAGGGGCTACTCCTCCCACTCATCTAGAGCAGATCAACCTATTCACCCTGCTGATGACTCCTGGAGCCACCTAGCCCATCACATGACACCAGTCAGCCAACCAGCACACAGGCACACAGGAAGGTTAAACAGGAGAATAGCTACTTTCTAAAAAGTGCTATTCTCACACAGTGAATTTGCTAAAAAGATGTATAATTAAATTCTGAACACAAAGATACCAAACTTGGATTTTCTATCTTGCCTTTAGGGGAAGACAGGCATGTAGACAGCCTCCCCCATTCTGTCCTATGGGCAAGATAGGCTCTCAGCAGTGAAAAACGAAAATGGCTGTAATTCACTACCAGGGCATGTTACACACCTCAGTACATGCCCCACCTTTCAGATACACTGCACCCAGCCCAGGGGGTTACCTAGGGCCACCATAGGGATGCCTTACATGTACAGAAAGGGAAGGATAAGGCCTGGTTAGTTGTTGCACTGGCCAGGTCGACATGGCAGTCCTGGACTGCACATAGGCACTGCAAGCAGGCCTAAGACACAATTTTAGCGCTACTCCTGTGGGTGGCACAATCAGTGCTGCAGGCCCACTAGTAGCATTTGAATCAAAAGCCCTGGCACATTCAGTGCTCTTTACTAGGGGCTGACAGGTGAAACAAATATACCAATCATGGATAACCAATCAATATAACAATTTATACAGAGAGCATATGCACTTTAGCACTGATCAGCAGTGGTAAAGTGCCCAGAGTCCTATTGCCAACAACCACGGGTCAGAAAAAATAAAGGAGGAAGAAACAAAAAGTTTGGGGATAACCCTGCAAAAAGGGCCGTTTACAACAGTTGGTGTCTGCAGTGTATGTTATACACTGGTGCCAAGGTTTTGGAAGGTGGGAGAAGCTTCTAGACAATGGCTTTGAATTGCATGGAATTTCCTGCCTCCCCAGTCCTGGTTTTAAGATGGCGGAAGTGACAATGCAGGGTCTTTAGGCCCTTTGTGTCGAGTCAGGACACAGCCTATTCAAGTGGAAGTGGGGCTGTGCCCAGCTCCTCCCTCCCATCCTGCCAGTGATAGATCAACTAGTCTGTCTAGGAGGAGTACACAAAGCCTGACTGCCAACTATACCTAGTCATGTGATCAGAGACAGGTGACAGGCACTAAATGGATATGGCAAGAAAATCCTCATCAAAAAAAGGCCACCAGAAGTAACTATGGGTATATCCCCAGAACATTCAAACTCAGTGTCACTTGCTATTAGCGTTTCCCTAAAAGTTCCCGCAGCACACCAATCAATCAATCAATCAAGGCATTTATACAGCGCACTACTCACCCGGAGGGTCTCAAGGCGCTTGGGGGGGGGGGGGGGTGCCGCTACTGCTCGAACAGCCAGGTCTTGAGCTTCTTCCTGAAGGAGAGGTGGTTTTGGGTCAGACGAAGGTCGGGAGGGAGGGTGTTCCAGGTCTTGGCGGCAAGGTAGGAGAAGGACCTTCTTCCAGTTGTCGCTCTTCGGATGCGGGGGACGGCGGCGAGGGCGTGGTTGGTCGATCGGAGGTGGCGTTTGGGAGCGTAGAAGTTGAGGCGGTTGTTGAGGTAGCTCGGGCCTTGGTCGTGTAGGGCTTTGTGTGCGTGGGTGAGGAGACGGAAGGTGATTCTCTTGTTGACGGGGAGCCAGTGCAGGTCTCTCAGATGTCCGGAGATGTGGCTGCGTCGGGGGATGTCGAGGATGAGTCTGGCTGAGGCGTTCTGGATCCGCTGGAGTCTCTTCTGGAGCTGGGCGGTGGTTCCAGCGTAGAGGGCGTTGCCGTAGTCCAGTCGGCTGGTGACGAGTGCCTGGGTGACCGTCTTCCTGGTCTCGGTGGGGATCCACCAGAAGATCTTCCGTAGCATGCGCAGGATGTTGAAACAGGACGCGGAGACGGCGTTGACTTGTCTGGTCATGGAGAGGGAGGAGTCCAGGATGAAGCCCAGGTTGCGTGCGTGGTCTGTCGGTTTCGGTGCGGTGCCCAGGGCGGGGGGCCACCAGGAGTCGTCCCAGGCGGAGGGCGAGGAGCCCAGGATGAGGACTTCCGTCTTGTCTGAGTTCAGTTTCAGGCGGCTGGTCGTCATCCACTCGGCTACGTCTTTCATCCCTTCGTGGAGGTTGGTTCTGGCGGCGGCGGGGTCGTTGGTCAGGGAGAGGATCAGCTGGGTGTCGTCGGCGTAGGAGATGATGTTGAGGTTGTGTTGGCGTGCGATGGCCGCAAGGGGGCTCATGTAGACGTTGAAGAGGGTGGGGCTGAGCGAGGAGCCCTGGGGAACGCCGCAGATGACTTCCGTGGCTGCAGATCTGAACGGTGGTAGGCGGACTCTCTGTGTCCTTCCAGCGAGGAAGGAGATGATCCACTCCAGTGCCTTCTCCTGGATTCCGATGTTGCTGAGGCGCTGCACTAGGGTGCGGTGGCAAACAGTGTTGAACGCCGCGGAGAGGTCTAGGAGGATGAGGGCCGCTGTTTCACCGTTGTCCAGCAGGGCTCGGATGTCATCGGTGGCAGCGATGAGGGCGGTCTCGGTGCTGTGGTTGGCTCGGAAGCCAGACTGTGAGGGGTCGAGGGATCCATTCGTCTCGAGGAAGGCGGCCAGCTGCTTGTTGACGGTCTTCTCGATGACTTTGGCTGGAAACGGGAGGAGCGAGATGGGGCGGTAATTCTTGAGTTCGGTGGGGTCCGCTGTTGGTTTCCTTAGTAGAGCGCTGAGTTCGGCGTGCTTCCAGCTCTCAGGGAAGGTGGCGGTGTCGAAGGAGGTGTTGATGATGTCCCGCAGGTGGGGTGCGATGACAGCGTCGGCCTTGTTGAAGACGTGGTGGGGGCAGGGGTCGGTCGGAGATCCGGAGTGGATAGAGTTCATCGTGCAGATGGTGTCTTCTGTGTTGATCTTGGTCCAGGCGCTGAGGGTGGTGGTGGGGGGCGTTGGTGTGGTCGTGGGGAGCGTTGTTTGTGGGCTGAAGCTGTTGTGTATGTCAGCGATCTTGTTGTGGAAGTAGGAGGCGAGGGAGTTGCATAGGTCTTGTGACGGGGTGATGTCGTTGTTTCCGGCGTTGGGGTTGGAGAGCTCTTTCACGATGTTGAAGAGTTCCTTGCAGTTGTGCGCGTTGTTGTCCAGCCGGTCCTTGAATGCTGTTTTCTTGGTGGCATGGATCAGTTGATGGTGCTTCCGGGTGGCGAGCTTGAGGGTGGTCATGTTGTCCGGTGTTGGCTCCCTTCTCCAGGCTTTCTCGAGGGCTCGGCAGTTCTTCTTGGAGCTCTTGAGTTCGTCGGTGAACCATGGGGCCTTCTTGCTGCCGGGTCTGCTAGGCGGGGTCCTCAATGGGGCGAGGTCGTCTGCGCAGTCGCTGATCCACTTCGTAAGGTTGTCGGCGGCCTGGCTGGGGTTCGCTGAGCTGGCGGGAGGGTGCTGGCTCAGGGAAGCGGCGAGCTGGTCTGCTGTGATCTTGTTCCAGTTTCTTCGAGCAGCCTGTTGCTGGTGGTGGTGGATCGTGGATCTTCTGAAGGTGAAGTGGACGCAGCTGTGGTCCGTCCAGTGGAGTCCGGTGGCGTGGCTGAAGCCGATGTCCTTGCTGGATGAGAAGACAGCGTCAAGTGTGTGTCCGGCGAGGTGGGTGGGGGTGGTCACCAGCTGCTTGAGTCCGAGGTTGGCGAGGTTGTCGAGCAGGGTGGTGGTGTTGCGGTCGTTGTTGTTCTCCAGGTGGAAGTTGATGTCCCCCAGGAGGATGTAGTCAGCGGAGGGGAGGGCGTGCGGGCTGATGAAGTCGGCGATGTCTTCGCTGAATTGTGCGCGTGGTCCCGGGGGTCGGTAGATGAGGGTGCCTCTGAGGGTGGTCTTGGGGTCCGTGTGGATCTGGAAGTGCAGGTGTTCGGCGGTTGTCAGGGTGTCGTCGGTGTTGGTCGTGATGCGGATGGTGTCCCTGTAGATGATGGCGATCCCTCCTCCAGTCTGGTTGCCGCGGTCTCTTCGGGTGATCTTGTAGCCCTCTGGGATGGCGATGGCGATGGCGATGTTGGGCGCTGAGGAGTCGTTCATCCAGGTTTCCGTGAGGAAGGCAACGTCAGGAGCTGTGGTGTCGAGGAGGTTCCAGAGCTCGATGGCGTGTCTGTGGACGGAGCGGGTGTTGAGTAGGATGCACTTGAGGTGGTTGCTGCTGGTGTTCGGCTTGGCGGGTGCTGGTGCGGGGCAGGTCCGGATGCAGGTGAACTTGCAGGCGCGGCAGCTGAAGGGTCCGTGGGTTCGTCTCGGGGTGGCTCGGTGGCATCCCGGGATTCGGCCGGTGTTGAGTGCTACACTATATACCAAACCACAAACCCAAAGGAAAATCTCTAAAGTGGGGTACTAGAGGCTTAGGGCCCCAAGCGTGAGCCAGCCTCCAACACAATCCTTTTCACAAAAGGGCCACCCTAGTTGTTAGAAATGGGGGTCTCTAGTTGGCAGAGGTAGGTACCTTTGTCCAAATAGGGACCCATGCTTCTAGTCAGGGTAAGGGGGATACACACTTTAGATAACCCCTGCCACCCCCTCGGTAGCTTGGCACAAGCAGACAGGCTTATCCCAAAGGCAACGTGAAAAGTATTTGCACCGACACTCACAGTAACACAGTGATAACACCACAAATGGACACCACACCGGTTTAGAAAAATAAAGTATCTTTATCTAAACTTGACAAGACCAAAACGACAAAAATCCAACATAGACAGTTAAAAATATGACTTTCAAAAGGTTTCAAGAACTTGTACCACAGAAATCTATGGATGCATGACTTTTCACCAAAGTACCTGGAGTTGCGTCAAAGTTCACCGAGCCAAACAGCGTCGGAAAACAAAGAGATGCGACACTCCTGAGACCCTGAGGAGGCAATGCGACAGATTCACTGCATGCAGAGAAAGGGTTGCGTCGATTCTGGTCTGTAGGGGGAGTGATGTGTCGATTCTTCGTGCTGGTTCCGGTCTGCAGATGATGCGTCGGGGAAGCGTGCCGCATAGATACGATGTGTGGATCTTCGGGATGCATCGGCGATCAATGCGGCAGTGGTGCACGGCGCTGCGTTGGTCCTCTTCAGCCGTGATCCCTCGATGCGTCTATTCTTGCAGCGACGACAAGCGCTGCAACGGTTTTCGCAGTGGAGCGGCAATGCGTGGAAATTCTTCTCGCGATGTGAAGATGCGTAGGAAAAACAGCCGCAAGAGGAGCGATGCATCGATTTCTGTAGTTCTTTGCGTTTCTTCTCTCTTCCAGCTCCCAAATAGCCACATCAACCTCCAGAGACCCAAAACTGGCACAGGCACCTCAAGACAGGTCAGAACTCACGACAGCAGAGTTCAGGGGAGCTGGGGTGAAGTCTTTGTGTCCCTGAGACTTCTGAACAGGAGGCCAGCTCACTTCAGGCCCTTGGAGATCTCCTTCAAGCAGGGCACACAGCACACAGCAAAGTCCTTCTTCTTGGCAGAAACAGCAACTGTAGGCCAACCCCAGATTAACAGCAAGGGCAGTCTCCTCAGTCTCCCCAGCTCTTCTCCTTGGCAAAGGTTCCTCTTGAATTCCAGGAATGATCTAAAGTTCAGGGGTTTTTGGTCTAATACTTATACCAGAAAAGCTCTTTGTTCTCTTTGTGCAAGGGGCTCGGAGCCCGGTTCAAGCCAGTTCTGGGGGCACTCTGCCAGTGCACAACAACATCCTTTGTTAGTGTGGACCTTGGCTCCAGACGTACCACAGGGGGGCGGAGCCAGCATTGTGGAAGGCAGGCACAGCCCTATTCAGATGCAGGTGCTACTCCTCCCACCACTCTAAATGCAGATCAGGCCTATTCAGCATAGTGCTGACTTATCCAGACTCCTGGAGCCACTGCACTTCCTCAGCCCCTGTCACTCCAAAGCCAGACAGTCAATCCACAACCAGGCAGAGGCACACAGGATGGTTGAACAAGAAAATAGCCACTTTCTAACACACAATTTAAAAACCATATTTACTTAAATATGTGTTATTAAATCCTGAGCTCAGGGATACTAAACTCCATTTTTCATCTTATCCCTATGGGAAGATATGCTTGTAAAATGTTACAAAGCATTCCCCATTCCATCCTATGGGGCAAGATAGCCTTTCAATAGTGAAAAACGAATTTGACAGTATTTCACTAACAGGACATGTTACACACACCAGTACATGTCCTACCTTTCACATACGCTGCACCCTGCCCAGGGGGATACCTTGGGCCTACCATAGGGGTGCCCTATATATAAGAAAAGGGAAGGTTAGGGCCTGAGAAGTGGGTGCACTTGCCAAGTCGACATGGCAGTTAACAAACTGAGACATGTTTTCAGGGCCACTCATGTGGGTGGCACAATCTGCAGGCCTACTAGTAGCATTTGATTTACCAGCCCTGGCACACTCAATGCACTTTACTAAGGACCTACCGGTAAATCAAATATGCCAATCAGGAAGAACCAATCACAATAACAATTTACACAGAGAGCATGTGCACTTTACCACTGATCAGCAGTGGAAAAATGCCTAGAGTCCTATAGGCAACAAACACAGGTCAGGAAAACATAGGAGAAAGAAGCAAAATGTTTGAGGATAACCCTGCAAAAAGGGCCATTTCCAACACTAGTTAACTATGAACATATCCCCAGAACACTCGAACCAGGATGCTCCACAGTCTTATTCAAATAATGTATTCCTGTCCATCTATCCACTCTTTTGACATACAAATAAAGTTGAAGGGATATACCTGCGAGACGTCATGCTTCATCATTGGACAACCCCACACTCTTCAAAACCATAGTTTGATGGAGAGAGGACTACACCCTGAAATCAGGGAGGCGCTTTTCTAACTAAGGGTCTGCGAAACAAATTAAAAATCAATGTGGTAACCTAGTGAGAGTGTTAGAAAAGGCCAACTTTCTAAAAGAGATGGCGGAACTCTATATGGCCCGTTTTGAAGAAAAATTCATTTATAATGATAACCCTTTTTTTCAAGATCTAATACAATGGTACCGTTAGCCTGGCTGATGAAGGGTGTTACCCAGAAACTGGTCCTAGGATGCTAGTTTCCGGTTCAGGGAAGACCTGGCTTGGCAGTTCGGTCTGGACTTTTCCCATGAGGAACAGGGTCAAGACTGATTTGCATATAGCTGGGTATGAACTGAGGTGGCGAAGTGAGCTAAAGAATGATGATGGATTCAACCCAGATCTGTGACTGGGGGTGAGTGTCTGAAAAGATTCAGCGCTCTGTCCATAATCTCCTTGTGTTTGCTTTGTTCGCCCTAAGTTGGCAGGGTATGCCCAGACGTGGGTCCCTTGCTCAAGTTGCCACTAGATTCAAGCTAGCCTGGCTGATGAAGGGTGTGCCCCAGAAACTGATTCCATGATGCTTGTTTCCGGTTCAGGGAAGACCTGGCTTGGCAGTTCGGGCTGGAGTGTTCCCATGAGGAACAGGGTCAAGACTGATTTGCATATAGCTAGGTCTGAACTGAGGTGGTGAAGTGAGCTAAAGAATGATGATGGATTGAACCCAGATCTGTGACTGGGGGTTAGTGTTTGAAAAGTTTCAGCGCTCCATCCATCATCTCCTGGTGTTTGCACTGTTATATCGACGACATCTGGTGCCTTTGGGATGGCCCCCACGTGATGCTAATGCGATTTTTGATTGGCTCAACACGAGACATCCGGATATCAAATTTACCGTGACCAAAAGCAAGACTTCTATAACATTTCGTGATGTAGAGATGATATCCATATATAATGCACTGAAGACCACTCTACACCGAAAACCAACGAACAGGAACACGATCCTCCACTACAAAAGTTCACATCCCAGGAGCCTGTGGGATAATGTACCATATGGCCAGCTACTGAGAATCAGACGCAACTGCTCACGTAAAGAAGACTTTGAGATCAACACAGGGACACTACGTGATCAATTGAGGGATACACGATACCCCAAAAAACTTCTCAAGCAAGCAATGCGTAGAGCTTGGTTCACACCAAGAAAATGCCTTCAGTCAAAGAAAACCAGGGAACCAATGGAGAAATTGGTGTGCGTGTCCACATTTGGACCACACACAAACAAATTCTGCCAAGCAATTAAAACAAGCATTGGCATAGCCAATAGGTCTCGCTTTTGGGACCTTATAAGTATTTAGTTATGCAGCACAATATCCTTGGTGCAACAACATCAACTGTTGCATGGCTCAACACTTATGGGGTCCCAAAGGCGAGACCTATTGGCTATGCCAATGCTTGTTTTCATTAATTATGGACACAGTCCGCTTGCTTCCCGCCAGGGGATGGAGTGAAAAGTGCATCTGACCGCTGAGTTTACAGGAAGGACAAACACATGCACGCTGAAGTCGTCTGACCGGCTGAGTCTTGCAACCAGGTGAGTAACACATTTTAATATTTAAAGCCAAATATATCTAGGACAGCTCATGCATTTGTTGTTGTCTAGGAGGAGCAATGCTTCGGCTCAAATGCCAATATACAGTTTGATGCAACTGTGTGCTCCTGGGTAGAGCGTGCAGGCACTGTACCGCGAAAGTGAAGACGAATGTGGCCCATTTTAACTTGTTAGTTGAAAAAAGTCTCCTAACGATTGCACATTTGGTACCAGAGTGCAAAGGAGAAATTTTATGTTGCCAGAATCCCGTTTCGCTTCCTTTAGAATTCACTGCTTACTGTCTTGCAGATTTCACGTTACAATCACTTTACAGAAGGAAGAATGGGCCTCTAACCATAAGGCTTTTTAATGAGTTTTTATCCACCTACGTGGCTTAACCCCACGTCTATTTAAATATATTTTCTGCACATGAAAGCAGAACATGGCAGGAGCCATTCACACTGATCCGCAGAGCGTAATGGCAAATTCTAGGTCAGTATAGCGCCCTGAGCGCTTTTATTATTTATTGATCTATTATTCAGACTTGTGTAGCGTTCCTGCATCACTAAGTATTAGGGCCACTTACATGCAATTCATATTCAATCATAACGCTGCATTAAATGTATAGCAAAACATCAAACTACATGAACGAGTCTAGAATAGAGCGCAGGATTCAATGAGCTTCAGAGGAGCCTCGCAGAATGGCGAGACTTATTGAAAGGGCTCCAAAAAGTGCTGCCAGGCCAGCCTAGAGCTACAGTGCATGTGCGCGGGCGCCGCGCTTTACCGCGATTACTTTCACTTTCGCGGCCGCTTTGTTGTTTGATCGCGATTGCGGCCGCTTTGCATAGCCAATAGGTCTCGCTTTTGGAACCTTATAAGTATTTAGTTATGCAACTGTTGCATAGCTAAACACTTATAAGGTCCCAAAGGCGAGACCTATTGGCTATGCCAATGCTTGTTTTTGTATGTTCTGTGGAGTAGGTTTCATGTGTAAGTTTTGCTAAATAAGTGCTACATGTTGATGGAATAATATGGCAGTCAATAGATATATGAGAGTAATACATCTATTGAGGATACTAGGCAGAATTAAAAAAGAATGTGTTTGAAAAGGTTTTAAATAAAATATCTTTTCTACAAAGCATGTATATTGTGTAGCGCTTCTCCGGATCAGAACACATATTTAGACACAATCGAAAAATTCAGGTCAGGTGGTATTTTTGTCTTGCTTAATTGTTTTTACCCCTTAGTCCAGACCTAGAATTAAGATTTATAGGGGGTACCGTCTGTGTTTGGGTGGATATGGTTCAATATTGCCATCTCCTCGTGTTTTAAAAGCATCCCTTCAAGAAGCCGTTTCTATGTAAGCATGAGATGGTTTTGAAAACCTGTTTGATAAGGCTGTCCTAGCTTGTTGAGCTCTGGTGTTAAAAGTCGAAAGAAACAACGGCATAACGGTCCGGTCAAAAAGCAGAAGGTGTTTTTTCACACCAAGTGCCCTACGATCAGAGGTTTTCTGCTTTGCTGCTGGGACGGATGTACTTCTCGTGTACAGTACTGAATAGCCATTTGTAGGATCGGAGGTATGCTGCTTTATTAAATATGGATGAAACGTCATTCTGTTTGCGAATCCAATTGAGGCGGCTGTGAATAAGGGAATCGAGGCGTGTAAGGGACTGAAGACTTTCATCACTACATTCGTATTACGCCAGAATACCTACTTTGATTCCAGACCATCTCCCTTACAG
Source organism: Triturus cristatus (assembly GCF_964204655.1). Taxonomy (NCBI): domain Eukaryota; kingdom Metazoa; phylum Chordata; class Amphibia; order Caudata; family Salamandridae; genus Triturus; species Triturus cristatus. The sequence continues at coordinate 391,962,944 of NC_140583.1, read as the reverse complement.
GGGCGGGGCTTATGCACTGGTAAACAGGCGAGATAAACGAGGCAGGCGGGTGTAGTCGGGTGCCAATGCGGACAAGATCGACGGCCTGCGGTAATTTTGCATATAAAATCTGTCACCACGCGCACTGCATGGACCATCGGGCACACGCATCCAGGAGCTAGTGCAGCCACTCTAGGACGTGCCTCAAGTCAGAGCAGCGTGGAAGATGTCAACATGAAAAGGCGAGGAAACAAGCGCTAGTAATGTTGCCAGTTGTGGGTGTGCCGGCAGAGGAGGCTGGGTCTGCGCGAAATTGAAAGTGATCGCGATTGCGATCAAAGCGGCCGCGAAAGTGAAAGTAAGCGCGGCGCGCGCGCCCGCGCACATGCACTGTAGCTTTAGGCCACGGCAGCACTTTCAAAGCCCAGATATAAAATGTCTCTTCGAGCCTTTGGCTCGCGAGACCTAAAAAAATGGCCCCTTTTACAAAACCTGGAATGTCCCTTTGAACTGCCGTTATTCGCCATGAAGAAGGACACCAGCATTGGACAGCAACTGGTGAGGGCTGACATAACACCTTTGACTAAAAAGAAGGACCTTCGCCCTCAATGGAACCTAAAACCAATTGAAGGCCACCATAAGTGTGGGAACTGTGTTTCTTGTGAATCTACCCTGGAAGGATCTACATTTGAGCATAACAACATTAAATGGTCTCACAAGTCCTTCTTAAACTGTAAAACGAAAAACGTTGTTTACGCAATCACTTGCCCTTGTGGCAAAATTTATATTGGAAAAACCAACCAAGAGGTCAGGCTATGAATTGTTCAACATCATTCCCAAATTTGAACGAAGGTCGCGAATGCACCGATTGTCAGCCATTTCATACAAGCTAATCATAGTGAGAAAGACATTGCATCTACAGTATTAAGTGTCACTAAACAAACCTCCAGTGGTGGAGATGTTGAGACCTTATTGCTGCAAAAGGAGGCCTACCTAATTCTGAAGCACAACAGTGCCACATCAGGCTTGAACGAGATGTCAGAAATATCGAGAACATAATTTTGAAATATCACTGACAAATATAACATTATGCTGAGATATGTTCAATTCTAATTTCAGCTGAAGAGAAGTACTTGCAATTCCATTTCCCCGGTGTTCAACATATGAACTACTAATACCAAAATGCATCTTGATAATGCTCCGGGATAGTGAGCTATTCACTGGCCCACCCGAAGTTTCCAACAGGTGATTAAGCTTTGTGGTATGCAGGCGCAAACAACTGAGCAGGCAGAACCCCGCGCTGCATGCAGTAAACAAACGGCTGCATGAATCTCGTAAAACGTAAGTGAGAGCTACTGCAAAAATGCCCCCGTGCGAATTGTATAACCCAATAAATCTCTGGGCATGAACAATAAAAATAACCAGCACACGTGTTTGTCGTATCAGGAAACTGACACACATCTCCAACTCTAAATGCTTATATGTAAGTCCGATATTTGTTTCTCTACTAAAGGATTGATTAACCTCGAAAAAGACACGAACAATTTTTCTCCTTTTTCCTTTCCTCTTTGAAATTTACAGACCGCTGTTACTCAGAAAATTGTTCATGAGAAGGATTTAATAAAACGTACCTTTATGTTCCCATTAAAAGTAACTCAATTAGCTTCTCCATGCTGTTTCTAACAGCTCTCTGTACAAATGACTTGCTTTTGACTCTGCATACTTGTTCATGTTTCAGGCTGGACAGTCAGCTAAACGAGCGACACAGGTCTAAAAATACTGCGGAGACACTTCTAAAAATGCAGCTAACAGGTATTGACCCCCTTTTCTTAAGAGTAAAATGGCACAGTCAGATGAGAAGGGCAGATTTAAGATTAAAAATTCCCTTTTTCTCTCTCCCTTTTTATTTTTCAGAGCCCCTCCAGTCTAAGACCTGAAGAAAATCCCTGAAATTGAAGTGGGATTTGAAACGCGACAGCACGCTTTACCATAGGGGGAGTAGTTTCTCAAAAAATAAGATTAGCAACAAAAAGGAATATTGTGTTTTAAATGTATAAACCCTTTGTCGTCTAAAACATTTGTCCCCGCTGATCACTAACCCCTGTATGTTTTACTGATATCATGATGAAATGAAATGTGGGTTACCTTGTTGATTTTTACTTGTTAACACTTGCATCTACTTGTCTTTGATTTCTTTGTTAGTTTGTATTTATGGTATATATATTTAAAGTGTTGTCCAAATCTGTTGTTTGTAAATTTGGCAAAATGAGTCTTTATAAAATTTACCTAAAGAACTGACATATTAAATGATGTAGACAAAGACATTCTATAGTTTGGTCTGAGTCTGTTGGAAATAAGTAACAGCACTATAAACGGTCAGGTTGATATTGTGTGTTTTAGCAACTTTCTAAAAGTGGCATTTTCAGAATTGCAATTTAAAATCTGGCTGGCTTCACCATGAGTTGGGATTTTAACATGTGACTCCAGAGACACCAAACATGAACTGGTAATCTCTTCCCAATTAGAAAATACACTTATAAAATGTAATAAGGCAACTTAAATGTTATCCTATGGGGGAGATAGGCCTTGTAGTAGTGAAAAACTAATTTGAGAGTTTCTCAGTACCAGGACATGTACCACCTAAAAGTACATGTCCTATTTTGTAAATACACTGCACCCTGCCCTTGAGCGACTTATATGTATTAAAAAGGAAAGTCTGAGCTTGGCAAAAGGTTTATTTTGACACATTGAAATGGCAGTTTATAATGCACACATAGGGTTTGCTGTGGCAGGCCTGAGACATTTTTAAAAGTCTACTTAAGTGGGTGGCACAATCAGTGCTGCAGGCCCACTAATAGCATTTAGTTTACAGGCCCTGGTAACATGTAGTGCCACTTTACTACAGTGTTTATGTAAATTAAACATGCCAATTGGGTATAATCCAACATTACCATGTTTTAGGGGAGAGCACAGGCACTTTAGCACTGGTTAGCAGAGGTAAAGTGCACAGAGTTCTAAAGCCAACAAAAAAGAATTCAGCAAAAAGTAGGATGAGGAAGGCAAAACGTTTAGGGATGACCCTGCAGAAAGGGGCAGGTCCAATATTGGGGGAAATTATTTTGGGCTAATGGGTTTGGCTGCGGAAGTTGACTGTGAGTGTGTCTTCACCACAACTCCTAGAGTTTCTAATTTTCCAATTTTGGCATGCCATAATATTAGTAGGTTTACACATATAGTTTATGTTTTCAGGACAGGGGGATCAGGGGTTTCAAAGGAGGTTATCTACTGAGGAAGAGCCCCACCACAGGCAGGTGAAGGCCTTTAACATTGTAAATACAGGTGAACTAAGAACCAAATCTGTATGGCCTCTACAGTAGCTCTCTGTGTACTGGAGTTTGTGAATGACCAGGGTGCCCTGGCCCTTGCTTATTCGATCTTGTTTTTTTGTGACTATGAGTGTCCACAATGCAGTCTGACATCTTTTGTATAAACTAGCATAAAGGGGTCTTCTGGGGTCAATGGGCTCCATGTGTTTGACTCCAACAGAAGGAACAGTCAAGATCCCTGTCTAATAGATAAAATACACAATATTCACATTCTGCCCCCAACTTCTTGTTAATAAGGTCATAGTCTCTGTGTACACCACTAACACATTTGCTAGTACAGTGGATGGCAATACATTAAGGGAAAATAATAAAATAAAATAAATAAAACCACTTATCTTGCGCTCGTTGCCTCGCAGTTGTAACTTTGCTGGAGGTTTTAGTGAATTTTAGGCTGTGCTACTTGTTAGAAAGTTGCCTTTTTGCATGATCAAATCAGATTTCTTCACAGTTTTAGACTAGTGGGACTGGGAACCATAAGACTGTCATTCCGTTTCCCAATGTTTGGGCCCTCAATATGATGTTCAATTGGCTAAACATAATTGGCATTCTGACTTTTCAGTAATGCCACAGTAATTTGGTGCACAGAAATCCACTGGGCATAACAAACTAAACTTTTGCAAAGTTACTATACAATATATTAGAAAAATCTACCTTCATCGTCGAACAAGATGTTTGCTAAATATTAAAAATAAGGTTTGGATGAATTTTCTATCATCAGTCTCAAATATTGAAACATTATTTAGCATGTCCTGTACTAAGCACCCAATCTTGTGGCTTGTATTTAAGACACCCCTAAGAGAGCCTGGTAGCCCACAAGTCTGAGTGCTAAATGTAAGACAGGCTAAGAATAATATGTTACTAGAGCGACAAGGTACAAAAAGCTATTTCTCAGACAAAATAGCTTTGCCATACCTGGGATTTTGATGCCAAAATAAATGGTTTCCATCTGAGCCAGACTCAAGTGTATCTAACGACAAGGGATCCATGTGGCTGCAACATGCTGCCTTGCCCTAGAAGAGGGAATTGGCATTTTCAGAAGAAAAACCTATGGGCCTAATTAGAAACTGGATGGATGGGGAAAATGTGGAATAGATCCCACAAACAAGATCGATGGTGTCAAACAGCAGACTGGACATCATCCATTTTGTGGAAAATGTCCTGCCCTGCTACCCTCTAATTAAGATAAGGCCTTATGGCCCAGGGTAAAACCTTTGATTGCTGCAACCTCGACCCTTGCTCTATTGCAGTCACTATGACATTGCACCAAAGCTCCTGGTCCACTGCAGCCATTAACTTTAAACAACTCTTTTTGTTTTCTTGGAGTTTTTCTGGGGGGTTTTCTCCTAAAACTTTGAAACATCATATCCAAAGTTCCTTTAATCCTATCTGTTTAGTTTATTGAAATGTTCTCCTGTCTGCTAAATTAGTTTGGGAATGTTTTGTTTGTCTTTCTGACTTCAATATGGTTATCTTGCAGGTTAAATACTTAGTACACATCTTACTGAGGAAAAGTCTGTTGCTTGTAAATAGCTAGTAGGGCTTGAGAATGGTTTTCTTATTGGAACTGTGTGTGGCCCTTGCAGAGATATTGTCATTAGTATGATAACTCCACCTGTATTAATGATACAAAATCCCGATAATGTAGAGCAGTGTTTCAGCTGTCAAAGATGCTTTCTTGTATTGAATGATGATTTTTTTGACCAGCATCAATAAGCAATACATGAGGAAGAAAAATATATTACCATATCTTGCATATTCAAAGACAGCCAAGCCACATAGAAGCTGCATCTATTCCCAGGCAAACTGTGTGACTACTTTGATCATGTAGCCAAATTGTCTGCTTCCATCAGCTGCCATGTCATTCAAAAATGTGCGCATTATGCACTAAATCTATATGATGTACCAACCACATTGAGATAGCCAAACATCTGTTTTTTTACGAGGACAGACAATATTAAATATTATAGAATACAATGAATATTATATTCACTTTAATTATTTCAAAGATATAATAGATAGTAAATTTGTATAGTTTAAATTACAATTGTATTTACATTGAACATTTAGGCCACATTACCTTTTCCAAGGGCCTCCCTTAAGCCCCCTGTAGTTAAACAAGACTCTAGCATTTTCATAACTTGGTATGATTGTCCTCTTGCTTTATCAGACCTCACACCTGTATTCTTAATGCCCTATCTTTCCTCTCTCACCCTCTTAGTTTCAAAGCGGATGTGCCTGAAATCAGCCTCCGGTCAGCTTTAGCTGGAATTCAATTTAATTACTACAGCAAAATTAATTATGGTTATGAATTCTAAATCCTTACATGACCAGAAATGAATTCAAACGTTAGCATGGCAGGTCTCGATATGCACTGAACATCTTTGTGCTACTGTGGCACTCAAGAAAAGATCACTTCTGACTTACCACTGTAGGTGTATATAAGCTTGGATTCCACAAAGCGAACTCTAAGGTTGTGCAGAACAGCAGGTTCATGAAGGTAACTGAGAGCTGTAAGGTCATTTTCCCCCACAAGTATATCAGGATTTCGCAGCGGTGGCAGATCTCTCTCTGCATCTTCAACTGAATAATCAATTGCCTAAGAAGAACAAATTGCACAATTAAACAACATAGTCAATGCTCTACAATGTGTTGTAGTCTCCAGTTTTCATGGTCAGCTCCATGTAAATAATATACATTATCCATTTACTATTATCTTTTCCTCCAAGATAACTTGTAACAAGACAACATTCAACACAGATTCATCATAGTTGTGGAAGATATTGGTTCATTTACCATAGAGTTCCTTCACATGACCTCTTCTGAGCTCAACATAGGCAGTTCCTTACTTTAAAGAACCTCAGAATTTGCTTATACAGGGCTCGAAAAATCCAAAAAATGGTACTAGTCCTGCAGGTCTAGTACCTTGAAAAATCTCCTTGACCTAACTGCAACCTACTTGACCTCCGTCTCTGAAAGCGGAGCAAATGTGACAAGATAACCAAATTTAAAGGCATCTTTAGTGCTCATTCACTTTGTGAGCAATAACAATGCATTTCAATCTTATCTTGTCACATTTGCTCCGTTTTCAGAGACAGAGGACAAAAGTTAGTTTGTCTTCCTACTCGCCAGAAAGGGGGAGTAGGACCTAAAAACAGCTCGCCCTCATTAAATTTAGCTCGCAAATGCGAGCGATCGAGTGGATTTTTCGAGCCCTGTTATAATTGATCTGCTGCAACACAAAGTGATACAAGTATATTAAGTTGTGTCCTTACTTGTGGTCTATAATTGTGGTGGTTCCTTTGCTGCACTCATGCTCTGACTACTGAGTGAGATGGAAATAACATACAAAACATAGCACACAAGCCAGACAACTCATGCCCTTTATCAACTTGTTGCCATTGCCGTGCATACAAATTGCTTGTAGTGAAAAGCTTTGCGCAACATATTGCCATTGCAGTATAAAATCAAGCCAAACCATTTAGGTGATTGAGGGGATTACTGTACTTTAATGATTCTGATGCATTTCAATCAAAGGTTTTCGAGAAAGTACTACACTCCAGAAACACACAAGAAAACCATCAAGACCACATTCCTCACCACCTAAGAACAAAGCATAGTGAGCATCATCTTTAACAACAGTACACCATGTGGTAAAATATTCAGTAACATTCAGTTCAGTAGGATGTACCTCCACTGGTTTTTGCGCACTTATTCTCTATTAGTTAAAAAAAGCTACAATTATATTGTATTGTAATTGCCGTTAAATAGCGCTTACTAACCCTGATAAGGAATCAGAGCGCTTTTTCGGCGAGTAGCACGCTATTCCGGAACCTATAAAGGATTAGTGTTGAATTAGTATAGTGAAATATGAAAGTAATTTTAGTGAGGGATATGTTTGCATTTATATAGCGCTTGCTACCCCTGATGATGTGTTAAAGCTCTTTTTTGGCAAGTAGCACGCTAATCTGAAAGCCATAAAGGATTAGTGGTGAATTAGTATAGCGAAATATGAAATTAATTTGAGAGGTGGACATGTTAGTCTGTTATTTGGATTGAAAAGGATAGTGGAGGGATAGAAGAGGTAAGGATTTAGACTTTGTTTTTGTTTTGTTTTGGAGGTCATAGCTGTAGGACGAGGCTTGGGATGAGTAAAAGGGGTGTGGAAGGGGAAGAGTCAGAGGGAAGGGTTCAGAAAGGCTTGTGTTGGGGGATCGGAATAGTAAAAGAGGCATGAGATGATACAGGGAGGCGTAGAGTAGGGAAGAGTTTAGAAAGGGTTATTTTGGGAATCATAGTAGTGGTATGGGGTTTGGGATGAATGAGAGAGCAGAGGTAGAGGATATATCGATAGAGGTATAGAGTGAGAAATAGGGTAGTGCATTGGAAAGAGTAGTAGTAAGAGGTTTGAGATGAGACACGGAGTTGAGGTAGCGGATATATTGAGAGAGGCATAGGGTGAGAAATAGGGTAGTGCATTGGATATGGTGAATTCGAAGAAAAGATCTAAATATTTTGATCCTTAGGTACATGGAAGGCATACAGAAAGTAAATATATGTAGATTAAAGATGCATTAAATAAACTCCAGCTTTCAAGTGTTGTTGTACTTAAAAAAAATTGTATTTATTTGTTTATACATAATTGTTTTATTCAATAGTGAAGCAAATTTAGATAGTTATGATAAAAGATTTACTTATTTATGCAGTCACTTATATACATGTTAAAAACATAGAATAATGTAACTATCAGTAATATGCACATTTGTTTTGCAGTAATAATGAATATCTATATATATTTTTAACATAATTATTTTACACGTTTATACAAAAAAATACACATATATAGGTACTTACCTAGAGTACAAATAAAGGCTTATATATAGAGTGATATACTGTAAATGTTTGTTTCGGTATGGTGCTAGTGTGGGGAAGAGCTCATTCTTGAGTAGTTTTCGGAAGACACGGTGACTATCCTTGGATCTTATGTTGGGTCGTAAAGAGTTCCATAGTTTGGATGCTTGAACAGAGAAGGTTATGCCACCCATGGTTTTTTTCTTGTATCTTGGGATTTCGAGGTGAGGTTCCATTCTAGAGTGGAGGTTCCTCTGTTGAATATGTTTGGTGATTTTATTCCTGATGAAGAGCGGTCTCTGTTAAATGTATCGCTCTATGGATGATACAAATCAGCTTGAACGTGGATCTTCTGGCAACCGGTAACCAATGCAGAGCTTTCAAGGCAGGGGAGATGTGGTCTAGCGGTTTTATAAGTAAGAGAAGACTGGCAGCCGAGTTCTCAATCAGTTGTAGTCTTTTCATGGTCATTAAAGGTGATCCGTGGTAGAGACTATTGGCTTAATCGAGTTTGGACAGAACAAGGGAGATGGTAGCTTGGACAGAGTGTGGAAATCCCAAATGCGGGAAGGTTAGTCGCAGAGTTTTTATAGTAACAAAGCTTGATCTTGCTAGTTTTTCCACTTGGGGATTTGTCGGAAGCTTGGAGTCTATGGTCATTCTGAGGTTTCTTACATCCTTCAATACTTTACGAGGTGTTCCCAGATCATTAGGCCAGGTGGTAAGCAGGTCATAATGTTTCCAATCACTACACGTGAATATTTTTGTTTTGTAAGCATTCAATTTCAGTTGTCCCCACGGCTCTGAGACAACTGAAAATGGCGAGTTTCCAATGTCTCTGGGGTATGCTAGTTGAAGGAGTATTTGTGGGTCATCTGCATAGTTATAACATGTGAAATGAAATTGATTGATCAGTGCAGGTAATTACTTCATGTAGATGTTGAAAAGCATGGGTGAGATGATAGAGCCTTGGGGGACCCCTGCTTTTTTGGAGTATGATTTGGACGAGAAAGGTGTGGTATAGATGACATTAGTTCTGTTGAGAAGGTGGGATGCGATCCAGTCTAGAGCAGTCACCTCAATGCCGGCTTCGTAGAGTCATTGTATCAGAGTGTCATGGTCAACAAGGTCAAAGACAGCCGAGATGTCCAAGAGATGTAGCGCAGCAACCCCGTTGCAGTCAACTGTGTTCTTCAGGTCATCCCAGATGGCAGGGAGGGCAGATTCTGTGCCTCTTCCTGGACAGAATCCAATTTGGAAGTCTGAAAGTATGGCATTCTCTTCAATGAACTGTGAAATCTGGGCGAACGCTGCTCTGTCTATCAGATAGCCAAGGAAAGGTCAATTTGTAATGGGTCAGTAGTTGTCAGGGTTTAGTGGGCCCAAGTTAATTTTCTTCAGTAATGGGCGTATGTATGACTTTTTGAGTTTTTCAAGAAGATTCCAATAGTTGAGGAGTTGGTGATGATTCTTTTTACTGGCGTGGGAGCACAGGTTGTTAGAAGAATTGTCTTGAAGGTTTGCATTGGACACAGGTCAGAAGGGCTGCCGGCAGGCCTGCTTGCTTTGACCAGGTCCATAAATTCATCGTGTGAAATGTGTTGGAAGGAACAGAGAGGCTGGGTTAGAATATTCTTGGATTGTTGTTTTGTAAAAGGGTCAGTGCTGGTGCTTTGTCTTTGTTTTAAGTATAAGTTCAATGTGTCTGCTTTGACAGTGTAATGATCTGCCAGTTTGTCTGTGAAACCTTGATTTACCAGATGAGCTCCTTCTAGGCAATTTGGTTTACGAAATTCATTGGAAGGCATCTAACAGCTCTGGCAAAGCATCTATCAATGTGCTTGAGCTGTAATCCAGTAAAGCTTTGTAAAGGCATCCAAAGAAGACCAAACAGCTATCCAATAGATATCAACCACCACGATGACCCCTGTAAGAGCAGTAGGAACTGCCATTCCCCTTGTAGAATGTGAATGAATGCCAACAGTGTTTTTTTCCAAAGAGTGTACCAATGTGAATTCAAACATTGGGTTACCTCCTTGCGTTTCATGGCTCCAGTGAAGGCCACAAAAAGCTGATCATCCACTCTATCCTGTCTGGTGTGGTCCACACAATCAGAGGCAGCATGCCTGTTGATGAGTCTATGTAGCCTTTCCTCTTCTCTGGCAGTTATCAAGGAGGAAATAATGACATACATTTGTTTTGTGAGGTGGTCAGTCTCTTAATGACTATCCATTGTCCCACTTGCCAATTATGGTGCATATCATCCCACTTGTAGTCATACCATCTTTTGTATTTGTTTTGATGCTGCTTCACCTCATCTACAACATCATCTCTTTAAACCCACACTGGATTACCACCATTTAGCTGGCTCGGGTAAGTTTTGAACCATTTTTTCTTCCTTTAAGAGAAATAAAAGGAGTGACACTTGACACAGCATACCATTTATTTTACAGCTTTTTTTACTGAATCCCCAATTGTGTGAGCTAACTTAAAGGTTTAGTTTAACATCTTGTAAACTCTCTCAACCAGATCATTGGCTTTAGGACAATAAAGTGGAGTTTTAACATGGCATATGGACAATCTCTTTAAGAACTGTGTCATCTCGCCTGATGGAAACTATGCAGCATTGTCGATGATTAAGGTGCTGGTCATTCCTTCCTTAGAATATGTGAGACAAAAAGTCCACATAGGTGGAGTTATTGATATCTTTTACTGACTTGATAGTGACCCAATAAGAATGGTAACCCACCATAACAACCATATATTTGTAATTAACTTTGGTAAAATTAATGGACCCTATATTGTCCAAACCAAGTTTATCCCATGTTTCAGCATATACTTCCACTGGAGAAAGAGGAGCATTATGGATGATCTTTGTTTTGTCACTAGAGCTGCTTGCAAAACAACCCCTCATCTTATTCTCTACGGTGAAATCTATGTTAGCGAACCATTAATCAACTCTGATTTTACTCTTGGTCATGGTGATACCTAAATGACCTTCTAGGCAATTTCAATGATACGATCAGACATATCTTCAGGTGGCACGATTTAGTACGATTTAAAGACTAAATTAACAATGAGACAATTAATTCCTCACATTTCAGAATGGTTGGAAATTTTCAGGTAATTCCTTACATTTATCGGGCCACCCATTCAGTATTTTGTTTTCATGTAATATTAAGGTATTGCCATTCTTTTCACTTTGCTCCCACTTATCCTTAATGATAGCAGGGATATCTATAGAAAGAAGTGCTTCATCAGGTGGATTTATTCCTTGTACACAACCATCCACAGGCATGTAAACTAATAGAAACATGGTTCTTTGCTCCAGAAACATATTCAATCATAAATCTGTACCCTTGTAAGCCTAATACCCATTTGGGATCTGTTCTCAGTGTGAAAGGCAAACCTCACAGATAGAACTTGAGATGATTACTTGCCCAATAGCGCACAACACATCCTTTTCAATAGTAGAGTAATTTAACTCAACATCTTTAAGGATTTGAGGCAAAAGCTACAATTCTTTCCTTTCCATCAACCATTTGAGATAAGGTAGGACTTAGACCCTGTTACTTGCATCAGTGATTAACAAGGTCTTGAACTTGCCATCAAAGTTTCCTACATTAGGGGCATTAATAATTGCTTCCTTGATCTTGGCAAAAGGATCTTAGCAGTCATTGGTCCATTTAAAAAGAATCCCTTTTTCAGTATGGGCCTCAAGAGATGCACATAGTCGGACAAATTCTTGATGTACTTAGACATATATTCCACTGCGTCCCAAAATAGTTTTAGAATTTAAGTTATTCTTTACATGTAGTAGATGGTGCTAGTCTGGCCGAGTCTACTAAACTCTACTTTGGTTTCATCCCTTTTTCAGCTCAAGGTATTCAACTGATTTGACAGCTATTTTACATTTCTCTATTTTTATGGTGAACCCTGCATTTTTAAATCTGCAAATCACTTCTCTCAGAGTGGTGTTGTGCTCTTCTTCCCAACTCCTATAGAATAAAATGACGTCTTGGAAACATAGACCATTTTGTTTACACTGTAATATATGCTGCATTACGCAATAGAAAACTACAGCCGCAGATGCGAACCCAAACTGCATTCTGCAAATTTAATATGTCCCAAACGGAGTTATGAAAGATGTGAGAAATTTAGAATCAGGAAGGAGATATACCTGGTGATAAACAGATGAAAAGTTTAAAACACTAAAAAATAAAACATGCAACATGGACGAAACTAAACATCTCATTGATTTTAGGCAGAGGATGTCTCTTCACCCTTATATTTGAGTTTAAATCTTTATGGTCTACTCAAACATATACTGTTGCCTCCATCCTTTGCAGCAATCACTATAGGGGGTAAACACTCTGAACACTCAATCTTTTTAATGATCCCTTGTGATTCTAGCTTGTCAAGGTCTTTACTAGGTGTTCTTGTATAGCTTAAATCTGGTATCCATTTTACCTTTTTATTTTAATGTAGCACCCTTTTCTAATCTGGGTTTGCACATGTTTTCTCTAATGTGAGAATGTGTCATGCACGCATTTATTTCTGATAGTCATTATTGCCCTGTAGTCTGCACATTTAGGGCCTGATTAGGAGGTGGTCGGACTTATGTCCGACCGCCATCCTGGTGGGAAACAGGACCGCCCGAGAAGCTGTTGGTGGTCCCGCACCCTGAAAACGATGCAACCGCCTTCAAAGTGGTTGCAAAGTGTATAATTTGTATTGCAGCAGGTGCTGCAGCACATGCAACAGTACAAATATGCACCCCATGCATATCCCTGCAGACTGCGGCTGATTGGGGGTCACCACAGGTGCCCCCCAGGGGCCATGTTGGAGAGCCAGGGTACACCACCATGAAACGGCCGGCGGGAAGGGACATTTTAATCCCTACGGTGGTGCCTGGCAGGCACTGCAACTGTTGTAGGGGTACAAGGTTCCCGACGGACCAACGGGCTAATTGAGCCCATCGAATCCATGGCAGTCAGTCTCCCTGACAGCCAACCATCCACCAGTCATACTAATGTGGTTGGCGATAATCAGTATTACGATGGCTGTGGCCCCTCCACTGGCGGGCTGTCGGTGGAGGATCCACCATCATCGTAATCAGGCACTTAGTTCCTGGATCCCACAACTTAGAACAGAATGCCTTTTTTTATTTTATTTTCATTTATTTTTGCTCATAGGAATCGAATATTTTGCCCCAGACTAATTAAAGACATTGTTCTGCACCTCTGGCACAGTGTGATAAGCTTGCCATTTTATTAATTAAACAGCGTCCATGCTAATGTCGGTGAGAGGATCACTTTCTGCCAGAGTCATCATGGAATGCTGGTCAGAGCTGCGACTAACATGCCGTTCAGCTGTCCCCGACCTTCATCCTGAGAGGGAAGATAGCCATGCAAGAGAAAGGTGCAGGCCTGCACACTCAGACAGGGGTGCATGTGTTAATGCACTGAGGCAGGCTTCCTGACATACAGTACTAAGGAGTGTTTAGGTCAGTCCAATAAGCCTAGCAGATGGGTACTTCCTACATGCTATCTCTAGCATAGGGAGATTAGTGATAGATCGGAGTAATCTTGGTACATTATGAACAATCAACATGGTTGAATTGTTTGTGTTTTTCACCATTCTACTAATGCTTATAACAATGCCATGTCTCATCTTTCTGATAATCACAGTTCATGTTATATTTACAAAGATGAGAGCTTTTCGATAAACATTTGAAGATTAATTATCGTATCTTTTCTTTATGACACCTTGGGCATGCAAAAGTGACAAACAAAAGGGTTAGATCTGCTCCCACAAATTCTTTAGGAATTTAGAGTCATGTTCCAGGTTACCAACAACACCTATAACTCTGTAAGGTGAGGAGTTTAGATGTGGTACTGTGAGCTAGCCAAAAAAATCAACATTTACTGATTATATAAGAAGGCTCAGTCTCTGGATTATGAAGTTTTGTTCTTCTAAATACACTGTCCTACTAAAATTGTAGGAACCGTAGAACTGCCCTTCATGTAGTATTGGAATGACATTAGGTTTCAACTTAATTTTATGCAGGACATTTTTGAGCAATCCCAATTTTTCAAAGAAAACATCAGGGAATTTCTTTCATACTTCTATTCCTGTGATATATCTGTTGACTAGAAAAACGTTTTCCGCAGCATTAGGATTAAGGTTAATCGCTTAGTTTTTCTGGTATTTCCAACCGTGTTAATTAATGTACACTTTTCCTGAAGGATTGTGCTATCCTTGAACGTGATATGCATTATCAACATACCCACTAAGGGAATGGAATATTTATTATGCCCCCTAGTTTAATATTGTATTACATAAAAGTATAATACTTATCAGAAAATTTCTCTATGAATGTCCTGTCATCTATCTTGAAATTTACACCATATAAAACATATGTCCGATGTAGGGACTATTACACAGATACAACAATTAACAAATGTTATGTCAAACACATAGTCATCTGGAATGAAAGTTATCTAGAAGAAAATCACTGCCACTGGAGGGTTACCAGTACCATTAACTAAAACTTAATCATAAGGTTTTACCTCAATCCCTCTAACTAAGTACCAGGTGCTGATAAGATCCTTCTCATCAATAACACCAAGAGAGCACATGAAACAGCTCATCTCAGGATGGAGTTGCAACCACCAGGCAATGATTAAAAGGATTCTCTTCAGTACTACAATGAGCTAGCCAAAATGACTCATCTCAGGATGGTATCACAGACGTAGCCAGTAAAACAACGGAATCAAATTTGCCCTAACCTCAAAACGAAACCATCTGTAGTAAAATATACATCTTTTAATTTCTTCCTGGTCACAAGTTTTGGAATAGGCGGAGATGGGCATATATTTACCTCAGTCACGCTATAATGAAACAGACAGCTGCAGCTGTGCTTATTACTGCATCTCTCATAGACAACCCCTTGTAAAAAGGCTGTTGCAATGTTGGAACTTGAGGCAAAATTGATGAACAGTTGCCTCTTTTCCTAAGCGATGATGGTGCTTACATTATCCAGCATTGACGTTTTGTGGAGCAGATTGCCATATCTAGTGCCGCAACCTTCGGCCACCTCCTCGGATACCTTTCTAGCAGCGTTGCAGTCACTATTTTTCTTTGCCACTTCCTCAGGTGCCTTTTCCCTCTGTGGTGTTGCCTCTATTTTGCATCTGCATATAATTCTTGGGAAGCCCTTACAAAATTAGTTTCAGTTGGCAACAGGTACAGTCCACTTTTCAAGCTTGTTTAGTGGTCATCCAATGACATGGAAGTCCACATAACAGTTTACAGCAGAAAGCATCACGTCACAAAAAAAAGGGTGGAGGCAAAGAGCTGTCCTCTACACACCATCTCATCCTTGTCACCATATTTGAAGTTATCTTTGGGAGAATGTAGGTAAAAAGGAAAGTTTATTAACATAAGAAAATGCATCTTCGATTTCCCCTTATTCTCCTTCAACAGCCAAGATACCACACTTCAAAATTCTAATGAAGCTTAAAGCTAACGTTACACTCAGGCTCACTGGCCAGGACCTTCTTAGGTTAGAAGGTGGGGGGATGAAAGGAGAGGAATATACCACAATAGCCCACTCCTGCACAGCCAGGCCGCTCTCTGTATGACTGGCTCTGTCTTTGCTGGTGCAATCTCCTCCCCACCTGCCCACTTTGTGCAGGCAGGTTGCTGTATCAGGTGGTAGCTCACCTGCTCCCCTGAAACATGGGCATGGGGATCAGGGTCGAGGCCACTACCATTGGGGGTGGGGGGGGCAAGACGGCACAGCTCCTTACTCTTTTTGGTGTCGGAAACCCGGAGTTGGGGTTCCGGTCACCTTTAGTGAATAACCGACCCGGCGATGGAGTCTCCGGGTTGTGGAGAGCTGTGGGGTGGGGGGGGCATCCCAAATATCTCCCTTCAGACCTCATTAAAAATTAACGGGCTTGTGCTGACCCCTTGGGCCCTGGCCCACTCCAGGGGTTCTTCCAAAATTGCAGTAGAGCCCCACAAGCTATGTTGCTTGAGGCGTCAAAGGTCAAATCCTCACAAGCTGAATGTCTCAGGCTCTATGGGCCGATTTTGCCCAACCTGTGCCCAATTTGCTCCTTGTGGTGAGCACCAGCAGGGAGCTTGCCCTTAAGAGACCGATTGGTCCTGGGCACAGCTGTAGGCATAGTCCTTAGTCCATCAGGGGGGCTAGTCCTTCCAGTTTTCATGAAGTTGCTACGTCACAGGCCAGGTTCAGAGTCCAACTCCAACAACAATTCTTTCTCCCTTTTAATAAATGGGGATGGAAAGTTCTAAAAGCCAAGGCACCATTGACCACCATCACCCCTCCACTCCTGTCCCAACTCTCCTGCACAGCATGCTGAGAATTTCTAGATTGCGCCGCCAAGAAGTCTCTGTTCACCTCTCCTCTGGGGCCTCTGCTCCACCCCTAGCTGGCATCACTGCCAGAGATGTTTCCCGCCAAAACTTTAAAGAAGTGTCCCCGCTGGCTTTGGCTTCAGGGGTCTGGGCTTCCTCCTTTGTTCAATGTGCCTCTGCTGTCCAACCCTGGTAAAGTGTGACAGCTAATTATCAGATGCAAATTTAGTTCCCTACCCCTGCCTCAGGAGCTGAGTGAAGTATTGGTAATCACCCCTTTTGTGTGGGAGGCCTTTGGTCCCTCTGCTGGTGAACAGCGTAATTAACCTGGCCTAGTAGGGTGACAAAAGGCCTGGATTCTGATCCTGAGCTGAGCTACAGAAATATGACAATTCTGGAAGACCTAGAAGGTGTACATGTAGGATCTTGGGATCGGCAGATTCAAACTGGGCACACATATTTCATCCTAGTTTCATACCTTAGGGTGTTTGTAGGCCTAAAGGAATCGGACCTGCACTCTAAGGCAGATGTCTCTCTATCTGTATAATACAGTGTCACTGCAGACAAAACAGTAAACCACACTTACTTAACTAATGAGTGCCCACTAAGTTCTACGGCCTATTTTAGGTCAACATCTAATCTTGCAGTGCCCCCCTGTGCCAGTCTACCTGTGTGCAGTTACCAAGCTGCGCTAAATATTCTCATGCGTACATGCGTACACGTCTGCATGTTCATGTATAACCAGTCTAGTGTCCCTTAACCTAACTGCATAGTGAACACGTGCAGTCCATTGACCAAGTTATTACCACGGTTAAGACACAGGTAGTGAGACTCACCCACAGTAAAAAGTCCAAAACCAAGAGGTCAGAAAAAGCTAAAAAATCTGGGAGTATTAAATGGGCGGAAATCATTTACAAAAACCTTCAACCAGTTTAACCTGAGTTCACTCCTCAGAGAACGATTTGGAGCAAAGTGCAGAGTAAAGAACAAGGTGGCACTTCCCGCTTTCAACAGAGGCAAGGAGATAAAAATATGAACACCTCACTCTGGAGAAAAACGTCAGTTACTTCAGGATGAAGTCCCATTCATGATCCTCTAGTGAGAGATGACTGAGAACATCCAATTTTACTTTCAGTTTGGCAGCTAGATGGGCTATCATTGGGATAATTCCCCATTGCAGAGATCACCGCCACAGGTGTAACGCTTACAAGTACAGGGCCCAAGGACCCACAGCATCCTGTCCGTTGGACATGGAAAGTGATTGTATTGTCTGAAAGGGTTTTTATGACATTCACTGAAAAAGGGAAATAAAATAATTCAGGGCAAGGTGGACTGTCTGCAACTCCACCACATTTATAGTCAGGCTTCGCTCTGAGTAGACAAAAAGACTTGTGTTGCCATCGGATCGGAAAATTTCCACTTCAGCTGAGATACTCTCAATACTGGAAGAGCTGTCCTATAAGGCAGCACCATAGAAGGCCCTTCATATGCCATACAACATGTACCAAGAGGGTCCCAGAGGCCACTATTCCTATCACGGGAGATCTTGCTGAATCAGTGTTAGAACTGGGTTCGGAAATATCTTCTGATGTTGATGGAGAAGTCAGTTCACGCAAAAGGGTCATTGTACACTGAGGATGGCCTGTGACTAGCACTGCAGACTGAAGCTGGTTGTCCAAGTATGACACTACATGTACTCTTGATCCGAGTGAATCCACTACCACAACTGGCACCGTTCCGCAGGCTCACAAAGAAGTAATGAAGCCAAATGGAAACACAGCAAATTGGTAGTGCTGGGACTCTAAATCAAAGGTAATACCTGTGAGTATGAACAATTAGAAAATGGAAATAGGTGCCCTGGAGATCCAGGGATGAATTTCAATCCCATCCTCCACATGGATAGCTAGAAACCACTAACAATAGAAAGCATTTTGTACTTATCATATTGTATGAAAAGGTTGAGCAAAAACAGGCTGGGTATGCTTTTGAGGTTCCAGTCCTTCATAGCCACTCTGTTCACTAAAGAGACAAAATCTTGTACTCGCTTTCCTTAAGGAGCACCAGATCTATGAACACTCATCAGTAGAGCAAATACCTCTGCCTAAAAAACCGAGAAGTCTACTGGAGAGTAACATCTTGTAAAATGTGGGAGGTCCTGGGGTAGGACAGAAAGGGTATGGTTTAGCCCATGTGGCTAAATTGGAGGACCCAATGGACAATTGTACTCATCTACTGATTTGTGATTAAGTAGGAAATCCTCACTCCTACTGAAAGATTGAGGGAGAGGAGGGAGAAATCAAAGAGGGTTTGACACAGTGGAGGTGGGGAGACTGGAGCTGCTACTGTTGGCATTGCTTATGTCCACCTCTCCCACAAAAGGGCCAATAGAACTGCTGTGGGGTCTAGACAGACTCACTACAGAATAGGTCAGCAAATGAGACATGGCACATCTGTAATTGAAATGCCCCAGAGTGGAGAAAGTCTTCTCTCTGAAGAGCTTTTCACAATTGAAGGCACATCCATCAGTGTAGATTAGAGATCTCACAAGAATCATGTGTATACATCTCGGCATGCCAGTGAAGTATGATTGCCATTGCCAAAGAACTAGCCATTCAGACACCACATTCCAAGCGGCATTTTGTATATGCTTGGAGGCATCCACATCACAGAAGGGCTAATTCATATGCTCAGGAAAACTAATAACAGCAAATGCATAAAGTCCAAAATACTTCAACTGAATCTCTTTGCTCTAGAGTGAGGCTCTACCATGGCCTGATCTTTGAAGGAGGCTTTGACCTTTCCTATCATCATTTAACTAAGTTTGAGGGTAGAGGTGGCAACAAAGGTGGTCCAGAGCATGGTGCATTCATCAGTTCTATAAGCATCAGTCACTCTGTAATATTTTTAGCATTTATTATTCTGAGGCCTGTTATGTCGTATATCTGTCCATCACACTTTTAGGGCCACCTGTCTCATAGTGTTTCTAATTTGATAACATCTTATTTCTCGATTTCTTGTGACCTGCTCTGCATTATTCGTGTACCACATTAGAAGTAATATTCATTGCAAGTTTTAATTGTATGCTTTTATTTTGCATATTTGTATACTTGAATGTGAGATAGTATTTTTATACTACCGGACAGAGACTGCAAGTGTAAAATGGTGAAATATTCGCAATGAGTTTTCTATTACATGACATCTCAAATAACCATCATATTGTACAATGGTTCGGAAAATCACTTTAAAAGTAGTGTACTCAGTAATTTGTGGGCTAGAGGTGGTGCAGCGCAAAGGTTGCCGACCCTTTATACGTCAGACACTTAAGAAACACACGGTATGAAAGTGCACTTAGCACATGATTCATGTATGGTTTAACGAATTAATGCAAGTGTTGCACTTGACAATCTTAAAGAGTGCCTTCACTGTCGGCTTAGAAAACGTACTCATATAAATGTTTTACATAATTAAGTGTGATTAAAGAAGAACCATCCTTATTTAGCAGATAATGCACTCACCACAGCGGTGAAATGTGACTTTCCCGATGTGTGTGCTACTTCACATGAATAACATTTAATGAATTGAAACTGTGATTAAAACCCTCTGTATATATGTAGAATGTAATCCTACTAGAAACGACATTGCATTTATGTAATGCGTGCATTAATATTGCATACATTTGTTTCAAATGTAGTTGTTAATCATGCTTACAACTGAATATTTTAATGCCTTATTGAATTTTACATGTACTGTGAAGCCTGATGCATTGAAAACGAATATTCATTTGCATTTAAATGTGCACACGTATATTAAATATGCACCATTGAAATTAACATTTAAACTTATCTTAAGTAGGCCTTTGTTTCACCTTTATTTCACCACGCAACATAAAGCTGATTTAACTTTTCCTGCATACTATTCACATGTATTGTTAGTTTAGAACAGATACATTACTGTTCAAGAGATGGGGTAAAAAAGCCTGAGAAAAGGAAGTTGATGAAGTTACACGGAGAAACAGAGCACTAACTAAATGAACTGTTTGACAAAAAGTTACCATCTACGTGTATCTGAGGGAAAGAGGTTGTTCAAATGTACAGTGTGGGACAAACCAGCAATGTTTGAAGTCTGCAACTTCAGAATTTGATGAGTAGAATGGACCCCTGATGATGTGATTGAGGAGGGTGTTGCCCAATGGACTTAGCATGTTATAAATCCCCTTGGATTTTTACTCCAATGCTACGCAGATTTCTTTTCAGATTACTCACCTACCCCTTGCAGAGACTCTGCTGATACCTTCCTACCTTATGCCCCAGAAGACATCTTCTTTGAGTCTCTTCTACCTGAAAGGACTTTGAGAGGTTTTTTAGCTCAATGTTTCCTTTGATTCTTGCTTAAGTGTGGATTAGGCTAATACTTGTTCCTGACCCATGGAAGACTCTTGAACGAGCTTCTGTGAAGCTGACGCTTCCCTACTTGATTACATTTTTTGCCTTAACCTGATTTCCTTTATGGATTGTCTCTGATTTGCCAGGGCTAATTTCCCAAACCACCCTCTGGACTTTGAAATCCTAGAGGATTAATGTATAGGACAGAGAGCCTTAGATTATTCTCTGAGCACCACATTTGGATGCTACTGTTTTGCATTGCCTTTACCGAATTGCTAGTTTGTTTAATACTAATTTCCCTTAATTTCTGTAGGCGTCTGGAAATCCCAGTTGTTATTCTGTATCTTGCCAGCATGGTGCTGAACTTGGTGTATTTGAACTTGATTACTATTTTGTAATAAGTCTGCTTAACCTTAGAAGGGAATACATTTAATGTAGTATGTTGTATTTATAATATTTGCATTTAGTTCATTTGTAAATTGCTGCATTAATTTAAATATCTACTATAATTATTTTCCATATGCTTTGTCTTACGTAGGCTGCAAATAAAGTCATATAAAATAATATTTTGTTATTTCCTGCATGCACGTTATTGGGAAAAGAGAAAGATAATCCATTTTCTTTAAAACCCTGTGACTCTGAGAGGTATCATTGTATTATTATGACATTAAAAAAAGTAAACTTTCTCTATATCAGTTAAGGAGAGATTTGTAGGGCACCACCTCTTCATGTTCCACTCTCAACATGATAGGATGGTGCACCTAAGCTGTTTATGATCCAACAGAAAAATATGGGGTGTGGTAGATTGACGCCTGATAAGGAACTACTTGGTAGGCACAGAAGATGTGCCACTGCCAGAGCCTGCAGAGTTGAGAGGTGCCAAACTAAGGCAATAGATTCATCAACCTCACAGGATGAGGGCTACCTTTGAGGGGTGGCCCTTAGGGAAAAGGGACCATCCTGAAGATATGGAGCATGATCTGTCAAATGGCCTTGTATGTATGTATGGATATACTATTTCTATAGTAATCCTTGAAACATGCATTCACATGGAATCATTCAGAAGCAAATTATGAATATCACAGATATTTCTGTGCGGGCTAAATCCAAAACATACAACGATTAAATCAAAAACATTTTGACGGAGCAATGATAACTCAGCCAGTATGTAGCACAGTTCATCCAAACCGAGTTTTATTCAAAAACAATCACAAAATTCAACAATTATTTTTGGCAGTGTAGAGTGAGAGAATATAGTATCAAAAGACCCCAGGTGTGTAAACAAACCAGAACCAAAGAAATAATAAGAAACTATGTAGCAGCAAAATGAGATGGTTGGTTGATACAAATAAAAGGCAGCAGTTTCAGTTAAAACCACTCATGGATACATAAATTCAATCATTGCATCAGCAAAAGAAAAAAACGTTGTCTGCCTCTGCAATTGTGTCAACTGCGTTTCGACCCTTTAAAGATAATAGGGTCTCATCAGGACTATGGATGCCGAGGGTAGGCTGGGCTGGGCTGGAAAACATAAATAATTTCAGTCGGATCGCTGTACAATTCATTGGTAGGAAGAATTCCTTTGAGGGCAGCAGTCCCATTAGTCCACTCTCATGAGTCACTGGTGGAATAACGGTCAATTAGACTAATATCAAGGTGGCGCTATGATATATAAAAAATGCAAAATAAATATATCCTTTATGAAACATCAAAATATCTTTCGAAATACCTCCATTAACAGATTGCATACTGAAATATAGACTGATTAATGTACTACACCATAATTACATTGAAGGAATTTCAGAAAAATAAGATTTTTGAATTGTGTTACACTTTTGCGAGAAAACCAGATACAAGTTGAAATGTTTATTGAAGAAATTTTAGATCTCCACATAGGCCAACATGTAACGCTTTGTGCACACATTATCTGTGCACCTTGCACAGTTCTTATTTCTACTAATTAGCGCTAGGCTAAATTACAAGTAAAGGTTAAAGTGTGTTAAGCGCTATGAAAGATAACATTAAATATATGGAAACGGTACACCATGTACAACGGATTTATAATATGAAACCAGGAGGAACCCGTTCTGAAAGGTTATTTGGACTGAAACTTGTCAGGGTAAAGAATAAATGGTACACATATGTATTTAAAATACAGAAAATGACAAGACTGTTGACTAAAAGCACTGAAAATGTAAAAGCATGAGTGCAAAAATAAAAGTATTACTTTTACAGTCTGAATGGAAAAACGAGCATTGGTGATTTTATGCCAGTTATTACAGTCAAATATTTCAGAAACGTAAAAGTTAAATAAGGTTTGCTTACAGTTCCATCTTCCAAGCAAAGAAGAAGATCATTTGCTCCAATTTTATAGTCCTTCAAAATTTCAGCGGACTTCCAAACTTCATCTGGATCAGGGATCCAAACCTTGTTGTACTAAAATTGAGAAAAACATCCATGTTAATACACTACAAACACAGAAACAATTATGTGCTTATGATGCAGTAGTGTAACAGACGTGTTCCGCAGACAATATAGAGTTGTACCACATTGCATTGTAAACTGGATGCTCATACTATAAATTCCAGTTGGAAACACAACAGTAAAAAATATTTTAGCATTTTACAGTAACTCATTTTGTTACTAATTACCATTTGCTCAGGTGCCTTTCACTCCTTTAACATTTAGATTTGTCAAGGAAATCCTAATATCTCTAGACGGTTGATATTTAACATATTTATCATTTCCATTTTTATTTCACAAATCCCCCATTCATGTGTATTTTTTTAAGCAAATACATTTGTCCTTATTTTAGGCTATTCCTCTTTAGCACTGTTGAACCCATGTGTGTATCTTTCAATTTATTTCCTCTACAATATAATAATCACTTTGATGAATCCCAGCAATTGTCATTAATTCATTTATTTCAATGTTTTGCATGTAGTGACAACATACATCTTCTTTAGCTTTTGCATCCCATGCACACAAGCAAGAAAAAAATTACTTGGTAAGTGTAACAAATTCTTAGTAGCTACTCTTCTACAGCAAACACTCAGCACACCATTCAAGGTAGGTCTGCCAGTGCTCAGGGCAGAAGGTTATTAAGAGAAGGTATATAGGAGGAGTATCATGTAGTAAGCGGATGTTTAAAAAAACTAGTAAATAATTCTGTTGTATGATAACAATACAACAGACTCAAAGAAAGAAGTGAAAGAAAGAGATGGGTACAGGAATTAGTCATAGGGTGCCCATCACTGCTATATGACGTAAGTGAGGAAATCTGGAGTCTTAGTGGCATACACCACACTTCTAGGTTATGTGTTGTGGGTTTGTACGTAATTACTTGGGCTTGTGGGTTGTTTATATTTGTAGGCAGTTCTATGTTCTGAGAATGTTCGTAGGGGAGGGTGTGGGCAGTTGACTACAGGGAGCTGAACTGAGTAAAGTGTATTGCTCTTGCTCTGTATCTAGTATAATAAAGGACTTGAGATGTACTCAGCCTGAGTTGAGTATCACTTCAATTTGCCGATGAGGAATACCAGGTACAGTGGGAACACATTGCGCATTCTGAAAGTCTACAATGAGTCTATTGAGTGTAACAGATTGTGTCATCTACCGGTTTTAAAGCGTCTTTGGGCATCTAAAGGACCGTACTATCGGAGGACCTTACCACGCCAGGTGGGCAAATTTTGTAACAGGCTTACCAAAATGTGGTGCTTTGCAGTGGTGCATTAACCCTCTTGCCACATGATCCTGCACGAGCCAATGGGCTTGAGAAGTTGGTGTGTGACGTGTTGTCCACACTATCCTGGTTATGCACAAGCGCACGCTTGGGAACTGTTGACTAGCAACGCCTTGAAGCTTTGGGAAGCGCGAGGTGAACTGTGAGGGTGGTTGCCTGGCAACGTAGAATCTTTCTCAGCACGAGGCACGCAGCAAGGTCATCGTACGGGATCCGACATAAGTGCCATTTTGTTTTTGTGGTGCACTGCAGATTCTTTACACAGGGATACTTAAAGGTTTATCAATTGCCGTGTGACATTTTCTTTAGTTTTTGAGGGCAAATACAAATCTGAGTGCCTACTTTTGCCAGCAGTAAGTACATCAGTGTTTCTATCGAATGGTGAAGGTTGGACAGTGGAGCACAATATAAAGGAAGTTCTTTCCCACTGAACTAGTCCATTTCATAACATGAGTATCAAAAGTTTCAGCATCAGCCCTCCTCAGCCCTTCCAGTTGGCAGGATTGGAACCCCCCTCTTAAATGGATTCTTAAAGAGCATTTTACAAACTATATTGAGGCCAACGACGATGCAGAAGAAATGTTTGATGCTCAGAAAAAAAGGATTATTTTACATTTGTTAGGTACTTTGGGGTTAAAAATGTATTCTTATATAACTAAGACACCTGTATTGGGGGGACATACATGTTTTAGCTGCTGTATTGCATGATTTACACAAACATTTTATTTCTAAAGTATGCATTGGCATTAGTAGGTATGAATTTTTCCAGCACAAGAAGACTAAAACTGAAACCATAGATGAATATGTTCCAGACCTACAAAAGTTGGCATATGATTACAAATTTGGCACAGTGCAGGATGACCTAATAAGGGATCACGTTGTAATGCATGCTAGCAATCCTGCTATACAGTACAAATTGAGGTTAAACGGAGATTCTCCATTGGAAAATATTTTAGCGCAGGTAAAGGAGGCTGAAATTTCAGAAAAAAGCACAGTTGCTTTGAAATATAACGAGAAGGAGACAAACTTGGTTAACAGGGTTTTGGAAAGTAAAAGTTACAGAACCAAGGGTTGTGTTGCACAGAGTAAGGACAAATGTAAGGTGAATGAGAGAACTGTCAAAGACAGATATTATAGGTGTGACAGCAAGGATCACCTAGCGTACAGCAAAGTTTGTCCTGCTTTGAAACAAATGAGTAGTAACTGCAGCATCAAAGGCGCTTATGCTAAAGTGTGCAGAAGGAAAAAATTTGTTAATTATGAATATGAACGTCGCACGAACCCAGAGCAAACTGAGTCTGATTGGGGTTCGGTAGATGATCAACTTAATATAGTGATGAATGTTAAGGAGAAATTGGTTTTGAATACCAGTGATTTCCCATGTAAAGGCAAACCTGAATGTTGGATGACGACTGGTGGTGTGGGAATAACTATGCCAAATCTGGTTCCCATTTCACTATTGTGAATAAGAAAGCCTAGAGAGAGGTTTGTGAGGAAGATTGGTGAATCTTTACTTCAGCCGGATATCAACCCAGAAGGTTTCGGAGGTAAGAAAACTGAAATGATAGGTTTGAGGTGGATTACGTTCGATTTCAAACATAAGAGGTCACAGGGGAAGCTCTGCATAATGAAGAGAGGGCCATCTGTGCTGGGTTGGTGTGACTAGAAAGAACTACATGTAGTTCTGCAATTTCGTCCTGCAGCACACGCTAATATATGCATTTAAATTCGTTTAACAGTAGTGTTACAAAATTCATAAGCTTTTGTTCATCTGTTCTTTATTTTCTTAAGGTGTTCTTAGCCAACATGTGTTTCGTCGCATCAGGGAATCAATCCCGTGACTTCATCAGGGATGTGAACATATCTCGGTTCTTTCCTCGCGTGTACGCTCCATAATCAATCTGATTACGGAGCGTACAAGCGAGGAAAGGGCACTCACTTCGGATATACAGGGAAGACAAGACAAAGAGACACACATTGATCCTGAGGAGGGAGCTTACATAATCTAGCCATAAACGCACAGAAGCGAATACACTTGGGAAAAGACGCCAGGACAGAATTAAAACCGGCATGAAGATAAGAACAACCGGGATACTTTAACAGCCCTGATGAAGTCGCGGGATTGATTCCCCGATGCACTGAAACACGTATTTGGCTAAGAACACAATAGGAAAATAAAGAACAGATGAACAAAAGCTTATGAATTTTGTAACACTACTGTTAAACGAATTTGAATGCATATATTAGCGTGTGCTAAAGGATAAAATTGCATATTTGTTGACTCCGGTCACATTTTGGGGAGAAGGGTGTTCTCTCTACCCCCAAGCACCGCGTTACACCTGAGGAAAATTAAGTAATATCACGAATCCGGGATGCACCGTATCCCTTGATAAAATCATCCAAATTTATCTAATACATATAGATCTGGACCCAAATAGCTAAGAGCAAGTCTTAATTCTGGATGATGGTACAGCTATAGGAGATCTTTTATTGAAGAAACTGCCTATTGTATTTAAGAAGGAGTTGGGTAACCTTCTAGGTTTGAGCATAAAATCCGATTGAAAAAGGATGCGTGCCCCATCATTCAGAAGGTTAGGAACGTTCCCATAGCTATAAGGGAAGAAGTGTCCAAAGAACTGGAGAAACTAGTGTCATCTAGTGTTTTAGAACCGGTGGAGGTATCTGAATGGATTTCTCTGGTGGTGGTAGCTTGGCACAGCAATGGCAGAATTGGGTTATGTGTTGACATACGCCATCTTATTCAAGGGTGCTCAATGGTCCTCTACAATTGATTTTTTATCTGCTTATCAGCAGGTTTCTCTGGCTCCAGATGCAAGGAAATATAAAGCTTTTATTACCCCAAGTTCAAATGAATGCCTTCGGGCTGGCTTCAGCCGCTGCTGTTTTCCAGCATTGAATGTTTAATCTTTTTGGCAAGGAAAAGGACATCATGTTTTCTCTGGACGACATTTTAGTTTTTGGAAACACCAAAAGAGAACATGATGGCATGTTCTACAAAGCTTTGTCCATTCTAGAAGCCATGGGTTTGACCTTAGAGTTCTAAAAATGCATAGTTGCAGAAAGGAGGGTCAGCTGATTGATGAACCTAAACCTAAATTATCACTTGTGAAAGGAATAAAAAATGCAGCTACACCCACATTCAAGGATGATGTACAGTCCTTTCTTGGTCTAGCAGAGTATTGCGCAAAATCTATACCTAAATTTGCAGAGAATTGTTACCATATTATACAATTGTTTAAACAGGGGAGCAAATATTTATGGTCACGATAATGTGAAGACGATTTTGGTATTATAAAGATCTGTATCAGCATTGCAACTTAACTGAGTAGTTTGACCCTAATGCTAAAAGTATTGTAACTACGGATGCCAGCAACAAGGGTTTGGTAGCTATGCTCACACAAATTGATGGCAGAGGTACTGAAAATTTAATAGCTTTTGCTTCAAAGACATTAACACCCACTGAGGAGAATCACAATTCATTGTAATCATAAACCTTTGGTGAGATTGCTGGCGACAGAAGGAACAGTCAATGCCTCGGCAAGAATAGCTAGAATTTCCATGTGGATTAAGGATTTTATTAATAAGATTATATGTATGCCAGGCAAGGCTAGCAAATTAGCATATTTTTTTTCTAGGATGCCAGCACAATTGGAGGTCTGTGGTTAATGCGTGCTCAAATCAACTCACTCTTGGAATACTGTTTGTTCTACATTTATAACAAAACATGTGTTTTTTTCAACTTCAGAAACACCTAAAATTGTTAGACGCCAGACCTAATAAAAAACATTAACTATTTCTATTTATCTTATTTCCAGCCACTGCTTACTAACGTTTGTGCCTTCCATTAGCACCACAACCCTAAACTGTCCTTGGATTTGGTTACAAATTGAAATGCCATGCACTATGAGAGAGACTCTCTAAATATCCTATACAGAAGCAAATCTTCATTTAGTAAGGAAGGTCAGGCTGTAGCATCAAGATACATTAATGCCAGTAAACAACGACTTGAGTTTGTCACCTTATGTTGCAAAGTGGATTATTAGTAGTGCTAAATATGCATCTACTACTGGCACTAAGGCCAGTAACATAGTCTAGGGCTCAGAATAGGTCTCAGAAAATTATTCCCATGCTCAACCCTTGGTAGCATGGCTGCGAGCAGGCAGGCTTAACTTCAGGGACAGGTATGTAAAGCATTCAAAAACAGCAATTCTGTACATAATTAAGACACAACACACAATAAAAATCCTGGGGAGATATGAATAAAGATTTAGCACTATGTAGCAAACCTATAGCACCTTATGGGACATCTGGTGGCGCTAGACGGGGACAAAGTCAAAGATTCACGCCTACCACGGTGAAGCCCTTAAGCCTCGTCAAAGTTTTACCTTCAGACGTAGAAACATTTCTGGTGCGTTTTCTGCCAGGGTCCCTCAATGCTCTTCACCAGTCTGGGTTTGGTGAGGGTTCACCGGCTTGCTTTCCAGGGAGCTCCTGGTCAAAACCTGGAAATCGGACCTTTGTAGCTTTTCAGCAGGATGAACCAGCAGGACAGGCCGGATTGCAGTTGAAGGCAGCAAGCTTGGCTCTTGTGGTTGAGTCGGTCCCTCTCCGGAGCTTTTTTCCAAAGTTGCCCCAAAGTTCTCCAAACTTCTGGAACTTCTTCCTGTAGTGCATCTGGAGACCTCTAAGTATCCGAAACACAATCCAGGAGTCTGGAATCTCTAAGATGGCCCCTGAAAGTTTGGGACTTCAGTTCCCACAATCCACTTGGACAAAACCCTTACAAAGCCACTGGAAACACTCCAGACTGGATACTCTTGGTGGTTATGGTCTAAGTGAGCTCTGTTAACCTGTAGCTTGCAGGGAGTCCACTCTTTATTCCTCTTGAAGCACGTTAGGTACACAGGGTTGTAGTTCCAGATTGTGCAGCAAGCGCAGTCAGTCAGACTACAGGGCCTGGCTGGTGCAACTCAAACTTCTAGCATTGACTCTTCTTCTTCATTTAGTTTCAAACAACAGATCTTAGGGTTTCTGCCCCTCTCTGATACTTATTCAGTGTTCTCTCTGGTCAAGCAGGATGGCACTCCTGCCCAGTGAGGTGCAAGGCAACACGCCAGAGCATGACATCTTCCTCCAAAGTGTGGCATAATAGTCTCCCAGAAAGCACTATTTCTCCAAACTTCAATATGGATGAAATCTCAGCAGAAGAGCAAGAACTAGTTAAAGCAACTTCCAAAGCTCTTCTTCCCCTGACACCTGAAAATTCCTTCCTTAAGCCTGTCATCTGACTGGGTTCAGTGGGAATGGGGTAGATGGCCTTGGCATTTTTTGCCTGTCCCCTTCTTTATTTGAAGCTAATGGTTTGTGACCCCTCCACCTGTTCTCTGGCATTTCTGTGTAGCAGAGCCCTCTCCTACCAGATAGCCTCTGTCCCTGGGTGCCACCTATCACTTCATCAAAGCAGCCTGGATAATCTTCTTAACTCTTGATCAATCAGTAAAGAGAGCAGGAAGGCTGAATTTTGGCTTACTGACAAAAAATTCTAATAACTTCTTTTCTGTATATTTCAGGATAAATTCAACAATAGCATATTGTTAGATTTATCAATACCATCCGCCTATATCCTTGAATGATATATTCCTAACGATAGGTATCCATTAATAAACGTTTGCTATGTTAACCTATGTGGTTGGGGTTCGAAAATTGGAAAATGAAATGCCCAATTCCTCAAACACCAGGGCCTATTAAACATCTTTTATAAGACCCTGTGTATAGCTACATGGCCCCCCACCCCTGGGACACCTAGGGGAGACTTTAGGGGACCTGAATATGCAAACATAATGTTGATCCTCACTCCCCAGTGCTCCTAACGCAAAAGTCGATTTTGGGAAGCACTTTACTACAATGAGGAAAGTGAAATGTGCAACTTCTCCACCCCTAGGGTATATAAAACGACCTTTGTAAGGACCCTCCTTTTAAGTACCCGAGCCTCCCTCACCACCTCTGGGACACCTAGGGTTGAACCCGGTGGTATCTAATATGCCAAAATATTGTAGTTTATCAATTTTTAAGTGCACTTACCAACAAAGTCGAGTTTGGGCACAATTTTCATTTAAAAGCAGTGCTTCTTTTAAAATGACCTCAGGCTCTTGTCAGTGCACACGTGCAAGTGCAGAAAAAGCTGCAGGCCTCTGAACTGCCATGCCCCATCATATACTAGGAATTTAAAGGTAGTTTTAATCCCCCTGCCCTATTATGTACTAGGGACTTATAGGGTAGGTCATACCAATCATAGCGGTATCCTAACATATAATGTACCCTAAAGTGTATGTGTGTTTTCACTGTGCTTTCACCATATCACTGGCCCTGGGCCTGGTTAGGTAGAGCTCAGGGACAGTCAGTGTCAGATACCACCATTACCAATCAGCAAAAAATGGAGGTGTGCCCAGGGCACAGGATGGCTTTGCAACACCTTTGTATTTGTGTTTATAGATCTTAGTATACGATCTACCCTCGATGGTATTTGGGATGTGCACTCAGTTATAAAGTTGCAAAGTGAGCAACAGAAAGAGAGAGCACAAACAGGATTTAAAGTCTTTTACTTGCCACAATTATCCTTTAACTCATGGCGAGAAGCTCCTTTTAACCCCTTCGCCGCGGCACAAATTCCGCCGTGGCGCTGGGGGGGTGCGGGGTGAGCGCGGCGCGGCCATGCTCGTGACGGAACCACGCCGTCATGAGTCACGGGCGAGCTGTGCTCATGACGGCGTGGTTCCGTCACGACTCCGCCCACTCTTTATTTCGCCCGCACAGGCGGGGAATCATCGACGCGTGGGCGGAGCGGCCACAGCATGACGGAGCCACGCCGTCATGAGCACACGCCGCCCGTGGCTCATGACGGCGTGGTTCCGTCATGCGCACGCAAGGGGTTAAAAAGTATGCGATTGTTTACAATCAATGGACCAAAAAAATTACATACTGATTATTTTCTGTGAAGATATTGCCTTTGCAAACCTCTAAAATAATGCTATACCAGAGCAGATACTGTATTAGGTCCAATAATGTCTGAAATGTGTATTCGATACCATGATAACGGACAAACTGATACCTCAGCTGCTGCCATTCAACCAGGAAATGTGTGTTAAAATCTTGGTGCTGCTTCGTGACACAGCTCTGCAGACAAGGTGAGCATTCCAGAGTTAGAACCTTTATATTTGGTGCGATATTTTCAGAAATAATTCTACAATACCACAGAATGAAATAATTAAGCCTTGCACATTGACATGTTAAGTTTGTATAATTGTACATCACTAAGTAGAGAAATAAAAGAATTTAATTAAAAAAACTAGCAATGTTGCCTTCTCATTACAAGACAAAAACTTCACAATGTAGGATTTAAAATCATTACGTAGAGAACATTACACCCAATAGTAATGCAGTTTTCTTTAAACCACATGATGTTGGTTGAAATACTAGCTTAACTACTTCACACGGTGTATATTTCACTGCAAATGTAAAAATTTTAAACCAATAACAACAGAAATAATGGACAGAATACATATACATATACATGATAACGTGAGAACATCGCAAATCAAATATCCCGGCCCAAGAAAAAGAAAATAATTTCTCCATTGCAGAGGCTCAAAATGCAGGAAGCCAAAGTCCGACGGCAGAACAGTGTCATTCAAATGCATCGCTTCTCTGTACGAAGGAAGAACACACGGGGATCCTGGCCCTAGAAGGAGCAGAACCTGATGTTGACATGTGGCTGGCATTCGACCCAGGAAACCACCCAGCCAGCTCGCTAAAGGCAAGCAATTTGGGATTTGTATTTGGCATTCATTTATATTTCCTACTCTGGGTCAAAGTCCCAGTCCAGGACTTTATTCAGTACCTATTCATACTCCAGAAAACTCCTCTTTTTTCTTCAGAATGACTAGTAGGTGGAGCTGACAAGAGTCCTGTAATTGACAAGTTCAGACTATTACAACTCCATTGATAGTGGGCTCCCCAAGATACTTAAGGGGCTGTTTACAAGTCCCTATCGCAATAGGAACGTCACTTTTAGTGACGTTCCTGTGGCGATATGTGCTTCGCCTTATTGACAAGACTTAATGTGGCTTAACGTTGCCTTGTAAATGAGGTACCATTTCACGCTGTAATTAGCGTTAAAGGGGATGGCGTTCCACCACAACACCACAACTTTGTATAGCCTGATATCCATAAAGGAACACAACCAGTGACCTTTCCATGTGAACTATGTGTTTCACGCAACCAAATGTATAAACTTGACATGAGTATAACTAGCAGCACAATCATTTCTATATAAGTACCATTTACATTCAGCTCATATATATGTATATACGTATTAATAGGATGTTCTCGTTAACTGGGCAGCAGAGTAATATAAAAACATGTATATATATGTAATAAGGATGTTTTTGTTAACTGTTAACTGGGAAGTGGAGCAGGTCCCAACATTATTTATGATTCGTACCCTTTTGGCGGTCCACTAAGATCATATGTGTGTAATATAGCAATATGGTTTATTCAGTACAATTCACTGTAATAATTGTTTATTTGTGCTTGACGAGCTATTAGTGTAATTTTATTTTCTGTTGCTTGTTTTCATTTCTCTCACTTCACCTAATGGTTATTTACTTCGGGTGACTGTTCTGCTCACGTTTCTTGTAGCACACACAAATCAACATGGCCGCCGCGCATTGTAGTCTCGTACACTCATCAGTCCGATCTCGATGTTTAGTAACTCGTGCGCGAATACACGCAAACGCCAGAAAGTTTATAAACTGTGAAGTACTGACCAAGCGCTGTTCACATATCGAGACCACACTGTATGTGGCCCTCAACCGTCTTTTAAGTAAGTTTAGAGCCAATCTATATAGCTTCGCATAGCGGGGGTATACACTTTAATTTTGGTTATTCTCAACTTTACTTCCATGAACATGTTTTTTGGTGCAGAGAGGACGTGTTGTTCACGAGTACCTCCAATTCTATGTTTCAAGCCGATAAGCCGGTGTAGAAGCAGTAAGGTGAAATGCACGGTTTTGATTCACACGAGTGGTGAAGGACTAGGGTAATTTGGAATTCTATTGTGATAGTAACAGTGAGGTTTTTTTACATTCTTTGACAGGACAACCTTGGGTGATTTTTGCATACAAAAGAACACTCGTCTCGATATGCATTTGAAGTACAGATAGGTAAGCCAAGAGTCCTTTGGTAGACTAATAATAGCCTTCTTCTTGCAATTTTGGCCACACAGACATTGATTTTGACGCTGCCCACTATTTACAAGGGCAGCGTTAATAGGAGGCAGCGCCAAAATTAAGTCCCGAGAAAACCTGGTCTTAAACAGGTGAAACGAGGAGCAATGCTTTATTTCTCTTCGTTTTTGCTGTTTCCTTGTGTGCTGCATTGTAGAGTACACACAGAAACAGCAAAAGCCCATTGATTGTTTACGTGCAGAGTTGACCCTTCCTGCACATAAAAAATCTTTGAAAAAAATTACATTTTGTAACTTCTATGTGTTCTGGATTAAGTGACAAAACGCCATTTAAAGATTGTTTATGTGCAGGAAGGGATACCTTCCTGCACATAAACAATCTTCCCCTCAACGCAAACACCCTTGCACTATGGTGCTAGGCTGATAAATTTAGCGACAGCACAGGGGGAAACACAGGGCTGCACCATATTGTTAGTTCTTTAAATTTATTATAGCACCGTACCAACTCTTGGCGCACCATCTTGAACTCTTGTATTTTTCACTGCACAATCCTGAGAATACCACTTATAGTGCATGTTTCACTTTCCTTACCAAACATCCCATCCATAGAGTATGTCCCATGGCCACTGATCCCAGTTCCTATGTTCTCTCATTTTGCCCATACAAAATAATGGATCTGTCCTCTCAAAAAGGAATGATTAATGATTTTTGGTAATGTAGGAGCTCGATTAACAGGACCTTGACCAGTGCATTCCACAAGTAATTGCATAGATTCTTTTTTTTAAATAATTTCTATTTTAATTATTTATGTTGTCTCCTTCCCCAAACCCCCCTTTATTATCCCCTCCTTTTCTTTCCCCCTCCTTTTCTTTTCACCCTCTTCCCCCAGCCCCCTTCTCCCCATTTTTCATTTAATAGGCATCGATCTCATGCATCAATTAATATATCCTGAAGATGATCCCAATGTTATGTTCGAAGGGATCGAAACGTTGTCGACTTTACACACCTTGACACAATAATTTACGGCTTATCATTATGTGCTATGGTGTAGCAGTATATTTCCTCCTGTCTAATTGTTGAATTGTGTTTCAGACCTTGATTTTCTATAAGCCTGAGTTTTCCTTTCCATTTTGATATTGTCCCACTTGTAAGTGTGTTGTATTGTTAAAAGTTCACATTAAACAATGACAAATGAATATAGACATCATTGTATTTCTATATTTACGTTGATCAAGTCTCATTATGCTGTGAAGGACGGTTGTTTTTGTAAAATATTCTGGTACGCAAGGTCACTGACCAATTAATTGGGCTCCATTGTCTATGTACAACATTGATATACCTGATGGCCTGTTGTTTACTATACAACATTGTGCTGGTGGTTCAAGGGAACAAGGAAGGTAATACCTAGAGGTGCTTTATAGTTTCATTTCTTGCTGTCATTTTTGCTCCCCTCGCCCTCCACCTGTTCTGGTTTCCCACCATTTCATATCTGAATAGTTTCTGGAAGTTTCATGTCTGTGTTCTGGCTTAAAAGTGCAGCTGTTGCCAAACAATTATGTGAGAATCACCAAGAGAGGGGCTTTGGCTCCGTCCACATATCGGGAGTCAGGACTTCGTGTTTTAACTGAGCAGAATTTGTGTGCTTCCATCAAATAGTGCTAGCCCTCCACGCAGCTGTGATGATTTATTCAGCTGTTTTAGTTTGAATGCTCAGGGTCACACACATGACATTGTAATCCTATTAAAGTGTCTTAGATAACTAGATAATTACAGTGTTTTTCTCTGGCAGCAGCACAGATGAAGGAGTCCAGTTATTAACCCACCTATATGCTTAGGTCTGGCATGACAATACAACTGTCTCCTGACATTATGTCATTAACAAAAAACAGCTTTCCGAGTCCTACTGACAGAGGTCCCTGACTACAGAATTTCGATTGGGCTGAATTTGTGTGTTTCCACTATACAAACTACATGTATTGCACCTTTTGGCTTGTGGCCACTTTTACTTGATGCAGTAAGACTGAGTTGGTTATGGTGGCAAGCAATGGCCATGGCTACAGGCCTAATCTGTTTATTATAAAATATTATGATAAAGGCTCTAGGCCTAACGTATTTTTTGTGAAAAGCTTAGGTAAAAAGTGATAGGCATTTAGGTGTGAATTGTTATTACTTTATACCTACTATTATAATAAATCTCACATAAAGGTATTGTGTTGCAAGGAATATCACAGATCACCAAAGCAGGCTAAGTTTTGATGTTGTGTACCCACTATGACAAACCTGGGGGGTTTCTTAAGTGATGATTTTGTTAGGCTCTGTTGAGTGGGGTTGCATATTGTTTTGCAAGCTTTATTTTCCTATATATTTGCAGTTTTATAACCTTATGCATTATGGTTGCCAGTTTATGCACACTTAATAGGGCCGGTGTTGGGTAAAGTGTAAAGCCAAGGTTAAAGGGTAAACAGTTCATTGGGAAAAGCATGCCATATTTCATAGATTTGATCTCTATATTATAACATTTGATGGTAAAGCCAATAGGCCTGACCTACTCACTGTGAAAGCATGCATAAAAGACAATAGGCTTTTAAGGATGGATTATTATTACACTGTCCACACTGAAGGCTAGAACATTTTTACTTGGAATGTCAAAGATCACTTTAGTAGGTAAGCGTTTTGCTGCTGGTGATCTACCCGATGGAACTATGGGGATAGAATTTATGAATTACAGTAATCCTTAATAGTCTCTCTTAGAAGAAATAGTACTTTGTTTTGCCAACTGTTGCCAATTTTGTATACATTTGTACTTTTATGGCCATACGCTAGAAGGTTGCCTTGTGCAAAGCTTATACTCAGTAGAATGGACGTCAGTTGGTTATAGTGACTAGCCAATAATAAAGGCTATATGCCTGACTAGTTATTAAGAAAAGTTGCAATAAAGGCGGTAGGCCTGATATATTGACTGGAAAAACATATGTCAAACTCAATAGGCATTTTAGAGTGGCTTATTATTAATCTGAACCAAAGCTTAAAAGCCTACACACAGTTTTTTACATGGAATCCCATAAACAATCTTAATAGGCAAGGGTTTTGATGTTGGTTACCCCCTCTGACAAATCATGAGTAGAAGATTTGCACTTGTGAGAATCTGAGAATCCTTGTTAAGCCCTGTTATGACATGTACTATGCCAACTGTAATTCTGTATACATTTGCAGTTTTATGACTATATACCAGAAAGCAGCTTTGTGGGAAAGCTTATGCTCAGTACAGCAGGCCTTAGTTGGTTAAGGTGACAAGTCATTAATAACCGTTACAGGCCTGATTGGTTCACTAGGAAAACACATTTCTTTTGTCATACGCCTGATCTGTTTATCATGAAAGGTTATACATATATACGTGTAGTGCACCGTACAATCAGTATTCACAAACGTTAGTCCAATCTTGTCATGTGTCGCCCAAGGTAATGTTTATTTTTATTAGAAATGGAACAGAAGAGCCAACGCGTTTCATTCACTATATGTGAACTTTATCAGGGCTTGAATTTTGACTTTCAAGATATATGTGTTATCAATGTGATATTCTAGTATATATAATAGACTTCAATTCATTGGATCCTCATATATTTGATGGCGAGCGTGTTTCATCATCGTTCTTGTATAAAGAGGAAATGAGAAACCTTGATATGTGCCATTTTTAAACTTTTGAACGTGTGTAAATCCACCTGAAAATGAGAGGCCTTCAGTATCAGGCCTGGTTGGCCAGTCCTTAAGTTTTGAACTCTCTCTTTTATTAGCTCCATTTTCATTTCTTTGCTTCTCCTCTTTTTACTTCAATGTTTTTTTTTTTTATTGAGCAGAAACATAGATTAACCAATAATCTTCTGCAGAAAACCAATTTCAGATTTATACAATCAACACCATTATTTTAAATATTAGAATCTTTTTAGTAAAAACTGTTATATTATCAAGGCTTTCCATTAATTCGTTATCTAAAGTGCAACGTGCAAAATCACTAAGATTCCATACTTCATATTTTATAAAATGCATAATTGATACATTTAAAGTTTTTAAGTGCTATTAATGAGATACTGTGCATTTTGACTCAAATAAAGTGCATTTTCGTTTCATCTTGCCTCGATCATTCTAGACCTTAATAAAGTGCATCAACTCATATTCTGCTCCAAGCATCAGTGTTGTTCCTAGAACAAAGTGCAGTTGTGCTTAAATAAATTAACCTAGAGATACTTTGATATGCTTACCCTTGGTGACTTTCTATCCTAGTCCTATGTTTCCATTCGGAAGTATATCTTTTAGTAGATCCAACCATTTTCGAATAGGCTTCTGCAAATTTTCTTACTCAAACTTTTTTTTTATACCATTCTAGGTAGGTTGGTACTTTTACTGTCTTCCAGTACTGGATAATCAGGGAGCGTGCCATCAAGGAAGTAATTACGACGAACATTTCCTCCCCTCTAGTCATCGGCTGAGCTTGTCTCCATTTTGATAAATCAAAAAGTGCTAGTTCAGCCCCGGGTTCTACCCTACTCTGCAAGCCAAGACTAAGCGCAACACAAACTTTCTCCCAGAACTGCCTTAACACTGGGCATGTAAAAAAAAACATGTAGCCAGCCTTCCTCTTCCATTCACTGACACCGAAAACATTTATTCTCGACTTTTGGATACATCTTATGGAGCACTTTGGGAGTATATTATGCCATGCAGCGAGATAAGACAGCCATTCTTTTAAAGTTTGCCGCTCTTAATGCCTTGCTGCTATATTGTGAAATAGCTTACCACTCCCCATCTGAGAAACTACATTGCATTTCCTGTTTAATCCTCTCCAGACAATTATTGACCAAGAGGGAATCTCCTTGGTTCCGTAATAATTGATACAAATTTCCTACCCCCCTTAGCTTTGTTCTAAAGAGAGCAGCAAAAACAAGAGTGGCGCCTGTGTTAGCTGGAAGGGAGTACTTATTCAGTAAGTGTATAATTTGGAGATAGCCGAAAAAGAAAAGCTTACTCCGGGCTCCACTTGGACCTCCTGCCAATTGATACATTTCCCTTCAATTAAAAAATGACCCAGCTCTTTAAATCCGTTAGCTTCCCAAAATCTTAAATGGCTATTCTGGATTTGGAGGCCCAAGCTTTTACATTCGGTAAGCCGCAAGTATTCGTACCCTGCAGAATGAGCCTTTAAAGAGTAAAATGCCTGAGGTCTAGTACAAAACTCCTGCAGTGTCTTGTATCTAGTTTTTTGTTGTTGAAGTTTGCTCTTTTTTATAAAAAAACGGAATCTGCGACCCGGCTTCCTGAATCATGTTGACCAACAAAAGCTATCCAAGGATCCCTCCCTATACATTAGACGCAGAATTATATCTAAGAAGGATGCCTCATAATACGTACGAATTTAGGGGAGTGCGAGCCCTCCCCAATTAATATCAAGTTGGAGTACAGAGGCTTTTACCCATGGCGCCTTCTTATTCCAGATAAACTGTTGAAAGATTCTTTCCAGATAAACTGTTGAAAGATTCTTTCCAGCTCTTTGAAATATGCCATATTGATTTTAATCGGAATGTTTGTAAAAAGAAAAATTGATAGCAGTAAAATTAACATCTTTATAAGAGCTATGTGACCAATCAATGTGAGGGAAGCAGTATCCATTTATCCAGTAGGTCTTTATCTTTTTTCAACATGGCCTCATAATTCAATTTATAAATTTGCACATATTGGCTTGCGACGTATATCCCCAAATATCAAATCAGATCGGGAAAAAGAGCTTGTCGCTTTAGATTATCTGGAAGGAAATCGCTAGGAGCATTTAACACTAGAATTTCAGTCTTTTTGTGATTGATGTTATACCCACTTTACAGCTCTTCAGGAAGTGCTAAGGGATTGCTTGTTTGCTGCTCATTTTCTCTGGAGTGTGCATTCCATGTGGCCACTACCTCTAATTTGGGTGATCGTTATGGAATGTTGTTGTCCATAGTGTATCATTGTTTTACCATTTTACGATGTCTAATACTTTTGTCCTAAATGCGGAGGCTACACTTGAACTTTGAAATAAAGATAGACTATTTACAATACCTTTGCAAGACAGACGTGCTCTGCCGTGTGTACAGGCAGCATATTTTGTTTTCTTCTAGTTGTACTCTTTAAATTATCATGTATATGTTGTTGAGATTATGAGTTTTTTATTGCAGTTGTGTCAATGGGGTGAATGAAAGGATGAGTCAGTGGACTTATGAATGGATGCATAACTGCAAAGATCATTGACAGAGAGTCTGTATGATGACTTATCGATTGGCCACAGCCATCAGTGACACAAAAAGCACTTTAATTCATAAGCTAGTAAGCTAGACATAATGGCATTGCGAATTAGATTTTTTTTGTGGAGTTTTATTTAGCACAAACTAGACCCAAAGGTATCAGAGCACTTTACATGAGCACCAGTTACTACAGACGGACATATTCAGTAGGTCTCACCTAGCGTTACAGCATGTATGCGCTGCACGCTTGGCGAGACATATTGTTAATGAGATTTTAGAAGGGGACTTGAAGCCCCTCCCCTCTTTTTCATTGGCTGGTATCACCGTTTATGCTAAACGGTGGTCTGTCATTGGAAATGAGGTTTTTTTGTTGCCGCCCTTTCCCCTTTTCATCCGGCCAATCCGGACAGGATCGTCTGCTTTGCGGCTGTCGTGAAGCAATTTCTTATCTTTCGGGGAGCCATCTGTTTCTAATTAGCAGCATCAGGTTACTTGTCTTGGTTTTGTTATGCGTCTGAGTGCCCGAACCCCAGACAGCGTTGCTTTTCTTCGGAAGAGCAGTCTGAGTCTTCGTGCGCGAGAGGAGAAAATGAGAGAGAGGGGTTGGATGGAAAGTATGGTTTTAAACTGCTCCTTTGACTGGCGTTCTTCTTTGCTCCCCTTCAGCTTCTCAGCTCGCCACATAGGTGCACGTGCCGAGACCTAACACAGATCGCCAGTTTCTGCTCTTGTGCTAGGAAACGAGCCTGGGAACTTGCCAGTCAGTGCAGCAGGGAATGTGTAAACCCAAAATGACCTGAACGCACTTCCCTTTCAATGCCCCGCAATGCATTCCCGTTTTTTGTATTGGACACAAGAGGGGACGTGACTTGCTCTAGATCATCGGAGCACTGCGCACGGCCACCTCCCAGGTGTAAGGGCATTCCTGGAGTCACAGGAGATGGCTGCGTAGATAATGCAGGCCTTCGAGTATGCATACGGTGCGGGGGAGGTGGAACTCTGGTTCATGCACCATTATTCCTCTCACATCCTTCCACCACCCCACTGACGGTCTCAGTCTTACAGTCCTACCGTCCATCCCTCAACATCCCCTCTCCCCCTCTCCCTCTACTTCCTCTCTCTCTCTTCCCTTCACCTGTCTCGCTTCCCTCTCTTGTTGCAGTTCTCCCTTTCTCCTCTCCTCCTTTCTCTCTTCCCCTCACCTCTCCCTTGTTCTCTCTCTCTACCTCCTCTCTCTCTCTCTCTCTACCTCCTCTCTCTCTCTCTCTACCTCCCCTCTCTCTCCCCTTTGCCTCTCTCTCTTCCCTCTCTTGTTGCAGTTCTCTCTTTCTCCTCTCCTCTGCCCTCTCTTCTCCTTGCCTCTCTCTAACTCCTCTCTCTTTCTCTCTCTAGTTGCAGCTGTCTTTGTCCTCTCCTCCTCTTGTTCTTTCAAACTCTCTCTTGCCCTCGTCTTCTCTTTCATATTCACAGCACATTTCTGAGCCCTCGCTCTCTTCCAACCTCTGCCCTCCCCACTCTCCTGTTTTACACTACTCTCTTACCCCACACCATTCGTCGCCCTTTCTCTGAGTTCCCAGAGCTTGAGGTGCTTCTCTCTCATCCATTTTCCTTGCCGTGCCTTTTCCTCTTTCTCTCCACCCACTGGTCTGTTCATACCAACATCACTTTCTCTACCCATCGCCTCTTTTCTCTCTCTTCTGTTCAACCCTTCGCTGTCCCTCCTTCCACTGTCCCCATCTCTCCTCAGCTCTCCCCTCTTTTTCCCTCTCCCTCCCTCCTCTACATCCTCCTCTTCCCACCTCATTGCCTCTTTTCATCACCTCATCCTCCCCTCTCTCCACCCAGACTAGCCACCTCACCATGCTTGCACGTGCTTCCCTCGTTCTCCCACCTGTTTACCTGCAAGCACCCCCTTTATTGTCTCCCACCAGCCTGCCCACCCAGGTCT
Organism: Triturus cristatus; assembly: GCF_964204655.1. Taxonomy (NCBI): domain Eukaryota; kingdom Metazoa; phylum Chordata; class Amphibia; order Caudata; family Salamandridae; genus Triturus; species Triturus cristatus. Next base: position 391,920,740 of record NC_140583.1, on the reverse strand, counting down.
CTCCTCATCTCCCCATCCTCTCTTATCACCTCGCACCCTCTCTCAATTCCCCACTCTTCCCAGCTCCTCACTCTCCTTTGATTCCCCCTTCATTTTCTCCATGATCTCCATCCCCACCCCTTCTCTCCCTCATGTTTTAACATATCCCTGCTCCTCTTCCCGTCTCCCCTTCACATCCCGTCACACCCAAACCTCCTCTGCCCTTTCCAATTTCTCTCCTGACGTTCCAACCCTGATCCTCTTCTCTCTTCACTGCCTCTTCTTTGCACACATCTTTCTCAGCCTCTTCTCTACCTCTCCACACCCACTCCTTTTTCCCTCTCCCCCTCACTTCTCATCTACCCTCCCCTCATCTCCAAATCCCTCCTCTCTTCTCATATTTTCTCTTCGCACATCCACCTTTCTCATGGCCCGCAACCTCTTCTCTCCTCCTCATGTCATTTCCGCACCCTGCTCTCCCCTCTTTCTGTCTTCTCAACTTTTCTTTTCTTGTCCCCTCCACATCTTCTTTCCACCCTTTCTCTTCTCCGCTTTCCACCCCCTCCATTCATATCTCCCAACCCTCCTCTCCCCACCCCAACTTCCCTTCTCTCCATTCCTCTCTGTCCCTCTCCCCTCACAAACCCTCTACCCTCCCAGTGGTTCTGGAACAATATCCACACTTGGGTGTGCTGCCCTCAATGTTACATCACTGATATCACAGGGATTGTGAAAAATCCAAGCCTTGCACAAGGAACAAGTGCCACAAATGAGCCATGCCCAGAAATTGGGTTTTAGCTGTTCCTGGAAATCGCGGCGCAAAGTCCTCGGGAGCGGGATACGCTTTCCAGGAAAACGCTATACCTCCCGCATCCCGCCCCTCCCACGCCCCCTCCTTTCAGAGGAATCATACAAAACGCTGTGAGCAGGAAGCCCACCACCCGGTATGTATTTAGGCCAGCACCGGGTCCATAATTCACTGGGATACTGTGTCCTTCTCTCCTGCACGTTTTCAGACACCATTCTTTTGTGAACTGCCTTGGCAGCCTGTCCCGGTGCAGAACATTTTACTGAGCATTTCGGATACATCATAGTTAACCCAGTCACTTCCGCCAACCTGTCCCTGAAAGCGGGTCATCCGAGACCTAGATTTTTCAATTGCGGACAGCTAGGCTGCTGCAGCAGGCGCAGTAACCCGCTGAGCTATTTCACCTCCCCAGAAAAGAGATGCACCGGGGTTATGGCAGACAAAGCACTGTGAGTACACTAGTGTAAATGCAATAGGTTTTGCATTGAAACTTTTTTTTAGCAATTGCCACATTAAATTATAATGCATTTTATTTATGTTTCACAAAAGAAAAAAAAACAATGTAATTTACAATGTCAATAGCTCAAAATAATGTCAGTGTGAGACCTATTGCATTGTAAATGCTTGTTTCTGTCAGGCACGGGGGATTAAGTGATTTGCCCAGAATCACAGAATGTTTAGCGTCCCTGCCGAGCTCCGAGGACGACCGCCCTAGCCGTTGGACCACATTTTCTACCCAAATGCTTGTTTTAAGTTGAGTGATGCTCCTTAAATTGATTTAAAAGACATGAATTATCATATTTACAAGCCTATGTCAGTTGTGATGTTATGACTAGCCACCTTTATGTTTGCTTTGTAAATAGTGGTTTATCTAAAAAATATATATATTTTTTATATTTTGCTCCTTGACTAGAGCACCTTTATTATAAAGAATTTGTAGCCAAGCACAATAATTGTTTGTAAAGTAATATTTTAGAGAACAATATTGTAAATTGAACAATATTGTAAATTGAACTTTAAAAAGTACCTAGTCCATTAACTTAGTATGCACATCAACAGTAATATAAATATAAAAAAAGTCTTCTTCACATCTTATTCATTCGGGCTCTTTATGATTTCACCTTTATGGAATACATTGTCAGAAGCTCCACTTTTGTATGTGTCTAAAGGCAAATCAAATTATTCAACAGCAAAACACTGATGCATTTTCACCTGTCGCCTTTCCTCTTAATTTCATACACATAAATAAATGCATCGTTCTTTGCAGACACAGTGTACCATTGGGTTCGTTCTTTTCTACTGACCATTATCATCCTCCTATCTTCATTGATACTGAACATCAGTGCTTATTTTTGTTGCTAACAATTTTCAGACCCTGCCATCTGTCACATTAGGCACAAGCACAGAGGAAGCTTTGTTAGATTAGATCTAGTGTGCCTGACAGTTAATAATGCTAGTCTGTTGAACACAACTTTCTCTCAAGCTTGTCATAATTAAATGTCTTGTTTGGCTATGCATGCATTTTTATCTGATGTTCATTATCACGTTTTGAGAGATACTGGACTAATTATTTGAACCTTTAATGCAGGAGCAGGAAAGAAAAAGAGGAAACTCGGCCAACACCACTCCACACACAATGTTTTTCTGAACCTCCATCTCAATTTGTAGTGTAAAATAGGTATGTGGGGTCTAAACAATCTCATTTAACATAGATATTTTATTAGGTGTACATTCTGCACGGTTCTGCGAGGTCATTTCCTTTGCCAAAACTAGGTAGCTGAAAAGCAGAGTATTAATGCTTGGTAAACCCCCAGAAAATCGCCTTAGAATTTTGAATACCTTCTTTGTATGAGTAGCAAAATAGACTTTGATTTTGTGAAAAGCATGCCTTTATCTGTGACGTTCACTGCAAAAAAGTATTTATTGATTTTCGAGCAGTGAACACACGTGTAACCGCATTTTAGCCGCACTCGGAGAGATGATCTCCATTTCAGTATTTCACAAATTAATTGGTTGAACTATGTCGCCTATATGCCACTTTATACATTCGAATGCATTTAACGTTGCAAAGGAAAACAACATTGTGTCAGCAGAGATTCAATTTCTGACTCAAGCTAACCTCCTAGCCTAGCCTCTTGACTGACATGTGACACCTCGAGCATCCAAAATGTTTTATCGACTCTCCGATTTCTAGGAGGTACACACCTCTCTTTCCTCCCCTTTGTTGTTCCTCCTTGTACACTCTTCTCATAATTACAAACTATAGCCTTATAGCCCGCTGTAGCGGGCTATACCGGCTATTAAAGGCCCGCTCCAGTGTTAAAGGCCCGAGCCAAGGCTAGGGACTTTAACAAGGGAGCGGGACTTTAATAGCCGGTGTGGAAACGTGTACTATTTAACATTAGCATAAGCTACAGCCATTTTGACTGTGGTGTCCATTTCATTTTCTTCGTAATTCTTCAGTCCTCTGCTGCTCGTCTTTTCACTCTGCCTGTGTAAGTATTTTAGTTGACCTCCTGACATGGCTAACCAACGTACGTGCTGGGGGTTTGTAGCTGCCAGTGCACCCAGTCTCAGATGTTAACTGTTGACCATTTAATGCTGCCATAAGCTTTCCTGCTCCCCCTCCCACTTCGCTGACCATGTAGTCATTCGTCTGCCCTTGTTTGCTGATAGCTATTTCTAAACTTGTTCTTTCCATTTCTGTTCACATGCTTACATTGCAACAAAATGGAATAAAAGGGACGATGGTTTGTGAATTCAGTGTACTACCTCCTGCAGCACTTGAGAGTGTTGTGAGGACGTGCTCCCACTTCTGAGTGATAAGTAAACTTGTTATTTTATTTCAACTCCAGCGCCGATCTCTTTTTGTTAGTCTTTGGAACCCGTGGACAAGAGGGTGACCCTGCACCAGTGTACCCCTAAAAAGGTACATTTCTACAGTTGGCACCCAGCACGTAGAGTCCCATTGGAGACACGGCCATCCGAAGGAGTGGCCTCGACAGAGGATCGAAATATTACGGAGGATGCGCACTGCTTGAGGAGACCCTTGTCTCTGCAGGCCGATGTGACTTTTCCGGTTTTCCAAATTTGACCCTCCAGGTGGTGGCCGGTCTCGACTGGGGCTTTCTTTAACGTAATTATGCAGTGACCATTAGGTCGACCAGCGATCGGCAGGTGGGAGTTGGAGACTTTTGTTTGGTAAGGTCGCTAAAGCGGCACTCTTGATTAGCTTGGTTTGTTTTTTTTTGTTTGGAATTCATTCTTTGCAAAGATTGAAGGCAGGTAATGTGGATATTTTTCTCCTTTTGGAATATTTGTTGGGAGTAGTAATATTTTACATATACTTGGAAAACATGCCTGTTCTCAGCACACTCCGTAAGTGGTGTTGCTGCTCTTGTGGTACCAGGATTAGTTTGGAACAAAGTCAGCCGGCTCCTCCAAAAGGGACGCCCAATAGAGACATGTATGTCAAATATAGTATTTCTCCCGTAATGTATGGTTCATTGTGGAACAAATACACAAAGAAAGAGTCAAGTGAATGGGTCATTTGATTCTAAAAAGGTTCAATTTGTAGAGCAGTGTTTATTTAAAAGAAAAAGTAGACAGGATAAGTTTAATTGTGTGCATATGTGGGAAAAAGAAGTGCGAGAGAGAGCAAAGAGAGCAGAAGCTATATCAGAAAAAGAACAGGGGAAAACGATATATAAAAAAGTTAGAATAAAAAAATAAAGAAATGAAGGAAAAAATAGAAAAAGAAGATAGGGAGCGTTGATTAGAGGTAAATGGCCAGTATCCTATTAGTCGCCCTCTACGCCTCAGGATGATTGCATCCTATTAGAGCGACCCTCACCCCCGTATAAATTTCCTACTCCAAGTGCCCCTGAGGATGAGCTTTCTGACGAGGAGCATTTGTCTTCAGAAGAAAAAGATAAGCAAGGTGGGCGGCAGACTCGCTCTACTTTGACTAAAACTAAAACTTTCCCTTTTTCTGACTTATCTGATATGATTAGACAAGTGGTTAAAATACAAGACGAAACATTGGGTTTACAAAAGGAGCAAGAATTAGCTAGAAAACAAAGTTGTAGAAGCAGTTCAATCCCAAGCACAGAAAGTAGATGCTCTGGTAGATGAGATTGAACCCGGTAGTAGTACAATTACTATGAAACCAATGCGTGAAGCTGCACCCCTGTATATTCCTCCAAAGGGTGCGGGAACAAATGATGGTAAAACTTTTGTTGATGCAAAGGGATATTTCATATATAATTGGGTTTACACTCCTTGGAGTAGTGCAGATGTTATGGCTCTTAAAGCTGCTTTACCGGACCCCCGGAAAAATCCCGCCACCTTTTTTGAGGAGGTGGAAGTAGCCATCAGCTCTTGCACTATGACCGTGCCAGATATTAATATGTTCTTTGGGCTTATTTTGCCCCCTGATATGTGGAGAACAATACGTAAAATAGATGTTAATGTGGCATATGGTGATACCTGGGAACATTTAGAAGAAATAGATGTGGAAAGGGAGCCTGTGCAGAAACCTCAGAAGGAGATATTAGATCTTCCTAAAGCTATTGTAACTAAGTTAAAGACTCTCATACCCCTAAGAAAATAGATTGGACTACATTAGCATCCTGTAAACAGAAAAAGGATGAGTTAGTTTCTGATTTCTTTTCAAGATTTGAGGAAACATTCCATGATTTTAGTGGTCAGTCATTGGCCGATGATACGGGTAAGCATTTGTTTGTTGACAATTTGGTCGCTAATATGTTACCGGAAATACCTATTCACTTAAAGGCCAGCGAGAGTTCTTGGATCACGTCTTCCCCAGTTTCCCTTTTGACTATGGCCCAATATTATGAGCAACAGGAACAGGAAGCAAAAGGCCGGGAGCATAAGAAGGTTAAAGGTTTAAAGACAAAAGTTATGTTGGCTCAAGTATATGGTCCACCATTTAGGGGAGGTGGAAGAGGCGGACATGCAATGTATACAACTGGAGTGCCCCCTCTCCCTCGAGCAAATTTGTCCCCTGATCAATGTGCTTAATGTAAAGAGACTGGGTATTGGCGTTCTGAGTGGCCTCTTTTGCAAGTTCAAATTACTCTAATACTTTTGATAGACTAAATCAATACCAAATGTCTGATTATTCTGCTGATGCACTTGCAGATTCCGATTATGCATAGGGATGCCTAGGATGGGGTAAGGGACCGGTTGAGGTGCCAGTAGATCAAATGGGTCCTTATGTTAACGCAAATGTCTTGGGATCTACTGATTGGTTTCTGGTTGACACAGTGGCTACCAGTAGTGCTCTGTCTAAAAAATTGGTTCCTAGGGCTCCCCTGTCCGGCACAATGATAACATCGATAGGATTCGATGGAACACCTACACCTAGCCCGCTTTCTAAGCCACTTGAATTCTGACGTTACAAATTCACTGCAGCTTGTTTCCCTAACACACCGGACAACATTGTGGGTATCGATATGATTAAATATTTTGGCACTACAATACGCTGTTCTCCGGAAGGTGTGCGTGTTATTTTAAATAACAATTATCCAATGGTTGGGAGATCCTGTCTTATCAATGAGGAAGCCGCTCTGGCGTCCTTACCTAGTGTGAAGAAGGAACACTGTTATTGTTATCATTTCTTGCCTCCCATAATCACAAAGTCTTGTGGAAGAAATTGCAATATTGTAGACAGCAGGTTACCTATTTAGGTCACTTTCTGTCAAAGGAGGGACGTGCACTCACACCAGACCGCATTTAGACCATTTTAGATACTCCTGTGCCCCGTACTCAGAAGGATGTTAGTGCACTGATTGGCCTCACTTGTTTTTGTAGGCAGTAGATCCCCAGTTTTTCGCACATTATTAAACCTTTGTTGGCCCTTTTGACTAAAGACACTCTGATGCCCCTCCCAGGGACTGCTGAGCACCACAGCACCTTCTAACAGTTACGCCAAGCCCTTTGATCAGCACCAGTATTAGGTACCCCAGACATGTTGATGAGTGACTATTTATCCCAGTTAACTGACAGCTTGTCTTCTATTTATCAGCAGGTGCGGGAAGCTCTTCCTTCATGAGCCCTGCTGTGCTGACAGATCATCACGACATTTTGGTCACCGAGAGAGGACGAGCTGCGTCACCTGCAGGGCCTGAGGAAGTCTTCCCGGACCATATGATTCCATATGATTCCCGGCGAATCTAGATACCTATTTCGATCCAGGAAGAAAGACACTTCATTGCAAAAAAAGAGGCTGTTTGAGCCACTGTCCTGGGTGGTTAAAGACGGACTACAAAGGGGTTAGCATTTTAGTGACTACTCGTCTCAACATTAGTGAAGAAACCAACGCCTGTCCAGGACCTTAGGGCATCATCTATTTTGTTGTTTGCCGATGAAAATGAGCTCGCCTAAGAAGAAGGAGATCGCTGCGACAACGTGCAACGGCTGTACAATCTACATACTAGGTCTCATTTTGACTGCTGCCATCATCGCTACTGTAATGTGGGTAGTGGAGGAAGTAATGGCTGGAGCCTCCTTACCTAATATTACTGTTAAATCACTTGCTGCAAAAGAGCACCATTATTTTGATTTGCCGCAACATGAACAGGGACACCGGCAAAATCTGAGAAACAATTAATTTCTTCAAATGTTGCATCAGACACACCAGCTAAGCAATGCCACTAACTGTTGGGTTTGTGGCAAGATTCCTCCTCATCAGAACATAAAAGGAATCCCGTTGTTACCGCTGCCATTCTCTCACAATGACTCATGCCTAGCTTGGTTCAAACTTCTATATGCCTCTAAAGTATTTAATCTCTCAGAAAAATGGGATGTGGGTGACCTCAACGTCAAACTGAACAAAGTCTGTTACCCAAACGAAGATGGGGACCCACAAGCAAAAGGGACTGCTTTAGAAATGGAAGAATATTGTAAAGGAAGTGCAGCAACAAACTATGTGTATCCAAATTCTAGGTCAGCTAAAGAAAATGGACCCCCTGTTATCTCTATTGCCATGACCACTGGCCCCCTTTGTGTACAGAGTAAAGGTTATGTGCCAGTGGGCCACAGTAACTGTACTACAGTGTTGCAGATGTCTATGTAAGGCAGAAGTAGCTTCCTTGCATCACGTCACACTTATTTTGTTTGTGGAACTAAGGCATACTACTTTCTACCTCCAGGCTGGTCTGGTACCTGCTACATAGCCTTCCTTGTGCCACCTGTGTTTTTAGCTCCCCCAACCTACCATCAAGATTTGCAATTGTTCGATTACCATGCTGGCAGTAGGGGAAAACATGCAATCGATGTCTTTGTAGTCGACCAGACAGAGACCACATGGGAATAATATACAGACTTTAATAGAGGATTCTTCTTCTTTGTTGGCCCAGTACGGAACAGTAAGCTGGTCCGTCGCCTTACCCGTACAATGGAAGCAGTGATCAATCAGACAACTGCGGCCTTAGGGAACTTGAGAGAAGAACAAGCATTAATCCGCATGGTTGCTTTGCAGAATAGACTTGTTCTAGATATTATTTTGGCTGATCGAGGCGGAGCATGCCGTATCATCGGATCCAGCTGTTGTGTCTTCACACCGGATAATTCACCTTCTGTATATGCGGTCATCTTAAAACTACACAAACTAGCCACTGAAATACATCAAGACTCAGGAACATGGACTTGGACTGGATGGTTCTGGAGCATATTTTCTTTATGGGGTCTGAAAGTATTGTCGGCTTTATTCATAATTATTGCACTTTTCTTCTCTTGTTTATGTATTCAATGTGGGCCAATGCTCTGTTCCCTCTGTATTTCCACTTGTACTACTTGTCTGTCATCTAAAACGAATGTTCAAAATGTAAATGCCCATTCAACAATGGAACGAGAAATTTGTGATATGATGCTAATTGACATACTTAATGTTTATCATACCCCTTTAAAAGCATAAGAAAATGTCTTAGCTTATGCTAAAAGGATAGTCTGTGGAAACGTGTAATATTTAACATTAGCATAACCTACAGCAATTTTGACTGTGGTGTCCATTTTGTTTCCTTCGTAATTCTTCCGTCCTCTGCTGCTCGTCTTTTCACTCTGCTTGTGTTATCTATTTTAGTTGACCTCCTGACATGGCTAAGCAATGTACGTGCTGTGGGTTTGTAGCTGCCAGTGCACCTGGTCTCAGATGTTAACTGTTGACCATTTACTGCTGCCATAAGCATTCCTGCTCCCCCTCCCACTTTGCTGACCATGTAGTCATTCATCTGCTGATAGCTATTTCTAAACGTATTCTTTCCTATTTCTGTTCACATGCTTACATTGCAACAAAATGGTATAAAAGGGACGATGGTTTGTTAATTCAGTGTACTACCTCCTGCAGCACTTGAGAGTGTTTTGAGGACGTGGTCACACTCATGAGCGATTAATAAACTTGTTATTTTATTTCAACTCCAGTGCCGATCTCTTTTTGTTAGTCTTTGGAACCCGTGGACGAGAGGGTGACCCTGCACCAGTGTACCCCTAAAAAGGTACATTTCCACACATGTATAGCCCTGCTACGAAGGGCTATAAGCCTATTAAAACATTCTGCCACTAGAGGGCACAGTGTTCTAACAAAACAAAGGCCTCTCAGAGCTCGAAGGGATTTAAACCCCCTTGAGGTCCGAGAGGCCTTTGTAAAGCATTGGAATGTTGCTCTGTGGGCCTTTACCGGCCCGTAGAAGCAGGGAGCACTCCATTGTCTTTTTTTTTTTTTATATTTTTATTGAGAACAGGAAAAAACAAAAATAAATGTAATCATCCAATTAATAACTCCAATAAAACATATGAAATCAAATAATTAGAGGAGAGTACCATTCCTTTCAGCAGAATATCAAAGAATTCTGATAAGATCAACGAAAGTTAGTTAGAATTCATGAGAAAAACTTTTACATAATCAATTACAATAAAATACAATCTGTCTGGTATAAAACAACATATTCCCGTTACGGATTATCTAATAATACTCCCTAAATTTTATATTATGACTGACCTGATCATGATCATAATCAAGAAAACCAAAAAGATAGCGAGTATATGATCCTTGGAACAACAAATATCTCTAATCACTTTGTAAATAATCCAACATTTCCTAAAGTGCATTATGCATTATAAAATTAGGATAAATTAGGAGAATTTTTTTTCCAGATCCTCCTAAATTTCGCACTTGCTCCTACACGTTTAGCATAGGCCTCCTCAAATCTGCAGGTCCGAACCACCTTATTTAACCAATGCTCTATGGTCGGTTGTTTAACGGTTCTCCAATTTTGAAGAACCAATGACCTAGCTACAGCAATTGAAATCAATACAAAATACTGCTGGTTTTTTGTTAAGCCTTTTAGCTCACGTGAGGAACCAAACAGCACCAGGGTAACGGCTGGCACAATTGTTACAGATAAAATCTGAGAAATCTCAGCAAAAACCCCTTGCCAAAATTGTTGTAAATCATTTCATTCATAGAAAATATGTACCCATCCACCCTCACACTGTTTATTACATCTGAACCATCGATTGGGACATGTTAAAAACATGTTAGATAATCTCTGAGGTGTATAATACAACAACCATCTTGACAAAAAATTCATTCTCTTAAAATTTGCGCCTCTAAGTGCTTTATTTGCTAATTCGCTGAGCTGTTGCCATTCTTTAACATTAAACCTACAACCTGTCTCAGAATAAATTTTTTGTAACTCATTCGTAATAATCTCATCAGAATGTGCTTTTTCATGAATTAGGCGATACCAATTGCCAACCCCTACCATTCTGTTTGCCATTTGTTTAACAATTTGATGTATGATTTCGTCCAGCATTGAATAATTAATTTTAAGAAAATTCACTAGCTGTAGAAAACTCAGAGAAAGAGCAGTGGTGATTGTAGTGATTCTCATTTGAACTATATCCCAAGAGATTAATGTTTCATGACTAAAAAAATCCCCGAGCTGTCTAAAACCTGATTCTTGCCAGACCCGATAAAGCCCTTTAGAGAGTTTCAAACCACCTGCTTCAGAATCCTGAATAACGGTATATGCATGGAATGCCGGAATAGCTCGTGATTTAAAAAATAACTGTGTTTTTTCAGCTAGAATCAATATTACCTTATATCTAGACTTCTTAGGAAGTTTCGCCAGGCGTAAAAACACAGGAAGTCTTATAGCACTCTCCTTCAGCATTTTGTTTATCAAAAAATTATCCTAAACAGACTTATCCTGACCCATTTGAGAGAGTAAGTTAACAAACGAAGCCTGGTAATAAGTTGAAAAATGTGGGAGTGCCAATCCGCCTGATGTAACATCTAATTGTAATGTAGCCATTTTAACCCGAGGATGTTTACCATTCCAGACAAATTTTCTAATTATTTGATCTAATTCCTTAAAATAATACTTCGGACTTTTCAAAGGAAGATTAATAAAAAGAAACAAAAACAATGGGAGCACAGACATTTTAATCATCGATATCCTCCCTATTAAAGTTAATTGCAGCAGGGACCAGTAATTTTTTTACTTTCGTGAGTGTACTAATATAGTTCAAGGTAAATAATTGCCCAAAGTCACTTGTAACGTATATCCCCAAGTATCTTACTGGACATGATGGTTTTAACTGAATAGATAATGGAATATCCGAGGAAATCACACTGAAAGTAAAAATTTCCGTTTTCGCTTGATTGATATTATATCCGCCGACCTGTGTGAACCTCTGAATCTCATCTAAAGCAGTCTGTATATTAGTTGCACCGGCTTTTAAATATAGAATATTATCATCAGCATAAAGCTTAATGTTTGCCATCCCCTCAATTGGAGGCAAAATCATCAGGCTTTCACTGACTTTTATAGCAAGAGGCTCAATAAACAGTGAAAACAGGAGAGGGGATAATGGACATCCCTGTCGTGTGCCACGTTTAATCTTAATTCTTCCTGCTTCTAAACCGTTAATAATGACTTTAGCCTCTGCATGGCTATATATATCTTTTAACATTTGTACAAATTGTAACGGAAAACCAAATTTTTCCAAAATAAATAATAGGACCATCCAATCATCCAAATCAAAAGCCTTTTCGGCATCCATCATAATTATTAACGCGTTCGATTTATTAATGGAAAAATAATCAATGGCTTGAACTAAATAATATGTATTAGATGCCATCACACGTCCTGGGATAAAACCATTTTGGTCGATATGCACCAATTGTTCTGCACAGGGGGCTATCCTACTCGCCCATGTTTTCATGAGCAGTTTATAATCTGTATTTAACAGACTAATCGGACGCTAAGAACTAAGATTAGTAGGGTCTTTATCTTTTTTAAAGAAAACAATACCGATTCCTTAAAACTACCAAAAAGGGTAATAATTCTTCTTGAAATGCCTTATATATTTCCACAGGAAACCCGTCCGCTCCACCGGCCTTTGCATTAGGCATATTTTTTAATACAGATTGAATTTCAGCAATGTCTATCTTAGCATTTAATCTTTCCTGAAGTTGTTGAGACAATAATGGTAGTTCTAATGCCTCAAAATAATTCAAAAATTCTTCCTGATTTATAGCCTGTATTTTTCCATAAATTTGATTAAAATATGCTAAAAAAAACCTCAGCAATTATTGACTTATCGTCTACTAATATACCAGTTGTTGCATTTTTAGTTTGACTAATTATTTGTGCAGCTTTCTGAGATTTTGTGGACCAAGCCAGAAACCTACCAATCTGTTGACTTTCCTCATATATTTTTTGTTGATAAGCCTTACTTCCGATTTCCTCGAATTAAAAAAAATCCTTTCGATTTTCCTTAGCTCTAACTAATTCTTGAAGTTGTTCTTTTCTAATTAGTTCTGGGGTATCCGTTAAGGTTGCTTTTAATCTAGCATCTTCAACAGCAGTCTGTAATTGCAAAATCTTTTGTTTCCTTTGATTACCTGTCCTTGCCTTATAAGATATAATTCGACCTCTAAGAGTGGATTTAAATGCCTCTCAGACCATAAACAACGGGGCGGTATCTAAATTAAACTGAAAAAACTCCTTAATAAACCCTTTGGTTTCCATCATCCAAATAATATTGTGTAATAAAGATTTATCAAATTGCATTCTGGCCTTTTTTTTTTTTACAGCTATATCTAACCTCAACTTGAATTACACTAAAGAGTGATCTGAAAAAGAGTTGGCCAAAATTTCTGCCGGACCATTGGCAACTGATTTATCTACTAAAAAATAATCAAGTCGGGAGGCTGATCTGTATCTTGCCGAATAACAAGTATATTGTAAAAGACTGGGATGGCCCTGTCTCCAGGGATCTATTAACGAGAAATCTTTTATTAGATTATTTATTATTTTTGCCGTTTGGGGCTTGAGTTGTCGCTTTGTTTTATTAGATGTGTCTAAAGACAACTTCTGAATAAAATTAAAATCCCCTCCTAGAAATAATATCCCTTCCATTTGTGCCACTAATTGATATATTTGACCCAGTGCTTCAGTATCATCCTCGATAGGACCGTAATAATTTAGCAAATCAAGAACTATTTCCTGTAACTTAACTTGAACCCATAGCCATCTGCCTTTCCCGTCTCATCGCACCTCCTTGACCTGCCAGTCATAGACATTAGATAACACAATACCTACTCCACGCACAGCTGCATTAGCAGAAGAAAAATATGCTAACTGATATTTCTTTGGAAGTAACATCTTAGGAGTATTCGTCCTGAAATGTGTCTCCTGTAGAAATATGATCTCAGGCGAGAGAGTACTTATCCAGTTTAAGATAGCCCCACTTTACCCATTAACATTACAAGTGACAATTTTTATATTCTGCATTTTTGGCCCCATTTTATTTGATTTCCTCCATAGTTCCCAAAATTTCCATCAAAAACGATTCTAATCCTAATCAGTTCATATTTTTCCTGTTCATTTTTTAGTATGCCTAATTCTACCCTAACCTCAATCCCACCCCTGCAACCCAACCCAGGAAATGTGGTCATCCCCTTGAACCCCGCAAGCCACATCCCCTCCCTCCTTTGCTAAGATAGATGCCCTGCTCCTGCACCCCAGATGATCTGGCCCTCCCTCCCCAAATGTTATAAAGAAAAGAGAACAGTGCTACGCTCCGCTCATAATAGGAAAACATGACGGCACTAACTCACTTTAGAACAGAAATTTCTTTCAATAAATCCTGTGCCTCATCTATTCGTGAGAACATATGGAATTTTCCCTTAACCAACACCCTTAACTTAGATTGCTGTGCAATCGATGCCTGAGCTCCCTGGGCTTTAAACAAATACAGCATTTTTACGAACTCCTTACGTCTACGAGCTGAAATAACAGACATGTCAGGGAAAATTCGACATTTAGTCCCATCATTGATAGAAAACTGTCTCGGCTGAATTGCTTTTGACAAAACTTTTTCCTTAACTCTGTAATCAGAAAAGTTAATAAGAATTGTACCCGGGAACTTAGCATTAGGAATAGAATGTGCCTGAACCCGATGTGCCCTTATTAATGTTAGATCTCCGGAAAAATCTGGGAGTACTTTCGTTTAATAAAAGTTTCAACCCATGAGAGAGTATTAATACCCTCAATCCCTTCAGGCGCTCCAACAATCCGCAGGTTAGTTCGGCGAGAATGATTTTCAAGTTCATCAAGCTTGTTCTCAAGAACTGCCTTATCTGATGCTGCAGAATTAATTTTCTGAATCATGGAGCTCATCTGATCCTCTAAATGAACTATTCTGAGTTCCGCTTCCTGAAATCTTGCAGGAACTCCTACAACTGATTCCTCAATTTTCTCCAGGCGAAGATGAAGAGCAGCTATCTCACTCTCCTGCGATTTCTTCATTGCCCTAATCTCATCCAATATGAGATTAAGCAAGGTCTTTATCTCGAGCTGCTGTGTAACTTCAGTAGTCAAACCTTCCGCATCCTGCCAGCCCCTACTCTCAGTATCGACCACTTGGTCTTGATCTAACCTCTCTCCTGCTATCCGAGAGGTTTCCTAGAGCTGAGGGCAATTCAGCAGTTGACGGTTTAATGCGTTAACAGGAGGCAGATGTTCGAGCAACAGAGGCTGGTCAGATGAGACCAATATATTTCTGTGTCCTTGCTGCTGGCCTTCTAAGACTGACTGAGGAAGAACTGGGCTAGCCAGAACAGGAGCTAAAACCGGAGTAGATGGAGAAACATATACTGGTTCCAGGGAGCTAGTTGGAATATCTTCCCCTGGTGACACTGGTAGTGCTGTGTTTAAATGTAATACGTCCTGATCCGATATAGGCTGAGCATTTTTTTTTATAAACAATGGATAATCTTTGTTGTTTTTTAACTCGGCCCTTGGCGCACTCCCTGGCGATGACTCACGAGTCTGACCCATTCCATCCGCTGGTCCCTCAATTACTTTAATTACTTTAGTAACTTCAGTTGCATGACTTGTATGATTTGAGTCCTCCCTCCTAAACTGCAGCTCAGACTGCATCTCAGGGGTGTCTTCTCTAGAACTTTCAGAACTTGAATTCATAGCTGACGTATTTGCTGCAGTGGGGGCCTTAGCTGGGGATAATGCGCCTTTTACTTGCATCATACGTTTTTTTGCTTTCAGCGCCGTTGTAGAATCCACTTTAGCTATTGGATTAGCCTGTCTCAAATGTCTCCCCATTTTATTCAAATTTTTTCCCCCCTCTTTTCCCTTTCCGCGCCCCGTTGGAATTAACACTCTCAGTTAGTCGGTTCAAGATAACACAGCGCTATCATTTAATCCATTCACTTCCTCTTCTCATAATCAGTTTTTCTTTTTTCTTCTCCCTTTCTTCTTTTTAGCCCTTTCTCTTCTTCTTCCTCCTCCTTTTCTTCCTCTGTCCCAGTATCCACAATATTTATACCAATGCTTCGTTACTCATTTGTCCTTACTGGCTGCTCAACCCAAGCCCCCTGGACGGCCCCCAATTCCTTACCGCCAGAGTGCTTTGTGCTCTGTAGCTTTATAGCTCTGTAACTGGATAAGCGTCCGTTCTTTTCCAGCTCCCAGCAGTGGTGATAGTTAAACAACGTTCCTCCACCTTGGATTTTTTTCAGAAAAACTCAAAAAACAGGCAGAACACCAGGTGAAAGAAACTCCCACTGAACAATGAAGGTGTAGGAATTTTTAAAGTCTATTGGTTGAGAGCCTCCGCATTTAATCCACACCAGCGCATGAGGCAGGATAAAAGTCAGTAATCCGGCTGGTTTAAGAAATTACACGCTTGAAAATAATTCTAGTCATTTCTCAAACCACGTGAGGCCCCCAGACACAGAACGGGATCCCACAGCCTTGACCTCGAGCAGCAGCACCAGGCAGCAATCCTAGGCGTTGTCAGGAGAAAAAAAAACAGCATAAGCAAGCTCCTGTAAAACCCGGAATCGGCTGAACAATTACATCAACAGCCACCATACATCTTCAACACCGGCCGACCGAGGCTGCATGGTCCGATAAGACGTCTGCGCCCAGAACCGCGTCTCGAACCAGACCTCAGCCGTGCCGAAAAGTAGATAAAAATTACAAATTTTCCAAGCGGAGCTCTTCTTTCGGTCCGCTTCGCTCTCCGCGCTCAACACACCGTCACGGACTCCATCAGGGGGGGAGGGGCAACACCTACGGCTACGCGTCAGCGGGACTGCCCATAACCGTTGGACCCATGACAGAGGTGTCCATTGTCTTCAATGGAGCTCCCAACATTCCAATGTTCTAATGGTATATAAAACATTTGCCATTCCTAAGTGCTAGAAATTGCAATGGTTTAATGATTCTAAATAAACCAAAGGCAGAAAGTTGATTTGGCATTACAAGATCTACACATGTGACTTGTGGCTCACATGAGACCGCTGAGGCAGTGTTAACAGTCTGAGCCATCTCACCTGATCTTATATATTATTCTAATCAGATTCACTGATCTACTGGTTATCATGTGCGAAAATATGTATGCATCGATCTTTTCTTAAAAGAATAAAAAATTTTGTTAATGAAAAAATCACAAGCCAATGCAGCTGGCTATTGGAAAGATCCCGAGCTGGCCTGGAGTTAAAGAGTAGAATAAGAAGTACTATATGAATACTCTTATATGTAACCACACACACTAAAACTGGGGTGCCATGGTCGAGAAATGACAAACATTCACGCCAGTAAGGCTATTAGTGAGGATGTCAAAAGGAGGAGAATCTCACAGTAGTGGTGTGTAGGCCTCTCTTCTGAGATAAGAGAAACAAACATTTTTACAAATATGAAAGTATGGCTTCACACACACCCCCAGATGTCATGCTTCCCCGATCGCTGTTATAAGGGGGCAAGTGGGCTCACCAGCATAAAGCAAGAGCTCTTTGTAAAAAAAAAAAAAAGTATATAGTAAAAACTGGATTTCTAGAAGAGTCCACATAAGTGAGTGCGGATTAAAAATCCTAACCTCAGGGAAGGGAATAAACCTTTACATACCTGGGTTGGGATATTAAAATAGAGTGGGGAACTCAAGGTTGATAATGAAGTCAGTTCCCAACAGGTCAAAATGTTTCTGCAGCTATTCTGCCCTAATAATGGTGCTCGGCATTCTTCAGACCACAACAATCACTGCTAGGTAGTTACCCCTTGCTCAAAAACTGAACATTGAAACACACTTCAAGGTGAACAAAAAATATAAGAAAATACAGTAAAAAGTGGACCTGCAATGTGAAGTCAAGCCCTCAATGAGTGTAGGTTCACAGGGTACCCAATAGAGGGGCATAGATCGCCCCACGAATGGAAGGCAGGGGGACGCACCCTGTAGTCACACAGTCCTCAAGCCCTCTCCATCAACTATATGGTATGTCATCTACTTCCACAACTGCAACTCTTCTATGCTATGTACTCTTACATATTTGTGTGACTGAACCCCAAATCATCCATCGCCCTATTAGTACATTAGGACACAGTCCTTTCAATTTGTAAACGAATATCCTCTGACTATTCCCAGCTAAGATTTTTGGGGGGGAAATTTGCAAAGGCATATAAAAGTACACAAAAGAATTCTGTCGGAGTATTATCTTACTCAGGCCAAAATGCCTTTGTGAACACTCCCCATAGTGCCTCAAAGAAAACTCGATCTGCTAGGTTGATAAGGTTATCATGTACTACAAACATGCTTTTCTCATACAACACAAATTCCTACACAGTTTCTTGTCCATTCATTGGCTGCAATAGGCAGACTACTGTGCGACTCCTCTTTCTGGTTTCAGCAGCAGTGTTGACCTATTCTACCTCTTCTTCAGACTCTTGCAGTGCCAGGATATTCTACAAAGTGATGGGCCCAAACTATTCCTAAATCTACAATCTAAACTCCAGTTAGGGGTCAGCAATTATCTGAAAGTGAAGATTACTACTCCTTTGAGATCTAACTTTATGCTAACCTGCACACACTGGCAAATCACATTAATCCAGGTCAATAGTGCCAATTGTTACGTTACAGAAGCTACCAACATAACACCAAAGTACACATCTATTGAAAAAGATCACACTAGTCAGTGGCTGCTCTGGCACGTTCCTGCTGGTAAAATGTGATAATCACATGAGGTAAAATCTATACTGCGGGTCTTTATGCTGCTAAGGGCAGACCTGCACTAACTTTGTAGTCTCTCACAATCACAGTGTAAAATTAAAACTACGGTTTCGATTTGGAAAGTATGTAAAAAGGTTGTTTTTGAGAAACTTTCACCAGATTTCTTACTCCGTCCTCTGTGCCCCTGTGTCTGCTCCCTGCAGCCACCTCACTCCTCTGCCTGCACACTGCCGACGGAAACCGTGGACGGAGTCCTACGCTCACTCTTGGCCTGTGGATCAATCTTTAAGCATCTTGACGCTAGGTGTTCGCCAATCATGTTTTACACAATTGTGATTACCTCGGTTCTTACAAAACAATCTAGGTTTTCATGGGAGGAGCATTATAGATACTTCCAAGTCCCTTGTCAGTTTGTTTCATCAGCCCAGGCCTGCATCCCGCTGCAGTAGCAACGAGCACCACTTCTCCCGGCCTCCTGGGCCTACAGCTCAATAGTGCCTTTAAGGGTGATTCTTTTGCTATAAGTGATAGTTTTCTTTGGGCCTATAGACATCAATACATTTTCCTCTGCTCTACCCACACCTCTTAACGGGTTATGTTTTCAAATCACAAGATGAACCATCATTGTTTTCAGAATAATTAACTCTTAGCTTTCTAGAACAGGGTGTGGGTATTCTACATGGAAATGAATGATGCAGTTCATTATCTATAGACCTGTTTTGTTTGACACAGGCCTACGATTTTATCTATATCTGACAGAGAAAGCCAATCTGCATAGTTGGGGTGATGTTTTCTTCCTCGAACATTGTATTGTATTTGCATTTATATAGCACTTACTACCCCAGACGAGGCGTTGAAGCGCTTTTTCAGCGAGTAGCATGCTACTCCGAAACCCATAAAGGATTAGTGGTGAATTAGTATAGTGAGATATGAAAGTAATTTGATTGGTGGATGTTAGGCTGTTATTGGGATTGAGAAGGAGGGATAGTAGAGGGGAAAGGTTTGCATTTATATAGGTCTTGCTACCTCTGATGAGGTGTTGAAGCACTTTTCGGTGAGTAGCACGCTACTCTGGAACCCAAAACAGGATTAGTGGGGAATTAGTATAGGTAAATATGAAATTAATTTGACAAGTCTTTTTTTCCGTTTATATGATTTACGCTTAGAATTGCATTCTTTAAAAATAATTTTCTTTGGAGGAGGAACTGAGGGAGGTGCAAAGAGGTTAACTCTCACTGCATTATGGCCCTTCAACACATTGTTGCATTGTCCTCTTTTAACACAGTACATTCTACAGATGTCTAACGGGCCTCGAAAGTGATTTCCAACCATCTAAATAGCCTCAGGTGAAAGTAATAAATGAGCTGTCAAAATGTTTCCAAAACATTATTTGTTCCTTCCAGCTTACATCAACATCATTTGCGAGACACTGGGCAAGCGGGATGCTCTCTTGAAGGGATGAGCACTGGTCAGGTTCAAATTCCATCACCGTGAAAGGTCAGCCACTGGCGAGAGAATTCTGCGACCACTGTAATTGTGAACTGATTTCAGTCTGAGGATGTTAATTCAACAATTGGCTCTTTCACTGTTTGACTGTGGTTCCCATCATGCATTTACAAATCACATAGAGGTAATTAGCAAAGTGAGGAATGCTGTTATCAAATTTGTGCAGCTTCTATTCGCTTTGTAAGCATGTTAATGAATACAGGTTCTAACTATGTGTGAAACTTTGGAGAATTATCCCAAAATCACGAGTAAGGGATGTACATGCAGCGTGTAGAACACTTCCCCTTTAAATCAGAAAAAACGTTAACAAAAGAATATATTTAATCGTTTTTATACATGAACAATGTGGGCATTTGGGAAGGGCCTCTGCCTTCGAGCAGGCTCGTTAAAAAGCGATTGGGGCAGTTAGAAGACCCACAATAACTATGTGCATAAGAATAGAGTTTTTTCTTTTAATATGACGGTAGGACAGACATATTCTGTTGAAGTGGAAGGTGTAAAGGCATAGAGGAGTGTAAGACTTTACCCACATAGATACAGAAAGACTATCATTAGACATTCACATACAATATGGGTTGTGTCACAACTAGTATTAGAGCATCTCCAGCAGTTAGCATGGGAAAATAATCCAGCTTTCTGCAGTTTCACTGGAGACCAATGCCAGTCATGCAGGATTTTGAACAGGCAGAATTTTAATCTAGCTTCACGAGTTCCCTTGTCTAATTCTTCCACCAGCTCCTCCCATTCCCCTTTAGAGTAAGATATTGAAAGCAGAGTTTGCCATTTGGAATGGAGAGAGGTTGAGAATAAAGGTGTAATGTAAGAGTTTAATAAAGACCAGATATTACTCCTTTATGTTTGCCCCATGTACTCAAATACGATACTATTAGTGAATTTTGAAGTACCCACGGGGACAAATAGTTGCTTTTTCAAGCATTGTTGAAGCTGGATATATTTCAAGGATTGATTCATTGGCAGACCAAATTCCTCTCTTAATTGTGTATATGGTTTAAATTCACCATTATGAAAAATTTGATTGAGGTTTGGATGCCTGCTGGCTTCCATAAGTGCCAAGATAATGTTTTTCTATTGATGCGAATGCCAGTGTTCTCCCATATAGGCGCTTTTTCAGGAATGTTTGGACTTAGGTCTAATAAGCGGTGTGTCCATTACCAGGATTTGCGTATAGCTAATACATTTAGATTTTGGGGATTCTGATGACTAGTTCCTGTACCATATAAAGCGAAAAGACCTGAATCTGAGGATAAGAGGTGTCGTTTTATATGAACCCATTGTGGAACATCAGAAATCCCGGTAGCATATACGATAATTGAGAGATTTGTAATGCTAGAGTATAGTGTTCAATTGACGGAAGACTCATACCTCCATTAGAGTGATGAGTTTTTAATTTTGCTACAGCTAAGTGCGGTTTGGCCGAACCCCATATAAAGGCTTTTATCTTAGAGTCTATAAGTCGCAATGTGAACAAGGGAATGTGAAGAGGAAGCATACCTAGGGTATATAAGAAGCGTTTGGGTGATCAGAGGATTCAGGTTATCTGTAACCATACCTTCCATACCTTTGTTTACCAGAATCCCCAGATACTTAAGGCGTGAGAACTGCCAGTGGAATGGAAAACCATGTATAGCTGCCTTTGTAGCTCTATCAGATACAGGTAATGCTTCACTTTTGTCCCAGTTAATTTTATACCCTGAAAAGGAGGAGAGGTTATCGATAGTTTGCAGTAAAGATGGCAGGGAGCAAGAGAGAATAGTAAGGGTAAGCAGTATGTCGTCAGCATATAAGTAAAGTTTGGACTCACCCGCAGGGAGGTGTATACCCTTGACTTCATCTGATTGGCGAATTGTAGCCGCCAGAGATTCCATAGCTAAAAGGAATAGGAGTGGGGATAAAGGGCACCCCTGGCGAGTTCCTCTTCGGATTGGGAATGGGTCAGATAGAAAACCTCCACAGTTTACTTGAGCGGAGAGGTTATCATATAGTAGTCGCACTTTAACTATAAACTTTTCCCCTAGTCCAAAACGTACCAGTACTTTGAAAAGATATTCCCACGCAATGCGGTCGAACGCCTTTTCGGCATCTAATGACAAAGCTAATGCACCATGTGATAGATTTTTAGCAGACCATAGTGTATGGGCAAAAGTACGTAAATGATTCCTGGAGGAAAGTCCTGGAACAAACCCTACTTGAGATGGATGTATTAGGGAAGATAATACTTTTCTGAGATGGGAAGCTAAAATACTAGCAAATATTTTAATACCACAATTCAAATGTGAAAAAGGATGATAACTGGCACAAATCAAGGGGTCTTTCCCAGGTTTAGGGGCTACGGCAATTATTGCTTTGTTAGAGAGGGGGCCCAGGGAGTTCCCACGATCTGCGCCTCTTGAAATGCAGCACACAGAGAATCAATAATATTATGCCTGGCCGAGCGATAAAATTCAGCTGGAAATCCATCCTCCCTGGGGGCCTTATGATATGGTAAGCTGGATATTGCACGTGAAATCTCTTCTTTATTTATCTCTCCCTCAAGGAAAGCTCTACCCCCATCAGAAAGACGGGGGGATCCACCTCCAAAATAAAATTAGTCATCCTTTCTGAATCAATTTTTGCCCCTGGTGTGTAGCCCAATGTCATCCTATGGAGCAGGTAGGTCTTGCAGTAGTGAAAAACAAATTTAGTAGTTCTTCACTAACAGGGCATGTAACATTTAAAAGTACAAGTCCAACTTTTTAAATACACTGCACCCTGCCCTCTGGGCTGTACGGGGAGTACTCTAGGGGGGATTTATATGTATTAAAAAAGAAGATTTGGGCCTGGCAAAAAGGTTTATTTTGCCAGGTCGAAATAGCAGTTTAAAACTGCACACAAATCTGCAAAGGCAGGCCTGAGACATATCTAATCGGCTACTTAAGTTGGTGGCACACTCAGTGCTGCAGGCCCACTAGTAGCATAATTTACAGGCCCTGGGTAAAAGTGGTACCACTTAACTAGGGACTTACAAATCAATTAAATATTCCAATTGGGTGTAAGCGAGTTCTACCATGTTTAAAGGAGAGAGCACAAGCACTTTAGCACTGGTTAGCAGTGGTAAGGTGCTCAGAGTCCTAAAGGCCAAGAAAAACGGGGTCTGAAAACAGGAGTGTAAAAGCAAAAGGTTTGGATAACCCTGCAGAAAGGGCCTCATCCAACACCCATCCATGGTAAACAGGTATGTACCCCTGTCCTGAGTGCCCAACGGCATGTGAAACTGGTATCCTGACTTTTATTCAAGTCCTGGTTTCACACTAATCTACTGTGAGCGCAGGCCTGTCCATCACAATGCGAGTTCCAGGACCTATCCGGTTACCTGGAGGGTGCATTAAGCATGCACTCACAGAAGTAAGTAGACTACTGTCCAGGCCTAGGTACATCACATAAATCAGTGAATGCAGCATACCGTAGTTCTGAATGGATAGTGGGACCAGACTGTTTTTTACTGTGTCAGTGTGATTACAATCTACTGACCCCTCTCATTTAAAAATACAGTGTTATGTGAAACCCAAAACCCTGCACTGTCATTCTGTGTATATGGTGACAAGGGGAGATGGGCAGTTGTGTGTATGTGGCAAACAGAGGTGGAAATAAATAACTGGCCTTAAGACAATTCGAGGCCAGATGTATAAGCTACCTGAGGGCATTAGAGAGGGAACTAAATAAGCATAATTAATTTCTTCATTCCTATGACTCTTTGCTCATAACATTAAAATAGATTTGTGGATGTGTATTATGCAATTGATTAAGCATAGTGATTAGCTTGGCTTGCACATAGGTGTAGTAGTGAAAATACTGTAAATTTGACACCAGCTGTCTACTTTATTTACTGTTGTTTCCCATGCTGCACTTTGTTTTGAGTTTTGGCTTGTTAGATAACATGTGGACACTCTTGTGCTTAGCTCACAGTAAGATGAATTTAATGTATTTCCAATAATACACATTTGATATCAACAGAAATAAGGTGATGACATCATACTGGAGACTTTATCCATAATCCTTGCTTTATACACACATAACACATGTTAGGATGGGGACCATTATTGCATAATAACTTGTGTTGTGGATAGCTGAAAACTTCAGTTTATGCTTCACTATTATAGCATTATTGCCCACTGTGAGGGTGACACCGTTTGTTAAAGGCCCTGAACCCCAGTTAGAACCCAGAGCCACAGGCGAGGGCCTATAACTAGTTTGCGGTATAGCCTAAGGCAGAAGGTTTGTAAGGCTATTAGAACTTTCCAACCAATAAGGGTAGATGTTCTAAATTAAAAAGGGAAAAACATAAACACAAACACTGGAATGTTGGAGCACACGGCTTATACCAACCATTATAAGCCAGGAGCCACTCCATTGTCTTCAATGTTGGTCTTAACATTCCAATGTTCTAATAGCCTTATAGCCCACTGTAGCGGGCTATACCGGCTTTTAAAGGCCCGCTGCAGTGTTAAAGGCCCGAGCCAAAGGAGAGGGACTTTAACAAGCCAGCGGGACTTTAATAGCCAGTGTAGCCCAGGTAAGAAGACTATAAGGGTATTAGAACATTCTGCCACTAGAGGGCAGAATGCTCTAACAAATTAAACAAAGGCTTTAGGGAGCGCGAGGGGATTGAAATTACCTCAGGCTCCTTGAAGCCTTTGTTCACAGCCAGAGCTATAAACGAAGAAGCATTGGAATGTTGGAGCTCTGGGCTTATACCAGCCATTATAAGCCCGGAGCTACTCCATTGTTTTTAATGGAGCTTCTAACATTCCAATGTTCTAATATAGCCGTATAGCCCGCCGTAGCAGGCTATACCGGCTATTAAAGGCCCGCTGCAGCATTAATGGCCGGAGCCGAAGGCGAGGGACTTTAACAAGACAGCGGGACTTAAATAGCCGGTATAGCCCTGCTACGAAGATTGTTTTTTAATGAATAGGGAATCCACAAACCCGTATTCGCAATACTAAAATAGCAACCAGATTAGGCCATACGCTTTACAAATTATTCTTTCTAGTTGTTTCTCCTGTTTAATTACTTTTCTGGTCCACAAGTGTTGCTTTCAGTATGATCATATAATGAGGGTAACCATTATGCCACCCGCCAGGAACCTACTTCCACCATTTGTGTTTAGCTACACGCACGCTTGCCTCCGAATATGGGGTAAGTGTTGTCATCCATTGATAATAAATTTGTCTTAAAAATGTTAGGAATCTGTTGGGCAATTGTTACAAGGCTGGACCTATACCTGAATATATATGTTGAGACTAATAGCCTACCTTTGTGAATCGCCAGCCCTATTCAAGGAAGCAATCACAATATTGTTTTGCTGTGGGAATTATCTTCACCGAATGAATGCAATATCTGGTCATTTGGATAGATACTTTATGCTTACTTTACATATAGCTTGAACTTAAACGGCTAGCATATAGGACGCAGTCATGCCTGTACTGCTGCATTCGACTTGTGCTGGCTCCATTCGGTTGAAAACTGGATTTAAACTTTTGACTTGAATGAAAAGACTGTTTTCAAGTTCATTCTTCAGAAGTCATGGACTCAATAAAATTGGGAGTGGGTCTCTCTCAATTGTAACTATGATCCAGTACACTTATGCCATTATATGCAGTAACACTGTATAGCATAGTGGAGTATGCACGGTGTAGTGCAGTGTCACACCATGCAGAACATTAAACTTTACTTTTTAAGGCAGAACGGTATGTGCAGTGGGATACCGAGATGTAAAATATAGTATGACACAGGGCTGAATTATATATCAGCTTCGGGCTGTGCAATGTGATCCAGAGAA
Source organism: Triturus cristatus (assembly GCF_964204655.1). Lineage (NCBI taxonomy): Eukaryota > Metazoa > Chordata > Amphibia > Caudata > Salamandridae > Triturus > Triturus cristatus. The sequence goes on along the minus strand of NC_140583.1, from coordinate 391,895,052 downwards.
GTTTGATGAAGGAAGAACACTGTAGCCCAGTGCAGAATCTATACATGCTCATATTTACTATTAGCTTCTTTAAAGTGTGCTAGTCATGGTCGTATGAACATCTTAAGAAATGATTCCATTTCCTTCAACCAGCAGTCAGGTGATCTGTAAATTACACAGATGATTGTTGCAAGAGCAGCAAACATGTTTTTTGCATAATTGGTGTCTAATAAAATTCATACAGGAAATGCTGCAAAATCATACAGTTCAGGTGGTCCTGTTCATGGCTATTCGTCTGGTATAAAACACCAATTCTCATTTAAAAACAAAAAATATTCCAAATGTCCGCAGCCGCCTCTTCTCTGTGGTGTAGTCCCTCTGGAACCAGGTAGCTCGCAGACTCCCTCCCCTGACTAATCACAACGCACCGTTGTGATTGGTCTGAGCGCCGTAGCTCGGTGCTCAGACGGGACCTGGGAGGGTTTGCATGTTTTTCACCAGGCTGTATAATGCAGCCTGGTGAGGAACATGAAAAGTGTGCATGACTGCTTGGGGCGACCCGAGGGGGCCGTCCAAGTAGTCATGAGCACTTTGGAGTTTGCAGCAACCACTCCTCCTACCGGATGTCATGGAAGTCCAGCCCCACCCAACCTGGCCAGAAAAAAATACATAAAATGATATTAACAGAAATAACTTCTGTTATTATCATTTTATATTTTTACATGGCTCTGGGAGCAGTGGGGCGATGCTCCTCCTCCACTGATCCAGGGAGTAGGCTGTTTTTTAAAGCGGATATTGTCTTTCTGTTAAGTAAATAACATCTAGAACATGAGGTTTCAGTAGTAACTTTTTTTATACCGTAACTAAAGCATCGATCTACTTATGTAGTTTAAAAAATCATAAATACTGGTAAATGCATATACATAATACACACAAGAACATGGAATAAAAATAATTTTCCTACATCAACTCTCTTGCAATAATGGCTACACTGAGGTATACCACAAGCCTACGTCACTGCAAAGCATTTAGAGGTTTAAGTAAAAAAAAGAAACGACACATTTGCTTTCCTTGAATGTTCAGTATTTAAGAGTCTGAAATAAATATTGTACCACCCTGCTTCATTAGGACGGTTGTTGGCTCGATTTACCAAGATTTTGCTGTGACCTCCTATTGCTGTACTCCTGAATCTCAGGAGTAAGCCAGGAGCACTCCACCCTTTGCTAACCCTTGAAATTCAGGAGTAAGCAAGGAGTACTGCAAGAATAGGTCACACCCACTGTTTGAGAATGGGGCCCTACGATTTTAAAATATTCAAACAAGCAAATAGATACGAAAACGTGTATAAGATATCTTCTTTAATTTCTCTTTATTCTGCTTGTGTTTAGAGTTAAGAAACAAATATAAAATAATGATTAGGTAATATTACTCTAAAGATATGCTTCATATAAGCTAGCGGTGTACTGCTTAGATGGTACTTATTTAGTCAACTAAAGTGATCTATTTCTATAATAAAATAACATTCACACTATACAAATAGAACGTCAGCTATTGCATGAAGTCCAATACCGAATATTTGCATTGCAACACTTCACAATACACCACACATACTTACAAGCATGCCTCGGTCGTGGGCAGGTCAGCAGTATCACATAAACGATCGGATCCCTCACGTGCACTTTCTTCTCCTTTGTGTAAGAATGAGCATTCTTTGTCATGCAAAAAGATACGTTTATGACTAAGACACGTTTGTTCTACGTGGACCTTTGCTGCTGCTCTGGTCGCCTCCATGGGTAAATGCAGCCTGCCAAGCTAGGATCTACTTTATCAAAACCCTGCCTTGCAAGTAAACACCAAGCGTTTACTCAGCCGGGCAGCACGGTACGCCCTGTTCTACCATCATTTCCTCGCCTATTACAACTATTTTTAGATTAGAGACTACATTTTCAGTTTATCTTCCCAACTATTGTACTGAATTTACAGATATTTGTGGCTTAAATATAAAAGTTTGCTCTAACTGTTTTTTGGGTGCATGCAGTAGAACTACTTATATGGTCTTCATACACCAGTGCTAATCCCAGCTCTTTTTAGGTTTATCTTGCTATTGCCAAACTATTTGAAGATATAAGGATAAGGCACTATGGTGTGCTATGCGGAATTGTTTTCTGAATGGCTGAACATGACAGGAATACAAGTGTCAGGCCTCAGTAATGGAGTTTAGCGGTTTACCATGCAAATATGCCATCCACTGTTTTCATTGTAGGTGCCAGTTCAAAAAAATGCATGTCCTCAAAGTGTTCTTGTATGAATCAATCACTTCTGTAATCTTGATTCGGAGTAAAGCAGGAGTGATGGACTTAAAGACGCCTGTGCATGTCTTTCTTTTTTCAAACTAAAGGCCTGTTTTGTCTACAGTTTATTTGTTTTACAACAGATACCCCCTTATACATGTTAGATTTGCAATGCTGGAAATAGGTACTTGTGGTTATTAAGAATACATTTTCTGCCCATCTTGTAGAGCACCTACAATTTAGAAAATACTCTCTCAGAAAAATACATACCTAGGACACAATACATTCTTTAAAAGCAGAAATACAAACATTTATGGGAAAGTGCCCTTTTAGTGCAATCACACTTGTAGTGTCTTATGAGTTAGAGATAACCGGAACCTTTGGGGTTTCTCATGGACTCCGTAGAAGAGTGACTTAAGTACGTGGGTGATAGAATTCATGATGTAGAACGTTCAGTTAACAGTTACACGCTGAGGAATAAAGACGTGTATTGCCAAGCTCTATATGTGATGTGATCATTTGCCAGCACCCAGGCTGGGGAGGACGCTACAACTTCCGACAAGATAAGGGATTATGTAAACCCAGTGACCCGAAGAACAAAGAATGCTCTCCCGGAGCGTTTGCTGTGGTCCAGCAAACTGCTCACATGTGCCATGTGTGCCTCAGCCAAAGTGAAAATCGACAGTTGGTGTGTGTGGAGCCAAAGCACCACTCCAGCCAATGCAAGGCAGTGAAAAACGTGATGGTCTTACAGAAAGTTTGATTATCATCGACTAGAAATTTTCTGAGAAAGTCAAGACAAGAGATAATGCACCATAGCCTAACACAGAGCAGTCATTCATACAGTATGACAAGGCTAGAGAGAGTGACAACCAGGGGCAGAGAAGCGCTTATGGGCAGTGATAGCCAATTGCAAGAAAGCGATAAAAGCAAAAACATTTCTGACGCAATGAAATGCTATGGGCAGTAGAAACCAGGAACAATGCAAAAAGGTGAGAAGAGTGAAGAACCCTTGCAAGAAACAAAGCCGCTACGGACATCCAAAGAAGATGACAGGCTCTCACAACCAGAGAGCGTGCGTGGCGACCAAGTGCATGATGTAGGTGCCGGTATAAGCGGGCAGTAGACGGTGCCGGAGCAAGATCCGCTCCTGACAGCAGAAAGTTCCACAGGTTATGATGCTGCAGCATTCCTAAAACCACCGCCTTTCTTCGATACCACCAAAAAGCTAAATATTGGTGACAGATGGAATGCCTGGATGGTAACCTTCAATGATTTCATTGATGTGCTAGAAGAAGCCCATGACAAAAAGATCAGTAAATATCTAAAGAATTTAGCTGGTGAAGAAGTAACAGAAGTGATAGGGAAAATACCACAAGTTGATAAAGATGTGTACCGCCAATTCAAAGAGGCGTTAAACACCAAGTTAAATCCAATGCTGAATTTCTACTACGGAAGGTATATTTTCAGTCAGGAAATGCAAAAAGCTGGTGAAACAAGGTAGAAGGCCAGAACATAATGTCTCCAAAGAAAAAGAAGTTGTGCTTTCAATGTTGATTTTCCTTTCCACATGAAAGTAAATGTTCCACTATTGAACAGATATGCAAAAGCTGTGGGAAAGAGAACAATTTTGCAACTGTTTGCAAAGCGAGGGAAAGATCAAGTGTGTCATGTCAAGAAAACAAAATGGAGGAAAGATCAAGTATGTCATGTCGAGAAAACAAAAAGGATCCCAGAAAGTTACAGAGACGTTCCAACCACGCTCATGAGGGCAAGCCTCAACATCAGCTGAAGCAAGTAGAAACTGAACGACATTAATTGTCATCAAATTCTTCATCTAAAAGTTTGTCACCATCATTGTCGACCGACAGTGAGTAAAATGGGTGTGCAATGTCAATGTTGACTACTGGACTATATGCACATATAGGAATAACTTCTTGCAAGGAAGTATGCCGGTCAAAGCTAGATCGATAAGTGAAAGTGCGAAATTCATTTGAAAACTGTCCCAAGATCAAACTGAAGGTGAATGGGTACTCCATGCCTTTTATCATAGAGAGTGGCGCGCCAATAAACATGCCAGGAGAAAAGTGCAATGAACGGTCTCCAGTGCACTGTTCAACCCAGTCGAGAACCAAAGTTTGTACGTGGGATGCTTCGAAGCCACTGCAAAGTAATGGTTCATTCATAGCAACTGTGAAGCACAAAAAGACGAAATTACAAGTTCCAATTCATGTCTTGCCAGGCACTTTGAGTGCATGTTTACTCAGTTTCAGTACTGCTGCTGACATGGGGCTGATTTCTGTAAACTACAATGACAATGTCTATCATGACAGAGTGAATTAGTTTTCCATTCTTGTTTCATGTGCCACTTCACATAAATGAAGACATCCGTACTGTTGCTCAACAACATTGTGGAATTGCATTTAATTTACAAGAGGCAGTTAAAAATAGCTTGAGACACCATTAAAGCACAACATCATTGAGCGTTCCACTAGTTTGAAACCATGGGTATAACCCATAGTGGTAGTGCTGAAAAAAGATAGTGGAGGAGCTGTGCACATCTGCGTTGATATGCGTCGAGCGAACAAAGCGATCTAAAGAGAACGACATCCAGGTCTGCACGTTGCTGACTGATTACGCAGCTGAGTGGCGCAAAATTCTTTCCTGCTTTGATTTGAACAAAGGCTAACACCAGCTCGAACTAGAAGAAAATCGCAGGCACATTTCTACTTTTTCGACTCATGTTGCTTTTTTTACATATAAAAGGCTAAGTTTCGGAGTGTCATCAGCTGCAGCAATTTTCAGGATGTTATTCGTCGCATAATACAGTCACTCACAAATGCTTTCAATTACAGTGATGACACACTAGTTTTTGGTGCCACACGAAAGGAACATGATAAAGCTCTTACATAAGTGTGTTGTATACTTGCTGATGCAGGTCTCACTTTAAATGTGGCTAAGTGTGAGTTTCATAGAACCAAACTCAAGTTCTCTGATCATATCTTTCCAAATAAAATACAAGCCTTAACATTCATTTCTCCTCCACAAGATGCAACTATGCTGCGATCCATCCTTGGTAAGGCCAGTTACTTATCAAGGTATATATCTGACTTTTCCATTGTAAGTGCCTCATTGAGACTTGAACATTGAAATGGGTCATTTCATTTGGTTAAGTGAATGCGAGCAAAGCTTCAAGAAAATCAAGCATGGAATTGAAAATGCCACTGAAATAGCATACTTTGATCTGAAATTGCAAAAGGAGGTTGTTGTTGATGCAAACCAAGTCTCCCTTGCAAAGTGCTCTGGACATCCCAATGCCCCAAGGCACATTGTGGCTTATGCCAGACCCAGTTTGTCATTGATGGAATGTGCCTATTCACAATCTGAAAAAGCAAAGCCTTGCTGTGGTGTGGGCGTCTGAATATTTTTTTGTGTTCCTATATGGAAAGCATTTCACAGTTATCACTGACCGCCAACCATTGCTCACCATTTTCGGTAATCCTAAAGTCAAGATGCGATTGGAGGTGAGGGTTGCGACTACAGTAGCATGACTGTACCATTTTGCATCGTCCAGGAAAAGATCAAAACCCTGCTGGCTACTTCCCACGTGTGCCAATACAGTGTCATGGCACTACCTCTGAAACGGCTGATGCTTATATTAACTTCTAAAATCCAGTACAGCTGCTGTCATATCGGTGCAACAGATCATTTCTGCCACAAGCACTGACAGAGGTTTGCTAATACGCAAAGACATTATTACACATCAATCATGGCGAAAACATACTCAAACTCTTCATGATGACCTTGAATACCAGAAATTAAAGAATGTGCATTTGGGAACCACTGTGAGAGAAGTGTTTGGTAACATTGTGTATTTGCTGACAGATAAGTGTTGTAAAACATGTCATGTTGTCAACTTTTAGTAGCATTAGAAGACAGTTATGGCTTATGCTTTCATTATATGAGTCAGGCATTGACAGTAAATTGCAGTTGTGAAATATGTAGATTGTGTGCAGTTTCCTTACCACTTGCACTGTAGTGAATGAGTTTTGGTAAACTCATAGGGATAGTGGTGCTTGTCTAGAATCACACTGTGAGTTAGTGTGTATTTGGGATCACTGTGAGAGAAGCATTTGGTAACATCATGTATTTGCTGACAGATAACTGTTTTAAAACCTGTCATGTTGTGAAGTTTTAGTAGGATTAGAAACCAGTCTTTGCTTATGCGTTGATTAAATGAGGCATGCTTTGACACTGATGTGGTGTACTTAAATATGTAGATTGTGTGCAGTACCATTAACTCTTCCAGAGTAGTGAATGAGTTTTGGTAAACTCCTAGGATAGTGTTGCTTGTCTAAAATCACACTGTGAGTCTGTGTGCATTTGGGTAAGGATTGTGAGAGAAGCATTTGGTAACATTGTGTATTTGCTGACATATACCTGTTTTAAAACCGGTCATGATGTTAAGTTTTAGTAGCATTAGAAGCCAGTCTTTGCTTATGCTTTGATTATACGAGTCAGGCTTTGACATAAAAGTGCAGTCCTGAAATATGAAGATCGTGTGCAGTTCGCTTACCACTTCCAACGTAGTGAATGATTTTTGGTAAACTCCTAGGTATAGTGGCTGTTGTCTAGAAACACACTGTGAGTCTGTGTGCATTTGAGAACCACTGTGAGAGAAGCATTTGGTAACATCGTGTATTTGCTGACAGATAACTAATTTAAAACCTCTCATATTGTCAAGTTTTAGTAGCATTAGAAGCTAGTCTTTGCTTATCCATTGATAAAATGAGTCAGGGTTTGACACTAAGGTGCAGTACCATGTACTATTCTGTTCACTGTGGCAGAACTGAAAATTTAAAGGTTTTACCTAAGCACTGTCCTAGAAGTAGTCTGATTATTTAGTCAGTTTCTAAGTACCAAATAGACTGCTTCAAATGTCTATGCAGTATGTATGTAGTGTTCTAACATACTATACACTTGTCTTTTACACCTTCAATTCCCTAGTCAGTATCCATACACTTCCAGGAAACATCCTGTCACTTCCTTTGCAGTCCTCTAGAGACCCATTCAACAGCATGTACTAATCCATTCACTGTGCTAAAACCCAAACACTTATAAATTCACCAAGATACTATCTTTGCAGTACTCTAATCATTCAGTCAGTGCCTAAGTGTTCATACACTGAGCCAGGCCTTAGCACATGGACTGCTTCAAACCCCTATGCACTATGCATGCAGTCTTCTAACCACCTAGACACTTGTCTTTCACACTTTCAATTTCCTAGTCAGTATCCATACAGTCCAGCACTTGTGACTGCCTTTGCACTACTCTAGTGACCCATCCAGTACCAAGTACTAATCCATTCCCTGCGCGAAAAGCCTAGCACTTATAAATTCACCTAGGCACTCTCCTTGCTGTACTCTAATCATTCAGTCAGTACCCAAGTAGTCATGCGGTGAGCCAGGCCTTAGCACATGGACTGCTTTAAATGCCTATGCAGTATGGATGCAGTCCTCCAACCACCTACACAGTTGTGTTTCACACCTTCAATTCCCTAGTTAGTATTCATACTCTTCTAGCAAACACCCTGTCACTCACCCAGTGTGTCTCCTTATAGTACTGTAATCATTTAGTCAGTTAGCATGTAGTCTTTTAGTGAGGTAGGCTTTAGGGCATGAACTGCTTCAAAGTAGTATGCACTATGCATGTAGTGTTTTAACGATCGTCACACTTGTGGTTCAGGGCTATAGTTTCTTAGTCAGTTTTTATATAAAATGTGTTTGTACAGTAATGGAATAGTATAAATTTGTAAGTTATTAATATACATTTATTTGTGATTCTTTTTTACAGATACAGAACAGGAGTGTTTCTCATCTGTTTGCACTCTTCTCGTGCAAGATTGTTTGGATGAAGGGTCCTTAGGTGTTTCATCATACTTGCTGTGCCGCACGAGTATTTTTTGTTAGGATCCCCTCGTAACAGAACTCTTTGGCAAATCTTTTGAATGAAGAAGGTGGCATTGGTCTTTGTTTGCCCCTTGGAAAAAGTTAACAATTTCATCACCACTGAAGAAAAACGTTGGGGGCGTGGTGCCTTCTGCAAAAAAATGTCCTCAGATTCGGTAAATATTTAAAAGCGGCAACATTTACAGTTTTTGTAAGTTAAACTTATAAAATTTTGTTAGATGTATGCATTTTATATATCTGTGATTTGTTTCTTGTGATATTTTGTTGAGAATACCATGTTGGGTTTTTTTTAACAATCTTTCTGATTTTCCAGGTCTGTCATCGACATCCGTGGTTCCCACAGGAGAGTTACGCCTTGTTGTTTTGTATTATTGTTGTTACATTTTGTTTATTAGTTTATTGTTTATATTTATGTTAATAAAAAAATAAAGTTTGAAAATAGTTTGTCGTTTATATATTTATTAATATAAAAAATAAAGTTTGAAAAAAACAATTAATAATGTTTTTGGTTGTTCTCTTAATTGCTGTGTGACTCTCTTGTTCTTATTACTGTTATTTGATGGAGTGCACCATGGTGTTAAATTTTGGGGCACTTATCGCTGGAATACTGGTGATATCTGCAGTTTGCACCAACTTCTGAATAGTGTGTTAGATTTATCTCAACTTTACTTCCGTTAAAGTGCTGATAATGTACTGGAGAGTAGCCGTTCCCGTGCAAAAAGACACGAGGTGCACCTTTGCGATTTATTCTAAATACTTAAATCCTGTATTTTATTGCACTGAGGTATTGGCTGCACTTACAGTGTACAAACAAAATCTATTAAGAAATTTCATTGTATTTATATTGATTGGGAATAGTGTGTCACGTGCTGGATCTTGACGAGATACACTGCTCAGTTTGTATATTGTTGTGCACACGAAAAAAATCACATCACAACTTTCACACCAATTGCAATGCGAAACAAATTCCGGCGATAAGACACGTTAGCACCGGGGATTTTACACCTGCTTTCTGCTGGTGTTAAGCAGGACAACTACCTGCACCATGAAAGGGAACACAGCCAAGAGCCACACCAGAACAACCACAGGTGCCATAGAGTCAATGAGCATGATACAGGGATACCCATGAGGGCCAGAAGACTCATCTCAACAACTCCAGGACCGCCAATGCCCCCCAAACCCACATCTTAGTAAGTGTGTCCCTGTGGTCATTGTCTTAGCATGATAGGCACGAGCCCTGCAACATCACAGTGTGCTGTCACCTCAGCGTTGGCAGTGAGCCTGGATGTGTAGCTACGTACGCATCCTCCTGCATGCACAACTGGCGTGTGCTGGTCTGTCGCTCACAGGTCAGTGCAGGGGTGTGCCTATCCGGCAAGGGGAACGGAGTGTCTCAGACATGTCCGTGTACAGGAAGTGCGGTAAGTGTGTCTCTGTGTTCTGGTGTGGCCTGTTACAAGAGCCGTAGCAGTCGATGTTGTAAAGTGGCATGCACCACCTCCAAACGGCACTGTGATGTTGTAGTTGGAATGTAGCAGGACATGCGCAAAGAGGCATTACAATGGCATGCCGAACGAGTGCACGAGATACAACAGCTCACCGTACAAAAGTGTGGGGGCTCGTGGGAGGGAGGAGCAGCCGTTTGGCAACATAACGCACAGTGAACTTGACCATGTGCCACATGCTGGGCATCTCATCCATGATGACCACGGTCGCAGACATCCCACAACACCAACGACTGGCCTTTGTACACATCCTGTATGAATGCAGCGTGGTTTTCACTTCTATGCTCGTTCAGTGGTGTGATGTTGGCAGGTTGTGTGACTTGTGCTCCTTGTTGGTGTGTTTCATTTTGGCCATTGTTAGTCTATATGTGTGTTGTACTTAATTGTGCATGTGTGCCATTCTGCCCATCTCCCTCCCTCCCCCCACTCCCTGCTTCTTCCTCTTCCTAGTGCTGTTGTGTCTATCATTTTGTTGCCGCACACATAAATACATGTAAAGAATAAATTACAATAGTTCCTTGATTCTTTTAGGTTTCAAAACTCCTCTATTGGTTTCTTTTTAATTTTCCATATGAACCCTTTTTTTTAATATTCAACAACAAATAGAAGTCAGAAGTGCAATGTATGCTATCAACACACTTTCTAGAACATTCTACAATACGTGCAGGTTAAAAGTTCATAAATGTTTTAAAACTTTACGATATTTTTTTGTAACATTTTCTTGAACATTTAACGACACGTGCAGGTTAAAAGTTGACGATTGTTTTAAGTTCGAACAGTGCCTTCCAAATGCAAGTAGCAGGTGTGGTTGAGCTGAGCAAATTTTATCCTATGATATGTACTCCACGTTGAAACTGCTTTTTCTTAACCAATCACAAAGAAGCTTTTCCACAAAACTAATGTGCACCCTACTTTTAAAAAAGAATGCTTTTCATGATATATTCAGAGATAAGTTATAGATAGGAATTAGCATTTAAAAAACCTTTGAAATTCACTGAAAAAACCATAGGTTTCATGCACGTTATAGTTAGGAATTGGCATTTAAAAAACCTTTGAAATTCACTGAAAAACCAAAGGTTTCAGGGGCGTTATAGTTAGGAATTGGCATTTAAAAAACCTTAGAAATTCACTGAAAAAAACATAGGTTTCAGGGGTGTTATATTTAGCTGGACATTTCCTTTGTACAAAACCCTAGAAATTCCCCTGTTATAGTTAGTTCAGCTAACTATAACTCGCGCCCCCGCAATGCACTGCTGATGACGTCACATATTACATCACTCATGACATGGTCAGTGACATCACTGATGACATCTCAAATGACATCACTGATGACATCACTGATGACATCATCCATTGAGTATGCGTTTCTGAACAGTTTTATTATGTTTAATATATATAGGGAAAGGCCTGTTGAAAAATAAGTGGGTGCACAAGTGTGTGAATGGATGATTTTCTAGGTGCGTAACTGAGTCTATAAGTGAGTCATTAAATGTATCTTACTGCAGACTAGTGACTAAACTGTGTGAATGTCTGTATGTGTCTGTGTGTTGGTGTATAAGTGGCTGCATGGTTTTGTGAATAGCTATATGAGTGTCTATATGGGTTATTGATTGGTTGTCTGAGTATCTGTATAGGTGCCTGAGTGTTTGTGTGGGTAGGGTGTGTGTGACTCTATGCATAGATGTGTGAGTGGGTGATTCAGTGGGTGCATGTTTTTAAGAGTGCATCTGTGATGGACTGTATGGTTGGGTGAGTGTATGTATGGGTGTGTTAGTGATCGAATGTATATCTCAGTTGTACATGTGTCAGTAACTACATATGTGAAACGCAGTGTATATGTGTGTAAGAGTATATAACTATCTATATGTGAGAGTGTGTGATTTTGGGAGTGGCTGTATGCGCCATAGTGCAAGGATATCTGTGTCATGTGCGGTTTGTTTTTCTGCAGGAAGACACATAATTTGTTAGTATTTTTATGAGTAAGTGAACTTGAATGTTTTTAACTGTATAGGTGAGTACATTTTACTGTGATTAATTAATTGCATGACTGACTAGATGTGTCAGTACCTCAATGGATGATTGGCGGTGTGTGAGTGTCTATATAGGTGTATAAATGCACAGAGTGACTGTAAGTATGAGTGACTGTACAGGTGAGTGAGTGGAGATGTATGTAGACCTAAACGTCAATGAGTGGGTGAGTAGTTATTGGTATTGGAGTATCTATGGTTGTCAAAATGGCCATCTGAAATTTTGAGTCGGTGTATCAAAGGTTATATTAGGGTGTGAGAAGATGCACTAATTTATCACATGGATGACCTCATCAGTGATGTCATCAGTGATGTCATTTGAGATGTCATCAGTGATGTCATCAGTGATGTCACTGACCATATCATGTTTGGTGTAATATGTGACGTCATCAGCAGTGCACTGCGGGGGCGCGAGTTATAGTTAGCTGAACTAACTATAACAGGGGAATTTCTAGGGTTTTGTACGAGGGGAATGGCCAGCTAACTATAACACCCCTGAAACCTATGGTTTTTTCAGTGACTATATATATATATATATATATATATATGCTGAGCACAACCTGGTGTTGTTAGAGTTCACAGAATTCTGTCTAACAAACAAAATCTTTCTCTTTAAGGATGATTTCTACAAACAGATCTCCGGGACTGCCATGGGCACTTGTTTTGCCCCCAGCTATATGAATGTATTCGTAGGTTGGTGGGAGGAGCGGTTGCCCAGTGCATATCATGGCGATAAAGGACAAGGAGAAGTCGTAGTCTGGCATAGGTATATAGACAATTTGTTTTTAGTTTGGAATGGCACTGCAACATCTGCTCAAGAATACATAAAAATGTTAAATGATAACACCTTGAATCTAATATTCTCCGGGGAGGTTAGTTCAGTGGCAGTGAACTACCTCGACCTGAGGATATTCATAGCAGATGACAAAATAAATACAGCATTGTATAGAAAGCCTACTGCTGGGAATTCAACCCTTCATGCTTTGAGCAGTCATCCGCCAAAGCTAATACAAAGTATCCCATATGGCGAACTCTTGAGGCTAAAAAGGAATCAGGTATCCTGGCTGAAGAGGGGTGAAACCCCAAAACCGGTCCTAGGATGCTTGTTTCCAGTCCAGGGAGGACCAGGCTTGGCAGTTCGGGCTGGACTGTTCCCATGAGGCACAGGGTCAAGACTGATTTGCATATGGCTGGGTTCAAACTGGAACGGCATGGTGAGCAAAAAAACGATGGATTTAGGCCCAGATCTCTGTACTGGGGTGAATGTATGACATTGTTCTGCATTCTGTCCATCAACTGTTGTTTTTAAAAAGGAATAGCTCCAGGAATTGTGATTTCGAAGTGGCAGTGCACGATTGTATCATGAGGTTCAGCAAACGAGGATATGATACCCCACTTCTAGAAGGCACACTGAATAAGGTCAGAGCAATTCCTAGACAAAAACTCATTGAAGATCAGAAACTAAAAAATATTAGAAAGGACACCAATCGGGGTAAATTCAGAATGATCACTACATATTCGGATGGCGCAAATGCCCTTAGAAAAATTCTGAAAAAGAACTGGCACATCCTTAAAATGGTTGCAGTCATCAGCCAGGATACAGCCAGATCCCCACTGATAACCTTCAGAAAAGCAAGATCTATAAAAGATACGCTAGTGCAAAGTCATCAAAGTAAGGACACACATAAATCAGATACCATAAGAGATATGAGAGGTTTCATTCCATGTGGAAAGTGGAAAGCGTGCAGTAAAAGCAAGAGAGTCCTGGGGTATGAGATTCCCGATATTAAAAAGCAGAGAAAATATCCAAATTCATAACCTGCAACACCTCACATGTAGTCTATTGTTTAGTGTGTCCTTGCGGGTTGAGATACATAGGCAGCACCATACACCCAGTTAAGGTCCGCATTTTAGAACACATGTGGGCCATTGCGAAAAAATACTAATCCTATCCAGTAGCCAGACACTTCGCTGTTATGCATCATAGCGATAGGGATCTGGTGGAATATTTTGGTTTAGACTGTGTAACTAATAATGTACGAGCTGTGGATAGAATCCTGAAATTAGGTAGATTAGAGTCCCGCTACATAATCGATCTTCAAACCAAGCATCCATGGGGTCTGAATAGCGGGGAAGAGCTGGCAGTACACCTATGAGTTTAGATTGGTACATAACCCGATATACGGCTTAATAATGCGCAAAATTTGTTTAAATGTTATGATGTTAGTATATATAACTTGTTTGTGAATCAGGACTTTTTTCAGATTCCACTTTGGTTTATAAAAGCCGATACACGGCTGAATGTATTATGTTCACAGCATGTCGATACACGGCAAAAATATGCCTGTTATAATTGTTGTAAAATAACGATAAATTGTAAGTTAAAGCCGATATACAGCAAAACCCTTGTATTAGCATTTGAAGCTTTATGCATTTAAGGCAGACATACAATGAACAATTGTGATTTTAAACTGTGTGCAAAGATATGGTGATTAGGTTAAGATGACATCCATGAACAGGGTCTAATTTCTAGTCAGACTTCAATGACAATGTAATTGATCAGGCTATTAAATTATGCCACGGCGCGAATGTCAGTAACACTGACGAACGCGCTACGCCGAAACGCGTTTGTTTGTTGCTTGAGGCAATAAAGATTTTCTGCAACGATACCCATAAAACTACGACCAGTGGAGCTTGGAGATATTTCGCGGTGCACCTCAGCGACGCCGGCACCCGTTTGAGAGTGATTCCTGATTAAAAATGCAGTGGAGCAGTAATATATATATATATATATATATAAATTCACTGAAAAAACCACAGGTTTCACACATGTTATAGTTAGCGGAAATTTTACTGATAAAAAACCAATGAAATTCCCCTGTTACAGTTAGTGCAGGCAACTATAACTCACGCGACCGCAATCCTCTGCTGATGCTAATACTGTATTTAGACACTTATTTGCCCATGTCTTCTTGCATAAATTTTTAGCTATACATATATTACAAATATTTTTTTTTCATAAAGACACATATGTCATCAGCAGAAGATTGCGGTCGCGTGAGTTATAGTTGCCTGCACTAACTATAACAGGGGAATTTCATTGGTTTTTTATCAGTAAAATTTCCGCTAACTATAACATGTGTGAAACCTATGGTTTTTTCAGTGAATTTGCAAGGTTTTTTAAATGCTAATTCCTAACTATAACGTGTGTGAAACCTATGGTTTTTTCAGTGAATTTGTACGGTTTTTTAAATACTAAGTTACTTTACGCCATTCGTGGCGTGCACGCCCACTTAACGCAGTTCGTTCCGTGCGCGCACAGTGAGCACGCGGTGCGCATCGCGCACCGCGCGCCCACTTTACGCAGTTAGTGCCGTGCACGCACGGTGGGCACGCGGTGCGCGTAGCGCACCGCGTGCCCACGTTACGCTAGATGGGCCATGTACGCACGATGCGCTTCGCGGCGTGCGCGCCCATTCGTGGCGTGCGCGCCCACTTAACGCAGTTCGTTCCGTGCACGCACGGTGGGCACGCGGTGCGCTGCGCGCACCGCGTGCCCACGTTACGCTAGATGGGCCATGTACACACGATGCGCTTCGCGCACCGTGCGCACATGGAGGACATATAATGCGCTTCGTTGTGAAAGGTAATATTTTAATTTTTCACATGTGTCATATGCCATGCACAAATGGTGCCCTTCGGGCACAATTTGCACATGGGGTGGGGAGAGTATGGATAATTTTTTTAAAAAAAAATGTTTTACCGTACGCATACGGTAAGCGTAATCGGCGAAATTATCGAAAAAATTAAAATTCCGTTTTTGCCCTTGGGGGATCTTTGGGGACTCCCCCAACATGGCTAGGTGCTTAGGAGCTGTCTAAACAGCCACTTTACATGTTTTTGTCCTTTGTTTTTTAATCCCCACTCAGAGTGCGAGAGAGAAAATGGCGGCCGCCGCTTCCTGGTTTCGACCGATTCGAATGTTTACTAAGATCTAACAGCCAATCAGAATCGCGCTCGCGCACGTCACCGTACGCGTACGGTAAGCACACCGTAAGCGCACCGTAAGCTGGCTCGGATATATATATTGATTTAAAGGCTATTTTCTCAGAATCTACTGAACAGATTTACACCAAACCTACAAAAGGCACTTCCTTGACCTGTAGACTACCTCTCTGCCAAATTTCAAGGAACTCTGTTCAGCCGTTCGGGCTGTAGCTGTGTCTAAAGGTCCTATGGAAAAATGCATGGGAAAAACACGTTTTGGGACCCCCCTTTTATCTCAGCCCCCGCTTGACGAATCCCCCCGAGACTTTCAGGGTAGGAGCGGAGCGCAGCGCCCCACCTATTTTGAACATTTCGCGAGGATTCGTCGACCGGCGCCAAAGTTATTCAAAATAGAATGTTGCGGTTTTCCTATGGAAACAGGGTCCTAACTATAACTACCTACTGGCGACCGCCAGTAGGTAATATATATATATATATATATATATATATATATATATTCTCCACACTTTCGTCAGGCGAACAGAGAAACACGAACCGCTGGAAATTATGGCACTGTTCCTTATTGTTCCTCAAATATAATATATATATAACTTAGAGGCAGTTGCCCCTAGGTAGTTATAGTTAGGTCTGCTTTGCCATACACAAAGCATTTTTTGGTTTGCTAATAACTGACATCATTTGACCAATCTTTACAAAACTTTCCAAACAGTACGTTCATTCACCTCAGCTCCTTCCTGGAAAGTTTCAGGGTGAACCATCAAGCACAGGCTGAAAAAAAAGGGGTCCCAAAACGCAAAAGTCCCATGCATTTTCCATAGACTTCTTTTAAGACGGGCTACAGCAAAAACTGCTGAAGGGAATTGCACCAAATTCGGCAGGAAGCTAGATCTTGGTCCACAGATTGTGTTTGTTTGTGTATATCCGTTCAGTAGTTTGAGATATTATAGGTCAAAAACAATTATATATTATGGCAGTTGGGTTCGCAAGAGTCTCCGAGACCGTTGCGGGAGCGCCAGTTTAAAAACAGAGAGCTCTGATTTGCCCAGGGAGCTTTATTTCCCTTGAGCACTCTGATTGGCTACCATCAACATGAGAAAAATGTTACTAGCAGCCATTACAGGACCCAGGGCCTTAGTCCCCTGTCCTGCAGTTATAGAAAAAAAAGTATCAGAGATATCCTGGCCTCCCAGGCCCCATAGGGGTGAGCCAGAGGGACCGCTCACCCCAGGGCCAAAGAAGAAAAATGAATGGCAGAAAATGCTGAGGTACCGCGAGACTCTTACGGGATTAAAAAAAAAAATGGTGGCATGGACGCATTTATTTGTTATAAGCCCAGAGGAAGCCCACCACCGGCCTCTAAAAAAATGTTATGGGGAGGATGGGTTTGTGCCCACATTCCCAACCAGTGTCGTAAGAGGCCTCAGGGAGCGCACCCCCAGAGCCAGCATTAATTTTTATGAGGCTCTAAACTCCCCTGGAAGTCTGGCCCTGGGGCTTAAAATGCAAAAATTGGGGAGGGGGCAGTCTGCCCCCCACTCCCTGGGCCTGAAAAGGCCCGGGGAGCCCACTCCTGGGGCAGGTTCCTTTAATGGAGGGGAGCGCCCCTCCCATTTAATTAAAAAACGTCCCTGGGGGAGATGGGTTCCCAGGTCCAGGACCTATTGGCAACTCCATGTGCACAGCTTGGGGTTGGCTGCAGGGCCTGGCTGCAGGTCATTTGAGATGTCATCAGTAATGTCATAAATGATGTTGTAGAACCGGTCATAAATAATATCATAAATGAGGTCATAAGCAGTGCAAGGCGGGGACGCAAGTTATAGTTAGTGCTGCTAACTGTAACTGATGACTATCTGTGGGGTTTTTTCAGTTCAAAACTTTAATGCTGTCACTGACAGACTCACCTATCTATAACATTATTGTAACCTTTGTTTTTTCAGTTAATTTATATAAATGTACATCTAAATGACCCAAGCAAGCATGAATGAAAAACTACAGATGGGAGAAGCACTACTAAACAAACATTTATTGAGTAAAAGGCATTCTAAATTCCAAATGAAAAGAAAAACAGGTTCTCTCAATAAAACTAATCTCAGTAATTTATATTATAGGACAAAACATCACCAACTATTTGTTCTCATAGATGAAAATCATTCTTTATTTTCTTCATTTTTTGGTTCCGCAATTCATGCAAAGCAACAAACACAGCCAGCGCGTTTTGTCCCAGAGCATTGAGGATGAAATAAATGTGGCACAACCATGTGCCCTATCCAGTCAAAGTTGGTTCCACTACAAATGTTAGCATTGTCCAGACAAAGAGAGAGTCGCATTTACATGTTGTAAGGAGTAAGAACAATTGTAGAATTTAGCAAATTCCAACGCCAATGAGCCCCTTAAAAAATGAGTCCCCACTTTTCAAATGACGTAGCCTATCAGAAAACCAACATGCACTCAGTTACACTAGCAAAACCTTTTGCTGGTGCAACAAAGTGCATGTTGGAAGGTTTTTCTTTCCATTTGGTATTAAGAATGCAGCAAAATATTTTATTGGGCCTTTTTTCTCATTAAATGTTTGTTTAGTGGTGCTTCTCCCATCAGTATTTTTTCTTTCATGTTATAAACAATGTCATAAAACATGTCATGAATGATGTAATATGTGAGGTCATAAGCAGTGCATGGTGGGGGTGCAAGTTATAGTTAGCGCCACAGACTATAACTGTTGAATTTCTTTTTTTTTTTAATTCAAAATATTAATGCGTTCACTGACAAATTCACCTAACTATTAAGTTACTTTAACATTTTATTTTTTCTCTAAACATATATATTCACTGAAAAAACCATAGCTTTCAGAGACGCTATAGTTAGAAAATAGCATTTAAAAAACCTTAGAAATTCACAGAAAAAAACATAGGTTTCAGGGGTGTTATAGTTAGCTGGACATTTCACTCGTACAACACCATAGAAATTCCTCCGTTATAGTTAGTTCTGCTAACTATTAGTCGCGCGCCCGCAATGCACCGCTGATGATGTCACATATTACATCATTCTTGCCCATCATAGCCATTGTGCTGCCATTAACCCTCCTGCTTGCCATACATGGTCTTCTGTGCTGCCACGGCCCCTCCCACCTTCCCTGTGTGGTCAGCTAGCTGCCCCTGACCCCCTCCCACCTTCCCTCCAAGGTCTGTGTGTATGCCATCATAGTCTCACTGTTGCTCTCCATGGTGTGCCTTGCTTCTAGTGCCCATCCTGCCTGACCTCCATGGTCATCTTGCTGCTCCTGCCCTGCCCCCTTGCCCCCAGCCCTCTGTTTCCATGTGCAGACCCCTATTCCCTCCCTCCTGGCTTGTCTGTTCCATTGTAATGCCCCTTATCCGTCCCTCCTGCCCTTTATGGTCTGTTATGCTGCAGCTTTCTCTCCTGTCTGTCCATTATGGTCAGCTAGCTGCCATTGCCTCTTTCCTCTCTGTTCTCTATTGTCCATGTGCATGGTCCTGTCTCCTCCCTATTGCTTTCTATGGATTGTTGTGCTGCACTCCCGTCCCGCATGCCCTGTGTGGTGCATTGTGCTGCTACAAATCCTGATGCCTGCCCTGTAGGGTCAGTTTGGTGCACCTCTCCATGTCCCTCCTCTCCTCTGTTATCAGAGTCCATGTTCCTACCCCAATTCCTCCTGCCTTCCATGATCCAATGTACCATATTTGCTAACATTTTGAACTTGGTAAGAGGGTGTTTTTGAAAACAAACTGGGGTATTGATTTTCCCCTTTGACTTACATTGAAAAAGAGGAGATTGTAGACAGGAGACAGATCAAATAAAGCCCATTTGGGCTTAAAAACATTGGACGTTTCCTGGCTGAATCGGGTCTGTTGGCATGTATGGTTGTACTACCACTGCCTCTTCCTTCTACCCACAATGGTCTATTATATTGCCACAGCCTCTCTTGCCAGTCCTGTATTGTTGGTTTGTTGACCCTGCCCCCCTTTCCACTGCCCTCCATAGTCTGTTGTGCTGCCACTGCCCTTCCTGCCTGCCCAGTGTGGTCAAATTGTTGCCTCTGCACCCTCCTACCTGCCTTCAACTTTCAGAGTCCGTGCCCCTGGCCTCTGCCTCTCAACAGTATCCTAATGAACAACTAGATTGCTAACATTCTATATTTATTATAAAAGTGTGGAACGCCTGACGTCATCTTGATGTGATCAAAACTGTAATACCTAGAGCATTTCCTTTAGAAATTACATATATGAGAGGGTCTTATTTGCATCAAAATTATGGTTAGTGCTCTAAAAAACTAAAATGAGGACTTATTTTCTGAGTTTTCAAATAGCGACAAAGCACTTTTAAATTATTTTTTTTTTTTTTTTTTTTTTTTTAAAACCTTTATTTCAAAATTCAGGACACAGCTATTCAGCCGACAGCCCGAAGGTTCGGCAGCATTGAGAGTTAGATACAGTGATGTGTCCCCAATACAGTTCAAAGAGTAATGCAAAGGTCCAATTTTAAATAAACACAGAAAAAACTCACAACAAACCCCAGCAAGGCAGAACATTGAAAGCCCATGGCGAAAGCCCCCAGGGGAGGCCGGGCCCCACTCATCTACTAGTTACAAGACTGTGTACGGAGGAAGAAGGGGGACAGCAGAGGCCCAAAACGGTTCCTAAAACCAAACTGTGCTGGAAAGTAGGTCAGGGGGAAAGCCGTTCCTCGGGAGGTTCCAGATCCGGGGCAAGACATATTCCCCCCCTGTATTGGTTCCACCGCCCCCAGATGGCGTGCCACTTCCGGGGGCGACCTCTAGAGCAGTAGACCGTCTTCTCCCTAAACATGCTCCAGTCCATGTTCTCCTTCCACGCGGTCAGTGTAGGGGGTCCCGAGGAGCCCCACAATCGCGCGATATCCCTTTTAGCTACCATGTTACCCAGAGTCACCCATTGGGTCTGCGCCTCATCGAGGTCAGTGGGCCCCCAGACGTTCAGGAGGCAACACCGCGCCTCCAGCTGTACCGCAGTGCCCGTCACCTCCCCCATAACTGCATGGACTCTCCTCCAGAACTCCACAATGACACCACATTCCCAAATGATGTGCAGGAAAGTACCCACCATACCACATCCCCTTCTGCACAGGCCGTCCTCCGAGAATCCCATGTGGACCAGCCTTGGCCCCGTCACATACACCCGGTGCAGTATTTTAAGCTGCACCAGCCTCAGACGCGACGGGATCGCAACCTCCTTAGGAGAAGAAACCGCTGACTGCCAGTCCTCATTATCCAACTCAAGGCCATCCCTAGTCCACTGTTCTCTCAGCCCCAAAAGCATATCTGCCCGGACGTTAATCAACTTCTTATATATGAGCGAGATCGTGCTCTCGGGCATATGACCATCAAGGACTCGGTCCTCAAGGGGAGAGGACTCCGGCACCTTCTCACCCTCCACGAGGACTGATCGGAGGGCGTGACGCAGCTGGATATACCTGAAATACTCTGAGGGCCCTAGCTCATACTCAGTCTGCAACTCCTCGAAGGACTTCACCCTCCCCTTATGCAGCACATCTCCCACCTTGGATATACCTATCAGGTCCCACTTATCAAAGCCCTTCGTATGCCAGAGTCTTCCCAATCTCTCCGATTCAAACAATGGGGTAGCGAGGGTGAGCCTATCCTTCCAGCCCAACGAATCAGTCGCCATCTTCCATACACGCACCGCCACACCTGTGGGCCCCGTGAGGGACGAGTCTAAGGACCACGAATACAACGCCCTGTAGTAGTTGCCGCCACGAAGCAGCCACCTATCCAGGGCATACCCAGGGCTGAGGGCAGGGCCATAAAACCCATGGTTGATCGCGCTCAGCTGCGTGGCCCAATAGTACCGTCGGATGTCTGGGAGCGCAATGCCCCCATCGTACCATGGGAGCGTCAACTTTGAAATAGCTATTCGCGTCCGCCCATCCCACAGCAACGTCCGTTGTAGGCCTTCGACCTCCCGAAAGTATTTGGCCTGTACCCAGTCCAAGGTGTTCTGGAGGGCATAGAGGAAGCGGGGAAGAGACATCATTTTGAACAGGGCCGCACGCCCAACAAGGGAGAGCGGCAGCCTCCGCCAACCTTCAACATCTCGCCTCAAGCGCGCCAAGGGGGGGAGCAGATTCCTCTCATAGAGCACAGCAGGATCCATGGATATAAAAATCCCCAAATACACGAAACCCTGCTGGGCAACCTGTATCGAACATGTTCTAGGGATCGGTGGGACCTCTCCACTAAGAACGTACAAGTACGTTTGCCCCAATTAATCACAAGCCCCGAGTTCCTACCGAACGATGCGAGTACGTCACAGACCACTATAAGTGACTTCTTAGGTGAGGCAAGATACAGTAGGATATCATCGGCATAAAGCGAAATACGGTCCTCGTGATCAGGCGACCACCGAAGGCCCCGTATATCCGGGTGCCAACGTATCCACGCAGCCAACGGTTCAAGGGCGAGGGCGAACAACAGAGGCGACAGGGGGCAACCCTGCCGAGTACCCCTACCAAGCTGAAACGGAGTAGATGCCCGACCATTCACCACAACATTCGCTAGTGGCCCCTCGTACAGCAACCGAACCCAACTCACAAAACCGCGACCGAAACCAAACTTGGCCAGCACGGCCCATAAGTATGCCCACTCCACCGTGTCAAAGGCCATCGTGGCATCAAGAGATGCCACAATAGCCGGTTCACGCAGCGTGCCCGCCCTGGCGATGACGCCATGAAGACGCCTAAGGTTTAATGCTGTGTTTCGGTGCGGGATGAAGCCAGATTGATCCCGGTGGACCAAATCGCCAAGCACCCTACTCAAACGGGTAGCCAGGAGTTTGGCCAGAATTTTCGGCTCAGCGTTGAGGAGTGAAATGGGCCGATAGGAGGCGCACCTATCTCGGGGTTTACCCTCTTTATGTATTACCACGATCGACGCCAGCCGCTGATCCAACGGAAGGATCCCATCCCCCCGCGCCTCCAAAAACATGGCGCGCAGGTGAGGGGCGACCCTATCCGGGAACAGTTTATACAGGTCGATCGGCAGTCCATTCGGTCCAGAGGCCTTACCCGAGTTTAACGCGCGAATCGCCCCCACCACCTCGTCAACCGTTATGTCACCATCCAAATCATCCCTATCTATGTCAGAGAGGCAGGGCAACTCGATATCACGGAGGAGCTCAGACGAGTCCTCGGGCGGCCTGTCCGACACAGAGGAATAAACCCTACGAAAATACTCGGCGAAACACTTCACAATCCCCTCAGGTTCCACAATCGCCTCTCCCCACTCTCCCGTCAACTCTGGCACCACTCTATTGACCCGTTCTTTCCTGTCCAACCACGCCAGGAGTTTCCCTGCCTTATCACCAACGTCATACAGGCGGCCCTGTTGTTCCCTACTGAGGGTCTTAGCGGCGTTCGTAACCAGGTCCCTATACTCCGCCTGCTTCAAGCAAAGTTCATGCAGTGAGGACTCTGTAACCTCCTCCTCCATAGCCTCCTCAAGGGCCGCGATCTCCTCCTCCACTTGCCGCACCTCGCCATCCCTCCGATTCTTGGCAGCCACCACCAGGGAGAGGGCTTCCCCCCGAAGCACGGTCTTAAAGGCTTCCCACAGCGACACCGCCGAGTCCACGGTTCCCAGATTGTCCTTAAAGTAATTATCCACCTTCTTTACCAGGGCGCTGCGCATCTTGGGGTCTCGGAAATACCATGGGTTGATGGGGGCCACCCTCCCTCCTCCCTCCCGACCTAGATCCAGCCGGATCCACACTGGCGAGTGGTCAGAGATACCGCGTGCCATGTGCCTCGCCTCGGATATCAACGAGGCATGTGCGGCCAGAGTGAGCAGGTAATCAATCCTGGAGAGGCTACCATGCGCCCCGGAGTGAAACGTGTATTGACTCTGTGTGGGGTGCCGGAGCCTCCAGCAGTCTATCAGACCAAACGTGTCCAGGAAGTCTGGAAGCCATTTCTGAGCCCCCCCTGTGTCCCTGGGCGGGTATCTATCCAACAGTCCGGAGCCCACAGCGTTGAAATCCCCTCCCACTACCAGCATTCCCCCCGGGAGAGTCAGCAAAGCCCTGCCCAGTTCAGCAAGTGTGGAGGCCTGCAGGGCCGGCGGGACATAAACCGAAACCAAAACCAAAGTCCTTCCTTCCCACCGCCCCGCCACCGCCACAAACCTCCCCCTATCGTCAACAATGGTGGAGTCCACCTCAAAAGGCAACGATGCTCTAACAAGGATGCCCGCACCCCTGGACCCAGAAGAGAATCCCGAGTGTGCAATGAATTTATACCCCTTCCTATTCAAGGCATAGCACATATTACCTATGAGATGCGTCTCCTGCAGCAGGACAACATCTGGCATTGAGCGTTTCAAAAATTGCAAAACAATCCCCCTCTTGATGCGATCCCCCAAACCATTAACATTCCAGCTTATAACACTTAAGCCCCTACCCCCCATCCTCAAACGGAAAGAGGCCCACCCCACACCCGAGGAGCCACCATGGAACAGCCCTGAGGATAATCATCATGCCTTGCAGAAATAAACCCCCCAACAACAAACTCAAAATCCCCAAAACTCCCCCCACCCTGCACCCCTGCTGCAGCTTACAAAGCCCCCCCAACTTGCAGTGTGCCTGTCGCCCTACAAAAACAAAAAATCTACAAAAAGTACCCTAAGGGAGGAAAAGAGCACCCCTCGTCCTCCCGCAACCCTCCACAGTTACTGCACTCTGTTCGAATCTTCAAGTATGGTCAAATCAAGTCAGGCCGGCTCTGAGATCTCAGCCCTGTCCATCCCGGCCACTGTCTCCATGCTCGGCTGTGTCATCCCCCGTCCGTCGCCGGGGCAAAGCGTCCAGCCATTCGTCGGCCATAACAGGAGAGTCAAAAAAGAATGTCCGATCTTCATGCACCACCCGTAGTCTGGCAGGGAAAAGCATGGCATACTTCAGATCCAGTTCCCGAAGTCTCCACTTCACCCCCAGGAAGCTCTGTCTCTGTCTCTGCACCTGCTGGGTGAAGTCCGGATAAAAATTCACCGACGCATTCTGGAAGGGGACTGGGCCCGTCACCCTCGAAGCTTGCAGGATAGCGTCCCGATCTCAAAAATGAAAGAGCCGGGCGACAATCGGCCGCGGCGGGCCACCCGCCTTAGGCCGCCCGCCCGGCACCCTATGGGCCCTTTCCACCTCAAAAAACTTTCCAAGGCCCTTAGGCTTCAGATGATTGAGGACCAAATCCTCCACAAGCAGGTCCGCCGAAGCCTCATCCGAGGACTCCGGGACCCCGATGACGCGCACATTGTTGCGCCTGGCCCGGCTCTCGAAGTCCTCCAGCCGGCGGGCGGCGAGGTCACTCTCGGCCCTCAGCTTCCGAACCTCGGTCTGCAGATCCGCAACATCATCAGTGAGGCCCGTGGTCTTGTGGTCCAGGTTCTTAACGCGCTCGTTCGTCTTGCCCAGGTCCGAGCGGATCAGATTGACATCTACCAGGATGGCATCCACCTTATGCGCCAGAGCCTCGAATTGTCTCCCCATCGAGGTCTGCATCCCGTCGAGCGCGCCCATGACATCCTGTAGGGAGAGCTCCGGTGTCCCAGGCGAGTCCTCCTTCTGGGCATCCGGCGCCTGGCTCGATCCACTCGGCGATGCTTTCAGGAGGGCGTAGCGGCCCATACTGTTGACTTGGGAATACGTTCCCCGCCTGGTGGACTTAGTCTTCAGCCGATCCCCTTCTGCTTTGCCCGACATAATGGACTCCGGGCAGTCCAGTGCAGTTAAGACTGTTCCCTCTCAGAGAGAGGGATAAGGAGTGAGCAGCCCGCCGAGCGTCCTTGGGGTAATAAAGCCACCCAGAGCTCTATAGTGTCCGGGCAGACAAAGGGAACGAAATCGAAAGTGAAAGTGCGAGGACCTCCGTCCGACAGTTCACACCTCGCCAGGCCGTTGTTGATCAACTAGGAGTCGGGCATCCTGCCAACTCTAGCCCCTGGCATCCCCGGGAGTTAGGCCGCAATCTTCCGCCAGTCGTAGGTCCGGTTCCCGATGGGCGATCCGACCGCGGGTAGCATCAATCGCCTCCCTGACAACTCAGCAACACGGTGCCATGCATACCATCAGGATTAGAGACAGGATAGTCGACGGAGGGCGCGAGGGTCTCGGGAGCTCTAAGCTCACGCGGCCATCTTGGTCAAGCGCTAGGCTCCTCCCCCAAAAAATTATTTGTTATCTTTATGTTTTTTTATCCAGTTGACCACTTGATTAAATCTTGCACTTAGGGAAGAGGATGTGTTGTTACTTTCAGAGCTGCAGACTTTGCAACTGGGGAACCAGGTTGGAGTTTCTGCTTCAGCTCGACATTCTGTGATTCTGGTCAAATCACTTAATCTCCCCATGTCTACAACCAAATTGAATTTGTTCTTGTGTGATGTAACCAATGCTCATGTAAAGCACTCCAATACCTGACAAGTCTGCACTATATAAAACTGCAAAAACACAAAAAATAAAAAGTGTTTTGCACACTTCTGTCATTGGGCAACATCTGGGTGATATCTGTGCTACATTTGGGCTCTTTTGTTTCTGGTGGCCATCTTGGGAGATTTATTTGTTATGAAGTTTCCTAATTCTATGTCAAGACCGGAGGCTCCGATAATGCTTCTCATTTCTTTGCTTTATTACAGCGGACAATAAAAAAAACGATCTTTTTTATAGAATAAATCACAATAAACTACAAATCCCATGAGCACCCTGTACTCTATAACCATAGAGACTGTGCCTATATAATGTCCAACGGAGGCACACACGTCCTCTTTCTTTGCTGCAGCAGTTAAGTGCCTCTAACCTTACTACTTTTCTTGTATTTGTGGTGTATGGGTTTTGAGGGCACTGTATTGTGTTTGCGCACAATTATGCTTATGTTACATACCTTATTGTAGGATAGTTGTGAGCTTGGTTTGTGGCAATTTTGACGAGCGCTCGCGCTCTAAAGGGCTCCCTGCTTGCACGTACCTGAATCGGTGGTACTCCGCAGCGCTCGAGCCGCACTCTCTGTAGCCCTTCTGGTAGCGCCTCCGGTCGTGTGTGCGGTGGTTCGGGAGCGCGTCAGCCTCCCCGGCCAGGCGCGAGTCGCCCGAGCCTGTTCACAGTGGAGCGGGAGATCTGGGGGTGAGGACCGCGCGTCAGTGATCGCGCAGAGTCCTATTTTTATCTCTACGGGCAGCCGATACCGCGCATGCACGGCGGCCATTTTATGTGTCAATTTTGTCTTGTTACCGCTACGGAGGAGATCAGAGTGGGAATGCTTAAAAATTCAAATTTCAGCCCGTAGTATTTTCTTCCCCCGCTGACGCCCAAGGCTTCATTGTGCTGATGGCTGCATAATAACAGCATAGGCTCTGCCTTGAGAGGTTTTTGTGGGCAGGCCCTCCCTCTACTATCTGAAGTTTTTGTTGGCTGTCTGGCCTGGCTTGCCTGGGGTCGTACCTCTCCCCCTTTACTCCTCTGACCTGTCGCAGCGCTGTAGTTTGGTAGCCTCTAAACTACCATGGCTGACTATTGCTATGAGGATGATTATTATGGAGCGAAGCCATTGGGCTCCCTAGAGCAGGACCTCGTGGAGGCCCTGGATGCTGGTGTACAGCACTCTGTCAATCCTGCTCTGGTGCGGGCTATTGCACCTCTCAAGCGCCACTTAAATAAATATGCGCTGCAGCAAGGATGGATTCCGGCTGCACCCGTCCGTCAAAAAGCTAAAGACCCGACAGCTTCCTACCCTCACTCTGAGGACTTTGCATGGCTCTCCAAAGCTTTGGCTAATGACCACGCATATATCGCGCGAGCAGACCAGGTGGAGTCTACCGGAGGAGACCAGGGAGACTCCTCCGCCGGCACGGATACGGATTCGGATCAGGAAGACAGTCCTCAACCTGCGAAAAAGCTCAGAAAAGAGCATCACACAGAGCCTCCTCAACCCAAAGTTTTGACCTCTGACCCAACGGACATGGTCCAACCTAACTCTACCGCATGGCTCCCGCCTCAAGAGGTGGCGGACTACATTCAGTCCAACCTCTGTCGTGCTTTTGAGAAGGACGTCAGAGCCCGGCTTCGGTCAGAATGCCCCAGGCCAGATTTGGCGGCTCGCGGAAACACCCGAGGTGGATCCGACGATGCTCACCTACCTAAAAAAGTATGCCAAGGATCCCAAGAAATGCATAGACCGCGCCTGGCGGTCATGCCAGGATAAACTTCTTGACCTTTCAGGCCCATTAACAAAAATTCTCGAGATGGGATTCCATGCCAAGGAATCTGGATCCCTGATAAATCCTGACACCCTCATTGGATGGGCGCAGCGGGCGGTGTGCCAGTTGGGCAACACCAACTGCGCCATGTCGAGCGAGAGGAGGAGGTCTATACTCCTCAAGCTGGACCCTAAATTGGCAGAATTGTCCTCGTCAGAGGAGAATCCCGTGGCCAGTACCTCCTCTTCGGTCAACCATTCTTAAAAGAGTTCATAGCCACCTTCAGTGGCCTGGACAAGGCGCAGGAGTCCCTTCGCCGCACATTCAAACCATTTTTCACCAGGGCAGGACGAAATCGAGGGCGGTAGTTTGGCCGAGGAAACAACCAAGGTTCCCCACGTGGCCAGCAACATCACAGAAGTGGTTACCAGGACAACCCCGGCAATCCTAACTTCTATCCCTCCCGGAGAGCGAGAAACCGGTTCAGCAGGGGAAGGTTCTGTGGCAACCGAGAAAACCACCAAGACGCCGGAACTACAGGTGAGACTAATCCTATGTTCAGAGGTGATCTTGGGGAGACGTATTCAGTTATTTCAACAAATTTGGCACACCCTCTCGCAGGATCCTTGGATTTTGGAGACGGTGCAGGGGTACAAGCTGGAGATGTACGAGACACCCTCCCAAACTTTCCGCCCCCACCCCATACATTTTTCTCAACGAGATCAGACTTTTATCTCAGAAGAAATCGCATCCCTTCTGAAGAAAGGGGCAATAGTGGCCACTCAGTGTCACCCTCAGTGTTTTGTCAGCAATGTGTTCCTGGTCGAGAAAAAAGGGGGCGGGTCCAGGTTGGTCCTGAATCTCAAGGAGTTCAATGGGTGGATCGTCTACCGACACTTTAAAAAAACAAATGGAGGTCGTTCATTTGCTACGCGACCTTCTACAGGAAGGGGATTGGATGGTCCGGTTGGACCTGAAAGACGCGTATTTGTCCGTACCCATCTACGCCCCGCATGGGCGTTTCCTTCAATTTCTCTGGTAAGGCATTTATTACGAATACACGGTCCTTCCCTTCGGACTTTCGTCAGCACCATTGTGCTTCATGAAACTCCTTCGTCCTGTGGTAGAGTCCTTATTCGTGTGCGGAGTGCGACTGATCGTCTATCTGGATGACATCATTCTCATGGCGCAGTCTCCTCAGTTAGTGGCTACACATCTGTAATGGTCCATCCATCTTCTTCAGAGCCTAGGATTCGTGGTGAATCCCCAAAAGTCAGTCCTGTTCCCTTCGCAATCTATAGTGTTTCTGGGTTTTCAGGTAGATTCCCGCAGCTGTCAGCTTCTCCTGCCCACGTACAAGATCAGAGCGATCAAGAAAGAATTGAAGTTGATTGTGAACAGGCAGATTGTGTCCTTGAGGTCCATTGCACCAGTAGTGGGGTTTCTGGCCACTTCGATCCAGGCAATATTCCCAGGTCCCCCTTCACTACCGCGCACTCCCACGCTTGAAGATTCAACATCTCCTAAAAGGCCTCGGTTATGCCGAACAGATTCCTCTTTCAGAGGACGCGAGGTTGGAAATGTTGTGGTGGTTAGATCACATGGAGTCGTGGAATGGCAGAGCTATATTCGGTTCAAAACCCGAGGTGGTGATCGAGTCAGACGCCAGTCGTTGGAACTGGGGTGCCTGCTGCGGTCCGATCTCGACGGGGGGCCGGTGGTCTCCAGAGGAGCTCTCTCTCCATATCAACTGCCTGGAGCTGCTGGCAGGCTCGTTCGCCTTTCTCCGCAGAAGACAGACTGCATACTCTTGCGGATGGACAGCGTATCGACGGTTCGATACGTGAACAAACTGGGAGGTACGAGGTCACGTATCCTGGTGGAAATTGCCAAAGATTTTTGGCACTACTGTCTACAACACAGACTGTCAGTAGTGGCGGAATATCTCCCGGGACGCAGGAACGAAGTTGCCGACTGACACTCCGTTACCTACGGGACTACAGCGATTGGCGCTTGCACCCCTGAATCTTCCGGATGCTGAACCTCCTATGGGGTCCTTGCCAGTTGGATCTATTTGCGTCACGTCTGAACAAAGAGCTCCCGGGGTTTTACAGCTGGCACCCAGATCCACAGGCTCTGGCCTCGGATGCGTTTCTTCAAACTTGGCCCCCAGTCCTTTGCTACGCCTTCCCGCCTTTTGTCATGATAACCAGGGTCCTCGCCCAGGCCAGGCATCAACAGACTGAACTGGTGTTAGTCACACCATTGTGGAGAGCACAGGCATGGTTCCCGATTGTTTTGGAAATGTCTTGTGCTGTACCAGTCCTCCTCCTTCAGAGATGGAACCTGTTGCTGGACCCTCACAAGACCCCTCATCCGCTAATAGATGCAGGGCAGCTGCCCCTGGTGGCGTGGCAAATTTCCGGGACAGATGGGACGTCCCAGGCCTTTCGAAGGACGCTTCTGAATTCATCAAACAGGCATGGTCAGCTAATACCCACAAGCGGTATTCATCAGCATGGAACAAGTGGTGTAGCTGGTGTGTTCAACGGAACGCCGATCCCATTACAGCTAATGTCTCGTGGTCATGAATTTCCTAGCTTCTTTGGCTTCATCGGGTTCTGCGTATATGACAGTAAATAATCTCGGCAGGGCACGCCCAACTTGAGGGCAAACCAGTGGGAGAGCATCCCTTGGTTTGTAAACTGCTTAGAGGCATTCGGATGGTCAGACCACCGTGTCCGAAATATTAATTCCTGTGGGACGTTTCAGTGGTCCTCCGATTCCTAGAAGCTTGGCCGGCGAACAGATACCTATCGTGAAAGCAGCTTTCAGCCAAATTGGATATGCTATTATGTCTAGTCTCTTGCAAGAGAGTATCCGACATCAGGGCCTTAGACCGGGCTGGTCGTCATTTCTCCCCGGAAAGGGTCACTTTTACTATTTCTAGATGCACCAAATGCAACTCTACCTCGGTGTCTTATCCAGTTTTTCCGGATAACCCTAAACTATGTGTGGTGCAATGTTTAAAAGCATACGAGGTAAGTACATCTGAATTTCGTTCAGATATGCAAGATCAACTGTTTATAGCATTGCAAAAGCCTTTTAAGCCAGTGACTCCAGCTACCTTAGCAAGATGGGTACGTTGGCTCATGAATGAAGCAGGCATTGATGTCTCTAAGTTTGGCGCCCATTCTGTTCGAGGCGCAATGGCGTCCAAGTCTTTTTCTCTAGGAGTAAGCCTTACTGACATCATGAATACGGCCGATTGGTCAACGGAATCTACTTTTAAATCTTTCTATTACAAACCTATTGTGGATGTTGCATCAGTGGTGGTGGCACAGCTTTGAACAAGCATAATCGGAGCCTCCGGTCCTGACATAGAACTAAAAATTTGCGAACATTCGTGACAAGAATTTTCAATTCTATTAAGGACAACGGAGGCGAGGATTATCCCACCCAGTATTTATGTATTTATCTACGTGATTCATAATTGTGAAAGTAAGATTATTGACTGTTTAGCATTATGTCTTTTTCCCCCCCTGTTATGCGATTTTGCTGATTGCACATAGTTCGGGGATGTTCGTCATTACGTAATTTCCTCTCCATTTCAGATTCCAATGGCAAATGAAAAATACACGTGTTTGCTTCACGTTTCCGCGGGGAGTGGTCTTTCCTTTGTCCAGGCGTGGCGATCGTACACCAGGACTATCAAGCAGAAGCTGGTCCATCGGATTCGAAGTTTTCCCTGTTGGTCTTTGTGATGTTTGGTTCTTCTAAAAGTGTTATGTTGACAGTGTTGGACTTAACAGTTACAGTTTTCGCAAAGAAAGAGGATGTGTGTGCCTCGGTTGAACATTATATAGGCACAGTCTCTATGGTTATAGAGTACAGGGTGCTCATGGGATTTGTAGTTTATTGTGATTTATTGAATAAAAAAGATCGTTTTTTTTTATTGGCTGCTGTAATAAAGCAAAGAAATGAGAAGCATAATCCTTGCCTCCGTTGTCCTTAATAGAATTTAAAATTCTTTTCATGCTCGCAAATTTTTAATTTCCTCATTTACTGCAGTCTGCTTTCAGTTTTTTACTTGGATTCCAACAAAAAGGTATTCAGATATGTCACACATTTGACATAAATTCTGAATGTTAGCACTCTAGTTGCTCATTAGATCACTGTAGTAAAGTTACTGCTCACCACGGAAGTCTGCTGCTGGTATTAAAAGTGCATGTTTCAGTCTGCATGTCAGAATTTTTTAATGAAATAGTAGAGGATTTGAGAAGTCACTCAAAATGTGCCCTAATTTTTCTTTCTTCAGCACTAATCATAATTTCTATGGCAAAATGAACCCCCTCATTGTGCTCAGTTTATTCCAATCAAGATGGCTTCAGGTGTTCCATACTTTTGTCATAAGTAAGACAGTAAGCGCTCTAGTTGTTCTTAAGAACACTCTGGGACATTCTGTCATTGGGCTATACTTGGGCTACATCTGGGTGATATTTGTGCTACATTTAGGCTCTTTTGTCTCTGGTGGCCATCTTGGGAGACTTATTTGTTATGAAGTTTCCTAATTTCCTTATTTACTGCAGTCTCCTCAGTAGGAAATACTTTCAGTTTTTTACTTTGATTCCATCAAGAAGGCATTCAGATGAGTTACATATTTGCCGTAAATTCTGAATGTTAGCACTCTAGTTGCTCATTAGATCACTGTAGTAAAGCTACTGTTCACCAGGCAAGTCTGCTGCTGGTATTGAACGTGCATGTTTCAGTCTGCATGTCAGAATTGTTTAATGAAATAGAAGAGGATTTGAGAAGTCACTTACAATGTGCCCTAATTTTAAAGAAAGATAATGTGAATTTACAGAAAATATGCTCTCAGTTTAGCTTATAGATCACCTTCCAAACCTCTGTGGGAAAAGCATGAGAAAATAGTTTTCTCTCAAACATGATTCATGATATCCCAGCAGAAGGCTTTTTCACATGGTAAAATCACCTTAGAACACACCACAATTCCTAAAATGAGTATGGTACCATCAACAAATGATTTATATGTAACTAAAGTCTTAAAACCTTTTATTAACTGCAATGCTTTTTAATGAGGTGCTATCATGTATATTGGTCCCAAGATGGCTGCCAACACTTCTTGGATGAAGTGCTGACAGCCAATCAGATCTCACGATGAGATGTGTGGTTAGGCTCCACCCAGATATATATATTTCTTTTTCCATTAATATTTTAAAAACTACTGAACGGATTTACACCATTTAACCAAAAGGCACGACTCTGAATCAAGGGCTACCTTTTTGCCAAATTTGGTGTAATTCCGTTCAGCAGTTCGGGCTGTAGCTGCAACTAAAGGTTCCTATGGAAAATTGCATGGGGAAAACACGTTTTGGGACCACCCTTTTTCACGGCCCCCGCTTGACGAATCACCCCGAGACTTTCAGGATAGGAGCGGACCGGAGCTGGCCAATAGTTTTGAAAAATTCGCGAAGATTTGTCAACCGGCGCCAAAGTTATTGGGAATAGAATGTTGCGGATTTCCTATGGAAAATAGGTCCTAACTATAACTACCTACTGGCAACCGCCAGTAGGTAATTATATATGTATATATATATATCACTGAAAAAACCATGGGTTTCACACACGTTATAGTTAGGAATTAGCATTTAAAAAACCTTAGAAATTCAGTGAAAAAACCATAGGTTTCACACATGTTATAGTTAGCTGGACATTTTACTCGTAAAAAACCAATGAAATTGCCCCGTTATAGTTAGTTCAGCTAACTATAACTCGCGCGCCCGCAATGCACTGCTGATGACGTCACATATTACATCACTCATGACATGGTCAGTGACATCACTCATGACATCACTGATGACATCTCAAATGACATCACTGATGACCACACTGATGACATCATCCAGTGAATGTGTGTTTTTCTGAAAATTAAATATGTTTTATATATGTATATCTCAAGGTCAATGGAAGAATAAATGGGTATATAAGTGTCTAAATGGATGATTTGTTTTTGAAAAATTGATTGTTTAACTGACTGATTAAGTGTATCATAGTGAATACATGTTTTAGTGAGTAATGTTTAAATATGTATATATCTGTATCAGTCTCTCACTTTGTGTATAAGTGGCTGCATGGGTTGGTGAGTAGATACATGGGTGTCTATATAGGTTATTAGTTGGTTTTTTGAGTATCAGTCTGAGTGTCTGCATGGTTCGGTGGGGGGTATTACGTAGTGCATAGGTGTATGAATGAGTGACTCACTGTTTGTATGTGTTGAACACAGCATGTGTGCAGGACTGTATGGGTGGATGAGTGTGTGCATGGATGTGTTATTGAGTGAATGACTGTCTCAATAGTGTCTTTATGAGTAACTACATATGTTTTAAACTAGTATATGTGACTATTGGTGTATATATGTGAGTATATGTGAGAGTGAGAGATTGAAAGAGTTCTTGTATGAATAAGTATGTGTTTCTATAAGTGATTGTTTAAAAGACTAAGTATGTGTAAGTTTCCGTAGAAGTAAGTGTGGTGGTGTGTGTATAACTGTATATGCAAGTAAATGTATGTTTGATTCTTTGTTAGCATGAGTTACTATGTGTGTGAGTAACTCTATGGATGAGTGGCATTGTGTAACAGGATGTATAGGTGTATGAGTACATATGATGAGTGAGTACATGTATGAGTGACTGAATTGGACTGTTGGTGAATGAGTGGATGTGTATGTGGATCTTAGAATTACTGAAAAGGTTGTTTTAACTGGTATTGGTATGTCCATTGTTTTGAACATTGTAGTTTCTATTTTTGAATGTGTGTGTCAAAGGTTATATTAGGGGAAGAGGAGGTCTGCCACTCTATCACAAGGATGATGTCATCAGTGAGGTCATCAGTGATGTCATTTGAGATGTCATCAGTGATGTCATGAGTGATGTCACTGACCATGTCATGAGTGATGTAATATGTGACGTCATCAGCAGTGCATTGCGGGCGCGCGAGTTATAGTTAGCTGAACTAACTATAACGGGGCAATTTCATTGGTTTTTTACGAGTAAAATGTCCAGCTAACTATAACATGTGTGAAACCTATGGTTTTTTCACTGAATTTCTAAGGTTTTTTAAATGCTAATTCCTAACTATAACGTGTGTGAAACCTATGGTTTTTTCACTGAATTTCAAAGGTTTTTTAAATGCTAATTCCTAACTATAACGTGTGTGAAACCCATGGTTTTTTCAGTGAATTTGCAAGGTTTTTTAAATGCTAATTTTTTTTTTATTCTTCAATTTTTTCAAACATATTTTTTATTTAATTTTCTTACCTTTTATAAAGACTATGCTTTAATTTTTAAAATCCTTAAATATTTTTTTTTAATATATTTTTTAAAATAAACATGTAAAATTTATTTCCAGTTCTTTTTTTATTTTTTTATTTTTTTTTGGTACGCGTACCGTAAGCTCACGGTAAGCGTACGGTTTACGCAACGTCCGTAATCTATCTACGCTGCTTGCGTATAGTTACGCACTTTGCATAGCCGCGCGTACTGCGCGTGGGACGCGTGCGCGCTTACGCCACACGCGCACGTTACGCGGAAGTGCCGGGGAGTGACTGTTATGCGCATGCGCGCAAGCGCGTGTCTTTTTTACGCGCACGCGTACTTTTTGCCGTAAGCGTACCGTAAGCGTACCGTAAGCGTACGGTAGGTCATGTGATCTTGAAACACAACTTTTGATTGGTTGAAACTACTTTCAGTTCTAGAACTCTCCTACACCACACCCATTCCCCTCATTTCTGCTTGTGATCCCTTGGGAGAAGGAGCTGGTTTGTCTTTGGGATACGATGGCAGAACAGCAGAGCTCTTCTGAGAGTGAGGCTAGCACTAGCAGCACTGTCTTGAGGCAGAGATCGAGGAAACAAAAGCCTTCTTATGTTTGGGATTATTTTACTTTTCCAGAAGGCCAGCAAAAGGTGAATGCACCCTTAGTTACTTGCAAGCTGTGTCAGCGTGTACTTTCTAGAGGTAATCCTAACAGGAAGTATTCCTTTGGGAATCACACCATGAAGAGACACCTCCAGGATGTACACAGAAGGACACATGGTCATCTTTTTGGAGGTAACTCTTCAGAAAGACGAGCCAGTACATCCACAGCAGCTCAGCCTGGACCATCACCTGCAGGGCTTACTCCTTCTTCTGCAGGTCAGGTGAGCCCTTCATCTGTGGGGGGAGAATCTCCTTTTGCTGGCCCTCTGGAAATGAACCCTCGATTTCGGAAGGTTGATATTCATTGCACATTTTGTAAAGATCTAATTTGCCATAGGGAGACCAGTGTTTCCCTAGTGAACAACAAAATAGATCAGCACATTTGTCGTTTTGAATAATTTTCCCATGCTTCCTTTCCTCTGTCCCTGCATGAACACAACGGTTCTTTTAAGAGCCAACCTTATCTTTCATCTTTTTTTTACATATGTTTTTAAAAACTTTTTTTTATTTTTTTTTACCGTACGCGTACGGTGCGCGTACTTTTTTTTTATTTTTTAAAAAAAACACTAAAAATCAATTATCACATTACATTGTCCTTGAAAGACTACAATTATTATTATTGACTTACCATACTCACTGAAAAAATATTTATTCATTTCTTTTTTTTAAAAATAGTTTTAAAAATGTTTGTAGTTTTCGAAAATTTTCTATATCTATCTGGAAAAAAAGAAAAAAGTATTAATATTTTTTAAACATTTTATAATACAGTACACATATTTACATTTTTTACCAAAAAATCTTTTTGCCTTATTTTTGCTGTTTTCAGAATATATTGCATTTCACTATAAATTGTGAAAGCAATTGCATTCATCATTTTACAGCGGGCAAAAAAAAATACCAATCACAAAGATTGTATTAAAAAAGCCCTGAATCTTTTTTTAATTAAACTTAACATTATAGAAATGCATAATATTGTAAAAAAATATCATCTAATACCAATACTTATTTCTTTAAAATACCGTCTGATATGTTTGTTTCAGAACTATAATCACAATATTATATCTCAAATAACTCCAAAATACATCTGATTTCATTTCCTTTAGGCCAAATAGTAATTTTAATTTTTTTTTTGGAATAAATTTCCAACGGAAATCCAATAAAATTCTAAAGTTTAATTTGTCCAGATCTCACCGATTCTCTGTAACATTTTGGTTCACGAAAATTTTTTGAATAATTTATTTAGTCCACAATAGAATTGGTTACTTTTCCACATGGCCAAATAGTAATTTTTTAAATCATTTTTGAAAAAATTTCCAATGGCAGTCCAATAACATTCCAAAATTTAAAATGTGCAGAAGTTACCGATAATCTCTAAATTATTGGTTTTTCAAAATTGCATTAAAAATTAAAAAAGTCCACATTACAATTGGTTATCTTTCCATTAGGCCAAATGATAATTTTAAAAATCTTTTTTTTACAAAATTGCAATGGTAATCCAGTAAAATGGTAAAATTATTTTGTCCAGATCTTGCCAAGTCTCTCTAAAATTTAGGTTTCAAGAAGATTAGATAGGAATTTGCTAAATCAAAAGGCAAACGTTGTTTGAAAATCAATTGGGAATCATTACACAGTGTCCAGCCTTTTTCACATTTTAGATAAACTGTGTAATGTCCAGAAGTAACAGTAGGTCCATCATGGAAAATTATTGCAACAGTTACAAAAGTTTTTCCTGAAATTGATAATTGCTGTCCTGTAAACTTCTTTATTAAAGTATCCAATTTTGAACCATCAGCTCTACATCGTTGCATCATTAAAATTACATACTGTCCGTATTCCTTTAAAATTAATGTTGAAAACATGTCAGAATTACACTCACCACATTTCATGCTATGATTAGCATCTTTAACTAATTTTGCAAAAGTGACTGTTTTACTCTCTGGCAATGTCAAATAAATAAACCTTTCATTATCAACAATAGAGCCACATATATTATAACAATTATCACAACTATGTTCCCATTTATAAGAGAGACCAAAAAAAATGTCAATGGGAACTCCTTCTTCTTCCACTACCTGAAGAAAATACATCAAAAATTCATGTGCATCTTGCTGTTCATTTTGAGAAAACTGTGTTCGTCCTGAACATACATCTAAAAGTTTTCTAATGTCAGTAGCACTTTCTATTTGAGTTTTATCTTTACTCAACTTTTGAAAAAGGAGACTCAGCTCTGAACAGAATCTTTTTCCCTGATTTACTATTATCTGCTCTTGCAAACTTTCCAGATAAAATGCAACATTCAGCACTACATTTGCGTAGCAGTTGACACCAGAGCTATTTTCAAAATGACATCCTACAACCTGTTCTTCATTTTCCTTTTTCTTTTTGCTTGCAATTACATCACTCCTCTTTTTTTTCCTCTTCTCTACATCTTCACTACAGATATTCTCATTTTTTCTTTTACGAGAAACTACACGTTTCTCCAACACAGGATACTGACCTAAATGAGGAGCATAGCTTCTTCTTAATCTATTATACTCCTTTACACAATTTGTATCAGCACTAACTTTTGATTCTTCAAAGTCTATCATGAATAAACCTGATAATGTTTTGACTCGTGACAAAGCAACATATGCCATACCTTCTTTGAACACAGTTGAACCAATGTTCACAAATGCACAATCTACAGTCAATCCTTGAGACTTGTGAATAGTTACAGCATATGCTAGAGAAAACGGAAACTGCTTCCTACGTACATATAAGTCTTTCACAAGCATAAAACGAACTGTACAACGACAAATATCTTTAACTTCATCTATCTGATCAAATTTTATTTTTAAACATTCAATTCCTTCTTTTTTCTGATAATTAATAAAACCCACAACTCTTCCCATCGCTCCCTTAACTAAACCTTTCTCAACATCCAAATTTCTCCTTAAAAACACTCTACAGTTCATGCAAACATATAGATTTTTTTCTAATCCTGCTGTTTTGGAGATGTTCTTCTCTAGTGAGTCCAATTTATTTTTCAGTTTGCCTGTTACTGTGACAGTAATTCTTCCATCCTCAATTTTGTCCACTGCTTCCAATTTCCTGATCTCTTCCTTTTCCAATTTCAAAAGCTCCTCATTGAATATTGAGCATTCACGTAGAGTAGGCATTAAGCAGATGACACTTTTGTTTTCTGCAATGTTCTTGTATATCTTCTCTGCAACTATTTCTTCCTTTGGAAATAAATTATGTAGCAGCCGAGTCTGTAATGCTTTTTTGCCAGCTTCTGTGAGTAGTCCAATCCTGATATCTTTCAGAATACTTCCATATTCTTCATCGTTTGCTTGCCTCATATTAGTTGTAAGTTCCTTGTACTCAAAGAAGGACCAAATATTTGTATTACCGATGCTTCCCAATGACTTCTTCGTGTCTTCATGTGTCACAGTATTAAACACTGGTTGTCCTTTAACTGGAGTAAGTTGCAAAAGATCTCCAAAAACTATGACGTGTTTTCCACCAAATAACACGTCATAGTCTGTCTTCAAAATTTGCTGCATTCTTAAATGCACAAAGGCAAGCATTAAGTTTGATACCATGCTCACCTCATCAATAATGAGAACTTGCATCTTCTTCAATACTCGTGAAACTTCCAAGGATGCTTCTCCAGTTAGCTTGTTGAATTGTATTTTGTTCTCATGCTCCACTGGTAACATTAGCAAACGATGTAATGTGATTCCTTTTATGTTATATGCTGCTAACCCAGTTGGAGCAGTAACCACACAAGACAAAGTAGAATCCGTTTTTTGCTTTAGGTAGCTTCTGATGACTTTAATTAGGAAACTTTTTCCAGTGCCAGCTTGTCCGCTTACATACATCCTGATTGGATGAAAGGATGTGCATGAGCACTCTTTTTTTACATGTAGAAATCCGTGATCAATTTTGTTTTTGATCTCTTCATAAATTTGTTGCTGCTCTTGATTCAGTTGTCTTTCCAAATTTTCTAAGTCTATAAATTCTTCTTGAGCTTGATTCATAGCTGTTTCCACTTCATTCATGGCTATTGATGCTTCATTTTCAACGATTGGTTGTCCTAGGGGATCTTGACTGTGTGTTCCTGAACTTTGGCTGTCCTGAGAACTGTCTCTAGCTATTTCTGCTGCAATTGTAGTTTCCTGTTCAATTTCTTCATTTAACATTTGCAGATAAGTTGTGAATGTATTGCATTGTATGCTGTCTTTGCAAGCATTAAATGAATCCTCATAGCTTTGAAATTCTCCCAGTAGTTCATCCTCTGTACGCCATGGTTTAAACAACTGTAAAAGAGCCAAGTAGTAAAATTCTTTCTTGTCGGTAGTGTCGCAACTCAGCTTCCGGTGATTTATCAAACTTCCTTTGGTTTGCTTCACCAAACATCCTTCTTCACCAACAACTTTATATTTTCCATTATTAATGTCTTCTGCAGCTTTCCGTGAATAAATGTAGTTCTGCAACACTTCATAGAGACACATGTTCTCCAGATGATGACTTCTCTTGGGATAATATGTGTCCAACATGTTTGTTTTCAATATATCTGTACTTTCTGGGTCATTCTCGGCCAAATATTCAATTTCTCCAACAGATTTCAGTACCCGATTTCTCATTGCTGCAAGGCCTAAACTTGCCCAAATTATTCTTCTTGACTTCGAGTAGAGACTTGCAGAAGATAACCTATCTGAACATTCGTAGGATCCAATTTCTCGATGCGATAACATCTTCAAACTGAAACTGTACAGCTTCTTACTGACAGTCTTCTCGTGAGAAATCTCTTCCCACATTTCCTTCAATTCTGTTTTTTCTGATTTCGTAATGTAAGACGTTACATATCGTGCAACAGCAATGGAATTGTCAGCTACATACTGTATATCCATGTTAGCGTTCCACATGGATAAAATGACTGGGTTGTAGTCATTTATATTTTTTGATTCTTCTTTTCTTTTAAGGTTGTAGGTATTCTTAGGTGATTTTCTTGTGATAGTATGTCTCACAGCTGACATAAAACTGTTTACTCTTCCATTTGAAAGAACAGGTCTAGGAAATCCAAATCGACATTTAGTGTAGTATTTTTCTTTGCTCTTGTATTTCCGTCGACAGTATTTTCCACACCGATGACTTTGGAAACGTAAAACTTGCTCCTTTAACTTGTTCTCTTCTGTGCTTTTTGGTATACCACATGTTGCATATTCTTCAATGTAAGATAACACTGCTTCATCAGTATCTGTTCCAAACTTTGGGGCATCCTTGATCCACAACAGCATATGAATATGAGGAGCACCTCTTGCCTGGTACTCTTTTCTCCAAAAGAAATCCACTACTTCTCCAAGGGGTGGATTTTTTTTATTGCAGATGAAGGACATCATAGCCTCAAATCTATGATTGAAATATCTGCAAACATTAACCGGATCCAATGAGCACAGTTCTCCTGCTGTCTTGTATTCGATGTTTTTAATGTTTGAATTGGCCTCTCGTAGAAAATCCAGTAAATCATCCCAAGCGTACTCGGCACAGCTTAGGGTAAGGAACCATGTTGGTGTTCCTAAATTGCGTAACATGCATTTTAGTTCACCATGGCGTCGGTACCAATATTCATTTGTCCCACGCTGACAAGCCATCAGATTGATCAGTTGTGTTTCCAAATGATCATCTCGGTGCTGCACTTTCTCCATAAAATCCTTAGCAGACACATTTTGTAAATGTACTCCACTTTTTAAAATGTGATTTACTGCATAAGACAGTGCAGACAAGTCGCTTTCAAATAAAAGATGGAACAAATAAGGAATACTTTGTCGAAATCTGGGATCTTCAGCATATAGTCTTGTAGTCCGATACTCTGAAGCTGGAATCTGTTCTGGACGTTCATCGTATCGTCCTCCTTTTCCCGTAGGAAACAGCTGGGGAAAACATCGAGCTTCCAAGCTCTCCTCCCATACACTCACGGGAGTTCCTTTTGCTTTCTTCATCTGAAAGAGATCAATATTGTCTCCCATAACTTCTTTCGAATGAAGAGGATGTATGCTAAAATGTTCATAAATTTCTTCTTCCTTTGTCTTGTCCACTTTTTCAATTTGTCCAGTTGGTGTTTCTGTGTCTTCTTGAAAATCTTCGTCTTCTTCTTCTTCTTCTATATAAATTGATTCATACCATTTGTTATTTTTTTTCAAATACAAATTTGCTCTTTGTACTTTCCGCACATCTGCCAAATCTTCTTATTCTTTGTAGGTACACCATTAACCAGAATAATTAATGGTTCAGTTTCCAAAGTATCCGCATCAATAGTTTCCATATTTTTTTTCAAATCCAAGGGCAAATACACCACTCTACCTTTTAAACCTCTCAGTAAATCTGAAGGAGGTAATTTACCAGTTTTGGGCTCCATACGTACTATGGTCTGGAACGGATGAACACATTGAATGAGT
Source organism: Triturus cristatus (assembly GCF_964204655.1). Lineage (NCBI taxonomy): Eukaryota > Metazoa > Chordata > Amphibia > Caudata > Salamandridae > Triturus > Triturus cristatus. The sequence goes on along the minus strand of NC_140583.1, from coordinate 391,852,586 downwards.
ATAGACTCATATGTATTTAATTCAGAAAGTTCAGCAGGAATACCATCCAATTCTAAATTATTATGTACAGCTCTGGTCGGCATTCTATTTTCCTCTAACTTGTTGTAACAGTATTTACAAATACGCTGATCTTCACCCAATTCAAAACAATTTTCAAGAAATATATATGTGGCAAAATCCATCCACTTATAATTATCTTCATTTTCACTCTTTCTGTAGAGATCAACATTCCTAGTTTGTTTTCTATAATGAGTTCTGCGGCAACAAATACAAGTAACATTTGGTCTTTCATTAGAGACTATTGCAAATTTTGTTATGTGATCATTAAATGTCTTACTTACAGAAGGTTCTACATTCTCTTCCACTTCTTCCTCATTTACTGTGTCCTTCTCTGCACTGTTTTGTTCAGGACCAAAGTAACAAAACTGAATTTCATCAACAACCTTCTCTACATCTGATACCGTTCCTCGGAACAGAGCCCTATTCAATTCATTTAACTTTATTGCTGGACTTTTGGCAAAATACAACCGTCTCACAAACTTTCTCATTTCAGTATGATGAACAGCCAGCATCCTAAAATGATGGAAAACACTATTGCACACTTTTCTAGATAGACAAGCCAGAGAATGACCCTGCAAACCAGTATTCTCTCTCACTCTGCATGGATCCAGACTTTGAAGCACCTTAATCTTCTGTTTTACACTTTTTTTACTATATTCTCTTAGAAACTCTCGAAATCTGTCAATAGATTCCTGACGCACAGTGCAAATACTACTACAATTCCAAGTGTAAACTGGGGCTTTAGGACGTCTCCCCATTGCCTCATCTGCCATCACTTGTACCTCATCTCTTGGAACCATTATCTCCTTCTCCATTATGCAACCATTTTTTACTTCGTATGAACGACCTCTGGTGTCAACTGCATGCAGCAAACTATTACTTTGAAAATAGCTCTCTTCATTAAAAAAAGGTTCACTACTTGAACTATGCATCCACTTTCCTAAAAACACTTTACAAAAGTTTGTTCTGTTCACTACTCTTTTGCTTTTGCTTTGTGATTTCAGTACATTAACCATTTTATCTAATGTACGCATCCTATTCAAAATTAATATGAATAGTTTCCTTTTTAATTCTAATGCTTTTGCTGCAATGGCTTCAATTTCTTTTTTTCTCTTGTAATATTTTGCCTTTTGCTTATATTTCTTCACATCCTTTATCAAATTGGACATAACTCTTCTCTGAAACATTTTTCTACGTATCTCTTTAAACGCTGTTTTTCTGTTTATGTAAAACTTTTCAGTTGCAGAAGGTATATTTGCATTAACTAAATTCTCAATTTTTTGCTGTTCTCTTCGTTTTGTTACATTCTTCCCAGGACAGACATTTTGTACATTTTTCTTTGTTTTGAATATTTTTTTAAGAAATTGTTTTTTCTGCTTACCAGAAGATTTTTTCTTTTTCCCAACATGAGCATCTTCTACTAACTTTGGTCCTCCAGTTGTCTTCAAATATAGTTTTTTTTTTAGCGTTTTTTGAACTCGAGATTTTGTAGGCATCTTAAATTTTGTTCACTGTTCTTCAGCAATATCTGAAAAAAACTAAAAAAAAATCCTTTATTGTATTTAAATATATTACTACATTTCTTTTCACAATAGTCACAAAACAAAATTTCTTTGCCAATTTGAATGCACACAAACTGCTCTTTTTTTTGGGCAAGTGAAAATCTCTTTTACAAACTGTCACATTATGAAACCACTTTTCAGATTTTTTAAAAAGCCCATGTCCAGAGTGCTACACTCCAGCAAGGGCAACCAGCCTTAGTGAAGCTCAATGTATTTGCATTACAGACTGAAACCTGAAAACCCCACTCGCTTCTAAATACTGTGCATGACTATACACGGCAAGCACATGGGTGTGTGCTAAGACTCTGCTTCTTCCCCCAAAAATTCACTCCCCCTTTCCATCTAATGCAACTGTGAAATCACCAGAGCAAGACGCAATAAATCTCTGCCTATAATTCCTCTATGCACACAGAGTCATGTTTTCACATTAGTCCCAAAACGAAATTTCTTTGCCATTTTGAAAGCACACTTACTGCTCTTTTTTTTTCGGGCCAAGTGAAAATCACTTTTTACAATTGGAAATCACTTTTACAGACTGACACATTATAAAACCACTTTTTTTGATTTATTTAAATGCACATGTCCAAGCTGTTTTTTCAGACCACCACCATGTGTATTCTCTGTGACTGCCTACACTCCAGCAAGGGCAACCAGCCTTAGTGATGCTGAATGTATTTGCATTACAGACTTAAACCTGAAAACCCCACTCGCTTCTAAATACTGTGCATGACTATACATGGCAAGCACATGGGCGTGTGCTAAGACTCTGCTTCTTCCCCCAAAAATTCGCTCCCCCTTTCCATCTAATGCAACTGTGAAATCACCAGAGCAAGACGCAATAAATCTCTGCCTATAATTCTTCTATGCACACAGAGTCATGTTTTCACATTAGTCCCAAAACGAAATTTCTTTGCCAATTTGAAAGCACACTTACTGCTCTTTTTTTTTCGGGCCAAGTGAAAATCACTTTTTACAATTGGAAATCACTTTTACAGACTGACACATTATGAAACCACTTTTTTTGATTTATTTAAATGCACATGTCCAAGCTGTTTTTTCAGACCACCACCATGTGTATTCTCTGTGACTGCCTACACTCCAGCAAGGGCAACCAGCCTTAGTGATGCTGAATGTATTTGCATTACAGACTTAAACCTGAAAACCCCACTCGCTTCTAAATACTGTGCATGACTATACATGGCAAGCACATGGGTGTGTGCTAAGACTCTGCTTCTTCCCCCAAAAATTCGCCCCCCTTTCCATCTAATGCAACTGTGAAATCACCAGAGCAAGACGCAATAAATCTCTGCCTATAATTCCTCTATGCACACAGAGTCATGTTTTCACATTAGTCCCAAAACGAAATTTCTTTGCCATTTTGAAAGCACACTTACTGCTCTTTTTTTTTCGGGCCAAGTGAAAATCACTTTTTACAATTGGAAATCACTTTTACAGACTGACACATTATGAAACCACTTTTTTTGATTTATTTAAATGCACATGTCCAAGCTGTTTTTTCAGACCACCACCATGTGTATTCTCTGTGACTGCCTACACTCCAGCAAGGGCAACCAGCCTTAGTGATGCTGAATGTATTTGCATTACAGACTTAAACCTGAAAACCCCACTCGCTTCTAAATACTGTGCATGACTATACATGGCAAGCACATGAGTGTGTGCTAAGACTCTGCTTCTTCCCCCAAAAATTCGCTCCCCCTTTCCATCTAATGCAACTGTGAAATCACCAGAGCAAGACGCAATAAATCTCTGCCTATAATTCCTCTATGCACACAGAGTCATGTTTTCACATTAGTCCCAAAACGAAATTTCTTTGCCATTTTTAAAGCACACTTACTGCTCTTTTTTTTTTCGGGGCAAGTGAAAATCACTTTTACAGACTGACACATTATGAAACCTTTTTTTTTAATTTATTTAATTGCACTTGTCCAAGCTGTTTTTTTCAGACCACCACCATGTGTATTCGCGGTGACTGCCTACACTCCAGCAAGGGCAACCAGCCTTAGTGATGCTGAATGTATTTGCATTACAGACTTAAACCTGAAAACCCCACTCGCTTCTAAATACTGTGCATGACTATACATGGCAAGCACATGGGTGTGTGCTAAGACTCTGCTTCTTCCCCCAAAAATTCGCTCCCCCTTTCCATCTAATGCAACTGTGAAATCACCAGAGCAAGACGCAATAAATCTCTGCCTATAATTCCTCTATGCACACAGAGTCATTTTTTCACATTAGTCCCAAAACGAAATTTCTTTGCCATTTTGAAAGCACACTTACTGCTCTTTTTTTTTTTCGGGCCAAGTGAAAATCACTTTTTACAATTGGAAATCACTTTTACAGACTGACACATTATAAAACCACTTTTTTTGATTTATTTAAATGCACATGTCCAAGCTGTTTTTTCAGACCACCACCATGTGTATTCTCTGTGACTGCCTACACTCCAGCAAGGGCAACCAGCCTTAGTGATGCTGAATGTATTTGCATTACAGACTTAAACCTGAAAACCCCACTCGCTTCTAAATACTGTGCATGACTATACATGGCAAGCACATGGGTGTGTGCTAAGACTCTGCTTCTTCCCCCAAAAATTTGCTCCCCCTTTCCATCTAATGCAACTGTGAAATCACCAGAGCAAGACGCAATAAATCTCTGCCTATAATTCTTCTATGCACACAGAGTCATGTTTTCACATTAGTCCCAAAACGAAATTTCTTTGCCAATTTGAAAGCACACTTACTGCTCTTTTTTTTTTCGGGGCAAGTGTAAATCACTTTTACAGACTGACACATTATGAAACCACCATGTGTAACTACAACAAAAACAATTCCCATTTCTATTATTCATTTCTTAAGTTACCACATACATCCCCTCTCAAACTGTAAACTCACCTTTAAAATTAGTTAGTTGTGAAAGAAATGTGACACTCAAACAGCAGATTATCAGAGCCAGGATCTCTGTTGTGTTCACCTCTCTCCTCTCAGCAGAACCAGATAATGGCAAACTTTCCCTCTATTTTTCCACACATATACTTGTAAGTTTCAAATCTCAGTGCTTCCCCCTTTTTTTCAAATGTAATCACACATTTCTATTGGTTGAAAACCAACCCTTTTCCAAAAGTACCCTTCCCCCAACTTGACTTCTGCCTAGTACCCTTCCCCCAACTTGACTTCTGCCTGCTACCATAGCAACAGCTCATGGAACACTGCTGTGTAGAGTTAGGTCAGAAGTTCGACACACAATGTTTCAATTCCACAGAGCAAGAGTGCTTGACTTTTCAAACCTTACAGCAAATCCATAGTACTGTTCTTTGGTTACACATTTTTTTGTACCAATACAAAACATGCTTCTATTAATTTACACATACAGCCTAGTTTTTATTCTAGAATGGTATGAAACAGCCAATCAGTTATTTTTGTTTTGAAAAAAATATGTATGCCTCCATTTCCAAACTGTCTTTCTTTTCATATTGCCATTCTACTGAAAGACACCTCCTGAGTGCATCCAGTTCTCCTTTGAAGATGTTCACAGTGTGGATTGTAGGGCACAGCTATGTCTTCTGGAGTGAAAAGTTTGCAGAGAAAACAGGTATGGTGAGAGACCTTGCTTTGCCAAATGTAGACATAAAATGGATTGGTCAGAGAGGGTTAAAGTGGCACCAATTGATGCCATTGGTGAAATCCTTCATGCAAAACCAACACCCTGACCTCATAATAGTGCACTGTGGTGGCAATGACCTAGGCACTTTGACTGGGGTAGGTCTGGAAATGCTTATGAAGGACACCTTTGCACAACTGTTTACACTTTTCCCTAAAACTGCCTTTGTGTTTTCCAACATATGCCAAAGGCAAAAATGGAACTGGTCCAATCATTTCTGTCCGCAGATTGACAAAGCAAGAAAGCGCGTCAACAAATCTGTTTCTGCTTTCCTCCGTGACTATGGTATGGGTGCCATTTACCACAACAACTTGCGTTATGACATGCAAGACATTTATAGAGGAGATGGTGTGCACTTCAATGATGAAGGGAACAGAGTCTTCCTCTTGAACCTTAGACTCTGCATCGGTACTTACTTGTAGGTACCACTAAGAAAATGACTTCATAAACACAACAGCTCTTTTTAGAGCTCCCTAATTTCTAAACTCTTAAATCTGCTTTTCATTTATTTTTTTTATTTTTTTTTACCGTACGCTTACCGTAAGCTTACGGTACGCGTACCCCGTGATTTTTTTTAAAATCAATAAATGGTTTTTTTGTACTTTTCTGTCCTTCTTTGACCCCCTTACAAATGTTAGGGGGTCTGTAACTCTCCTCATTGCCCCCTTTCCTTGTTTTCTCTGTTTTTTTTCTGAGTGAAACACACAAAATGGCGGCCGCCGCTTCCTGGTTTCGGCCGATTCGAATGTTTACTATGATCTATGGGCCAATCAGAATCTCCTTCGCGCACGCCATGTTTCTTCCGTACGCTTACCGTAAGCTTACCGTACGCGTACCCCGTGATTTTTTTTAAAAATCAATAAATGTTTGTTTTGTACTTTACAGTCCTTCTTTGACCCCCTCACAAATGTAAGGGGGTCTGTAACTCTCCTCATTGCCCCCTTTTCTTGTTTTCACTCTTTTTTTTTCAGAGTGAAACACAGAAAATGGCGGCCGCCGCTTCCTGGTTTCGGCCGATTCGAATGTTTACTAAGATCTAAGAGCCAATCAGAATCGCGCTCGCGTACGCCACCGTACGCTTACCGTAAGCGTACGGTAAGCGTACCGTAAGCGGGCTCAGATATATATATTGATTTAAAGGCTATTTTCTCAGAATCTACTGAACAGATTTACACCAAACCTACAAAAGGCACTTCCTTGACCTAGGGACTACCTCTCTGCCAAATTTTGAGTAATTCTGTTCAGCCGTTCGGGCTGTAGCTCGTTCTAAATGTCCTATGGAAAAATGCATGGGAAAAACGCGTTTTGGGACCCCCCTTTTATCTCAGCCCCCGCTTGACGGATCCCCCCGAGACTTTCAGGGTAGGAGCGGAGCGTAGCGCCCCACCTATTTTGAGAAATCCGCGAGGATTCGTCGACCGGCGCCAAAGTTATTCAAAATAGAATGTTGAGGTTTTCCTATGGAAACGTGGTCCTAACTATAACTACCTACTGGCGACCGCCAGTAGGTAATATATATATATATATATATATATATATATATATACACACACACACACACACACACACACACACACACACACACACAATAATTCAGTAATGAGTACCAACACTTATATATAATATATACAATTAGGGTATTAATGTGATATATTTGCTAGTGATTAATGGGCATCGGTATATCCAGCTAACATATCACAGACTTTCTGACCATTTTTCATTAAAGATTATAAATTCAGTTGAAAATGATCGAAGTCGGAAAATAGGAGTCAGAGAGGATGTGCTGTTGACATTTGGTCCTTAAATGGCTAGAGAGACAGCAAGACCATCTTCAGGACTGGGTGACCAAAACGACAGACCCCTGAGGAACCTAACAGAATGCATAAATGTCAATAAATATCTATTAAAAATAAACCAAGAGGTACACCAAAAAGAAAATCTAATTGTGGATCAATCAACAAAAGTATGCGACCGAAAAAAATGAAACACCATCAAAAGTAACCACAAGTGAAACTGATCAACCAACACCAGTAATGCACCTGAACACCCTAAGTACAGACAATAAAACAGGATGCACCAACATAAAATATTTACCAAGGAAAATCAACAAATACTAAACCATATCCCACCTTTAAATGGTCAACCTATGAAGATGAATGAATGAAGATAATTTGATAAAGCGTGCATTACCCAAGGGTGTCTTAGCACTGAACGGATCAAGAGCCTATGAGGGGCATCAGACTGAGGGAGTAGCCAGGTCTTCAGCTGCCTTCTGAAAAGCTGCAAGTTGGGTTGCAAGCGAAGTGCCGAAGGCAGGGAATTCCATAGCTTTCTACCCCCGATATGCAAGCCTTCTGCCGCCCCAGTTTACTCTATTGATTCTTGGAACCAAAACCAAGTGCGCAGAGCTAGATCTGAGGTTTCTGCTAGGCGTATACCAGGAGAGCTGCTCTTGGAAAAAAGATGGACCGGTGCCATGAAGAGGTTTGTGCAATATACACAGAGCCTTGAAGGAGATCCTCTTCTCCACCGGTAACCAATGAAGGCCAAGCAATATGTGAGAAACGGGTTTGAACTTGGGAATCTTCAGCAGAGTTCTTACTACAGCATTCTGCAAAGAATGCAGTTTTTGTATCAGGTATCTGTAAGTGTTGAGGTAGAGGGAACTACAGTAATCCATTTTAGAGGCAATGAGAGCCAACATTACCGTTTTCTGTAGGTCAAATGGAATAAACAGGAGAATTTTTTTAAGAACCCGCAGCACGACAAAACCATCTGAGGTCACCACAATAATTTGAGCAGAAAAACACAATTTGGTGTCAAAAATGACTCCCAAGTTTCTTGCCTTCAGCGCAGGCTTGGGTAAAGTGCCCAGCTCCGAGGGCCACCAGGAAACATCCCAAAAGGAAGTCTCTTTCCTGAAGAGCAAAACCTCTGTACAGCTTGAGACAATTTCTCTGCATCCAACTAGCAACTGCAGACATACATCTGCAAAAATTGTTTGCATCTTTCTCAACCTGAGATGAAATAGATACCACTATCTGTGTGTTGTCCGCGTAGGAAAGTACAGCCAGGCCAAAACTATGGATAAGATTACCAGGGGAGTGACATACACATTAAAAAGGGTGGGACTGAGCGCAGAACCCTGCGGCACCCCACAGGGGAGGGAGAAAGGGCTGGACTTTGCATCTCCCATCTCCACCCATTGTTGTCTATCTTCTAGGAAGGAACTCAAAAGTGTCAGTGCAGTGCCTCTAAAACCTAGAGAGTGCAAGCATTTGATAAGTAGTGCATGGTGTACTGTGTCAAAGGCGGCAGAGAGATCCAGAAGGATTAATGCCGTTCTGCCACCCTTGTCCACCCTGCCTCTTATTTCCTCCTTGCAATGGTTTGCTCTAAAACCATATTGAGAGGAATCAAGCAGCTGATGGGTGTCCAGAAAAGTTAGGATTTCATCATTCATAGCCTTCTTCAGAATCTTTGCAGGAAACGGCAGACGGGAGATGGGTCTGTATCTCTCCGCCAGCTTAGAATCTAGGGAGGGTTTTCTACACCAGAGGAAGAATGGAGGCTTTTTTCCAAATATTTGGGTTATACCCGGTGCTAAGAGCCTCGTTTAATAGATCCTTGAGTGGTCCGCTACCTGGCTGGCCATCAAGTTGATGATCAGTGGAGGACAGGGGTCCGAGGGGGCTGTGGATTTAATAGAAGTGATGAGACTGATAGTTTTATCCCCTGAAAGAGGTTAGAATTTTTCAAACAAGAGAGGAGCACAGGACCCCGGAGGTAATCCAGGGTTCATAGCCTCATCCTGATGCAAGGAAAGGTCCGTGCTAGGTGCATTCAGAGAGAATGCTTGAAAAATAGAGTTGACCTTAAATTGGAAAAAATTTGCCAGCTTGTTATAGAAGGATGCATCAGGAATGAAAATGTTGTTGTTGTTCCATTTCGACAGATCTTTGACAGTTTTAAAGAGTTTCCTAGTGGAGTTTACAGCTAATCTGATTTTTCCCGGAGAAACATTTCGACTTTTCTTTTTTAATTAACTCTTTATACTCCAAAAGAAGCTTTTTGTATTTGATTTTTTCATCCCGAGAATAGTCTGTCCTCCAGATGCGCTCCTAAATCCTGCATTTAAGCGGAGCAGCTTTCAGTACCTGTGAGAACTATGGAGCTGATGGATTTTTTCTATGGCTCTTCAGCGTTTTCTCGGGTACCACTTTGAAACATGCCATGTCCAACCAGCGCGTATAGTTGATTGCTGCACAGTCTAAGTTGTTACCGTGAGTAGGGGCTAATTTGTGAGAGTGTCCTGTAGGGTTTCCACCTTAATGTTCTTCCAGGGTCTATATACAATTACTCAAATTGACCTGTTTAGTACAGCTCTATTGCACATGGTCGTAATTGAAAAGAAAGTAGCCTTATGATCTGACTATGGAAGTTGCAGGGTTTTGTCTATTTATAACTCTGCGTTATTTGTAAAGATTCCGTCCAACATATGATTGGCTGTATGAGTGGGTGCTTCTATTCGTTGGAGAAGGTTGAAGCTATGAAGAGTGTCCACCAGGTGATCTGTATCCACATTAGAGGACAACTCTAGATGGAAATTGAAATCATCAACAAGCGTGAAACTCGCATGCGTTATGCAGGATTCCATAAAGGACTGAACTTTGTGAACAAAACTGGCTCTTGGCTCCGGAGGACGATAAATTAGTACACCTTGAAATATGTAAGATTTGTTCAGTTTTATACTGAAACGGAGTGCTTCGCAGGCTAGATGAAATACTGGTGTAAAACTAGGCTCAAGAGAGTTTTGTTAAACAATCGCTAGCCCCCCCCCTCTTTTGCCTGCTCTATCTAACTTTTCAATGTTGAAACCGTTAGGATTAGTGGTCCTAATTTCTGGGTCAGAAGTGCTATCTGTTCAGGTCTCAGTAAGAAAGGTAACGTCAGGATCATGCTGGGACATAAGGTCTGCAGATTCATATTTGTTCTTAATAAGGGATAGAGTGTTAATCAGCATGCAGGAGTGCACCTCAATGGCCATTATACATGAAAAAACACATACCAAAAAATATGTGGATGTCACAAATACGATTCTATACCTCTGCCTAAAAAAGTAGTAATTGCTTACCCAAACATTGCTCATTGAAAAAGCTTAATGAAAAAGCTAAACAAAGTTCTGCAAGCCTTCTAATAATCTGAAAAATAATGATAACTAGGAGACATAAGATACTGAAGGCTAAAACAGAACCGAAATACAGCTACAACGTAGCGAGTTCCCCACTTACCCATGAACCACTTTACCAAGAATCTGACCTGCATCGATGTTTGAAAATGAAAGAGTCCTGACCAGCTCTGCCACCAAGACGCTACAAAATGGGCAGCAGTCAACATGAAACAAATCACGTGACAATTCAAGGAACAAAGGCCGACATCTTGGAGGAGGAAACAAAGCCCCAAACTCTTTATCTCATAAATTATTATGTACGACTCACAGTCATAAAAACTAGTCACAGTTACAAGAACTATGGTAACAAAAAAACTATTTAAGAGCTGCCAAAGGGAAAAACATCCAAATGGTGTGACTCATTATGTTCACCTGAATACCTACAAGTTCCCAATTCGACATGTAACAGATCACGTTACTCGCTCAGGGACAAAAACCACCATCTTAAAATGGCAAAAATACCTGAAAATCATAGTCTCAAAATCATTGTTACAGAGCCTAGGTAAATATGCCAGCAAATCACCCAGAAAGTAGGACCCATAACATTCACAAGAAAACCTACAAGTCCTATTGTATTATTTAAAAACGGTATACATAAAATTCACTCATATAAGCATGGCCGCCATCTTGTACAGAGGCCAGCTCGTCAATGCACCTTGAAAGTTCACAGAAACTTACGTTAAGCATCACCCAAAGAGGAGGCATTACCACCCCAAACATACCATGGAATTCAGAGGGAGGCTAAAGGCTACCATTCAACCATGTTGGTTGAGGCAATTTCTTAACAGTGTTACCATGCCAGATCCATCTGTTCTTGTTGGGAAGTGGGTTATTGGTAGGGGTAACTATGTACCTACCACTAGAAAAAAGGCCACTAACATAGTATAGGGTCCAGTAAAGGTCTCAGCATATTAGCCCCTTGCTCAACCCTTGGTAGCTGACAATGAGCAGTCAGGCCTAAATTAGGAGACAGGAGTGTAGAGCATTTAAAATAAACAATACAACAATGTCAATGTGGTGTACACACCAAACAGTGATGCCAAAGATGTTCAAAGAGAACAGACCAGCAAATTGCCCCAGCACCTGCTTGAAGTCTCTGTGCTGCTGGTGATAGAGCTAGATTTCTCAAGATTAAGCATCACTCTGTTTTGTGTTTCAGACAGAATGCATTTAAAATGGCTCGCAGATTTTGGTGCAAGTAAAAACACATGGCACATGAAATATGAAATGAGGCCTAGTCAAATGCTTTTTAAAAGGCGCACTTTTGGTGCATGCAAAGTGAAAGACATGAAATGAGGCCTGGTCAAAATGCTTTCAGTCTGAAATGCTTGTGCTGAATTAACATATGTTTTTGCAGTTTAGAGAAACTGGTGATTGCAGTTTCTTTTTAGCTTTGAAGATAAGCATGGAATGTGTTCTCTCCTCCCAGATCCTTTCCCTCATAATCTACACTCCCTGTTCCCGTCTAAAGAGACTCTGGCTTTGTTGCATATTTAGACAATACATATTCAGTTCATAGCACATCTTTTTATAATGTGTATTAATTAATCAACCATGCACCAACACTACACGTGGGGCAAAAGCATTTAGCATGAAAAGCTATCTAAAACATTAGAGCATGTTGCTATGAGTATGTATTAACTGCTTGCGCTTTGAAAATTTGCACTGGTGCATGTTTCGGCTATGTTGTACATTGCACATTTTTGCATGATGTGCACAAATAATAGAAACGCTGCTTTAAACTAATAGCTTTTGCTAGGTAATAACTAATACAGGGTAGTAGTATGGGGGAGATAAACATAATGAGTTTTATTTAATAAATTAATACTCTTTTGTGTTTGCTTTGTTTTTGGGCCTACCATAAAATGGCTGCCTAGAAATCCAGCATGGCTGAGAATTGTGCTGAATGAGAGACACATGCACAGAACTAGCTACATGAACTGCCAAGTGCCTCAAGTGAAGACATGGGTCAAGGCCACAGTGAACTGTACATTCTGGTCATCGTGCCAATGTACCAGTGTTTGTGGGAAAGTGTCATTCCTGCGTGAGATGTAAAAGCAAGGAGGAAATGGACTGATACATTTTTTCTATTAAATGTTGCTGAAACATATGACTGTATTAAGCATTAACGCTTCCTTTGTTAAAACCGGTATGGGTTGGATTTGCAATGAGAACAGGATGGTGAGACCCTCAGGTCACCTATGCTAACCAATCACTGCGAGTTTCTACTGGAACCGCAACATTATTAGTGTAGTCAGCCAAGAATTAGAGTATAAATAATGACCCCTTAGGAGGCGTGTCAGCCTTAGAAGTCTTAGAAGGAGGAGAGGAGAAGAAGCATATCTGACACAGACTATCATATGGGTTAGGTACATGAACGTTGCGGGTGCAGCCTGGGAGGAGATTGCGTCCGAGGAGAGACAGAGGGAGGTGGGGGTCTTGCTCATATTTTTTCAGAGAGTCCTTGCACATCATATTTTTGGCAAGGCAGATCACATTGCTCTAAGGTCTTGTGAAGGGAGGGCAGCCTCTCTCTGTGAAACACAGAGGCCAGATTAAACAGCTTTATAACAAAACCGACCCAATCTAAAAGGTACAGAAATATTTTTATGTATTGTGTAACACCAGGATTTGCGAGGTATCAAACACTACCCTCTTCACAGCCACCCCCAATTATCTAAATACATGGGGTGGCTGTGAGGTGTGTTAAATAGAGGCGTGGACTGTGGAACCCTTTATAAACACCTTTATAATATGAGGAAGTCGGAGATTTGCCCATTCCAAAATGGCGCATTGATTTACGTGACTTGACACGTGATTTTGAATTAAACTGATGGAAGTCACGTGGCAGGTGACGGGTTTATCAGTTGGCCGGTTTGTGGTGCCCGCAGCGGCTGAGACGAAGCTCGGGATGCCATTTTAACGCGGTGAGGTGTATGAGTGAGGGAAGGGGATGGATTCACACACATTCCTCTGTTACTTTGTAAGGGATAGAAAATTGGGAGTTTTTGACTCTGGCATGATGTAAAACTCCGCTATACGCTGCTATGTGGGTGCAAATGTGGTATAAGAGTTAGCGAAAATAATCTAAAGTGCGGGATAAAATCGACAATTCCACAGATATCTTTGAACATATATGCAATGAGCAAGAATGTGTGTTGTATTGAATTGGGCAAAACATTGGTTTCTGATACAGGACATTTGTGAAATTGTTTTACAGACTGCCCCAAAGTATAATAGGGCTGGTGAAACACAGGATCACTGCAACGCTTACAGTACCTGTTGATACACTCTCGAGCCGGTATGAGATACCATGGCTGACAACGGATAATGACAACTCATGCTTCCCATACATACAATTAGAAGATTATAAATCAAATGTGATTGTGCCCTGGCACTCAGTGTGTAACCGCAGGAACCCTTTGCTGTTTTTATGTTTTGTAGTCTGACATGGTGAATGAAGTCCTGCTGCCCTGAAGAATTTGCCGTACAAGTAAGGCAATGAAACATGTTGGCGTATTGGCTTCGTGTCTGTTGAAATACAGCACTTTTTACTTTTGAATTGACCCATGAGCAGAGAATAAAGTTATGATAGTCATGGCTCTTTATCAATTTTAAATCAGGACTTTTGGTGTGTAACCTTCACACATTTCTTTCACCTCTTGCTTTTTCATGAATTTTGTTGGTACAGTTATCCATTTTTTCTTTGAACAAGGTGGCAACCTATGATGAGAAACGTGGCAGTACTGGTGATGATCGAACCGGTTTCAGCCCGCTAAGGTGTTGCGCACGTGAGGTACTACCTTGTTCTGCACATTTGTTCACTAACGATCACGGTGTGGGATGTCATATTTTTGAAATACTTTCCTTATTTGAAAAAAGTGATTACAAGCTGAGGGTTCTTGCAAAAAAATTATTCCTTTTTAAAAAAAAATAGTACAGATAATGGTAGATCGGGAAACCACCCCATGTATTTAGATAATTGGGGGTGGCTGTGAAGAGGGTAGTGTTTGATACCTCGCAAATCCTGGTGTTACACAATACATAAAAATATTTCTGTACCTTTTAGATTGGGTCGGTTTTGTTATAAAGCTATTCTGAGTGGGAGATGACCCAATCTTTCTTTCCCCTGGAGCTCCTTATTGTTATGAGACATGAAATACGGCGGCTCAGCCGTGAGAGCATATATTGGTCTCTGAAAACTAAGCAGGACCTTTTTGTTGCTATACACTGAGTGACTAGGGCCCAGTTCACGGATTTGTGATTTGAGCTGGGTTTTTTACCCTTGTTGTGTCCTTTGCATTTAGAAGTGTCTTTGAAGGGTATTCTGAACCCGTAGCGTTAGGTTTTTTCTTTGATTCAAGATGGATAGACACTGTCTGGCATTTACAGATGAACAGATAGCTGCCATTCTAGCAGGTCCTTCGTTGTTCCCAGACACACCCCTCGCTAATACCACTACTATAAGGGAAGAATGGGAGAAGTTGAGTACCCTTAAAAAGAAGCCGGTCAGAATAGCCCTTCATGGGGCATTAATGACTGAATATTTGCGAGCTGGGGCTGCCCCCGCCAGTCTCCTTGTACGAATTGAACCCCGAATTTTTTTGGAAGACAATCAATTTAGGATTGATTGGAGCTACATTGCAAACAAATGAACCCGTGATTGGTTAATTTTAATTATCAATACGGCTAAGAGATTGAGTGAGGACCTCTTAAAAGAGATTCTGGAACTAGAAGAGAACATCAAGAGGGATACCACGCTTGTTGACACAAAGGAACAATTATCCAGAATCCAGGAAGATCTCTCCGACTATAAAAACTATATGATTAACCAGAAAATAAAGGGTTTGAAACGTAATTTAGAACGTTTTACACATGATTGGGCATTCCCATATGTGGAAGACAGCTATTACCAGCAGAGAACCGAAGTAAGACCTCGGGGTGGTGCTGCCAGGGGAGGGAGACAACCCTTTAAAAGATCACCCTATAATTGGACCTTTGATAATACCTCCTCGGAGGAAGATGAGGTGAGTGGACCAGGTGGGCAGACTGATAAGAATAACAGGGTTAGGTTTAATCAACCCGAACAAACCAATGAAGACTTGGGTTCACTATTGAGGTCTTTTTTAGGACAAAACCAGAGGGGCTACAGAGGTCGAGGTGGCCAGAGGGGCAGAGGACAGACTCGACCCAACCAAGATCAAACATGGCAGGGGTTTTCTCCGCAAATAACTCGAAGTCGAGGACGCAACCAACAGTGAATGATATTGTAGAGAACCTATCTGATCATAATCTTTCAGACGATGAAAGATTGGTTTTGAACAAGGGTTTGGGATTTGTGCCCACCCCATTACATGACAAGTTTAAGTGCCGCATAGAGTTTCATGAAACTATGAGAAAGATCAAAATTAAAAAATTCTTTGCCAATAAAACCCAGGACCCTCCCTCATTGTTTTCTTCTGATCTACGATGCCCCTCTGGGTTCTGTCCAGTTTCAGCAAGTTTGGGCCCCGAGGTGTTGGCTTTTGAAAACAAAATCCTTCATGAAATTGATGTTCTTGAGAATAAGAATGAGAAGCATATTTTTAACAACATGAGTAAAAAGGATTGGGCAGCGGTTAAAAGTCTTCAGGATAACCCCCTTATCACTATAAAATCTGCGGATAAGGGTGGCACGATAGTCCTAATGAACACCAGGGACTATGAGGCCGAGGTCCTCAGGCTTTTGAATAACCGTGAGAATTATCATCCCCTTACACGTGATCCGTGCAGCGAACTTTTGGGGCTTATTGGGTCAATGGTGTCTACAGCTAAAGAAAAGAAGTGGATCACTGCGAAGGAGGCTGAGTTCCTTGTGAATACCAAATCAAGGACACCGGCATTTTATATACTTCCGAAGATTCACAAGGCAGCCAGGCCACCTCCTGGCCGCCCGATAGTATCGGGAATACAATCTGTCCTTGAACCCCTTTCGCAGTTTGCGGACTTTTTTCTACAAGAATCAGTCATCAAACAAGCCTCCTTTGTGCAGGATACCAGAGACATTTTAAATGTATTGGAAAATGTGAACTTTGATAAACAGTCCCAATTTATAGTGACGATCGACATTGAGTCATTATACACCTGTAACCCCAGGACACGACGCTGGTGGCAGCGGCGCGCGCCCTGGATGAACAGGAGTGGTTTTACGACACGCCACAGTCTTTCGTCCCGTTATGTATTGAAATCGCATTAACCAGGAACTATTTTTGTTATAAAAATGATCTGTTCCTGAAGGTCTCTGGTACCTCCATGGGCGCAACTTTTGCGCCGAGTCTGGCCTGCATTTATGTAGGCCAGTTTGAAGACCATTATATTTACCATCCTGGCAATCCCTTCCAGAGGAATATTTTCCTCTGGAAGCGATACATTGATGACGTGTTGTGTATTTGGGAAGGCACTGAGGATGACCTGTTGCTTTTTTTGAACAGACTCAATACATTAGATCAAAGCCTCAGGTTCACTTGGACTTACAATCGTCACTTTGCAACTTATCTGGATCTTGACATTCGGGCTGAACAGGGGCAATTGATAACGAAGGTACATCAAAAGATGACTGATAGGAATTCGTTATTATTGTTCAATTCCTTTCATCCACGGGCCCTTAAAGACAACCTACCGGTGGGACAGTTCCTTCGTTATAGGAGGAACTGTTCCTCCACAGCAGACTTTATGCAACAGTCAGAGGACCTCTGTGACAGATTGATTCAGAGACAGTACCCCAGGAAGGTAGTTAAAAATGCGAGGAAACGAGCACTAAATACACCACGTAGTGCCCTTTTGGAGACAACTCTAAAGCCAAAAAGTGATTGCCTCCCTGTTGTTATGACTTTCGATCCTCTATCGAATAAACTTAGACAGCTCATACGAAAGAATTGGGGGCTGTTGTCTACAGCAGAGTTTAAGATGCCCTCCCCTAGGTTTGCGTTTAAAAGAGCAGGCAACCTAAAGGATAGACTGGTGCACTCCAGTGTTCCGCAACCTAATAAATAAATCTGCCAAAATGCACTCCCTTTTAGAGGGTAAACACAGCCTATTCAATCATGTGCATGCCTGGACGATCCTTCAATTGCATTCCACGCAGAAACCGTTAGTATACTTAAGCACAACATTTCCAAAACATTTCAAAAGAAAACTAATGGCCACTCACTTTGGTATGCTGGGGTCTCTGGCCGATCAACCATCTTGGAAATATAGTGACCCCAGGTCATGCACCTTATGTGGTGCAGCAGAACAGGACTTTATTCATTTGATTTGTATATGCATTCGAGTTTTAATATTGAGAAACTGTTTTAATGTCAGGGGCATTCGCTAT
This sequence comes from Triturus cristatus, assembly GCF_964204655.1. NCBI lineage: Eukaryota > Metazoa > Chordata > Amphibia > Caudata > Salamandridae > Triturus > Triturus cristatus. Next base: position 391,834,702 of record NC_140583.1, on the reverse strand, counting down.
TGCAGAACAGCCATAATAAAAGGACTGGACCCAACCGATTCACAGCTCAACAGCAAAATGATGAAATTCTTGATTTTATAGTTTGACTGTATTGGCTGGATTTTAATGGAACTGAAGGACTTTTAGGATGACTGATCGCATGTTTACCTACAAGGATTAAACATATCTTCATAATGCACAATTAATAATTCTCAGTCAAAACTTGAAAAATAAAACAATATTAAAACAGGTTTATTATCATTTTATTTCTCATCACATGAATGTGTCTTGGGATGGGGCCATCACGGGGGCAATCACGGAGGGGGAGTGATGGGCACTTCTATCAGTGCTCATGTCGGTTTGACTGGCCGCCTTAGGATAACCAAACCGACATGCATACTGAGCTGTTTGCAACATGAGAGCAGGTTCTGGATTGGCCTTGGGGGAATCTGGGAGCCTGTGCTGCAGTGAGGAGCAGAAGTTCGGCGATGCGGCAGGTAAGTTTGTCATCCCACGTCCCCCCAGACTCTTCCCTCCCCTCCCCTCCACTCTGCCCTGACACCAGCTGCTACTGCATACTTGCAGGATAATTAGTAATTCCTATGGTCAGAATTGTGTTTGGCTAGTCACACAGTTTCCCACCTTACGTGTATGAAATCTGCAAAGTCAGTTTGTGAACCTTGTTGAAAGTTAACTAATCAGGTGTGCTTTAAATTTGGAAAATGTAGTCTCAGGTCAATTCACAAACTACAGTAGTTCAAATATTTGAAAATGTTTGTAATCTTTTAAAAACTAATGTAAAGATTTACACCAAACCACGGAGAGGGGCAGACCAAACATCATTACATAACAGCTGCTTTACTGCGGCCTGCCGCTCCTGACGAAGCGCTCACTGCTGCCTGGCTCCAATGGTATAGTGAAAGAAACGAAGAAAAGATATGACAGCCATAATAAGACATCAGAGCCTCTAACTTTAAGAGGCCTGACAATAAATTTAGCAAAGCAAGAGCTATTGGCTTTGTCAATCTGTTTTAGCCATGCTGCACAGCAGTGCTACAACTATGATGCTGTGTCACGTTTGGCCAATGCTTGTTGAATCTATCTTGCAGTGTTGCAATAAAAGAATAGTGTACTGTCTGGCAGAAGCTTACTTGGCTTGGGAAACTTGATGGTAGGGTGAAAACACTTTTTGATAGATCTGTACAACAAGGAGGTCATGGGACAGGGCAAGCAAAACCAGGGGGCGGGTGGAGGGGGCAAGCAACAACAGGTGAGGGTGTCATGGGCAAAGGGCAAGCAACGACGGAGGGAGCAGGTGTATGGAGCATGCAACTACAGGGGGAATGGGGCAAGCAAAACAGTGGAATGAGGGAGAAGAGAGAGGCAGGGTAAAGCAACAATGCAGAACAGGAGTGGGGGAGAGATGGACTGCAAACCGGCTATTACAATAAAAAAAGACCCCCAAGAGGCGTGCATTGCCTGTGCAGTAAAGTGGTGTTAAGTTTTTTCTTCTGGGAAGGGGCAGGGGTATAAGCATAGATGCTATAAAGTATGGGCAAATGTGGGCTCTGGCCCAAGGCCCCAGCTTTTCAGGGCACCCTTGATAGAGTAAGCTCTGTTTGGGTGACCTTGAATAATTCTTAAACAAACCATTTTAAATACCATTTACTTTTAATGTATTTTAATGTGGGTGACCTGTAAGAGTTTATTACATACATTTTGCAGAGAAATGTTGTGTTTATGTTTCATACAACATCCGTAAAAAAACTGATCAAAACTGAACCTGATATATGAGAAATCAGAGGGTGTCTCAGAGACTATTTGAAGTAATACTATTGAGCCGCTGCTGTGTTACAGTATTGAAAACACACATCACTATCCCTGAAAATTAGATGTAAACATATTTAAAATTTGGACGAGTGCCTGTGTCAGTAACTCGGACAAGGAGGGCATGAAAGAGCTGAAATTGGATCATACAGTCAAAGCTATTCCAAAAAGGGCCCCCCAAAATACGTTTGGCCCAGAGCACTCAAAATATTTAAGATGTCCCTGGGTTTAAGGTGACAGCAACATTGGGGGGGGGGGGGAGATCAGGGGGACAGGGCAAGCAACAACAGGGGGGGGGGCAGGGTTTAGAGCAGGCAACAGCGTGAAGAGGGGGTGGAAAAAAATATTATGACACGAGCAGCGCTAGCCGCATCACAGCACTTATTTTTCAGGCAGGGGTTAGACGGGAAGGGGTAAGCAATATCGGGAAGATGGGGACAAGCAAGCAACGAAAGGAGATGGGGTGTGGGGGTATGAAGCAAACAACAACAGGGGCAGGCTGCGGGGTGAACATGGGCAAGCAGAATGCAGTAGGTTATGAGAAGGACGGCCTGGGGGAGGGGCATGCAACAATACAATAGAATGCTGGAGGGGTGGGAGGGACACAAGCAAGCAACAATGGAATGCAGGAGGGAATGGGGCAGACGCAAGCAACAACGCAGGACCAGGGTTGGAGGAGAGATGAGTACTACACCTAAAAATGTAAGTACTTTAGAAAGTGTGAAAGCAGTGGAATGACGCTGTGCCCTGAAAGGAAGCCATACTTGGTCCATGCTACAGGGCAGAGACAAACACATGAAGAGGAAGTGGTGAAGTCTGAATGTGCTGAACAATGAGATGCAAGGAAATAGCAGTGACGATGAACTGCATGGTCACCCCAACTTTGTTGCCTTTTTGCTGAGCCCTATTTGTGCTGGCTATAGAACTCTGTGCACTTTACCCTTGCTCACGAGTGGTGAAAGTAGTAAAATGTCTATACTACTGACTGACATATTTAACTTACCTATACATTCCTAATAAATGGTACCAAGGTCCACCCAGGGCCTGTAGGTTAAATATCACAAGTGGACTTCAGCACCAATTGTGCCATCCACTACAGTGACATTATAATCCTGACTGCAGGTCTGCCACCAGTAGCCAGGCTCCCCGGGTGTTAACTGTAAATTCGACCTGTCAAAATAAGTACTTTTGACAGTCCCAAACCTTCCTTTAAAATGTTTGAAAGACGCAGCTAAATAGGCCCTATTGTCAATAAAGGCAGGGTGCCTGGCATTTAAACATAGGACACGTAAAAGTTTAATGTTAAACATGTTCTTACAATGAAAATGCCCTCAAAGCTATTTTCAGTGTAACAGGGTTGGCTGTTCCATAGGAAAACACTGGGATGCAATATTAAATATTAATCCTATCTCTCAGGAATGTGCCTAGCTGGAAAAATACTTATGCAACTATTTTTTAGGTGTTAATATTCCAATTCAATGATGAAGTCAGATTATTTCGAAATATTCCAGCAAAATAACTTTTATAAAATTACCTTTTGCATATCTAAAGCGTTTAATGCCTTTAAGTGCCTTCCACTTATCACCTGGAAGCTGAGGGCTTCCCTGCAGTGAGGTGTAAACTACTCCCAGGAGCAAACAATAGGCTTAACTGAATGGACAGAGATTACCCATCTGAACCTGATAGAATATGAAGAGGAGGCTTGCAGGATCATCTCCAAAATTAAAGTGTCAAATCGTGCTTTAAGGGCAAATTCTGCTTGACAGGCCGGCTGGGTTTTTCATAGGATACTTGCGGTGCAGTTCAAACAGGCCTACCCTGTCACAGGCAAATGTGTGGCGATACTTGGGCAAGGACATTCTCTTGTCCTGCCAGCTAGTGAGGTCCCAATCACAGTTGGACTTTCTCTGACATTACAGTGTAACAGCCTGTTTGACAGGTCTGCCATGCTTACATATAGAATTAGGGATGCCACTACACTTTCTGTCCATCCACTGTTTGGTTACTGAAAGTTCAGCTTTAATTTTACCCAAGTCCCTAGTAAAGTGCACTACCTGCACCCAGGGCATGTACATTGAATGCTACCAGTGTGCCTGAAAAATTGATTTTGCCATCCACTTAAGTAGCTCTTTAAAACACGTCTCGGGAGGGGGGAGTGGCCAAGATGGCGGACGGCTATGACGTGCTTTATCGTCGCTCTGAGCCGCCGCCACCATTAGCACTTGAAATGAGCCCACTGGACCCTCTATCATGGTCCGTGTAGTGTCTGCGGATGGCACAGCAGAGTGGACACAAACAGAACCCCGCCGAAGCAAGTGGGACCCCTGGGTGCGGCAGCCCGGTGAACTGATCGGCGAGGCCGACTGCAGAGGACGAATGCGGCCTGCAGGCCGCTGCCTACCTTCGGAGCCTGAAGGGGGTTTGCTGGTGACGGAGGGCAGAGCTCTCAGCTAGGGCACCAACATAAGCCACGGTATACGGAGGTGGGGGTCCCCCTCCTGCATCATTGACCAGCCCGAGTGGAGGGGTCATGAGTCCAGTGGAGACCGTGGTGTGGCGTTGCTGGGCTTTCCCTGGCCTTTGAAGCTAGCGGCCCGGAGCGAGGAGTGCTGAGACTTCGGGTCAAATTGCTGGATCACAGAGCCTGCCGGCCTGAAGGCGGACCTGCTCGACACCTGAGGAGGGCTGGAGGGGGTGGCGGCCATGGCGTGGCTGTGCAGGGCCACGGCTGTGGCACTCGAGGCCTGCGGAGGCGAAGGTACGCCCCACTCAATTTCTCTGGACAGCCTGTGTGGATGCTGTGGCTTGTGGAGGCAGTCTCTCCCCCCACCTCCCCTCCTGCATACTACGGCTGATGAGAATTGCGCTATATGCCTCGGCTGAGGTGTGGAAGAGGCAGGGACATGGGACAAGCCAGATAAGCATCGGCAGAGGCTGGGCTCCCAGGATACTTGAATGTAAATAGTCTGGGCCGAGCAAAGTCAGTAATCCGGGTGGCACAGGAGAAGATGAGTGATATAGCTGTGCCCTGCTCCCTGAGATATGTATAGGGCAGAATCTCAAAGCTGAAATTGGACAGGGGCCAGGGCGGAGCGAATGGCCCCTGTGCTGTGAGAAAGCCCAAAAGGCCTTAAGGGACATTTCAATAGCATCCGCAGCCTGACATCAGTATTGGAGCATGCAGGGACTGCGCGACTGGTGTCCTCATCATTGTGGTGACCGGTGGCAGATTCTGGGTTACTGGGCATGGTGCGTGAGGGCTATAAGGCGGGGCGCACCGGGGCATCTGCTGCGCTAGAACCCTGCAGCATGGCCTGGAATAGGGCACAGAAAGAGTGCTCCCTTAAGAACATGTTCAGCAAGCCAGGGGACACCCAAGCAGAGGACAAAAACGCAAACACAGGGCTGGACACCAGGTCGGACACTGAAGATGGCGAAGGGCTGGTAACTAAGACATTTCTGGAAACGCTGTTTTCCTCCCTGCGTGAAGACTTCCAGATGATGAAAACAGAAATTCGGGAGATGAGACGCGATGTAGATGAGGTGGAAGAAAGAGTGGCCGAGTTGGAAGACAGAGAATCCAGGAGGGTGGAGGAGGTCGCTTGGCTACAACAAGAAGTCCTCAAGCTTCAAGAACAACAGTTGGATTTTTAGGCGCATAACAAGGACTCAGAGAACAGATCCAGGAGGAACAAAATCAGGATCAGAGGAGTGCCATCCAAAGCGGAGTGTTCCATCATACGTAGATACGTCACGGACCTCCTCGGCCATGTCTCAGGCCTTGCAGAGGACTCCACCCTACAGCTGGACCGGGTTCACAGAGTGGGACCTCAGAGGCCCGGAAAGGGACGACCGGCAGACGTCCTGGTATGTGTGCATGACTTCCAGATGAAGGAGGACATCCTTAAGAAATCCAGAACCACGCATCCAGTCCAATTCAAAGGCCACTCCTCGCCTTTTTTTCTGGATCTTTCTAGGATTACCTTGCAAAAACTTAGACTTTTGTCCTGTTACAGATTTTCTACAGAAAGCCAACATACCCTATGAATGGGGTCACCCGTTCAGTATCATTTTTCGTTATGAGGGTGCACTTCACCAAATCAGATTTCTCAAGGAAGCTTGCACTCTCTTGCACATTAAGGCACAGGAGGACACCGAGGGACAGCCCACCCCCCCCTAAACAGCAGCGACCAGCATGGCAGAAGGGGACAAGCAATTGCCAAGGGTCTCATCCTGATGTGACTACCATTACCAAAGAAAGACGGCAGTCTTGCAGGTCCTGTCTGCAGAATCTACCCTCTCCACAGCATCATGATTTGATAGCGGCACCGCCCCGGGGCAGTGCGAAGGGACTGGTGTGAATTCAGAAGCAGTGGCGGAGGTGCTAGAGGACTGAGGACACTCACGACGTTCCACCCTCCGCCCGCACAAGGGACACCTCCATGGTCCCCTAGGAGGCCCTTCGCTGCAATTGTCATCCTGTGGGTGGCCACATCTCACCCCAACCTATTTGATCTGACAGACTTTGGTCATTTGATGTTCTACCAGTTATATCCTTTTTGTTTGTTATGGGTATCTGTCTGTCTTCTTTCTCTCCCGCTGCCAAGTACGGCTCTATGAAGGCCGCAAGCACACAAGGGACTACACAGCACAGCGTCTTCTTACAACCCTTTTGCTAATACTGAGACATAGCGAATCAGCGACTACAGGGCGCTTCGAGAACACATGGCGCATGTCCTTCTCATAGTGAGCCTCAATGTACGCGTTGTCAATAACCCTGTGAAGCGCAAAGCGATCCTATCCAATCTAGAACACTCAGAAGGGAACATTTGTTTATTACAAAGAGACGCATCTATTAGCTAGGGACACCCACCGCATGCGAACCCATAGATTCCCCATACAGTACTGGTCTTCAGACACAACAACAAAAAATTGGGGTAGTTGTGCTGCTTGCCCAGAAATTCAGTGGTATGGTCACTAGTAGGGTAGCTGAACTTAAGGGCAGGGGGCTGAGGATCAGGTTTCAATGGGGAGCATGCACAGCTCACGGTGGCATCGTTTTATGCAGCAAACGAGCAGATTCTAGCCACTCCTGACAGAGCGGTGGTGATAGGTGGTGATTTAAATCTCGTAATGAATACGGAATTGGACCACTCTGGGCAACGCACTACACAAGCAGGGACTCTTTCAGAGACTGGCCATCAGTGGCTGATGAGCAGCTCCCTCACTGATATATGGAGACAAACACACCACTCCAATAGAGACTATACTTTCTTTTCTGCTGTGCACAAGTCTTATGTGCGCATAGACCATTTTCCAATCATTGATGCCTTAAGGGGATGCATAACTGAAGCAACAATTGAACCTCACACTCTCTTGGACCATGCCTCGATCACGCTATCTCTGAACCTAGGCGCCTTTCAGCCGCGCTCTTCGCGCTGGCGCCTTAGGGACGCCATCCTTCAATTTGAAATGATTCTCACCCATAGTTTGGTTAGAAATTTTTTTTTTTTAAACATAGCTTTGAAATGTAATATGCAGCCACAGAGTTCTGCTGAAATATACCTCATAAACATATGTGGTCCGATTAATATGAAGAGGTGTTTTTAAAATGTCTTGAATAACAAAAGACAATTACATTTTTTGATCCTGTGAAAAAGTGTTGATTGAATAATTTTAGCTTGGGAAACTTTCAAGATTTTTTACTTTATAGAGGCCCATCCCAGCTGACTCTAAAGGTCCAACCCCCTTCTACGATAACTTTTCGAAAGGTGGGATTTTTCTGCTCTCAGCCCTGTTTCTCTGGTGCCTGTCTCCAATACACGTCTGGGGTGGGTGACAACTGGGCATTGGCCATTCCCTCTAGACAGCCACACACAAAGGGAGCTATGGTGTGACCGATGAGCCATCCACATCCTGAAGGAGCCACACTGGGCAGGATGCGAGGAAGGATCTATGCACAGCCTCACACTTACAACAGAATAGGCTATGTCCTGTCCCATCACAAAGGACTGCTTACCCCCCCTGCAGTGAGTCTGTAACTAGGACAGGAAGAAAGGATCTCTGTGCACTTCAAAGCCCAACTTTGAAGTCTCACCCACTTCATAGACACCACTGGGTATAAGCAAAACCAAAGGGGATGATGGACGGAGTGTTGAGCATTGCAAGCACTCACCCCCAGTCAACTGATCTGGGTTTAATCCATCATCATTCTTTAGCTCACTCCACCACCCCAGTTCAGACATGGCCATATGCAAATCAGTCTGACCCTGTGCCTCATGGGAACAGTCCAGCCCGAACTGCCAAGCCATGTCTTCCCTGGACCGATTTCTGGCTAATTAGCCGTCATCAGCCAGGCTAGCTTGAATCCAGTGGCAAAGTGAGCAAGGGACCCACGTCTGGGCATACCCTGCCAATTTAGGGTGAACAAAGCAAAACCAAAGAAGATGATGGACAGAGTGTTGAACATTGCAAGCACTCACCCCCTGTAAACTGATCTGGGTTTAATCCATCATCATTCTTTAGCTCACTCCGCCACCCTAGTTCAGACATGGCCATATGGGGATAAGAACTGGACTTCTGACCCTACCATTTCAATACACTTCTGGATCTGTGGCTACTTTGCCAGGAAGAAAGACTGCTGTGCTGCTGAACGACTGCCACTTTGCTGGACTGCTGTGCTGGAAAAATTGCTTTTCTGCAGTACTGACCTGCCTGCTGCCCTCCTTGCCTGGGCGAGAAGGACTGCATCCACTTTACTTGAACTCAGAACCAGAAGGACTTCAAGGGTTTGTTCCTGATTGAAGTCTCAGAGACATAAAAGACCTACAACTCACCTGCTCCAGCACCTGGACTATTCCATCTGAGAGTCTTGCTCTGCCAAGTGGTGCCAATCCAGTTCTGGACCCTTGGAAGGGGGTATAAAGTGTTGTTCCAGCTAAATTCTATGCATAGACGCTCATAGAGCAGAGTTTTAATCTCATTCATTTATGACAAATTTACAAAGAAAACGATTTGTGACACTACTTTACATGGAAACTGAGAAAATGTATGTTAGGTTTCAAGTTTCTAGAAATTACCAAAAGTAGTTCTGATTTAGATACTGCATCGTAAAAGTATGCAGAATGTTAAAATTTGTTTATGTTGCATTTTATATTTACTGACTAGATATGAATTTTCCATTCCATTTCCATTTGAAAACTTTATTTCGTCATACTGCCATAAAAGCACAATAAAAATATAAAAACGTATGTATAAACAATCATCACATTTTACAAAAAGCGGAATCTCCATCACAACACCCACAGATAAGATCATAAGAATTTTAAAAAAACAAAGGACTCAGTTTGGCCATCATCTCAACATGCAAAAGTGCAAAAAGGTAATGATAAATGCATTCCATAAAAAAAAAATTTAAAAAGGAGGTCCCAGCCTTTCTAAAAGTACAGGCAAATCGTGTTAAAATTGATTGGACAGGAGTTTGATCAATAGGCTATAGTTCATTACAAAACAGCTCAGACTATTAAGTGAGCCTTTTTAAGGATCGCCTTGCGAGTGCACTATATAGAGAACAAAATGCGGGCTACAGAGAAAACAATGGGTAATTGAGTATCATATTTAGGAATTCTGTAAACCTCATTGCACCTCCCAGAGCCCAGATTTTTGATAAGTTGCTTTAACCAACGGGATCTGGCTCGTTTGTATTCTTGGCGAATAAATAGAACATGGGGAACTGTTTCTATTGCGATATTGCACGCAGGACAGATCTCTATACCAGAGTTTTCCCATTTCTTCGTAAAAGTGCGTAACGGAAGAACCCCATGTCTAAACTGTAAATAGAGTTTCTTAGCTAAAAAGGGTTGTATATCATCCAGAACCAATTCGATGGAATAGCTTTCCTTTACAGATAGAAACTCAGAAGTTATTCAGCCCAGAGTAGGGCTCCTAAAAAGAGCCAAAAGCTTGTATTCTCTATAACTCATTGCCAATTCCTTCTTAGTAATCGACATGGAGCATTCTCCTGGAGCACTCCAAAGTGTAGATCTGCCAAGGGTCTTACATGTATCTATTACAAAACAAATTTTGGGCTCCCGGTAGCCCCATTAATTCTAATTCTTGCAGTTCCTCCCTAAAATGTACTAATTCTGGGGTGCTCCATAGGCGCCGCCAGTATAGTATTGGTCTTAGGGAGGCTTCCTCCGCAATGGGCCTTAGACCTAGATCCATACGTAATGGAACTAGAGGAGTACTAGATGGTAACGTAATGAGTTGTCTGATGAAACTATTTTCAATACATGTTAGCCAATTTAATGCACAGTGTCCCCATAGCTCTTCCCCGTACAAAGTAGTACTCCTTGTCTGTACTTTGTATAATTCCAGGGCGGGGCTGACCACACGATTCGCAGCACTCCTGTAAAATTTTTGTATACCTCCTGCTGCCTGAGTCAGTTTTAGACTGGCTTTAATACGTTGTACGCCCCAATCCATTATTTCAGTAAGTGTAATGCCCAAGTAATCAAAGGTATTAACCTTTTCTAAGGCTTGCCCATTTAGGCTGGGGTTTAGGCGAGTAGTACTGCCTGTGTTAAAGGCCATATATTTAGTTTTTTGGAGATTAATCTCCAGGCCCTGATGCTTGCAGAAGACACCAAAGTTGTCCAACGTCCGCTGTATCCCCATAGGGGACTTGGCAAGCAATAAAGTGTCGTCCGCAAACATCAGGGCCGTTATTTTTCTATTGGCCAACCTAGGGGCATCAATATTCTTCCCCGCATTAAGGGCGTCCACCAGGCCATTGATATATAGGTAAAAAGAGTAGGGGCCAGGACACAGCTCTGGCGCACACCCCTCTCCACTGGGATAGGAGATGTTAGTCCACCCACTTTGCCATAACGAATTTGTGCAAAGTTGTTAAAATGCAAGCGTTGGATCAACTGGCAAAGATATTCTGGAGCTCCCATATCTAGGAGAGTTTTCCAGAGCTTATCCCGCGGTACAAGATCGAATGCAGACTTCAGGTCTACAAAGATGAGGTATCAGCTGCCTCGTTCTATTTTTACTGTTTTCCAGTAAATCATTTGTAGCCTGAAGATCTGATCGACTGTCGACATTCGTTCCCTGAAACCAACTAGGAGAGGGGTGACAACATTAAAGTCTTCCATCCAGGCCTGTAGGCGCACTAGAAGAACACGAGCAAATACTTTTTTGGACAAATCTATTAAGCTAATGGGGCAATAATTAACAGGCAAAAGGGGTGAGCCTTTCTTAAAAATAGGTATTATTTCTGCCCCAGCCCACGAGTGTGGAATTGACATCCCTTGTAGGATTGCGTTTAACAAGACTAGCAAGTAAGGAGCCCATATAGACGGTTCGGAGCGAAAGAGATCGCCTGGAATCTTATCTAGGCCTGGGGCCTTAGCCGGCGCTATCTTTCCTAATGCCAATATAACCTCTTTCAAAGTTATCAGGAGATGGTCCGGAACACTAGCGGTCCTTTGCAGTTGATCGTATGTGTTTGTGGCTTCGCCCTCTCTAATTCCTACATCTAGGGCTTCAAAATGGGCCTTCCAGGCTCCCTCACCGATATTGGGTTCAAGGGCTGGTTTACCTTCTTTAGAGCCCTGATTAATAAGGTTCCAAAAGGTGCGCATATCACGCGACTTTAGGGTAGTTCTAATTTCATCCCACATTTGGGATGCCCTCTCACTTTTGGCCTTCGTCAACTCTAGTTTATATTTAACCCTTTCTTCTCTGATCTTTGACCTCTCACTCTGTTTGATGGAATAAAGGAGGTTAGTTCTGGCTTTACGACAGTTTAAATTGTACCAGCCGTGCCGTGGCTTAGTCACACCCTTTACTTTCCCTTCTCTGTGGAAAAATACTGCCACAGAGTTGGTAAGATATCTTGGTGGTTGTTTTCCAGGACTTCAAGAGACTCCTTAATATCACCAGCTTGGCCGGCAACCTGTAAATACGGGATAATTTTCTGATATAGTGCTGCCAAGTTATCTTGGGATTTAACAAATTCACACCACCGGACTCTTCTACACCCATTAACCTGTATCAGTCCCTGGTCTTTGTGTAAGCTATTTTCCTGCGCACTCTTTACAGAAGGCAATAAAAATTCTAAAGAAAGGGCATTATGATCACTATCAATACGAGGGATAATTTTAAGATCACACACTCTATTCCAAGAGCTTGTAGAGACCATTATATAATCAATAAAAGAGGTATGTCCAGGTCTGTTGAATGTGCAAACCCCTGGGTTATCTGATTTGGTCCTACCATTGCATGCTCTTAGGGAAAAATGTAAAATAAGGGTGGTTAGTTGCAAGGCTAATGGGGTCCAAATGTCAACAGATGGTAAATTTGACTCGAGAATGGACCAATACCGGTCCTCCTCTTCAAATGTGCCCATGTCAAGTCCATTTAGGGGTTCAAAGTGGCAATTCACCTCCCACAATCACCTCAATATCACCAGATATGGATAAAAGGAAAGAGGTTAGATCTTCTAAGGTGGGAGAAATATGTCCCCTAAGAACTGGTCGAGAATAGACATTAATTAAGGCAAATGTTATCCCTTTATCAAAAATTAAAAAATACATAAAATGTCCTAGGAATGTGTATCCACCTGCTTTACCTCGCATCCTAAATGAGTTCCCACCCAAGCACACAACCCTCCAGATGGTCTACCCCTCCCCAGCTGTGTTGCTGGAATAGAGAAGGTTTCATAGCCAGCTTTACAGAGTTCTAACCGGGCCCAAGTTTCCTGGAACAAACACAGGTCAAATGATTCGACTAATTCAATCCATTCTGGAATATCCATCTTGGGTGCAATCCCTGCGACATTCCATAGAGAGGAGCCGGAAAGGCGCAACACCTGTTCCTAGAGGTATATTAAGGGCACAAGAATCTAAAACCATAGAATCAACTAATTGCACACTCCTGCCTAAAGGCAAACACACTACAGGAGAAGGGGAGCGTGGTTCAGGGCTCAACCCCTCATTTACTAAGTTCTTAATCTTAGGGGTCACACAAGAGATAGGGGAGGAGGGGGCTGCATTGGATGAGTGAGAGCGGGTTTTTTCTTTGCTTGACCGTCAGCCAATTGGAGGTCGGGAGGCCCGAGCACGCTTCCAAATGTTACTGGATGAACGAATTGGCAGATATGGTCTGACCCTGCGCTGTTGGATCCCCTCAGTGAGGGTAGTATGAGTTGACATGAACACTCTAAGATATTGATGTATATACGCGACTGCATTGGCATGTATCACAAATGTAATGAGGATATCATATTGCTGGCATATGTTGTTGGTTACAGTTTGTAAAGCTGTGTTAACTTTAATAAAGCTTTCAAAAAAAAAAAAAAATCTTAGGGGTCACAGACCTAGAAGCATCGCCCAAGTTATCTACTTTGCATTCTTTTTTATGCATATGACATTGACATGATACATCAGCCCACCCCCTAAGTGGGGATTCTACATGATTGACCGAATCTATTTGCGACGACACCCTGGGGTTAAGTCAATCTACAGCATCCAGGGGGTTGAATCTAATAAAAACCGAGACATTATAGAAGTGTGTTGTACACTGAGGATTCTGCTGCGCTTGGTGATAAAAATTCCTCTGGGACCAGTTCTCTCTGTCCCGGGAACAACTATTTTTGCTTTCTCTAAACTGTGGAATATTTGGAGGATAAACATAATCAAGTGGGAGAAGGCTAATACTGCCCCCTCCTTTGATGTTACTACTATTAATTAGTGAGTAGGCCGTGTACTCATTTCTAACATTAATCACGACGCACTCTCCAATGATGTCTTTGCATCTTTGGCCCACCCAATTCACCCTGCATACCATAACAATTTCCCTGGCGTCCCTGATTTTATATTGTTTATTTAGCATTAGCCAATGTAGGGCTTTATTTCTTAGTTCAGAAAAAGATTCTCTGTGCCCTTTTTTTTTAGCTCCAGGACGCCTGCCAAAATTAGAGCAAGGGAAGCTGAGGCTGGTGGAAGAACTAAACAGGGTAATTGGGGGGATGGTTCAGAGGCACCCATATGAGACACAAACTTTTGTCTAGAATCAGCTGGATTGTTGGCTTTAATACGTACTATAGTTGGTCTATTTTCGTTAGCTCTTATCTGTGAGCATTGAGTGTCGTTTTTGCTCAGAGGGGCCATATCCGCCTCATCTAGGGCACCCTGAATTATTTCCTGCTCTGCAGAGATAGCTAAACTAATAGGTAGATCATTAGTAGACCGCCTTGGAGGGTTTGTTTCGCTATCCCTTCTACAGAGGTTATCTCTATCGACCCATGGTTCTACCAATTTAGCTAGCTTGTCCACCCGATCCCAGGTATTTTTAAGTTCTTCCCTAACAATAGACCTCACATGAATTTGTATGTCCAACATAACCTCTGTAACCCACAATGGTCGATCCTGGGCTACATGGGTGGGGGAAGATTGTTCCAGATCACTTAAGTCTATTGTGGATTTTGATTGTTTGGTGATCTTGGTCTTTGATTTTGTCCGGGGTGCCACTTTCCTAGTTTTGGGACGGGCGCCTCTAATTGCCATCTCCTCCAAGGTTTCAGCTATACAGCCAGATGGTGGAATTGAAGAATCCAAATTTAGATGAATAGAATTTGCAGTAACAGAGAATAAAGTCGTTGTTGGAGCAAGGATAGGGGTAAGTGAAAGCCGTCTTTCAGTTAATTCAATTTCATTAGCGACGGCACCAATAGCTCTTTGAAGCATTTTATCAATTGCTGTTGGTTGAACCAGTGGCGGGACGGGGGCCGGAGCCTCTTGGGGCTTATCAATAATTACACGCCTGCCCATTGTTCATCAAACAGAGGTCCTCCTTTTAGATTTGAAATAAATGTATCTAAGGAGCACCTACCTTGTGGCCGGATAAGGTAGAAAATTAAAGAGGGATGGCCCAGCCTCTGCCAGTCACTGATGGGCAAGGACGGGCCCGCCCTTGGCCCGGGCTTCATCCGGGCAAGGCTTGCGCACGTCCCGCGCTGCGGGTAATGAAGGGCGCTCTTAAAGACACCTGGCGCCAAGCAATGACGCCAGGAGGAGTAAGCCATGGCCGGGGCAGCTGGGACTTGAAGTCCGGAGGGAAGTTCATGCCGTTTCCCTCACAGCGTCTGTGATGACCAGGTTCAGCCGTTCCCCTCACGGCAGGATCAAAGGACAGCAAACAGCCCCCTCACTGTGTCCAACAGCAAGACAGGTGAGCGGGTCCCTTATACTTATCCCCCCACAACTCTCAACTCCCGAGCTCCTCCAACCAGATGTTGGATGTGAATTTTAACCCTTTAATGACTTCTGATCCTGTGATTAGATAATGTGATAATAATAATTAAGTAATTCACGTGAGAATTAAATGTTTCATGTGTTAGAAATAAATTATATATTAAAATATGCAATGTGTGCACCGTAAATGACAAAAGAAAAGTAAGTGCTACCCAAGTTTTAGCTAAAACTGTATTTCATAAATCTTTCTCTTGATGTGCCTTTAAACATGTGTGCTTTATTAACATTATATGTATACACAAAAGACCTGTTTATTATAGGCTCCTCATCTGGAGGCTAATTGTATAAGCGGAGGAAGGAGTTCGGTCACACTTTTTCCCTACCACTCCTCACTTTCATTGCTAATTGGTACTCACCAGCTATGCCCACTTGTCTCATCATTGGTAACCAACTTGCCTCAAAATAAAGATGTGTCCCAAAAAAAGTGCAAAGAGAACCTTGATTGTCCCATTTGTTTTCAAGACTGAGTACGACAGTAGCGTTCTTACCTACACAAGGGGCTCACGTTTGGAGTTTTCCTCCCTGTGACGAAGTGGTTGGCTGGTACGAGCGACTTGGTCCCCACATGGTAATGTAATACCTATATTGTGTAATGATGTGTGTCAACTTTTTACTTCTTTAGAGTGACTAAGTTGGTGAAGTGACCTGCTGCCGTTTATGTGTTTTTTGTCTACACTTGACAGTCACGTGTGGAACAATACCAGTGTCCCTGATTGTTGATTAAAAGACCCTTCAGCCCTGACGAAATTGCCTGAAATGGTTGATTGAGCATTTTGTACAGCGGATCAGCCATCATGAGAGCTATTAAAAAGTATTTTTATTCCTGTTTTACGCACTTTTTGTTGTCACTTTTTGTCACAGAAGTGATACACATCTTTATTTTGGTTCAGTACTTTATTTGGGAGTCATCTGTAGGAAATGGACAGAAATTGTTTAGCTTTCACTGACGACCAGATTGCAGCCATATTGTCAGGTCCATCATTATTCCCTGACGCCCCGTTATTGAGTGTTACATCAGAGAGGAAAGAATGGGAGAACTTAAGTAGTATCAAAAAAAGACAAGTCAGAGTAGCGTTGCATGGGGCCCTTATGACTGAGTATTTGAGAGCAGGAGCAGCCCCAGCAAGCCTATTAGTGCGGATTGAACCTAGGATCTTCTTAGAAGACAAGTGATTCGATTGGAGTTACATAGTGAACAAATGTACCCGCAATTGGATAATCTTGATCATTAACACCGCTAAGAGATTGAGTGAGGAGCTGTTGAAGGAAATCTTGAAGTTGGAGGAAAGCTTCAAGAGAGATACCACCCTCACGGATACCAAAGAACAGTTGCTGAGGATCCAAGAGGACCTCAGTGACTATAGGAATGATATGGTCAATCAAAAAATTAAAGGCCTGAAACGCAATTTAGAAAGGTACACACACGAATGGGATTTCCCATACGTGGATGACAAGCACTATCAGTCTGGTCCAGAACAACGACAGTATACAGGGCAGACCAGGGGAGAGAGACAACAACAAACTAGACACACACCTCAGAATTGGACCTTCGATAATACTTCTAGCGAAGAAGAAGAAGGAGGTCAATCAATACCCAACCCCAATAGAGTGAGGTTTAACCCTCAAGATAAGACTAACGAAGATTTGCGAGCTATACTCCGTTCTTTTTTAGGGCAAAATCAAAGGGGCAGCAGAGGCGGGGGTCAGATAGGCAGAGGCCATGCACGAGGCAATCAGAGTCAAACATGGAAAACATACTCCCCCCGGATAACACGAAGTTGGGTGAGGAATCATTTGTGAATGACAGTGGTAAATCTATCTGACCACACTCTCACTAACAGTGAAGTGAGAGTTTTAAATAAAGGGTTGGGGTTTGTCCCAACACCTAATCATGATATGTTTAAGTGCAGGATTGAGTTACATGAGAAAGATAAAACTTAAAAAGTTTTTGCTAATAAACAGCAGGAACCCCCTTCCCTCTTTAGCACGACATTGAGGAATCCATCGCAGTTTTGCCCAACCAACACTGTGATGGGCCCAGAAGTGGCAGTGTTTGAGAGTAAGGTACTTGAAGATATTACAACACTGGAACAAAACAATAGATGTCAGAAGTTTAACAACATGAGTCATGACGATTGGCAGGCTGTCAGTAGTCTACAAAATAACCAGCTGCTTACCATAAAATCAGCTGATAAGGAGGGGGCTGTTATTGTTATGAACTCTATAGACTACGACGCAGAGGTGCTGAGATTATTGGGAGCGCGTAATAATTACCAACCTCTTACACACGACCCAGTGAATGAACTTCAAGAGACCATTAGAGAGATGGTAGGCATAGCTAAAGAGAAGAAATGGATCACTGTGAAAGAGGCCGAGTTTTTGATTACTACTAAGCACAGAACTCCGGCATTTTACATCCTTCAAAAAATTCATAAACCACAGCGTCCGCCCCCTGGCCGTCCAATTGTGTCGGGGATTCAATCGGTATTAGAACCGCTATCCCTATTTGCGGATTTTTTCCTTAGAGAATCAGTGGTGGATCAGAAATCGTTCATCCAGGATACTACAAATGTTTCTAATATTTTGAAAGATACTCACTTTGACCCTACGTGTGAATTTTTGGTTCCGATTGATGTAGAGTCGCTCTACACTTGTATACCCCAGGATGCGGCGCTGGTGGCAGCAGCGTGCGCCATGGATAGACAGGAGTGGTTCTATGATACACCACAGTCCTTCGTGCTTCAATGTATAGAATTGGCACTTACTCGTAACTATTTTAGTTATGACGGTAGACCAGTGCTTAATTTGTAAAAAATTAAGTGCAGGTGCTCAATTTGTTTTCGGAGACCACACCCACTTTCCCGACGCCACCCACTTCTCCGCTGGCCCCACCCACTTGTTCTAATGGCTCCACCCACAAACTCAACTGGCACTGCTGAAAGCCAGCTGTAATACTGGATCTGAATTTCAGCAAGAGAGCCTTGCTCAAGTATGGTTTTGATAGGAGTTTACCCCGCCCTGCGAAAAAAAATTCATATAGTACACTTGAATGAGCCATTTATCACTTCCAGTGGCCAAAGGGGTTTGGATCATAAATAGTTGAGTATTCTGTGAATGCAATTCATTTACCAATTGTGCTTGTTACTATTACTCACTCCCGGAGCAATATATGTGCATTTATTAAAATTCAAAATAGTAAAAAACATAGAACTAAACTGGCGTTTCCAAATGTAGTTCTGTATCACAGACAAGAAAGATTACAAAAGAGCAGTGGCGGCTGTTGACATTTGAAAGTGTTGGGCCGTCAAATGATTGTCATACTGCACCGCAGCGAGCAAGCGTGCCGAACAACCTAAGGAGGGTTCGGGGGGTTCTCTCCCCGAGAACAGTTTGAAAAAAAGAGAGGACAAATGGTGCATTTTCAAGCAAATTTGAGAAAGCAGGAAGGTTAATAAAGCAATTGTGAAAGTGCAGTTATTACATTAATAAAGAGATGTCATATAACATAGGTAGCTGCTTATTCAAGCTTTCTTTCACCCCATAGTCCAGCAGGGTCTTGATACAAGACAGATAAGAGAAAAAGCAGTGTGGTCCTCGACCAGGAAGACACTCATATTTCATTGGTAAGAAGTCAAAAGATTGGTCAAATTGAAAACCTGAAATGCAATACGCAATCCAACAATTTGCAAGTATATCTCATCTATGTTCAACAAGCCATGTTTTACACATGATTGGAATTGTAAATCACCAAATAAACAGAGCCACTGCAATCAAAATCAACCAAAGTTGTGGCTCAAGGTTACATATTGGCAGAAACAGTATAAAACAGAAACACAGTCTAAATAACTATGAAAGTGACACATAAATATTGACCATGCAACTCAAACTCAGAAATTAAAGATCCAATTCACTGCCAAAGCAGGCCTCCCACGTGCCATTTCATGTGGGCTAAGTGCAGTCTA
Source organism: Triturus cristatus (assembly GCF_964204655.1). NCBI lineage: Eukaryota > Metazoa > Chordata > Amphibia > Caudata > Salamandridae > Triturus > Triturus cristatus. The sequence goes on along the minus strand of NC_140583.1, from coordinate 391,815,612 downwards.
CAATGCATGACTTGCCAAAGCAAATTAACATTCTCTCATATTCAAAAATTCCTGTAGCAGACAAAATTTTAAGTTACCCCAAAGCGGGACAAGATTTTACATTCCAACATTCAATAGTCTGTCCAGTGTCTGATTATAGTAGAGATAACTGTGTACGTATGCTCATATCTATCTCTGTCTTACTTCCTATGTCCCTCTTTTTCTCTCTCTAGCTCAACATACTCGTTATACCCCTCTCTCTTTCTGCCACACTCTCTCATTCTGGCTCTGCTTAGCTCCATCTCTCTCGGTTTCACCCCCTCTCTCTCGTTCTCTCTAACAATCCATCGCTTCTCGCTCCCACAAACACTCTCTCTCTCATTCTCTCTCTTCTCTCTCATTCTGGCTCTTCATCTTTCTTTCAATTTTGAGTCATCTCTCTTGCTTTATTTATCAATCTATTCTCTCTCTTATGTTATCAAATACATCCAGGTTAGTTCCATTACACACCAGGCATGACATTTTGGTTTACAGGTGCGTTCTGTGTCTCTTTTCTCTTTGCTTTCCATTGACTTTATCTCCAAGTATCTGTTTTCTCTCTTTCTATGCCTGCATCTCTTTCTTTTGTTTTATCTCTATTTACATCCCTATTTCTTTAGGTCTGTCTTTCTCTTCTTTGCACCCTCTGTGTCTGTCTCTTGATTTCTCTCTACTGTCTCTAGCAGTTGACCCCTTCATCTCAACAATGCGAGAAATAAATTGTTTCACCCACTGTTTTTTTCTCCCCCCACCACAACACCCTAATGTCGGTGGTGCTTTTTGTGTATGTATGTGCACTTGTATGCGGTATTCCTACGGGTACAGAATGCATTTGGGCCTGCATGTGCTGCCGATTTGTGCCTGCATGTGTGTTGAATTGGTGCAAGTGGCATTTACAGCTGCTTTGCTGTCTAGGTGTGCAGACACAGCTCAATTTCGTTTGTGAGTCCATGGGAGTCTATGCTTCTTTTCATGTATGTCCTGTGTACACGCAGTTGTCTTAGTGCATTTATTTCTGCATGCATGCTGTATGTGACTTTACTTTCCTACGTTAATGTTTTCTGCCCGTCATGCTCAGCTGCCGCCTGTAATGTACAGATCCTCTCTTAGAGCGATGTCTCTGTGCTCTGCTGTTACTCAGCAAAGCTCCCAGCTCTGGCCCCTTTAATGGTTTCTCCCTGCTATGCTGGCTACTTCTTGTTGTGTCGACTGTGTTGTTGTCGCTTCACAACAGCTTTGCTAGCGCCATGCACAGGCACCCTATAATCTGTGCCCTCGATCGATACTAATAACCACGTAAATGCAGGGAGGCGGGCAGAGAGAAATGGAGGGAACGGTCTGTGTGAAACACAGAAGGGCCGCGTGAGGGCAGAATAATGTGTAAGAAGATAATAACCGTGTGTGAGGAGCAGGAGTTGGACTGGGGGCATAACAGCTGGCTCTGCAGGGACTGGCGCAGGAGGGTTGTAAAACCCCATCCCCCCACCCCAAATGCCCCAGGCGGGCCTCAGTTAGTGGGGGGTGGGGGAGTGCCAAATGCGACTAAGGGTGGCCGCCCGCTTAGGGTGGCCCCCTGCGGGGGCCGCGGGCAGCCGCAGAGTTGGGCGTGGAACGGCAGCTGAAGGAGATGGATGCTTGACTTTTTTTGGGGGGGGGGAGAAAATGATGTTCCGATCATAGGCACTCGGGCATTACACAACCAGGCCCTCTCAGGACCCGGAAGAGAAGCAAGATGTTTCCTTGCATGTTTTCATGCATGATCCCAGACCAACAACAAAAATGCCCACATTTACACATAGACGTACTGCCTGATGTGTGTGCAAACAGTCAAACGGGCACCAATGCAGAACAACAATGAAACATACATGCCTCCATGCAGATAGAACCAACAAACCTACAAGCAACCCACCAGGGCACCGAGATGGCTGAGTGCGCGCGCACAGAGACAGAAGTACTGAACCTAACAAGTTTCCGGGGCACAGCAGGCAATGTGGAGGAGTTGTAGAGCGAGGTGTGCAGCCATTGCGCCGCTCTGAAACGGTGCATATCCATCAACTCCAAAGCATCGCCGCTGCTGCGAGGATTAAGAACATTGCATTGCCGACGGTGTGGCGTATCGCTTCCATTGCTGATGCATTACTTTTGCACGACTCTGAGCCAACGCATCCCATACATCCTAGAGATCGATTTTGGGGGTGAGCCAGAAGACTTTCCCATTCTACTAGGGATGCTGTCCGCTTTTATATTAATTTTGTTGCCCACTTGGAATTTAAAATAAATTCTGATTTTTGCATACTCTGTGTAAGTCTGCATTTGAGAGTCTTCATGGCATTGACTCTGAACTGCTTTAATTTTGCATCTTTGAATTTTGTAAAACAAAAATTCCTTTAATTTTTCATTTAGCTAGAACTCATTAATTGATGGGGCCCATTTAATTCATCTTAACTATTCAATATATTGTATTTTTAATTTTTGGTGCTTAGGGAGGTGTCTGAATGCGGTGACACATTGCCTCAAGAAATTGAGGTTTGACACCATCTTCGATCCAGTGAAATGAGGTAACATTTATGGGGTCTCAAATTTGGGGTACCATTTGCTCACACAGAGATATGATGTAGAACTGAAATAGTTGGGTTTTGAGTTTATGTCTGAAAGGCATGAGAGACTGAGCACTGTGCATGTCTGGGGCAGCTTGTTGTAGAGGCGAGATGCCACTACTGCAAATCACCTGTGGCTCCTGCTTTTTCTCTTGGCACTAGGTGTGACTAGTTGACCGTTTCCTGTGGATCACAGGCAGCAGCAAGGGGGTGATCGATATTTGTGAACCTTTTCCTGAATGTATTTTAAGGTGGATCGCTCAAAGCATTTGTAGGCCATACAAAGGACAAACTCGATTATGTTTTTACTCTCAGGAGCCGGAGAACACTCTTTATTAAAATTTAACATGTGGATATTTTTCATCACAAAAATCAGGCCACCAGCTGCAATTCTGTCTTTCTGCAGTCTTTTGATCTGGTGTGCATAAATACTGTGGTTAATCTGGTGTAGAATCCTTTATAAGGGTTTAAGTAGGAATAATGTGTTTTTCAAGATAATTCCTATCTAAGAACTGAGATGGAGGTCAGCGTCCCAAATGACTCTCAAAAGTGCACATTAAAAAAAAAACTTTCAAATCCAATAAATAGCAAAGCCAGCCTTAGTTAAAGCATAGCACCTCCTGCACTCAAATTCACGTAAAAACAAACTTTTTAAAATTATTTAGCATTTTCTCAAAAACTGCCAAAAAACACTGAAATTGGCCATTTGTGGTCACTTGCACAAACAATATCTCACTATGTGCTGCTCATGACGCCATGCATCACGGATCACATCAAATATGACACCATTTAGCACATCATCAATATCATTGCATAAAATATCTATAATGTGAAATTACAGATGACAATACACATTGCATCCTTGAGACCTACCCTGAGCTCTCTCATGTTTTCACACTATATCCTAGGTATGAAGGTCGGCCATGCCAAGTTGCTAGTAGACCCTCGAAGTGGCCATCAGCCATGACTATTACTCCGTCAGGTTCCCCCCACCCAAGCTCTCCCAAGTAAGTGGATGTTCTATTCAGAGTGTGGCCTTAGGCCTTGCCATGCACCAGTTCTACCTACTCCAACACTAAACAGACACAGTATGCACTTGTTCGGCCTCCCGACAATGCACTGGGCACACACAGCCTTCTGTAGACTCCATGAGTGGCTTTCAGACACTTTCTGTGCCATGTCACTTTCCCACAACGCTCACATTGCATTTGGACATGCCCTGCGCACTCTGCTTCAACCGCTTTGCGTAACCAGCGGATCTCAAACAGGACTAAAAAAATACACAAAAGATTAATCCTCTGAAGTTCATTTGACACCTTCGTCCAAACACATAAAAAAACAGTAAACGAGTTCCAACAAAGTCACTTCATGGGCATATTCTTTGAGAGTTCTTTATTCATGACGAGCTTGGCGTGACAACGTTCAGCTTCACCTGTTGTAGCTCAGAAGGTTTCTGTGGAAGTTAAAATTGGAAAAGCTGCTTGCAGATCACCCCAAATAAATCTCTCACACTCACGGAACTGCGCGAAATTTGAAAACAAACGAATATCAGTTGGATGAGTGAAGCATCTGCCGAATTTTCCTACAAGTCGTAAAACAGCAACAAAGTCACTAACAAATTAAAATATCCATTCCCTAGATTCCGCAACTTAACCATAATTACAAAGTCGCAATCACCATCTCTGAAGTGTAATAGCGAGAAAAACTGCTGCAGGTGCACTGGTAATGTAAATTAAGATCTAGCCAAACATTTAACACCGGGCTGCAGTACCGCTGCTGGCATCTAGGCGTCCTTGCACCAAATGTGAAACGCTCCTGTGATTGCACTTCTAAGCTGCATGTCTGTCGCCACAAACATTCCATTCGGTTGTAAGGCTGTAGTACCACTGTCAACAACCAGCTAACGCCAAAGATGCCGCATTAATAATAAAGGCGATTGCAGTTACTCTCACTGGCAACAGACTTATTTAACAAATCTGAATGCAGCTGTAAGGCTGCAACATCCCTGCCTAGATGTCTCGCCTCAAGTTGTACAGAACATAAATACTATATTCTCCGTCAACGCACACCTTTGTAAAAGTGCAGTGGTTTATAGCTTCTGGAATGTCATTGATAATACTACTGTGGAAGCCATGGCTGATACCAGTGATGTAATTTGTGATGACATTAAGCAGGAGATGAGCAATACAATGGGGTGCAAAACATTATGGATGCATAACTAATGGTAATTATTGGGGTTTTTTGTGTTATTGATCTTAATAAATAATTTTAGTGTCTATCGACGTACATTTGTCAGTGAATTTGTGGAGTTTTGTTAAGATAAACAACTGTCTGGGATTTGCCACTACCCTGCCCTAAGGTCCTATGAGGCCGCATGTCACACACACAGTACACATTAGGTGCAGTACACAGCCTTCGGCCATGTCCTGTGCCACATACTTTCTCCCAAGGACTCGATGGGTATTAATTAGTGGACGAAAAACAAAATGGCCATGGATACGAAAATATCTTAGTGAATCACATTCCCAAATCGGAATAAAAATTCAGTTTGTCAACCAGGTCATGGTCATGAACCCCACAATCTATGTAGTATTATAACTTTCTACTGTGAATAGTTAGGAAAGCAGCTGAGTTAGTTTACATCACATCAAAAGCAGAGAAGCAGCAGTGCTGCGTGCCAAATTTGATGCATGGTAATCCAGGTGTTTTGAAGTCAGTATTTTGCAAACGTTGCTAATGGGAATTTGAATGTAAAATTCACATTTTGGGACCAAGTTGAATCACTGTCTGCTGACACAGATCTTAGCGACTTAGACCATGGGGAATTCCAATGCTCCCTGGTATGACAAAGTAACTGGAATAACAACAGTCACAAAGAAAGCAAGGCCACATGAAACTAAAGGAACGAGGGAGAGGGGAAGGGAGAGATGGAGAAACACTGAAGAGCATCAAGAAAATAGACTGCTGGTGCAAAAAGCTTAACTCGGCAATCTGGGAAAACAGAAGAGATCAGGTCCACCTTAAGGCAGGAGGATCTGGAAAGCACAAGTATCTTTTGAAGGACCCGAAGGACGAGTGTAGCAAAAACAAAATATGTGAGCGCTGAAGGGGCAGGTCAAGCGCAAAGTGGATGACTGGGGCACATCGAAAGCTGCCCGTGTCAGTCCTGAGCCAGACCATGGTGAGTCCTAACTGTATCATCTTCTAACAAATAAGTACAAAACTTTACAGGCTCAAACTTGCATGCATGTACTTTTCTGTGGAATATCATTATCAGACAGATTCATGGCCAAAGTTATTAGTGGTCAAAGTAGTTCTGTCACAGACACCTTGTAGGTGTATTCATGAAGCCCTCACCCACCAACCTAGTTGGTGGCATGCTTCATCATCGGGCCCACCCAGTGACACCTAGTATGTCCCGGGTGTGCTACGACGCCTGATTACAGCGGAGCTGGTATATTGCTGAGAGTGCAGTGAGGTTGGGTGAATTGTGATTTAAAACGGCTTGGTGGTGGTCCCAGTACCCAAGGGTAAATTAAATTTTAATAACTGGGCCGACACCAGCGGTTAAAAGTAAGGCTACAGGACGTGTAAGGGTGGAGAGTTACTGCCCCCTGCGTCCTTCAGATGGTCGACATGTTTCAGCCAGTGCCTTAGAGTATTCTGGCTTTCCTCAGGACCGTTTTTAAAAGGGTGTGGTGAAAATAAAACAGACTTAGTGTTGTGGTACAGACTATGTGATACACTCACTAAGGCGTTTTTCCATGTGTGAGAGGGGGATTCCCTTCTCATGCATACGCTTTGGGTTATTAGCCAAGGCTTCCTGGAGGGAAGCGGTAAGGGGATGACCAGTCTTTCTGGTCAGTGCCTGCCTTGTACCTGTTGTCCCGCCGTCGTCCTCCGGTGTCACTGGGTGGGCCCGATGATGAAGCATGCCACCAACTAGGTTGGTGGATGAGGGCTTCATGAATACACCTACAAGGTGTCTGTGACAGAACTACTTTGAGTACTGCATCACTTTGGTCAACTTAAGCTAGTCTTCTTTGTTTAATCACATATAAATCCCACGGGGACATGGACTAGCTTTCTAGTCCTCTCTCTCCCTCTTGTTACACACAAAGTTATTAGTGAGCAGGAGAAAGCATTTCCATCTAACTTGAAATTAACAATAACTTCAGATACCCAACGACGAATTTATTAATAACAGAGTTGGCAATGGTACTTTGTAATTACATCACATTAATATGATGGGCTACATTACAACTGACGGCCAACAGATGCCCTCACAGACCATGCCTAGAAATCAGAGGCTGCAGTACCACAGCCAGCAAGTGGATGCCTGTACATAGATTGTAGAGAGTAAAGGCAGTTGCCGCTCCGACCACTTGGTTTTGTTTATTCCGTAGCATATAAGAAAAAGAGAGAGAGAGAAAGCAATAGGAGATCGCAATGGTCATGATTCACCTAGTTCAGTGGTTCTTAACCTGAGGTTCGGATACCCCTACCGGTCTGCAAAGCCTACTTAAGGGGTTCACAACTGCTTAGAAAAATGAATCATATTAACAAACTAATAAAGTGTATATAACTAAAGTAGCAAAATGTACAAATGAAAATATTAAAACATTGTGTAAATGTGATTGAATTTGTAACTGGAAGCTAATAATTAAGGTAGTATCCTCAGATTGATTTGTGGGAGCAGTGCAAGTGCATCAACCAGAATACAGAATGGATGCTGAGTGGCCTCAATTAAATTTAGGAAAACTACAATCTTCCCATTCAAATTTGGGTTGTTTTAATATGAAATATTTAATCATTTGTATATTTAGTTGAATCCTTGTTTCTTTATATTTGATATATTTTTTTTCAAATTATTAAAAATGCTTACGCGAGGTCACCGGCTTCCAGTAATTATCCAGAGTAGGTCCCCCGATTCCAAAAATAATTCAGTGGGGGTCCCTGAGTTGCGGTTATGATTAAGTGAGGGTCCACGCAAATTAAAAGATTAAGAACCACTGACCTAGATTACACTTTCAGTATTATATTATCTAAAACATTTACAAAACCTTGCTGTGGTACACCCAGCCATATCAATAATAATTCTTTAAATTTGATAGAGGTGGTAGGAGAAAGTAAGCGCCTGAGGAATGATGAGCATACAGAAACAGGGAAAGCTAGAGATAGGGAAAAGGAATTGAGAAAACACAGTGTTATAAACCATTTCATTCTTTTAGAATTTAAATAGGTATACCAACTTCATCTGAAGGATTTCAGGCTGGCTATGTGTTTAGTACGTAAAACCTCACCCTCTAGCTAGATTTCAACAGCTCAACGTCTCCCTCAAATGAGGTCAAACATTTTCGCCATTCTTCCAGAAATGGGGAAAGTAGCAAGAAATCAATCCATGGATGAATCCATTTTTTAAATCAAGTGATAACTTTTTCTACTTTGAGCTCTGTGAAATCAATTTTAAAAACTATGGCTCTCCGACATGTTGAGCGACAAAAGATTGGACTTGTCACAAGGGACTCAGGGAAGATCCATGTAAGGCTGGGAGATACAGGCATGCTTCCCTGTGCTAGATGTGGAACCCACTGATGAAGTATGCCATACTGGGTATGTGAGGGTTTGTTATACTTCACGAGTACAATACTGAATGCGATTCCTTGAGGGACTTCGCTGCTACTTCCAGTTTTTTGGCATTTCTCATATGTTTATGTCTTTTCGTGGAGCATGTACAACAGTCCTTTAACTCCGCTTCCTCTTTAGTGTTTTAGCTAATTGTGCTGTACCTGTTCTGCATGTGTTAGAATCATTTTACGTTCCTTCTGCCACATGTCCTTTACTTATTCTTTGTGATTGGGTGTTTCCCTTCTGTGTCCACGTGATACCTTCATTGTGTTGTGAATCTTGATAGAAAACGTTTATTTACAGAAAAGACAAAACTATTTGCATTGTCAATGCCGGTTTTAGTGTTTGATGTGAAAGAAAGAGTGACCATGGAATATGTCACTTGACTTTTGGTCTTACGTTTTAAACAGTAAATTTTTTTAACGGACTAGATGACATTTACATAGCTGTCAAGTGGTCCATGTCTTTGGCCAATTTGGGCACGCTCGCCATGTTGTGGTTTTGAGTCGACAAGGAAGCTGTTCAAGGCAAATTAGCGAGCCCCACTGCGCAACATGGTTGGCTGAAACCTAGTAATGGTACATGTCGCAGACCTAGTGAAAGGCAAAATGAAAAGCAGCCCTTGACTTTCTACCTTTTTCTCATACGGAATCACAGGTCAACAGCGCAGTAGGTGAGAGGGCAGAGGTGGCCTTTCAAATAAAAACACGGATATTTCACTTCTAATGGACTAACAACCAGAACAGGGCGAGTAGCATCAGTCAGATCTGTCTCAAGAGACACAGCAGGAAAAAAAATGTGCTGCCATCGCTCTTCCGGAACCCAGCCCAGAGGTTGCTGTGATTGTAGGTAGAGCGACTGAAACAAAACAGTAACACGCATTTCCTTGAACAGGTGCAGCCCTTGCTGCAAGAGCTGCCCTGCAAAGGCCGCCAGTGCCCGCGTCTCGTGACCTACACGTCAGTCCAAACTCCTGAATAATGCACGGTCTGATGAACACACGCACGAGACGTTTGAAAAGACCCGCGGAATGCGGGAGCTGTGAGCCGATCCACCGGATGAGATAGCCCCCTCGGGCTGGGTTGTATCGGTCACCATGGAGAGGAGTTCAGCATTACCACAACACACTCGGCGCACAACGCCTCTGTACTAGGCGAAGTCCCGTCCCAATGCACAGATGCAAACATCACAAAGTTTCAACTGCACTGCCCACTTGCTACTTCGTGCACGAAAGAATGCGGGGTTCGTGAGAGAAAAAGCAGAAACATACAGTAACGACAATAGTTGGGTTCACTCTTTGCAAGAGGCCGTCCTAAACCCGACAGTAGGTGCAGTTTGGAAGGAGGGGGTGCTACAGGTAATGAACATTGCTAAGAAAACAGCTGGGAGACAGTGCACCCCCAGCCTCTAGGAAGGTTACTGTAAATACCTTCTGTCTAGCACCCCCACACATGCAGCACTTTGTTCACAAGTTTTTACCTGTGTGTAGAGCTCGGCCAGCGCCATAGGGTGGGCCGTCCGGGGGAGGCAGATCCCAGCTGTCACCGTGGCACAGGTGAGAAGCGGACACTCCGGCCGCTCCTTCCTGCTGCATCCGCCCCCTGCCTGCTGCTACGATTTCCGCCGAGGGTTCCCCGGTCCTTCCCAGGCCGCCCAGGAGTGCCCGACTTCCAGACTTCGCATCAGCTGCCCAGACTGCCCCTCCCGTCGGTCCCACGCTCGTTCACTCCTCTCTCGTGCGCTCACGGGCCACCTGAGTCTTGCGGCGCTCGCTTCCGTGAACCGGCGCGCGCCCTGGGGTGGCCGAGGGGTGCGCGCAGTAAAGACTGTGCCTGCCCGTGGGCAGCGCATGGCCACGGCGCGGAAAGCTTTACATTGCTTGACAATTGAAATAAGAAAACCCGACCGTAAAAAACAAATTAACAAACAGAAACCACTCCCCTGCCCAACAAACTTTGATCTAAATATTGTACAACAGGTGCATGTAACTTATACGTTCACAACTCAGACACGTTACACAGGCCCATAGGCTCTAGGTTTAGGCAGCTTTCTCTCACAGTGTCCTGCCTACTCTCGACGAGCTCTTTACTGGAGAACTCATGTCATTTATTTGAAGGAATCAGCAGTCAGGTGCACCTATGGGTATTTAATGTGTGCTGGGCCCTAGACACTGCTCCCTAAGGACATGGGGGTAAAGGGGTCTCTATTTTCCCCCTAAATACCACCAAACTCTCTCTGTCACATCTCACCGGCAAACTGGGCTCCAAGTGAAAGGACGAATATTAATTTAATTTTTCAGATTTGCATCCGGACTGGAAGTAGGTCTTGGAAGTCAAGAGGTCAAAGGGTATGAATAGCTAATTTGAACGATCGACTGTTAGTAGGAGTTGCAGTTTTTTGGACCTTATTAATTGTTCCATACGTAGCCCAAACAGAATTACACAAACAAAAAGATTCCGTTTTTTGTACGTAAATTAACATTTCATATTTAAGATGTTGAGTGCGCATTTTCTCTTTTTCCAGGGATGAAGGATTCGAAACAACAAAATGTAAGATTTTTTTTGTTCTAAATGAATTCGAGAAGTACATTTTGGATTAAATCCGAGCTCTAGTTTTAAGACTACCCTACCAGGAAAAAAACTATGATATGGGGTATCTTTTACCAGAGCCTGATCTCTCGTCTTACTGAAATTCTTGCCGAAAAAAATGCAACTTGCGAAGTAAAAAAAAAAAGGTGTACTGACCGATTAGAGTGGCTAAAAAGAGGACTCCTCTAGCCCCCTTAAACCTTTTGGTAACTTGGGCCATCTATTATTAAAACCGTAATTAGTCTTCTTGCTAAATCTTCTACAGATGATACTGAATTTACAGTCTCACTAATTGATCCCTATTGGATATTAGGAGTAAAGAGTGAACGGTTCCTTTGCAATTAATCTCTAAGGAAGGTTAACACCTTAAAATCAGGGGTGTAATGCAGGCTCCTGTGGCGAAGGGGGGCCCCAACCCTTTAGGGGCCTCTAAGCTGTCAGGGGCCCCCATTCAGTCTCATTCTAAAGAATAGCTGCGAGATCCTTCACATTCCGCGGGTGGGCTCCATTTTGTTTTACTCCACTGCTTAAAATTGTTGCAAGAAAGAGGATCCAGGCCTTTATCTTAACACCATTTGTTAAAGTTCTACCTAGAATATGAATAATATCAGAAGCTACTGCTGCAGAACATCCTGATCAATGAAAGGGCTAAGCTCTCAATATCTATGCCGTCAGATGGAGATGAAACAGAGATTGTTGAGAGAGTTTAGGCCAAAGTTATGGATTGCTAGATAACAAGAGGTGAAGACGAGGACATTTTGACAATCAGTTTAGAAGAGAGAACCATGGTCTCCTCATCCAGAAAGGTGCTTTTAGAATACCTAAACTTTATCCCTCTGAATCTTCTTGAGCACCTTCAGGGGAGTTGGGGGAAATGAATATAGACCATTGAAATGGCAGAGCATCCACTCTCCCATGTTCTTGGGCATCAGTCTATTGAGTAGGGGTGTGCAAAATCCATGCCATTTGTTTTTGTTTAATTCTGTTAAATTTCTTTAAAAAATATGCAAGATTTCACAAAATGGAAAACTGGCACTTATCACTATATTTTAGGATGTAATGTATTGGACGTGAAGATTCATGTCATGCTAAATTATGTACAAAAAAATTTCAAGTGCCGTAAACAACAGCTGCTTACATTCTGGTTGTTCACATCATTCCTGTTCTCCGGAGCTGAAATCATGCCACAAGACCACGTAGTATAATGGCATCATTTTGGGATTGTTTGTAACAAGTATAACAGGAACATAAGATTTTGCCAGTGTAACATATATTTCTCCTGGACCAAACCCTTGAGCAGAACAGTAGAAGAAGAGGGACTTCTCTGTAGCAAAAGGGTCTAACCATGGGCAGAAATCAGTCAAACGTCTAAATAGGGAAACAGCTGAACCCTTATTGGTGGAGATATGAAACAATAACACCAATGCCTTTGTAAACACTTGGTGCACAAAAAAATCAGAACAACAGAGCTTTGAAATGATAGTGACTCTGCCCCAGAGACAAATTTCAGGAAGGTTTGTGATAACGTATGGATAGGAATATAGAGGGTCACCCCCTCTGTGACCAGGAAGCTGGTATACCTTAAAAGTTAAGTAGGAGTAAAGGTATCCTTGTATAGCCCCAGGTAGGATTCGCCTGGGTTCATAAGGTATCTCACACTCTTTTAGCATTGAGTATCAGTGATTAGTATTGTCACAGTAATCAGTCTTAGGGATCCATTAGCCCTGCAGAATGCCCCAGACTGTTTAAACTACCAACTACGGACAGAAACATGTTGGCAAATAGGAGATGGGTCTGAGCTATTGATCTCAAAATACCTGTCCGAGTTCGGTTTTCTGAATAAAGGTAATAACCTAGGAACACAGAGGTATTTTTAGCGTAATCTGGAATTCCTTATTACAAGAGTGCCAGGTGCCCCATCAGATTCTAAACTAATCAAGGCCAGAGAGCAAAGACAACACAACACAATAATATTGCTTGCCCAGGGTCGGGCTAACTTCAAGGGCAACCAGGCAGTGCCTAATAGACTGGTCTGACATCAGTGTGTGGGCTGTTTTTTTATCAGATGTGGGCCAGTATTATGGCCAGCTGGGCCGTTTTTACTGTCGATTTTCCTGATATTACCACGTTTTTAGGTTTATTCTTCGCTAATGGGGGCCACGTTTATTTTGTTGTCTGGGCCCAATTTGTGACCTAGTCCGACCGCGTGCTCGCTATAGTGAAGGAGAGTAAACAGATACTTAAGCAATATAGGTAAACCTCTAACTTTGAAGAAACTGGTATCTCGCCTTTGAAACGGGAACAGAAACAGGCAGTAGTAGTGTTTAGATAAAGTCTTATGGGTGGTGAGGATGGAGAATTTTGGAAAGGAGATAAACAAAAGGACAATGAAATTCTATTTCTTATATATTAAAATGAAAGTAAAAGAAATAAAAGAAAGATTCAAGGAAAACACTTGCTTTATGTACAGGAATGCTTACAAATTAGGACTGGGATGAAGAAGACAAGACTTGGTCGTAAAGTGTCATACATGCGTAGGTTCGTGTGCTTAACTGAAGGTGACAGATTATGCAGTAGGCATGGTGCTTGCATGGTGAAGTAAGGTGTGACTTGACTTATTAGTTAGTCGCCCAATTTCTTCCTCTTTCCTTATCATCTCCCTCCCCTGCCTTTCTTTTCTACCCCCTGCTTCTCGTTTCTCGTTTCTCTTTCTTACTGTCCCTAGTACTCCGTTTCAAATTGATTCCGTCTGCCTGACTCCCAACGCTTTGCTGTAAAACAGTTTATTTGTGTGCTGTTGTCCACCTCTGCAGCAGGAAGCCAAACCCGTGCCAGATATTAAGCTGCCACTCATATTAAGCATAAACACGGACTGTGTCGCTGAATTTCATTTAATCGCATTGAATGAACATATCACATGCCACAGAACTGACCGTAATCAGAACCAATCAAACACTCACACCCAGCCAACAGATCTGGGTTTGATCCATCACCGTTCTTTAGCCCACTCTGCCACCCCAGTTCAGACATGGCCATATGCAAATCAGTCTGACCCTGTGCCTCATGGGAACAGTGCAGCCCAAACTGCCAAGCCATGCCTTCCCTGGACTGGAAACAAGCTTCCTAGGACCGGTTTCTGGCATTTCAACCGTCTTCAGCCAGGCTTGCTTGAATCCAGTGGCAAAGTGAGCAAGGGACTCACGTCTGAGCATACCCTGCCAACTTATGGCAAAAAAAGCAGTACATAAGGGGGTGGTGATGGACGGAGCATCACAACCAATCAAACACTCACACCCAGTCAACAGATCTTCCCCCAACAAAGTGGTACAAAAGGGGGTGGTGATGGACTTGTTTCCGGTCCAGGGAAGGCATGGCTTGGCAGTTCGGGCTGGACTGTTCCCATGAGGCACAGGGTCAGACTGATTTGCATATGGCCATGTCTGAACTGGGTTGGCAGAGTGGGCTAAAGAACGGTGATGGATCAAACCCAGATCTGTTGAGTGGGTGTGAGTGTTTGATTGGTTCTGATGCTCCGTCCATCACCACCCCCTTTTGTACCACAGAACTGACCGCAGCACCACTTTACCTGGTCTGTATGTCTTAAAATAGAGAGCGTGCTTACGCCAGCCAGAGTTTGCTGGCGCACTCACTCCAGACCGCAGGCCTCTCTCTGCACGTTGTTCAGCGCTGTGGAGCCGGCTGCAGGTGCAGCCCTCAGGAGGCGTGTCTGGCACGCATTCCAGGACTCCGGGAAGAGGAAGTCAGGCTTGTTCCTTTACACGTTTTTCTTTTTCTTTTACCTTCAGGCAGGTTAATCACCTGCTGCTTAGATAAAAAAAAAACTAAATAAAAACACCTGACCTTAAGCACAAATGTTCTACTCTTCAGTGAGAAACACGAGAAAATAATGCCTTGCAAGACCTGGTTGTTTTCCTGCAGAAAAGCACAAGAAGGAGGCAAGAAATTTTAATAACATTTTCTACACACGGCGCCCAAGAAATCGTTTTTTCACGGATGAGAGTACTTCACACCGTTGTCTAGTAAAAAAACTCGAGTTTCGGGTCCTTCACCCCTAAACTACTTGAAAACAATGGTTCGTCCATGGCTAAATATTTCAGAATCGGAAAGAATTCAGAATGTTTGGAAGCTTAGTTTATCGCCACAAATATAGTATTTAGTGAACTTCCCATTATCAGGTCTCCCCTGAGGGCGCTGGAGACCCCAAGACTTTTTACACCCCAAAATGTTACGTAATAAAACGCCCATAATTTGATGAATCAGAGATTGTGTTAAACATCATTTTGATGAGGGAATGTGTCCCTGAGTTAAGGCGCTCCCAACACATCAAAATATCAAACATACAGTAAATTAATTTAAAGGGCCTACTTAGTAACTCAGGTCTAGATCAACAGAATAGTTTAAAGATGTATTTCACAATTCAAAATAAGGTTGTACAGAGTTAATGCCATAACCAAAGCAACTAATATTAAGCAAAACCTTTGTGACACAAATTATAAATAGTAATAGTACATCAAAATAACAGTAATCAAACCACCAATTGAACCCAACCACGTATAACCAAAAGTGTCCCCCAGAGTATAACAATATCCATCATAAGACTCAGTACTTCAATAATGCACTTGAACACTCTCAACCATCAGAATCATTCCACCCTATTTCAGTAGCAGCCAGCATGACTACCGGATGGCGAGCAGAGCCGGGTTTGGGGAGTATGGGGGGGGGGGAAGGTCCCCAGGGTTGCACAAAAAAATAAATAATATATATACACTTACCTCACCCAAAGGTCCCGCTTCTCTGCACCTGCTCTCCTTGTCGTCAGGAAGCCAGCAGCCAGGAAAAAGAATAGCCAGGCTCCCCTGACGAATCCTAACACTGCAAAGCATTGTTGTGATTGGTAAGCACCCAGGCTCCCCTGACCAATCACAACGCTGCACTGCAGCGTTGTGATTGGTTTTGAGCATCCTGGTTTGACACTCAACCAGGGAATGGGGGCCTGGGCATGTTCTCCATGCAGGCTGTAATACAGCCTGCACGGAGAAGGGGAAAGAACGCATGACTGGTTTGGGCGGCCCAAGAGGTCATTGCGCACCTAGGAGTGGGCAAACCACTCCTCTCCTACCCTGCTCCGGGAGCAGAGCAGCCCTGCCCACGCGCAAAGGAAGCATAAGATGATAATACCTGACAGTTATTATCATTTTATATTTCCTTTACTTTACAGATGCTTCTTTACCATAGCGGAGGAGCCGCCACTACCCTATTTATAAGTACACTCCAAATCGTCAGGAGCGAGATAGGCGGGCACAGCAGTCATATTGCACTCCAAAGGCATGGATCCAGCTCATACACACAGGACTTGACACTAGCCTATTGTGCACCCAGACAGACTGGGACCAGGGCAGGGAGGCAACAAATTCCAGACATCTCTGTAGGGGGAAACTCCAAAAGTTTCTCCCACTTCAAAGTGGACACATAAGAAAGACATACTGCTGCCCTACTTGCAGAGAAGGAAGACTGGATCTGCACTCTTCATCCCAGACTGAAGTGAGTCCAAGGTTCAGGTAACTGACCTCCTGTTCTGAGGTAGAGGGACATAAGCTCCAGAGGCCTATCTGCAACTGCCCACCTGACCTGCTGCAGCTGGACCTGCTTGAGCCCTGCTGGCCTCTGCTGCAGTAAGCTCCTGAGTCCCAATAGGTGCCTCCCAGGTCCTGGACCCTGGGTGTGGTATCAGTTGAGCTCTTCCTTGAAGAAAAGGTGAAATCCTGAAATTTGGGCTCTTTGAAACAACAAATGGACCAGTATCCACCAACACCTTGTTGTTCATGCCTATTTAAAGCTCCAGTGAATCCCACTCTTCCAGCTACAGCGATTGCCAGCAATGCAAGTTCTGCACTTTGCGCTACAGCATCGACAGCCCACGGTGACTACCAATGCGAATCTTCAGCAATGACCATCTGAGATGCCCAACAGGATCTTCATGCTACAGCGACAACCGTCTGTGACACCCAGCCTGCTCTTAGCGCTACAGCAATGACCATCTGTGATGCTATTTGTGCTCCTCATGGCCTCCTCCAACACAATGGAACTTTTTGCACTGGACCGTAGAAGGTAACTTTTTCAGCTGGACTAACCTGGTCCCTGCCTCTTGCCCAGGCTCTATCACGGTCGGCCTGAACTTGTGACTTTCACCCGGTCCTGCATGACCAAGTAACGTGAATGTTGCTTTGTACTTTTAAGAGCTATACTGACCTCAAATTTTTTAATTATCATATATTTATTTCTACAGATTAGGTTTTTGTTGTTTTGGTGTCTAATAATTTATTACATTTTACTCTCTGTTTCTAATTTGGTTGTGATTTTTCTGGTGTTGTGTTTTCACTTTATCACTGTTTGAGTGCTGCATAAATACTTTATACACTTTGCCTCCACAATAGGCCTGACTGTCTTTGTGCCAATCTACTAGAAAGTTAAACACAGGTTAATTTAATGGCGACCCAGGTGTGTATGCACCCAAGGTAGTAGGGTGCATTTGTAACCCTTAGTGGCACCATTCCTACATTTTTTCTGTTACAAAAATAAGGAAGTTTGTTACATTACCTTGTCTGATGATGTACTGATTACTGAAGTGCGACACAATCTAACATTGCTACCGCTTTTACAATTGTATTAATTTAATGGCTATTTGTAGTTCACCCTAACAAGAATTGTGGCTGTTGCTTGAGCAGGGTTCCCATCCCTCTCAACCAACAACCCAATTTCTCACATACAGCAATAGAAATTCATGATTATTAAACATTCTAACAAACACATTGCATGATAGACCACAAGACATAGGTAGTTGTAGATACTTGGGGCCATATGTATCAAACTTCGAAATTGCGATTATTAGCAAATCGCAATTTGAGAATCGCAAATCAGTTTGTAAATAAAACCTCGCAAATATATACCGATTCCCTAAAATTCGCATTTTTAATTGCAAGTACCCAAATAGCGATTCCTTATTTGCGTATTCGCTAATTTTGCGAACTCGCAAATAAGGAATCGCAAATCTGCTAATCGGAAACTCAGGTGCAGCTTGATGACATCACAACCAGGAAGTGTAACTACCCATGCTGCACCTGAGTTTCAGAAGCAGAGTAAGAGGCTGGGAGGAGAGTTCAGGCACCACTGCACTGCTAGTGTGAGAGGAGACATGGCCAGCCAGGACATGCAGAAGGGGGAAAAAACAAGGAAGCGAAAACACAAGTTTTCTGAAAGGGAACTGGAGGTATTGATAAAGGAGATGGTGGTGAGCCATGAGCTGCTCTTCGGGAAGAAATCACTGCGTGTGCCAGGGACACGCAAAAGAAGGATATGGGCTGACATACAGGAGAAGGTAAACTCATTGGCACCACCCACCGCAGCGTTAAGGATTTGCGAAAACGCTGGTATGACATGCACCAGCGCTCAAAGGAAAAGGTTGCTGCCAGTCTGGAGGAGGCTACAAAGGCCGGTGGTGGGACCTCCACTGCCACCGCTTCCACGCCACTTGAGGAAATGGTCGAGGGGGCCCTGCTACCGGAGAGTATGAGGGGCGTGGCAGACCTTGACAGCTCCGACCACCCAGACCCAAAACAAGGTAAGAAGCATGCCATCACACCCCTGATACCTCCCTACCTCACCCACACACCCAGGAGAGACCCAGGCACACAACATAAAAGCAAGTCCAGTGCAGGCACACAAGCATGCACAGCAATGCATTATGGGAGATGTAGTCACATGCACCTAACATTGGAGCAGTGACACCCAGCTAGGGTCAACCAGTATGTGTGCATCAGGAAAGGCAAAATACAGATAGTCAGGACCCATGTAACTACAAACAGTGTAATTTATTGCATGACAAATGCAAGGCAGGATACCAAATTAATGTGTGCATTTACGTCCACAGCACCAACAGAAACATAGGGACCGATGAGGGAAGGCTGAATCCCACAGCGCAGAGGTGTCAGGGCAAGTGGAGGAGGAGGGCAGCCCAGTTATCCCTGCAAAACGCCTCCGGCGTATCGCAGTGCCACCATTGACACCGCTGGAGGAGGAAACACAGGACACTGATGATGATGCCCACCAAGTCCAGGGACAGTCTGAGCCACAACACAGTGCTCAATCACTTCCAACTCCCATTCCAGCAATACCATCCAGGTGCAGGGCACGTTCATCCATGAGTGTAACTGCCGCAGAAGAGGAGACAGTCTTCAGAGGGCTTGAGGGGCAGATGCTTGAAGTGCAGTTCCTGCAGGGAAAAAGCATAAGGGAAAAAGCATAAGAGCCATTCAGATTAGGGTGGGCTTCATGGGCCTGACGGGTGCCCTGGAGGCACTCTGTGCTGAGATAAGAGAGGCCCGTGCTGCTAGGCGTAGGGAGATGCAGCGCCTCCACACATGCCTTGACTTATACACAAGGGCTGTCAACCGTCTGGCCTCAGCCACCTCAGTGCTGTCACGGCGCTGCATCAGCATGCAGCATGAGGCGGCACACTGCAGCCAGGACGTGGCCAGGGGACTAGTCCAGGTCACATGTGCTGTGGACCAGCTGCGGGCAGCTGCCACTGCTGGAACAGGAGTCCTCAGTCCACTGGAGGAGGACGCCCAATCAAGCAGGAGCAGCATCACTCCACCACTCCCACAGGACAGGCGCCGTAGTGTGTGTCATGGCAGGGCTGCAGATGCTACTGAAGAGGGTACTGTGCACTCAGGGCGAGGAGCTACGAGCCGTCAGCATCGACGTTGAGGTGCCCTGACTACCAAATGGCAATGGGTGTATCAACATGGCACACGCAACCACAATCTTGCAATAGGTCTCGGGCTGCATTGTAGTGCCCCTCCACTCTTATGTAGGCAGCATAAACAGGTCTCGAGTATTCCAAAGGTCCGCTCAATGGTACAGCGGGTGGCTGTGTGGGCACAGTTGTACCTCCACTCCCCAGCGTTGGCAGGATTCAGGTACGGAGTCATTATGTAGTCACGGACAGCATACGCACTATCACCTGTGGGGTGAGAGGAATCAGGTTAAACACTGTCCTGGCACTTCTGTATTTTACTAGTGTGGTTTTGGGAAACAAGGGTACCCCAATATTTGAACCTGGGGTGATGATGAATATTTAACGAACAATGGTTCAGATGTGGCCTAAACAGGTCCAAGGGTAAGAGGGGTGACCCAGAGAGGGGCACTGTTTTCTTTCTTAAGAAAATATGAAATCAATTCAGTAGGGAGCAAAAGATTGAGTCTGCAGAGGGTCATGTAGGTCAAAGAGATAACAAATATTTATTTGCACGAAATCAATTATAGAGTGCTCACAAAAATAGAAAGCGTGGTGTGAAATAGTGATAGTGAATTTTTAAAAAGACATCGCATTGACAACAATACATCGACCACTCCACAACATGAATTCCGTTAAAAAATTGCATAAATCACTTACGAAATTCTACTGTATTGTTGTCAATGCGATGTCTTTTTAAAAATTCACTATCACTATTTCACACCACGCTTTCTATTTTTGTGAGCACTCTATAATTGATTTCGTGCTAATAAAACTCACGGCTTTAGAAAGACTCAAAAAGAAACCCATTCGCACAGAACTACATGCACGTATGCGAACTGAATATCTCAAGGCAGGTATTATCCCAGTACGCAACATCCCTGCTATTTTCCTACAAGATAAGAAATTCAAAATTGGTTTCTCACACATCGGCACCACCTGCTCTCGCCACTGGATGGTACTAGGAATAGATACAGCACTTGAGCATAGCAAACAAGAATTAGTGGAGATCTTAGAACTAGAAAAGGCAATTCTTGAGCTAAATAGCCTAGCAGATGCCAAGGCCGCCCTAGAAAAATTGGAACAAACAATTCTAGACTTTCAAAGTTTTGAGCACCATAAAAAATCTACAAAAGTGACTAAAGATATCAGAAACTACAACAAAGAAAAGACGTACATCAGAGGTACCCCACAGGCATCTGGGGCAGATTCAGGAACAGACAACCAGTGACTTTCTCTGACTCCTCACTAGACTCAGACAACTCCAACCCAGGCGAAGGCCCCAGTACCTCCACACATAACCCCAATATTTTAGGCCGAGGGCAGACCTTTACAGAGGGGAGGGGGAGAGGTAGAGGGAGAACAAGAGTCCACTTCCCCCCAGGGGAACGCCAAACACGACACAAGTTTTACCAATGGGGGTACCAGTACTAGAAATTGGACCCTGACACCTGCCCTCAACATAGAACAACTCCCAATATTCAACCTCTACACGCACCAACTGGCTTGCTACAGATATCACCCTTCTCAGCAGAGACCTCTCTTTTGTACTGACAGAGAAACCCAACTGGTTTAACCTACAAACCAAAATCCTCCAGCTCTTCAGAAAGGTGAGGTTGAAAGCTTTCTTTCAGAATAAGGAGAATACTAATAAGACAGACTTGACAGGTCTTCGCTCCAAATCTATCTTTAACCCTCCCAGTGGTTCTATGCCCCCTGACGTCATCACATTTGCTCATCTTGTACTCAGAGATCTGAACAAAATTCAACAAGACTACAGATTCACACCTTTCAACGTGAGCCTTGAAGAGAAACAGAGTCTTAACAGACTGAAAGACCTAGATGACATTGTGATAAAACCCTGTTGCAAGGGAGGTGGGATAGTCCTACAGGACAGGAGTGCATACAACAAAGAAATCTACCGCCAGCTCGAAAACACCACTCATTACGAGCCTTTGGCACGTGACCCTGTAAAAGAAATCAGTGACCTCATCCTTCACACGACTCAAATGGGTTTAGAAGAAGACCTTATCAGCAAAAATGAATTTGCATTTCTCAACAATAAGACACCACGTGACACCGGTGTTATACACCCTACCCAAAAGGAATACAAACTTAGAAGTCCCACCTGGAAGACCTATACTCTCTGGTTGCGGCTCCATCTTTGAGCCCCTAGGCAAATTCATCGACTTCTTTATCAAAGACTTGGTACAGATGACTATTTCCTATGTGAAAGACACAACGCACCTGATTGACCTCATCGAGTCCCAACCTTTTGATTCCCAAACCAAACTCCTTGTCAACATAGACATCGAGTCCTTATATACGAATATCCCCCAAAACAAAGGCATAGAAGTCATTAAGAAACATCTGAACCTCCGACCGGCCCCACACCAGGTACCCACTGATTTCATCATTTCACTTCTTGAAATCGCCCTTACGAGAAACTACTTTCAATTTAACAACAAATACTACAGACAATGTAAGGGCACCTCCATGGGAGCAATTTTCGCTCCAAATGTGGCCATCCTGTTTGTGGACGATATTGAGAAAAGCACAAGCCGAAAGAAGGGAAAGCAAAACAGAAAAATAGGAAAAACTACAAAAAGGGGGGAACCAAATGAAAAAGCGTGTTTTTTGTGGGTGGGAAAAGGGGGGGGGGGGACACAAAAAACACCAATAGCCAAGCTCCCAGCCACCAGGTCACCAAACCTAAAATGGTGGCTAGGAGCAGGCGCCCAAGACCTTTATAATTGGGCTTCTTTTGGGCTACAAAAAATGTATCCCAAGTTCAAAATGGCCGGCGCAAGGCCAGCCACACCCCCCCCACCCTCTCCCACACCGCCTGGGGAGGGGACCTCCCTGCGGTCGTCTGCCCCCCCCAAGACCCCCTTTGGGGGAAGCAGGCCACTGACAAAGACTTTGTGTGAAAAAGGCCGCTTTATTGGAACAGGTGCACATTACAATTTTAAAAACCTTGGCAAATAGCCTTCCAAAACTAAACCTCACTAAATAAAACATATACCTAACCCCACACCCCGCCCCCTCCCCTAAATTTCTTCGAACCCGCCCCGCCTGTACATTACAATATTACAACAATATCAAACATTACATTCCTGTATAACCCCATCAAAATCTCTAAATACAAACCTTCCGTTAACCAAACTCCCCTGCCTGCCCCTTTACAGCTATCGATCACCCAAACTGTGGAACCGAACTAAACTTAACCAACCTATCCTTTCCCTGTCGATAACCCAACTCAACAAATAAATCAACCAACCTCCGGCAAAACTGTCAAAATTCACATAACCCCCGCCACCCAGAAAGAAAGGGGTGGTGTAACCACTAACCACCCCTCTTTCTGCCCCCCAACAGAGAAAAACCTTTACACCCCTTGACCATGATTCTGCACGTTCACACATCAGGACAGAACTTCCTAATTTCGAGCAAATATAGATCCATGCCCATCCTTGACAAATGCACACCATCACCCCGAAAAAACTCCACCGCCTCAAAACGGATTTCCTTGTGAGTCACTCTCCCGAAACCCAAACCGCGGCAAAATCTAGAAATCTCCGCATTCACCTTCTTCCGTGCCCTGTCAATAGCTCTGGGGTTCAAAGCCCCTCTCCACACCCTCTGCGGGACCAATTCCGTCCAAAGCATATGGCAACCCGACCAACGCTCCTTCAACAAGGCCAAATCCCTCTTCATTGCCCGCAATAAGACCACCCCTTTGACGCCACAAAGATCATTCTCGCCCAAATGTATCAACAGAATATCAGGGCATTGGCCCCTCACCATGGCATTATTCAAACACGGAATAAGCTCCCTCCAAAGCATTCCCCCTTTTCCTTTCCAGATAATCCGAAAAAGACGTTCATTGAACCCCAACATTCCCCCGAAATAACTTTTGCACGCTTGTACATGTGCCCACTTGATGAATAAATGCCCTACAATCCACAATCAATTCCTTCGCGTGGGGCCCAGCCACAGAACCTGAAAAGAGAAAAAAGAATGAGACTCACAAACAGGGGGTTGACGCATGCGCCTGCACTGCATTAACTTTCACATATTTATGAAAACAGTCCGATGACCAGTGCCCTAGCCGCATGATGTCACCCTGAGACTAACCCCGGTTATGCGCTTCAGTTGCCGCCCGATCCTAAAAGAATGAGTCCCAAACTGAGCCCCGTCCAAACCAATCCGCTGCAACCCTTTGCGCAAAACCATACGCAGCTGATAATCTGTTACACGGGAGCCATTCATATGTTTAAAAAACAAATCGCTCCCATCTCCCCCCGATAGGATTTTCCATTGCTTTGCCAATCGCAGCAGACAAGTACAACTGGGGGTTCCTGCCTCTAACCACACCCCCTTACCAACACCCCTCTGATCCATTTTTGAACTGGACAGCCAAATGTTCACACCTGTGTCTGTAAAGAACATCTCCTGCCAGCAAATGCCCTGCTTTACTTTGGTCCCAAGGAGCTCAGAAACCCGAAAAGCCCCAAAAAACATGAACACCATAAGGGTAGCAAACAACAATGCCTCAAAATCGTCCCTGCAAACTACAGGCAAAACTTCCAACAAACGTGCTAACGTCTGCCAAGAAATAGGTGAGCAAGACATAAGAGCCCCTCCCCGCTCCCTAGCCCAGCCCTCAAGCATCCTCCTTCCTATTTCCCCAGCAGAAGGGGAATAACCCCAAAAAAGCTTACTCATGAAGGAAATACCCGCCAACTTCCCAGCAATAGTAACTCTAGACAAACCTTTCTCAATGAGGTCCAAGATAAACTGCACAACATCCTCTGAACTGCACCAAGACTCCTCCCTCCTACAAGCTCCCGATGCCAAAAATTCCCTCCACGCCAAAGCATAAGCTGCACGCGTGGAAACAGACAGAGAACCTACCACCAGTTGAAATACCCTACGTTGCCGACATACCAGAGGTGCTCCGGCATCGGGGTCGGTGTCTTGTCCGCCTCCTTGGCCAGCCCATGGAATCTCCCCCACTGCGAACGAGACAAAGCATCCGCAATGTCATTGTCCACACCCGGAACGTGCAAAGCCCTGAATGAAATGTCGTAGCGCAAACAGCCCAGCACAAACATTCATAACAATTTCAAAATCGGCTCATCCCTTGCTGACTGCCTGTTGACTATTTGCACCACTGCCATGTTGTCTACACGGAAAAGCACCTTCTTATGCTCCAGCTCCTTGCCCCAAATGGTCAATGCCACCAGGAGCGGGAAAAGCTCCAAAAAAGTAATGCCCCGCCCTCCATTCTTCCAATTCTGCGGCCACTTCTCTGCACACCACCGTCCTTGCCAGTAAATACCAAAACCATCACTGCCTGCCGCATCCGAAACATTTGCACATCCCACTGTAAGTCCTCGTCCCTAGCCAGTGGTACTCCATTAAAGGAGTGCAAGAAAAAAGACCACATACGCAGATCTTCCTTCACCCCTGCTGACAAGCGCACGTGATGGTGAGGTAAATGCTGACCCGCCAAAGCCCGGCCCAGACGCCTGCAGAAAGTCCTACCTGCCCTGACGACCCTGCAGGCAAAATTCAGATGACCTAATAACACTTGAATGTCTTTAACTGTCACTTTCCGTTTAGACAACATTCTGTCTAACAAAGCCAACATTTTGAATTTTTTATCGTCAGGCAGACGAGCCTGCATTGCCACTGAATCAAGCTTAATACCCAAAAAGGATAGAACAGTATCAGGCCCCATTGTCTTTTCCGGTGCTAGCAGCACCCCCAGCTCCTCCATAAGCTCGTGGAAAGTGTCCAGAGCACGCTGGCACTCCGTGGAGCCCGGGGAACCCACAAAAAAGAAATCATCAAGTAGTGTGTGACCAAATTGTGACCTGTGCGTTGCGTGAAATACCACTGGAGGAAAGTGCTGAAAAGTTCGAACAGAGCACATGACACAGAGCAGCCCATTGGTAAAGCCTTGTCCACATACCATTTGCCTTCAAAATGTATCCCCAGCAAAGGCCAATCATCCGGATGAACCGGGAGCAGCCTAAAAGATGACTTGATATCACATTTTGCCATGTCTGCAGTTGCGCCCGCGGTCACTACAAGTGACATGGCCACGTCAACTGAGGAATATGACACCGATGCAGCGTCTTCATCAATAAAGTAATTGACAGATGATCCTTCTGGCCATGACAAATGTTGAATCAGCCGAAACTGCTCTTCCTCTTTTTTAGGCACCACCCCAATAGGGGAAATGATCAAATTGTGAACTGGCCACTCATCAAAAGGGCCTGCCATCCTCCCCTCACGCACTTCCTTGCTCAATTTTTCGCGCACCACCAATTTATGTTCTGATGCGGATTTCAAATTATCCGCCCACCTCCTGAGCCGAGGCCCGTGGTACCCCAAATGAAAACCCCACCGAAAACCATCCAAAAGTGTCTGTCTTGCCTCATCCTTCTCATAACCCCTCAATGCTTCCTCAAGCTGCGCCAATTTAATTGGTGTAGGAGCCCTTTGGCCCAGAACCCTGTGCTCCCCTTCCCCCCGTCCACCCTGAAGTTGCTGCGCATTGCCAGACATCCCTGCGCCTGCATGCTGCCCTTGCTGTCCGCTGGACAGTCTGATGCCCTAACAGTTAACGAGAGGATGTCTTTTCCCACACTTAGAGCACTCATGTCGGTATTTGCAAAATTCTCGTGTGCATAAACCCTTGTTGAAATCCCAACATGCCCCAAATCCAGTTTGTGTCGCGGCTGAGCCTCCCACCCCACCCCGGGTGGGCTTTCCCTGAAAGGGCCGATAAACTAGAGGCAAACCACTAGCTGTGAAAATGGTCTTACCCCCTGGCGCCGCCCCCATTGTATGTTGCCACAAATCATTATGCAACTCTCCCCATTTTGCCTCCGAGTCCCAAGCCATTCGAGCCCTGAACTCTTCGTCATACTGTGCCCATGCGAAACCACTACCTGTAATTTGAGCCTTCCGAATTACATCCATATACTTAAAAATAGCCACGCAGCGCTCAGGAAACTTCTCGCAGTAAACACTGGCGTAAATTAAAAATGCCGCTGTCCAGTTCTCAATTGTCAATGGCACCTTAGGGCGCTTGGCTAACTCATACTCTTCCTCCTTAGAACCCTCTTTGGACCTCACTTCTCTATGAAGAAGTTTTAAAATCTCCACATATTCCCCATGCGCTCCTTAGTTGCCAGCATCAAATGCGCACCTAGCTGCTTCGTCACCCCCATGTAAGGGAGTTTCTTGATTTTTAATTCTTTACTTACCAAGGGCTCCTTACTGTCCCCCACGTCAGTGTTGGTCCCACTCTCGATCTTAGTATCGAGACCAACTCCACCATCCCCTGTGCCCACTCCTGTATCTTTCACGTACTTTCCTTTGAACAATCTCCCCTCCGACACCTCCCCAATCCCCCCCTCCCGTCCCCACAGACACCATTTTAGGTTTGGCCTGTGTTGTCACGCTCTCACCTGGCTCTAAAGAGGGTGCTTGGACGGACTCCGACTGCCGCGCCGACCTTTCATGAGAAACCCTTGTAGGAAGCGCCCTCACCGATGGGCTGCACTCTCCTTTTGCTCGTACCGTCACTTACTGCTTACGTGGGACCGCACTTGGGATCTGCAAAAGACTACGAGACACATGAGAAGACCGCCCCCCATAATCCAACAATTCCCCTTCCTCAGGACTATCCTCCTCATAGTCCAGCAGAATTGGCTCCTCAGCCTGTACCATCTCTTTGGCAAATTCCACCACACGGGCCTTACCGGACCCTGCCTTTTTTAGACTCACACTGGCCCCAGTGGCCCCTGAATATCTACTCTGCGGGGGATCCGACTGTACTCGCCGGTCCTCCCCCAACCGTTGACTGGTCTGACCATCCAATTCCTGCGTAAATGCTGACCACCGTGACCTGCCGAACGTTGGGGCCAGCGAAGTCGCGCCGGACTTTCGTATGCTGCCCGCGACGGGATCCCCGATGGTACGGAATGTGCCGCGCCAGGCCTCACCCTCCCTTCTCCCCGGTGTAACAGGGCTGCACCTTGCCTTACCGAGTCCGAGGCACTGCTAGACCTCCTAACCTGGGAAGAAAAAGATTGGAATGGTGTGCTGGGTCCCTGAAAACTACCTACCCCACCTGGCCCTACACCGCTCTGAAACATCTCCCTCTGCCCACTACTACTAGCAAAACCGGAAAAGCCCGTACCAACCGGAAAAGGAGACACTACCCCTTCCTCGTCCCCACTCCATTCTAACATCGCCTGAACCACCGCAGACGCAGGACCAACTCCCTTAACGACCTCGCGACCCCGCGAACCAACCGACCCTGCCCACTCCCTTCCACGATAACCAAACTTGGCCCCCAACTCACTACCCGTGCCCCCTTCAAGCCCCTTCACCCATGACCCCCCCAAAAGAATCCCCTTCGCCGAGGCCCCGAACCCCTTCAGCCCAGGAAGGAAAAATGTCCAGCCCCTCCCAATCCCGACCCCCCCCAGCCAGCTCCATATCCTCAAATGCCAAACTTTTATCACCTGCATCAACCCCCCCACCCCTGGCAACCCCTGACGTTCCCTCCCTATGACCAAGGGCAACAGACCCATCCTAGGCGGAGAAACTGACACCCTCCCATTCCTACGATCTCCCATTAAAACAAAATCCTGATGGGAATGCCAGCCCCCTACCTGAGCCCATTCACCCTCCCCGCACGAACTCCCCCCAACAGACCCTCTCTCTCCCTTACATGATGAAGGGGAGGAAAACAGTAACGGGCTACCAGACCCACCCTCCACAGTTCCCCTTGCCAGCTCCAAACCAAATTCACCACCAAACGGCAGCCTTGCACCTCCCATGTCAACAGATAAAGCTCCCTTGGAACCCCTCACCAAACCACATAAGCCTCCTACACTCTCCTCGCTAGCTCCGCCCACCCAGACATCACGCTCAACATTCACAACGGCCTCCGCACCCTCTTGTAACTGGCCCCCGGCCCCCTCCGATCCAATACCCCGCCTTCCCTCGCTTCGGGAAACACCTGACGAAAACCGCAGCGCTCCAGGCAATGAAGCCGAGCGCCGCTTGACTCCCCGGCCCCCCCTCGCTTAATACACGCAGCGGGGGAGGAAGAAGAGTGCTCCACGCTAACCGCCGCACCCCCCACCTCCTTTGCAGCGCACAAAAATTCCCTGTCCGCCTCACTCGAGACGCCCGCCTCCCCTGACACCACTAACGGGAAATGCGCTACTTGAGCGGGGGCCGCCTTTTTAAAATGCGGGCGGCCCCGCTCACTTATCAATGCCATCCTCAGTTTTTTCGTCGAGGTACATGCGGCAACTGCCGCCGCCACACCAGCTGAGGCCTGCCGCGCAGGCCGCGCCGGCCCCGCGACCTCACTGACGACAAGGTCCAACCTGCCTGCCTCTCTTAAAAGCCAGAGGGCCTCCAGGACACGCAAGTCTTGCGACGCCATACCGCAAACTCTTCGAATGAAAAATGCGCCAAACTTTGCAAGACAAAAAACACCAATAGCCAAGCTCCCAGCCACCAGGTCACCAAACCTAAAATGGTGGCTGGGAGCAGGCGCCCAAGACCTTTATAATTGGGCTACTTTTGGGCTACAAAAAAATGTAGCCCAAGTTCAAAATGGCCGGCGCAAGGCCAGCCACACCCCCCCCCCTCCCAAACCGCCCGGGGGGGGACCTCCCTGCGGTCGTCTGCTCCCCCAAGCCCCCCTTCCGTACTGCCCAGCTGCTCCATTAAACATAGGATTGAGTTTCCTACATTTATTCAGTAAGTTTTTAACGCCGCGCTCTCCCCTTTCCAATCACTTATCTCTCCGTTCACCAATCAGAGGTAATTATCTCTCCCTACAGTCTGGAGTTTTAAAACAGTCTTCGTCGAATCCCTGACTTGCGCACTGGATTCTTGCCTTTAGGAACCACCGAATTTATAGTATTTTCCAATACAAGTAAGTCCTTGCCTTTCCACTTTACCCCACTTAATCTCAGTGTCTTAGTCGCAAATCTAATCGCATGGTTTTCTTTCACCAGCCGGCACTTCAATTTAAAACCCAGTTCTTCCTTCGCCTTCCATGACTTCCTGCCTAGCACCCACATTACCAAAAATGTGTATTTTAGTTACTTCCCTTTTTCCTAAACGCCGCTCGCACTCAGTACAGACTTACTACCAGCGCCCGTGCCTTCTTAATTATGTCCACACCATGGACCTTCATGTGCTTTGTAAACACCAGTTGCCATTACCATGGATTAACTCATCCCATGACCTGTCCTAGCTACTCAAGCACCTTGATTTAAACGCGCTCACTTCGATCTATCTGCGGGCGCCATCACTACCCAATTCTTGTCCATACCAGCGCCTTAACACATCTGACGGTGACACTGGTATTTGCACTAGGTACAACCTCTTGCAGCCCTCCAAATGCAATTTTTACTTAATCATTTAGTAACGAGCTTAATGTATTTTGATTTGAATTACTTTTAATTTATCTCCTAAATTGTTTTGGCTCCATTTACTTAAGTGGGCCACTATTTCTGCATGATTCAAATGCTTGTCATATGTAATAAGTTTTCTTTTAGGGAGCTCTTAACCAGTATGCACACACTAGTATGGTTGTATATATGTATAGAGGGTCTTAAACAAATGTTTCCCCCCCCTTTTTCCCCTCTTAATTTCAGCTTGCTCACTTTGTCCTGAAGATGAACCCCAATAATTGGGTTCGAAACGCCGTCGACCACTCCACAACATGAATTCCGTTAAAAACTTGCATAAATCACTTAGGGAATTCTACTGTATTGTTGTCAGTGCGATGTCTTTTTAAAAATTCACTATCACTATTTCACACCACGCTTTCTATTTTTGTGAGCACTCTATAATTGATTTCGTGCAAATAAATATTTGTCATCTCTTTGACCTACATGACCCTCTACAGACTCAATCTTTTGCTCCCTACTGAATTGATTTAATCTTTTCTTAAGAAAGAAAACAGTGCCCCTCTCTGGGTCACCTCTCTTACCCTTGGTACTTTACTAGTGTGTCCTTGTTTCCAATGCAATTACCTAGTAGGTAGCCCTCACCAAACTCCCCATTTGTGAGTCGACAGTGGATACCACTGTGGCGGAAGATGAATGAGTTGTGGGTGCTGCCTGGGTATTTCACTACGATGTCAGTGATAATATGCTTGGCATTGCACACCACCTGTATATTCAGGGAATGGTAGGACTTGCGATTCCTGAACACATACTCGTTTTGGGAGGGGGGGGGGGATATAGCGACATGGGTCCCATCTATGCAGCCGATGACGTGTGGAAATTGTGCAATTTGATAGAACTCCTGCTTGGTATGGTCTAGTGCTTGTGGTGTGCTGGGGAAGTGGATGTGGTGATGCAGCCTCTGTACCACTGTATCAAGTAACGCTTGGAAAAAGCGCAAAAGTGCACTCTGTGAGACCCCTCCTGCTGTGGCTATGACCCCCTGGAAGCTCCCTGATGCCAAGAGGTGCAGTGAGCACAGGACCTGTATATGGGTGGGGATGGTGTGTGTCCTGCATGTGGGGTGCTCAAGTATAGGTTTGAGCTCCTCTATTAAGTCCAGGATACTCTCTTCATCCAGCCTGTAGTTAATATGGATCTCCTCCTCAGTCCGCTGGAACAAGGTGATGCGCGCTCTAAAGATCCTTTCCTGGCGTCTCCTTCTCTGTGCAGCAGCTCTGAGTCGCAGCCTCCTGGCTAGTACATACAGCCGAGCCATTGTGGAAAAATACTGTGGCATTGTGGGCCTCTTTAAATAGGTTGCACCTGGTTACCACCTGTTCAGACTTGGTGGCAATTACGATTAGCACATTTGCGATTTTCAAGTATTCGCAAATTACGATTTTTTTCATGCATTTCGTTTAGTGTATTCGCAATTTGGGAAGTCCACAATTGCGATTTTCGCTATTGTAGTGTAGCAGTTTGCGAATTCGCAATAATATTCGCTGATTCCATCTGTCGCAATATTGCTAATCGCTACTTTAGCGATTAGCAATTTTGCGATCAGGATGTCTCATACTTAGCGGAGCTGTGTTTTGCAATCGCAAACACTGTATTTTTGCGATTCGCAGTGCTTGTGATCGCAAAACAGCTTCATACATATGGCCCATAGTCCCGTCACCTGCAGAAGAAGAGGTAAAAGTGCACTCAAATTACCCTTGCACTTTGTCCAACAAGGACCTGCAAAGACCATAATGCTCCCTGATGACGCCCATTTGGGCGGGACTGAATTTCCAAATAAATTACGTGCAAGTAATCAGCCTGTGTCTCCTGTTGTTTCAGCCAGTGATCAAGGGCGGGAGGTACGCCCGAAACGCGTTTGGCACGAGATGGAGTAAAGCATGACGGGCTGCGGTGCCACTGCCGGCGGCAAACGAGTGTGAAACCCCCTTGAGTGAGGCCTTCCAATGGGGCAACCTTTGTGTTTGCTATAATATGCGGCTAGTCCGGTCGCGGAAGGCCCCGCCGCTTTAAGAGGAGCGGATCTACATTGCCCGTGATTTTGAGCAGTGAATTGAACGAGGGGGGCCTGAGCCGCAGGTATATACTGGTGTCATTGGGGCTCTCATCACGCTGTACTCTGCACACTGGGGCTTGACATTTTTAACAATGGGAAATCCTGGCAACCACTGGGTAGTTGCACTTTGTCCAACAAGGAACTGCAAAGACCATAATGCTCCCTGATGATGCACATTTGGGCGGGACTGAATTTCCAAATAAATTACGTACAAGTAATCAGCCTGTGTCTCCTGTTGTTTCAGCCAGTGATCAAGGGCGGGAGGTACGCCCGAAACGCGTTTGGCACGAGATGGAGTAAAGCATGACGGGCTGCGGTGCCACTGCCGGCGGCAAACGAGTGTGAAACCCCCTTGAGTAAGGCCTTCCAATGGGGCAACCTTTGTGTTTGATATAATATGCGGCTAGTCCGGTCGCGGAAGGCCCCGCCACTTTAAGAGGAGCGGATCTACATTGCCCGTGATTTTGAGCAGTGAATTGAACGAGGGGGGCCTGAGCCGCAGTTATATATTGGTGTCATTGCGGCTCTCATCACGCTGCACTCTGCCCACTGGGGCTTGACATTTGTAACAATGGGAAATCCTGGCAACCACTGGGTAGTTGCACTTTGTCCAACAAGGAACTGCAAAGACCATAATGCTCCCTGATGACGCACATTTGGGCGGGACTGAATCTCCAAATAAATTACGTGCAAGTAATCAGCCTGTGTCTCCTGTTGTTTCAGCCAGTGATCAAGGGCGGGAGGTACGCCCGAAACGCGTTTGGCACGAGATGGAGTAAAGCATGACGGGCTGCGGTGCCACTGCCGGCGGCAAACGAGTGTGAAACCCCCTTGTGTAAGGCCTTCCAATGGGGCAACCTTTGTGTTTGATAGATATATATATATATATATATATATATATATATATATATATATATATATATATATATATATATATATATGGGTGCCGTCTGAGAACCCGGTGTTGTAATGGATGTCAACAATAAAATTACATTGTGGAAAAAAAAAAGTCTGTATTGGATTTAATAAGAAGCAATTTACATTCACAGCATTTCCAACATAATTTTTGATTTGATTCATTTTGTTCTGTCCCTTGTACTACAACTTAATTTCCAATTGCTCAATATTTGACTACTTATTCTTCATATTTATTTCCAAGGGTAATTAGGATTCATATATTTTCCTGTCTTACGCGCATAGCAGTTTACCACTGCCAGTTCTTTTGGTTGCTGTATTGCTTTCAACAAATCAAATATATAAAAAACTCTTGCTAATGGGAGTTCCAGAGAATGTCATAAACCCCATTGCCACCAGAGATGCCCAAAGTCGTGGACCACTACAAAACCATATTGGCTCTAAGTGTAAACATTCACACTAAAATTTTCAGACAGGCAACAGACTCTTGTAAGTTCAATCAACTCTGCTGAAGTTAAATTTGGCAGGTATGATGCTTCAAGAATTTCAGAAATAGAACATACTGCATAGACAATTTTTACTGCTTCATTTTGGTCTCTCAAACAAGAATCATCAATAAATAGAATCAGATCAGTTATTTCAAGAGTAGTTTCTGTAATGCCTGCTCTTGGTTTGGTACATAACTCTGTGATCCTGATACAATCATGGTTTCATCTTCTTTATTGTCTGGAACAGGAAACCGCTTTGCAGGATTTAGGAAATTTCACCTTTTAATAGATATATTCTCAGCTGTCAGTATATGTTGCAGGATTTAGGAAATTCCATCTTTTAATAGATATATTCACAGCTGCCAGTAGGACTGTCTCCTATCTGGTCAATCTGAATGGACTGTAGAAAAAACACAATCAATGTATGTCCCAATACAATCCCCTCAGTTAGCTTAATTGCAATGCAAACCGCTGAAATCTCCTTCGAACAAACAGGAAGACTTACAACTAGTGGCTCCAACAGAGCTGATGGGTAGACTATAGGTCTCTTTGTTTCACCATGATTATTGGTCAATACCAAAGGCACACCTATATCTTTTTGCTTTACATAATTTCTCTCTCAATTCTCAGAATGCCTCCAACATTTGTATTCAAATAAATACAGGGTCTCTGATATCACTTCGAGTCAGTCAGTCATAAGCCTTTTTTCACTTCGATTTATAAGATAAATCATAAAAATACAAATTAAACACAATTGATCTGTATTAAAATCATCATTAAATTACCTTGAAGAGAAATAGGAAAACAGAACATATAAATAAGACTCATAAGTACATATAGAAAAACAAATAAAATATATCAAATTAGAAAGCAGCCTGGAAACGGAAGTGCAACAAATTATCTGAGACTGTGGGTCAGCCATATTAAAGGCTTTATCAGGGAAAGTTTCAAATGCACTGTGAGTAGTAGCCAACAATTCTAAAGAACAGTCTCACCTGCCTCTGGATGGTAGGGGGTCCCATGTTCAGAAAAGCAGAAAAGCGTTGTTTTGAGTCTTTCCTTGCCCCTTTCTCAATGTGATGATCAAGATAAAGCCCTTCTTTATACCAAAACGGCATCTTTGCAGGAGAAACATTAAGACCATTGTAATTGAA
The DNA here is from genome assembly GCF_964204655.1 of Triturus cristatus. Lineage (NCBI taxonomy): Eukaryota > Metazoa > Chordata > Amphibia > Caudata > Salamandridae > Triturus > Triturus cristatus. The sequence goes on along the minus strand of NC_140583.1, from coordinate 391,780,833 downwards.
ATAGTTCAATAAAGGCAACTGTCAGGAGGAGCTTAGCGCTTGACCAAGATGGCCGCGTGAGCCTTGAGCTCCCGCTACCCTCACGCCCTCCGGCACTCATCCTGTCCTAAATCCTGATTTTCATGCACGGAATCCTGCAGATGAGTCACAGCTGGGGCGATTGACGTTGTCCGGGCCAAGATCGCCCACCGGGGACCGAAGTTGTGCACGGCGGAAGATTGCGGCCTACCTCCGCGGCCAGGGGCTTGCGTTGGCAGGATGCCCGGCCACTAATTGAACAACAGCGGCCTTGGGAGGTGTGAACTGACGGACGGATGCCGTGGCACTTTCACTTTCGCTTTCTCGCCCTTTGTTTGCTCCGGGTTGGGAGTGCGTCATACAGATCCTCTGTTGTCTGGAAGACCTCCACCCGGTCCTGACTGGCTGTTGAAGACCTAGTCGTACCTGTCTCCTCTACCTGAGTGAGGGACGTCCTCTTGCGACTGACCGTCCTGCTGTCCGAGATGTCGACCAAATCGGAGGCAGACAGGTCGAAGTCTAAGACTACCAGGCGGGGAGGCTATATCCAATCCAACAATATGGATCGCTATGCCCAGCAGAAGGAGTCGCCTGGTGGATCGGGACAGTCGCTAGAAGCACAGAAGGCCGATTCATCCCCAGCTTCGGAGTTATCATTGCAGGATATCAAGGGGGCGATAGATGGGATGCAATCTTCGATTGGGCAACAGTTCGAGACCCTGGCGCACAAGGTGGACATGATATTGGTCGATGTCAACTTGATTCGCGCGGACCTGGGGAAAACCAATGAACGGGTCAAGTCCCTGGATCTCAAGACTACTGGCCTCGCGGACGATGTCTCGGAACTCCAGGCTGAGGTCCGCAAGCTACGAACCGCGAATGACCTCTCCGCTCGCCGGCTCGAGGACTTTGAAGGTCGGGCCCGGCGCAATAATGTGCGCATTATTGGGGTCCCAGAAACTTCGGAGGAGCTCTCCGTGGACCTCCTCGTCGAGGACCTGGTGGTGAATCATCTTGCGCCAAAGGGCCTCGGCAAGTTTTTCGCGGTGGAGCGGGCTCACCGAGTGCCTGGCGGACGGCCTAAGGTGGGAGCCCCCCCGCGGCCGATTGTCGCCCGGATCTTCTACTTTCGAGATCGGGACGCTATCCTGCAAGCATCGAGGGTGACAGGCCCGGTGCCTTTTCAAAATGCCTCTGAGCTTTTACCCTGATTTCACCCAGATGGTGCAGAAACAGAGGCAAAGTTTCCTGGGGGTGAAGCGGCGGCTTAGGGATATGGACCTGAAGTATGCCATGCTTTTCCCCGCTAAGCTGCGTGTGGTATATGAGGATCGGACTTTCTTCTTCGAATCGCCGGACATGGCAGGGGACTGGCTGGATGCACTCCCTCGGAGACAGCCCGGCCGGGACAGCGTGGATGGGGTGGAAGGCGACCGGGATGGACAGCAGTGATACCTTCGGTGCGGGCCTGCTTTGACTTAGCCCTGGACAGTCACCTTATTGCAGTAATGGGAGGGCGGCGGGGGGAAGATAGGGGCTCTTTCCTCCCTTGGGGTGCTTTTTGTAGATTTGTTTTTGGTAGGGCGACAGGCACACTGCAAGTTGGGGGGGCTTTGTAAGCTGACGCAGGGGTGCAGGGTGGGGGGGGTTTCAGGATGTTGGGGTTGTTGTTTGGGGTTGTTGTTTTTTCTTGCAAGGCGTAGCAATGACTGTCAGAATTGTCCGATTGTGGTTCTCTGGGGGGGGGAGGTCTCTTTGTGTTCAGGGATGGGGGATAGGAGCTTAAACGTACTCAGCTGGAATGTTAATGGCTTAGGGGACCGTATAAAACGGGGGATAGTCCTGCAATTTTTTAAACGGACCTTGCCAGATGTGGTCCTCTTGCAGGAGACCCACCTTGTAGGGAATATGTGTTATGCACTTAACAGAAAGGGCTACAAATTCATTGCTCACTCCGGGTTTTCCTCGGGATCCAGGGGTGCGGGCATACTTGTCAGAGCTTCCCTACCATTTGAGGTTGACTCCACCATTGCTGATGATAGGGGGCGCTTTGTGGCCGTGTCGGGGAGGTGGGAGGGCAGAACGTTGGTTTTGGTTTCTGTTTACGTCCCTCCTGCCTTGCAGGCCTCCACGTTTGCTGATCTGGGCAAGGCCTTGTTGGAACTCCCCGAAGGGATGCTAGTGGTGGGAGGGGACTTCAATGCGGTTGGTTCTGGAATGCTAGATAGGTACCCGCCCAGAGACACCGGGGGGGCTCAGAAGTGGCTTCCCGACTTTATTGATACTTTTGGCCTGGTAGATTGTTGGGAGGCTGCGGCACCCCACTCAGCGACAATACACCTTCCACTCCGGGGCCCACGGGAGTCTCTCCCGGATTGATTATCTGCTCACTCTGGCGGCACACGCCTCTTTGGTAACTGAGGTTAGGCACATGGCACGGGGCATATCAGATCATTCACCGGTGTGGGCACGTCTGGAAATAGGCCGGGTGGCGGGGGCAGGGTGGCTCCCGTTAACCCCTGGTACTTTCGGGACCCCAAGCTGCGCAGCGCGTTGCTGAAGACAGTTGACCACTACTTTCGAGAAAACCAGGGCTCAGTTGACTCCGCGGTGTCCTTGTGGGAAGCTTCTAAGGCTGTACTGAGAGGAGAAGCCTTGTCCCTGGTAGTGGCCGCCAAGCGGCGGAGAGACGCCGAGGTGATACAAGTGGAGGACGAGATAGCGGCTTTAGAGTTGGCCTTGGAAGGGGATGTTGAGACGTCCACGCTGCACAATTTGAGCCTGAAGTAATTGGAGTATAGGGATCTGGTGACAAATGCCGCCAAGACCCTTCACAGGGAGCAGCAGGGGCGGTTGTATGATGTTGGTGATAAGGCCGGGAAATTGCTGGCATGGCTGGACAAAAAGGAGCGTGTTAATCGTGTGGTGCCGGAGTTGTTGACGGATGGGGGAGAGGTTGTCACTGATCCCGACAGTATAGTCCGGTGTTTCTCAGACTATTTTCGTACGGTATACGCCTCGGTCTCGGATAGATCGACTGAGGACTCGTGTGATCTTCTGCGTGACATCGCTCTGCCCTGCCTTTCCGCCATTGATAGGGAGGACCTCGATGGTGATATCACTGTAGACGAAGTGGCAGGTGCTATCCGTGCATTGCGCTCCGGCAAGGCTTCGGGCCCAAATGGTCTGCCGGTAGAGCTGTACAAGCTTTGTCCGGATAAGTTTGCTCCTCCCTTGACCGCCATGTTCGTGGAGGCGCGGAGGAACGGGTTTCTTCCGCTCGATCAACGGCTGGCGACGATCGTGGTAATACATAAAGACGGAAAGCCCCGGGATAGGTGTGGCTCCTATCGGCCGATCTCGCTCCTCAACGCCGAGCCGAAAATCCTTGCCAAGATTCTCGCGAACCGCCTGGTCCGGGTACTTGGCGACTTGATCTACCCGGATCAGTCGGGCTTTATCCCGCACCGTAACACTGCACTAAACCTTAGACGCCTCCACGGAGTGATTGCCAGGACGGGTACGATACGAGAGCCGGCTATTGTGGCGTCCCTCGACGCCACGATGGCCTTTGACACGGTAGAGTGGGCATACTTGTGGGCGGTGCTGGCTAAATTCGGCTTCGGGCCTGGATTCGTGGGGTGGGTGAGGCTGCTCTATGAGGGGCCTCTTGCAAGCGTCGTGGTGAACGGGCGGGCGTCGGCACCTTTCGAGCTCGGGAGAGGCACCCGGCAGGGTTGCCCCCTGTCGCCGTTGCTGTTTGCCCTTGCTCTTGAGCCGTTGGCGGCGTGGATACGGTGGCACCCGGATATACGTGGGCTTCGCTGGTCGCATGACCACGAAGACCGTATTTCACTCTACGCTGACGACATTCTGTTATATCTTGCCTCGCCTAAGAAATCTCTGATAGTGGTTTGTGACGTCTTGACATCTTTCGGTAGAAACTCGGGCCTAGTCATTAATTGGGGGAAGTCACACTTGTATGTCCTGTGTGGGGATGTCCCGCCTGTTCCGCGTAACTGTTCGATCCAGATAGCCCAGCAGGGCTTTTTGTATTTGGGGATCTATATTTCCACCGACCCCATCTTGCGCTACGAGAAGAACTTGCTCCCTCCCTTGGTGCGCCTGCGGCGGGATGTGGCGGGCTGGCGGCGATTGCCGCTCTCCCTCCTTGGCCGCGCTGCACTGTTTAAAATGATGTCCCTTCTCCGTTTCCTCTATGCCCTGCAGAATACTCTTGACCTGGTCCCGGCCAGCTATTTCCGTGAGATCGAAAGCCACCAGCGCGCGCTCTTATGGGACGGGCGTCCGCGTATCGCAGTCGCTAAGTTGACGCTTCCGTGGTAAGACGGTGGTATCGCGCTTCCAGACATTCGACGTTATTACTGGGCCACCCAGTTGAGCGCGATTAACCATGGTGTCTATGGTCCAGCGCTCAGCCCTGGCTTCGCCATGGACCGCTGGTTGCTCCGTGGGGGTAATTACCACAGAGCGTTGTATTCGAAATCGTCGGACCACACCCTCACGGGGCCCACCAGAGTGGCCGTCCATGTGTGGAAGGTGGCGACGGACTCGCTGGGCTGGAGGGGTAAGCTTACCCTTGCCACCCCTCTGTTCGATTCCGAGATTCTGGGGAAGCTTTGGCGCACAAAAGGGTTCGAGAAATGGGATTTGATCGGTATATCCAGGGTTGGAGACCTTTTGGTTAAGGGTAAGATAAAGTCGTTCGAGGAGCTGCAGAAGGAATACGAGCTGGGGAGCACGGAGTTCTTCCGATATGCACAAGTGCGCCACGCCTTGCGGTCAGTCCTTGTGGAGGGGGAGAAGGTGCCCGAGTCCTCTCCGTTGGAGGATCGGATCCTGGATGGTCACATGCCAGAGAGCACGTTTTCGCTCATTTATAAGAAGCTTATCAATGTTCGGGTGGATCTTCTCCTAGGGTTGCGCGCCCAATGGATAAGGGACGGCCTTGAACTAGATGATGAGGATTGGCAGTACGCAGTTTCTTCTCCCAAAGAGGTCGCTATCCCCGCGCGCCTGCGGCTGGTGCAGCTTAAAATACTCCATAGGGTCTACGTGACGGGGCCCAGGTTGGTTCACATGTGTTTTTCTGAGGAGGGCCTATGTAAGAGAGGCTGTGGTATGGTGGGTACCTTCCTCCATATTATTTGGGAATGCGGTGCGATTATGGAGTTCTGGAGGCAAGTCCACGAGGTGATGGGGGAGGTGACAGGAATTGTTATGCAGCCGGAGGCGCGATGTTGTCTCCTGAATGTCTGGAGTCCTACTGACCACAACGCGGCACAGACTCAGTGGGTGACCCTGGGGAACATGGTAGCCAAGCGCGATATCGCTCGGCTGTGGGGCTCCAATAGGCCGCCCACATTGACAGCGTGGATGGAAAACATGGACTGGAGTATGTTTAGGGAGAAGACAGTGTATTGTGCTCGGGGGCGCCCTCGGAAATGGCATGCTGTGTGGGGGCCATGGAACCAGTACAGAGGGGACATATGCCTGCCCCCCGACCCGGATCCGCCTGAGGAGCAACTTTCCCCTTAGTCCTTTTCCGGCTTTGACTTTCCCGCTGATATGTGATTGTTTCTAGAGTCTCTGCCTTTCCCTCCTTTCCCTTACTATAGATCAGTGCCTGTTGGACGTGAAGGGGCTCGTCCCCCCTGATGGGAACCTCTCTTGGTGTTTACAGTACCTTTCGCCTTGCTTGTGTTTAGGGTTGTATTTATGTTTATGCAAAATAGAACCTTTGGCTCTCCTGTCAGTGATATGTGGACGCAACCATGTGTTGAACCTCTAAAGCTGCCGTACCTCCGGGATGACGGCTGAATAGCTGTGTCACTGATATAAAATAAAGGTTTTTCAAAAAAAAATAAAAAATAAAAAAAAATAAAGGCAACTGTGTCAAGTTTCAAATCTTTTTTTGTCTTAGATGCCACCAATAGTTCATCTATGTACTGCACCAGGACTGAAATGCAGGCTTACTACAAATTATCCAAATCATCCTATAGGATCAGATTAAAAATTGATGGACCATGTGGGATTCAACACCAAGTGAGAACTTTGTTTTGAAATGGAATGCAAATTAATACTGGCTGACCTTGTGAACGGAGAAGAATGCTTGGTATTCATCATTAGCTGTATACCATTCAGCATCTGTTGAGATCTGTTACCAAATTACTGTTTTATCCAGTACCATTGGACAATATCAATTCAATATTTTATTTATTTTTTATGAATCTTGCACAATTCTCCATTTACCACTCGGTTTCTTTGTGCTCATCACAGGAGAGTGGCCAGGAGTACAACTACCAAGCACTTTTCAAAGGATTCCTGCTCAATAACCTTTTCAAATACAGGCTTCCTTCCTCCTTCAGCCTCTTTTTATTTTTACTGTTTAATTCTAGGGAGTATTGCATTTTGTATCACATTTATCCTGACAGGTGTTCCACTTTTGATTAATCCTATCTCTTTCCCTGTGAAAACCCCTACCTCTTATTTGACAGTATTTAACATAAATCAGAACCCATCAACTGATTCCTGTTATTTCTGTGCTTAATCTGAGCAACCATTAATGTTTCCTTGATCTTTTTTTGCTTTGCATCAAACCAACCACTACTGTACTTGGCATACCTCAGGATGTCATTAATATGTTTAGTCTGTCAGCACATCACACTCTGGTGTATATATGAACTGCACTCTAAGCCCATAATGAAGGCAGAAACTAAACTGCTTGCAGCATCTTTTTCAGGATCTTCAACTCTGCAGTTTCTCTTAAAAATCTGCATACGCCATTCATATTAAGCATTCACTGACTCTTTTAGCTCTTGTGTAGGTCTCAACATTTTTGACCAGTTAATTTCTTTCTCCGGCACTTTGTTTTTTAAACGCTCTATCACTTCTCTGTGTTGTCAGAAACCACCTCAAAAGAAGCATTGTTAGGCACAACCCTAGCTAGTATCTCAGTCGGCCTGGCAACAGCAACTTTATATTCATACCACCGATCACTAGGAACAACAATCCCTGGGACCTGCTCTCCCCCCGCAGCTCTGCTCCTAAGTGCCTCCTCCCAGGTCTGCTAGCCACTGTTGCCTGTTGCCTGGTTCTGTACTTGTGCCTCTTGGTAGGTTCTGTCTCTTCTGTGCCCGTTTTCTGTCTCTGTGCCTTTCATCTCTGCTTCTCTGTCTCTGTACCACTCTGTTGCCTCTTTCTCTTCTGTGCCCGTTTTCTGTCTCTGTGCCTTTCTTCTCTGTACCATTCTGTTGCCTCTGTCTCTTCTGTTCCCGTTTTCTGTCTCTGTGCCTTTCTTCTCTGTTTTTTGTGCCCTTGCCTGTCTTTGCGCCTTTTTCTGATATTCTGAATAATTTTCCCCCTTGTGCCCACTTCTACGCCTCTGTCTCCCTGCCTCTGCTGCTCCCGCAGCCCCTCCCCCACTGCCGGTTCCAGCATCCTGCCTCCCAGCTGCACTTCCCTCCCCCTCCCCTACTTAATGACGGCCACAGAAGGTGCACCAAAGGCAAGCCCGTCTGCGCCTGTCTGTGACCCGACTGCGGCCAGCACCAGGAACCCTGGTTCTCTGGTCATCCACCGCTATGACTCTGCTGCCCTCCTCGCACTCAACCCCGGAAGAGACAACAAGTGCCAGAGATTGATGCCAAACACCATCCACGGCCAGTTCTCTAGCCGACACTGCCGACAATCCTTCACCATCAACAGCCCCCCCACATCCGTGGAGCCTATGCCAGATTCCCGCACCATCGAAGCCCTGACGTGCATTCTCCTCAATGTGCGCTCCCTCCACAGACACGCCACGGAGATCTGGGTCCAGCTCAACACCCTCTCGCAAGACGTTGCCTTCTTTATGAAAACATGGACCAACGCTACCTCTGCCCCCGACATCGCTACCGTCATCCCCAATGGTACAAGATCCAAAGAAAAGACCTCCCCCACTGCCCTGGAGGAGGACTCGCCATCGCACACAAGAGCTCCCTCTGACTCTCCACCTCCATCATGAACGACCCCCTCTCCAACACAGAGCATCTCCACTTCCAGATCCATACCAGCCCGTGACCCACGCTGCGCGGGACCCTCGTCTACAGACCCCCCTCGTGCCTCTTCATTCATCACCATTGCCAACCTCGTCGCACCCCACACCATCGCCTCCACAGACTACACCCTAATCAGAGACCTGAACTTCCACCTCGACAACCTCAGTGAGCCCGACTCCACCACCCTCCTCGACAACCTCACCAACCTAGGATTGAAGCAGCTCGTCACCACCCCCACCCTCAAACCCAGACACACCCTTGACCTCATCTTCGCAGGAGAGACAAACATCCACTTCAACCACACCACGCAGCCCCTCTGGACAGACCACCACTGCGTACACTTCACCTTCGTACAAATATAATGGGGTGACCCTGTGTCTCTCAGAACCTGGGTATTTCTCAGAAAAGCTACAGTGGTTCTGTTGGGTAAGCAGATAATTTCTTTCCAAAGGCAAATAAAATGAAACATTTTTCACAGTATTATTCAACTTTGATACTGGTGGAACACAAAACAAACAGGAATTGACTTCATAGAATTTCAGGTATACTTTTTACTGAATAATTATACATTTTTATATTCGTCCTGATCATTTGTAAATATTTTACCCCAACACCTGTATATAATACGTTCACTTCACCATAGTCACTGAGCACTTTACCTCACTATAGTTATCACTTTTGTTTTGACAGCCTTGTAAATATATACCCCTATTTCATTATTCAGTAAAGTGAATTCCTGTTTGTTTTGTATTCCACCAGTATCAAAGTTGAATTACACTTCACCTTCAAGACTGCAACCGCACCCAAGCCCGCCCGCGCCCACCACAAAGGAACTGGAGCAAGATCACAGATGAACACCTCAACACCACCCTCCTCCACGACTCACCCTCCGGCATGACCGACGCAATCTCCGCAGCCAAAGAACTACACCGCTGGATATCCAAAGCGCGGACAAGCTCGCACCCCTCCACCACACCACCAAACAGCGCCCCCTGAAGGCCTCCTGTTTCACCACCGACCTCCAAGAAGCCAGGCGCTCCTGCAGATGCCTTGAGAAGCTCTGGCTGAACAGGAGAACCACTGAAGACCAAAACAACTACAGGAACGCCATGAATGAATACCACCAGTGTATAAGAGCCAACAAGAGGACCTTTATCAAGAATAAAATACACACCAACTCAAGTAAAGCGAAAGAACTCTTCAAAGTCATACAGCAGTTCATCAAACACCCCAGCGAAGCCTCGGACATCACACCATCTCAGGACCTCTGTAACCAGCTCAGCTCCTATTTCCATCTGAAAATCAAGGCCCTCTGACAACTTCAGCAAACAGATTCCAGACACCTCCCCCCTCACACCACCGACAACCTGCCGACCATCACCACCTGGAAACCTGCCACCACCGAAGACCCCTCCACAACCATGAAGAACACCCACTCATGAGCCCCACGGACCCCTGCCCAACGCACATCTACCACAAAGCCGCCATAGCACCAGAACTAGGCCGGACCATCAACGCCTCCATCGAATCCGGCATTTTCCCCGACGACTGGAAGTGGGCAGAGGTCAAGCCCCTCCTCAAGAAACCCTCGGCCGACCCAACGGACCTGAAAAACTACTGGCCCTTCTCTCTACTTCCCTTCACAGCCAAAGTCACCAAAAGATTCATCAACAGCCAGCTGACCACCTTTATTGAAGAAAACGCCATCCTCGACTCCTCTCAGTCTGGTTTTCGTAGCAACTACAGCACCGAGACCGCCCTCCTCACCGCCACCGACGACATCCGCATGCTACTCAACCAGGGCCACACTGCAGCCCTCATCCTACTAGACCTCTCCGCAGCCTTCGACACCATCTCACACCGCACTCTCGCAGCCAGACTCCATGACGCAGGGTATACGAGTAACTACCCTTGACTGGATCCGCTCCTTTCTCTCCGGCAGAACCCAAAGGATCCCTCCATTCCTCTCCGAACCTACAGAGATCAACTGCAGAGTACCCCAAGGATCTTTGTTTAGTCCACACTCTCAAACATCTGCATGGCCCCCCTTGCTGCCATTGTCAGACAGCAGAGGTATCTTACGCTGACGACACCCAGCTCATCCTCTCTCTCACGAAGAACCCCAAAGACACCAGACTCAGCTTCCAAGATGGAATGAAAGATGTCACAGCCAGGATGAGCAACAGCTGCCTAAAACTGAACTCGGAGAAGACAGAGGTCCTCGTCCTCGGACCCTCACCCACCACGTGGGACAGCTCCTGGTGGCCCCCTGCCTTTGGTAGCTCACCCACCCTGATGGACCACGCCCAGAATATTAGCATCATTCTAGACTCCTCCCTCACCCTGACCAACAGATCAACGCCGTCAACTCCACCTGCTTCAACTCCCTCCACATCCTCCACAAGACCTTCAAGTGGATCCCCCCGAATGCAGGAAGACCATCACCCTCGCACTCATAACCAGCAGACTAGATTATGGAAACGCCCTTTAAGCCGTAATCAACAAAACCCTGCTACACAAGCTCCAAACCATCCAAAACACTGCAGCCATACTCGTCCTCAGAACTCCACGACACAGGCATATGACCCAGCACCTTCGAGACCTCCACTGGCTCCCCATCGAGAAGAGAGTAGCCTTCAAGCTACTCACCCATGCCTACAAATCCCTCCACAACATCGGACCCAAATACCTCAACAAAAGAGTCTTCTTCCACTTACCGAATAGGAACCTCCGTTCCTCCGACCTCGTCCTGGCAGAGACCCCACACATCTGCAGAACTAGAGCAAGTGGAAGAGCCTTCTCCTACGTCGCAGCAAAGACTCAAGATCCTCAAAACCTGGCACTTCGACTGATCCGGAGCTGCACCCCTCCCCCCAGTGCCTTGAGACCCTCATGGGTGAGTAGTGCACTTTATACACCCCTGATTGATTGATTCATTCATTGATTGAATCCCAAACAATCCAATCAAATCAGTCCGAAACGTTTTCAAAATCATTGTTAGTCTATGAACATTCTTTACCAACTTTTCAGGTTTCTCTTGCAATCTTGGAAAATTCATTGTAAAAGCATAAAAATCACCTCTCATCTAACGCACATGCACATAATTCCCTCCATGTACTACCCTCAGGGGAAACTCTTAAACTGCATCTAATTCAGAATCACCCCTAAACTTTCTTCCCTGCTTCTGAAGCTTTCATTTTTATTAAAAACCTTTTTCTTCCACCTTTCTCTGTATTCCTTCAAATCCATCCAATCCTTGGTCTACTCACCCAATCATTAATGTGGGCCCATAAGATTATTACAGCCGATTATTTTATTTCATTATTAGTCAAATCCATTTTGTAATTTCTCTTCACATTCCTAATTCTACTAATCTCAAAGTCACATTTGCCAGCTGTTCCTTAAGCTTATCATGTGCCTCATTTGCACATCTTGCTGCATCTTTGATCAGGCACCTCATTTCATCCACATTGTCAGTCAGTAATCTGTTTGTGTCAATGGTTTCCAGCTAAAGTTTCCCGAATTACATTTTCAAAAGCCCAACATTAATATTTCTCTCCTTTGTAGATTCAATCGTAACAGAAGAAGCAGGCATGACATTTGAAACTGGAGAGACAACTGTAGTATCTCTAGTAGTACTTAGTGAAGCTGTCAATTAATTCCCTGTCGCTGTGATTGTACACCTGTACCATCTCCTGCTGCACCCGTATCTGGTACTATGGAACGCTGCTACTGTCTCTAGATTACATCAGCAAATGGAGGAGGTTAAGAATTCAAAAGATAATTAAAAAAATTATCCTCCTCATCTGAAACCTGTCCTTGGCTCTGCTTGTCTCTGTCTGCCTCATCAGTTTCCTTTCTGTCTGTCGTCTCTTTGACCAATGCAATAAAAACTCTTACTCCCTCCATCATATCCTTCCTCCATCATATCCTTCCTCCAACATTTCACTTGTCAATCCCACTTGCACTCCAACCATTGTTTGGTGGAACCCTAACCTGTTTCCTAATTTCTTTTCTCTCCTTCTCTGTAGCTATCCAATCCCAATTTGTTCAATGCCTCAAATTGTGTAAGTCTAGGTAATAGCTTTCTATTATTCATAGTTTGCCTCAAGAAATCTAGCCTTCTAATGCTAAAGGTACCCTCTAAAGGAAACGGCAAGTCCTGTCAAAAGAGGTATATTCATATAATTCAGAAATCCAGGAACACATTTAAAAAAACAATGTTGGTCATCATTTCATAGGCAGGTGTACCCTCTGCAGGTAATTTCTGCCCCTCCATAGCAAGTAAGCTAGGAGCTTTAGGCTTTTTTACACAGTTATTTTCACTCAAAACAATTCGAAAACCACACAAAACAAACTAGTGATAAATAGCCGATCCCTGCACAGCTATGGCAAAGGTCAACCAATCATAGTGCAGCTTTGACAGCAATCAACCAATGAAAATGCAATTCTATGGTGACGTCTTACCAACCCCAACTCGACTCCTTGGCTGACAAACCAATCGCAACGTGACTTATTTGTGAATGAGAAAACAATTGCACAGCCATTCTCAGTGTACCCACACTGAATAAACAAAATAAAATATTGTCTGCTCAACTTAAAAGGAGAAAATCAGCAGATTAGAATAAAACAAATCTCACAAGCCACATAAACAAGACTAGCAGCTTCACAGCACTTGCCAATTTAAATTCACACTAAAGCAGACTCCTGTCAAGCGACTATCCACCTCTCGCTAGTGTAATTGCTCTAGTGCACCAAAAAGTAAAATACACCACCCTCGATTAGACACAGAAACTCCTAGAAAGAAAGACTAGTTAATTCAAAAGACCCTGTCTGTGTGTATGCAGCATCTCCCAAAGCACACTACTTTTGGGCAAACAAGTTAAACAACTATCTACAGATCATGGATTTCAACGAATCTAATAACCAAATCAAACAAAACTAAAAACCAAAACCTTTTCAATGCAAATCACAAATAAGAATGGTACATCAAAATAACAGTAGTCAAACCACCAATTGAACATAAAATGAACATCACAAAACAATAGCTTCACACACAGTATAACAATCGATCACACATCATAAGGCTCAGTCCTTCAATAATGCACTTGAACACTCTCAATCATCAATCATTTCACCCCCTTTATACTTACAATATAAATTGTTCAGGAACTAGAGCACCACTTCAAATCAGGATCTTGGCAAAATTTACCAAGAAGATCCATACTGAAAAATAAATTAACTAGGGACATGTGTACTGGGACAAAAAAACAGGGAAAAACCTCTCATGAAGAAAGTTGGTGCTCTTTACCAACCATCCTCTGCTACCACAAACTTGTGGTCGCTGGGGACTCAAACGTTTGCTACCCAAAAACTTTACTTCAATAAAATTCATTGAATCGGAGACTGTATTAAACCTCAGTTTGTTTAGGCTATCTGTCCCTAAGTGCAGGTACCGTTCAACATATGACAATATCAAAAAATACAGTTCATTCATTTAAAGGGCAGAATAGTTACAAAATGTAGTACACTATTCAAAATAAGGCTGTACAGAGTCATTGCCAAAGACTTTCAGCAAATAGATCATTACAGATAAATGCAAAATCCAAAATTATTCTAAGTCCTAAATGGACATCAAAATTGAGACAAAAATGAACAGCATCCTCAGTAGAATAGGAAAGTCTTCGGACTCACCCCCAAAACGGAGTGTTTTCCTACATTATTTTTGCACATCAAATTAAAGAACTTCAGATTTATCGTGATATCATCGTAAATGTTAGATTCATAGCAAATGTTATATGGATGCCCTGCAAAATATTGCAATGGCTCCCCGCTGACCACTGACGCATGGTCACCCAGGCCCTCATCACCACCAGATTAGGCAATGGCAACACACTCTATGCCGGCATCATAAATCAGCTCATACAAAGGCTCCAGGCAACTCAAAATGCCCCTGCCAAACTAATCATCAACATTCCCCACAGTGTACAAATCACGTCCCATGTCAGGGAGCTACACTGTTTACCAATCAGGAAGTGATGCCAATTCAAACTGCTCTCCCACGCATACAAATCCTCCTACAATGTTGGACCTGCCTATCTGAACCACTGCCTCAACTAACATGAACCCACCAGGCAACTGCACTCAACCACACTCCACCTTGCAGAAATACCCTGAATCCGCAGGAGCAAATCAGGATGACGCTACTTCTACATTATCACCAAATCCTGGAACAACCTTCCACACCACATCAAGACCACCCCATCGCAACCAGAGTCCTGGAAGAACCTTAGAACCTAGCTATTCAACAAGGAGCAAGTTCGGCCTACTCATCTACTCCAGCGCCTAGATACCCCTGGGGTGATAAGCCTGCTTTACAAATCCTCATAACATAACAACCAGAGCACAGTTGCCGAAAATGCCATACTGCCTTATCACCTACCCACTATCTCACTACATTAATATTCATTTTGCCCCCACTATGCTAATGTTATATGGCGACGTGAACAACAGCATTTTACATGACTAAATAGGACATGATGATCTAGCTGAAAAATCTTGAGCTAATAGTTGCAGTTTGTGACTGAGCAGGGGAAACTTCACTGAGAACAACATATATAATGACAGTAGAATTAAACAGATAAAATCTTGCTGGACTATATGCTGTAGAAACAAGGAGGAGAGAGATGGTAATGTGGAAAGACACAGAGGAATCAATTTTGGATAAAATGGCTGACCGGCTTTAATTGTGGCCTGGTTAACATGAGATGGAAAACTGCACTTCTACACAACATAGGAACTTTGTTTCAAAGGCTATAGTATTTGATCAGTGTGTACGTGTATAAGCAAGTGTGAAAATATATTTTGCATATTAAAATTGCTAGAAAACAAACGCTGAAAAATCTTTAACAACATTTGATGTGTGCATGCGCATGCACACAGCCCCCATCCTTAAAATGTGCCAATTCCTGTGACCCCCGTAAGGATGCCCTAAAGTCTTATCCAGTTTCCCATAATTCTGCTGGGCTCATTCTTCAGGATGCATCCATTGTCGCGGTTTGCTAAACAAGTGTGAACATTGAATTTGAATCATAATTTGTGAATGTGGACAACTTTTTCTTTTAGACGTCCAGTCGACTCCGTGGATATGCAGTTCACGCTTGATGACTCAAGTTATTAAGGCTCAATATGGATTGTTGAAACAAAATAAACTGATAACAGACATAGAAAACAGCCTGCTGAAGTGGAAAAACAAAAATTCATTTCTGTAAACAAGTCTATGAGATACATACATATCTCTGTTCACATATGTATTCTGCATACATATGTATGAAACTAAGAATTGAATGTGTTACAATCCATACTTTTGACATGCAAAAAAAATCCCTCATTGTTGGAAAATGACTCTTTTGCGTGGTACCACTCCAGATTTTTGCTTGACTGTATTGCTGGATGTCGACCTCTGTGCTTTCACCTGCTAACCAGTGGTGACATGCCTATGCTCCTTCTTGCAACAGGATGAAATTGGCATTCTCCTAATAGGCATATTTAACTTACCTATATGTCCTTACTATATGGTTCCCAACGTGGACCCTGGGCCTGTAAGTTAAAAGTCACCAATGGGCTGCAACACTCACTGTGCTACACACTGCAGTGACAATGCAGCCATGACTGCAGGCCTCCCACCAGTAGCCTGGCTGTGCAGTTTAAACTGCAAGTTTAACCTATTACAATAACCTCTTTTGGCACACCTAAAACCCTCCATTTAAATATTTATAAATCACCCCTAAGTAAGCCTTACTGCCCATTGTGCATGTTATGTAAAACCTTTATTGTTACACATGTCCTTACAATGAAAAGGACCTAAAAGCCATTTTCGCAGTTGCAGGATTAGCTGTGTCATTAGAAAGCACAGGGATGCAGTATTACATTTAATATAGCTATTTCTGCCTACAAACTTAATTCTTGGACATTTTAAAATATATGCTACAAGCCAAATTAATTGGTAAATTAATTTTTGTATTAATATTTCATGAACTAAACTTTTAAAAAGTTGCATGTTACCTACCTAAAGCCTCTAGAAGCCCATTTTCATGACCTTCCAACTGTCACCCAGAAGTTGAGTAGCCCCTTTGATGAGGTGTGAACTTTATCTTAGAGCTCACACATAGGCCTTGGGCATGGGGAGGTTTTTTGTATCTCTGAAAGGCTTACTATCTGGGCTGTGCCTAGGAACTTAACTTCAAAGAGGCCTACCCTGTCACAGGCAGATACAGCTAATACCTGAGCCTACACCCTTCCTTTGTCTCCCTAGTCAATCAAGCAGTAGTCCGAGTGAGAGAGAAGCTGCCCCCAGAACCAATTTTGAGGGACCACAGAGGAGGGTTCCTCATATCCCTGGTCACATTGCTAGAGGTGGCAGAGGAGCACTGAACAGGAGAAGGAAGGTTCTGCAATGTTGGTTTTGGACAGAGAGGGGCATTGTGAAATTGTTAACAGTGAAAGACACAGTAAGTGTGGAAAACATGGGTAGGGTCAATCCTAGGAACTTTTATCCCATTGGTTAGAGAGTGTCCAGGAGTATCCCCTACTCACAAACTGGCAGGTGCATAAATGTGACATTCCCGGAGCCTCCTCAGATCACTTCTGGGCCTGTGGATGAACAGAACAGGACTGGGCCTGCTGCCTAAGGCCTACTAGGAGCCCTGAAGACTAGACCTTCTCTTCCTATTGTACTCATGGCAAAGAAGTGGACTCCAAGGGTCACAAGGCTGACCTCCTGTTTGAGCTACAGGGAGACAACAAGATTCAAGAAGCTTCCCAACTGTGTGTGAACTGGTCCCCTCTTCTGGCCTCTGTGGGCTTAAGTCCTGACCCCCAGTGCTGTCCCTAAGATCGTGGACCCTTGTCTAGTGTCAGAGTGTACTCCTCCTGAAGTTTCCTGGGACCTAAAGGCTTTTTGTAATTTTTTGGGCCAGAGGACTGGCATGAGACCTGCCAAGCCAATCCACCAAGAGCGCATCACCACTGGGATTGAGTTTGTCACAACTCCAGCCATGTTCTTCTGTGCAGCAGCAAATCTGATTCGACATCGAGCCTTCCTTGGCCGTAGGCTGCAGCCCTGCCCTGCTCTGGAAATCCGAACTCCAGAAAAGTTTCCAAGTCTTAACATTGAAAGTTTCACCAGACCAAGCCACCACCTGTATTGGATCAATGTTGAGGGCTGTTTGGGCATGAAACCTAAACGTTTCATACCTGGAGCTTTTCTGACTTCGTCGATGACTTCACTGAAACCTTGGACTTCAGATCCCCATCCTTGTCTCGCCCAGCTATGGCCACAGCCTGCTGCCTTCTCCCACTGAAGTCTTTTTGCTCCATAAAAGTTTCTAAGTGCAAAGGTATCTTTATGACCAGGACCAACCTGGTCCCTGTATTTCACTTGCTCTTCATCATGGTCCATCTTAAACTTTACTCTTACCTTTATCAAGTGCAACCAGATGACTACGGCTGGCGCTTATTACTTTTTGGTGTTATTTTTTATTAACACTTTAAAATTCATAACACCAGTTCTACTTACTCGATTTTTAGTGTTTTGATGCCATTTTATTTATTTTAATTTACTCTATGTTTTTTAATTAGTTTGAGATTGTTCTTGTTTTGTGTTTTGACTTCATTACTGTTTGGTAACTGAGTAAATACTTTAATCATAGCCACTTAAGCATGTCTGATCTGTGCCATACTTACCAGGTGGTTGACCTCAGGCTAATTTAGGGACTTTAGGAGTTCATCCTGAAAAGGAATGTGGTTCTTATTTGAGGAGGGTGTGTACCTACCTCAAATAAAACCCCGATGTCAAGCAAGTACTCCATAGGAGGTAGAGTAAAACACCAAACAGCCAATAGCATAGCATGTGGTGTGTAGGAAACTGGCTCTCTGTACAGTGTACTAAAATGAAGTACACTATTTTTTAGCGAGAACAGTGAATCCCCAATTGGTATACAGAGGTAAAAGCAGATAATTCTAATGCTCTTTTTTAGGTAGTGTGGACAAGTAGTTAGGCTTATCAGAGGGTGGTGCTAAGCATTTGTGGTGCTCACAGATCGATAAATGAGACACACTCAAGAATAAATCTGAGACTAATTTATAAAAATAGTATTGATTTTTATAGAATTTTTAAGGCCAAGAACAAAGTTCTAAGGTGAGTACTTTTGGAGATACGATTTTACAAAGTTCGGAAAATATATCACTTCTATGTGCAATTACACACCATAGGAAACAATGGAGAAAAAGTAGAAAAATGCATAGAAATTTAGGCAATGCTTTTGCGAAGTTCACCTTCTTGTTTTAGGTCGATGTCGGGAACAGGCCCTAAGTTCCAGCAGGAGAAGTTCGGGAGCATACCGGATCGGCCGGGAGCAGAGTGTTGAGGGTCTGGAAGCTTGTGTGCAAAGACAAAGGGGGCCATTTAACAGTACACTTCACAGAGAAACCTACAGGTAAGTAAGGTGGGTCTCCTTGGAGGGAGGAGACCACAAGGGCTTGGGGACCATGTGTGCACAGCTAGTTAGTCGGTGCTGTGGATGATGGGGCCGCGGACAGCGCAAACCAGTCAGCTGGGCATCGTGCGTCTTGAGGTCCTCGCTGTCAGGAGCAGGCAACTTAGAGAGGCGATCTTGGGTGCTTGCTTCTGATGCTTTGGTTGTTCAGTGAGGACTCAACTTCTTGGTGTTTGCCGTTGGGGGTCCAGTACCCCGGGTATTGATACACTGCAGCTCTGGTAGGTCCTGGTGTCTCCAAAATTTATGGGGAGATCGATATGACCTGCCAGAGCTGTTGTACCTTTTCTTGCTTCAGTGCTGTGACAAGGTCATCGTGGAGCAGCAAATCAACAAACTGAACTTCATAGGATCGGTGCTGGCAGAGTGCAGGGGAGTGATACCTTCACTACAAGGGAGCTTCTTGGCAAATTCTTGAAGGCTGGAGGTGCTCCAGGGTTTTTGGAGTCCTTTCAGGTGACACTGCTGCCAAACCTTCACCACCCTCCGCACCTCACGGCCGTGCCCCCACACCGGATTCCAGCACCCCCAAGGCCCTGAGTTGCATCCTCCTCAATGTGCGCTCCCTGCACAGACACGCTGTAGAGATCTGGGACCTCCTCAACACCCTCTTGCCAGACGTCGCCTTCTTCACAGAAACTTGGACTAACTCCACCTCCACCCTGACATCGCCACTGCCATCCCCAATGGATACAAGATCCTGAGAAAGGACCGCCCCAACTGTCCGGGAGGCGGACTTACCATTGCACGCAATAGCTCCCCCTGACTCACCAACTCCAGCACGAGTGACAGTGTGCCCACCACTGAAGACCTCCATTTCAATCAATCAATCAATTAATGGACATTTATTCAGTGCCCGACTACCTCCAGCGGAGGTGTCCCGGCGCTAGCATCAGATTAAACAGTGAGAGAAGGGGACATTAAGGTCGGCTGAAAAGCCAAGTTTTCAGAGCCTTCCTGAATGCTTGTTCTGTCTCAGCCTTACAAAGGTGTTCAGTCATAGAATTTCAAAGAGACGCCGCTCTCATCGAGAAAGCTCGGCCGCCAATCCTGGCTTTAGAGAAACGGGAGTCCTAAGTAGTTCTTGATGATTAGATTTCAAGGTCCTAGTCTGGTGATATTTCTGGAGTCTCTGTCTAAGGCAAACCGGGCCCTTGTCCCTGGTGGCTATATAGGCCAAGGACAGCGCTTTGAATTTAATTCTTACATGGACTGGCAACCAATGGAGCCTCTGAAGAGATGTGGTGGCAAAATGGCACATTCCTAATGAGTCTAGTCGCAGCGTTTTGGATGATTTGCAGTCTTCGAATCAGATAGGCTGGGAGACCCATATAGAGGTTGTTACCATAGTCTAGCTGCGATGTGACCAAAGCATGGACCACGATCTTCCTGCAGTCCATGGGCATGAGATGAAGAAATGTCCATAAGCCTTTTTCTTTCCAGAAACAGGACAACAAGACTTGGCAGATCTGGGCCTTGCAAGAAAGGCGTATGTCGAACTTAAACCCGAGGTTCCTAGCTGAATCAACTGGGAGCGGAGGTGGGTTTAGCTCCGTCGGCCACCAGAGATCGAAAAGCAGAGGAGAGGATTGATTGAAAAATAATATCAGTTTTATCAGTATTCAATTTCAAGCAGCTATCCGTCATCAAAGGCGAGATGTTAATCAAGCATTGCTTAAAGTTATCGAAAGCTGCCTTAGAGTGTTCTCTAAGAGAGAACACCAGCTGAGTATTGTTAGCATAGGAAACAACTTTCACTCCCTGTTGCTCGACTAGCGATGCAAGGGGGGTCGGATATACGTTAAACAGAGTCAGGCTAAGAGCTGAACCCTGGGTAACTCCACACATATGGGGCTTAGGTGTGGAAACATGAGGGCGGAGAAATACATGCTGAGATCGGCCCTCTAAAAACGAGCGGAACAAGGCCAACGTAGTTCCTGGTACTCCCGGATTTTCAAGTCATTCCAGCAGGATCCGATGAGACCGTGTCGAATGCTGCAGATAAATCAAGTAGCACAAGCATAGCGGATTGGCCTAGGTCTAAGGCTTCACATACTGTTTCTGCCACTTCCAACAGGGCTGTCTCTGTACTATAGCCAGATCTAAAGCCAGATTGAGAATCGTGGAGACAGTTGTTGGTCTCCAGAAAGTTGCTTCTGGACCTCCTTCTCAAGAATTATAGCTGGTGCAGGCAGAAGGGAGATGGGCCTAAAATTCTAGAGCTCTGCTGGAACGGCGACCGCTTTCTTCAGAATCGACAAGACATAGGCCCTTTTCCAGGTGGCTGGGTAGGTACCCGTTATCAGGAAGGAGTTCCAGATAGAGTTCAGCTGCAAATTGAGCTGAGGGACCAGTGATTTAAAAAACTTAGCCGGGCAAGGTTTGCCGGGTGAGTCTGATTTACATTTGCTCAATTCTAGCAGCGACGTATCTGGGCCAAGCGGACAAAATTCTGACCAGATGCCCGGAAGGCTTTATGTAGAGTTTTGCGTCATTGCTGACACTGCTGAGGAGAAAGAGGAATTTCCAGATCTAGACCAGCCCCACAACGACCCTACGAGTCAACCTCGCCTGCAGACCTTCTGGACCTCAAATCACGTTCACCACTACCATCGCCGACCTGATTGTGCCCCACGCCATCGCCTCCATGGACTACATACTCATCGGAGACCTCAACTTCCACCTCAAAAACCTCAGCGACACCAACTCCACCACCCTCCTGGACAACCTCGGCAACCTCAGACTGAAACAACTCACCACCATCTCCACTCACAAGGCAAGACACACCAGCGAACCAAATTTTTGCAGGAGGTAACAACATCCACTTCGGCCACACCATATAACCCCCCGGACAGACCACCACTGCATACATTTCCACGTCAACAAACCCACCACCCCCAAAACTGCACCCCGCCCTCTGCGAAGGAACTAGAGCTGGTCACCGAGGAGCAGCTCAACTCCACCCTCAACCGCGATATCCCCTCCACCTCGACCGATGCCAACCTTGCAGCCAAAGAACTACACAGATGGATCACCAACTGCACAGATAAGCTCGTTCCCCTATGTAACCCCAACAGACCGTGCCCCAGAAAGGCCACCTGGTTCACCGCCAACCTCCAAGAATCCAGACACACCTGCAGACGCCTTGAGAAGAATCGGAGAAACAGAAAATCCTCGGAAGACCGTACCACCTACAAGAACGCCCTGACAGGATACCACCAACTCATCAGATCCACCAAAAGGACCTTCATCCAGAACAAGATCCGCACCAACTCCAGCGACTCAACGGAACTCTTCAGCATCATTCAGGAATTCACCAAACCCCCCAGCAAAACCATGGACATCACCCCCTCCCAGGACCTCTGCAACAAGCTTGACTCCTACTTCCATTTGAAAATCAAGTCCGTCTATGGAAACTTTAACGAACAGAGACCTGACTCCGAAACCACTCCCTCCTCCAGCAACACCAGCCAGCCTACCATCTCCTCCTGGACGCCAGTCACCACAGAAGACACCAAATCGACTAATTAAGCCATTCACTCAGGAACCTCACAGACCCCTGCCCTCCGCATATCTTCCACAGAGACACCATCGCACGGGAACTATGACGCACCATCAACATCACCTTCGAAACCGGCACATTCCCCGATGACTGGAAACACGCAGAAGTCAAGCCTCTACTCAAGAAGCCCTCAGCAGATCCTACAGACCTCAAGCACTACTGACCCATCTCCCTCCTCCCCTTCACGTCCACGGTCACCGAGAAGACCGTCAACGTCCAACTAACGAAATTCATCAAAGAGAACTTCATCCTTGACTCCTCCCAATCCGAATTCCGCAGCAACCACAGCACTGAGACCGCTCTACTCGCCGCTACAGACAACATCCGCACCCTCCTCGACCAAGGACACATAGCGGCACTGACCCTACTCGACCTCTATGCAGTCTTCCACACCGTCTCCCACCGCACACTCACCGCTAGACTCCACAAGATCGGCATACAGGGAACCGCCCCCAACTGGCCTCGCTCCTTCCTCACCGGCAGAACCCAAATAATCAGACTTCCAACCTTCCTCTCCGAACCCACAGAGATCAACTGCGGAATTCCCCAAGGATCATCGCTCAGCCCCACGCTCTTCAACATCTACATGGCCACCTACGCCACCATCGTGAGACAGCACAGACTCAGCATATAATCCTACACCGATGACACCCAGCTAATCATCAACCTCACCAAAGACCCCATCACCACCAAACTCCAGGAAGGAATGAAGGATGTCGCATCCTGGATGAGCAGCAGCTGCCTAAAGCTCAACTAGGAGAAGACAGAGGCCCTCGTCCTCGGACCCTCCTCCTCTGCATGGGACAACACCTGGTGGGCCACCACCCTTGGCAGCTGCCCCACCCCCACGGACCATGCCCGAACCTTAGCATCCTAATCGACTCCTCCCTCTCCATGACTCGACAGATCAACTCTGTCCCTACAGTACCCAGGTCCATTCCTGGGCACTGTAAGTGCAGTGCTGCCATTTAAGAGTACATGGCGCTGAGAGCTCGTCAAACACGAACTCCACAGCACCATAATGGCAACACTGAAGACTGAGAAGTTTGGTATAAAACTTCTCAGCACATTAAACCTGCACTGATGCCAGTGTGGGATTTAATGTACAAAGCACCACAGAGGGCATCTTAGAGATGCCCCCTGAAACCTAACCTACAATCCACATCTGGTCTGGGAGGCTGCCTAGGCTGACAGACAGCAGACATGTTGCTGGATCCCTGAGTAGAAGAGCCCCCGCTCTCCTGGGCCTGCAACAATGCACATCCTGGGCGAGGTGCTAGGTCTCCTCCCCCAGGATGGACAGGGAGGAGCTTCAAAGGCTGTACCCAGCAAACTGGCCCCCACCGGTTTTCACCCCCATTCTGGCGGTAAACCTGGCCGGAAACCTCAAATAAGGACAGGGGATGTGCAAACCTGCCAACCCCACCCCTCAGGTGGGGGAGGCGAGGTGAAGCACATCTCCGGGCACTCGCCATCTTGAAGATGGGAGGCCCTGCCCAATCAGGACGAGGCTACTGCCCCCCTCCCACAGGAGAGTGGTAGGATAGGGGGTGTACCCACCCCAGGGCAGGGACCCATTGACCCCTACCCTTTACCTACCTGTAACACCCCTAAATCTAGTATTTAGGGGCACCCTGAACCTTCCTTCCTCAGATTCCAGATTCTGAAAAACAAAGAAGAGCTAGAAGAAAGAAGACCGAGGAAGACACCAACTGCTTTGGCCCCAGCCCTACCGGTCTGTCGACCCTCAAACCTGCTCCTGCTACATCCCGGCACCTCTTGTGGTCAGCAACCTCACAAACCCCGGAGGACCTGGCTACCTTTTGACTCTAAGCACCTGGGACTCCCATGAGCAGTGGGTCTGCTCAAAACCAGCATCTAACCCCTGGCATCAGCCCGGAACCGCGAACCCTGCACACTCTGCACCCCGCCAAGCCTGGCCTGTGCAGGAGTGAAAAAAGACCCCGCGGACGTCCCCCCGGCGACTGTGACCCCGAACCCGGCACCCAAGGACTCACCTCAATGCTCCCGACGGCACCTGCAGCCTCAGGACCAGGTACCACCCCAACCGCGATCAACAGAGGGTAAGATTTCCAGACACCAAAAGGCACCCCTGTACCCGGCGGTCCCCTGTGCCCAACTCCTGGGTACCTACCAATCCTCCAACTACCCAACCTACCTCTCGAAGTGGTGGTGGCACCTGAAGAATCTTCGTCCCCGAGCTTGCAGCCTTTTTTCATCCAGGAGCTTTCCAGCTGAAATCCATTGAGCGCCCGAAGGCTCAAAAGCACCCTGCACCCAGCCGTCCGAGTGGCCCTGGCAGTGTAACCTCTACTCCTATCTACTTCCCCATTTGCCCTGAGCAAGTGACCTGAAGCCCAGTTCCCACAGCCGCGTGGCCTGCTAGTCAGCAGCCACCAACCAAGGCCCCCCTGCCTCCCGTAGGATAACATTGGGCCTAACTTAGTCTGCACCCGACTGCCCCTGTGCCGCTGAGGGTGTAACAACTGTACTTACCTGACCCTGGGAGACCCCTGAGTCTGTGCCCAGAACCTTAACTCTGCCAGTCCAGTACTTACCCAAAAGCCGATAACCCAATTTGCCTCCATACGTTAACATTGACTGGTTTCTTCTGAAATTTCTTCTAAGTGTGGAGTTTCTAAAACTTAAAATATTCACCTATAATCAACCGAGTAACGAA
Source organism: Triturus cristatus (assembly GCF_964204655.1). Lineage (NCBI taxonomy): Eukaryota > Metazoa > Chordata > Amphibia > Caudata > Salamandridae > Triturus > Triturus cristatus. The sequence continues at coordinate 391,755,936 of NC_140583.1, read as the reverse complement.
AACGAAAATACTCACCTGCTATTAGGAGAGATCCCAGTGCTGGATCTTGGCGCCCCCAGCACTGACCCTGAAAAGTACTCACAACCGAACTTACCATTAACCCAATTTTCTTTCATAGGAAATCATGGACTGTTTTTCTGTGAAACTTCTTCGAAGTGTCGATTTTTGCAAACTACAAATATTCTTTAAAAATCGTACCAACTCTGAAAACGTAATTGCTTACCTGTTTTAGATTGTGGTCCCAGTACTGAGCCTAGGAGCCCAGTACTGGATTACAAAAGTAACGAGAACCTACCATATCGGTAACTTGAATTTTCTCCCATAAGGAATCATTGACTGTTTTTCTATGAAATTTCTTGTCAACTTTTAAAATAGCAAAATATTGCCTAAAAATCACAACAGTAACTAAGTCGACTTTGCTCACTTGTTTCCAAGAATTGTCCCAGGACTGAATCTAGGATCCAGTCCTGGAGTTAGAAAAGTAATCCTGAAAGTAATCTATTGTAAATAACTTAAAACTTCCATTGAGCTCAATGCACTATTGTGTTTGAAAGTGTGCTGCCTATTGCAACAACCTGTACTACTAGCTACAAAAGTCAATTGCATATTGCAAAAGTATTTAACTAAAGCATCTCATTCTGAGAAAGTATATTTTAATACCTATTGTTGGTTCTAAAATAAAACAAACATATTTTTTTTATATAAACCATTGGCCTAGAGTTCAGTTATTGAGTGTGTTAGGCCATTTGCTGACTGAGTGTGTACAACAAATGCTTTACACTGTCCTCTGATACTGCCTTACTGCTCGACCAAGCTACCACTTTAGAGAGTAAGGTTATATCTAACTTTAGCCTCTGCCAAACCTCTGGGGACTGTGGACTCTGTACACACTGTACCTATTTGGGAACAGTATATACAGAGCCACTTTCTCACACTTCTGCATACCCAAGAGAAACCTCCGATCTGCTGACCTCACCAAACCAGAGCGCATCCGCAGAGCAAGAATGGGTGACAGAACCTTCTGCCACATCACAACTAAGACCTGGAACGAGCGCCCGCTCGACATTAGATGCGCCTCCACTATGCACATCTTCAGGAAGACCCTCAAGACCTGGCTCTTCAACTGACCGGAGCTTCCCCCTCCCCCCAGCGCCTTGAGACCCTCACGGGTGAGTGGCATGCTACAAAGTTCCCTGATTGATTCAGGTTCAGGATGGCCAAGCAGGCAATGACTTTCGAGTCCTGGGAGCAGCTGGCAGGGCTTGGCGCCTTTTTGTTCTGCAATAGGACATCAGTTCTCTTGCAGTGGGTCTTCTTTGTCCTAGTCTTCTCTTGTCCGGCAAATCTGATGTTCAGGTCTTGGGATGTCACCTAAATACTGAATTTAGGAGCGTTATGAGGGTAGACAGGTAGTAGACAATGGGCTACCTACCTTTAGGGTGTCTACACCATCTAATGTCCACTTCCTGTTGAAATGGGTACTACCGTAGCCCTGATAATTTGGAGATTGGTTCACATTGCCTGCCCCGCTATTGGGGTGGTGTAGGCTAAGTGGGGATCCTCCTCCTGATCTACCTAATTTTCCCACCTTTCCTCTCACCAAAAGTGGAGCAGGAATAGGAGCTTGGACTATCTGGAGATTCCTGGGTTGGATTTCAAAGGCAGAGTAGCCTTTGAAGCTTTTCGGCTAGGAAGGCCATCCTGTCCTGGAGGAAGTGTGAAGCACCTTAGCCCAGAGCAGGCTTTGTCTCTGTCCTCTGAGAGCGCGGACTCTCACCCCATGAGGTCAGAAACATGTCTGGTAGTGGCAGACCAGAAAAAAAAAGTCAGAGACCACACCAATGCTTGGTAGGTATGTATGTATTTTGTCTGCACTTTTATGGTCTCTGACCGAAATAAAGTTATCAAAGTAAAGTAAGGTTTTCAGGGGACCCTCTACATGGGTCTCCTGTGTGAATTTATTAATAAATCCATCACTGGCATGAGTGAGGATTTATTAAGACAAGATGTTTGGTTCCAAACATCTTAGAAATCAGTGAAGCCATCATGAAGCTAGGAAACTCGTTCTGACAAGTATACAGCCCATGTATTCTTTATGGCTGACCTGTGCACTTACGTCTCGGAATAGACTGGACAGTGTAGGGGCATATCTGCTCATGCTGATATGTCCACACATAAGGTATTGTGCACCCAGCCTTCGGGCTAAAGGCCTGCAGTAGGGGTGACATACCTATACCTTATTCAGTGTATGAGAGGCATGGCACACAGGGCTGTGTGCCATGTCGACTCTTCGGATTTCTCTACACCAAGACACGCAACGTGCAATAGCAGTATGCATAGCCTTGGCGAGAGGTTCCTGGGGTGGCACAGTCAATGATGCAGTCACAGAGGACCCACTTCAGCACCTATGTCCTTGGTGCCAGTGGTACCATTTACTAGGGACTTACCTGGGCTGCTGAAGTGGTGCCAATTGTGGTATAGGTTTAGGGAAAGAACACTTTTACTGGGAACCTGGTAGCAGGGACCCAGTACACCTTAGTCAAAGTAGCATCAAGAGCCAGGCAAAAGTGGGGGAACTGCAGCCAAAACCCAGTTTCCTACATGGTTAGAAAGTAATACTCCTTTGTGTAAATAATTAGTAAAAATAGGTCATGCAGAAAACTCCACTGTAAAAACAAACAGACCTATTAGGTGGACCAAGGTCATGCTCAAAAGGGGCATAAAAGCAGAGTGGCAGCACCCTTTGCACGGAGGTCTCTCTGAAGGAGCTATAATTTATTTTGTTAAACTTAAAGGCCACCGCCTGCCAGTTGGATCATGATAGATATAGAAATATTCACCGAAGCTATTTGGAGAATATCAAATCAGCCAAAAAATCATTTCTTTTAAATCGGGTAGAAAAGGCTGTTAATTCTAACAAGGAGCTTTCTAACATCTTAAAAGAGTTTATGTCATCCCCAGTACAGACATCTATACCCGTCTCACAAAACTGGGTGGATTCTCTCTCAGAATATTTTGATGACAAAATAAACACAATTCATAGCTCCTTTCCACCACAAGAGAATACAATTATCTCTCGGCGTCATCTTTCCTCTCCCACCAGCTCTCCTCCCATTTTGGAAGAGTTCTCTCCATGTAAGCTGGAAGACGTGTTGGGAGCAATGGAAAAAATCAGATCAGGCTCACCTGTGGACCCTATACCATCACGTTTTCTTCCAAACATCGCATCAGTACTTGTTGACCATCTCACTGATCTGTTTAACTGTTCACTATCACAAGCAGTGGTTCCTAAGACATGGAAGGCTGCCAGAGTGAGGCCTATCCTGAAAAAACCCAATGCAGATCCCAATCTCCCAATAAATGATCGCCCTATCGCGCTCCTCCCATGTTTCCGGAAGATGCTTGAGTTACTGGTCAATAAGCAGCTTGTCGCTCACTTGGAAAGCCACGGTCTTTTGGACCCATCCCAGTCAGGTTTTAGGGCTGCTTACAGCACTGAAACTGCGCTGGTTGTAGTCACTGACAACATCAGGCCAGCTTTGGACAGAGGTCGATCATCTATTCTCGTCCTGTTAGACCTATCCGCTGCTTTCGACACCATCTCCCACAATATTTTAGATCTAAGACTTTGGGAGATTGGTGTCCGAGGGAACACCCTTAAATGGCTGAGGAGCTATCTAACTGATCGAGTTACAGATATCCAAATCGAAGACACTGTCTCACAAAACAGGTCGGTAAAGATGGGAGTGCCGCAAGGCTCTATTTTGAGCCCGACGCTCTTTAATATTTACGTAATTCCGCTGGCCAAGGTGATCAGATCCTACGGCTTTGATGTAGTGTCATACGCCGATGACACTCAGATTCTGATCACCTTAGGCCCAGATCCAGCAGACACCAAGCTACGCTTCCAATATTGTATGACCCACATTGACAGGTGGATGAATCTAAATCATCTACAATTAAACGGAGGAAAATCCGAAATAGTTCTTTTTGGCAAAGCCCATGAACACTGGTCAAATGACTGGTGGCCTCAATCCCTAGGACTCTGTCCAGTGCCAAAACTATCAGTTTGCAATCTAGGCATCCTAATAGATAATCAATTGTCTATGAAAGTCCAGGTTAACTGCCTAATCGGTTCCTGTTTTGGCATTATGCGAAATGTGCGCAAAGTTTTTAAATGGCTGTCGTTGGAAGCCAGGAAGCCACTAGTCCAAGGCCTAATTATTAACCGCATGGACTATGGTAATGCTTTGCTGTCCTCAATAAACAAGGATCTTCTCACCCGACTTCAGGTTCTGCAGAATACTGCTGCCAGACTTTACCTCCAAGAGCCCCTTCAGCCCCCAGTTTGAGACTTCTGCACTGACTTCCCGTCAGGAAATGGACCCACTTCAAAATTCTCTGCCTTACACGGCAAGGGCCCTGGATATTGGAAAAAGAAACTTACCTGGTATCTCCCAAGCAGGTCTCTGAGATCTAGCAGCAAATTCCTTCTAACACCCATCAAAATTCGGGCCACGAGAATGGGAGGGAGATCTTTCTCTTTTATTGCACCTGCCCTCTGGAATAAACGACCCTTATACTTGCGTTCCATCTCATACCATCATAGTTTCCGTAAGGAATTGAAAACCTGGTTATTTGACTCCTAACTAGCTTCTTCCTAAACCATACTTTTGAACCTCTACAAAGCGCCATGAGGCTTTCGGGTGATATGTTTGCACTAAACAAATATTCCTGATTTGATTTGATATTGTCAGTCGTCAAAGAATGTGTTAACTAAGTTGTTTTCCTAAGATTCAACTTAGAGAACATGAAAAGTGTGGGTATAATATTTGATCCCTTAATGACAATAGATAGCCACTGCTAGCCCGGTGAATGTTGTCATTACATCAGGGGTTTACATTTAGCAGTTAGGCAGAGTTTGCCGTCTAATGGATGAATCTGAAAGAATGGCAATAGGAAAAACAATTATGTGAACCAAAGTTTATTATTCCAAATCTCTATTCGTATGAAATGTAGAAGAAAAAACAAGAATCTCAGTAGGCCTCGGGTGCTAAAGAGGCCAACAGCAAGTTCTAAATACTGCTCACTTCCTAGATGCCACTAGAAGCCAATTGTTAGGACTATGCATATCAGTCAAGTCTGAGAAAGCAATACATTTAAAACTCAAGTTTATAGATCACTGTTCAGATTGCCCTGTTGATATTATATAGAGACACTTCAACTTTACTGACCTGAGAGAAATTTTAGGTCAAGTGATAATCTAATAAAAGTACAGAAGCAATTATGAGCAAGTGCAGGAGCATGGGGCTTTTCGGGGCAATTTTTCATCATGGGGAATGAGGTACCAATTTCAATGAGATTTGTCAACAAGTTCACCCTCTTCTATATGTCAATAAAGATGCTGATATAATGCAGAGCAGGGACATTATAGAGCTGGCGAGAAAATGAACACTAAAACACTCTGCCAAATGGCAACTAAAAACCCGGAATGTGCCAACCAAAAGGCACAAGAAGCTCACTTTGAGGACTCCTCTTTGGGAGACAGTTATATATCGCTTGAATCCCCTCCCACTTCAAATACTCTAAAATGGTTCCATGGCTAGCTCTTCTTCCACCAAAACTAAAGCAAGGAGGCTAAAGTTTGTTTAGGATTAAAAGACCCCTCTCCTCCAAGGCTTCCCTTAGAACTAAACTATAAAAGTACAGCTATCACCCCTTGTCCCTTTTAAGTTAGCAAAGTTCCTGGACATTCATAAACTGCTCTGCTTGTTTAAGCTGATTCACATTCCTAACTCGAGCCATCCTGTCAGGTCCAAACCATTGTCTCGAGTCTGAGAGTAGCATTTCATGCCTCGTCAGAGCAGCACTGACAGGCTACATAGCCTGCATGGGCTTCAGGCAGAGAGAGTATAACTTTTAAAATGTTACTTCTTCTGAATATGTACAAAAAAATCCAACTTTATTGTTGAGTTGTTGTAAGAAACTTGGTTATTGCCTATGCAGGATGTAAAGCCTGCACAAGTAATAGGTCCACAGTTCCCCTTACTGGAAGCCAAGCACCCCATTGTAGTGCTTGAATCTCTGTATATATATATATATATATATATATATAGATATATATATAAAAAGCAGTGTAGTCCAAGACCAATTCAGGGGAGGTGGTGTGGACTAGTAATCACCAATCACTGGCAAGCAATAATAACACTCAATAAATGATTTTCCAGTAAGTGCTTTTTCTTAAGAAAAAGCAAAGTGCACCTATTGAACACACACACTACTAAATACAATACAATAATTTACAAATATATACATCAGGCAGATTAAAACTACCTTTCTGACATTCTGAAATCCAATTTGACACCTTAAGGATCATGGGCCCCAAAATCAAAGTACCCTCCACTTACACCAAATAGGGTTATCACTTTCAGTAAAACAGGCCTATTGTTTTTATCAAAGGGTAATCACAACACATATAAGACAAGCATATTGGCTTTGCCAAATGTTCACCATGTTAGAAGACAAATAACTCAAATGTCAAAAACCATCATCATTTCACTTTATTTAGTAACCATGTGTAATGCAATCATTAATGTCAATAAAGCATTGCAACATTGATCAAGAATCACTGTCAGCATTACATGGTTACTAAAGGATTTAAAATGAACATAACGCGTGTGTCTTTTTATACACACTCAGGCCACATAAAATACAACAACAGAACCAGTATCTAGAAGGCGCTGCACTACCAGCTGTAGAGCAAAATCTCTAGTCTTAGGAGTATTTTAAACAAGCATTTGCAATGTAATCGGTCTCGCCTTTGGGACCTTATATGTATTTAGCTATGCTGCACCTTAGCCTGGGTGCTAAAACATCTACTGTTCTTTAACATGGAGGGAAAGTAAGCACCAAACTACGTGATATGCCAGGTATGAGAACACATGAAGAAAAATGTTGCCTTTCAGCAGGAAATAGTATAGTCCAAAGCTCTGTTTTTAATATAAAATCAGGGCTTTTGGTGGTCATATCACTGAAAATACAAGATTTGACAAAAAATATTATTGTCTACGGGTGCTAGTGGAAGACAATTTCTATGGACTGGAATGTATCGAATGCTAAACTGATTCTGGTATTTTACTGACCTCTGTTGGTCGTTTTCTATTAAGAAAGTTAAATAGAGGCAGTTGTCAGAAAAATAAAAAAGAGAAAGTCCATAAGCAGAAAGCAATTCTGGTATTTTACTGACCTCTACTGGTCATTTTCTATCAAGACCGTTAAATAGAGGAAGTTAAACAGGAATAAAAGTGGAAGAAGACAAGTCCTGGGGCTGATCTCCAGAGCCCACAAAGTACATACACAAGAGGTCTCGAACGCTCAACCTAAAAAATAATGAAAATCTTAGAGGGAAAGTCATAATTTGTTGACACCACAAACCTAAGGTCAGTTTTTAAAAGCTACTTCTGGGGGGCGGGTGTAACTGCTACAGCACCCCACAAAACTTCCTGAATTTGTTGGTGGTGCCCTTGTCCTCCTGGGATGACCACAGTAAGGAAAGTATATGCAAATAAGCCTCTCTTGAGTCATTGTGGGGCTCTCCTAGTCGAGAAGTATTGAATATTTTGACAAGTCTCTGCTGTTATCGGGAGCTCGTGGTCTTTGTCTTTTTGTGTTTTCTTTTTTTTCTTTTTACGGGGATACCTGTTACTAATGGGGAATTCCCCAAGCCTTCCTACTTGTCAGGGGCAGCCCATGGAGTCCACTCCGGCTGCCCCAGCTGGCTCCCTGCAAGGCCAGCATTCCTCATTGCTAGCACAGGTGCCGGTAGCTATGTTCTCTCTGCCCGTTCCATGCAGGCAGGGTGTTGCTTTTCTGATTGCCACCCTGCTGCAGCCAGATACAGGCATGATGAGCTGGGGCAAGCCCAACATTCCTACTACTACTTCCTTTTTACTGCTGGGGCCTGGAGATGGGGTCCCGTGCACACTTTACTTTTAATGTGGTCAGAGGGATGGGGTATTCTACAGATGAGAGAGTCTGGGGTGGACAACCCATGCACAGCTTCTCCCTAGAGAAATGAATTAATAAATCTTGCTCCAACACTTGGACACTGGCCCACCCTGGGGGTAAGTATAGGAATGTTACCAACCATCAAAAGGCCATAACTTGGGCCCCGTTGGGCTGATGTGGATGATCCTGGGCTCCTGGTGGCGAGCTCCAGCCACAGGAAGCACTCCTAGCATGCCTCCTGGGCTCAAAATTGGCAGAATTTGCTGCACCAGCTTTTATTCTCTGGTGTTCCTTTCCTCCTCTGTGGGGCAGAATTACAGATCTTCCCCTACCTGATCTTCAAGAGGTGTTAGGGTTCCAGCCTCACTGGCCCTTGGATAGACCCACTGGTCCTGGGGTCAACTGGGACAGAGTACATATTCCTCTTGGGCATCAGGGGTCTTGCCTGTCTAGTTGTCGGTGGCTGCTACCACCATCCAGTGTCCAAATCCAACAGCAGCAACTCTCCCCAGTACAAGAGGTTTTAAATGGGGGCAGAAAGATCTAGATGATAGGCACCCCTGGATAATCCTAGAGTACCACATCACCCCTCCATCCCTGTCCCAATCCTCCTGCACATCGTACTGGGACAGTTCTAGATGGGGTCATCCAGATACCACTGATCACATCTCCTCTGGGGCCTCAGCTCCAACCCTAGCTGAAATCACTACAAGGGACTTTCCCACCAACACATCAAAGAAGAGCCCCCTGCTTTGTTGGCTTTGGTTGTCTGGGCTTCCACCTTTGTTAGATGGGCCTGGGCTGTCCCAACCCTTAAACAGTGAGACAGCTAATTAACAGAAGCACATTTTTTTCCCTACTCTTTTTGCCTCAGGAGCCGAGGGAGGCACTATTGATGACTCTTTTTACATGGTGTGAGAAGTTGGCTTGGCATAAGCTGGTCACTAGTTATAGTGGCCACCTTGCACCAGTTCTTTTTTTTTTTTTTAAGTGTTTTTATTGATTTTATTTCAACAATCAGTCAGGCTTGAGCAGTATAATAAAGCAGAGAAAGTTCAATTTACACAAGGGGTATAATACAGGAGCATTACAGAGATCAAAAAGAGAAACAGAATACTTCAAATCCAATTGGTGATTGGATACCAAATTTTTAACCCTAACATTTTTTTCCTTATCCCTTTAAGTTTAAACATGGCTATTTCAATATGGTAGATATACAGTAATTTACATTGCCATTGATGAAATGTTGGGGGTTCATTATCAATCCAACGGGAGGTGATGCAGAACCGGAATACAGACATACAGATGAAAAGAAATGCTTCTTCAGCCCTAGATCTTGTCCCAGAATGATCAGTTTGAATACCAAAAATTACCAATTCGGGCGATAATTTAACAGCAATACCCAAGGTATGATTAGTAAAATATTAAATGTCAGTAATAAAACAAGAAAGTTTATTACATCTGAAAAACATGTGAATAGAGTCCGCATCCTCCTCCGCACAACGATTACATCTTGAATCTCCCCCAACCTTCCATTTTGCTATCTTGACAGGAGAGTAATAAAGATCAAAAATAGCCATTAAGTGTTGACTTTGAAGGGATCCGTTAAAAAGTATTTTCATAGACATTTCAATTGATCTTCCCATGTCAATATTTAATAAATCTAACTTCCTTTGCCATCTGTTCTCGACTAGAGAAAGATCATCTTCAGATAGATTAATTGTCATTTGATAAACTGGGCCAATTTTCCTTGTTTTCCTTATGGCCGCCAAGATCTTATTAGCGTTCATACAAGAATGCGTAAGAAGGCCTTTTGAAGCTAGAGAGCTCCGAATCTGGAGATATTTAAAGAAATGATGTTGTAATAGGCCAAATTGGTTCTGCAGGGAAGCAAATGAGGAGAATTGGGAGTCTTGATATAGATCACCAAGAATCTGTATACCTAATGAAGACCAAACTCTTATAATATGATCGTGAAACACAGATGGTAACGCAGTTCAATTCGACTTATATGGTAGATAGGTTTAAGACAACCTTTTAAAGAAAGCTATCCTAGTGGTAGCTGTGGAGAGCACCAAATGAAAGGACACCACACAGGTATATATATAAAATATATATGTATTTATTACTAGACCCACTCTACTAATCTCTTTATGAGATTAGAAGTCAGGAACATATGCACAAATCAATGTTTCACAACAAATTAAGCACTTGTATGTCTGGGGCCCTAGGGGCGTACCAGACCATATAATAAAAAAGAGGTATAAGAGTGTCGACTTGCAAGGGGACAAGACCTAGGGCCTGTAGAATCACTAGGGCCACACTAATCCACCCAAGGCAGGTAAGTAAAGGACCCACGGGAGACGCGTGCAGTGTGAGAACACAGCCGCGGGTTCCCTATTGATTTCAAAGGAGCAAGTCGCGGTTGGACTTTTAAAGTTTTAGGGTACTTCAGGAGAGTCTACAAGCAAGCCACTTACAAGGTAAGTACTTCAAGGGCCAACACACACAGGAGCACCAGACTGCACGAGTTACCTCACCCAGGGAAGCCGGGTGCATAGGTGTCTTTTGGTATCGGGTCGCGGCGTCGTTTTCAATGGAAGCCGAAGAAGATTTGCTGCTTGTGAAGACTGGGGAAGTGTCCGGTGGAATTCAAGGCTGGATTAAGAAGAAAGAAGACCTGAAAGCAGAAGGGATAGTGGTCACAGCCACTTGCCAGTGACGGGGGGCCAGGAAGATGGATGCCCACGGTAGTCGGATGGTTTCAGGTGATTCACAGGTGTCTTGACTCTTCAGCCACGAGGTCCAGGAGGTGTCAACGACAACCAGGAGCTGGATTCGGAGTGTCCCACAAAGTCTGCAGCTTACTGAGGTGTCGGCAACCGGATTGGAGCCAACAAGCCTTGGCAACAGCAAGTCTCATGGAAAATGCAGAAAGTAAGCGGTGCAGACCAGCAAGGTCTGAGGGACTCACCCAGCGAAGGTAAGTCAGGGCAGGCCTGGAGCAACCAGGGGAGCACTTTGGTTTGATGAGAAAGTCTTCAGGGGACCCACAAGCCAACGGGCAAAGGATAGCGAAGACGCCTCATAAGGATTCACTTTACAGGAGCCCACGGTCACTCGGGACGAGGTAGGCCACTGATCTTCAGTGGAAATCCTGCTGGAGGCTTGGACCATACGTGGTCCAATGCACAAGTTCATAGAACGTCGTGAACGGATTGCACTCGAAAATAGTGCACGGTACACGGGTATTACTGTTTCTCGTCACTTGTGGGGTCCACTTGCCTCAGCTCTGCTGGGGACTCATAATGGCCGTCGAGAAGTCATGAAATCCACTTCCGGGGCTGCAGGGACTTCGGACTTTAGCGGGAGCGGGAAATTTTGCGACCGTTGATTCACATCTTTGGTGCCTGCCAAGCAGGGGAGTCACTCCTTGACTCCAAGGGAGATTCTTCAGTCTTCCAAAGTTAGTGGAACGTCAAGGGGCCAGGATTCTTCTTGTAGAGCGTCATCCAGGGATATCTAGTTTGCAATGGCAAGGGTTCCCTATCTTATACTAAAGGAAAGGGAGGGACTAGCTCTATGACCACTCCTCTGGGAGGGTCAGGGGAGTGGGTGGTTACACCCACTTCCCTTTGTCCAGTTTCACGCCAGAGCAGGGGCAGGTAGCACCTGAACCGGTTTGAGCTGGCATATGCACAGAGGCGCCAACTGCTCCCCCAGTGCAGGACTTCAAAGCACTCTAGGAGTGCACCCACCCAGCCCCAATACACTAACTCCTGTCTGGAAGGTGGTGACACCTCCCTGTGACAGGATGCCTATTGTTGGGCCTCCTCCACTACGAGTTTCAGTCAGCAGCAGGAGGGCAGCCCAGTGTCTGTGTTGGTGGCATCCATTTTGTGATATAGGGAACCTATACCTCAGTGAGGAGTGCTAACACTACCTCACCCAGGCTGCAGTAGTAGGCCTGTGGTGTCAGATTTAGTCTGCTTCCCATGGGTGGCAAAATACATGCTTCAGCCCCTGGTAGGCCTGTGAAGTACCTATGCCCTTGGTACCATATACTAGGGGCTCATAAGGTACCACAGTATCCAATCACTAGTGCATCTAATAAGCACTCAATGTCATTTAAGGGAGTAAGCAGCAGATAGACTGGGGTCCTGGATAGCAGGATCCCTGCCAGACTAGTCAAAAACCATTCAAACACCAGGAAAAAAGTGGGAGCAACCATGCAGTCAGATTCCACCTTCCTACATAACCACCCCCCCACCCCCAAACGAAAGGAGATAAGGCCAACCTTGTCCAGATAAGCCTTTATTTCCTGAGTGGCTATATAAGGAAGACCCTGCACTAGCATGGTTGCTCCCTGTCTCATGGTCCACTTGGGAAGTCCTACCCCAAGGGGTTCTAGAGTTTCTCCAAAGTCTAGGGAAATTACCTGTATTGTGTTTTGGTACAGAAGCAGGCTGGTGGGGTGTCTGAGTCCGGAAGTGAGGCCCTATTTGGGGTGGTCTCAACTTCCTCAGGACACTGGTCACCATTGAAGCCTTTCTGTCCATGACTGTGTCATATCTGGCCCTAAGGGTCAACCTCTGGCTGCCTACAGCTGGGGGTTGGGTCTCTCTGGTTGGAATAGTGGAGGGCATTGGAATGTTTGCGGCAACTATGTCCCAGGTCTCCCTGTGCCCAACAGAGTCCATCTGTGGGATACCTGTACCTAGGGGTAAGGGGGATCCCTCAGTATGTAGAGGAATATTCACCTGGCTATAACTACTCTGCTGGGTGTCCCTAATCTGTTGATGAGGGGGTTCCTCTGGACAGGGGCCCACTAATGGTCCACTGACCTCCCTGACCTCTGCAGCCCTGGGCTGACTGAGGCAGGGTAGAGAGGGGCAGGATACCTGCTCCAGACTGGTTACCACCTTGGAAGGATCCCCTGCCATCAGAGATGTGGCCAGGGCAGGCCTGACCACTTCTGGGGCAGTTGCTTCACAAGGGACAGGATCAGTTCCCTTAGAAAGCTGACCCTTACCTTTAGTCTGGTGGGGGAGGTCTGTTCCTCACCCCCTATGCTCTCTGTTTGTGTGGAGTGATCCATTATTTCAGGCTTCACTCCCCTTCATTTCTCCTGGGGTGGAGGTGAGGCCCTCCGGGTCTCATCCACTCTCTCAGGGATGCCTAACATTCTTAAATGGGCATTGTGATCCACCTCAGCCTAGGCTGAGATTTCCATATCATTCCCCAGTAGACAATCTACAGGCAATGTTGGGGACACTGCCACTCTCTTTGGGCCAGTGACCCCTCCCCAGCTGAGATTTACCATTGCCATGGGATGGTCTGTCCTAGTTCCATCAATATTGGTCACCTGGTATCTAAACTCAGGTAAAAGCTGTTCTAGAGGCACTAGTCTCATTGTCACCATGGTGACACTAGCCCCTGTGTCCCTGTAGGCCACAGCCTTCTGACCATTGATCATGGGCTCTTGTCTGTACCTGCCCAAAATATTGGGACTCATGGTAAAGTTGGCAAACCCCATGCCACCATCACAGACTAGAGTTGCTTGTGTAGGGGACCTGATTAGGCCAGAGTCCACCTGAGTTCCCCACAAAAACCCAACTAAGTTTTTGGGTGCACTCCCACCACCTGGGGGATTACTACTGGTAGTAACAGGAGGTGTTGGAGCTGCAGTAGGAGGAACATTTTCTGTATTGCCATTCTTTGCACAGCTGGAGTCAGTTTTCCAGTGGCCAGGTTGCTTGCACACATGGCAATATGGTTTCTTATTGGATGAGGAAGGATTTTGGGACCCACCCCCAGAACTGGGTTTGTGGGGCCCTTCAGAGGACTTTTCTGTTTTATTATCCCCACCTCTCTCTTTGGGTTTAGTGGAATCTTTCTTCTGTTCACCACCTTGGTTCTTGGGCCTCACCCTGGTTCTGACCCATTTGTCTGCCTTCTTTCCCAATTCTTGGGGAGAGGTCAGATCAGAGTCCACCAGGTACTGGTGTAAGAGCTGGTTTTGACAATTGTTAAGGATCTGCTCTCTCATAATCAAATTATACAATCCTTTAAAGTCAGTTGCTCTACTGCCAATTATCCAACCCTCCAGAGCCTTGGCAGCACAATCTACAAACTCCACCCAGTCCTGTGTCTGTGCCTTCTGGGTATCTCTGAACTTCAACCTGTACTGTTCAGTGGTTAAGCCAAACCCATCTATCAATGCACTCTTCGGGACTTCATAATCATCAGCATCCTTTTCTCTAACAGTGAGGAGCTTGTCTCGACCTTTATCAGAAAAGGAGAGCCACACGATTGCTGCCCACTGTTTCTGGGGGACCTGTTGTACTCTACAGGCCCTCTCCATAGCAGTTATCCATTTGTGGATATCATCCCCACTCTGGTAGGGTGGAACAACCTTGGACAGGTTCCTATGGTCTGGAATGTAATCTCTGACTCTAGGGACACTGTTGCTGCCACCAGGGGTATCTAAACCCTCTCTTCTAGAAGCTCTTTGGAGCTCAAAGGCTTATTTGTCTAATGCCAACTGCTAGGCCTTAAGGGTAACTCTTGCTTCCTCCTACTGTAGCAGTTTGTACATTCTTTCAGAGGAGGTCTCTCTTCTATTAAAGTATGAGATCCTCTGATGGACAGATTCTCTGCCAGAGTGATACGAGTGGTCAGATTCCCTAGAAAGGGACCTAGGCCTCTCCTCCACTCTGTCAGTTCTCTTAGGGAGAATTCCTCTGTCTTTTTCAGACCCTTTGGGATCTGGCCCTTCAACCCCAGAGTCCAGGTCATCTTGATTTTCATCATCTGACCCAGAGACTGTAATTGACCCACTCCCTGATTCAGATCTGTTAGCTCCTAGAGCTAGCCTCAGATCATCTGCTGTCAGCAGATCTATCAGGCCTAGTGTGGAGGGACTCTGTCCTAGCTTCAGGTGTCTTGCAACACACATGGCTTTCAAGTCAAAGAAAGTCATGTCCTTATACTGAGGCTGGGTGGACCCACTGGCTCCATCCTTGAGGACATTCTAGTGTTGTGCAGTGTTGCACTACCTACACTAGTTTGTAGCCTACGGATCCTAGCTTGAGCTGTAGCAAGGGTGTGCTATCCCTTCACAAACAAGTCTAAGTTCAGTAGAACTTGTTGATACTAAGCTTGACTTTATATGTACCTTGAGTACCTTTAGTGGTTTTCAGTTAGTAATTCAAATAGAGATTTTCTGGTAAAACAATGGCAAGCTGGAATCCCACACGCTGCCCACCAATGTGAGAAGTTGGCCTGGCATTTGCTGGTCACTAGTTATAGTGGCCACCTTGCACCAGTCCAATTCGACTCTTATGGTAGATAGATTTAAGACAACCTTTTAAAGAAAGCTATCCTAGTGGTAGCTGTGGAGAGCAGCCTTGAGGCCAAGTCTCAGAGGGATGTAAAGCAGCTTGTTTTACCTTATAATCTCTTGAATTACCAAATGAAAGGACACCACACAGGTATATATATAAAATATATATACTAGACACACACTACTAATCTCTTTATGAGATTAGAAGTCAGGAACATATGCACAAATCAATGTTTCACAACAAATTAAGCACTGATATGGCAGGGGCCCTAGGGGCGTACCAGACCATATACTAAAAAAGAGGTATAAGAATGTCGACTTGCAAGGGGACAAGGCCTAGGGCCTGTAGAATCGCTGGGGCCTCACTAATCCACCCAAGGCAGGTAAGTATAGGACCCACGGGAGACGCGTGCAGTGTGAGAACACAGCCGCGGGTTCCCTATTGATTTCAATGGAGCAAGTCGCGGTTGTATTTTTAAGTTTTAGGGTACTTCGGGAGAGTCTACAAGCAAGCCACTTACAAGGTAAGTAATTCGAGGGCCAACACACACAGGAGCACCGGAGTGCACAAGTTACCTCACCCAGGGAAGCCGGGTGCATAGGTGTCTTTTGGTGTCGGGTTGCGGCGTCGTTTTCAATGGAAGCCGAAGAAGATTTGCTGCTTGTGAAGACTGGGAAAGTGTCCGGTGGAATCCAAGGCTGGATTCAGAAGAAGGAAGACCTGAAAGCAGAAGGGACAGTGTTCACAGCCACTTGCCAGTGACCCGGGGCCAGGAAGATGAATGCCCACGGTAGTCAGGTGATTTCAGGTGATTCACAGGTGTCTTGACTCCTCAGCCACGAGGTCCAGGAGGCGTCGACGACAACCAGAATCTGGATTCGGAGTGTCCCACAAAGTCTACAGTTTACTGAGGTGTCGGCAAACGGATTGGAGCCAACAAGCCTTGGCAACAGCAAGTCTTGTGGAAAATTAAGAAAATCAGCGGTGCAGACCAGCAAGGTCTGAAGGACTCACCCAGCAAGGGTAAATCAGGGCAGGCCTGGAGCAACCAGAGGAGCCCTTTGGTTTGATGAGAAAGTCTTCAGGGGACCCACAAGCCAACAGGCAAGGGATCACGAAGACGCCTCATGAGGATTCACTTTACAGGAGCCCACGGTCACTCTGAATGAGGTAGGCCACTGAGCTTCAGTGGAAATCCTGCTGGAGGTTTGGACCATATGTGGTCCAATGCACAAGGTCGTAGAATGTCGTGAAGGGATTGCACTCGAAAATAGTGCACAGTACCCGTGTATTGCTGTTCCTCGTCACTCGTGGGATCCACTCACCTCAGCTCTGCTGGGGTCTCACACTGGCCATCAAGAAGTCAGGAAATCCACTTCCGGGGCTGCAGGGACTTTGGACTGCAGCGGGAGCGGGAAGGTTTGCAACCGTTGATTCAAGTTTTTGGTGCCTGCCAAGCTGGGGAGTTACTCCTTGACTCCAAGGGAGATTCTTCAGTCTTCCAAAGGTAGTGGAACATCGAAGGGCCAGGATTCTTCTTGTAGAGCGTCATCCAGGGGTATCTAGTTTGCAATGGCAAGGGTTTCCTATCTTATACTAAAGGAAAGGGAGGGACTAGCTCTATGACCACTCCTCTGGGAGGGTCAGGGGAGTGGGTGGTTACACCCACTTCCCTTTGTCCAGTTTCGCGCCAGAGCAAGGGCAGGTAGCCCCTGAACCGGTTTGAGCTGGTATATGCACAGAGGAGCCTACTGCTCCCCCAGTGCAGGACTTCAAAGCACTCTAGGAGTGCACCCACCCAGCCCCAATACACTAAATCCTGTCTGGAAGGTGGTGACCCTCCCTGTGACAGGATGCCTATTGTTGGGCCTCCTCCACTGTGAGTTTCAGTCAGCAGCAGGAGGGCAGCCCAGTGTCTGTGCTGGTGGCATCCATTTTGTGATGCCAGGCTCTTTCAGATTTCAACCGTGTTTCCACAGTAGGTACATGTCTTCCCCTCTAGAAGGGTGGGATCATACTCCCACCCCAGTTACTGGTTTTGGGGTATGATTCCAAGTTGTTTGACACCAAACATGACATGTTTTGATGCAGTCATTCCAAAGTTAGCATTTACCAGTAGGTCATAATGCACTTAAGAGTATATGGTTTAACCGCATTCACAAATAGCCCCAGAGAATAGACTCTGCCAGCTGCAGAGGGGCCCTGCTCATGCAGAGGCACCCCCTCACATTGTAAACCAAGCACCCTGCCCTCAGGATTGACAGGGCCTGCCTTGGGGGTGACTGATAGGTTTATATGTGTGTGTAAGGTGAGATATAGGGAACCTATACCTTAGTGAGGAGTGCTAACACTACTTCACCCAGGCTGCAGTAGCAGGCCTGTGGTGTCAGATTTAGTCTGCTTCCCAGGGGTGGCATAATACATGCTTCAGCCCCTGGTAGGCCTGTGAAGTACCTATGCCCTTGGTACCCAAGGTACCATATACTAGGGGCTCATAAGGTACCACAGTATCCAATCACTAGTGCATCTAATATGCACTCCATGTAATTTAAGGGAGTAAGCAGATAGGCTGGGGTCCTGTATAGCAGGATCCCAGCCAGACTAGTCAAAAACCATTCAAACACCAGGAAAAAAATGGGGGCAACCATGCAGTCAGATTCCGCCTTCCTATACATGGGGAGGCCTTTCTTTCATTTGCTGGGGAGCAGTATAATTAACTGGGCCCAGCAGGGTTACAAAAGACCTGGGCTTTGATCCTGAGTTGCGCCAAAGAAATGCACAAGTTACTTACATGTGTAACGAAATATCTGTAAGAGACATTAGTTAATGATAGATTCCTTACCTTAGAATATCCCCAGGTGCCAGGCTGGATCCGGAAAGTTTTCCTCAGCAGTACCCTTGTGCGTCGGTAGGCGTCGTCGTGCTTCTCCGCGTACTTCGTTGGCATCGTAGGCTTCGTAGGTGCCTAGATGACGTCGTCAGAGCTACTTAGACGCTCCCACGCGCGCTGACGTCAGTTCTGTACACGACTATACCGCGCCAGGAACGCAGAGCCATGCCAGGGACCGATTACTGATGCAATAGAACTAGGGCCCTGAAAGGGATGACCTGAACCCTAGAGAACAGTTCGCAGAATGGGGAGGCTGGGCGGGCGGTAAGGAATCTATCACTAACTAATGTCTCTTACAGATATATCGTTACACAAGTAAGTAACTTGTGCATCTGAGACACGTTAGTGATAGATTCCTTACCTTAGAATACATACCCAAGCAATACCAACCCCGGAGGAGTGTCTGTGAAATGAAATCACACCAGAAAGTCACGGAGAACTGACCGGCCAAAGAAGCCGTCTCTCCGGACTTGACTTTCACGGTAATAGTGCTTAGTGAAAGTATGCAGCGAGGCCCACCTAGCTGCCTGACAGATATCTTGCAGAGGGACACCGCGCCCTAATGCTGTAGTAGCTGCTGTCGCCCTGGTAGAATGGGCGCGTAGCCCAACCGGAGGTTCCTTTTTAGCGAGAGAGTAGCAGGCTTTAATGCACAAGATAACCCATCGGGAGATAGTCCGCTTGTGCATAGCCCGACCTTTCTTGGCACCCAAGTAGCCAACAAAGAGCTGGTCATCCACCCGGAACTGCTGTGTGCGGTTGAGATAGAATGAAAGCGCATGTTTTGGGTTCAGACGGTGGAGCCTCTCTTCCTCTCTTGGAGGATGCGAGGCGGAAAGAAAGTGGGCAAAGTAACAGTTTGCCCGAGATGAAAGGCAGTGACTACTTTCGGCAGAAAGGAGGGATGTGGTCAAAGCACAACCTTGTCAGGATGAATCGCCAGGAAAGGAGGTTTACATGAAAAAGCCTGAAGCTCACTTACACGCCTGGCGGAGGTGATGGCCACCAGGAAGGCAGTTTTTAAAGTTAGTAATCTCAAAGGACAGTTATGAAGAGGCTCAAAGGGAGCACACATTAAGTATGCGAGAACCAGGTTCAAATCCCACGGAGGCATCACAAAAGGAATAGGAGGGAAAAGGTGAGTAATGCCTTTGAGAAATTTATTGATAACAGGGGACTTGAAAAGAGAGGGCTGATCAGGCAGCCTGAGAAAGGCTGAAAGAGCAGAAAGGTAGCCCTTGATAGTGCCCAGAGCAGAGCCCTGCTGGGCCAAAGAGAGAAGGAACAATAGGACTTCAGAAAGAGGGACAGAAAGGAGAGCTACAGTTTTTGCCGTGCACCATGCCACAAATTTTTTCCACCGTCGGGCGTATACAGTTTTAGTCGAGGGACGCCTGGCTGCCAGAATTACATTACAGACTTCAGTAGGCAAGTCAAATGGAATCAACTGTCACCGCTCAATCTCCACGCAAGGAGGTGAAGGCTGGACAGGTTCGGTGGAGGACCGTCTCCTGGTGCTGCGACAGGAGATCCTCCCGAAGAGGCAGTCGGATTGGGGGATCCACGCTCATACTGAACAGCTCGGGATGCCAAACTCTTCAAGCCCAGTCTGGTGCCACAAGACTGACATGGGCCTGGTCACGTCTGATCTTCTTCAACACTCTGGGTAGAAGTGGTATAGGCGGAAAGGTGTACAACAGACCGCAACTCCACTCGCGACGAAAAGCGTCTCCGAGTGAGTGCCGCCTTAGAAACTCCAAAGCGCAGAACTGCTGATATTGAGCGTTCTCTTTGGTGGTGAATAGATCTAACCAAGGTTCTCCCCACTGCTGAAAGAGACCTTGCGCCATGTCCAAGTGAAGATGCCATTTGTGATTCAACATGCACCTGCGGCTGAGTTCGTCTGCCCTGGCATTCAGGGAACCTGCCAAGTGTTGAACCACCAAGGAAATGCCTTGACGTTCCAGCCATCTCCAGAGACGCAGAACCTCCTGACATAGGGTCCACGACCCCACCCTGCCTTGCTTGTTGCAGTACCACACGGCGGAGGTGTTTTCCGTGAACACCTGCATTACTCTCCCCTTGACAGAGGGAAGTAATGTTTTTGTGCAAGAAGGATCGCCCTGAGCTCCAAAAGGTTGATATGAAGCTTGGACTCCGCCGGAGACCAGAGGCCTCTGATCTCCGCCTCTCCCATGTGGCCGCCTCATCCCAGGAGGGACGCATCCATAACCACTGTGTGCTCCGGTTCGGGAAGGGAGAGGGATCTGCCACTGACCCAACGCTGGTCCATGAGCCACCACTGCAAGTCCTGTGCAGTGCCCTCCGAGATCTGGCCGTAGTCGGACAGGTTTCCACGATGCTGCGTCCATTGGAACTTCAGGTCCCCCTGTAGAGCCTGCATATGCCACCTGGCATGATTGATCAGCAGGATGCAGGAGGTCACGAGGCCCAGCAGTCTGAGGGTCTTCCTGACCAAAACCCAGGACCAGGGCTGAAAGATCGGAATCATAGCCTGTATGTCCTTGACTCGCTGTTCAGGAGGATAAACCCGAAATTGCACCGTATCCAGAACCGCTCCGATGAAAAGGTGCTTCTGAGAGGGAATCAGATGCGACTTTGGCACGTTGATGGAAAACCCCAGCGAATGCAGGAAGTCAGCCGTAGTCTGGAGGTGGGAGACGACTGCCTGGGGGGAGCCCGCCTTCAACAGCCAGTCGTCGAGATAGGAGAAGACTGAAACCCCTGATCTTCGCAGATGAGCTGCGACCACCGCCATCACTTTCGTGAACACCCGAGGGGCACTGGTAAGGCCGAAAGGGAGGATGGTGAACTGAAAGTGCTCGTGGCCCACCGTGAACCGCAGGTAACGCAGGTGGACCAGCAGGATGGGGATATGAAAATAAGCATCCTGCAAGTCCAACGCTACCATCCAGTCTTGTGGGTATAGGGCAGACAAGACCTGAGCAAGCGTCAGCATCTTAAACTTCTCCTTCCGGAGGAAGCGATTGACGTTCCGGAGGTCTAAGATAGGACGCAGGTCCTTGTCCTTCTTTGGAATCAAGAAGTAGTGGGAATAACAACCACGACCTACTTCTGAAGTCGGAAGGCGCTCAATGGCCCCCTTGGCCAAGAGGGCCGTAACTTCCTGCTGGAGAAGTGCCAAGTTATCCCCCGACATCCGGTGGTACTGAGGCGGCATGGCTGGAGGGGTAGTCTCGAAAGGGAGGGAGTGCCCCGTAGGATAATTTGCAGAACCCACCTGTACGAAGTGATGGTACGCCAGTGGGGGAGGTGATGGCGAAGCCTGCCGCCCACTGGCATCTGGTGGTCCTGAAACACCGGACTAGGAAGGTTTTGAGGCAGCTGTGGCAGGGGCGGTGGTGGACTGACCTGCCCGCTGGCCCCGTGACCCACCTCGGCGATCACCCCAACCCCAGCTGCGCTGAGACTGCGGCTGCGCAGGCTAGCAGCTCTGAAAGGAACACGTTTGGGTGCCTCGAAACTGACCTCGAAAGGAGCGAAAAGCAGATCCCAAGTGAGTGCACGTGGTGGCAAGACCCAAGGACTGGGCCGTAGCCATAGAGTGTTTGGCCCTGTTGACACTGCACCTGCTGCACCATTCAAATCAAGCCCCTTTTAACTGCAGGATAACTGCAATTGTGTCTGTCTGTGTGATAGTACAATATAGCAATATTAAGTGTTTAGAGGAGTTCTAACAACGTTTGGGCCCAGTGTCACTGCACCTGCTGCACCCTTCAAATCATGACCCTGTTGTGTGCAATGTAACAGCACTTGTGACTGCCAGTTTAGTAGTGAAACAGAGCAATAATAGGTGTTTAGTGGTGTTTAGTAGTGTGCCTAGAGCTTTTGGTCGTGGTGCTACTGCACCTGCTGCACCATTGAAATCATGACCTTATTTCCTGCTAGATAAATGAATTTGTGACTGCCTGTTTAGCAGTAAAATATAGCAATATTTGGTATTTAGTGAAATTATGACAACTTTCGGCCCCAGTACCACTGCACCTGCTGCACCACTCAAATCATGGCCCTGTTGTCTGCAAGATAACTGCACTTGTGACTGGCTGTTTAGTAGTCAAATATAGCAATACTAGGTGTTTAGGGGGGATGCCTGGAGGTTTTGGTCCCTGTGCTACTGCCCCTGCGGCACTATTGAAATCACGACCCTCGTTCTTGCTAGATAACTGCACTTATGACTGCCTGTTTAGTTGCAAAATATGGAAATGTTAGGTATTTAAAGGAGTTATGACAACTTTTGGCCCCAGTGCCACGGCACCTGCTGCACCATTCATTTAAATCAAGCCCCTTTCAATTTCAAGGAAACTGCAATTGTGACTGCCTGTTTAGTAGTAAAATATAGCAATTATAGGTGTTAAGAAGAGTTATGACATTCCTTGGGTCTGGTTCCACTGCACCTGCTGCACTATTCAAATCATGACCATAGTGCCTGAAAGATAACTACACCTGTGACTGCCTGTTCAGCTGTAAAATATAACAATAATCGATGCTTAGTGGGATGCCAGGAGCTTCTGGTCCCGGTTCCACTGCACCTCCGACACTATTGAAATCATGACCCGAAAGCTTTCTTGATAACTGCACTTGTGACTGCCTGTAAAGTAGCAATATTAGATATTTATAAGAGTTCTGACAACTTCTCTGCCCCGTGCCACTGCACCTGCTGCACCATTCAAATCATTACCCTGTTTTCTGCAAGGTACTGCACTTGTGACTACCTGTTTAGTTTAAAATGTTGGCAATAATCTTGGTTCAGTGGGGTCCCTTAAGCGTTTGGCTCTGGTGTCACTGCCCCTGATGCAAATTTCAAATCCTGACCCTGTTGTCTGCAAGGTAACTGCACTTGTGACTGCCTGTTTAGTTTAAAGTTTTGGAAATAATCTGGGATTAGTGGGGTCCTTAGAGGTTTTAGCTCCGGTACCACTGCCCCTGCTGCACCAATATTATGTGTTTAGAGGAGATCTGGCAACTTTTGGACTCGGTCCTATTAGTCCTGCTGCACCATTCAAATCATGACCCTGTTGTCTGTACGGTAACTCCACTTGGCTGCCTGCTTAGTAGTAAAATGTAGCATAGCTCTTGTGTACTATCTTTATTTTTAACGTGCAATGTTTATTTCGTATTTAAAGACAGTTTTTAGAAAACATGCACAGCAGTTGCAAGACGAAGAAGATTGGAAGGCATTAATTGGTTACTGCAATAAACGTGAAGAGCAGTCTGTATTCAAATAAAGTGGGATGATGGCACTATATTACATTGAATGTACGTGTAAACTGTACAAACTTGTGTACATGTGTGCTTGTGAAAAAGGTGAACGGCGCAAAGTGACAAGTGAAACAGCAAAAAATGGCGCAATGGAAACAGTAATGTCGATATATACAGAAAAACACTTTTCAGTGGTTCAGATTAATTTATAAGGATTTAAGGTAGGTAGGTTATTTGATGAACCGCAGAGGTTAAGCCCAAAAATTGCACTGGGTGGTTGACGGCGTTTGGACCTGTTGGCAGGCTAGGTGGCGAGGGGTTAATCTTTTTTACAAAACCACACATGAGTTTTTCTGTTTTGGAAGCATTCAATTTGAGATGGCTACCTGTCATCCATTGATCCATGGCTGTGAGACAACTGAAAATTGGCAACTTTTCAATATCTTTGGGGCCAGTTGAAGGAGCACTTGTGTGTCATCTGCGTAGTTATAGCACATGAGGTGAAATTGAATGATCAATGCCGGTAATGACTTCATGTAGATGTTGAAAAGCATGGGTCAGATGATAAAGCCATGAGGGACCCCAGCTTTTGTGAAGTACGGTTTGTACGAGAAAGGAGGGTATGGATGAAATTAGTTCTGCTGCAAAGGTAGGATGTGATCCGAGCAGTCCCTTCTATTCTGGCTTTGCAGAGTCTTTGTATCAGAGTGTCATGGTCAGCTATGTCAAAGGCAGGTCCAAGAGAAGTAGCACAGCAAATCCATTCTGGTCAACTGTGTTCTTCAGGAATCCTGTTTAGATGTCTGAAAGTATGGCAATATATTCAGTGAATTGTGACATCTGGGTGAACGCTGCTCTTTCAATCAGGAAAAAGGGGCCAGATCTAGGGCATGATGTGAGAAAATTGGGTCGGTATCATTGATAACTCAATATTATTCCCCATTATGTGGAAGCCTATCAGATTAGTTGTAATCCTGTGATAAAAAAAACACAACACAAGATCGCCAGTACCTCCAAGTATCACTAATACTCTGTGTGTGGTGCCGCAATACCCTCACCGCTGTGTGCGGTACCTCCATAACCTCACAGGTTGTGATGGAGCCCCTATATGTCTCTGCATTCTGCTTAATGAAAAGATCTCTTTAAACATTCACCTAACACTGATCAAGCCTCCAGCTAGGATGAATGGCTTGTTCAAAAGAAGTCGTTGTCAACAGTTCTATTAAGTGTCTTTCTAAAGCGCCCTTCTCTTCCGGAAAAACAGATTGTTTAGCTGTAGAGGGGTCATTCTGCGGTTCACTTTACGTATGGAGAACCCACTCTTCATATTGGGAGTGTCAGTGATGAATCGTATGTTTTTCAAGCACAACTGCCTTTGTTTTGCAGGACAGATCTCCATCTTTCACTCTGTCTGTGTGCTTCTGTACTGCACTGCCAGCTCCAGTCTGGTCTATCAGTTTCTCTCCACAGTCAAAGAGCACTTCTTGCTAGGATTATAGGCTCTCTAAAATGCTTCTTTTTGATATCAGCGTACTGACGTGCTACATATACAGTTTTCCCTCCACTGTGAAACTTCATTTCAGAATAAACTATCTAAAAAGAAAACCATGCCTTCAGAGCATCTAAATAATGTCCTCAGGAAGTACAGTACAATCTAGCACTTAACATATTTTAAATGTAACAGCTTAAACAGTTTCATGTTATGTTTGTCATTATATGCATTTCATACGTATTGTGCTCAATGTATACTAGATGTCTTTTCATGCAATTTACCATTAGTAGAGGCAAAAATTAATACATTTAAGTCCTACAAGTCAATTGGGTTACATGTCCCCCAAGAAGATGGCAGAATGGATTGAGCTTCCAAACATAAAGCTGGGGGCCATGATAAGTGAAAGCTAAATAGCGTCACCAAGGTCTGGAAAGTTTTTGTATTTTGTCCAGTGGCGGCTCGTCCGCTAAATCGAGGAGCGTCGCCCACAGCTCTTCGAACAATTCAAAAGGAAAAATAAAATGATAATGACGCAACATTATTATCATTTTATTTTTCCTACTGCAGTGGCTCAATTTCTTGCGGGCAGGGCTTGCCAGAGCTGGGGGGAGGAGTGGTGGCACTACCGAAGTGTGCATGGAGGTTATGTCGGCCGTCTCGGGCCAGCCAAACAGTGATGCGCACTTTGCATGTTCTCCACCAGGCTGTAATGAGCAGCCTGGTGAGGAACATGCACAGGTTCCCAGTCCCCTTCTGAGCGCACAACCATGGCGCTCAGACCAATCACCACGCTCCGCTCATGGTGACAGCAGCGGCGTTATTGGCTTAGAGGAGCCTGAATGCTTCCTACTGCTGGGACTCGAGACAAGAAGAAGATGAAGAGGATGGAGGAGAGGCATCGGCCGGTCGTACCCAGATATGGGTTTTTTAAAATATTTTTTTTTTATACCCTCGCCCTACCACCCCCGTCCAGTAGCAGCCGCTACTGTTTGTATCCCCAAGAACCATCCAGATAGTCCTAATGAATAAAACACTTTTATTGGCTATAGAGTAGAGCATATCTCTTGTTCGGCTTGGGTGGATGGACACCTTTAGTAGAATTTGGCTCTGATGGCACAAATGTGGATGATATAAAGACATTAATCTGTGCTCCTTGGCCTCCCTTTAGTCTAGACGGGCTCTATGTTCCCAACTACAAATCCAGTTCAGTGGTACAACTACTGTTTGAAAGGTTACTTACCATTACATCTCAAATTAACGCAGTGAAAGCAGATATTACATCACTTTTGTCAAGTGCTTCACCTTTCCCATATGATGTCACAATCCTTTAAGTATTCTCATCTCAGTTGGGCTATAGTAGTGTCATCTGCACAGGGCTCAAGAAAAAATTCTCAACAACGTAAAAAGATCCCAGAACCATGTGGGCAGCACATATTTAATTAGAGTTACTGAGATTACACTAAACCGATTCTTTAACACTTACATGGCTCCCCGTTAAGATACTCTGTGACTGGAATAGAGAGTACTGAACGGGTACACCTCAAAACATCACTCTAGGTTTTCAGCCCTCCCCACCATCAAGAAGCCTCTGGGAAGCTCCAACCAACCTCCATGCTACCAGAGCAGCCAGATACATGTCTCTCAACACACAAAGAGCATTACTATGGAACAACTTACCTACACAACTAGAGCTGGAAAAAGACCTCTAAATGTTCCAATGAGGCTGAAAGCTTGCCACAGTTAATCAACTATGGCCTCTCTATGGCCTAACACTCTGACCAGCTTGGTGACCCTAAGTGCTTCCGCTGGATCAGATGTCTAAGACGATCTTGTTATCAGCCCTTCGCAGATGGTGCTATCCAACCTGAATACACTCTTCCGTTGACTTCATTGCAGATTATTGGGTCACCCGCAACTTCCTAGTCAAGACATTTGCACTTCTTGCTTTTCAAGACATAGTCCCGCTTATAATGCACCTCTCAAACCTACTAATCAGTCTGAGCTAGCTCCCGTATTTATGTCGTATTTCAAACACACTTGATTGCATGGATGTCAATTCACCGAAATGCCAGGGGTAGCGGAAGTGGCATCACAAGCCCTTTGACCTCTACTTTCACACATACGCTTACACATACAAACAAATTCACACATATACACTCCCTCACACAAACACACTCTCCTCCGCAAGCATGCACACAACATACATTTAAAAGCTTTATTTACTTACCTCAGCTTCCATGGAAGGGAATATTCCAGCTTATTGTACTCCAATTTATTCACAATTAGTGTATAATATATTTGTTCACTATTAGTGTAATACAAAATTGACAGAAAATAGAGAGTGGAGCCCCAGCTGTCCTTGTGTTCCTGGCACTGAAATTGCCACCCCTGAGGCCAGGGGTCACAAATACAGTGCTAGGGGTGGCAAATGGCAAGCCAGGGGTCGCAGCTGCGACCCCAAAATTATGTCCATGCTTGATTGGGAGGGAGCCAAGATAGTAATTCATAGAATGCAGCAGGAAGAGATGGAGGGCTTGTACTATAGAAGAGGCAGCTGGTATGAAAACAAAACAATGAGTGGAATCTTTCTGGGGAGTGTAGGGGGCATAATTAATGAGGAGAATTCAGACAGTGAGGAGTCGCTTATTTTCTTTCATTCTGGAAGGGTATCAGCTCGCAGGTTGGATTACCAGTGTAGACCCTCATCAGGTGAGGGAAAGAGGTATAAGGACTGCCCTAGTTTCTCCTCCAGTGACTAGTCAATGGTCCCATTACCTGTTAAAACAAAGAGAAAGCAAGAAGCCACGAAGCAGGTATCTTCAGAAAGAAAAGAAGGTTCAGGGGTTATAGGAAAAGTGGACAAGAGGCGAGGATGACACTGAGCTTTCTGGAACACTGGGTATGGCAGCAGGCTCCCCTGTCAATGCACAGCATGGAAAGGAAGTATAATGGAGAAAGGAGAAAGTGAGAGCGCTAAAGGTGTTTTAATGCACTCTATTCAGTTGCTCGGTAAATTGAACCCAGTATTACTAGGGATGAGGTTACAAAGCCTGCCTAGGCTAAGTGGGGAATAAAGTGATGGCAGGAAAGATTTTGCTTCCAAGTGTGGCAAAGCCTACCACACTGGCTGACATGTTTATCCTACTCACTGACAGTTGTCACCATGATAAGTTGCTTGCCGCACAGATTTTTGGGATTCTTCAGCCTGCATAGTGCTAATTCCTCTATTGACAGCACTAGGACATCCCCCACCCTCTGCAGTCTTTCCTGGGCTAAGCCATGGGAGCCAGCGGTTAATTGCTTGTTAAGCACCTCCACAACTAAGTTGTTAATGGTGTATCCTGGGATTATAAGATTGATCAGTGAGTTTTTTGTTCCATCAGACACACATGTCCAGGAAGTTTAGGCACTCAACAGTGACAACCTCCATCACAGTGTTCATTCTCAAGGACTCAAAGGGAGAGGAGTGCGAGATGGAACCAAGGAAAACGTGGGGTTTGAGTGTCTAAACTATGTTAATGTGCTACCAGGACAAGGTGCATAATGCCCTGTAGCGAAATGGGCCTGCCAGCCACACTATCCTCCCTTTTGGACTCCCCTTTCACTGCTGGAAACTTCCAGGTGGATTAAAAGGCTGATTGTTCATCTAGATGAGGTATATGCTAGTAGTTTGTACAGAGTACTAGTTTTGCACAATACATTTGGTTGCCACAATTGTAAATAGTTGAAGTTGTGAAGGTTAACCCACAGTTGTGACTAGCATCCCCTAATTTTTAAGAAGACTTTCTTCGTAATATATACCAAGCCCTATGGTAAGCCCAAAACCAAACATCTGAATATTGCATGGAATCTTCATATGTGTTGGGTAGAATGGCAGGTCAATTTAGGCCGCTGATCTGAGGTAGTTTCAGAGTGTCTCCCCTACACTATTCTCCTTGGAGAGAATTTGTGTAAATGATTCCTGGGTGTCTGGTGATATACAGTTTGGTGGTAACAGATATGCCATTTTCTTCTCAGTGCTGCTCGGATATAAACTTAACTTGAACAAATGAAGACAAGAGGCGTTTGGTAAAACAAGAACAAGTTGGTTTAAGTTAAATGCTGTGACCTGAGAGCCTGGACAGAAAGTGTCTGCTCAAAATCTCTAGATCTCCAAAGTTTTGCCTGTCAATTTATACGGTTCATGAGGAATAATAAAATATTCCCTACATTTCAAAAGAGCATCTTAGTCATGAAGGAAACAGATGGCTCTCGACCTCTGGGAGAGCTATTGTCGGCCAGTGTGTATGTGTCCAGATGTCCGTTGTGAGAAGCACGTGATCACTACGTGTGGTGTGCATGTTGTGTCCTGACTGGTTGAGTGTACCTATCTACAGGTGGTATCTAGCTTTGTGGTATTTCTGGGGAATGAGAGCCTTTGGCCAAATGGGTTTTATTGGGGCCAATTACCTCAGACTTGTTTGTGGTGCAACTCTCTATCTGTGGAATCGATCAGGGTTTTCCCTGGATGCGAGTTTGCCTGTAATTTATGGGTGAACCCACCTGTGACTTGTTACTCAATGAGCATGGGCATGGGTCTTAGGACCTGCTTGACCATGTATCTCTGATTCAGGATTGATGGGGAGGTCAACTTGGGTAAATCCGACAGCAATGATGTGAGTTGACTGGAACTTGTAAAAAATAATATGGCAGCCACTGGTATCATTTTGATCGACATTACCAACATGGTGCATACAGATGTCATTTTGCACATTGACATTGTTCTTACTGGTGTACAAAGGTATGTTTGCTTTGGTCTGAAAGTAAATTGGCAGTGTTCTTATTAGCAAAATAATATTATCATACAAGAATGGATCATGACATACATTGATATCATTATTGCTGATGTTGGCGCTGGTGTGCGGGCACAAGTCACGGTATACATTGACATTGCATTGCTGGGTATTGCCGAGGTTATGTGGGCACAGGTTGTGGCATATGTTCACATTGCGTTTAGTGATATTGTCGTTGTCAGCCCTGCACATATGATATTCTTTGACATTGTATTCACCCATCCCAACACGAGCCTTAAGAGTGCTTTTCAGTGGCAGATATTAGAGAGGACAAGTGCTTTCTCAGCAGTCACTATGTACCTGGATGTGCTACTTTTCAGCAAGCTGCATATTGGCTTAAGTACGCCTGAATTTTGGTCAGTAGCTATCACCGACATTAAAATAAACAACTAAGGCCAACTCATGGGAATTGTAGTCAAGCAAGATAGGCTGTTTTTAGACCATTTTAAAGGTTTAATACAGTGATAGTTTTACTAAAATCATAAATATCGAGTTTTGAATAAGAAAATCTACCAATAATGCATTCCTTTGGTTACAGTCTTTGTAAATCTGATACAGAAACTCAGTAGAATATACAAGCATCACCCCTCTTCTTTGGGAAGCTGTACAAGAAGATACTCTTTTTTAGCAAGACGTTTCTCGTGGAGAATACTCAATGTGTGGGTTTTAGGTTCTGCAAGAAGCTGATCCAGGTTCAGAGAGGCGAAAGTATGACCCGATCAGATACTTGCTTTTTTCCAGAAGTCCAAATTTAAATCTTATTAAACATAATAAATTAAATTTAGTTTTGAGTGCATAGATATGATATGAAAGTGTGTGCTGGACTACACATGCTTTAGTAAATTAGTTAAACTACCTTGTGGCACACACACAGAGGTGTTTCGTCACCTGCCAAACTAGCAAATATACCACAGGAAATCTTAAGGTTTTTAGGTCGAGCCTTGGCAGCGCATGCGCTGCTGTGCGAGGCATGCTCTATTGGAGTATGGACTTGAAGCCCCGCCCACTCTCCGCCCATATTTGTAATTGGCTTGTGTTATTGTCCTTTGCAAATGCTGGCTTCTGATTGGTCAATAGGCTTGTTAGTCCCTTCTTAGTACCACCTTGTCTTCATTTGTAACCTCCTATGAGAACTCTTCCTTTTACTTCACTTGTTACACGGTACATCTTATTTAGTCTGTGTAGTCCCGCAACCGCAATTGGGACACCCAAGATGGCCGCCACAGTGCATCGGGAGGGCGAGCCGGTTACCGTTGCAGCAGCGCAGCACGCTGATCACGTGAGTGCTGCTGCATTCAAAGCAGGAAGAGCGCGGAACGCCGAGAAAGACGAGCTGGTGAAGGGAGAACTGCTGTTGAAGGGAGACGTGCTGAGAGAGGAGCCCAGGAGAGAGGAGCCCAGGAGAGAGGAGCCCAGGAGAGAGGACCCCAGGAGAGAGGAGCCCAGGAGTGAGGAGCCCAGGAGAGAGGAACCCAGGGGAGGAGGAGGCAGGGGCTGACTGCGGGGTCAGCCCAGTGGCAACGCTGATCAGTCCAGCCGTCCAGAAAGAGGGAAGGACGTCTGGACTCCTTCTGCCACGACCCGGGAAGTGGTGGGAGCTGTAAAGCACTGCCAGAGCACTGCATGCCCCGAAGCACCTCAGAGCACACAATCACGTGGGTGTTAGGTGGAGGTCCCTCTTCTAATACCATTTTCTTTTGTTTCTCTTTTTTTTTTTGGCTGTCATTGAGGGAAACACCAAGCATACAGCCAAGCCCCCGCAACAGCCCGCTGGGAGGAGGGGAGAAGGAAGCAAGCCCAATTGTACTCAAGGAAAGAAGTATCCAGAGAAAGACTGCTTCCCTTGTCTACGGACTATTTTGCGAACTCTTTCTTTTTTTTTTTCTATTTCTGTTTCCCTTCCATCAGTAAACTCCCTAATAAAGAAAGCATAAAACAGGAAAAGCCCTCCCTTTTCTCACTACTAGGCCTTTGCATGACCACTGAGTGATTACAGTCTGGAAGCACTATTTTCTTTAATGAGTTTCTCCTGCTGCAGGCACGACACGCTTTCCTGCAACATTCAGCGCGCCATGCGTGCTTTCACGGGGCAATTTTACAATAAAAGCATTTGTTTAACAAGTTGACAGAAAAATGCTTTTTTTTTGGTAAAAGCACCCCATACCGCGCTTTCACTTTAATAGCAGCTGTAGACCTTTTTTTGGACCCGTTTCGTCTAAAGCAAGGGTCGTAGCATCTATTAACGTGAAAGCGCAGCATGGGGGGCTTGTAAACAACAAGCATTTTCAATGCAATAGATCTCACATTTTAGAAACTTTAACCTATTGTTATTGTAAATTGCAATGCCTTTCATTATTGCAGGTTTTTTAAACTCATAAATAAAAGGCATTATTATTTACAATATAAATAGCTCAAAATATCGCAATTGCGAGACCTATTGTATTGCAAATGCTTATTGTTGAATTGCAACCAGACAGTAGTAGATTTAAGTGAAAATGCGAGCCTTGTTGAGCAAGTTAAGCCAGAACACTTTTATAACTCTGAAATAATCACGTGAAGAGTAGAAACAAATCTAAAAAGAAAGGTGAATGGTTATGGAACTAATGGTGTAAATACATGTTTACAGAGGGGGGCCCAAAAGATAACTGCAATTTACATGGCTCTAATGAGCATAGCTTCTCTGCTAAACACAGTTACCCAGAGGCCGAAAATGTAATTTTCTGAAAGCGCTTTCCACAAATGCAACTAGTTTAAGGTGAATGAAAAACAAGGTTATTCTAAACAAGGGATTTTACTTTTCTATTGATGCTATCAGGCAAATTAAACCTGTGTCCATGTTCAATGTAATTGTATTGTGGCCTTATGGTGCAGTAATAAATTAGAGATTGGTTTCCAAGAACAAAAGGGTGTTTCCATGGTAGCCAAAGAGATTTGTTTAATTAGTGAAGGACTTGATGTTCTATGTTTGATGCAGTTTTCAAAGTGTGTGGTCTTTTGGCCCGGTAGATCGAGATTTATATTGGAAAGGGAGGATGGTACACATTACATTAGCGATGTGTACTGTAATGTGATGGTACTCTATACATCTGAATTTGATTCACAGTGCAATTGAATGCGTACACTCTAAAGCTTATGTTTATTCCTCAGGTAAAAGACCGCTTATGTTTTAGGGTAACTGCAGTATTGAAGCCCATTTTTCATTTGTGGCCCTGCTTAAGGCAAAGGAATATTAAGTCAAAACTACAAATAACGTTTAAACTGTGCGCATACACATTTAGCTCACAGTATTACATCAGAATTCTGAAATTGACATTTTGCTTTAGGTTTAAATCTTTTTATTACATTTATGAACATAGAAAGGACCAACTTCCAAGATCCAAGATGGGCGATCGATAGGGAGCTTCTCTGTGAGCTCCCGAGGGCAGGGATCACTTTTTGGTAAATATCCCTGAATGCCCATGCCATCCATCCACTATCCTCCCACCGCCTAGACTGGAAACGAAGGCAGCGATACCTGCTTCTCATACACCTCGTTCGGACACCGGATTAGGTTGCGAGGTGGTCCAAAGTCCGCTGACCCATCCCGGTGGTTGTTGGTGCCGGACGCCCCAGCGGCTGTGTGGAGTGCCAATCCACCATCCTCCCACTGCCTAGAATAGAACCGAAGGTGGTGATACCTGCATACTGGAGACCTCGTCGGACGCCGGATTAGGTTGTGGGGTGGTCCGAAGTCCTATTACCTGTCCCGGTGGTCGTTGGTGCCAGACTCCCCTGTGGCTGTGTGGAGTGCCCTATGCGGGCAGTGGCACTGTCGAGGAGCTTGGAGCTGGAGCGGGATCTTCCATGGTGCCCTGCTTGGTACGCGGCCGGGTGGACCGAGCCGAGGCAGAGGTGCGACTCCTGCTTGAGGAGGTGGAGGCTGCCCGCTGCTGGTCTGCAGGTCTGTGGGACGCTGCCACCGCTGTGACCGTCCGTGCCACGGAGCCATCCCCTCCTGCCAAGCTGAGGTATTGGAGGAGCAACTCCCAACTCTGAAGGGGAGGCTTTCCGCTTCGAGACTGCGGATCTCTCCCTGTCGGGCACCGATATTGGGGGCTAGGTCTCCCCGCATCTACACCAAAGAACACCGCACATTTGACCGGTCGAATTTGAAAAAGTGCTGCGGCCGTCAGGGGTGGAGTGTTCACTGACCCCCAGGAGTCATGCTGATGCGCTGGTTTTGCTTGCGCTGCCGCCCCATGTGATGTTCAGGGTTAACTGAGGGGAGGCTGCTCGGTTGCATCGGAACAAATTGGAAATATTTCTAATTATACGCTGCCTCCTTGACTCCTCGCACCTACGCAGTACTTCGTGGCTAGCAGAATTGGTTC
This sequence comes from Triturus cristatus, assembly GCF_964204655.1. Classification (NCBI taxonomy): domain Eukaryota; kingdom Metazoa; phylum Chordata; class Amphibia; order Caudata; family Salamandridae; genus Triturus; species Triturus cristatus. Next base: position 391,721,758 of record NC_140583.1, on the reverse strand, counting down.
TCACTTGCTGGGAGCAAGGGGTACGCTGCAGGACGAAGCGCTTTTGATACTTGTAAGGTTAAAGGGAAATGTGTGCCAGGGAGAGGCGCCCTTGTTAAACTTTTTAAACTTTTGATTTGCGGGCGTACATTTGGGAGCTGAAAACAAAGGAGAGACTCCCACGAACCACTGAACTGGACGAGCAAATACGGCATCCATCTTGGAACGGTATTGGTCAATCATCAGTCTGGATCTTCTCTTCTTTACTTGTCAGCTGACGCACCCCCGGTGGCCAATAGTACCTCCTTTTGGTCCTGATCTGACCACACCTCTCCTGGATTATTTTCACTCGATTTCCAGAATATGCTCACTCCTCTTATTATACTTCTTTGCTACCTTAGTGGCCCCTTCTTCTACCCCCAGCCCCTACCCCCCATCACCTCATCTCCCTACCATGGCTCCCATTCGAATCAAGTCTGGAGTTAACTGCTTCAAAGTTATTTATCCCCCTAATCTGTCCAAAGTAGCAGCAAAACGATTTAAGCATAACACCATTGAACAATTCCCTGATTCCCTCTTTGTTGACCCATTCCACAATGGGCGTCTGGGGAAGCTAAAAAATGACCTCATTTTCTTCACTCACGACATCCCTTCCTGGTCCACCAGCTTCTTCAATTCCTTCAACATCTCCTCCTCCTCCTCCTCCTCCTCTATCCCACATGGGCAGTGGCTAAAAATGTCCCCCTCCACGTGTTTTAATGGTTCCCTCCTCTCCCATTCTACCCCTTCCCAATCTGATCTTACCCCTATCTCATCTGCTTTACCTCCGGCTTCCCCTCCCCACCCTGCATCTTGCCAATATGCCAATGCCATCTCCCGCCCCCTAATCACCCCATTCTTACCCATCTCCCCCCTACTTAATCCACCTTTCTTACAACCTGGTCTACAGGTCAACTTTCCCTACCCTCCCCCTTTCCTCCTCTCTTCTCCTCATCCCTTTTCACTCTCCCCCTTCCCTCGTATCCTTAATTCCTCTCCTTCACCTCCCATCTCTCTTCTACCTCCCCTTACTCCTCCTATGCTTCACAACCCTGTCTCCCTTATCGGTAATTCCACCCTTTTCCCTCCCGCTGACCCTACAGTCCCATACTCCTCACCCAACTTCCACTTAGCCCAATGACCTTTACTTCACAACCCGTCTGCCCCTGCTTTTGAGAGACCTACATTGGCTACCGATCAGAAAGAGGACGCTCTTTAAACTTCTTTGCCTAGCTTTCAAGGCCTAAGATCAAGCGGCCAAACATTTCTTCAAACGCAAAGAATCAGGAAGATAAAAATGGGGGGGCGTGCTTTCTCCTATCTGGCGCCCAAATATTGGAATCGGCTGCCTTGGGATTTGCGTTCCTGCACAGATTTAACCATATTCAAGAAACATTTAAAGACCTGGCTATTTAGCTGAGCTGCCGGGGCCGTTAAAGCCTGCCTTCATAGGCGCTGAGAGATCCCACTGGGGATGATTCGTGCGCAATATAAATGTAATAATAATAATAATAATAAAAAACCCTGTCTCCCCTATCGGTAACTCCACCCTCTCCCCTCCCTCTGACCCTACAGTCCAATACTCCTCCCCCAACTTCCACTTAGCCCAATGCCCCCAACTCTGCCTGGTGCCTGTTCACCTACATACACCTTTCCTAGCATAAGGTACCTATCCAGCACCTTCTCTTCTACCCATTCCTCTGGCCTTCCTTAGACCCTCCTCCCTTCCCTCCCTGTACAGCCCAGTCTCCTCTCTTCTCCTCTTACCTCTGGCCTTTCTTTGGCCCCCCCGCCCCGCCCTCCGCACTCCACCCCATCCTCCCTCTCTAATAATATAAAATAAACTTGATTCTCTCATCTCTTCCATTTCCCAGCTTGTCTCGTCCATATCACTTCTAAGTGCTAAGTTATCCTGCTTCCCTAACAACCTCCCGAGGAGTTCCCTGCTCCCGCGCCCCAATAAAGCCAACCACAGTCTGTCCTCCACAGACATCGCCAACTTACTGGCTAGCTACAAGACTACCAACGTCAATCCCCCTCCACTTTCCCCTCCTAAGAATCCTACTCCATTCTCTATTCAGACCATCTCCTCTGTCAGATCTATCCAGCCTCCCCCTTCTTCCCTGGCACCCTCATACAAGAATCTTATCCCCATCTCCCTTAATAGCCCAAACTCCCCCATCACTAAAACAGTTGAGTTAGAGCTGCATTGTTTGCTCCACTACTGCAGATCTGCAATCAAGCACAAACTGGAAATTTCCGACACTATCACCCATCACAATCTTGACATGCTCTTCCTCACAGAGACCTGGTTCAATGACTGCTCATACTTGGTTTGATCTTCTGATACCTAAAGACTACTCTATCCTCAGAAATGACAGAACTGACAAAATTGGGGGAGGTGTCGCTATCATTTTCAGAAACTCCCTTCAAATTAAAGTCCTTCCTACCATCCTCTTCCGTACCTTCGAATGCCTATCCCTAGAACTTCAAGTACATCACGGCTCACCTTTCAGGTTCCATGTCATCTACCATCCACCCGGTAACTGCTCTCCCTTTTTGGAGAAACTCACCGACTTCATCAGTGACCAATTGTCTCAAAGTGACAGACAGATCTTCCTGGGTGACTTCAATCTACACTGGGGCTCTTTGGAAGACTCGGCAGCCAACAAGCTTGCCACATTTCTCTCAGCCAATGATCTTTTCGAACACTGCTCGGAAACTACACACTCTAAGGGTTCAATTCTGGACCTTGTCATATCCAAAGCAGACCTACTCACTATTGCTCCCCCTGTCCATGGAGACTGGTCTGACCACTTCCTCATTCCCTTTCGTTTTCATCTATGGCACGTTATTACATTCGGCCAACCCAAAAGGGCAACTACCTGGTTCCGCAACACTAAAAACATTGATCTTGACACTCTGTGTGACTCTGCGGTGCAATCACTTCCTAGACTAGACCCTAACGTGGATGTCAGTGATCTCACCTCCCATTGCCTCTCAGTCCTAGCAATCGAAATCGATATAGTCACTCCACTCTAAAGCAAAAGAAAAGACCCACCCCCTCAGCACCTTGGTTCAATAAAGCTCTCTATGATGAAAGTAAAAACCTTAGAATCCTGGAGAAACAGTGGAGACAATCTTCATCCACCACCAATCTCTCTCATTTACGTTCAGCAAGATCCAAATACCATAAGCACATATTCCATGAAAAAGCATCACATTTCAGATACCTCCTCGACCCCAAAACCTTTTTGACCTTATCAAAAACCCAAACTGCTCTCCCCAAACCATCAAGCCTGAGGATTCTTCAAAGAAAGCAGCAGAATTCGCTTTATTCTTTGATGAAAAGGTAAAATCACTAGTGTATCAGGTCACCCACACGAAAATCCTAAGTCACTTGGCAGAAATTTGCAGCCATCGCGGAAGATGACCTCCTCAAATGCATCCTTGAAACCAAACCCTCCAACCATTCCTCTGACCCCATTCCTAGTTACATCGCCATTGATTTCTACACCAATACTCTCTCTTACTGGACCAGGATAGTTAACCTCTTCCTTAGTCAAGGCTCCCTCCCTGCTGCCCTCAAAACAGGACAGGTTACCCCTCTTCTAAAAAAAAACCTCTGCAGATGTGAATGACCTCAACAACTTCCACCTCATCACCAACCTCCCTTTTCTTTCTAAAATCACAGAAAAATGTGTTGCGAAACAACTTTTCCTACATTTATGGACAATAATCTCCTTGACAAGTTCCAGTCTGGTTTCATCCAAAATTGCAGCACTGAAGCAGCCCTGCTGCAAGTGATTGATGATGCGCTGCATAGACTCGATTCTGGGGAACTGTGACTTCCGATTCTTCTTGACCTCTCTGCAGCCTTAGACACTGTTAATCACAACACCCTCCTTAGCACTCTTCAACAGAGAATGGGCGTGGAAGGCACAGTGCTTAAATGGTTTACCTCATTCCTCTCGGAAAGATCCCAAATGATCTAGATAGCGAACAGTCTTTCGTCTCCATTGGTGGTAGGTCAAGGCATCCCTCAAGGTTCTATCATTGCACCCACTCTGTTTAATCTTTATCTGGAATCATTAGGGAACCTCCTAAGTAAATCTGGGATCCACTACCATCTCTAAGCGGATGACACCCAAATCTACCTCAAGGTGTCTTCCGCACACGATCTTTCACTACTCAACTCGACTCTCAACTCTATTCACAACTGGAGGTTAGTTCACCAACTCCTTCTCAATCCCACCAAAACGGAATTCCTCCTCCTATCTACTTCTCTCTCCCATCCTCCGGTTCAATCCTGGATGGATCAGCTGAATCTACTCAACAATAAATCAGTCATTGTCGACAGCGCTAAATCCCTAGGTGTCATACTTGACAAAAGACTCAACCTAACCTCCCACATCAACTCCATTGCTAAGAACGCACACTACCAGCTGCGACTTCTGTGGGGGATCCGTCCGTTCTTCCCAGAGAAAGACCTAAAAACACTGGTCCAATCGCTAGTTCTCTCTAGACTGGATTACTGCAATTCTCTTCTGACTGGTTTACCCAAATCTCACCTCTCCCCCCTCAAATCCGTCCTCCATTCAGCAGCTCTCTTTATTTCAGGATCCAAACGAAGTGACCACATTACTCCTATCCTGTCTTCTCTTCGATGGCTTCCCATCAAGGCAAGATCCATTTATAAAACTGCCTGCATCACCCATAAAGCCTTGCACACTTCTTCCCCTCGTTACCTGGCGAATAAACTGAAATTGTCAGGAGGTTCGAGACCTTCTCGGAATGCGGAAAAGTTTCTGCTTGAGCCCCCCTCCTTCAAAAAGGAAAGATCGATGGCTCAATCGTTCTCAGGTAATGTGGTGAGAATCTGGGACTCGCTTCCGCCATTGCTCCATGCCACCACCTCCATCCAGATTTTCAAAGCTGACCTCAAATCTCTTCTCTTCCAAAGACACTTTCAGAACGAATACCCTCATTCTCAGACCCCTACAGGAAGTTAGTTCATCACTGTAAATTTGTAACATCCTCTTGTTTATTCCCCACCCTTGTTTGCTGTGTATGATTTTGTGCTATTGCCCATATGGTTTTACTCTACCTCTCCTGTTTATTTTTGTAACAATCTCTTTTGTACCATTTCTCTCATGTAACTTAACTGGTTCTATTGTACAGCGCTCTGACACCATCGGGTAAAGTCCGCGCTATATAAAAATGAATAAAAAAAAAACAAAAAAAAACAAACTTTGCGGTACATACATAATCTCCTAGATGTAACAAGCAACTGATTTTAAACGTGCTGATAATAGAGTAGATAAGCAGTACCACAATAACAAGGATAATAATAATGAAACTTATTTTACCCCCCCTCCCTCCCCACACCCCGGCCCTCGTCCACCAAGCAAAGCGTCAAAGAGAAACAGGTCTGTTTCGTCCCTTATGGCAGTGCTTCTGGGGTTTCTACAGTTGAAGGTGCCGAAAGGCGCATTAGATGGAGCTACCTTGGACATGCTAGTTCTCGAAATTCGCAGGCCAACAGGTTGAGGAATGGTTGCTAAAGGTCTTCGAATGTGGAACCCTTCCCTGCTAGTGTGAGGGTCATCTTTTCCATCCCTAGGACCTGCCACAAGCGCTGCAACCAACTCGTGAAAGTGGGAGTACTGGTGGTCCGCCAGTGGATTAGAATATTTTGTGTAGCTGAACCTAAAGCTATCGCAATCTGGGGGCCCCGTCTAGATTTAACCGGGTGTCAGGGGATTTGGGAGGCCTAAGAGGACATAGGCAGGGAACCTCAGGAGTGGAGTATCAACGTGTTTGTCAATTTCGTCCAGGACCTGGGTCCAGTAGGGGGTGTAGTTGGTCACAGTCCCATAAAAGGTGTATTAACGTGCCACGTTTCCCACAGCCCCAGCAACAGTCCGCGCTTTGTCCATCATGTGTAGGTGCTCGGGTGTAAATTACCAGTATGTGCTCACTTTTGTCAGTCTCGATTAACCCCATATTTCGCGCTGAGTGACGGGCCCTGTAGTACACCCCCTCGCACTCCTTGTGGATGAGGGCCTGACCTAAACAGACCATGCTTCTCAGATTCAGCCCGACTCCACTCAACTAGGCGACGAAGCTGCGCCACTTGAAAGTAAAGCTGGAGATCAGGGACCCCCAGACTGCCATCTTCAGGGGGCAACATTGTGACAGCTCCCTTCAGTCGAGGCCTGCGGCCTCGCCATATGAACTGCGAGAGCTCAGATTGGACCTGCTTGATCCAACCCGTGGGGGGTCGCAAAGGCAGGGTCAGGAAAATATACAATATTTTGGGCAGAACCGTCAGTTTGGTGGCAGCGACCCTACCCAGCCAGGAAATTGGATAGTGTTTCCACCGCAGCAATTCCGATTGTATATGCGTCTTCAGCTTTGTGTAGTTAGTGGAGACCACCGTCGGTACCGTAGGCGCCAGCAGAATCCCCAGGTAGGGGACAGTCTCATCAGCCCACTGAACAGGGTACAGGAAGTTAAGGTGCGTCAGACTTGAAGGCAACAGCGAGAGACTGAGGGCGACAGACTTCTCCACGTTGACCTTAAAGCCTGACGCCTGCCCAAAACAGTCCATTTCCGTCAAGAAGGCCCCCAGAGGAGGGACAGGGTCAGAAAGCAACCCCAGAACATCGTCGGCGTAGAGACTGATGGTGTGGACGTCGCCCCAGAATTTTATCCCGGAAATAAGGAAATTACGGCGGACTCTTTGAGCGAAAGGCTCCATGTAGAGCACAAAGAGCAGGGGTGAAAGAGGACACCCTTGTCTCGTGCCCCTGCTGATAGGAAAGTGAACCGAAGTATGTCCGTTAACTCGAACGAATGCTGTGGGATGCCGGTAACAGTTGAGAATAAGAGTCCTGAGTTTATCTCCCATCCCCACACATATCAGAATCTGCTCTAGGTATGGCCAATGGACCCTGTCAAAGGCCTTCTCTGCATCAATAGTGAGGAGCATATACTCCCCTGGCGTCCGGGAGGCCTTCTCTATTAGGTGGAGAACCCGCTAGGTGTTGTCACTTGTCTGACATTGGGAGATAAATCCCGCCTGATCAGGGGCAATAAGTGCCGGCATGTAGGGTGCCAACCGGGAGGCAAGTATCCCTGTGTAACGTTTAATGTCAATATTGAGGAGGGATATGGGGCGGTATGCCCCACAGCTGGCCTTAGTCTTCCCAGGCTTCGGGATAACTACTATAGCTGCCTCAAGCATGTCCTCTGGAATCGCCCCATGAAGAGCGAAGGAGATAAAAAGTCAAGTTAAAAGGGGTGCAGTTGTCGTGCAGAAGGTTTTATAAACAGCAGTCTTGAAGCCATCGGGCCCAGGTGATTTGGCAAGTTTGAGGCGAGAGATAGCCGCTAAGACTTCCTCAATCCGAATATCTCTTTCTAGGTGTTCAGCCTGAGCCTGTGTGAGAGAGGGAAGCTGCGCTTCCGCTATATAACCTTCACTGAAGGAACTGTCCAACGCCTGCTCTGTGTAGAGCTGAGCCTAAAAAACACGGAAGGCCTCTGCTATGGCCGTGTCGTCAGTCACCGTCCTTCCTGTGTAGTCGCACAGCTCCTGAACACCCTGTTGCTGTCTGGACTCGTGCAATTTGTATGCAAGAAAGCCGCCGCACCGCCCGCCCGCTCGCCCCCCGTGTAAAAGGACTGATGCAAGCGCAAGGCAGCGTATTTTTGGCCCTGTCTAAATCTATGGCCGCTAACTGAGCCCGCATTGCGCTTAGTTGTTGCCATACCATAGGTGCCCCAGTTAATTGGTGCATCTGCTCCAGTTCTTTGGTCCGTTGTGTCAGATCCTCCCTCTTTCGCCTGCGCTCGGCATTATCAGCCATCGAAATAGCAATACATTCACCCTTGAGCACTGCCTTGAGGCCCGCCCATTGTGTTGAGATGAGAGTGTCATGATTGTCATTATGTGTCAGGTAGTCAGCTAAGGCGCGCTGCACTTGCTTAACCACATCGGTGTGAAGTAGGAGAGTGTCACACAGGGGTCAGTGGTGGGTTGCAGTGGAGGTGGTGTGAGTGTAACGACAAATGGAGCGTGGTCTGAGAGAGAGGCGACCAATATCTCCGCCTCCATAGCTAGGGCACGAATGGCCTCCGAGCTAAGGAAATAGTCAAGTCAAGCATAAGTTTTGTGTGCACTCGAATAAAACAAGGATTCATGGCTGTGTGGGTGGAAGCAGCGCCAGAGGTCAACCATACCTAAATCCCTTAATTTGTCCATGCCTGCCGAGGAAAGCGCGCCCGACTGGCCCAAGCGCTGAGCTGACCTGTCCATTGAGTTGTCTAATACCAAATTTAGGTCACCCCTCAACAGAATTCTGTGCTCCACTGTAGCTGTAGCTCCAAGCAGGGCCTCATGCAATAACTTCTCCTGCCCTTCGTTGGGGGCATAGATAGACCCGATTACAAGCGTCTGCCATCCAATGGAATAATTATATGTAAGGAGCCTCCCCCTGATTTCAGCTTCTTTTTGGAGGACCCTACCTTGGACGGCACGTGAAACTAAGATGGCCACCCCTGCTTTTTTAGTAGCGCTGGTAGAGAAAAGTTGTATGGGGAACGAGCGAGATTTTAAGCGGAAGCAGTCCCGGGCTAGTAAGTGCGTCTCTTGTAGGAGACTTATGTCAGCTTTGGAATGCTACTGGTAGGAGAGGACCGCTCTACGTTTAACGGGATCATTAAGTCCACGCACATTCAGGGTGAGGATATGAAGCTCAGTGGGAGCCATCTAATAGCTGGGGGGGCCATAAGCACAGCTGTGGACCGAGGTTGGGACAAGGACAGCAAACGGGAGGCAAAGACGACCCAAAAAGGCCAGCGGGCTCGAGGCTGGTTAAGAACAGTGACCGTCCAAAGATGAACGGCAAGGGTTCGACAAGGGGTCCATAGCGTGACCAGATTTGCACCCCCCCACCTCCCGCAGAAAGTGGAATTACAAGCAGCAAGCCCTGATTCAATCACGATGCGCGAGTCTTTGCAAGGGCCTCCGGGAGGGCCCCCAGCACCGCCTGCTGTCCCAGGGCGATCCCCATAGGATTCGGTTTTTTAGGGCGCTGCCGACGCCATTGGTGCTGCCACCCCTGATGCGATTCCCCAGGGGAGTGGGCTGAGTTGCCAGCGTACTCATTATCCTCTGGGATCGTGACTCCAAGAAGTCGGCTGGCCTCTGACAGGGAGCGAAGCTGATATTGTTTCCCATCCAATCAAAATATGAGTCGGAACGGGGGTCCCCATGAGTAGGAAATGTTTCGCTGACGGAGAAGGGACATAATGTGTCGGAAGACCCTGCGCTTCTGTAGAGTGATCGCAGCGACGTCTTGATACAAAACAGGAGATTGCTCCCGTTATGTGATAAGATGTATGGCTCTGGCCTTATTGAAGATGTCCTCCTTGGTGCAAAAGTCCTGGACACAGACCAGTATATCGTCTGGAGCCGCACTGTCCGCTCTGTGGGGACCCACACGGTGAGCTCTATCAGTCTTGATATCTGATTCCGGCGGATTCCCCAGAACATGATTAAAAAGCCCCCTCACGTAGGCAAAGACGTCCCCTGCCTCCTCATTGGTACGGACTCCTCATATGCAGATGTTATGCCTCTAAGAACTGTTCTCAAGGTCCTCAAGATGCACTTGGAGATCCACCTTTTGTTCGTGGACACGGATAACCTCCTGTTGTAACGCGGACTGCTCCGAATCCCTGGTGTCGCCCTTATCCTCCAGATCAGCTACCTGTTCTCCGATACCGTCGACCTCCCTGTCAATATCTTTGAGCTGAGAGGTGAGATCCCTTTTCACCGTCTGCAAGTCTTCTTGAAGCGTTGTAAAAAGGGATTCAAGGAAAGCACGTGTCACAGGTTCCTCTTGGGCACCATCCGTGTGAGGTGCGGCAGCAGCTCCCTGAAGGGAGGGGTCCATTGTGGAAGATTCCATAGAGGTCTCAGTCGCACAGGAGAAGAGTTCCGGCAGTGTCTGGTCTTGCTTCATGACTTTCGGTATCTTATCCTTCTTGCCCCTACTGGAGGACATATCCCACTGAGGTGATGTGGCAGGGTGAGTAGGGTAGGCCCACCTCCTTTAAGATCCGGGCTCTGGTGCCGTGTACCGGGCCAGCTGCATAGTAAGGTGAGTATGTAAGAGTTCCAGGTAGGACTGAGCGGGGGCAGGACCAACCAGACCGGCTCTGTAAGAGATGAGCTCTGTGAGCAATCCATGCTTGTGCATCGTGTAGCATTGTCGGTGGTGTATGGGCTGTGGACCCCCGCAGAGTAAGCCGAGTAGGAGAAGAGCGGGGAACTCCCAGCGCACCCGCAAGCCGTAAGCCGCACCCAGACCTAGCTGGGCCGCCTACGCAGGTAGCCGGGGCCCCCATGCTGATGGGAGCACCGGGTGCTATAGGCCCGTCAGGACCGTGCAGCGACACCGCTGTAAGCCCGCTTCAGTGCTTGACCACCAAATGCACCTCAGATCTGCTTCAGTTGTTATCAGGATGTGAACCACCAAGGGAGCCGAGGATATGCTCCTGTTGGTCTCGGCTCCGCAGCTCCCACAAAAGTCAGCAATGACAGCCAAATGCCTTGGTAGGGACTATCAATGTTTAGTGCTAGATCGTGCCAGGCCAGGTCAGCGTGCGTTGCAACGAGGGCTGTAGGGCCCGATGAGGAGAGCCAATACGCTGCGGGGTCCCCCCGGTTTCAATATGGGGCCAATCTCAGTTTGTGGCAATAAGGACACTAAGCACCAGCCAGGGGCCCCACGCGTCGCATTCAATCCCTGGGGCTCACCTGGTGTCAATGTGGAGGGCGCTTCGGAGGGCGCTGGGCCCGCTTTCAGATGGGGACGAGGGCCGATGTCTGCTACTTGAGATGCCGGTCGCACTGCAGGCGCAGGACTCATTGAAGAAAGGCCCCATGAAAGTGTCCCCTTCAAGCGTGGCAGCCGGCGCCGAGGGTAGCAATGGGGGCAGGCCGTGTCCATGCAGAAGAGCGATGACGTCACTGGCCCTGGTGTCAGGCCGCTAGGAATGCTGGCGAGGCCTACTGCAGTTGGGACCTCGAGTAACTCTGGCCCCAGGAGTGTTCAGGCCCTATAGTGCACCGCACCTCAATAACCCCGCACGGCCAAAGAAAGGGCCAGGACCCAGGAGCGGGTTGTCGTGCACTCGGTTAACGGCCATGGGTGGGGCCACCAAAGTCCGTGTAGGCGTTTGCCTCTCGTCGGGCCCGGAGCATCAACTCCAGGCCAAGATGGCGATCGGAAGGCTCAGGCCCCCCTGACGGTCGAGATCGGTTGCTGGAGGCCTCCACTCCGTCCGGACAGCCACAGAAGCAACTGCCTGCCGGGGGGTACTGCGGCCAGGTGGATCAATCAAACTACCTCGAGCCCCACGGCCCCGCTGGAGCGAGGAGGGCGCCGCCTCCGGCTTCGGGACCCCACCACTCAGAGCCCGCACTGGGCACCGGAATCAGCTCCCACGGGCGCCCCCGCCGATGTAGAACAAATGGAGGCTACCGCTCACCAATTTCCATGCGGTAGATGGCTAGAAGCCAGTGCAAGATGCAGCGGTCGGCAGAGAGGTAGGAAGGCACATCTCACCTCGCCGCCATCTTGGTCACGCCCCCCACATTTTACTTTAAATGTGCAGTTCAAAAACTGTCTTTTTTTGTGTGGAGCTTCTAGACAAAACACGTTCTCTTCTCTAGCCTCAACTCTCCAGTCTTGTCTACAGCTGCCACCCTCTCAAATTCATGAGCTCAATTCCCAAGAGGTCTTAAACTCCTGAATCCAAGTTGTGAATCCCACCATGTCTATCAGTGGAACCCCAACTCATCCGCAGCTCCAGTTTAAAATGCTATCTAATCCCAGGGCCCTAACATCCCTCTTCTTCAGTTAATTCCTCATAAAAAAAGGAATTAGCCTGGGCCTGGTGTCCTCTTGTTGTCTACTCACTTTAGCGGGCAATCCAGAGCTGTTGGATATGGTGAGATGCTGTCACTGGTCAGATGGCGCTTGATCTCAATGCCAACTGATTGCATGCGACTGTTGTTCCTAAGGATAGTCTTCTGTTCACTTTCCATGTGGATAGATACAATATCTGTTGACTTATTGGAACCAGGTATATAATGCCCTTCTTTCCACTATGTCCTTGGGTCTGAATTCTGAAAATGTTATGTGTGGAGCATTACCATAATTTTAGCACTACCAAAACCATGTTTAGCTTGGGGTATGTGCCCAGTGTACCTGAGAATTAGAAACATTTACACCCCATGTTCTATCTCACTTGCACATTGCACAATCTCAAATGTAAAGCAAGACTGCAAAATTATCATTTTAATAGCTTTGGGATGCACCACCTATTAAATCTCATTTTGAGTCACATGTTAATTTGGTTAGCACAAATGCATGCTAAACCTCTAATTATTTTCCGTCTCTGTGCTAGATTCTCACTGTGCCCACTATTGCAGGCCTCACGTACTGCTAAACAGCCTCTGCTGCTCACACTACCCACCAATGAGCTCCAAACCTCCTCAAGGGAGAGCAGGAGTTTGTTGATCTCTCTGCTGAGACTTTCCTTCAGTTCGAATAGTGAAGGTATTTCTGAGAAAGCGGATCTTTAGCTGTAGTGGAAGCTAGCCTTCTTGAACTAATAATGGTACTATTCCATATTAAGGCCAGGTAGGTTCCAATAATTTAAACTTGAGCTCAACCCTCAGTAGCTGTGGCACAGAGCAGAGAGGCTTAACTTAGAAGTGCCTAAAGCATTTATCAGTATCAAAACTGTTAAAAGTAGAAAACAAAACATAATAAAAATCACTTTCCCTGTAATAAAAATAGAGACATTTTTGGTGAGTATATAGACACCAATAAGACAAAAATCTGATGAGGGAAATGGAGATATGATTTTTCAAAATTTTAGCTGTTTCTAGTGCCAAAAAGCACAAAGCACCAAAAGCGGGCGTCTGGTCATGCTATAACGGGTCAAAGTCAAAAGTAAAGGTCGACCGCGATGAAGCATGGGCCAGATACAAGGTCCAGGGCCATCCTGCTGTAAAGTTTAGCTCTTGACGTAGAAGTTGTTCGAAAATAAATTCCTTGTCAACAGGGTTGTAGGTGGGTCGGGGTGCAGCCTGGATCCAAAGAATGGTTCATCATCTCCACCTGACAAAGTCTTACTCCACAGTGGGTACTTTACAGTATTAGTCCACAGTGGATACTTCGTATTCCTAGGAAACACAGGCCGGCCATTGTTGACATGAAAATCTAGTCAATGGTCGGACCTCGCATTGACAGGAAATGCGGGGTAGTCGTTGACGCGAAGAGCTCTGTGCAAGTGAAGTCTGGGGAATGTGTGAGAAATTGGGTTATTGGTTGAGGAGGGTATTAACCCTTCTCAAGCAACAAGAAAAATCTTTGTCAGGGTAAACCACAAAAGTCACTTAATTAAACAGTGTTTAAGCCTTTGGTAGCTTGGCACAAATACAGTCAGTCTTGACTTCGAGACAATATTGAAAGTATTTATGCAGCACACAAGAAACAGTAACAAAGTGAAAACACAACAGAAGAAAAATCTCAAGTCAGTTTAAAACAATTTATTGTGATTTAATAGACCTATGGGTTGGCTAGGTCCTACCAAAGGGGTGACTTATATGCATTAAAAATGAAGGTTTAGGCTTGGTACAAGGATTATGCCTAGTCCATTTAAAACTGCACACAAGCTGTAATGGCAGGCCTGAGACATGTTTTAAAAGGCTACTTAAGTGAATGTCACAATAAGTGCTGCAGGTCCACTAGTAGTATTTAATTTACAGGTCTGGGGTGCATGTAGTACTACTTTACTTGGGACTTAAAAGTAAATTAAATGTGTCAATTGGGTGTAAGTCAATTTTACAATGTTTAGATGAGTGCAGAAGCACTTTAGCACTGGTTAGCAGTGGAAAAGTGCTTAGAATCATTTAGCCAAAAAACAAATTTATGCAAAAAGGAGAGAAGGCAAAAGGTTTGGGGGAAGACCACAACAAAGGCTGTCAGGTCTAACAGTCTGTGTTGGAATGTCTTGTCGTTATTTGGAAAGTCTTCCACAGTGGTCTCGGTGAGGTTCGTTCGTGTTGAGGCTGGGAAAGTTTCAGTGAAGAACCAAAGAATTCTGCTCGGGATGTCCAGCGATTGGTTGCCTGGCGAATGATCTGTAGCAGCTATGGTTCCAGCAGTGTCCTGGTATGAGCCTCTTGTTCATTTTAGGGAAAAGTTGGAACCAACGTCTCAGAGTCCATTTCTTTCAGCTTTGAAGTTGGAGAAGTACATTCTTACACCAATCACAGTTCCAGGACCTTTTGGGCACCACTTGAGGTTTAGGACTCACTCTTCTTGAAGCCACTAGCAGGGTTCAGGGCATATCTAGTTGGAACTGGTCAGCTGGGCTCAGCAGATTCTTGGGCTTCTTGCAGCTTTTGTATTCTTGGTGCTCAACAGCCTTGCCAACTACCCCTTGGAGTCCACTCTTCTGTTCTGGGTACAATTGGGAGTAGGTCCAGCCCTTGGGGTTTTTGTCCACTGGTTGCAATGACTGCAATCCTTCTTCTGTCTTCCTCAGCCCTAGTAGTGTCCGGAGTAGAGTATCCAGGGGTACCACGTTTATGTCTAGTACTAACCTGTGGGTGGGGTGACTCCCTGATCAATAAGGAAAACGTTCACAGGGGTAACCCTACCCCCTGTCACATCACTTCCTGGGAGTTTGACCCTCAACTATCCCACAGTGCACTGGTCTGTCAAAATCCAACATAGCAGAACCTTTCTTTCCCCGACTAGAGCTCTGTACACACCCTGAGATGTCTAGGGTAATGAGGAACTGCCCTGGAAAACCAGTTTTAGAACACTGGGATTGGTACCACTCTGGATTCTTGGACAATGACAGGGGCAGGCTTAGGTGTGAATAACAACTGCCAGGAGATGCTCTTTTGAAGCTTCTGTAGTTGGTGGACACACTCCCCAGGCAATCCGGTACAAGGAGGTCACACCTCCTCACATCCAAGGCCTCTTTGTTCCCTTTCCTATGATTAACTTACACCTCCCAGCAGGCTGCCAGGAGACAGTTGTGAAAAACCCTGAAAAGGCTCCCAGAGGCTTTAGGTCAGAAAGGGGAACAACCTTTACAACGCAACTTTTACAACGCACTACACTTACAACGCATTTTTTACAACGCAACATTCATTACAACGCATTCCATTACATAGCATGACACTACAACGCATTTTTAAAAACTACCTTTACAACGGATTCCATTACATCACATACTACCTTTACAATGCATACCATTACAACGCATAATATTACACTACACTATCCAACTTACCCTACTGTTGCACCCCCTGGAGTTAGAATAGTAATTTTTACCCCTATACTATCCAACACTTACCCTACTGTTGCACCCCCTGGAGTTAGAATAGTAATTTTTACCCCTATACTATCCAACACTTACCCTACTGTTGCACCCCCTGGAGTTAAAATAGTAATTTTTACCCCTATACTATCCAACACTTACCCTACTGTTGCACCCCCTGGAGTTAGAATAGTAATGTTTACCCCTATACTATCCAACACTTACCCTACTGTTGCACCCCCTGGAGTTAGAATAGTAATTTTTACCCCTATACTATCCAACACTTACCCTACTGTTGCACCCCCTGGAGTTAGAATAGTAATTTTTACCCCTATACTATCCAACACTTTCCCTACTGTTGCACCCCCTGGAGTTAGAATAGTAATTTGTACCCCTATACTATCCAACACTTACCCTACTGTTGCACCCCCTGGAGTTAGAATAGCAATTTTTACCCCTATACTATCCAACACTTACCCTACTGTTGCACCCCCTGGAGTTTGAATAGTAATTTTTACCCCTATACTATCCAACACTTTCCCTACTGTTGCACCCCCTGGAGTTAGAAAAGTAATTTTTACCCCTATACTATCTAATACTTACCTTAAATGCAATTTAATATTATGCGTTGTAATGGTATGCGTTGTAAAGGTAGTATGCGTTGTAATGGAATGCGTTGTAAAGGTAGTTTTTAAAAATGCGTTGTAGTGTCATGCTATGTAATGGAATGCGTTGTAATGGATTTTGCGTTGTAAAAAATGCGTTGTAAGTGCATGCGTTGTAAAAGTGTGCGTTGTAACGACATGCATCCGGTCAGAAAATGCCAACATTCTAAACGTGGCATTCTCAAAATAGTAATTGAAAATCCGACATCACTGTTAAATTGATTTGAAATTCCTATTAATTTGAGTCCCTGAACCATGGTAGTAGCTATTCCCAAACTGAAATTATGGCATATAAGGTGTTATAATGTGACACAGTGCTTTTCTATGGGACAGCAATTCTTGCCACAGTGAAAAACAACTTTGGAAATTGTTCACAGCCAGGACTTGTAAAGCCTAAGCACACGTCCTACACTTTAAATAACTTGCACAATACCCATGGGCATATAGGGCTACAAGAATTAACAAGCATTTGCAATGCAATAGGTCTCGCATTTGCGAGAGTTTGAGCTATTGGCATTGTAAATGCCAATGCCTTTTATTTATGTGTTAAGCAAACCCTCAAAGTACAAAGTGTGTGTTTATGCAGTGCTGCATGCAGGTTTTTAAAACACAAACAAAAGGCATTGTCATTTGGAATGCCAATAGCTCTTTTATATATCACTGTTGGAGCTGCTTTATGAATGTTCACGTAATTACAGTTCATTAAGCGAAAAGTTATGGCATGTTTAGACACCAACTTCAGTCACACAAATATTGAAATTACAAATCTTGCTCAAGGCAAAGGTCGATTAACATCAGCAACAGCCATGAAATATTCCAACAATGTCAAAGTCTGCACCCGGCAGTCACAGAAACACAATTTTACCTTGTCACTGACTTTGCTCCTTCCCCTTTTCCCCTTGAAAGATTCCTATGATTCCAAAGCGGTCCTGGCAGTATAAGCGTTCAATGGGGGGGCTAATTCTTCCAGCAATCAGCAGAGTGAAGGTGCGGGGGTTCTAAGAAGGGGTGAAACAACAACAAAGCCGCGTTCACAAGCAAATGGTCTTTTAAAGACCTGTCAAGTACTTGGTGGCGGTTGCGATAAGATGGACGACAGGCCACACACAACAGCTCCAAAACTGTCTCTGTGTGTGCCTGGGAAGCTGTCTCAGCCTGAGCTGACACACGTTGGTTGTGGGGGGGTACTGAAGCCCTTTGAGCCGAGTGGGCGTTCTGCGTCTGCAATCATATCAAGTCGGAAGCCTTTGCATCAGGAAAAAGATCTGCGTTTTACCTGTTGACTTGCACTGTAAATAAAAGTAAAATGTTGAATTCTGGATTTCGGAGGCTGTAGTGTGGACGTGAGATGCCAGTGAATGCCCTTTATTTGTCGGGCTGCCAGAGTGAGAGGCATGTGTCCTTGTGGGCAGCAGACTCGCACTTGTAAATCAACACTGAAAACCCCTTATTTCCATAACCCGCACTTGCTTTACGCCCGGAAATATATGTATATAAGAAAATAACTGCGAACTGTCGTATCTTGCCACTGTTTGTAGGGGTGCCTGGTGAAAACTACAGTTTAATGGTTACAAGTCGTTTCCACTTGGCTCAGATTGGGCGTGTAATTGTTGGGGGATCTGTGACCCCTGGTGAAAAAACACAAGAGTCAATTTACAGAGTAAATAAAAAGAAACTTGGCAAGATGCCATATATTGCAACTCGACCAAGCAGAAAACCGCTGTAACTGGTAAACTGGAATTGTCGGGGGTGGGGGAGTAATTCAAATGATGGAAAAATACCACTGTGCATAGTGCACAGGCCCCTCGTGTCCATGTGAGCGCGGACTTGTAACACGTCATTTTCGATGTCGTTTTACAGATGCCGATTTAAAAGCAGGGAATTAAAATGCATGTTTGCGAGCCTTGCCAGGCCACGCCCCCGTCATGAGCATCACGACCTCGACCCGCTCTTCAGATGCGAGTTTCGGAGGGCGCGCCACGCTAATAATTATCGCGTGTCACACCGTGACCCGCGCTGACCTCTGGGCACACGCAGGAGAACGAGCGCCAGGGAAGATGGCACAAGAAAGGAGCCAGAGTGATTTATGATTGCAGGGAGAGCGGGGGCAAGAGGAGAGTCTCCAGTTACAGACGCAGGCTACAGCGTGAGAAACAGATGGCACACTGCAAGCAATTAAAAGAAGTGCAAGCAGAGCGGACTAAAATTGTAGTTAGGCGCCTCTGATTCAGGAGAACACGGAAGTTACCAAATGATCAACAGCCAACAGAAAGGAAGATAACAACAGCAATACCACAAGTAAACCAATAACAAGCGGAAAAAGAAATTATATGATGTTTAAGCCAACGTACAGATTACTTTATGTCTCGCTGAGACAGAGCATGCAGCGTATGCGCAGCCAAGGCGAGACCTAAAAAAGGAAGGTTTATGCCTCTTAAAAGGGTGATCTTAACAGTTTAAAATGGAGGTTTTAAAATGGTTATGCTAGGCTGTTTTGGCAGGCCTGGAGTCACGTTTTAAATGGTTACTTTAGTGGTGGCACAATACGTGATGCAGTCCACTAATGATATTTAACTTACAGGCCCTGGGTATCATGTAACAAGGACTTACAGGTAAATTAAACGTGACAATTACACATTTTAGCCAATTTGCGGAGTCAGGATACATGCACAGGGGCTTGGTTGTTAGGGTCCCAGTGCACAGAGTTAAAAAAACAACAGCATCAGTATAGGCAAATGGGGTGATCATGCAAATAGGAGGTCTTTTCTTCCAGTTTTTTTTATATAAAGTGGACAGCTGAAGAGAGGACACTAAGCTGGGACTGTCTGCTACTTGTGTGAACTTCTGAACCAAACTGCCAGATGTTAATGCAGCAATATTGCCTTCTTCTCAAGCCATGAATGCTAGTTTATGTCCTCTGCAGGTAATTTCCCGATCCACAATTACGGGCGAGACTGAGGTCGATGATGCATAATTACAGGAAGGGCAATCAATAGTTGCTAATGCTCAGCAGCATGTTGGCAATAAGACTTGTTAGTATGAGTCCCCAGTGTGGTATTTGTAAAAAAGTGTCAGTACCAAGGATAAGTTTTGGAAGCTAGAAAAATTGGCACCACCCACTGCCCAAGCCACCACTGCTGAATGCCAGTGTCAGCACCACCTACTACTCATGCGACTCATACAAGTAGGACAATTTGAACTATTCCAGGCTACTTCATGCTATAACAATGGAATGGAAGTGCTGCTTTTAAATTTCTTTTTTTTTTTTATTGTATTGGCGTGTTAAATGCTTGGATTATTTATTCTGGTAAAAACTAGACATGTTGCGCCTCCATGTGGTAGACTGTCAAAAATAAGTGCTAGTATTTTGAAATAAGTGTTGGTGTCAAGCACCAGCAATCCCCAGCAAAAATCAAGCACTTGCAAGTCCCCCATTTAGTATCAAACTCAGCCAAAGAACACATGTCCAAGGTCTTTTGTCCTTCATTTCCTCGCCACTGCAACTAGGGTATAGCAGAGAGGAGTAGTTAGTGATTCAAAGCTATCCAATAGAGTGAGCAAATACCGACTAATCGCCAGGTAATCGACTATGTGGACATAGGAGCAAGACACATTTTCATGTTTTTAGGTTGCAGGCTACCAGAAAGCAGAGCTGTCTGGTTTGCTAAAGACATCCTTGTAACATTCAGGAAGTTGACCTAGGAATGCATTCCTCCTATTGCTTACCATTGGCTTTGCCGTTTGCATCTAACACTGTCTGGCTTTCTATTTGTTGGCATTATTTTATTTAGGCTGTACCGCTCGAGTTAGTCTCGCCTGTTGCCCAAACCTTGTTAACTGTATTCTTCCACTAACTTGCTTTCTGTAAACAGGCCTTTAAATCTTGTTGTTATCTTGTTCTTTTCACATTTGCTGTGCATTCAAGGCAGGTGTTTATTTTCCTTTATCTGACTTCAAATTGAGAGAATTTATGTGTCAATCATGCTGGCTAGTTGCGGTCTGCTTGAGGAAGGCTGTACAGATGTTATTTTTATTCCAGGACACACAGCAAAATGTAAATGTCTGTTAATGAACTGTGCTGATGATCAAATCAATACATTGAGTGATGACATTTTGACACATTATCATTTATGTGCTGTATTTTTTATCAGTAGAACTGTATGTGAGTGCAAATGTAATGATCATTTTAATTGAAGATGTGTTGTCTGTAATGGCAGTACGGTACCATACCATGTATACTATACGTAACCCTACACCACTCTACTCTGTACCACTCCACACCACTGCACTCTACTCTACACCACTCCACACAGCGTCACTGCACTCTTCTCTGCACCACTCCACTCTACGCCAATGCACCATACTACACACTGCTCTACTAAGCACCACTGCACTCTACACCACTCCACTCTATGCCCCCTACTCTGCAACACTGCACTCTATGCCACTCTACTCTACACTACTTTACTCAAAACCAATGCACTCTACACCAATCTACTCTGCAAGAAATCACTCTAAGACACTATTCTACTTAGTCACCGCACTCTATGCCACTCTATTCCACTCTGCACCAATGTACTCTATGCCACTGTACTCTTCGCCAATGCACTCTAATCTACTCTGCACCACTGCACTCTACGACACTCTACTCTATACCACTGCACTCTATGGCACTTCACTCTACTCTGAAACAGTCTACTCTGCTACAGCAGTCTACACCACTCTATTGCACTGTGTGCTACTCCACACCTCGCCACCGCACTCTACGACAATGCACTGTACACCACTTTACTCAAAACCAATACACTCTATCCCAATCTACTCTGCGCCACTGCACTGTACATCACTATACTCTACGCCACAACTCTACACCATTGCACTGTCCCTTTACTTTGCACCACTGTATGCCACTGCACCCTACACCACTGCACTCTATGACACACTAGTCTGCAGCACTGAAGTCTATGCCAATGAACTCTACCACTCTACTCAATGCCACTGCACTCTACTCTGCACCACTCTACTGCATGATATGCCAATGCACTCTACGACCCTCTAATCTACTGTGCACCACTGCACTTTGACATTGCACCCTACTCCACTTCAATGTACTCTCCAGCTCTCTACTCTACATCACTCTGCTGTCAATGAACGCTACCACATTCTGCTACGCACCACTGAACTCTACACCACTTCATGCCCCTCTGCTCTGCAACACCACATTCTACGCCACTACTCTATACCGCTCTACTCGACCCTGCACCACTCCACTCTATGTCACTTCACTCCACTCAAACAATCTACTCTATGCCACTGCATTCTATGACATCCAATGCCACTGCAATCAACGCTGCACCACTCTACTCTATGACACTGTACTCTACGCAACTGCTGTATGCTACTGCACTCTACCCTGCACCACTATACTCTATCCTGCACCACTTCACTCTGAAACTATACTCTACACAGTCTACTCTATGCCACTGCACGCTACATCACTACACCATTGCACTCTACATCACTTCACTCCACGCAACTACTACACACTGTATTCGATGCCAATGCTCTCTACACTGCACCAATCTATTCAGCATCACTATACGCCTCTGCCCTCTAGGACACTCTACTCTGCATGACTGCACTCTACACCACTCAACTACACTCTACAGCACGCTACACTATGCTAATGCAATGCACCCTACATCACTCCACTCTTATGCCACTGCACTCTACCCTGCACCACTCCACTCTGACACTTCACTCTACATCACTCTACTCTGTAACCCTGCTCTCTCCGCCACTATATTCTGCATCGCTCCATTCTACGCCAAGCCACTCTAATCTACTCTGCATCACTGCACTCTACAACACTCAAATCTATATCACTGCACTCTAAGCCACTTCACTCTACGCTGAAACAATCTACACTCTGCCACTGAAGTCTACACCTCTCTAGTCCACTTTGCACCAATCCACTCTACACCACTCCACACTAGGCCACTCAATTTTATTCTGCTGCACTCTATGGCACTCCACTCTACACCATGCTCTCTAAAACACTTTACTCAAAACCAATACACTCTATGCCACTGTAGTCTATACCAATCTACTCTGCACCACTGCACTGCATGCCAGTATAGTCTACGACACTGCACTCTATGCCATTGCACTCTGTCATTTTACTCTGCACTACTCTACACCAATGCACTCTATGCCACTCTACTCTACACCACTGCACTAACGACACTCTACCCTGCAGCACTGCACTGCCACTGAACTCTATGCCACTCTACAGTGCACCACTTTACTCAATGTCACTGCACTCTACTCTGCACCATTCTTCTGCATTCTATGACCAATGCACTGAACACCACTTTAATCAATGGTGCACAACAACACTATTACAGGACAATCTACACCACTCCAGTCTAGGCCACTCCACTCTGCGCTCTACGCCAATGCCCTCTACACCACTTACTCTATACCACTCCACTCAACCCTGCACCACTCCACTCTACACTACATCACTCTACTCTGAAAAAATCGACTTTATGGCACTGCACTCTACTCCACTCTGCGCCACTCCAATCAATGCTGTGCCACTCTACTCTATGTCACTGTGCTCTAGCTTGCACCACTCCACTGTCCACTACAGTCTACACCACATTACTCAAAACCAATGCACCCCTATGCCACTAACCCCTAGGCCAATTACTTTGCACCACTGCACTTTATGCCACTATACTCTACAACATTCTACTCCATGCCCCTGCACTCCGAACCACTGCATGCTACTTCATTGCACTCTATTCTACTCTGAACTACTGTACTCTACGTCACTGCTCTTTGCACCCCTCTACTCTGCAGCACTCTACTACCCTGCACTCTGACACTCTACTCTGCATGACTGCACTCAATGCCACTGCATTCTACTCTGCACCACTCAGCAACATGCCACTTTACTGCTCTCCATTCCACTGCACTCTACTCTACATCCCTGCACTCTACCCTGCACCACTCCACTCTATACCACTTCACTCTACGCCACTCTACTCCACTCTGCCCACTCCACTCCATGCCATTGCACTCTACGCCACTACTATCTACTCTCTGGTACTGCACTCTATGCTACTCAGTCAATCAAACAGAATTTATAGAGAGCTGCTGCTAGTTACCGGCGAGTGTATCCAGGTGCTGAGATCCATGCCGCCAGAATGGAATCAGTTGAACAGCCATGTTTGATTCTCTTTCTGTAATTCCTGAAGAGAGGGTGAGACTGTTCCAGGACTTTGCGGGGAGGTGAGAGAAGGAGCGTCCTCCACTGTCGCTTCAGTAGATGTAGGGATATGAGTGAGTCACTGTACTCACTGCACTCTACACCAATACACTTTACTCAAAACCAATGCACTCTACACCCCTGCACTTCTCACCATTCTATGCTGCACCACTGTACTTTAAGTCACTTCACTCTAAGCCACTCTACTCTAGGCCACTCTACTCTACAACACTCCACTCTATAATGCTTTGCTCCATTACACTCTGCTCCACAGACACTATTCCACTCCACTCTACAGGATTTACTCCACTCTATGCCACACCACTCCATTCTATGACACTCCAATCTATGACAATCTACTCCACTATTCACCACTCTACGCAACACCCTCCATGACACTCCACTCTACACCCCTGTAGGACACTATGCCACTCCACTCTACGACACTCTACTCTATGACACACTACTCCCTCCACAACACTATATGCTACTCCATAACACTCCACTTCACTCCTCTGCACGCCACTCAACTTTACTGAACACCACTCCACGCCACGCCACACTACTCCATAACACTCCGCTCTACTCCACTCCACAACACTCTACTTTACCCTACTAACATTTAGCCATGCTAAACAGCAGCCACTCTGGTGTACATCATTGCTAAAACATATTGGCAAAGCCAATAGCTTTTACATAGGTGAGACCTAATGGCTTTGCAAATGCTTGTTTACCTTACTCAATGTCATATTTGTGCCGGTACCGAGCTCTCACAATTTTACTTATTGTTTACATACATTTCAGGAAACGTTCTCTTTTAAAAATATGACATACATGATGCTCTCTATGAGCTAGTTGTGCAGACTAGGAAGAAAACGAGGGGTCAAGACATGGAAACAAGAAGCAGGAGAAATGGAAAGAAGGTGCGGTCAGTTTATCTGGATTCGCTCAGATATTTAACAACAAAGCAGAATTATATATAAATATATATTTCCCAGGCTCACTCCTGCTATTGCAGTAAATAGAAGATGAAGTAAGGAATAAACGACGCAAGTGCAGTATCGCAAGTAGGCAGATGACATCATTTGTTGCCCTGCGCTTTGCAAACGTTCTCTGATGTACAGCACAAATGTCCACGATACCAACTGGTTACTGCAAAAAAACCATAAGAAACGGTCGATCTGACAATAAGAGTATGCATAAAAGGCCACATTTTTCACGTTTTCACATATGCACGGCTACTCAGAGTTTTTATAGGCAACTACCTGTGTGAGGATGGGAATGTTTTAGATGAACAGTTATAGAAACTGTAGCTAATCACAATTCACCAAAGATTGGTCCATACGTGCATGCCTTCCACATCCCAAACCTCCCTCACCACAGAAATTCTAATTGTTGAGTCACTCTAAATTAGTTAGACTTTTTCAGCAGGACTACTGAATTAGCATGCAATACTGCTGCTCATGCCGTGCCTCTTATGGGGTAGACTATTTTGCCAGGAAGGCGATTGGACTGCAATTATTTCATAATGGCCATCTTGTAATAATTGTTTTCTGTTATTACTTTTTAATTAATTTACCATTCCAAAACGAGAGCCGTTTTGGAATGGTAATTTAAGAAATAAAGCATGCAAAGGGATGTCAGGCAAATATAGAGCTATCGTTAGCGGTGTACAGCTGCAGGGCCATCACAAAAATATTTAAAAGAAAAAAAAAAAAAAGAGGAAAAGAAGCAGTTATTGTGAAAGAACAAGGCGGAGAAGCAATGGAAGAGCATGCAAAAAGCAACCAAGTAGAGATATGCAGATGCAAGCCCCTCAAAAAAACAACTTTAAAATGGAAAAAGCTTTCAAACTTCTTCAGATGTTTGCATCTGAGAGAGTTCTAGGAACATGGTTACCTCATATTGTTAAACTTCGGAACCGTGTGTATACATTTTTACACTGATACCATTGTCAATAGTGCAGCCCGAGCTTACAAAGTTTCCTTCGAGCGCTCACCCTAATAAGAAAGGCTTGTCAGTGATTTACGTCTTTAGCGGGAGACTACCTTCACTTCCTCGTGGAATTCAACTGGTTGGGGCAGTTGATAGCTTTAAATACCTAGGGATAAGGGTCTCCAAAGATTCCACCAGTTTATATTAACTAAATCTCTTGCCGCCTCTGGCACATCTTAAATTGGACGTTGAACACTGGAGATCGCTTCCTCTCTCCCTGCTAGGTCTTGCGGCCCTCTTTAAAATGATGTCCCTTCCCCGCTTCCTGTATGCCTTACAAAATACCCCAAACTATGTCAGTCCACTTTATTTCAAAGAAATTGTCGGTCTCCTGACAGACCTTCTCTGGGAGGGCAGGCCCTTGCGTATAGCTCTCCATAAGCTCCGTCGGGGGTAGTTCGACCGGGGAATCGGGTTGCCAGACATAAGGCGCTATTACTGGGCGTCACACCTTGCAGCCATCAATCAGTGTACGTACAGGCCCCAGGTTGACCCGGCGTTTCAGATTGACCGGATGGCTGCTGCCGGGTGGAAGTTTCGAGGGAGTATTATATACGCGGGCGCAAAGCCCCAACTTGATGGGACCCACTGCGCATGCAGTTCGAGTATGGAAGACTGCCTTGCAGAGTCTGGGGTGGGATGGCAAGATCACAAAGGCCACGCCACTCTGTCGCTGCTACAAACTGGGATGCTTGATTAGTTCGAAGGGCTTTGATCGGTGGGACCTTATCGGGATTTCCAAGGTGTGCGACCTGTGGAGGTCGGGAGATGTTGTCCCGTTTGAGCAGTCGCAACAAGACTTCAATATGGTTCGCTCTGAACACTTCCGATACCTGCAGATAAGACATGCCCTGCTCGCAAGACTCACTAAGGGAGAACCGCTCCCAGAGCCCTCTCCACTGGAGGACAGAGTGTTGAATGGGGACGTGCCGGAAAAAGCTAAATCGCTCATCTATAAAAAGCTGATAAACAACCTGCCGGACCCACCCAACCTACTGAGGGCTAAGTGGGACCATGACGTGGAGGGGCTGGATGAGGACGATTGGCTGGCAGCGGTGGCTTCCCCCCCAAGACGTGGCCATCTCTTCTAGGCTGTGTTTAGTGCAGCTCAAGTTCCTGCACAGATTGTACCTATCCAGGTCAGTCATGGTCCGAATGGGATACAGCCCTGATGAGGCTTGTACAAGAAGGTGTGGGCAAGGAGTCACATTTATCCATATGCTTTGGGAATGTACGATTATCAAGAGATATTGGGCGGGAACAGTGGGGCTTATGGAGCGTGTATTGAGACAAAACATTGATGGCAATATAAAATTGGGTCTCCTGAACGCATGGGGGCCGACTGACCTGGCCGCGAATGAATGCCTGTGGGTAACCTTGGGATTGATTGTGGCGAAGCGCAATATAGTAAGGCTATGGAAGGCCCAAGAACTGCCCAGACTAGCAAACTGGAGTAAGGATCTTGACTGGTGCATGGTCACAGAAAAAAACAATCTATGTGGCACGAGGGTGCCCCAATAAATGGACCCAGGTCTGGAGCAGATGGAACTCCTTTAGGGGTGGACTCTGTGAACTCCTGTTGACCAAGGACGACGCCATTGCACAACGATTGAGCTCACTCACAATGTAACCAATGAGGCTAGAATTTCCTGTTGAAGGCGTCACGCCCGTCGGCAAGTATCTATTGTATTACTACGCACAAATTTGGTTGAGATGATTGTAGTCTGCTTGTCATACTTGAATTCGATAAAATAAAAAAATAAAAAGGGGAAAAAAAAAGAAAGGCTTTGTATTCATGAATCATAAATACAAGTTCAAACAGCATTAACATTTGGACACAAATATTACCTTAGCTGCAGACAATGCTTTTCCCTGATCGATAATATGGTACTGTAAACTGGCAGCCAATGGGTTTGTGCTGCAGGGGGTTGGGCCTACTTGTCCCAAGGACAAAATAACTATTAGTAATGGTTTAATATCTGTAAAAGCACAACATAACAAAGCACTGAAAACAAACTAATAAGCCATACCAGCAGGACATACAGATTAAATTGGTTTACAAGTGTAACTGCAGTCCGCAATAAAAATACACACCAGCATGAGATACAGGAGGCAGTTATAAATGCACTTAATTGTGTGCATACTGAACTTTATAAAGAAATGCAGAAGATGGGTTCTTTATCATAAAAAATAACTTTAACATACCAAGGGGCACTTGTAATCACTGATCATCAGAACTCCTGCAGCATTGGATGTGAGGTAGCATAACTCCTCGGCTACAACATTAATCATATTGGAGTTGGATATATAATCATGTGTCCTTTGCCAAGCAATAGTATTATTCCACTGGTAGTGCCTTGGAATCTTTCCTAGTCTCCTGCCAGGCCCCATACAGTTTTTTTCTTTCTATAATTTTCTCTAATAGCTAGACTTTAGAGAGGGCCTGTGTTGGAAGCCAGACTTTGGATCCTCAAAGACACCCATGTCAAACTTTGTTGTATTTAACCGAAATAATAGCACACAAATATACTATTTATCTTATCTAACGATGTGAGATTGGGATAATACTAGCCTGTTATTATGAATCCTAATGTCTCCCCCCATCCGATACTGGACTATCGAGAAAGGATGTCCTGCCCCTGTGTAAGCAAGTTTTTGGGGCTCACATAAATCAGTTATGTGTAGGTTAGGTTCCAATAGGAACCCGATTATTTATTAGGGTACACTTTGGCCTTTCCATGGTATGGGGTGGAGGATGTGAAATTAGGAAGAAATTTATAATAAGCTGCTAGTAGTCTACAGTGGTATGGAACTGCAAATGGAAGAAGAAACTTCAGTCAGGGTGGATAGCATCATTAACCACTGTAGGTTGATGCGACGTGACTGGACAATGAAGTTTCACATGATTAGAGCAAAGGCTTCAGGGCATAAAGATCTGTAATATTGCAATCAAGGTGGTAGGCAAACCCTTAAGTGTCAGTGCTCCTGCGTTACCCCTTGTATGAAAGTTTCCATATTTTCTTACTGTATGGCGTGGTGACAGAATGTGCTTAACACAAGATTATTCAAATCTTTCGATGGTGTGCATGACCCTACCATGTTGCAACCTTGCTTAATCACTTCTTCCTGAGACATCCATATTTTGTTGTTCTGCATCTTTTTCCAATTGTGTGATCGAAAACGGTCATTGAGCGGATAGCTAACTCAACCCACTTCCACTGCCACCCTCATCCTATTTAGATATTCTGCAGTGAAAATCACAACTTCAGACAAATTGATATTGATCAATAGGCCTCAAGGGAGTATGTTAAGAATGCCATCAGTTTGTCCTCTAAGTGGTAGCACAACATGCATGCTCTTTATGTCAGGTTTATGTAAAGTGAAAAAGCATAACAGTGAACTTAAACTATGGATTAAAGTCCTTTACATGTACCACAAATGCTTATTGACATGGACCCATAAGGTTAACAGTGTAGTGATGATGCCACCTCCAAAAGCAACAATCCTATGTTGTTTATGGCGTACAATTCTTCAAACCCACCACAGCCTTCTACCCTCCCCATTCTCTAGTTTAGGAGAACCTGATATATGACATTGCTCTTCTTCTACCAAAACCCCAACACATCTAAAATAAAACAGTGTGCTTGACTGGAAATCTATGTTTATTTCTTTATTTGAACAATTTGCAATGATATTTAGATACAGTGTTTATGATGCTTACATTTATAAAGTACAACATTAGACACTGAAATAGGGCTTATATTGTGAATCTTATTGTATGGGTATTCACAGAGAAACTCTTTCATGAGTTTTGTGTGTGAAGAAATGATGGAATAACCGATAAAAACACAAAATGTATTTGAAGTTGGATTGGAGTGCTATGTTCTGAAGTAAATGATTTTCAAACAAATCCACATTTGCGGTGCAGTAGAACGTAGATGTGTTGCGTCCTTGTGTGACATTGTCTAAGACGTCAACGTCTTGTGTGCTTAGGTTTCCAGCTATACATCACTTTCTCTACAATTAATGATTGCATTGAAATGGGTATAAATTATAATCATCTGGCTAGATTCTTCTCTGCCAAATTAGCAGGAAATCATCATGTTATTAGAAGGTATTTTGTACAGCCACAATCTTGTGGTATTTCTCTGATCACGTCAGTGATAATATCACAGACATTCAGAAAATGTTCTAATTCAATGGATTAAGGCACCAGAATTAGCAGTATGGTTAATTTCAACAAATCGGTTTCATTCCTCATGTCTTAGCCTTGCAGGTGTATATTGACAGTGCTCAGATAAGGTTCAAGACTGTGGTATTAGAACGGAGCAGTGGTTACAAAGCCAGACTTTAATAATCCTTTCCCACTCTGCTCTAACTGAACAAATGAACGATAAACGAGACATGATCAGCAACCACTTGAAAATCGTAGAGAAAAAAAAAGTGATTTAAGAACGTTTTGACAGTGGGGCTTCAGGTGTGTGGAGGTACATGAGATTTGACATAACAGACATCGATCTCACTAATATTGACTGCTCAAACGGTACACAGGTAAAAGCTTGCCAATATAAACCCATTGAGACTATTTCCAAGCCATAGATCAGCACTTTTAAATAATGCACATTCCCTAGTCAAGCTATAGCCTTAATTAAAATATATATTATCGTGGTATTAGTTTGTGTCAGGAACATTGCTTGAAATGGCGAACATTAATAACCACCGGGGACAAATAAAAAATGAACTTCATGAGGTAATGGCTGAGTAACGAAACAGACAGTTATTTCATAAAACGACCATGGAAACATTCATAAATTCAGACAAAAGTATCAACAGATAATTACTGTAAAACACGTGTAATAGGTGCTCCTTGAGAACTTATACTCCATATATAAAGAAAAACAAATTTTGATAATGTTCCAGTGTTTATTCCTGAATTTGAAGAACTCAATCTAAAGACTAATTTGACAATAAAGGGAGATATAAATGTAGAATTTTAGAGATTGTTGCATGTTGCCAATTAGATACTTGCTTTTATGGCACTGGAACCTATGGGATTATTTACAATATAAAGTGCACTACAAGTTAAGTGGAATAAATCTACACATTAAGTACCCAACAATAATGTGACTTTATTCCTGACATGATATCAAAAACAACACTGATTAAACCCCTATGTTTGAGGTTAGTAAGTAGTCTGGTAAAATAAATGGCATCCTTTGATAAAGGTAAGGCTTTATACATGTAAACAAAACAAAGTTGAAGTATTACAACACAAAATATAGTTAGGTATACATTTTTCTAAGTAATATATATATATATATATATATATATATATATATATATATATATATATATATATATATATATATATATATATATATTCCAGTTTGTACAGCAAATTAGTCTAGTTCTTTGAACAATTCGCAACAAGAATGTGTGTCTTTATGTTAAGAACGACTTTCATACTAATATTGAATTTTTAATCTTTCTACAAACACACTGAAAATAATGCAAAATTCCAGTTTTTGCTCAAGTGAACAAAACATGTAGTGGGTTAAAAATATTCAGTTTGCTAGAATAAATACTAAATGACCATGTGACATTTTGATGGTTTTACATGTTCAGATCTAAATGTTTTAATCTTGCATGTGAAAAGCACAGTGCTCAACAGCAAAAGTCCAATTTGAGCAGTGCAAAACATAATACTAATATAATAATTTCAACGAAGAGTCCCCCAAAAAAATGATTATACTCCGAGAAATCAGAAATCCTTTTATATATTTGGAAACTTCCACAATGACAAACGTCTGGTACCAAATGTACAAAAACAAAATGATGACTATAGTTTTATTAGGCCATATAAAAGTGCATTCATGTCCAACACCAGTAGGACAGAAATAGGTTATATGTGATAGTACCTGCATGTTTACTACTAGCAGTGCATGTAAACAAAATAAAAAAATTAAAAAAACAAGTGGATTTCATGGTCAATTTTCCTACACCATGCATTTAATAACAACTTTTATGTGTATTCTCAAAGGTTCTTTTTGATAAGTAAAAGGTAATTCAGTGTGTTCGAATTGACACTCGTCAGTAACAATAAAAGGGCATTTTTACCTCCAGTGATGACCAGTTGTACTTGAAATGTGTGCAGGCAAATCTATGTCAATTTGAATATATATATATATATATATATATATATATATATATATATATATATTCAGACAGGAAACACTTAAAGGATTAATGTAAAGAATATAAGAAAATTGTATATATTTGTAAAATCACTCTTAAAAGTATTTTCAAAGTTTGGTGGAGTTAATTGAGCAAGGGGCAGATATTATGTCCATTCTCGCAATTATGCTGTCAGGTATTTCCTACGATACAATGAATTCAGCGGCTTCTTCAGCTGGTTCTGCTATTCAGACCAGAAGGCAAGTATGGCTGAGACACAGCACAAAAATCACTTTTAATGAAGATTCCCTTGTCAGGCCCCACACTGTTAGGAGCTCCTTTAGAAGAGATGATTAGATCACAAACGGAGCGATTTTTCTAATTAAAAGGGCCTTTGGTCCATCTATTAGGGGCAAGTCGAATCAACCCTTTTGGGGAAGGAGACGTGGATGGCTGAGGGTGGTGGGGGCCATATCCTACCATTCAGAAAGTAGCTTCCAGTCACAATCTAGGTCCTGACTTTATCACTAGGGACATACCAGTGTGGGGTGGGGGGTCAAATCCTTTTTTCCTGGAAGCCTTCAATATTCAAAGACCAATGTGTTCTGAAAGTGGTAAGGAGGGGTACCAGATTATGTTCAACTCTCTGCACCGATAATTCTTTCAACAGACTCCTCTTTCATCAAACCCTTTAAAGAGAAAGGCACTTTTTCAGGGTATTCAAGATCTATGATCAAAAGCAGCTTTCATCCCGACACCCGATCTCCAGAGCAGGGGATGTATTCAACAATTTTCTTGTCCAGAAGGCTTCGGAGAACTACAGAACAATATTGGAACTCAAGAACGTCAATTCATTCAACCCTCATATCAGGTTCAGGATGGTTTCCCTCCATTAGATTTTGCCATGTTTGAACCAGGGAGACGTCCTAGCTTTCCTAGACTTTTTGGACTCTTACCTTCATGTGCCAATGCATCCGTCATTTCACAGAGTCGTAAGGTTCTGTGTGTACATCTACCATTACAAGTTCCAGTTATAACTATTTTCACTTTCTTCTTCACCAAGGGTGTTTACAAAGGTGTTCGCAATATTAGTGTGTTTCACTTATTAAAAGGGGATTAAGATCTTTTCTTACTTGGATGATTGGTTTATCTCTGATTCTTATGTTTCCAAGGTGACTCTGCATGTTTCAGATGTGTGCAAGACTTTACTGGAACATAGACCTCTTTTCAACAGCAAGAAGTCTTGTCTTATTCCCAAACAAGATCTGGTTTTATTGGAGGCCATTTCAACACTCAAGGGGGTCAGATGTTTCTGCCAGCAGAGACAGAGGACGCTTTTTGAAGGGAGATCACAGCCTTCTTAAGACAGCATGTACCTCCAAAGGCACAGTGGCTGAGAATTCAGGGTCTAATTGCAGCAGCACTCAATGTTCTGGCTTGGGCACAGCTACATATGTATCCCTTGATCAATCACTTACAGGGCCATTGGCTTCCTTGTTCACAGAAGTACACTCAACAGGTGGTTGTTTCAGACCATTTATTTCAGGAGTTCATTGGGTTAGTGGTTAGAGAAACGAAATCTAGCAGAGATCTTCCTTTCCATATAACTCCTACAAACGTGGTCACTGCAGCCGACAGCATGCTCGGGTGGGGGACCACCTTGGAATCCTATCCTAGTTAAATCAGAGGAAATGGGACCAACTACAGGCTTCCTGTTCCTCAAATTTCAGGAAGCGGAAAGCAGTTCAGTTGGCTACACAGGGGATTGCTTACCATATCCTAGGGCATCATGTACAGATTCGAACAGACAACAAGGTGGTGATATGATATCTGAACCATTTACGTGGTTGCAAAGACCAGCTTCTTTGGTTACTGACACAGGAGATTGTAAAATGGGCAGAGTCAAATCTGGATTCCTTGACAAACTGTTTATCTTCTGGGAGGGATAAGAGGGCAGCAGACAATCTGAGTGGGATTAAAGTGTTGACTTTTTGTCAGATGGGTTCACTTTGGGTTTAGCGGCTTCACCTTTAAGAGCTCAGTAGGCGGCTTTTAAGGTTTTTAGAAGTCCTTCTCTAGATGATCTGGAACCACTAGTATTGAGATTAAAAAGGTTTTTCCTGAAGAGACTCGAATAGTATGTCCATCTCCTGCTTGGGATCTTCCCTTGGTTTTAAGAGCTCTCCAGCAGTCACCTTTTGAGTCACTAGACAGGGCAGAGTTGAAATGTCTGAGATTTTAAGGTGTTATTTCTGGTGGCTATTGCGTCAGCTAAGAGTTTTGGGGTGTTGGGGTCATTCCTGAAGCAGTACATTTTCTGAGATTAGTTCCAGATAAAATTGTCTTGAGATTCAGCCCAAAGTTTTTGCCCAAAATTACTTCAATAGCTAGCAGAACATGGGAGGTAGTGTTACTAGTATTTTTTCCAAAATACCAGTCAGAGGAGGAGACTAAGTTACACCTCTTAGATGTGAATAGGACGGTACTATTCCATCTGCAGAGAACGGAAATGGCTCAGGAAGGTGGATAATCTTTATATAACCTTTGGTCCAGTTGGCAGTGGATTGAAGCCATCCAATTCTACATTGAAAAGATGGCTTAAACAATCAATTCTGCTAGCTAATAAGGTACAAGGCTAAGACCTGGATGTCTGAGTCCAGGGGAGGTCTACAATGAATATGTCAACTTCTTGGACCTCATTTAATGGAGTGTCAGTGGAAGACATCGGTAATGCAGTCATATTGAAGTCTCCCCACACGTCAATGGATCTTAATATTAAAAGAAGCACACACAGATGTGCATGGCCAAATGCCTATAATCTACCGCATTTGAAAGAATGCAACAATGGTAAAAGAGATATTACTATTCTAAATTATGGAACATCTTCTGTTGTTCTAAAAATGACATAATACATTCCTAACAAGACTTTTATGTGACTAATTGCTAAATTATTCAAGGTACATCTGCTAGATACAGAGTTTCTAATATTTAATGGGTTAATTGGAGGAGCGATAGCTAAATTTCGATAAACTCTGGGAAAAATGGTTATGGGATATGACATGAACTCTTATAAACATGTAAAATACCCAAAAAAACCTTTAGGAAGTGCTTAACATAAAAAATGTGCATCTTAAGAAGTCTTTACAATCCTCCGTGGGTAGCAAATCTAGGGTTACTTGACTGATTAGGGTCTTCAGGTTCACAGGTCGCTGGTGGGTCTAGGCACCTTAATTGATAAACAAGATATAGCCTGCAATTGGGGCAAGTCTGAACCCTCATCACTCAAGGCTTGGCGCAGAGATGGACTGGTATGCAAAATTAGAAGAATCGGTGTATACTGGCAGGGGGTGCTTGCACAAAAACAAGATCTGGGGTTGATGGTAGGCACACTAAGATCTGAACTGACTGAGACTCCCTCTCGTATTGGCTGGCCTATGTTGTTGTATGTAATGAGTGAGTGCAAAATTGGGTTTTGTTTCCCTTGATGCATTGAGAAAAATAAAAAAACACTGTTCTAAAAAGAAGACTTTGGAATCAAGAAAAACTATAGAATTAAGGACGAGAGAAAACAGGTCCACAAATGTCCAGCTATCTAAAAATCCTGTGTAAATACCAGAGACTAGTATAGGAGTTTTTGTACTTGTAATGGCTAGTTCCTTCCTTCTCTCGGTCAAGCTGTGCTCTCACTCTGCCAGATGCTGCATCTTAACTTTCGTCCTTAAAAAGTAGATTGTTACAAGCCACAGTCTCATGCCAGGACAGACATGCCACTGTACTATTGTCACAATATTAGCATTACATATTTACCCACGTTAGAAAGGAACATGTTTCCAAGCAGTCACCTGCAGAAAGATTATGTATATTTTACTACCCAAGAATGCAGTATTCATTATTCTGACTAGATATATTTGTTGAATTTTATCAGAGCACATTTTTTGATTTGACTGCGCACAATTTTAAATACGTTAGTCTTTATTTTGAAAAACTGATATTTACCAGTTTTCTGGCAATACTTCCAGTTAAAGTTGTTTATGCACCTAACAGTCACCAGTAAACAGAAGTAATTTTTGTTCAGTGTTTGAATTTGTCTACAGATGACCCAGTGATATATGTAATAAAATACCCCTACTCACAGAAACCTGGCTATCTCAAGTAACTAACGAGATATGTGAATTTTATAAGCTTTTGGAAACCGGACGCATTTTTTTCAAATTCTAAATATATGTAGTGTTAAGCACACTTTATACCATTTCATGAATGTTTTCCACATGTTACTATTCAATCTACAAATTTTCTGCTGGTGTATTTTACCACTATTCCAAAACATACCTCAAGGCCCTCCCTGAAGTTTAAAACATACCTAACGTTCCGCCCTTTTACCTAAACCACAACTGATTTTCTACCGAGGCACAGTTAAAAAAACCATCAGGCAATGCTATGGTGTTCTGTGACCAACTAAGGTTATGGTGACCTTTGAACTTTAAATAGGTACTGTACTCTAATTATGGGACAATTTCTATATAGCAAAGAGATTTGAATTCTACCCTCAACAGTACAAGTATTTGTATAATTATTTTTTTTTCATGGATTATAAAATCGTACCTATATTGAACAGAACGTATTCGCAACTCTGCCAAACATTCTGGGTGTCGTGTATTTTCTTTTTTCCAGAAATCAAAATGTGAACATAATAGGAACACCGACTTAAAGACACTTGGCGGAAAATATTCAAAAAGTACAAAAAAATAAATACTGTCTGGGTTGCTAAAACATGTGGAAGCATCACTTTAAGAGCAAGGGGACAAATAAAAAACCTAAATGTAACAAATCCCATCTAAGTACACTTTCAATGGTTATGCTCCCTTAATATAAAGAAAGCCAACTTGAAAAAAAGGATTTATTGTGCGACTTCTTGTGATCTTTTTCTGCTTTATGGCCATTTCCCTCTAAAATGGTTTTGACATGCACAAAATGAAGCTGAAATGGGTTGCATTGGACTGTACACAAAATGAAGGTGATGGACGTGAGCATTGTACTCTGCCCTGCCTAGTATGCATATTGTTGTTACATTTAAGATAGCACAATATGCAGAAGCAATTCAATGCGTTTAGCGAACCACAGAACAAACAAGTTAAAAGCTATATTATGCAAAACGAGCAGATCGTTATAATACTTATTTATTTACATCCTATCGATAAAACAGGGGGGCAATTGAGAAGTGTTTGATATTCTCTTATTCCAGGTTCTGAAACGTTTAAACATTGAGGAGGACACACTTCTGAATGCACTAACTACATAATTTCTCATGTATGCAGATGTGTAATTTCTTAATTCGTTAGTGATTGTGATCAAACTGGCCCTGAACTACACACTGGTATGCTATGTAATATACACAACTAAAGCCTGTCGCTAATCTTCTAGAAGTACCTTGGGGTAACTTAAGACATTTCCTGCCTAAAAACCCGAATTATTCAAATTAACATGTTACATAAATGTCAGTATGAAAGTAAATATCTATACAAACAAATGCTTTACACATCTTCTGAAAGAGATCAAATATGTCTTGCATTAATAAATCTCCAGCAGTGTGATATCCGTTCCAAAAAATGTGTGCGCACTGGGCATAACATACATATTGCAGGCAAAAGACATCTTGAAAGTGCAAATCTGTTCAGACTCGAGTGAGGAATCCTAAACCGAGGCTACTTGGAATCTGTATGGTTTCTAAAGCGAGAGATGATGGGTTGAATGGGAAAGTTACAGGGAAGATGTGTTTAGCATCCATTAGCAGCTGAGGGGAGTCCCTTCTATCTCGTAAGCGCAACTGAAAAACAAGAAAATACAGTTAATAATTTCAATATGCAACTGAGAAATCAAAATTAATCAAGCGATCAAGGTGAGACAGTATAGATAGAAAAACAAAAGTTCCGAGACACTAAGAAATCTTTTGAAGTTGGAAATCTATGCCTGGTTAGGTTTTCTCCTACAATTTCTAGAGATGTGAATTCACAAAATTCCTCTTGGAAATCAGATGCAGTCTTAACTTCCTTCATTCATTCTTCTGAGATTCGTTCACTTGGTGGACAATCTTCAGGAGTAAATGTGAAAGAATTGTGTGTGAAAATAACACCTTAATCTTGTAGTTCAGGACAGAAAGTTGGTGGTAATAGGACTGTGGCGCTCCAAGACGTTTCGCGTATAAATCTAGTTATGATTACAATTTGGCTTGGTACAAAGAGGCAGGGACAACCACCATATTCCCTAATGTGTGTTCGAAAGGCCACAGATACAGTAAAGACTAGTCCTTTGCACACGTATACAATACACGC
The DNA here is from genome assembly GCF_964204655.1 of Triturus cristatus. Lineage (NCBI taxonomy): Eukaryota > Metazoa > Chordata > Amphibia > Caudata > Salamandridae > Triturus > Triturus cristatus. The sequence goes on along the minus strand of NC_140583.1, from coordinate 391,683,881 downwards.
ATGATCGGCAAAATTGTAAATCACAATCGTATTTATTTTCAATTCACAATTGTTTTATTCTTTCTTTTTCTGTGGGTGGTGTCTGTATTCACCCCAATTAGTTCCTTACGTTCCTAGCCAACACGTGTTTCGTCGCTTTACATGGGATGAACCTGTGACTTCTTCAGGGCTAATTCCTCGTCTTTAAATTCCTTAAGATCAGTGATAGTTCCAACCCAAGTAATTTCCTTTACTGGGTTCGTTCATGTAAAAATTCTTTCCAGTATAGGGGTTCCGGTGGCGTCGAGAGTCGGCGGTGCGGTTTCAGGCAGAAGTACAACGATTGGGCATTAATTGGAAGCACCACTATATCTTAGAATTACACAATTGGGCTGTAGATACTTTTTACACAAACAAACCCAGTAAAGGAAATTACTTCAGGTTGGAATTATCATCAATCTTAAGGAAGGCAGAATCTTCTCTTATCTAACACAGGGCAAGTATATTTGAGGAGATATACTTGACATATATATATATATATATAAAATGTACATTTGAAAGTGCCACTGTGTAAAAACATTGCAATTAAGAAAATAGTTCACAGAGATGACCACAGAACTGCATAAACAACAGCCAAATCAAGATCCCTAATAAACAGTCAGCTATGTAAAATCAATGTAAACACTGCCTTTCAGCTTATGCCTTAACACTAGCCTTTCTGTAGGACAGAGGGAACTAAACAAATGTATCATGGTTTACATATGACTAAAATGAAATAATAAACCCATTATTTCCGAACTTATCATGAAACATTTTTTAACAAACCGCTTTAAAGACCATCTAAATATACATTCTATTATTACAGATATTTTTACATGTTAATACAACTTTCATCATACCAGAACCTTAAATGAATTAAATATATTTTATGCTACAACAAAATAAGGCATACTCGACTACAGAAACAATACAAGGAAAACAAATAGTATCTTACCTGTATGGTACGTATAAATGATACCAAAACTCTTTCTTCAAATTCATTTACTGGAGTATATAAATTCAAAACCTTTACAATCTGTGAAGAAAAGCATATGTTTGAGTTACAGCTAAAAGTTGCTACATGCGTTTAGTATCAACAGCACAAAAATCAAAAACCTTAACAAAACATCACACCTAAATAAATTGCTACTTGTTTTACCTATTATTTGCACACAACTATGTAGTAATGGGTCTTCTACTGCTTAAATGAATAGGCTAAACCATTGACCAATTACTGCATAACTACAACTAAAATACTACGGGCCGATTACGATGTAATTCGGAAACTCTTCTGACCGAATCGGGTTCGGAATCGTTCCCAACTGAATCGGGTTCTGCAAGTCCAACCGACCGATTACGATGCTTTCGAACATCGTTCGATCGGACTCGCATTGCCTTCAATGGAAGCCTGTGTTCCGAACGAGAACACAGGTTCCCATTGAAAAAAGGGATGGCCGAGGTCCCCATGGTGCCTGCCACACTGTGCATGGTTGCAAAGAAGGGTCCCATGGGTACCCCCACGGGCGCCAACTGGAGGCCTATGGGTGAAGGGGGGCCAGCTACGGGCCACCAAAGTCAGATTCCGACAGCGATTTCGTGTAAGACAAACCGATTCAGAACAGATGTCAGATTTGGACATCCTAATCACTTGGTCGGAAACAGTGTCCCTAGAGCTGTATGATTCGGCTCCTAATAACACAGTCTGTCAGAATGCCGATCGGAACCGATTTGGACAGCCCGACCAGTTGCCTTGCATCGTAATCGGTCGTTCGGACATGTATCCGATTCGGTCGGAAACATAGGTTTCGAATCGGATTCGCCGAATCCCATTCGGAGCCTTTCAAGCACCATCATAATCAACCCCTACATTGTTAACTGATGGACATTGATCACACTACTGATAACGCACATTTGCCCGCAGACCTTATGGTTGCTTGTTTGTTCTCATATTGTGCCACATTCAGCAGCATGTTTTTTCAATTTGCCTAGCTGTTAAGAGGGAGTTGATTGATATTGTAAATCTCTACTTTTACACCAGTAGGTTTGCAAGGAATTTAAAGGTGTGCATCTACGTGTGTGGAAACCGTGTTGCAAACCAATAGGGTCTATAAAAACAAGCTGTACCAAAAAAATTCTAATTTAAAAAAGCGTGGTACGGTGGAAAATTGTGCTAATTCTAATGAAAAGCAGGTCTTAAAGAAATGCCAGTTAAACGTTGATGTACTGTTAACAAGCGAAGTCTATATACACATTCTATGAATAAGAAAGTCAAGATGATTTACCAATGGTAATCATACAAGTCTTGTGTTCCTTACCTTTTCAGATCAAAATATGCATCATGTTTATTCATGTCACTTTGGAAACACTAACTTCAGAAACATATTACACAAGGCGCAGAACAAGATTATACTTTATAAGATTACTTTCTCTTAATAAATAATCTTTTAGTTTTTTTTTTAATCTTTCACAATTTATCAAATATCTTAGGGTGAGTCCTGCTGACTTGTATGAAATATATTCATCAATCATGGACGTTTTGAGCTAGTTGATGATAACACTTGGGCCACATTCTTTGCTGTTTTAAGGTTAAAGAAAGATTTCTCGTTCTGCTTATCACATGTTTTTATCTTTAATTGTGGTCTAAAAATAAACTATATGCCGAAAAATTATGAATGGATTTGCAAAGTTTTGCATACATGCAAATGCAAGGCCGCTTAGTTGCTGAAGCATCCCTATTACGTATTACTCTAACGCTCCTCTTGCTGGAGCATGCTGTTTTCACATATCTATATGCTCTTATTCCTACCTCCCTTTGTGGCCACCGCTCTTTCAGGCTTCAGAGTTTGAGAGGACTTGAACACACTTCTGGCAGGCACTTGGTTTTCGAGGTGGGTACTCCACAAATTCTGATTTCAACCCCTTATATATATATTTCTCAATCCTTCATACAACAATTTCAGCTCACTCTACGGGGTTCTGCCTAGGTGGATATAGTGTCCTCTTTCTTCATTCACACATCCTGGACCTTTCGTCATTTCTCCCCCATACACTGCGCCAGTGTGCTCCGGCTAAACTTCCTGGTGTGCACTTCAATGAGCTCTATGTACTTGCCGCACGCTCTCCATGTGTTCCAATTCTGGATGCTAGTGCCATGCATGTACTCGATTTTATTGCAGGTTTGCAGATCAGGATCTTACACTCACTATCAATGTAATAGGAAAAGTCTAGGATATAAGTTACGAGAGTGTCATCATGCAGAGCTACTAACGGAGAGGAAGATGCAGATTATGGCAGTATCTCATATTTACTGCTTCAAGCCGCTCACTGATATCTGTTACGCAGCACATTCTTTTTCTGTTTTTTTTCTCTCATGCAAAAAGCCCTTCAGGTTCAGACGGAGGAAATCTGGGGGTGATCCATTCCCCTTCCTATGCTGTTTTTTACGATTTACAGGATGGGAACGGATTGGATTTCAGTTTGTACATGACCAAAAATGTACTCACTCTTGCAAGGCAAACCATGCATTGTACAACCTACACCACACACCCCCACCAAAACTCTCCCTCTACGAGTGGAATTTTCTACGGTGAATTACTACTCACTCGTGGCCATATATATACAATAGTAAATCAATTGAAGCCTGCCAGGAACTCTGTTTAGCAGTTTATGCCAAAAATGCCTTTGTGAATTGGGCCCTTCAAGTTTACTTAGAACTATTACTGCTAACTTCTAATTTCTCAGAACACAATATCACTATTGTCTTTTGCTGTTGTGTGTGTGTGTTCATGTAAAACTGTCCCTGGAGTACACAACATCAAACGGTGCTCTCCCTTCTTTGCAACACCTGCACCAGGGTGCAGTAGGGGGTGGGGCTGCACACCCCGCTGCTGATCGTAAGGCCGGTCCGATGTATCATTCACTTTTTGTGTTTTATTCTCTTAAGATGAAGGAAGATGCCAATAAAATATTAAAGCGGGCAGACCATTCATCATGTTACCTCAAGACAGATTTAGTTTCAAAACGTCCGGTTTTGGCACACTCTAATCTAATAGCAGGAAAACAGGCGCCAGCTGTCACCTGATGAACTTGATAAAACAAACTGCGGCACACACCTCGGTATAGCAGAAGGTGTAAATTAAACAGGGGCGTAGCTTGGTCTGTAAGACTGGAGGGCTGCGAGTTTCAGATTTCCCAACCATCAGGTTGACGTATAATGTTAAAATACATTATATGACAACCAGGATGCATGAGGGGGGCACCTAAGGGGCAGCGGAAAGGGAGACCAAAGCATATTGGTATGGGTACTAAGTGAGAGAAAACACAATATTTTGTAAAATAACCTACATTTTTGAGGACTTTCAAAACAGAGAGGTCCGTTTTAGTCTGTGTGTAAGCAAATAACCCTGGTGAAATCCAACAGACCCCTCACCATACCCGTCTGAAAGCACCTGTATCCGACTTTTTTCAGAAAGTGCCTTTATTAGGAGGGTGTAACGCCCTAAACACCCCCCCAAGCTCCGCCCCTGACGTTAAGGCTGCACGGGGTGCATCGGTGTTTACCTGCGCCATGGTCAGCGCGTTGCACATAGAACAGATGGCCTCCGCGTCTTCGTCCGTCTTCTTCTTGACCTGCAGCAGCTGCGCGGCTTGGATCAAGGGCTCGAGGGTCTCTTTCGCGCCGCTGTTCATCAGGTTCTTGTCTCGCAGCCACTCTTCCAGCTGGCTCACATTGTACCTGTAAAAGTAAAGGGATCGCTGAAATCATGGCTTTCAGTCGCTGCAAAAGGAAAGGAAGTACCTAAAATGCTTGTACCTCATTGGTTCTAATCATTTATAAAAAACAGGGTGCAAGAACATCTTTGCGTTAAGAAACTGCAGACTATCCTCACAGTCACCAGAAACTGATGATAAAGAGCAGTATTCTTGGAAGGCATAGTAAATGAGTTATTAAGTTAATAATTATTGAAATTTAAATGATGCTGGAGTAATTTCGGAAATTTCATACACGCAAAATTCCCGAAATGACACCACAACTTCATCTACATATTTACGCTGCTATTCGCAGCTTGACAAACACAGGAGCGCGGGAACAACCAGACCGCGAGCGGCTGCTGTTCATGGCCATTGTGTTTTTCACACTATTTTTTATCATGAAATACGTCCATGCAAAAAAAAACTGTTTTTTGTTGATGGAACAATACACTGCATTTGCAAATTGAGGTGTTCCTTGTGATTCATTTAATCGTATACTACTGTACCCGTCGGATTTTGGTATCTTTTGGGTGAACAGATCCTTCCATACCTTTGACCCATGGGACCATTGTGTTTGTTTGCAAAACATCAGGGACCCTCATCAAGAGGGCAGGTACAAGTCCTACAGGAACCATGAAGATACACTCGAGGGGCAAGTGCATAGAACCCTAACATGTCACCTAGGGACAGAAGTAAGCCATCTAAAGGGACGGAACCCAAACATTCCTAAGGAAAAACATACCCTATCTAAGTAGCAAAGTCCAGCGCCCCAAGAGAAAAGACAGAGTGCTGTGACTGGAAGAATATACGCTTTGGTGGAGCTTCCTATTTCTACCTCAAGCGGAAGTCAATGCCCACTTGTAGACTGTGGGTCAGTGCTGGAGTAAAGGACAGATGGACCAACCTGAAGTCAACATCTCTTTCAACGCTCTTAAGATTACAATACTGTGACGGGGAAATCAAAGACATGAAAAGAATTGGAAATAAGAAGCTAAGTGATAAGAGGGAGCAAACTACTGAAACCAGTGAGTGGAAACATACACGCCAGAATACAACAAGGTAATAGGGAAGATGATAAGATGGTTGCAAGAGAGTCGGAGACCTTGAGAGCCAGAAACATCTCAATGTGCCCCCACATCCCAACCCTTTTGACCTCCAGTGGAAAGAATAGAGAATGACAGAGTAAAATCTTGAAATTGGCAAAACTGGATGATGCTATATAGCCAATTTACAAGCTCTGTGACAGTCTTAAATGGGGATCCCTTGCTTTGGTGCTAAGGGATCACAGAGCTGAGAATTTGTGGACTATGGTAATGAAGCAATGGCAACACAGGACGAGGCTATCTATTTAGAGCTTTTGACCTTCTGAAAGTGTTATGCCATCAAGCTCTCAGTTCGCAGAATTTCATTGCAAATGAACATTTGCTGATGAGTCCCAGCAGAAGATAACCCCCAATCATGTCAGATGTATTAGAAAGATTCTTTATGAATATTGCTGCCTCATCAAAATAGCATAACAACGATTAAAATAAATGTTAAATACACTAATACAGCAAAGCAATACTTGCACGCAGTCTGGGGGGATAAACAAAAACAGCAGTTATTCAATACATGTGTTATCCTTGTCAGAACAGCATTCACAATACGAAAAACTCTCGAAAGATATATAGATATGTAGGTCCAAGCTGAAAAAACACTACTAAATGAATAATAACATTTCTACAAAAACCTTTGGGCCTAGTGCAACATTTTCTAAGGATGTGACTTGAGATGGCCACGACTGGAAGAACTGAAGCATAAGCAACTTGCACTAAGATAAAGCATGCATTGACACATCCCCAGTCCTCACCGTATCTGCATTCCTTTGCTCCAGGAGCACATGTCCTTTCGCAGCAGCAGGTTGTTAAGTGTAACTGCACCGATGATATAGAACATCTGCTTGATAACCTGCTTTATCAGCTCTGGATCCATGCCATGTTGGCACATCACCGAATGGAAGGCGTTCAGCTGCCTTACAATGGAGTCCAATGTATATGTTCCCTCATCAGCAATGCTTGAGGTTCTTTTCCGCAGTCCTGTGGGCTTCACACCAGACACACCTTGAATAGTTTCATGCTCCAGCATCCCAGAAACTGTTGAGAAACAGTAAGATTATACACTACATTAAAAGAACACATTCTCTTTGAGTAATACAACTGAGGACCCACTGGCACTGTATCTGTCCGGGCTTGTGAGGCAATAGCTGACTTGATACCTGGGACACTACGGGCTCACGCAGTGGTCCCATCGAGGAAGGAATTCCAAAGCTCAGGTGGAATGTGTAACTGTCCCACTCAAGATAAAAACCACTCCTTTTCCGTGCGAGTCAGCCCTTTTGGTCCCTATGTACCATGCATGTTGAATAACTCTTGGGTAACACAAATAAACTATCTCAACAATTGCCAGCACTGTATACATGCTCAGATTGTTGTGACCAATCTCCCTAAGTACAACGGAGGGAGGGGTCATCAGACTTCTGTTTCCTTGCTGCAGACTCTTGAATCCCATCTTCCATAAGGCCCCATGAGAATATGATTTGTCTCTATTTCTCATTCTCAACCTCCCCTCAGTCTTCCTCTTTCTCTCTCTCCTCTCTATCCACTTTCATCTTAAGGATTTTGAGGCAGCATTCAAACATATTTTGGCTGTTTTTGTGTGACCCAGACAATTTAACATACACATCAATATTTATAGTCTTGCAGGGTTGAATGAGCAGGAAGTAGGTTATTAAGTTGCAAATTGTTCTGAAGCAGGGATCTCAAAATGTCTCTAGCCCGGCGTCCTAAATATCCATACGATGACACTGGATGCTGGGGACCGACCATCAGTTTGAAGCACTCTGTATTCCTTGCTCTTATCACCAGAGGTCTCTGCTTTTCTTTGCCACTCCTCCTGTTTAGTCACCTTATGCCCAACCCTAGCCTTTCCTGATATCCACGCTTATCTGCACCATGACACATTGGTTTACTCGAAGGCCTCTCTCAGCCTGTTCACTTAAGTAACTGGGCTTGGCTTCCATCAGAGAAGTGGATCATTCTTACCTCACACCTAAAGCCTCTGAAACAATTACCCTTCGAGGAAACTGTCTCTGTTAAACTGAGGAGAAACTAAAGCACTCCGGACCCGAATATCAAGACAGAAAGATAATGGGATTAATCCTACAGCTACTTACTGCCACTGGAGGGTCCTTCCGGCTGTTTAAGGAAGAACAGTGGACACAAATGCCAAAATCAAATCTATCTGTGCAGACATTGCCATATTTCAAACCAGTTTAGACTCAACGTGAATTTCTCGCCACCCTTGGAATTTCGAGGTGTCCACCCACCGCCAGATTCCCAAAGGCCTATTAAGACTTCCTTTCTACGCCATCAACATGCAGAACAGATCATCATGGCCACTATATCCAACAATAGTCACTTTATTTATGACACTCAATACATCTTCATCTCATCGATTTCTGTCATAAAACAACCATTAAGAGGAATAAATTCCTTCATCTCTGCTCTCTGCTTACAGCTCTGTAAATGTGACATCAGACACAGTCTGCTAGAACCAGTCACCATTTAACTAACGACTAATCGCAGACACTGAGAATTCCAGAAGATCTAGAAAATTCTTGAAGACCTATCAGGAATATCAGATGGACAAATCTCATGTAAAGGAGTTCACCTGTTTAAAGCTCCACTCCAACCCCAAGTATCCATGAGGGACATGAATGATCCTAACTCAGCAGAGGAAGGAGACCAACTAGAGTTCATCACAAAGACGTGGTGGCATTGGAGCATAGTAGTTAGGGGTCCACACCTAAAGACCGAGACAGGGATAAGTTCAGATCCTCATATAAATCGTGTATATCTAATGCCCCATCAAGCCTGGACTCAGGGTCATAAAGGAGTAATCCCAAACTGAACTCCCCTCCTCAACCCCATAACTGGATCACACTCTTTTCAGGCCACATGGTAAAGGAGATTGGCTCTGCGGCCTCCCTTACTATCATTTCGTGAACTCTGTGGAAGCAGCTGCCATGGTTGGTGAGCTTACGTGGCTCTGGGATTGCGACAATGGCCACAACTTGCGACTCAAACATGAAAAACAGTGAGACGGCTGCTGGCGACCCCAATGGTTTGGTTGGATGTTCTGTGTTTTGTCATACTGTTCTTCATCCTCAATTTCCATGTATACTAGTGTTTTGGGCTCCATTCTATCTATAACCATGTCTCAGCCAATCACAATACTCGATACTTCTGCTCTCGGGCTGGGAGGCAGTTTAACCTGCTTAAAGTTTGTGTTAGAAGTATTTAATATAGTTTTTTTCTTGACCCCTTATTCTTGTACTGACAAATCTATCATTATCAATTGTGGTTTAGGCTTTTGTCACTTTACACCCCGGTCCAATCCTATACTTGCTCCCCATTTCACAGCCTTTATCTTTAGCCTTTATGCATACAAACCAGTTACCCGCCTGCTTATCATTTATGAAATCTTACTACTTAGCACACCAGTTGTCATTTACCTCACGTCTGTTGATATGCTGAAACAAGTTCATGTAGGCCCTCATTGTGAAACTTGTTCTACCCATGAAAATTGCTCTTGACCTTACATACAACAACTGCCCCAATACTTGAGTGGGACACAACCCCATTATGCGTGCTAGAGCACAGAGCTCCCAGGCCCATGAAACTGAACCCTGTATGTATTTGAAAGCACCTACATTGGGCAATGCAGGTATTAAAATCAGTTGTGTGTAACTACAGTGTGAGGTTTGGGAGGAGGCAGGAACTCACACACTGGTCAACCTCATTGTCAATTGCTGTCTAAAATCCTTTGATGAGCGGCGTGTGGAATTTGAACTGAATCCCTCCCTATCTGACTGGTCCAATGTGTGAAGAATATGCTTGGGGTACCTTGGTACTCGCACCCCTCCTCTCCCTTTTTAAAATACAGTGAAATGTGGGAACAATATAGAGGACTGGTTTCTGGCCTATATACAACAATAGTAACACTGAATACACTTTAGTTGCAATTTGATTACATGAGGTGGTCTGATATTATTTCATGATAAAGGTCTGAAGAAGGTTTAGTTACTTTAAATGAATGCCATTGGTCTTTGAGACGGGTATATACAGCTCACGTGAGTCCAGATTAGAACTGCTGGAGATACAGACAGGTTGGTAGTAACATAATGTATATACTAAGGACCTGTGTTAACCTTGCAAGCTTTTGGTCACAGGTATGGTAATCCATTAAATTGGCTTACGGCTTATCCTCACACCGTAGACCTTTTACTCTGTCTCTTTTTACCTCAGACTCTGTGTCTCTCCCTCTCTACCCACTTTCATTTTAAGGATTTTGGGGCCACAGTCGCGATATATTTTGGCTGTTTTTATGTGACCCAGATCATTTTAACATATAAATCAGTATTGTTTGTTATCTTGCAGGGTTGAATGAGAAGAAAGTAGGATATTGAGTTCCAAATTGTTCTGAAGCAGGGGCCCCAACATACAACAGACCTTTAAGTCTTGTTACATGATATGATGGATATCCTAGTTAGTGGGAAAATGTCACACTTGAGGCGATTGCTGCAACAGTAATGTGGTGTGTGAAATACTTTTCAGCTCCTGCCCACTCTAAATGGTTCAAAGAAATGGCTTAATACATTGGCTGCCACCTTCAATATGCTTTAGGGACCATATAAATCCAAAGGAGACTGCCCCACTCGCTAAATCACGTGGATCCCACCTCCCTTGACCCATGACGTTCACTACCCCATTATGAATCATAAGGGGGCATCACTCAATCAAGGAATTTAGCATCCTGACGACACAGTCACCACCCCTGGGTTATGTAAATATACATCCTCCTATGCCACCTGTACAAAAAAAAAAAACTGCCTTTACCTGTTCATTCTCCTCAGCCAATAACAGAGGAAATCTACAACATGTCTGCTTTTCATTGCAATTTCCTTGGAGAGCACTCTATTCTCAGCCTGGCACTGGCTCTGAATGATTGTCTCCTGGACTTGTATTCCTCAATAAACCAAGAGTGCCTCTTTTTTTTGTTTTTGAAGTCAGTATTCGTGTTCATCTTATATCCCCCTAGAATACAGGAATGTTCCTTTGGCTTCAAACAGAACACTGCATTTTTATATATACCTGACCACCATCACTTAAGAGTACTCAAAGATTAATTAGCACAAACAGAATAAGGTTTCAATGTAATCAATGAGCAGACACAATCCTGGTGGGCGCCTGACCATTCAAGGCAAGTCAGCTTTCTAGGTCCCACCAACTCCAGCCTCAAAATCTGCAGATTAGAAAATTAGCTTGTATCATCGAACATTATTGCTGATTTGGAGCATCCAGCTTTAAGTCACTCGTTAGAAGATTTGACTTGTGGCCCTAATACTGATCAACTTTAGTGCGCCAACAGCCGTTCAACTGAGCACATATGTTGTAGAGTCTGGACCCAAATAACAGGGTAAAGTATTGCCACATACTTTTTAAAGTAGGTCCAACACACTTTACATGGTCTAGGCTGCCTTATGCAGACCTTTCAGCCACACTCTATGGAGGGTAGAAACTAGGACTATCTGTCCAGAACTACCAGGCCTTTTTTGATATAGGTATAAATAATAAGCATCAAATGAGAAATCCATTCTCGAGTGATGATGGACAGCCACTCTTTTTCTGATATCTCTGTAAAGAATGTAGCACTCATCACAATATAAAGTATGATATCATTACAGTATGCTTTTGCGGATTCATTCTCCAATGGCAGGGTTTCCTACAGGCAATTGCAACCTATTTTCTTGCCAGTCAAGGCCTGTCGTATGAACTTGGTCATGCTTAATTCCTTCCATATCCACTTTTCACTCTGTCTCCCGCTGCTGTTACTCAGGAAGATTGTGGTGAAACTGAGAAATGCTTCTGATTGAAATGTAATCTATGATCTACTGAAACTATGGACCATAGAGATCTAACCATCACTACAGCAAATTTGCCTTTTCTAGAAGCTTACACCAGATTTTCAGCCTTTTTCTGGACCCTATTTTCCTGAGTGTTGGACTCTGTGCATGTTACTACTGCTAAACAATAATACTGTGCCTCTGTTTCTCCTCTAAATCATTTGCTGTTCATTGGAACTCCCCATTTGGCCTATTTAATTTCCCTGGAAGCCCATTGTATATGGTGTTTTAAGTATACCTACAGTGGGCAGCAATGTGTATTTACATTGCCCACATTTATGACACAAGGATATTTCTGCTTGGCGCACCAAAGCACTTTGACAGCGCTGTAGTTTCCATCCAACGCAGTAACAGACAGCAGGGAAACATGCCTTTTCTATGTAAGAAAAGCTAATTTTTATATATTTTTAAGTCACCCCAAAAAGTGTACATTGTAATCCTACAAGGCAGGACGCTAATGTATAAAAATAGGGTACAGTACATATTGCGATTAGTGTGCGCTCAAAGTAAAATAAAACCCCCAAAGCTATTTCGTTATATAAGACAGGCTAGACTTTTTAGGCCTAGGTGAGATGAAAATCTTGATATTCCACCTTCGCTTAGGTAAGGGCTATGAAAAAAGCTTTCAAGTTATTTGCTGCCTAGTATTAAAATCTGATTTAACGGTGGAATCAGATTTGTGATAATTGAAGTAAAACAGTAACGATAGAAATGTCCTTGAGACTGCCTGCTCCAGAACGAACTTAAAATTAGTTTGGCCACTCATCACATTTCCAGAGCTGTAATACACATGTTTGGCTGGGAGAGTTAACAACTTTTGCTCAGAGGACAATGGTTAGGTTCTGGGCCCGGAAAGATTCATTGGGTATTAACTGCTAACAAGGATTAGGTATCTGGGGGTGGACATCATGGTCATCCTAAAATTGCACCAATGTCCTGATCCACTGAGAACTCCTGCTTTCCAATAATGCCAGACTTTATCTAGGTGATTTCTACCGAAAATTAAAAAAATCCACAACTTCAGTTCTCCTTAAATTATTCTAATGATCCTGGTGACTTATTGCATATGAATTGTTTCTGTTTTTATAAATTGGTGTAGGAATTTTATTGTATTGTGTCCTTTACTGTAAAATTGGTGGTACTGCTTGCCCTTAACATGCACTTATCTGCAAATTGCCGACTGCTTAATGTGTTTGTCTAACCTGAATGTGTTTTGCCTAACCGGAGTGGGTTTATTGAGTTGGCAGGGATCTCCCCTCTCCCTTATTAATAACCCCATTTCTGACACCTCTAGAATACACCCTAGACCTCTTCCAGAACTCAAGGCAAACAGAGAAACCTGATACGATTAGCTAAAATTGCACACTATGAAAAGAAAATCCTTCAGTATAAACAAACCTCTCTTCAAAATCATTAACCACTGGTCAATCCCAAGCGTGGCCAACAAATACTGTAGTTGACAGACAATTACAATGTCATTATAAAATTCTTCATGCAAAAGATCAGACAACATATCACCACCAAACAGACTAGCGCTGTGCCAAGTTACCATAAGACAATATACCAACTAGGCCAACCTCAGGACACTCTTAAACAAACGCCTTAGAACCATTCTTAAAACCATCTAATCAACCATCTGCTAAGTTGAACTTCTGAAATCTATCTCTGAAGAAGCGTTCAAACTTCTTCTCAATCAACACCATCAATGACTGCCTCAATTAATGTGGACAACCTCACAACATGTGAAATCTCCAACATCTAGAGTAACATAACTTTGATCCTGATATCCTTACACAACTATTGATCCATCACACATATCACATAAAACGCAAGGATCACAGAAAAAGCTGAAGTCATCCACCTTCAAGATCAGATAAGTGCCAACCGCCAACATGATTGCCGATCAGGCTTCATATCAAAATGCAGCTCTGAGACAGTGATCATTCAGTAGGAGAAAGAAGTGGGAATTCCCCAACTGAATGATCATCCTTGGTTAGTGTGCCACTATTCCTCTCCAACTTATACATCACAGAATTACTCAGAATGCCCCTTGGTGTTCACCAAATCAAGATCTAAATAAAATTCAGTGCAACGAAACTGTACCTGAAGGTATTCCTATATCAGTGGCCTCAAAAACCATCATGCCTTCCCATCATGTAAGCACTTCATTGTGTTTCTTTGAAACTAGGTTGCACAAAAAAAATATCAGCAGCTACATACACTTTTTATGACATTTAACTTAATATGTGCTCCTGAGATCTGTGACTACCAAGGTTCCTCTAGTTGTAAATTCCCCCAACAATACCAACCCGCTATACCTTGAAAAGTGATGCTTTCTGTCTGGCCTCCTTCAAGACGGAAGAAAAGATCCCAACTAAGTTGCCAGACTTGAAAGATGCGGTTTACAAAGTGAATGAAACTTTAGAGGTTCTGCATGGTTTCTTAAACCACAAGGTACTGAATTGTTTTTACATGATTCAAGGATAACACCACATTTTTTAGGCATCCCCAATGACATAATGTAAATGGTCTTGCAGCACAGTGTTCACCTGTTCTACTAAGATAGTCTTTGCTACTGGGACCTTCCTTCTGTTGATGACTATCCTAGTGTGAACTAAGAGAACGAACTAAGGGGTTCTAGGTCCTTCCCAGGAGTGGGAATATCACATGGTAAATATTTTACCACAATATCAAGGCCTAAATATTGCAGACAAAATTATTGATAGGTAAGCATGTATAGGTAAGTTGACGTTTACTGTACTTCAACTCAATATATATATATATATATATATATATATATATATATATATATATATATATATATATACACACACACACACACACACACACACACACATCTATATACATACACACACACACCTTGAGAGTATATACATCTTCAAGGTACGTAAATGTGGAGTTAAGAATACCAAATCTAAACTTACCTCCTTGGTGCAGTTGTCTTCGATATTTAGGGCTCAATATTGTAGTAAAACAATATTTACCAGACAAAATTCCGGAGTACAACCATCATTTATGCAATGCTGAGAATAAGTTCAGATACTTCAAACAAGTTCACAGTTTTGCTATTTTAAAACTTTGTATTATTTTATTTCTAAACAACTACAAACCGCGACTAGGTAAGCCACCTTGCACAAAACAACAAAAGCACACCTTCTTGTATTCCAGGAGCCCGAATTCCTAAGGTTAAAATTATGAATACTTTAGGTGGTACTTTACTACCATAAAAGATGGGAGTCATTTGTAAACTTCTATTTATGCATATTATGTTTACTAGGTGTCACAATGTGATGCTCCTGATCTCGGATGCGTGGATTGTGGAGGGAGACAGCTATTCCTAAAACTGATATCTTGATGAGTTACTTGTCAGGAAAAGGAAAGAATGAGTTGGTAATTGTGACTTAGCTGAATTAATGCCTTTTTTTCTGGATATATGTCTGAATTACTTTGCCTTTTGAAATGAATGCGGTATGTGTTTCTTAAATTATATGTATATTTTGTGAATGACAATATTGTAGGATCTTAATGCGAAACACTTTTCTTATCAAAATTAATTTCTCTTCTGATGTATCATGGCGAATTGATGAGTGTTGCAAGGTTTGAACTATATTATTTATAACAGGTCATGATCTATACGAATTTCGGTTTTTAATGTGATTTTAAATGTACACATTGTTTATATGGAATACTGATCGAAAGTGAGTTTCCTGGTTAAAGATATTGCACTGGTTTGTCTCATGTATATTCATGCATTTATTACAAATATATTTTTATGCACTGTATTACACTCCTGAAGAAGTACATTCTTGAATGAAACAGGTTGGCTGTGGTTGTATTATTATAAGTGAAAACGGAAGGAAAATAAAAGTGTTTTATTATTTGGAGATGTAATAAAGAAGACATAAGAACTTTAGACATCACAAGTGGACTTTTTCTTAGGGTGGACCAATATATTGTAATTATATCGTTTTTCTATGTAATTATTAGGCCTGGGCGGGAAATTCCGTTCCGCTCGCGGAATTTGCGGAATTTCGGTAATTTCGCGTTCCGCAGATAACGTGAAATTGCCCAAAAGGCTACTTTCCGCGACTTCGCGAAATTTTTTCTTGTTCGCGATCTCAAAATGCGTGTTCGCGAGATATTTCTCCCCGAGCACGCAAACAGCAACTGTGAACAGGAAAAAAGCATCGCGAACAAGCAATTCCGCGTGTTCGCGGAATTTCTGCGTGTTCGCGGAGATTTTTACCGTTTCGCGGAGATTTGCGTAACGCGATTACGCAAATTCCGCCCACCCCTAGTAATTATGAGTTTTCTGTGAATAAGGATTATTCATAATGACACAAAAATGCGTAGCCAAATTGTTTGCAAGCTTCGCCTCCATTTAGGGTGGATGAAGCAAATCTACACATGTAAAGAAGTCTACCAGTCCAGGTCTGAAGGCATACATTCCTCTTCAAGCGTCTGGAATCTAGTTGGTGCAATGACAGTAATTCCAATGTCATCTTTATCTAAAGGTGTTCACCACTGTACGACCTGTTTGCAGTACACTGTTCAGCTGGGATTAGAAAGTAAACATAGCTCAGCGCACTGTTTCCACAATGGAACCACACCCCACCCTGCACACACAATCTGCTTGTTTAGATTAGATGCTTCAAGGACCAGGAAGAAAGAAACGCTTCTTAATGTGTGCATGTTATGATGTGCGTTATGTTGTGGAACATGCGTGGGAGGGCTTGGGAAAAGTGAGATGAGGGAAGTGAACGCGCACACAACAAAGGTTCCTAATAAATACACAGGAGAGCCAACATATACCATAACCCAGAACTCCTTAGTCTCTCCCTAAATTAAGCAGGAAAGTCCTATAAAATGTGCTGGTTGCTAATGACAAGATCAGGTTCATGAAACACCACAACAGGCACTCCCAACACAAGAAGACATGCCACATAGAAAAATGCATGTGCTGCATGCCAGTGAATATGCCTCATAAACACGTGCTGAAGTGGTCTGATTCTAATGTTATTACTACTGAGCAAGTAATAAGCTTGCTAGAAGTGTAGTTAGCCTGATCACTGGAGTTTGGCGATTTTGCAGCAGCAGCATTTTTATACTTATGGATTTTCTATATTTGCCACATAGCGGATCACCTGTTGCGTAGTCTGGTGATTTCAACCCCAAAAATTTGTTTCTAGCTCAAACGGATCAAAAGTTACTAAAAGTGCAGCAAGACGTGTTGCAAAGGATGACTGGTCAACTTTCTCTTGCTTATTTTTGTATTTGGGTGTGAAAGTGGTACTATTGAGGTGAAACCTTTGCCCAGATAGTGTTAACAAGTGTAAAAAAAAATCCAAAATAATGAGGCATTACTAATAATAAATGTGCAGCATTATGTCTCATAATGTGTCTTTTCTTGCTACATAATGTAGTCAACCCTGCCGCATAATTTGATCGGCACCTGCCACATAATTACAGTGGCCCTGACTGAGGAATTCACCATTTAAAGGAGTAACCGAGTCACAAAGCAAGTCTGATGATTGGCTCACGCTTTTACATGTGCTGAAATGAGAAACTAACATGCACGGGTGGGCCCCCAGTGCCTAGTTCTGTTACCTTAACCCAGTGTTCACCCGGGAGCTGCGGAAACAGACTGCACAGGTGCACAACAGACTGACTGACACAGGAGAGAGACACGTAACTCGATAATGCCTGCTTGCGGACATGTGACAACTGTGCAGAGTGTGTACTACCTTTGCCTCCTGCTGCTTTCCTAAGACTGCTTCATGTTTGCATAAGCGTGACTCATCGACCAACACTCAAGATAAGCTAGAACAAGTATATGGCCTGGAACCGCTGCAGCTGGCCTTCCATCGTACGCTAATGAGGTCATACTTTCAGGTGAAAGGTGCTGCCAACTTACATGACAGAAAAAACAAAGTACGTGTAAAATTAAAGATTTCTAGTAAAAAAAAGACAAAGCATGGATTTAAAAAAAATCAAAGCATAATTTAATCTTAACTTCGTTCCAAGTACTCTGTTTTAAATACTTTTTTCTAATGGTGGGTTTTATGTCAACATTTGTGAACACTGAACAGTTGCCAGAAAGCATGGGGAAAAAAACACAAAAGCTTGTTTATGGATGGCACTAGCGCGTTTTATGATCTACCTTAGTGGCCTTACAGGACCGCCCAGTGATGCCTGCTACACGTGTCCCTTGAAAGCTCTTCCAGTTGCTGCAGTCCTATTTTATACGGGGACAGATTACTGGTGATTTTAATCTCTAGGTATAACAGGGTTGAGCCCTAAAGATAACCAATTTCATAAAGCACGTGGGAGCAGGAATACCAAAGCAATGGGTTGAAACAGTTGAGAAGGAGTGGAGTCAGCCTCGTGACTGAAACCTCACATTGAGTGATCTTGAAACCAGGAACTGATAACTCAAACCGGTCCCTGGTCTGACCACATTAACAAAACCAGTAAACTGACTGCTAGTCCTCTAATCAATAAACGTAGCACTCAACAGGGCAACAATGAAAGACTGACTTCAAATATTTGATGAAAGACAATGCAGAGATGCTTCTTGACCATAAAAACCACTGGCACTGCAAACTCAGCAAGGAATCTGACAAACTCATACCAGAACACCATAGCTCCTGTGACAAATGACCTGGTACCACTTAAACTGGCACTAAATTAGGGTAAGGCAGGTTTGTTATAAACGTCGTAAGTTGTGGTGCTCCCTGGATAAAAATCCAAATGGCAGAATATCTTAGATCGCCAAGACCCAAACTGATAAGGAAGCTGCCAATGTTGTGAGAACCATTACTAGCACCCTACTGGAGGAGCTAAGGAAACCTGCCTTTCTAGTCGTCTGATCGAAGCTGGGGATAGTAAAAGGAGGTTTAAAGATCCTTGACCAAGGAAATCAGGTTAAAGTGTACATTCTCAACTCTGAGAAGTTCATGGATTTCACTATTGTGATTCTAAACTATTTGGAAAATAAAACCAACATAATAGCAAAGTATTAACAACTGTTTACCAGAAGACTCAATTAACAGGTCAGTCCGAATAGTTTTTGCAAATACCGGGTGTTAGAATCCGGGTTCTCTGGTTGGCACAGGTAGGTACTTGTGACAAGCAGGGAACCTTTCGTCTTGTCAGGGTAAGGGGTTACACTCCTAAAATAACCCCTGCTCACCCTCTAGGTAGCTTGGCGCGAGCAGACAAGGCTTATCTCAGAGTGTTATAGGTTAAGCATTTGTGAACACATACAGTAACAAAGTGACAACACTACAAATGGACACCACACAGGTTTTTATATTAAAACTAAGGATTCTTTATAGAGTTACCACAAGAACATTAAACGACAAAAATACACCATACTGTTACTTTAGATGGTAGAAGTTTGCTTAGTTCTCTTAAGTTCTTAAATGCGACACTTTAAGTCAATGTACCTTTTAAATGCGACACGCAGGGCAACGAAAGTGTTGCAATGATGCGGATGCGATTAAGTTTTTGGTGCAAAGAAATAAAGACGTGAAGATCTTCCAGATGCGTTACGCTTCTCCGAGGTTGCGAGAAGACTCGACTCGATGCGTCAGCTACAGCGGCGTCACCCTTTACGCGATGCGACGACAGCAGCTCCGACGGCGGCACGCTTCTTCTTGAGTCGCGCTTCCAGCTCCTTGCGACACGCAGTCCCTCAGAAGGCCCAACAACAGCAGCAGGCACTTCCAAAGAATTCTGGGGAGCTGGGGGGTGAAGTCTGTTGTTCCTGAGACTTCAGCAGGAGGCAAGCTCTATTCCAAGCCCTTGGAGATCGTTTTAAGCACAAGTTGAAATAAAGTCTTTGTAGTCTTTCTCCTCTCCTTTCAGCAGCAAGGCAACCACTGCAGGCCAATCCCCCAGGTCAGGGACAGTACTCCTCCTTACAGCTTTCCCAGTTCCTTCTCCTCAGGCAGAGGTTCTTCTTGTCAAGCAGGATCTGATTTCTTGGGAGCAGGGTCCCAATACTTACACCCCTAATTCCTTTGTTCCTCTGTGGTAGAGGGGCATTTGCCCAGTCCAAACCAGTTCCTGAGCACTTTGACATGACTCTGACTTTCTATTCAGGGTGCAGGGCAGAGACATCAGCCGCTCCACAGGAGGTGGAGCCAGCATTGTGGTGGCAGAGCACAGCCCTATTCAGAGTCCAGGTGCACTCCTCCCACCCATCTGGATGTCAATCTCTCTATTCACCACCAGGCTACCTAGCCCTGCCCCTCTGGGTTTTCCCAGCCCTGTCACTCACACAAACCAGACAGGCAGATACACATCATAGCAGAGGCGGGCTGAAATGGTTAGGCAAGCAAATACCAACTTTCTAAAAGTGGTATTTGCAAACACAGAATATTAAAATAAACTTTACTAAAAGATGTATTTTATTATTCTGAGTTCAGGCATACTAAACTCGAATTTCTACCATGTTCCCTGGGTCTGTTAGGATCATAGGATGTAACAATTCCAACAGCCCATTCTGGCCTATGGGAACAGGTAGCCTTGCAATAGTGAAAAACGAAAATGGCTGTAATTCACTATTAGGACATGCCATACACATCAGGGCTTGTCCTACCTTATGCTTGCAATGCACCCTGCCCTTAGGCCTACCATAGGGGTGACTAATATGAAGTTAAGGGAAGGTTTAGGGACTGGGAGGTGGGTGCACTTGCCCAGTCAGCATGACAGTACCAGACTGCACGCAGGTTCTGCAATGGCAGACCTTAGACACATTTTCCTAGGCCGCTTCTGTGGGTGGCACAACCAGTGCTGCAAGCCCACCAGCAGCATTTGTATTTACTAGCCCTGGGCACTCCTGGTGCACTTTACTGGGGTCTGACAGTAAACCAAATAATCCAATCATGGAATCCAACCAACATATACATTTTAAATAGGGAGCACTTGCACTGTGGTACTGGTTGGCAGTGGCACAGTGCTCTGAGCAGCTAACACCAGCAAAACACATGAGGCACAGCGACAAAACGTGGAAGGGAGACTCACACCGAGGTGCCAGGTCTAACACCGGGTCTTTATTCTCTGCCAGTCTCCCTTGAATCTGTGTCATCCGAGGAGCTAGATTGCACAATTGAGGGTTTAAATGCTACTCAGTTCAATGGAAACTACATTCAGACTACTATCATAAAAGAATGTGTTCACATTCTCATTTATTACAGCTTAAACACTCAATTCACTGATAACAACTTATGCTGATCACAAGTAACTAACAGTGGAAAGTTGACCACCCATCGATTACGGGTCTATTTCCAACCGTACAGGCTCAGCCAGCTGTTCAAGTACGACGAGTGACCCTTGTATGGCCAAGATATGTCACGAATTAGCTCACAAGCCATTTGGAACTTAATGGCATATTGGATGCCAGGCAGTTTGGAGTTCAGGTAAGCAAGAGGTAAGGTATCCTCCGTTCTTCATTTGAGAATAAAGTTTTAGTAGGTGGCATATAATGCTCAGAGGCTGACCGTGACAATCTCCTACATATCTGCAAGAAGCAGCAGATTTGGATAACCAATCTCTTCAAGGGCTTTAATGAGTAATAATGAGTAGGATGGTGCAGGAGGTCACTGCGATCACATAGCCCTCATGAATGGGATGCTGCTGGCAGTCACTGTGCTCATGCAGCCCTTGACTTGTATCATCAGGCTACAACAACGTGATTTCCCTCGGAGTCCCTAGACAGATAGTCAATGCAGACCATATATACTAAGTATAAACATACATTCAGATATATTTAAATAGCTACAAACAATTGGGAAATTATGATACATGAGGTTGAATGAAGAAAAAAGAAGGCCTGATGCATGGCATACGTGCATTAAGTAACCTTATACACATAAGATACAATGTGTAAGAAAGAGGATCATTATTGAGGGTGGGTGGGTGCCAACCTAGAGGAATATTAATACCAACTTGTCTGGGTGAAACCTAAAAGTCACTAAATTGTCCTGAGTACAACCACTGGTTCCTGTGGCAGAGTGCAGACTGGATTAACGTAGGACAATGTGTAAAGTATTTATGCAATAACCATGAATATAAATCCTAAATAGAATAATAAAGTATATTATAATAAAATGAATGACACTGAACCTGAAACACCCAAAAAGGGGAACTCGAGATGTAAAATTCGAATGTTTTAAGTAATATTAACAACAAAAAGCACTAAAAGTAATAATGGTCCATGAAAGCGGTAGACTGGGACCTTGGTGTGATTTCAGGCTGACTGCAATAGAGGGTGGGACGGATACACCAAGCGAGTTTGTCTTGGTTAAAGATTTTACCTTCTGACTTACTATATTTTACATTTTTATGGAGCACAAAATGCTCCAGCAGACCAAGCATGATGCTGAATCCGTTGAAGCTGCATCAAAAACAGACAGCCTGGCCGCTAAGTACCGGTGATGCTCCAGAGGTCTTAGAAGTCCAAAAATGTTCTAGGTCCCACCATTCCAGAGTTTCTGGAGCAGCTCCTCTTGGTCAGTTCTAGGCTCTCAAGACCATTTGGAATGCACTTCATGGGCCAGGGCTCCCTTAAGCAGAGGCCACCAGCAGGGTCTGGTCTTGCAGCCTGTACCACAACGGAAGTCAGCCAATGAACACTTTGAGTCCAATTCTTTGTCCTGGGTACAAGAGGGAGCAAGTCCAGTACTTAAAGGGCTCCCTTCAGGTTACAGCAAGTAGGGCCCAGTACCCTTCTGATTTTTTGCAGTTCCAGCAACTGTTCTTAGAAGGGTTTCCCTGGGGAGGCACATTTATGATTTGAACAAGCCAATAGGTGAGGGTGAGTCTTGGCCCCTCACTAACTAAGTTACTTACCTTCGGTAACGTCTTAACTGGTAGAGGCATAATCTAGCCACAGATTCCTTCCCATAGAATATCCCAGGCATCAGGCTGAATCAGACACATTTGCTGGAGCAACACTAGAGCACAAGTAGGTGGCATCATTTGGCTCCTCATGACGTCGTCTGTCACCCACGTCAGAAGTCACGCAGCATCACCTACCAGGCGTACACGGTCTTGGGAGAGGGACGACTGGCAAAATAACATTGCGGCCTTCAGGAGGAAGGTCGTATGCTAATCAATCTCACAAGAAGATGTAGAGTTGAGAGGATCCGGTGGACGACCCTCCCCTGCTGCTGCGACAAAAGATTCTCCCAACAGGGAAGCCTGATCGGAGGATCGATGCTCAGTAGGAGAAGCTCGGGATACCAGACTGGGTCAGTTCGCTCCTGATCTTCTTAAGCACTCTGGACAAGAGAGGATTTGGCGAAAAAGCGTACATGAGGCCTGAGCTACACTCAAGATGAAAAGTGTAACCGAGCGAGTGCCGCCTTGGAAACTACTGTAGTCCAAACAATGGTTGAAGTACACCACTAGGAATTAGGAAACAAATTGGAAAACAAACTAAAGAGAAGACCTCCTCACAAAGAAGAAGAAAAGGTGCTACCCGACTATTAAAAGAACCATACCCATGTACAAAACCTTTTTCATAAGTTTCAAAGAAGAATTTTTTAATATTTGTCAAAAAAGAGACATATTAAAAACATATATACAATAACGATGGCCTCATTAGTTAAGGCCACACTTTTGGCATCGACGGCGTTTCAACCCATAGATCAATGGAGGGTCATCAGGACAAAACGTCTTGATGCACATTTAATGTTGATACACTCCTCATGACGAACAAGATGCTTTTATTGACATACAGTGGACGCTCTTACACTTGATGTTTTGTCCTGATGATGACCCTCCATTGATTTATGGGTTGAAACACTGTCGACGCCAAAAGTGTGGCCTTAACTAATGAGGA
Source organism: Triturus cristatus (assembly GCF_964204655.1). Lineage (NCBI taxonomy): Eukaryota > Metazoa > Chordata > Amphibia > Caudata > Salamandridae > Triturus > Triturus cristatus. The sequence continues at coordinate 391,660,236 of NC_140583.1, read as the reverse complement.
AACAAATTGTTTCGTTGTGTATTTCTGTTTTGTTTTGATACCTGCTTTTGTATTTTTTCCTCAGCCACAACTGGTCGGTTTAAACCGGTCATTGCTTACATTTAAAACACTGTTTGTGCAACTGTACGAGCGCCATCGTTACTGTATATAAGTTTTTGATATATTTCTCTTTTTTGATAAAAATCAAACAATTCTTCTTTGAAAATGAAGGAAAAAGTTTTGTACATGGGTATGGTTGTTTTAATAGTCGGGTAACACTTTCTCTTCTTCTTTTTAAGAAGGTCTTCTCTTTAGTTTGTTTTCCAATTTTTGTCCTTATTCCTAGTGGTGTACTTGAACCATTGTTTGGACTATAGTGTTAACTACCCCTGGTTCAGGTTCTAGGGTTGCCCCAGTTGTTTGTAATTATTGCCTTGGTAACTACAGCTTCCAAAACTGCTGACATTGCGCATTCTCGGTAGAGGAGAACAAATCTAACCAAGGCTCTCCCCACTTCTAAAAGAGACCTTACACTGGAAAAGGTAGCAGCGGAATAGGCAACCTTTTGGGTGGGCCTTGTCTTCGTGTATAGACAGCCAGGTAATTCTGGCGACCAAAAAAAAAAAAATGGTCTTACTGCCCTTTTCCTTCGCATCGCTGCTAGGCAGAAAGGTCAGTATATATTTTGTGCATGGAATTATGATGCAAATATCCCTGTAAGGTGTGGCACATGTTTAGCTTGACTAGTTCTATTATCTCACTGTCAGGGAAACATTTTTTTGCAGAGGTAAAGGAAAGGTGAGAAACCTTTGCAAAAGCAGTTTGAGGGGGAAATCATGAACTTTCCAAAACTACAACACTCAGTCATGCCATAGTTACCAACAAGTGATACGCAAACAAATGATGGACGGAATGCTAAATAAATCATACATTCACCCTCAGTCAAAAGATCTGGGTTAAATCCATTGTTCTTCTGCTCACTACGCCACCCCAGTTTGGACCCAGCTATATGCAAATCAGTCTTGACCCTGTGCCTCATGGGAACAGTCCATCCCGAACTGCCAAGCCAGGTCCTTCAAGGATACCAACAAGACATGAAATCGCACAAGCAATATTCTGGTCTTAAGCAAGACATTTTTACTGATGTTGGTTTCTTTTTTGCCACAAACCAGTGCTTGTAAGGGTTTGAATACATGGTCCAGGTTAGAAGGGAGATTCACGGTTTTGTAGGTGAAAATTTAATTTCTAAACTTTATTCTCACTTTCTCTCCCACAAAACCAGGAACCGCGAACGAGACCTCCAGGGGTGAGCCACATGGAGTAGAATGCTGGACTGCAAGCAGCTTTAGGGACTGCTCCCTCAGAGCCTTTGCAGACATGGCCTGGCAGTCAGAGCATGACGTCGAGTTGTGGTCGCGCTCCAGGCATCAGAGACAAATTCTGTATGGATACATCACCGACATGGCACACGGCTTGGTGGCAGGCTGCACAGTTTGAATCCAGAAGGCTTGTTCGACATTGAGGAAAACACACCAAAAACTGTTGACACAATGTTGAAAAAAGCCTGTCAAAAAAGTGGCAGAGGGTAGCTCTCTTCATGAATCTGCTATAGCTGGCGCAGAAAGAAAATAACTGACAGAGGTGGAGCCTTTATAGGTGGCGCAGATGTCACTTGGAGCCTACCAACGCCACTACTGGCATGCAAGGGTAGTGCTTGAGCAAAAGTTTCCGGATCCAGTGTGACGTCTAGGATATTCTTAGGTAAGGAATCTGTGGCTAGATGTCTCTATCAGATCAATTGTGAAAAAATTCCCAGTAGTTCCTGTTTGCCCACTGCAAACAAGCCACCAGTGCCTCCTACTCCTAATTCCCTTAGGCAGAGCCCTTTTGTCCACTCAGAGATGTGGCCAGGGAAAAGAGAAGATCCCTTCCCAGTGTTTACTTCAAACTGGTTCTGGAGGTAGCTTAATTCCCACTAGCTTCAGAGCCAGTCTTGTAACTGTTGGCTAAGAAAACAAGCTTTCCCTTTGTCAGTTCTTCCCTCACCCTAAACTACAAATGGGCAGACTTCACCTCTGTCCCTTTCAAGTTAATGACGTGCCTGCACCCGCCCAAAATGTCTTTCCTGAGCTGATAACCATTACATGCCCAACACCCAGTTCATCCTGTCACCAGGCCTAAACTACTGTTCTATTCTGGGAGCAATTTGTTTTACCTCATTAAGGTCTAGCCATGGCTGGACAGCTGCTGGCAGGCTAATACAAAATAGCCTACACAAAGGTACATTTTTAAAAGTTGAATTTCATTTTATAAAGCACGCAGCTTCTATCCAGAAAGTTACTTTTCTTAAATATTTATTAATCCAACTTAACCAATGGATTGGATTTTTAATACATATGGAAAATAGACCTTCAATGATTACACTAGACATTTACTGTCAAATGTTACACATTAAAGTTTATAATCTGCACTTAGCCATTTTCCAGGATCCAGCTACAGCCCTGACAGTGAAAACTGCTTTTGGGAGCCAGTCACTGGAGGAACATGCCAACTCTAATTTCCCATATGCACCACTTTAAATATTAGGCACCTTACCTTGTGGGCAGCATGGTGTACTTAGGGATCACACATTAATATTTAAAAGCAGGGTTTCCTGCCTTTCAAAGAGGGTTATTTTGACAGGTTTTAGGCTTTTGCAGTCAAGCTGCACAAGGTAGGCCTGAACGCATGTAAAACTGCCTTAGGCGGTTACTGCTTTCTTCTGTACTGGGCCAAGTAGTAAAAACTAGTATCCTCTGAAGCAACTGTTTTTTGCTGCCAGTCATTAATTCCCATGAATACCAAAAATACAATGCATACAGAGCTGATATATTCAGCTTCCAGGCTGCATTTCAGTAAAACTGCTGCCGCTGTTAAGAGCAGAAATGTATGGCCTGGTTCAGGAACAGAACAAATCAATGTCTCTCCAGGGTAGGTAAAAGCTGGCCCCTTTTATGGGAAGTAGACAAACTGTGTCCTAAATGAGCAGGAAAATACTATTGGTGTGTAATCTGTTTTGACACTAGATTAGTAAGATACCAATATAATATTATTTTAAAGATTGAATTATGGAATCAGGACATGCTGAAGGTTTCTGTGCAATGGAAATCATAGTCCCATTACATCATACATATTATAGTGTTTGATTCCTTGATAACAAATTTTAAGGTAAACTGGTTTGTTACATATGAGGTTGTCTCAACAAACATGCAGGAAGGTACAATGATATAGAGGTATGACATAGTTGAGAGCGGTCAGCGTACATTTACAAGGTATTTACTTCGAAGTTTTTACTTCGCAAATACCTTTACTACGCATGATTTTAGTGCACAGGCTTTTAGTTCGCAAATATATACAAAAACTTTAAAAATGCTTTTACTTAATTATTACACATACGGTAAAAAATACTCGCTACACCCCAAAACCCTATCTCACCCTGACCCCTAAAAATATCCCAGTACCCCAAAACCTAAACGCACCCTGAACCCTAAAATGACCCCCTACACCCCAAAACCCTAACCCACCCTGTCACCTAAAATTAACCAAGCACCCCAAAACCTAAATGCACCCTGAACCCCAAAAACACCCCAGCACCCCTAAAACCTTAAACGCACCCTGAACCCTAAAAATACCCCTACACCCAAACCCTAACCCACCCCGACACCTAAATGCACCCTGAACCACAAAAATACCCCAGCACTCCAAAACCATAAACGCACCCTGAACCCTCAAAATACCCCAAAACCCTAACCCGCCCTGACACCTAAAATTACCCCAGCACCCCAAAACCTAAACACACCCTGAACCCTAAAAATACCCCCTAAATCCCAAAACCCTAACCAACCCTGACCCTTAAAATTACCCCAGCCCCACAAAACATTAAACGCACCCTGAACCCTCAAAATACCCCAGAACTCCAAAACCTAAATTCACCCTAAAATACCCCCTATACCACAAAACCCTAACCCACCCTGACCTCCTAAAAATACCCCTGTACCCCAAAACTTTAATTTGCACAGTAACTCCATTATGCGCAGTAAGTGCATGCTAAGTAATGGAACATGCGTAGTAAATGCATGCTAAGTAAATGCATGCTAAGCAAAGGCATCTGCGAACTAAAATATGCGTAGTAATGGTAATACGAAGTAATGACCGTGTAGTAAAGGTAGAATACCTTGTGGATTACTCCACCACAAATGTGAAGAAATCTGCAGTAATAAATCTCAAGAAAGGAGTCGGAAGTGAGCATCCCAAGGCATGGTTTGCCTGGGAAGTTTCAGAATACCCACAAAAATATAAATTTGCGGGCATTACCAAACTTGTGTCAGACCACTTTTCATCACATAAATGGCTCTAGATTTACGTCTTTACCCGGATGGTTAGGGAAATGAATTACCCCCTTGTTTTTGTGGGTGTTGGGGATGGGGTTTCTCCTTACAGAAATTTGTTTTAACACAGAGGAAAAAAAGAAAACATGCATTCACAGGAGACTCAATGCCTCCTCTATGAATATTTATGCTTTGAAGTACTCTACAAAATAGAAGGAAACTCGCTGGAATAGGCACAAGACATTCTCGGTAGTACGCCTGGAAACCTGAACCTGACACAGCTTTCTAGGCATTCTATTGAACGGTTTGTGCATAGCAAAAAAATATACCTTAGGAAAGATTTTCCATCTGTACTTTTAAGATGCTTGGTGCATAGGACCCAAGATATTTAAATTATACCTCACATCTTTTGGGTAGATACATATTTTTAGGTCTGGTCTGACAGTGTAGCTATCTGCACTAACTATTGGTACCAATACTTTAACATATTCAGAGTGGGCTTTGGCGCCAGTCCAAAAATCTCTCATCTCAGGTTACTATCTATTTGGACGTTATTTTCTATCTTATAAAGAAATGCATGAGAGACTATTTTACATAGAAATACGATCATTATTCACTCATTACACAACCAATTCTGTATGCTGTACATAAACAGACCTGCATTTCTCTCTATGTCATAGAAACAAAATTATGACTGTAATGAAGGCTTCATTGCCATTAGAAAGTAATTTCATAAAGAAGCAAAAACAGGATTATACAGAAAGCAAGGGAGCCTTACATACACTTCTGCTTTAATTTTTACATGAAACAAAATTGCAGCTGATCTGGATTTAAAATGCTAATGCATATAAGAGAAGGCATGCACAAATGTACACGTCTGCATTCCTGTGTTTGCACATGCTACTTCACCAATGCTTGTTGATATGAACCCTAGTGCACACAGCAGCTTACTTATCACATATCCATGATAAACACTGACAGGCAGGGTGTGGTTTTCTTTTAATTCAGGCTGAATGATTAGGCAAGATCTAAAAGCAAGAATCTTGCAAAAAAGGATCAAGAGAAAATGGAGAAAAAATTGTATATTGGTCAACAAATGAAATTTTTTTGTAAAGAAAAACCATTAACGAGGTTAATTTAAACTTCAAGCCAGCAGTGTGAGGCCTTACTAAAAATACTATGCATGCTAAATAAGTGGGGGTAAAATAACAGCCGTGTGTGTATGAATGAGATGATCATCTTATGGCTACTTGTTAAACAATTAATTATGTGGCAGAGAGTAATTGTGCACTCCACAAATGAAAAGGTAGATGCAGCATTGAAGACGACTTGAAAAATGTAGCAGCGTACAATGAAAACATGTCATGCCCCTTCACTCCATCAATGCCTGTTACCATATTTTAGTACACAGTTTCCACCACCACAGGCTTCACTGAATTACGGGCTCGCGCTGAATGGATTTGGTGGTATGGCGTTCTATAGAAATGGTCAGAGAGAGTTCTCACACTTTTCCCAAGGAATAACATTGTTGGAAACAATGTCAAAAAGGCCTTTCTCCAGCCCTTGCCCACCGTGCTGCTTTGTGCAGCCGAGTACAGCTGCGTGCAACGTCCAGTCATGTGATGCCCTAGCAGGACTCTAGTCTGGCTTTAGTTGCCATATATTGTTGTACTTCCAAAGGCAGGAACACATACATGGACCTTCCTCATGATTACTGGTGGTTCCATAAATGTGAGAGCAGTTCCAATCTACCCACTTCATGACAGCTGCTTCTGTGCTGCGTTCAATGTAAATTAATCTCATTTCCACAAACTTGTTTTAGATTCAGTCTACAGTGTGGCAGTACCCCTTGTTCATAACAATATCACATTGCAGAACTCTCCAGTTTCATGCACAAACTGCTTATCTAGTCCAGAATTTTCTTTTGCATTAAGGGATTTTTTGTTCTGTTGATACCAATATACAATCAGGATTACAAGTACCAGAAGCCAAAGAAAACCTGGACTGGATGAGCTATTCACAGTGACCATCACTTGTGGCCTAAGATAAGTATACCTCGCACCCCCGTCATGCAGTTTTCTCATCAATAATTGTGCTGCAAATGTTGCAGTGATAATATCAATGGTGTCATAGTAGAGGTCATGACTGATGTAATATGTGGGGTAATTAGCAGTGCATGTCCAGGGCGGAGTTTTAGTTACCTTAGGGCATGAGTTATAATTATAGCTATTACTGCTTAATTGTTACGGTTTTGTGTGTATGAAATCTCAACCTAACTATAACGCCCATGTAACCTTTTCTTTTTTTGTTTTTGGAGTATTTCTAAGGTTTTCCTTAAATTCTATTTCCTGACTATAATGTCCATGAAACCTTTGTTTTTTTTCAGAGAGTTTCTAAGTTTTTAATGATATTTCCTAACTATAACGTCAATGTAACCTTTAGGTTTTTTTTTTTAATGTCACTGTTTTTTATAGACTTCTACTACTTTTTGACCCATAGGTTCAATTTGCTAATATACATTTTCACAAGTTTAAAAATACATTTTATTAACACATTTATTCCTTTTATATATTTAAAAACTTGAAATTAAGGGAAGGTGACTAGTGTAATCTTTCCATAAATGCAAGGCACCAAGTGTTTTTTTAAATTAATTTTATGGATCCACGGATGTGTCGCAAATAAGGGGTCTGCCAGCTATATAGCACACATTCCATACTAAAACAACAACACATTTAATACAAACATATGTTATTGCAGTTTCTATAACTGTATTACTGCCTGTGTATGGGAATGCGAGCGGCTGTGGGAGTTGACTCTGTGGGTGTGTGAGTGGCTATAGTGTTGTAAATGGGTGTGTAAGTGGGTGTGGTTGTGTGAGTGGTTGTGTGAGTGGTTTTGTGAGTCTGTGAGGGGCTGGAGGAGTGGTTGTGTGAGTGTGAACGTGGGTATGTGAGTGGCTGTGTAGGTCTGTGCGTGGGTGTATGAGTGGTTTGTGGGTCTCTGCGTGGGTGTGTGAGTGGTTGTGCAGGTGTGTAAGTGGGTGAGTAGGTTTTGTGGATGTGTGAGTAGGTGTGTGGTCTGTGAGTGGGTATATATATATATATATGTGTTTTTTAAAATGTGGTTGGATCCTACCACAATAAACAAAAAAGGTTGTGGACAATTTCTTACCCATGAGGGGTCCCTCACATACCACTCCATCAGTCCGATGGGATCAGAGTTCCTCTACCCTGACCACTTCTATCACTTTCATACTTATTTTCTCCCTTGGGAACCTTGTCCTGATCCACAAAAGGGCAGCCGCAATTTTACTCTCAGGTTGTGGCCAGACAGTCATGGCATTGCTGTTGGCACGTGGAACCGCAAATCTACCCAGATCCATGAAGGATTAGCGTCTCTATATATACATAATTTTTTTTTATTTATAAATTCCCAAACTACTGATCAAATTTACACCAAATTACAAAAAGCTCTTTTTCTGGACCAAGATTTCTGACAAATTTGGTGTAATTATGTTCAGCGTATCGGGCTTTAGGCATGCCTAAAATCCCTATTGGAAATTGTATGGGGAAAACACGTTTCTGAACCCCCCTTTTTCTCCACTTGATGGATCACCGCAAACGGACAACAGTGTTGAAAACTGATTAGTCAAACACCGCAAAACAAAAAGGCTTTTCCTATGGAAATTAGATCCTTTATATATATATATATATATATATATATATATATATATATTCACTGAAAAAACCATAGGTTTCAGGGGCGTTAGTTAGCTGGACATTTCCCTCGTACAAAACCCTAGAAATTCCCCCGTTATAGTTAGTTCAGCTAACTATAACTCGCGCCCCCGCAATGCACTGCTGATGACGTCACATATTACATCACTCATGACATGGTCAGTGACATCACTGATGACATCTGAAATGACATCACTGATGACGTCATCCATGTGATAAATTAGTGCATCTTCTCACACCCTTTGATATACTCAATTAAAATTTCAGACCTCCATTCTCAAAACCATAGATACTCCCATACCAATAACTACATACCCACTCATTGACTCTTAGATCTACACACACATCCACTCACTCACTCACCTGTACAGTCACTCATACTTACAGTCACTCAGTACAGGACTATCATATGAATTTATACACCTACATAGACACTCACACACCACCAATCATCCATAGAGGTACTCTCACACCTAGTCAGTCATGCAAATAATTAATCACACTCCCATTTACTCACCTATGCAGTTATACACACACAAGAACACTTACTCATAAAAATAGTACCACATTCTTACGCTCTTATACAATCACTGATACAAGCACACACTCATCCATACAGCCACTCTCACAATCACACATTCTCACATATACCCACTTAAATACTCGAACACACATATATACTGCCTTTCACATATGTAGTTACTCACACATGTACCACGGAGATATACATTGAATCACTAACACACCCATACATACACTCACCCAACCATACAGTCCATCACAGATGCACTCTTAAAACCATGCACCCATAGAATCACCCACTCACACATGTATGCACAGAGGCACACACACCCCACCCACACAAACACTCAGGCACCCAAACAGATACTCAGACAACCAATCAATAACCCATAGAAACTCTCATATAGCTATTCACAAAACCATGCAGCCGCTTATACACCAACAGACAGACACAGACATTCACACAGTTAAGTCACTAGTCTGGAGTAAGATACGTTTAATGACTCACTTGTAGAGTCAGTCACGCACCTACTAAATCATCCATTCACACACTTATACCCCACTCATTCTTACATAGGTTTTCCCCTATATATATATTAAACATATTTAAAATTTACAGAAACACACTCACTGGATGACGTCATCAGTGATGTCATTTCAGATGTCATCAGTGATGTCATCAGCGATGTCACTGACCATGTCATGAGTGATGTAATATGTGACGTCATCAGCAGTGCATTGCGGGGGCGCGAGTTATAGTTAGCTGAACTAACTATAACGGGGGAATTTCTAGGGTTTTGTACGAGGGAAATGTCCAGCTAACTATAACGCCCCTGAAACCTATGGTTTTTTCAGTGAATTTCTAAGGTTTTTTAAATGCCAATTCATAACTATAAAGCCCCTGAAACCGATGGTTTTTTCAGTGAATTTCAAAGGTTTTTTAAATGCTAATTCCTAACTATATCAGGCCTGAAACCTATGTTTTTTTCAGTGAATTTCAAAGGTTTTGTAAATGACAATTTTGAATGTATTAATTACTGATTTTTTTATACTGATTTACTATATTTTTTAACTATTTATTTTTAGATATATTTTTTTTAATTACATTATAATTACATTATACATTACAATACAAAATATACTTTCTCAGAATGAATTACTTTAGTTTAAATACTTGGCAAATAGGCAACAGACTGTTAAGTACAGTAGTTACAGTTGTTGCAATGGGCAACACAATTTCAAACACAAAGCAACATTGAGCTCAATGTGAATTTCTAGTGAAATGCAATTAGTTACTTTATGGATTACTTTTCTAACCACAGGACTGGATCCTAGATTCAGTCCTTGGACATCTCCTGTAAACAGTTGAGTAAAAGCGCTTTGGTGACAATAGTTATTTTTAAGGAATATTATTGTATTTAAAAGTTGACACTTGGAAATTTTTTCACATAGAATCACCAAAGTTATCCTATGGCAGAAAATTCACTTAGCAGGTAAGTAGTGTTATCATTACTTTTTCTTACTCAGTGGTGGATCCTGGATCCAGCACTGGCCAACCTCCTGTAAACAGTTGAAAGAATGTGTTTAAGTCATACAGACGATTTTTTAGGAATATTTTTAGTTTGTGAAAATAGACACTTAGAAACTTTTCTGGTGAAAACCACACAATGGATTCCTATGGAAGGAAATACAAGTTACTGGTAAGTACGCTTAGAATTACTCTTCAGGGTCAGTGCTGGGCTAAAAGATGCAGCCCTGGGTTCTCTCCTGATAACAGGTGAGTAGATCGGAATTCGTAGTTCGGCTGATTTTAGAGGAATATTTGTACAATGGTAAAGGAAGGGGGTGGGGCCTGAGGGGACGTGTGCAAACACGCCCTGTGGCGCGTTTTAAGTTGGGGAATTAATTGCTCTTCAATCCTGCGGTCCCCTGGGGGCCAACTAGCCCACCAGGTACCTCCAGTATGCGTCAGGGAGCTGCGTTGCAGAGCGGTGTTCAGAGGTCACGCCCCTTTTTACAACACTCTGCAACGCAGCTCCGTGGCGCTTCCTGGAGGTACCTAGTGGGCTAGTTGGCCCCTAGGGGACCTCTGGATTGAAGAGGAATTAATTCCCTAAATTAAAACGCGCCACAGGGCGTGTTTGCACACATATCACCTCAGGCCCCGCCCCCTACTTTCACCACTGTGCAAACGCGCCCTGTGGAGTGTTTTAAGTTGGGGGATTAAGTCCCCTTGAATCCTGAGGTCCCCTGGTGGCCAACTTGCCCACCAGGTACCTCCAGGGAGCTGCATTGCAGAGAGGTGTTCAGAGGCCACGCCCCTTTTTACAACACTCTGCAACGCAGCTCCGTGGTGCTTACTGGAGGTACCTGGTGGGCTAGTTGACCCCTAGGGGCCCTCTCGATTGAGGAGGAATTAATTCCCCAACTTAAAACGCGCCACAGGGCGAGTTTGCACAGTATCACCTCAGGCCCCGCCCCCTACCTTCACCACTGTGCAAACGCGCCCTGTGGCGCGTTTTAAGTTGGGGGATAAAGTCCCCTTGAATCCTGAGGTCCCCTAGCGGCCAACTAGGCCACCAGGTACCTCCAGTAAGCGCCACGGAGCTGCGTTGCAGAGAGGTGTAAAAAGGGGTGTGGCCTCATTACACCTCTCTGCAACGCGGCCCCATGGCGCATACTGGAGGTTCCTGGTGGGCTAGTTGGCCCCCAGGGATCCCCAGTATTCAAGGGGAATTAGTTCCCCCTCTGCAAACGCGCCAGGGGGCGTAAGGAGGGGGCGTGGCCTCCGGCCCGATCCCGATCTTTTCTGCCGGCATTGCTTTTCGACATGGGGAGGCTCCCCATGTGGAAAAGCAATGTGGAAAAGCAATCAGCTTTGCTTCATTGAAGCGAGAGCAGGTTTACCTGCTCTCGCTTCAATGAATCAAAGCAGTTTGCAATGACAGGGTCATTGCAAACAGCAGTGTCCCGGGGGTGGGCACCCCGGGACACTGCAGGAGCCAGCCCTGGGGGGTGGCGGTCCCCAGGGCCATCATTGGCTCCAGGAGGGGGGCCGCGTGGCCCCCTCCCACACGGACAAGTGTGGGAGGACAAGTGTGAGAGCCCCCCCATCGCAAATACTTTCAAGCCCTGGGGGGTGGCGGTCCCCGGGGCTGGGGGGGGTCGTGAGCCCCCCCATATAGTATCTCTGAGCCCCATGGGGTGGCGGTCCCCGGGGCAGTGTGGGGGGATTGGGACCCCCCACACTTTTTTATTTCTGCCCCCGGGATTTGGCCCCCCCTTTAAATTTTCGGTCGAAATTCGCACTGGGTGCGCGAATCTCGCCGATTTAAAAAAAAAATATACTATTTTTGGCCCTGGGGGTCCTTGTGGGACCCCCTGAGGAGGCCTAGGGGATCAGGGTGTTTCTACCCTGCACCCTTGTCGCGTTTTGCGCCTTTGTTTCTGTGCATTCTAGTGCCTCGGTTCTACCGAGGCACAAGATGGCTGCCAACACTTCCTGATTCAGAGTGTTGGCAGCCAATTAGCATTCAGCTCGTGCTTGGGAGGGTTCGGGGAGGGTGCGGGGAGTATCCGCGGATCCTCCCCGGCCATAGATATCACTAACTTTTAACTCTAATTTTCTCAGGAACTACTGAACGGATTTACATCATTTAAGCAAAAGGCACGAGTCTGAACTGAGGACTACCTCCTTGCAAATTTGGTGTAATTCCGTTCAGCAGTTCAGGCTATAGCTGCGACAACAGGTCCTATGGGAAATTGCATGGGGAAAACGCGTTTTGGGACCCCCCCTTTTTCTCGGCCCCCGCTTGACGAATCACCACGAAACTTTCAGGGTAGGAGCGGAGCGGAGCTGGCCAAAAGTTTGGAAAATTTCGCTTAGATTGATCAACCGGCGCCAAAGATATTCCCAATAGAATGTTGCGGATTTCCTATGGAAAATAGGTCCTAACTATAACTATCTACTGGCTACAATCTTCGACCGTGAAATAGCGGGTACTCAAGGTAGCGACTTTAAATCCGCTTTATTCACAAATTCTAAGCACTGAAGCATTTCGGCGTAAGCCTTTTTCAAATTGCAGTGTATATATATATATATATATATATATACATATATATATATATATATATATATATATATATATATATATGTATATATATATATATGTGTGTGTGTGTATATATGATAAAAACTTCACAGTGTTTATAGTTAGGTCGTAGTAACCGTTTTTTGGTTTGCTAATAACTTTGGAACCGTTTGATGAATCTTTCCAAGAAAAAGCACCTTCACCTCAGTTACTTCCTGGAACATTTTGGGGGTGATCTATCAAATTGGGGTTGAGAAAATAGTGGGGATCCCAAAAAGCAAATTTTTGTGCAATTTTCAATAGGATAATTGAACAAAGATACTGTGAACATGACTGAAGTTATGCCAAATTTGGTAGAAAGCTAGATCTTGGTCTAGAAAGCCTTTTATGATTTGGTGTGAATTTGTTCAGTAGTTTTTGACAAATTGATGTTAAAAACCTTGTATACCTGGACAGTTGGGTTCACGGGAGGCTTGAGAGTCTCGCAATCATGTGACTTCAAACAATAGAGTGATCTGATTGGCCGAGGGGACTTTCTTTCTGTTCGGTCACATTGCTCCCATGCCAGCAAAACGCTTCTGCAAACTCCAGCTGGAGTTTGCGCTCTCATTGACCAGCTGCAACATGAAGACAAATGTTGTGGCTGCCATTTCAGAACTTGGGGTCTCGCCACCCATGTCATGAAGATATAAAGAAATAAGATATAATGGGGCAAGGAAGGGGTACTATGACCCCTTCTACCTTCAAAAGGGAGGTTCCAGAGGGATAAATTAAAAAATATATAAATAGGGGGTTTTTTTGCAAATCCCGCGGGTGTCCTGCGGGAGCGCAAGGACAATGCTACCTCACACAGGAGTCTTTCATGATTCGATTTTTTTTTTTTTTTAATACCGGGACTGACGTGTCTGCCGTGGGTTGCCGCAAACAGGAGAAGACTGTGTGCAGTGGAGGGTTGGAAGCCCTGCTGCCAAACCCACTCCACACAAAGCCTAAGGCCATGCGCGGCGGGGAGGTTGGCTTTACTTATGCAATTAATTATTACTTTACTGAAGCCTTACTGAATATACGTTTTTTCAAACTCAAGGGGAGTGATTCTGTTTAGGACCAAAGAGGCTGGAATCAGGTAAGTATTGCAAGGAAAGGGTACCTCTTGGACTGTAGATTGTTTCTATTTTTAATTACGAGGGTCTACGTTCTTTACCTTCGTATCTGCTCTCAATGTGAGCTGGAATGGTTTCAAAATACACTTTAACTGGAGAGAAGGCATGCAAAACCTTTTCATAACATGTGCAATGGAATTCATACAAACAATATCTTATGTATTCATCAAAACGTAACTTACTTCAATTTTTCGTTTCGTTTTTTTCTATAGTCCCATACACATAATTACATGATCATATCATACTATACATATTTATGCTTGTGTATAATACATGCAGACTTTTTTTATACAGTGCAAAAATACCGAGAATCAAAGGAATAGCAAATTCTAAAGTCCAAAGGTAGTGACCAATATTTACATGTGCAGCAATGGTAAAGATTTGTTGTGTCCTACTTCTTTAAATGCATGTACCAGGATATATGGAACCTAGCTATCCTTAGTACTAGACAATTGTCGGTCCAAATAGTTGAGGGAACGGAGCAGGTCTCAAAATGCTCTTTATCTATAGGAGGGAAACCGTCTTGCTTTGGTTTGAACCTCAGTTTATATAGCCTTGATTTCAGTTCGGTTTAAAAATTGAGACAGAAAGGCTCCTGGCCTCGGTAAGGGGATGGAGAGTGTGCCGACGCGTTTCGACCTTCGTGCGGGGGACCGTGAGGTTTCAAAGAAGGTCTTCCTCAGGGCTGGGGGTTTAGGAGGGTAGGACGCTATTGAGGAGCGAGTGTTCTCTTACGTAGCAGAGCAGTCATATATCTGTTGTGCAGCTCATTATTCGCTCTGTATAGCTTATGGTAGCTTCTTTTTCTAGTATAATGCCGCTTCTTTAGTAGGGCACCGCTTCCTTAGTACGGAACTCGCATTGTAATTTCAGCATCCAGTTCCGGAGGCGTCTGAATCGCGTATTCCTTGTTTGAAACAAGGAATACGCGATTCAGACGCCATTCCTTGTTTGAAACAATTTGAACCGACAATTGACTAGTCCTAAGGATAGCTAGGTTCCATTTATTCTGGTACATGTATTTAAAGAAGTAGGACACAACAAATCTTTACCATTGCTGCACATGTAAATATTGGTCACTACCTTTGGAGTTTATAATTTGCTATTCCTTTGATTCTCGGTATTTTTGCCATGTATAAAAAAGTCTGCATGTATTATACACAAGAATAAATATGTACAGTATGATATGATCATGTAATTATGTGTATGTGACTTTAGAAAAAACCGAAACGAAAAATTGAAGTAAATTACGTTTTGATGAATACATAAGATATTTTTTGTATGAATTCCATTGCACATGTTATGAAAATGTTTTGCATGCCTTCTCTCCAGTAAAAGTGTATTTTGAAACCATTCCAGCTCACATTGAGAGCAGATACGAAGGTAAAGAACGTAGACCCTCGTAATTAAAAAAAGAAACGATCTATGGCCCAAGAGGTACCCTTTCCTTGCATTACTGAATATACGGAGCACCCAAGAGATATTAAGGTTAGGTGAAAATGTCAGTTTAAACATAGCATTTTAAACAAACAAAAAACATTGAAATTCAACAGTTGCAGTTATTTCAAGTAATTATAACTCGTGCCCACGCCATGCACAGTGTTAATTTTTTTTAGTTTATAAGCCTTACATTTTTACTGACATTTCATTGAACTAGAACACCACTTTAGCTTTTGAGAATATGTATGTCCGTGTGTGTGTATATCTATATATATATATATATATATATATATATATATATATATATATATATTATCTACTGGCGGTCGCCAGTAGATAGTTATAGTTAGGACCGTGTTTCCATAGGAAATCTCAAAATTCTATTTTGAATAACTTTGGCGCCGATTGACGAATCTTCGCGAAATTTTCAAAACTAATGGGGCGCTCGCTCCGCTCCTACCCTGAAAGTCTCGGGGTGATTCGTCAAGCGGGGGTCGAGAAAAGGGGGGGTCCCAAAACGCGTTTTCCCCATGGATTTTTCCATAGGGACTTTAGTCGCAGCTACAGCCCGAACGGCTGAACAGAATTACATGAAATTTGGCAGAGAGGTAGCCATAAGGTCCATGAAGTGCCTTTTGCAGGTTTGGTGTAAATCGGTTCAGTATTTTCTGAGAAAATAGCATTTAAATCAATATATATATATATATCTGTACGCGCGCTGGGTGCGCGCACCTTGCCGTGCGCGAGCGCAATTCTGATTGGTTGGTAGATCTTAGTAAACATTCGAATCGGTCGAAACCAGGAAGTGTCGGCCGCCATTTTGTCTCTCGCACTCTGAGGGGGTGAAAAACTAATGTGGAGAACGTGAAAAGGGGGCAGCGTGGACACTTCCCGACCCCCTAGCCGTGGGCAAAGGGCAAAAAAAATTTTTATTTTTTTTTCGAAAAATCGCCGAGTGCGCGCACCCAGCGCGCACCATCCAAACAGGAAAAAATCTGCGAAGTTCGCGCAGCGTGCGCGCACTCCGCGATTTTGTGGAAAACAAAAAGCACGGCAAGAACTGCGTAAAGTGGGCTTCGCGCACCGCGTTCCCACTGTGCGTGCACGGTGTGCGAAGCGCACCGTGTGCGCACGGCCTGAACTGCGTAAAGTGTGCACGCGGTGCGCGAAGCGCACCGTGTGCCCACATGCGCGCGCACGGTGCGCGTAGCGCAACGTGCGCGCGCCGTGAAAAAGTTAGGTTTAAAAAAATATATTAATGAATACATAACTTAGCATTTAAAAAACCGTACAAATTCACTGAAAAAACCATAGGTTTCACACACGTTATAGTTAGGAATTAGCATTTAAAAAACCTTGCAAATTCACTTAAAAAACCATAGGTTTCACACATGTTATAGTTAGCTGGGCATTTCCTCAGTAGCGCACCGCGTGCCCACCGTGCGTGCACGGCACTAACTGCGTAAAGTGGGCGCGCACGCCACGAATGGCGTAAAGTAACTTAGCATTTAAAAAACCGTACAAATTCACTGAAAAAACCATAGGTTTCACACACGTCACAGTTAGGAATTAGCATTTAAAAAACCTTGCAAATTCACTGAAAAAACCATAGGTTTCACACATGTTATAGTTAGCGGAAATTTTACTGATAAAAAAACCAGTGAAATTCCCCCGTTATAGTTAGTGCAGGCAACTATAACTCACGCGACCGCAATCTTCTGCTGATGACATATGTGTCTTTATGAAAAAAAAATATTTGTAATATATGTATAGCTAAAAATGTATGGAAGAAGACATGGGCAAATAAGTGTCTAAATACAGTATTAGCATCAGCAGAGGATTGCGGTCGCGTGAGTTATAGTTGCCTGCACTAACTATAACGGGGGAATTTCACTGGTTTTTTATCAGTAAAATTTCCGCTAACTATAACATGTGTGAAACCTATGGTTTTTTCAGTGAATATATATATAGATAGATATAGATATATACACACACACAAACACATATCAAGCAATGAGGGTGAAGATGAGAAAAGAACACTTGAGGTGTAGGTGGTGGCCGAAGACCAGGCAGCAGTGCAGCACCCACGCTGGCAGTGGCCAGCATAAGTGATGGAGAGGTGGACCTGGCTGGGGTCTGTGCCCTTCCTAAGAAATATTCTGACCTCTGATGCTTTATTTATTTATTCATTTGCAAATTGAGTACTGCTATAAGTGTGAGTGAGAGAGAGATCACACAAAACCAATATTGGTTTGCTTCAAACTAAACTGTCCACTCAGCTTTTGTGATGATCTTTCACTGTAAGGAGATTGAATGTGGATGATTATGTATGTTGATAGTTTACCGGAAAGAGCTACCAAGGAAACACCGTGTTTCTGAAGGTTACCTATGAACATCTGTAACACTTTAACCAGTATTCATATTATAATTATGCTAGGGCAAGGAAAATAGAGAGAGAAAGAAATAGAGAAAGTGTGTGTGAACATGCATTGTGTTGTGTTTTTATAAAGTCTGGCTTAGAAAAACAGATTATGAGAGGTTGCTTAGCACAGACCACTTTCCATTGAGGCATATGAACCATCAAGTTTTGTTTCCTAACACATGCAATTTGAAGTAACTAAGCTTAAAATAAAGGTGATCAATGGTTTTATCAATATGTTTAGTCTTTGTTAGTCAATGTATGTAGATATTATAACTCAATGAAATGAAACAAGGGCATTGCCATTTTTCATACTTAATCTTCTTTATTACTTTACTTTCCTTCACTTACACCAGACAAGATAGAATTCTGAGTGGGAGATTAACGCAGAGATGACGGAGGAGAGTAGAGGGAAATGGAAGAAAACTCAGAGAAATTAAATGATAAAGCTACAGGACATGAATATGATTAAACTTTTAAAAAATACCCGCACAGACTATAAAGGGTGGTGATTACACTGTGATATGAACACCACAGACTGAGGGACAGTTACATTTTCTAAAGGAGATATCTTGGGCCTCTATATTACTTTGTAATCAATTTATCAGAGTATGCTGCAGAGATACGATTTGAGTTATTTCACTTACCTATCATCGGTTGCAGGATGCCTTCTAACGCCCTGACAAGCTGCTGATAGTTCTGAATGGCTAAGTCGCTGAGCACTTGCCTATATTCGGCGAGATCAAAATTAGTGAGGCAATGATCATTCTGACGAGGCGTGTTGTGCTTCATGAATCCCTACAATCACACAATAAAGCAAACATTTTCAACTATCCATAACTCCCAGGTACTACATAACAAAAGTAAAACATGTGAAAAACACATCAGGACTAGTACTAACTCTAGCGATCCCTCCTATGAAGAACTGCAAACCAGTTAGAAGCACTTTTTTGTGCTCTTGCAAGTACGTCTAGCTGTTAAATACTACGCCCTAAGGACCAGAGACTGCCTTTAGATCACTATTGATACATTATGTCAATTTGCAAGTCCTTCCCTGATTACTGTAATAATTACAGGTGACTAGTGACTATTAAAGCAGCACTGTACTACCCAGACCACTGGCAGTTTTTTATGTTCTTGTATCATCAAATGTGCAAGGACTCTTCAATGTCACATTAGCCAAAGGAATGCCTTCTGGGTCACCAATAAAGATTTGAGAAGAGGACTAACCAAGTACAACTGTGACCAGAGGAGCAAATTGACTCAGGAAAGGATTGACCAATTTCTTTCAAACATATCCAACTTTTCCTGAGGCTGGACAGTACTTTGAAATGTTCTTAACCTGACCGATCTAAAACACATGGACTGTAGCTGTGTGATGACGGGGTAACCACTGTACCTCTTCTCCACTGTACTGCTTCAAGCAATGCAGGAATCGGCAGGTATTGGAGAGCCAGAATGAGACGGTTTCAAAATCGTCACCTCTTTTCTGAAAATACAAAAAAAATCATGGTTTAAAGATAGATAAGACCGTAATGTAGGTTCAATGAAGACATGTTTTAAATATAGTAGTGCACAAATGCATTTAGTAGCACTTGCTGATGTAACAGAATTCACCAGCCGAAGACTAGGGGCTTCATAAAAGGGTCCTAGCAAAATGGATCACTGATTACCCTTCGGAATTAATAGAAGACTACCAGTGGTGCTCTTAGGTTCCCCTTAACAATTATGAATTGGATGGGCAATCAGGGATTCCACATCCAATTAGTTTTTCTTCCAGAAGATCTAGTCTGCTTGGAGCAGGTGAAATATACAATATAAAAGCAAATGGCTTTCCCTAAATCAGTAGACCTTGTAATTCTGACCGGGGTTACTGGCCACATCTGAGGTATAGAGCAACTAGTAAAGATTATACAAATAAACTACATTTCAATGAAAGGGTATATGCAGAATTTCTTTTTAATCTTGGATCCATGGCAGAACTTTTTTCACATTCAAATATAATACACAATAACATGTGTGACTTTTTAAAAAACAAATTCGATTTTCCTTGTTTTTTTTTATAACAGATGTAACTTAGTACCTATTGGTTCACATCTATAGATTGTGGTTTACCTGAGTACCGACCACCATAGCTTCTAGTGTATTATTTATTATCATGTAGCGTATGTTTTTACATATGGCACGTTATGGTACTCTTACCATTGATTAATGTTTCGGTAAACTGTGTGTTATGGAATTGTTCCATTAAATCATGTAATAAACCTCCACAATCTCTGCCCATTAGGTCCTTTTCTGCTTACAACTCTTTGAAATTTGGCACGTTCGTGGCAGAATTGGAAAATGTAAACTTACAGCGAATAATACCGAAATCAGGAAAGCACACAAAAAAAAAAAAGAGAGAGAGCAGCAAAGACTTAATTTAAAGACCTCAATGTAGTGGAAGGATGGGAAGCTTCATCCATCCCAGACTGGAAGGAAGAAGTGTTAGCAAAACTAGCCAGTCTCATTTTGCATATGCGGTTTCATTGCGGTTGTTGACTTTGCAAATGCTGGATGCTTTTGTAATGACATGCATTGCAAAAGCAAAAGGTGGTAACCGGCCATCTTAAAGTATAGAAACAATTGTTTTCTATACTTTCTATGCTGGCAAGATGGCTGCCAAGTTGTGGTATGCAACATGATGGCACAATATGGTGAAAACCAAAGGAAATCAATTGTTGTTTTTGCATTTGTCACCCCGAGTGGGAAGGGTATGCCCAGACGTGGGTCCCTTGCTCTCCATGCCTCTGGAATCAAGCTATCCTGGCTGAAGAGGGGTGATACCCCGAAACCGGTTCCAGGATGCTTGTTTCCAGTCCAGGGAGGACCTGGCTTGGCAGTTCGGGCTGGACTGTTCCCATGAGGCACAGGGTCAAGACTGATTTGCATATGGCTGGGTTCAAACTGGAATGGCATGGTGAGCAAAAAAACGATGGACTTAGGCCCAGATCTCTGTACTGGGGTGAATGTATGGCATTGTTCTGCATTCTGTCCATCAATTGTTGTTTTTGGATTTGTCACCCCGAGTGGGAAGGCTATGCCCAGACGTGGGTCCCTTGCTCTCCATGCCTCTGGAATCAAGCTATCCTGGCTGAAGAGGGGTGATACCCCGAAACCGGTTCTAGGATGCTTGTTTCCAGTCCAGGGAGGACCTGGCTTGGCAGTTCGGGCTGGACTGTTCCCATGAGGCACAGGGTCAAGACTGATTTGCATATGGCTGGGTTCAAACTGGAATGGCATGGTGAGCAAAAAAACGATGGATTTAGGCCCAGATCTCTGTACTGGGGTGAATGTAAGGCATTGTTCTGCATTCTGTCCATCAATTGTTGTTTTTGGATTTGTCACCCCGAGTGGGAAGGGTATGCCCAGACGTGGGTCCCTTGCTCTCCATGCCTCTGGAATCTAGCTATCCTGGCTGAAGAGGGGTGAAACCCCGAAACCGGTTCTAGGATGCTTGTTTCCAGTCCAGGGAGGACCTGGCTTGGCAGTTCGGGCTGGATTGTTCCCATGAGGCACAGGGTCAAGACTGATTTGCATATGGCTGGGTTCAAACTTGAATGGCATGGTGAGCAAAAAAACGATGGATTTAGGCCCAGATCTCTGTACTGGGGTGAATGTATGGCATTGTTCTGCATTCTGTCCATCAATTGTTGTTTTTGCATTTGTCACCCCGAGTGGGAAGGGTATGCCCAGACGTGGGTCCCTTGCTCTCCATGCCTCTGGAATAAAGCTATCCTGGTTGAAGAGGGGTGAAACCCCGAAACCGGATCTAGGATGCTTGTTTCCAGTCCAGGGAGGACCTGGCTTGGCAGTTCGGGCTGGACTGTTCCCATGAGGCACAGGGTCAAGACTGATTTGCATATGGCTGGGTTCAAACTGGAATGGCATGGTGAGCAAAAAAACGATGGATTTAGGCCCAGATCGCTGTACTGGGGTGAATGTATGGCATTGTTCTGCATTCTGTCCATCAATTGTTGTTTTTGCATTTGGCACAATATGGCGGGCATCTTGAAAGTATAGAAAACAACGTTTTTATTCTTTCAATAATGCCGCCACATTGCATGAGACAATGAGATGATGCAACATGGGACCATTTCAAAATAAGAAAACGCTGTTTTTTATTCTTTCAATGTGGCTGCTGGGATGTGTTGTCATGCTGCATTGAGTTATGTGATCTGATCAATGGCACTTTCTCCTAAAGACCCAATCAAGAGTAAAACATGTTATGCTAAGTTATGCAGATTTGTAGAGTGCGCTATCACCCAGAAGGATATTCTGGCACTGAACAGGTGTAAGTCTAGGCACACCTAGGATCTTGTGGGTCTAATTGAAAAGCCAAGTCTTCAGCTTCTTGCAGAGTTCAAGATGTGAGGTGGAGGAGGCTCTTATGAATAATGGCTGGTCATTCCATGCTTTAGGAGCGATGTAGGCTCAACCAGATGGCTATTTCAGTTATGCAGGCATTAAACTTGATCCAGGTACTGCTCTTCTGGTCAGTGAGGGAGAGAATTAGTTGTGTGTCATCGTTATAGGAGAGGACATTGATTTAATGAGAGTGGATGATGCTGGCAAGAGGGATCGTTTATGTGTTGAAGAGGGTCAGGCTCGGGGAGGATCCATTCAAAACTCCATATATGAGGTAGAAGATGTCCGAGGTATACAGAGTCAGGCTGACTGGCTGTGTCTTTCCAGTCATGCAGGATCAGATCCATTTAAGTGCGTGTCCTTAGATTGTCAAATGCTGCCAAGAGATCTAGGAGGATGAGGGCCGTCCGAGTCTCCTCTGTCCAGAGTCACATGGATGCAATCCGTGGCAGCGATCCAGGCAGTTTCCATGCTGTGGTTGGGTCTGAAACCAGACTGAGTGTTGTCAAGTAGTTTAGTTGTTGAAGTATTCGGTGAAGTGTCTGTTGATTAATTTCTCTAAGACCTTGGCCGGGAATGGTAGCAGTGAGATTGGTCTGTAGTTGACAAGCGATGAATGGTCCCCAGAGGGTTTCCTAAGTAATGGGACGACAGCTGCATGTTTCCAAGCACCTTGGCAGGTCACAGACGTGGTAGAAGCATTCAGAATGGGTGTGAGCATGGCGCTGATGGGTTCAAGTCCTCTCGAGAAGTCATTTTAGGGGCAGGGGTCAGATGGGGCTACTGAATTGAAGGAATTCATTGTGGCATCGGTTTCTTCTGGCGTAGATGGCTGTGGCAATGTTGGGGCCCATGCAGAGATCAGCCAGGTTTCTGTGAGGAAAAGTAGGTCAGGGGCATTGCCGTTCAAACAGGTCCCAGATTTCTGTGGTGTGTTCGGAGAGTGAGACGGTGTTGAGGAGCATGCATGAGAGTGCACAGTGTTGCATAGATGGTCGCAGGACTGTGTGAGTGAATGGGTTGCTGTTGGTGTGGTGAGAATGCTCCCTCTGTGCTGTGTGGTGCCACGAGGCAGCAACATGTGGAGCTGTGGCCGCGGTTGAGGGTGCAGTGGGTCACAGCATTGTAGCAGTGGGAGGGTGAAGGACTAGGGTTCCTGGACCTTGGCGAAGTCCAGGCACAGACCGTCTTGCCTTTGCCATGCATTAATATATATGCTACAATGGTTCGGCTACGCAATCAAAACACAGAACAATAATAATTTCACACGATAATCAAAAATACATAAATAATAACTCAGTACACTTCACAACTTATATCAAAACGATAAAAAAAATTCTTAATAAAAGTGAATTACGTGTATATACGCAACAATACAAAGAGTGCTCCAAAAGTTACACACACATATGTCACTAACAAGAACAGACTTAAGTGTAAACATAAATAATGGCAAAAACAGGAAAAAAGATATTGACAATGTTACACAATCACAAAAGACAAAAAACATTCAATGCTTCCTATGATTTTTTTGCCAGGGAAGGCGTCGATGGTGTTTCGACTATAGTTATTTAGCAGGTCATCATCAGGACAATTACAATTGTGGAGCAGCTGTCAGTTTCAACAACTAGGAAAAGAGGAAATAACACTTTTAACCAAGGGTAATAAATACAAAGCTAAAGGATTAGTACTTAAAAGTAAAACAGAAAAGAGCCCAAACATAATAAATAAGAAAAAGCCCTTCAACAACCCTAGACTAAAATAAGAAAGGAAACGAAAGATTACTCAATAAATGAAAATATCACCAATGTGCATGAAAAAATATACGTACACCACGTAACCGTGAAAGCCACTACAAGCCATCTCAAACCAAATAAATTACTGAGCAGTAAGAGAAGTTCAAGCAGCACAAGGGCACAAAAAGTCACTCGAAAAGTATGCTGCGATGCCTACAAATGACCAGAAATATCTTTAAGGTTAAAGACACTTAAAATTTCAGTCCAATGTAAAGATAGGTTACATTGACACTTACAGTTGTCCGTGGCTTGGGATAAACGAAAACCGGGAAGCCTGTCAATAAATCCTTATTGGTCTTCCTCGGTCAAATTAGAGTACTTCGAGTTTCTGAAACAAACGAAGTAAGCACAAGTAAATCCCCACCCAGACAGGGCCAAACCAGGGCCAAAGTAAAGAATAAATCAATCCAACATTACCTAGACATAATCAAAACGAAAACCGGGAGGCCACTCAATAAATCCTTATCGGTCTTTCTCAGTCCAATTAATATAATTCGAGTTTCTGAAACAGACGAAGTGGGCACAAGTAAAACCCCGCCCAAATAGGGCCACAAAAGGCCCAAGATAAAGAATGAATCAATCCAACCTTATCTAGCAGAAACAGTCACTTCGAGTATTAACGCTTCCGAAAGTTGCATAAATGTGGTGAGCAAGCCGCGCGTTTAAGTCAGCACTGCTCTCTAATAGAAAGCAAGGAAAGACTATCCATTTATACAAGAATGCAGATACATGACACAGTATCCAGCGGCCATCTTTAAACGATAAATGCTATTGGGGAGAGCTCATACCCCAACGGACAGGAACTGTCAAGAATTAATGATGTGTAAAGAAAAGAAGAAATATTCTCAACATTCACAAAGGTAATAAAAACTGGCAGGAAGAGCAATTTAATCAGATTCGCGCTTTCACCCGACAAAGTGCAATTGTACATAATCGAGCTACCACCAGTAAAACCTATTGATGGTTCCAATGTACACATGCGCCAGATATCTAAGTTTCATCTGCGCAATTCAAAACCGAGACAAGTTTAGCCCGCAGAGATGAAGATAGTAAGAGGCATCACAGCTGTGGTGTCTGCTCACAATAAAAGAGGAAGAAGCCCTTACATGTTCAAAGAGTGAAACACTATTAAGAGGCTTACTACCAAAAAATATGTATAAATCAGAGTTCGAAAAAAAGGGGAACTTGTGAAGTCATCAATAATGAACAATCAACCATATCGTGACAAACTATTCCAGTTGATAAACATATCATACATAAAGTTTATAATGACATGTCTGATAAACAATCACATGCAATGTTATTAGGAGGAAAAAGTACAATCAGGAAATGAACAATAGACCATATAGTGACTTCGGCTAATCCAGTTGATGCATATATCATACATAAAATGTATAATGACTTTGCCAGGCATTAGCCACATTTTTCCCCCCAGGAGTTTTATATAGCGCGAACTTGACCAGAAGGTATCGGAGCACTTTACATGAGCACCAGTCGCCTTACAGATAGACACATTCATTTCTTTTAGGCACAGGGAGATAAAGAGATTTGCCCAGAATCACTGGATGTTGAGCGTCCCTGCCGTGTCGAACCCGGTTCCCCAGCATCGAGGTCGACCGCTTTAGCCGTAAGGCCATATCCTCTCCCCTTCCATGCGCATTGACACTGTGGCAGAGATGAAATAGGTCCTGGGAAGGAAGAGGAGTGCTGTTACAGATGGGAAATTCACTATTGTCACTTCCTGAGCAGATGGATGATAGGAAATCCGATGATGTCACTTCCTTTGCAGATGGGTGATGGGCAATCCAGTGATCTGACTTCCTATGCAGGTGGTTGATCGGAAATGTAGTGAATCCATGATATGGCTATACTTCGCAACTGACTGCCCAAACTCCAGTGTTTTGAAAATAGCCACAAGTTCTTAGCCACTTATATCATTTTGGAAGTCTACCAACCAATGAAGGCATCAAAATGCATGCTTTGTCAAGTCTAGACATGGTGATGTGTATATAATAGGGTATTTGTCCCAACAAGAAGGCATGGCCAACTCATGACTATGCAATATGCTTTCCTTGAGCTCCAACACTGCGGCCAGTTTCTAGGTCTGACAGTACTGTGCTAATATGTAGGGAAAGTGGTTCAGCAAAAGGAAATGCCATGTTGGCCCTCCAGTCCTTAGTAGTTACTGGAAAAATCAGCTCCAAAAGGGACCTCCTCCAAACATGTTGGGCAGCACTCTAACCATCCAAGCTCCTCACTCTCTACAAGACTCCTGGAAGTGCCCCTATTTCTATACGTTCCCTGACACTCAGAAAAGAGGCATGGGGAAAAATATTCAGGGAGATGATGATTTACTATTCTAACTATGATCCTCATATATTTGAGAACAGTGTTTGTTAATCTTGCCGTACTTTAGGTAAACAGGCAAAATTACCGGCGTGTCTTTGAGCATGCATGAATTAATCTTGCATGCATACCAGAGACTGCAGGGTACTGCAAGAGGGAGCTTGTTAGATCTGGGGGTCTCTAGTTGGCAGAGGTAGGTACTACTGTCCAAATAGGGACCCTTGCTTCTAGTCAGGGTAAGGGGGATACACTCTTTAGATAAACCCTGCTCACCCCCTTGGTAGCTTGGCACGAGCAGACAGGCTTATCAAAGGCAATGTGTAAAGTATTTGTACCAATACTCACAGTAACACTGTGAAAACACCACAAATGGACTCCACACCAGTGTAGATAAATAAAGTACTTTTATATAAACCACACAAGACCAAAACGACAAAAATCCAACATACACAGTTCAAGAATATGGTTTCAAAAAGAGTTCTTAGTTTAGCGACAAAATCCTTCACCTTAGCGTCAATTTTAGCCAATAGTACCTGGTGATGCGATAAAAGTTCTTAGCGGCACTCAGGCGTCGAAATACAAGCAACAGCGTCAGTCTTGAGACCTTGGGGAGGCGATACAACAACCCCGCTGCACGCAGCGGGCGTGGGCGACGATTCCGGTCTGTATGGGGAGTGAGGCGATACTTGTATGGATTCCAAGGCGTAGCTTTTCCGGTAGAAATTTACTCGCTAAGGCACAATGTGTCAAAATTCGGCCCGCTAACAGCGGGGCAACAATTTTCACCAGCGATGATCTGGGTTGGCTCTGCGACGATATTCGCAGCAATAAAATTTTGCCCGCTAACGAGCGGTGCGATGATTTTGGCTGGCTCTGCGACGATGTTCGCAGCGATAAAATTCGGCACGCTAACGAGTGGTGCGATGATCTTGGTTGGCTCTGCGACTAACTCACCCAGCGGCGGCAGGCTCTGCGATGATGTTCGCAGCGATAAAATTCTGCCCGCTAACAAGCGGAGCGGGGACCTGGGCTGGCTCTGCGACAAGGTTCGCAGCGACAAAATTCGGCCCGCTAACGAGCGGAGCGACGGAAATTTTCTCACTAAGCTGGCTGTGCGTGAAAAAGTGTACATCCTTTGCTTCTTTCTTCTTGGTCAGCTTCCCAACAGCAGGCACAACTTCCATAGGACCCACAATTGGATCAAGCACACCAGGAAGGGCAGAACTCACTCAGCAGAGTTCTGGGGGAAGCTGGGGGTGAAGTCCTTTTGTTCCTGGGACTTCTTAACAGGAGGCCAGCCCTTTTCAGACCCTTGGAGATCTCTTCAAGCAAGGGGACACAGCAACAGCAAAGTCCTTCCCCTCTCCTTGGCAGCAAAGCAACTGCAGGTCAGCCCACAAACACACAGCAGGACAGTCCTTCCTCTTCAGTCTTCCAGCTCTGGCCAGTCCTGGAGCACTCTGTTTACTTGGTTTCTTCTTTCCTTTGAGAGAGAGGGGCAGGGTCGTCAGCTGCCCAGCAGGGGGTGGGGCCAGCATTGTGGAAGGCAGGCACAGCCCTATTCAGGCCCAGGTGATACTCCTCCCACCCATCTACAGGGGAATTTCCCTATTCAGCCCTGGGCTCACTTATTCAGCCTCTGGGAGCCACCCCTGTCCCTGTCACTCACAAACCAGACAGTCAATTCACAAACAGGCCAAGGCACACAGAAAGGGCAGAAAAGGAAAACAGCCACCTTCTAAAAGTGCTGTTTTCACACACAGGATTTAAAAACCATCCTTCCTAAAAGATGTGTTATTAAATTCTGAGTTCAGGGATACCAGACTTTAGCTTTCTATCTTGCTCCTATGGGAAGATATGCAGGTAAACATTATACTCAGCATTCCCCATTATAGCCTATGGGCAAGATAGCCTTTAAATAGTGAAAAACGAAAATGGCTGCAATTCACTACCAGAGCATGTCACCTACACCAATACATGCTCTACCTTTCACATACACTGCTCCCTGCCCAGGGGGGTACCGAGGGCCTTCCATAGGGGTGTCCAATGTGTACAGAAAGGGAAGGGTTAGGCCTACCCAGTGTGGACACTGGTCAGGTCAGCATGGCAGTTAGCAACTGCACCCAGGCACTGCAGTGGCAGGCCTGTGACACCATTTTAGTGCTACTCCCCTGTGGGTGGCACAATCAGTGCTGCAGGTCCACTAGTAGCATTTGAATCACCAGCCCTGGCACACTCAGTGCACTTTACTAGGGGCTGACAGGTGAAACAAATCTACCAATCAGGTATAACCAATCAATATAACAATTTACCTAGGGAGCACTGGCACTTTGACACTGATCAGCAGTGGCAAAGTGCCCAAAGCATCTAAACCAGCAAAAACGAAATCCAGCACAGGGTCAAAAATACAGGCGGTAGAGGTAAAAAGTCAGGGGAAACCACGCCAAAGATGCCAGGTCTAACAGAGCTCAAAGAGATGAACACAGGCCGATGAGGGGCTAGGTGACTACCACGTCGCTCCCCATGATTGGTGGGGCAAGAGACCAAATGTCAAGTTTAAATTTATTGTTTAGTTAATTAAAACCTTAACACTTGTAAAACAGGATAAACAGATCATTAAAAGATTTATCGAGTAATAACAGTTGTGTTCACAATAAGCAAAGTTATTCACAGGGTGCATGAACTAATCTAACATCATTTAGCCAAAAACAAATTCATAGTGCTAACAAGATAAAATTACAAAAAATGACCACCTATTATTCCTATTGAGTCCCTCTGAAAAGGGATAATTATTCCTATTACGCCCTCCCTGTAACAATCATTGATCCTTGTACAAACAGTAACTTAATCCATGAAAATGAGCTGGAATAACCTGCTTCCAGTAGTTTTCGTAAAAGCTAAAGTATGTTTAGGTGATGTACAGTTATTTCTAATTAGTTATGTGTCCTTACAAAACCACATCAAAATTTACAATCGTTTTTAAGACTTATAAAGCATTGCTTGGGCCTTAAACTGATTGTACCACGTCTTCCGTTCGAAGGAGACCTGGGTTTGCGTGCTTTTTAAAGTGCATGTATAATCTAAAATTGCCACTGGAATCAGACATCCTTAATTAGCAGACATTCATAGGAAGTAGGCCTTTATTTGACTTCTAAAAAGGCTAAAGAGCATTACATTATAACTTGATTACTGCTCCCTTGCACAGCCTGCTAACGCATCTTGGTCATTTATTCGGCCTGTAGAACTATTTTTAGCCCTTAGATCTGTTTGCACCTCTTTTATGTTCAGTCATGTGGTTCACATAGCTCTTGGTAAAAGCAATGCTAAGCGTATAATTGAAAGCTGATGTTGTTCTGGGGTGCCTTGTGAACTGAGTAACTAATTGTGCTATTTCGATAGTCCTGGTTATTTAATTTGTGACCTCTTACTAGCCATGATAAGACTTATAAAGCCTTGATTCGACTTTAAAACTATTTGTGCCTCATATTCAGCTCAAGAATGGCCTGGGATTCCATAATTATAAAGTGCCTTGTGCTGTCTGAAGTTTCCACAGTAAGTTAGATGTTCTTTCTTAAAAAAGAACAATAAACAAATCTCTTTGGAAACTAAAGTGACTCAGTGAATTATATTATCATTTGGTTAATAATTCCTAACAGGACCTAATAATACTGCATAAACAATTGAAAACCTAGAACACTAGTTTAGCCCTTAAAAGCTGTTTATATCCTCTTGTTCTATATGAACATGTTATCACCTAGCTCTTCGATAAAAACAGTGCTAATGAAATATAGGAAAGTGCTGATATTATTCTGAGGTGCCATGTGTATTAAATAAATAGTTATGATTAGCCAGTCTTCCTAATTGACTAGTTTCAAGTTCCTTGCACCATATTAAAAATTTATAGTTCGTTGTAAAGCCTTACTTCACAGATAAACATTTGTGAACTACTGAGTTAGCCAAATGTTAGAGTGTTTGCGGTTTTAGATACTGTGCCCATCTAATTTCTTTACTAAGGGGACAGGAAAAACACGCGATTAAAGTCCGACTTTGAGCCCACTATATCACTGGGGCGGCTCCTCCATTAGGGCGGAGGAGCAGCGCCCCACTGCTTTCTCGCAGTGCGAGAAGCAGAAACATAAAATGGTAATACTGCCATTTTATGTTTCTGCTTTTCGCACTGCAAAAAAGCAGAAGTGTTTGGTTGGGGGCGGGCGGGTCTGCAGGAAAGCAGGGGGTGAGTGGCTGGCCCAATGCTGTGGGCCCTGACTGTTTGGTCGGCCCTCTGAGTCATGCGCACTCTCCATTTTCTCTATGTAGGCTGCGTGCAGTCTACATAGGGAAAATAGCCTCCCCATAAGCACCCGGCTGGGCGCTGTCCCCACCAATCACAACGTTGCCACTGCAGCGTTGTGATTGGCTTAGGAGAGGGGCGGGAGGCGGCCTGCTTCCTGTTTCTTACCGCTGGACCCGGCCAGGAGCTGCAACGACGCGGGACCTGGGAAGTTAAGTTTATTTAAAAAATATTTGTATTAACCCTACCACCCCCTGTGAACAATCCCACAATCCCCCACCCGCGAGTCATGCCAGCCGCAACTACTGTATCACTGTTCATTTAGCTTGTTGGAGCAGATCTCTCACTGTGCTCACATATCTGCCACATTTTGCCAGTACTATAGGTGACCAACTGTTAAAGCAAATAAAAGATGCCTGCAAGTCTGTACTCCTGCCGGAAAAAGTGGTTTTAGCAAAAGTCTCTGTTCCAAGTCTAATGCAGGGACGCAACACAAGTGGGACTATGTTTCGTATCCTTTGGGTGAGGGACTAACGATCAGTGGTTGCCTCGGACTTACAAGTGACTGCAACTTGAAGACATCAGGGACCTATGGGTCTGGAAGTCCGAAACATCATTCTGTTTCAGCAACTGTATGTAGCTGCCATCAGCCAATCTGAACGTGTCTCTGTGTGAAGAGCCTTCTAAACGGCTGATGATAGCCCATTAACAATTTGCCCTGGTAAAAGAGGTAGCGACTGAAAATTCCACAAATGTTTTCTCACATCGACTGTTCTGGGATGTGCAAGTTTAGTTAGTATCCGGGCTTTTTTTTTTTTTTGTTTTTCCAAAACCTTTATTGTTCCATCGAAGAGTACACTGCTATTCAGCCAACAACCCGGAGGCAGGCAGCTAGTTTGCGAGGCGGAACTCCGCCCAAGCATTCGAGGTCGTACATTCGAACAGCAATACAACATTTTGCAATGGACCAAACAAAACAAAACTAACAGAGAGCCCGAGTCGAAAGGAAGCAAACAATGAATAATCGAAATGTCATAATCACCTTCACGCTGCGCCCACAGCCCACCCAGACAACGCAATCGACTGACAACCCCCCACAGAAAGCGAGCCCCAAACCCCAGATCACTTATGTCAGGCGGATCACCACGTACAGCGCACCACAGTCAAGCTCCAACCTCGCCACGTCACCAAATCCACAATCAGACCGCCTAGTCATCTTCCAACGCTGTCGTTCTAGCCAACCAATCCACCAGTGGCTGCCATATATCTACAGGCCGCGAGCGCTGTGGCAGCTGGTCCCAGTATGAGGTCAGCTGCTCCCTACAGTACACCGCCGATCTTATCCAGGCCGCCACTTTCGGCGGCATCGCCTTCTTCCAGTGTAGCGCTACTTGACGCTTAGCAAGTAATAGTAAAAGGGCCACAAGCCTACGTGAGGCCTTAGGCACATTTCTAACGAATCCCAAGAGGGCCACAAGTGGGTCCGGCTCCAGTTCCACCCCCACAATCTGCCCCACGGTATTGAAGACTGCAATCCAGAAGTCGCGTATGGGACCACACACCCATACAAGGTGATAGAACGCGGCCTCCTTCTCACCGCATCTCCAACAGTTCGCATCAGACCGCAGTCCCATCCTACACAGTTGCATGGGCGTACGGTAAGTCCGGTGCAGATAGTTGAAGTGTACCAACCGCAGCCTATAATTAGGGGATAGGTTTTCAAGTTGGGAGCAACAGTACTCCCACTGTTTCTCGGTAATAGATATACCCGCTTCATGTTCCCACGAGGATCTAAGTTAGTATCCGGGCTTAATAGTGTAGCACACGTTATTGGATGTGCTTGATCCACCACTAGGTGGCACCAGTTTCTCTATGGTGCGATTAGAGCGTCCAGACAAATTGTGCATTTTCGCCTTATGTCTAAACTCTGATAAGTCTGATGCAGCATCAGTTTGACACGAAATTAGTAAATCGTGCAGTTCTGATGCAGGCAGAATCCGTTCACATGAAGGAATGGAGCGAAACCGAGGGAGAACAGCACCGAGTTGATATGTAACACGAGTTAGCACTCTGGATTGAGTGTGTCCACATTTCACAATAAGAGCATTAAAAGATCATGGCTTTCCTCGCCAAGGACAATAACAAAGCAGTTCCTAGGATTAACTACATGATGGTACTACGATTATGAAAACATCTGGCTTGTGGAAGCATTATCAATCAATCAATCAATGTACTTGTAAAGCGCACTACATACCTGTGAGGGACTCAAGGCGCTGAGGGGAGGGGGTGCCGCTACTGCTTGAAGAGCCAGGTCTTGAGGAGTCTTCTGAAGGGGAGCAGGTCTTGGGTCTGCCGTAGTTGGGAAGGGAGGGTGTTGCAGGTCTTGGCGGCGAGGAAGGAGAAGGCTCTGCCGCCGGAGGTCGTTCATTGGATGCGGGGGAAAGTGGCGAGGGCGAGGCTGGCGGAGCGGAGCTGGCGGGTGGGGGTGTAGAAGCTGAGTCTGCTATTGAGGTAGGCTGGCCCGGTGTTGTGGAGTGCCTTGTGTGTGTGGGTGAGGAGCTTGAAGGTGATCCTCTTGTCGACAGGGAGCCAGTGTAGGTCTCTTAGGTGAGGGGTGATGTGGCTGCGGTGGGGGGACGTTGAGGATCAGTCGGGTGGAGGCGTTTTGGATGCGTTGTAGTCGTCGCAGGTGTTTGGCCGGGATTCCTGCATAGAGAGCGTTTCCGTAGTCCAGCCTGCTGCTGATGAGGGCCTGTGTCACCGTTCTTCTTGTTTCGGTAGGGATCCACTTGTAGATCCTGCGGAGCATGCGGAGGGTGTTGTAGCAGGAGGAGGAGACGGTGTTGACTTGCTTCGACATGGAGAGGGAGGAGTCGAGGATGAATGCTAGGTTGCGTGGGTGTTGGTGCTGTTCCCAGCGTGGTCAGCCACCAGGAGTCGTCCCAGGCAGAGGGGGTGGGTCCGAAGATGAGGACCTCTGTCTTGTTCGAGTTCTGCTTCAGACGGCTGCTCCTCATCTCATCAGCGACGGCCTACATTCCCTCTTGGAGTTTGGTTTTGGCGGTGTGTGGGTCCTTGGTGAGGGAGAGGATGAGCTGGGTGTCGTCGGCGTAGGCAATGATGTTGAGGTCGTGTTGGCGGGGCACTTGTGCGAGGGGGGCCATGTTGTTGTTGAAAAGCGTCAGGCTGAGGGATGAGCCCTGGGGTATGCCGCAGGTGATGTCGGTGGCTGCAGAATGGAAGGGGGGGGGGGGGGGGGAGACGGATGCTCTGGGTTCTGCCGGCGAGGAAGGACGTGGTCCAGTTCAGGGCCTTCTCTTGGATTCCGGCTTCTTGGAGGCATGTTTTTAGTGTGCGGTGGCAGACCGTGTCGAAGGCGGCTGACAGGTCTAGGAGGATGAGGGCTGATGTTTCGCCGTTGTCTAGTTGGTGCCTAATGTCGTCTGTGGCGGCGATGAGGGCTGTCTCGGTGCTGTGGTTCCGTCTGAATCCGGACTGTGACGGTTCTAAGATGTTGTTGTCCTCGAGGTGGGGGGCCAGTTGCAAGTTGACGATTTTCTCGATTACCTTCACCGGCAACGAGAGCAGGGAGATGGGCCGGAAGTTTTTGAGGTCCTTGGGGTCCGCCTTGGGCTTCTTGAGGAGAGCGCTGATGTCGGCGTGCTTCCAGCTTTCCAGGAATGTCACTGTCTCGAGGGAGATGTTGATGACATTCCGTAGTTGGGGTGCGATGGCTGCGTCTGCTTTGTTGAATACATGGTGTGGGCAGGGGTCTGATGGTGATCCTGAGTGGATTGAGTTCATGACCTTGCGTGTCTCGTCGTCGTTGACGTTGGCCCAGGAGGTCAGGCGTGTGGTGTTAGCGGGGGGTGGAGTCTGGTGTGGTCAGGGTGGTCGTGGTGTTGAAGGCGTCATGGATGTTGGCGATCTTGCGTTGGAAGAAGGTGGCCAGTGCGTTGCACAGTTCTTGTGAGGGCGGGATGTCGCTGGTGTGTGTGTTCCTAGGATTAACTACATGATGGTACTACAATTATGAAAACATCTGGCTTGGGGAAGCATTATTAGATGATTGCTAGAGCATCTAGAATATACTCACTTGCACGTACTCGGTGCTTCTAAGAGCCCTTGACCCGCTCTTCGTGGAACTCTGCTAGCAATAAAAGTGCTACTTCTTGCAAAGCCTTCAAAGTGCCTTCACCAGTTTGTATTTATATAGGGATTTTTTTGTTGCGCAAACCAACCCATTTTATCTGTTTTGTTTAGCTTTTTATTGGTATTCGATCTTCGAGTTCAATAAATGCATTTGCAAATCAAAGCTTTTTAAAATTCATTTGATAGACGGGAAAATGGTAAAAGAAAAAAAGAAGGGGCAGGTTAAAACCCATTAAACCTTTTAGAATATTATGCGTTAACATTATAATGAAAAGTGGCAGGTATCTTGCTTGAAAGAGGGCACATTAAGAAACAATTGACCATATTCGGCTGGTTGCGCATAACATTTTAGGTCTTTCCCAGGTGAACTCTCCTGTCCGAATTCATCCCTCCATTGATCTCAGTGCCTTCTTACAGGCCTTCTATTGGAAAATGTCCTTTGTGGCCATAGCATCCTCTACGATGGACTGGACTCCATTCTCTGTTTAAGTGAGATGTAGTTCTTTTGTGAAAATTAGTTCCCCTTGTATTTTTGTTTCCATCACCCTTAAATTAAAAATGTTCAGTGTTTTGACGTAGGAACAATACTATATATCTGGTTACACTGTCAAGTCGGTCACTATGAGCTAACATTACTGTTTTTTCATTGTCCTTTGAAAAAGGCTTAAAGTTAAGTTCAAGAGTCTTTACCTACTGACGTTGAAACACATGCAGCCAAAGTGGTGGGAAACATCTTCGTACTTAGAGGTAGTGCTTTTGCAGAAGTAGAACTTCAAATTTTCTTTCCGTGTATAACGTTCCAGCATTGTATGGGCCATTCCAAAGGTACTGGGCTTTTATACATTTTCCATGGGTTATTTGAATTGATGCCTACAGTTAGATCAAGACTCAAACTTATACTCATCACGTAAACAGCATGTAACTCGCTCCCCTTAAGTGCAACACCCTGGCCAGAACTAGAATAACTCAGAAGCATGTCTCAGATCTGGGGGAAGGTATCAGACAGGGATTACCAAGAGTAGACCCTGAAGAGAAGTGTTTTCGAATTAGAATTTAGGCATTTCTTCTTTTAGCAGTCAAATATATATTTATAGGTTTGAATCCTTAAGTGCCTCCTCTTACCTTTGTGATGCAAGATAACTTCCTTCACATACACCACTTAAAAGAGAGTCCCTCTTTTCAGACGTGGAACCCTTCCTGACCCCATCACAAACCCTAGGCTGTTAGTAACTAGTCCCTGCAGAACCTATAGTCTTCTATCTCTGCACTAAAAACAAAACTTCCACTCTTTCATGGAAATGCTAAGTATTTTCATTCTTGAGGTCATAGCAGAGCATTCCTGTATGACTTACCCCTAATTAACTTGTCTTCCTTTCTTTGGTTTCAGATTTGTTTGAGTCAGCTAACAGATTCCTGCCCAGAAATTCCCTGAACAGAGATAGGCAAATCTGAGGATGGCAGCAAATTGCGCGTTACTGCTGAATGCAGAGAAGGTGAAACCAGGAAAAGGAGCCTGGAGCACACACAATCCAGGAAGAAAGACTCCCAGCCTGTTTTGATCAAGTTGTTCTCTTGGCCGCCACAGCACAATACATAGAAGAGCAACAATTTTTGCCCATGAGCATCAAAGTGCAAGAACCAAAGAACAGGGAAAACGTCGTTGAAAATCCAACATCAGCTTCCAGCGAACACGTATTCTCCTTCTGGACATGCTTGCAGCAGCCAAGTGACTTTGGCCCCATTGTGAAGCCAATATATTATGCTCCATTTTAATGAATCTGAATAAACGTTACTATTCACTGAAAGTGTCTGTTCCTTTTCCATGAGATTTACCATACCATTGCCTGGATGTTCTGACAGTATAGATATCTCTGCTGTTTTCCCACCTCTGCTGCCCTGACCTCTGATAGTACTGAGTATATTTTTCCTTCAGCTCCAGTTTTAAACACAGGACGATTTTGTTGGCTGGAAAATGTTTGCATCTATTTTTAACATTCTTGCATCTGTTGCCAGAAAGGGTTTAAACCTGGAGGGCGCTGGGCCTCTAGTGAGTAGATGTAAGAAAGTGGCTCTGTATATACTGTTCCTTAATAGGTACAGGGTGTACAGAGTCCACAGTCCCCCAGGGTTTGACAGAGGCTAAAGTTAGATATAACCTTACTCTCTAAAGTGGTAGCTTGGTCGAGCAGTAAGGCAGTATAAGAGGACAGTGTAAAGCATTTGTTGTACACACTCAGTCAGCAAATGGTCTCACACACTCAAGAACTGAACTCTAGGCCAATGGTTTGTATAAAAATATATTGTTGTTTTATTTTAGAACCACAAGTAGTATCAAAATATACTTTCTCAGAATGAGATTCTTTAGTTAAATACTTTTCAATAGGCAGTAGGCTTTTGAATGCAATAGTTACAGTTGTTGCAATAGGCAACACAATTCAAACACAATTATAACATTGAGCTCAATGGGAATTTATAAGTAAATGCAATTAATTACTTTTTGGATTACTTTTCTAACCACAGGACTGGATCCTAGATTCAGTCCTGGGAAATTTATTGGAAACGGGTAAGTAAATACGTTTTGGTTACAGGTATGATTTTTAAGGAATATTATTGTATTTTAAAAGTTGACACTTAAAAACTTTTTTACGTTGAATCACCAATGTTATCCTATGGGAAGAAATTCACCTAGCAGGTAAGTAGTGTTAGCATAACTTTTTCTAACCCAGTGCTGGATCCTGGATTCAGCACTGGTGCATCTCCTATAAACAGTTGAAAGAAATCGATTTTGATAAGACAGGCGATTTTTAAGGAATATTTGTTTGTTCCAAAAATCGACAGAAGAATTTCTGGCAAAAACCAGGCAATGTTATCCTATGGAAGAAAATCAAGTTAAAGGTAAGTAAAGTTGTAATTACTTTTCAGGGTCAGTGCTGGGCACCAAGATCCAGCACTGGGATCTCTCCTGATAACAGGTGAGTAATTTCGTTTTCGTTGCACGGCTAATATTTTAAAGTTTCAAAACTCAACACTTAGAAGAATTTCCAAGTGAAACCAGTCAATGTTACCATATGGAGGAAAAGTGAGTTATCGACTTTTGGATAAGTACTCGACTGGCAGTGTTAAGGTGCTGGGCATAGACTAAGGGGTTTCCCAGGGTCAGGTAGGTACAGTTGCTACACCCTCAGCGGCACAGGGGCAGCCGAGTGCAGAGAGAGTTTGGCTCAATGTTATCCTATGGCGGGCAGGGGGCCTTTGGTTGGTGGCTGCTTGCAGGCAGGCCACGCTGCTGTGGGAGCTGCGCTCCTGGTCACTTTCTCAGGGCAAGTGGGGAAGTAGAATAGGATAGATGTTGCACTTCCAGGGGCACTCGGGTGGCTGGGTGGAGGGTGCTTTTGAGCCGTCGGGCGCTCAATGGTTTTCTATGGAGAAGCTACAAGGCGAACAAAGGCTGCAAGCTTGGGGACGGAGATTCTTCAGGTGTGACCGCCACTTCGAGAGGTAAGTTGGGAAGCTGTAGGTTAGGTAGGCACCCAGGAGCTGGGCACAGGGGGCCGCAGGGCTCCGGGTGCAGGGGTGTCTTTTCGCGTCGGGAAATCTTTGCCTCTGCTGGTCATGGTTGGAGGGGTTCTTGGTTCGGAGGCTGCAGGCATCATCAGGAGCGTCGAGGAGGGTCCTTGGGTGCTGGATTTTGGGTCACAGTCGCCGGGGGGACGTCCTGGTGGTCTTTGTCCCATCAGGCACAGGCCGGGCTCGGCGGGTGCAGAGTGTGCAGGGTTCGCGGTTCCGGGTTGGTGCCAGGGGTTGTTGCTTGTTGTTGAGCAGGACCACTGCTCATTGCAGTCCCAGTCTTTTAGAGTCACAGGGCAGTCAGGTCCTCCGGGGTTTCCCTATGCTGCCACTCTCCTGTGGGAGGGGGGCAAGTAACCTAGTGCTGATTGGGCAGGGCTCCCCATCTTCAAGATGACGAGAGCCTGGAGATGTGCTTCACCTCGCCTCCCCCACCTGAGGGGTGGGATTGGCAGAGGCTGGCACACCCCCTTTCCTCCCTTGGGGTTTCCCGCCAGTCTTCCCGCCGGAGTGGGGGCTAGTGGGTGGGGGCTAGAACCGGTGGGGACCAGTTGCTGAGTACAGGGATGTGTGCCATGTCGACTTTCTGTTTTGTTCTGCACCAAGACACTCAGCCTGCAAAGGCAGTGTGTGTGTGTGTGTCAGGGCACAGGGCCTCTAAGGGTGGCACAATAAGTGCTGCAACCCTTAGGGGCCTTCTCTCGTCACAGGGCCCTGGGTACCTAGGGTACCATTTACCAGTGGCGGACATGTGGCCACAGATGCCAAATGGGTTTAGGCTTCAACGCAGTTTTAGGGAAGGAACACAGGCCCTGGGCACCTGATTGGCAGGAGCCCAGGGCACACTCAGTCAAAGTACATCAGCAATTCAGAAAAAAGTGGGGGCATACCATGCAAGAAAGATGGCACTTTCTCACACAACCCCTCCCCCCACAAACAAAAGGTGATGAGACTAACCTTGCCCTAGGGAGTCTTCATTGTCTGAGTGGAAGAACCTGGAAAGTCCATCTGCATTGGCATGGGCAGTACCAGGTCTGTGTTCCACTTCAAAGTCCATTCCCTGTAGGGAGATGGACCATCTTAGTAGTTTTGGATTTTCCCCTTTCATTTGCATTAGCCA
Organism: Triturus cristatus; assembly: GCF_964204655.1. NCBI lineage: Eukaryota > Metazoa > Chordata > Amphibia > Caudata > Salamandridae > Triturus > Triturus cristatus. Next base: position 391,620,845 of record NC_140583.1, on the reverse strand, counting down.
TCTGAGAGGTCTGTGGTCAGTTTGAACCAGGAAGTGAGTACCAAACAAGTATGGCCTCAACTTCTTCAGGGACCAAACCACAGCAAAGGCCTCCCTATCAATGGCACTCCAACGCTGCTCTCTGGGGAGAAGCCTCCTGCTTACAAAAGCAACAGGTTGGTCTTGGCCTTCATCATTGGTCTGGGATAGGATCGCTCCTATCCCAAGCTCAGAGGCATCAGACTGCACTATGAACTGCTTGACATAATCTGGAGCTTTTAGAATTGGTGCTGAGCACATTGCTTCTTTCAGGGTGTCAAAAGCCTTTTGGCAACTAACTGTCTAGTTAACCTTCTTGGGCATTTTCTTGGAGGTGAGTTCTGTGAGGGGAGTCACAATGGGCCCATATCCCATCACAAACCTCCTGTAGTACCCAGTCAAGCCAAGAAATGCCCTGACTTGGGTCTGGGTTGTTGGAGCTTCCCAGTCCAGGATGGCCTGGATCTTGGGTTGTACCTGGCCTCCACCAACAAGGTGGCTCAAGTACATCACAGTGCCCTGCCCTATCTGGCATTTGGATGCCTGGAGAGTGAGGCCTGCAGTTTGCAGAGCCTCTAAAGCCTTCCCAAGGTGGATCAGGTGATCCTGCCAGGTGGAGCTAGAGACAGCAATATCATCACGATAAGCTGCACTAAAGGACTTCAACCCAGCCAGGATTTGGTTCACCAACCTCTGGAAGGTGGCAGGGGCATTCTTTAACCCAAAAGGCATCACAGTGAACTGATAATGCCCATCAGGTGTGGAGAATGCTGTTTTCTCTTTTGCTCCTGGGGCCATGCCAATCTGTCAGTACCCTGCAGTTAAGTCAAAGGCACTGAGAAATGTGGCTGCTCCCAACTTGTCTATCAATTCATCTGCTCTTGGGATAGGGAGAGCATCTGTCTTGGTGACAGAGTTGAGCCCTCTATAGTCCAAACAGAACCTCATTTCTCTCTTTCCACCCTGTGGATGAGGTTTGGGGACCAGAACCACTGGGCTAGCCCAGTGGGCTCTCAGAGGGTTCAATAACCCCTAACTCTAGAATCTTGCTGACCTCAGCTTTGATGCTTTCCTTGACTTGGTCTGACTGGCGATAGATTTTGTTGTTGACAGGTGCACTGTCACCAGTGTCCATATCATAGGTACATCAGTTTGTCAGACCAGGGGTCAGGGAAAAGAGGCTAGCATACTATTGCAAGACTTGCTTGCAGTCAGTCTGCTGTTGAGCAGAGAGGGTGTCTGAAAAGACAACTCCATCTACTGACCCATCTTTTGGGCTGTAGGAGAGGAGATTAGGGAGAGGTTCACTCTCTGCTTTCTGTTTCTCATCAGTCACCATCAGCATGGTGATGTCAGCCCTGTCATTGTAGAGTTTAAGGCGGTTCACATGGATAACCCTTTTGGGTGTCCTGCTTGTGCCCAGGTCAACTAAGTAGGTGACCTCACTCTTTCTTTCTAGGATAGGGTAAGGGCCACTCCATCTATCTTGGAGTGCCCTTGGTGCCACTGGCTCCAAAACCCACACCTGTTGCCCAGGTTGAAATTCAACCAGTGCAGCTTTTTGGTCATCCCAGTGCTTCTGAAGCTCATGGCTGGCCTCAAGATTCTTGGTTGCCTTTTCCATGTATTCAGCCATTCTGGACCTTAGGCCAAGCACATAGTCCACAATGTCTTGCTTGGGTTCTTGGAGAGGCATCTCCCAACCCTCTTTCACAAGACAAAGTGGTCCCCTCACAGGATGACCAAACAGAAGTTCAAAGGGGGAAAACCCTACTCCCTTCTGTGGCACTTCCCTGTAAGCGAAAAGCAGGCATCGCAACAGGACATCCCATCTCCTTTCGAGTTTTTCAGGGAGCCCCATGATCATACCTTTCAATGTCTTGTTAAATCTTTCAACAAGGCCATTGGTTTGTGGATGGTATGGTGTAGTAAACTTGTACTGCACTCCACACTCCTTCCACATGTGTTTCAGGTAAGCAGACATGAAGTTGGAACCTCTGTCTGAGACCACCTCCTTAGGAAACCCTATCCTGGTGAAGACACCCAGGAGGGCCTTGGCTACTTCAGGTGCGTAGTCCTAAGTGGAATTGCTTTAGGGTATCTAGTAGCATGATCCACTACTACTAGAATAAACTTGTTCCCTGAGGCTGTGGGAGGTTCAAGTGGACCCACAATGTCCACTCCTACCCTTTCAAAGGGCACCCCTACCACAGGCAGGGGTATGAGGGGGGCCTTTGGGTGGCCACCTGTCATGCCACTGGCCTGACAGGTAACACAGCAGCTGACAAACTCCTTCACCTTTTGGTGCATCTGTGGCCAGTAAAAGTGACTAACTAGCCTTTCCCAAGTTTTGGTTTGCCTAAGATGTCCAGCTAGGGGGATGTCATGAGCCAAAGTTAGGAGGAACTCCCTGTACTTCTGTGGCACTACCACCCTCCTGGTGGCTCCAAGAGTGGGGTTTCTTGCCTCAGTGTACAGTAATCCCTCTTCCCAATAAGCTCTGTGGGTACCATTGACATCTCCCTTTGCTTCTGAAACAGCTTGCTGCCTCAGGCTTTCAAGAGTGGGACAGTTCTGCTGACCCTGGCACAGCTCTTCCCTAGAGGGTCCCCCTGGGCCCAAGAGTTCAACCTGGTAAGGGTCAAGCTCCATGGGCTCAGTTCCCTCTGGGGTGTCCAAGTCCTCTCCCTGTGGAGAGGGGTCCTGAGTTGTTTGCTGTACAGAAGCTGGTCCCCCAGTCTTCTTGCCTTTTCTCTTGGTTGGTTGGTCCATACTTTCAGGCTCCAAACCTACTTTTTCACCCTTCCTCTTGCTCTGTGCTCTAGTTTGCACACACACCAATTCAGGGATACCCAGAATGGCTGCATGGATCTTTAGCTCAACCTCAGCCCAGGATGAGGTTTCCAGGTCATTTCCTAGCAGACATGCAGCTGGTAACTTTTGAGAGACCACTGCCTGTTTCAGGCCAGTAACCCTCCCCCAGCCTAATGTCACCATAGCCATAGGATTATTAGTGGTAACACTGTGAGCATTGGTGACTGGGTAGGTTTTCCCAATCAAGTATTGCTCAGGGGAAACCAGTGTGTCTCTCACCATAGTGACACTGGCACCTGTATCCCTCACAGCTTCTATCCTAGTTCGATTCACCCAGGGGTATTGCAAACACTTCTTTAAGTTGGGTGGCCACACAGCTACAGTTGCAAACTCAACTTCCCCTTCTGAAACTAGAACTGCTTCAGTATGCATCCTGATTTGCTCTGGGCACACTGCTGATCCCATCTGTAGACTTGCCACCCCAGGTGTAGCTGTACTGGTTGCCTTAGGGACCTTGTTGTGGTGGCAAGATTTATCTACAGTTAAGTGTCCCAACTTCTTGCAGTTGTTACACCAGGCCTTTGAGGGATCATAGTTTTTACCCCTATAAGGTTGAGGCACATAGGGAGTAGTTTGGGACCCACCCCCCCTGAACAGGTTTTTGGGGCCCTTTGGAAGACTCAGACTTTTTATCCAGGGGATTCTCACCACCTTTCCCCTGGGGAGGTTTTGTAACCACCTTCTTCTGGTCACCCCCAGTGGTTGTCCTTGTCACCCTAGTCTTGACCCAGTGGCCTGCCATCTTTCCCAATTCTTGGGGAGAAATTAGACCTAGGTCTACCAAATGCTGATGCAACTTTTCATTTGTGCAATTACTCAATATATGTTCCTTCATAAACAAATTGTAAACTCCAGTGAAATCATGCACATTATGTCCAGCTAACCAACCATCCAGTGTCTTTACTGAGTAGTCTACAAGGGCAATCCAGGACTGGGTCTGGGTTTTGTGATCCCCCCCTGAATCTAATTGTATACTCCTCAGTGGTGAGCCCAAATACCTCAATCAGAGTCTTCTTCATGAGGTCATAGGACCCTGCATCTGGCACAGAAGCCTGTCTCTGCAGTTACCAGAAAACAGTTCCCACAGGAGTGCCCCCCAGAGAGGTTTCTTTACTCTTCTCGTTTCACAAGCCCTCTCAAAGGCTGTGAACCATTTGGTGACGTCATCACCTTTCTCAAATTTAGGAACAATCCCTTTGGGGATTTTAGGATCAGAAGTTTCCTCCCTATCCTTAGTTTTAATATTGCTGCCACCATTGATGGGTGCTAAACCCATCTCCTTTCTTTCTTTCTTTCTCTAGAGCCAAGAGTCTGGACTCCAAATCCAATCTTTTGGCCAGCTTTGCTAAAAAGCTGTCCTCTTCACTGGGGAGTCCCCCAGTGAGTTCCCTGATACCTGCTCCACCTATGTGGTTTCTAGGTTCTCAGAGATTGATTCTTGGAGTCATGGGTATGAGGACCCTTTCCTCCCTAGGGATTATTGGAGGGGGGCCATTACATCCCTCATCCTCCTCCCTTTCCTCCTCTGACTGGTCATCACCATGTTCAGAGGGGTGGTCCTGAGCATACTAAGACAGGGGCTCCTGGAGCCCTTGTTTGGTTGGATGCAGGCCCATTTGTAGATTTTTAAGTTTGCATAAAGACCTCAATTCCTTGAAAGACAAGTGTAACTAAGGTGTGTGGCCGAGCTCCTCCACCAGGTCCTGCATGGTATTAAATTCACTAGTAGCTGGGTTCTTTTGAGAGATTATAACATGACAGTTCTAACCCTCTACCTTTGACTACAGTGACTTCTATTTTTCTAAAATTCTAATGGGACTTAAGCAAGGCCCTGACAAGACTTTTAGTATTTTGGAAAGTCCACTTTAGGAAACCAGAATTCTAAAGGCAATTTTAAGAGTTCTGTCGTGTGATCAGATGGTAACCAAGTAGTCCAACAAATGCAAGTTTGTATCCCATCGCTGATCCACCAATGTAGGAAAATGGCTCTGTATATACTGTCCCCAAATAGGTACAGGGTGTACAGAGTCCACAGTCCCCAGAGGTTTGGCAGAGGCTAAAGTTAGATATAACCTTACTCTCTAAAGTGGAAGCTTGGTCGAGCAGTAAGGCAGTATCAGAGGACAGTGTAAAGCATTTGTTGTATACACTCAGTCAGCAAATGGTCTCACACACTCAAGAACTGAACTCTAGGCCAATGGTTTGTATACAAATATAGTTTTATTTTAGAACCACAAGTACGTATCAAAATATACTTTCTCAGAATGAGATGCTTTAGTTAAATACTTTTCAATAGGCTTTTGATTGCAATAGTTACATTTGTTGCAATAGGCAACACAATTCAAACACAATTATAACATTGAGCGCAATGGGAATTTCTAAGTAAATGCAATTAATTACTTTTTGGATTACTTTTCTAACCACAGGACTGGATCCTAGATTCAGTCCTGGGACATTTCCTGGAAACAGGTAAGTAAATACATTTTGGTTACAGGTATGATTTTTAAGGAATATTATTGTATTTTAAAAGTTGACACTTAGAAACGTTTTCACATAGAATCACCAATGTTATCCTATGGGAGGAAATTCACTTAGCAGGTAAGTAGGGTTATCGTTACTTTTTCTTACTCAGTGCTGGATCCTAGATTCAGCACTGGTGCATCTCCTGTAAACAGTTGAAAGAAATCGTTTTTGTTAGACAGGCGATTTTTAAGGAATATTTGTTTGTTTCAAAAATCGACACAAAAACCAGGCAATCTTATCCTTTGGAGGAAAGGGAAATTTTACTTACCAGTATGCATCTGTTCTTGGCATGTAGAGCTGCAGATCTACACACTGTGCATAGATCACCATCTGGGGTTGGGCCCGGATGCTTGCAGTTGTTTTTCCTCTTGGAAAGTCTTTGGAAGTCACGAAGTATGTGACTCCTCCTTTGGATCGTATTGCGCATGGGCTACGGCTCCATCCTCAGATTGTTTTTCACCAGCAGGGAAAGATGGAGAGTAGTAATAACAGTGAAGATGCCCATGTGTGTTGTATCTAAATAAGATAAACTGGAACAGATACAGGTAGCCGGGGAGGCGGGTGGGCGGGTGTAGATCTGCAGCTCTACATGCCAAGAACAGATGCATACTGGTAAGTAGCATTTGCCGTTCGAGGCATATGAGCTGCAGATTACACACTGTGCATAGATTATATAGGAGTACCCATCCTTAGCAGCGACCACCCGTATCTGTTGCAGTGGTTTGAAATAATGTTTTGAGTACAGCCTGGCCCACACTAGCCTGTTGCTTAGTTTGCACATCTACACAATAGTGTATAGTGAAAGTGTGCGGTGTTGACCATGTAGCTGCTCTGCAGATATCATCTAATGGGATGTTCCCTAAAAATGCCATTGAAGCCCCTATTTTACGTATAGAGTGGGCTTTAGGGGGAACGGATAGCATTCGTTTTGCTTTGTGGTAGCAAATCTGAATGCATTTGACAATCCACCTAGCTATCCCCGATTTGGAGATGGGGTTGCCTTTGTGTGGTGGTGAGAAAGAGACATACAGTTGTTTTGTCTTACGAAAAGGTTGTGTTCTCTTGATGTAGTAGAGTAAGGCTTGTTTGCTATCTAATGTGTGAAGAGCTCTTTCTGCAACGGTGTGTGGTTGCGAGAAGAATACTGGTTGTTCTACAGATTGGTTTAGGTGAAAAGGAGAAATTACTTTAGGGAGGAATTTTGGGTTGGTACAGAGAACAACCTTGTTATGGTGCATTTGGAGAAAAGGTTCTTGAATGGTAAGTGCTTGTATCTCACTGACCCTTCTAAGGGAAGTGATGGCTACAAGAAAGGCGGGTTTTCGTGTTAGGAATTGGGAGTTCACATTTGTGTAGAGGTTCAAAGGGAGGCCCCATTAGTCTGGTGAGAATTATATTTAGGTTCCACACAGGTGAGGCTGGCACTCTGGGTGGAATTATTCGTTTGAGGCCTTCCATGAAGGCTTTAATGGCAGGTACTCTAAAAAGTGATAGATGTTGCCTGTTTTGTAGATAAGCTGCGATGGATGCGAGGTGCAGTCTAATGGACGTATAGGCTAGATTGCACCTTTGTAGGTGTAGTAAATAGCCTATGATGTGTTGAATGGACACATCTAGGGGATTGATGGTATTGTTGTGACAAAAGACAACAAAACGTTTCCACTTGGCTGCGTAGCACACTCTAGTGGTGGGTTGCCTAGCTTCTTTAATGACGTTCATGCAGTCAGGGGGAAGATTTAGATAACTGAATTCTAGGATTTCAGGAGCCAGATCGCAAGGTTGAGCTGAGCTGGGTCCGGGTGCCTGATCTCTCCATGGTTCTGGGTTAAGAGGTGTGGAGAGAGATGTAACTTTTGGTGCGGTACTACAGATAGTTCCAGCAGTGTGGTGTACCACGGTTGTCTGGCCCAAGTTGGAGCTACTAGGATTAGTGTGAGGGAGTGTTGTTGTAGTTTGCGCACCACTAATGGAATGAGTGGGAGTGGCGGAAAAGCGTATGCAAATCTGCCTGACCAGTTCATCCATATCGCATTGCCTTTGGACAATGGGTGTGGATATCTGGCAGCGAAGCTTGGGCATTTGGCGTTTTCGTGGGTGGCGTAGAGGTCTATCTGTGGATGCCCCCACATTTGAAAGTACGGGTGAAGAACTTGCGGGTGGAGTTCCCACTCGTGGAGTTGTTGCGTTTGTCTGCTTAGCAGATCTGTGATAGTGTTTTGGACTCCTGGTACATGTTGGGCTAGGAGAAAGATTTTCTGGGGTATAGCCCATCTCCATATGCTCTGTGCTAGCTGAGAGAGCTGTGGAGAGTGTGTGCCGCCTTGTTTTTGTATATAGTACATGGCTGTCATGTTGTCTGTGCGGACTAGGACTGCCTTGCCTGAAATCTGTGTCTGAAAAGATTTTAGGGCTAAAAAGATGGCTAGTAACTCCAGATGGTTGATGCGGAGTATCTTTTGTTGAGGTGTCCATCTGCCCTGCATGGTGTGATGTAATAGGTGAGCTCCCCAGCCGAAGAGCGATGCGCCTGTTGTCAGTACTATCTGAGGAACCGGGTCCAGGAACGGTCGCCCTTTGGAAAGGTTTTTGGTGGTCCACCACTGCAGAGAGCGATGGGTACGACCGTCTACCAACACCAGATCTGTTAATTGACCCTCGGCCTGGCTCCATTGGCGCGCTAAGCACACTTGGAGAGGACGTATCTGGAGTCTTGCTTGAGGTACTATGAATATGCAAGAGGCCATCATCCCTATTAGTTGCATGAACACTTAAGTTGGAAGAGAGTGTTGTGACTGAAATTTAACGCGTAGTGCCTGAATGCTTGCTATCCTGGCAGGAGTGGGGTAGGCTAGCGCTCTTGAGGTGTCTATAGTGGCCCCCAGATATTATTTTACGTGGGACGGTTGGAGATGGGACTTTGAGTGGTTTACTGTGAAGACAAGTTGGTTAAGTAGCTGGATAGTGGCGTGCGTGTGTTGTACACACTGGTTGTATGAACTGGCCTTTATTAGCCAGTCGTCTAGGTATGGGAAGACATGGATGTGTTGTCTCCACAGGTGTGCTGCCACTACTGCTAGGCACTTGGTGAATACTCGTGGTGATGTTGTGACTCCAAATGGGAGTACTTTGAATTGGTAGTGTTGGCCGTCCACTACAAATCTGAGGAACTTTCTGTGAGCGTTGTGAACAGGAATGTGGAAATAGGCGTCTTTGAGGTCTAAAGTGGTCAGGAAATCGTTGTGGGAGAGCAGTGGAAGTACCTGCTGAAGTGTTACCATGTGAAAATGGTCTGAGTGTATGTATCGGTTTAGGGGCCCGAGGTCTAGGATGGGCCGTAGAATGTCGTCCCTTTTTGGTATGAGAAAATATAGGGAGTAGACCCCCATATTTTGTTGGTTGGTAGGAACCCGTTCTATCGCCCCCTTTTGTAGGAGGGAGATTATCTCCTGCTTTAGTAGTGTTAGATGTTCCTGTGACATTGGGCGTTGTATGGGTGGAATGTTTGGAGGGTTAGATATTAGTTCTAGGCAGTAGCCTGACCGAATTATTTGTATTACCCATTTGTCTGAGGTGATGGTAGTCCAGACAGGAGGGACATTTTGGAGTCTGCCCCTGACTGGAGTGGGATGGTCTGGGGGGAGTGGAGGGGAGTCATTGGGTAGGTGCGGAGGCAGAGCGGGCGGGGTTTGTCTTGCCTCTGCCTTTATTATTGTTGCCTCTGTAGCCGCCTCTTTGGTAACCCCTTGTAAAGGTGGATTGGGTAGGGGCCTTATATGAAGTGGAAGCGGTGTCAGAGGAGTAGCCTCTGGATGTGCTCCGAAAGGAAGAGCGGCGAAAGGAGCGCCTGGGAGGGTGTGATTGTACGGCTCCCATAGACTTCGCCGTATCGGTGTCTTTTTTCATTTTTCTAGGGCCTCATCCACTTTTGGGCCAAACAGATGTTCCTGGTCAAAGGGGGAGGGGGGGTGGTTCAGGATGGAAGCTTGCACTTCTGGTTTAAAACCTGAGATCCTTAGCCAGGCATGGCGACGGAGGAGGATGATGGTGGTATTAATAGCTCTGGAGGCGGTGTCAGCTGCATCTAGGGCACAGTGGATGGAGGTATTGGTAATGGCTTTGCCCTCCTGAATTAACTTGTTTGCCCTATTTTTATATTTGTCAGGGAGGTGTTGCATTATGGCTTCTAGTTCGTCATAATGGGCCCTGTCGTATCTTGCCAGTAGCGCTTGTGTATTAGCGATACGCCATATGTTGGCAGCTTGGGATGCAGTGCGCTTGCCAGATGCGTCCAAGAGTTTTGACTCTTTGTCAGGTGGTGGTGCTTCGCATGACGCTTGGGAGTTGGCCCTCTTTCGTGCTGTAGACACTACTAGGGAACCTAGTGGTGCTGGCCCTCTGATGTAGGCGGGATCTGTAGGGGCGGCTTTATATTTTTTGTCAATGCGCGGATTAATGACCCTGGCTCTGACTGGGTCTTTAAAGACCTCCGTCGCGTATTTGATAACTCCTTTGAGCATGGGCAGTATGGAGGTGGCCCTATGCGTGGTGTCAAAAGTATCGAGAAGGAAGTCCTCCTCCACGGGGTCGGTATGGGGATCCACCCCGTGATAGTGTGCAGCCCTTTGGAGTAAGTGGTTGAACCCTAATGAGTCTTCTGGCGGGAATGGTCTCGAAGGGTAGAGATCATCTTGCGGGACATTAGGAATGTCAGGGATGTTAGAGTCGTCCCATGGGTCTGGGGAGCCTGTGGGAGCGGGGTCCCCTGTAGGTAGGTCATGGGGCACGTTCCTTATGTCATCATAGACATCATCATCATCATCATCCGGAGAGGGTGTGGGGGAATGATGAGGTGGGGGGGAGAAGGTGGAGGGGGTGGAGGAGGTGGTGAAGGCATTCTAAAAGGGGAGGTAGCAGAGTCTTTCCTCTTTGGAGGTGGAGCTGGGGCAGGCTTTTCCAGCTGTCTCTTTTTGATGCTGAGCATCAAATGTCCGCTTTTGGGGTCCTTGATCAATGTGTTTTGCAATGGATCAGGTGTAAAAAAGTTCTTCCGAGGGTGGTTTGTCAGTCGGCGCCGAAGGCATCGGGCCGTTGGTGTTCTTGTTTTAGAGTCTGCGCTAGTTCGCTGTTTGGAACTATGCGGCCTGGAAATGGCTGTCTGTTTACTCTGTGCCGAGATGGTTTTCGGCTTCTATATATCGGTGTCGGTGGCCTTGAGTTTTTTGCTCGGTTCCGGGGATGGTGTCGGTACAGAGGAGCTGGAGCTGGTTTTCGGTGCAGAGTGTTTCGGTATGGAGCTCGGTGCCGAGGAGGAGGCGATTTTCTTTTTCGGCGTTGGTGCGGAGGAGTGTTTCTCGGCACCGACGGTGGGCCGGCTCGAGCCCGAGCCGCCGGAAGGCTTAATAGGCTTCTTTACCGGTCCCAAAGGTGCGGTGTGATAAGCAGTGTCTTTGGTCTTGCCTAGGCCTGGAGGCGAAGGCGTGACCGAAGTCTTTTTTGGTGTGGGGGGGGGGAATTTCGGTACTCACGACCCTCTGTGCCGAAGTGATATCCTCCACATCTGAATAGTCGGCTTCGGAGGTGCTGACGAGGCCCTCGTCGGTGTGTTGTCGTTCTGGAGCGTCGATGCCATAGTTCTTCGTGCCCTTCGGTCTCGAATGGTTTTCTTGGACCGGAAGGACTTGCACGCCAGACAGTCTCGAGCCTCGTGTTCAGGGGAGAGGCAGAGGTTATATACTTTGTGAAGATCGGTGTGGGGGAATTTGGAACCACAGAGGGCACTTCTTGAAGGGAGTCCTTTCCATTAGCCTGGACCGGAGCTTGGGTAGGCCCGAAGGCTGTCGTTGACGACTGGAATCGAAGGCCTTGATCGATGAGAGCCTCGCCGAGTAAGGAGATCGCGATCGAAAACAACACCACGAATTGGGGTAAGGATTGCGCATCGATAGAAGAACTGGAAACTGTTCGGAACCGGAGTGTGAAGATCACATCCGAGCCCGATGGCGGAAAAAAACAATCTGAGGATGGAGCCGAAGCCCATGCGCAATACGATCCAAAGGAGGAGTCACATACCTCGTGACTTCCAAAGACTTTCCAAGAGGAAAAACAACTGCAAACATCCGGGCCCAACACCAGATAGCGATCTATGCACAGTGTGTAATCTGCAGCTCATATGCCTCGAACATTAAGTTAGTGGTAAGTACAGTTATAATTACTTTTCAGGGTCAGTGCTGGGCACCAAGATCCAGCACTGGGATCTTTCCTGATAACAGGTGAGTAATTTCGTTTTCGTTGCCCGGGTGATTTTTAGTGAATATCTTAAAGTTTCAAAACTCGACACTTAGAAGAACTTACAAGCGAAACCAGCCAATGTTACCCTATGGAGGAAAAGTGAATCGGCTTTCGGGTAAGTACTCGACTGGCAGAGTTAAGGTTCTGGGCATAGACTCAGGGGTCTCCCAGGGTCAGGTAGGTACAGTTGTTACACCCTCAGCGGCACAGGGGCAGCCAGGTGCAGAGAGAGTTAGGCCCAATGTTATCCTATGGTGGGCAGGGGGCCTTTAGTTGGTGGTTACTTGCAGGCAGGCCACGCGGCTGTGGGAGCTGGGCCCCTGGTCACTTACTCAGGGCAAGTGGGGAAGTAGATTAGGATAGATGTTGCAGTCCCAGGAGCACTCGGGCGGCTGGGTGCAGGGTGCTTTTGAGCCGTCGGGCGCTCAATGGTTTTCTACGGAGAAGCTACAAGACGAACAAAGGCTGCAAGCTTGGGGACGGAGATTCTTCAGGTGCGACCACAACTGCGAGAGGTAAGTTGGGAAGCTGTAGGTTAGGTAGGCACCCAGGAGCTGGGCACAGGGGGCCGCAAGGCGCTGGGGTGTCTTTTCGCGTCGGGAAATCATACTCTCTGCTCGTCGCAGTTGGAGGGGTCCCTGGTTCTGAGGTTGCAGGCGTCGTCAGGAGCGTCGAGGAGGGTCTTTGGGTGCTGTATTCTGGGTCACAGTCGCTGGGGGGACATCCTCGTGGTCTTTGTCCACTCAGGCGCAGCCCGGGCTCGGTGGGTGCAGAGTGTGCAGGGTTCGCGGTTCCTGGCTGGTGCCAGGGGTTGTTGCTTGTTGTTGAGCAGGCCCACTGCTCGTGGGAGTCCCAGTCTTTTAGAGTCACAAGGCAGTCAGGTCCTCTGGGGTTTGAGGTTGCTGACCACTGGAGACGCCGGGTTTTAGCAGGAGCAGGTTTGAGGGTCGACAGGCCTGTAGGGCTGGGGCCAAGTCAGTTGGTGTCGTCCTCTTGTTAGCAGATGCACGGCAGGTCTTCTTTCTTCTTGTTCTTGCTTGTTTCTGATTCGGGATCTGAGCAAGGAAGGTTCAGGGTGCCCCTAAATACTAAGTTTACAGGTAGGTAAAGGGCAGGGACCACTGGGTACCTTCGCTGGGGTGGGTACACCCCCTATCCTGCCACTCTCCTGTGGGAGGGGGGCAGTAGCCTAGTCCTGATTGGGCAGGGCTCCCCATCTTCAAGATGGCGAGAGCCCAGAGATGTGCTTCACCTCGCTTCCCCTACCGGAGGGGTGGGGTTGGCAGAGGCTGGCTGGCACACCCCCTTTCCTCCCTTGGGGTTTCCCGCCAGTCTTACCGCCAGAGTGGGGGCTAGAACCAGTGGGGACCAGTTGCTGAGTACAGTAGGTGGTCTGGGGGGGGGGGCTCACAAAGGCAGCATGCCTTTCAAGCTTCCCCCTGCCCCTCCTAGGGGAGGAGACCTAGCACCTCACCCAGGAAGTGCATTGTTGCAGGCCCAGAAGAGCGGATGGCTCTCTACCCAGGGGTCCAGCAACATGTCTGCTGGGTGGCAGCCTAGGCAGCCTCTCAGGCAGGACGTGGATTGTGGGTTAGGTTCGGGGGAAACTCTAAGTTGCCCTCTGTTATGCATCTCACATTAAATCCCATACTGGCATCAGTGTGGGTTTAATGTGCTGAGAAGTTTGATACCAAACTTCTCAGTCTTCAGTGTTGCCATCATGGTGCTGTTGAGTTTGTGTTGACGACCTCCCAGCACCATATACTCTTAATGGCAGCACTGTACTTACAGTGCCCAGGAATGGACCTGGGTACTGTAGGGGTACAGGGCTCATGCACCTATACCCTCACCACTGGCATAGTGCACCCAGCTAGAGGGGTGACTGAGGTATGCCAGGGCAGTGTGTTTGTTGGCGTGGCACACAGGGATGTGTGCCATGTCGACTCTGTTTTGTTCTGCACCAAGTCAGCCTGCAAAGGCAGTGTGTGTGTGTGTGTGTGTGTCAGGGCACAGGGCCTCTAAGGGTGGCACAATAAGTGCTGCAGCTCTTAGGGGCCTTCTCTGGTCACAGGGCCCTGGGTACCTAGGGTACCATTTACCAGGGGCTGACATTTGGCCAGAGATGCCAATTGGGTTTAGGCTTCAATGCAGTTTTAGGGAAGGAACACAGGCCCTGGGCACCTGATTGGCAGGAGCCCAGGGCACACTCAGTCAAAGTACATCAGTAATTCAGCAAAAAGTAGGGGCATACCATGCAAGAAAGATGGCACTTTCTCACACTAGAGACTAGCCTTTGTCAACAAATACAGTCAGTAATGGTGGCACTACTTTTCAGTGAATTGTCACATTTCTAGTCTTTTTTCATTTTCAGTGGCTATACAACTCCTGGCAGGGCTGTTGGTGTTGCACGTGTAAAAGTTTCTTATAGAAGTAGCTTTTCAAAACTGCATCAACTTTAGTCATGGTAGTGTCCTTGGCTTCAAAAGCACTGGGTCTAATCAATAAGGTGGCACATCTAAGATGCTGTGCCTATAGGATTGAAAAGGACTCGCTCAGCCACATGTGCTTATGTCAATGTTTTCTCTGCAAGTGTCATCCAGGAGAATACTGAACAGAACCAGGCCCCTCTGTAAGAGAAGAAATTTACTATTTTCAGCTTTTGGCTGTTGAACATACACTTTCATTTTGCCCCTTTGGGAGGATATTATGCTCAAAAGGACCTTGGGTTTGGCTTGATTCAACTTGATTGCATTTGTCTTGAAGTTGTCAGCTATCCAGTTCAAGTAACTTTGAAGGCCACTCAGTTTCCTCCTTACACCGGCTTCGAAGGCTGTTCAATTTCCTTACCTCGAACACCACATAGTCAGAACTGAGCAGCAAATGGACACGTCTCATTTTTTACATTGCTGTTGAGACTAGTCAGGGCCTCTGTTATGTCATTCAGAAAAATGGTAAAAGCAAACGGCCAGGAGGCCTACAAAATTGCTGGATCAATATCCAGGAACAGCAGAGATGTTGGTTTCTAACCAAAAAAGGGTCTGTATTAAATATCAAAATTGCTAGTTTAAAGATTGACAAAGTGGGAAGTCATATCAACAAGCAACAATACCTTGTATTCAAGTAAGTGCCATAGGAGTAGCCAGTTCAAGTCACTGCACAGCAGCCATGTGTTCGAGAGTCTGCATTAACACTTGTGTTAAGCAAACTGCAATATCTAACCTGGTCACACGCCAAACTGATGAAACCCAAAGCACAGGCAAAGAGAGCTGCACAAACAGCTAAGACAAACAGCTGCCCCATCTAGATTGCCTGCCTCCCCACCTGACAAACACTGCCAGCTCCCCAGATCTAAATTCTCTGGCCAGCTAATATCACATCCCTCAGATTCTACCATGTCTTTTAAAATTATATATTAGTATTCTCTCTAAACTCTTAAAGTCATCTCGCCAATAAGCTGGTATAGTCTCACTTGCTGGTTGTAATAATTAGCAGCTCACAGAATCTTTAGCTGGTAGAAAAGAGTTTTTCAAAAGCCTAGCACTTCCATCCAGTCTGGACTACACTTCTGAACTTGGAGTGTAAATAGGGATATTAATCAATGCAGAGTGATCTTATTTACAGTACACTTAAGGTGACAGGGAAGTCTTGTCTCACACAAGGGTCGAACTACAAGAAGATCCCCAAATCACTCCCTGCTCCAAACCTTCAGCAGAATTTAAAAAAAAAACATTCTTTCAGTGGAGCAGAACAGTGTTGGGATGGGAAAGCCCATCATGCTTCTCACCCACCAGTTACATCAGTCTTAAAGAAGAGTGGTAAAGCAATGCCTAACCAAAACAATCATGTAGTGGAAGAAACTGGCTGTTCTGTCTCAGGCTTAGGCAATATCCCTGCACCCCGCTGAGCTGAATCATAGTGATAATAGGCATGTCCCCTAAAAGGAACCTGCTACGCAGTCCTGTGCCACCATTACCTGAGTGGATGCTCAGTTACCTTCCAGCGTGAAGGTCTATTTGTGCTGAGGCTAGAGGGCCCATTGAGCTCTCCACCCATCAGACATCTCATCATGTTGGAGATCAACACTGCAGAGCAGTGTGATGCACTGATGTTGGAGACATGAATGCAAAATGCATCACCATTTAACAAGTTCAGCCTCTTTGGCTCTACGCCTTGTCCCATCCCTTTCAAGCTCCTTCTCCTAATCCTGCCTAATTATTGGTCTGAATAGTCCCTCGGCAGCAAATGCATTATTGCTGCTGCTCTGGTTCACTGCAACTTGAAACGCTAGTAGCTTCTCCTCTCATTAGCCTATCGCCCGCTAAAATGTCAGTGAATAGTAAATCCAGGCTTCCTACAACTGCAACCAACTCTAATTGGAATGACTGCTGTTTCTGGATAAACCTGACATCTGACCGATGTAACGTAAGTGACAAACCAACTGTGACCTGTAGTAATTTGGGGAGTACTCCTTCCTGCATCCCGCGAACTGCAATCCATTGTATCTTCAGTGAATTATTTCCCTTCCACACTCTCAACTAGCCCACTGTAATTTGATTAGTTGTTGCTTTTATATCCCAGGGACTGATATCCACTGTAACCTGAACAAATGGTACCCCTTAACAGGGCCCCACCGTAATCTGATTGGCACCCCATTCATAATCATAATAGTGAACCAATACAATATAGGTGATTTGCTCTCCGATACTCTCTTGAACTGCAACCTACTATTATTGAGGTAACTGGTGCCCATAACCCCCAAGAATTATACAATGCAACTCCAGAACTGTTCCTTATTAAGAGTGAAACACTAAAGGGGCATGGATAGTAAGCCATCATGGTGGTGCGATAACTTAGAGCTCCTATGTTGCACTGAGTAATCCTTCACATTCCTATCTCTTTACAACACCATAGAACAGGAACAGCTCCCAGCCCCGTTACATGCATTTCAGGAGGAGAATTCTGCACAACAGATCCCAAGAAAAATGGCACCATGTGCAATGGCTGGACCGGGAGGAAACAGACCGGACCTAGCTGGTTTACGTGCGTGATTGGCAATGTGTGAGAGGCCGAGGTGGCTTCGACCCATGCCATGGAGGAGCAGTGGCACAAAAGATGGACATGGTACCCAGTAAGATAGGCCAGCAGAAAAAAGGAAGTTTGAAACCTGTTCTGAGTTTACAGGAATTGGAGCAATTAAGCTCAGGTCTGTGAACTGGCCGGCTGACAAGTGAGTGATGGCTCTTGGCAAGGCATAGAGGTAGAAGCCGGACAGATGAGCTGCCAGGCTGAACTTGGGGGCATACTGGGCAACCACCTGAATGAGTGAGGCTGCACAAATAGCTAAGAGTTGGCGTGCCCCAGCTAATGTGACTCAGCTTAATAATGGGCCATAGAAGAGACTTGTGTGGTTGGTGACTGGGAGTGATTACTTGTTTCTGGGCGGGCCCAGTTGAGCAGGAAATAGCTGGCCAGCAACAAAATTATGGCGTGAGACAGTGAGCTTCCTGAACTTGTTGGGGTGCTCCCACCTTGTTTCCTAATGTCCCTTTTACTGGCAAAAGACAGTGGGGGCAGGGTGACCCAAATACTGCCTGATAAGGTCTGCAGGGGAGAGGAGGAATCTCTCTGTCTCCTCAATTTTCCTACGGGGCAGGAGCCAGCATGATGGGTACCACACTGGCCTGAAGAAAATAGGCTTCGTATCCAAGTCCCATAGGGGGGCATTGCGAAAACCAAGAAAGAATCAGCACACAAGAGCTTTGCAGTATTTTTGAGAGTGCTGACCATGCTCAAGTTTTGCAAGAAGAGGTGGGGAACCTGCCACCCTCTGGCCAGAACACATCACTCATGTGGACAGAACACCCCTGGAGATCTGCTGTTGAAGCCGGTCTGGAGAGGAAGCATTCTAACTCTGATCAGTAATATTATTTTTGATCCACATTAGAGCACGTTACTCACCATGGTAAAAAACAAGCCCGCAAAGAAGTCCTGGTAACCCAAAAGTAAGAAGTATGCCACATCTTCTACTGCAGGGGAGGGAGCCATGCTTGAGGAAGGTGGAGGGTCCCGGTAGGGATCTGAGGGTTCCACACATAATGCAGACACTATCACTACACAGCAGGCCATAGAGAGCACAAGACAACTGGTATACATTTCCCAATGGTGAGGCTGGTTCTGATGTGATACCCCTGAGTCATGCTCCAAGACCTGAAGGCCGTAGTGAGCATACTGTCTTCTAGGTCCAAGGGGCTATTAGATAGGATGGAAGATAGAGAGGGGAGAGCCCACCAAAATAATCTATGGCTGGAAGGTTTCTCAGTAGATTTTGAGGCATCCAAACTAAATCATTTCCTATACAACTTATTTAAAGCCTGGATCCAAGAGACATAACTATTCACATGTTTTGTAGTGAAATGTGCCCACATCCTTATCACAGAGACTCTTCTCCCGAAGCTGCCAAAAGCCTTGTTATATCCTGTATTTTGAACCATGAGGATAGAGACACCATATTTTAAAAATGTCCCATGTGATTCATTTTAAAGTTGATATATAGAGATTTCCCCTCTTAAATGAATACTTCAGGCTATATATACACTATTCAACAACAACACATGAACAAATTACTAAGTCTTCAAAATTCAGCAGCTCAACTGCTTCTTGGCATTCCAAAATTTGAATCTGTCTCCCAAGCACTAAGACTCCTTCACTGGCTACCTGTAAGACAAAGAGTCATATTTAAAGCTCTTTGCATTACTTTTAAATTATTCCATGGTATCGGTCTGGACTACCTAAAGAAGAAATTCAAGTGGCACGCCCCCGCAGAGGTCTTTAAGATCCTTCAAAGCAAACAATTTCTCTATCCCAAGATTCAAACTAGTCTCCTGAAGAGGTAGAAACTTGGTTAATAGTGCTTCCAAAGTCTGGAATAACCTACCCTCTCGCGTTAAAGTCTTTGACAATCTACTACTCTTTAGGAAATCGCTTAAAACTTTTCTCTTCACTCATTAAGGGTTTAGAGCTGGAAGTGTTTGGGTTTCAGTTGAGCCAGCGCCATAACACCGTAGGGTATCTGAGCACTTAAAAAATTTGTTTAACATTACATATTCAGTTGATTATTTTCAAAATAATGCTCATTGTATTTTTTTAAGAAAATAGGTAAATATTCGAAGTGTAGATGGCACAGTGCTTACAGTACTGCAAATATTTGTATAAAAGCATGAAAATCAAGGATTGTAAATTCAGTCTCACATATAGGAAATATTTTTCTATGATCAGAATAATCCTAATCGAAATCTTAATCACAGAACATCCTAGAAATAGCTTTAACATTTCGACACACTATTACTACTAAGGGTCTCATCATGACTACGCCATCTTTATTTGCATTCTATAAAAGCAGAAAAGAAGGTCATTTGTTACTATCTACACATTACACATTAATACCTATGAATCCTCAAAAGATTATTGTCTATTACGTATCTCTGGAGATAAACCAGGTATTTAGTTATAAATATTTACTCTCATTACACAGCTGCACCATATTTTCTACAATTAATAAAATTGGTTAAAACTTTAACAAAAAACAGAACTTACCTTCAACACTTTCTTGATGCCGTTAATAGAAGAAGTCAGCAATGAACGCACTTTTTGATCATCATTCAGGTAGTCTGCATGGCGGACACACATAAACATGATATATGCTGGCAACCCTGGGATGAGGTTGACGGCAACACCTCTTGGCTTTAGTTCTAGGACAAAAATACAAATTTGACATTAAAAATGGAACTGTTGTCGAATAGCAAAATTGGCTCTTATGAGTCTACAGTATATGAAGACTTTCCCTCTGCCTCTGTTAGCATATAAAACGTTCTAGTTAGGAACTCTCACACATATTATCCAGTGTCCAGGCATATTACACATTCCCTCACACTGACTATTGCATCTCACATGAAAAGGTACATAAATTTGAATGCCCATTTGAAATGGTCTTAAGAGCGCAGAGAAACATGAAATGCACCACAAGGGGGTAAATCTATTTGGGTAGGGTGAGGGTTTGACTGGTAGTGGAAATGGTCAATTGGTCACTGGTATTGGAACTTCGGTATTGTTTATAACATCATTCTTTTCTTGGTGGCATACAAGGTGACCAAATTATGTTTGGCAGAACAGTAAAACGTCTGGGGAAAAACAGTGCAGAATCCGTCATATATAAAGTCGATATCACCCTTGATTTCACAAGTAAAGATAATTTATTCAAACAATACCTCATAACTTCAAGCAATTTTGAATTGTCCATAATGTTTTTTTATTTTTATTCTAATTGTTTTTATTGAATCACATGGTGCAAAACATATGTATAATAACAAACATTTATTTAACCAGCCACATAATTGTGGACACAGCAACTCAATATTCATTAGGTGCTCCTGCACATGAGGATGAAGTTTACTAATATTAACTCTAGATAGTTAGTTTCTATGATAAAAGTCAGGGTATCAGACTGCGTTTGTGTCTGAATGTCCACAGGATCCAAATCAGTAAAGTCATTTTTTATGATTCACTGCATCATTACCAACTAAAACAGAACTTGCCCTTTTGCCCTAACTGTCCCTCCCCAACCCCCCAGTGTCCTGCGTTGCGAGTTCGCCTCCTTTGAACAATGAACAAAAAGAAAAAATAGAAAAGGAAAAAAAAAGAAATAGAGCCATGGTAGGGATATAGCCAGTATCACGCCTCTAAGACCTCACCTTGTGTGAATGCAGTTACAGGAGTTTCGACCATGGCCTAATTCAAAGGGGGGGAACCAAAATATCCGTTGAACTCCTCCCCCCCTTGGTGGCGGACAGAATCTCCGGTCGTCGGAAGGTAGTAAAAGAGGGATAAGATAAGTGCAGAATGTGGACTAATCCTCCTAACAACTTACTTAAAACAGTGCGCTCACCATTGAGACAGGAGCAAATGACTCAAAATTTTGTCGAACACAGGTAGACGGTCTTCCAGTTTGTAAATGATGTGTTCATAGAATGCCATTGAGAACATTTCCCTACGCCATTATTGAATTGTGGGGAGAGTGTCCCTTTCAAGAAGCCAGAGAATACAGTTTGGCGACTGCCAAAGCTGTGGCGAACCACCAGTTAATCTCAGGCATAATCTCCGGATAAGGAGAGGTGTAATGAAGCAGTGCTAGAGAGTCTGCTAACTTCCCTGTAAACCCCGCCATGGACTGCATTTCGGATAAGACACCATCCCAATAGGGTCTCAGTGTCTGGAATTCCCACGCAAAATGGACTATAGCATTGTCAAAACAATAACATCTGCAGCATTCAGAGTACCCGAGATCTGGACCTGTACTTGTCTATGTAGAGACCAATGCCACCTGTGTAGTATTTTATAATATCCTAGGTTTAACCTTCCTTTGTGTTTCTAATGGTGCAGTAAGAAGTCAGCCTAGTCCACGTCTATAAGGTCAAAGTCAAGTCTGTTGGACCACCAGTCTTCTAGCTCAGTCCGTACCTGGGATGAGTAGGTCGCATCAAGTAATATTGTATACTACCCTTTGGAGGCTTGTAGGCCATCTGTGATTTGGTCTATCTCTTCTTCACTATAGTCCTCAGTAAATTAGGCTGTCATCTCTGGGGAGAGATTCGGTATGGGCAAATTGAGGATAAGGTCCTCCTCTGCCTGTGTGGAGGTGAGATCTTCGGATGTGTATAGTTTTTTTGTAGAAAGAACAGAATGCTGATCCAGTGTCAATAGGATGTGTCAGTAATTCTCCTGAATTGTTTCTAATTGCCGCGATTGTGTGAGATACGTCTTGCTGATGCAATTGATAAGCAAGTTGGTGCCCTGCCTTCTCAATTCTTTCATAATGCCTCTCCTTTTGACTTACAAGAGCTCTTTCTGCTTGGGAGGAGTTGCTACTACTCATTTCAGATTTATTTCCGAGCAGTTCCCGTAATGTATCCTGAGAATGCATTTTAACATAGCTCTTGTAGAAATGGGCCACCTGTGTTTCTTATGCGAGATATACTTGACACGACCACCTTTTCATAAAGTTCCTCATTAATTTGCCTCCAAGGTTTTCCTTGCCTGCTTCCCATAGCAAATGGGAGGAGAATACAGAATGGGTGTTCTCTTCCAGGTTAAATCGCACCACATTGTGACCGGAAGTGCCATTCGGGGTAATCTCTAAGTCTTTCATGAATGGAAAAAGGGTACCTGTTATGAGGTAATAGTTAATCCTAGGACGTGTGCCATGTGTACAGGAAATTAATGTATAGTCAAAGTTGGTGGGGTGATCCAGTCGCCAGATCGGGTCTGAGAGTGGTTGTATATTAAATCAATAGGGATCTGCCAGTCTTTTTTTTATTGTGGAGCATATGATGGTCTGATGTGTTCATAACTGGGTCTAAAACTAGGTTCCAGTTGCCTTCAAGATACACTGTAGCTCTAAAAGCAGGCATGGGAGGGTGCAATCTATTGCTCTGAAAAAATGTCCTTTGTCTCCAGTTGGAGCATATACAGAAAGAACCAAGACCCAGCGACAGAACCTGAAAGTTTGCTTTAAGAAGTTGTGGCCCTACGCTCCAACCCACATCTTTTGAACCGTTAATGGTAGACCATTTCGGAACAGGATTGCCACCGCTCCTTTCCAGTAGGACTTAAAGGAAAAGGTGCTATTTCTTTGCCAGTAATGCTGACAAGTATAGTACTCACTGCCTACCCAGACACTGTAGAATTTACCGCTCTCTAAGTTAGAGAAGTGTGGTTCTTGGATGAACATTACATCTGGGTTTCTGTGTGCAATAAGGACAAGATTCTTTTAATTTCGTGCCATGGGGGAGGCCCTTTACATCAAGAGAGAGTACGGTTAAGACTTATAGAGGTGTGCATGAGGAAATAGCTTCAAGATAGCCATATTAGGCTGCGTGGAAATGCCTTCAGGATTGTCTGGTAATAACTTGAAAAGGAATCTGGAGGGTAGTATCTCCTACTAGGGTGACGTATGCCAAGAGATGGGTCGAGAAGATGTAAACCCCCACGAACGTTTGAAAGCCTAAAGGGTAAGTGTTGCTGTAGGAGAGTAGGATCTGCACTTATGTTGCCCCCACTTTTTTTCTGATGCACACACTGGTTTCTGGCTATAGTCTGGCTGGGTCCCTGCTAATCAGGGACCCAGTCTCTCTGTTCTCTCTGAACGACTTGGTGTGCATATTAGATGCACTAGTGATTGGATACTGTGGTACCTTATGAGCCCCTAGTATATGGTACCTTAGGTACCTAGGGCATTGGTACTTCACAGGCCTACCACGGGCTGAAGCATGTATTATGCCACCCCTGGGAAGCAGACTCAATCTGACACCACAGGCCTGATACTGCAGCCTGTGTGAGGTAGTGTTAGCACTCCTCACAGAGGTATAGGTTCCTATATCTCACCATACACACACATATAAACCTATCAGCCACCCCTATGGCAGGCCCTATCAATCCTGAGGGCAGGGTGCTTGGTTTACTATGTGAGCGGGTGCCTCTGCCTGAGCAGGGCCCCTCTGCCGCTGGCAGGGTCTATTCCCTGTGGCTGTTTGTGGATGCGGTTAAACCATATACTCTTAAGTGCATTATAACCTTGCGGTAAATGCTAACTTTGGAATGACTGCATCAAAACATGTCGTGTTTGGTGTCAAACCACTTGGAATCATACCCCCACACCAGTAACTGGTGTGGGCGTATGATCCCACCCTTCTAGAGGGGATGACATGTACCCACTGTACTAAACGACAGAAATCCTATAGAGCCCTGGCATCACAAAATGGATGCCACCAGCACAGACACTGGGCTGCCCGCCTGCTGCTGACTGAAACTCGCAGTGGAAGAAGCCCAACAATAGGCATCCTGTCACAGGTAGGTGTCACCACCTTCCAGACAGGATTTTGTGTATTGGCGCTGGGTGGATGCACTCCTAGAGTACTTTGAAGTCCTATACTGGGGGAGCAGTAGGCTCCTCTGTGCATCCAGCTCAAACCGGTTCAGGGGCTACCTGCCCCTGCTCTGGCGCAAAACTGGGCAAAGGGAAGTGGTGTAACCACCCCCTCCCCTGACCCTCCTAGAGGAGTGGTCATAGAGCTAGTCCCTCCCCTATCTTCACTATAAGATAGCAAGCATTGCCTTTACAAATCAGATAACCCTGGACGACGTTCTACAAAGAAGAATCCTGGCCCTTCAACATTCCACTACCTTTGGAAGACAGAAGAATCTCCCTTGGAGTCAAGGAGTGACTCCCCTGCTTGGCAGGCACCAAAAACCTTAATCAACGGTTGCAAACTTTCCCACTCCCGCCGGAGTACGAAGTCCCTGCTGCCCCGGAAGTGGATTTCCTGACTTCTCGACGGCCATTGTGAGTCCCCAGCGAAGCGGTGGCGAGTGGACCCCACGAATGACGAGGAACAGCAATACCCGGGGACCGTGCACTATTGTTGAGTGCAAACCCTAAACAGCGTTCTACGAACTTGTGCATTGGACCATTGGTGGCCCAAGCCTCCAGCAGGCCTTGCACCAAAACTCAGCAGCCTACCCCATCCCGAGTGACCGTGGGCTCCTGTGAAGCATTTCCTGAAGAGGCGTCTTCGCGATCACTTGCCCGTTGGCTAGGGGGTCCCCCGAAGACTTTTCTATCGACTCAAAGGGCTCCCCTGGTTGCTCCAGGCCTGCCCTCACTTACCCTTGCTAGATGAGTCCCTCAGACCTTGCTGGTCTGCACCATCGACTTTCTTCAGTCTACATGAGACTTGCAGTTGCCAAGGCTTGTTTGCTCCAATCCGGTTGCCGACACCGCCATCAGCTGCAGACGTCGTGGGACACTCCAAATCCAGCCGCTGGTCATCATCGATCTCTCCTGGACCTCGTGAGCGAAGAGTCAAAACACCATCGACGACCTGAAATCCCCCGACATCCGTGGTCATCCATCTTCCTGGCCACCGGTCACTGGCAAGTGACTTTGAACACTGTCCCTTCAATTTTCAGGTCCTCTCCATCTTGAATACAGGCTTGGATTCCACCGGATACTTCTTCAGACGACGCAAACAGCAAGTCTTCTTTGGTCTCCATAGAAAACAGCGATGCAACGCGACACCAAAAGACACCTATGCACCCGGCTTCCCTGGGTGAGGTAACTCGTGCACTCCGGTGCCCAAGTACTTACCTTGTAAGTGGCTTGCTTGTAGTCTTCCTCGAAGTACCCTAGAACTTTAAAAATCTAACCGCGACTTGCACCATTATAACCAATAGGGAACCCGTGGCTGTGTTCACACACTGCACGCGTCTCCCGTGGGCCTGTTACTTACCTGCTAACACTGCAGTAGTGAAGCCCCAGCGATTCCCCAGGCCCTAGGCCTTGTTATTTTGCAAGTCGACATCCTTATACCACTTTCTTAGTATATGGTCTGGTACGCCCCTAGGGCTCCAGCCATATTTGTGCTTAATTTATTGTGAAACGTTGACATTTGAATGTGTACCTGGTTTCTAATCTCAAAGAGATTAGTAGAGTGTGTCTAGTAATAAATACATATATATTTGATGAATATACACCTGTGTGGTGTCCTTTCATTTGGTAATTCAAGAGATTATAAGGTAAAACAAGCTGCTTTACATTCATCTGAGACTTAGCCTGAAGTCTGCTCTCCACAGCTACCACTAGGATAGCTTTCTTTAAAAGGTTGTCTTAAACCTATCTACCATAAGAGTCGAATTGGACTGGTGCAAGGTGGCCACTACAACTAGTGACCAGCATATGCCAAGTCAACTTCTCACAGTTGCCTACTTATGCATACGATTCGATGTGCAATGAAGTCGGAATGCAGGTGTGGATCAATTAGCGCAAGCTGAAGTGATAGAAGAGGGAAGGGGCAAAATAAATATGGGAAATAAACTTTCTCTGGATGAAGCAGTAGTTTGTAAGGGCGTGAGCCCATCTGAAACCAAGGCTAATCAAGACCATACATTTAGAAGGAGGGGCATTGTAGGATTTCCAGGTAGCAGCAGTGACAGCACCAGCGTTTAAAGATGGTAGACTGAGCACGCAGCAACAGTGAGAATTATCGTTAAGTTTGAGGAACACAAATAAACATAAACATAAATACAATTCACCTTCAATCAGCCCTCAAAAGTCATCTATTCATGAAGGTAAGTATGGTATAGGTGGCAGTTGTCCTTCCACTGATGGCAACAGGGGTGAACAAAATACTCACCAAATATTATGCACACTACCACCCCTCACAGCTATCTGAGCATGGGGCACTTTTCGGCATGCCATGCCCCAGTCCAGAGTGGTTATGTTTGTTAAATCTCTCAAGAAAAAAGATCCATTGTTATTCACAGACTGAATATGTGCGTTGCAATTTGTTGTACACCTCTTTTTGAAATCATATAGGTGCATTACCAGATTGTAATTGGTCAACTCTCTTCTATCTTTTGCTTTCTGCCTGTTAGACCTTAGGGTGCGCTTCCCCCCCAATTCTTTTTTCTTCCTCCTCCCTTTTTCTGGCATTATGACTCTTAGTATTTTGCCAGTGCTAAAGTGCATGTGTTCTCTTGGATAAACACAGTAATATTGGCTTATACCTAACTGGCATATTTAAGTTTCTTATATATCCCTAGTAAAGTGGTACTATATGTATAGAAGGCCTGTAAATTAAATGCGGCTAGTAGGCCTGCAGCAATGATTGTGCCACACAATTAAATAGAATTTTAAAATTGTCTCAGGCCTGCCATTACATATCCTGTGTGTACAGTTTTAAACAGCTATTTCAAACTTGCAAGAAAAAGCCTTATGGCAGGCCAAAAGGGTCCTTTTTAACACATATAAGTCACCCCTAGTGTAGGCCCTGGACAGCTCAGAGGGTAGGGTGCAATGCATTTAAAAAGCACAACATGTACATTTGAGTTTCACAACTCCTAAATTTACTTTTCACTACTGCAAGGCCAATATCTCTCGTAAAACAACATTGAGGTTACCTTTTTACATGTTATAAGTGTAATTCCCAAATGGGAATATATAATTGATTCAAGTTTGGGGTCTTATTGTGAAGTCGGATTTTAAATTACAATTATGAAAATGGCACTTTTAGAAAGTTTTAATTTCCTTGCCTTAGCCATTTGGTGCATCCAGTCATTTTCTAGTCACATTACTGGGTGTAGTTGGCAGTGGGCTTTGTATATTCCCACCACAGTAGGAGCTTAGGTCTGACTGAATGGGCCATCACTGACAGGATGGGAGCGAGGAGCTAGACCCCAGCCTCTCTTACACCTGAATAAGCTTTGTCCTGTCCCGACACAAAGGGCTG
This sequence comes from Triturus cristatus, assembly GCF_964204655.1. Lineage (NCBI taxonomy): Eukaryota > Metazoa > Chordata > Amphibia > Caudata > Salamandridae > Triturus > Triturus cristatus. Next base: position 391,593,804 of record NC_140583.1, on the reverse strand, counting down.
CATTCCCCTTGTAGTCAAACTGGAGCCACGGCTGGTAGGGGAGAGCATCAGTGCACTTCAAAGGCATGTCTCTAGAAGTTTCTCCCCAACTTCAAAGGCACAGCTGGAATAAAAGAACTGTTGTGCTGCTGAAGGACTGTCACTCTGCTAAACTGCACTCTGGTGGACTCCTGCTTTGCTGTGCTGATCAGCTGCCGGTCATCCTCTTGCCTGGGTGAGAAGGACTGGACCTGCAGCCCTTGAACCCAGATTGACTCCAAGGGTTACTTGGCTGTCTTCCTGATCTGAAGCATTGGGGACATAACAGGCGTCAAACCCCTGCACCTGGACTCTGCCAGCTGTGAGTCTACCCTGCCAAGTGGTGCCACTCCAGTCCCGGACCCTTGCAAGTGGGCCTAAGGTGCCTGCCAGCAGAACCAATGCATCTTCTCTGCTGAGCGATGCACCCTCCTTGGCTTCGACACAGATCCCCGTAACCCTCCGCAACCAGGATTTAAGGTACTCTGTTTAGCGGACCTAACTGGGTCCCTGTAGCCGGGCCATGCTCCATAGCTGTCGACTTGAACTTGACTTTAAGGTCTGGCGCAACCAGATATACCCAAATAGGGCTTTGTGCATTTTGGCGCTATTTCTCACTATAAACTTTAAAATTCAAAAACTCCCGTTCTACTCATTGGATTTCTGTAGTTTTGCTCATTTTATTTATTAGACTAAGTACTATTTTTCTAATTTGGTTTGGGATCCTTTATATATGGATTTTTCAATGTTTGACTGTTTGAAGTATTGCACAAATGTACAAGTTACTTACCTTCGGTAACGATGTATCTGGTAGAGACGATTCTAGCCGCAGATTCCTTAACATAGAATTATCCCAATGTGTGAGACTGGACCCGGAAAACTTTCTTTGCCCCAGCATCTCTGCGCACAGGGGGGCGGTACCACGCGACTCCGCCATGACGTCGTCCGCGGGCGTGACATCAGCGAGGTTACATAAGCCCCACCCCGGCACGCTGGCATCAGTTTTCTTAGGAGAACTTTTCCGCGCCACAACGCGGAGCCATCACAAACAAAACTGTGGAGAGTATGGGAACAGTGTGCAAAAAATCAGTGAAACAGAAAATAGAGAAACGAAAGGTGAGTAACAGCACCAGTTGGAGAAGTGCCAAGCACTAAGGTACAAAAAGCCATAGCGGTGAAAGCCATAGCAGTGAAAGAGCAGAGCACCACTCTGAGGAACACCCTTGCAAGCTAAGGCGACAGCCTCCCTGGAGGCAGAAAGCATATGAAAAACGCCATAGCAGGAGAGAAAGAGAAAGAAAGAGAGCGAAAGAGAGAGAGAGAAAGAGCGAAAGAGAGAGAGAGAAAGAGCGAAAGAGAGAGAG